>NC_060121.1:332910885-335480885 GCF_021461395.2 Schistocerca americana
ATTTATGAGCGAAGATTTGCTGAGAGCTCGTGCAACTCACGTGCCGTTGTTCTACTTTTTCGAGAAGCGTTCTCATTGAAAATATATCTGAACACCATAGTATAACTAGCTCCTCCTAATTTCTCGTAAGTACTTGCCACTCCTAGTAGATACTTGTTTCGATCTCTTAATGCACATTCATTGCTTGTATGCCTGATAGCTCAATGTGGTAAGTTTGAACTACGTTTCAGTATTATTATTGACGAGTGTGATCGTACTGTAAAAGCCTTTTTACGTTTAGCAAATATTTTTATTAATCAGTTTTGAGTATAAGTGTAAACTAGGTGCAACAAACTTAGAAAATAAACTAAAGCAGTCGACTGAATAAAAGACGCTCCATCACATGCGATCCTTTAATATAAAATTAGGTGAGGTACATATTTTTCAGGTTTCCCGACAGCACTCCATGGGGCTTTTTTTTCTTTTTTTTTTCTTTATTGTAAATTTAATCACCTCATACAGGCGGGCTGTCAGCAGCATATTACGCTGCTCTTCAGCCTTAATTGGTACAATAATATGACATATAGGTGACACAGACAATACAATAAAAACGGCGGGCAAAAAATGTAGATACAAAAAACAATAAACATGAAGCCGTTCACACTGGACGAGAAAAACACTAACACGTGTTGACACGGCGCACATAACACAGATGACTGCGACGGCACACGTGAACAGTGGAGGATAAGGAGGGTGGAGAGATGGAGACCGGGTGGAAGGTGGGAATACAGGCGCGGCAGCGGGCGGGGGCGGGAGAGGATGGGCGAAACAAGCGGGTGAGGAGGATCGAGTTTGCGGGAGGTGTACAGGATCTGTATCCTTTCAAGGAAAAGGAGGAGGTGGGGGAACGGAATGAGATCGTACAGGATCCACGTGGGGGAGGGGAGACGGATGCGATAGGCGAGGCGGAGAGCATGGCGTTCAAAGATTTGAAGGGATTTATAACAGGTAGGGGGGGGGGGGGGGCGGACATCCAGGCCGGATGGGCGTAACAAAGGATAGCGTGTATGAGGGATTTATAGGTGTGGAGTATGGTGGAGGGGTCCAGACCCCACGTACGGCCGGAAAGGAGCTTGAGGAGACAGAGTCGGGAGCGTGCCTTGGCTTGGATTGTCCGGAGATGGGGGGGTCCAGGAGAGTCGACGGTCGAGGGTGACGCCAAGGTACTTAAGGGTGGGGGTGAGGGCGATAGGACGGCCATAGATGGTGAGATAGAAACCAAGGAGGCGGAAGGAAGGGGTGGTTTTGCCTACAATGATCGCCTGGGTTTTGGAGGGACTGACCTTGAGCAACCACTGGTTGCACCAAGCGGTGAACCGGTCAAGATGGGATTGGAGAAGGTGTTGGGAGCGCTGCAGGGTGGGGGCAAGGGCAAGGAAGGCGGTGTCATCGGCAAACTGGAGAAGGTGGACGGGGGATGACGGCGGCGGCATGTCCGCCGTATATAAAAGGTACAGTAGGGGAGAGAAGACGGAGGCTTGCGGCACACCGGCGGAGGGAAAAAAGGTGTAGGAATCCGTGTTATGGATGGTGACGTAGGAAGGACGGTGCGAGAGAAAGGAGCCGATCAGACGGACGTAGTTAATGGGAAGGGCGAAGGTTTGGAGCTTGAAGAGGAGACCAGAATGCCATACGCAGTCATAAGCACGTTCGAGGTCGAGGGAGAGGAAGATTGAAGAGCGACGGGAATTAAGCTGTTCGGAGAGGAGATGAGTGAGGTGAAGGAGAAGGTCGTCGGAAGAGAAGGACGGCCGAAAGCCACACTGGGTAACGGGAAGGAGGCGGTGCTGGTGGAGATGCTGGTGGATGCGGCGGGTGAGGATAGATTCCAGGACCTTGCTGAAGACCGAGGTAAGGCTGATGGGACGGTAGGAGGAGACGGCGGACGGCGGTTTACCAGGTTTATGGAACATCAGGATACGGGAGGTTTTCCACAGGTCGGGGTAGTAACCGGTGGACAGGACTACATTATAGAGCCTGGCCAGGGTGGAGAGGAAAGAGACAGGAGCTTCACGAAGGTGATGGTAGGTGACACGATCGTGACCAGGAGCGGTGTTGCGTTTCGTGCGGAGTGTAGCAATGAGATCCTGTGTAGTGATAGGGGCATTGAGTTCCGTGTGTGCAATGTTGTCCAGGTACTGGAAACCAGGAGGGAGGGGAGGGACAGAGGTGTCAGTTCGATCGTGGACATCCGGGAAGAGGGAGTAATCGAACTGGGGATCATTGGGGATGGAAAAGACATCGGAGGGGTAAGAGGCAAAGTGATTGGCCTTACTAAGGGTGTCAGGGAAGGGGTGATCATCATGGAGAAGAGGATAGCAGGGGAAGGGTTTAGTTCCGGTAAGGCGACGGAAGGCTGACCAGAACTTGGACGAGTTGATAGGTAGGGTAGCATTTAAACGGGTGCATGTCTGTCACCAGTCCCGGTGTTTCTTAGCCGTGAGCAAATTTCGAATGTGTCGCTGGAGTTGCCGGTGGCGTCGGAGTGTGTCCGGGTCATGCGTGTGGAGGAAGGCACGGTAGAGACGGTGGGATTCACGGAGGAAGAGGACGGCCTGTGGGGGTAAGGTAGGACGGTGGGGGTGGATGGCGACAGTAGGGACGTGGGCCTCCACGGCCTCAGTCAAGGTCTGCTGGAGAAAGGAGGCGGCATGGGTTACATCGTCAGGGTGGCGGTAGGTGAAGGGGTGGCTATCGACGTGGGTGGAGAGGGTATTCCGGTAGGCATTCCAGTTGGCACGGGAATAGTCATGGACGTACTTTGGGGGAGGGTCATTACGAGGGTCGGGGTGGGGGCGACGACCGTCTGAAACGGTGAGGAGTACAGGGAGAGGGTCGCTACCAATAGCCTCCAGGTCATCCACCGTTATGCGGCCAAGGAGGTTAGGGGAGGAAAGGATAACATCGGGAGTGGAGTTGGATTCGGGACGGGTGTGCTGGGGGATGGGGATGAGGTCGCTTTGAAGGGAGGAGAGGAACCGATGCCACCGCCGTAACTCCGTGGGGCCAGATATCTGGGCTTATCTGGAGCCATGTGCTTGATCATGTCCAATAAAAGTTTTGTTATAGAGGGAGCAAACGGGGGTTCCCATCACAACGGCATCCATTTTGTCGAAGTACCAGATGATGAAAAAGTCAGTATAAATTTCAAAACCTTATAAACCACGGAATAATGTAGATAGAGAGGTAAAAATTGACACACATGCTTGGAATGACATAGGGTTTTATTAGAAAACAAACAAAAAGTGCACAAAATGTCGGACAGATGGCGCTGGACAGAAAAACGTCAGTGACTGCGCATGACAATCGTGTATAAAACGAGCTGTAATGAGAGAGAGAGTCAGATGCGCCAACAGTCGCAGCATGTTGACGTTACCTGAAAAGGCGCTTTTAGTGAAGCTGTATTATCAGAATGGGGAATGTGCTAGTTCAGCGTTACGATCATATTATCGCCATAGGAAGGGAATTCGAACGGGTAAAGGTCCGTTGACAAATGCAGCTGTGGCGAGAATGATTTCGAAGTTCGAAGCCACGGGTTGTTTAGACGATAGACCGCATGGTGGCCGACAGAGCACAAGGCGTAATGCTGCTGAGACCGTTCAGGAAGAAATGGAGACTGTAGCGGGTTCGTCTATGCAGGGGAAGTCAACGCTCGTGCAGTCGCACGTCGCACCGGCATTTCATACACTACTGTTTGGTTGGCACGTAGGCGTACCCTCGGATGCTATCCGTACAAAGTCCATCGGCATCATGAACTGTTAGCTGGCGATTTAGTGAAGCGGAGGGTATTTGCGGTGTGGGCGTTTCAAAAGATGGCGGAAGATGACGATTGGTTGAGTAACGTGTTGTGGACTGACGAAGCTCATTTCACGCTCCGAGGGTCTGTCAACGCCCACAACTGCAGAATTTGGGCTACCGAAAATCCTAGAACTGTCGTGAAAACTCCATTGCACGACGAGAAAGTCACGATATGGGTTGGATTTAACACATCTACCGTTATCGGGTCTTTTTTCTTTGAGAAAATGCGTGATTCGGGGTTTGTAACTGCTACTGTGACGGGTGAGAGGTACGCCGATATGTTACAGAATCGCATCATCCCCAGCCTGGCTCATAGACACCTGCTGGAACGTATGATGTTTATGCAGGATGGTGCTCCACCCCATATTGCTAGACGCCTGAAAGATCTCTTGCGCGCGCGTTTGGTGATGATCGTGTGCTCAGCCGCCACTTTCGTCATAATTGGCCTCCCAGGTCCCCAGACCTCAGTCCGTGCGATTATTGGCTTTGGGGTTACCTGAAGTCGCATGTGTATCGTGATCGACCGACATCTCTAGGGATGCTGAAAGACAACATCCGACGCCAATGCCTCACCATAGCTCGGGACATGCTTTACAGTGCTGTTCACATTATTCCTCGACTACAGCTGTTGTTGAGGAATGACGGTGGACATATTGAGCATTTCCTGCAAAGAACATCATCTTTGCTTTGTCTTACTTTGTTATGCTAATTATTGCTATTCTGATCAGATGAAGCGCCATCTGCCGGACATTTTGTGAACTTTTGTATTTTTTTGGATCTAATAAAACCCCATGTCATACCAAGCATGTGTGTCGATTTGTGACTTTTATTAAAATTTAATGTTTTATTGTATTATCCAGTTCATACTTTTTATTTGTTGTTTAATTTACATTGTTATTTAATTATTTTATAACTGAAAAAATTGCAATTCAATGAGTTATTTGTAATCATAATCGTATAATAGGAATAGTTGTAGAGAAATGTAATTAAGGCAAACTGTAATTACATTTCTTTTTATGAACTGCTCAAATAAGCTAAAAGATGACTTCGCTTAAATAATGAACTGCTTTGGAGTACTGCCATTGCCATGAACCATGGACCTTTCCGTTCGTGCGGAGGCTTGCGTACTTCAGCGATACAAATAGCCGTACTGTGGGTGCAACCAAACGGAGGGGTACATATTGAGAGGCCAGACAAACGTGCGGTTCCTGAAGAGGGGCAGCAGCCTTTTCAGTAGTTGCAGAGGCAACAGTCTGGATGATTGACTGATATGCCCTTGTAACATCAACCGAAACGGCTTTGCTGTGCTGGTACGGCGATGGCCTGAAAGCAAGGGGAAACTACAGTCGTAATTTTTCCCGAGGGCGTGCAGATCTACTGTATGATTAAATGACGATGGCATCCTCTTGCGAAATGTATTCCAGAGGTAAAATAGTCCCCTATTTGGATCTCCGCGCGGAGACTACCCTGGAGGATGTCGTTATAATCAGGAGAAACAAAACTGGCGTTCTACGGATCGGAGTGTGTAAAGTCAGATCCCTTAGTCGGGCAGGTAGGTTTTTGTTTTTGATCATCAGTCTTCTGATAATCATGGGGGGCTGGAATTCGATAGCAGGAAAAGGAAGCGAGGAAAACGTAGCAGGTGAATATGGACTAGGGGAAAGGAACGAACGAGGCAGCCATCTGATACAATTTTGCACAGAGTATGCATTAATCACAGCTAACAGCTAACACTTGGTTTAAGAATTATGAAAGAAGGTTGTAAACATGAAAGATACCTGGAGACACCGGAAGGCTTCAGATTGAGTATATAATGGTAAGACAGAGATTTCGGAGCAAGGTTTTAAATTGTAAGACATTTCCAGGAGCACATGTGGACTCTAACCAAAATTATTTGTTAGTTATGAACTGCAGACTAAAACTGAAGAAACTGCAAAAAGGTGGAAATTTAAGGAGATGGTATCTGGATAAACTGAAAAAACCAGAGGTTTTATATATCATTACTTTGTATTTATATAATCAACGATGTCGCCAGCAGTACCACCATCGACAACGACACCGGTATCACGGTATCAATATCGCGAACTTCACCACGTCAGAAATCACCCTCGACTTCATGGCCACGCCAATACAAACATCACACGAGTAAGTATATATTTCTAATTATATCATCAACTCTTCTGGCTATTTTGTTCAGTGTGGACACTGATACTGGCAAACCGGCCGTGTGGCCGAGCGGATCTAGGCGCTTCAGTCTGGAACCTCGCGACTGCTACGGTAGCAGGTTTGAATCCTGCCTCGGGCATGGATGTGTGTGATGTCCTTAGGTTAGTTATGTTTAATTAGTTCTAAGTTCTAGGAGACTGATGACCTTAGATGATAAGTTCCATAGTGCTCAGAGCCATTTGAACTATTTGATTTGGTACTGGCAAGATATCGGTCCCACTAACTCTAAGATTTTGGAGAATGTTTTAATTTCGATCATATAAATGCGATATAAAGTCACGCAGGAGGCAGGCGACCATTATTAAAATAATCAGTAGCTCTGCATTCAGGCTCACTGGGTAGCAAAAATGGTTTAGATGGCTCTGAGCACTATGGGACTTAACACCTGAGGTCATCAGTCCCCTAGAACGCAGAACTACTTAAACCTAAGTAACCTAAGGACATCACACACATCCATGCCCGAGGCACGATTCGAACATGCGACCGTAGCGGTCGCGCGACTCCAGACTGAAGCGCCCAGAACAACGCGGCCACAGCGGCCGGCAATTGGGTAGCAACAGTAAAAATTAAACAGTAGGGAAGAGATGAATTTGTCGCTCATACGGCACGTTTCGGAATTTATCCATCATCACATAGCTAGGAGCGATTACTGCAGGTTCGGTTCTAGGCGCGCAGTCCGGAACCGCGCGACTGCTACGGTCGCAGGTTCGAATCCTGCCTCGGGCATGGATGTGTGTGATGTCCTTAGGTTAGTTAGTTTTAAATAGTTCTAAGTTCTAGGGGAGTGATGACCACAGCTGTTAAGTCCCATGGTGCTCAGAGCCATTTTTGATTACTGCAGGTACAGTAGGTAAGCCGTTTCAAGTTGTATGCTAAACGAGCATTCGCGTCTTCTGCCCGTTGTACCTACGACAGCGAAATGCAGCTGAATCATTTACATATTCGCTTATGACATGTACGTGTATACAGTTACACTGACATGCGAGGACATCTTCCGTGTGCTTCACTGTTTGGTCAGGCAGTGTATTTATAAGTAGACGTTTTTTCACATTTCTTCCCTCAGGGGGAAGAGTGGACTGTTTTAGGGCATGCCTTCCGGCCTTTCCAGTATTATAATTCGATTTTGTTATATATTCTTTGCGTAACTGTAATAGTCACATTTTACAGTTTACATAATTTTCTTGAAATTTCTATTAGGTTTCAGTATAACTGAAATAGTTTCAATTTTAGGGAAAGAGCAAAAAAATAAATGAAGACATGCAACCAATAGAAGATTAAATAAAATATTATGCCTGTCTTTGATTTAAGGTTTCTTAGTTTTGTGTGATACCTTGTCACAAAGTTTCGTTGCTTGGTTTTTCAGATGATTTTATAATATAGTCCTAAATTTAAACTGTATGCCTCCTTGTGGGGGATCCTTGAGAAGACTGTGTTCATGTGTTGTCTATGATAAGAGTTATATTGTGTTTAGTTATACTATGTAACAGTTATTTCTATAGATTATCCACATGAATTACGATGTCTGTCATACATTTGTACGAGAAACACCGTAAGTCTTTTAATGGTAGGGCCGTACGCCTAGGCAACTGGAATTCGATAGTCGGTGTACAGATAATTGGTGTAGAGATTAGAAAGCTGGTAGACAGTATGAACGGGAATTGCAAGATATAGAGGTAAGTGAATGAGTATTGTACAATAATAATGAAGAGTTAGTTATATTAATAGGCCGCTGTTAAGGGTAGGTTAGTAATAGCTGACGTGTGTAGGGAGGATTTATTTTTTGGCCTATTCTGATAGATATCAACTATCAGCTGAAAATAACATAATAATCAAGCTGGTCAATAGTGAAAAATGGGCCGCGCGGGATTAGCCTAGCGGTCATAGACTGCGCGGGTGGTCCCGGCGGAGGTTCGAGTCCTCTCTCGGGCATGGGTATGTGTGTCTATCGTTAGGATAATTTAGGTTAAGTAGTGTGTAAGCTTAGGGACTGATGACCTTAGCAGTTCCATAGGATTTCACACACATTTGAACATTTTGAAAAATAGGGCAGAAAATTCTATTCCAGCAAAGCGTGACATCTGTTCTTCATTCTAGCTCGGAGAGAGGCATCATAGAAGCAGAAGACTTGTGAGACATTTAATAAAAGTGAACTGACTTGTAAGGAAAAGGACGTTTTCCACGGTTTTAAATTGGATTGACTCGTAAGCTGCTCCTTTCCATACGAAGCTGCCCGCCCTTCTTTAGCAAATACATGAAGGAGCAGTAGGCGCCGTAACAGAATGTGTGCATTTGCTCCCTCCCGCGAGATGAGCAAAAGTCGTCTACTTTAATACCAGGACTATGGAGTGCGGAGAGGGCAGAGCCTGAGAGGCGGAAGTTTCCGCCGGCGTCATTCTTCCTCCCCCGCCGGCTCGCCTCGCCCTGCTCTGCCCCGAACGACCCTCGGGGGAGTGGCCTGTCCTGGTTCTGCCGCTCGCACTGTTCTTAATCCCCCAGGACGGCAGGCCGGCTGGCTGCGTTCATCTCCCCACACGTCTTCTGCGTCACTCGGAGACGTTCGACTGCATGTCTTTCTTTTCTGAACAATAGTGTTTCATTTGGATTTATGTTTTATGTTCTTTTCAGACATTTGCGTGATCCATAGACCATGTCTGTGACTACTCGCTGTGATGTTGAACGCATCAATAAACTATCTGACCACAATTATCCTAAACATCAATATGTGGTCAATCCACCCTTCACCCTAATGACGGCTTGATCTCTACTAGGGGTTCTTTCAATGAGACGTCTGAATATTTGTAAGGGAATGGCAGCTCATTCTTTCAAAGAAGTTAGTGATGTTTGACGTTAAGACCTGGAGTGAAGTCGAGGTTCTAATTGGTACCAGAAGTGTTCTATTGGGTTCAGATCAGAACTCTTGGTAGGTCCTATAACGATATGTTTACGTAATGTGTATACATAAACATACAGTTATAAATGTCCCCGTTCGTAGTCGCTAATTATAACAATATGTTTACTTTTGTGCTGTAACATATAGCTATAATCAGCGGTAGAAATATATTTGCGAACGCCGACCGTGTGCGGCTGTCTCTTGTTGGATCGTCTGATCAGTCGGAAGTTGCATTGCAGAGGAGAGTAAACGCCTATTCAAAATGTAGTTATTTTTGGATAACTCAACATGAATTTCCTAAGGGACCGTAGTTTATCATGCATTTACCAGTAGAATATGGCGCGGAGAAAATATTTCGCCGCATGCAACTTCCGTCCGATCTCGACGAAAGAAATCGTGACTGTGAACTCTCTATTTGGCAGAAACATAAAGAAAATTACATAACTTCATGAAAGAGTGAGACATAGATTCTATAATAAATAAATAGTCCATACACTAGTTCCATTTAACTCTGAATTAATGGCAATTAATAGATGAACTTACACTGCAACGAAGGATTTAACATGGATGCCGTCTTGACTGGCACTTCTCTTCTCGTAATGAAAATAATTCCTTTGACGTTTTCACATACACGTCGCACAATAAATCTACTGCTATGCAGTATTGCACTTTTAGTACTGCACTTTTACTTTACACTAAAATAATATTATTTTTAACAATAATAATACGGCGGCAAGACATGAGAGTCCGGCACAAGTTACAAGAGACAAGAGCAAAATGAGTAACTGAGTAACTGTTCATCGAGAATATCTCGTACATCAAAAGAATGTGTAAAAGTGTTCTTCTTCTGTCCATTTTTCGCGCCGCGGTTTTCAAAGTCAGTAACTCAGTGCATCTCTGACGGCGCATCGACAATAAACACGTTACGTCACAGGTCGTTCACTTTTTACATTCTCACAACATTATTTGCTAACTGTAGCTGTTGCCGAGTGACTGCTCGATTAGTGAATGATTTAAAATGATAAGGCAATCACATAATGTTACAGTCCCTAAATTTAAGGAATTTTACTGTATACAAACCCTTGCCGCACAGCTGCTGCATTACGACAGGACGTGTTGCCATGGCGATACAAGCATTGTCTCAGAACTGTTCCTTTAACGAACGTAGTATGCAATGTTGAAAACTGTGTTGACATCCTTCCACATACAGGGTGGTCCATTGATCGCGACTGGGCCAAATATCTCACGAAATAAGCGTCAAACAATAAAACTACAAAGAACGAAACTTGTCTAGCTTGAAGGGGGAAACCAGATGGCGCTATGGTTGGCCCGCTAGATGGCGCTGCCATAGGTCAAACGGATATCAACTGCGTTTTTTTTTAAAGTAGGAACCTCAATTTTTTTTTACATGTGTGCGTAGTACGTAAAGAAATATGAATGTTTGAGTTGGACCACTTTTTCCGCTTTGTGATAGATGGCGCTGTAATAGTCACAAACATATGGCTCAAAATTAAAATACTGAACGTAGGTACGTTTGAACATTTTATTTCGGTTGTTCCGATGTGATACATGTACCTTTGTGAACTTATAATTTCTAAGAACGCATGCTGTTACAGCGTGATTGCCGGTAAATACCACATTAATGCAATAAATGCTCAAAATTATGACCGTCAACCTCAATGCATTTGGCAACACGTGTAACGACATTCCTCTCAACAGGGAGTAGTTCGCCATCCGTGATGTTCGCACATGCATTGACAATGCGCTGATGCATGTTGTCAGGCGTTGTAGGTGGATCACGATGGCAAATACCCATCAACTTTCACCACAGAAAGAAATCCGGGGACGTCAGATCCGGTGAACGTGCGGGCCATGGTATGGTGCTTCGACGACCAATCCACCTGTCATAAAATATGCTATACAATATCGCTTCAACCGCACGCGAACTATGAGCCGGACATCCATCACGTTGGAAGTACATCGCCATTCTGTCATGCAGTGAAACATGTTGTAGTAACATCGGTAGAACATTACGTAGGAAATCAGCATACATTGGACCATTTAGATTGCCATCTATAAAATGGGGGCCAATTATCCTTCCTCCCATAATGCCGCACCATACAGGACAGGATATTCGTCAAAAGTATTGTACGCTTTTACCCTGCACATATGTACACTACTGGCCATTAAAATTGCTACACCACGAAGATGACGTGCTACAGACGCAAAATTTAACCGACAGGAAGAAGATGCTGTGATATGCAAATGATTTGCTTTTCAGAGCATTCACACAAGGTTGGCGACGGTGGCGACACATACAGCGTGCTGACACGAGGAAAGTTTCCAACCGATTTCTCATACACAAACAGCAGTTGACCGACGTTGCCTGGTGAAATGTTGTTGTGATGCCTCGTGTAAGGAGGAGAAATCCGTACCATCACGTTTCCGACTTTGATAAAGTCGCGATTGTGGTTTATCGTATCGCGACACTGCTACTCGCGTTAGTCGAGATCCAATGACTGTTAGCAAAATATCGAATCGGAGGGTTCAGGAGGGTAATACGGAACGCCGTGCTGGATCCCAACGGCCTCGTATCACTAGCAGTCGAGATGACAGGCAACTTATCCGCACGGCTGTAAGGGATAGTGCACCCACGTCTCGATTCCTGAGTCAACAGATGGGGAAGTTTGCAAGACAACAACCATCTGCACGAACAGTTCGACGACGTTTGCACCAGCATGGACCATCAGCTCGGAGACCATGGCTACGGTTACCCTTGACGCAGCATCACAGACAGGAGCGCCTGCGATGGTGTACGCAACGACGAACCTGGGTGCACGAATGGCAAAACGTCATTATTTAGAATGAATCCAGGCTATGTGTACAGTATCATGATGGTCGTATCCGTGTTTGGTGACATTGCAGTGAACGCACATTGGAATCGTGTATTAGTCATCGCCGTACTGGCGTATCACTCGGCATGGTGCTATAGGGTGCCATTGGTTACACGTCTCGGTCATCTCCTGTTGGCATTGACGTCACTTTGAACAGTGGACGTTACATTTCAGATGTGTTACGACCCGTGGCTCTACCCTACATTCGATCCCAGCGAAACCCTACATTTCAGCAGGATAATGCACGACCGCATGTTGCAGGTCCTGTACGGGCCTTTCTGGATACAGAAAATGTTCGACTGCTGCCCTGGCCAGTACATTCTCCAGATCTCTCACCAATCGAATACGTCTGGTCAATGGTTGCCGAGCAACTGGCTCGTCACAATACGCCAGTCACTACTCTTGATGAACTGTGGTATCGTGTTGAAGCTGCATTGGCAGGTGTACCTGTACACGCCATCCAAGCTCTGTTTGACTCAATGTCCGGGCGTATGAAGGCCGTTATTACGGCCAGAGGTGGTTGTTCTGTACTGATTTCTCAGGATATATGCACCCAAACTGCGTGAAAACTTAACCACATGGCAGTTCTAGTATAATATATTTGTCCAATGAATACCTGTTTATCATCTGCATTTCTTCCTGGTGTAGCAATTTGGGTGTAGCAATTTGTGTGCGGCTTAATTGGTACATACGGTTAGCGAACAAGTACGTTTATTCCAATTTTGCGATAGGGAATAATTTGGCCCAACTTACGAAAATGCGTCAGTAAAATCTAGGTATAATGCGTGAATTTGTAACTGTGCTTTGCCTTTGATAAAGATCTGACTGTGTGCTTTCAATATATCCATTACTTAGCTTTCAACTGTTGCCTTCGAGTTTGCTAACGAGTGCACATCATTTCACCTAGTTTAAAATCGATGGAGTAATAGATTTTGTCGTAATTTTCTAGTTATAATTAGCATTGTGGTCCATGAGTTATAGTAGGCTTCCTACAGCTTTTTTTCCTGTGCTATGTAAGTTCGAGGAGTTCACGAAGTGTTAATTAAATCTCTCGCCTTCAGCGATTTTCCTATAACGTTTGCGTGTGTTTTATGTCGACATAATCATTGTTCCATGGTTATCTCTTTGGTGGATTGAACCGACCCTCTATGTGAACATGTACACACGCCCTGTTTAATCCATACAGAGTTTAAAAACATTCAGAAATAGAGAGGATTGTAATTAGAATGAGCCGCTACACGTGTTGTGAGTTTTTGCCTGTTAGCCATTATTGGAAGTTAATTATTTTTTGTTCTTTGAGCATCCTTTTGTCTGAGTGGGTAACCATGTGAAACCAAATCAGAGTACTGTTAATGGGAAATAACTGCCCTCAACAGTGCAAGTAATTAGGAATAAGATGAAGCCCTCTACGCATGGAGAAATTTTAATGGGTGAGAATTTATTGAATTTAACAGTTTTTCTGGGAGACGCTGTGAGTCTATCTTTGACTTTATAGCTTCCTTACGGTGATGTATCTGGATAGAAATTACCGCAGTTTTCCCTGCGTGTATGATTAATGAATTATGACGCAGAATTATTCAGTTCCTTGAAAATCCCAGGGTCTGTACCCTAACCCTCCTGTGAGTCGTTCCCGCTGATACATAGATGAAAGATAGCTAGTCACAGCCCCCATGTGTGTTAATGGGTTGGTTTTATTAAATGTTTTCTTTGTGGAATAATTGTAGCGTTTTGGAAAGACGCTATTATATGTTGGTGGTAACAAGTAGCCACTCTACTCACGCACAGTATTCTGTTTAACCTCGCAGTATGCTCGTGCCACCTCTCTTTATGCTTCTCATTAAATTATCGCTGCAAGGAAGAACATTTAAATTTCTTAATTGTTTCATAAGTAGAGTACGAGATTAGATTCTTAAGCAGATTATCAAGTGATCGTAGCAAAGCCCATTTGTTGGGTGTGTGTTCGTTAACCGTATTTGTGTCTAATAAGAGAGATTATAAATTGGTTCACACTACCATTGCACAAGTAGTGGGTGACAACAAAAAGAAATGAAATAAACAATATCCCCCCGCTCTCGTTGAAATATGAACGTGGGCAAAGGAAATCCGCTTCAGATGAGCATGTATTGTCTTAATTACAATATATCCCTTTTAGCGGTAGTTACTATATCCATTCATTTGTTGCCAATAGTATAATCAAACAGTAATGAATTCCTGACCGTGTTTTTGTGCACATGACATTAAATGTATTTTCTTTCAGGTTCAACTACTAGTCCCTGTACCAGCAGTCGTCCTGCATTTCATAACAGTCTTCTGGCGCTGCGAGCTTCCTACAGACGGCACTGTCGTCCTTGGATAAACTCGCGAAGTTAGCGTCGTTATCCATTAGATAATCGTTATATATTGTGAGCGGCCCTATCACATTTCCTTGGGATGCCCAGAAATTCCCTGAACATTTGTTGGTTCTGTTCCGTCGAGAACGACACGTTCTAGTTGCAAGTAAGTCCTGCATCCCATCACAGGCCCTTTACGATACTTAGTAAGCTCGTATTTTGTTCTCTAAATGATAGTGGGTAACTGTACCAAATACGCTTCTGAAGACAATGAGTATACAGCCAACCTGGGGACCATTGTCTACCGTGCTCTGAATATTATGGCTGAACAAAGTGAACTGATTTATTTAAAGTCAGTACCGCCATTAGACTGTTGTTTATTTGCAGTGTTACTTTTACACGATCATGATTTCGGCTTCAATGTGCCATTATCAAGTGTTTTAAGTGTTATACAGTGCCTAAGACGGCATACTGTCGTATTTAAAATACACAATTACGACAGTATGCCATCTTAGGCACTGTATAACACTTAAAACATTTGATAATGGCACTTTGAAGCCGAAATCATGATCGTGTAAATGTAACGCTGCAAATAAACAACAGTCTAATGACGGTACTCACTTTAAAGAAATACACTCCTGGAAATTGAAATAAGAACACCATGAATTCATTGTCCCAGGAAGGGGAAACTTTATTGACACATTCCTGGGGTCAGATACATCACATGATCACACTGACAGAACCACAGGCACATAGTCACAGGCAACAGAGCATGCACAATGTCGGCACTAGTACAGTGTATATCCACCTTTCGCAGCAATGCAGGCTGCTATTCTCCCATGGAGACGATCGTAGAGATGCTGGATGTAGTCCTGTGGAACGGCTTGCCATGCCATTTCCACCTGGCGCCTCAGTTGGACCAGCGTTCGTGCTGGACGTGCAGACCGCGTGAGACGACGCTTCATCCAGTCCCAAACATGCTCAATGGGGGACAGATCCGGAGATCTTGCTGGCCAGGGTAGTTGACTTACACCTTCTAGAGCACGTTGGGTGGCACGGGATACACGCGGACGTGCATTGTCCTGTTGGAACAGCAAGTTCCCTTGCCGGTCTAGGTATGGTAGAACGATGGGTTCGATGACGGTTTGGATGTACCGTGCACTATTCAGTGTCCCCTCGACGATCACCAGCGGTGTACGGCCAGTGTAGGAGATCGCTCCCCACACCATGATGCCGGGTGTTGGCCCTGTGTGCCTCAGTCGTATGCAGTCCTGATTGTGGCGCTCACCTGCACGGCGCCAAACACGCATACGACCATCATTGGCACCAAGGCAGAAGCGACTCTCATCGCTGAAGACGACACGTCTCCATTCGTCCCTCCATTCACGCCTGTCGCGACACCACTGGAGGCGGGCTGCACAATGTTGGGGCGTGAGCGGAAGACGGCCTAACGGTGTGCGGGACCGTAGCCCAGCTTCATGGAGACGGTTGCGAATGGTCCTCGCCGATACCCCAGGAGCAACAGTGTCCCTAATTTGCTGGGAAGTGGCGGTGCGGTCCCCTACGGCACTGCGTAGGATCCTACGGTCTTGGCGTGCATCCGTGCGTCGCTGCGGTCCGGTCCCAGGTCGACGGGCACGTGCACCTTCCGCCGACCACTGGCGACAACATCGATGTACTGTGGAGACCTCACGCCCCACGTGTTGAGCAATTCGGCGGTACGTCCACCCGGCCTCCCGCATGCCCACTATACGCCCTCGCTCAAAGTCCGTCAACTGCACATACGGTTCACGTCCACGCTGTCGCGGCATGCTACCAGTGTTAAAGACTGCGATGGAGCTCCGTATGCCACGGCAAACTGGCTGACACTGACGGCGGCGGTGCACAAATGCTGCGCAGCTAGCGCCATTCGACGGCCAACACCGCGGTTCCTGGTGTGTCCGCTGTGCCGTGCATGTGATCATTGCTTGTACAGCCCTCTCGCAGTGTCCGGAGCAAGTATGGTGGGTCTGACACACCGGTGTCAATGTGTTCTTTTTTCCATTTCCAGGAGTGTATATTATGACTGTGGCCCCGCATTATGAAAAAATAATTAGAGTGAACTGAGTTTCGCAAACCCGTACTTTCGTTATTTAAGCTGTTTATGACTCTCTAAAAGCCTGGAAATTTTTCTGATCACATTTCATATCTCCTCCGACATTATGCACGACGTAATCTTCCAAACTCGCTGAAGACATGTGGTATGCCCAGATTTTTTTCTTCGTTTTCACCGTCATATTGTTCTTTCATGGTTTTCAAAACTGGATCTCCGTTTTGTTCGTTCCTAATATTCTTTGACTTCTTCCTGAAATATTTCTCCCATTCGACTCATTCATCTTTAATTCCTTGACGTCGGTTAACAGAGCCTGTGTAATTATAATGTTCTTGCCTGACAGATAATGTATGTCCAAACAGAATCATTGCAAAATCAGTGCCCATATTATGAGTCAAATCACACCACATCAAAGAAGAATGTAATGCATAGCTCTAGACTGCCTATGTAAATTTTTTTTTTCCTTTCATTATTTTTTTTAATTCAATATGGGTAGCAATAAATGTCAAGACGTTCACATATTACACGAACAATAATGTTTAAATGTACCCGTATGTACTCTTGCCATAATAGAACCCGTTGTTGACTAACGAGACTCAACAATTGAGTAGTAGGCCGGTGACGAGTAAGAGGCGCTGACTGTTGACGTGACAAGGTGGCTGCTGTGTTGATTTTCGTGTGCAAGGACTCTGATGAATAATTTAGATTAATATGTGTGAATTTCAGAGAAATTTGATTAATATTGAGTGAACTGTCAATTGTGTGCTAGATTTTTGCTCGTGGATGAACGTGAAGCGGACCTAAATCGGTGGGTCACTAATTAAACATTTTCATGTCTGTACCTTGATGTGCATAAGCTTTGAACTGTGTCGTATCAGTCATCGATCTGAATCTGTTTCGTGGTTGCTACGGATTATGATATCGTATAGCCCGTCCGGTTGGCCGTGTGGTCTAACTCACGGCTTTCAGGGTGGGAAGGAACGCCGGTCTCCAGCACGAATCCGCCCGGCGGATTTGTGTCGAGGTCCGGTGAGCCGGCCAGTCTGTGGATGGTTTTTAGGCGGTTTTTTATCTGCCTCGGCAAATGCGGACTGACTCCCCTTATTCCGCCTCTACTACACTATGTCGGCGATTGCTGCGCAAACAAGTTCTCCACGTACGCGTACACCACCATTACTCTACCATGCAAACATAGGGGTTACACTCGTCTGGTGTGAGACGTTCCCTGTGGGGTCCACCGGGGGCCGAACCGCACAATAACCCTGGGTTGGGTGTGGGGCGGCGGAGGGGCGAAGTGGACTGGGGTAGTCGTCGTGGGGTTGTGGACCACTGCGGCTGCGGCGGGGACGGAGCCTCTCCGTCGTTTCTACGTCCCCGGTTAACATAACGTAACATGACATCGTATTGTCGTATATGCTCCATAAATAATCCCCCTCCCAAATCAGTCTAAATAGCTTCTAGAATGGATTAATAAAACAGAGAGAAACGTTAAGATGTTGGTTTTAATGTATTAGCTATTCTGCATAGTCTCACCACACTTGATTACAACGTACGAAACGTTGATACCGGTATGTTATAAATAAACTGACCGTCTTCCGAGTGCTGCAAATCCGGGCTGCATACATTGCAGGATCCTGAACGTCGTAGGCATGTTCTTTAATCGGTGCACTCACGGAGTATGCAGAAGAAACAATAATTCCACTTTCTACCACCAGGTGAAAATATGTCGCTGTAAGCAATCAGAATGTGGTGTGGACAAGGAAAAGGGGAAGAACGATCAAACACATAAAAATGGTTCTGGCACATTTATTAGGAAATGGTCACGGGTTACAACATGAGTTCAGTATAGTCTCCCGGCTCAACAACATGCCGCATCCTTGACGAGGCATAGTCGACAGTTGCTCGCAACATACCCGGTATAGTCAGAGCGATATGTCGTCGCATGCTATCCTTCTGGTCAGGTCGACGAGAGAGGCGAGAGAGGCAAGGGTAGGGGGGGAGGGGTAGGCGCAGAATCCACATTCCCCAAGACCCAAGCCTTATAGGGGAACCAAGTCTCTCAAATGTTCATTGGCAAATGTCAGGCTATTATTGTAAAACAATTTTGTATCCTATAATAAATAAAACAACGTTACCTCAGCATCAATATAGCCCAGATTCTTTCCACTTCAGTTATTTAGTTCATGAGGCATACTGCCCAGCTGCATAAAATTCTATTTCATGTTTAATCTTCAATGCACTATATTTTCTTTAGATATTGTGCGCTTTAAATGTTGTTAAAGTTCTGTCAAAACATTTCCCCAACAAATGTACACGTCAGCAGATGTGAAACGTGGTTATAATTTCGTAATTCCGCCAACAACATTCAGAAATGAGGCATTTCTGATTCAATCACAAAGTGACTTAAACGAAAAACGAGTATACAGAAAATAGTTTGCATTCGAGTGTAAACACACAACAAAATATTTCTATTTGTAAAAATTTGTCCTGGAATAGCCGCAAAAGTGAAGAAATGAAATGACATGAAAGAGGTACATTGGCCGTACTGATGCTCGGAAGTGAAGAGGTAATGTTCCATTGTTCGTCCGTGGAACAGCCAACTTGCATTCGAGCTCTCATGTTACTTGATGCACTATTATTTCTTGATCAAAGAGGCTTGGCGTTCAGAGGTTCAGTTCAGAAAAATACAGATCCAAATAATGGAAATTTCCCCTGAATATTAGAACTCTTGCGTCTGCTACTAACCAATACATTAGCAAGGTCAGCGACCTACAAGAAACTGGAAAGCGGTTGCGTGTAAATTATCTGTCAAATGATTCTCAAAATGTCAGTGGTGCTATCTTGGAACAGAGAGAAAATGAGAAGCATTATTCAGTTACTGTTGCTGTAACTCCTGATTCAAATCGTATTGAACAAACAACATTCATCCTTCCGTATATTTACTTCAATAAGAAACCTGATAAATACCGAATAAATGAACGGCTTCAAAAGTAATATTAAATGAACCATACATACATTTTATAATATTTCATTACTGAGTAACATCTGAAGCCGAGCTTTTAAGTTTGTATAAAGAGCGTTTAAAAAGAAACGAGCCGGAGGCATAATTACAAAAACCAGTACCTGTGTGTTAGAAGTATTGACCCTGGCTGTTGAGACACTTGTCCCATTGTGACACAAGGCGGTGAATGGCTGTCTCATAACATTCGCGGGGCTGCGATATTAACCGTTTCCGCACGTACAGCTGGACGTCGTCGTCCACAAAAGTGCAGGAAAGGTTAAGCTGACGTTTTTCTTTGACCAAGATGGCCCGCTTCTCATTCACTTCCTAAAGCACGGGACAACAGTGAATGCAAACCTTGAGCACCCTTCATCTAGCGATCAAATCAAAACGACCAGGCAATCTCAGTCGTGGGGTCATTCTGCTCCACGACAATGCAAAGCATCATACAGCCAACACAGTCGCGGCACTCTTACAGAAATTCAAATGGCCGGTTCTTGGCCACCCTGCATACAGTCCGGACCTCTCTCCGTGTGACTACGCCATATTTGTCCCCTTAAAAAGGCTTTGAGGGGCAAACGATTCACCTCGGAAGACGTCGTCCAGCTGTAAGTGCAGAGCTGGTAAACATCGCAGCCCCGGGAGTTTTGTGAGACAGCCCTTCGCCACCTTGTGTGACAGTGGAATAAGTGTCTCAACAGCCAGGGTCAATATTTCTAACATACAGGTCCTGGTTTCTGTAATTATGCCACCGGCTCTTTTCTTTTCGGACGCTCCTTATAAGTTGAATCAGTTTTCTCCCTTGCCATGCAGGTTATGGTTGAGCCACCACCCATTTCCCTAGCTGTGGTGGTCTTGCGCTCGCGGTAGCTGTCTTCCTCACTACTTTTCAAACCAATTTATTACTGTTCTTTCAGTCTTTCACTCCATGAAAGCGACATCGCGCTAGTGTACTTTCTCGATATACACTACGTGATCAAAAGTATCTGGACACCCCCAAAAACATACGTTTTTCATATTAGGTGCATTGTGCTGCCACCTACTGCTAGGTACTCCATATCAGCGACCTCAGTAGTCATTAGACATCGTGAGGGAGCAGAATAGGGTGCTCCGCGGAACTCGAGGATTTCAAACGTGGTCAGGTGATTGGATGTTACTTGTCATACGTCTGTACGCGAAATTTTCACGCTCCTAAACATCCATAGATCCACTGTTTCCGATGTGGCAGTGAAGTGGGAACGTGAAGGGACATGTACAGCACAAAAGCGTCCAGGCCGACCTCGTCTGTTGACGGACAGACACCGCCGACAGTTGAAGAGGGTCGTAAGGTGTAATAGGCAGACATCTATCCAGACCATCAAAAAGGAATTCCAGACTGCATCAGGATCCACTGCAAGTCCACTGCAAGTACTATGACAGATAGTCGGGTGGTGAGAAAACTTGGATTTCATGCTCGAGCGACTGCTCGTTAGCCACACATCACGCCGGTAAATGCCAAACGACGCCTCACTTGGTGTAAAGAGCGTGAACATTGGACGACCGAACAGTGGAAAAACGCTGTGTGTAGTGACGAACCATAGTACACAATGTGGCGATCCGATGGCAGGGTGTGGGTATGGCGAGTGCCCGATGAACGTCATCTGCCAGCGTGTGTAGTGCTAAGAGTAAAATTCGGAGACGGTGGTGTTATGGTGTGGTCGGGCTTTTCATGGAGGGGGCCTACACCCCTTGTTGTTTTGCGTGGCACTATCACAGCACAGGCCTACGTTGATGTTTTAAGCACCTTCTTGCTTTCCACTGTCGAAGAGCAATTGGAGAATGGCGATTGCATCTTTCAACACGGTCCATCACCTGTTCATAATGCACGGCCTGTGGCTGAGTGGTTACACGACAATAACATCCCTGTAATTCATTGGCCTGCACGGAGTCCTGCCCTGAATCCTATACAATACCTTTGGGATGTTTTGGAACGCCGACTTCTTTCCAGGATTCACCGACCGACATCGATACTTCTCCTCAGTGCAGCACTCCGTGATGAATAGGCTGCCATTCCCCAAGAAGCCTTCCAGCACCTGACTGTACATACGCCTGCGAGAGTGCAAGCTGTCATCAAGGCTAAGGGTGGGCCAACACCATACTGAATTCCAGCATTACCGATGGAGGGTGCCACGAACTTGTAAGTCATTTTCAGCCAGGTGTCCGAATACTTTTGATCACATAGTGTATTTTTCAACAGTACTATGCTCTTCTACATATGCTACGTCTCTCCATGAACCGTCTGTGTTGTTGAGGGAGTCCTGCAGTCAGCAAGATTAACAGATCTGTCTGTGATCGAACATGAGTGGTACCAGCTCGGATGTCAGCACCCGTTACACTGCATCCCAGACGTCAAGGACCAGTTACAAAAGTTGTGGGCCATTTTTCCTTAGAAGAGGATACAATAGCCTTATGACAGCCCTTTGGGACCAAATCAGTGCATACAGACAGGCGAGAAGGGATGTAGCCTCGTACCGACAAGTGCGGTCATACTGCCAAGTTCATTGTAAATTTCATTTACTTTTCTAATCTCTGATATAATATCACACATCATCCCAACCCGTAAAGTTTCTTGTTGTTTCCTATTCATATTCTGGATGCTTCACTTTTTTGTCATAAATTTAAATGTATCTAATCATAGACGACAACACTTCGGCAAAGTCAGCTAATTGGTACACCAACCAAAAAATCAAACATAGAAGAATTGTGTTAACACACAGAATAATGTATAAATTACGTATGGGTGACTGAATATGGCAGTGCATCTCCCTAAGCTATTTTTGGTAAAATGTGTTGCGGGAAACGTACATAGTGTTCTAAAAACAAAAGGGACCAAGAAGCTAGAAAGAAAAGAATATGTCATTCTTTAACAGACAACAGCCTTCTGAAAAGGCTGTATCTCCCTAAAGTCTAACGTAAATGCTTTACAGAAAAAAATAGTCTCGGTTGAGAAATTATGTAATGTCAACGGCGCTTTTCGCCCTTACGCGCCACCTTTATCTCAAATTGTCATAGTAATGTTCATATGCGCACCAATACAGACTTTGTGCCATGTGCGGCTCGTACCACGGTCTTGTAAGCCTGGCCATGTCTTACACTGCCACGGCAGAGCCGGCTGGTGTGCTCAGTGTTACAATGATAAATGAAGAGAATTTTTCCGCCACATACACTACAGGCCATTAAAATTGCTACACCAAGAAGAAATGCAGATGATAAACGGGTATTCAATAGACAAGTATATTATACTAGAACTGACATATGATAACATTTTCACGTAATTTGGATGCATAGATCCTGAGAAATCAGTACCCAGAACAACCAACTCTGGCCCTAAAAGTGTCCTAGATACGTCTGCGCATTGAGTCAAACAGGGCTTGGATGGCGTGTACAGGTATAGCTGCCCATGCAGTTTCAACACGATACCACAGTTCATCAAAAGTAGTGACTGGCGCATTGTGACGAGCCAGTTGCTCGTCCACCATTGACCAGACGTTTTCAATTGGTGAAAGATCTGGAGAATGTACTGGCCAGGGCAGCAGTTGAACATTTTCTGTATCCAGAAAGGCCCGTACAGGACCTACAACATGCGGTAGTGCATTATCCTGCTGAAATGTAAGGTTTCTCATGAAGGGTAGAGCCACGGGTCGTAACACATCTGAAATGTAACGTCCACCTTTCAAAGTGTCGTCAATGCGAACAAGAGGCGACCGAGACGTGTCACATGGCACCCCATACCATCACGCTGGGTGATACGCCAGTATAACGATGAAGAATACTCGCTTCCAATGTGCGTTCACCCCGATGTCGCCAAACACGGATACGACCATCATGATGCTGTTCACATAACCTGGATTCATCCGAAAAAACGACGTTTTGCCATTCGTGCACCCAGGTTCGTCGTTGAGTGCACCATCGCAGGCGCTCCTGTCTGTGATGCAGCGTCAAGGGTAACCGCAGCCATGGTCTCCGAGCTGATAGTCCATGCTGCTGCAAACGTCGTTGAACTGTTCGTGCAGATGGCTGTTGTCTTACAAATGTCCCCATCTGTTGACTCAGGGATCGAGACGTGGCTGCACGATCCGTTACAGACATGCGGATAAGATGCCTGTCATCTCGACTGCTAGTGATACGAGGCCATGGAGATCCAGCACGGCGTTCCGTATTACCTTCCTGAACCCACCGATTCCATATTCTGCTAACAGTCATTGGATCTCGACTAACGCGAACAGCAGTTTCGCATTTCTCCGCCTTACACGAGGCATCACAACAACGTTTCACTAGGCAACGCCGGTCAACTGCTGTTTGTGTATGAGAAATCGGTTGGAAACATTCCTCATGCCAGCACGTTGTAGGTGTCGCCACCGGCGCCAACCTTTTGTGAATGCTCTGAAAAGCTAATCATTTGCATATCACAGCATCTTCTACCTGTCGGTTAAATTTCGCGTCTGTAGCCAGTTATCTTTGTGGTGTAGCAATTTTAAGGGCCAGTAGTGTATTTCTACTTTCTTCGTGTTATTCTGGCTGTCTCCTCGTTTCACTAGGTCCGGTCCACGGTTTAGATGTTTCATGAAGGGGTGTATACCCGGTTACCTTGGTATCTGTTTTATATTATAAGTGGTTTTATAACTGAAGGGTGACGTATCAAACTACTTTTACGTAAGTTTCTATTACTTTTAGTCCACGTTGACTGCGTAGTCGTGCGAGGTTGGACCACTTGCTTATAATTGACTGGTTTTGTTGTTTTTGTAGACGATCTGATGGTGCTCCAAAAGGGTGCAACGCGTCATCGACGTTAAGTAATTTCGCAACCTAGAATGTTTTTGTTCCGAAACACACTTAAACGGGTTGCTGTAACAAACTGCCGCGATGCAATGGGAAAATTTTTATAGATGCTTTCCTATTAGTTTCTTGGGTTTATTTTCATAAGAAAGTCTTTTACAAGAATGTGGCTAAACTGAAAGGGAAAGCCTTCAGTAACAGGAGAGGGATTTCAAAGCAAACGTAGAATCGCATGCACTATAATTTCTACCATTCACACGTGGGGCCAATGCGTCACAAGATATAAATATCGTACAGTGTGCTATGAATCACTTCCCAGGCATTTAACCATAACTGCTGGTGTTCACTGGCAGCAACTGAGAGGCGTCGTGACCACAATTTATGGCAGCCGACCGAGAAGATCAAGAGCAGCTGCAACGCGATAATGCACGCCCAGCCGCCGCTAACATGACGAAGCGGCCGTCACAGAGCTGTGCCGGAAGGGTGACACCGCACCCTCCACACTCTCTGGCTCCTGCGCTCCCTTATCTAACGAGCACACTTTTGTTTCTGTACTCATCAATCTTCGGGAGAGCTCTTCGAGTTAGCGAAGATGCTTCTCGAACATGGATCGGTTAACTATTCCTTTAAACTAGCGGAATTGCGTTGATCCACGTCTAAAACGAGCTGCCATCCTTTACATCTATTGGAAATTATGTTCAAGACTGTCTCCTTGTCGTTAGGCACTTACATCGACGATACTGTCCTGCAGTCAATATCATCGTAATAGAGCAACTTGATAGCGAGTTTCGACAAAGACCTTGTGGAAGAACTTGCTCCTCTTCTAGCAGCGATGGTAGATAGACATTCAGTGATAAACTTTAAGTCATAGGATGATGTTTTAAGTGGATGCCTCTGGTGGATTTATATCCTGTAAATCAGAATGCACAGTGTGAGTCTAAGTAATAGTCTTACGTAAACATATTAAATTTTGCCAATACATCGTTTCCTACCGAGCTGAAACATGTTAACATTTTCAAAAATGTAAACTTCTGTGGCTTCCAATATTTTAATTATCAATGGATAGTCACAGATGAGAAAGAATTTTGGTTTGTACCACTACGTATCACAAACTACCGTCGTGAGAAGCATGTACTCTATTGATGTTGCATTTTGCTAATACAGATACATGCCATCTCTATTGCACAAAAAAATGTCGTTGCTACCACCTACTAACAATATTGTGTGTCCCCATTCAACTGTAGTAAGTGAGCGTTGTCAGCGTTATTTTTTTCGAAAGAAAAGTTAAATGCACATTTAGATGACTGATGGCAGTTTAAACCTGTCAACAGCGTCATGCCCAGTGGCAACAACATGTTTATTGAATTTACCAAGTTCAGCACAAATTTAAGCTGCAATTTGTAATTTATGCTAATAAGGTATTCGTGTTAGAACTAGTTGCTATTTGCAGTCGTAGTAGTGACTCCGTTTCGTATTCCCATCAGGTACATTTGCATAAACCATTCCACATTACCTTTCACATACATTGCTGTTGTGATGAGAGGCAGTGAATGCATGGACTGGTTCACTGAACAACCATACGGAGTCCTTGAGATACTGAATTACTTTCTATTGCAAATAAAAGAAGAACAAGCATTTCTCTCGACAGATGTCTGCTATAATTGCCGAAAATCATCCCAGGAAAGCGTAACTAAACACAAAGGCCATCGTTAATTTAAAAGTGCGACCCGAGGTACAGCAGCTGCAATGTCATCTACAAATCATACTGTACACTTCCCCTCATATTCTAGGGGTAGTGTCTTCGATTAGCAATCAAAACGTCCTCGGCCCCAGCTTAGAACTCCACCAATGCCTAAATTTCGAATAAAAATCGTCAGCAATGGTGGCCGAAGACTTCCGGCCTTGTCAAAGAGGGCGGAGGAGCGGACTGCGATTCAGGGCACACACTCTTGCCCTTGGGATGGGAAACTGCCACTAAAAGGACGAAGAATCAGCATTGATTAACGGCTTGAGAATGGAGAAGGCAATCGCAACCGATACATTAAGGACACATAATGTGAATCCACAGGACATATGTCCTGTAAATGAAAAAGACATGATAGTCTCTCCATTGGCAAAAGATTCCATATTAATCCCTCATTCGCATCTCCTGGAGGAAATTGCCAAGGGGGAGGTGACCACGAGAAAAACATTGAATCACGAAGAAAAGGGGTAACGTTTTACGAGTCGGGGCGTGAAATGCCAGTAGTCTGAAAGTCGTAGGGAAGCTATAAATCTGAAAAGATAAAGTCTAAGGCTCACTCTAGATGTATTGGGCCTCAGCGAAGTGAAATGGAAAGAAGTATGGATGAGTATAGAGTAGAATGTACAGCAGCAGAAAATGGTATAACGGGGATAGGAATCGTTATGAATAGGAAGGCAGGACAGAGACTGAGGTACTGGGAACAACTCCTAAACATCCCTAGGTCCACTGTTTCCGATGTGATAGTGAAATGGAAATGTGAAGGGACACGTACAGCACAAAAGCGTACAGGCCGACCTCGTCTGTTGACTGACAAAGACCGCCGACAGCTGTAGAGGATCGTCATTTGTAATAGACAGACATATATCCAGACCATCACACAGGAATTCCAAACTGCACCAGGATCCACTGCAACTATTATGACAGGCGGGAGGTGAGAAATCTTGGATTTCATGCTCGAGCGGCTGCTAATAAGCCACACATCACGCCGGTAAATGCCAAACGAGGCCTCGATTTGTGTAAGGAGCGTAAACATTGGACGACTGAACAGTGGAAAAACGTTGTGTAGAGTGACAAATCACGGTACACAATGTGGCGATCCGATGGCAGGGGGTGGGTATGGCGAATGCCCGGTGAACGTTATCTGCCAGCGTTTGTAGTGCCAACGGTAAAATTCCGAGGCGGTGTTTTCCATGGAGGGAGCTTGCACCCCTTGTTTTGTGTGGCACTAGCATAGCGCAGGCCTACATTGATGTTGTAAGCACCTTCTTGCTTCCCACTGTTGAAGAGGAATTCGGGGATGGCGGTTGCATCTTTCTACACGGTCCAGCACCTGTTCATAATGCACGGCCTGTGGCTGAGTGGTTACACGACAATAACATCCCTGTAATGGGCTGGCCTGCACAGAGACCTGACCTGAATTCTATAGGACACCTTTTTGGGATGTTTTGAAACGCCGTCTTCTTGCCATGCCTCACCGACCGACGTCGATACTTCTCCTCAGTGCAGCACTCCATGAAGAATGGACCACCATTCCCCAAGAAACCTTCCAGCACGTGACTGAACGTATGACTGCGAGAGTGGAAGCTGTCATCAAGGCTAAGGGTGGGCCAACACCATATTGAATTCCAGCATTACCGAAGGAGGGCGCCACGAACTTATAAGTCATTTTCAGCCAGGTGTTCGGATACTTTTTATCACATAGTGTATGTCTGATGACATGATAAAAGAAAAAAACTGGACTCGATAGGGAAGAGGTAGGGGATTCAGTATAACAGAATCAGGATTTGAAAGCGGTCTAGAAGACTTAAGATCAAATAAGGCAGTAGGGATGGATAAAATTCCATCGGAATTTATAAAATCATTTAGGAAAGTTGCAACAAAGTGACTATTCGCGTTGGTGTGTGAAGTGTAATTTCGAAAAACATCAGCCAGACATTTCCAAGATTGCTAGATGCAACAAGTGCGAGAATTATCACACAGTCAGCTTAACAGCTGATACATCCGATTTGCTGAGAGCAATAATATACAGAAGAATGGTAAAAAAAAACAGAGGGTCTGTTAGATGACGATCAGTTTGGCTTTAGGAAAGCTGAAGGCACCAGAGAGGCATTTCTGATGCTGTGGTTGATAATGAAAACAAGACTGAAGAAATATCCAGACAATTTCTTAGGATTTGTTGACCTGGAAAATGCGTTCGACCATGTCGAATGGTAAAAGAGATTCAAAAATTCTGTGAATAACGAAGCGATCGGATTAAAAAGATTGTAAGATATGGATGTAGTCTTTCACCCCTACCGTTCAGTCTACACATCGAAGAAACATTGACGGAAATAAAATAAAGTTTCAAGAGTGGGATTAAAATTCAGGGTGAAAAGATATCAGTGATAAGATTCACTAATGACATAGCTATCATCAGAGAAAGTGTAGAAGAATTACAGGATGTGCTGAATGGAATGAACACAGAATATGGATTGAGAGTAAATCGAAGAAGTCTAAAGTAATGAGAAGTGTCATAAATGAGAGCAGCGAGAAACTCAACATCTAAATTAGTGATGACGAAGTAGATGAAGGTAAGAGATTCTGCTATCTAGACAGCAAAATACACTCCTGGAAATTGAAATAAGAACACCGTGAATTCATGGTCCCAGGAAGGGGAAACTTTATTGACACATTCCTGGGGTCAGATACATCACATGATCACACTGACAGAACCACAGGCACATAGACACAGGCAACAGAGCATGCACAACGTCAGCACTAGTACAGTGTACATCCACCTTTCGCAGCAATGCAGGCTGCTATTCTCCCATGGAGACGATCGTAGAGATGCTGGATGTAGTCCTGTGGAACGGCTTGCCATGCCATTTCCACCTGGCGCCTCAGTTGGACCAGCGTTCGTGCTGGACGTGCAGACCGCGTGAGACGACGCTTCATCCAGTCCCAAACATGCTCAATGGGGGACAGATCCGGAGATCTTGCTGGCCTGGGTAGTTGACTTACACCTTCTAGAGCACGTTGGGTGGCACGGGATACATGCGGACGTGCATTGTCCTGTTGGAACAGCAAGTTCCCTTGCCGGTCTAGGAATGGTAGAACGATGGGTTCGATGACGGTTTGGATGTACCGTGCACTATTCAGTGTCCCCTCGACGGTCACCAGTGGTGTACGGCCAGTGTAGGAGATCGCTCCCCACACCATGATGCCGGGTGTTGGCCCTGTGTGCCTCGGTCGTATGCAGTCCTGATTGTGGCGCTCACCTGCACGGCGCCAAACACGCATACGACCATCATTGGCACCAAGGCAGAAGCGACTCTCATCGCTGAAGATGACACGTCTCCATTCGTCCCTCCATTCACGCCTGTCGCGACACCACTGGAGGCGGGCTGCACGATGTTGGGGCGTGAGCGGAAGACGGCCTAACGGTGTGCGGGACCGTAGCCCAGCTTCATGGAGACGGTTGCGAATGGTCCTCGCCGATACCCCAGGAGCAACAGTGTCCCTAATTTGCTGGGAAGTGGCGGTGCGGTCCCCTACGGCACTGCGTAGGATCCTACGGTCTTGGCGTGCATCCGTGCGTTGCTGCGGTCCGGTCCCAGGTCGACGGGCACGTGCTCCTTCCGCCGACCACTGGCGACATCATCGATGTACTGTGGAGACCTCACGCCCCACGTGTTGAGCAATTCGGCGGTACGTCCACCCGGCCTCCCGCATGCCCACTATACGCCCTCGCTCAAAGTCCGTCAACTGCACATACGGTTCACGTCCACGCTGTCGCGGCATGCTACCAGTGTTAAAGACTGCGATGGAGCTCCGTATGCCACGGCAAACTGGCTGACACTGACGGCGGCGGTGCACAAATGCTGCGCAGCTAGCGCCATTCGACGGCCAACACCGCGGTTCCTGGTGTGTCCGCTGTGCCGTGCGTGTGATCATTGCTTGTACAGCCCTCTCGCAGTGTCCGGAGCAAGTATGGTGGGTCTGACACACCGGTGTCAACGTGTTCTTTTTTCCATTTCCAGGAGTGTAGCACAGGATGGAAGAAGCAAGGAGTACATAAAACGCAGACCAGCACTGGCAAAAAGTGCATTCCTGGCTCAGAGAAGTCTACTAGTATCAAATATCAGCCTTAATTTGAAGAAGAAATTTCTGAGAATGTTCGTTTGAAACACAGCATTGTATGGTAGTAAACACGGACTGTAGGATAACCAGAAGGGAAGCGAATCAAAGCATTTGAGATGTTGTGCTACAGAAGAACGTTGAAAATTAGGTGGACTTATAAGGTAAGGAATGAGGATGTTCTCCGTAGAATCGGAGAGGGAAGAAATATGTGGAAAACACTGACAAGGTGAAGGGACAGGGCTACAGAACATGTGTTGAGACATCTAGGGCTAACTTCCATGATACCAGAGGGAGCTATAGAGAATAAAAACTATAGAGGATGACGGAGGCTGGAATACATGCAGCAAATAATTGAGGACGTCGGTTACAAAAAGGCGGCACAGAAGAGGAATTCGTGGCTGGTCGCACTAAACCAGTCAGAAGACTGATGACTCAAAACAAAATTTCTTGGCGTGATCGCCCGAAAAGTGTGCGTGATACTGAAATCATATGAACTCAAGATAATGGGGACATATTTTTCATGATTGAGAGTTTTATCTGAATCAGAAGGGAATTTTTCCGTATGAGTATGAGAGCGACGAATCGATTTTATTGAAAGTTCACCTAACCTCAATAGAAAAGTTTAAAAGTTTATTAACAACCGAAATGATAATAGTAGTTCATACCCAAAATATTTTAATCTATAGATTGTATTCATGTGCAAGCGACTTGGAGATTTTGCCGATTTATATTTAAAAAATTACGTGCTGCTCTTTGCTAATGTTTGAAAACTTTTGCGGTGTTTGTTTTAAGACACATGAACTGGACTGTGTGCATTACATTACTTCGCCTGGCTTGGTGTGGGATGTTCTGCTGATAATTATTGAAGTGGAACTGCAGCTTACAACCAATACTGCACAACTACAGTTTGCTGAGAGAGGCATTAGAGTCGGTATTTTCCGTTGCTCTAGCAGACATTCAGTTCCAAACAAAAAATTCATTGTCAATTATGGTGAAACAATTGACCAATCTTACGTTATACATCTTGATGTGAGCATCGTATACAGCTGGGCGACGTTGTAGTAACTTCTAGTCTTCAGTTTTCTACGACTTCCTCCTGAGAGAGTTAAACTTTCGTAGTGGAAAATATACCAGACTGTCCACACATACAGTACCTTTTGGAAGTGGTTCTTGAATGTCCCGAGAGTATTCACGATTTTCAGTCATATTTGCCATTATTTCCTGAAGGAATGTCACCATTCGTTAGTAAGAACGAAATAAATTGATTTCGACCTTTTTTGATAAGAAAAATTAAATTAGTCATTACAGAAATTTGAAACAATGTTTGTAACATATAAGGGTTTTAAAAAAAGATTAACTTATTTTTTCATTCAGGACAGGTTCCTATATGATGCCATACGCTGAAATTAACACACAAAAATGCAATGCTTCTAAGAAGATATTTTTCAAACTGATGAATAACAGCGTGTTTGTAAAAAACCATGCAGCTGTCAATAAATATTAGTTTAAGAGTAGCGTGAATTACTGCTCCGCTGATGGGAAGAGATTAAACTCTATACAACATGTGTGTACTTGTTGCTAGCTCTGACTCGTAACAGGGGTGATATATAATACTTAAGCACAGCTTGAATGCAGTAAAATGCGTGGCAGGTGCGGGAAGTAATACCAGCGACACACTGGGCAGGAAGAAATGGAGCAGCTCTTTAAATTACTCGTACTAATCAAACTTTCAAAGGAATGTTATCTTTAACGAAAATCTAGTTATTACTAGACTGAGCAGGCTTAACATAGTCTTCTATAATCCCATTGCAGCTGGAATAGCCATTTTGGTTAGTTCGAAAACCCTTCTTTCCTACTTTCATTGTGGATATATGTTAAGCAAATTTCCAGGATATCAAGTAAAACTAGGCTGCACAGACACTTATAGCTTCATTCATCACATTACAACTTCAATCTTCTATGATGGTATCAGGGACGACGTCCATACGAGGTTCAATACTTTGGGTTTCCCTGAAAATAAGATATAATGGTCCACTGGTAAATGAAAAATAGGTTGAATTAATAAAAGACGAACTGATTGTTGTATCTACAACAGAAGTCGTTGGTCTACGAGCAAAAATGTATGCACTTGAGATGGAGTCTAGATATGTAATGTATAGAACAAAGGATGTAAAACAATCTCTTGGTAATAGGTTAACCTTTCATGATTATAAGCAATGTATGCTGGATTCAGAAGTGAAAACGCCTATGAAGTGTGGAATTCTATCAGACAAACATACAGTTTCTAATACGAGTATTAAGCAACATAAACTGGATTTATCTGCATAGTCTGATAAAAGTTATATACATCTGGAAAAGGTAAACACATTGGTTTCAAGTCGCAGCCGTCTGAAAAATGGTGAGGATGATTGATTTTATGTAAATACATAAAAATGTAAATACCTGAAAAATGTAAATAACTTAAATAGTTGAAAATGTAAATAATTTAAAATGAGTGAGTGTGTATGTGTGTGTGTTTGTGTGAAAATGTAGATTGTAGACTGTAATTATAAACTGCCTTTGTGATGGTAAATTGTGTCTTGAGGTCACTACCACATTTGTAACTGATGTGAATTCACTTACTCCTTTCTTATCATTTCTATTAAACTCCGGGAAAATATGTTCTCAATAACTGAAATTCATCCAATTTGAAGTATGAAGTTACTTTTCAATATCTCAGAAATTTATATAATTTAGCTTGCTCCCATATGTTTGCGATCAAGAAATGTCCATAGCAAATTACTCGAGTAGTGAATGTGGGTAAAATGTAAAATAATTGAATGTAAAAGCATTGTACAATTCAAATTCTGGATATCTCTCTTCGTGGCTGCAATGTATGTAATAGGCTGTGTTGAACAGTTTACGTAAATGTATACAGTCTGTCTGGAATGTAATTTTCTTATATCTAGATTTTGTAGAGCGAAAGAATGTAAAAACTTTGTATATATGAAAACGTAAAAACGTTGCACAGTTTTCACTATCTTGATTTAATCTGATCTCAGGTATGATGTATAATCTTCGATAAATCGAGAATGTGTATAATATTTTTGTTTGCACGTGTTGTGATCAAGAAATGTCAATCGTATTTGCCCAGATAATGAACGTGTGAAAATTGTAAAAACACTGAATATCAAAAATTGTTTAGTAGTTGATTATGGAAAGGAAAAGATATACAATATGTAAACGTTTTTTGAAAGACTTGCACCATAGTTCTCATCGGTAAACGTCACAAACTTCCCGAAAATTCATTTTTGTAGAACCCAGAGAACATAAAGTAAGATCAAAAGTGATAAAAAAGCTATATTAGCCAGTCAACAATGTCAATTATATTTCTTAGTGTTAAGATAGATGCATTATCTCCTCCTCCTCCGCCTCCTAAAATGGTACTTGGTCAAGTAATGAAAGTTAGTTTTTGTACTGTCATTTACAAAGCCTCAAGTAGGCCTAGGAGGAACTGTCGATTATTACTGTCTTGCCTACTTAGAATATTTTTGACACACGTGTTATTTTCTATTATAGAACAATAACACAGACAATTTAGACGTAGAACTAACTTTGTGGCATTTAATTTGAGAGTCCACAGTCATACGTTAGGCGTAAAGTGCATCTTAGCCTATAAGTTACACCAGTAGCATCATTCTCTTTACGTATCGTTTGAAACATAATAGACACATTTCAGACGAGGGCATAAGGTTGTGACTCTTAATTTGACGGATGCATTATATCTTGTAGCTTGTGGGTACAAATATCGAACTATAATCGCATTTGGGCACCAAGTAAGATACAGAAAACTTTGGAGTACTTTTTTTTGTTTTTGTGTCACAGGAGTACTACCACCTAGTGGCTGGACTTCTTCGGTGTAAAAAATGAACCTGAAATTTCATCTATTTCAGCGTGAGGAGGGTCCCTTGACCCTCCTAACATATTGGTTACTTTATTACATTTCATTTAATATTGGATTCTGATTCAACTTTAAATTTCTGTCACACAACGTTACATTATTTTTTCTCCTGTCTTTTATAAACACATATTACCTGTTCTGTCATTCGGGTGACTCCATGATGGCGTAGGGACCTTTTTTTGATGCGATTCCACCTCTCAGGGGCGAGAGAACCCAGCATAATCAACATGTCTCGTGGTAGGCCTTAGTCTAGCGAGCTGTTTGTGTGTGGATGATATGATTACTTCTCTGATGATCTCCATGTGCAGCTCCTGATGGAGATCCCTGATCTTTGCCCTTCTAGGTGCTCCAAGGATGAACCGCGGGCATCGGTTTTGTAGGGTTTGCAGCGATCTGAGATTGCTGTTGGAGATGATCCCAACAGTAGGAGGGTCCGTTTACGAGTGAAGGCAGGATCGTTGCTCGGTAAAGGTGTGGTCTGGTCGTTATTTTCAGATGTTGACTCAACGCCAGTGAGTATAATTGGAAAAACAGGTACACGCTACTCTTGCGTTTCCCCACAGTCCAATATCACTCCCACGCATTCTACCTGATCTGTCCAAGGAATTGCGATGTTGTGCAGTGTGAGATGTTCCTCGAGTTCGGGCTGACGGCGAGTAAACATAATGGCTTACGTCTTCTCTGCACTTAGGGTAATGTGGCTCGCTGCTGTCCATAGCTGACGTTGGAGTCGGCGTGCCGCTGCATCGACTCTGAGGCTGTTGGTAAGGATCTATGTATCACCCACGAATTGCGCAAGAACGACTTGTGGAAGTAACAGGAGACCGTCCACGTTCAAGATGATTAGGACAGGGGACAGAGCGTTGAGGGATGCCCTCCTGCAGTTCTTGAATGCTGAGCCGCTGGCCGTCAATTCGGACAAAGCAGCACCTGTGTAACCTGGTGGTAGTCAGGGGAGGCAGGATTCGGATACGATTGTGGACAGGGCCGTAATCAGTTACTATCGGTTGCATTTTACAGTTTCACTCATTTATTTTTTAAAACACTAATTCCACACTCAACAATAAATAAAAAAATAACACACTTTATTAATGAATGAGAAATAACTGTGTAAATAATAGTGTCTCCAGTGAGTTACAATTTAGAATGTCACCATAAAATACAGATAATGTTTAAAAAAACAAGCCACTGTGATCACGGCGTAAGGTCTTACACGCCAAGGATGTCAATAAATTAAGTATGTTAAAGGACTCGCTGCAATTACAACTTACAGGTACTGAAATATTAAAAAGTAAATGGACACAAACACAACAGAAGGTATCAGACGCCAGGAATGGCAGTAAATAAGGTTTTAAGGCTTACTGCTAAAATACAAATATCCAATTACTTTTTTAACAGCAAATGACCACAATCACAGCTGAAGGCCTTACACGCCAGGAACTGCAAAAGTTAATTAAAAGAAACAAGCAACTGACCACCAAACGGGTGAAATAAGTTGATGGTAACCTTGTAACACAAATAACAAAACACAAGGACCAGTCACAGACGGTGCTCCAGGAATCGACCTCTGAGAAGGTCCAGCAACAATCACTTTCTCGGGCGATGAGATAGGCAGCCAAGAGTTGCATTCACTTCACAAGATGGAAACTCAGACTGGTGACAGTCTAATGAATGACTAATGACAATCTTGCTGAAGCTACTTGACGTCCAATAAACCAAATGCAAGAATGGAACAACACGCCAAAGCCGGAACTGGCGGACTGCACTATGCCCCCAGAATACCGTTCTTAGAGTGCCCCGAACGAGAAAGGAATCACTACCACCAGAGTAGAGGAATCACAAACGGCCTACAATCAAGGAAGCTGTCAAAATAACACGCCTTACCGGACAGCAGCAGCAAGGCGAGGAACCAGACACTGCCTTTATATGCACTAACCCTCAGGGCAGGTAACTGGGGCGTTAGCGGCCACCAGGCAGGAAAATAAGACTGGTTGAACTTAACAAATTGTAACAAGCTGAACGCAGTAAATAGTAATAAGATGTCGAGGAAAGATAAACAGATGCGCTTTCCCCAAGCACTCCACTCCACAATACGAGCAGCAACACGAACCCAGTTCACTGGAGAATCTCGAGATGTCACAATGGTGGAGGTTTCTCTAATTGAATTGAAATGCACTCATCTTAAAGGATGCAGGATCTGGTTTACGACGAGTTCGTGCACCCTCGTGACCACAGCTCTTCCATCCGGCAGTCCATGCGTGCCGTCAGCAGTCCCTACGTGTTCTCGCACTGTGCGAACCTGGCTCTTCCTGAGTCCCAAACCGAACTGCCACACTCGCACGACACGGAAAAACCACCGACGTCGCCCCAAAGATAGGGCAACAGTTACCACATATCGATAACCGCCGCTGCTGCCACTAGCGGACTGGCAACGCTTGCGAAACGAGTTGCACAAAACGAGAAGAAGACAAACAATCGCAACCATGCTAACTAAAGAATGCGGTCTGGCCTCCAACAGAGGGTGGAAACCTATAAGAACGAGAGCCGCAGGACGGCTCAACCTGTCTTGAAGAAAGCTGTCGAAAATCTTCGTGCAGTAGTCCAGGATGGTGGGGACATCATAAAGTTTGGCGAGCAGCTTATTTTTCCATACTCCATCACATGCCTTTCCAACATCCAGAAGGGCCGCCGCTGTATAGTTTCCATGGTTCATTGATACCCTACATACTCTGTAACCTGAAGGAGCTGGAGTTCGACCAACAGGAGCTGCTGGAAGACGAAATGGTCCGGGCATATCGCATACGATTCGGTGATTCCTAGGTCAGGACGTTGGATTATGATCCGTTCCAGTTCTTTGGAGAGAGTTGGCAGGAGGGTGATGGACCATGGTTTTGCAGTTGGTGGTGGTCCTTCGCAGACTTTGGTAGCGGCACTTTGCGAGCAATCTTCCAGTCGGACGGAAAGTATCCTAGCAGGAGGCAACTGTTAAAAATGCAGGTTATCAACACCAGTGGTTTGAGTGGCAACTGTCCGGTCCGGAGTTTGATTGGTTGCCGAGTCGTCGTATAATCGAGTGGACCTCCGCCGCTGTCGTTAGGAGGGGCTCTGTTGGTCGTGCCATCCTTCAGATGTCTTCTGCTTGGCGTCGTATTCTTACCTCCTCCTCTTTAGTGATGATGATGATTATGTTGGTTTGTGGGGCGCTCAACTGCGCGGTCATCAGCGCCCGTTCTCTTTGGTGGTGTCTTCAAATGGTAAGACATTTTGTGCCACAAAGGTCATGGCAAAAAGTTCTACCTTGCTCAGTGGATCAAACAATGGGCCCACTGGTCCCAGAAGCGCCACTTTCGAAGGTCTTGGGTTTCGGATGGCCTGGACCAGGCCCCACTCATTCCTGGCGAGAGCAGCCATCTTATCTTCCCACTTTTGTTGGCGGAATTCAACGGCCCCGTAATTTAACTCCCGAGAGAGAAGCTTACGTTCCCGGGCGTCCCTGGGGTTATGGTACCGTTGCCAGCGTTTTCGCACCTGTTTTTAAGCTTCTTCAAGTGCTGGAGCAGAGGTGCAAACTCTTCACTGTAGAATGCGCGCAGCTCAGTTGTGACCCTAGCCTGACGGTAGACTCTTAAGATCTTTCCGGTGAGTGCAAAGGCAGCCTCCTCTATGAAGACTGTTGTCGATATGTCTGTTGTGGGGCGAACATTACTGCTAAGGCCCACCTGGTACTGGTCGCAATTCATGGTGTGTTGTACTGGAGGGCGTAGATGTTCCAGCGCCTCAGTGATGATATCGACCACTGGATTGTGATTGGACGTCATTTCGTTAATGGATTGAAGGCGCAGATCGAGTCCTAGATTTTTACTATAGCTATGTCCGACACGTCGGGTCTGTGGGCTGAATTTTTCGGGACGTGAGTTGGATCGTCCGTCCAAAATGTGATGGCTTCCAGGTGTTCCTCCAAGCTGTAGAACTAGTTTCTTCGTGGTTTGGTACGGCGCGAATTCCAAGCGAAGTGGTTTGCATTGAGGTCCCCGCACATCAAAATTCTCTCATGTCGAGCAAATATCAGCAGAAGGTTATCTTCGACGAACATCCTCTGAGGGCTAAGATACGCCGCGCAAAGTGTAATGACGCCAAAACGGGTGGCGATGTTAACTGCAGTTGCTTCTATAGATGTAAACTGTGCTAGTGCGAGAGGAACGGGTGTGATCGATTGCTTGATAAATAAGGGCGTGCCACTCTCTCGGCCATTTGCTCTGTCCGTCTAGTAGTCCACCATGTCACTTAGGTTGAAAGTTGAGTGGAGCAGAGGTACTTTTCCGTCAGAAATAGAATGTCGACCGTAAAACGGGAGGGTAAATCCGCCGGTTCTTCTTCTTATTGAAACCGCAGTTCTTCTTATTGAAACCGCCTTGTTGGTCTATGGGCCATTGCTGGGAGTGAATGTCTTCATGACTCCATCTGCTGAGGTGAGTAGTTTTTATAGGATGTCCGGTGTTTCGTTAAATTTTCGTAAGGACTCTTGAATGACGATAAAGTTCTTCTGACGGGGAGTCGCCAAAATTTCTTTTATTCTCGTGACCAGCTTCATAACTTCCGAAAAGACGAACTGTAGATGTGCGTCCGTTGTAGTTGCGATAGGCTGTTGACTTCTGGTGTCAGCGGAAGTGTGCCAGACGGCTTTGGATTGTGTAAGGACAGAAATTTTTTCTCGTTAGCAACATTCAGTTGAGTGGGCACAGCATCCGGTTGTTGTCTGGTCTGTGCTGCTTATCGCTGTGTAGAGTAAATCCGCAGTGCCTCCTGAAATTTGGGGCATCCTCTCAATGTAGTGGGATGTTCGCCTCCACAGTTTACGCATTTGGCCTTCTGTTTTGCAGATTGTTGGCAAACCTTGGGCGGATCCTGATCCACGTACTTCGCACACCAAGGTGACAGATGGCAATAATTGGCCATATGGAAGAAATGTTGACATCTTCTACATTGTGGAGGCCCCTCGGAATGTTTCAATTACCATTTTGGTGTCGAGAAGATGTTTGACGTGATATACTGAATCCCAGGCTGTGTAAAAAGTTGTAATTTTGGAATTCTTGCAAAACCGCGGGTTCTCACTCTAGTCTGCCAGTGATGTATTACCCTTATAGATCGACCTTATGGGTCCTTCGTCGTGATTCTTCAGTTCATTGTTCAGGAATGAATATTGCCATGAGTATTGGATGGTGGTACACTCGCTTGTGGTATTGGAAGGTTTTGCGTCGGTGCGGGGTTTGAGTCATTGCTCGATCCAGCTGCTATTCATCCGTTGACACCGCCATCTGATCATCATCAGGCTGTAGCAGTGCGTATTTGTCTGAGGTGGGCACATGGTGGTGTCGTTTCGCGATGTCCTCCATTTCATCCAACGTTGATGGACAACAGGTTGAAACTCTTGGTCCTGGTACTGATACTGGTACTGGTATTGGTGGTTGAGCATCGTCTTTGTCCGATATCTTCGGTGGTTCAGAACCTGACGAAATTCGTAACTCTGTAGATTGCGTCGCAATAAGTGCGTGATGTCATTTCCGTTAGCGATGTTATGTCGCATTATTTCACGTCTGGCGGAGAGTCTTTTACCACGTTCATTTCAAAGTGTTTCGTCCTGGGCGGTGATGCAGTGATCTTGAAGTTTCGTCCATAGCCGTTGATTTTGCCTAGGAAGCAGAAGTGTGTGTTTCTACTGTGACGATTCTGATTGATTTCGCCTGCCGGGTCCCCGACCACGACCTGTGTTAGAGAACGAGGGCTGACCTTCCTAAAGTGGGGCCCCGATGCTACACTACTGGCCATTAAAATCGCTACACCACGAAGATGACGTGCTACAGACGCGAAATTTAACCGACAGGAAGAAGATGCTGTGATATGCAAATGATTAGCTTTTCAGAGCATTCACACAAGGTTGGCGCCGGTGCCGACACCTACAACGTGCTGACATGAGGAATGTTTCCAACCGATTTCTCATACACAAACAGCAGTTGACCGGCGTTGCCTGCTGAAACGTTGTTGTGATGCCTCGTGTATGGAGGAGAAATGCGTACCATCACGTTTCCGATTTTGGTAAGGTCGGGTTGTAGCCTATCGCGATTGCGGTTTGCCGTATCGCGACAATGCTGATCGCGTTGGTCGAGATCCAATGACTGCAAGCAGAATATGGAATCGGTGGGTTCAGGAGGGTAATACGGAACGCCTTGCTGGATACCAACGGCCTCATATCACTAGCAGTCGAGATGACAGGCATCTTATCCGCATGGCTGTTACGGATCATGCAAGACAACAACCATCTGCACGAGCAGTTCGACGTTTGCAGCACCATGGACTATCAGCTCGGAGACCATGGCTGCGGTTACACTTGACGCTGCATCACAGACAGGAGCGCCTACGATGGTGTACTCAACGACGAACTGGGTGCATGAATGGCAAAACGTCATTTTTTCGGATGAATCCAGGTTCTGTTTACAGCATCATGATGGTCACATCCGTGTTTGGCGACTTCGCGGTGAACGCACATTGGAAGCGTGCATTCGTCATCGCCATACTAGCGTATCACCCGGCGCGATGGTATGGGGTGCCATTGGTTACACGTCTCTGTCACCTCTTGTTCGCATTGACGGCACTTTGAACAGTGGACGTTACATTTCAGATGTGTTACGACCCGTGGCACTACCCTTCATTCGATCCCTGCGAAACCCTACATTTCAGCAGGATGATGTACGACCTCATGTTGCAGGTCCTGTACGGTCCTGTTCGACTGCTGACCTGGCCAGTACATTCTCCAGATCTCTCACCAATTGAAAACGTCTCGTCAATGGTGCCTGAGCAACTGGTTCGTCACAATACGCCAGTCACTACTCTTGATGAACTGCGATATCATGTTGAAGCTGCATGGACCTGTACACGCCATCCAAACTCTGACTCAATGCACAGGTGTATCAAGGCCGTTATTACGGCCAGAGGTGGTTGTTCTCGGTACTGATTTCTCAGTATCTATGCACCCAAATTGAGTGAAAATGTAATCACATGTTCTAGTATCATTGTCCAATGAATACCCGTTTATCATCTGCAATTCTTCTTGGTGTAGCAATTTTATTGGCCAGTAGTGTACATTGTCCTGTCTGCAAGGCGGGCATTTGTGTGGCGTGTCCGTTGCCTGGTTCGTCATAAGCCGTTGCCCGTTCGCCGTCGCCAGGATCGTCGTAAACGAAGCGGCCGGTTAGGCCGGTTGGGGTGGGGGGGGGGGGAGGGGACAGCAATCGACCAATTCCTGTGCGACCGACGCGGCTGTCTCGGCCGCGCGCGCACCTCTGTGCGTCCTGCGTGACATGACGCATTCGACTGTTTGGGATACATACTGATTGGCTGTTTCTGTGATGCCTGTGGCTGGCGCCTTCCGATGCTGTCACTAACCACGCAGTAAAGTAATGCGGTTGCCGCGCTTCCAGGCGCTTGCAAACTTCAACGCAGCACATCAAGCATGCGCAGCCGTTGCGGTATCTGGTAGCGCCACATTCGCCGGATACGACGCTGTTACCGCCACCAACAGCTCACGTCTGTGAGCCACGTGACACTGGCACGATTATCTGATATATTTACTATTAGTAAATATCAATGGAACAGATCACTGAAGAGAAAAGTAAATTTAAAAGTAATAAATGTCTTTGCTTACCAGTGCATTGCAAAGAAGGAATGTGTTGTGCACCAATCCAATAACTCGATAAAATATAGAAAGCAAGCGGTACGTTCTCACTGTTATATACTCGGGACTCCTTAACTGTAGACTGTGTGGTCAACTCCTCCCAGCTTGTGGACTTCGAACTGTCAACATGTGCTGAGAGTTTGTTTTTAGACTCCTGGTGCATTGGCTTGGGTAAGTGAACTTGATCGGACTGTAGCCGGTTCCATTCAGAGATGGTTGTAGTCATTACAGCCGCAATAAATAGGTACTGGGGTCAATGCTGATGGAGCTTGTGCTGTAGTGGATGTGGTGCGGGAATGGTAAATGGTTCAATAATAAGAAGTGGATTGTTGGCCGAATATTTGAACTGGTGCTTCCTGTATTAAATTTATCTAAAACTCTGAACCAACCAAAGGAGCGGCTAGAAAGTGATACATTAGTCTCTATTCTCTAATTTAAAATATTACTTGTTGTTGTTATTAATTAAACCGACAGGTTATACGATATATGATGTTGTCTTGGGGGTTTGAAAGTTAAGCAGACCTCCACACGTTAATCATTTTATGTAGTGTTGCTATAAGTTGTTTTCCTGCTCTACACCACTTCAAATTTAAACTCTGAGCTAGGAGGGTATCGCTTAAAGCCATACTCTTCTGTACGTGCTGATAATTTTATAAAGTATTATTTAATTGTTCCCTAGCGTGTTGGGAGGTGGGGGCGGATCGAGTACCTGTCTTACTGTAGCTGCGTTACAGTCTATTAAGTAAGGTTTGAAGGACGAACCACGAACTACAGCTGGAGCCTAGGCAAACTGTGTGCATCGATTAATTCATTTTGAAAAAAAATCAATTGGGCTGAAATTACTACTCAGCTAATGGCGCCATTTGTATGTGCACCGTTCGAATTTTACGTGCAAAAAAAAAAGTTGTTCTGTGAGGTTTTTGAAGCGGGCTGCTTTTATACTTTAAACTTGTACTAATCGGTTCAAACTTCTCACGAAGGTAGATAGGGGAATAAAATCGTTTTCTTTTCATCCAACGATCTTCATCCGTTGTCGAAGTACGATGCTTTAAAGTCGAGCTAAATGTAACAAATAAAGTTCTTTTTTACTTGAATTTAATGCTTGGAAACGGTTTAAAGAGAATCAAATAAATAAAAGTGCATTTTTACGATAAAATTGTAAACTCGCATTCAAAAATCTAGCTTTATTCGGATTTTAAGTGCAAACAAAGGTTTTTTGTGAGTGTTTTTATGCATGCTACTTCTATGTTTCAGACTTGTGCGAATCAGTTCAAATTTTATAATAAAGTAGACAGACACATTTAATTAATGATCGTCCTGTTGTTTTGTGAAACCCTTATCCGTTGTCTCGAATAGAGGTCGAAAGTTGCTCTTAAAATGCACGTAAAATCCGGTTTTACCTGAATCGCACGTGCTGAGATAGTTTAATGTGATACAGATGACAATAAAAAAATATTCTTACGATAATTATAAGAAGTATTTGCAAAAATCTTTCATAATTGGGGTTTTACGTGCAAGAAATCACGCAGTTACACGTGAAACTGAGTTTCGAAGAAATGTCTTCCATTTTAGTGCTACTTTTGGATATAATTTAAAAAACTGGTTATTACAGTTGATTATCGTTTCAAATCAGCTTTCACTTCGCTCCAGAGTGATAATTTCATTCTATCATTTTATTTGTTAAAGATTTTATTTACCAGTGGCCTAAATTCATCGAAAAAGTTTTTTACGTGCAAAACAATGTGTGCCAAAATGATACAGAATGATACACTGTTTGATCGTGCATTTAAAGCTTGATCAGTAACAACGCAGAATATTAAACTAACTAAAAAATTGCTGTAAAAGTAAATGTTAGAAAAAAGGTCACCTTATTTCTAGCCAATAAAAAATGTTTACTGCGTTTTCTTCCAAAACTACTATGCTATCTAATAATTAATATAGGACAAAATAAGCTTAATTTCGTCAGTTTCATTGCAGGACTGAAAAGTTGATAGTATTTTGTAGTGTTTACATTGTTTTGCAGTTCTTCTGCTTATTACAGCCAATTATACTTCATTAGGACAGGTTGTCGCAATTTTCACGCCAAAATAATTCACGTGAATTTTTCCGGAGGCAGTTCCTTAAATTTTAAGTTTTCATTGTTGCATAATTTAAATAAATAATGACAGGAATTTTAATATAAGAGATAATAACAAGATGTATACTTTCCAATAGTTTACTATTTTTGCGCGAATTGTTCAGCTTGCAATATAGTAAGGTTTTAAGTAAGTTTATCTGTGTAATATGGTCGTTTAGTAAGTGGTCGTTTAGTAAGTATGCCTAGATAATGTAAACTATTTATGGATGTTACTATCAAAAACATCGCACAGTATCTAATATTTTGTTCGCTATGGCATTTATGTCAGCTGGTACTTATGGTTATTTTCATATGTTTGCATATACAGTCTCATGCGTATACGAATAAAATGTGTGTAAATACAAAAAAATAACAACAATAATACAATTAACATTAAAAAATATGAAACAAAATAAAAAATTAAACTTAAAAATATGAGAAAATTAAAAGTAAAAGAAGAACCTCCCTTGGGAATCTGACCTTGACGTGGTTGTGAGGCTTGTGCGCTCTGAGGACACAGAAGGCTATACTGGACAGTTTCAACCATACCAGGAAGGCAACCGTGGATGAGCCAGGCTAACCGTGCCCAAGTCAAGCATCATGGCTCGAAATACAATAAAAGAAACCTATATCGGATGAGTCGCCTCCCGAGTCAACAAAAATCTATATCGGTGGCCAAGTAACGGCGGTCTATAGTCAGAATCATGGTAGAGTAAAAGTTGGGAACGGAATGAAAAATGCTGCTATCATAGCACAAAATAGCTAATATGTCCTGGGCAGAGTTAGGGACGTAAAAGAAGGGAACTAGCTTTTCGACTAATCTGGTAGCTTCACAATTAAATGCCGGCCGGAGTGGCCGTGCGGTTCTAGGCGCTACAGCCTGGAGCCGAGCGACCGCTACGGTCGCAGGTTAGAATCCTGCATCGGGCATGGATGTGTGTGATGTCCTTAGGTTAGTTAGGTTTAATTAGTTCTAAGTTCTAAGCGACTGATGACCTCAGAAGTTAAGTCGCATAGTGCTCAGAGCCATTTGAACCATTTTTCACATTTAAATCGAAATATATTGATATATTCCTGCTTTTTTACGAGTTAGCCCTACTTCTCCGACGCAGTGAGCTCTCTTGGCTGTGAAATGTTGGCACATCTGCATCTTTCAATTTACAGGCTAAAGTCCCTGATCCTATGCCCAAAATCCAGAAGATTCGCCAGCCATAGCAAACAATGTAGAGTGATTCTTACTAAGGTTTAAAAACCTCCGAAGCGATTTAGATGACGCTAAGACAAGAGATTTAATATAAGGCACATGGGGTCGCAAACGTCGAGAAACACCTCAAAAGTGAATGACAAATGTTGAACATCGGACGTCGTCGATGCCATACCTCGTCGCACAAGCAGCGGTTGAACCTATAGGTCTGTCGCACCTGATCGTCCCAAAACAAGTCAAGTATTCATGTCGGTTTGATTCTGGTCCCCCTTGCACGCCTTTACCAAGTGGATCTCAGATGTCGAGTCTTGCATCTGGTAGGCAGTACATTTTTCATTGTGTTAAACAACTATGTGCTTACATTATGTTTTATTGTTTTCTTTACCGGTCTTGCAGTCCCCACTGGTTTATAACAAAGTGCAGAACAACAAACATCTACCGTATTGCGCCAGAAGTAAATACGCTTCCGAACTGCGTCGTTACCAGTAAACGACTACGTCTTCTTTACTAAATAATGTCTGTAGTGTGGACAATATTTTTGTAGCTCCTACGCATACAACAGATCACATTTACAAAAGGTGTTCGAAATTTACACGCTTGCTCGAATGCAAGTAAGGCATCGCTTAATCATCCCCTCACACTCACGTCAAACCACTGCTCAAGTGGCGAGGTACATCATCTGGTGACGTCACACGTTCAACGTTTGTCACCCATTTTTGAGGTACTTCCCGAAATTTGCGACCTCATATGTCTTACATGAAATGACTTGTCTCAGCGTCATCTACGTCGGTTCGAGGGTTTTTAAATGTTAATAAGAATCACCATGTATAAATAATATCGTATGGATGAAGAGCATATGCGTAATAGCTAAAAACGTTTTTCTGGGAGAATAAAATTTCTGTGGCTCGATTTGTTCCTGGAAGATGCTAAAACATTTTTTTTTTTAGATTCTGGGTGGGTGGGGGTGGGGGGTTGATTTATTTTTCCCAGGGGACCATTTCTCTCCCCCCCCCCCCCCCCCAAATCCACCCACTAATTACACATATGATGAGGGCTGAAAGAAAAATTTATGTGCTTCTAGAGAGTGGGACGAATGTACAATAGGGCATACCCGAGAACTGGGGTGCATCTATAATAAGAAGTAGCCCAGAGTGGGAGTATATGCATCTTAAACTTATAATGAAACATTGTGTCATATTGGACGACACGACAAATGCCATGTTGGATGACGTGATGGCATATGCCACGTTATATGATTTGGAATCATGCATCGTATTACTTTACTTGACATAAAACATTACATTACATGACATTACATTAGATAACAAGTGAAAAAAGCACGCATATTACAAGATGTTTTAATTTATCTGTGCTTGAAGCTGCCAGACAAGTCGAAAACGAGTTTCCTTATTTTACATCTCTATCTCTGCCCTGGACATATGAGCCTTTTTTGTGCTACTGTAGGAACATTTTTCATTCTAGTTAAGATATGAACTATTTTAATTATGTGGGTAGAAGGAATTTTACTGTCACACATACGAGGGCTTAGTGGGTCTACGGATTGTATCATTTTGCTTAGTCAAATCCTTTTTTTTTTTCATCAGTATACTGACTGGTTTGATGCGGCCCGCCACAAATCCCTTTCCTGTGCTAACCTCTTCATCTCAGAGTAGCACTTGCAACCTACGTCCTCAATTATTTGCTTGACGTATTCCAATCTCTGTCTTCCTCTACAGTTTTTGCCCTCTACAGCTCCCTCTAGTACCATGGAAGTCATTCCCTCATGTCTTAGCAGATGTCCTATCATCCTGTCCCTTCTCCTTATCAGTGTTTTACACATATTCCTTTCCTCTCTGATTCTGCGTAGAACCTCCTCATTCCTTACCTTATCAGTCCACCTAATTTTCAACATTCGTCTATAGCACCACATCTCAGATGCTTCGATTCTCTTCTGTTCCGGTTTTCCCACACTCCATGTTTCACTACCATACAATGCTGTACTCCAGACGTACATCCTCAGAAATTTCTTCCTCAAATTAAGGCCGGTATTTGATATTAGTAAACTTCTCTTGGCCAGAAATGCCTTTTTTGCCATAGCGAGTCTGCTTTTGATGTCCGATGTCCTCCTTGCTCCGTTCGTCATTGGTTATTTTACTGCCTAGGTAGCAGAATTCCTTAACTTCATTGACTTCGTGACCACCAATCCTGATGTTAAGTTTCTCGCTGTTCTCATTTCTACTACTTCTCATTACCTTCGTCTTTCTCCGATTTACTCTCAAACCGTACTGTGTACTCATTAGACTGTTCATTCCGTTCAGCAGATCATTTAATTCTTCTTCACTTTCACTCACGATAGCAATGTCATCAGCGAATCGTATCATTGATATCCTTTCACCTTGTATTTTTATTCCACTCCTGAACCTTTCTTTTATTTCCATCATTGCTTCCTCGATGTACAGATTGAAGAGTAGGGGCGAAAGGTTACAGCCTTGTCTTACACCCTTCTTAATGCGAGCACTTCGTTCTTGATCGTCCACTCTTACTATTCCCTTTTGGTTGTTGTACATATTGTATATGACCCGTCTCTCCTTATAGCTTACCCCTACTTTTTTCAGAATCTCGAACAGCTTGCACCATTTTATATTGTCGAACGCTTTTTCCAGGTCGACAAATCCTATGAAAGTGTCTTGATTTTTCTTTAGCCTTGCTTCCATTATTAGCCGTAACGTCGGAATTGCGTCTCTCGTCCCTTTACTTTTCCTAAAGCCAAACTGATCGTCACCTAGCGCATTCTCAATTTTCTTTTCCATTCTTCTGTATATTATTCTTGTAAGCAACATCGATGCATGAGCTGTTAAGCTGATTGTGCGATAATTCTCGCACTTGTCAGCTCTTGCCGTCTTCGGAATTGTGTGGATGATGCTTTTCCGAAAGTCAGATGGTATATCGCCAGACTCATATATTCTACACACCAACGTGAATAGTCGTTTTGTTGCCACTTCCCCCAATGATTTTAGAAATTCTGATGGAATGTTATCTATCCCTTCTGCCTTATTTGACCGTAAGTCCTCCAAAGCTCTTTTAAATTCCGATACTAATACTGGATCCCCTATCTATTCTAAATCGAATCCTGTTTCTTCTTCTATCACATCAGACCAATCTTCACCCTCATAGAGGCTTTCAATGTATTCTTTCCACCTATCTGCTCTCTCCTCTGCATTTAACAGTGGAATTCCCGTTGCACTCTTAATGTTACCACCGTTGCTTTTAATGTCACCAAAGGTTGTTTTGACTTTCCTGTATGCTGAGTCTGTCCTTCCGACAATCATATCTCTTTCGATGTCTTCACATTTTTCCTGCAGCCATGTCGTCTTAGCTTCCCTGCATTTCCTATTTATTTCATTCCTCAGCGACTTGTATTTCTGTATTCCTGATTTTCCCGGAACATGTTTGTACTTCCTCCTTTCATCAATCAACTGAAGTATTTCTTCTGTTACCCATGGTTTCTTCGCAGCTACCTTCTTTGTACCTATGTTTTCCTTCCCAACTTCTGTGATGGCCCTTTTTTAGAGGCCGGCCGCGGTGGTCTAGCTGTTCTAGGCGCGCAGTCCGGAACCGCGCGACTGCTACGGGCGCAGGTTCGAATCCTGCCTCGGGCATGGATGTGTGTGATGTCCTTAGGTTAGTTAGGTTTAATTAGTTCTAAGTTCTAGGCGACTGATGACCACAGAAGTTAAGTCGCATAGTGCTCAGAGCCATTTGAACCATTTTGAACCCTTTTTAGAGATGTCCATTCCTCTTCAACTGTACTGCCTACTGCGCTATTCCTTATTGCTGTATCTATAGCGTTAGAGAACTTCAAACGTATCTCGTCATTCCTTAGTACTTCCGTATCCCACTTCTTTGCGTATTGATTCTTCCTGACTAATGTCTTGAACTTCAGCCTACTCTTCATCACTACTATATTGTGATCTCAGTCTATATCTGCTCCTGGGTACGCCTTACAATCCAGTATCTGATTTCGGAATCTCTGTCTGACCATGATGTAATCTAATTGAAATCATCCCGTATCTCCCGGCCTTTTCCAAGTCACCTCCTCCTCTTGTGATTCTTGAACAGGGTATTCGCTATTACTAGCTGAAACTTGTTACAGAACTCAATTAGTCTTTCTCCTCTTTCATTCCTTGTCCCAAGCCCATATTCTCCTGTAACCTTTTCTTCTACTCCTTCCCCTACAACTGCATTCCAGTCGCCCATGACTATTAGATTTTCGTCCCCCTTTACATACTGCATTACCCTTTCAATATCCTCATACACTTTCTCTATCTGTTCATCTTCAGCTTGCGACGTCGGCATGTATACCTGAACTATCGTTGTCGGTGTTGGTCTGCTGTCGATTCTGATTAGAACAACCCGGTCACTGAACTGTTCACAGTAACGCACCCTCTGCCCTACCTTTCTATTCATAACGAATCTTACACCTGTTATACCATTTTCTGCTGCTGTTGATATTACCCGATACTCATCTGACCAGAAATCCTTGTCTTCCTTCCACTTCACTTCACTGACCCCTACTATATCTAGATTGAGCCTTTGCATTTCCCTTTTCAGATTTTCTAGTTTCCCTACCACGTTCAAGCTTCTTACATTCCACGCCCCGACTCGTAGAACGTTATCCTTTCGTTGATTATTCAATCTTTTTCTCATGGTAACCTCCCCCTTGGCAGTCCCCTCCCGGAGATCCAATGGAGAGATCATCATGACACTTCTTCAATTACAGGCCACATGTCCTTTGGATACACGTTACGTGTCTTTAATGCAGTGGTGTCCATTGCCTTCTGCATCCTCATGTCGTTGATCATTGCTGATTCTTCCGCGTTTAGGGGCAATTTCCCACCCCTAGGACAAGAGAGTGCCCTGAACCTCTATCCGCTCCTCCGCCCTTTTTGACAAAGCCGTTGGCAGAATGAGGCTGACTTCTTATGCCGGAAGTCTTCGGCCGCCAATGCTGATTATTTATCAAAATTTAGGCAGTGGCGGGGATCGAACCCGGGACCGAAGACGTTTTGATTATGAATCAAAGACGCTACCCCTAGACCACGGGTCTGAGCAGTCAAATCCTAATGTGGTTTATTTTGCTTATCATCAGAGTATCCATCGTATATAACATTTTCTGAGTGGTTGCGAAGGAACATAGGTATTGCCTGACTGTAATCAGTGATGGAATATTCTTTCAAACGAGTAAAACAAGCCATTCATAGTAAACTGTCTAATGATGAATTGTTGTGACAGACAATTATTTTAATTTTGAATTTTTGCCACTGTAATATTCTGAATACTATTAATCCAGTTGTATTCTCCCGCTTGGGACCTATAGTACAACTTGTTTAACAGACATTATTAAGAAATATAGGACACATGAAAATTAAATTGTGTTTTTGTAGATATACACAAGCAGTAATAATAATGATGTTGCTGCTGTGGTATGGATAATATTTTACTTATGGTGCATGAAAGTGACTGTGTTTGCGTGCTTCATTGCCGCCCTATCAAAGTGCAGCAAGCGACTAACTGTTATGGAAGGAGGAAGATCAAGGAGGTAAAAAACGACAGGATACGTGAGATGGAAGAAAGGATACACCTCAGGAAAAACTTCATCGTTAGGTAGTGGGAGTCTGTTGCAGTTCCGAAGGGGGAGGATGTACAAGGCGTAGAGTTGCACGGAAGATGGAATATAAATGTAGTGGCGCTTTGAGTTCGTGGCTAGTGATATGTGGTTAGCATTTTAAGGATCTGGGTTTTCTGATTAGAGTATCAGAAGGCGCTACATGAAGGGAAGAAGGTATGGGAAATGGATGAGTTGGTATCGTGTCATTTGTTGATGGAGAGGAGTGTTAATAAAACTATGGGTAGCACAAGTAGCGTTCAGGTGTAGTGCAAGAGTCTCGAGTAATATTTCTTGTAGTACTGTTGTCTGATACAAACAGAAAAAAGTTTTATGGTAGAAGAGGCGCATGTTTTGCTATTTGCGAAGTGTGGGAAAATAAGCTCGTGGTGAGATAGAGATATTTACTCGACGACACTGTGTAGGAGGCAGGCGTTCTGGGGATGAAAATTTCTGCCATTAGAAATACATTGAGCTGTATAGGATATATCGTGTCGGGCAGTGCAGCAACTCGACATGGCATGGACTCAACAAGCAGGATGTTTCCTGCAGAAATATTGAGCCAAGCTCCCTCTATACCCGTCCATAGTTAAGTTACCAGTGCAGGGCTTTGTGCATGAACTGTCCTCTCGATTAAGTGCCACAAATGTTCGATGAGATTCATGTCAGGCGATCTGGAGGACCAGACCATTCGGCCGAACTGTCCAAAATGTTCTTCAAACCAATGACGAGCAATTGTGGCCCAGTGGCACGGCGCATTGTCATCCGTAAAAATTCCATCGTTGTTTGGTAACATGAAGTCCATAAATGGAATAGCCGCATATGGTCTCCAAGTAGCCGAACATAACCAATTCCAGTCAATGATCGGTTCAGTTGGACCAGAGGACCCACTCCATTCCACGTATACACAACCCACACCATTATGGAACCACTACCAGTTTGCACAGTGCCTTGTTGACAACTTGGTTCCATGGCTTCGTGGGGTCTGCGACACACTCGAACCCAACCATCAGCTTTTACCATCTGGAATCGGGACTCACCTGACCAGGCCACGGTTTTCCAGTCCCAGTCGTCTAGGGTCCAACCGATACGGTCAACAGCCCAGGAGAGACGCTGCAGTCGATGTCGTGGTGCTAGGTAAGGCACACACTTCGGCCACCTGCAGCCGTAGCCCATTAAAGCCAAATTTCACTGCACTGACCTAACGGATACGCAGATATCTGCGGTTATGTCACGCAGTGTTGCTTGTCTCTTAGCACTGACTAGGAAAAAACTGTTGCTCTCGGTCGTTAAGTGAAGGCTGTCGGCCACTGCATTGTCTGTGGTAAGAGGTAATGCCTAAAATTTCGTATTCTCGGAAATTCTTGACACAGTGGATCTGGAAATACTGATTTCTCTAACGATTTTCCGAAATGAAATGTCCCATTTGTCTAGTTCCGACTAGCATTCCGCGTTCAGCGTGTGTTAATTTAGATGCGATATTGCAAAAAAATGGCTCTGAGCACTATGGGGCATAACTTCTGAGGTCATCGGTCCCCTAGAACTACTTAAACGTAACTAACCTAAGGACATCACACATATCCATGCCCGAGGCAGGATTCGAACCTGCGACTGTAGCGGTCGCGCGGTTTCAGACTGTAGCGCCTAGAACCGCTCGGCCACTCCGGCCGGCATACGATAATGCAGTGCCCGCGTTATTCTGATTACGATGCGAAGTTCCTTTGGACATGCATGCATGCATGTAGACGCGTGGTTGACGACATATGGAAGTTTGGATCCGGCTGTGAGTCCTGCACGGATAGCCAAATGGTAAGGCGACCGCTCGCGCGTTCGAGTCCCGGTTCGGCACAAATTTTCACTGTCGTCATTCCATTGTACAGCTGATGGTAGTCCTTATTCGCAATTGCGAATTCATTTGATCTGTTAATTTCCGTCATGCTGCCATAATCACGTCGAAAGCCTTTTCACGTGAATCACCTGAGTACAAATGACAGCTCCGCTAATGCACTGCCCTTGTGTAAGCGATACTACCGCCATGTGTGTATGGGCATATCGCTATACCATGAGTTTTGTCACCTGATTCTATTGAGACTGGGTACCAGCGTTGAAGAGATGCTCATAAGGTGCGCATACCCGCCTTGTACTGCTGCTGTGGGTACGGTCTGCACAGCGAACAAACAACCGTAACGAAAAAATGGCTCTGAGTACTATGGGACTTAAATCCTAACTAACCTAAGGACATCACACACATCCATGCCCGAGGCAGGATTCGAACCTGCAACCGCGGCAGCAGCGCGGTTCCGAACTGAAGCGCGCAGAACCGCTCGACCACAGCGAAGCAACCGAAACGGGTACAGCAAAGTTGGCCCGGTTGTTCACAGGTCTGCCACATACAATCATCTGCAGGGCATCGCCTCGCTGTTGCTCTAGCACAATGGAAGCTGATAAGAGGGCTATCAATTGGCACGCCCTTCTTTCGCTGCATGAACTACAGTGGCGTTAAAAAATTACTAATCAACTCAGCGAGATATTGTCGTTTGTTAATGGAAAGCAGACTACAGATGGTCGCTCAACAAGTGTTCTGGCGCCGTGCAAGACTCTGCAAGTAGTGTTTCATGTAGGGCTGCCGTTGCACGCAAACGGGATGCGGTTGGTGGTAGACGAGGCGTGTATTCTGGCGAGTGTTTGCTGCGCCACGGAGAAAATAAGACGAAAACTCGTGGTGGGGCAGACAGAGAGAGATTCATTCCTCAGCGCCGGCGTCCAGGGAGGCGAGGTCCCATTCGACGGTGGCGGCCGACAGGGAGCTCAACAAGTGTTCGCGCGATCAATAGCGCCACTAGCACCGTTACAGTGGGCGACGGCGGCGGCTGCGGGGGGTGGCACAATCGTTATTGCAATAGGTCATGGGGAGGACGCGGCCGGGGGGCGCGGTGACGTCAGGCGGCCGCCATGTTGCCTCCAGCTGCGGCTGTGTTGGCGAGGGGGGGGGGGGGGAGGGGAGGGGAGCGATAACGGGCAGCGAGCGCCTGCCGCGCGCTCTGCCGTGCGCCCGACCGGCCGTCGTTCTCCGTACTACCGCCGCCCTGCGCGAAGGGCCGAGCGAGGCACTGCGCAAGCGCACCGGAGCGTCGCGTGGGCGTCGTCCCCGGGCTTTAACAAAGGGCGCGCGCCCCGGCAGCGTCGCCCGCGCACTCTCGCTCCGTCTCGATCCCGCAGCCGCCCACCGCGTCCGACCGTCTCTGTCGACGTGCGCGAGCGCCTCCGCGGGCAGGTAGCTCGGCCAGTATCGATCGGTGCGGGCCGTCCGGGGGCCGGAGTGCCGCCCACGCCGGCGGAGGGCGCTCGGGGTACCTGTTGGCAGCGTCGGCGTCGGCGCAGACGGCGCGCGGGGCTGCAGCCGCCGCCACAGCGTGGCGGTGCGCGCCGGCCGGCCGCGGGGCGCTGAGTCCTGCTCAGCACGCCGGCGGCAGCCACACCATGGCGGCTCAGCGGCGCGCCCTCGCGCTCTTGGCCGTGCTCGCGCTGTTCGCGGCCACCTGCGAGGCCCGCGGCTTCATCGGTGAGTACCGGCGGCCCGCCACCACGCCGCCGCCCGGCACGCTCGCCGCTCGATAACGCACGGGCCAGCACGCAGCTCGTGCCAGCACGCTCGTTCGCTAACATCTGTTTCGCCTCTGCTTCGTTCAGAGCCTGTTTTCGTAACAATTTCATTACTAAAGTAACATTATGTGTAAGCCGTCGTTGACAGCTGTAAGATACTTGAGTAACTTGAAGAATTTCATAGTCTGTTCAACAGCTGAACATTTTTCTTTTTTGTTATTAGACAACCGATTGCGGTCTATAAGCTCAGCTGTTCATGTTTATGTTGCCCAAGGACTGTAGACTGGAATCGGTTGCTGAACAATAAACAAAAAACAAGTGCAGTTGTCCTACGTAAACTAAAATTCCTTCAAGAATTCAGCTTTTGCAGCAATCATATATCTTTACTCTCTTTTTCCAGTGTTCCAGTGTTTTCAGATGTGATTTTCTCCCTCTCTCTTTCTGTGTGTGTGTGTGTGTGTGTGTGTGTGTGTGTGTGTGTGCGTGCGTGCGCGCGCGTGTGCGTGTGCTTGCGTGCGCGTGTGCTGTTTTGCGGTTTCTTCCTTCCCAGTCGTCTTTTTATATAGTCCAGATATTGTACCTCGTACATCAGTCAGAATTTCGCACACAGATGCAACGTATCAGGACGGGATTCGAACCCTGTTCCTTCGGAATGCGATTTGAGTGCCTCAACCACAGCGTCACCTCATCCGCATTAAGGTCACTCCATGAAATCCTGCGGATAGCTTTGAAATTTATTAATTTTGTTAGTCATTATACATATACTAAGATGGTATCTGTTCTTTTGGGCATGTCCGAAAGAACAGATACCATCGGTGACCATGCAGCTCGTTAGAATGAAATTACAATTAAAGAACACCCTTAGCTGCTTACAGGCGTTGACATACGTCAATGGGGACACATGAAAATGTGTGCCCCGGCCGGGACTCGAACCCGGGATCTCCTGCTTACATGGCAGATGCTCTATCCATCTGAGCCACCGAGGGCACAGAGGATAGCGCGACTGCAGGGATTTATCTCTGGCACGCCTCCCACGAAACCCACATTCTCAACGTATTGTCCCACACTACATTCGTAGTGCCCCCGCCTCTTATACTCATTACTCGCGGCGCGTTGCCGATTCCCGTAAGAGTTCGGGCACTGTTTGTGCATGTCCGAAAGAACAGATACCATCTTAGTATACACATAGTTAAGGCTCACCGGCCACTAGACCATCTTCTTCTTCTGTGCGAATGCACAAACAGTGCCAGAACTCTTACGGGAATCGGCAACGCGCGGCGAGTAATGAGTTTAATGGGCGGGGGCACTACGAATGTAGTGCGGGACAATACGTTGAGAATGTGGGTTTCGCGGGAGACGTGCCAGAGATAAATCTCTGCAGACGCGCTATCCTCTGTGTCCTCGGTGGCTCAGGTGGATAGAGCGTCTGCCATGTAAGAAGGAGATCCTGGGTTCGAGTCCCGGTCGGGGCACACATTTCCATCTGTCCCCGTTGTCGTATGTCAACGCCTGTAAGCAGCTAAGGGTGTTCATTTGATTGTAACTGTTAGTCATTTACGGCCATGGCCTTTGGGGAAATGTATTTCTTCTTGGATAAACTGTGTCAAGCGAAGGGCGTTTGGAAACAGTTACAATCTTCTACACAGTGCCTCATAAAGTGAGGGCATATGGTACTGTTGGTGGTAATTCCATAATCGGGTGGATCCGTTACGCTCCACGATGTGACACTGTGGCTGAGATACTGGATTTGAACCCAGTCCAGCACGTTGTAATTGTCTGTGAAATTCTGCTTGACGGAGGAGCCACAACACCGTATCAACAAAAAAGACAGTTGTAAGGAAACTGACAGAACAACAAACACGCACACATCACATCCAAAACTTGTGTCAACCCCGAAAAACTCTAATGTGGAAATAAATTCTCACAGCACGATGTGGCACTCGTGAGGTAACGTTACAGGTGCAGTAAATTCGACTTAAGACATGGAGCAGCACTCTACATGAAACGCTTGCGCTTTGTATGCAGTCTGTTACTCGACGAGATTCCCTTCACTGACCTCTGTCTTCTGCACTTAAAACATATTGTAAAAATCTATGATACCTGATTGCTGTTCTCGTCGAAAGATGCCACTCGCGTAACTAAGAGTGGTACGAACTCACTGTGGTACTGTCTTAGCTATAAGAAATACAATAGCCCTCCACCACTATGTCTTTCATTAAACGCCATCATATTCGCAGGATTAAGACTCCTTCTTTAGGCATTTATACGTGGATGCTGTTAACTCATTCCGTAATTCAGATGCACGAAGACCGAGGATTAATCCTCCAAAATTGGTATCATTTAGTAAACGATATTATGACATAGGTAGTATTGTATTTACTGTGTATTAGCTTATACTGTCTTAAAGTTTAATCTTATGGGAAGTCTTCCCACTACACTGCGGGCAGAATTTGTTGCCATTCTCTCGGATGTATGGTAACTAGTTGTTGCTGGATTTATCGCTGGGTAAGTCTAGCACACAATCGACTACGTCTCAACTTCGGTGATTTGCAGGTAAGGGATTGGAGCACGCCAGAACAACAAAAAAATCATATTTTACAACGACCTCCCAGGTAATCATATTTCCTCTTACAAAGGAGGATTATGATGTCGAGAGAACGTCTGAATATGAAATATTGTAGTATATTAAAAAATGGCACAAACACATGTGCTCACTTAGCCAGCAACAAGGAATAAAGTGCAAGATCCAAACCAAGACAAACTACTTCAGGTCATCTATGAGCTCCACCCAAATTTACCGTTGTCATAACATTACAAGATAATATCGTTCGACATGCATCTTTAACGTTTTCTCGCTGCTACTTTCGTACTGAGTCGCGTACAATTACACATCACTCCATACAATATTATCTAGATCAATGACAGCTGTTTGCGACACTCTAAAATGCGTCGTATACTCATTTTTGTGACCAGTACTTTCTGGATACCATGTTAAGGCATTTTATGTATGTTTATACACCATGGCGTCACACAGAGAAAGACATTTCGTTTAATAGCGTACTAGCGCAGGATGTTAGAAAATGTACCTGACCAATTCCTAGGACTCGTAGAGGACGCCAAGTGGATAATGCTTCGAACGTGCATCCACGTCTGATACTTTTACGTGCAACAAAAAATCACTTTGTGCAACAATGCATTACATGGACTACCGCAGCAGCAACGTATTCGCGATATACCTGCTCTTGATTATGTGTGGTTTACTGGATGCACCATCAAATCAATAATATTTGCCGATACACTTCAAACATAATTGTGTTTTTGTCTTACAGAGACATATGTCGTGATGCTCCCATCCCTGTTACGGATGTAAGGCAGCCTGTCTAGATCCTCGATAGTAACGTCTCTGTGCTTTCCTGTCCTCTCAGTCGATAAGACAGATCTATTGAGGTTTATGTGCAGCCGTCTCCTGACGGAGATCGTAAAACGTTGTCGATCGTGAAAAACTGGAGAAAGAAGAAACGATTTACTTCTGTTCTGACGGTGAAACACCTTGCACATAAAAACAAAACTCGTCATTTCTGTACTCGGTATGTTTATGTGATTCCAGAATCGAGAAGGTCGAAGACAAGGAATCATCTAAGTCAGTAATATAATTGACGTAATTACTTTTATTTAAATACCATTATGTTATTACCTCAATTTTAGAGGATTGTCAGCCGGCCGAGGTGGCCGAACGGTTCTAGGCGCTGCAGTCTGGAACCGCGCGACCGCTACGGTCGCAGGTTCGAATCGTGTGATGTCCTTAGGTTAGTTAGGTTTAAGTAGTTCTAAGTTCTAGGGGACTGATGACCTCAGCAGGTAAGTCCCATAGTGCTCACAGCCATTTGAACCATTTGACTTAGAGGATTGTCAGTTGCCGCCGATTTCCTGAGAACGATTAATTTCCAGTCGATCATAAGGGAAGGTAAAGATTTTGAGTGGCCGTTTGGGATGCTGGAATCTCTTTTCTTCTCCATTTTCATATTATTCAGAGATTAACGCTCAGTAAAAATATGGAATTTTTTCTTTTCTTTCATCAATACTAGCAGAATACCATCCTATTTATACATCCATCTAATAAGTTAAGCGCTATTCACATGAAATAAAGAATCAACAAAAATTATATCGAACATTCAGCATAAAAAAATCATCGTGTCACAGTTACTTGCACATTTCGTATTGAGTAAGCAGTGAACAAATTATTACTAAATGTATAATTTATGCAAGAGGTGTTCAATAAGTAATGCAAAACGTTTTTGGTAAAGCAGGTTGGATTCCATTATACCACATCATTCCTCACTCTTTTGACTACAAAACCCTGTTTTTCAACATGATCTCAATCTAATGCGAGGACCTTAGGCCACCAACTGGGAGGGCCTGGATGTCCTCATGGTACTACTTTACTGGTCGACGTGGGAGCCAACGTCTTGTTGCATCAATAACATTCCATCATTCACGTACTGCTTCCCGCAGAGTGCAGTCTTGGGCCAAACAGATGGAAGTCGGAAGATGCGAAATCCGGGCTGTAGAATGGCTGAGGAAGAACTGAGACGTCCAACGACTCGTCGTGCTTTTGTTCACTACCAGGCCTGCGTAGACATTCTACAACGCCTGTGAACATCTTCTGCTTTTCCGCCGAAAGGAACTCAGCGACAGCTCTCTACTTGGAACGTTCGTCTGTTACAGACGCCATTTTGAATTGAAGGCTGTGTATAGCGCTGCCACCTATCGCAAATTCATGACACTATAGGCACTACAGTGTAGGGGCTGGAGACGGACTAATCCACGATGTCCCGCAACAAATTCTGCATTTCTTCTTTTCAACCAAAATTAGCCCAGAAAAAAAAGTGTTACGTTACTCACTGAACGCCCCACGTTAATTGATCTTCATTGACTGTGAGCGTGATGGATACATCGAACCGTTACAATTATTCCTGGATCCTGCCCTCAAACCTTATTCGAAACTCGATAAAGAAGACAAAAAAAAGTCTTTTCTGAAATGTGTATAAGACCTTTTTTTTTTTTTAGATACTCGCTCGAGAAATCACCAAGGCTGCCCTTTGCATACTTACAGCGTTAGTCCAACCACATACGAATTCTAAGCATTGTGTAAGATTCCGGGTAGTACAGTTTTACTTTGACTCTTTCTAACACAAAAACTTCTAAAGAGACAAAAATAACGTTGGAAACGTCTTCGCCGAATCCTGCAGTACAAACGCACAACAAAAAAATTTTTTTCGCTTGTAACTGTGTTACTAATCAAGCCACAAACATGACATCTGAGCTCCATGTCGGATCTGACTCGAATATAAAAGAAGCTTAAAAACTGTAAATTTTATATTTCTTTTTTCTTATCATCAGTGTTTTTTCGGTTCGTCTTCAGCAAGTTAAAATACCGGGTGATCAAAAAGTCAATATAAATTTGAAAACATAATAAACCACGGAATAATGTAGATTGAGAAGTAAAAATATACACACATGCTTGGAATGACATAGGGTTTTATTAGAACCAAAAACAAAAAAAAAAAAAAAAAAACAAGGTTCACACACTGGACAGCAAAACGTCAGTGACTGCGCTTGACAATCGTGTATAAAAGGAGCTCTAATGAGAGAGAAATCAGATGCGCCAGCAGTCGCAGCATGTTGACGTTACCCGAAAAGGCGCTTTTAGTGAAGCTGTATTATCACAATGGGGAATGTGCTAGTTCAGCGTTGCGATCCTATCGCCATAGGAAGGGGTTTCGAACGGGTAAAGGTCCGTTGACAAATTCAGCTGTGGCGAGAATGATTTCGAAGTTCGAAGCCACGGACTGTTTAGACGATAGACCCCGTAGTGGCCGACCGAGCACAAGGCGTAATGCTGCTGAGACAGATCAGAAAGAAATGGAGACTGTAGCGGGTTCGTCTATGCACGGGGAAGTCAGCGCTGGTGCAGTCGCACGTCGCACCGGCATTCCATACACTACTGTTTGGTTGGCACGTAGGCGTACCCTCGGATACTATCCGTACAAAATCCATCGGCATCATGAACTGTTACCTGGCGATTTAGCGAAGCGGACGGCATTTGCGGTGTGGGCGTTTCAAAAGATGGCGGGAGATGTCGATTGATTGAGTAACGTGTTGTGGACCGACGAAGCTCATTTCACGCTCCGAGGGTCTGTCAACGCCCACAACTGCAGAATTTGGGCTACCGAAAATCCTAGAACTGTCGTGAAAACTCCATTGCACGACGAGAAAGTCACGGTATGGGTTGGATTTACCACATCTACCGTCATTGGGCCTTTTTTCTTCGAGGAAATACGTGATTCTGGTTTTGTAACTGCTACCGTGACGGGTGAGAGGTACGCCGATATGTTACAGAATCGCATCATCCCCAGCCTAGCTGATAAACACTTGCTGGAACGTACGATGTTTATGCAGGATGGCGCTCCACCCCATATTGCTAGACGCGTGAAAGATCTCTTGCGCGCGTCGTTTGGTGATGATCGTGTGCTCAGCCGCCACTTTCGTCATGCTTGGCCTCCCAGGTCCCCAGACCATCTGTCGTACTTTTGTATTTTTTGGTTCTAATAAAACCTCATGTTATTCCAAGCATTTGTGTCAATTTGTACCTCTCTATCTACATTATTCCGTGATTTATTCAGTTTTCAGATTTACACTGACTTGTTGATCACCCGGTATATGGAAGCGTAACAAAATGTCTGCATCGCAGCCAGCTGTACTAGAAATTAGAAATGTGTTCCTTTTGTTGTTATGGACCCCACCATCCTCTATCTTTCGCCCCCTCCCTGCAAGAAAAACAATAAACCAAATTATCGCTTCTAGGAAGAGAGGCTGTAGCGTACTGATTGATGTATTGTTACTGTCCGGGTCTGCCGAGCACTGTTGGCAATGAGGGTCCACTCAGCCCTTGAGAGGCCAATTGAGGAGCTGCTTGATTGAGAAGTAGCGGCTCCAGTCACGAAAGATGACAACAGCCGGGAGAGTGGTGTGTTGACCACATGCCCCTCCATATCTGTATCCAGTGATGCCTATGGGCTGAGATCGAGACGGGGCCCTGTCAGTGTCGTTGGACCTTCCGAGGTCTGTTCGGAAAGACTTCAGTTTTAGGCGGAACAACTTGCGGTAATGAAGGTGGTCGTAAATACAGTGAAGCGCAAAAAAAAAAAAAAAAAAAAAAAATAAATAAATAAAAATAAAAATTTGACATTGGCATGTGTATTCAAATATATAGAAGTGTAAACAGGTAGGGTGCGGCGCTATGGTCGGCGACTCTTATGTGGGACAACAAATGTCTGGCGCAATTGTTGGATCAATTGCTGCTGCTAAAATGGCAGCTTATCAAGATTTAAGTGAATTTGATGGGACACAGCATGTCCGAGGTAGTGATGAAGTGGGGATTTTCCCGTACGACCATTTCAAGAGTGCGCTGTGAATATCAGGAATCCGGCACAACATCATATTTCCGATATCACTGTGCCCGTAAAAAGATGCTGCAAATACGGGATCAATGACGACTGAAGAGAATCGTTCATCGTGACAAAAGTGCAGCCCTTCCGCAAACTGCTGAAAATTTCAATGCTGGGCCATCAACAAGGGTCAGCGTACAAACCATTTAACCAAAGATCATCGATGTGTGCCGTTGACCACTGCACGACACAAAGCTTTACGCCTCGCCTGTGCCCATCAACACTGACATTGGACTGTTGATGACTGGGAACTTGTTGCCTGGTCGGACGCGAGCGGATGGACGTGTGCGGATATGGAGACAATCTCATGAATCCATGGACCCTGTATGTCAGCAAGGAGCTGAAGCAGGCTCTGTAATGGTGTTGGGCTTGTGCAGTTAGAGTGATATGGGACCCCTGAAACAACTAGATACGATTCTCTAACATGTGTCACGTACTCAAGTATCCTGTCTGATCACCTGCATCCATTCATATCCACTATGAATTTCCACGGACTTGAGAAATTCCAGCAGGACAATGCAACACCCCACACGTCCAGAATTGCTACAGAGTGGCTCTAGGAACACTGTTCTGAGTTTAAACACTTCCGCTGGTCACCAAACTCCCCAGACATGAACATATAGAGCGAACCGGGGTGCTTGAAACGTGCTGTTTAGAAGAGATCTCCACCCCCTTGTACTCTACGGATTTATGGACAGCCGTGCAGGATTCATTGTGTCAAATCCCTCCTGCACTACCTCAGACATTAGCCGAGTCCATTCCACGTCGTGTTGCGGCACTTCTGCGTTCTCGGGAGGCCCTACACGGTATTAGGCAGGTGTGACAGTTTCTTTGGCTGTTCAGTGTATATTTTAGGTTACTTTTGCATCTATCAACTGCAAAAATTGTTAAATTAAATGTCTTTAATTAAAATGTATTGCGACCTGTGGTAGATGATGTTCATGTATTGCATGGAGTTAGAGAACAATAAACATAATTAATGCCTAACCTAAACCGAAGACCATTGTTGATGAGAAACTGTTACTGCTTGGGTGCAGCGTTTTGTACAGCTTTTTCAAATGTTGCTGTTGCAGTGATTGGTGAATTCTTGGTACGTTATTTGGACGCTGAAAAGTTTTTCAGTACATCATTATACAAGACATTTTTCTTGTTTATGCAGTGCTTAAACGTGAGTTTCCAATGCGTTTCTGCTTACAGCGCAGATGAAATTACGCTGGCACAGGCTACAGAAAGACGTAAAAAGCAATTATTCATCCCACGGTCCATGTACGAATTGAATTAGAAAACACGGAAGTGATAAGGCAAAAACTATCCCTTTCCACACGCCGTATAAGTAAGATGTAGATGTTGTAAATTTATCAAGTATAGCATTGTTACATACACGAAACGTATTTCGTTCTTCACTTACATAACTCTACGACTTATCCATGTCCAAGTTATCTTACTCACGTTCACAAAACACAACTGTATCTTGCACTCTGCAAGATTTATGCTTACAGTTATGCTGTCATCGGTATAATCTGAGACTTGCAGCTCTTAAATTAACTTCACAGAAACATAATTTCCTTATCTTGCGTTCTAATTTTCATTTGTTTTACCTAGACTGTATAACATATGGCTAATGCAACTTCCGTATCTTATTCTAGAACCTATTATCAAAGAAACTTATTCTCATGAAGAGTTAATGATTCGCCTCGAAAGTGGATTTAAATTGCGGATTTTAGCATTCAAGATGTATAAATTAAAGTTCTTTGGAAATAACTCACATAAGATATCCAAATACAACACGCTTGATGATGCATTACGAATATGCAGTGCAACGTAGCCATTCTCCTTCAGGGATCTATTGTGAAAAAGACGACTCCGCTATGCTTAATAGTCACTTGATTTAGATTTATACTTATATGGATATGGTGTCTGTTCTTTCGGACATGTCCGAAAGAACAGACACCATTGATGACCTGCAGCCGTCGAGAACGAAATTAGCTCAGCGTGTTCGGTCAGAGGGTTAGCTGCTCTTTCTAACAAAAAAATTGAGTTAACTGATCAACGACGAACTTAAACGGGTGTCTTACGATGTCCGCCCCGAGCAGATGCAACGGACGAAAGCGAACAAAATGAGATTAAAAAAAAAAAGAGATGGATAGAGCGGGTGCCATGTAAGCAGAAGATCCCGGTTTGGAGTCCCAGTCGGGGCACACATTTTCACCTCTCCCCGTTGATATACATCAACGTCCATCAGCAGCTGAAGGTATTAATGTAATTCTAATTTGATTTAGATTTAGAGAATGATGGCGGGGAGATGTCAACAAACATATATCTCGCTGTAAACTTTTCCTTTCCAAGTAGCCTCAGGAGTATACAAACAAGGCACTATACATCCGAAGCATTTCTAAACAGCTGAAACGTAAGTGCGTTTTGAGCTCTTGTCAGGAAGTCAAAGCGTCCAAGTTTATTGCAGTAGTAATTTAATCTCAAGTCGTCGTTATCTTTAATGGCATAGAAAATAAAGTACATAATGTTGATTGCCACAGTCGGCTGCTAAATCCGAATTTGACGTTGCTTCATGTAATCAAGAAATAAATCAATTTTCTTACTTTTTAAAGATATCACTGAAGCTAATTTTGCTTGCTGTTCTATAAATCACCGACATCCTACTGTACCATAGAGCACCCGCAAGCTCAACAATATAAAACATCGTTATAGTAATGTTTTCTTTTTTATAAAATGTTACGTTCAATCTTTTATAGCGATAGTAATTCTAAATACGGTCCACTTACATTACTGATTTTTATTTTTAATTACATAAAACGCAATCTCAGAGTTTCATCCACTGATTATGGTATAATTTAAAAAGTAAAGTAACAATAGCTATAACTAAGAAAAATATTCAGAAGCTGTCAGACTAACACATTTCCAATGACGCTGCTCATTATATTTCAACGTAGTCACGATGTTTCTGCAAGCATTTGTTCAACCGATATCTCAGAATTTGTAGTCGCCTGCCTCTCAAGTGCTTCCCCACTGATCTGAGGAGACGAGTGGCAGATCAGCTTTCATCAGTCATCAGTAGACTTGATTTTCTGCAGCACTCGAAGATACTGGACCATCCTACAGCTCCGACCACGTAACAAGTAAGTTCCATCTCTTTCAGGTGAGAAGACGTTTGGGTAGAAGACGATTCTCCGCCTATAGAGACGTCCATCATACGGCCATGACGAGGCAACAAGTTCCTTTTTTGCAAATATCGATGTACTGTTTATTAGTGGAACAGATCATTGGAAACAAATACGCACTGAAGACGTTTAAAAGTACTGAGCACCAGCGGTTACCAGTGTGTCGATAGCTGCCTAAAGAATATACTTTCCGAACAGACCTTGTGTTAACGTACTTCCTGAATCGTCTTTGTTATGCAGCGGAGGTTTGATCGTACCGACTTGTAAGCGTACAGATACGTTGGTTAATATTTCATGGGTTTTGTGAAAAACCTGTACTTTCAGCAGTTAGTATAATTGAGTAATCGTTCATAATTGGCGTTCACTTAAGTTTACGCAGCATTATTATCGTCAGTTAAGGTGCTGAGACGATTCAGTGCTTGTTGGGAGTTTGGTTTTTATGTTCGACGTGCACCTGGGGCGTCGTGCGGCGGCGAAAGACACCCTTTTCATGAGTTTCAATCATCGCAAGTACTCGATCAGTGGCTGCAGTACCGTACGTCGCTTTATGGACCTCCTACCTGGCGAATTTCCATGGTTTTTGTCAACTCAGATCTTTAGAATGTAGAACGAAGAAAAGAGAAGACTCTGACGACAGAAATTTGCCAGAGGAGATGTTCTTGTGAAACGCCTGAATTGTAATTTGAGTTGCAAACTGCGCTGAGGTTTGGTCAACAAAGCAGGTTGTGTCCAGAGTTCATAGCCTGTTGTTCTTCATAGTAAAAGTAGCTTTACATGAAGAACGGCTGGAAGAAGTGGACGTTCCGTTTGATACAAGATAAAAGCATACTTCAAGGTGGCAGACAATTTCGCAGACTACAGGGCTATTACAAATGATTGAAGCGATTTCATAAATTCACTGTAGCTCCATTCATTGACATATGGTCACGACACACTACAGATACGTAGAAAAACTCATAAAGTTTTGTTCGGCTGAAGCCGCACTTCAGGTTTCTGCCGCCAGAGCGCTCGAGAGCGCAGTGAGACAAAATGGCGACAGGAGCCGAGAAAGCGTATGTCGTGCTTGAAATGCACTCACATCAGTCAGTCATAACAGTGCAGCGACACTTTAGGACGAAGTTCAACAGAGATCCACCAACTGTTAACTCCATTCGGCGATGGTATGCGCAGTTTAAAGCTTCTGGATGCCTCTGTAAGGGGCAGTGAGCGAAGAAACGGTTGAACGCGTGCGGGCAAGTTTCACGCGTAGCCCGCGGAAGTCGACGAATAAAGCAAGCAGGGAGCTAAACGTACCACAGACGACGGTTTGGAAAATCTTACGGAAAAGGCTAAAGCAGAAGCCTTACCGTTTACAGTTGCTACAAGCCCTGACACCCGATGACAAAGTCAAACGCTTTGAATTTTCGGCGCGGTTGCAACAGCTCATGGAAGAGGATGCGTTCAGTGCGAAACTTGTTTTCAGTGATGAAGCAACATTTTTGCTTAATGGTGAAGTGAACAGACACAATGTGCGAATCTGGGCGGTAGAGAATCCTCACGCATTCGTGCAGCAAATTCGCAATTCACCAAAAGTTAACGTGTTTTGTGCAATCTCACGGTTTAAAGTTTACGGCCCCTTTTTCTTCTGCAAAAAAAAAACGTTACAGGACACGTGTATCTGGACATGCTGGAAAATTGGCTCATGCCACAACTGGAGACCGACAGCGCCGACTTCATCTTTCAACAGGATGGTGCTCCACCGCACTTCCATCTTGATGTTCGGCATTTCCTAAACAGGAGATTGGAAAATCGATGGATCGGTCGTGGTGGAGATCATGATCAGCAATTCATGTCATGGCCTCCACGTTCTCCCGACTTAACTCCATGCGATTTCTTTCTGTGGGGTTATGAGAAAGATTCAGTGTTTAAACCTCCTCTACCAAGAAACGTGCCAGAACTGCGAGCTCGCATCAACGATGCTTTCAAACTCATTGATGGGGACATGCTGCGCCGAGTGTGGGAGGAACTTGATTATCGGCTTGATGTCTGCCGAATCACTAAAGGGGCTCATGTCGAACATTTGTGAATGCCTAAAAAAACTTTTTGAGTTTTTGTATGTGTGTGCAAAGCATTGTGAAAATATCTCAAATAATAAAGTTATTGTAGAGCTGTGAAATCGCTTCAATCATTTGTAACAACCCTGTATTATGAACGCATAGGGGTTTTTATACACAAATGTATATTTACTAAAATTTAAGTTTAGGCATGAAAAATCCGAAACGTGATTTTCAGTATGTCTGAATTTTTATGATGATATTGGGCTTCTTTTCTAGTTTAGCTATAGGTGGATACAATATAATGACCAAATGTTAAATGACAAGTTTAATGACGGCTTTAAAAACAGCCTTCATACTAAACGCCAATGAACTTACAAAAGGACGGTTGCAACGACAAACCTTCAACTTACTTGTGGATGAAATTTCCCACAGATGTTTTTATCAGGCCACCGGTAAACGTTAGGAAATTCAACGTCATCGTTAGGGCTACAACATGCTTGTTAGAGAAATTCGTTGCTGAAGTAAGTGAAGAATCGACGATGAAGCTGTAGTATGAAATATACCATATCTTGTTATTAAGGCAGTGAAAGCAATGCGTCTCAAACTTTTCAGTCACCTTACCCCCTATGACGGCGAATAAAAACTACTATCTGGCATTAGTATGTATTTTTGTTTGAAATACTATATTTCTCAAAGTTCTCGTACGTACAGATAAGAAGTAATAAGATATTTACCCTGCGACACACTTACATTACACAATGAAACATAACCTTCTATTTGTGAGACATATGTCATTATCCTCACAGCCATATAGAATATGGCAACCGGTAACAGCAAAAAGCAGATATGGGTCAAAGTATATATCCATGAATATTTAATGCTTTTCGCTCTAAGAATAGAGGTTTAAATACCACATCATATTAACATTGAACTGCGTAATATCGTATGTTCAGACGCTAGGTTCTACTACGTCTTCCTTACTTACGTAATTACAAGATGCTATATTTGACATTGCTCTGTATATTGTGACATGCGACTGAGATACTGATGCATATAATAGATTTTTCAACAGAACAAAAGTATGTGTGGCATGTGTTTGACAATTTGTGTTTGGGTGCAAGTAAAACCATCTCTTTCAGGGCATGTGTATTATGATCTTACCTATAACTTTTTTTAACACCAAGCTGCTTGACATAAAAGTTACCTAATTGTGAATGGTATAAAGTATTTATTTAAATAAACATGAGCTTAATACGGGAAAAAAACTTTGTACAAGAAATTTAATGTGGATAAAGATCCGGACATAAAACAGAGAATCCATATGTTTTACGCTTACGCGTTGTGACGTGTTTGGCGAATGAATATCTCCCTTGTAAAAATGATCATGGCTTCCACAATCGGAGATCTTTCGAGATTCAGTTCGCTCTGTTCGTTCATAAGACACATACAGCCGTAGACAACGGTTGGTGCCTTGACTTGCGGAATGCATTCGATGTACACTTTCGCATTATCGTTTAACGCACTAAACATTGGTTTACCAAGTATCGAGACAGATTTTGAGTTCTCAGAAGATAGATCTCAATATGTTGTTCTCAATGGGATGAATGTAATGGATGTAAAGGTACGTTCAGGCGTTCTCCAAGGTTTCGGGAGCCCCGCGAGGCTGTTCGCAACGGTACCATTATCTATTAGAATATTGCTAAGTCAGAATACGGTAGCCAAATGCAGGAAAATCTGCAAAGGATCGACGAATGATGGCAGGGACAAGCAGATCTTGAACGGCAGTGGATGTAACATACTGCACATAAATTGGAACAGAAATCCATTACTGTTAACGACGCTACTGGTGATAAATGACTAGGAGCAGTAACTACAGTATAATACCTAGGAACAGTCGCAGCTCGTGGTCGTGCGGTAGCGTTCTCGCTTCCCACGCCCGGGATCCCGGGTTCGATTCCCGGCGGGGTCAGGGATTTTCTCTGCCTCGTGATGGCTGGGTGTTGTGTGATGTCCTTAGGTTAGTTAGGTTTAAGTAGTTCTAGGGACTGATGACCATAGATGTTAAGTCCCATAGTGCTCAGAGCCATTTGAACAGTCGTCTAGAGCGATCTAAATTGGAATAAACACATCAAACTGCCTGTAGGAAAAACAGATGCCAGTTTGAAATTCATGAAAAGAATCTTAAGCAAATGTAATTTATCCAAGAGGCTGCTTACCTAACTATTCATTCGACCGATTCTTGAATAATGCTCATCAGTACAGAACCCTTACGAGGACGGGTTAATAGGCAAGAGAGAATAGACCAAACGAAAAGCTTTCGCCAAGGCATCGTTTAGAAACTGCGATAACGTTGCGGAGACATCCAACAATTTGCAGTGGTAACCGCTGCAAGAGAGGCCTTGTGCATTACGGAGAGGTTTACCGAGCGACGGGGCGCAGTGGTTAGCTCACTGGACTTGCATTCGGAAGGACAACGGTTCAAACCTGCGTCCGGCCACCCTGATTTAGGTTTTCTGTGTTTTCCCTAAATCGCTTCAGGCAAATGCCGGGATAGTGCCTAGGAAAGAACATGGTCGACTTCCTTCCCCACCATTCCCTAATTAGAGCTTGTGCCCCGTCTCTAATAACCCCGTTGTCGACGGGACCTAAAACACCAATCTTCTCCCTCGTACTGTAGAAATTCCGAGATCGTATGTTCTTAGAACGGCCTGTGATGAGAACGACGAGAATGTCTGAAAAATTAGAGCTCATACGGAGTCTTGAAAACAAGCGTCCGTCCCATGCAGCTTTTGCGAACAGAACAGGGAACAGGGGTAACGATTATGATACCACAACTGCCGTTTGTCAGACCATAAGGTAGCTTACGGAGAACAGATGTAGATAGATGTAGGTGCACAGTAAAGAAAAAACTTCAAAAAGTTAGACACGTCATCCCACGCTAAGTCCATAGCTTAACAACAGCGGCGCGATGCCAGAAGAGAGTACATGTTCTGCATCTCCTGTACGTCTGACGCGGTACATGTGTCAGGTGACACAGATCTGCTGCGATACGGATAACAGATGCAGCATAGTGTGCGGGTGAAATGGCACGGCAGCTGGAAACGAAGTTCTAATTTGGAGCAGGCGGTAAAGTACGATTCTTGGGGGAAAACATCTAAATTGCATACAGATTCGCCGTGAATTTTTTTTTTGGTATGGACTAAACGCAGTGTCGAGTCGAGCCGTTGTGAAACGGTGATAAAAATTTGACGCACACCGTAACAGACCTGGGTGACGCTGATCGGGAAAAAGACCATCGACGTCGACCGCAGACGAGAATGTTCAGGCTATCTAGGAAGTGATTCGCAGATTTTCCAGCGATGAGGAAGTTCAGTTAGTGGTTCTCGTATGGTTTCGCGACCAAGGAGCAGCTTCGCACCGGCGAGTTATTGAACGGTTAGTTGTACTTTCCGACCGTTGTTTAAAGAGATTTAGTGACTATGCCGAAAAATAGTGTCACGTATCTCTGACACTTAAAGTGTAATGTACCACTGAATAAAAATTTCTTGGCTTGTCATAATGTGTAACTTCCTTTCCGAGCTAACCTGGTATAAAATATGTCAAAGAGGATATTTGGAGCTAACAATAGAGCTGGGAAGGATACCAGTGCCCGGTGAACAACTACAGAAAATGACTCTTTAGATATGGAAAGCGAAGGCGAGAATATGCGCCAATTAGGCGGTCGTCAAACAGCTGAAATCGTACAGGGTGACAATTATTGAACTATATGAAAAAAAGCGTAAATTATTTAGCAACTACAGCGTGCACAAGCTTTATTCAACATGTAAACGTCACTACAGATATTCGGATTTAGGTTATGGCACGTTCGATATGCCTGCCATCATTGCCAATGATGTGGCGCAGGCGAATAGCGAGATTCTGCATGAGTCGTTAAGTGTCGGAACATCGATGCTGTCTATGACCCGTGAATGGCTGTTTTCAGTACAGAAATAGTTTTGGGGGCTATTGCTGTACACCTTGTTTTCAATGTAGACCCACAAAAAGGAGTCGCATGTGTTCAGATTCGGAGAATATGGCGGCCAATCGAAGCCCACGCTAGTGGCATCTGGGTATCCCAGAGCCAGAATGCGGTCCCCAAAGTGCTCCTCCTGTTCATCAAACACTCTCCGCTTCGATGGGATCGAGCTCCGTCTTGCATGAACCACATCTTGTCGAAATCAGGGTCGCTTTGGATAATGGATATGAAATCATCTTCCAAAATTTCATGTACCGTTCGGTAGTCACTGTGCCATCAAGGAATATCGCACCGATTGCTCCGTGAGGTATTGAATAGAACTGGGGAGAAGATGAGTTTGTGGCACATCTTGACAAGAAGAAAAGACCGTTTAGTAGGATGTGTTCTGAGGCATCAAGGGATCACAGATTTAGCATTGGAGGGCAGCGTGGAGGGTAGAAATCGTAGAGGGAGACCAAGACATGAATACACTAAGCAGATTCAGTAAGTACTGGGAGATGAAGAAGCTTGCACAGGATAGGGTAGCATGGAGAGCTGCATCAAACCAGTCACAGGACTGAAGACCACAACAACAACAACAACAACTCCGTGACTGGACACTGTACACCGTACAGTCACTCGTTGAGTGTGAAGAGACTTCTTGACGGCGAAATGGTTCTCAGTCCCGCAGATGCGCCATTTTTGCTTATTGATGGACCCATCCAAATGAAAGATCACGCCCCGTGGCCAACTGTGCAGTTTGAACGTCGTAACGCAAACCGTTCATAAGTTACGAAGATTTTATTTCATGTATTTCAATAACTGTCTCCCTGTAGGTGAACGATACAGGGGACAACGGATAGAACTGAGGCGTTTGGTACCAGGCAAATATCGAAGCTGGGATTAAAATGATTTTTTCCGACACCAGAACGTTAGTGAGTGGTTCCTACGGTGACATGCTGCAACGGCGCCTGCAGGTTTCGAGGCAGTAATGAATTTTTCGGTGTCCACCTGTGACTGGCCGGTAGCGGCCAGTCTGCGGCCTCACCGCTTCCGCAGGACGGAAGCGGACGCCTGCCGTGTTTGCTCTTACTCAATAACGACGCCACGCTACCTGCCACGGGACAATCGCTACAGAGCTCGGAAGTGTGTTCGAACTCGAGAATCCCAATTAACTTATCCGACGAAATACTTATGACACACACTGCGCCAAAGGAACCTAGATTAAGACGATGCCAACTGGCTGAGGTGCCGGACCAAGTCGTATGGTGACCTGACCAGATCTCTTGTTCTTACTACCACCGCGCTTCACTAACTCGCACTATAATTCAGCCTATACATTTCCCTTTTTGAATTCTCTAACGTACCTACCTGATTAAGGGATCTAACACTCCCGTAGAACCGGTCGGGGTGGCCGAGCGGTTCTAGGCGCTACTGTCTGGAACCGCGCAACTGCTACGGTCGCAGGTTCGAATCCCACCTCGGGCATGGATGTGTGTGATGTCCTTAGGTTTAAGTAGTTCTAAGTTCTAGGGGACTGATGACCTCAGAAGTTAAGTCCCATAGTGCTCAGAGCCATTTGAACCATCTGAACTTCCGTAGAATGGCAGTTTGGTTTCTCCCGGTGGCGTCCTCCTGAATAGTGCCCCCTGGAGATACGAACGGTGAACTATTTTTTCTCCGGAATATAGTACCCGAGAGTATTCCAGTATCGTTTACTTGTACAGCAGAACTGCATACCTTCGGAAAAATAACGGTTTAGTTTTGCGGACAGACCCAAAATATCGGTTAACTGTGTAGCTGACAAATTATCACTTCAAAGTTTAGAGGCGTTCCACGCTATAAATGCTTTGTATAACGAATTTTAAGGAGCGAGTGTCTGAAACAGTACACTTTCTCTGTAAATATTTCTACAAAATTAAACATTTGGCTTTCGTTTAGTTACAGGATCACTTTTAAGCAGCTGAATTAGAGTCATAGTTCCCCATTGCTCCTCTAGCTGTTTATTTTCTTCCCTTTTTTATGTTGACTGTTTTCCCTTGGAAACTCACCACTTCTCCGTTTTTTCTGTTTCTTATTCTGGTTTGAATTTCTGTTCTGTTTAAGACAGTTTCGCCTAGATATTCGAGCACATTCCTAAGCGAGTCCTGATGTGTTTTAATTTCTCAAAATGTGTAATATCTGTTGCAGTTAGTTATGACTCATTCATTGAAGCACTCACACAACATTAGCCGTCTTTTTCTAATTTGATTTCTTTTTCCTGCGTGTTTTAAACTTCTGTGTGCCGGCCGGTGTGGCCGAGCGGTTCTAGGCGCTTCAGTCCGGAACCGCGTGACTGCTACGGTCGCAGGTTCGAATCCTGCCTCGGGCATGGATGTGTATGATGTGCTTAGGTTAGTTAGGTTTAAGTAGTTCTAAGTTCTAGGGGACTGATGACCTAAGATGTTAAGTCCCACAGTGCACAGAGCCATTTGAACCATTTTTGAACCATTGAACGGAGATTTTGTTGAAAAATAGGTTTTTGCGACCAAAAGGATGAGAAGTGCTATGGTATATTGGAATCCTAAATGAAACTAACTTGCTTTCAGAAAAACAAATGTTGTGCAGTACTGACTGAACGCTCCTCCTAACTTATATCGTATGTCAAACTCCGCAGACAGTTCCCTGACATTGATATACGAGTGTGTGCTGCGATATTTCGGACTTGTAGCGCTGTGGCTGTCATGAATAACGACGTGCGGCAGATTCTGTTTATAGCGACTGCCTACCGGCATCGATTCCCTCAGCTGTCGTAGCGGCGTCTTAATTTAGCCTCAGACGTCGAGTATCCTCTCAACGGAAAATTGAATATGACATCTCCACAAAGAAATCTGTCTCTCAGTCCCCATCTGTCAACCATTTATCGTGATCAGTGATCGCATTGGTGTTTGTCGACGTAGAAATGCCGGGACCAATGATTGACGGAAGACACTTTGAGCACGTAGGTCGAAAACATAGTTGACCCAAGATAAAATATTGTACACAAAGTACGCTTATAAGTCTTCTACGTCTTTCTTCCTAGCCTAAAGGCTGTTTCTTTCAGTGCTTCTGAGGTTGTCACTATCTTTTCCTTTGACGGGAATTTTTTTTTTTTTTCTTAATCAGCTGGTGATTTACTTCTTACGATTTTCACAATCTTCCATTCATCTATCCTGTGTATGTGTTCGTTCCTTTCATGATTTCTCTTATGTACCCACTCATTAATGGAGTCTACTTTACATCATTTCCTAATTCTTTCACTTCCCTCTTTTATCTCCCAGTGTCTTCCCTGTAATCCTTCGCAAAATTTTCATTTCAGTGGTCTCCGAAAGTCAGATAGGTTTTTATGTTTCAGGACTTGTCTCAGCCGTGTAAGTCATAACTCGTCTCACTATCTTTCGTATACTCTTGCCTTTGCATCTTTTCCTGTATGTTTGTTTTTCCAAATAGCATCATTTAAACATACTGCCACTTTGTTTCTTTTGCTACTTGTTCTCTAACTTCCTGTCCTGAACTTCCACTGCTGGACAGTTCAATAAATAGAAATTTAAATCTCATTATATGTTTGCGTCTAATTGGTTCTGCAGATGTGGTCATACATTTGGTTTTGTGTGTGACTAAGAGCATATTTAGGTTTTTGGTTGTCATGCTTGTAAATCACTAGGTTCCGTCTTTTGTCATCACCACCGTTCACCACAATCATCATCGGCAGCGGCTGCAACAGCATCTCCATCGCCAGGGGCGGTTTAAGGCCCAAGCTACACAAGCTGCCAGGGGTGTCAAAGGTGCCACAACTGTAAGTATCATAATGATTAGCGCCCGAAATGCAAGACGTGTACAATGCATATCACAATTAGTTGCGAATACTGACAGGGCTGAAGGCTACGCGGGAAAAATGGGGAGGTGGGAAGTGATAAGCAGCTTGTATGGAAAAATGTTCTCATACCGTCCTCTGTGTATGGTGATGATGATGGTCAACATTATTAAGGGTCAGCTGATATCCACTGCTCAATATGGGCCATCTCTGGACTTTTCTATCCCTTAGCGTCTTCAGTCATGAGCTTCCATGTTGCTCCAGCGTATCGTCTATGGTTATATACCTGTAATCTTCTAGACTGAAGCTACAGTCTTTCACATCTCTTAGAATCCAGCAACGAAATTCCTTTGTCAATCAATCATCCATCTACCTCGCTATTCCCCCCCCCCTCCCCCCCTGCATCCACCACACCGTCTTTATTCAAGTTGTAATGTCTTCCACTTCAGCGTTTTCCCTGATCCATTACTTTGCCTGTCTCATCTAGCAATTCCCAACAAGCGTTTTTGGACTTCTCGCTAAGAAAAGTCAATTTTTTCGCATTTAGATGTCATGTCTCACTTCCATAGGTCAAAATACACATGTATTGTAAGCTTTTCCTTCCAGATACTTCGGAAGATATGTTTCGAAAACATGTTTTCTCTGCGATGTGTTGATTACGCATTACTTTATTGTAATTTGATTTTCAAGAGTACCCTCATACATGTTCTATTACAGTCTACCACCATATGTTCAAGAGTATCTACATTTGAGGTAATAGTTATATTTGTAACGTTGTTAAGAATGGTTTAGATATTACGGAATCTCTTTGTCTGATTATTTCATTTCTGAATTTTCCAGTACCTGAATAGGGTGTAACGGAATCTGTTGGATCTAAGCGTATGTTCACGAGAATATTAACAGGGATTGGTGCAGTATCTTGTTTCTCAAGGGCTGACATAGTTTTGGTCTTCATTTGAACAAACTCTATAAAAATTTGAACAAAATGTACAGTAACTATATCAATATAAAGAAGTAGATTTGCAGGGGTCTAGGTTTGTAGTCGAGCTATTGTTTCCTCCTTACACGATGTTTCAACAGCTTCCTCATCTTCGTCAGATGTCAGGCCCAGATTTCGTTGCTCATTTTTCAGACTCCAGAGAAATTCTGAGTGTATGCACACTACGCGTCGCCCTAGCGACTGTCTTCCGAAGCTGTTAAAAAATAAAAGTCAAGAGGAACAGAAATCCACCAGAAATGTTGCGCCGAAACTTAAAAATGTCTGGGTAAAAACGCCCTTCATTAAAAAAACATCTTAATAAGCAGTTATCTATCAGCAGATAGAAAAAGAGAGAGAGAAAAAGCATTGGGATGTTTCCTGAATTGGTTTAAGTATGATATGGTAACCCGCGCTTTACTTCAGCTAAATGTCCTATCCCTCTTGATTAAATTATCCGACACTCTAATCTCGATTGCTCTTTTATTACAGCGTCACAGAAATTCGTCGCCTGCAACGCAATGCTGCTATCTTAACATTTTATTTGATGCTGACAAGTGAGGTACAATTCGGCAATAGTTGTTTTATTGGCTCTCTGGGTCGAGCGCAACACTTGCGTTCTTTAAAACCCGGTTACAGAGTTTTCAGAAAATGTTCCACATATGAAGAACCACATCTACACGGTACGTGAATACATACGGTTTTAGGAGCCCCAGTTCTTCCACGCTACATAGTAGACCTTCCAGTTTGGTTACAGGGATAAAATGGAGGCATATTTTGGAAGTATTCTCCAGATTTTCGTGGAAATGGCTAGCCTATTCAAGGTACGCGGTTATGGCTTCTGCATTAATGGTGTCGATTTGCGTTGCCAGATACGCTCCAGAAGTTGTTCTGAGTACCCCTTCTCATTGAAATCTTCCGTCGGGCATGTGAGTTGTTCAGCGAGAGGTTCTTCAGCGAGACCGTGCGTGCTGTGGGCCAGTTTTACAAGCACAGAACTTTTTTGTGATGGATCCTGATGACTTGTGGCACGTGGATAGAGGTCTGCATGGGTGAAGTTGCTGTAGCCTCCGTATCCCAGGGATCCAGCCGTTCTTCTTGTAATAAAAACGTCGGCATAGGTACCTCTCGATTTATTTCTATTGTGTATTTCATATTTGGACGAACCGGGCTGAACTACTGTGGGCATTCACGAAGCTTGTGCATCCCATGTGGCCAAACTTCAAATGTATCAGAGACTTACCGACAGAAATACTCGTATCTTGGCTAATGTTTGTTAGATTTTAGTGCTGTGCATGTAATAACCTTGTACTTAGTAGCAATTTTGCCATTATAATACACTACCGGCCATTAAAATTGCTACACCAAGAAGAAATGCAGATGATAAACGGGTATTCATTGGACAAATATACTATACTAGAACTGACATGTGATTACATTTTCACGCAATTTGGGTGCATAGATCCTGAGAAATCAGTACCCAGAACAACAACCTCTGGCCATAATAACGGCCTTGATACGCCTGGGCATTTAGTCAAACAGAGATTGGATGGCGTGTACAGGTACAGCTGCCCATGCAGCTTCAACACGATACCACACTTCATCAAGAGTACGTATTGTGACGAGCCAGTTGCTCGGCCACCATTGACCAGACGTTTTCAGTTGGTGAGAGATCTGGAGAATGTGCTGACCAGGACAGCAGTCGAACATTTTCTGTATCCAGAAAGGCCCGTACAGGACCTGCAACATGCGGTCGTGCATTATCTTCCTGAAATGTAGCGTTTCGCAGGGATCGAATGAAGGGTAGAGTCGCGGGTCGTAACACACCTGAGATGTAACGTACGCTGTTCAAAGTGCCGTCAATGCGAACAAGAGGTGACCGAGACGTGTAACCAATGGCACCCCATACCATCACACCGGGTTATACGCCAGTATGGCGATGACGCATACGCGCTTCCAATATGCGTTCATCGCGATGTCGCCAAACACGGATATGACCACCATGATGCTGGAAACAGAACCTGGATTCACCCAAGAAAATGACGTTTAGCCATTCGTTCACCCAGGTTCGTCGTTGAGTACACCATCGCAGGCGCTCCTGTCTGATGCAGCGTCAAGGGTAACCGCAGCCATGGTCTCCGAGCTGATAGTCCATGCTGCTGCAAATGTCGTCGAACTGTTCGTGCAGATGGTTGTTGTCTTGCACGATCCGTTACAGCCAAGCGGATAAGATGCCTGTCATCTCGACTGCTAGTTATACGAGGCCGTTGGGATCCAGCACGGCGTTCCGTATTACCCTCATGAACCCACCGATTCCATGTTCTGCTAACAGTCATTGGATCTCCACCAACGCGGGCAGCAATGTCGCGATACGATAAACCGCAATCGCGATAGGCTACAATCCGACCTTTATTAAAGTCGGAAACGTGATGGTACGCATTTCTCGTCCTTACACGAGGCATCACAACAACGTTTCACCAGGCAACGCCGGTCAACTGCTGTTTGTGTATGAGAAATCGGTTGGAAACTTTCCTCATGTCAGCACGTTGTAGGTGTCGCCACCGGCGCCAATCTCGTGTGAATGCTCTGAAAAGCTACTCATTTGTATATCACAGCATCTTCTTCCTGTCGGTTAAATTTCGGGTCTGTAGCACGTCATCTTCGTGGTGCAGCAATTTTAATGGCCAGTAGTGTAGGTATACATATTACACACATCTCTTTTAGCATATGACTTTCACTCTCTTTACAGTTCATGCCACGAATTCTGGTGCATCAGGCGCGTTACACTGACTTGAAGCACAGGTTGCTTCATGGGACGTGCCATGATGTATCAACTAAAAGATACCTGGCACGAAAGGTGCACACACGGGTTGTGATACCGATCTGTTCCCATCACTACAGTCCGCCAATATGAATCGACATTACCGTCTGCTGTGCTCTAAGGATGCTTTCAAACACAATTTTCCCAGAGATGTAATTCTGTTACCTTTTTATGAAGGGCGTCCTACGAGGTGGAACTATTTTACTTGGGAGATCCGCGAGGTGCATCCGGTTGTGGGCAGAAATTATTAATTGTCGGGCAGAGAGCCAAACCACACTAGTTTCCTCTGGTCTGTTGGCAACAAGGGGAAAAAGCTGGGGGTGGGGCGAGGGTGGATGGGGGACGGGGCAGGAAGTGTGAATGGATGAAAGCGACGTGAGTCCTTTTTGGCTTCGAGAACGCGCTAGTTTTTTACCATAAGCGTCATTGTAAAGGGTTTCTTTCTTTGCGCACTTATCTACCGTTCTTACATATGCTGTGTCTTGTGTGAGGTTCGTCTGCGTAGTGGGATTGTCATGGTGAGTGTGTAGCATGCATTCCACCTGTGTTGCTGATAACTTTACTAAATGGTAAACTGCACATATCTTACTCAGATCGAATAGCAGCAACATGCTTGTATATTTTTACTGTTGACGTTATTCCGTATGCTAGTAGGAACGGAGCTGCTAACGTGCTTGTGTTTGATTTGTTTTGTGCACACAGAATGAGGATGAAATAAGGAAAGACACCCTGTAGCTAAAGGCATTGGCAGTATTGGAAATGACTGGTAAAATGAGTAAATTAGTATTTTGCTTGATATTTTACCAACTCTGTGGAAATGACTATTCTGCACGTCGCACAATATTTGTGGAGCCAGGAAACAGACAAGAGAAACCGCGTGTTCACTGGGCACACCCTGGAAACAAAGGCCAAAGATTACCTTCCAACAACCTGGTACAGTCGCTTCTTTTATTTTCATTTGGCTTTGTGCAAAAAACAATGAACTGACACTCAGTAGATACAAAATGTAACAGAGATGAGTGAAAACGTCTCTTAACATCGCACAATTACAACTCATATCAGCAGTTAACACAAATAAATGAAAATAATGTACATTAGCATTATACACTGGAGAGTCAAACAGGGTACACCTGCCTAATATCGTGTAGGGCTCCCGCGAGCACGCAGAAGTGCCGCAACACGACGTGGCATGGACTCGACTATTGTTTCAAGTAGTGCTGCAGGGAACTGACATGATGAATCCCGCAGGGCTAAATCCGTAAAAATACGAGGGGGTGGTGATCTCTTCTGAACAGCACGTTGCAAGGTATTCCAGATATGATCAATAATGTTCATGTCTGGGGAGTTTGGTGTGCAGCAGAACTGGAGCCACTCTGTAACAATTGTGGACGTTTGGGGTGTCGCATTGTCCTGCTGGACCTTCCCAAGTCGTGGAAATGCACAGTGGATATGAATGGATGCAGGTCATCAGACAGGGTGCTTACGTACGTGTCACATGTCAAAGAATCGTATCTAGTCGTTTCAGGGGTCCCATATCACTCCAACTGCACTCGCCCCACACCATTGCAGAGCCTCCATCAGCTTGAAGAGTCCCATGCTTACATGCGGAGTCCATGGATTCAGGAGCTTGTCTCCATACCCGTACACGTCCATTCGCTTGATACAATCTGACACGACCAGGCAACATGTTTCCAGTCAACAACACTCTAATGTCGGAGTTGACGGGCGCAGGCGAGGCGTAAAGCTTTGTGTCGTGCGGTCGTCAAGGGTACACGAGTGGGCCTTCGACTCCGAAAGCACACATCCATGATGTTTCGTTGAATGGTTTGACCGCTGACACTTGATGGCCCAGCATTGAAATCTGCGGCAATTTATGGAAATGTTGCACTTCTGTCACGTTGACTGATTCTTTTCAGTCGTCGTTGGTCCCGTTCTCGCAGGATCTTCTTCCGGCTGCAGCGATGTCGGAGATCTGATGTTTTACCGGATTCCTGATGTTCACGGTACACTCGTGAAATGGTCATACGGGAAGATCGCCACTTCATCACTACCTCTGAGATGCTGTGTCCCATCGCTCGTGTGCCGACTATAACACCACTTTCATTCTCACTTAAATCTTGATAACCTACCATTGTAGCAGCAGTAACCGATCTAACAACTGCGCCAGACACTCGTTGTCTTATACAGGCATTGCCAACCGCAGCATCGTATTCTGCCTGTTTACATATCTCAGCATTTGAATATGCATGCCTATGCCAGTTCCCTTTGCGCTTCATTGTGTACTAAAAACTGTATGTTCACTGTAAAATACTCCCTTTGTCAAAAAAATTCCAGGACTGGCTTTTTTTAAAACAGAAAATTGCACGTAGCAAATCATGATCCCACCTCCTATCGAAATAGTCTATCTACACACGGCTGCCAACGTTTCTGGAGTGAAATTTTCAGTTTTGTCACAGCCTGTTGTATGTTTGCGATATCTTGATGAAGCTTTCCTTTCAGTTGCCTTTTCACTCGCGGAAACAAGAAAAAAACTGAAGGCAGAAGGTCGGACGAATACAATGGATGTGGGATGGCATTAACAGAATGTCTGATCAGATACTTGATGACAGATAAAGTGTATTTGGTACGGAATCGCCATGCAGTAAGAACCAGTGCTGAGAATATCGTAAATCAGGGTGGTGACGTCGAATATCTTGTCACAAACGGTTCAAGACTTGGGTGTACAGAGCTCGTTTCACTGTTTGTTTGACCTGGAGAAACACACCCATGGTAAAATAACCCTTCCCTATCGAAAAATGCGATCAACATTGTTCTCTCTTTTTTCTTTTTTTGAGGCTGGTGATCCAGGACTCCGCCATTCAGCACTTTGACGCTTCATGTGAGGGTCATACTGGTAGATCCAACTTTCATCCCCAGCAGTAATCTTTTACAGAAATGTAGGCTCTTGTCTGGTTCTATCCAGTATTTCAGCAGAAATTTTTCGTCTTTAACCTTTCTGTTCGGCTGTTGGTGCGTGACGGATGAGTTTTGCATTAAGTTTCTGTTTCCCTAAATCTTCCGGTAAAATCTTATGACGTACGTCACGATTCAAATTAAGTTCTTCGATATCTCAGCCACAATTACATGACGGGCGTTTTGCGTCGGTACGTGCTGTAGAATGGCGACCAGCTCTGGTATCGTCTTGCACCGAATTCCGGCCTTCACGAAACCTTATGCATCACCCGAAAAAACGATTTCTTGAAAGTGTAGAGCTTCGCTTAGGAGATTGCACTGATTTCCACGGTGTGTTTATTTTTCCTGCGCCATCTGACGTCAGATACCGATCCCTTAAGGATTCTAGAGTCAGAGAGTATTAAGTGTGTGTTGGAAGACACTTGGTAGTATTGAATGGCCACCAAGACAGCAATGATTTCCAAGAGAAAGTCGGACAGAATAATGCATCAGTCTGCAACTGTGGGCAGAAACAGGCGCAACCCCTAGTTATTTTCTCTCTTCAGTTTGAACCAATCTGTGCAGACATAAACTGAATCCAGCAGTGATGCCTCTAAATAGCCTTTGAGGTAATACGCGTTGCAACATTTTTGTACTCACAATCAGTAAACAGCACTGGAATACTTCCCGTTAGGAGGAAATAATCACACTAAATATTGACATGAGTAATGGCTTCGACAGGTTGTGCACAGGCTGCGGTTTTTGTTATTCTGGAAAACGACAACTAGTGCTTTCGTGGATCGTCTAGTTGTTGACGTACGGAATCCATGGAACAAGTTTACCAATGTAAGCTTTTAATTGCTTCCAAGCGTATCCTGAGGGCACAATACTGTAGCTAATCTATCTTGTCAGACAGTCTGGTGCTGGTGTAGCCGAATAACCAACAGGATTAATCAAGTCTCTATCTACTTATATATATAAACAGTAATGCCGGTCGGAGTGACCGAGCGGTTCTAGGCGCTACAGTCTGGAACCGCGCGACTGCTGCGGTCGCAGGTTCGAGTCCTACCTCGGGCATGGATGTATGTGATGTCCTTAGTTTAGTTATGTTTAAGTAGTTCTAAGTTCTAGGGGACTGATGACCTCAGCAGCTAAGTCCCGTAGTGCTAAGGGCCATTTGAGCAAGAAACAGTAATGTTCAAGGAGGGATCTCCCAGCAAACAAACCGTAGTGAAGCTTCGTATGATGTTCAGTGCCTGACCAAACGAAGGTATTAATGTGTAGGTGTTCAACGCACATTTCGATCAAGGATATATGTCGAAGAATCTCGATTTTAGCAATATTTTATGTCCATCCAACAATGCTAGTGCGAAGATTCGTGTTTCTCTTGGAAGAAGTATTTAAAATTGAATTACAAGTTTTGGAGTTTGCAGCCAGGTTGTAATTTTATTTGCATACGACATTTCGGCATGTGTCCGGATTCTCTTCGTCAGGTGTCGAGCGCAGATTTCGTTTCTCGCTGTTTGACTCCAGCCAAACACACTTTCCCTGCAACAGCACTGTTTTCCCACATCACAAATGAGTTAATTAGTGACCAAAAATAAGATATCTCACTGGTACAGGCAATAATTTTGGGAAATGTATTTTTATGCAAAGTTTCATTCGGACATTCACTTTCAAATGGTTACACGATAAGTAGTTACATTGTGTTTTGCGTCTTGAAGTTCGTAGTGGCATGCTTAGGTACAGTGATTGTATGCAGTCACAGTACGGCATATTCAGTGCTCAAAGTACTGTATTTCAAACATATTTCAAGCAAACAATATATTTTGTTGTCTTACAATTATTAAATAGTCACAACTGAACAACGTTGCATGACACTCGAGGATTCGTCGAGGGACGGTTTTCTCCCGTGCCTGTGCTTGAATAAAATATGGTCGGCTTTCTTTATTGCGCTACAATTCCTCTACTACAGAGTACTGTTGAGGACTGGAGGGAAGTAGTAATCACGTACGTAACACAGTCAATGCCAGGGGAGTGGCTTATTTATAGCCGCCGAGCGCACGCTTCCCGCACTGTCCGGCCGAGCGACTGCCCATGAATGGCCACGGCGGTCATTGAACAGCGCTGGAAGCATCGGCAAGTAGCAACCGAGTGTTAAGCCTCGCAAATACCGGACGCGGTGGTCGCAGCGCAACAGATAAGCCGCACCAAAGGGGACAAGCCTTCCTCACTCAGCGAGCGCACAGTTCCAATTATGACAAGCAGCCGCAGTTCTCCCTGGACCAACGCGCGGTCGTTAATACACTACTGGCCATTAAAATTGCTACACCAAGAAGAAATGCAAATGATAAACGGATATTCATTGGACAAATATATTATACTACAACTGAGATTACATTTTCACCCAATTTGGATGCATAGATCCTGAGAAATCAGTACCCAGAACAACCACCTCTGGCCGTAATAACTGCCTTGATACGCCTGGGCATTGAGTCAAACAGAGCTTGGATGGCGTGTACAGGTGCAGATGCCCATGCAGCTTCGACACGATACCACAGTTCATCAAGAGTAGTGACTGGCGTACTGTGACGAGCCAGTTGCTCGGCCACCATTGACCAGACGTTTTCAGTTGGTGAGAGATCTGGAGAATGTGCTGACCAGGGCAGCAGTCGAACATTTTCTGTATTCAGAAAGGCCCGTACAGGACCTACAACATGCGGTCGTGCATTATCTTCCTGAAATGTATGGTTTCGCTGGGATCAAATGAAGGGTAGAGCCACGGGTCGTAACACATCTGAAATGTAACGCCCACTGTTCAAAGTACCGTCAATACGAGCAAGAGGTGACCGAGACGTTTAACCAAAGGCACCCCATACCATCACGTCGGATGATACGCCAGTATGGCGATGACGAATACACGCTTCCAATGTACGCTCACCGCGATGTCGCCAAACACGGATGTAACCATCATGATACTGTAAACAGAACCTGCATTCATCCGAAAAAATGACGTTTTTGCCATTCGTGCACCCAGGTTCGTCGTTGAGTACACCATCGCAGGCGCTCCTGTCTGTGATGCAGCGTCAAGGGTAACCGCAGACATGGTCTCCGAGCTGATAGTCCATGCTGCTGCAAACGTCGTCGAACTGTTCGTGCAGATGGTTGTTGTCTTGCAATCGTCCCCATCTGTTGACTCAGGGATCGAGACGTGGCTGCACGATCCGTTACAGCCATGCGGATAAGATGCCTGTCATCTCGACTACTAGTGATACGAGGCCGTTGGGATCCTGCACGGCGTTTCGTATTACCCTCCTGAACCCACTGATTCCATATTCTGCTATCGGTCATTGGATCTCGTCCAACGCGAGCAGCAATGTCTCGATACGATAAACTGCAATCGTGACAGGCTACAATCCGACCTTTATTAAAGTCGGAAACGTGATGGTACACATTCCTGCTCCTTACACGAGGCATCACAACAACGTTTCACCTGGCAACGCCGGTCAACTGCTGTTTGTGTATGAGAAATCGGTTGGAAACTTTCCTCATGTCAGCACGTTGTAGGTGTCGCCACAGGCGCCAACGTTGTGTGAATGCTCTGAAAAGCTAATCATTTGCATATCACAGCGTCTCCTTCCTGCCGGTTAAATTTCGCGCCTGTAGCACGTCATCGTGGTGTAGCAATTTTAATGGCCAGTAGTGTATTTTCAACAGAATACTGGTATGTTGCTTGTTCAGAGTTCCAGCTGTTTTTCATCCCCATCCTCTGTCTGAACTATTTCGAATGTCGACGGTCACAATCTCAAACATCCTTTTTTTCTAAAAATTTAACATCGTTTGATATGGGCAGTCAACATTGATGGATCACTGTCGTTTAAGTAAATACCCGAACTTAACTGCATCGGTTTTATACCTGTTTTACAACCTGGAGGCTCCTCCGTGTATTCTCCTCAATTGCGTGAGATGTCGTTGGTCCACACCCGTCGAACAACTGGCGAAACGATCGTGCACCAGCGCCAGTATTCTCTGTTCTTTTCCCGCAACCCCCTCCCCCTTCTCCCGACCCTCCTCTCTTGCCCGCTGACGTAAAAGCACTTCACCCTGCGGGGATGGGCGGTCGTTTTTTACGAGGGCACTGTGGGCGACCGAACTCAGCAAAGCGAGAATGTCGGCCACAGCTTTAAAGCGCTGCCTAGAGCGCGCTCTGGCGGCAGCGATATAAATCTCAGACTTATATGCAAGCTTGATATGAGTATCCGAGCCTTAAGAAATGATCCTTAAAAAGGATATGCAACAGCATTCGTAGGCTCCAAGTAAAAGTAAAACGTTGAACCTCTGAATGCCAGCGTTAATCCTTACAATGGTTCAAATGGCTCTAAGCACTATGGGATTTAACATCTGAGGTCATCAGTCCCATAGACGTAGGACTACTTGAACCTAACTAACCTAAGGACATCACACACATCCATGCCCGAGGCAGGATTCGAACCTGCGACCGTAGCAGCTGCGCGGTTCCGGACTGAAGCGCCTAGAACCGCTCGGCCACAGCGGCTCGCAATAGACAATAGTGAATAGTTAAGACGTTTATTTTAATGGTTCAGGAGTCCTACATAGCCTTCCCCCCACTTGAGTACAACGCATAGAACGTCCATACAGCCACGTCAAACTCATAGAGAAGTCCTTCTTTGGGTTGATGTTCGACTCGCGCTTCACACTGCCTTGAATATCGGTTACGTCGTCAAAACGTTCACGCTTCATGTGAATTTCTGCACTTTGTCATTTTATGGTAGGTTCGCACAGATATCAAGTCTCGTCAACCATTATGATTTCGTCCAGAAACGTCTGCGTTTTTGGTTTCAATCAAGTCAAGGCAGGCTTAGAAGAGGAGAAGTGTTTGCTCATAAAAGAGGAATCTTGCTTACTTTGGAAGAGGAGTTTTATTTTCTTTGGAAGAGAAACCCTTTTTTAGAAATATCATATCCGTTCTTTGGAAAAATTTTTCTTTTTGTTTCGAAGACGGATAGGGGTTGTTATGATACTGTGAAGGGAAGTATTACATGTTACGCCTTAACAAAACGCTGAAGAGGAATGTAGCGTGGGAAGCTAGCCGTAGAAGGCATTTTTGGAAAGAGGTGGGGTGGACTAGAATGGGAGATGGGATGACTACCAAAAGAGTCGGTAGAGGACTTGCCCACGAGACGCAAAGGTCCCAGGTTCGAGACCGCCTGTGGCACACACAAATTTCGATATCAGCGCACACTACGCTGCAGACTGAAAATTCATTCTGTTCAGAAATCGTTGTATAACTATTAGCTATTTGTTTATACGGTACCTTATACTTTAGGATCTTCACAAGAGCCTAAATAGCTAACTACACTGATTTAATAAGTGTTAGATTTCATTGAAACCGCCGACCTTCATCCTTCGATGAACTTCCACGCTTTCATACAACTGAATTAGAACTGACAATCTGCTTCTTTCAGAAACCCAGAAAGGATGACGAAGATATTAGTGCGTAGTTGCTGGAGCAATGTGTCAGGCCATCCCTCTCCCCCCCCCCCCCCCCCCCCCTCCAAATCTTTCTTAGAAGAAAGGTTTTACCAAAGTAAACTCGCTTTTTGCCCAGCCGATCCGACAGACATCTCAATTAAGGTTCAGTTTGAAGAAAGGCATAAGATGTACTGGATATTGATCCAGCGTCGTGAAATCTCAAAACTCGTCACTGACGGCGAGACATGAGCTGCCGCCTCCTTTCTCTAATTCAATCGCTGTGCTCAGAATAGTCTGCCAAAACTATCGCTTTTCACGCTACGGTCATCTGCCCTCACGTGAGATGTTCAGATATTGTTGTCACCACAAGGATTCGAAACGTATACCTGCAGGTCGAAACTCCACCGCACCAGCTTCTGTTAGCTGCCTGGGCTACAGTGTCGTTCTGAAACCCGTTTTGGAACACTAAACAAAAGTAAAAGTGAAGTGACTGGTTACTATTACTTAGTTCATAATTAAGCGATAATTAAGTTCCAGCATTACGGAAATAAAAATCATCCACATTTATCAGATATCAGTAAAGGTATTGCGAGAGAATAACGGCAAAGTAATACTGTGAATTACGTGAACTATTTTCGGATATGACGGCGATGTTGAAAGAGTGTATTCCCGTGAAACTTCCTTTCCTAAGCGGGGGAAGCGCGAACGAGATAAACGGCACTCGACGCGCTGGGGTCTCCGCTATCTGTAGCACCCAAAATCAGAGGGGCGGATCCCACATTTTGGCTGCTTGCAAAGGCAATACAGTTACCTGCTCGTAGAGCTCAAAACGCAGCACTTTCGCATGCAAGGCAAAGAGGCGAACAGAGCGCACAAGAAGACTACACAGGCCATCAATGAGAACAAAATTAATTAGTGGCTTAGTCTTGCGATTTTAATGTGCTGAATCCTAATGCGATAACAAAAAGATATTATCATCATTTTCAGCAATCAACACTTAATGTTTGAAAAAATACCTTCTAATGATTTTGTTTCGTTTAGTGATCCAATTACGTGGCAGAAACTTCGGTTGTAGTTAGCGTCATATTTTTTGCGTTTTAGCACATGTGTTTAATGTAACAACCAGTCCCAACAATTTTTGTCACATTAGTGGTGAGTTTATGGTTAAGGTATAATAGAAAAACAGTACATATTTTATAAGAAGAAGTTTACTTCTCATACTTCGGAAAGAAACTTGATGATCAGGATAAGTCGTTGGCGTCGCATAAGCTATGCTATGTATGTGCTGAAGACATAAGACAACGGTCAACAAGGAAGTTGACACTTAGGCTGTCTACAAGCGCTATTGCCTAGCAGTTTGCATGTTGAGTTAACGACTAGCTGCTCCAGTTGCCAAAAAGGCCTTTATTTTACTGAAAAAAATACATTTCAACCAATGGCTGTTTTGCTGTGATTTCTTGAGACCATTACTTATTTTTTTCTCCATCACCGTCTTATCCGTCTAGGAGCCTCGAATTTGGTAGAACGTTAAACACGAACGTTTCTTCCTCCGACACCAGAGGTAGTACATACATATTGTCGGCGAGATGGTTGATGGGAGTAGCGAAGTCAATATAAATCGAATGAAACATGCAATACCAGTCAACGTACACTCTAAGACAACAAAGAAAAAAAAGTCCCGACGCACCACGAAGGAGTTATGAAAATTGGCCACAAACTCATGTTAATACAGGTATCGACGGAAAATGCAAAATTGTAAACTTTGGCGGCCGATGGATGAAGGTGTGACGCTGCAGCGCAATATCAACGCGCAGCTGGCAGGAATGGTAAACGGAGGACAAAATGGTTCAAATCGCTGTAAGCACCATGGATGGGAATTAACATCTGAGGTCATCAATCTCCTAGACTTAGAAGTACTTAAAGCTAACTAACCAAAGGGCATCACACACATCCATGCCCGAGGCAGGATTCGAAGCTGCGACCCTAGCAGCAGCGCGGATCCGGACGAAGCACCTAGAACCGCTCGGCCACAGAGGCCGGCAAACAGAGGACATCTCGATACCAGAGCATAAGGTTTATGCTAATTTCATTTCATGTACTCAGTTGAATAGTAACTATGCTTCGCAGAAACATGCGCAGATGTCAGCATTTGAGAGAGGGCCTGAGATTGGGCTCAAAGAATCCTGTTGGGGTCATCACTGAATCGCTCGACATTTGAACAGGAGCGGTGCGATTATCCGGCGCTGTTGCCAGGAATGGGTGAACCATGGCCGAGTGCAGCGTCAAGAAAGAAGAGGCGACAGAATTTGAGGACCTAGCAGTCGTCAGAGAGGCACTCAGAGCCCCGAATTCATCACTATCATCGATCCGGTGGGCAACTGATGCTTCAGTGACCTCAAGGACCATTAACAAGCAGCTGACAGAAAGGGGGCTGAGCTCAAGGCGACTACCATTGACCTCTGTACACCAACAAGACCGTCTGCAGCGGTGTTGGGCAAATTCGACCTGGAATAACACTGAATGGAGTAGAACTGTCTGTTGCCCGCCATATGGCCAGACAACCAGGAGTGATGGTCTGGGGTGCCATTTCATTTCATAGCAAGAACCCTTAGGTTGTCGTCCGCGGCGCCCTTACAGGACAGAGGTACGTCGACGATAGCCTACGTCCGGGTTTTCTGTTGCCCTTCATGGTAATTCGTCCTGGGCTTTCATTTCAGCTAGATAATACAAGCCCGCACATGGCGAGAGTTTTTATTGCTTGTCTTCGTGCTTACCAAACCTTATCTTGGCCAGCAATGTCGCCGGATCTCTTCCCAGTTGCGAACTTTTGGACCATTATGGGCAAGACCCTCCAACCTGCTCGGTGTTTTGATGACCCAAGCCATTGGGAAACTTGGTTCAAATGGCTCTGAGGACTATGGGACTCAACATCTGAGGTCATCAGTCCCCTAGAACTTAGAACTACTTAAACCGAGCTAACCTAAGGACATCACACACATCCATGCCCGAGGCAGGATTCGAACCTGCGAGCGTAGCAATGGGGAACTCTGAAAACTTCGAAATAATACAAGGACTTAAACAAGGAAGTATTCTATCTCCTGCACTTTTTAATGTTGTGATGGAGGGAATGAATAGGGCAGTTAAAGATATAGTAAAACAAAAAGACAAAAAGATGATTTTTGCAGATGATATGGTAATATGGGGCGATAAAGAGGTAGATGTGCAGTTCATAGCTGTCCACGTCGTGTTGTGCCGACTCCACTGTACCTTGAATGAATTTTTAAGTTTGTTTTATATGCCCGACTTCTAATTTCACCACACAAGTCTCCAGGGTTGAGCAGTTATTGCCCGATGACGACACGCAATATAGTTTGTTAAAGCGAAGTTCGCCGTAATTAATTATGTTTTTAGATTTAATTTTATTACTCTTACAGAGACTCAACGTTCCTTTGTCGTCAAAATAAGTATGAAATCCAAATGTCTTTGCAATACATAATGTCGACTATGAGTAAAAGTTCGTACCTATTTTGCCATTTTAGAGAAGAGAAACCTTAAGCGCTTCTGCTTCTATAGTCTCAGTATCAAATGTTCACTAATTTCAATTTACTTCCTATCTCAGTTCAGTATTTAACACAAATTATATATCAATTTCATTTTAGATATATTACGTCGGTTCCACACTAACGGAATAACGCTTAATTGTCATTTAACATCACTTTTATTAATAATCCTTTTCCTTATGACGTAAATGTTAATGAATGATCACTGTCTAGGAGGGAAGAGGGATTGATCCTAATCATGAGATAATAGCTTTTAATGAGCCCGAAATCGTTAATTAAATAAAAAGTCACGTTCAAGGATGATATGCGAACGACTTTCGTTACGTCCGTTTTCACGTATCTGTCAAAACTAATCCTGTCGCCCACAATTCAAATTAACACTGACGTTAACCCCTTATGTCGGAACATCGAATCGTAACTATTATGTGAAAGTTTATTCTAGTCCCCGAATTAATTCCTTTCAGATACGCGCACGACCGAACAGCAGAACGGAACACAAATGACTTGTTTTTAACAACCGAACAACGCAATGACGTTACTTTACGACAATGTCCGCCCAATGAACATCTCTTTGACTTTATCTTCTCTACTCTGCTTAATTAAATTATTCCTAATTACAATTTATTCAGCTATTTAACGAAAACATCTAACAAAAAATAAATTTATCCCAACGTAAAAGATCCGTTATAAGTTGCAACCTGATACGTGGAAGGAAATAATGAAAACGTATGCATTAAAAATAAATAAAGATGAGACTGAAGTAATGGTATTTGGAAGAGATAAAGAGATCAATGGAAATATTACTTTGAATGGAGAACCCCTCAAAGTGGTAGACAGTTTCACTTATTTAGGGAGTGAAATATCTAGTGATGGAAGAATGACCAACGAAATTAATAGGTTACAGAAGGGAGGCAATTTCTACCAAACAATAAAACACCTGATTTGGAATAAGGGAGTCTCAGAAAAAGCAAAACTGCTTATGTATAAGAGTTATTACTTCCCTATTGTCACCTATGGAGGAGAAACATGGACAATGACAGAAAGGGACTGGAGCAGACTGCAAGCAGGGGAAATGAAATTCTCAGAGCAGTTAAGGGAAAGACAAGAATGGACAGAGTAAGGAACGTAGATATCAGAAAGGACCTTAAAGAAGAAAGTATGAGAGAAGAAATCGAGAAAAAGAGATTAAGATGTTACGGGCATGTTAAGAGGATGTGTGGGCAGAGACTCCCCAAAATCATGGAAGAACTAAAGATGGATGGAAAAAGACCTGCCGCGCGGGATTAGCCGAGCGGTCTCAGGCGCTGCAGTCATGGACTGTGCGGTTCGAGTCCTCCCTGGGCATGGGTGTGTGTGTTTGTCCTTACGATAATTTAGGTTAAGTAGTGTGTAAGCTTAGGGACTGATGACCTTAGCAGTTAAGTCCCATAAGATTTCACACACATTTGAACATTTGAAAAAGACCTAGAGGGCGCCCAAGAACACGGTGGAAAATGTGGTGTCACCACCAGACACCACACTTGCTAGGTGGTAGCTTTTAAATCGGCCGCGGTCCGGTAGTATACGTCGGACCCGCGTGTCGCCACTGTCAGTGATTGCAGACCGAGTGCCGCCACACGGCAGGTCTAGAGAGACTTCCTAGCACTCGCCCCAGTTGTACAGCCGACTTTGCTAGCGATGCTACACTGACAAATACGCTCTCATTTGCCGAGACGATAGTTAGCCTAGCCTTCAGCTACGTCATTTGCTACGACCTAGCAAGGCGCCATTATCAACTGCTATTTATCTTGTGATGCATGTACCGTCAGACCGATGTTCACCAATTATGGATTAAAGTTAAGTATTCCAACAGATACGTACTATTTTTGCTAGTCTCATATCCCTAACCTGTTCCAGACCTCACGCCAGCCTGCGTGAGCTTAAACGCGTGCCTTTCGGCTTCCTCTCATATTGACTTGGCTGTCTTGCCAAGTCACAACAGAAAACGCTAGTGAGAATATCTGTGGAAAGGAGAGGTGTGACCTGGCAGCAAGTGGAGGATGAAAAGTGGTGGGAGGATCGAGCCAAATGGAGACGACTCGTCAGCACTCAGACCCGGCAGTAGCTGGAGCGGGATCCGGACATAGATAGATAGAAGCCAGCTGGACAGAATTTGGCACGATATCTGTCAGGAGGACATCCAAGTACTCTGTCGATCAATGCCAAGCCGAATAACTGCTTTCATGATGGTCAGAGATTGACCAACGGGTTATTGACTTTCTCAGTTTGTGAAGATTTTTCTCCTGAATAAGTCATCCAGTTTTTCTGATATTGAAATCATTTGTTTCTCTGTACATGTTCTTCACATCTACGAACTTCCATCCCATTCGGATAATTCCTTCGCGGTGCGTCTTCTTCATTGTCTATCGATTCATATAGCCCCTTCGGCTCTCTCGCAAAGTCTGAATATAGTGCACTTACAGCAGTGGTGTTTAGTGTCACGAGAGACAATCTGATTCTCTCTGACAGGCCCTATGCGCACTCATCTGCGCAGCGCATATTATAGGATGCTGACGCCAGCTTTTTCCAATACTGTTGCGACGTTTGGCGGTAGTGCATAGAGAAACTAGTAAACAGGGCTGAATGAGGACGGGCGTCTTTCTTTTTTAGCTACCGGGGTGAATGAGCAGCGGAGTAGGGTGGTGGGGGGCGGGAGAGGTAGTCGCACTTCATGAATAATTTAAAAGCGCGACACCTCAAAAAGAATAATGTTTTTGTCGCTACTGACGACTTTGGAGGTTGCTTGGAGCAAAAACAGTGACTGAAATGGCTTACAGAATGAATACAATGAAAGCTGTGCAGGCGTATTGCTAAGTTTTACAGCAATATCAAAACTATTCGCTGAAAAACAACACTTCACACGTGCGAAAAATTTTTGATATGTCACCGCGACTTTTAGCAGCCTTTCACTTAAGAGACTCCCACAGATGAAGTACTATGATTTGTGAAATTGAAACTTGGCAAACCTCTACATAAAATTTGTGCAAAATCTGAAATGGCCTAGTGGCAATCGCTGGACCACTTGACATGAAATCACCCTACTATGTATTCTAGTTTTAAGGAGTGTTCTACATCCTTGAGGATCTGTTCACTTTAGACTGAAAGGTGTGTCTAAGCTAGGATTGCTCCAGTGACTCTCAGTCTAACATCTGTTTTTGCTACAGTGATTTTGTTGAGACGTTTTTTCTTTAGGTCACTATTGACGATATTTTACTGTTGATACTGATTCCACCGAATAATCGTCAATATTGTAATCGAACAGTAACGCATCTCTCCGCGTACATTTTTGGGCAATTTATATTGAGGACAACTGCCAAGATCGTCGATCCTCTTCAGGTTCTCTGACATTTCATGTTTCCTGTTATCCGCGAACTGTCTCGCCGATTTTCCGAAGTTAAACAGCAAATAATTTACATGTAGGTTGAAAATAAAATAATGGGACAAACTCCAGGAGGTGGTTCCTAGCAGGAAACGGAACAAAAGTGATAATACTGCCATGTGTCCGGAAATGGACAGTCAGTCAGCAATAAATATATTAGTATTAGTAGATTACACTATACATTACGTGGTATTGGTTTCTTCCGTGTTACAACATATGTTCGAGGTGACCTCCACGGGATGTATTGCAAGTGTCCTCTTGTCATATCTTGGACTGCCTTACTCTTTCGAATGTTTCAGTCTGTAGCTGCCGGTAACTCTTTTACGTGTTGAAGGTTCTAGCAACATTACTGATTTTTATGTAGTATAAGCAATACCTTCCTATGGCATACTCATTGCTGGCAGGCCACGTACCTGGATCTGGTACTGCGGTTGGTCTCAATATCGTGTAAAACCTGCTGTTCCAGAGACGACGTACGAACAACCCGCGCATGCCCAGGTCTTTCATGTCTTTGAAAGCACTCACCGTCATACTAACATCGAAAAATGGATGCAAACGTTTTGCGAGTAAAGGGTAAATGGCTCGGTAAATATGTGCGAATCCTCGACCTTTTCCACATGATAGACCGTAGGCGAAAACCGCATCAGCTTGCTCCTGGGACGAATAACGAACCCTTGGGCTTCGACTTGGCTCAAATATCACAACCGGCACCCTAAAAACCTTGCTGTCGCTTGTCCACACCACCATATCACAACCTGCAACGCAGGCAATACTGTTGTTCATCAATGCCACAAACGTTGGCATATCCGCCTTAATTAAATCATAAATAAATAGCTTGTAATGAGTAATGTAATGTACCAGTGCTGACTCCTTTCTTGCATACTCACCGTCCATTTCCCGTATTTGTTGACATAAATTCCGTTGTTTTCAAAAATGGCTCTGAGCACTATGGGACGTAACATCTGAGGTCATCAGTCCCCTAGAACTTAGAACTATTTAAACCTAACTAACCTAAGGACATCACGCACATCCATGCCCAAGGCAGGATTCGAACCTGCGACCGTAGCAGTCACGCGGTTCCGGACTGAAGCGCCTAGAACCGCATGGCCACCGCGGCCGGCTCCGTTGTTTCTTTTGCAGTTAGAAATTGGCTCCTGAAGTTTGTCCGGTAACTTAATATTTCCCTTGTATACTGTGAACGGTAACGGCCCACAGCACTCCCAGGAATTCTCCCCAAGTTGCTTTTGCACCTCGCCATAATAACGGGAAAGAAACATCCAGAGCCCAACAAACTAGGTGGAGATACGTTTCACGGTACCGTGGTCGGAAGGCGCTTGTGACCTAGATGGTGTGTGAGGTTCTTTGACTGTGGTGTGATGCAGGAGGTGGCAGGCAGGGTGCCGAAAACACGCCACGAGTGTTGCTTCCGCTCCTTTGCGTAGGCAGCGCTGTCTTCTAAGAAGCTGTCACCCGCGATGTCGTTCGCTTCAGTGGCGCCGAGGGGCTTACGCATCTAAACTCGCTAGCTCCCTATAGGAGAGAACTTCCGCTAAAGGAGTAGCTTTCGTGAACTGCTGATAATAGTAAATATCAGTACACTGTCGGGGAAAGATTCTGCAACCTCAGGGGTCTGGTGGAATCCACAAACGGCTAATACGTTAAAGGGTGAGGAAAATGGGTCCATACGAATGTTATGTGATCTGAATTTTGTGACATTGTTATCACCTGAAATATGAACAATAGAACTAATCAAAGTATTGTATTATATTGTTGCTGAATTTTGCAACACGAGCGCAAATGACAATTAACGGTTTTACTCTTCAGTACGAAAGCGCGAGTAATGCAACTCTCCGGTTTATTCAGTCGTGTGAAAGGCTACACGTTTCTGCACAAGTACAGAAAACTACGTCCACTGCAAGCTGCTTGCTGTATTCGAGGCTTGATCTTTCTCACACATCTCTCCATCGCCAAACTAATTATTCATTAATTATTTTATTGTACATATCAGTCTTGGACTGATTTCGACTTCTTTTTAAGTCATAATCAGTTGGTTTGTTTCAAAAGGATTCCTTGATTCTTCAAAATATGTCGCATCTACTTGCTGTTTCTCTTACCCGAGTTGTCTCACAAAGCTCTTTGCTACCCGATCTCGATACACTGTATCTTCATCGGTTATTCGATCTGCTCATCTAACATTCAGCGTTCTAGTCTGACATGACAGTTTTAAGTTTCTATTATCTTCTTGTCTGTATTGCATGTGGGCCACGTTTTATTTTGATACAAGGCTACGCTCCAAACAAATACTTCCAAGAAAGACTTCCTGACAGTTAAAATTACTCTCGATGTTGCAGATTTCTCTTTTTCAGAAAATATTTCCTTGATATTGCGTTCTCTGCGTGTTACGTCCTCTTTACTTCTTCCGACTTCAATTATTTTTTGCCCAAATAGAAAAACGCGTCTACGCTTTAAGCGTCTCATTTTCGAATCTAATTCCCTCAGCACCACTTGGTTTAGCTCGACTACATTCCACTGTGATGACCACCCTAACCGATAAATTATTTACCTGTAGTGAGTAGCAGTATCAGTGATCTTATTGTGCTTTCTTGGAGCACAGTCGATGTTATCGTATCACCCTAATGTGGTTTTTGATATGATCGCTGCTTGCCATCGGCGGTCGGTGGGATACGTGCGAACAAACTGTGGCGATATATGAACATCATATTTCATGTAAGGCCTTCATATTGTTCGTATATCACCATAATTTTGTTTCGCATGATTCCAGACCAGCTGTTATTTACTAGCAACTTCGATTTGTCCACGTGATAACCATTTAAACAATTTGCTGTCCTGCTACGATAGAGATTCTCTTTGTTTTTTCTTTTTTTTTCAATTAACTTTCACATTTTAAACCTCTTATCTCATAAAATACAAATGTTACAGGAGGTGAAATATATTGATTTTGAATTACGAGTTTATCTACATCTACATCTACATCTATACTCCGCGAGCCACCTTACGGTGTGTGGCGGAGGGTACTTATTGTACCACTATCTGATCCCCCCTTCCCTGTTCCATTCACGAATTGTGCGTGGGAAGAACGACTGCTTGTAAGTCTCCGTATTTGCTCTAATTTCTCGGATCTTTTCGTTGTGATCATTACGCGAGATATATGTGGGCGGTAGTAATATGTTGCCCATCTCTTCCCGGAATGTGCTCTCTCGTAATTTCGATAATAAACCTCTCCGTATTGCGTAACGCCTTTCTTGAAGTGTCCGCCACTGGAGCTTGTTCAGCATCTCCGTAACGCTCTCGCGCTGACTAAATGTCCCCATGACGAATCGCGCTGCTTTTCGCTGGATCATGTCTATCTCTTCTATTAATCCAACCTGGTAAGGGTCCCATACTGATGAGCAATACTCAAGAATCGGACGAACAAGCGTTTTGTAAGCTACTTCTTTCGTCGATGAGTCACATTTTCTTAGAATTCTTCCTATGAATCTCAACCTGGCGCCTGCTTTTCCCACTATTTGTTTTATGTGATCATTCCACTTCAGATCGCTCCGGATAGTAACTCCTAAGTATTTTACGGTCGTTACCGCTTCCAATGATTTACCACCTATGGCATAATCGTACTGGAATGGATTTCTGCCCCTATGTATGCGCATTATATTACATTTATCTACGTTTAGGGAAAGCTGCCAGCTGTCGCACCATGCATTAATCCTCTGCAGGTCCTCCTGGAGTACGTACGAGTCTTCTGATGTTGCTACTTTCTTGTAGACAACCGTGTCATCTGCAAATAGCCTCACGGAGCTACCGATGTTGTCAACTAAGTCATTTATGTATATTGTAAACAATAAAGGTCCTATCACGCTTCTCTGCGGTACTCCCGAAATTACCTCTACATCTGCAGATTTTGAACCGTTAAGAATGACATGTTGTGTTCTTTCTTCTAGGAAATCCTGAATCCAATCACAAACCTGGTCCGATATTCCGTAAGCTCGTATTTTTTTCACTAAACGTAAGTGCGGAACCGTATCAAATGCCTTCCTGAAGTCCAGGAATACGGCATCAATCTGCTCGCCAGTGTCTACGGCACTGTGAATTTCTTGGGCAAATAGGGCGAGCTGAGTTTCACATGATCTCTGTTTGCGGAATCCATGTTGGTTATGATGAAGGAGATTTGTATTATCTAAGAACGTCATAATACGAGAACACAAAACATGTTCCATTATTCTACAACAGATTGACGTAAGCGAAATAGGCCTATAATTATTCGCATCTGATTTATGACCCTTCTTGAAAATGGGAACGACCTGCGCTTTCTTCCAGTCGCTAGGTACTTTACGTTCTTCCAGCGATCTACGATAAATTGCTGATAGAAAGGGGGCAAGTTCTTTAGCATAATCACTGTAGAATCTTAAGGGTATCTCGTCTGGTCCGGATGCTTTTCCGCTACTAAGTGATAGCAGTTGTTTTTCAATTCCGATATCGTTTATTTCAATATTTTCCATTTTGGCGTCCGTGCGACGGCTGAAGTCAGGGACCGTGTTACGATTTTCCGCAGTGAAACAGTTTCGGAACACTGAATTCAGTATTTCTGCCTTTCTTCGGTCGTCCTCTGTTTCGGTGCCATCGTGGTCAACGAGTGACTGAATAGGGGATTTAGATCCGCTTACCGATTTTACATATGACCAAAACTTTTTAGGGTTCTTGTTTAGATTGTTTGTCAATGTTTTATGTTCGAATTCGTTGAATGCTTCTCTCATTGCTCTCTTTACGCTCTTTTTCGCTTCGTTCAGCTTTTCCTTATCAGCTATGATTCGACTACTCTTAAACCTATGATGAAGCTTTCTTTGTTTCCGTAGTACCTTTCGTACATGATTGTTATACCACGGTGGATCTTTCCCCTCGCTTTGGACCTTAGTCGGTACGAACTTATCTAAGGCGTACTGGACGATGTTTCTGAATTTTTTCCATTTTTGTTCCACATCCTCTTCCTCAGAAATGAACGTTTGATGGTGGTCACTCAGATATTCTGCGATTTGTGCCCTATCACTCTTGTTAAGCAAATATATTTTCCTTCCTTTCTTGGCATTTCTTATTACACTTGTAGTCATTGATGCAACCACTGACTTATGATCACTGATACCCTCTTCTACATTCACGGAGTCGAAAAGTTCCGGTCTATTTGTTGCTATGAGGTCTAAAACGTTAGCTTCACGAGTTGGTTCTCTAACTATCTGCTCGAAGTAATTCTCGGACAAGGCAGTCAGGATAATGTCACAAGAGTCTCTGTCCCTGGCTCCAGTTCTGATTGTGTGACTATCCCATTCTATACCTGGTAGATTGAAGTCTCCCCCTATTACAATAGTATGATCACGAAACTTCTTCACGACGTTCTGCAGGTTCTCTCTGAGGCGCTCAACTACTACGGTTGCTGATGCAGGTGGTCTATAGAAGCATCCGACTATCATATCTGACCCACCTTTGATACTTAACTTAACCCAGATTATTTCACATTCGCATTCGCTAATAACTTCACTGGATGTTATTGAATTCTTTACTGCTATAAATACTCCTCCACCATTGGCGTTTATCCTATCCTTGCGGTATATATTCCATTCTGTGTCTAGGATTTCGTTACTGTTCACTTCCGGTTTTAACCAACTTTCCGTTCCTAATACTATATGCGCACTATTTCCTTCAATAAGAGATACTAATTCAGGAACCTTGCCCTGGATACTCCTGCAGTTTACCAATATTACGTTAACTTTTCCTGTTTTTGGTCTCTGAGGACGGACGTTCTTTATCAACGATGATAATGTCCTCTCTGGTAAGCCGTCAGGTATTTTATCGTTTCGCCCAAGGGGGGGTCCCTCTAACCTAAAAAACCCCCGTGTGCACGCCACACGTACTCTGCTACCCTGAACTAACTTTATACATGGTTTTCACGTCTGTTTGTAGTGTTTTAGAGGTAAAATTATTGGGGATGTTGCTTATCACCTTAACTTAAAGATAAATAAAAAAAGCTGTACTTACTCAGAGGTGATTAATATATGTTCTGGCTGTTGAAAACTGCTGAAAATCATCAGACTTCTCAAGTTACGCGTGGTTTTCTCACTTAATGTGGTTGCCTGTCAGTGTACATGGTTTCTTCTTTTCTTCACTAGAACGCAGCACATCGGGCATTCTCTGTCTTTCGCTTACTGGTAGTTTAAGTGTTCTACGTAATAACTGCTTTATTTCTTTTTGGTACGAGGTTTTCATTCTAACCTCCCTTAATGTTTTCCCTTCTGTCAATTGATAACTAAAAATTATTTTATATGGGGCACGTTTACTTCATTGAAGACTATTGTTACATAATGTACGTTAGTCTGAAATTAGTAACGATAACAAAAAGGGAAATGAATAATTTACAGCCATCCTTGGTGGTTTCTGTCCATAAGGGTTCTCAGTATCAAAATACTTATCTCCCGAGACGAGGAAATTATTATCTTAGTTCGTACGAGAAAGCTAAAGCGACATACTTGTCGGAACAATGCGATGTAATCGAAAAGGAAATGGTCACCAGAATAAGGAATTCAACACGACGAATAGTCAAAATAACTTTCGATGAATTTAAAACCTCAGAAGAGAGAGTGGTTAGGCAGAAAGAGAACATTCAGAGCTTCTACGAAGGGGAGGATCGGTTTGCTAACGTGGTAAAATGGTAAAAGATGAACTGAGCGTTGGTTTGGGGGACACAGGGGATAAGTGCTAGAGTCAAAATCTGACAGAGTTTTGGAAGACTTGCGACTGAACAAAGCAAAAGGGATACACAGTATACCTGCGAAGCCGGCCGAAGTGGCCGTGCGCTTAAAGGCGCTGCAGTCTGGAACCGCAAGACCGCTACGGTCGCAGGTTCGAATCCTGCCTCGGGCATGGATGTTTGTGATGTCCTTAGGTTAGTTAGGTTTAACTAGTTCTAAGTTCTAGGGGACTAATGACCTCAGCAGTTGAGTCCCATAGTGATCAGAGCCACTTGAACATACCTGCGAAATTTCTAAGATAATTGACGAAGTGGTAACAAAAGGTTACTTTAGTATGGGGATATGCTTTTTGAAGTTCGGAAGAATATTATCCACACAATCTCGAGTTTATTGGGCCAGGATGTAAGAACTATCACACAATCAAACTGAACGCAAAAGAAAATTAAGTATCTGATGGATGACGATCAGTTGCCTTTAGGAACGGTAAAGAAACCAGGGTCGTGATTCGGCATTTACGCTTGATAATGAAAGCAGAACTTAGGCAAAATCAAGGCACACTCATACGATTTGTTTATCTAGAAAAACATTCGAAAAAGTATAATCTTGCAAAATGTTTGACATCCTCAAGAAAAGAAAGGGAAAGACAGATAAAATTAAATGTCTACAATAAAAAACAGCGAACAAAAATAATGGAAGAACAAGAGAGAAGTGTTCCGCTCAAAAACTACTTTTCAACATTCACATCGAAGAGACAACGAATTACCCACAGGAAAGGTTATACGGTTGAATAAAAATTCAGGGTGAAAGGTGTCAACGATAAGATTCGCTGCTGACATTCCTGCTATCTGTGAATGTGAGGAGAAATTACAGCATCTGTTGAGTACCATGAACAGCATGCAGAGCATAGAACATGAATTACGAGCAAGCGAAAGAATGACGAAAGTATCTAGAAGTAACAGAAATTAGCAGAGTGTAGCAGAGATTAGCAATAATCTTAACAAAGTTGAAGACTATGTAGGGGGCGAAATGAAGCATAATGACGTATGGTGGGCGAAGGATGATTGATATAAGAAGTAGAGTAATATAGGCAAAGGGCGCATTCATCACCAAAATAAGTCAGCTGGCATCATAAGCTTGAACTTGATATATAGATTTTTGAGAATGTAAGTGCGTGTTAGGCCTTTGTGTGAAAGTAAATAAGACTATGGTGAAACCTTGTTACATATGTTGCCGAAAATAAAGTGTATGTAAATAAAAAATACGGATATTCTACCCAAAAGAGGGGGGAATTGGAAAACACTAAGTAACAGGATGATAGGACATCAAAGAATAACTTCCATGATAGTATGTGGAACCACGGAAAAAAACTGTAGCCAAAGACAGTGAAAAGAATACGTAGAACAAATAGCTGAGTACGTTTGACAATGCTGCAAAATGAAGAGATTTACACAAACCAGTCAGACAACTAATGAAAATAAAATTTTGTGCCAGGTTGGGACTGCACTCGAAAGTCTGAGTTGGAAGAGAACTATCGGATTAGTTTCCGAACAGAAGCACAACAGGAGCCACCACTCACAAACCCCCTTCTCTTCTTTCCACTTCACCGACGCAGCTTATTTCATTCCGTTTTGGTCTCTCTTATCGGTGAACTGATCTCGCAATACCTTCTCTTCGAGCTGAACTAGTTCTGCAGCGATGCAATATTACTTCTCCAGATACCATAGGAACTGTGGAATATTGAAATACCGGTGATATACGCTCGGAGATGTGCTGCAAAGTTCTACGAATCTTTCTTAAATGCGTAGCGACATGGTAACGAATTCCATGCATATGTGACCTCACATCACCGCAAGGTACACGTTATGGTTGGACATTAAGCATTCAAATTCGATCTCTTAGTTGTAATATAGTTGAGTAATTAAAAGAAATGCTCATTATATACGGAGTTTCTACCTTTCTTTTTGATGAGCAATAATAACAGTGCTTATCAAGACAGTTTCCCGACCTTTCACAGTTACCTGAAGTATCGACATCAAACTTCGAGCCATCCTAAAGTTATTTATCACACCTACATTTATCAGACATACATTTCTACGTGATTATCTCCTTCTTTTGAGGTGGTTCTTGAAGTAGGAGACCAGTCCCTGTACATTCCGGTCAAACAAATTTGTCACCTTGTAGATAATCAGTTTCTTCTTGGCACCCTATTGCTAATCCTCGAACCGCATAGACAAAATTCGGAAGCGTCGCCGTCGTCGTCGGCTGATACTCGTATCCGAGTTTTCATTTCTCTCCTGAGATTTCCTTTGTCACGGTTCAGGCGTGGAAGTGTCGTTGATGGCTTAGTAATCCAATCCTAGCGTGGAACAGGCGGCCACAGACATTACAGCTGATGGAAGGTGGAGGACGTGGCTGAGCCTGGAGGAGTTTACGTCTCTGGCGTTTGTCATTCTCCGTTCTTCGACGCTCCAGCTCAAAGTTTTGAAGAGCATTTGAGGTAACTGAGCGCCAGCGACTTCGGTCTTCTGCTATTGTGGACCAGTTACTCGGATCGATGTTCAAGTTTTTCAGATTTTTCTTGTACTGATCCTTATAACGTTTGAGAGGGGCACCTCGTGGCCTTTTACCTGTGCTCACTTCGCTGTACAGCATTTGGCGTGGAAGTCTGTCATTTTTCATCCGCTGGACATGTCCGACCCATCTGAGTTGATGCCTAATGATAAGAGCTTCCATACTATGCATTTTTGCTTTCTCTAGAACAGCCGTGTTGGATATGAAGTCATCATACCTAAGTGCAAAAGAAGTCATCATCTACGCTTCGTTCGTTACTAGCAGAACTATAACTGACCACCTAATTTTCTTCTCGCAGGGCCTTGTGGCAACAGTATTTACTTAAGTTCTACTTTTAGGATAGCAGTTTAGTAGAAAGTGAGTTTTACGATGTTTAGAACCTTCTCCACGTGCTTAGTGGATCATCATAGTTTCATAATGTTTCGGTACTTCAAACTGATCGTCATCTAACAGTTCCTCAAGTTTCTTTTCCTTAATTCTGTATATTATTATTCTCAGCAACTTGGATGCATGAGCTGTTAAGCTGACTGTGCGATTATTCTCACACTTCCCAGTTCTTGCAATCTTCGTAGTTGTATGAATGATCTTGTTCCGAAAGTCAAGTGGTATATCTACAGATTCATACACTCTACACACCAACGTCAATAGTCGTTTCGTTGCTACCTCCTCCAAATATTTTAGAAATTCTGAAAATGGCTCTGAGCACTATGGGACTCAACTTCTGAGGTCATTATTCCCCTAGAACTTAGAACTAGTTAAACCTAACTAACCTAAGGACATCACAAACATCCATGCCCGAGGCAGGATTCGAACCTGCGACCGTAGCGGTCTTGCGGTTCCAGACTGCAGCGCCCTTAACCGCACGGCCACTTCGGCCGGCAGAAATTCTGATGGAATGTTATCAATCCCATCTGCCTTATTTCATCTTCCACAGCTCTTCTAAATTCTGATTCTAATAGTGAACCCCTATGTCTTCTACATCGATTCCTCTTTTCTTTCTATCACGTTATCAGACAATTCGTACCCCCGCCCCCATAGACCCCTTCAGTGTGCTCTTTCCATCTATCTACTTTCTCCTCTGCATTTAGGAGTGGAATTCGTAATGCACTCCTAATGTAACCGCCCTTTCTTTTAATTTCACCGAATGTTGTTTTGACTTTTCTATGTGCTGAGTTAAGTCTTTCCGACAAACACCTCTGTTTTTGATTTCTACGCATTTATCGTGTAGACGTTTCGGCGTATCTTCCCTGCATTTCTTATTTGTTTCATTCCTAAGTGACCTGTATTATATTTTTGTAGTTTCTTCTTCCATCGATCAACCGATTTCTTCTGTTACCCATGGTTTCTTCGCAGTTACCTTCCATGTAGCTATGTATTTCTCTTCAGTTACTGTGAATGTCCTTTTTAGGGACGCCCTGTCCTCTTCAACTGAACTGCTTACTGAGTTATTCCGTCGCAGTACCTATCCTTTATCCTCAGTGAACTTCGAGCGTATCTCTTCATTCCTTGGTGCTTCTATATCCCAATTCTTTGCGCATTGATTCTTCGTGACTAGTCTCTTAGACTTGAGCCTACTCTTCATTACTTCATTGTAATCAGAGTCTGTATTTGCTCCTGGGTACGCCTTACAAACCAGTATATGATTTAGGAATCTGTGACGACCATGTTCCGAAAGTCAGATGATATGATGTCATTACCAACATTACGTAGGGATGTCTGGATACTTTTAAGTGGATAGTGCATGTTATAACGCCGCAGTCTGGCTAACTAGCGGTAGAGCTGTATATATTGACGTTATATAAAAAAATCTATTTGGGCTGCGCGAAATCCCACCCAGTGCGTATTATTTGTCTCGATCAGGTCAAGCAATTACGTGCCCCCCGGCGTATTTAAACATAGCTACACGCAGGGATATATCAGTTCCTATTCCGGTATTAATCATAGCTTCAGTACATACACAACAACAATATCTCCACTAAAGTTTTTCAGTTTACTTGAGCCTAATAGTTCGTAACAGAGCGATAATTTGTTAATGCGGCAAAGAGTACTTATGCACGCCGCGTTCCTTGGATAATCAATGTCGTCGCACAGATAATTATTTACTGAATACACAATATTAAATAGATTGAAAGAAGTTATTAACGGAGTAATAATAATGAATGCTGTTTATTGCATTATTTTCACATCCTTACATTGCAGTAAGGAAGTAGCTTTTCCTATCTGGGTGGAATAAATGACGTATACTTCAGTCCAAGATATTATGCAAGTTCCAGAATCCATTAACCTGATTTTACGAAAGTTAATTCTTTTCTCACAATTCGGTTTCAAAGTTTAGTGTCTATATCGGTCCATCATTAATACTTTCTAACTATGTGTAATATCCAGTCTTTTATTGAAAATATTCAATTTAAGACAATTTCGAATGTTTTACTATCTGGTTTCTACGTGATATCCTATTTGAAGTTACTGATTTACTTCTTACAAGTTCAGTGCGTCGTAGTAGATCGCAAACCTTAAGTGTTCAAACAACAATCTCGTCGCCCCCATGTATACGAGCACACGTTGAGGTACGACTTGCTCCGACAAACTGTCGTAACACAGTAACAACGCATGGTTCTTTCTAAGGTATTTCACATGATTCTCAAAGAGTACTCACAAGGAGTATTCTTTGAGATCGTTCGTCCTACTCCATGATTTCTAATTACGGTACTTTGCGGTCTACTATGATTTCATATTGAAACTAATGGGATTTCATCTTGTTTCTCTCTTTCTTTTTCAAAAAACTAAGCTAATTGTTACAGAATTTCTTTTCTATCTGTTGTTGTTGTTGTGGTCTTCAGTCCTGAGACTGATTTGATGCAGCTCTCCATGCTACTCTATCCTGTGCAAGCTTCTTCATCTCCCAGTACCTACTGCAGCCTACATCATTCTGAATCTGCTTAGTGTATTCATCTCTTGGTCTCCCTCTACGATTTTTACCCTCCACGATGCCCTCCAATACCAAATTGGTGATCCCTTGATGCCTCAGAACATGTCCTACCAACCGATCCCTTCTTCTTGTCAAGTTGTGCCACAAACTCCTCTTCTCCCCAATTCTATTCAATACCTCCTCATTAGTTATGTGATCTACCCATCTAATCTTCAGCATTCTTCTGTAGCCCCACATTTCGAAAGCTTCGATTCTTTTCTTGTCCAAACTATTTATCGTCTATGTTTCACTTCCATACATGGCTACACTCCATACAAATACTTTCAGAAACGACTTCCTGACACTTAAATCTACCTTAACTAATTTCTCTTCTTCAGAAACGCTTTCCTTGCCATTGCCAGTCTACATTTTATATCCTCTCTACTTCGACCATCATCAGTTATTTTGCTCCCCAAATAGCAAAACTCCTTTACTTCTGTAAGTGTCTCATTTCCTAATCTAATTCCCAGCATCACCCGACTTAATTCGACTACATTCCATTATCCTCGTTTTGCTTTTGTTGATGTTCATCTTATACCCTCCTTTCAAGACACTGTCCATTCCGTTTCACTGCTCTTCCAAGTCCTTTGCTGTCTCTGACAGAATTACAATGTCATCGGCGAACCTCAAAGATTTTATTTCTTCTCCATGGACTTTAATGCTTACTCCAAACTTTACTTTTGTTTCTTTTACTGTTTGCTCAATATAAAGATTTAATAGCATCGGGGAGAGGCTAACACATTGTCTCACTCCCTTCCCAAGCACTGCTTCCCTTTATTGTCCCTCGACAATTTTATATCAATCGCTGTTACTTCACAACCATGTTGTCCAAACATTTTTCGTAGCATTGTACCAGCTTTCCAATGCCCTCGTCATAGAAGGCAGCCGCCAGTGCCTTCTGCCAATTCTCTAAACTAATCTGTCAAAAGGTTGTCTGTGTCGCAAGGTTGTCTGTATCAAAAGGCTGTCTTGGCACCCAGCGGTTAATGTGAGCAGAGATGAAAATTAGAACGAGCCAATTCCGAGCTGTATGGTGGGTGATCAAATACTTCCCAGCGAAAACGCTACAGGAGTCGTAGGGTCAATATTGCCTCATATCTCCCAAAATTTCTACGAAATCCAAACTGATCTTCCCCGAGGTCAGCATCTACCAGTTTTTCCATTCGTCTGTAAAGAAATCTTGTTAGTATTTTGCAGCTGTGACTTATTAAACTGATAGTTCGGTAATTTTCACATCTGTCAACACCTGCTTTCTTTGGGATTGGAATTATTATATTCTTCTTGAAGTCTGAGGGAATTTCGCCTGTCTCATACATCTTGCTCACCAGATGGTAGAGTTTTGTCAGGACTGGCTCTCCCAAGGCTGTCAGTAGCTCTAATGAAATGTTGTCTACTCCCGGAGCCTTGTTTCGACTTAGGTCTTTCAGTGCTCTATCAAACTCTTCACGCAGTATCATATTTCCCATTTCATCTTCATCTACATCCTCTTCCATTTCCATTAAACTGTCCTCAAGAACATCGCCCCTGTATAGACCCTCCATATACTCCTTCCACCTTTCTGGTTTCCCTTCTTTGCTTAGAACTGGGTTTCCATCTCAGCTCCTGATGTTCATACAAGTAGTTCTCTTTTCTCCAAAGGTATCTTTAATTTTCCTGTAGGCAGTATCTATCTTACCCCTGGTGAGATAAGCCTCTACATCCTTACATTTATCCTCTAGCTATCCCTGCTTAGCCATTTTGCACTTCCTGTCGATCTCATTTTTGAGATGTTTGTATTCCTTTTTGCCTGCTTCACTTACTGAATTTTTGTATTTTCTCCTTTCATCAATTACATTCAGTATCTCTTCTGTTACCCAAGGATTTCTACTAGCCCTCGTCTTTTTACCTACTTGATCCTCTGCTGCCTTCACTATTTTATTCCTCAAAGCTACCCATTCTTCTTCTACTGTATTTCTTTCCCCCATTCCTGTGAATTGTTCCCTTCTGCTCTCCCTGAAACTCTGTACAACATCTGGTTCTTTCAGTTTATCCAGGTTCCATCTTCTTAAATTCCCACCTTTTCACAGTTTCTTCAGTTTTAATCTACAGTTCATAACCAATAGATTGTGGTCAAAGTCCACATCTGCCCCTGGAAATGTGTTACAATTTAAAACCTGGTTCCTAAATCTCTGTCTCACCATTATATAATTTATCTGAAACCTGTCAGTATCTCCAGGCTTCTTCAAGCAACTATTCAAGCTACTATTCAAGCAACATTATTCCAAAAGGGACTTCGTTTTTTTCCCCTTTTTTTGTCATTTATGGCAATTTGGAACTTGATTTTAGGGAGTTTTGGGCTTTGGGGTACCAGTTTTATGTTCTTCATTTTTCTTCCAAAGGAAGCGGCCTTACAATGTGCAGATGTAGATGTAGAGTAGGTCGCCTACACATCGTTTGAATCCAGATTTCCTGCGGCCAAGACAGTGGCGGGGTTCCTGACCTAACGGGGTGAAGGCAGGTCGAGACTCTAGTGCGGCGTGGGCGTCGTGTCGATGTCAGAAGGGGTACGGCCGGCGGGGCAGGGCGCGGGCAGACGAGGGCCCTCCAGCTGCATCGACCGCCGGCGCGTAAGACAAAGAACTGCCAAAGCCGGCGGCCGCGCGGCGCGGCGCGCAAATGAAGCGCCGGAAATTCCCTTATCCCCTGGAAGGCGCTTCAGCACGAGTCAAAGGCAGCCGGCAGCCGGCGGCGGCATCCGATCCCTCCGGCCGCCCAGCGACTTGATTAAAGCCGCCATCGAGAGAAGAAGCGTGACGGCTCGCTCTCTGCAAAGGCGTCTCCCGACAAACGTCCGGCGTTGCTGACTCGGTGTGGGGTGTACTTAGCCGAGAAAGCGTCGCTGTTTGGTGGCTGCTGTATGGATCTGAAATCTCCCTGTCCTTTGTCTTACTCATGAATAATGATCCTCGAAGATACGGTAATCTGTAGAGTGGGAGTGTAATTGTGTAACGTACACATTTTTTGTTTATCTGTCACGTCTTTAGGGAGGGAGTGACTTCCTGGAGAGAGGGAACTGCTTCCCACACATGACCAGTGAAGTCCAATGTATTTCTTACATATTATTCACATGGACTTCTGAGTCCCACGAATTAAAATGGTATGAATTACACTACTGGCCATTAAAATTGCTACACCAAGAAGAAAAACAGATGGTAAACGGGTATTCATTGGGCAAATATATTATACTACAACTGACATGTGATTACATTTTCACGCAATTTGGGTGCATAGATCCTGAGAAATCAGTACCCAGAACAACCACTTCTGGCCGTAATAACGGCCTTGATACGCCTGGGCATTGATTCAGAGCTTGGATGGCGTGTATAGGTACAGCTTCAACACGGAACCACAGTTCATCAATAGTAGTGACCGGCGTATTGTGACGAGCCAGTTGCTCGGCCACCGTTGACCAGACGTTTTCAATTGGTGAGAGATCTGGACAATGTGCTGGCCAGGGCAGCAGTCGAACATTTTCTGTATCCAGAAAGGCCCGTACAGGACCTGCAACATGCGGTCGTACATTATCCTGCTGAAATGTAGGGTTTCGCAGGGATCGAATGAAGGGTAGAGCCACGGGTCGTAACACATCTGAAATGTAACGTCCAAAGTCCCGTCAATGCGAACAAGAGATGACCGAGACGTGTAACCAATGGCCACCCATACCGTCACGCCGGATGATACGCCAGTATGGCGATCACGAATACACGCTTCCAATGTGCGTTCACAACTATGTCGCCAAACACGGATGCGATCATCATGATTCTGTAAACAGAACCTTGATTCATCCGAAAAAATGACGTTTTTGCCATTCCTGCACCCAGGTTCGTCGTTGAGTACACCATCGCAGGTGCTCCTGTCTGTGATGCAGCGTCAAGGGTAACCGCAGCCACGGTCTCCGAGCTGACAGTCCATGCTGCTGCAAACGTCGTCGAACTGTTCGTGCAGATAGTTGTTGTCTTGCAAACGTCCCCACCTGTTGACTCAGGGATCGAGACGTGTCTGCACGATCTGTTACATCCATGCGGATATGATGCCTGTCATCTCGTCTGCTAGTGATACGAGGCCGTTGGGATCCAGCACGGTGTTCCGTATTACCCCCCTGCGCCCACCGATTCCATATTCTGCTAAGTCATTGGATCTTGACCATCGCGAGCAAAAATGTCGCGATTCGATGAACCGCAATCGCGATAGGCTACAATCCGACCTTTATCAAAGTCGGAAACGTGATGGTATGCATTTCTCCTCCTTACACGAGGCAGCACAACAACGTTTCACCAGGCAACACCGGTCAACTGCTGTTTGTGTTTGAGAAATCGGTTGGAAACTTTCCTAATGTCAGAACGTTGGAGGTGTCGCCACCGGCGCCAAACTTGTGTGAATGCTCTGAAACGCTAATCGTTTGCATATCACAGCATCTTCTTCCTGTCTGTTAAATTTCGCATCTGTAGCACGTCATCATCGTGGTGTAGCAATTTTAATGGCCAGTAGTGTATGTTTACGCCTTGCTTCTCGGCTCGTATATTTTATTACTGCACTTTGGTGTTATTATGAATACGAATATTATCTTGTTACAGAGAAATTGCTTTTATCAAATAATTTTTACTGCTTCAGCCTCTTTCAATTATTTCATGAACTGGCAACACTGTGAGGTGCCAAAACCTTGGCATACCTCCTCACATTGTGTCGAACCTCCACTTGCTGGGGCAGTTCAGCAGCTATACCTGACACGGACTTAAGAAGTTGACGGAAGGGCCTCTGCTGAAATATTGATCTATACTGCGTCTATTCCCATCCATAATTGCGAAGCTGTTGCCGATGAAGAATTTTGTGCACGAACTGACCTCTCCATTCTTTCTTTCTCGGGCCTTTGTCCGCTCCAACGCAGGGTCGGCTTTGTTATGGCGGATTCGGCAGTGTTAATTGCAGAGTGTGGTCAGATGCCCTTCCTGCAGCCACCCCATAACCCCCGGAATGGAAGTAGTGTACCCCAGCTGCCTGCGTCTAGTGTAAGTCATGAAATAGTGCGAAGGTTTTCAAATGTCTGCAAGTCGTGTAACTGAGGCGGAACTTGGGGACCAGCCCGGTATTCACCTAGTGGGATGTGGAAAACCACCTAAAAACCACATCCAGGCTGGCCGGCATACTGGCCGTCGTCGTTAATCCACCGGGCGGAGTCGATCTGGGACTGGGGCGACTACCCGTGTCCAGGAAGCAGCACATTAGCGCTCTCGGCTACCCTGGAGGGTCAGCCGACCTCTTCATTATGTCCCCTAAATATTCAATGGGATTCATGTCTGGCGATCTGGATGTGCAAATAATTTGCTCCAATTGTCCAGAATTGCCCACAATTGTGGGCCGGCATGCCGCATTGCCACCCATATAATTTCCATCGCTGTTTGGGAATATGCTGTCCACGAGTGGCTGAAAACGGTCTCCAAGTACCCGAACATAACCATTTCCGGCCAATGATCGCTTCAGTTGGACCAGAGAACCCAGTCCGTTCCATGTAAATGCAGCCCACACCATTATGAGGCCATCACCAATTTGCACGGTGCTTTGTCGAGAACTTGAGTCCATGACGTGTGGGGTCTGCGCCACACTCGAACCCTACCAGCAGCTCTTACCAACTGAAATCGGGACTCATCCGACCAGGCCACGGCTTTCAGGTCGTCTAGGGTCTAAACGATATGGTTATAACGATCATAGAAGAGCCGCTGCAGGCGATGTCGTGCTGTTAGCGAAGGCACTCGCGTCGGTCGTCTGCTGCCATAGTCCATTAACGCCAAACATCGCCTCACGCTCCCAACGGATACGTTGGTCATGCATCCCACATTGATTTCTGTGGTTATTTCACGCGATGTTGCTTGCCGTTAGCACTGGCAACTCTACGCGAACGCCACTGCTCCCGGTCTTAAAAGTGGTGACACGTAATGCCTGAAATTTGACTTTCTTGGCACACTTTTGACGCAGTGGATCTCGGAATATTGAATTCCCCAACGATTTCCGAAATGGAATGTTCCATGCGCTTAGCTCTAGCTACGATTACACGTTCAAAGTCAGTTAATTAGCGTCCTGCGGCCATTGAAGTCTGGCTTCGCAGGACAGAGCGTATCAGGTTGTGGAAAGGGGCCACGGTCAATTACTGTTAGTTATACAAGAATACACACAACTTTATTCCTCAAACCAACTTACAGTTTTCTCTTTAAAACAACGAAGATCAGTTCACGGCTGAGGTCCCAGGTAACTTCTCCAGAATACGTTTAAATGATTGCTTTTAAAGCACCAGGATTTAGAGTAACGGTTGAAGGCCTTACTTAAGTAAACAATATCCTATCGGCTTACGGCCGAAATAATATTACAGATCAGCTACGGAATTTCTTTAAAAGCCAAACATTTACAAATTCCGGCTAAAGGCCGTATTAAGGAAAATTCAAGTCAATTCTTCTGCCGAAAGTCCAATAAAAAAAACTTCTTTACATAATAAGAGAGAGGCTTAAAAGATAAGCTTTTGCACAGTACATCAGAAAAACATCTTAAGAAAACTTGAAATATCTTGTCGGCTGAAGGCCCAAACAATTACTCCAGAATAATTAAAGACAACCTTAAGATAAACTTTTACAGAACACGGCTGAAGGCAGTTTCAAGAAACCAAGATAATCAAAGAGAAACCTTCGGACAAGGATTTACATATTGAAGTCACCGAGTCAGAAACAATGGTGGCTGAAGGAATAAATACAGAGCAACAAGAATTTTAAATGAAACACAGCTGAAGGCCTAATCTTAAAATAGTTGACATGAAGTTCGGCTGGAGGCCATATACCAAACATAAAACAGGCAATATTAATACACGGCTGAAGACCTGGCACAGTAGCAGCGACCAAATAAAATGACAATCACAAACAACAAACCGTGGTGCTCAGAAGTGTTCCAAGGGTCGGCCTGGGGAGGAAACTCTACAGTTTAGGTGAGACAGGCAGCCAAGCGTAACACTAAACAACCGGGTGGCAACACAACCTAGGAACGGTTGAAGAACCAACCAAGAGCTTAATCAATTCCCTTCCACCCGACGCACTCACTCTGTTTAAACCGACCCACTGCAGTCATGGACTGTGCGGCTGGTCCCGGCGGAGGTTCGAGTCCTCCCTCGGGCATGGGTGTGAGTGTTTGTCCTTAGGATAATTTAGGTTAAGTAGTGTGTAAGCTTAGGGACTCCTGACCTTAGCAGTTAAGTCCAATAAGATTTCACACACATTTGAACATTTTTTTCAACCGGCCCAATGACTACTGCAGTACGCAGACAGCGTTCATCTGCTCAGTGAAAATCACAGAAGCTACACTCGGTTCCACATAAACACACTTGCACATGAACCCGAACAATCGTAAAAGCAATCACTGTGGAACAACAAGGACGAATGAATTCGACACACTGAGAGTTTCCACAAGCGGTCGGCGACCAAATACACGTCGTCCGATGATACGACCGACCGAACGACCAACCCAGGTCGTTCCCACTCAAGTTACGTGTGTCACCAACGGTCGGGCGAGTCTTGGCTCTCCGAAGCTGACTGCAGCTCCACCCCGACTCAACTCGATGTCTGTTCGGAATTCGGAGATACTGCGACCCGGGCACACTGGCTCGGACCCAACCATGCAGAGGTAACTCTTGCCCATTGGCCACGACATCTATGCACAGGGAAGGAACCGACCCACATCCGGCGGCAAGATGACCAACTGACGAGGCCCAGAAACGGTCAAAGGACCAAATACACGTCGCCCGGTGAGACGACCAACCGAACGACCAACCAACGGCCGTCCCGGTCCAATCGCCTTCCGTCGGACAGTTCACGTGTGTTGCCAGCGGTCGGTGAGCACCTCACTGGCGCTCCGCCCCCGACTTCACTGCTGCTGCGTGCCGACTGCTGCTCTGTGCCTGACTGACTGCAGACACACGGCGACCCGGAAAAATACTCGCGGTCTCTCCTGAGATGGTACGACAGTGCACATATCTATAAGCGCTGCTGCTGCCACTCACGGGCAGGTAACGTAGGGAGTTAGTGACGCCAGTAAATGGAATAAGGAAACGAGGCGGCAGTACCGTAAGAGAAGATGACAAACAATAAACGGCATGAACACGAGCCGCGCACGGCTCAACCATAATTACGTCAGAAGCCTTTCCACATGAATAACCTTAGTGCAAATGACAGTTCCGCCAACGCACTGTCCTTTTACACGTTGTGCACGCAGTTCTACCGCAATCTGTATAGGCACATATCGACATTCCACGACTTTTGTCATCTCAGTGTGTTCCATGACTAACAGTACAATCACAGTTCTCAAAACATTCCACATAACACGGATAACTTTTATTTGATTTTATCTCAGATATTGATCCCTCTTCAAACACTATCAGGCTGTCAGTTCTCGACGGCTGACGATGAATTAAAATAATTCGTTGAGCGTCTTGTCACTGGCAAAGAGTCGTACGTTACAGTCTCTCCCATTCTTGTAAAACTGCGGTACCATCGTATGGGGAAAATTCACCGGGCTTGCATCGGAGCTGTGAAAGTAATGGGAGTCTCCATGACAGTTGTAGTCGATGTGAAAATGTCCGCCTACGTAGCGTAGTGGTAGCGTTGCCACCTGTCACATAGGGGGCCCAGGTTCGATTCCCGCCAGTGGACTGGGTGGCTCGCAAGTCGCCGATGTGGCATCACTTGAAAAGGACTGGGAATACGGCGGCCGAACTCTCCAGAATGGGGCCTCCCGGCCAACAATACCAAACGATCATTTCATTTATTATGTGAAAATTATTGCAAACCACCTGCATCCATATATTCTTGACGTCTTCTCCGACATGGATGACATCTTTTTTTTTTTAAAAAAAAAAAAAAAAAAAAGTTTAGCATCACAGTGAACTCAACAGATCTGCTGATCTGATCCTAATGGCACGGGATCCAGCGGATGCCAGCATCACGGCCACGAAGCACCAACTCGTAATTTACAGGAATTATGTTAGCTATGCATAGTCTTCTGGCCTTACATTCCTCCGGAAACCTACCAGTGAGTTGTCAAATCTGTGCCACGCAGAATCCCTGTTGTACTGCATTCCAAAGGTTCAACAACAAAATATTTAGTAGGTTCTTATAGCTTTTTGGCTCATCAGTTTAGTTCTTTAGAGTTAACTACCGCACGTTTATATTCTTTCAGTTACGTTGGTGCTTAAGTTCGTAGCGTTTTTGTTTTGCGCGTTTATATTGTAGTTGCTGGGTAGATCACATAACTAATGAGAGGGTACTGAATAGAATTGAGGAGAAGGGAAATTTGTGGCACAATTTGACTAGAAGAAGGGACCGGTTGGTAGGACATGTTCTGAGGCATCAAGCAATCGCCAGTTTAGTATTGGAGGGCAGCTTGGAGGGTAAAATCGTAGAGGGAAGTCAAGAGATGAATACACTAAGCAGATTCAGAAGTATGTAGGTTGCAGTAGGAACTGGGAGATAAAGAAGCTTGCATATGATAGAGTAGCATGGAGAGCTGCTGGACTTAAGTCTCTGGACTGAAGACGGCAACAACAACACATTCTAGTTGCTATGGATTTATTTATCGATTTTCGTTTTTTTTTATTTGTACCTCACTGTTACTATTTGAGTTTACATATCGTCATTTTGTCATTCTGTGATAGTCAGTGGATCTGACGACGCTAGAAAATGGAGTACCAAGAGGAGAAATCGGAACATTTTCGACATATCCTTCTGTTTGAGTTCAACGGACGAGTGACAACAGCGGAGGCAGCCAGAAACACTTGCGGCCTTGATGTGGACAATGCCACTGGACAAAGCACGGCAAGAAAATGGCTTTCCAGTTTTAAGGAGGATCGTTTTGATATTTGTGGCTCTCCACATTCAGGAAGATCTTCGATTTTTGACGAAGATCGTTTATAAGTATTAATCCACAATGATCCACTTCAGTATACTCGAGAAGTAGCTAATGTGATGAATATGATCATTCCACCATCGTGCGACGTTTGCATACAATGGGGAACGTTCAAAAATCGGGTGCATGGGTACCGCATGAGTCCGGAACCGAGCTGCTGCTGCGGACGCAGATTCGAATCCTGCCTCGGGCATGGATGTGTGTGGTGTCCTTAGGTTAGTAAGGTTTAAGTAGTTCTAAGTTCTAGGGGACTGATGACCTCAGATGTTAAGCCCCATAGTGCTCAGAGCCATTTGAACCATTTGGTACCGCATACTCGTCGGGTGCATCTCTGTTTGCTCGTCACCAATTGGTTGTTGAATAGCACCGACAATTCCTATATTGAATTGTTACTGGTGAACTAGAAACTTCGCGTACAAAGACCTTCGCACATGCACAAGAGACAGTGTCATGCATCTGATGGAACAGCGACGGTGTGTTGTAGTACGAATTGCTTCCTCGAGGTGTAATCATCCCTACTGACATTTACTGTCAACAACTGAGACGTCTTACAGACCAGTCCAAGAACGGCCACCAGGAAGACTGCGTCACGTGATACCAATCTACGATAACGTCCGCCCGCATTCGGCTAGACTGACAAAAAAAAACACTATTCCGCACACACCTTATTCACCTGAACTTGCGCCCCCAGATTTTCACCTTTTCTGCTCTCTGTTGGACAACCTTCAAGGAATTTCTATTCCGGATGAAAATGTGCTCCGAACATGGCTTGACTGTTCTTCGCCCCATAACCACGCGATTTCTACAGTCGCGGAATCGAAAAGTTACCCCAGCGTTGACAGACGGTAGCAAGTAGTGAAATAGAATATATTATTGATGAATACAGTCTCTGTTATGTGAATCTGTTTTGTTTATTAAACTTACGGGAAAGCGCTACGAAGTTATGCAACACCATTATATGTTACGTCCAGAAAATTTTTCAAGAGGTTTGCTATGTGTCTGCTGCCGTGGCCATTCGATCATTTTCTTCAACTCTCCACTCTCAGTTGAATCTGTTTCAATATTCAAGGCTTTGTCTCCCTTTCCAACTATTAAAAAGGAATTAACTCTTCCTTTTGTACCTTAAAGTATGTTCCGTGAACCTATCCCTTCCTTCAACCAAGTTGTGCCATAAAGTTATTTTCTCTCCGATTCGATTCGTCACCTGTTCGTTAGTTATCCGTTCCATGCAAACTTCATCCTTCAGCATTCTTGTGTATCATCACATTTTAGAAGCTTGTATTCTCTTGTCTGTACCTCTTTGCTGTAGGACTTTGCTTCCGGGCCAAAAACGAGACAAATACTCTTATAAAAGATCTTCCAACACCTAAATTTACATTCGATTTTACGTTTCTCTTTATCATAATAGATTCTGTGCTCTTCCCAGCCAGCATGTTATATTCTCTTTATTTCTTCCGTCATCAGTTATTTTGCTGCGCAGAAAGCAATATTCGTCTATTATCTTAAGAGTCTCGGTCCCTAATATACGTAATTCCCCAAACTTCAACTGACTTCATTCGACTAGAGTCCATTACTCTTAATAAACTCTTATTGGCGTTGGTTGTACGACATCTTTTCATTTCATTCAAGTATTTTTCTAAGTTCTTTGCCGCCCCTGACATTTCTTTTATTGTTTCTCCCTGACCTTAAATCCTTTCCCGACATTCTTCATAAAACGGTAACGTCAAACATTCGTAGGTGCATTAGCAGTCGGCCGCACACCGCAAATAACGAAGAGAAGTCTGAGGCAATACCATGTCGAGATGGAGTACAATGGCCACGGAACGCCGGCATTCCTCCGGCAGTAGAGCAGCAGCCTCATCGCCGGTGGTGTGGGACGGCCTTATTGCGGATCACCGGAGCTGGCCTGCCGGCTGATGAAGACATTCCAGCGCAGGCCGTGAGTGCGACGCCGCCTCAAGAATGCCCGATGGCTGCGTCTGGGATTGCAACCTCGCCTCTTTGCCCTCTTTTATCCAATGTCTTACGTGGGAGGTCACACCTACCAATACTGATGAAATTTGGCGTACTTATTGTGGACCGCTTGAAAATAATTTCTGCGAAAGTAATTCATTACGATTCCTTTGTCGATAACATCTAGGTCATAAGTCATGACGGAAGATTCGTTTCGTACTAGTTATAATTGTTAGAACGTTCGAGAATAAAACAATTCTATTCATACATACAGTACTTATACATAATACACTGCCGCAAAAAATTAGTGCACCCTTTTAGAGGTTTCCAATTCACTCAAGATTTATTGCTGTAACAGCTGCATATGAAGTACATGAAATGATTACATTTACAGATAAAAAGGACAAGCGGCTCTAAGGTACTAGGTTTCGACCCATGCTCAAACACCCTTATTAGTACACCCCCATGGGTGGCATTGCCGGCCCTCACTCAGGGATCCAGTCGAACGTAGAGATGGCGAATACTATCCTGGCATACGTTATACCACGGCTTCCCAACCTGTTCACATAGTTCTGTGAGAGTCTTTGACTGACGTGTCATTCCAGTCATATCGTGCTCCATTGGAGACAAATTCGGGGATCGTGGTGGCCAGGGAAGTTGTTGCACGTCTTGCAGAGCACGTTGGGTTTCACATACAGTGTTTGCAAGAGCATTATACGGTTCGAACAAGACGTCACCTTCATGTTGTAAGAACGGGTCTCAAACATAACGCACGTACTCGGCGCGGGTTAGCACCCTTTCCAGAAACACCAAAAGTGAACGAGCGTTGAAACATCTCGCACCCCAGCCCGTGAGACCTGGGGTGAAGCCATTGTGAATGCAGAGACAGAGCTCAGCAGGTCTACATCGTACTCGCAAGCGACCATCACTTGGGTGCAGGTAGAATGGGATTTCCGCGCTGAAGACTACGGCGTGCCATTCCATCTTCAAGTGATCCTCTGACGGTACCAGTCGAGACGTCGACGTCGATACTGTGGCGTGGGTGAAAGACGAGCTAAAGATGTGCGTGCCAGTAGTTCTGCTGCTAGTAACCAGTTCGCAACAGTTTGCGTTAACACGTCAGGGTTCACAACCCCTGTTACCTGTCCTGTGGTAGCTGTGCGATCTGCCACTGCTGCCCTTACAATAAGACGGTCATCGCGGTGTTTGTACTGCGTGAACGTCTGGAACACCGTCTACGGGTGTGAGCATTTTGCGTGGCCACTGACATCAGCATCGTTGCACAGCTGATGCAGCACGTCCAACTTATGTGGCCATTCCCCGCAAGCACCATCCGGCAACTCAGAAGGCCACAGTTTGACCCCTTTGAAACTCGCTCAATTGCCCGTAGGAAGGCGAGTGCGTCTCCGTGGGAAGGTTTCCTGCTTCCTTCACATGTTTGCACCACGCTGAGCACTCTGGCTGTCAACTTACCCTTTTTTTCAAAGTTATCAGTCTTCTGATTGGGTTGATGCAGCCCGCCACCAGTTTATCTCTTGGGCCAACCTCTTCATCTCAGAGTAGCACTTACAACTTAAGTCCTCAGTTATTTACTGGATGTATTCCAGTCTCTGCCTTCCTCTATAGTTTTTTACCCTCTACCGATCCCTCTAGTACCATGGAAGTTATTCCCTGATGTCTTAACAGATGTCCTACCGTCCTACCCCTTCTTCTGTTTTTTTTTCATATATTCCTTTCCTCTCCGATTCTCTGGAGAACCACCTCATTCCTCACATTATCAGTCCAGGATTTCCTATTAAAGGGCAGACACGGATGGGGCGCTGGTAACTCTGCCTCTACGCTATGTGTTGGCGGATGACGCTCAAACCATTACAGTACATGTTGAAGAGAATGAGGAACACATATATCTATGCGAGAACATAATTAACATACAGAATTGTACCATCACAAGAACCGCCATAAACAAGGTAAGCCTCGACCACGCTTTATGGCCGAATCGGAAACATTTCCGGGACGCTAAACGCAATTCCTGTGACTGGTTCATCACTTATTTGACTTTTTTCTCCATACACACAAGTACGCTAACACATACGAATGTATTGGTTCTTGTTTGCAACGGTCGAGGCTCAAGCCTTATATAGGAGTCAGATACCGACCGTCAGTGTACAATTATTTGTGTGAAATTAGAATTATATTAATACCTTCAGCTGCTGACGGGCGTTGATATATACGAACGGGAACATGTGAAAATGTGTGCCCCGACCGGAACTCGAACCCGGGATCTCCTGCTTACATGGCAGACGCTCTATCCATCTGAGCCACCGAGGGCACAGAGGATAGCGCGACTGCAGCGACTAATTCGCGCACGCCTCCCGCGAGACCCACATTCTCACCTTGTATGTCCACACACTACATTCGTAGTGTCCCACCCCAGCACACTTATTACTCGTGGAAGACATTCTTACTAAGTCCCGTAAGAGTTCGGGGAATATGTGTGCATCCACACAGAAGAAAAAGGCCCTGGCCGCTATTGCCAGAACAGTATACTTATATGAAGATGGTATCTGTTCTTTCGGACATGTCCCTGCAGTCGCACTAACCTCCGCTCCCTCGGTGGCTCAGATGGATAAAGCGTCTTCCATGTAAGCAGGGGATCCCAGTTTCGAGTTCCGGTTGGGGCACACATTTCCACCTGTCCCCGTTGGTATATATCAACGCCCGTCAGCAGCTGAAGGTATTAATATAATTCTAATTTCGTTCTAGACGGCTGCAGGTCATCAATGGTGTCTGTTCTTTCGGACATATCCGAAAGAACAAACACCATATCGATATAATTATTTGTGTGTGTCACCTGAGCCAGATTTAGGAGTGAAAACGGTGCTCAGGAATCCACATTCATGCAAGTAACACTATCACTTAGTACAACCAGATAGTGGGAAATAGTCTTGTGAAATGAGAAAGAAAGTAGACTTAAATGCTGACCGTTTTGAGAGTACATATGAAAATGACATGGTATTTATAATTACTATTATTATTATGAAAGATGCGTCCGTGTCGTTGTGCACGTTTCGTGCAGCCTTTCACATGTATGACGGCGAATCCGAACACAACAATAAAAATGATTCATCCGGCCAGGCGACATAGTTCCATTTAAAAAATGCTGCAAAATGCTGCATGACGTCATATAATCCAACTCATCCAGGCGTGACGTTACAACACAATGAATTGTAACAAATACATATAATTAGCTATGTGAGGGTGAATATACGACTTAGATTTATAGGGAGCCTTTTGAAAGCATCTGCATACACAATTCTTGTGCGACCTACTCTTTTGTAGTTAGCAATAAGTGTTTGAGATCTTCGCCAACTATCCCGAAGGGCATGATGGAAGAATTTCAGAGACATCCGTTTAGCGTGTACTCCAGCCTCAAGGAGATATTCAGGGGACTTAATTAGAATCATTTAAAGAAATACGAGGTTTTGTTATGAAATGCTGCTGTGCAAATTATGGTAACAAGTGTTCCAGTACATTATACATCCTCGCCAATGGAACTCACGGTAAGACCATAAAATTTAGAGAACCAAAAGTTCACAGGGACTCTGAAACAATTCTAGCGTCGTCATCGTGTACTTCACGTAAGAACAGAATAGAAATTTGGGATAGCATTACCCTTTCCGTCACTCTATTTGTGAATAGTATAAGAAAGAGGATTACGTATATTGGTAAGAATTCCAAGATCTAGTTTTCGATGATTTTCCTGGTTACCAATTGCCTTCTTCTGCACAATAGTTTCATGACTGATCCTCTCATATTCGTCAGATGTTACGGGGGACAATTTTATGTGTACCTGCTGTCAATACACAAGACTTAAGTTATTCCGCCATCAAAATAATATGAATGATAATTTAAACTTTAAATTTGATTTTGTTTTTCGTAAAAGGAAATATGACATTTTTCAGCAGGAATATATCAAAGTGAAAATAAAAAATCAAGAATTATGCACGTCACTGTCGATCTTGGAAAACATCATAGCTACGCTGAACGTTTCTCTTGCAGGAGAGATTCAGTGGACCCTAAGTACGAGGTGCTGAGTTCTATCTGACAGCTACGGCTTTTTTTTCTTTTTTGCAAGCAATGAACTGTGTAGATCCTGTGTTTTTTATTTCAAGAAGGTTGGCTTTGTCTTGGCGCCAAGCTCTGTTGCCCCAATCCGCACCAACGTACGCAGCTCTTCTTGCCATTTCATAGCCAAGTTTCGATTCGCCCGCGCTCCGTTCGGCCAGTGAACCATAAAACTGCTACTCTGTCTTTCACACAACACAAAAGAAGCTCCAAGGAGGCTGTGAGAAAACAGAGGAACGTAGGAAGTAAAACTACCACGGTAGTGTAGCTCTTTTCCCCCCTCTCTCATTCAGTACATCCCTGTAGAGCAGCAGTTCCAAACCGTATTTCATAAGGGAAGCTTGCAGAAATAAATCGTGCCTCTCGGAAACTCTCCTACAGTTTATCACGGTAAACCCACAAAGAATAAGACTGAATATTACTCTAATTGATTTAATACATTAAAAGCTTACTTTTGAGCACCTCACAGGAAGATCAATGCCTCAGAGAAGTCATTTGTTTCCTTCGCTGGAACGTTTGAGAGTTTAATCCCCTGATTCAACGTTACAATCCGAGCAGAATTTAATCAAGTTGACAGCAGAGGCGGGGGTTTGCGCTCTCTGTTGTTCAAATGCTCTCCCGGAATTTCAGTTTTAATTTTTTATGTTAAGTATCACGATAATATACGCGCTGTTAAGTGAAGCCTTTTGCTCAGCTTACTTTCATTCGCACTAGAGAAGTGCTGTGCCTCACCCATACATTTACGCACCTTCAAACTTAACGTATTTAGGTCCCAGGAGCGTTCACTTCACGTAATTTGAAGCATTCGTGCGACACTAGTCGGTGTATCTCATAAAGTGCGATGTGTTTTCGCTAAGAAGCAGCGAAACTGTAGTTTATGGGTAGGTAGTACGGAAACATGACTCCCGCCGCAAAAGTTCCGTTAGCTCGGATGGACTGCTTTTAGCGTAACAAACAAGGGTAGTCTGCCATTGTTTCCGATCTCATCACAAGCCTTCGAGGAGCGCCGCCTGTGAAATGAGGTACGCTGGCTGCCCTGCGATGTTCATCATCGTTCTTTGGTTTGTCATCCACGATTGTGGGTAATGTAGCTGATATATACTTTTCTTTCGGTTACTGAACGGCTTCTTTTTAAATCCAGAAAATTTAACATTTTGAGATAATAAGAAAACATAAATAGAACAGGAAGCGAACTCATTTCATAAATACACTCCTGGAAATGGAAAAAAGAACACATTGACACCGGTGTGTCAGACCCACCATACTTGCTCCGGACACTGCGAGAGGGCTGTACAAGCAATGATCACACGCACGGCACAGCGGACACACCAGGAACCGCGGTGTTGGCCGTCGAATGGCGCTAGCTGCGCAGCATTTCTGCACCGCCGCCGTCAGTGTCAGCCAGTTTGCCGTGGCATACGGAGCTCCATCGCAGTCTTTAACACTGGTAGCATGCCGCGACAGCGTGGACGTGAACTGTACGTGCAGTTGACGGACTTTGAGCGAGGGCGTATAGCGGGCATGCGGGAGGCCGGGTGGACGTACCGCCGAATTGCTCAACGCGTGGGGCGTGAGGTCTCCACAGTACATCGATGTTGTCGCCAGTGGTCGGCGGAAGGTGCACGTGCCCGTCGACCTGGGACCGGACCGCAGCGACGCACGGATGCACGGCAAGACCGTAGGATCCTACGCAGTGCCGTAGGGGACCGCACCGCCACTTCCCAGCAAATTAGGGACACTGTTGCTCCTGGGGTATCGGCGAGGACCATTCGCAACCGTCTCCATGAAGCTGGGCTACGATCCCGCACACCGTTAGGCCGTCTTCCGCTCACGCCCCAACATCGTGCAGCCCGCCTCCAGTGGTGTCGCGACAGGCGTGAATGGAGGGACGAATGGAGACGTGTCGTCTTCAGCGATGAGAGTCGCTTCTGCCTTGGTGCCAATGATGGTCGTATGCGTGTTTGGCGCCGTGCCGGTGAGCGCCACAATCAGGACTGCATACGACCGAGGCACACAGGGCCAACACCCGGCATCATGGTGTGGGGAGCGATCTCCTACACTGGCTGTACACCACTGGTGATCGTCGAGGGGACACTGAATAGTGCACGGTACATCCAAACCGTCATCGAACCCATCGTTCTACCATTCCTAGACCGGCAAGGGAACTTGCTGTTCCAACAGGACAATGCACGTCCGCATGTATCCCGTGCCTCCCAACGTGCTCTAGAAGGTGTAAGTCAACTACCCTGGCCAGCAAGATCTCCGGATCTGTCCCCCATTGAGCATGTTTGGGACTGGATGAAGCGTCGTCTCACGCGGTCTGCACGTCCAGCACGAACGCTGGTCCAACTGAGGCGCCAGGTGGAAATGGCATGGCAAGCCGTTCCACAGGACTACATCCAGCATCTCTACGATCGTCTCCATGGGACAATAGCAGCCTGCATTGCTGTGAAAGGTGGATATACACTGTACTAGTGCCGACATTGTGCATGCTCTGTTGCCTGTGTCTATGTGCCTGTGGTTCTGTCAGTGTGATCATGTGATGTATCTGACCCCAGGAATGTGTCAATAAAGTTTCCCCTTCCTGGGACAATGAATTCACGGTGTTCTTATTTCAATTTCCAGGAGTGTAATTACAGACTTTACGACACATTCACATTTCAGTCTTCCACGTGGAAATCTGTAAGAAATTGTCCATAGAGTTATTTCTTACGTGACACATTTGTAGAATTCACACTAAAGTTTATATTTTCTTTTACATAAGCCTTTACGTCACATTATTGTCATAAGCTTTACTTGTTGGTGCCTTGAGAAACTTCACGTATGTAATCCTGTATTTTCGATGACCAGTAATTTTCTGGTGTTCATCTCGTAAGTATGCCTGGTATTTAGGTTGGTGCAAATGGTTCAAATGGCTCTGAGCACTATGGGACTTAACTTCTGAGGTCATCAGTCCCCCAGAACTTAGAACTACTTAAACTAACCTAAGGACAACACACACATCCATGTCCGAGGCAGGATTCGAACCTGCGACCGTAGCGGTCGCGCGGTTCCAGACTGCAGCGTCTAGAACCGCTCGGCCAGTCCGGCCGGCTATTGTAGGTTGTTTATCTTTGGTACTGCGGAATAGACACGTCCTGTTGAGCAGCGAGTTGTCTGAGTGTGATCAGTCGTCACCTCAAACGGAGTGTCCACTCGTTCCAACATTCCAGGAGTCACAGCTGTGTGCGGTCGGCCGGCACTCGGGGGATGGGACAGGTTTGCGCGACCTCGCGTTGGTGACAGACGCCTCACCCAACGACTCTACGTATTTTTATTCACTGTCGAGTCTCCGTAGAATATCTCCGATGCTCTGGTTTTCCGCCCAAAGAAATTCAAATTACAGCTCTCCTCTTGGACCGCACCTCCGTTTGGAGCATTATGGGCAGAGCCCTCCCACCAGATCTGGATTTCTACGATCTGACGCGTCAGTTGGACATAATTCGCAACGATATCCGTCACGAAGACATCCAACTACACCATCAATCAATGCTAAGCCGAATAACTGCTTGAATAATGGCCTGAGGTGGAGACCAACGCGTTATTGGTTTGCTCAAATTATAAGCTTTTTCTCTTGAATAAATCGATTTTTCTGAAATTATAATTGTTCGTGGTTTCAGGAGTTCAAAAATGATTTTTTCCATTTAGAATTCAATATAGACGCCGCGCGGTATTAGCCGAGCGGTTTAAAGCGCTGCAGTCATGGACTATCTGACTGGTCGCGGCGGAGGTTCGTGTCCTCCCTCGGGCATGGGTGTGTGTGTTTGTCCTTAGGATAGTTTAGGTTAAGTAGTGTGTAAGCTTAGGGACTGATGACCTAAGCAGTTAAGTCCCATAAGATTTCACACACATTTGAACTTTATTTTTCAACATAGTTACCTAAAATTTTTGAAATTTCCGTCCTAGTTTTATTTCACTATGTGTTACACTTATCATTGGTGTAGTACGTTACCGCCAAACTGAAATATTGTACCTCTTTGAAGTTGAAAGCGAGATCATTCGCAGAGAAAACTCAGTAACACTTAAGAATATTTTCTATAATTTCTCCAGTTACTTCATGCAAGTCTGAATTGATTATAGCACTAGTGTCATCCGCCAAAAAGCTAATTCTGTTTGTTATACAATATGTCAAGTAAGGGCGTGGTCGGCGTTAGACACAGATGGTAAAATATACCGTGTTAATTCTTTCACAACCCAACAGAGAGAACCTTTATCCTTCATACAATGTCCATTACTTTACTCTTAATTCTTCACTGAGACACACATCAAGAGATACGAGTGCAACTTACGCTCCGCGTTCATCAAAGATGTTTGATGCCGCCTGCCAAGCATTGGTTCAGTGACAAAAATGAAGACTGGATATTGCAGGAGGGCGAAGATCCAAAGCACCGCAGCAGGCTTTGCAGTGACTGAAAAAAGAAGAAAGGAGTGCAGGTACTGGATTACCCTCACAATCGCCTGACGATAAACGCACTGAAAGCTTAGGGTCTTACATCAAAAAGAAATTACAAGATAAAAAGATCTCCACTTTGAAACAGCTGTTAAAGTATATTCGAGGTTTTAGGAGGCCTCTGCCACGTGAATACGCGAAAACTTTGTTTAAAGCAATCCTTGGAGATGCCAAGCAGTTATCGATTCTGAGGGCTTAATTGTATATTCTTTTGCTCGTATTTGATGAATGAATAGGTTTTAATTTGTTGTCAGATACATTTTTCTGTTGATTAAGACCGCCCCTATATCACTTAACAGACGGTATATTAGACAGAAGGTCCATAACATATATGAGAAATAACAGCCTTGTGGAACGCCATGAGCGATTTCCGTCCAGCCAGAAGACTCTCCCCTGCTTACATTGCATAAATTATTAAGTACAACTATCTGCATTCTTTTGGTTGGATTATCCATTGGTTGCCTTCACGATCTGTTCCATAAAATCCCAGTTTACTTAGGAGAATATTGTGAGCCAAGCAGTAAAATGCCTTAGATAAGTCACAGAAAATACCAACTGGCGCTATTTTGTTACTTAATGCTTGTAAAATTTGCTAAGTGAACGTGTAAATGGCATTTGCAGTTACGCAGCTCTTCTGAAATCCAAACTGTGATTAACCGGCGATTAGCTGTTCGCTTCCCGAACCCGCTACTGTGGACCCTAGTTCGGGACTGACACAGCCTCACGCTCAGGGCAGGGCCGAGATTAGGCGGGCGTCGCGCGGAAGCTGATAAGCCGTGGAAATGGCGCCGTTTTATCGGTTGGCCATAGCGTAATAGGGGGCAGCCGATACCAGGCCGGCAGCGCGGCATTACGGTGGCCGCGGTCTTCCGCACGTGTCACCGGCCAGAGCTGCAGCGCGGTACGAGCGCACTGCACTTACCAACACTTCCGCACAGGTTCCACGGTCGCGGACTGCAACGAATTACACTACTGGCCATTAAAATTGCTACACCAAGAAGAAATGCAGATGATAAACGGGTATTCATTGGACAAATATATTATACTACAACTGACGTGTGATTGCATTCTCACGCAATTTGGGTGCATAGATCCTGAGAAATCAGTACCCAGAACAACCACCTCTGGCCGTAATAACGACCTTGATACGCCTGGGCATTGAGCTTGGATGGCGTGTACAAGTACAGCTGCCCATGCAGCTTCAACACGATACCACAGTTCAACAAGAGTAGTGACTGGCGTATTGTGAAGATCCAGTTGCTCGGCCACCATTGACAAGACGTTTTCAATTGGTGAGAGATCTGGAGAATATACTGGCCAGAGCAGCAGTCGAACATTTTCTGTATCCAGAAAGGTCCGTACAGGACCAGCAACATGCGGTCGTGCGTTATCCTGCTTAAATGTAGGGTTTCGCAGGGATCGAATGAAGGGTAGAGCCACGGGTCGTAACAAATCTGAAATGTCCACTGTTCAAAGTGCCGTCAATGCGAACACGAGGTGACCGAGACGTGTAACCAATGGCACCCCATACCATCGCGCCGGGTGATACGCCAGTATGGCAATGACGAATACACGCTTCCAATGTGCGTTCACCGCGATGTCGCCAAACACGGAGGCGACCATCATGACGCTGTAAACAGAATCTCGATTCATCCGAAAAAATGACGTTTTGCCATTCGTGCACCCAGGCTCGTTGAGTACACCTTCGCAGGCGCTCCTGTCAAGGGTAACCGCAGCCACGGTCTCAGAGCTGATAGTCCATGCTGCTGCAAACGACGTCGAACTGTTGGTGCAGATGTTTGTTGTCTTGCAAACGTCCCCATCTGTTGACTCAGGCATCGAGACGTGGCTGCACGATCCGTTACAGCCATGCGGACAACATGCCTGTTATCTCGACTGCTAGTGATAAGAGGCCGTTGAGATCCAGCACGGCATTCCGTATTACCCTCCCGAACCCATCGATTCCATATTCTGCTAACAATCATTGGATCTCGACCAACGCGAGCAGCACTGTTGCGATACGATAAACCGCTATCGCGATAGGCTACAATCCGACATTTATCAAAGTCGAAAACGTGATGGTACGCATTTCTCTTCCTTACACTAGGCATCACAACAGCGTTTCACCAGGCAACGCCGGTCAACTGCTGTTTGTGTATGAGAAATCGGTTGGAAACTTTCCTCATGTCAGCAAGTTGTAGGTGTCGCCACCGGCGCCAACGTTGTGTCAATGCTCTGAAAAGCTAATCATTTGCATATCACAGCATCTTCTTCCTGTCTGTTAAATTTCCCGTCTGTCGCACGTCATCTTCGTGGTGTGCCAATTTTAATGGCCAGTAGTGTAATAACGAGCTCGCGTTAGGTCCGCTACGCTTAACTGCATCACAGATGTTTCACGCGCTTACGTCGTAAAGATCTAGTGCTACTACTCTAAGCCTTTTCTATCGCACCACTTTACGAACATATCCTTTACGACATAAACTTGCATTATTTCGTAGCTCTTTGTAAAACAATACGCAAACGCAGACATACATACATACACACACACACACACACACACACACATACACATACACACAGCACCACGAAGTAATTACCCGAATTGGACGGAAATCGTTAGATGTGATTTTGATAATTTCAGCAAAATTGCTGATTTATTCAAGAGAAAATCATCGGGTCTCATTTGAGTGGCTGGCTCTGAGCACTATGGGACTTAACATCTATGGTCATCAGTCCCCTAGAACTTAGAACTACTTAAACCTAACTAACCTAAGGACATCACACAACACCCAGTCATCACGAGGCAGAGAAAATCCCTGACCCCGCCGGGAATCGAACCCGGGAACCCGGGCGCGGGAAGCGAGAACGCTACCGCACGACCACGAGCTGCGGACGGTCTCATTTGAAGCGGCACTCATTAATGAAGAGGATCCTACCCCTGTCAACGAGATTGCAATCCGAAGACGTATCTGTAGACACCCCAGACAGTGGAGGGTTATCAACCTGACTGTCGCATGGCGTGCGTCCTGACAACCGGGAATAAAGATCTGGAGCGCCATTTCTTTTCAAAGCAGAAGCCCTTTGGTTGTTATCCGCGGCACCATTACAGCACAGCTGTATGTCCACGATATTCTGCGCCCCGTTCTGCTGCCCTTCATGGCAAGCCATCCTGGACTTACGTTTCAGCAAGATAATGCCCGCCCGCAAACGCTGAGAGTTTCTACTTCTTGTCGTCGCGCCTGCCAAACACTACCTTGGCCAGCAAGGTCGCCAGATCTCTCCTCAATTGAGAATTTTTGGTACATTATGGACAGGACCTACCAACCAGCTCTATTTTGACTATCCAACGCGCCAGTTGGATAGAACCTGACATGATATCCGTCAGAAGGGCATCCAATAACTGCATCAGGCCAGTGAAAAGCTGATTAGCTGCATGCATAAGGACCAAAGGTGGACCAACGTGTTATTGATTTGCTCAATTTGTAAATGTGGCAGACAGACTCTTGAATAAATCATCCAATTTTTCTGAAACTTTAATCATTCCTTTTCTGTACATGTACATCACATCTCCTGATTTCCATACCATTGCGTAATTCCTTCTTAATGCATGCTTTTTTTGTCTTAGAATGTACATGGGCTGAGACAAATACACTGTCTCTTCAAATGCATCCAGACACCCTTATGTAATGCGTAATTGGCCACTAGATGTCACGAAAGATGGATCTGACAGTGTAAAAGGTGGTGGAGAGTATTGTGCTGTCAGTATAAAAGCAATAAAAGCAGAATCGGTCGGTCAGGAGAGCTCAGTCAATTTCGAATGTGGGCTAGTCGATAGATACTACCTGCTTAGAACAATTCAAATGCCATGATGGATTTCCTAAAGGTGCCCAAGTCAACTGTTGGTGATATGACAGTGAAGTAGAACTGTGAAGGAACAACCACAGGTAAACCAAGGCCATGTGGACACTATTTACCGATGGATAGGGACAGTAGAGCATTGATGTGGGTGGTCGTAAAAAAAATCGCATGAAATCAGCGGAAGGAATCACCAGTGAGTAGAGAATTAAAAAGAATGGGGTGTAATTGTCGAACAGCTCCGCATAAGCTACGTTTCTGCAGTCAGTGCTAAGTGTCACTTGAGGTACCATTAAGAGCGAAGCCTCTGGACTGTGGATCACCGGAAACAAGTGATTTGTTATGATGAATCATGCTATCTCCTGTGGCACTCCAATGGAAGGGTTCGGCTTTCGTGATTACCTGGAGATCATCACCTGCTGAGCTAGTAATCTGGCGTCAGCACACCAAGCGGCAAAGAGATAGCAGGATGATCGATAGAGGCCAAAGACAGACTCGCAAGAAACGCGCCTCCAACGGCCTCTCGGCCGCCAATATTAAGATCGCCGCCACGGACTCGAGGGCCCAGTCAGTTCCAGTCTGTCATTCAGAGAGTCACCGAGACATAAGTAACAGCCCAGTCACTTACAGTCAAAGCTTTACGCCTCACCTGGGCCCGTAAACACCGACCTTAGACTGTTGATGACTGGAAACATGTTGCCTGATCGGACGAGTCTCGTTTCAAATTGTATCGAGCAGATGGAGGTGGGCCCTGCATGTCAGCAGTGGATTGTTCAAGCTGCTGGAGGCTCTGCAATGGTTTGGGGCGTGTGCAGTTGGAGTGATATGGGACCCCTGATACGTCTAGATATGACTGACAGTTGACACGTACGTAAGCTGTTATTGGGTTGTTTTTGGGATAGGAAACCAAACAGCGAGGTCATCGGTCTCATCAGATTAGAGAAGGAAGTCGGCCGTGCTGTTTCAAAGGAACCATCATGGCATTAGCCTGGAACGATTTAGAGAAATCACGGAAAACCTAAATCAAGACGGCCGGACGCGGGATTGAACCGTCGTTCTCCCGAATCCGAGTCCAGTGTGCTAACCACTGCGCACTGCTCCACGTCGCTCAGTCTCGTACCTAAGCATCATGTCTGATCACCTGTATCCATTCATGTCCATTGTGCATTCCGAAGGACTTAGGCAATTCCAGTAGGACAACGCGACACCCCACACGTCCAGAATTGCAGCAGAGTGGCTCCAGGAACACTCTTCTGAGTTTAAACACTTCCGCTGGCCACCAGACTCCCCAGACATGAACATTATTGAGCATATCTGGGATGCCTTGCAATGTGCTGTTCCACCACCTAGTATTCTTACGGATTCATGGTCAGCCTGCAGGATTCATGGTGTCAGTTCCTTCCAGCACTATTTCAGATGTTAGTCGAGTCCATGCCACGTTGTGTTGCGGCTCTTCTGCGTGCTCGCGGGGGCCCTATACGATATCAGGCAGGTGTGCTATATTCTTTGCCTCTTCGTGTATTTGAGATCCCCTGTCGATAGCCCTCATTACTTCACGAGAATAGAGCGTTAGTTGTGTTTCACAAGAACGATATTTTCTGAATCCCTGCTGACTAGGTGGTGACAGATCGTCTTCCTTCATGATGTTCAGTTTTATACTCGTTACTGTCTAATTCGAACATCGTACTCACTTATGCTGGCTGTTTATTTAATGGAGGCAACTAGAAACATATTTTGAATGCCCTGAGTGACAAGGGCCACTTTCTATCCGTGTACGTACGAAATTAAAATAGCCTCTAGCTCACCCGTTCCAAACAAACCGTATTCTGCAGCAAAGCACGCGAGGGCTTGAAAATACACGTCCAGTATAACAGCCTAACATGATAGTTTGACACGTGTGTGTCAGTGAAACGGTGAGATTCCGTTTAGAGCTGCCATCATCAAAACCGCATATGCGGCGCCGAGAGCCGTGTGCCGGTGTGATTTCGACGTAATTCAAGCACTGGCTTTTCAGTTGCCGCCTTCTCTGCTGGAGGTTTAATTAACCGCCTGCCGCTCGCAGATGATAGGATCCGCCGCAGCCGTTCTGTGTGCGACATGCGCAGTGCATTCCGTGCACCTCTGCGTGCTGTGGTCAGGTTTATGTCTGTAGAACGCTAAGCATACGGTAGCGCGGCGAAATATACTGAATTAGCCAAAAATCACAAACACAGCAATACATCGGGACAGTTGATTCCGGTGTCAGCACAACATTGCTGCACAAAGTTGTCTGTCGCAAGTGAACCGGTGGCACTGGAATCCGCTTCGAACTTTCGTGGCGATTCGCCAACGGAGAATAATTATTTTTCTTTTATTGTCTTTCGCTCTTCGTTCATTTATTCATTCCTACCATATGCGTACTGTTAGAGACTACAAATGCCCACCTGTGAATAGAGCTACAGGGACGAAAGTGCTTCTCGCAAATACACTCCGTCTTCAGGCCACGAGTGGCCTACAGGGACCATCCGACCGCCGTGTCACCCTCAGTTGAGGATGCGGGTAGGAGGGGCGTGGGGTCAGCACACCACTCTCTCGGTCGTTATGATCGTGTTCTTGACCGAAGCCGCTATTATTCGGCATCACGAGGCTGAGTGCACCCCGAAAAATGGCAACAGCGCATGGCAGCCTGGATGGTCACCCATCCAAGTGCCGACCACGCCCGACAGCGCTTAACTTCGGTGATCTCACGGGTACCGGTGTATCGACTGCGGCAAGGCCGTTGCCACTTCTAGCACATGCAGGCTACTAGAAATAACGTGATTTTGAGACGACCAACTTGTCGAGGCATGTTCGGAGCACATTTTCATGCGGAGAGGAAGTTCCTTGAAGGTTGTTTGATAGAGAAAGGTGAAAATCTGAGGGCGCAGGATCAGGTGAATATGGTGGGTACGGAATGACTTCCCAACACAACTCCTGTGTAGCGTGTTTTGTCAGTGTAACAGAAGGCAGGCGTTATCATGTAGTAGCATCACTTCACGTAACCTTCCTGGTCGTTGTCTGCAAGACGTCTCAGTTGTTGACAAATGTCAGCAGTGATGGTTACATCTCGGAGAAGCAAATCGTAGGACACCACGCCGTCACTGGTGGAATATATATCCATAATATATATCCAGAAACTATAGGTTATGGAAGCGCTCAGGTCTTTGCACGGGGAGTTGCTGCTTTGTTTGGGCTTAACCATTCCTTTCTTTTTCTTACGTTAGCATAAATACACCATTTCTCGTCACCAGTAACGACAGGTGTGGTCGGTGTTGTTTACGAGCCAGTTGATAACCAGCAAGCGGAGATGCACATAAGACTACCCGACGATTTTTATGATTTTGGCTTAGAGCATGCAGTATTCATACAACCGATTTTTGAACCTTTCCCATTGAATGCAAATGTCGCACTATGGTGGAATGAACACGGTTTCTTCACATTTCCCAGTTCTCGAGTATACTAACGAGAATCATTGTGCATTAATGCGTTTCAACGATCTTCATCAAACACCGAAGTTCTTCTTGAACATGGAGAGCCACTAAAATCAAAACGATCCTCGTTAAAACGAGAAATTTTCTTGTTGTGCCCTGTCCAGTGGCACTATTCTCATGTTGCTAGTTTCCTACGCTGCTGTCATCCCTATGATGCACTCAAACAGAAGGCTGTGTCAGAAATGTTCCGATTTCTCCACTTAGAAATCCATTTTCTAGCGCCCACAGCTCCATCCACTATTTACAAATGACAAAATGATAGTATGTCAACTCAGTTAGCAACAGTGAACTACAAATAAAAAATGACAATCGACAAATGAACCAATACCAACCGGAATACCAACGCGCGAAACAAAAACGCTGCGAACTTATGCACTAGCCTAATAGAAATGGATTTAATGCTTTCATGCCTTCCTAATCTTTGCTGTATTGTTCGCTTTGTTTCCGTGAAAGAGTGTAAAGTTACAGAAATGGTTCAAATGGCTCTGAGCACTATGGGACTCAACTGCTGTGGTTATCAGTCCCATAGAACTTAGAACTACTTAAACCTAACTAACCTAAGGACATCACACACATCCATGCCCGAGGCAGGGTTCGAACCTGCGACCGTAGCAAAAGTTACAGAAGGTCCTGCTATTTTTTCCTCCTACAAGAGAGTAGAAATATCTGAAACCAAAAAGATATGTACCTTTAACAGAGAAAAAGCCTACATTATGCGTAAATATGAACGTAAATAGATAAAAGTGTTTTAATAACACAGCGAAAAAGTCAGAATTATTTAGAAAAATAATTTTCTATATTATTTACCACAAAAATAAAACAAGATACAAAGGATAAAGCAAAAATCTCTATTTACTGCATTCTAGATATTGTTTTGTGTGTTTGCAAGTATATATTTCCTTGAGCAAATAAACGTATATGTTCTGATATTCTTGTATGATACATTTTCTACTCTTTCAATTTTCAGGACAGTAAATAATTTACTACACGGCTTTTGAGAAGAACTTCTCCTTTGAATTCTATTACAGTCATTAATAAACCGTATTATCATTCACTGTCCTTCATTTTGTTACTGTTTCATTTTTTTTCGTAAAAAGGGCAATCCCTCGTAATCTCACTTTCGCCGTTCAGATGCCAAACTCCACGGCAGACAGCTTTCACAATACACGCAATTTTGGGGCTGATGTGTAAACGAAATTGACCACTAGAGACAGCCAAGATTCGGTACAGGTATAAAAACTCCAGGAAGTTGGCGATAGGCTCACTTACTTGTCTTGAGTAGTTAATTTAAGGACGAAAAGGGCTTAAGGCTGATTCACAATGGACAGCAGCGGAACGGAAGGCGATGTCACTGTAAAATGGTGGTGTATTTCCAATAGACAGAACGTCAACAGGTCACTTCGCTTAGCCCTGTACTGCATGGGAAATATGAGGTAATAGGACGGCTTCCGTGATATATCACGATACCTATACTACTAAACGGCTAAACAGTCATCTTATTACCCGCTACCAGCTGGCAGTTGCTAATCTAATAGCTTCTGGGTGAATCGAAAATTTGATTTTCAGTTTTTCAAATAATTATTCACCGAATTTGAAAATTTAAAACGCCGTCATACTCTTACGTTAAAGTTTTGACGCAGTATCAAGAATTTAAGGCAGAAATTGTGTATATTTCTTGATACAATACAACTCACCGCGCGCAAATTACCTAGAATATATTCATCCAGTATTTGACAATGACAGCATGTAGCCGCTTACAACAAACTTTGCGCATTTCAAACATTTCGAAACTCCGTGACGCACATGCAACAAAGGAAACACAAACAAACATGGCATAGTTTTTCATTAAGTTACTATTGGTATGATAAAATCATTAACATTATTGTATGTCGATTAATATGGCATCGATGAGAAGGTTGTATTACGACTTTGGAGAAGTCTGTGGTGCTACCTAATAGAGAATAAGTAAAACACTATTTCAGTACATGCCTATCAGTTTTTTTTAAGAGTGGCAGGGGAAGGGGTGGAGGGTCCTTGACTGCAGGATGAACGAAAATATAAATGTGAAAGAGAAATAAACAACATAAAAAAATCTTCTCTGCTGATATTCTTCTTTCAATTTCCTATTACATCAAGTACACCATTGCATTTTATAAACACTGGGGGAAAAAATATGGCATCTAGAATCTCGTAAGTGCAAAGAACATACAGCCAAAGAAAACACTATTTCAGAGCAAGCTTCAAAGCATTGTGAAGATCTTTGCTTGCGGAGATGAACAGAGTAAGTGTAAATATCGCCAGTGGTCATAAATTATTTTCTGTCAGTTTCATATAACGTAGTATTTTATACACATTTAAGTAATCAAAATGACATGTTAGAGCTATTAAATGTAATAACTGTGTTGCCAACAGTGGCAGACTTTGTATATAAACATCTATTACCTTATTATTAGTATGTTATTTTTGTGGGCAGGGAGAGAGAGAGAGAGAGAGAGAGAGAGAGAGAGAGAGAAGCCAGTGACTGGTAACACTAACTTTTTTTTCATTCGACGTCAATGATTGTCTAACCAAAAGTGTACGCATATTGTTCACTTTGTTTTTATTGGCAATTTGTGAAAATTCCATGAGAATTTGATATTTTTCTTACGATTGTTGTCCCACACGATTCACCGTACATCCGAAATCAAAAATTAACTGGATAAATGAAAGGTATACACAGTTTCTAGGTGAGAAGGAGATAAAAGCTTTTAAGGAACATTGTTTCAACAGTGAAAAGTCATCTCTGTTGCAGGTGAAAATTAGATTCGGGTGTTATATGGACCTTAGAAAGCAAACAAGACATAAAGGGTCAAGTAAAACGCTGCTACGTACTGCCGTATTGTGTTGGTGTTAGTACGTCGATCTATTTATTTCCTCGAGCAAAAATGGAGACATTTTGTAATAGTTGGACGATCTTTTCCACAGTGGAAAATTGATAATACTTCTTTGTCAGTAACATTCACAATGAATTGGCGTTTATTTTGATCATGGCTGCGCTTCAGAAATTTTGCATGCAACAGTTTTAATGGACTGGGAATGACAGACAAGCAGTTGAAAAATAAATGTTTATTAAACCTTGACCATGGTTTAGACAGTTTTAAAACAATCATCGTATTATCTATATCCGATGTAGTAGTCGTTGATTCTGTCTACTACATGTGCGCGTAATCCACTTACCATTTAAAATACATGATTTAGAAATGGTAGCTCTCTACTGTCGGGCTTAGACTTAAAACTTTTTACAGTACCACACAATAAGTTTTAAGACAAATCACTATCGTAGAAGCTATTATTTTTTAATCATGTATTTTAAATGCTGATTAAGTGGAGGGCACGCATATGTACTAACGATTACTACATCGGATATAGATAATACGTAATTCTACGTGCAATACCTTCTGAAGAACTTGAAATTCTTGAAATAAGACAGTCTCGGTTGCAAAATCTTTTTTATTTACAGGAAATTGCCCGTTTCGCCCTTTTGAGGCGTCATCAGATTGACGTAGAGGTAAAAAATGACAATGGTGAGGCGTATGCAGATTAAATGGGGAAACAGAGTTAATACAAAAGAGGCAAAGTTCCAGGCTGTACTGTCGGCTCTATAATTAAGTAAAACGTGGAACTTACGTAAGAATTAATGTGGAATACCAGCATTCGTCAATTAATGCCCGCATATAACATTAAGATAAAATTTTATAAGGAGCCATTGTCCTATCTTCATGGCATGAATAAAAGCACTACGGAACCTGTAACAGCTAATACAATGCCAACTATAACTATAGTGTCTGCTGCACAGGAAAACTATGACAAACCAAGAAAAATTAAAAAATCTTACGTAACACGGAACCAACCGCGTTCCGGCGTACCCAGCAGGAGCGCTGCGTACAGCTGACAAATAGCAGATAATGCGGTCGAAAACAGGATACGTCAGCCCTCCAAGCCGGCCACACATACATAAAGCCGTAGAGGCAAGGTTATACACGACTGTAGCACCAGACATTAAAGGCAAATGGCGTTGGCTATCCAACGTGCTTACACATGCGGAAGAGAAATTAGGTAAACAGTAAACTATTAAAATTGAATTTATTGCAAGAATATTAATGCAGTAGGTCCAAAAACAGAAAATTGGTACCGGTAGAAAGAAATCTATAAAGTGTAAATTTGTTTAAGATCTGTCAGGCAGTAAAACTTAAAATGACGCTAAAACATTAGTCAAACCGATAAAACGAGTTAAAAGGTAAGGAATAAGAAAGGTAGTGTCACATTCATAGTAAAAGTTACTGGTGGGTTGGAATAGTGAGCACTATAGTATCATAATAAGACCGGTGTCTGCTAACCAACTGACCGTTCAATAAAATACATTTCTCTGTTCCGGGATGTTTCAGAACTTCAATCTCCCCTAAAGGATTTAGCCTTTTCCCTTTACAGGCGGTATGGGGTACATGTAAATTGCTCAATGTCGGAGAGCGGTGCCCACTAGATTTTAGATGCTCTGCAAAGGTCGAATTATGTTAATTTGTCCATACTTGTAAATATAATGTTCACCAAATCTAGTTCGAAACTTGCTGCCACATATGACGCTTCGCAGTCGACGCACGCTATTCTGTAAATCCCGGATTCGGCGTATTTTTCTTCAGTAGATACCTTATTTCTGATCCTGTACTTTGTTGACGAGAAGGCGATGTCCACATCGTATTTGCTAAATAGATTTGCAAGGTCAAACCATAAGGTACCTAAAAAAGGGGTTTTAACAAATCTAGTGTTCTTGGGTAGTAAATCTAATGGAAGATTAGACTGATCAGGATTGGTTTTTTATTGACGCAGATCGTCTATAATGTTTCCACATTGATTTTTACGTAAGTTTCACGTTACGGTTAATTGGAGAGATGGCTGCACAGCCTGGAACTTTGCTTCTTTTGTGTTTTTATATTTACCCTATTTCCGCGTTTAATCTGCATATGCCTCACAATTGTCGTTTTGTACCCATAAGTCAAACTGATGATGCCCTAAAAAGGTCGAAACGCGTCATTTCCTGTAAATAAAAAAGATGCAACACAGACTGACTTATTTCAAAAAATTCATAACCAGTTTCTGCACCAGGACCGCAGCGTGGAATGGAACCATTTGTGCCTTCTTTCACCGCGGTCAAAGTTGCAAACCTGCATTGTGCATCTGGTTGGCTGTTATTTTCAATCCATTGAATTGTTGTAGGTTATTAGTAAACTTTATTAATAAAAATATTCATACAACTGGAGACTGAATTTTATCCTGAAATATATACTACAGCTGGTGAAAAAATAACAGGTATGAATAAAATACACTACTTGCCATTAAAATTGCTACACCAAGAAGAAATGCAGATGATAAACGGGTACTCATTGGACAAATATATTATACTAGAACTGATATGTGATTATATTTTCACGCAATTCGGGTGCATAGATCCTGAGAAATCAGTACCCAGAACAACCACTTCTGGCCGTAAAAACGGCCTTGATACGCCTGGGCATTGAGTCAGAGCTTGGATGGCGTGTATAGGTACAGCTGCCCATGCAGCTTCAACACGATACCACAGTTCATCAAGAGTAGTGACTGGCGTATTGTGACGAGCCAGTTGCTCGGCCACCAGTGACCAGACGTTTTCAATTGGTGAGAGATCTGGAGAATGTACTGGCCAGGGCAGCAGTCGAACATTTTCTGTATCCAGAAAGGCCCGTACAGGACCTGCAACATACGATCGTGCATTATCTTGGTGAAATGTAGTGTTTCAGCTGGCATCGAATGAAGGGTAGAGCCACGGGTCGTAACAAATCTGAAATGTAACGTCCACTGTTCAAAGTGCCGTCAATGCGAACAAGAGGTGACCGAGACGTGTAACCAATGGCACACCATACCATCACGCCGGGTGATAGCCAGTATGGCGATGACGAGTACACGCTTGCAATGTGCGTTCACCGCGATGTCGCGAAATACGGATGCGACCATCATGATGCTGTAAACAGAACCTGGATTCATCCTAAAGAATGACGTTTTGCCATTCGTGCACCCAGGTTCGTCGTTGAGCACACCATCGCAGGCGCTCCTGTCTATGATGCAGCGTCAAGGGCAACCGCAGCCATGGTCTCCGAGCTGATAGTCCATGCTGCTGCAAACGTCGTCGAACTGTTCCTGCAGATGGTTGTTGTCTTTCAAACGTCCCCATCTGTTGACTCAGGGATCGAGACGTGGCTGCACGATCCGTTAGAGCCATGCGGATAAGATGCCTGTCATCTCGACTGCTAGTGATACGAGGCCATTGGGATCCAGCACGGTGTTCCGTTACTACCCTCCTGAACCCACCGATTCCATATTCTGCTAACAGTCATTGGATCTCGACCAACGCGAGCAGCAATGTCGCGATACGATAAACCGCAATCGCTCTGGGCTACAATCCGACCTTTATCAAAGTCGGAAAAGTGATGGTACGCATTTCTCCTCCTAACACGAGGCATCACAACCACGTTTCACCAGGCAACGCCGGTCAACTACTGTTTGTGTATGAGAAATGTGTTGGAAACTTTCCTCATGTCAGTACGTTGTATGTGTCGCCACCGGCGTCAACCTTGTGTGGATGCTCTGAATAGAGCATATCGCAGCATGTTCTTCCTGTCGGTTAAATTTTGCGACTGTAGCACGTCATCTTCGTGGTGTAGCAATTTTAATGGCCAGTAGTGTAATTATTCTGAAACTCTACCATCATTGGTAGTTCCGACTTCTTGTAAGAAAGGTATTCCATCACAATCCCGCTTTCGCAACTGACATCACCCTGAACAGAGGTAAATTTGGCACCGACGTCCAAAGAAACACGACCACTCATGAGAACAGAGTCTCAGTACGTGAATAAGACGCCAGGAGCGCTGCGGTAGACTCACTTGCGACGAGTAGTCGACTGACAGAAGACAGTCGCTCACGCAAATGAGGCTTTAGACAACATACCAGCTGATACTACGACGTTTGGGTGTGGCAATGACGAGGTATGTGGGTGGTAACGAGCAGCAAGCAGCCAGCGCCTCTGGGCGGCGGCGGGGGCGGCGGAGGCGGCGGAGGCGGCGGCTCCGCAGGTCGATAGGCGGCGCGCTGGCGTGGGCGTGGGCGGCGTCCGATACCCGTAAACAAGTTAGCTGGCCGCGCGATACCAAAATGTTCCCACCGCTACCACCAGCTACTTGTAGGGGGGCCGAGCGGAAATGAGACGCCCGTATCGGCTCCCCTGCGAGGCGTCTGCAACTTCATCGGCAGAGCGGAAGGCGAAACTCGATCGGCGCCGCCGACGGGCGTGAAAAAGAAAACAGCACTGATACTCGCCGGGCGATCCGATATTGCGATGGGGGCGGGGGGCGTCGACGTGCCGAGCTCAATATCGAGCGCTCGGAGAGTTTCTCCTACGAGAGTCATTTCAAAAATTCTGCGCACTTTAAGATAAAACTGAAGAAAATACCCTTACAGGCAGTCAATATAATCTCCATTCTTGCGTATGACAGCTTCCAAACGTTTCTGCAACTTCTGGAGGAGTGGGGGGAAGAGGGCGGTGTGTCCAATCCATATTTATTGACTTTCTCATTTAGAGAAGACAGAGCCGGCCGCTGTGGCCGAGCGGTTCTAGGCGCTTCAGTCCGGAACTACGCGGCTGCTACGGTCCCAGGTTCGAATCCTGCCTCGGGCGTGGATGTGTGTGATGTCCTTAGATTAGTTAGGGTTAGGTAGTTCTAAGTCTGATGACCTCAGATGTTAAGTCCCATAGTGTTTGGAGCCATTTTTTAATTTCTTATTTTATTTATTTATTTATTTTATTTTATTTTTTTTTTTGAGACGACAGAAGGAGCGATCTGTCCTACTTGCTAAAAATGTTCTACAGTCAAGATCGCATAAAAATTTCTTATTTAAAACAACCGGTTTCGACAGGCTTTGCTGTTATCTTGAGGTGTTAAAAATCATTTTGTTACGAAGAGTGTTCATTTTAAGGAGGACCTCACGCCAGTTGTCGTGTGAATAACAAAACAACATATTATAAAAGGTTTGTCATAACTAAAATATTTAAAAACATAAACCATCTTGTGCAAATGGCCATGTCTGTACACAGTACACAGTATCAAATCTGTTTACATAAGCTTGGATATATTATAAACACCTTAAACGGCGTATAAGGTACGATTTGTACTTTGTACGCCATTGAAGGTGGATTTTAAATAGTAAACACCTTAAACGGCTTGAAAGTCACAATTTGTACCTCGTACAGATGGATTTTCAATGTTCAGAATATGTCCAGCTTATGTCAACAAATGTGCTACTATGTACTGTGTTTTATGACGTAACAATCATCTGTGAGCGCTATATATATATATATATATATATATATATATATATATATATATATATATATATATATATATATATGGACATGGCCATTTGCACAAGTTTTATGTTTTTAAATATTTCAGTTATGGCAGACATTTTATAATATGCTGTTTTCTTATCCACATGACAACTTGGCGTGAGGACCACCTGAACACGCTTCATAACAATAGATTTTTTAAGACCTGAAAATGACAGCAAAATCTGTTGCTTTAAATAAAAAAAATTTATGCGATCTTGGCTATAGAACGTTTCTACCATCCATATTTGTCCAGCGTTTCTCCCTCAGGCAGGGCGATATGGGGTCTGGCACTATCGTGCAAAAGGAGGTCACCAGCTGCAAGCCTGTCAGGCATTCTTTGACGAATTTTCGGACGCAAAACATTTATCAGAAACAGCTTATAGTACGCGCTGCTACAGACGTCCCCTGGCACATTCTATTTGTATCTATAACTCCATTCATGTCATACATAATTGTCATCAGCAGTTTCACCTTTGATCGTTGGCAGCGGAATTTTTTCGGGCATGGAGAATTGGAATTTTTACATTGTGACGCCTTAGACTTCAGTTCTGGCTCAAAATCTTATATACAGGTTTCATCACTCTTCTAATTCTGTTCGATAACGTTGAAGCAGTACTTCTGCAATTTTTTGCGACGTCACTCAGATCGCGCTGAACCCATCTGGCAGCAACTTTTCTCATCTTTAACTCTACGGTTATGATTCAGTAAACTGAAGTGACAGAGGCGCTGGTCTCATATCCAAATTTCTCACATTTTTTTCATCGATCCTCTCTCCCAAAATGCCATTTACAGTAACTTGAGAGCTGCAGTCTGTTGCAGTTGATGGCCTTCCACTTTTCGGGCTGTTCTAAGTGCTTACCCGAACTTCACGGAAACGACAAGACCACCGTGATACTTGCTACGATCTTCTACTCTATTCCCATACATCTCTCTCAAGGCATTGTAAATTTCCGTGGCTAGCCGTTGTGGCCGAGCGGTATTAGGCGCTTCAGTCTGGAACCGCACGACCACTACGGTCGCAGGTTCGAATCCTGCCTCGGGCATGGATGTGTGTGATGTCCTTAGATTAATTAGGTTTAAGTAGTTCTAATTTCTAGGGGACTGATGACCTCAGCTGTTAAGTCCCATAGTGCTCAGAGCCATTTGAGCTAAATTTCCGTTGGGTTCTTTCGACGCAGAGGTTCGATTTTGACGTAGGAACACTGGTCACTACGTGTAATCCGACCTGACTCGGTTTTGAAATTAGAATTATATTAATACCGTCAGCTGCTCACGGGCGTTGATATACATCAACGGAGACAGGTGAAAATGTGTGCCCCGACCGGTACTCGAACCCGGGATCTCCTGCTTACATGGCAGACGCTCTATCCATCAGAGCCACCGAAGGCACAGAGGATAGTGCGACTGCAGGGACTATATCGCGCACGCCTCCCGCGAGACTCACATTCGCACGTTGTATGTCCACACGCTACATTCGTAGTGTCCCACCCCAACATACTCATTACTCGTGGAAGACATTCTTACCAAGTCCCGTAAGAGTTCGGAGAATATGTGTGCATCCGCACAGAAGAAGGAGGTCATGGCCGGTATTGCCAGAACTATATACTTATATGGATATGGTGTCTGTTCTTTCGGACATGTCCAAAAGAACAGACACCATATCCTTATAAAAAAAAGACTCTGTTTCAGCTCCCAGTTTAAACCTGAATTACTCACGACACAGCCATGCAAACCAGCAAACTACCGTCACGCCTAAAGCCTCGCTCAAAACTGACATGAATTCCAACTTTATCACGCCTCTGTAAGAGTCGCTCATGCGCGGCGTGCAGGAGATTTGAAATGATCCTCGTAGCAGCTGGGAGAGGACGGGGCATTGCGAAATGAAGATCTACGCCGGAGGATTCAGACCCTAGGCACGTATAAAGCGCCTCTCCTCCCTGTGTTTGTTTGTTGCCCCAGCAGGGAAATTAAACTCGAAATGAGCTCACCGGAGAAATTGTTAGTAACCCGCTTAAATGAGCACACTGGTCCCTTTGGCGCGCTGCAGACGGTGTAGCGAAAAGCAGAAAAAGCAATGCTAAACAGGAACACTGAGAGAATCTTAAGAGCATGTCATTCATCCACGAGAGAAGTTGCGTACGTTCGCGTTTCTTGACTATTGTTCATCAGTCTCAGACGCTTATCAAGTAGGATTAATAGAGGAGATAGAGGAAAGGTCCAACGGAGAGCGGCATGCTTCGTCAGGGGATCGTTTACTAGGCGGGAGAGTGTTACGGAAATGCTCAGCCAAGACTAGTGGCAGATGCTACAAGAGAGGCATTGTGCCTCACGGACAGGTTTATTGTTGAAATTAGGAGAAGAATCAGGCAATTACTTCCTCCCTCATATGTCAAGCGCCATGATAGCAACGAGAAAATCAGAGAAAATACATGTCTCACGGAGCTTTCAAATTGTTCTGAGCGCTATGGGGCTTAACATCTGAGGTCATCAGTCCCCTACACTTGGAACTACTTAAACCTAACTAACCTAAGGACATCACACCTGCGACCGTAGCAGCAGCGCGGTTCCGGACTGAAGCGCCTAGAACCGTTCGGCCACAACGGCCGGCTCACGGAGCTTTACCGCTAATGATTTTCCCAAGTGCAATTCGTGAATGGAACAGGACAGTGGTACTGTTAAGTAGCCTCTGCCACACACTGTATGATGGCTTGCAGAGAATAGATGTAGATTCAGAAGGGGTATCATGCTGACCTGTGACGCTCCAGCTATGATGAATATCATTTTAGTGAAGTGTATAAGCGGTAGACGGTCCAATATCATCTGGACGCACCGACATGGAGTCGTCTCAGAATGGTAGAAATAAGGTATTGTGTTTGGTTCAAATGGCTCTGAGCACTATGGGACTTAACATCTGTGGTCATCAGTCCCCTAGAACTTAGAACTACTTAAACCTAACTAACCTAAGGACATCACACACATCCATGCCCGAGGCAGGATTCGAACCTGCGACCGGAGCGGTCACGCGGTTCCAGTCTGAAGCGCCTTTAACCGCACGGCCACACCGGCCGGCGGTATTGTGTTTGGACGTGCCCTTGATGAAATCGTGAACGAAGTTGCCCAGTATGTTGATAAATCACCATAGACTGTCCAGCATGTCTACAGGGAACAGTGTGCCATCGTAATCGGCAGACGCAGGAGACGAATGTCAAGCCTTGCCAATGACAGTCACTTTCGAACCAGACAGGAATAGCTGCTCTCAGTGAATGCGGGTTTTTCTGAGGCATTTTGTGAATATTGAGAACGAGCTAAATCCAGTGGACATTAGGAGTCGAGCAGCTTTAAAAAGACAGTGCCCACATTGGCATACGAAGCTGCATGTCCTCAATGGACCAGACAGGTCAGAAACTGGACAGTAGGTGACAAGAGAGCGTGTAGTATGGTCGGGCGCGCCACGAATTTTGCTTCTTCTCAAAAGATAGAGATCTCTTATCGATGACACAATTAATCGCTTTGTCCACAGGCACGGGGTGAATTGGGCAGGTGATGGTTCTGTGACGCATTGGCTGTTTTTTACGTACCATGACTTGGCCCACTCATTTAGCTTTCCACCAGGATGGTTATATTACCATTTCCTGTGATTAAGTTGCAACGTTACGTGAATGTAGGCGAGCGATTTGGCCTCCTGGGATTGGTATGAGAAGAGGTGAAACTATTGTACGCCTGAACGCTACAGTGCCCAGGGATCAGGGCGCACCATATCAGGTTCGGCTAGGGACTGGTAAGGGCGAGTCCAGGTACAAAGACGACCAGTGTCTCCGGAAATGGGTAAATCACAAAGCTAGGAACTTGAGCGGCTATCGCTCGATAGCCGTTGTGCAGGAGATGCACCAGAAATCGTACGTGACTTCTTACAGCTCTTTGAGAGTCTCAGGAAAATGAAGCGCATCCAAAGATACAACAGTATTTTCAATATATTTAAAACTACACAAGTTAATACTTCGCACTGAATAATTATTTTCACAATGAACCTCTGAATCAATAACTTTCAAACGCTTCATGCGATTTCGACAAACGATGTCTCAGGTGACAGTATTGCACGATAGCTGTCAACCCAGAAAACCATTCATTGTATCTATTTTACTCATTGGCTTGTGACATCTTTTACATACTTTTTATTAAGCAAATATTTGTCAGAACATTCATTCTCCACAATTACACAGTAAATGATTACAGCATGAATACTTCACATACTGTCATATTTGTGTGGTTATATAATTGACATATTTGTGTAGTTTTTTAATGGACATTATGCCAGTAACTTTATTTAAATGTTGATTGGAACTGCTATTAAAGAATCGTGCTAATTTGAAAGTGGTTAATCTCATGTGTTAACAGACACCACCACTGACGCTTCTGTCTAGAAGGCTAAATAACTGTTTAAACACTATTTAACTACAATTCGCTGTCATTAAATGTGAGCGCACTTGCACAAGAAAATTAGCATATTTATTTATGAAAAAAACTTTATTTCTAGTTATTGTGAATAATAAGAATGTGACCTAATATTTACAGGGTGTTACAAAAAGGTACGGCCAAACTTTCAGGAAACATTCCTCACACACAAAGAAAGAAAATATGTTATGTGGAGATGTGTCCGGAAACGCTTACTTTCCATGTTAGAGCTCATTTTATTACTTCTCTTCAAATCACATTAATCATGTAATGGAAACACGCAGCAACAGAACGTACCAGCGTGACTTCAAACACTTTGTTACAGGAAATGTTCAAAATGTCCTCCGTTAGCGAGGACACATGCATCCACCCTCCGTCGCATGGAATCCCTGATGCGCTGATGCAGCCCTGTAGAATGGCGTATTGTATCACAGCCGTCCACAATACGAGCACGAAGAGTCCCTACATTTGGTACCGGGGTTGCGTAGACAAGAGCTTTTAAATGCCCCCATAAATGAAAGTCAAGAGGGTTGAGGTCAGGAGAGCGTGGAGGCCATGGAATTGGTCCGCCTCTACCAATCCATCGGTCACCGAATCTGTTGTTGAGAAGCGTACGAACACTTCTACTGAAATGTGCTGGAGTCCATCGCGCATGAACCACATGTTGTGTCGTACTTGTAAAGGCACATGTTCTAGCAGCACAGGTAGAGTATCCCGTATGAAATCATGATAACGTGCTCCATTGAGCGTAGGTGGACGAAACTAAAACGAGCTCTAACATGGTAATTAAGCGTTTCCGGACACATGTCCACATAACATCTTTTCTTTATTTGTGTGTGAGGAATGTTTCCTGAAAGTTTGGCCGTACCTTTTTGTAACACGCTGTATAACATCTCTTTATTTAAATATTGTCGTAATATATTTGTTTAGTCCATAAAGTGGTCGAGTTGAGTTAAATCATGGCTGTAGAACATAAGAACGATCTCTTTTTGGTGGGGACGTCCGTCAGCCAATGGAAAAGCAGACATTGGCAGAAAACTACGGGAGTTAAGTGGAGACCAGACTTTTTGAGTGAAGATCTCAAGGGAGTGATTCTACACTTTTACGTTTATATTAAAGGAGGCAGACCTGCCTGTGGTAACGAGTGGTATCCGGTCGTGCAGATGATTGATTCTGGTTTGATTTTTCAAGGATATATTTCGAGAGTTTTGAATGTGCTCCAGAGTAAGACTGTACTTTTTCCGTTTGTATCACGGAACTGAGGACAGACAGGGTATGAGTTTCTACTCGACATCTCGCTTGTGTTAATTTGTAAATCATCGTGTTGAATTCTGAACTTTTTTAAGCTGGTGAATACTTCATGTATTGTGAATATGAAGTTGACTTAGTTTTTGCATGTCTTAAATGACATTTTACTTTGGGGATTTTGCTACCATTCTCATAGCGCTCTCAATGTAATTTTACTGCGTTGAAAAGGGTATTTTCTGTCTGCATTTTAACGAAATATCGTAGGACTACTTTCTGTTTGTTTGAGGTGTCCTCACCTGAATAAACATTATCGGAAGGAGAGGGGTTCAAATTCTAGATTTATGTTTACCGTGCTTTACAAGCTGCAGCATTGTCGCGAATAAAACAGCGACCCGTATATACAATAAGTTTCCTTTAATTTACGTCTATGGTCACAAACTTTTTGTTAACAGATTACCGGTTTCGGTCTATAATGACCATCATCAGATCTGTTTTATAAAAACGAAGTCCTAATGTACTGCAGCCATAGTGCCAACGTCAAATGTTAAATGCAAAATCAGCACCAACATCGGCAAATATATATAAATAACATCATATGGACGAGTCATGTTGTCAGTGGCACTACTCTAGTCTAGTCTATTGCTACTCTAGTCTAGTCTAGTGCTACTGACAACATGACTCGTGCATATGATGTTATTTATATATATTTGCCGATGTTGGTGCTGATTTTGCATTTAACATTTGACGATGCCACTATGGCTGCAGTACATTAGGACTTCGTTTTTATAAAACAGATCTGATGATGGTCATTATAGACCGAAACCGGTAATCTGTTAACAAAAAGTTTGTGACCATAGACGTAAATCATAGGAAACTTATTTCCGTGCTTTAGTGAAATCGTATAGAGGAAATAAATGTGGTTTTCTTGGAAAGGACACGGCAGCTTTTCTTCATTATCGTTTCACAGTTTGAGCTTAGGCTCCAGTTAATCTTTCAACTTCACTTTCTAACTTTAATATGTCGTTAACAGTTCCTAAAATTTCCCCTTTTCGTACCATATTTTGTACATCCTCCAATGCTGAACATGACTGGTTATGACACTCCAGGTAAAGTCCTTGTCTGAATTGACACGGTTTATCCTGCATGAGGTTGGGCGTCTAGTCAGAGGCTTCTTTTACTGCAGAGAGACGCGATGTGTTGGACTGCAAAGGTAAACTGTTAACGTTCGGCAGCAAACAGCGCTGAGGGCCGACCTTCACGAAACGAGCGAAGCTGTGCCTACACACGCCAGCTGTCGCCGCCTGTGTCCACACACGTCACAGGCAGACACTGCCGTCAGGTTGGCCTTGCACATGCACTGCTATTTGTCGTGTGTGGCCTCTTACGCGAAGGAAGAGGTTGGCACTCTCCAAATAAGTGCTAAAAAAAGGTTAGTATTAAAGTTGCATGAAGTTTTTATAGACGCATGGTCAAACAGGAAAGCTTACGATCTAATGGGCCCGTAGCATAGAAGATATCTCTTAGAGACATTACGTAATAAAATCCAAAAGTGTTGCTATAGTAATTGAATATTTATTGTGATGGATCCATTTCGTCTAGATTGCCATCTTCAGACCATCTGCGGAAGTTAGTTAACCACAGCGCAGAACGAATGAAGTCAGCAATGAAAATTTTACAGATATTACCTAAAGGTTTAAAAAATGGTTAAAATGGCTCTGAGCACTATGGGACTCAACTGCTGAGGTCATTAGTCCCCTAGAACTTAGAACTAGTTAAACCTAACTAACCTAAGGACATCACAAACATCCATGCCCGAGGCAGGATTCGAACCTGCGACCGTAGCGGTCTTGCGGTTCCAGACTGTAGCGCCTTTAACCGCACGGCCACTTCGGCCGGCCTAAAGGTTTAACAATGAACGTACTTCAAGAGAGAGAACTCTGCACACAATACAGCGTCCTGATGACATTTTAAATGATCAAACATATGTAAATCATTTAATTTAAAAATTTTATTAATTAACGGATAGACACATACAACTACCCACACAGAGATCTCACATACAGCCCGAAATGGTAACATCAACACACCATAGAAACTGTAACCATATACACTGATCAGCCAAAACATTATGACCATCTACCTAATAAGCTGGTATGTCCACCTTTGGCAGCGAAAACGCGTCTTGGCATGGAAGCAATGAGGTCTTGTTAGATCGCTGGAAGGAGTTGGCATCACACCTGCACACACAAGTCACCTGATTCCCGTAAATTCCGGGGACGGTAGCGATGAACTTCGACGCAACGTTAAATCACATCTCAGATATTTTCGATCGGGTTCAGAAGCCGGCCGCTGTGGCCGAGCGGTTCTATGCTCTTCAGTCCGGAACCGCGCTGCTGCTGCTGTCGCAGGATCGAATCCTGCCTCGGGCATGTATGTGTGTGATGTCCTTAGGTGAGATAGGTTTAAGTAGTTCTAAGTGTAGGGGACTGACCTCAGATGTTAAGTCCCATAGTGCTTAGAGCCATTTGAACCTTTTTTTTCGGATTCCGATCTGGTGAGTTGGGGCCAGTACATCAATTGAAACTCGCCACTGTGTTCCTCGAACCACTCCATCACACTCCTGACCTTGTGACATAGCGCACTATATTGTTGAAAAATGCCACTGCCGTTGGGAAACGTTATCGTCATGAACGGGTGTACATGGGCAGCAACCAGTGTATGATACTCCTTGGTGGTCATGGTGCCTTGCACGAGCTCCACTGGACTCATGGATGTCCACGTGAATGTTCCCCAGAACGAAGCCGCGGCCGCGGCCAGCTCGTCTCCTTCCGCGGTACATACGTGAAGGAGCTGTTCCCCTGGCACGATGAAGAAGACATCAGGATTCATCAGACCATGCAGCCTCTGCCATTGCACCAGCATCCAGTGCCGATGGCCACGTGCAGATGTCGTGGTATTAACATTGTCAAATGCATGGAGGCCCATCTTCAGGAATGTTCGGTGCACTATGTGTTCAGATACACTTTTACTCTGCCCAGCAATAAATTCTGATGTTAGATCCGCCACAGTTCGCCGTCTGTCCCGTTTTACCAGTCTGCTCATCCTTTGACGTCCGACATTTGTAACCCCGCCCAGTCCCATGACTTCTGGACGTGGTTTCACCTTGGTTTCCCCGCCCAGTCCCATGACTTCTGGACGTGGTTTCACCTTGGTTTCGTCACGTGTTGAAGACACTCATCACGGCACTCCTCGAACACCCGACATGTAGTGCAGTTTCCGAAGTTTCCAGGCCATCACAATCTGCCCTCGGTCAAAATCAGACAGATCGCGCACCTTCCCCATTCTACAGGCGGCCAGCATGCTCACTGCTACTTCATGCACCGCGCGTGTGTCGGACTGACAGTCATTCCTCACCACATGAAGATGCTATTGAATGGACGGACTTACATCGATAGCACGCCGGTGGTCATAATATTCTGGCTGATCACTGTAGCATCTTTCGCCAACTGTCATAACCGTCAGCCTGTCAAATCTGACGATATATCGCCAAATTATAAAGATTACAACAAGGAGTCATTAACAGAAGGAGCAAAACACAAAACATTTTATAGCATAAGAGTCCTAAACTTACACTACGTTGTAATACAGTATAGAGCGACAGCGACCACTGATGATATACGAAAGTAAGTAGCAAAATTGGATATGCGAAAATATAATTAACCAACATTACAATAAAATAAAAAATGTTACATAACTTTCGCAGATGGTCTGAAGAATAAATCTAGCCGAAATGAATCCATCACGATAAATACTTCATTAAACCACTATAGCAGCAGTATGGAGTTTGGTACATACTGTACTGTATGTTAACCGGGGACCTAGAAACGACGGAGAGGCTCCGTCCCCGCCGCAGCCACAGTGGTCCACAACCCCACGACCGCAGTCCACTTCACCCGTCCGCCACCCCACACCGTACCCACGGTTACTGTGCGGTTCGGCCCCCGGTGGACCCCCCCCCCTCCCCCCCCCCCCCACAGGGAACGTCCCACACCACACGAGTGTAGCCCCTATGTTTGCGTGGTAGAGTAATGGTGGTGTACGCGAACGTGGGGAACTTGTTTGCGCAGCAATCGCCGACATAGTGTAACTGAGGCGGAATAAGGGGAACCAGCCCGCATTCGCCGAGGCAGATGGAAAATCGCCTAAAAACCATCCACAGACTGGCCGGTTCACCGGACCTCGACACAAATACGCCGGGCGGATTCGTGCAGGGGACCAGGCGCTCCTTCCCGCCCGGAATTGTTACATAACGTTTCAAATAGCAAGGGTCAAAAAGTGCTAGTATCTAAGAGAGATAATCCAAGCAATCCATTTAGATAAATCCGCCGTAAATAAAAGGATACACTAAATTCAGTGGGGATATGAAATAACAAAAAATATTTACAGGGATATTTACAGGAAGAAATACAAAAATAATGGATTACAGCAGGGCAGTGCAACGAGATTGCATCTACCGCAGTGAATTGCTAGTAGTGAATTATGATTTAGACGAATTGGATATGTTAGAGAAAGAAACTTGATGATAAGAAGCAAAAAAGCCTCGAAATTAAGTAGTAATTATGAAATATATATCGAAATATAGAAAAAATAGTACATTGATACGTCTGGACACATATAAAAGGTAGATGACAATAGGACTGAAACGTCCGTTTCGTCCGCTCTTCGCGGCGTCCATCCGTGGTGCAGCGCGAAGTCACTCTCCGCTGCTGCGACTGGGATCCGTGCGTTCTTGGCGATGTGCAATGCTCCAAATTGCCCGAGTTACTGCTCCGCGGAATTAATTGTAAACGTTTATACGTGGACCCGAATTAGTTTCCTACACAGCTACACACGTAAAATCAGTCTAAATAAGGGTCGCCAGCCTCGCTTTGCCCCACGAAACAGGATTCCTCTCTCTCTCCAATGCCAACAGTCAAAGCCCTGAACCAGTCCAATCGCTTTCAGAAGGATTTCGTCGACAGTTTCCATCCTTTAATAGCTACCGCTAATAATCACCACAATAGCAATTCAGGAATACAGTGTCAATAGGAAAAGAGTCACTCAAAAAAATTACTCTCAATTTGCACGGAAATAAATATTTATATGTATCACTGAACCCTATAAAACTCCATCACTGTTATCCAACACCAGCTCCAGCTAGCTAATGTCTCTACGCTCTGTTCCGAATGCTTGGTTTACCGAACCAGTCCACACTAGTCAATCCCCAAAACTCTCACGGCACAACAGGAAACTGCCCAAGCAGAATTCGACGCCCGTACACAACGTATGCTACAGCTGATGCTAAGGGCGTAAAACGTAAATCGGAACAGACGTCACGGATCATCGGATGTAGTCGCAGTCCGAAATGCCTTGTCGCACATTCATTTACAGCTTTCATCATGTGATCTTACTACCATTTAGACAGATGTATGGCCACATCATATGCCGACTAAAGTCCGTTTAAAATTACTTGCTAGTTGACGTCTGTCACTTGCCGCTGGGATGTTGTCACATAGGCAACCGGTTACCACTCGGTAATAGGTAACACTCAAACACGGCAAGCCGCTTCACAAATGTTGTTAATATGTAACGCGGAGCAATTTTGGAAGTGGCCGTCGCAAAACATCTCGGAAGTGGGATATTCTCTATCGGCAGTAGATGACTCAACTGCGGCAGGAGACACTTTTCGTGCCCCTGAATTTAAACTTGTGTCCTAAGGTGGCCACAACCTCTTTACGTTTAATGTATCTGAGAACGCGGCAGTACTAAAATCACGATCGCTTTGTTCAAGGCTATTAACGCTAACATCTACGAGAAGACCCAAGACAGAAAAAGTTCAGTTTCAGCGTTAAAAGCAAACTAATCCCTGAAGGGAAGGCGACGCTCTTTTTCGAAGAACACTATTGAGAAAATTTAGGGAACCGATATTTGAAACTGATTTTCGAATGATTCTACTGCCTCCAACATACACTGCGCGTAAGGACCACGAAGATAAGATACGAGAAATTAGGGCTCATACTGAGGCATACAGACGTTTTTCCCTCATTCTATTTTCTAGTGGAACAGGAAAGGAAGTGACAAGTAGTGGTGCAGAGTACCCTCCGCCACGCACCGAATTGTGGCTTGCGGAGTATCTATGTAGATGTAGATGTAAGTGCTATTTCTGTTACTAACTTGTGGCGTCTCCACGGCTATTCTTTGTTTAACATAAGGAACTAAGGTGCTATCTTTCCCTGTTGCGGGATTAGTGATATGTTTGCTCAGTGGATAATCTTTGCATTGTAAACAAAAGCAATACTTTCAATGTAGAATGAAGAATACTATGGAGTGTCCGTGTACCACAGTAGTTTGTGTGGTACGTGTGTGCTGTTTACACTTGAACACTTTTTGTGTCCTCCCAGAAATGCATAGAAACGAAAGGGAGACGAAATGTTGTTCACTAGAACAAATTGCAGAAGCTAACGACAATACTAACAAGGGAACCTCCCCATCGCACCCCCCTCAGATTTAGTTATAAGTTGGCACAGTGGATAGGCCTTGAAAAACTGAACACAGATCAATTGAGAAAACAGGAAGAAGTTATGTGGAACTGTGAAAAAATAACCAAAAATACAAACTGAGTAGTTCATGGGAAGATAGGCAACATCAAGGACACCGGAAACGCAGGAGCGCCGTGGTCTCGTGGTAACGTGATCAGCTGCGGAACGAAAGGTCCTTGGTTCAAATTTTCCATCGAGTGAAAACTTTAATTTTTTATATTCAGTTTATGTGACGAACTCTTATGTTTTCATCACTTTTTTGGGAGTGATTGTCACATTCACAAGAAAACCGAAATCGGGCAAGGTAGAAGAATTTTTTTACCCATTCGCCAAGTGTACAAGTTAGGTGGGTCGACAACATATTCCTGTCGTGTGACGCACATGCCGTCGCCAGTGTCGTATAGAATATATCAGATGTGTTTTCCTGTAGAGGAATCGGTTGACCTATGACCTTGCGATCAAATGTTTTCGGTTCCCATTGGAGAGGCACGTCCTTTCGTCTACTAATCGCACGGTTTTGCGATGCGGTCGCAAAACACAGACACTAAACTTATTACAGTGAACAGAGACGTCAATGAACGAACGGACAGATAATAACTATGCAAAAATAAAGAAAGTAGAATTTTCACTCGATGGGAAGACTTGAACCAAGGACCTCTCCTTCTGCAGCTGCTCACGCTACCACGAGACCACGGCGCTCGTGTGCTAAGTGTCTCCATGATATTGCCTATGTCGCCCATGGGCTACTCAGTTTGTATATTTTGCTTATTTTTTCACAGTTCCACACAACTTCTTCCTGTTTTCTCAATTGATCTGTGTTCAGTTTATCAAGGCCTATCCACTGTGCCAACTTATAACAAAATCTGAGGGGGGTGCGATGGGGAGGTTCCCTTGTAAGTACCAGATTTGGTTTTTATACCGAATTATGGCAGACAGGGGATTTTTGGCTCCACTGAAGACGCAGATGGGTGTGCAACAATTGTGGTTCAAAATGGTTCAGATGGCTCTGAGAACTATGGGACTTAACATATATGGTCATCAGTCCCCTAGAACTTAGAACTACTTAAACCTAACTAACCTAAGGACATCACACAACACCCAGTCATCACGAGGCAGAGAAAATCCCTGACCCCGCCGGGAATCGAACCCGGGAACCCGGGCGCGGGAAGCGAGAACGCTACCGCACGAAACGATTGTAGCCGAGCTAAAAGGTGCCTGCAAATTCAATGGAGCGACTGTTGTTTGCTCTGGTGGATCTGAATCGAATTATGAAACAGATTGACACAGCTATCTCAATAACGCTGACCGACTTCGAACAAAGCCCTAGCGGCTAGAATGTTCAATACCATAGCGTCGCTTGGGAACCGTAGCGTTCTGTGGGGGTTACGGCTGAATAACTGCTCGTTTTTGTGTTCATTGCTGATCCCAAGCTAGTTAGTAACTAAAGCCAATAAAGCGTTTTATCATAAGCGTAGAAATGCTCTTACCATACAGTGGGAGTGTATGATTAATATTATCCTGTGCTCGAATTATCCTGTGCTCGATGGTTGTTTTGTACACTGTAGTACTAAAAGAGCCCGTTGCCGCACCCCCCCCCCCCCCCCCGATCATTCTTCTTAGCAGTCACAATCCAAAAATATCTGTTGTGAAATATGATATTGTTAGGTCCGTACATATACTGTGCGTGTGTGTGTGTGTGTGTGTCTGTGTGACTGTGTGTGTGTGTGTGTGTGTGTGTGTGTGTGTGTGTGTGTGTAAGTACAATCTAACCACCATTTCAGTGCAGTAATGTGTTCATTGTAAATAAGTATTATAGTAGTTCTGTTACATGTTTATTACCTTATAAATAAAAAAAAACTTTTTTATTTTAAACTCAGTGCATTAGTGTTTGTAAAATAATTCTTACATTTAGTGTTCATTAAAAAAATTGACGATCATTCCACTTGGGAGCTGTGGAAGGTACATTAGCTTATTTGTTTCAGTTGTAAATATTTGTCATGTATTATTGTTTTTCTGACATGTTCTACATCCTGGAGGACCTCTTCACTAAGGATCATTTGGAATGAAAGTAAATCTAATCTAATCTAAACTAATTACACATTTATTTCAGTCTACCCTGGAGCATACAGATTCGGGAACAGTCCTTCTGTCTTGCTATTATACATTATATGCCTCTAGATATCAGATATTAAATGTATGGACAATTCATACAAAAATAAACGCCATATCTCGTAACTGGCCAATGAATACCTGTACACCACCAATAGCGGTCTTTCATAACTTGTCATCTGAGCTCATAGACAGATACGTCTCCCCAGTCTACTAACACCCTCCTCTCGCTACTCTCTCTCTCTCTCTCTGTCCTATTTTTCCTTTCTTTCTTTCCTATTTCTTTCCTATTTACGTATTTTTTCTTTTACATTCACTTTACAGTAAAGTGGCAACATACCTCCACGTCACCATTACGTGTTATGATAATTGTGAGGGGACATCCACATCCTTACAGAGGCAACGTAAATAACCGAATCAATAAATACAAAAACAAATGAATTTCGCAAGCACCAATTAATTGATTTGCACAGCACATATTATATGTAAGTGATATTAATTGGTATTAATCATTGTATTATAAAAACCAGATTCGAAATATTATTCTTGTCCGACGATAGGACTTCTGTCACTTCTGTTACCGTCGAGCCTCATTTCCTGGAAAGAAAACTATTCTACGAAAAACCTAATGAAAAGCGTTTACCTTGTGACTTACCTATTTCGTTTCCTTATGAGGGGGGCGAAACAACGTCAGTGGCGAACTATGCTATTCCAGCTCAATGAAAGGCTTCGGACAAGGCATCACATTGCTAGAAACATAGTAATCATTTTGCTCTTTTTGCATCAACCAATGTATCGACTTGATGTCTCAGTTGGTTAAGGACCTTCCTATTAATACAAAGAATTAGGGTTTATCTAAACTAGGGATTTGTTCCTGACGATTAACACGATTTTTGACTATTAGCAATTATCGCGCAGACAAATTACTGCAAGTCACATCTTCTTCGGAAACCAACGGAGTCACATACGTCACATTGATCTGGTTCTTAGAATAGATGAAAGAAAGAGTACAATTTAATGGTGCTGCAATGTTCGGTGGCTCCTTCGTACAACAATTTCTTACTCGCCTGAAGTTGTTTACAAGAATATCGAAAGTTACGTTTGGCTAATCGTATGCTAGCTGACAAAGCTTTAAATGAAAACAAAAATCATTATTTCAAGGTGAGACAAAGCATTCGTTTTCTGCTAACACAAACCAGAAAGATAGGAAGGTAAAAGGGAAGAAAAATTTGTTTAAAGTACCGTTGACTACAAAATCATTAGTTATGGGGGAAGGGGGAGTAGATGAGCTGAATGAGGTGAAAAAAAAGGATAAGGGTTTAAAAAATGGACGATGACACGGTCAGTAAAGATGGGACGTGGAACGGGCGTCAAAGATCTTGCTGTCATTCGCCTATACAAGTGTTATCTTCATCGCCATCATCATCACCATGACAGCGCCGAAAGGACTGGGGGAGAAGGGTGGACGGATTTGAAACTCCGTCCTACTGAATATGAGTCCAGTGTCAAGTTATGTGACACCTCGCTCGGCAGTTAAACGTACGGACATAACAGCATCCCACGAATAATACGAGTAATGAGACACACGATGCCCGTTGTTAATCATATCCAACGTTCAGGTAGAGTTGACAGCTTTGTCTGCTCCAGCGTGCCTGTGCAATCAAAATGGAGCGTGTATGGATGACGAAACTGCACAGATGTGTTTATCTGCACAGGCGCCTAGAACAAATTCGTGACGTTATTCGATATACGTACGCGGGTCTTGGCAGTACAACGGTATCTTTGTATGGTTTGGAGTGTTGAGATAAGTCAAGTGCGCAATTACATAAACAACGGTATGACGACACTAAGTAGAACAGAGTACATCGCAGGGTTGTTGAAATCTAATACTCTGCGCCGTGCCTTTGTTAAGATAATCGGAAACATTATTACGATCTCGAAAAGAAACAAGAAATATAACCTACTGGAGACAAACACTGAAGTTTCCAACATTAAGAATATTATTGTTGGTTCAGTGATCTTTAGCGTTACTGATTTGATGCTCCTATCCACGCTGACCTAGCCTGTGCAAGTTTCTTCATCTCTTTGTAACTACTAAAGCCTTCATCCATTTGAACCTACTTGTTGTAGTCAAGACCTGCTCTTCCTCTACAATTTGCATCCATCACACGGCCCTCCATTAGCAAATCGACTATTCCATGACACTCCAGGATGTGTACTCTCAATGGATCCTCATTTTTAGCCATGCAGCGCCATAAATTGCTGTTCACCCCTATAAGTATCCGATATATTTGTGTAATATGTCCCCCTACGTGGTTGGGCAGTCGGCGGGAGGTGTTTGCTATACGGACCACGTCGGTTCAATTCTTGGCGTGGCCAGGGATTTTTCTTTAGTGTTTCTCTCGGCCCCGTGATGTCAGTTGAGCAGCAGATACTTCACGAAGTAATGTCGGCTGTACGTCATGTTACGTATCCCCGTGCACTTTTATTTTATATACAGTTTGACTGAATGTAAAAGGATGTTATACATTTGCTTGGTAGTAATAAAATCATGGCTTGAACTTTTATGATCTTTGGCTATAATACAGTTTATATTGCATAGCACTTTCAGTAAACCAAATGTTGATTACGTTGCAAACACAAAAGATAAAATGCCGTTCTCACTACTGGTTTCTGTAGATGAAAATTTAACTTTGTGCACTCTGACCTATTCTGTGGTGATACACACAACACTAAAAGATTTCCTGCTGTGAATGTATGATCGTTAATTTGCAAAACTATGTTCTCAAGCTCTGATCTGGCTTGTTAGAAATGAAACACTGTATCATTACTGTAACTGAATACGAAATTAAATATCTCTTTCTCTACTTTAGTCTCTGGAATTCACTGAAAATTACTCTTGTTACGCGTACAGAAGTTACAGTATGCAATGCTAGCCAGACATAAAAGCTGCAGTGGACTTTTTAACATTTAAACACTATTGATTGCCATAGCTAACACGAGAGCATGAAACTAAAAATGAAAATGATTTTAATATTACTGGCCATACCAGATTTCAACACAGCAGTCTTTGATTATTTTAACTCTCACATTTACGTAAATTATTTCCGTCACTAGTATTGTTGGATGTATTATGTAATGTAATATTGTTCTAGCAGTTGCTCATGTCCATTTGAAAATGACATAATAAAATCTGCAATCCTCCTCTGTGGTCTCCAGGAAGCCGAAAGAAATAATTTTGATGTACAATTACCTGCCCGCTTAAATGCGGGAACACTGCTTTCATTCAATTACAGTTTGAATTTGCCGCGGCAGCGGCTCCCGCGATCGTGGCGCAGCACTGCGTCACAAAAAAACGCTAAATTCGCTGAAAAGGACTAAAAATGTGGGATGAAATACTGGTCAAGCGAACTACAAATTATTACAAGTATTTCTAACATTTTCTATATTCAGAATTAACATAAAATTCAAAGTACACACCTTTTCTATCCATCAGTGGCCAATGGCGTCTTTTTCGATCGAAAAACAAATGAAAGCGAACTAAGCGTTCGGAAGGCGTCACAGGCTCTTACAACATTCACGTTTACGAGAAGACAGAGAGAGTAATGTCTTACCCTCCACTATCTTTGATTTTTAATTATCACTTCCTGCGTCGGTTTCCACACTCGCCGACCACAAACGTTATTTGCTAAATTGACATACATAATATTACACACACATAAAACTGCAAAATGATCATTTCTTTTATACAGAATCCGCATAATCGATAACTGTTCACACAGAAATGAAATATAAGAACACAGATAAATGTTTTTTGCATATATTACACAGATTTTACAAATGTCTTGCCCGGAGACGTCACAGTCACGAAAACTGCCAGGAGAGCGGTGTGCTGAATCCACACCCCTCCATACCCCGTCCGATAATACAATCGGCAGAGTACGACACGGCGGTCTGTCGAATCCGGAGGGCCCTCAAGAGCCTGTGGAAGGAGCTTACGTTTTACACGCCTAATCCTCCGAATTCTTCTGTGGAACCACATTTCAAAAACTTCTATTCCATTCTTGACTGAACTGTTTATCGTCTACGTTTCACTTCAGTGCAAGGCTACGCTTCAGACGAATATCTTCTGAAAATTGTTCCTGTCACTTATTTTCCGTGTTACTGTTTTTCACAAACGTTTTTGTTGCTATTACTGGTCTTATGCATGCTCTACTTCACCAGCAGTCTGTGATTTTAAAGTCCAAATAACATAACCCCTCTACAGTCATTAGTGTCCCGTTTCATAATCAAATTCCCTCAACATCACCTGATTTAATTCGACAACATTCCATTATTTGTTTTATTTTTGTTGACACCCATAACCTTCTTCCTAGATACTATCCATTCCGGTCAACTGCCCTTCCAAGTCATTTGCCGTCTCTGGGAGTAATTCTTTTATCAGCCAAAAAAATAATTTTTGACAACCTTTCTCGTGAGAAAAATACTTTAAGATGTATTAAAAACAGTCTTTACCGCAATCAGATATTCATTTACAGTAGTTACCAGTTTCGGTAAGAATGTGAACATCTTCAGATCATTTATACCATTATGGCAGGCGGCGGTGGTGAACGGAGCTCTGTTCACTCTCACCCCTATCGTGGTGATACAAAGAGCTGTTGAAGTTCGTGGAGTCTTAACACCTGCTCCGTTCACCGCCACCGTCTACCATCATGATATAAATGGTCTGAAGATGGTTATATTCTGACCGACACCACTTACTATTGTAAATAAATATTTTATTGCGGTCAAGACCGTTTTAAACCGTTTCAAAAAAAATAATATTAGAAGCAACTCTCGGAATGTGACTTTAATGCAGGAAGTATAAGGTCTTCATAGTGTCTTTCAATGACAAGAAAGCTTAAAAGTATGCTGGTCTTCCATGCGTTAAGGTTGCTTTCGTCATAGTAATATCTTTCTTGTCAGTCAGCGGAGAAATATAGAAAGGAGCAAAAATGTGTTTCATTGTCCATTCGTAAATAATAAAGCCGATTTTTAAGAGCAAGTTTCAGTTATTGCAAGAAACTGATATGTGAATAACCTTCGTTACGCCACTCCACACGTTTCGTCTACCTTTACAGTAACTTTGGCTTGTTAGAACTAAACCAAGTATCTCTACAGCGTCGCCTTTTAACGTTATGTTGAACCGATAAACTGACAACTTACATGGACGGTGTGTATCTGTACAGCAGGCGTTTGGTTGGCCTGTTAGAGTCTAACAGTTAGACATACCAGTACAGGCGGGCTTGCACAGTCCTAATTGCGCTTGTGGGACCAGCTTAAGAAATAAGAACTTCAGCTGAAAAAAACGCGGAATAATATCCTGTTAAGGAGGATTACCATGCGTCCTCTTTTTGTCGGACACGTCGTCTTTTCCTGGACACGTCCTCTTTCTGAGGCAAGAAAATGTGTCCAGGCGGATTTCATAAAAATCTACAAAAGTCCTCTTTATTGGGATCCCAAAAAAATGCAAGTTTTGAACAAAGGAAATCAGTCGTCATGTTATTAATCGTAAATAAATGCAAAAGTTGAAATGGAAATGGCTCTGAGCACTATGGGACTTAACATCTGTGGTCATCAGTCCCCTAGAACTTAGAACTACTTAAACGTAACTAACCTAAGGACATCACACATATCCATGCCCGAGGCAGGATTCGAATCTGCGACCGTAGCGGTCGCGCGGTTCCAGACTGTAGCGCCTAGAACCGCTCGGCCACTCCGGCCGGCGCAAAAGTAGTACTTGCACATAAAAGAGAATAAGATCACTCACAAGAGTGTGACAGATTTGGCAAAGAGTTGCGTATAGTTCTGCTATTGAATATCTGCACAAGTGGTTGGCTCAGTATCAGCAGCTCTGACCATTCAAGTGGGAGGATGATGGAAACAATATCACATATCTCACCGAACAAACAAATGTAAGCGTTAATGATACATTGAGCTATGGAAGATTGTCAATGGAAACAAAATCTAAAGCACCTAAAATGTGGTGTGCACATTTCAATCAGTCACCTAATGTTGTTTGTGATTCTGAACTACTGAAAATTGTAATTATTTTCTGTATCTACTCATAATGCTACCACTGAACATGTCTTTTCTCTTATAAACCTACAGTGGAGCAAAGACAGAAAAACACAACGTCGAAAACATAAAAGGTGTTGTGTGTGTCCAGTACAATTTCAGACACTTGAGCTTTTATCCATACTTGTTGGGAAACAAAAGACAAGACAGATTTCTTCATCCTCCAAATATTCGTGACAAAAGTGAAAAACACAATAATGAGATAATTCAGTGTAGTGATGACGGATAATCTGTCAAGATACTGCATCTTTCGTCTTAAAATAACTACGGAAAGTCACTGTTTCAGATTAGGGTAATTTTACACGGTTTATTTTTAAGTTGTAAACCGCATGATTTTATCCAGAAAGTATGTCATTTTTTGTATGCACCGTCCGTTATTTTATAGTGAACGTGTGGTAACTCTACTGTTGAGCATTTTAGAAGTGACGTGCTGAAATGTACACTACTGGCCATTAAAATTGCTACATCCAGAAGAAATGCTGATGATAAACGGGCATTCATTGGACAAATATATTATACCAGAACTGACACGTGATTACATTTTCACGCAATTTGGGTGCATAGATCCTGAGAAATCAGTACCCAGAACAACCACTTCTGGCTGTAATAGCGGCCTTGGTACACCTGGGCAATGAGTCAAACACAGCTTGGATGGCGTGTAAAGGTACAGTTTCCCATTCAGCTTCAACACGATACCACAGTTCATCAAGAGTAGTGACTGATGTATTGCGACGATCCAGTCGCTCGGCCACCATTGACCAGACGTTTTCAGTTGGTGAGAGATCTGGTGAATGTGCTGGCCAGGGCAGCAGTCGAACATTTTCTGTATCCAGAAAGACCCGTACAAGACCTGCAATATGCGGTAGTGCATTATCCTGCTGAAATGTAGGATTTCGCAGGGATCGAATGAAGGGTAGAGCCACGTGTCGTAACACATCTGAAATGTAACGTCCACTGTTCAAAGTGCCGTCAATGCGAACAAGAGGTGACCGAGACGTGTAACCAATGGCACCCCATACCATCACGCCGGGTGATACGCCAGTATGGCGATGACGAATACACGCTTCCAATGTGATGTCGCCAAACACGGATGCGACCATCATGATGCTGTAAACAGAACCTGGATTCCTCCAAAAAAAGGACGTTTCGCCGTTCGTGCACCCAGGTTCGTCGTTGAGTACACCATAGCAGGCGCTCCTGCTTGTGATGCAACTTCAAGGGTAACCGGAGCCATGGTCTCCAAGCTGATAGTCCTTGCTGCTGCAAACGTCGTCGAACTGTCCGTACAGATGGTTGTCGTCTTGCAAACTTCCCCATCTGTTGACTCAGGGATCGAGACGTGGCTGCACGATCCGTTACAGCCATGCGGACAAGATGCCTGTCACCTCGACTTTTAGTGATACGCCGGCCGCGGTGGTCTAGCGGTTCTAGGCGCGCAGTCCGGAACCGCGCGACTGCTACGGTCGCAGGTTCGAATCCTGCCTCGGGCATGGATGTGTGTGATGTCCTTAGGTTAGTTAGGTTTAATTAGTTCTAAGTTCTAGGCGACTGATGACCACAGAAGTTAAGTCGCATAGTGCTCAGAGCCATTTGAACCATTTTTTTTTAGTGATACGAGGCCGTTGGGATCCAGCACGGCGTTCCGTATTACCCTCCTGAACCCACCGATTCCATATTCTGTTAACAGTCATTGAATCTCGACCAACGCGAGTAGCAGTGTCGCGATACGATAAACCTCAATCGTGACAGGCTACAATACGACCTTTATCAAAGTCGGAAACGTGATGGTACGCATTTCCTCTCCTTACACGAGGCATCACAACAACGTTTCACCAGGCAACGCCGGTCAACTGCTGTTTGTGTATGAGAAATCGGTTGGAAACTTTCCTCATGTCAGCACGTTGTAGGTGTCGCCACGGGCGCCAACCTTGTGTGAATGCTCTGAAAAGCTAATCATTTGCATATCACAGCAACTTCTTCGTGTCGGTTAAATTTCGCGTCTGCAGCACATCTTCGTGGTGTAGCAATTTTAATGGCCAGTAGTATATGTTTAGAATGCAATTAACTGAGAAGGGAGTGCTTGCATCGTGGCTCAGCCCGAGGGTTTTGACGGGCCGGCAGGTGGGACCACCGCCTGTCCCACTTGCTGCGCCACGGCACATGCGGGCCGCCACCTGCTCCCAGTCCAAAACCGTGCTGGCTCAGCTGGCGGCAAATGCCTCCAATTCGTCCGAGGATTTTGGGACATGCCAATACAGCCATATCAACAGTGAAATGTCAGTTATGACGATACGAAAGTAAGTCACCGAGCGAAGAAAATCTGCGTCCTGGTCGGGAATCGAAACCGGTCCCCTTCGCTTAGCACTACGCCCCGTTGACTGCGCAGCTATCGAGGCGGACAGTTTGCTCAAGTTCTGCAAGAGAGCCAGGCATGATACAAGGGGCGCGTTTCACACATTCGGACGTTCCTATGTCCACGCCTCTCATTAAATTGCCCGATTTGTTGGTGTATCAACATGAGGTGAGCAAAGTTTCTGTAAAGAATGGTGTCCACTCGCGGCCATGTAAAACGGTGTAAGAACAGTGGTCGTAAAAATATTCTACCAGTCTGCAAACGTATCACTTAATGAAATATCAGAGGTTGAAAATACAGCTTCGGTTTTATGGTTCTTTTTATTTTTCAGTAATTAAAACACGACCGGTTTCGGACTCTTACATGCCCATCATCAGGTGTTATAATTTTGTGCTGGACCCCGAGCGCCGCCGGCCGATGTGGCCGAGCGGTTCTAGGCGTTTCAGTCTGGAACCGCGCGACCGCTACGGTCGCACGTTCGAATCCTGCCTCGGGCATGGATGTGTGTGATGTCCTTAGTTTAGTTAGGTTTAAGTAGTTCTAAGTTCTAGGGGACTGATGACCTCAGATGTTAAGTCCCATAGTGCTCAGAGCCATTTGAACCATTTGAACCCCGAGCGTCGCCGTGGACGAGTACAGGACGCGGTGTATCGCCAGCGAGCGCAGAGCAGATGATGGGCATGTAAGAGGCCGAAACCGGTTGTATTTTAACTACTGAGAAATAAAAAGAACCCTACAAGTGATGCAGTACTTTCATCCTGCTCCGGCAGGATTGTTTGCAAATGAAATATGTTTTCGGAATTTATGTTCTGTCACGCTCTATATGTTCTTGTTGGTAAAAAATCATTAGCCTTCTTTACTATTGGAGTCCAATTAACATTGCCACTATAAAGTGTTTAACTCCAAGTTACGAAACTTGTAATCTGTCACTTCCAGCACTAAATAACATTATTATAATAACTCATGTCTCATTTACAACATTACACATGCACTATGTAACCATCTGCTTAACACTGGCAACCAAATATTATATCTTTCAACAGTCGTTGTTGTTGCTGTTGTGGTCTTCAGTCCTGAGACTGGTTTGATACAGCTCTCCATGCTACTCTATCCTGTGCCAGCTTCATCATCTCCCAGTACCTACTGCAACCTACCTCCTTCTGAACCTGCTTAGTGTATTCATCTCTTGGTCTTCCTCTACGATTTTTACCCCCCCCCCCCCCCCCCACGCTACCCTCCAATACTAAACTGGCGATCCCTTGATGCCTCAGAACATGTCCTACCAACCGATCCCTTCTTCTACTCAAGTTGTGCCACAAATTTCTCACTAATTCTATTCAATACCTCCACATTAGTTCTTTGATCTACCCATCTAATCTTCAGCATTCTTTTGTAGCACCACATTTCGAAAGCTTCTATTCTCTTCTTGTCCAAACTATTTGGCTCTGAGCACTATGGGACTGAACATCTGTGGTCATCAGTCCCCTAGAACTTAGAACTACTTAAACCTAACTAACCTAAGGACATCACACACATCCATGCCCGAGGCAGGATTCGAGCCTGCGACCGTAGCGGTCGCGCGGTTCCAGACTGAAGCGCCTAGAACCCCTCGGCCACACCGACCGGCTGTCCAAACTATTTATCGTCCATGTTTCACTTCCATACATGGATATAGCCCATACAAATATTTTCAGAAACGACTTCCAGACACTTAAATCAATACTCGATGTTAACAAATTTCTCTTCTTCAGAAACGCTTCCCTTGCCATTGCCAGTCTACATTTTATATGCTCTCTACTTCCACCATCATCAGTTATTTTGCTCCCCAAATAGCAAAACTCCATTACTACTTTAAATGTCTCATTTCCTAATCTAATTCCCTCAGCATCACCCGACTTAATTCGACTACATTCCATTATCATCGTTTTGCTTTTGTTGATGTTCATCTTGTACCCTCCTTTCAAGACACTGTCCATTCCGTTCAACTGCTCTTCCAAGTCCTTTGCTGTCTCTGACAGAATTACATTGCCATGGGCAAACCTCAAAGTTTTTATTTCTTCTCCATGGATTTTAATGCCTACTCCGAACTTTTCTTTTGTTTCCTTTACTTCTTGCTCAATATACAGATTGAATAGCATGGGGGAGAGACTGCAACCCTGTCTCACTTCCTTCCCAACCACTGCTTCCCTTTCATGCCCCTCGACTCTTATAACTGCCATCTGGTTTCTGTACAAATTGTAAATAGCCTTTCGCTTCCTGTATTTTACCCCTGCCACCATCAGAATTTGAAAGAGAGTATTCCAGTCAACATTGTCAAAAGCTTTCTCTAAATCTACAAATGCTATAGACGTAGGTTTGCCTCTTCTTAATCTAGCTTCTAAGATAAGTAGTAGGGTCAGTATTGCCTCACGTGTTCCAATATTTCTACGGAATCCAAACTGATCTTCCCCGAGGTCGGCTTCTAATAGTTCTTCCATTTGTCTGTAAAGAATTCGCGTTAGTATTTTGCAGCCGTGACTTATTAAACTGATAGTTCGGTAAATTTCGCATCTGTCAACACCTGCTTTCTTTGGGATTGGAATTATTATATTCTTCTTGAAGTCTGAAGGTATTTCGCCTGTCTCATACATCTTGCCCACCAGATGGTGGAGTTTTGTCAGGACTGGCTCTCCCAAGGCTGTCAGTAGTTCTAATGGACTGTTGTCTACTCCCGGGGCCTTGTTTCGACTCAGGTCTTTCAGTGCTCTGTCAAACTCTTGACGCAGTATCATATCTCCCATTTCATCTTCATCTGATACATACCATCATAACAACAATAATTAGCCGGCCGAAGTGGCCGCGCGGTTCTGGCGCTGCAGTCTGGAACCGCGAGGCCGCTACGGTCGCACGTTCGAATCCTGCCTCGGGCATGGATGTGTGTGATGTCCTTAGTTTAGTTAGGTTTAAGTAGTTCTAAGTTCTAGGGGACTAATGACCTCAGCAGTTGAGTCCCATAGTGCTCAGAGCCATTTGAACCATTTGAACAATAATAATAATTATCAAATCTTTAGATACGTATTTAATAAATGTTTCTACAATTTAGCACAATTTCTCGGCGAGTATTGTTGTAGTGTGGAAATTATGACGCACTTCTCTCTCTTCGTACACCCTTAAAATTTAAATCTGATGAACATTGCTTCGGAACTTGAACTGTTTTACATTAATATATTTCTAAGTCCCGTTGATACAATACTTGATTTATTCAACATTTCACTTAACATTTAACGCTTATTTATGCAGTTCCACATGTAAACTTATAACATATACTTAGAGCTCTTTTCTTTGTCCATGTCCCTCGCACAGTCCAAAGAGCTTCACTATGTGTTTCCTCAAAAAGTGAATACACATAAATATTGTTCTGTGATATGATTTTCTGATCTTTAAGAACAAGTTCTTTGCTAAGCAGAGATTTACCTGATATTCCCGTTACATCGTCTACCAAGGTCAAGCTATACCGCCCCCCCAGTGATTATCCCCTTTTTGCTCCTTTGAGTTGCTACTTTCAAGACTTACCACGCCTGTAGCTTTGTTTCCAAATTCCAAAGGCTATAAACGGCGGGATAGGTCACTGTGGGGATAGGAATAGCGGTTTAATGGCTTGGAACACCGGAGCGCCCTGTAAAATATGCACATGGATGCGCCGTCAAAAACGCCAGCTATTGATAGAAGCCTTTGAATCAATATTCACGGTGCTAGGAATAGACGCAAGGCGTGTTTCGGCACTACGACTACGATGCCGAATTTCGCGATCTGAAGACTCTTTCGTTGACCTGCGGGTATTATTGTCTCGCTCTGAGAATGCAAGCTCGCTACGTTCCTTCTGGTGGTTTTGAAAATAAGACGTACATACGAGGAGCCTTCAGTAAGTAATACAACACATTTTTGTTTCTGAAAGTAGGTCGGTTTTATTCAGGATTCCAATAAACGATATTATTCCCCACACTTTTGGCATCAGAACCGTCTTTTTCAATTTCTGATCAATGTGACGGCCATACGCCACCTAACTGGGAAGGCCTGTATGCCTGTATGGTACTACCTTACTGGTTGACGTAGGAACCACCGTCTTGCAGCATCAATAACCACGAACTGCTTCCTGCAAAGCGCGTCTTTCAACAAATGGAAGTCGGACGGTGTGAGATCGGACAGGTTTGTGCGACCTTGTTATGATGACGACAGACGCCTCGCCCAACGACTCAGCGTGCTTTTGTTCACTGTGCAAATGCCCATGTGCATTTGCGATGCTCTGGTTTTCTGCCAAAAAACAGAACGACAGCTCTCTGCTTGAACGCATCTCCGTTACAGACGACATTTTCCCCATCTATCCGTAGAAACAGTTGTTAATTGTATCACTCGGGTAAGTGTGATATGTTCTTCTACAGTGTGTTGTTTGCGTTGTTGCGGATGATTTCAGAATGTAAGGAAGGAGGAGAGAGGAACCCATTGTCGATATACGCTACTTTCTTAACTTGTTATTTTCATTCCTACCAATAGCCCCCCCGACACACACACACACACACACACCTCTCCCAGGATCATCAAAATTTCTTATCTTCAAGATTCGAACGAATTATTAAAAAATATACAAATACATTTACAAAAATAAGAATTATAATCTCATTGGTTTTGGTAAGATTGTGGTATGTGTGCTTCGGAAACTATAAGAATACCTTGCTGTGGGCTTCTAATAACAATTACTAGATGCGGGATTCGGATGCAGATGGTACTGGAAACGAAGTGATGTAAGAGAGCATGTGTTTCAGTAGTAGAGACAAAGTATGCTATAGTCAATAGGACGGGTAGTTTTCGGGAATAATTTCGTAGTTCGCGTGAGGAAGACTGTTATGTTTTCTTAACATCATTTTGCCTACTGCAGAAGATAATGGAGAATGTTGAGATATAAGGAAGAGTGATAGAGGAGCGGCACCAGATCAAGGTTGTCAAGTGTGGGCGATAAATACCATTTTTGGAATCGATTTTGCAGGACTCGTAAGACCTTCGAAGGACTTCCAAACATTTAAAGACATGCAAGTGCCGTTGTGCATGACGCCTAAAAATTTGCAGCGAGTGGAAAATCTGGCAAGGGCAGAGGTTTATACGAGATCTGCTAAGGTGAGGATGGGATTAATGAGGGTATTGCAGATACGTATTTACAAAGTTCGGCCTATTAAGCTGTTTCTTTTGGATGGTTAGCGGGTAGTGTTTCGAGGTTAGCTTTTGAACGAGTGTCAGTCCAAGACAATTTAATGCTTTCGTTACATGAGTAGAGGAGTTGTGGGCCGAGCGGTTCTAGGTGCTTCAGTCTGGAACCGAGCGACCGCTACGGTCGGCGGTTCGAACCCTGCCTCGGGCATGGATGTGTGTGATGTCCATAGGTTAGTTCGGTTTAAGTAGTTCCAAGTTCTAGGAGACTGATAACCTCCGATGTTAAGTCCCATAGTGCTCAGAGCCATTTTTAGATCGCGTGCCTCTTCCAGTAAGTCCTGCCTAGATTTTTGTGGGAGTGGTGGAGAAGCACCACTGGTACAATATGAGGTGAAATTTTTATGATGAAACTGGAGGAATTGTTGGACTGCGAAGAAGGCCGTGTCACTACCATGCTGAAGTAGGTACAAGGGCGGGAATAGTTAACGAGCGTCGGCTGTATGGGATCAAGGAGCACTGACAGGACCGATCCTTGGGGTAGGCCTGCATCTGGAGAGCTGTCCGCCTGGCTGACAGTCAAATATCAAGCAGACAACATCATCCGATTCTCGTCCCAGAATCTCGTGGAAAGCTCATTAAGCCAGGAAAACGTCAGTTACACAAAGCCGTAACTGTCAAAATACAAGTAGGAGTGAAACATGAACGGCACAGCAACACAACGCTTAAGCTGACAGTGTAATTAGACGTCTACGTGGATAAGATAACTGCTGTCCGCAGCCCTTATCTGCACCTGCAAGTGTTAGTAGTATCCGGGGTATCACTTTACACTGAGGAGACAAAATTCATGGGATACCTCCTAATATCGTGTCGGCCCTTTTTTTACCCTGCGTAGTGCAGCAACTCGACGTGGCATGGAGTCAAGAAGTCGAAGAACCGTGCAGAAATATTGAGCCATGCTGCCTCTATAGCTGCCCGCAGTTGCGAAAGTGTTGCTGGTGCAGGATTTTGTGCACGAATTGACCTCTCGATTAATCCTATAAATGTACAATGGTATTCATGTCGGGCGATCTGGGTGGCCAAATCATTCGTTCGAGCTGATCAGAATTTTCTTCAAACCAGTCATGAACAATTGTGGCCCGGTGATATGATATCGTTGTTTTGTAACATGAACTCGATGAATGGCTGCAGGTGGCCTCCAGTCAATGATCTGTTCATTTTGGCCAGAAGACCCAGTACATTCCATATAAATACAGCCCACACCAGTATGGAGCCACTACCAGCTTGCAAAATGGCTTGTTGACAACTTGTGTCAATGGCTTCGTGGGGTCTGCGCCACATTCGAACGCTACCATAGCTTCTACCAACTTAAATCGAGACTTACCTTAGCAGACCACGGTTTTCCAGTCCTCAAGGGTCCAACCGATATGGTCACAAGCCTGGAAATGTCGTGCTGTTAGCAAAGGCACTCGATCGTCTGGTGCTATAGCCCATTAACGCTATATTTCGCTGCAATGTCCTAACAGATTGTAAGGTGGAAGAATAAATGAAATATTCGCACCTTACATGAGAGCTTTATACATCACAACAGGAAGGTGAACATGGCACCTAACTTAATTCGGCGGTAATGAGCAAATTTGCCTAGCAGTGTGTAATGCAAAAAGGGATGACATTCAATCAACGGTAATTAACACACCGTTCCTGTAATGCACGTTTGAGCGGAAGGTGAAACAAGCAGCGAGAGGCGTTTTAATTTGGAATTCAGAGGGACGACGCAGGGGTAAGGGTACCACGGAAACCACTTAAAAGGGGTCCCAGGCGGAAAGTCAACGACCGACCAGGTGACTCAGATTGGGAGGGCGAGTATAACGGTCCATCTGAGGGAGGACAGGAAAGAAAGCTTTTAGAAAACTGCGTTTCGGAATTCAACATGGATACGAAACATGATTAGTGACGCATTTTCGATCACGTGTCCAGTGAGTGGTACACACATGAGAGAGTCAATGTACGCATTTAGGCATCTGGAACTGGCACGAAACGTCCGATTGGCGGAAACGCGCTAGGAAGGAGAAAAGAGCCAAAGTTTCGACGCAATTTAATGGTAGGGACCTTGCGATTGGTAGAGAGAGTTTCCACAAACGCTCCTATTGGTCGAAAAAAGCCGTGACGTGAAGAACGAAAGAACCCAGGTGGGGAGACAGTTCGGCTATGAGTAAGACAATACGGAAAATTTCAGGGACTCTTCTCTGAAAGGGCGTCAAGTGCAGAACGGAGCGCATAACGCTCTGCTCTTGCAAGAACTGAGAGGCCATTATAATATGCACGCTGCTCCAACCATGCACTTGTATATCGCCGCATTCTAAGACTAGGGATGAGTACATGTTCTCTCGCATAACGAGAAACATACGGAAAGTTTCTGCTGGAAAATTCAGCAAAGGTGTAATTAGCTTTATAGGAATTTCAGCAGAAGAAAGCGGCCTAGCAGACGACAGCTCATCACAGCTTAAGGTAAATATCGCGTGCGGAGGTGTAAACCTGTTGGTTCACCAGCTTGCGTCCATGTAAACTCGAGCGACCTTGGGCAATCTTTTGTTCAATTTGCCACATAATTAACCATCCACCGTAGACTTGCTTGTCATCCTAAAAATAGTACCGAACTTTTAATCAGAATCGGACGATTTTCGTAGTACTGACCAACAGCATAACGTAAGTGGCTCTGAGCACTATGGGACTTAACATCTGTGGTCATCAGTCCCCTAGAACTTAGAACTACTTAAACCTAACTAACCTAAGGACATCACACACATCCATGCCCGAGGCAGGATTCGAACCTGCGACCGCAGCAGTCGCGCGGTTCAGGACTGCGCGCCTAGAACTGCTAGACCACCGCGGCTGGCATAACGTAAGTGTAGGAACAATTTTGTAAAGAACCTTCTAGTTAAACTTTGATATTGTCGTGTTTAGGAAAATTTAACCTTCTGAGAGTTAATATTTAATAATCGTGTTTAGGTTTATTCCACTTTTTGATGTTGGGATGCGTTATCATGACAACTGTTTTTTGTTGTCACATCGTAAATTGTGTAAAAGCGTGTATTTTTGTGCTAATATTGCGGCATTAAACATGTCATTTCAACTTAACACAGTAATCTTCAGTCCTAGAATAAGTAAACCAAAAATATTGATCCTTACAAGATATGTTCGTGGTATGTCTCACATTGACTTCTGCGGCTATTTCAAACAGTGTTGCTTGTGTATTAGCGCTGACAGTTCTAAGCAAACACCGCTACTCTCAGTCGTTAAGTGAAGACCGTCGGCTACTGTGTTGCCCGTGGTGAGAGGTAAAGTCTGAAACTTGGTATTCTCGGCACACTGTTGTCACTGTAAATCTAAGAATATTTAATTTCCTAACGCTTTTCGAAATGGAATGTCCCATGCGTCTAGCTCCAACTAGCATTCTAAATCTGTTAACTACCGTCATTGTCATAATAACGTTGGAAACATTTTCACATGAATCACTTGAGTATAAATGGCAGTTCTGTAAGTGCACTGCCCTTTTATATCTTGTGTAAGCGATACTACCGCCGTCTGCATATGTTCATATCGCTGTCCCATGAGTTTTGTCACCTCAGTGTGATCCGTTAGGTTTACCGGCACTATAATGATAGGTTTCCACTTGCCTAGTTTTCTGTCTGCAGAAGTTGTACCTCGTAATTTACACTCACTGGCTAAGAAAGTAGAAGCCGATTATGACTACGTTTTGATACAACGTTTTCGTTCGTTGCATCTGCTCGTGGCGGGCGTCGCAAGGCACCCGTTTCAGTTCGTCGTTGATCCATGAACTCAGTTTTTTTTTTATTACAGAGGGCAGCTAACCCTCTGACCGAACACGCTGAGTTACCGATCCACCTAAGCCACCGAGGACACAGATGAATAGCGCGACTGCAGGGACGTATCCCTTGCACACTTCCCGTGAGACCCACCTTCCCAACTGTCCACAATCTACATACGTAATGTTCCTAATAGTGGACACTTGGGAATGTGGGTCTCACGGGAAGCGTGCAATGGAGAAGTCCCTGCAGTCGCGCTATTCATCTGTGTCCTCGGTGGCTCAGATGGATAGAGCATCTGTCATGTAAGCAGGAAATCCCGGGTTCGAGTCCCGATCGGGGCACACATTTTCTGCTGTGCCCATCGAGATGTATCAACAACACCCATCGGCAGCTGAGAGTTCCAACTAATTATCATTCATTCTAGAGAAGCTGCACGGTCATCAATCGTATCTGCTCTTTCCTATACAGAAACAGGAATGCCTTAGCTGTAAAGCAATTGCTGGTACGACAGAAATAGGATGCACGGGTAACTGTGCGGAAAAGCCGACACAAGGGGATGTGACTATCTTTAGGCCTTGGAGCTATCAACTCTGCATCTACGCTCTCCAGGGCACTGTGCATTTCAGCCAACATAGTTGCACTCTGATAATTTCTTTGTCAAGTCTTATAAAAATATATTTTCTTTTGGCGCCATCTGTCTTCTGCCTGGTTTGATACCGCCCTCAGGAATTCCCCTGCTTTGCCGACCTCTTCCTCTCATAGTGGCACTTACATCGAAAGTCGTCAGTAATTTGCTGGATGTGCCCAATCTCTGTCTTCCTCTACAGTTTTTACCCTCTATAGTTCCCTCTAGTACCACGAAAGTCATTTCCTGATATTTTAACGCTAGTCCTATCATCCTGTCCCTTCTTCTTGGCAGAGTTTTCCATACAGCCCTTTTCTCACCGATTCTTCGGAGAACCTCCTCATTTCTTATCTTACCAGTCAACTTAATTTTCAGCATCCACGAACAGTTCCAAATCTTAAACACTTTACTTGTCTTCTGTTCCGAATTTCCCATTGTCCATGGTTCACCACCATACAATGCTGTGCTCCAGACGTCCATCTAAGAAAGTTTTTCCTGAAATTAAGGCTTATATTTGATGCGAGTACTCTTGGCCAGGAAGGCCCTCTTTGCCTGTGCTAGTCTGCATTTTGTGTCGTCATTGTCTCGTCCGTCATTTGTTATTATGCTCCCAAGGTAGCAGACTTCTTTAACTTCGTCTATTAATTGGTTTGCAATTTTGATGGTAAGTTTATCATCAATTTCTTAGCTGCTACTCCTCATTACTTTCATCGCTCTTCGGTTTACTCTCAATACACATTTAGTACTCATTAAAACACTCCGTTAACATATGCCGTAGTTCTTCTCTCACTTTTAAATAAATGTGTGTGAATTCCTAAGGGACCAAACTGCTGAGATCACCGGTCCCTAGACTTACACACTACTTAATCTAACTTCTGCTAAGAACAACACACACACCCATGCCCGAGGGAGGACTCGAACCTCCGGCGGGAGGGGCCGCGCAGTCCGTGACATGGCGCCTCAAACCGAGCGGCCACTCCACGTGGCTCTCTCACTTTTACTGAAGGTGGTAATGTCATCAGCGAATCTGATGAGAGACATACTTTCACCCCGAAATTTAATCCCACTGTTCATCTCTATTTTATTCCTATCATTACCTTTGTCTATGTAAAGATTGATTATTAGGGGAGGAGAAATGTATCTCTCTTTTGTGCCCGTTTTAATTCGAACACTGCTTTCTCGGTCTTCCAATTTGTTTGTTCCCTATTGGTTGCTGTACATATAAATATTGTTCGCCTTTCCCAATAGTTTACATCTACTTTCCTGAGAGTATCGAACATTTTGCATATTTTTGCAGTGTCGAACGCCTTTTATATGTCGACAAATCCTATGAAAGTGTCCTTATTTTTCTTAAATCTTGCTCGCATTGTCAAGCGTAATATCAGAACTTCTTTTCTGTTGCCTTTAGTAATACCTCACACCTCCCCCGCACCGTCTGTCTCAGTAGCTAAGCAGTCTGCATGGCTGACTACCGTAGGGAGGGCCTTGGTTCAATTCCCGGTACTGCAAGGGAGTTTTCCTTGTTTGGAGGAGAGGAATGGGGTCCATTCAGCCTCGTGCTGCAGATGAGTCGCTACTCGAATGAGAAGTAATCGGGAGAGCCGTGTGCTCCCCACACATCTCCTCGTGCGTCTAAACTACGCCATTTCTGAGGATGACACGGTGGTCGGTCGGTACCGATTAACCAATATGAGGCCGGCATGTCGCAGCTTTGCTTCGCCCCCGGCTGTGACATAACACAGCCCGCTTAGTCGACTTTGTAAAGAAGTGTTCTCTTATTATTTTTTATTCACGTTTCATTTTATATCAGACGCTCACCCGACCAAATATGTACCTGCTGCTGACTCATTTTCATTGTCACCGACGGAAGTAGAGAAACTAAAAATGTGTGTGTGAATTCCTAGGGGACCAAATTGCTGAGGTCATAGGTCCCTAGAATTACACACTACTTAAACTAACTTGTGCTAAGAACAACACACACTCCCATGCCAGAGGGAGAACTCGAACCTCCTGCGGTAGGGGCCGCGCAATACGTAGCACACACACACACACACACACACACACACACACACACATCGACACGGGTGCTCACTTTGGTTCAAATGGCTCTGAGCACTATGGGACTCAACTGCTGAGGTCATTAGTCCCCTAGAACTTAGAACTAGTTAAACCTAACTAACCTAAGGACATCACAAACATCCATGCCCGAGGCAGGATTCGAACCTGCGACCGTAGCGGTCTTGCGGTTCCAGACTGCAGCGCCTTTAACCGCACGGCCACTTCGGCCGGCGGTGCTCACTTTGTTCCATATTGTGGTGACTTGGAAAAAAATTGTATTGACTAAATTATTTCAAAATTCGTTCTCCCGCCGGCCGCGGTGGTCTAGCGGTTCTGGCGCTGCAGTCCGGAACCGCGGGACTGCTACGGTCGCAGGTTCGAATCCTGCCTCGGGCATGGGTGTGTGTGATGTCCTTAGGTTAGTTGGGTTTAAGTAGTTCTAAGTTCTAGCGGACTTATGACCTAAGATGTTGAGTCCCATAGTGCTCAGAGTCATTTGAACCACTTTTTCGTTCTCCCAATAATAGTTTTGTTTCACACTCAATGAGAAAGCAGATACAGAGTGTGAAGATAAGAGTGCAGATATCGTAAGTTCGGAGATCTGAGAACAACAGAGAGGTTTTTTTCTTTTTAAATTATACAATACGTTACTTTTCTTAGTGCCAAACTGAGCGTCATTTGATAAATAAAAGAAATGAGTTAAAATAAAACCAATTACTAGTATCGAGCTTTGGAATACTTAAAACAGATAAGTCAGAAAGGATAGCCAACATTCCATCGGAATTTCTAAAATCACTGGTTTTTAGAATGTATGAGACAGACGATATATCATCACTTTTTCGGGAAAAAATCATCCACGCAATTCCTAAGATTGCAGCAGCCGAAAAGTATGAGAATTATGTGATAGTCAGGAACAGCTTATGCGTCCAAGCTGCTGACAAGAATAATATACAGAAGAACGGAAAAGAAAATTTAGGATCTGTTATATGACGACCAGTTTGGCTTTGGAAAAGATAAAGGCACCAGAGGGCAGTTCTGACGTTGCAGCTGATTAGGGAAGCAAGACTGAAGAAAAATAAAGACAAGTTTATAGGATTTTTCGGACTGTATGAAGCGTTCGACAATGTCGAATGATGTGAAACGTTATAAATTCGAGAAAAATCGGGATAAGCTATAACGCAAGATGGGTGATACACAACATGTAGAAGAAACAAGAGGGATGAATAAGAGCGGAAGACCAAGAGCGAAATGCACGGATTACAATGGCTGTAAGACAGGGATGTAGTCATCCGCCCCTGCTGTTCAATCTATGCGTCGAACAAGCAAAGACAGACATGAAAGGTTCAAGCGTGGAATGAAAATTTAATGTGAAAGGATATCAATAAAAAGATGCGCTGATGACGTAGCTGTCCAGAGCAAAAGTGAAGAAGAATTACGGGATCTGTTGCATGAAATGAACATTCGAATGAGTAAAGAATATGGACTGCGAGTAAATCAAAGACGAACGTAATGAGAAGTAGGAGAAAGTAGAACAGCGAAAAACTTAACATCTGAACTGGTGAACACGAAGTAGATGAAGTTAAAGGAATTCTGCTACCTAGACAGCAGAACAACCCATGACGGACACAACAAAGATGAAATAAAAAGCAGACTAGCACTTTCGAAACGGCCATACATGGCCAAGAGAAGTCTTCTAGTATCAAGCATAGGTCGTAATCTGAGGAAGAAATTACTGAGAATGGACGTTTGGAGCACAGCATTGTATGGCAGTGAGACATGGACTGTGGGGAAAACTGAAACAGAAGGGACTAGAGGCATTTGAGATGTGGCGCTACAGAAGAATGTTGAAAATTAGGTGGACAGATCATGCCAGGAATAAGGAGCTCTCCGCTGAATCAGAGAGGAAAGGAATATATGGAAAACACCGACAAAGAGAAGAGACAGGATGGTAGGACATCTGTTAATGGATTGTGGAATGATATCCGTGGTACTAGAGGGAGTTGTAGAAGGCATAAACTGTAGAGGAAGACAGAGACTGGAATACATCCAGCAAATAATTGAGGACATATGATGCAACTTCTACGTCGAGATGAAACAGCTGGAACAGGAGAGGAGTTCGTGTTGAGTCGCATCCAGCCAGTCAGAAGACTGATGACCCGAAAAAAAATTTACAATCGATCATGATGTTGTTGTGATCTCCAGTCCAGACACTGGTTTGATATAGCTCTTCTTCATCTCCCAGTACCTACTGCAGCCTACATCCTTGTGAATCTGCTTAGCGTATTCATCTCTTGGTCTCCCTCTACGATTTTTACCCTCCACGCTACCCTCCAATACTGAATTGGTGATCCCTTGATGCCTCAGAACATGTCCTACCAACCGATCCCTTCTTCCAGCCAAGTTGTGCCACAAACTCCTCTTCTCCTCAATTCTATTCAGTACATCGTCATTAGCTATGTGACCTACGCATCTAATCTTCAGCATTCTTCTATATCACCAGATTTCGAAAGTTTCTATTCTCTTCGTGTCCAAAATATTTATCGTCCACGTTTCGTTTCCCTACATGGCTACACTCCATACAAATATTTTCAGAAACGACTTCCTGACACTTAAATCTATACTCGATGTTAACAAATTTCTCTTCTTCAGAAACGCTTTCCTTGCCATTGGAAGTCTCCATTTTATATCCTGTCTACTTCGACCATCATCAGTCATTTTGCTCCCCAAATAGCAAAACTCATTTACTACTTCCAGTGTCTCAATTCCTAATCTAATTCCTTCAGCACCACCCGACTTTATTCGAATACATTCCATTATCCTCGTTTTACTTTTGTTGATGTTCATCTTATATCCACCTTTCAAGACACTGACCATTCCGTTCAACTGTTCTTCCAGGTCCTCTGCTGTCTCTGATAGAATTACAATGTCATCGGCAAACCTCAAAGTCCCATTTCTTCTCCATGGATTTTAATTCCTACTCCGAATTTGTCTTTTGTTTCCTTTACTGCTTGCTCAATATACAGACTGAATAACGTTGGGGAGAGGCTATACAACCCTGTCTCACTCCCTTCCCAACCACTGCTTCCCTTTTATGTCCCTCGACTCTTATAACTGCCATCTTGCTTCTGTACAAATTGTAAATAGCCTTTCGCTCCCTGTATTTTACTCCTGCCACCTTCAGAATTTGAAAGAGGGTATTCCAGTCAACATTGTCAAAAGCTTTCTCTCAGTCTAGAAATTCTAGTAATATAGGTTTGCCTTTCCTTAATCTATCTTCTAAGATAAGTGATAGGGCCGGTATTGCCTCACGTGTTCCAACATTTCTGCGGAATCCAAACTGATCTTCCCCGAGGTCGACTTCTAGTAGTTCTTCCATTCGTCTGTAAAGAATTCGCGTTAGTATTTTGCAGCCGTGACTTATTGAACTCATAGCTCGGTAATTTTCACATCCGTCAACACCTGCTTTCTTTGGAATTGGAATTATTATATTCTATTCTTCTTGAAGTCTGAGAGTCTTTCGCCTGTCTCATACATCTTGCTCATCAGATGGCAGAGTTTTGTCAGGGCTGGCTCTCCCAAGGTTGTCAGTAGTTCTAATTGAATGTTGTCTACTCTCAGGGCCTTGTTTCGACTTTGGTCTTTCAGTGCTCTGTCGAACTCTTCACGCAGTTTCGTATCTCCCATTTCATCTTCATGTACATTTCCATTTCCATAATACTGTCCTCAAGTACATCGCCCTTTTATAGACCCTCTATATACTCCTTCCACCTTTCTGCTTTCGCTTCTTTGCTTAGAACTGGGTTTCCATCTGAGCTCTTGATATTCGTACATGTGGTCCTCTTTTTCCCAAAAGATGTCTTTAATTTTTCTAATTTTGCTGTAGGCAGTATCTATCCTACCCCTAGTGAGATATGCCTCTAGATCCCTGCATTTGTCGTCTAGCCATCCCTGCTTAGCCATTTTGCACTTCCTGTCGATCTCATTTTTTTGCCTGCTTAATTTACTCCATTTTTATATTTTCTCCTGTCATCAATTAAATTCAGTATTTCTTCTGTTACCCAAGGATTTCTACTAGACCTCGTCTTTTTAGCTATTGATCATATGGGATTCAAATGGACGAAAATCGTAATATTGACAGTATCCGCTTTTAACCACAAAGTAACTGCGGATGTCGGCGTCCGCGCAGACCTCTAGCAGTAGCTCACCAGCCACCATAGCGAAAGTTAAAAGGAGTGCCAGGGAAGCTGAGCCTCCGCCGTGCTGGAGGCCAAGCAGTGCCTCCCAGCTTTCCGCGGCTGCGCCATCTCGTGGAGATGGACGGCCGTGACGTCAGACGCGTAGGGCCGAAGTGCCTGGGCAGAGAGCTTTTCGCCGCGGCCGCGCGCTAAGCGCCCCTGCGCCCCTTGTTTGGCCAGCGCCGGCGCTCGCTGTCTTTCTCCGGCGCCCTCAGCCGTTCCTCCTCCCTCTATTTGTGCTCAGCTCCGCCTGCCGCCCTTTTTTCGGGTGACGCACGAGGCACGTCGTTGCTGCATTAGCATTCCCTCCGTCTTTGATCTCGCAAATGCTCAAGGCCGTTTTATTTGCGTACGACGAACACCAGATGCTTACTCCGAACGGCCCAACCTGGCAGGCTATTAAAGGCGACGTTTTCGTACGTTAGAAAGTCGAAATAAGGCCCCGGAAGTAGACAATATTCCATTAGAACTACTGACAGCCTTGGGAGAGCCAGTCCTGACAAAACTCTACCATCTGGTGAGCAACATGTATGAGACAGGCGAAATTCCCTCAGACTTCAAGAATAATATAATAATTCCAATCCCAAAGAAAGCAGATGTTGACAGATGTGAAAATTACCGAACTATCAGTTTAATAAGTCACAGCTGCAAAATACTAACGCGAATTCTTTACAGAAGAATGGAGAAACTGGTAGAAGTCAACCTCGGGGAAGATCAGTTTGGATTCCGCAGAAATGTTGGAACACGTGAGGCAATACTGACCCTACGACTTATCTTAGAAGCTAGATTAAGAAAAGGCAAACCTACGTTTCTAGCATTTGTAGACTTATTGAAAGCTTTTGACAATGTGGACTGGAATACTCTCTTTCAAATTCTGATGGTGGCAGGGGTAAAATACAGGGAGCGAAAGGCTATTTCCAATTGGTACAGAAACCAGATGGCAGTTATAAGAGTCGAGGGGCATGAAAAGGAAGCAGTGGTTGGGAAGGAGTGAGACAGGGTTGTAGTCTCTCCCCCATCCTATTCAATATGTATATTGAGCAAGAAGTAAAGGAAACAAAAGAAAAATTCGGAGTAGGCATTAAAATCCATGGAGAAGAAATAAAAACTTTGAGGTTTGCCCATGTCAATGTAATTCTGTCAGAGACAGCAAAGGACTTGGATGAGTAGTTGAACGGAATGGACAGTGTCTTGAAAGGAGGATGTAAGATGAACATCAACAAAAGCAAAACGAGGATAATGGAATGTAGTCGAATTAAGTCGGGTGATGCTGAGGGAATTAGATTAGGAAATGAGACACTTAAAGTAGTAAAGGAATTTTGCTATTTGGGGAGCAAAATAACTGATGATGGTCGAAGTAGAGAGGATATAAAATGTAGATTGGCAATGGCAAGGAAAGCGTTTCTGAAGAAGAGAAATTTGTTAACATCGAGTATTGATTTAAGTGTCAGGAAGTCGTTTCTGAAAGTATTTGTATGGAGTGTAGTCATGTATGGAAGTGAAACATGGACGATAAATAGTTTGGACAAGAAGAGAATAGAAGCTTTCGAAATGTGGTGCTACAGAAGAATGCTGAAGATTAGATGGGTAGATCACATAACTAACGTGCAGGTATTGAACAGAATTAGTGAGAAATTTGTGGCACAACTTGACTAGAAGAAGGGATTGGTTGGTAGGACATGTTCTGAGGCATCAAGGGATCACCAGTTTAGTATTGGAGGGTAGCGTGGGGGGTAAAAATCGTAGAGGAAGACCAAGAGATGAATACACTAAGCAGGTTCAGAAGGTTGTAGGTTGCAGTAGGTACTGGGAGATGATGAAGCTTGCACAGGATAGAGTAGCATGGAGAGCTGCATCAAACCAATCTCACGACTGAAGACCACAACAACAACAACAACAAAACTGCGTTCTTGTAATGTGCCTTTCCGCAGCCACTATAGTCTTTCATATCTTCTCCTTCACTTGATCTTTTCCAACATTCTGCGTCTCGGAAACCACACAGATCTCAGGTCTGCATACCTCTCTCAACAATCCTTCCCCTTCTGTTGTTTATCATCAGCCTCTGCTCCTGAATTCTGCCCGGAACTGATGCTACATATTTATTCTTAGGCCAGTACTGCCTTGCCTGCTACCACTGAACCACCTTTCTCGCCGGCCGCTGTGGCCGAGCAGTTCTAAACGCTTCAGTCTGGAACCGCGTGACCGCTACGCTCGCAGGTTGGAATCCTGCCTCGAGCATGGATGTGTGTGATGTCCTTAGGTTAGTTAGTTTTAAGTAGTTCTAAGTTTTTGGGGACTGATGACCTGAGATGTTAAGTCCCATAGTGCTCAGAGCCATTTCAACCATGTGAACCACCTTTCTGCTCGTGGCACGATTCTGTCACGCCCTTCATTTTAACTATAGACTACCGATTTTAGCGTTCTATTTGTTTATAACTTGACGTGAATGGTGAGGAGTGGTAGTAAGGCAGTTACCTTTCCGCTATTACTTGTTAATCTCTACCACCTGAGGATGCGCCTTCATTTGCCGATCGCTACTTTTAATAAAAAGTATTTTACAGCCAGTACGGATCATTTCATTCAAAATGAGGTATCTACTATGAATGAACGTTAGACTGGGTCGACGTATGAGTTTAGTATCTCCATTCAGACTCGAAGAAAGCTGGTAAGGGATGACCAGTTCTTCATCATCCAAACCAAAGTAGTTCCGAACACAGCGTCAGCAGAGAACGTTATGGTGCCCCTCTTAAGGGCCGGAAAAAGGCATCATCTCATGGTACTGTAAGTTCAAAGGAATCACTGTCGCTAATGTACCGTATTCACAAATCTTAAAAAAAAATTATTATCTGCGGTCTGCAGTGACATCTAAACGACGTCGATTGCCCTGTGGTGTTGATCTGTTGCAACATTCTCCTCATATGGCCTGTGTGACAGTTTTGACTATCATAGACATAGAGTTTTGGTCTCTTTCACATTCACCATACTAACCAGACAGTTTAACGATCGATTTCCATATCTTTAGACAAGAAGCATTGTAAAAAGACTATCTCTCGAAAGAATTAGTTTCTACGGGAATGAGGGAACTTTGTTAACGTTGGCGAAGTGGCACTGTATCTACGATACAGATTTTTGCCGCTTCTGCACAGCACATTTTTTAAAAAATTCGGTTTTCATTTAATTCATTCTCATGCAGAATGGAAAGTTCCGTATTTATTCGCGGAAATAGGATTCGCTGCCAGAAAAATGCAGGACGGGTGATCTTATCTTTCCGGCAAATACTCCAGAGAGAAAGAAATGCAACCGCATCTTAAAGCTGGCAGCTAACACCAGGACCACTGCAACATTTACAAAGGAAGTATACCATCTTCATAGAAAATACTGTCTGCAAGGATAGAACTCTAGGCGCTGCTGTTCCAACTATAACAGCAACACCTGTAAATATACGACAGTCTTACCCGTTTTACCTCTGTACATGAAACACATAGGTGTATCATAACGCAAGCAATGAATTACAGGCGAATGAAATATTGAGCCCGTATATTAAACCAATAAGCCTTCTCTGTAATGATTTATAACACCGCTGACTGCAAGGCAAAATCGGCCCTCAACATCTAGAATACAGTTGAAGGACTGCTGCTAGGAAATACTTGCTCAGAGAACTGTATTGTGTCAATGGTTATGTGACCTTCTGGAACCAATGCGTCAAATTCTTAGTTGCGACTTCATAAAAGCTTCAGATCAACAGTTTCCTAAAGATACAACACTGTTTGGTAAATGACCCGATCGCTAACTACTTGATATACCACGGGTAGTTTCTACCGTAAGGCAAGATTAGGCAGCCGCCAAGGATGGCAAAATTTTAGGGGCGGCAAAGGTCGAAAAAATTAATTTCAAATCAAACAGCGAAATAATTGAGCAAATGAGGAGATAGACTGGAAAAGAGGGAAAGTTAAAAGACCGAATTGTCTTCAAAAGCATACGGAACAGTTACTTAATAAGTCCTTACTTATTCTGACGAAAGTAAACACATTGCCTCTACCTTCCTCGTAGTTTAAGCAGCCTCTACTGCCTGCGGCAAAAAAACAAACATGACATTGAATCATCTCTGTCGAGCGCTGAACCGGGCCAGTTGCGCCGGCTTGTGACCATGTTGCAACTTGATACCATACCTCCACCTGTCTCTCATTCTGCTTTTGTTTCTGCAGATCGTTTGTCAAGTGTCAGCTACGTTGAGAGGTTCTGCTTATGTTTTTGTTCTTCTATTATTTTCTGTGGATAACTGGTCACGTATTCACAAGTTAGGTTTTGAACTTCGCTTTCAACATATCTAAAAGGAGTAAAAGGTAAGTGCAGTTCATCACGCCCATTCATGAAAATGAGTCTGTGTCTGTCTGTAATACTGCTCTGAGCGTCCGAGACTCGCAGCACGAGAAAAGAACTGCATTGTCTTATCTCCAACAAATTAGCTGTCATTTTCTGAAAATTTGACGTATACGACAAACAATAGCGATGAACACAAAGTCATGAGTTGTTTATCGACGCTGAAATAGATTATATTGTTCGTCATTCTAAAAATATTTCAGTTAGATCAGAAACGAAATAACACCACGATTATCCAAATGTCCTAGTTTGATGCCTCAACCTGTCTTCCATGAGCATAATTTAACTTCTAAATTCAAGGGAAAATTCACTCGTACCACAAAATAGCTCTACGCCTTTACTAGCCCATTTTCTTACAATTACATACAATAAGTAATTTGCCTGCACTGGTTCATTCAGTTGAGTTCTAGTTTAAAATGTTCAGCATACTATTCCAATTTCAATTATTTTGGAAAATTTCAGAAATTGAGTAGAAATAACAAGATATTGAGAACTTTTGTTGTTCTCAACCAGTTTTAAAGGAATTCAGGACAAAGCATGAAAACTGGGGACTGTTCCGAGAAAATGTGGACTTCTGGTCACCTTAGTTAGTACAGTGCATCACAAAAGTATTCGACCACCCTCATTGTTCTTGAAAAGCGAAGTTCTCTTCGAACATTTGAGGACCACGAGAAGCAATTGCCGGTCCGTTATCTAATGTGAATATTGTCTGACAATGTACCACAAACAGGTCACTGTGTAATATAATTAACTACGTGCAATGTAATTTGCATTATAAGACACCACAAGATGCAGTCACTTTATTATTCAGGCACATGTCGTATAGCCGAAAATTGTTGCCGCAGTGCTGCTGGAATATGGGAAGGGCGGGCACCCGAAAACAGTCCGACGAATTGTCAGACGAGTGGGGTATAATCGTCGAGTAAGCAGGAAGACGCCTATGATAAATGAGAGGAATCGAAAGAAACGATTGGACTTCGCGAAGCGGCACGTAAATAAAAGTGTCAGTTGGTGGGAGGAAGTAATTTTCGTCGATGAATGTCAAGTGCAGATGTTCTCCTCAAACGGAAGACCTGTGACTTGGAGAAATGCACGTGAAGAATTTCAAATCGAAGCATCTGCAACCCACTGTTAAAGACGGTGGTGGAGGTGTCACGACTTGGGGTTCCATGTCGTCATCTGGGGTAGGCGAATTAGCATCCATTGAAGGTACAACGGACAAGCATATGTATCTGAACATCCTTAAAGAGAACTTACCGCAAAGTGCTACATGTTTCGGGCTTTCGAGGGCGTTCAAATTGTATCAAGACAATGATCCGAAGCATAAAGGGGACATTGTGAGTCTATTGTCGCTGTATAATTGCCCTAAGGTTTTGAATACCCCTCCTCAGAGTCGACTTGAACCCAATAGAAAATCTTTGAAGTGAATTCAAGCGAAAAGTACGACAAACGCCAGTGACATCAAAACAAGCTTTAAAGGAATGAATACTGGAAGAATGGCGACAAATGTGTCCTGATTATACGCGGAAGCTTATTCACAGCATGCCTAAACGCTTGGAACAAGTGATTCAGCAAAAAAGACTGCATACAAGGTATTACAATGTATAAGGTTGCGATTGTAACACTTGCTCTCCGAAAACTTTTGTGGCTGTGATTGTGGACATGTTTCTTTATGTATTATTGTTTATGTTGTTTGAGTTGAGTTTCAAAATAAGAAAATGCGGTTTTATTATTTATTACGTAGTCCATTTTGTGCCAAGACTGCTCCTATAATATGTGAAGCCCATATATAATGAAGCAAAAATAAAACATAACACTGGTGGCCGAATACTTTTGTGCGTCACTGTATAATACACTACTGGCCATTAAAATTGCTACACCAAGAAGAAACGCAGAAGATAACCGGGTATTCATTGGACAAATATATTATACTACAACTGACATGTGATTACATTTTCACGCAATTTGGGTGCATAGATCCTGAGAAATCCGTTCCCAGAACAACCTTGATATGCCTCAGCATTGAGTCAAACAGAGCTTGGATGGCGTGTATAGGTACAGCTGCCCATGCAGCTTCAACACGATACCACAGTTCATCAAGAGTAGTGACTGGCGTATTGTGACGAGCCAGTTGCTCGACCAACATTGACCAGACGTTTTCAATTGTATCCAGAAAGGCCCGTACATAACCTGCAACGTGCGGTCATGCATTATCCTGCTGAAACGTAGGGTTTCGCAGGGATCGAATGAAGGGTAGAGCCACGGGTCGTAACACATCTGAAAAGTAAAGTCCACTGTTCAAAATGCCGTCAATGCGAACAAGAGGTGACCGAGACGTGTAACCAATGGCACCCCGTGCCATCACACCGGGTGATACGCCAGTATGGCGATGACGAATACACGCTTCCAATGTGCGTTCACCGCGATGTCGCCAAGCACGGATGCGACCATCATGATGCTGTAAACAGAACCTGGATTCATCCGAAAAAGTGACGTTTTGCCATTCGTGCACCCAGGTTCGTCGTCAAGTACATCATCGCAGGCGCTCCTGTCTGTGATGCAGCGTCAAGGGTAACCGCAGCCATGATCTCCGAGCTGATAGTCCATGCTGCTGCAAACGTCGTCGAACTGTTCGTGCAGATGGGTGTTGTCTTGCAAACGTCCCCATCTGTTGACTCAGGGATCGAGACGTGGGTGCACGATCCGTTACAGCCATGCGGGTAGGATGCCTGTCATCTCGACTGCTAATGATACGAGGCCGTTGGGATCCAGCACGGCGTTCCGTATTACCCCCCTCAACCCACCGATTCCATATTCTGCTAACAGTCATTGGATCTCGACCGCCGGCCGGGGTGGTCGAGCGGTTCTAGGCGCTACAATCTGGAACCGCGCGACCACTGCGGTTGCAGGTTCGAATTCTGCCTCGGAGATGAGTGTGTGTGATGTTAGGTTAGTTAGGGTTAAGTAGTTCCATGTTCTAGGCGACTGATAACCTCAGAAGTTAAGTCCCATAGCGCTCAGAGCCATTTGCACCATTTTTGATCTCGACCAACGCGAGCAGCAATGTCGCGTTACGAAAAACCGCAATCGCGATAGGCTACAATCCGACCTTTATCAAAGTCGGAAACCTAGTGATAGGCATTCCTCCTCCTTACACGAGGCATTACAACAACGTTTCACCAGGCAACGCCGGTCAACTGCTGTTTGTGTATAAGAAATCGTTTGGAAACTTTCCTCATGTCAGCACGTTTTAGGTGTCACCACCGGCACCAACCTTGTGTGAATGCTATGAAAAGCTAATCATTTGCATATCACAGCATCTTCTTCCTGTCGGTTAAATTTCGCATCTGTAGCACGTCATCTTCGTGGTGTGGCAATTTCAATGGCCAATAGGGTATAAGATTTTCACGCTTCTGACGTTGGATGTCGTGGTGAACAGGAGAGGAATATCGGGGAGACCGATGATAGTAAAAAAGAGGGGGCGTCATTTTTCAGTTCTCCCCTATAGCTGCAGAATACCTAGCAACGACCCTGTATACAGCTCCTTTTCCAACGTGAAGAGAAGTCACCACAACAACGTAGTTCCATGTAACGTGGAGCATACCACTGGGGGACGATGGAGTACAAGGATAGCGTTTATCATTCCTCATAATAACTTAAACGAAGAGCAGGAAGCAAAAAGCACATAGTAATTCCACCAAGGTTGTGTTCCTCCTGTTGTGTGCAGAGCATATAGCGGCAGAGGAGTCGGTGTCAAGGTAATGTTTGTGTTGGCGATGAGCGTGGTTTGAGCAGATAAGGTACCGGGGCTGTTCCACAGCCTGCGCAGGCCTTGACGTATGAAAGCGCCGCCGACCTTGCCCCAGCTACGAGCCCCGTTACCCGGTGAGAGGGCGGACATGCAGGAAGAGTCGATGGAAGGCCCCTGTTGAACGCACAGAGGGACAGCCTCCAAATCCTCCCGTCAAGAGTTCAATACATGCCGGATTGCTTGCGACCAATGGCTTTGCACGTGAGTAACTCTGTTCGTGTTCAACGAATTTCGACGTTTATGGCGTCGTGCCCGCTGTTGCACAGCACCATCACCATTATAATTATTATTACACTACTGGCCATTAAAACTGCTACACCACGAAGATGACGTGCTACAGACGTGAAATTTAACCGGCGGGAAGAAGATGCTCTGATATGCAAATCATTAGCTTTTCAGAGCATTCACACAAGGTTGGCGCCAGTGGCGACACCTACAACGTGCTGACCCAACCGATTTCTCATACACAAACAGCAGTCGACCGGCGTTGCCTGGTGAGACTTTGTTATGATACCTCGTGTAAAGAGGAGAAATGCGTACAATCACGTTTCCGACTTTAATAAAGGTCGGATTGTAGCCTATCGAGATTGCGGTTTATTGTATGGCGACATTGCTACTCGCGTTGGTCGAGATCCAAAGACTGTTAGCAGAATATGGAATCGGTGGGTTCAGGAGGGTAATACGGAACGCCGTGCTGGATCCCAACGGCCTAGTATCACTAGCAGTCGAGATGACAGGCATCTTATCCGCATGGCTGTAACGGATCGTGCAGCCACGTCTCGATCCCTGAGTCAGCAGATGGCGACGTTTGCAAGACAACAACCATCTGCACGAACAGCTCGACGACGTTTACAGCAGCATGGGCTATCAGTTCGGAGACTGTGGCTGCGGTTATCCTTGACGCTGCATCACAGACAGGAGCGCCTGCGATGGTGTACTCAACGACGAACCTGGGTACACGAATGTCAAAAGGTCATTTTTTCGGACGAATCTAGGTTCTGTTTACAGCATCATGATCGACGCATCCGAGTTTGGCGACATAGCGGTGAACGCACATTGGAAGCGTGTATTCGTCATCGCAATATTGGCGTATCATCTGGCGTGATGGTATGGGGTGCCATTGGTTACACGTCTCGGCCACCTCTTGTTCGCATTGACGGCACGTTGAACAGTGGACGTTGCATTTCAGATGTGTTACGTCCCGTGGCTCTACCGTTCATTCGATCCCTGCGAAACCCTACATTTCAGCAGGATAATGCATGACCGTATGTTGCTGGTCCTGTACGGGCCTTTCTGGATACAGAAAATGTTCGACTGCTGCCCTGGCCAGCACATTCTTCACACCTCTCACCAATTGAAAACGTCTGGTCAATGGTGGCCGAACAACTAGCTCGTCACAATACGCCAGTCACTACTCTTGATGAACTGCGTGGGCAGCTATATCTGCACACCCCATCCAAGCTATGTTTGACTCAATGCCCAGGCGTATCAAGGCCGTTATTACGGCCAGAGGTGGCTGTTCTGGGTACTGATTTCTCAGGATCTATGCACCCAAATTGCGCGAAAATGTTGTAACCACATGTCAGTTCTTTTTTTTTTTTTTGGTCATCAGTCTACTGACTGGTTTGATGCCGCCCGCCACGAATTCCTTTCCTGTGGTAACCTCTTCATCTCAGAGTAGCACTTGCAACCTACGTCCTCAATTATTTGCTTGACGTATTCCAATCTCTGTCTTCCTCCACAGTTTCTGCCCCCTACAGCTCCCTCTAGTACCATGGAAGTCATTCCCTCATGTCTTAGCAGATGTTCTATCATCCTGTCCCTTCTCCTTATCAGTGTTTTCCACATATTCCTTTCCTCTCCGATTCTGCGTAGAACCTCCTCATTCCTTACCTTATCAGTCCACCTAATTTTCAACATTCGTCTATAGCACCACATCTCAAATGCTTCGATTCTCTTCTGTTCCGGTTTTCGCACACTCCATGTTTCACTACCATACAATGCTGTACTCCAGACGTACATCCTCAGAAATTTCTTCCTCAAATTAAGGCCGTTATTTGATATTAGTAGACTTCTCTTGGCCAGAAATGCCTTTTTTGCCATAGCGAGTCTGCTTTTGATGTCCTCCTTGCTCCGTCCGTCATTGGTTATTTTACTGCCTAGGTAGCAGAATTCTTTAACTTCATTGACTTCGTGACCATCAATCCTTATGTTAAGTTTCTCGCTGTTCTCATTTCTACTACTTCTCATTACCTTCGTCTTTCTCCGATTTACTCTCAAACCATACTGTGTACTCATCAGACTGTTCATTCCGTTCAGCAGATCATTCAATTCTTCTTCACTTTCACTCAGGATAGCAATGTCATCAGCGAATCGTATCATTGATATCCTTTCACCTTGTATTTTAATACCACTCCTGAACCTTTCTTTTATTTCCATCACTGCTTCCTCGATGTACAGATTGAAGAGTAGGGGTGAAAGGCTACAGCCTTGTCTTACACCCTTCTTAATACGAGCACTTCGTTCTTGATCGTCCACTCTTATTATTCCCTCTTGGTTGTTGTACATATTGTATATGACCCGTCTCTCCCTATAGCTTACCCCTACTTTTTTTCAGAATCTCGAACAGCTTGCACCATTTTATATTGTCGAACGCTTTTTCCAGGTCGACAAATCCTATGAAAGTGTCCTGATTTTTCTTTAGCCTTGCTTCCATTGCTAGCCGTAACGTCAGAATTGCCTCTCTCGTCCCTTTACTTTTCCTAAAGCCAAACTGATCGTCACCTAGCGCATTCTCAATTTTCTTTTCCATTTTTCTGTATATTATTCTTGTAAGCAGCTTCGATGCATGAGCTGTTAAGCTGATTGTGCGATAATTCTCGCACTTGTCAGCTCTTGCCGTCTTCGGAATTGTGTGGATGATGCTTTTCCGAAAGTCAGATGGTATGTCGCCAGACTCATATATTCTACACACCAACGTGAATAGTCGTTTTGTTGCCACTTCCCCCAATGATTTTAGAAATTCTGATGGAATGTTATCTATCCCTTCTGCCTTATTTGACCGTAAGTCCTCCAAAGCTCTTTTAAATTCCGATTCTAATACTGGATCCCCTATCTCTTCTAAATCGACTCCTGTTTCTTCTTCTATCACAACAGACAAATCTTCACCCTCATAGAGTCTTTCAATGTATTCTTTCCACCTATCTTCTCTCTCCTCTGCATTTAACAGTGGAATTCCCGTTGCACTCTTAATGTTACCACCGTTGCTTTTAATGTCACCAAAGGTTGTTTTGACTTCCCTGTATGCTGAGTCTGTCCTTCCGACAATCATATCTTTTTCGATGTCTTCACATTTTTCCTGCAGCCATTTCGTCTTAGCTTCCCTGCACTTCCTATTTATTTCATTCCTCAACGACTTGTATTTCTGTATTCCTGATTTTCCCGGAACATGTTTGTACTTCCTCCTTTCATCAATCAACTGAAGTATTTCTTCTGTAACCAATGGTTTCTTCGCAGCTACCTTCTTTGTACCTATGTTTTCCTTCCCAACTTCTGTGATGGCCCTTTTTAGAGATGTCCATTCCTCTTCAACTGTACTGCCTACTGCACTATTCCTTATTGCTGTATCTATAGCGTTAGAGAACTTCAAACGTATCTCGTCATTCCTTAGTACTTCCGTATCCCACTTCTTTGCGTATTGATTCTTCCTGACTAATGTCTTGAACTTCAGCCTACTCTTCATCACTACTATATTGTGATCTGAGTCTATATCTGCTCCTGGGCACGGCTTACAATCCAGTATCTGATTTCGGAATCTCTGTCTGACCATGATGTAATCCAATTGAAATCTTCCCGTATCTCCCGGCCTTCTCCAAGTATACCTCCTCCTCTTGTGATTCTTGAACAGGGTATTCGCTATTACTAGCTGAAACTTGTTACAGAACTCAATTAGTCTTTCTCCTCTTTCATTCCTTGTCCCAAGCCCATATTCTCCTGTAACCTTTTCTTCTACTCCTTCCCCTACAACTGCATCCCAGTCGCCCATGACTATTAGATTTTCGTCCCCCTTTACATACTGCATTACCCTTTCAATATCCTCATACACTTTCTCTATCTGTTCATCTTCAGCTTGCTACGTCGGCATGTATACCTGAACTATCGTTGTCGGTGTTGGTCTGCTGTCGATTCTGATTAGAACAACCCGGTCACTGAACTGTTCACAGTAACACACCCTCTGCCGTACCTTCCTATTCATAACGAATCCTACACCTGTTATACAATTTTCTGCTGCTGTTGATATTACCCGATACTCATCTGACCAGAAATCCTTGTCTTCCTTCCACTTCACTGACCCCTACTATATCTAGATTGAGCCTTTGCATTTCCCTTTTCAGATTTTCTAGTTTCCCTACCACGTTCAAGCTTCTGACATTCCACGCCCAGACTCGTAGAACGTTATCCTTTCGTTGATTATTCAATCTTTTTCCCATGTTAACCTCCCCCTTGGCAGTCCCCTCCCGGAGATCCGAATGGGGGACTATTCGGGAATCTTTTGCCAATGGAGAGATCATCATGACACTTCTTCAATTACAGGCCACATGTCCTGTGGATACACGTTACGTGTCTTTAATGCAGTGGTTTCAATTGCCTTCTGCATCCTCATGTCGTTGGTCATTGCTGATTCTTCCGCCTTTAGGGGCAATTTCCCACCCTAGGACAAGAGAGTGCCCTGAACCTCTATCCGCTCCTCCGCCCTCTTTGACAAGGCCGTTGGCAGAATGAGGCTGACTTCTTATGCCGGAAGTCTTCGGCCGCCAATGCTGAGTATTTATCAAAATTTAGGCAGTGGCGGGGATCGAACCCGGGACCGAAGACGTTTTGATTATGAATCAAAAACGCTACCCCTTTTTTTTAAAAAAAAAATTTCATTGTGTTCGCTTTTGTTCGTTGCGTCTGTTCGGGGCGGACGTCGTAAGACATCCGTTTTAAGTTCGTTGATGATCGATTAACTCAGTTTTTTTTTTATTACAGAGGGCGCGTAACCCTCTGACCGAACACGCTGAGCTACCGTGCCGGCACCCATAGACCACGGGTCTGCATGTCAGTTCTAGTATAATATTTTTGTCCAATGAATACCCGTTTATTATTTGCATTTCTTCTTGGTGTAGCAATTTTAATGGCCGGTAGTGTACCATTATTGCTACTGAATACAGCAGTAAGTATCCATCACGTAAACGCTGGCCTGGAAAGTACACTCAAGTTCAGAAAAAAAACAGAACACCTCGAACGACTGGAGATGGGACGTTCATATTCACAGACATGTACATTAGCATGTTCTGCAGAAACGATTAGCGTTTGAACGCTGTTGATCCGCGGGTTCAAGGTCCATATCAATATCGCAGTGCAACACCACCCGCCGGTAAAATGTGCCTGCGGCCCTCGTTGTCGTTAGAAACCAGAGGTAAAGAATCAGTGTGACTTGAGCAGACGTGCAGGGTGTCCCCCTCCCGAGAACATGGACACCTCTTCCGAATGGCATTGCAGGACAGATATGCGTCCTCCTCGGCTCTGGCGCAACAGTGGATCAGTGAAACGCATCGTACATTATCAGGGGTGACAGCACATCGCCGTTTATTACGGTGTGGTTTACGTGCACGTCGTCCACTTCTCCGCCTACCGTCTATGAATATGCAGAAACATGCTAGACGACAATGGTGAGTGGAATATCGTCATTGGGGACAGGAGTGACATCAGATAGTGTTTTTGGACGAATCCAGATTCTGTTTGTTTGAAAATTATAACCCCATTTTGGTTCGCCGAAGACATGGGGAGCGGTATCACATTGATTGCATTCGCACAAGTGAAACAGCGTCAACTCAGGGCCTTATGGTGTGAGGTGTTATTCAATATAACCACAAATACACTTGGTGTGTGTCCAGGGCACTGTGACCAGTGTGACCTACGTGAATGACACCCTGCGACCCGTAGCCATACCCTTTTTGTATAACACCCCAGACGGCAATTTTCAGCCTGAAGCCTTCAAATCTCTGCCAGTATAGAAATACGGAGTTCATCAGACAAGAGATTTATAAGTAGTGACTCTAAGTATATTGCACAGATTTTAATTTAATTGATCCTAAATACAGATGCAGGTTGTGGGTGAACCAAGTGTTGCTCGGGACAGGAGCAGTGTAGATGAAACACGTTTTGTAACAAGAGTGTACCCTCACTGTGGGCCGTTAGCTTTCATTTCTCAGAAGGATTTCTATATGAGTGTGTGGTGTCTGCTCATTCATATAACTGATTCGCCTCAATGGGCAATGAGTCCACCAAATTCATTGCGGATCCACACTTCAGTCTGATTTCCTGCTGCCATCTCTAAGTAGCGAGCTTGGAGGATACGTACAGGGAAAGCGGATAGGTAGCGCTAGATGGGAATGTGGGTCGGCCGAGAGCCATGTCGAGGTCGTCTGCGCAGTTGCATTAAATACTGTGTCTGGGTGGAGCATTGGATAACGTAACTGCCTAGTAAGCAGCAGATCCCGTGTTCGAATCCTGCTCAGGCATACATTTTTACTCGTCGCCAGTGATGCTGCATAACGTCCTGATGCAGCTGATGTTAATCCTCCCTTCCTTCCGGTTCCTTTCCTTTCTTCCCCCTCCTCCTGCAATTTACGTAAGGATTTCTAGGTGGAACTCGCGATGCACTGAAAAATGTTTTATCATTCTGTGAAAGAAATGTTAGAAATAACTCAATAATTAATAATTTAATGAAACGCCCGAAAAACTAAATCTCTTTCATGTTTCGTCATTTTAAATATCAATGTGTTGAAATTTTTCGATTCTAAAGTATAGTTGGGCGCTAATATTGACGAGGCAGGAGGCGTGGGGAGTTGGGGGGGGGCGGTAATACCTAATGTATGACTGCACTCAGGGTTAAATGTCTCAGAAAGACCGGAAACCATTGCTGTACCGGAGGGAACCTGAGAGGGCAAAAATTATAGGCGAAGACAGAGGTAGGAATATATTCGACAAGTTATTGAAGCCGTGGGTATCAGTGCGATTTTGAGAGGAGGAGGTTGATACACCAAAGAAAGTTGAGGCGTGCCCCATCGAACCAGTCAGAAGACAGAAGACCCTCCTCCACACCAAAAAAAAAAATGAAAATATCTCCAGCTGTTTGTGTTGTTTCACCTGCCGGTCTGGATAAAAGTCTTATCGAAAAACGTTGCACCATGACACGTATCTCACCTGCATCGATTGGTCGACCACACTATAATTGCACCTTGGAGTGAGGGTGCTTCGGTCGTCTTATCGTTGATTACCTCGTAATCACGGTTGACACTACACGGCGTGTCCCATTTCAGTTAGGACTGCTTGTGTAAAATTCCAGACTGCAATGCTATCTCGTGGCAAGCTGCGGCGGCACGAGCCTTGAAGGTTCCAAAACACCTGAGTAGAAAGTCGAAGCGCTAGCATTGATGCAGCAGCCACCCCGACCGCGAATGAAGCACTACTTGTCTGACACTCGTCGAAAAATGGTAGTGGAGCAGTGAGGCAACAACAAACAGTTTTGAGTAGTTCAGCTTTTGTGGGCGAGAATTCATCGAATTCAACCCAAAGAGCGAGAGGCAGTCCGTCTGCTCAGCTCGGTGGTAAGGTGCTTGTCTCCTAGGCAAGCTGGCCCGGGATCAAATCCCCGTCGGGTTGGAGATTTTCTCCGCTCGTGGGCTAGGTGTTGCATTGTCCTGAACATCTTTTCATCCTCATCACTGGCGCGCAAGTCGCCCAATGTCGAATGAAATAAGACTCGCACTTGGCAGCCGAGCACCCCCGAACGGGGAATGCCATACTCTCATTTATTTTTTACCAGAAGGCAGGTTCCTGGTTACTTCTCCGTGATGACACCCCCAACCCACAAAGCGAAGATTGTGCACAAATTTTAGGCTATCAGATATGCGACAGTCATGGATCACCCATACTCGCCAGATTTGGCCCCAGCTGACTTCTGGTTGCCGGCCGGAGTGGCCGAGCGGTTCTAGGCGCTACAGTCTGGAACCTCGCGACCGATACGGTCGCAGGTTCGAATCCTGCCTCGGGTATGGATGTGTGTGATGTCCTTAGATTAGTTATGTGTAAGTAGTTCTAAGTTCTAGGGGACTGATGACCTCAGCAGTTAAGTCCCACAGTGCTCAGAGCCATTTGAACTTCTGGTTGTTCCCCAAATAGAAACTGGTAACGAAAGGATGCAGTTAAGAACATCCAAGGTTCAAATGGCTCTGAGCACTATGGGAATTAACATCTGTGGTCATCAGTCCCCTAGAACTTAGAGCTACTTAAACGTAACTAACCTAAGGACATCACACACATCCATACCCGAGGCAGGATTCGAACCTGCGACCGTATCGGTCACGCGGTTCCAGACTGAAGCGCCTAGAACCACACGGCCACACCGGCCGGGCAAACATCCAAAGAAATGGTATTCCAGTATTAAATGCAACTCCAAAAAGGACGATAGTGACTGTTTCAAAACACTTTTGAAACGATTGCAGCTGTGTTTTGATTCATTGGGAGACTATTTTTACTAAGCACAATGAATTTGTGAACGTAATCCATGACTAATTTTTCTTAGCTACAGTCCCAACGAAAATGGGGCACACTGTGTACACGCACAGCTGATCTGAAAAGTATTGACAGTGCTTTATACATCTACATCTACATGGATACTCTGCAAATCACATTTAAGTTCCTGGAAGAGGGTTCATCGAACCATCTTCACAATTCTCTATTATTCCAATCTCGTATAGCGCGCGGGAGGAATGAACGCCAATATCCTTCCGTACGAGCTCTGGTTTCCCTTATTTTATGTTGGTGATTGTTCCTCCCTATGTAGGTCGGAGTCAATAAAATATTTTCGAATTCGGAGGAGAAAGTTGATGATTGGAATTTCGTGAGAAGATTCCGTCGCAACGAAAAACGCCTTTCTTTTAATGATGTCCAACCTAAATCGAGTATCATTTATGTGACACCCTCTCCCGTATTTCGCGATAATGCAAAATGTTCTGCCTTTCTTTGAACTCTTTCGATGTACTCCGTCACTCCTATCTGGTAAGGATTCCACACCGCGCAGCAGTATTCTAAAAGAGGACGTACAAGCGTAGTGTAGGCAGTCTCCTTAGCAGGTCTGTTACATTTTCTAAGTGTCCTGCCAATAAAACGTAGTATTTGGTTAGCCTTCCCCACAACATTTTCTATGTGTTCCTTCCAATTTAAGTTGTTCGTAATTGTAATGCGTAGGTATTTAGTTGAATTTACGGCTGATTTATCGTGTAACCGAAGTTTAACGAGTTCCTTTTAGCATTCATGTTGATGACCTCACATTTTTCGTTATTTAAGGTTAACTGCCACTTTTTGCACCATTCCGATATTTGTTCTAAATCGTTTTGCAGTTTGTTTTATCTTCTGGTGACTTGATTAATCGATAAACGACAGCATCGCCTGCAAAGAACAGAAGACGGCTGCTCAGATTGTCTCCCAAATCGTTTATATAGATAATGAACAGCAAATGGCCTATAACACTACCTTGGGGAACGCCAGAAATCACTTCTGTTTTACTCGATGACTTTCTGCCAATTGCTACGAACTGTGACCTCCCTGACAGAAGATCACGGATCCAGTCACATAACTGAGACGATATTGCATAAGCACGCAATTTCACTAGGAGCCGCTTGTGTGGTACAATGTCAAAATCCTTCCGGAAATCCAGAAATACGGAATCGATCTGAAATCCCTTGCCAATAGCAATCAGCACTTCATGTGAATAAAGAGCTAGTTGTGTTTCACAAGAACGATGTTTTCTAAACCCATGTTGACTGTGTGTGTGTGTGTTTTTTTTTTACTTTATTGGCTTCGGGACGTGCCCATACAGCCATCTCAATAGTGTAATGTCATTTATGACGATACGAACGAAAGGACAACGCAACGGCCAGTACCCTTTTGGATAAAAATCTCCGACCCAGCCGGAAATTCGCCTTCAGTTAGCAATCCGCCGCGCTGACCGCGCTGCAATCGAGGCGAACTAACCTTTTTTTTTAGCCACTACTTTATTTGTTTAACCGTCACCTCGTGTTCCTGATAGCGCGCAACTGCAATGATATCGTGGCTGACAAGGGGAGGCGACAACGTATGGAACGCGGATTTACTGTAAACTTTGTACACTCGTAGTACTCCATAAGGGCAACAAAATGTGTAAGCAGTAGCGCGTATTTCTCAAGAGTTATTGAGAAAATCGCAAGATAATTTCGGTCGTCAAATATATATCTGTGTGTGGGCATTTTTACCACGAAGCGGCGGCTGCCGAGTGGTGCCGGCACGGTAGCTCACCGTGTTCGGTCAGAGCGTTAGCTACCCTTTGTAATAAAAAAAACTGAGCGAACTGATCAACGAATAAACTGAACGGGTGTCATCGGACGTCCCCTAAACAAATTCAACGAGCAATATAGAATAAAATGAGATTTAAAAAAAGGTGGTTGGCGTTCAAGCCCAGAAATCGCTGTTCCGTTCGTCAGTTATTTTTTTAAACACAGTCATTTTCTTTATTTTTTTCACGGACAAGCATACATTTTAAGTATCGCTTTATGCGTTTGGTCGTTTACTAGTCGATAGTTACGAATATTATATTATTTGTGATAATAAAAATTAGTAGACTGCCAAATAACGTTAATTTAATAAAAGTTCATCCGATTACACGTATTTTTCCCATTATATTAATTGTAATATAAATAGTAAAGAAAATGACTCTGCTGAAAAAAAAAACAGACGAACGGGACTCGATCCAGTGATTAGGGGGCCTGAACGCTAACCACTCGGCTGCCGCCGCTTCGTGGTAAAAATGGCCACGCACAGATATAATACGAGGGTATCCACAAAGTACATTACGTTTTCGTTTGTGTCCGTTAGGGGCGGGGCTAGCGCTTCCATCTTGGTGTCATGGCATTCCGCCGCTCAGTCGGTATCCTACCGTGCTAGTGAGAGGTTCGTGTTGTACTCCGTTGAGTTACTGTGACAGTTTGAAATGTCAGCGTTAATTGAAAATGCCACGAAGTGTGAAGTGCGTGCTGTAATAAGGTTTCTGACTGCAAAAACTGTACACCGATAGAAATCTATCGGCAGCTTTGTGAAGTGTATGGGGACAACATAATCACTGAAGGTGGAGTGCGTCGATGGGTCATAAAATTTAAAAATGGCCGAACTAATGTTCACGACAAAGAGCGAAGTGGAAGATCCAGTATAGTGACTGCCGAACTTGTCGAAAAAGTCGATGCCGCGGTCCGTGAAAACCGTAATTTCACAATAACGGAACTCTCTATGAGTTTTCCACAAATTTCACGGAGTTTGTTGCACGAAATCATTACCGAAAAGCTTGGTTACCACAAGTTTTGTGCAAGATGGGTACCAAAAATCTTGACAGAGATTCACAAAAATCAGCGAATGGCTGCAGCGTTAACGTTTTTGGACGCTTACGAGAAAGATGGCGACTTATTACTCGATCGCATCGTTACTGGTGGCGAAACATGGGTTAAGCATGTGAACTGCGAGACAAAATTGCAGTCAATGCAGTGGGGGCACACAAATTCCCCCCCCCCCCCCCCCCCAAAACCCAAGAAATGCATGCAGACAATGTCGGCAAGGAAGGTGATGGCGACTATATTTTGGGACAGAAAAGGTGTGATTTTTGTGGGTTTCCTGGAAAGAGGCACTACAATAAACTCTCAAAGATATTGCCAAACTCTGCACAACCTCAGAAGAGCAATACAAAACAAGCGCAGGGGAAAGTTGGGCTCAAAGATCTTGCTGATTCACGACAACGCCCGGGCCCACACGGCAAATGCCACTCGTGAAGTTCTCGAATCTTTTAAGTGGGAGTTGTTTCCTCATCCGCCGTACAGTCCCGACCTGGCACCGAGCGACTTCCACTTATTCCCAGCAATGAAGAAGTGGTTGGCTATGCAGCGTTTCGATGACGACGCACAGCTTCAAGAAGAGATAACCACGTGGTTGAAGGCGCAGGCGGCCGAATTTTACGACGAAGGAATTTCCAAGTTCGTCCATCGCTACGATAAGTGGCTTAATTTAAATGGCAACTATGTAGAAAAGTAGTATTTAAGTGTGGCTTTCATCTGTATATAATAAAAAAATTCCAATAATTTATTTATTTTTAATTCCGAAACATAATGTACTTTGTGGATAGCCCCCGTATTTGACGACCGAAACTATCTTGCGGTTTTCTCAATAACGCTTGAGAAGTACGCGCTACTGCTTACACATTTTGTTGTCCTCATGGAGTACTACGAGTGTACGAAGTTTGCAGTAAATCCGCGTTCCAAACGTCGTGGCCTCCCCTTGTTGAGTTATAACTGCGGCGTTTCGCACGAGTAATGCGGGACAGCTCAGGCGTAGCTGTTTAACGTCAGCAGGGTGGCAGGGGTTCGCGTGACGACCTGCTGTGTGTGTGTGTGTGTGTGTGTGTGTGTGTGTGTGTGTATGTGTGTGCGGCCACGTGTCGAGGCCGACACGAGGTGTCCCAGAGTTGGCTGGGATGTTCTGCAGTCACGCTGCGCCACTTCGCGATCCCGCTGGGAGCGGCCCGGACACGGCTGTGCCACAGGTGCAGTGCTGCGACTCACGAAATGAACCCGATGCGGTAACGGGAGCACTGGCTTCTTGTCATTAGTTCCGAGCGCCGGGGGAAGCGGCACCACTTGACGAAACTACGCTCTGGACTTCTCTGCCCTCGGCGAGAGCTGAGCGCTGGTAGCTACAATGTCGAACATCGCGATGTGTGCCCTTCTGTTTAACCGTTTAGCTGCCGAGTTCCTGCCTACAGCACGCCTGTTCGCCTCCCGTGAGCCACGCCTGTGCTGTAATGTGTCGGCCGTTTCTGTCGCACAGCGTGACGCACCTGCCACGCTAGAATTATTATCTCTGCTGTGTCTTGTTGTGACTGACATTTACAAAACTTCACAATGAAAAAAAAATTAAATTTCATTATTTCTTTCGGGTACCCCACTGACCGAAACACGAAAATAGCGCAATTCCTTCAGTTCGTTTTTGGGGTTCCATACCTCGGTGGTTATGCTGAAGGAATTAGATTAGGAAAAGAGACACTTAAAGTAGTAAAGGAGTTTTGCTATTTGGGGAGCAAAATAACTGATGATGGTCGCAGTAGAGAAGATATAAAATGTAGACTGGCAACGGCAAGGAAAGCGTTTCTGAAGAAGAGAAATTTTTTAACATCGAGTATAGATATAAGTGTCAGGAAGTCGTTTCTGAAAGTATTTGTATGGAGTGTAGCCATGTATGCAAGTGCAACATGGACGATAAATAGTTTGGACAAGAAGAGAATAGAAGCTTTCGAAATGTGGTGCTACAGAAGAAAGCTGAAAACTAGATGGGTAGATCACGTAACTAAAGAGGAGATATTGAATAGAATTGGGGAGAAGAGGAGTTTGTGACATAACTTGACAAGAAGAAGGAACCGGTTGATAGGACATGTTCTGAGGCAACAAGGGATCACAAATATAGCATTGGAGGGCAGTGTGGAGGGTACAAATCGTAGAGGGAGACCAAGAGATGAATACACTAAACAGATTCAGAAGGATGTAGGTTGCAGTAAGTATTGGGAGTTGAAGAAGCTTGCACAGGATAGAGTAGCATGAAGAGCTTATCAAACCAGTCTCAGGACTGAAGACCACAACAACAACAACCTCAGCGGTAAAAACGGAACACTTATACGATCACGGCCTGTGTGTCCGACCGACTTTTAAAAGGTCTTTTTCTCAAGCGCGAGATAGACGTGTCAAGTTGAATTTACGTCACATTCCAAGGTGTAAAAAATTGAAGCTTTTAACTCAGTGCATCAGACGATACAGCCATTTATGTCACACACCTAGATACTCGAAAACTCACTCATCAAAACACATACGGTACTTCCCTTTGACGACATAAATCACAGGTAAAGCGGACGACAGATTTAAATTCAGAGGAATAATTCTCAGGAAGTACATTCCACCCACAAATGACGTAGCTTACAAAACCATTGGTCGACCAACACTTGACGGTCCGTTCAAGAAAGGATAACTGGAGGAAATAGAGAAGACTAAAAAAAAGTAGCGTCACGTATCGTTACAAGTTAATTTAGTAACAGTGAAAGCTTTACGGAGATGTTCAGCCAATTCCAATAGCAGACCCTGCAAGAGAGGCGTCCCGCATCACGACGTGGTTTAATGTTAAAATTCCAACAGCACACGTTTCTAGAAGACTCAACCAATACATCGCTTCCTGCTATGTGTATTTCGCGAAAAGATCATGAAGGTAAAATTATAGAGATTCGACCTCAAACAGAGGCTTAGCAACAATCTTTCTTCTCCAGGACAGCTGGCGACTGGAACAGGAAAGGGCAGCTGACAGTGGTTCACAAAGCAACCACCACGATGCATTTCTGTATCATAGTGTGTAGAAAAATTTCCGCTTCCAGTCACAATAAAAGGTTATTTATTTGTCACACGACCGGTTTCGGGCTTGTGCCCATCCTCAGGTGTTTATACATTCATGTACATGTTTATATCGCTGGAGATCACCGTATAAATACAAAAAAATTATTTTCTGGTGACTAAACAGATACAAGTGGGACAATTGTAAGTGACAAGGCAACATTTGGCGAAAATGTATAAATTCTTACATAAAGATGAAGCATCATTATTATAATTACGCTGTGGTATTATAATAAAGATGCTTCATGTTTATGTAAGTACAGATATATTTTCGACAAATGCTGCCTTGCCATTTACAATTGTCCCAGTTTTATCTGTTTAGTCACCAGCAAATAACGTTTTTGTAGAAACGCCTGAGGATGGACACTTTAATGCGATTCTGTCTGTTTTAATTATTCGGGAGTTCACCGTCTGGTTTTAAACTTTCTTTGCTTTTTGCGTTTAATTTGATTGGGAAACCGTTGAGATTGAACTTAACATATACATGGATGGACATGAGAAATGAAAGGTTGCAATAAATTTTTCATCTGTGATTATTACTTTAGGTATGAAATATTCTGTTGCAGATTAATAAAAATGAATTGCTTTGAATATTCCAAAATTATGATTCAAGTTTTACTTTTATTCAAGCACTTTAGCTGTTTGTGCAAGAATGAAAATATTGTTTTCCATCGAACTTAGCAAATATTTTCACGTTTCAGTGGATTTTTGTTTAACTGGATACACCCCGACTAGCTTTGAAGTATAAGACTATCTTTACTATATGAAAATGTTTTCTCTTTTTATATTGCTAAGCTCTCGTGAAAATTATCCACTTTTAAATACACTTTACCATATGTTCAGAATTTATCACTTTATTGAATGAAAATTTACAAAAGCTGCAGCTTGTATCCACCTGTGAATACATAAGATAAAGTCTACTATCTCTTTTTATTCTGCGTCTGGAATGCTGTGAAAACAAACACTTTATTATTTTCGTTCACCTCTACCTGTACCCTTTTTAGGATGTGGTCGTTATTGCGATCGTATATTTAAATCTGCCGTTGCCGCAGACTGCTCGCTCGCAGCGCATCTCCGCACCGCCAACGATATCCAATAAAATGCTGGAATTTCTTAAATAAAATGGGTAATGTCCGGTGTGAACTTTGCAGTAATTGTGAGAAACAGATTTTACTAGATAAATATATTTTAATAGAACCAATTAAAATCTTTACACACCTTTTACAATCCCAGCTACAAATGTCGTCGATCATCGACTTATGACAAATGAAGACTACCTGAGAGCCTAATGCAACGTCACGGGTTCCTCTCCCATTCAGTGCGTGCAGAAGACAAGCGATTCTATTACAATATATTGCCTATTTATATCTTAACTAATTCTTGTACAGTCTTTGTCATTTTTAATTACATATCGTTTCTTCCGTGGCGGTTTTCACATCCTCCGCCACAGATAGTATTTCACACACTTCGAATAAACATTTATAAAAGCAAAATTGATAATTATCTTTTTCCTCACAAAATTAAGTGTCCTTTTGAAATTCAGTTAACAGAAATACATTTAAATTACACTCCTGGAAATTGAAATAAGAACACCGTGAATTCATTGTCCCAGGAAGGGGAAACTTTATTGACACATTCCTGGCGTCAGATACATCACATGATCACACTGACAGAACCACAGGCACATAGACACAGGCAACAGAGCATGCACAATGTCGGCACTAGTACAGTGTATATCCATCTTTCGCAGCAATGCAGGCTGCTATTCTCCCATGGAGACGATCGTAGAGATGCTGGATGTAGTCCTGTGGAACGGCTTGCCATGCCATTTCCACCTGGCGCCTCAGTTGGACCAGCGTTCGTGCTGGACGTGCAGACCGCGTGAGACGACGCTTCATCCAGTCCCAAACATGCTCAATGGGGGACAGATCCGGAGATCTTGCTGGCCAGGGTAGTTGACTTACACCTTCTAGAGCACGCTGGGTGGCACGGGATACATGCGGACGTGCATTGTCCTGTTGGAACAGCAAATTCCCTTGCCGGTCTAGGAATGGTAGAACGATGGGTTCGATGACGGTTTGGATGTACCGTGCACTATTCAGTGTCCCCTCGACGATCACCAGTGGTGTACGGCCAGTGTAGGAGATCGCTCCCCACACCATGATGCCGGGTGTTGGCCCTGTGTGCCTCGGTCGTATGCAGTCCTGATTGTGGCGCTCACCTGCACGGCGCCAAACACGCATACGACCATCATTGGCCCCAAGGCAGAAGCGACTCTCATCGCTGAAGACGACACGTCTCCATTCGTCCCTCCATTCACGCCTGTCGCGACACCACTGGAGGCGGGCTGCACGATGTTGAGGCGTGAGCGGAAGACGGCCTAACGGTGTGCGGGACCGTAGCCCAGCTTCATGGAGACGGTTGCGAATGGTCCTCGCCGATACCCCAGGAGCAACAGTGTCCCTAATTTGCTGGGAAGTGGCGGTGCGGTCCCCTACAGCACTGCGTAGGATCCTACAGTCTTGGCGTGCATCCGTGCGTCGCTGCGGTCCGGTCCCAGGTCGACGGGCACGTGCACCTTCCGCCGACCACTGGCGACAACATCGATGTCCTGTGGAGACCTCACGCCCCACGTGTTGAGCAATTCGGCGGTACGTCCACCCGGCCTCCCGCATGCCCACTATACGCCCTCGCTCAAAGTCCGTCAACTGCACATACGGTTCACGTCCACGCTGTCGCGGCATGCTACCAGTGTTAAAGACTGCAATGGAGCTCCGTATGCCACGGCAAACTGGCTGACACTGACGGCGGCGGTGCACAAATGCTGCGCAGCTAGCGCCATTCGACGGCCAACACCGCGGTTCCTGGTGTGTCCGCTGTGCCGTGCGTGTGATCATTGCTTGTACAGCCTTCTCGCAGTGTCCGGAGTAAGTATGGTGGGTCTGACACACCGGTGTCAATGTGTTCTTTTTTCCATTTCCAGGAGTGTATTTGTTACAGTGAGCATTATACATCGAAATGTTCTTTTAACTTTCACTTTGGATGCGTGCTGCCAGAGGGCGTTACTGCACAAGCCCGAAACCGGTCGCGTGACAAGTAAATAATCTTTTATTGTGACTCGTAGCGGAAATGTTTCTACACCCTATAAAGGAACAGTCACGGAGTTCAACAGCATCCACTATGGATAAAATTCATTTCTGTATCAGTTTTTCGAGGTTGCGTTGGAGGTCTATTTTCCTGTTGATACCTGTGCAGCTATATGACTATAGGACAACGCACACTAGTCTCTTCCGTGACGCCAGTGTAGAGTTCTCTGTTCTCTGTAGAGTACTCGCATGGCCCGAGTAGGCACGGAGATCATCGTAGAGGGAGACTATCTTTCCTGGGACCATTCTAGCATTTTTACTTTCAAAAAGCGTTTCGTGCAGGACCGTCAAAGAGTGTGAAGACTGATGTTAATTGTGACCCTCAACTAAATTATCTACATGTGTGACATTTTACGTCCCTGAAAAGTCTTCATAATAGACGACTGAATTTGTGTGACCTAGAGAGCGGAGGAAATATACTTCCGAACACTATGCTGTCTGTCAACCGCTGTTGTACGTAGCAAAGTTGCAACGCCGGAAAACTGTAGTGAAACGCAGGAAGTTCTGAAGACGATCAATGATTGGTGCACATGCCGCCAGTTGACCGTGAACGTAAATAAATGTATTGCATGTACATAGACGGAGAGATCGATGGCTGACCGATTACGCTGTTGACGACAAATTAGAGGAAATAGTAACAACCAAAAAGTACCTAGGAATATCAGTCCATATCGACCTAAAACTAGTTGTAGGAAAAGCAGATGACAGGCTGAGATCTGTTGCAGGAATCTTAAGTGATTATAATTGATCCACGAAAGAAGTGGCTTAGAAAACACACGTTCGCCCGTTCTTTAAGCATTGCTCGTCAGCTTGGTAGTACCTTTACCAAGTAAGTCTAACAGACGAGATGGAAAGGGTTCAAAGAATAGCAGCATGTTTCTTCACAGGTACGTGACTGATAAATTCTAGTGGCAGACGCTACAGCGGAAGCGTTGTGTATCGCGGAGAGGTTTGCACGGTCCACTGTGACCACCGCCTATGGTCGACGTTAACATGCAGTAACCACTCACAGACGGCTGGTGGCAGCACTAGCGTGGAGGGTATACAAAACGTGTCGGGGGACGCGAACAATGCAGTCGTTATCGTAATAGGGGAACGGAGCGATTCATCTGAGACATGATCAAAATGGTTCAAATGGCTCTGAGCACTATGGGACTTAACAGCTATGGTCATCAGTCCCCTAGAACTTAGAACTACTTAAACCTAACTAACCTAAGGACAGCACACAACACCCATCCATCACGAGGCACAGAAAATCCCTGACCCCGCCGGGAATCGAACCCGGGAACCCGGGCGTGGGAAGCGAGAACGCTACCGCACGACCACGAGATGCGGGCTGAGACATGATCATTGGCTTTCGGGCCAAGGGAAGAAGCATTTCCGAAACGGCTAAGTTTGTAAACTGTTCGCGTGCCGCCGTGGTGAAAGTATACCGCGCATGGTAAAATGGTGCTATCCAAAACCGGTTTCCTAGGCAACTGTGGTGCACCGCGGGCCAGGCGTGAGAGACGGCTGCGGAGATGCGTAAGGGCGAATAGACGTGCAGCTGTTGAGCAAGTGACCACACAGATGAACTAAGGGGCTACGAGCAGTGGCTCCTGAACGACAGTTCAGAGAACGTTGCTGCGTATGAGTCTCCACAGCAGGCGCCTGCTTCGTGCACCCATGCTGGTTGCATCGGTGACAAGGGCTGGAAATTGCGCGCCAGTAGCGCAACTGGACGTCGACTGAGCGGTGACAGGTGACCTTTCGAGACGAATCACGTTTTATCAGATGGGTGGCCACTGGCGTGTACGGCACAAATGGTGATTATTCAACCTTTTGGCAGGTGGTCTCATTAATGTGACTGGACAGTGTATAATTAAAATTCCGAGACCGTACGTTCTAAGAAGAGTCTGTCAATGTATGAGGATCGTTCAATAGCCGCGCGGCATTAGCCGAGCGGTCTCAGGCGCTGCAGTCATCGACTGTGCGGCTGGTCCCGGCGGAGGTTCAAGTCCTCCCTCGGGCATGGGTGTGTGTGTTTGTCCTTAGGTTAATTTAGGGTAAGCAATGTGTAACTGACTGATGACCTTAGCAGTTAAGTCCCATAAGATTCCACACACTATTTTTTTGTTGATCGTAATGCCCCACATTTCTTTAAAAAGCCATTAATACACATCGACAACGCCCTTGTTGGTGCTTCACATTTGGTGTTTGTTCTGTGCGCCGGTGAAGTTTCGAACCGTTCTGGCACATGGCAGAGCCGTAGTACAGCGTCAAAATTGTGTCTGCATACGACTCACGTTACAAGCAGCGTGCAGTTATTGAATTCTTGTGTGCAGAAAAAGAAACCGTGGTGAACAGCCATAAACGTTTGTGTGCGGTGTATGGCGATGCTGCAGCTGACAGGAGTGCAGTTGGGCTATAGGTAAAGAAAGTTGCAGCTTTAGGAAATGCAGAAACAGTGCTCCACTATCATCCAAGCTCGGAACTTCCAGTCACAGCCACTGTTCAGACATGCTGAATCGTGCGGATGCCATTATTCGAGCCGACCACTTCTCTACCATTCTCTACGGGGAACAATTTTGAAAATGACGAGAGACGGTGAAAACATGGTTACGCCCACAGGACAAGAGCTTTTACCAGCAGCGAATACATGCTCTTCCACAACGTTGGCGTACGACCATAGAACGTGACGGGGACTACGTAGAAAAATAGGACATGGACAAGACATGTTGACGTATATTGCCACCAAATTTTGACTCTTAGCAATAAATATGTGGTGAAAAAAAAGTGGGACAGTCCTTATTGAAGGACCCTCGTATTACTTTGTCCCACATAAGGCTCGCGGAAATATAGGGAAAAAACTGGAGGATTACCAGAAGTACGAGTAGTTCTTCCCACACATTACTCGCGAATATAACAGGTAAGGAGGGAAGTGATAGTAATACCTTAAGTACTCTCCGCCACACAGTAAGGCGTCTTGTGGAATGCTGATGTAGGTATTAAGATTCTATCCAAATTCAGATGCTCGTGCTTATTTTTCGTCTTTGCCTGAAAAGTAACTTTTCAACCCTGTAGCTTTATAATCACATATTGTGGCAATTTTTTTTTTTTTTTTTTTTACGTCTAGCGGCAATTTCGGAGATTGAACCCTTTCATCATTAATAGGTTATGAGAGTTCCGTCGCACCGTATATGCTGGAGATATGTACGAACCGCCTACGGCACTGCTAAGAGTTGGTCGCAGATGATACGTAACTGTGTTGTGTGTGTTTCATGGTATTCTTCTCTGTGATCGAGAACAAATTCAGCCCGCCAGACGCAGTGTCCTACCCGTCGTGCAACACGCAGCCCAGCTGGACAGGACGTCATTAAACCGGTGACAGCCATTTGACGTCATTAACGGACCCGCCAGTGGAAAATCTAATAAAAGCCCAAATTGCGTTGTTTTGCCATGTAGTCGGAAGTCCTGCTATTGCTTGCGAAACACGGCGTGTGCCCGGCAATGGACGGGGGTGTTCGTATTCAGTACTGTCATCAGTGCATGAATAGCGCATCAAATGAAATAATGTGACAAGTTTAAAAAGACAAAAGCTGCACCACTGCTAAAAATTACCCCTGTAAGAACTTCATAATGGCATCTAGGCTCGCTGGTTTTTGGTGTAGCCAGGACCTGCTTTAGGACTGTTATAGAAGTTTCGAAGCCATCAGTTTCTAGTGGAAATAATATATAGGTCCTTATATTTTTCCAATTGTATCGAAATGTGAGTTGTTATACACTAGATTTAAAAACCTGGAAGACTGTCGTACGCTACCGTTAATTACCACAGTAGACCCACTGACAATATCAGCGCGAACACCACAACGTTATCACACAGCCCATAAGAGGGCACTGTTGCCTTACGTCAGTCCCTTTACGACTGGTTCTTATTAACGAATTTCTCTTGTTGCCCTTATTTAATTAATGACACGTTTTTGAAACCGTACTTCATTATGGTTCTCTTAACAGCTTTTTATTTATATACTTGCAAGCGTTTTTAATATGAGGACTTGTATTTTGTACTTTCGTACACAACTTTTTGTAGAATTTCACTGTGAATGATAACATAAAAAGTCTGTATCTATTATGAACTTCGGATGTGACAGCCGTTGATATGCGCATATACCACTATTTTTTGAAAGCATTAAAACTTCATTAAAAATGTAAAATTTTATAACTTCCATTATTTTTAATCCTGTTTATTATTTTAAGCTATTATGAGGGTGGTTTGAAAAGTTCTCGGAATCGCCACGAGAGGTCAGCGCTAGCGCATCCAGTTGTTCCGTGATATTCATTGGACTGTTGCCTGTAAACACATGTAACATCAGTGCTCTTGGAAGAGAGCTGTGGCGGTGACATGGTTCTGTTGTTGTTTCCCCGTAGCGATTTGCGAAGATGGAAAAAAATCGAGATTCGAGCAGTGATTAAGTACTTCGTAAAGAAAGGTATGAGGGCAAAGGACATACAAGCCGATTTCCAGAATACACTGGGGGACTCTGCTCCTTCATACTCAACTGTTGCCAAGTGGACAAATGAATTTAAATTTGGTCGGGAGAGGTTAGATGATGATCCGCGCATTGATCGGCCAAGATGTATCACTACTCAAGAAATCATTGCAAAAGTGCACTAAATGGTCATGGAGGATCGCCGATTGAAAGTGCTTGAAATTGCTCACGCTTGCCAGATATCATCTGAAACGGTATATCGCATTTTAACTGAAGAATGAAAAATAAAAACTTATCTGCAAGATAGGTGCCGCAACTCTTGACGCTGGTCAGAAACACATGAGAATGGATATATCGGAACAATGTTTGGCCCGTTTTAGGAGAAACGAACAAGATTTCTTGCACCGGTTTTTGATCACAGATGAAACTTGGGTACACTATTATACCTCAGAGACAGAACAACGGTCAGATCAGTGGAAATATGCTGATTCTCTGCCACCAAAGAAAGCAAACACTATTCCTTCGGTGGGGAAGGTCATGGCGCCAGTGTTCTGGGATGCGAAGCGGATTCTGTCTGTAGATTATCTCCCCACTGGGCAAACAATTACTGGAGAATACTATGCTGACCTCCTGGACAAATTTCAATAAAAGATCCGCGAAAAAAGGTCAGGTTTAGCAAGGAAGAAAGTCATCTTCCATCAAGGCAATGCGTGGCCGCACACATGTGCCGTCACCATGGAAAAATTACACGAACTAAGGTATGAATTGTTGCCACACCCGCCTTACTCACCTGATATGGCTCCGTCAGACTTCCATCTCTTCCCAAAACTGAAAATTTTTCTTGTAGGACGAAGATTCACTTCAAACGAAGAATTGATAGCTGGAGTTGACAACTATTTTGCAGCCCTGGAAGAAACTCATTTTCGAGATGGAATCAAGGCACTGGAACATCGTTGGACCAAATGCATTAATCTACAAGGAGACTACAGTGAAAAATAAAAAAAGTTTCAGTGAAGTAAGCTCTTTTTTTCTATTCCGTACCGAGAACTTTTCAAACCACCCTTGTACTTTAAAAACAACGTATAGAACACATAAATGGACAGCGCTGTTATCTTCCCCGCTTCGTCTATGGTCTTAGTTTTTCCTAATTTCCCATAACCCTCTCTTCCACAACCTATACATATTACAAAAATGGATGTGTGCGTGTGTGTGTGTGTGTGTGTGTGTGTGTGTGTGTGTGTGTGTGGTGCCTAAACCACTGGACCGATTTCAATCACACTTGGTACACATCTACCTTACTGTCGGGCAACAATCGCTGTGGGGGTAAGAATCACCTATCACAGTTAGGAGGTACGGCGTCATGAACAAGAAGATGTGTGAAAAACTGCCGCATCACGCATGATTCTTAAATTTATTACTTCTGTGCTACCAAATCTACTCACAATAAATTTCGTAGAGATTATCCACAAGCCGGCCGGAGTGGCCGTGCGTTTCTAGGCGCTACAGTCTGGAACCGCGTGACCGCTACGGTCGCAGGTTCGAATCCTGCCTCGGGCATGGATGTGTGTGATGTCCTTAGGTTAGTTAGGTTTAAGTAGTTCTAAGTTCTAGGGGACTGATGACCTCAGAAGTTAAGTCCCATAGTGCTCAGAGCCATTTGAATCTTTTTAAAAATTTCGGATGATGACATAATCTGCACATTAAGAAATATAATCTTATGTTAAAGGTTTTACCCAGTAAGTTAAGTACTGAAGTTAGAAACTGCGTCTTGAGGTAGTACAACTCACAGCTTGCAAGTTATCCCGACTGTACTTACGCTGAACGAGAATGAGAATGAGAGAACTTCGTGACTTCCGAACAACTTTGCTCATAATTTCAAACTTTTTCGAAACTTTTCCTCGGTGACACCCTCCGCTCCCGCTCCCTGCCAAATTAATGAAATGAAATAAGTCTACCGCTTATAACATTTTCGTTGCTCTCGCAGTAAAACTTCAGCATCAGGAATGATGTTTTAATTTATTGCTTCCTTACTACTAGCTTCATTCCCAACACGTTTTTCAGACAGTATTCACTTACTGTGTGATTATTATTAACGCCTATAAAGCCCCGAAGCTTGGTTATAGCAAGGACAAAATTTTGTAGTTTCTACGTTTAGAGCAGACCAGATTTACAAAAGGTATTCAACAAAAGAGGTGCTTAGCAGAGAGATGTGCAGCAATCGCGTGTGGCGAGATATGTCGTCTGGTGACGCCACATATTCAACGTTTGTCATCCACTTTCGGAGTGTTTCCCGACACTGGCAGCCCCATATGTCTTATATTAAATTACTTGTCTCACCGTCAACTACGTCGCTTCAGGTTTTTTTAACGTTAATAAGAATCACCCTGTATGCCACTGAATGTACCTGCAAAATTAGATTGTAGGACCAATAGTTCAGGAGATGTGACGTCATAAAAACACTGAGATGCGTGAAAAACTTGCTTTTCTTAAAACGGAACTCAAATTACTCAGACTGTACTCATACAGTGAATAATCAGAAAGTAATGAACCCAACACAATTAGGGTTTTGCGTCCTCAACCACAAAGGTTTTACACGCTAAACGCCAACTTATTTGTAAAGTAATCAGACGTTTGAAGCCGAAACAGAAGTGTACATTTTTCGCTTTGACGAAATACAAAGGTATGTTTGGACCTTGCCTTGAAAAGAAAGCTAAACAATATTCATTTGTCACCTGACTTTTTTCATACAATATTGGTATTGGAAGAAAGACAAGTCAAACGCATTGCTATTTGTTTTTAATTTGCCTTAGCATTTAATACGTAAAGGGAAAGAGAGAAAACAGGTAGTTCTGAAACATACGGAAGAAGTGTGAACTGCATTGGGCAGTGAGATGGAAAATGCATTTTATCTGTACTTTCTTCGATATGGCTGTAAGGGAAACTGACGAAGGTTATAAGGTGACAAAGTGTTAATATTATCTGACCTATTTCAACAGTTTTCTTGACATTCAGGTTTTCCTACATATTCTGCAACTTGACTTAACATTGTTTCATCATGTTTAGTGGATTTAGTTAAAAATCTTAAAACGTAAACCCATATTTTGTGGAAAAACAGGACGTTACGGATAAAAGTCGTGGCCACTTCTGTTTTCTGTTACATTTTACACTTATTTACGAGGTGTCGTCTGAAAACAACATCCAAACTACGAAACTGATTCGATGTCTTCCAGTCTTGTTTGAACGTTTAACCACACTATGAGCTGTATTTGTTTTGGAATTGCTGTCTCGCTCAATCTTTTAAGTGACAACATTTTCGCCATTATTGTATTATTTATTACAATTTCCATAGAAGCATCTTTTCAGTTAAGTCATTTTCAAACGAATAAGGTGCTGACATGAGTCGTATAGGCGCACATCCTGTTTACTTATTTTGCTAATGCTGGCAACTGCTGTGTTTTTGGCACTTTGACCAGAGCCGGACATGTGTGGTCTATGTAATGGGTGTTTTCTTTTTTTTTAACTTGGAACAACTAAAAATCTCGAAAAATACTCATCGTGCGAAAAAAAATGTTCCAGATGAGAAGTTAATATTTTGAAATGGGGCATCTGCATGTGCTAAAACTGTACACCCTCTAACTTCCCTCCTCCTCCCCCTCCCCCCTCACATTTCCCGATGAGGGGTCAACGTTTTATTTTCAAATGGGAATCCCTTTTTTTATTGCGGATTCGGATCCTACGCCAAAAGATATCTAGGGTCTGTCTGAAATGATTTTTTCCATTCGTGGTAGATGACGCCGTAATCGGCGCGAGAGTTAGGCGGTTGGACAGAAGAGCACACCGATATCAGCCACCCTTTTGGTGAGATGCGACGGCGCGCAATGAAACCAAGGATCCTGATGGTGTGGAGACTAACCGAAATCAAACCCGAAGGGATTCTGCAAATTTGATTGAAGGGTAAAATTTTTACGTTTTGACTCTTAAACGTCTGGCAAGTAAGCTACTTTTAACATAATGTGGTTTTCTGTCCCCTTCAGGGTTGATTTAGATAAGAGCCCACACTATGACGATGCTTGATTCCGGTGAGTGCCCTCGAATCTCACCATCACAGTGACTGATATCGGTGCGTTTTTCCACCCAACCTCCGTAACTCTCTCGCCGATTATAGCGCCATCTATCACGAATGGAAAAAATTAATTCAGACAGACCCTAGATATTTTTTGATGTAGAACCCGAATCGGCAAAAGATGGTTCCTACTTGAAAATAAAAGGTCAGCGGTAAGGGGAGGGGGGTTACTGCTTATCCAGTTTTAGCACAGACACATGCACCTCCCTTGAAAATATTAACTTTTCATCTGAAACATTTTTTTTTCATACGATGCTTATTTTTCCAAGTTAAAACAAATATCCTGTATACCTGTGATCTTCCGCCTCCTACCGAAACAGATAGTCCCATCAGCCACCGTGCCAAGAGCATCCTTATAGCGAACGATTAGTAGGTGGCTTGCTAAGTATAGATGTGTATGTAGAGCAGCCGTCAGTGCGGCTGAAAGCGCAGACGCATCAGTAGAAAGGTTTCCAATGTTGCAGGCTGTTGCAAAGACCTATTAGTCTTCTGACTGGTTTGAAGGGACCCGCCACGAATTTGTCTCCTGTGCCAACCTCTTCATGTCCGAGTAGTGCTTGCAACCTCAATTATTTGCTGGATATATTCCAGTCTCTGCCTTCCTCTACAGTTTTTACCCTCTACAGCTCCCTCTAGTATCACGGAAATCATTACACAATGTCTTAATAGGTGTCCTACCATCCTGTCCCTACTTCTTGTCAGTGTTTTCCATATATTCCTTTCCTCGCCTAGTCAGCGGAGAACATCCTCATTCCTTATCAGTCGACATAATTTTCAACGGTCCCCTGTAACACCACATCTCCAATGCTTCGATCTCTTCTGTTCTCGTTTTCCCCCAGTCCACGACTCACTGCCACAGACTGCTGCGCCCCAGTCTTACATTCTCAGAAATTTCTTCTATATTCGATACTAGCACACTTCTCTTGGCCAGGAATGCCCTTTTGTTTGTGGTAGTCTGATTTTTATTCGCCTTGCTCCGTCCGTTTGCTGCCTAGGTAGCAGAATTCCATAACTTCGTCTTCTGCTACTTGTAATTACTTTCATCTTTCTTCGACTCTCCGTCACTACATACGGGGCTACAAGTTCCGATATTCAGTTAACCACAAAATTCGTTAGGAATACTTGATTTTAGTATTCATGCGATGCAATCAATATTAATTTACATATGTAACTTTGATATTAAGACAGTTATTTGGGTCGTTAGTTGTGAGATTTTTTTGTAATAATTTTTTAATGTCTAAAGTCGTAAAATAACAACTTATCCCGACTTGGGGCAAATTGTTAACGAGCCGGGGTAAGTTGTTACCATATTTGTTAAAACTATTGTTTGTGAAATAAAAAACAATAAATCATTAAACCATGTCTGTTCATTTAAGTAATAATCAACAATGTCGTACGTATCATTAGGTAAATATTTGTATGTTATATAATATGTAACTATAATTTGTACTTAAACTATTATTAACCCTTTAGTATTTATCAAATAGCTTGTAACTACTCAGCCTTGATAATGCAATCATATAGGCCTTGTCTTAGGCTGATAATATCTATCATATTGCCGTCATAGGCAGAGAAATCGTATACTTATAATTAACTTATCATCAGCACAATCACTGTTCGGGTATAGATAGGTTAATAAGGCTTGATTCCGCCTACATCTGTAATGGGCCCAGTTCTTATATTCTTGACACTGAACCCACTCTCCCCCAGAACGTGAATTGGAGTATCTGTCACAGCACACTAGGCAATGATACTCTAAACCGTCCTCTTCACCCTCAGACCTTTCACTACTCGTTTGTAAAACCTGTCATTTAACGGACTTCGCCTTCCCTTTGTCTTTTCCTTTTGTGTTTCCGTGTGTTGTTTTACCTTTTCCTTTATTTCTTCTCACTCTTTTATTGTTGATGTTCACTTTTACTGTTCCACTAAGGCTTTTTTTACTGGAGTATCGTTTAAAATAGCGGATTTTCTAAGACGTCCCCTTCGGAAAAGGACTTACTGCTTCTGAAAAGAAAGGGACTTGATCTCCGAGTTGTTCTTCTATGACACCAGAAGATGCAGGCAGACTGACAACCCTTGATGGCAGAGGCGCATCAACTTTGTTTGTAACACATCGCGATATTTTCTACCCCAGATCCTAGCTTTTTGACAAATCTGTATGAAGTCATATGGCAAATATCTCATTCTTTGGCAACAGTTTTTATTTTCCTTCCATCGTTGAAAACTGAATCTGCTGCTTTTGGATTCAACTCCTGAGACACAGAACTTCGTGTTGTTTCTCGGGTATATGTCCTCATACTACAAAAGAAAAAAATAACGATATTTATACTCCATTGGTGGCACAAACGAATTGGGGCAAGTTGTGGCCACAGCGTGCCCCCGATAAAAGGAGCATCTAGCTTCAATCACACATGTTGAAATAGAAGCAAGATATTGGTTACCTCACGAAATATAGCTAATTTACGCATTGTGTACCAAAACAGTAGCTAAATCCTTACAATAAAATACTAAAATACTAAAGGCTAGTCGTTAAAATTCGTGAGATAGACCAAAAATACCAAATAAGAAAATATTTACTTACGTGAACCAGCGACGCAGGTGCTGTCGTTCGAATGTTCCGGGGACCACTAGCATGTTTACGATGGCTGCCGTCGATGCGCTGTGGCGTTTCATTTCACGGCATGTTTACTTCATATTCATATCTCTTTCCCTTGCGGAGTTATTTCAGCTTACCTCGGTAACTTCTAGCCCTGCTCTACCCATTAGACTGTTCAGCCCATTCAACGGATTCTGTAATTCATTCTGTCACTGAGGATAGCAATGTCATCAGCGAACCTTATCACTGATATCCTTTCACGTTGAATTTTAATCTCACCTGGAAACCTGGCCTATTTGGCCAGGAGTGATTGACTGGGAGGAGGGAGGGGGGTTGGTGATTGCTGGGCTACGCCGCAGGTGGGCAGTGACGTAGTTGTGAGGCTAAAGAGGGCGCGCGTGGGCGCGAGTTTAGCCGGGGCGGCCGGCAATGGCTTGCGACCTTTGCGTGGGTCGCAGCAGCCGTGTTTAATTCAGCGCGCCGCGCACAGCCGCCCAGCTGATCGCGGATCGACCGCCTCTCGGCCCGCGCCCTGGGCAATGCTCGCTGCTGCCCCCACACCCTGCTCAGCGTCCAAGAGGTGGTCTTCCTTACAACGTCTACCTTCCCCACAGGTGTTTTATTTATACGTTGCTAGCTTAAAAAAATATGGCTCTGAGCACTATGGGATTTAACATCTGTGGTCATCAGTCCTCTAGAACTTAGAACTACTTAAACCTAACTAATCTAAGGACATCACACACATCCAAGCCCGAGGCAGGAATCGAACCTGCGACCGTAGCAGTCGCGCGGTTCCGGACTGAGCGCCTAGAACCGCGATACCACCGCGGCCGGCTGCTAGCTTAGAGCCTGCTGCTTCGCTCGCATAGACTGTATACCCTGCAGAGTTTTTTTTTTCATTTTGTTTTTGTTTAATCTAATTTTTATGTTGTTGGTCAACTGCAACACCCTCTAAGCTTTCCACACTACCTAAGGCCATACAAGCATGGTCTTATCGGAATGTACTAGAAAGCGCTGCTGGTAGCTGGAGTCCAAAGTTGTTGTTAATCATGCATTTGCTTTCTTGTGGAGATATTTCCATAGCAACTTTCATCTCCTAACAAATGTTTCTGTATACCTAAACGAGAAGTGAATGCCAATTCTCATAAATTTAGATTTAAATTTTTTTAATGTAACGAAACATTTTCTTTAAAAAATTCATCCACTATTGCACTTCCTTATGGGTTGAATTTCCAGAAACCCTGCAACATGTATTTTTTTTATTTCTAACCGAGAAGTTAAATGCCAACTGTTACAGATGTAGCCTTAAAATGCTTTAGTAGTTCTTTAGCAATCATTTATTTTCAAAAAAACTTTCACCTTCTATTTTACCCCCTTAGTGGCTGAATTTACAAAAATGCCGAAACATGTATTTTTGTAATTTTTTGACTGAGAAACCAAATACCAGTTTTCCTAACTCTAGCTCAAAATTCCCTTAATAGCGATATACTTTCAAAAAGCCTTTCATCGCCTGTATCATCCCCTTAGGAATGGAACTTCGGACAATCCCTCCTTAAACGATGCCTACGGTATAAGGTTCATACCCTCTCCAAAAATTAAAAAAAAAATAGGAATGTGAGTAAGCTACTACAAACAGCTTACTGAACGCATTATTGAGGCCATGATAGATACGAAGCCCACGCCTACCACAGTAGTACAAGTATATATACCACCTAGCTCCGCAGATGACGAAGAGGTTGATGAAATGTATGATGAGATAAAAAAAATTATTCAGATAGTGAAGGGAGACGAAAATTTAATAGTTATGGGTGACTGGAATTCGATAGGAAAAGGAAGAGAAAGAAACGTAGTAGGTGAATATGGAATGGGTGTAAGGAATGAAAGAGGAAGCCGCCTAGTAGAATTTTGCATGGAGCATAACTTAATCATGAAAGAAAAAAATTTGTATTGGAGGACAGCTTGGAGGGTAAAAATCGTAGAGGGAGACCAAGAGATGAATACACTAAACAGATTCAGAAGGATGTAGGTTGCAGTAGGTACTGGGAGGTGAAGAAGCTTGCACAGGATAGAGTAGCATGAGGAGCTGCATCAAACCAGTCTCTGGATTGAAGACCACAACAACAAACAACCCTCTCCAGACTTCAAGCTTCTATACTTACCAGTTTATGCTGGGCGATGATAAGTCAGTTAATCAGTATTACCCTATTTCACCCCCTCATGAGTGTAATTTCCAAAAAAAGTGACATGCGTATGGTTTACTTCTAACAGAGAAACGGAATACAAATTTTCATATATTTAACTTACAATGCTTGTACAATGAAATATTTCCATAAAAACTTTCATCCCCCGTTTCACCCACCATAGGGGTTGAATTTCCAAAAACCGTAAAACTCGTATTTGTTTATTTCTAACTGAGAAGCCAAATTTAATTTTTCAGAGATTTATCTTTAAAAATGTCTTCCTAATAAAATGTTTCCATAACAAATGTCATCCCCCATTTCACTCCCTTAGGGGTTCAGTTCCACGAACACTGAAACACGTGCGAACCATTCAACGAAACATCGTCAATATGGGCTTTTGGAGCCGAAGGCCCACTCGTTTACCATTGATGACTTTACGACACAAAGCTTTACGCCTCGCCTATGCCCGTCAACATCGATGTTGGACTGTTGATGACTGGAAATATGTTGCCTGGTCGGACGAGTCTCGTTTCATATTGTATCGTGAGGATTGGACGTGTACGGGTATGGAACAGCCTCATAATCAATGCACCCTGCACTTCAGCAGAGGACTGTTCAAGTTGGTGGAGGCACTGTAATGGCTGGAGCGTGTGCTGTTGGAGTGATATGGGACCCCTGATAGTCTAGATATGACTCTGACAGGTGACACGTGCGTAACAGCCTCATAATCAATGCACCCTGCACTTCAGCAGAGGACTGTTCAAGTTGGTGGAGGCACTATAATGGCTGGAGCGTGTGCTGTTGGAGTGATATGGGACCCATGATAGTCTAGATATGACTCTGACAGGTGACACGTGCGTAACAGCCTCATAATCAATGCACCCTGCACTTCAGCAGAGGACTGTTCAAGTTGGTGGAGGTACTGTAATGGCTGGAGCGTGTGCTGTTGGAGTGATATGGGACCCCTGATAGTCTAGATATGACTCTGACAGGTGACACGTGCGTAACAGCCTCATAATCAATGCACCCTGCACTTCAGCAGAGGACTGTTCAAGTTGGTGGAGGTACTGTAATGGCTGGAGCGTGTGCTGTTGGAGTGATATGGGACCCCTGATAGTCTAGATATGACTCTGACAGGTGACACGTGCGTAACAGCCTCATAATCAATGCACCCTGCACTTCAGCAGAGGACTGTTCAAGTTGGTGGAGGCACTGTAATGGCTGGAGCGTGTGCTGTTGGAGTGATATGGGACCCCTGATAGTCTAGATATGACTCTGACAGGTGACACGTGCGTAACAGCCTCATAATCAATGCACCCTGCACTTCAGCAGAGGACTGTTCAAGTTGGTGGAGGCACTATAATGGCTGGAGCGTGTGCTGTTGGAGTGATATGGGACCCCTGATAGTCTAGATATGACTCTGACAGGTGACACGTGCGTAACAGCCTCATAATCAATGCACCCTGCACTTCAGCAGAGGACTGTTCAAGTTGGTGGAGGCACTGTAATGGCTGGAGCGTGTGCTGTTGGAGTGATATGGGACCCCTGATAGTCTAGATATGACTCTGACAGGTGACACGTGCGTCAGTTCAAAATGTGTGTGAAATCTTATGGGACCAAACTGCGGAGGTCATCGGTCCCTAAGCATACGCATTACTTAAATTAACTTACGCTAAGGACAACAAACACATCCATGCCCGAAGGAGGACTTGAACCTCCGACGGGGGGAGGCCGCGCGGACCGTGACAAGACGCCTTGACCGGGCGGCTACCCCGTGCGGCGAAAACGGTTGGGTATCCTTCCTTGTCAGATCCACTAAAAAAATCACTTTGGCGTATAATCAAATCTAATCGATGTAGATTGCTGTCTGCAGCTGTTCTTTCGCAACAAGGCAATGCATTAGCTCCTACCAAACAAAGACCTTGCTACAATTACAGACGTGAAGTTTGCTTATCTTCTCAGCAGACCTGTCTTCGAGTGATTTATACATGTCTCGGTCACTTAGATAAGTATTGGGTAATATCAAGTTGACATAATTTTTCAGAGGTTCACATGGCCACCATTTCCAAATGAGACAGTTTTTCTGAGTCTCGTACATTCAGCAACAGCGTCTCGTTTGGAAACGATGGCCATGTGGACTTCTGAAAAATTATATCATTGTGGTTTTGTGATCCGTTCGTATGCCCGAGAAGAATTCCACAAATCACGTGTGTCAGATTCCATTTCGAATTTCGAGTCCCCGTGCTGTACTTAACTTACTTGTCGCGACAGCAGAACAATGTCACTAAAATTCCAAATCACAGTTTGACTAATGTAAGACTATCTTTCTCCGCCACCAACGTAGGTAGCAATGTTCATAGGTAGTAATAAAACAATGATACACAAAGCTGACAACATTTTATTCGTAAAAAGTGTATCTTTTGCTGTTTCCGTTAAGTGAATTCAATGTAGTTTTCCTTACACATACCCTCTAACTAAGAAGTATCACCACGTTTTTAACTAATCTGAAACTGTTAACACGTGCTCACCCAATATTCTTACTTTGACGAGTTTCTCTGCACGTAGGTCACGCAGCTGCATGATGCAACGGTTCAATTACCAGCTCTGCGGATGCACTGACAGCAATGTCAATATGCCCTCGGGGAGTTCGACGGCCAGTCGGCAACAGGAGAAAAAACAACAGGGATAATTGGATCAGGCCATATCGGTTGCAGATGACAGTAAAGAAAAGCAAAATAATAGGCGGCTGATTCTGCTTGCTACTCACGCCTGTGGGAAATGAGAAGACTGCAGTGCAAAACACTACGTTCGTGTACATGCTGGGCTCAGTATTTTACATCATTATTATAAACAAAGCAGATGATTTATTTAAAAATAACCTCTCTAAATTTGATTCGTTTTCGTACTTTTGGCCGAAACTGGTAACCATGGTCGAAACCTACTATCTTCATTGATTAAACACAACTGAAGAAAACCCGAATTATTGCAGTTCGAAAATAGGAAATTTCAGCAAAAGCAACCGATGTCCAAGATATTTCTCACAAAAAGAGCCACTGTTATTTTACATTGTCTATTTTTCTTAGAATGTTAACGACGTTTCGCATCATCTCCATTTAGAAAGAGTAGTTTTCAAGAGAAGGCAGAAATAAATTACTTCTTTTTCTATTTCACTATAGGAAAAGCAAGTAAAATTTGGACAGGGATGAAGCTTTGTTACAGATGAAAGTGGTTGTTACCATAAAAACTTTGGATTTACTGTATGTGATATATATTTTGGTTCAAGGACTGAAATTGTTAGATTGGATAAATTTATCTTTTCTACATGAGAGGCCAAACAATCAGAATCTCTTCTTTGTTTCAAGCAAGAGGAGAATCAATTCAGTACAGTACCGGGTGAATTATTACTACGAGGGTTGGAACTTTAATAGTGGCGGCTATTTATGTACACTTTGTACAAAATAGATACATGTTTCAAAGTTTTACTGACCCTCAAAGTAGTGACCAGCTTTGTGTATAACCCGTTGCCAGCGATGTGGAAGTCGTAGGATACTCTTAACAGTTCCAGTTGTGTTGACAGTTCGAGCGGCGCGACATATTGCGCGACAAATTTGTAGCAGTTCTGAAGCGAATGCCGTGAAGTGTTTCTTTCAGTTTAGAAATCAAGTTGAACTTACGAGGTCTTAAGTCAGGGGAGTGCAGTAGGTGGTATAGCACTTTGCAGCACCATCAGCCAAACAAATCAGTAACAGCTTGCACTGTACGCGCTTGAGCATTGTGCTGCAAAATGATGGTCAGGTCCTGCAGAAAGTGTCATCACTTCTGTCTCTATGCTGTTAATCTTTGGAACACAATCTACGACGGGCCATTCGTCGAAAGTAACACTCTAGACAGTCCATGACGCTGCGATAATACTCTATGGATGATAGCTTCTTGGAGACTTACTCTTGAAATTCAGATTGTAAACGCTGTATTAATTGTACCTAATTTTCCATTCCTCAGACAGGAAGCGTAATTTTCTCTTCCCAGAGTTTAAAATATAGAACAGGTGGATTGGAAAGTATAGGAAGGTGGAACTGTATTAATATGAATAATCTAACGAACCGCATTGCTCTTTACATTGGTAAGCAGCCGGTTCCATTGCATGCACAATGTAAACAATCTGCTCACTGCGTATGTATACTTTCAACTCATGTTCCTAGTCAGCCAGTGCTCTTAACAATAATGACTTTGCAAAAAATAAAGAAAACGTAGACATTGTTTCTGGCCAATACCTCAAGTAAACGAAATTCCCGTTACTGACTGTATGATAATAATAATAATAATAATAATAAAAGAGACATGTCATACATTTCCACTGATGTACACCATCTGAGCAAAGGTATCCAGACACCTGTTAGTGAACGTTAATGTATAGTACGTCCACACTTCGTCTTTACGAGTGCTTGAACTACGCTGCGAACACTTTCACTGAAGTGTCAGTGTCTGTGGAGGAATGGCAGTTCATTCTTCCTCAAGTGCCGAAACCAGAGAAGATGGTGATGTTACGCGCTGGGGACTGAAGGGGCAGACCAGTCCATTTCAGAAATGTTACTGTCCATAAACCATTGCCTCACAAATGCTGCTTTATAACGGGGTGCATTTTCAGGCTGATGCAAACAGTTATCGTCACCGAATTGTTCCTCTACTGAACGCAGTACACACTGCTGTAAAATGTGGCCATAACCTTCCGCATTTAGCGTTTTCTTAAGCGCTGTAAGGGGGAAACACCTTAATCGCGAAAAAACACCGCTATTTGTAACATCACCTCCACTGTGCTTCACTGTTGGCACTACGCGTGATAGCAGGAACTGCCATAGGGTCTAGCATGATTCATAACTCCAAGTCACTCGTCTGAGTCATCCACTGTCCGGCGGCGCCGATCTTTACAGCATCTCAAACGTCACTAATCACTGACTGCAGAAATGTGTCGCTTATGAGGATCTATCCGACCATTGTAAAATGGTTCAAATGGCTCTATGCACTATGGGACTTAACATCTGAGGTCATCAGTCCCCTAGAACTTAGAACTACTTAAACCTAACTAACCTAAGGACATCACACACATCCATGCCCGGGGCAGGATTTGAACTTGCGACCGTAGCAGCAACACGGTTCCGGGCTGAAGCGCCTAGAACCACTCGGTCACAGCGGCCGGCCCGACCATTGTACCCCAATTTTTTAAACTGGGCACACACAACTGACGTGCTAGCACGTTGGGATTCAGACTAATTCCTACCGTTGATTTCATGCGGTTATTACAACCGCACTCCGCAAGACCCAACGATCTCTATTCGTCAGTACACGAGGTCTGCCTGGTCTTGCTTTAGCTGTGATTTTCCCTTCTCGTTTCCACTTCAGAATCAAATCACCAACAGTCGACTTGGGCAGCTTGGCTTCAAGTGCTTCAAATGGCTCTGAGCACTATGGGACTTAACTCCTGAGGTCATCAGTCCCCTAGAACTTAGAACTACTTAAACCTAACTAACCTAAGGACACCACACACATCCATGCCCGAGGCAGGATTCGAACCTGCGACCGTAGCGGTCTCGCGGTTCCAGACTGTAGTGCCTAGAACCGCGCGGCCACTCCGGCCGGCTTGGGCAGCTTCGGAAGAATTGAAATATCTCCGATGGGTTTATTGTTCAGGTGACTTCCAATGGCTAGCACACGACCGGTGAGGTACCTCTTCTGACTGACTCACTCTTCTGTTACTGTTAGCCGCGCGGGATTAGCCGAGCGATCTAGGCCGCTGCAGTCATGGACTGTGCGGCTAATCCCGGCGGAGGTGCGAGTCCTCCCTCGGGGATGGGGTGTGTGTGTTTGTCCTTAGGGTAATTTAGGTTAAGTAGCGTGTAAGCTTAGGGACTGATGACCTTAGCAGTTAAGTCCCATAAGATTTCACACACATTTGAACATTTGTTACTGCTTCTCTACTGCCTACATTACAATCCTAGCCTCCTTTTATACTGTTGGATCGTGCATGTAGTGGACAATTGTTAGATACATATGGGTGTACTCATACTTTTGATGAGATAGCATACAACTCACAGGACTTACCTTCTTCTAACCCACAAAGACGATGCAGGGGGCTGTGAGAGATTTTACTTGCATGTGGCGCAGTTTCTGTGCAGAGATAGGGCGCCAGCTGTGTTGCGTTGGGTTCCGGCATCCCGGCGTCCTCAGTATCGATTGGCGGCGACCGCGAGGTTCTGCGCACCGCAAGGTCGTCTCGGGTCCACCGCCGCAGCCGCATCGGCAGTGCCAGATGTAGGGGAAAGTAGTGAAAGAGCACGCGATTAGCATTTAACCGCTTATACTTAGTACAGGAGGAGGTTAAAACAAACTTTTATGATTACAAATTGCACTACTGAACATTAAAATTGCTACACCAAGAAGAAATGCAGATGAAAACAGGTATTCATTGGACAAATGTTTTGTAGTAGAACTGACATGTGATTACATTTTCGCAATTTGGGCGCCTAGATCCCGCGAAATCAGTACCCAGAACAACCACCTCTGGCCGTAATAACGGCCTTGATACGCCTGGGCATTGAGTCAAACAGAGCTCGGATGGCGTGTACAGGTACAGCTGCCCATGCAGCTTCAATACAATACCACAGTTCATCAGGAGTAGTGACTGGCGTATTGTGACGAGCCAGTTGCTCGGCCACCATTGACCAGACATTTTCACTCGGTGAAAGATCTGGAGAGTGTGCTGGTTCAAAAATGGTTCAAATGGCTCTGAGCACTATGCGACTTAACTTCTCAGGTCATCAGTCGCCTAGAACTTAGAACTAATTAAACCTAACTAACTTAAGGACATCACACACATCCATGCCCGAGGCAGGATTCGAACCTGCGACCGTAGCGGTCGCTCGGTTCCAGACTGTAGCGCCTAGAACCGCACGGCCACTCCGGCCGGCGGAGAATGTGCTGGCCAGGGCAGCAGTCGAACATTTTCTGTATCCAGAAAGGCCTGTACAGGACCTGCAACATGCGGTCGTGCATTATCCTGCTGAAATGTAGGGTTTCGCAGGAATTGAATGAAGGGTAGAGCCACGAGTCATAACACATCTGAAATGTAACGTCCACTGTTCAATGTGCCGTCAATGCGAACAAGAGGTGACCGAGACGTGTAACCAATAGCACCCCATACCACCACGCCGGGTGATACCACAGTATGGCGATGACGAATACACGCTTCCAGTGTGTGTTCACCGCGATGTCGCCCAACGCTGGTGCGACCATCATGATGCTGTAAACAGAACCTGGATTCATCCGAAAAAATGACGTTTTGCCATTCGTGCATCCACGTTCGTCGTTGAGTACACCATCGCAGGCACTCCTGTCTGTGATGCAGCGTCAAGGGTAACCGCAGCCGTGGTCTCCGAGCTGATAGTCCATGCTGCTGCAAACGTCGTCGCACTGTTCGTGCAGATGGTTGTTGTCTTGCAAACGTCGCCATCTGTTGACTCAGAAATCGAGACGTGGCTGCACGATCCGTTACAGCCATGCGGATAAGATGCCTGTCATCTCAACTGCTAGTGATACGAGGCCGTTGGGATCCAGCACGGCGTTCCGTATTACACTCCTGAACCCACCGATCCCACATTCAGCTAACAGGCATTGGATCTCGACCAACGCGAGCAGCAATGTCGCGATACGATGAACCGCAATCGAGATAGGCTACAATCCGACCTTTATCAAAGTCGGAAACGTGATGGTACGCATTTCTCCTCCTTACACGAGGCATCGCAACAACGATTCACCAGGCAACGCTGGTTATGTGTGAGAAATCGGTTGGAAACTTTCCTCATGTCAGCTCGTTGTAGGTGTCGCCACCGCCGCCAACCTTGTGTGAATACTCTGAAAAGCTAACCATTGAATATCACAACATCATCTCCCGGTCGGTTAAATTTCGCGTCTGTAGCACGTCATTTTTCGTGGTGTAGCAATTTTAATGACCAGTAGTGTATTGCTGGTTCATTTGAGAACAAAATATATCAGTTACAACTGTCTGTCTTATGTCAGTGTCAACATATGTAAGATACTGCTCATTCGTACTCTTCACCTCAGCGTCAGCGTCAGTAACAGTACGTGACATGTAGTGGAAAAGTGAGTACTAACATAAATCACAACAAAATTCACCATGTCCTTCATAACCTGTGCATTTTTCATGCCACCATTGGGAGCAGTTATCACACTAAATCCACTCTTCCGTGATAGGCTCCTTGTAGACTTCAACGCACTCTGGGCATTTCAGTACATCAGACCCCTCCTTGGATCTGGACATGGTTGTTCCTCAAGATGATGGCGCGGTTAATTCCAGATTAACCCTAGAGATTCTGCGCTGTTCGTAACTGTATTTTGTATCTTGTTGGTTTCGTCTGGTTTAGCTTATTTGTCTAAGAATGCATTTTCTCCTATTTTTTTGACAGTTGCTACTTTGTTGTGGCTCAATCATATTTTGACAGTGGGTAAATACTGGATAGGCCTACACCTGTTGAAACTCAGCTCTCTGAATTTCCTTTGAGCCACGTTCTTGATTTTGATCATCTGTCAGTGAGGGGCAACAATTTTTCGTGGGCTCCTGTTAAACTCCTTTGCCTTCTTGAGCTGCTGGAAAATCGGCGCTCTCAGTGATTTCTGACGGAGCAAAGTCTTCTGCTGTGATGACACTCGGATTGAACGTGAATATTGTCGTTCACTCGTTCAATTTTTGTATTACGGCAATTCTGGAATGTGCAGCTCGGAACAAAGTACTCACATCTGTCTGCCTGATGGGTGTTCATGGCTTAGTAACCGTTAGAAACGAAGAGGGAGCGGGGGTGGGATTAAAAGTGCGCACGTTGTGTTTCCGGGTATCTTACAACGTACCCTTAACGGACGCACCACACAATTAAAAATTTTTTCAGAAATGGCATTCACTGTTTGGTTCCTCTGTTTGTCTGCCTAGATCGTGCTTACTGCTTACGATATACAAATTAAAGATTACATAATTTCAAACAAAAACTTATATTTACCTGCTGCAATCAATAAATCTGGCAGAGATATTCAAGACTACAGGTGACGGCGACAGTATAGAATCGACACTTGAAAATAGTTTTTCGTTGTCGGGCAGTATTGCCAATGTGGAGAAAATGCCATTGCGAACTCTTAACAGACGCGTACTCTTATCTGAACTTAACCTACACCTTCATGTACCACTTCCTGTTCACTCATTAACCAGCACGACATAGTTGCTGATTTGGAATACAATGTTTTTTTATATCTTTACTTTAGGCTTGTGAAATCGCAGTCATGGCTGCAGACACTCGTTTGAAGAAGATGCGGGCCCTCAGCAACAGAGCTCTTAGGATAATAATAGATGAGCCCTGGTTCATCTCAAACATCCGCATTCAAAAGGATACAAACATGATCACATCACATCACTCATGCGGCATAAAATGCGTTCTACAACAGTTCAGAATATTCTTTGTTTCTGCTCATTTATTCATTCTGACAAGTTTCACCTTCGAGTTTAAAGCAATAAAAAAAAAAAGTAAATTAAAACTGTGATTTCATAACCTCGTAGCTCAGACAAAAGTCATTTAGGCTAAGTGCATCGTCTCTTCAGGTTAAATGGGCTGTAGCACAATCATGCTAATGTCAGTACTGGGCTTTATATCACAGGCTGCGGTTTAGTCCAGCTCCAATCGCGAATGGAGCACGGGAACGATGTCTCCGTGCTTGCTGTCCTGTCAGAGAGGTTGCAGTCCGTAGTAACCGACAGAAAGTCATCGATTAAACACAAGTATGGCATTCCCCAGGGTTGTGATGTATACCGTCTGCTGTTCCTAATCCATATAACTTATTTAGCTGATTTAGGAGACAATCTGAGCCACCATCTTAGATTGTTAAAGATGATACTCTCATTTATGTCTAGTGAAGCGACCAGTAGATGAAAACCAATTGTAAAATGATTTAGGCAAGATAACTACATGGTGCGAAAAGTGGTAACTGAACCTAAATTATGAAAAGTACACTGCTGGCCACCGTAAATGCAACACCAAGAAAGACAAGAGGTAGCACAACACAATTTATTTTGTAGATAACATGTTGACCAAGTATCAAATGATTACGTTTACAGACGTCTGTGACATGTGGTTCCTGCCAGAATCAGTAGCCAGAGTAGCCGCCATTGTTGGAGATCACCGCTGCCACACGTCTCGGCATTGAGTCAAAGAGACGTTGGAAGTGTTCCTGGGGTACAGCAGCCCAAGCAGCTTCCACACGTTGCCAAAGATCATCTGGTGTGGCAGCTGGGGATGTAATCTGGGTCACTCGTTGAGCAACCATGAACCACATGTTTTCTATCGGCGAAAGATCCGGAGAGCGAGCCGGCCAGGGAAGCAATTCAATCTGGTTATTGACGAAGAACCTTTGGACAATGCGTGCCACGTGTGGTCACGCATTATCCTGTTGAAATATGGCTGTGGCCGAGCCCTGAAGGTAAGGAAGGACAACTGGCTCCAGCACCTCGGATATGTAGCGCCGGCTATTTAAAGTACCGGCAATGCGTACTAGAGGCGTGCGAGAGTAATATCCAATACCGCCCCATACCATAATACGCGGTGCAAGACCAGTGTGGCGGTGCATAATGCAGCTGTCCAGCATCCTCTCTCCACGGTGTCTCCACATTCGAATCCGACCATCGTGGTGCTGCAGACAGAAGCATGCCTCGTCAGTAAAGACAACGTCATTCCATTCTGCCGTCCACATCCGTCTGTCATCACACCATTGGCGACGGAGGCGTCTGTGGTTCTGCGTCAATGGTAGACGAAGCAATGGACGTCTTGCGGACAGACCTCTCTGCTGTAAACGGCGTCGAATGGTACGCGCAGACACTGGATGATGCGTTACAGACGCCATGTGCTGTGCTATGGTTCGGGATGTCACTGAGCGATCCGTCACTGCCATGCGCACAATTTGCCTATCAGCACGTGCAGTGGTGCACCGAGGTGAATGCGATCGACCACGTCGGTCCGTCGTACGCTCCTGCATCCAACGGTCACATATCCGCATTACAGTTGTTTGGTTTCGTCCAACACGACTAGCGATTTCTCTGTATGATAATCCGCAATCTCGGTAAGCCACTATCCTTCCTCTGTCGAACTCGGATACTTGATCAAACGATGTTCGCTGTTGTCTACGAGGCATAACTGATCGTCTTGTGAAACAACCACAAGGTAAACACACGTGCCGAACGTACACTCGTCGAAATCGCCAAGTCTTAAATGGCGCTATGAGGTGGCGCCACAGGCGCGCGTGATGTGCGTCTGCGCTGAAATTCCAATCAGTTGCATATCTCATCGCTGCAAACCCATGGTGTAAATTTCACTTGATTCGGATGCTTCCTTCAGGGTGTTGCATTTACGGTGGCCAGCAGTGTATAAGGTCATCAAGTGGATACTGAAAGGAATCCGTTATATTTCGGTTACAATACAAATCACAAAAAATTGAGGGCTGCCATTCAACTACATACCTAGGAATTACTTAAACTGGAACGATCGCATAGAGAATGTGGTGGGAAAGAAAAACCAAAGACTGAGTCTTATTGCCAAAACAGAAGATGAAACTAGCCTACTAAAGAGACTGCCTGCACTGCGATTATGAAGGTATAATAGTGACCTATGGGGTCCTAACTACATATGTTTGACGGAGGACATCGGAAAGATTTTGTATTATGACGGAATAAGGGATTGAGTATGTGTGTGTGTGTGTGTGTGTGTGTGTGTGTGTGTGTGTGTGTGTGTGTGTGAGGGGGGGCGGGGTATGATACGCTATTCGGTGTTGCAATCATTGAAACAAAGGGGCTTTTTGCTGCGGCAGATCTTTTCACGAAATTTCAATCACCAACTTACTCCTCCGAATGTGAAAATATTTTACTGAAGGCCACATACATAGAAATAAATGCTTATCGTAATAAAACAAGAGAAGTCAGAGCTCGCACGGAAAGATTTATGCGTTCCTTTTCTACTCGTGCTGTTCGAGAATGGAACGGTAAAAGTGGTTCAAAAAATGGTTCAAATGGCTCTGAGCACTAAGGGACTCAACATCTGTGGTCATCAGTCCACTAGAACTTAGAACTACTTAAACCTAACTAACCTAAGGACATCACATACATCCATGCCCGAGGCAGGATTCGAACCTGCGACCGTAGCAGTCGCGCGGTTCCGGACTGAGCGCCTAGAACCGCTAGACCACCGCGGCCGGCAAAAGTGGTTCGATGAACTCCTTGCCAGCCACACAAGTGTGAATTGGAAAGTACTCATGTAGAAGTAAATTTAAATCTAATCTTCATGTTTGTTGTCACTGTCAGTGTTGGAAACGAGCAGTCTCTCGTAAGTCTTTTAAATATTAAAAATTATCGAAATCAAGATCGGAAACGCCAGTTCGTAAAAAAGACAGTACTTTATCAAGAACCAACAATATCATTTGATCTCCCGTGATTTTTCTACTGCAAATCATCGAAAGGCGTAATTTTTGAAAAGGACATGCTACTGCACGTCATTTCAAATCACATCATCTAAATGGTTAGAATTAAATAAAATTTATTTCACACACACCACACACACACACACACACACACACACACACACACACACACACACGCACACACACACACACACAAACACACACACAGTTTCATATGTAACTTGGTGAACAAAACCTGAAAATAGAAAATCAAGTACCATTACATGTACAGCACACAGCTTCATTTGTAACGGGTAGTAAGTGAATAATATGCACATACATGTACTACACTGCTGCGCAGTATACAATACTAGAGAGAGATCCCAATTTTTGCAACATATGTTGGTGATAGCTATTATGTCGTGTCATACAATGAGCTTAGGCATCTGTAAACATAACGACATCAAAATATTAATCGATTTGTGATTGCATGATAAAGTTATACTCGATAGAATATGTCAACTTACGAGCACAATTCTCGCAAGTTTTAATTTTCTGTTTTAACATAAATAAATTTACGGATGAGGCTCATAACATGCTGGAAAGACCTAAGTTGAGGCATCTATTGCTGAAAGAACCTGCGGGGAATAGTTTCAATGCTTTGACGTCGAAGACCGGCATGGCTGTGAAAGATAGGTCTTCGAAGTTACTGAAACCGGCTAAAACAATCATAGGAAATCATCAAAAGCAACTGATGCTGCTGAGTCGCGCACTGAGAGAAAAAATATAGCGCTGGACATGAAAAGGTGGTTTTTCACCATGATAATGCTCGACCCCATGGCGCAAAATCCTTCAAGGCATACTTGGAAACGTTGAAATGGAAAGTTCTATCCCACCCGTCGTATTCTCCAGACATTGCTCCCTCTGACTACCACCTTTTTCGAATAATGGCTCATGGTCTAGCTGAGCATCACTTCTGATCATATAAACAAGAGTAAAATTGGATCGATTTATGGCTCTCATCAAAAGACACTCGATTCTTCCACCGAGAGATTCGTATGCTGCCCGGAAGATGGGAGAAAGTAGTGGTCATAGAGGGCCAATCCTTCGAATCAGTCGCAAATATTCTGTAAGTATTTCACAATAAAGTCTCAGACTTCGAGAAAAAATGACGCAAGCAAAGGTGTAAACCTAACAGTAGACAAACTAGTCATAAAGAACTGGTATCAGAGAAATTGTCCAAGTGACCTTCGAGCCGAAGAAGGGGGCTGAAACAAAGGGTGGAATGTGGTTAAGAGGACTGTGACAGACTTCTAATCGTACGACACGTCCACGGTGGCGCTGGGCAGAATTGTGGTGAAGTTTGGTGTCAGTGTGACATAATTAACACACCTTACACCTCATGTGAATTTCCAAGCTGTGGCCTTTTTTTCGCATGTGTCGACACCTTTTTGATTGAAGTTTCACCGAGCCCGAGGGTAACTCGCAGGCGCTACGCTATTGCACAATCACAGAGGAAAGGTGGTTGTAGGTACCTATGAGCCAAAATTCAAACTTATTCGACGCAATTGAGACACTTACAGAGTTTCGAAAAAGTGATCCTCTAATTTTGTTGCGCAGTGTATAATAGAGCCAGCCCATACCAATCTACCCTTCGTCAAAGTTACTCACGTCAGTGGATTTCCCCATTGCGGCCCATATCGTCGTTACAATGATTCCCTATTCGTCTCTACTCCGTTTCTATACATGATGTGATCAAAACCATCCGGACATCCCCATATTATGTGCATAGTCCTGCCACCTACTCCTTATGAGCGACCTCAGCAGTCATTAGACATCGAGAGAGAGCAGAATGGGGCGGTGCGCGGAACTCACGGATTTCGAACGTGGTCAGGTGATCGTGTGTCACTTGCGTCATACGTCTGTAAGCGAAATTTCCACACTCCTAAACATCCCTAGGTCCACTGTTTCCGATGTGATAGTGAAGTGGAAACGTGAAGGGACACGTACAGCACAAAAGCGTACAGACCGACATCATCTATTGACTGACAGAGACCTCCAACAGTTGAAGAGGGTCGTAAATTGTAATAAGCAGACATCTACCCAGACCATCACACAAGAACTGCAAACTGCATCAGGATCCACTGCAAGTACTGTGACTGTTACGCGGGAGGTGAGAAACCTTGGATTTCATGGTTGAGCGGCTGCTCATAAGCCACACACCATGCCGGTAAATGCGAAATGACGCCTCGCTCGGTGTAAGGAGCGTAAACATTGGACGATTGAACAGTGGAAAAACTTTGTGTGGAGTGACTAACCACGGTACACAATGTGGCGATCCGATGGCAAGGTGTGGGTATGGCGAATGCCCGGTGAACGTCATCTGCCAGCGTGTGTAGTGCCAACAGTAAAATTCGGAGGCGGTGGTGTTATGATGTGGTCGTGTTTTTCATAGATAAGGGCTTGCACCACTTGTTGTTTTGCGTGGCACTACCACAGCACGGGCCTACATTGATGTTTTAACCACCTTCTTGCTTCCCACTGTTGAAGAGCAATTCGGCGATGGCGACTGCATCTTTCAACACGATCGATCACCTGTTCATAATGCACGGCCTGTGGCTGTGTGGTTACACGACAATAACATCGCTTTAATGGACTGGCCTACACACAGTCCTGATCTGAATCCTACAGAACATCTTTGGGATGTTTTGGAACGCCGACTTCGTGCCAGGCCTCGCCGACCGACATCGATAACCCTCCTCAGTGCAGCACTCCGTGAAGAATGGGCTGCCGTTCCCCAAGAAGCCTTCCAGCACCTGACTGAACATTTGCCTGCGAAATTGGAAGCTGTCATCAAGGCTAAGGGTGGGCCAACACCACACTGAATTTACCTATGGAGGGCGCCACGAACCTGTAAGTCATTTTCAGCCAAGTGTCCGGATACTTTTGACCACATAATGTACTTTCATTTCTACGTCACGTGTCCACAGCGCCACCACAAGGCATTCAATCTCGCGGTGGGCAGTTGTCGCAATGTTTTCTCTCTTCAGTGTTTATATTAAAAATGTTACGTAACTGTTTCTATTTTCTCACACAGATAGATTAATTTGTCGCTCCAGAACACAATTTTTGGCTGCCCCACTCTGATTCTTGTGGCCGCGTGATATTTCAGCCAGTCTATGATAGCATATGGGAGGTGACCATCCTCTAAACGATTACCAACCGAACGTTCCATCAGCTCCGGAAAAATGTGAATGTCTAAATTCACGTCATTCATGATTAGGGAGGTGCATGGCAAACTCTCAGCATCTATTATGAAACATTTAGTGCCACTTCCTTACAGGAAATCAAAAACTAACAGCAGACACTACAAGAAAGGCGATTTCCATAATCGAAGGTGGCTACCTAAGTTATTAGAAAACATGTTTATGCACGATTCAAAGTTCATTTTGGTATGACTCACCAAAGACACATGATCGGTGCTGTGCGGAAGGGGAAGAATCGAATGTAACAAGAACTCCTTTTAATTTTTAGGATAGTTAATTTTAGTGGATTGTGTTTATGCTTAGAAGGTTTAACTAACTATTCATCTAGGTGCCAAGCTACTAACTAAAAACAAATTAAAACATGTAGCAGTGTGCATACTAGTCTGAGAGATGGATGACAGGATTGTGATACAAAATACGGGTATCGGGCAATGAAACGTTAAAATTGGTAGTATACAGGGTGGTCCACTGATCGTGAGCGCGCCAAATATCTCACGAAATAAGCGCCAAACGAAAAAACTGCAAAGAACGAAACTTGTCTAGCCTGAAGGGGAACCAGATGGCGCTATGGTTGGCCCGCTAGATGGCGCTGGTCAAACGAATATCAACTGCGTTTTTTTAAAGTAGGAACCCCCATTTTTTATTACATATTCGTGTAGTTCGTAAAGAAATATGAATGTTTTAGTTGGACCACTTTTTTTCGCTTTGTGATAGATGGCTCTGTAATAGTCACAAACATATGGCTCATAATTTTAGACGAAAAGTTGGTAATAGGTAGCTTTTTAAATTAAAATACAGAAAGTAAGTACTTTTAAACATTTTATTTTGGTTGTTCCAATGTGATACATATACCTTTGTGTACTTATCATTTCTGAGAAGGCATGCTGTTACAGCGTGATTACCTGTAAATACCACATTAATGCAATAAATGCTCAAAATAATGTCTGTCAACCTCAAAGCATTTGACAATACGTGTAACGAAATTCCTCTCAACAGCGAGTAGTTCGTCTTCCGTAATGTTCGCACATGCATTGACAATGCGCTGACGCATGTTGTCAGGAGTTGTCGGTGGATCACAATAGCAAATTTCTTCAACTTTCCCCACAGAAAGAAATCCGGGGACGTCAGATCCGGTGAACGTGCGGACCGTGGTATAGTGCTTCAACGACCAATCCATCTGTCATGATATATGCTATTCAATATCGCTTCAACCGCATGCGAGCTATGTGCCGGACATCCATCATGTTGGAAGTACATCGCCATTCTGTCATGCAGTGAAACATCTTGTAGTAACATCGGTAGAACACTACATAGGAAATCAGCATACATTGCACCATTTAGATTGCTATCCTTCCTCCCATAATGCCGCACCATACATTAACCCGACAAGGTCACTGATGTTCCACTTGTCGCAGCCATCGTGGATTTTCCGTTGCCCAATAGTGCATATTATGCCAGTTTATGTTACCGCTGTTGGTGAATGACGCTTCGTCGCTAAATATAACGCGTGCAAAAAATCTGTCATCGTCCCGTAATTTCTTTTGTTCCCAGTGGCAGAACTGTACACGACTTTCAAAGTCGTCGCCATGCAATTCCTGGTGCACAGAAATATGGTACGGGTGCAATCGATGTTGATGCACCGTTCTCAACACCGACGTTTTTGAGATTCCCGATTCTCGCGCAATTTGTCTGCTACTGATGTGCGGGTTAGCCGCGACAGCAGCTAAAACACCTACTTGGGCATCACCATTTGTTGCAGGTCGTGGCTGACGTTTCACATGTGGCTGAACACTTCCTGTTATCTTAAATAACGTAACTATCCGGCGAACGGTCCGGGCACTTGGATGATGTCGTCCAGGATACCGAGCAGCATACATAGCACACGCCCGTTGGGCATTTTGATCACACTAGCCATACATCGATACGATATCGACGTTTTCCGCAATTGGTAAACGGTCCAGTTTAACACGGGTAAAGCATCACGAAGCAAATACCGTCCGCACTGGCGGAATGTTACGTGGTACCACGTACTTATACGTTTGTGACTATTTCAGCGCCATCTACCACAAAGCGAAAAAAGTGGTCCAACTAAAACATACATATCTCTTTATGTACGGCACGAATATGTAATAAAAATGGGGGTTCCTATTTTAAAAAACCGCAGTTGATATCCGTTTGACCTATGGCAGCGTCATCTAGCGGGCCAACCATAGCGCCATCTGGTTTCCCCCTTCAAGCTAGACGAGTTTCGTTCTTTGTAGTTTTTTCGTTCGATGCTTATTTCGTGAGATACTTGGCCCGGTCACCATCAGTGGACCACCCTGTATATGTATTGATCTATTGCAGATAAGGGTAACTGACTCGAAAAACTTAGTTCGAAGGGGGTTCAATACGTAACGTAAAACGTTTCTTTTTTTTCTGAAAGCAGGTTGGTTTTATTCGGAATTCCAATAAGCCATATTGTTCCGCACTCTTTTGGCTACAAAAACCTATTTTTCACGTAATCTCTGTTCAATACGACGGCCGTTCGCCGACTTACTGGGAGGGCCTATATGCGCTCATGGTACCACTCTACTGAGCCGATGTGTTGCTTAATCAATAACCTTCCCATAACCCACATACTACTTCCCGCGTAGTGCATCCTCCATTGGGGCAAACAGGCGGAAGCTGGAAGGTGCAAATCCGGGCTGCAGGGTGGATGAGGAATAACTTTCCAAGGGAGTTTTGTGAGCTGCTCTCGGGTGCGCAGACTTGCGTTGTCATGGAGAAAGAGACGTTTGTCTGCATTTTTGTGGCGATGAACATACTGAACCCATTTCTTCAGTTTTCTAAGTTCCGCACAGTACAGTTCAGAGTGGATCGTTGCACCATGATGGCGGACATCAAACAGAATAACCCCTTCAGAGTTCCAGAATACCGTCGCCAAGATTTTACCGACTGTGTGTGCGGCTTCGGTGTAGTGGTTCTGCACTGGCGCTGGTCTCCGCCACACACGTTTGTCTCTTGCGTCGGCCTAGGATTTAACAGCCAGAAGTCTGCCAAGTGATCTGCCGACCGACAGCCACAGGGAAGCATCAAGTGAGACCTCATCTTAGCAGAATGGCCTCCTACATGTTCGAGTTCAGTCGAATACAGTGTCAAAATCAGTTTGTGGAATCATATCGCATAGAAATAAAATCATTCCCAGATTAAATCAGTTCACTCTTATGTCCGCCACCACATAAAAACAACTTTGGCGCGGAAGCTCAGAACTGTTACAGTTTCAAAATAGCGTCTGCACTTTTTCGTGGGGGAACGATGTCGAAATACGGCAAAATTTTAGAAACAGGATGCGACGCAACAAGTGGGAGACTCAGGGACATCTTCAACGGCACAGTCTTTATTCTCATCCTTCTTTATCTCATTTTCGAGGTTTCCGTTTGTTACTCTAGCTTACACAGAAATATACTGGAAGTATCTTCATCATCAAATCGCCCACAAATGGAACAGGATGGATGATATGCAACACTGGTGCATACATGCCGTTTCTCATAAAACGTATGATTTATGGTTCGCTTCTTCAAAATACCGGATATGAAAGACGATCACTTAGCTGCATGTGGGACAAGAAACTGTGCAGTGTGATATTTGCACTCTGACAGACACCATTTTTCAGAGCGAGCATCGCATCACTAAAATTTTCAGTCGGTGTTTATTTGCTTTTTGACACCACTTTACTGGGATTTTAGTTAAAGTTGTTTTCCTCTGTTTAACGTCTGGCCTCTTGCTTCATAAGACATTGACAGAGGCTGCTGAGAGGTGGTTCGCTTATCGTCGTTAACTACTTCAAAAAGCGAAATCTTGGGACGGTCTGATGGTGCACATAGCCGAAACATCATTTCGTTTATTTGTAATCGCACAACTGCTTTCGTGTACTCATTTAACAGACTCGAGGAAACCAATGGTCTCTTCACTTCTATTTATCAAATGATTCAAATGGCTCTGAGCACTATGGGACTTAACTTCTAAGGTCATGATGACCACAGTAGAAACAACTTGAGAAAACTTCAACAAAAACAAGAAATGCCTGAACTGAGCAAGTAGTAAATAAAGGAAAAAAAGCGTTAACTCATCCGTCGAAATAGTGCCAACTTCGCCGTGGCTCGGCTACGTCCGACAACGTTGCGTTGAGAAACAGAACTACGACTGTTGCACGATTACCAGTAAACAAACTGCCTTTTCGGCTGTCTATACGAATGAAACGTTCCAGTTTTTCGCCTTTTGTAGCAGTAGTCGACGGCGTATCAAACCAGTTGGTACCGCAACCTTTCACCGCGTCTCATTCAGCATGAGATTAGAATGCTGCGTACCTTTTGACCGTAGTTAACACTCCAAAACCGAGATTTTACAAACGAAATAAACGCAAGTAGATCGCTGTTGGTGGAAAACGGTGCAAAGTGACCGGACTATGGAATGAGCAACGACTAGTCAGCTCCGTAGCTCGAACCAGATGTAACTGGCTGGAGTTCTACTGATGGAAAAAATGTTCATCGCTAGAATTTTATTTCTATGGACCACACAAACAAATAAGAGATACCGCAGCTCGACATGTGTGAGCAGCCCATAGTGGCTTGCCTTCTATGTTTTCTATTTTAAAATTTTGTGACTAAAGCTTTATCGCTTGATGTTTATTTTATACGTGACACGCGAGTTTAAATGTTTTATGTCTGTTGAAGGCACTCTTAGCAGTGGTGGAAACCTAGGTCAAAAGGCTTCATTTTTGCGACCGAGGGCTGTATTTGCTTTAATTTTACTTTGCAATGCTCGCTGACAACGCAGCACTTTAAGCACACTTTATGTTACTCACTCTCTCACAGCTTACGTGTCAACGTAGCGTTTCAAAGTATTTGCAACTACGTCTAGGGGTGATAGATCACGGCATCGCCCTGAGACGACTTCACCGAACAAGAAGGTGTGCTGCAGCTCCATACTTCCTGCCCCAGTAAACTGATAGAGTAATTATCAACATCAAACCTTAAGATTGAGTGGAGAGAGATATTTTAAAAGCTCGGTCTACCTTCTTGTGTGCGGAGCAGATTCCTGCCTTATCTGCATACGAAATTCGCAGAATGCCTACTCCCTGTCTTGTCTCTGGGGCGTCTTTAGTTGTAAAAGATGTATCGCGTCGCTGGGAAGCTTCAGCAAAAAAATTTTCTCTAACAAAAATTGTTCTCCATGGCGTGATCTATCACTCCAAGGCGTCTGTCGCGAACACTATGAAATACCCTGTACATTCGAGCAGCTTCTTGTTTTGTCTCACGGTGGTTTTTGGCCCGTGTTATCAAATCACCACAATGACAACGAAAAAGGTTTAGAAAACGGCATGTTTGATAGGGTATCAGTTCGACTCCATTTCCTCCTCGTTTTAAATGAAACGCACGTGAAACACAAAAGACGAGCCTGCAGACTGGATTATAAGATTTTACATGCAGTGACTCGCATGTGAATGTCACGGCTTGAGTTTATTCCCTCGTTTGGTTACAGACATGTGCGCAGCCTACACGAACAGAAGCATTGTCAAGCGTAGAAGTACCTTGCTGACTAGCGATTCCACGGTGCTCCGGATATTCGCTGCTCGTTCCACGGTTGTATACTCTGACGTTAAGGCTGAGAAAAGCTGGAATTGCGACGTAAACGTGCGAATCCCGCGCCTAACGAGCTATAAAACGCTACAATAACCGTAACCCCGACCCTAGTGCTTTACCTTTTCATTAGAGCTCCCCGTTTTCTGTTTAGGGTTTAACACCCCGATGACAGTACAGTTACTTGAATGGATACACTCGTTATAAGATGAACTTAAAAAAAAAATAAAATAAAAAATAAAAACAAGAGAAATATAGTGGAATTAATTCATGTGATTCTGAGACAAATACATTCGGAAATGAATTTTGTTACTTGGGGAGCAAATTAATTGTGATGGTAATTGTAGAGAGGATATAAAATGCAGACCTGCGATAGCAAGGAAAGCTGATCAGGAAAAGAAAAATGATAATACCTAATGTAAGTCTGGAGTGTAACATCACACGCAAGAGAAACGTGGGTGGTGAACGGAACAGAGAAGAAGAACATAGGCTTTTGAAATCATGAAGATTAGATGGATTGATCGGATGAGTTTTAAAGAGGTACTGAATAAAATCGGAAAGAAAAGAAATTTATGGTACAATTTGACTAAAATAAAAGAATGCGTTGATAGTACACATTATGAGGTATCAAAGAGTCGTGAGCTGGTTACGGAGGGAAAATTGGACAGTAAAAACTATAGAGGGAGAGGGAACAAGGCAAGCAGGTCAGGTCAAGTGAATACTTTATTGCAATAGTATGCACGAGACTTCCACGGAGTGGACTAGCGTGGAGAGCTACATCGAACCAGTCCTGGGAATTTCGTGTCTTCTGAACATTCACCGCCCAGTATATAGTACCATCGAATCTCTTCAGTTCTGGATAGTGGTTCACCAGTCATGTAGCAAAATGATTCTTCCGCGCTTTCGGAACTCGCACATGCGCGGATGCCTTGCGAAAACAACAACCATACGCTTCTTTACACTCACTGATCTCATTCTGTCGCTACGCTTCCGGCGCGCTACTCACAGACCATTTTGTGCATTAATGGAATTTTCAACTAAATCAGCTCTTTGCACGTTAAAAGACACTTTCTTGTAGTACTGGTATGCGAGAAGTAGTAATAATACACAGGAAGACAAGGAAAAAGAGACGCACCACGAAGGAATTCTCCGATTGGGACCGGAAATCGGTAGACATGATGTACCGGGTGACCAAAAAGTCAGTACAAATTTGAAAACTGAATAAATCACGGAATAATGTAGATAGAGAGGTATAAATTGACACACATGCTTGGAATGACATGGGGTTTTATTAGAACCAAAAAAATATAAAAGTTCACAAAATGTCCTACAGATGGCGCTTCATCTGATCAGAATAGCAATAATTAGCATAACAAAGTAAGACAAACCAAAGATGTTGTTCTTTACAGGAAATGCTCAATATGTCCACCATCATTCCTCAACAATAACTGTAGTCGAGGAGTAATGTTGTGAACAGCACTGTAAAGCATGTCCGGAGTTATGGGGAGGCAGTGTCGTCGGATGTTGTCTTTCAGCACCCCTAGAGATGTCGGTCGATCACGATACATTTGCGACTTCAGGTAACCCCAAAGCCAATAATCGCAAGGACTGAGGTCTGGGGACCTGGGAGGCCAAGCATGACGAAAGTGGCGGCTGAGCACACTATCATCACCAAACGACGCGCGCAAGAGATCTTTCACACGTCTAGCAATATGGGGTGGAGCGCCATCCTGCATAAATATCGTACGTTCCAGCAGGTGTTTATCAGCCAGGCTGGGGATGATACGATTCTGTAACATATCGGCGTACCTCTCACCCGTCACGATAGCACTTACAAAACCAGAATCACGCATTTCCTCGAAGAAAAAAGGGTCGATAACGGTAGATGTGGTAAATCCAACCCATACCGTGACTTTCTCGTCCTGCAGTGCAGTTTCCACGACAGTTCTAGGATTTTCGGTAGCCCAAATTCTGCAGTTGTGGGCGCTGACAGACCCTCGGAGCGTGAAATGAGCTTCGTCGGTCCACAACACGTTACTCAACCAATCGTCATCTTCCGCCATCTTTTGAAACGCCCACACCGCAAATTCCCTCCGCTTCACTAAATCGCCAGGTAACAGTTCATGATGCCGATGGGTTTTGTACGGATAGCATCGGAGGGTACGCCTAAGTGCCAACCAAACAGTAGTGTATGGAATGCCGGTGCGACGTGCGACTGCACGAGCGCTGACTTCCCCGTGCATAGACGAACCCGCTACAGTCTCCATTTCTTTCTGAACTGTCTCAGCACCATTACGCCTTGTGCCCGGTCGGCCACTACGGGGTTTATCGTTTAAACAACCCGTGGCTTCGAACTTCGAAATCATTCTAGCCACAGCTGCATTTGTCAACGGACCTTTACCCGTTCGAATCCCCTTCCTATGGCGATAGGATCGTAACGCTGAACTAGCACATTCCCCATTCTGATAATACAGCTTCACTAAAAGCGCCTTTTCAGGTGACGTCAACATGCTGCGACTGCTGGCGCATCTGATTCCCTCTCTCATTACAGCTCCTTTTATACACGATTGTCATGCGCACTCACTGACGTTTTCCTGTCCAGCGCCATCTGTCGGACATTTTGCGAACTTTTTTTTTTGTTCTAATAAAACCCCATGTCATTCCAAGCATGTGTGTCAATTTTTACTTCTCTATCTACGTTATTCCGTGGTTTATAAGTTTTCAAATTTATACTGACTTTTTGATCACCCAGTACATGTGCAGGCAAACTAATGGTTCCAACTTCAGAAAAATTGGATGATTTATTCAAGAGAAAGAGTTTCGCAAACTGAATACGTTAATAACGCGCTGGTCCACCTCTGACCCTGATGCACGCAGTTATACGGTTTGGCATTGATTGATAGATTTGTTGGATGTCCTCCTGAGATTCTGTCCAATTGGTGCGTTAGATCGTCAAAGTCCCGAGCTGCTCTGATGGCCTTTCCCATTATGCTCCACACTTTCTCAATTGGGGAGAGATCCGGAGACCTTACTGCCCAAGGTAGGTTTTCACAAGCAGTAAATTCTCCCACCGAGTGAGGGCGGGCGTTGTCTTGCTGAAATATATGCTCAGGAGGGCCTGCCATGAAGGGCAACAAAACAGGGCGTAGAATATCGTCGACGTATTGCTGTGCTGTAAGGGTACCGCGGATGGCAACCAAAAGGATCCTGTTATGGAAAGGAATGGCGGTCGTATGGCGGGTGTCTGATATCACATCGCAGTCCTTGACGTCTCCAAACACGCCACCGGCCTGGCTTCTCATTGAATTATCTTCAATGATGAGTCTCGCTTCGAACTGAGCCCCGATGATGAGCGAAGACGTGTCTGGGGATATCCCGGACAGCGGTAGGATAGCAAACTAGCTGTCATCCGCCTTACGGCCCGACAGTGAGTGTGTGCCATATGTTTTCATAGCAGAACCCCTGTGGTTGTCATACGCGTCACCATTACAGCTCAGCTGTACGTCGACGATATACTGTGACCCGTTTTGTTGTCCTTCGTGGCACGCTATCCTGGGCTTACATTTCAGCAACATAATGCCCACTCGCAGATAGCGGGAGGTCGCTGGATCTCTCCCCGATTGAGAACGTTTGGATGATTATGAGCAGAGCCCGCCAATCATCTGGGGATTTTGACGATCTAACCCGCCAATTGTGCAGAATTTGGCACGATATCCCTCAGGAGTATGTTCAACAACTCTATCAGTCAATTCCAAGCCGAATAACCGCTTGCATAACGATCAGAGGTGGACCAACGCCGTATTGACGTGCTAGACTTGTGAAACTCATTCTCTTGAATAAATGGGGCTCTGGTTAGAGAATTTCAAAAATCATGACCAGCCCTCAATTACAAATCCAGGAAGATACTCACGACATCCAAGGAAACCGACTCCGGTCTAGGCATCCTCCACTAAAGACCGCACAGGCGCTGCACCAAACCAACTTTAAAATAAATGACCGATGGAAAGAGGAATGGGAGAGCAGAACAGCAGTAAACTGCCACAGTATGCCATGCATCTTTTGTAAACCAAAAGGATTTGACTGCCCTCGCAAAGTTTGGTCAACTCTTAATCGCATCAGAACCAACTATGGGAGATGCGCCGACTCCTTACACAGATGGGGTAATCTTCCTTCGGCCGCTTGCGACTGTGGCGCTGAGAGTCAGACGGTCAAACACATCCTGCAGGAATGCCCACTAAGGGCATGTGAGGGTGACCCCGCAGGATTTCCTAATGGCGACCCAAGAGGCAATCGACTATATATTATCGAAGCTGGACGTTTGTTTGTGATTGCTCTTCTGTGAGTGTAAATTTACAATTGGTGGTGTCCTTATATACAAACTGTTATTTATTGTTCTGTTTATACATATGTGATTTTTTTTTAAATCGTGTTGTCTCTGTAATTTTTACTGTGATGTTATGAGCCATACGCTAAGTAAATAAATAAAATCTTGAATAAATCATCCAATTTTTCGGAAATTGTAAACGTATGTTTGTCTGTACGTCTCCCACCAAATTCCGTCCCATTCGAACAATTCCTTCGTGCTGCGTTGCTTTACTTCGTACTAGAGCGTATTTTAAGTCTCACCTCATTGCATTGATTTTTTGTTCGCTCGTAGATACGTCTGTAGTGCTGGTATACATCGCAGTACCCGCGTCACAATAGCATTAAATGCCGGAAGAGCAGCCGAAACAAAATAGCGTAGTTATAAAGTGGACTACAGAGCGGTACTTCGTTTTCTGCTGCGGAAAATATAGTGCACCTGTGTCAGGCCAATCTATATGACTTCCTTAGCAGCTTGGCACGGATGCAACGTACCCGCTACCACCTAAATCGAACTACCACGCGATACACAATTTTATGAATGGTTTGCGTCATTTTTTATCGGTTGCTCTAGCGGCCCACTACTGTACTGTGACGCTGGTGTGCGAGGATTGCAGATATGTATCTCCATCCAAATAAAAAGTTAATAACTAAACTTTATTTTTTCAAGCTGATGAACAAGACTTTCTGACTACTTATCGTATTTCACTCGAGTGTACTGAGCAGCTGTGAAACGCTCTCGTACTAGCCACACAGTACCGACACAAGTAGAACAGAAAAGAAATCTGTAAAAGTATTATTTAAGTCGAAGGAGCGTTTATAATGATGCGGAACATCCCCAAAATTAAATTTTCACCAGCACCGAACCATTGAAACTTACAGTACAAAAATGAACGGTCTGAATGGCGCTTTGAAATCCCTCTAAAGGAGCTTCGCTTTCATTACAGAACAGGCTGTACGCTGTCAGGCTTTCGCGTTCATAGAATGGCTACTGTAATTGTGTGTGTGTGTGTGTTTGTGTGTATGTGTGCGTGGTGTTTGCTGTGTGGGCGTAGAAGCGCGCACTGCTGTCGAAATTGGCTGGTGTGTAGCGACGAGTGGCGATTTATCGCACTCCGCTGCGCCGTGCGCCGCAGCTTCGCTTATTCCGTGACATTCAGGAGAACACAAGCGCGCTCATGTGTAGTCAAATGAAAGCGGCCACCGAAAGCAGCGCCGGCTGCCTGAAGAGCACGGGTGTTTCGACCTGTGATCCGTTATATCGTGTAGCACTGACGTTCGTTGCTACTGCTGCATGAGCGAAACTCGGAAGCATCCGCAATTACGGTTCTCGTTTAAGAAATGCTGTTTTCTTCGCAAGTAATAAACTGTCGTTCATAAACCTTTACAATTGGCTCTGAGCACTATGGGACTTAACTTCTAAGGTCATCAGTCCCCTAGAACTTAGAACTACTTAAACCTAACTAACCTAAGGACATCACACACATCCATGCCCGAGGCAGGATTCAAACCTGCGACCGTAGCGGCAAACCTTTACAATTCTTAGATCGATCAAACACTATACATTCTGAATGTAGTGTCCCACATCGTTATGACTATTATTTCTTTGCAGAGATGTATCATTAGGGCGCGAATATTTACACACACACACACACACACACACACACACACACACACAACACACACACACACAGGCACACACACACACACACACACACACACAAGTCCGCTGCCATAATATCTCTGCTAAAAGAGAACATTGGTTGCTCTGGAGGTTTTGTAGAGGGTGCAGAATCAATATCAGGCGATTATGTGCCCCTCCAATACACTCACATTGGCAGTGATTTGTTGATTTGTATGTACCATTTGGTTGTATGGAATGAGCGGAGTAAAATGGCTCGACATAGAGACATGGCAGAACGGTGTTATCGTGTTTGTGCGTACCCACACCCAATTTGCTGGTAAATCAACGCGAACTGTCCAACGTTCCAATAAGGAATGATGTAATACTCCAGCCATGAAACACGCCGTAAGAAGAGTGAACGTAAAAATGTGCTGACCGACAGCGACCGGAGACGGCTGTCACACCTTGTCAATGACAGCCGGTCTCAAACTTGACCGGAATTACTGCTGTGATTGAATGCAGGTCCAGCCCAACCAGTTTCCGTGCGAACGTTGCAACGGGAACTGAATAAAGTGCACATTTGGAGTCTGGTACCTCGCAGTAGGTCATTCCCCACAGTGGCAAGTAAATCCGCATGTCATCAGTGGACGAAAGAATACAGTGGAGAGTAGCTGGACTGGAGGCGTGTAGTGCTGTCCGAGGAGTCACAGTTTTTTCGTCTTTTGCTAATGATGCAAAGCGCCAAGGATACCGGTGGCTCAATGAGGGGTTTAACCTCCAGCGGGTGGAGGTTGTGTTTCGGGTCAGAGGTGGTTCTGTGACGTATCGGAGTTCTTTTTCGTAGCATGAATGGACCCGCTCATTTCGTGTACCAAACGGTAGTGGGTAGCCTGTAACAGCTTAGAGATCTCAACCCGGCAGCTTCCGTTTTCTTGTTGTATGATTTGTGTCCATTTCTGACCCACGTTAATGCTGGGATCGCGATCACCTTACACATCAGATGATAGGGACAGGGATAGCGATATGAAGATACACAGATGGCGGCAGTAACGCTTACAGAAGGTAAAAAGAGCAGTGCATCGGCAAAGCTATCATTTGTATTCAGGTGATTCATGTGGAAAGGTTTCCGACGTGATCATGGTAATTAACAGACTTTGAAGGAGGAATGCTAGTTGGATCTAGACGCTTGGGACATTCTATTTCGGAAATCGTTAGAGAATTCAGTATTCCGAGATACACAGTGTTAGGACTCTGCCGGGAATACCAAATTTCATTCATTACTTTAACGCTGAGGCCTAAATGGTTATGTTAGGCTACTTGGAAACCATTTGCAGCCATTCATGTCATGTCACCGAGCCACAATATTGTTCGTCATTGGTTTAAAGAACATTCTGGACAATTAAAGCACATGATTTGGCCACCCAGGTAGCCCGATATGAATCCCATCGAACTTTTATGGCTCACAATCGACAGTTCGTCCACAACAGCTTACTCTGGCAATACTTTCGGAATTATGGACAACTATAGAAGCTAGATTAAGGAAAGGCAAACCTATGTTTATAGCATTTGTAGACTTAGAGAAAGCTTTTGACAATGTTGACTGGAATACTCTCTTTCAAATTCTAAAGGTGGCAAGGATAAAATACAGAGAGTGGAAGGCTATTTATAATTTGTACAGAAACCAGATGGCAGTTATAAGAGTCGAGGGTCATGAAAGGGAAGCAGTTGTTGGGAAGGGAGTGAGACAGGTTTGTAGCCTCTCCCCGATGTTATTCAATCTGTATATTGAGCTATCAGTAAAGGAAACCAAATAAAAATTCGGAGTAGGTATTAAAATCCATGGAGAAGAAATAAAAACTTTGAGGTTCGCCGATGACATTGTAATTCTGTCAGAGACAGCAAAGGACTTGGAAGAGCAGTTGAGTGGAATGGACAGTGTCTTGAAAGGAGGATATAAGATGAACATCAACAAAAGCAAAACGAGGATAATGGAATGTAGTCGAATTAAGTCGGGTGATGCTGAGGGAATTAGATTAGGAAATGAGACACTTAAAGTAGTAAAGGAGTTTTGCTATTTGGGGAGCAAAATAACTGATGATGGTCGAAGTAGAGATGCTATAAAATGTAGACTGGCAATGGCAAGGAAAGCGTTTCTGAAGAAGAGAAATTTGTTAACATCGAGTATAGATTTAAGTGTCAGGAAGTCATTTCTGAAAGTATTTGTATGGAGTGTAGCCATGTATGGAAGTGAAACATGGACGATAAATAGTTTGGACAAGAAGAGAATAGAAGCTTTCGAAATGTGGTGCTACAGAAGAATGCTGAAGACTAGATGGGTAGATCACATAACTAATGAGGAAGTATTGAATAAGATTGGGGAGAAGAGAAGTTTGTGGCACAACTTGACCAGAAGAAGGGATCGATTGGTAGGACATGTTCTGAGGCATCAAGAGATCACCAATTTAGTATTGGAGGGCAGCGTGGAGGGTAAAAATCGTAGAGGGAGACCAAGAGATGAATACACTAAGCGGATTCAGAAGGATGTAGGCTGCAGTACGTACTGGGAGATGAAGCAGCTTGCACAGGATAGAGTAGCATGGTGAGCTGCATCAAACCAGTCTCAGGACTGAAGACCACAACAACAACAACATAGACGCATCATGGTTCAATATTTCTGCAGGGGACTTCCAACGACTTATTAAGTCCATGACACGTCGTGATGACGCCAGCAAAAGGAGCTCCTACACGGTATTATGAGGTATCCCATGACTTTTGTCATCTCAGCATAAACTTTATGTCGATTTCAGGATTTTCCCTTTTGATGTCTTATTGACTGCACTACCCACTCTTTAAACGTGGAACTAAAATTTGTAAGCACAATCTCAGCTGCATAACATTAGCCAATAATTGGCAAACTATGCTGTACAATCGCAATAAAGTCGTGAGATGTTCAATTGGCTCTTTTATTAGAACATGTTACGCGTTTCATGATTACACTCATCTTCAGACATCACAAACTTCAACTACTTCCTAACCAACCAGGAGTATGCTTCAAGACTGCTTGTGACGCAGTCATATGTTATTCGACACTTTCTTTGAGTTGTCATGGCTGTACGCCTGGCTGGTTAGGAAGGATTTGAAGTTTGTGATGTCTGAAGATGGGTGTAATCCCGAAACGCGTAACATGTTCTAATAAAAGAGTCAATTGAACATCTCACGGCTTTATTGCGATTGTACAGCATTGGTTGCCAATTATTAACCTCAAACGGGATTTTAAGATCTGTATATCTAACATTAGCTAAACACGGCATTCTGAGCAGTTTATTTTCACCCAGTAATAAAGGTCTATACTGCGCGCGCGCCGCTCTCAGCTCCCTATCCCTGTGCCCACCCAACTACATAATTACGGAAAACGCGATTTTCCGGTCCGCAGTCTTCGCCTTCTACTTTCGCCAACCAGCGTTAAAGCTACCTTCCGACCCATGCTTCGATCTTGCTACAAATACTGCCCGCATACCTCTCACAGCCCAAATGCAATCCATGACGACAAACCAAATTTCCAATTAAATTAGTTTCTTGGTCACACGCTACACAGTCCTCTGTTTCGTTCCAGTCTCTGGAATAAATTGTTTTACTAACACACGTCGAAATTGCATGACTTATTGTGCCGCCGACAACTGCTATGTTTTCGTGTCTGATAATGTCCTGTTCCGATAGAAACTAGTTGCAAAATAAAATGATTTGCCGTAGTCCCTGTTGATAGTTCAGTATGACTTCCAGTAAACAATAACAAACCTGTGGGACATCAACTACTGAAAACATTTTACCTGTCCACACGCTCTTTCCAGATTGAAATCATTTCAAAATGATCTTTTTTGAAACATATAATTGAGTAGCTTTTTTCTCCTTTATTTTCTTTCAATGCCCCGTCTGGGGCGGGCTGGCAGAAGCATGTGCGTTGCTCTTCAGACGAAAGACAGTAATTATACAAAGAAGACATTTAAAATAACAGAATGTAGAAAATATGGCGTATGTAGATATAAAAAATGGGGAACAGTGCAGACGAGAACAGACAAAAAGGGGGGCCACTGTAAAATGGAGATAAAAACAGTAAAAAAGTAATGCACACAAAAAAACCGCACACTGGGACAATTTGAAAAACACGAAGCAAACTATGACCGGAGCATAAGAGTATCGACGGACGGCGTAGCACGTAACAATCACTGATAGTAACACTACGTACAAGACCAGCAAACAATTAAAACCACAGCTCTTGACAGATGGGAGAACAGCACCAAACACAACACTGACGCAGCACACTCGTTACGATGAGCATACTGAGAGGATCTGCCAGGGGCATAGATGCGAGGGAGGAGGGAAGAAGGGAGGGAAGGGATGCCGGCCGGTGTGGCCGTGTAGTTCTAGGCGCTTCAATTTGGAACCGCGCGACCGCTACAGTCTCAGGTTCGAATCCTGCCTCGGGCATCGATGTGTGTGATGTCCTTAGGTTAGTTAGGTTTAAGTAGTTCTAAGTTCTAGGGGACTGATGACCTCAGATGTTAAGTCCCATAGTGCTCAGAGCCATTTGAACCATTTTTGGAGGGAAGGGTGGAGAGGGGGGGGGATATGGGAAGAGGGGATGGAGGAGAAGAGAGGGTGGGTGAGGGGCGGGGGGGGGGCGCCGAAGAGGGTCGGGGAGAGATTTAAGTAGCATTCTGAATCCGATTTACTTAGCATGACACTGTATGTCCGTGTGAGAGGGTTGCTGGAAGTGTTTCCATTATAACGAGCTGATAAAGGAAGGTAGATGTATGACCAGTCCAGCACGACTGAGATTGATTGGCGACTCCATGGAGTGTCCTGTGCACCATGACCAGATAATGGATATACTTAGAAGGAGAGACAGTATTGGTCGTATTTTTTTGTTTTATTAACCGCAAAATCGATTTTCGGTCACTTAGTGACCATCCTCAGTGCTGTAATATACAATTTCAATTGGTAGGCACTGGTATCAACAAGCTTAGAGGGATCACATAAACTGAGATTGGGTGCACGGCTGAAAGTCAGCTATTTGGAAAGCAAATTTTCTAAAATTTAACTACTTCCTGCTGAATTTTCTTCATATGCAACGTACAACTTACCCAGTTAAATACTGTCTTATATTTAAAAATGTAAAAATAGATTATGGTTTCTGTATTTCTGTTCTGGTTTTTCAAATGAAAAGTGAAATACCTTGTAGCCTAAATCAAACATGGTGCTGTCGCATTAATGTGGCCACCGCCTATGTTTGATACCAACGTGCTATAATCACTCACGGCTGGCTGGTGGCAGCACTATCAGTGGTGGGGATATAAGGAGTTAAGTCGTTGTAATATGGAAACGTCCAAAAGGATGTGATCGCTGGCTTTTGGGTGAAGGTTGGAAGCATTAACCGAGACGACTGCGTTCGTAAACGGCTCGCTTGCCACCGTGGTTAAATTATACCCGTGAAACTTTCTGGCACATTAAAACAGTTTGCCGGACCGAGACTCAAACTTGGGACCTTTGACTTTCGCGGGCATGTGCTCCACCACCTGAGCTACCGAAGCACGACTCACGACCCGTCCTCACAGCTTCAATTCTGCAAGTACCTCGTCTCCTACCTTCCAAACTTCACACAAGCTCTTCTGCTAACCTTGCAGAACTAGCACTCCTGGAAGAAAGGATATTGCGGAGACATGGCTTAGCCAGAGCCTGGGGGATGTTTTAATCTGCCAGAAAGTTTCGTATCAGCACACACTCCGCTGCAGAGTGAAAATCTCATTCTGGAAACATCCCCCCCAGGCTGTGGCTAATCCATGTCTCCGCAATATCCTTTCTTCCAGGCATGCTAGTTCTGCAAGGTTCGCAGAAGAGCTTCTGTGAAGTTTGGAAGGTAGGAGACGAGGTACTGGCAGAATTGAAGCTGTGAGGACGCGTCGTGAGTCGTGCTTGGGTAGCTCAGTTGGTAGAGCACTTGCCCACGACAGGTAAAGGTCCCGAGTTCGAATCTCGGTCTGGCACACAGTTTTAATCTGCCAGGAAGTTTCATATCAGCGCACACTCCACTGCACAGTGAAAGTCTCATTCTGGAAACATCCCCCAGGCTGTGGCTAAGCCATGTCTCCGCAATATCCTTTCTTCCAGGAGTGCAAGTTCTGCATTCTCTGCCTCGTGATGACTGGGTGTTGTGTGATGTCCTTAGGATAGTTAGGTTTAAGTAGTTCTAAGTTCTAGGGGACTGATGACCATAGCTGTTAAGTCCCATAGTGCTCAGAGCTAGTTCTGCAAGGTTCGCAGAAGAGCTTCTGTGAAGTTTGGAAAGTAGGAGACGAGGTACTGGCAGAATTGAAGCTGTGAGGATGCGTCGTGAGTCGTACTCGGGCAGCTCAGATGGTAGAGCCCTTGCTCGCGAAAAGCAAGGGTCCCGAGTTCGAGTCTGGGTCCGGCACGCTGTTTTAATCTGCCAGGAAGTTTCATATCAGCGCACACTCCGCTGCAGAGTGAAAATCTCATTCTAGAAATTATACCGTGCTTGGCGAAATGGCGCTATCCAAAACCAGCGCATCTCGGGCCATAGATGACAGGGGTGAACGACGGCTGCGGAAATGTATGCTATTGTTGGTCAACTGACCGCCCAGATGAATCAAGGGGCTACCAACAGTGTCTCCATAACGACCGCTCAGTAACGCTGCTGCGCGTGGGCCTCGGCGGCAGGCGCCTGGTTCGTGCATCCATGCTGAATACTGTCCATCGGCGCTGAAGGCTGGAATTTTCACGCCAGTACTGCAACTGTTCGACCTCTAAACGGAAACAGATGGCCTTATCAGATGAATCATGTTGTATGGTCCATCGGGCAGATGGCCACTAGCGTGCACGGCGTGAAACGTCTGAAAACTGTCCCCTACAACCACGAGGCAGCCTTACGGTGTAGACAATGTTTTCGTGGCATTGCCTGGGTGATCTCGTTATTTGGGAAGGCACAATGGGTCAACACAAGTATAGTGGATAAAATTCTTCTGGGTCTGAGGCCGCATTGTCATCAATAAAATTCCGACGGTTCGGCGACTGTTGCAAGGCGCCTTCCTCAGAGTGTATTGCTAACTCCTGTATGAGCACTAGTTTGGTTACTTATATACTATGGAGGAGTGCTGTCATTGGATGTGAGGGTGAGGAGGAAGGGTATTAGGAGTTCCTTTTATTGGTCTTTGCATTGGTTCAAATGGCTCTGAGCACCATGGGACATAACTTCTGAGGTCATCAGTCCCTTAAACCTAACTAACCTAAGGACATCACACACATCCATGCGCGAGGCAGGATTCGAACCTGCGACCGTAGTGGTCGCGCGGTTCCAGACTGTAGCGCCTAGAACCGCTCGGCAACCCCGGTCGGCAGTATTTGCATTGCATCTTGGAAATGGCGGAACTCCTAATACGCTTCCTCCTCACCCTCACATCCAATGACAGCACTCCTCCATAGTATATAAGTAACCAAACTAGTGCTCATACAGGAGTTAGCAATACACTCTGAGGAAGGCGCCTTGCAACAGTCGCCGAAACATCGGAATTTTATAGATGACAATGCGGCCTCAAACCCAGAAGAATTTTATTTGTGACAACGGCCGAGGAAGCATACGTTTACATTACACAATACAAGTATACATCTATCCTTAAGGACCGTGTCCGCCCCTGAATGCAGTTCGGTTTTCCTCGGCACGATGGCATCTACCAGCAGGAAATACAACTTGTCATACAGCTCGCAGCGTACATGCGTGGCTCGAAGGGCACCAGTTTATAGTACTCCCCTAGCTATTACCAAAAATTGTGCACTGGTATAAAATTCAGAAAATTCTGTTAGAGACTGTTAGAGGGGAATGTCTGTGTGTTGCTTACCAACAGGCCAAGGAAAGACAGTTATTCTCGGAGGAGAGGCGGGGAGGGAGGGTGCAAAATAATATGTCGCTGACATGGAAAAATGTTTCTAACCGTCTGTTTAAACCAGAAGTATAAATATATTCCAACCTCATAGATGGTTCGAAAAGCCACGATGGCACCTCCACATGGAACCTCTTCTGCACCCATCAGCAACTTACGTCATCTAGTCTGCTCATTACATTGTACCTCATGGCGACCTTTGGTTGCGTGTTCGTCTATCAATTCGGCTGCTTCGCTAAGTTTGAAATTGACTAGGGTCCAAACTATGGACAGATTTTGATGTGGATTGCAGATATAAGCTTAGAATTTTCAGCTGCGCATCATCAAACACAAGAAATAATAATTCCTTTTTAATTAATCTGAAATTATTACGAAATTTTGGTTTCGGTTATGAGCGCGAGCAGGGAAATCAAATGGCACTGCCACCTCTAAACTATGTCCATCCAGTGTTGAGCTATCATGTGAAAATTCTTGCAAATTATTCCGAAGTTTTTTTTGACATGAAAGGTGTTTAGTTTTGATTAGTGTGTGTGGAGAGGCTAAAGTGTTAATCTTTATTTCTGTTTCAGTATCACGCCTGTTATAACGTTAACGAACAACATTAATGAAATTTCAATTAGTGAAAGTAAAATAACAATTCATTGAATAATGACATCATAAAATGAAACAAAGTAACGCATCAGATAGAAGGGCGACACACGGGAGATGACCGAGGGGAAAAGCTGTTTTCTGTGAGTCACAGAACTGATGGGATGCTGTTCATGTCTCATCGACATAAAAAGGTTCAGCGTCTATTAAGCCGTAGATTGCTTTGAACACCACAGCACTTTAATAGGCTTCGGCTTTCTGGTATGATCCGCAGTTCTTTCAGTATCGTTTAAATTAATTCGATTCACCTCCGTAGCCGAGTGGTCGGCGTATCTGCAGAGGATCCAGTTTCAGTTCCCAGCAAAGCTGGCAGGGGTAGGGTGAACGGTGTGCTGCACCTCCATACCACATCCAAATGACGCCATACGGAAGAGGACGATACGACGCGTGACGGCGATGCGTGGGCCTCAAAACGGAAGCTGCCAGGTTGGGATCTCTAAGCTGTTACAGGCTGCCCACTATCGTACGACGAAAGGAAATGGTACACGGAATGAGCGGGTCCATTTCATGCTACGAAAAAGAACCCCGATACGTCACAGAACTACGTCTGACCTGAAACACGCTAGAAGTTAAACCCCTCATTGAGCCGCCGGTGTTAAAAAATGGTTGAAATGGCTCTGAGCACTATGGTTCATCTGAGGTCATCAGTCCCCTAGAAATTAGAACTACTTAAACCTAACTAACCTAAGGACATCACACACATCCATTCCCGAGGCAGGATTCGAACCTGCGACGGTAGCAGTCGCGCGGTTCCGGACTGAAGCGCCTAGAACCGTTCGGGCACCGCGGCCGGCGCCGCCGATGTCCTTGGCGCCTTGCATCATTAGCAAAAGACGAAAAAACTGTGAATACTCAGACTGCACTACACGCCTCCAGTCCAGCTACTCTCCACTGTGTTCTTTCGTCCAATGATGACATGCGATTTATATGCCACTGTGGGGAATGACCTACTGCGAAGTACTCGACTCCAAATGTCCACTGCATTCAGTTCCCGTTGCAACGTCCGCACGGAAACTGGTTGAGTTGGACCTGCTTTCAATCACAGCAGTAAAAAAATGGCTCTGAGCACTAAGGGACTTAACTTCTGAGGTCATCAGTCCCCTAGAACTTAGAACTACTTAAACCTAAATAACCTAAGGACATCACACACACCCATGCCCGAGGCAGGATTCAAACCTGCGACCGTAACGGTCGCGCGGTTCCAGACTGTAGCGCCTAGAACCGCTCAGCCACTCATTGCAGCAATTCCGGTCAAGTCTGAGACCGTCTGTCATTGACAAGGTGTGACAGCCGTCTCCGGTCGCTGTCGGTCCGCCTTTCGATGTCCCTGAAGCCATGAAAACTTCAACGTATATTGTTTCTTTCCAGGTTCCCACCGGGGGTTTAATAATAGAAGTACTCTAGAGGCCTGAAAAAGCGTTTATAGAACTGAAGCGTAACTGCGTGGGCTTGATTTTAGTGTAATGCATCTCGTGCTTCTGATTGGAAACTACAGATCTCAGGGCGTGGGACGTGTGTCACGGACAGATCCTCGCGTCCATGCTTTTACCGCGGCTACCGATAGGTCCGGCAGGAGAGGAATTTTTAGCAGCCCGCTTCCGCAGAAGCGCCCACGCCGACGTCTACCTACGCGCATTAGTGACGCCACACCGCAGCTCACCTTTAGCTCCTGTTCAGACGAGGCTCAACGGACTGACACGGGCAGATCCGCGATTTCCCGAGAGGCAAATGCCAGTTACATTATAAAAGTCGTAATCTTGGTCACACGCTACTTTTGTTAACATTCATAACCGGTTTCGGCTTTGCAGCCCTCATCATGTCTACAAATTACAGCAGCGACATGTAGGCCTGTAGTTAATAATAAAATAGTGTGAGAAAGACTTTGACTTTTATAGTCCAATCCGATACAGAGGTCGCCAGCCACCTCCGCAGGTTGAAACGACCTCGTTTCGCAGGCTGCTATTTGCCCCTTGGGCTCGTCAACACCGTATGCTTCATGGAATAGGACTGCAGAATACGGAAGTAGAATTTACTCTTGCAGCAACCGTCTAGCGTAGATTTTCTGTGGAATTTTAATCTACGAGGGCAGTTCAATAAGTAATGCAACACATTTTTTTTCTCGGCCAATTTTGGTTGAAAAAACCGGAAATTTCTTGTGGAATATTTTCAAACATTCCCGCTTCGGCTCGTATAGTTTCATTGACTTCCGACAGGTGGCGGCGCTGTACGGAGCTGTTAAAATGGCGTCTGTAACGGATGTGCGTTGCAAACAACGGGCAGTGATCGAGTTTCTTTTGCGGAAAACCAGGGCATCTCAGATATTCATAGGCGCTTGCAGAATGTCTACGGTGATCTGGCAGTGGACAAAAGCACGGTGAGTTGTTGGGCAAAGCGTGTGTCATCATCGCCGCAAGGTCAAGCAAGACTGTCTGATCTCCCGCGTGCGGGCCGGCCGTGCACAGCTGTGACTCCTGCAATGGCGGAGCGTGCGAACACACTCGTTCGAGATGATCGACGGATCACCATCAAACAACTCAGTGCTCAACTTGACATCTCTGTTGGTAGTGCTGTCACAATTGTTCACCAGTTGGGATATTCAAAGGTTTGTCCCCGCTGGGTCCCTCGTTGTCTAACCGAACACCATAAAGAGCAAAGGAGAACCATCTGTGCGGAATTGCTTGCTCGTCATGTGGCTGAGGGTGACAATTTCTTGTCAAAGATTGTTACAGGCGATGAAACATGGGTTCATCACTTCGAACCTGAAACAAAACGGCAATCAATAGAGTGGCGCCACACCCACTCCCCTACCAAGAAAAAGTTTAAAGCCATACCCTCAGCCGGTAAAGTCATGGTTACAGTCTTCTGGGACGCTGAAGGGGTTATTCTGTTCGATGTCCTTCCCCATGGTCAAACGATCAACTCTGAAGTGTATTGTGCTACTCTTCAGAAATTGAAGAAACGACTTCAGCGTGTTCGTTGGCACAAAAATCTGAACGAACTTCTCCTTCTTCATGACAACGCAAGACCTCACACAAGTCTTCGCACCCGAGAGGAGCTCACAAATCTTCAGTGGACTGTTCTTCCTCATGCACCCTTCAGCCCCGATCTCGCACCGTCGAATTTCCATATGTTTGGCCCAATGAAGGACGCAATCCGTGGGAGGCACTACGCGGATGATGAAGAAGTTATTGATGCAGTACGACGTTGGCTCCAACATCGACCAGTGGAATGGTACCGTGCAGGCATACAGGCCCTCATTTCAAGGTGGCGTAAGGCCGTAGCATTGAATGGAGATTACGTTGAAAAATAGTGTTGTGTAGCTAAAAGATTGGGGAATAACCTGGTGTATTTCAATGCTGAATAAAACAACCCCTGTTTCAGAAAAAAAATGTGTTGCATTACTTATTGAACTGCCCTCGTACATCTACTCCTCCGACAGAACATCATTGATTGTTCAGGGATAGTTTATGAGTATTTTGCTACAAGAGGCGCGTGATATCTGGTGGTCCGTTACGAATTAATGGTGTAATTATGTTTTACTCTATTCGTTACTCCAGTTACTTTTATTTCACTGAAAATACCCGAGGTGACCAGAGTGGAGCTACATATGCAATAAGATTTCCATGAATAAATATCTGTTTATTACGAAAAATATCATGGAAAATGAGATTTACAAACTATATCCTTGGAGACACAATTCCATAAAATTTTAGCGCACCTAAATTGTAATCTTCCCGGTTTGATTTTGGAAAAGAAGTTATGAGCCTATGAGATTATTAGTTCGTTGACGATGTCCGCCTGCTTAACTGCGTGGTTGAGTTGTGATCGGCTCGCGTTGATGCCGTTTTTCCTTCTCGGCAATTTGTCATCATCGAGTGGCGTCTTATTCCTCCCTCAGTTACTATCTGAACGAGTTGCTCACTTCTCTTCGTCAGTGGCAGCAGCAGCGTTTATCGACACTAGTACTGCTGTAACTCGTTTGGCGTGGCAGTTATATTCCCGTGTCATGGTGTGTGTGGCAGTTGGTCGGTTGCGGCGGAGCAGCGAGGAAGTCGCTGCAGGGTGTGATCAGGCCGGGGCCGCTGGAGGTGTGCATGCGTGGTCGGAGTTGTGTGGCACTAGCTGCGCGAACTGCTAAGTTTGTCGCCCACCGCACCTGCATACTGGAGTTGAGTAATCAGTGAACCTGTCATGAAAGCTCAGCCGTTGTGACATCTCTTCGTAGATTGCTGGTTGTTGCATCCTGGGCTGTCCCCACAAACAGCAATGTGATGGTGTGTTGGAGGTGACAAAATTATGGCAGCCGCCTCCCTGTATGGTGTTTAACCTTTGATATGATTATAATTTTTTAGTGAAGTGCACCAGCGACATCTTCTGCCTTGTGGCCGTTAACGTTCCGGTTACCTGCCCTGGTCGTTAGCGTAGTTTTGTGCCAGTGTGTTTTCCTCGCCGTGTTGATGCTGTCCAGCACGGCGTGTAGTTCGACAGCTTGGTGTTGTTCTCCTTTTCTCTTTGAGTGTTTATTGTGCCTTGACTGTGTTTCTACCCAAATAAGACATAATCCTGCTGCGATCCTCGTCTTCGCTGGTACTTTTGCTTGTCGTGCTGTTGGTCGGGTGGAAGGGAATTGATTAGGTGGTTGGTTGGTTCGTCAGCCGTCCGTAGGTCGTGCTGCAACCCGATTTTTAGTGTTACGCTTGGCTGTCTGTCTCACCTAAACTGTGGTTAGAGTTTCCTCCCCAGGTCACACCCTGGAACACGTCTTAGCACTACTGTTTGTTGTTTGTGATTGTCATTTTATTTAGTCGCAGGTACTGTGCCAGGCCTTAAGCCGTGTATTAATATTGTCTGTTTTATGTTTAGTATATGGCCTTCAGCCGAACTTCATAACAGCTTTAAGATTAGGCCTTCAGCTGCATTTAAAATTCTTGTTGCTCTGCATTTAGGCCTTCAGCCGCTTTTGTTTCAGAATCTGTGTCTTTAATATATAAATCCTTGTCTGTAAGGTTTCTCTTTATCATCTTGAATTCTTGAAACGCCCTTCAGCCGTGAGCCGTGTTCTGTAAATGTTTATGTTAAGGTTGTCTTTAATTATTTTTGAGTAATTGATTGGGTCTTCAGCCGACAAGATACTTCAAGTTTCCTTAAGATGTTTTTCTGTTGTACTTTGTAAAGGCTTATCTTTAAAGCCTCTCTTTTATTATGTAAAGAAAATTTTTTTAATTGGGCTTTCAGCCGAAGAATTAACTTGAATTTTCTTTAATATGGCCCTTAGCCGGAATATGTAAATGCTTGGTTTTAAAGAATTTCCTTAGGTGATCCGAAATATTATTTCGGCCTTAAGCCGATAAGATATTGTAATTTTACTTATGTAAGGTCTTCAGCCGTTACTCTAAATCCTGTTGTTTTAAAATCAATCATTTAAACTTATTCTGGAGAAGTAACTTGGGCCCTCAGCCGTGAATTAATCTTTGTTGTTTTAAAGAGAAAACTGTGCATTGGTTTGAGAAATAAAGCTATATGTGTGTTCTTGTAAGCCGGCCGGAGTGGCCGAGCAGTTCTAGGCGCTACAGTCTGGAACCGCGCGACCGCTACGGTCGCAGGTTCGAATCCCGCCTCGGGCATGGATGTTTGTGATGTCCTTAGGTTAGTTAGGTTTAAGTAGTTCTAAGTTCTAGGGGACTGATGACCTCAGATGTTAAGTCCCATAGTGCTCAGAGCCATTTGAACCATTTGTTCTTGTATAACTAACAGTAATTGACCTTCGCCCCTTTCCACGACCTGACCCGCTCTGTCCTGATTTCAGTGGTAACGTGCTCGCCCCCTGTGCAAGCGGACCCGGGTTCGATTCCCAGGGGGGTTGGAGATTTTCTCCGCTCGGGGACCGGGTGTTGTGTTGTCCTCATCATCAATTCATCCTCATCATCGGCGCGCAAGGTGCCCAATGTAGAGTTGACTGAAATAAGACTTGCACTTGGCGGCCGAACTTCCCCAGATGGGGCCTCCCGGCCAACGATGCCATACGTTCATTTCCATCTTTTCTTTGTCGTCGCAGATGACTGACAAAACTGAAATTATTCAAAGATGACAGTTACTGGGTGCTATCACAGAATCAAAGCAAACGACTTATACCGTATCAGAGCACAGTCTTTGGTGGAAGCTCCGGCTGCGGCTGCTGGTAGCTCTTCGCAGTGCTGCTGTGATCATCCTCCTTGCTTGCAGCTGCATTTGGAACAGCTTCGGCACAGCGCTGAGTATATCCTCGATTGGAGCGGCGACTGGCGCTGCTTGCTAGCGGCCAAGCGGCGTCTTGAGTGCGCACCCAGCAGACGGATACCAGATATGTGCTTGGCAAACACTTGATCTCCAGACGCGACGTAGTGTCTACAAATGTAGCGCCAATATAGTCCGATCCACGAACGATGGCGGTTCGCGCACTTCGAGGCACGGACGGATATTGCATTGTTGACGATTCGAAGCGACAGTTGCGGGACGCGCTTGCACGTTTTCCCCTGGAAGAAAGCTTATATCCTGCAAATTATGCAGAATTTATCACTTATCCCCACAATCAGCGGTGACAGTTCGTAACAAATGGAATCGAAATTCACTAAACAACTGGTTACGATCACAGTTAATGCTCACATTAGCTACGGCTTTCAGAGCAGAGCGCTCAAAACACTACTGAGCGGTCATTAGCTGTCGGAGAATACGTGACGTAAGCGTGCAGGACAAGCCTAAACTCGACCGCCATCGTTCGTGACTCCAACTATAACAGCGATACACTGAAGGTGGGTGATGGGGCCTACTCCGTATGTTTCTCATTGCGGCTGCAGGACGGTAACTCATAAAGGCACCTGTGTGTTTTGGTCGTCAGCTGTTCTGAAGCACCGGTAGATTATAATAAAGTGAGCTACTCACAGTGGTCCTGTGTGGACTGTAATTATCGTATGGCAGCGAAAGTTGGTAGGCATGCTAATATGTTAATGCAGAATCGATTTCCCTGGAAAAAATTATTCCAATTTTAGCCACCAGATGCAAATCTGGCGCTGTGAATACAAGAAAGACATAGAGAAATGTTATCTATGTAATGGATTAGGAACAGGACGAGGGCAGAAAAGTTCAAACAAGTGAGAAAGACATAATTTTGATGATTTCATTAACCACTGCTTACGCAGTTTGTTCAAAACGAGCCACAGAGATGTTGTCGAGATGCTGTACAGGGCCTGATTTGCATCTCGTGGCCAAAATTGGAACTAATTTTTTTTATTTCAGATTAATTCAGTACCACATTAACGCATTAGCATATCTACCAAGTTTCGCTGCCTTACTGCAATTACAGCTCACGCTGGATCTATGTGGGTTGCTGCACTTTTAATTATAACCACCCAGTAGAATCCAGCCCGTGTTGTTGACACGCTGTGCCTGTGCCTGTGGAGCCTGTTGTTCTGTGACGCAGCAACCTGTCAGTTACAGCTGTGTTGCCGGGTAGCAGTAGCTGCAGGCGACAGCCCGGTATACTGTTAAAGTTACTGTAGCTGCAAGAACACCTCAGCATACCGCCGTTCCTTTGTAATCAGTGAACCCGCACACGAGGTGGATGTCGACAGCTTTGCTGTGCATCACTGTTAAAGTACAACCAACGTTAGAGGGAAATACCCGAGACAGAACGGAGCAGTACTGAATACAAACTTGAGGGCGAAGAGTGAAGTTCGCAATACTGTTGTAATCAGTGAGTATTTTCTGTGAATGGAAAGCATTTGTTTACAAAAATGACACAGAGGACATTCTGTCGACGTTTTCGTTTTGTACAGATATCTTCATTGCAGTGCAGAAACAAAGATAAGTGGGGGTAATAAATCAAACGGAATGCAATTACACTGTAACGGGCCAGCAGACACGATGGGTCCCTTATACGAATATACCTGACTAATCTTCGACGTTTTGTCGGTTGAGACCGGTTTAACCTCATATTTCAGAAAGCCATTTTACATTTCATGGTGGAGGCTACTTCTTGCCATCTTACCAGTACAATCAGTTTTCTGTCCTATTCCATCTGTGTATTGAGGCGGGATTATGACTGTCAATATGTGCCGACCGCACCGTATTCTGCGTATTTACATGTTTGTATTTGAAGACGCATGCCTATACCAGTTTGGCGGCCGGTGTGGCCGAGCGGTTCTAGGCGCTTCAGTCCGAAACCGCGCGACCGCTACGGTCGCAGGTTCGAATCCTGCCTCGGGCATGGATGTGTGTGATTTCCTTAGGTTAGTTAGGTTTAAATAGTTCTAAGTCTAGGGGACTGATGACCTCAGATGTTAAGTCCCATAGTGCTCAGAGCCATTTGAACCATTTGAACCTATACCAGTCCTAGGCGCTTCAATGCATAATTGCTGTTATTTACATCAATGTCATCTGATTTCGGCCGTTAGCCATTTTCAAGTGAATACTCCTATATTCTTAAAGACACGGGCGACAACATAGTTCTGTGCTTGTAAACACTTTAAAACTGCTGCGGAAGTTATTTCAAAGTGTTGACAAGCATAGAACGTTGTTCCCGCCCGTCTCTTTAAGAATATAGGAATACTCTCAGAAATGGCTATCGGCCAAATCAACTGAAATGTAAATAATAGTGATTATGTAGCATCCAATGTGTAAAATAGAATCGCCCTTCAATAAATTTGTGCCTGTGGCACCCGAGATGAATAAACTTATCGAGGCCAGTTTGTCACCACCGCGTCACCTCGCTCGGTGACAATGCATTATGGGTTTCGCATGCTCAATATGTGCGGCATGTTGTGACCATTATAGAGCTGTTTCTCTGTCTTCGCAAAATAGGTCATATCTGCAAGTGAAAAATTAAACTCCGTGTCGTTTCTATCAAAACTGAGGAAGAGATTAGACGCTATAATCTTAGCAGAATAATGCCTTGCCCTGAAATGTCCAACTCGGCAAAAGCGAGAGGGGTCCCAAAGAAAACTGGCGCCAACAGTGAGAACCAGCAAACGCGCTGGCGGAGCGGCTAGGACGTGAGGCTGCTATCGACCGCTGCTGGCGCCAGCAATCCACACCACACCCTGCGGCCTCGGCTGTCGGCGACCCGCCACACACACACACACACACACACACACACACACGCACACACACAATACCCCGTATCATTCCCCAACACACGAATGGCCTTCCTACCAAAATCATCTAGCTCCTCCCCTCCTCCCCCCCTCCCCCCAAAACACCATATGCTTCATTCCGTCATCATGTATTGAGTCACCATATCGTCGATAAACTACTGTCGCGTAACCAGTTTGAATGGTTTTTAGTTATTCTATTTGGCTGCGCAGACCGATGACCTCAGAAGTTACGTCCCATAGTGCTCAGAGCCATTTTTGGCTGCGCAAGAGAGCAAAGTTGTGGAAACCACTTGAAGAACTACAAACTTTCACTTTCTTCCTTCCCGTGCCACTCTTTCCATCTACACATCTACATCTACATTTACATGACTATTCTACGAACCACGCTTATGTACCTTGCAGTGTATTTACCGAGCTAGATCAGTGCTACACTCTCTCTTTCCTAGCATTCAGGGTCCGTTGGTTTTCATGATTTGGCACAATTGTTTTATTTCAATTTTTTGGCTGGCTTCACTACAGTCGTCGGTTAAGCTAAGGGAGTGGAGTGTGTGAATAGTGTAAACTTTGTTGTGTGTGTTTGTGTGTGTGTGTGTGTGTGTGTGTGTGTGTGTGTGTGTGTGTGTGTGTGTGTGTGATCGTATCTTCTTAAGCAGAGATTCGGAACCAGCCCAGTATTTGCCTAAATGAGTGTGGGAAACCGTCTAAAAACCGCGCCTGTTAGCGCTCACTAATCCGCCGCATAGCTAACCTCACCATCTCCTTAACATATTTTGCATTTTCTACTGCTTTTACACACCTACAGTTTTTTCCATCTACTACTATTTTCGCTATCAAATTATTCTAGGAAGCAATATCAAATCTGAAACAAGTTTCTCTTCGTATTACTTTCAACGTGGTCTGAATGCAAAACTATCTAAATTAGATCGAGTACAACTACAAACCGACAATAATATACTTAGTATTTACGAAATTGTGATACAAATATTCTGAGATGGCGTAGAAGGGGATCTATATTAATTCTGGATAGGGAAACATCGTTCGGAAGGACAGTCGAAAGTTATATGCGAAAACGAGAAAATTTCAAATTTATCGTCGATCTGCTGACGATATAATAATTTTGTATGGCCCAGTGGCGCGCTGCAAGTCTTTCAGTTGAACGCAATTTCGGCGACAGACGTGTCCCTAACCTGCCGCATCTATCCAATCTGACAAAGAGGACCTACAGTTTATCGTGGAAGCTCAAGAACGTGTCGTTTCTGGCGACTCCTCATATTGTTGGGAGTTGAAGGTTCCCAGGCACGTGCTTTACCGCTAGATCACCAGAGCCGTCATCAGCTGACGATGATAAATATCCAAGTAGACTCATTTTTAGGATAATTTGTTTATCTGCCCATCCTGCACAAGGTGCTACATTCACAACAGCCCTTATAACTAGCGCCCTTCAACTTCTATGCAGGCATGACGTCGTAGCGCTTGCTAGCATCATGAAAAACGCAGCGAAATCGTCGTGTGCCAAAGTAGCTTCGGGCATATTCTAACACAGGGTTGTAGGAGTGTTGTCATTCACTATATGGAGTGCAAAAGAGACTCTGTTCATAAGTCTTAAACTCTAGGAAGGTGTTTGTGGATTATGCTGTTGTACGACTACATAGGCAACTGGGGAAATCGTAACGCCAGAAAATTTCAGCGAAATTCAGGAAGAAATGCAGAGGAACGACACTCTGTGGAGATATGACCATAAACATACAATGAGGTGATAAAAGTCATGGGATACTTCCTAATATCGTGCAGGGCCTCCTTTTGCCCGGCGTTGAGCAGCAACTGGGCGTGTTACGAACTCAACAAATCGTTGGAAGTCCCCTGCAGAAGTACTGAGCCATGCTGCCTGTATAGCCGAATGTCTTGCCAGTGCAGGATTTTGTGCATTAACTGACTTCTCGATTACGCCTCACAGATCTTCGATGCGACTCATGTCGGGCAATCTGGGAGGCAAAATCATTCGCGCGGGCTGTCCAGAATGTTCTTCAAAGCATTCGCGAACAGTTGTGGTTTGGTGACATCACCCATCAAAATTCCATCGTTGTTTGGGAACATAAAGTCCATGAATGGCTGCAGATAGTCTCCAGGTAGCCGAACATAGCCATTTCCAGTCATTGATCGGTTATGTTGGACCTGAGGAACTAGTCCATTCCATGTAAACACAGCCTATACCATTATGGAGCGACTACCAGTTTCCAAAGTGTTTGTTCACAACCTGGACCTCTGGCTTCGTTGGGACTGCTCCACAGTCGAACCATACCGTCAGCTCTTACCAACTGAAATCGTGACTCATCTGACCAGGCCACAGATTTCGTCTAGGGTCCAGCCGATTTGGTCACGAGCCCAGGAGAGGCACTTCAGGCGATATCGTGCTGTTAGCAAAGGAACCCCCGTCAGTCGTAGCCCATTGACGCCATATTTAACGGATACGTTCGTCGTACGTCCCACATTGATTGGTGCGGTTATTTCACACATTGTTACTTGTATGTTAGCACTGACAACCTCAGGCAAACGTCGCCGCTCTCGGTCGTTAAGTGAGGTTCGCCGGCCACAGCATTGTCCTTAGAGGTAACACCTGAAATTTGGTATTCTCGGAAAATTCTGACACTGTGGATCTCGGAATACTGAATTCCCTAACGATTTCCGAAATGGAATGTCTCTTGCGTCTAGCTCCAGCTATTATTCTGCATTCAGAGACTGTTAATTCCAGCCGTACAGTCATAACGACGTCGGAAACCTTTTCGCATGAATCACCTGAGTACAAATAACAGCTCCGCCAATGCACTGCCCTTTTATACCTTGTTTACGTGATACTACGCCATCTTTATATGTGCATATCGCTAACCCATGACTTTCGTCATTTATGTGTAATTAAATTTTTCTTTACGTGGACAAATTATTGTTATTGGTCGATTACACAATTGATTCTGAATCACGGGAAGCAGTAAGGTAAAATATCTGTCAATATGCAGCTGGAGTTGATTAGAGCGTAACGACATAAGAAACCTGTTTATGGGATAGCTTCAAGATGGAGAAGCTGCAAGGAAATTTAATTTTCCCACTAAATAAGTGGCTCATACCTCACTTTCCCCTTGATGCTTGAATATTGCTAGTGAGGTAGCGGGTAGCATTAACAGAGAAGATGGTCTGCATAAAAAGAAGAGAAGCACGTCTCGTCTGTGACTCGTTTAGAAACCACGGAGGGAGCTTCAAGTAACAGAGGCACTGTGCGTCACGGGGAGATTTGTTATTAAAAGTTGGCTAAGTTATTTTTAAGGTCCACCAGGAGCTATTCATGAAGCAGATCACTACCAGTTTCGATCAACCGATCGTCAGCAGGAGCCTGTATAACAGCTGAGGAAAAACTGAAATGCGTTCAGGCAAACATATGTGGTGAAAATTCTCACACGTATTCTTGCTTTCATAGATGATCAAAGGTACCTCGCGCATTTTCTCCGTTGTTATACAGGAACTTCTTGACGCTCGGCTGATCGAAACTAGAGGTGACTAAAGGTTCATTGAATCAACAGCTCTTGAACTTCCTCAAATGTGAGTTTCTTCCAATATTTACGAACTTTACGAGCTGAGGAGCAACGACAACACAATCGTTTAATGTTAAAATCTCTAAGAAGTCAGTAAAAATATTACTTCCTCCAACAGCTGCGAAATGAGCATGATGGTAAAGGGAGAGAAATTCGAGCAGACACGGCTTACCGAATCATCCTTCGTCACTCCATTTGCGAAGGGAACCGGGTTGCAGTTGGTGTGGGTGGGTGAGGAGCTGGGGGGTGGGGGAGGGGGGGGCGCGTGGAATGAACACCGCAAAGTAGCCTATGGAGTATTGATATAGACTGGAAAAACACCTATGAGAGATAGGTTGCCTCTATTGTTGTGGTGTTCTATGCATCCACGCTGATGTGTCCTGTGTAAGACCCCTCATCTCTGCATAACTACCATAACCTATATCCATTTGAAACGCCGGCCATTGTGGCCGAGCGGTTCTAAGCGCTTCAGTCTGGAACCGCGCGACCGCTACGGTCGCAGGTTCGAATCCTGCCTCGGGCATGGATGTGTGTGATGTCCTTAGGTCAGTTAGGTTTAAGTAGTTCTAAGTTCTAGGGGACTAAAGACCTCAGATGTTAAGTCCCATAGTGCTCAGAACCATTTGGACCCATTTGGGCCGCGAGCGTTGGTCTCCCTAACAACCTCCTACTCCATTACTAAACCGACGATTACTTGACGCCTGAGGATGTGACCTGTCAACCGGTCCCTTCTTTTCGTCAGGTTCTGCCATACATTATCTGTTATTTCGATTCAGTTAGTTATTAGAGCGGATCTTAAGCATTCTTCTATTCTCTTCTTATCTGAACAGATTATCGTCCACGTTTCGTATAAAAACAAGATTACGCTCGGTACAAATACTTCCAGCAAACACTTGGTAAGATTTAAATTTATATTCGACACTAACAAGTTTTCAGAAGTGCTTTTCTTGGCGTTGCCAGTCTACACTTTATATCCCACCCATTTCTGGCATCATCACTTCTTTTGGTGCTCAAATAGAAAAACTTATCCACTGCTTTTAATGTCCCTTTATTTAATCTAATTCCTTCAGACCATCCGATTTAATTCTTCTACATTCCACTACCGTTGCTTTAGTTTTGTTGACGTTTTTTTATAACCTATTTTCAAGACACTATCCAATCCGTTCAGCTACTTTTCCACATCCATTGCCGTCTTTGACAGAATTACAATACCATCAGCCAACCTCAAAGTTTTTGTTTCTTCTCCCGGAACTGTAATTCCCTTCTGAAATTTCTCCTTGGTTTTCCCTCACAACTCGCTCAGTATATGGATTGAATAACATTACTGGGGTAGGCTGCAGCTCTGTCCACTTCCTATTGAGCTACTGCTTGCCCTTCATGTCCTCCGACTCCCACAAAACCTGTACAAGTCCACTCCCTGTATTTTACCCTTGCTACTTTTACGGGATGAAATTCTTCCGTTAGTAAGTGCTAATTCTCAGCCGTCGGCACTCGCTAGTGGTGATTGTCGTAATTTGTTGACCCGGTGGGTCTGTGGGAGAGTGGAATCTCACGGAGCAGTATGTGGTGCTCCAGGAAGGGATGGTGGGTGGAGAATAGGGGGGTGGGATGACGCAGGAGCTCATCAAGAACGCTCCCCCCCCCCCCCCCGCCCCCCCCCCCCCCCTCCCCCCCTGCCCTGCCCTGTCCTGCGGGCGCACTTTGCCAGCCAGCATCACTGCTTCCGCCTTTTGTTCCCATTTGTTCTGGCCCCGGAGCTGCTTTTAACGGATATTACTGCCTTCGAGACGGTAATTACGACGAAAGCTTTCGGACAAAGCAGGCGACCGCTGCTCTCTGTCGCAGATTCTTCTTTCCTTACCCCTTCTCAACCTGTATGTGCAGTCCACCTACACTATCTAAGGATATGACGTTTCATGTAGTACCTTTGCTAGATCTGCGCTACTATTTTTTATTCTTTCTTTCACTATCTATTTCTTCCGCCCCCGGTAGCTGAGTGGACAGCGCGACAGAATGTCAATCCTAAGGCCCGGGTTCGATTCCCGGCTGGGTCAGAGAATTTCTCCTCTCAGGGACTGGGTGTTGCTTTGTCCTAATCATCATCCTTACATCCCCATCGATGCACAAGTCGCCGAAGTGGCGTCAAATCGAAAGACTTGCACCCGGCGAACGGTCTACCCAACGGGAGGCCCTAGTCACACGACATTTACATTTTTTTGCTATCTGTTTCCACTTAAGTAAGGTTCTTGAAGCAGATAAAATAAAAAGTTCACAAATTCTGCAAATCGCTATCATTTCTTTGGTATCGGATGCCACAGTCACAAATTTACGAAAAGATAAATCCATTTTCAACCTAGCTTTAGATACTCACTTATTTCAGACATTTAGCTGGTTCCATCTATGTGCCATTTTGAAGTGCTTACTCATGAGTGATATTTAAACCATTGACGGGTACGGAACGTTAGTTTCAAAAATGGTTCGAATGGCTCTGAGCACTATGGGACTTAACTTCTGAGGTCATCAGTCCCCTAGAACTTAGAACTATTTAAACCTAACTAACCTAAGGACATGACACACATCCATGCCCGAGGCAGGATTCGGACCTGCGACCGTAGCGGTCGCGCGGTTCCAGAGTGTGGTGCCTAGAACCACTCGGCCACTCGGACCGTAGAACGTTAGTTTCGTTCGAGTCTGCTACGACCGAAATTATAATTTTAACTAGCGACCCGCCCTGCTCAACACGGGTAGTACTAACAAGCAAACATCACCAACCCGACCTCATACTTCAAGGGGAACAAAGTACGGGTTGTTCAAGAACTCTCTCCACAGAGCCATATGATTGTTAGCCGCGCGTGCCGTATGCCGCAGTGAATATACCGAAATGAAACTCAGTGAAATACAAGTTATTATTTACTGAATATTCATTTTTACTGAGATAAACGAAACCGTGGAATGTTGGGAGAGTTCACTTGAAGGGAAGTAACCCAGGCAGGCGAAAAATCATACGGCACGCGCAGCTAACAATCGTATAGCACTGCGGAGAGACTTTTTGAACACCCCGTATAACGACACTCAAATGAAAAAGAGAAAGATCGGGAAAAAATACGTTCACTGTTTATTATTTCAAAAGTAATTGCCATAACTGTTCATATAATCATCTCAGACAAGACGGTCAATGCGCCCATGGAAAAATGTTTGCGACTGCCTACGAAACAATTATTGTAGCCAGGAGAGTAAATCGACTCCCGCGAAAGTCTTTCTTTAGACTTCCAAAAATATGGAAGTCGCATGAGGAGAGGTCGAGTGTGCATGAAGGATGTGTAACAGCTACCCAGCGAAACTTCTGCAGCGTACTCGAAACAACAGTGGCAATTTGTAGGCGGGCAATATCGTTCCGTAAGCAACCGAAAATATTTTTCGATAAAGGCGTTAAACGTCCTGTCTCGCAGTGCGATAGCTGTATTAGCAGTAATGGCGATTACTTTTGGAATAATGAATATTTCACTTACTGTTTTGCATCTGGCCGGCCGCTGTGACCGAGCGGTTCTAGACGCATCAGCTGTTACGATTGCACGTTCGAATCCTGCCTCGGGCATGGATGTGTCTGATGTCCTTAGGTTAGTTTGGTTTAAGTAGTTCTAAGTCTAGGGGACTGATGTTAAGTCCCATAGTGCTTTTTTTTTGCGTCTGTATCATTCTTATTTGACTGTCCCTTACAGCCATGCAAGACATCAGCCCCAGCAATCGATCCCGCGCGAAAATCTGTTCCATAATTCTGATAGCACGCAGTTACGACCTTCTGACGAACGGCTTTTAAATTTCACGAGCGCGAGTTGTTTGTCAGTCGCTCCGCCGCACTGCAGCCGTCTGAAGCCCTAGCGCGAAGTGTACAACATAGTATTAGCCAGAGCCTTTCTATTCATGGAATGCTGAAGGGGAGAGAAGAGGAGGGAGGAGGTGGATACATCTGCCAAATGTTTTGTGAAATCTTGTTCAAGAACGCATGTTAATCTTCGCCAAAAGTAGGTACTTAATGTGACCAGGACACATAATATGTCAACCTCACGAACACGTATGTTGAGTATTATTATATACACCTGAATAGAAAAATAGTGAATCTAAGTAACTGAATAATTATTATGAAATGAAGATAATTATTTTCGATTTGCAATTTAATCATAGCAATCACGTTAGCGGGTAAAGCATCTCTTGCATATGTATTCACTTTAATATTGTCAGCTTTAAAATCCAAAGAAAATAACGCATAACAATGGAGTTAGTAGTGAAATAGACCTGCGCTGCTTCTTAATTGACACACTCATTCGTTTCATTAATTTACACTGTATTTGTGAATCACAACATAAAAATGTTCAAAGCAAAGAAACCTTTGTGATAAGCTACTTTGACCTAAAGAACAAGGCACGTTACGGAAGTATTTCACAAACCTCTCACTCGCTCCACTGGACAGTACCTCGCGTTCTGCCTTAGGCGTCTGCATTAGGGCGGAGTGAGTGACAAAGAACCGGTGGGAGAAAAATTTAAAGGCTGTATATTTGAAAGATCATATGGGTACTAGCAGAATTACGGCCTAAATTTTCGCACTGAGCCGATTTCTGGGGCTGGTATTTTTCAAGTGTGCTTTTTTCCCCTCAAAATATGAGGTCGAATCGGTGATGATTGCCCGCAGCTACTTACGGCCGGACGACTTGTCTGGGGTAACGATAAATGTGTTTACGGGCCACTTCGTAGTACTATACTTGAAATTCAGATAAAGTGTTGGGTGACTGAATGTCATGACTACCATATACCTTAATAAACGGAAGCAGCTCGCTCCAGGATTGCGCTCAGGAGGCGTGAAAATTATATGTTCCTTATTTAACTTACGTTTGGAGTGACGTCTCGTGACCATGGTGCGAACACATTATGATTTAATTAATATCTTTACGACCAATGTAAATATTCTTTGTGAATGATGAGTGTACATGTGTGTGTGTGTGTGTGTGAGAGAGAGAGAGAGAGAGAGAGAGAGAGAGAGAGAGGGAGGGAGAGAGAGAGAGAGAGACGGACAGACAGAGAGAAAGATATTGGGTATATACTTCAGTTTGTAGCTTACCGTGGATCGGAGACTGGCTGAGTGCACCAAGTCCGAAGGCCACCAATGGCGCTAAATAATAATAATAAAAAAAACACTCCTGATCTGTATATGTAGCCCGTGCCAGCATTTCTCTTGTAAACGTCACTGCGTAATTATTCATTCTTCAGACTCATTGTCGCAGTATTTTACCGTAAATTCTATGCGACAGACTTTTTAGGCCCTGCCACTCAGAGAATGGTGTTCACATCTAGATTTGATTCAAGGAAAGCAGAAAGCTGAGAGAAGAGTCATCTGCTGGGCTGTTAAAACAACTCTCTTTAAGTAAACGAATCAATGCTACGTTCCTTGCCGATTTTGCCGTAATTTGTCGAAAAACATTTTCCTTTTTGCCTGACAAACTAAAAACCATAGATTTCGGATTCACGTGTTTTTTTTTTTTTTTTTTGCTGTGCAATTGCTCTCATACGATTGCTCATGATACTTCGAAGTTAAGTAACTCGCTTCCCGCTCTTCGACGAATGTGCAATTCATTATGAATCCGAATTGAGATTGCAAATATAAGGGAAACAGAAAGTGACAGTCTGAAACTGACGTCTCTATTTAAATGGGCCCCCAACCGTCTTAGAAGTCTTTCGAAATTTCTCGAGTCATCCACATGGTTCGTTGAATTCCAATCCATCCTCTGTTTTTAAGGTGTCAAGGAGATCGTGCCCAAGTCTGTTTCCTTCTTTAAGACGCTCACGAATCCACCAACATTTACGAGCAATGCTCTACTTATCGGTTGATGCAATTTTGATTTATGCTGCTGCACACTAAATGGTTCAAATGGCTCTGAGCACTATGGGACTCAACATTTTAGGTCATAAGTCCCCTAGAACTTAGAACTATTTAAACCTAACCAACCTAAGGACATAACACACACCCATGCCCGAGGCAGGATTCGAACCTGCGACTGCAGCGCCAGAACCGCTAGACCACCGCGGCCGGCTGCACACTAAATATAGCTAATATAAAAGATAAATGGAGGAAGATAGACAGATAGAAGTTAGGTGACAGACGTACATGTCATGTAAGCACTTGAAAATGGCACGTCGCCGAAATCAGCTGGTCGTGTGGAGCAAGTGATTGTGATATAGCCAAGTTGGGAAACGGAATTGTCTTTCAGTCGCTATAGAGTTGCTCGTAAGGTTGCATTTATTGTACACTGCGTTAAAGTCTCTTCACAGTCCACTCACGGACGGAGGTGTAAACAATTATTGATTGTATGAATTCATTCGAGTGGATAAGTATCAGACATAAAATTCAAAGTCCAGGGTACAACCTATAGTAGATTCAGGTGCTTCGGCCTGGAATCTCATTGATTGGAGTAGAATTGTCTTCAGTGAGCCACAATGACCAGGAAGACAATCTGGAGACGCCCTGGACAGTGGTGGTATACCAACTGGGCTGTCGCTTGCCATACTGCCCCATAGCCAGGAGTGATGGTCTGGGGTACCATTTCGTTTTTTATCAGGAACCATTCTCATCCTTGTCACCCTTACAGCACACCAATATGTCGACGATATTTACATGCTCCGTTTCGTTGTCCTTCATGGCAAACCACAGTAGACTTACATTACACCAAAATAATCCCCGCCCCAAACGGCGACAGTTTCTACTGATTGTCTTTCTGCTTGCCAAAATCTGCCGTGGCCGGCTAGTTCGCCGGATCTCTCCCAATTGAGAACGTTTGGGACATTATGGACAGGGCCCTACAACCAGCTCAGGATCTGGCAGTCTACAGCTGGACAGAATTTGGTACGATATCCCCTAGAAGAACAGCCACCTGCTCTGTCAATCAACGCCAAGCTGAATAACTGCCTGCATAAGGACGCAGAAATGGAGCAACGCTTTATTGACTTCCTCTATTTGTAACGTTCTTCCTCTTGAATAAATTATCCAATTTTTCTGAAATTGTAATCAATTGTTTGTCTGTACATGTACATCACATCTACCGATTTCCGTCCCATTCGGATAATCACTCCGTGGTGACTCTTTTTTTTTTCTTTTTTGTTAATGTGTATCACAGCCATAGCAATAAATGCAACAAAATAATGACGACATCAATATCGCGCCAACAAGAGAATGGAAACTAATTTGGTAGCTAATTGATGTATTCACAAGAGCTACTGTAATATCACTGCATAGTGCAAAGATTTCTATAAATTTTGGAACGCAAATAGTAACATCAGGAATAAATACTGACTCTTTTTCTCTTTTCTGTTTTAGGTTGCATGTTCAGCCCCGGGGTGTGTGATGATCCATCTGAATGGTGTTTTGATGGTAAGTAATCAGTCTTGCAAACAATGAAATTATCGCAGATCAAAATTTCGTATTCTACAGCAGGTCTCGCACGCATTAGCAGCTAGGATTTAATGCAGTCGTGCACTTCACAATCTCATAAAAGATCTAGTTTTTCACTATCAGATTTATGAGTCGTAATGGATCGATCGAGCTACAAAGCTGAATGGGAATAATAACTGGGAATACGAAATAGAATAATCACATACTTACAACTGTCGGTAAAATAAATTGTACCTTTCATCTATTGGTAGAATACTAAGAAATTACGGTTTGTCCACGAAAGAGATTAATTACAAAATACTTGCATAGCCTACAATGAAACGAGAGCAACGCATATGGTCACAAACTTGTTTGTTTTGTTGTAGAGTGTACCTGATATATTGAAACGTTTCAACTGTCTGACGTTCGATAAGAACGTCTAATATCTTAGAAAAATTCCACCTTTCGCAGCAGAAACTGTGAAAATTACTCAGGCTCTACGTATTGCTTCTGCAGACAGTGTAAAGATGAAATAAGAATAACAACAGATCCCGCAGAAGCAAAAGCATTAGTTTAGGGGTTACGAGGGCTTTATCGATAGGAAAAAGATAAAAAATTGATGGATATTTTTCCTTCGGAACACTCTACAAATGAGAAAACGTTTATTTATGAAAAGTTTATTCTAACGTGAAGGAATCGGTGTTACATTCAGTCACTTCCTATTTTAGTGTCAGTAGTTAATTTTCCTGTGGACCATACTTAAGCAGCTTTGTGTGACTCTACGCAATTGTAAAGGTCTGGGACTTTGTAATGGGTCAGTAAATCTCTAATTCCTTAAAGAATCGAACTGCAATGTATAGCCGCCCGTTGTGGCCGAGCGGTTCTAGGTGCTTCAGTCCGGAACCGCGCTGCTGCTACGGACGCAGATTCGAATCCTGCCTCGGGCATGCATGTGTGTGACGTCCTTAGGTTAGTTAGATTTAAATAGTTCTAAGTCTAGGGGACTGATGACCTCAGATGTTAAGTCCCATAGTACTTAGAGCCATTTGAACCATTTTTGCAATGTATAAAACACTTCCAAATGTCTCATTACTTTGCAAATGAGTTAATGCGTTAATATTTTGACATTAAGGATGTAATCTAGAAAAAGTTTAGAAAAGGTTTGAAATTGTGTGTCAGGTTTGTTGGAAGTCGCTAAGTACTCTCATTGTCAAACACTAGTTGAATATAATCTGGGTAATTTAAAACAAAAACTACTTTTCATGTATGTGAGTGTTTATGACGAAAACTGTCCTGCCGTTCCCCAAGCTCGGTGCACCCTTAGATACATGTGATACTGGTGCGACTGTGCGGTATTCGCTCTTGCTTTCGTTGGAAGTGTAGCAATTACACGATTTGCAAAATCTGAACTTCCCCAGTTTCGTAGGTTTTACTCACGATCTTTATGGCTTCTGTTCCGCCATTTGACCTGATGCGAAAGAGTTCCGCCGGTACTTCATCAGTTCTTGGACATTTGTTCATTATGAGTTCGTAAAAAGCAAAGGTAAGGATGAGTCTCCCCTATCAACTTTTTGTGCTGCGTCGACATTTGCAGTTGGCCTAATTTCTCCAGAAAAGTGTTAATGTTCTCCAACCTTGAAACGTAGCAGATTAAAACTGTGTGCCGAGCAGGGAATCGAAACTGGGACATTTCCCTTTCGCAGACAAGTGCTCTACCGGCTAAGTTAAACAAGCACGACTCAGCACCCACTCTCATACCTTGACTTCCGCCAGTGCCTCTTCTTCTACCTTGCAGACTTCACAGAACTTCAGTCTTTAGAGCATTTCCCCGCCAAAGGCAAAGGTCGAGGTTCGAGTCCCGGTCTAGCACACAGTCCGGAAGTTTCAAATCAGAGCGTCTTTGCATTTAAGTGAAAATTCATTCTGATTCACCAAGTCTTGTTTCTATCATCTCCTCTTATTGTGTAGTTCCATTACCCAATTATATTTGTCATCTCTAATCACTGTGTTCCTTGTTCCGCCCTCCGTAATAGAGAAACTGTTTATTCGTCAGCAACGACTATACTCTCAATCGCATGCGCTTGGTACTGCCGAGTCAACACCTAATGCAAAGTATTCGTTACTCTTTACTTTCGTTAAAGATCACCATTACGTATCAAGCCTCTGACATACTGTTACTGAGAAGTGAGTGCATAGCTCTTTGGTGACAAAGTAATAGTGTTATCTGTAAGGGAGGAAGTGACTGCAAGTACACTCTATTTAAAAATATTGCCGACTGAGGGTGATGGTTCAAATGGCTCTGAGCACTATGGAACTTAACATCTGAGGTCATCAGTCCCCTAGAACTTAGAACTACTTAAACCTAACTAACCTAAGGACATCACACACATCCCTGCCCGAGGCAGGATTCGAACCTGCGACCGTAGCAATCGCTCGGTTACGGACTGAAGCGCCTAGAACCGCTCGGCCACCGCGGCCGGCACTGAGGGTGACTCGGTTTACCAATCGTAAACATGTAAGTCTCTAGAATCAATGTGACATTTACTAACAACACATCTAACAGAATAGTGCAGGCACTCGTAAATCCTGCAGCAAGTAAGAAAACTATCAGGTTGCCCACCATGGGGTGGGTGCACGCAGCGACTGTGGTTATACTGGGTTAGATAGAGCAGCAATCAGTCATAGAATTAAGTTGCTTTAATATGGCATTTATAGTCACAACGCAGATCAGAGTTCGACCTGTGTCAGGTCATTATCAATGCAGTGCGGAATTGTAGCAGTTGTTCGTGCTCAAGTGAATGCTTACACTCATAATTGGTGTAAGCATTCACTTGAGCACGAACAACTGCTACAATTCCGCACTGCATTGATAATGACCTGACACAGGTCGAACTCTGACCTGCGTTGTGACTATAAATGTCATATTAAAGCAACTTAATTCTACGACTGATTGCTGCTCTATCTAACCCAAGTAAGAATACATCTTCCATGATAATTCTGGAGTATCGTAAGGTGCCCTACAACACAGACATACACTAAGGTGACAAAAATCATGGGTACCTCCTATATCGTGTTGGACCTCCTTTTGCCCGACCTAGTGCAACAACTGGATGTGGCATGGACTTAACATGTCGTTGGACGTTTGAGCCATGTAACCGTCCATAATTGCGAAAGTGTTGCCGGTGCAGGATTTTATGCACGAACTGACTTCTCGATTCTGTTCTATAAGTTATCGATAGGTTTCACTCTGGGCGATCTGGGTGGCCAAACCATTCGCTCGAATTATCCAAAATGTTCTTCGAACCATGCGTGAATCGTTGTGGCGCCGTGGCATGGGGCATGGTCATCCATAAAAATTCTATCGTTGTTTTGGAACATGAGGTTAATGAATGGGTGCAAATGGTCTCCAAGTAGTCAAACATAAACAGGAACCAAATCCATTTCACATAGACACAAGCCACACGGCCATGGAGCCACTGCCAGCTTGAACAGAGCCTTGTTGACAAACTGGGTCAATGGCTTTATGGGGTCTGCGCCACACTCGAACCATACCATTAGTTCTTACCAACTGAAATCGGGACTCATCTGACCAGGCCACTGTTTTCCAGTCGTCTAGGGTCCCAGCGACATGGTCAACAGTCCAGGAGAGGCGCTGCAGGCGGTGTCGTGCTGTCAGCAAAGGCACTCGCGTCGGTCGTCTGCTGCCGTAGCTCTTTAACGGCAAATGTCGCTCCACTGTCCTAACGGATACGTTCGTCGTACATCCCTCATTGATTTCTGCGGTTATTTCACGCAGTGTTGCTTGTCTGTTAGCACTTACAACTCTACGCAAAGGCCGCTGCTCTCGATCGTTAAGTGATGGCCGTCCGTGATGAGAGGTGATGCCTGATATTCTATTTTCCTGGCACGCTCTTGACACTGGATCTCGGAATATTGAAATCCCCACGATTTCCGTAATGGAATGTCCCATGCGTTCAGCTGCAACTATCATTCCGCGTTGAAAGTCTTTCAATTCCCCGTCGGTTAGCCATAATCGCGTTGGAAACCTTTTCACGTGAATTGCGGGAGTACAAATGAGAGCTCCGCCAATGCACTGACCTTTTATACCTTGTGTACGCGAAACTACTGCCATCTGTATATGTGTATATCGCTATCCCACAACTTTTGTCAATTCAGCGTATAAGTACTGATACCTCATAGGTTTCAGTAGACGACTAAGCGAAAACTACTAGATATGCAAAAAATAAACTAATATTAGTGGACAGATCATTTCTCCAAGCTTTTAACTCACATTAAGGTGACCAGTATGAGCACCATCTGATACACAGCGAAGTTCAATATGTGCGCACAATTTATTTAAGTTGCTGACACAAATTGCCCGGGAAGGTGCGGCAGCAGCCTGCTTTGGAACTCTGTCCATTGGGTTGCCTATCTGCGGCAATACAGAGCGGAGATTAGTCTACGTGTTCTGTCTGACAAGCCTGGCCGTACCTGTTCCCTAGTGCAACTACGTCACGGCGCGTATTACGAATCGAAACTTGGGGAGATGCTTTATCCACTGATACAAGTATTTTTAACGTATGTCTTTTAGTTTTCGTGCATACGTCTTCTGAAACCCTGAAAGTACTTATACACTGACGGAAAAGAAAATACCAACACCATGAAATAAATAACATAGAGTAATGAAATTCTCTTTTGCCTAGGTAACACATATAATTAAATTTGCAAGATCACGGGTTAATGTAAGCGCGAGAAAAGTCACTGCAAATGTGAAATGCTGGTACATTAATAACGGGTATAACATTAACAATCGGTATAACCGCCAGAATTTTGAATGCAAAATTCTGCTGCATCAGCAAGGTCTCGGAGAAAATTTCAACAGCATCAAACTCACTTTTTGATCTGCAAATAAATTGCGAAAGATAAGTTCAAAGAAAACTCGCTAGTGCACTGCGTCCCTCATACACTGATACAAGTATTTTTAACGTATGTCTTTTAGTTTTCGTGCATACGTCTTCTGAAACCCTGAAAGTACTTATACACTGACGGAAAAGAAAATACCAACACCATGAAATAAATAACATAGAGTAATGAAATTCTCTTTTGCCTAGGTAACACATATAATTAAATTTGCAAGATCACGGGTTAATGTAAGCGCGAGAAAAGTCACTGCAAATGTGAAATGCTGGTACATTAATAACGGGTATAACATTAACAATCGGTATAACCGCCAGAATTTTGAATGCAAAATTCTGCTGCATCAGCAAGGTCTCGGAGAAAATTTCAACAGCATCAAACTCACTTTTTGATCTGCAAATAAATTGCGAAAGATAAGTTCAAAGAAAACTCGCTAGTGCACTGCGTCCCTCATACACCAGGCTGAATTATATGAACTCATTGAGCATCTTCATTCAAAATCCTAATCTGGATGCCGTAAGGTAAGGGAAGTTTCTGAATGAGGCAAATAATGAATTTATAGGTAAATTAAATTGACTGAAGCTGTAAATGAGAACTGAACCAAGTACGCAATTCAGCCCAGATGGCCGTGTTCACACACTGAAACAGAATGACTTTAAAATCGGTCTGTACAGTAACCCAAAACCACATTACAAAAATAATATTCCATGTGGAATAAATATCTCATTTAAGGTAAGATAAGCTGCGCGTAAGTCGTTGAGGTTTAGGATGTCTGTCATTGAAATGGATTCGGAACCACATGTGCTATATAAATGCCCTAGCTCCAAAAAAGACCCACGTTTCGCACACGAAATTACAATACCGATAATTCACAAAACTTATGTGAAAACGAAACTAAACGCAATAGGTGAGCAACATACAACTCACCATGTTACATACAAGTGTGCTGCCCAGAACCTTCCATCTTGTACTGCAGACAAAGATCAGAATAACTGCTTAATATGGTGTACTACAAACGACGACGGAAGAAGTCATCGCGCCTCGCCCACCAACCAAAGACCCGCCAAGAGGCAGAATACGATTCTGTTTGTATGCTTAAGAGCCGCGTGACAAAGCTACCGCCTAGTGTTCCGATTGGCTCACAGGGTTCAAATACCTTAACGCCTCAGATGAGATCACCGCATTCTCACACTAACAAAGACGCTTTGCTCCCGCGTCGACACGCTCGCTGTTCGCAGGTGGACCAAACAATTGAAGTGTCCGCTGTTCGTAGGAAACAAACGGTCTTCGTTGAAAGCCTGAAGACTTTGGAATGGTTGTTACTAGGTAGGCTACAGCGGTGATGTGATCCGTCCAGGGTTCAGTGAGTGTTCCTGAGCATGACTTAAGGTCACGGCGGGTAGTGACTGAGGGAACTCTCACGGTAGAACGTTACGCCACGGACGTTCAGCGCCTTCGTGTGTTACCTTTCATGCGAAAATATGCGGAGCCAGTTTTCAACAGGACAATCCTCGACCACGCATGACCTCTGCGAATTGTCTGCTTGATGCTGATGCACTCCCATGGCCATCGAAATCCCCGCACCTGTCGCAGTTAGCACGTGTGTAGGACCAGCGCGGATGCCCATTCCATCCCAGTATCCAGGATACCACGGACCAGTTACGACGGTTGTAGGCTAGGAAAAGGTACAATGGCACTATGATACCATTCCGAAGCGAATCAGTGTGTGCGTCCACGCCAGATTAGGTGCAACGTCATACTGATAAGTGGACTCATACTGCCATATTCTTTGTAAATTAGACTCGATTTTGTAATCACTGGAATATGATCACGTACACTCTGAAACAGTGAAGTCTCATTTCGTTTCCTCTTCCCCATATGGCTGCATCACTACTTTTTTCAGTCAGTGTATGTGATGATTACATGTAGTACTGCAGCAACTGCTTGCAAGCTGGTGTTGAGGTGTTGGAGGTATTAAAAAATGTCGTGTGACTAGGGCCTCCCATCGGCTACATCGTTCGCCGGGTGCAGGTCTTTCGATTTGACGCCAATTCGACGACTTGTGTGCCGATGAGGATGAAATGATGATGATTAGGACAACACAATACCCAGTCTCTGAGCGGATAAAATCTCCGACCCACCTGGGAATCGAACCCGGGCCCTTAGGATTGGCATTCTGTCGCGCTGACCACTTTTTTTTAATCTCATTTTTCGTTCATTGCATGTGCTCGGGGCGGACGTCGTGAGACACCCGTTTAAGTTCGTCGTTAATCGATTAACTCAGTTTTTTTATTACAGAGGGCAGCTAACCCTCTGACCGAACACGCTGAGTTACCAAGCCGGCGACCACTCAGCTACCGGTAGCGGACGATGGGGAGTATTGTCAAATATGTCAACACTACCTTTAGCCCTCTCTTCCCTGGGGTCTTCTTTTATTGCCTACAATCCCTTAGTGTAAGACCATAAGTGTCTTTAAAGTTTGTCTTCTGGAAAAAATAAACGTGTGTGCTAAGAGTATCAGTTCCTCCACATAGTTTCTGAACTATTAAAGTACTACTTAAGTATGGAAGCTATTTATTGACGAGGTTGCTTTTTACTTCCCTTTGTCGTTCCCTCGAGATGGGGTATGCGATGGATGACTGTTTTTATCGACTTCCATGGGCTCGATAAGAGTGTCATCGTCAGAACCATCAGAGAAAAAAAACAGTGTTTCTTTATATGGTTTCGTGGGAGCCTTTTTTTCTCTATTTCCGCTTTTTTTAGCACTTCTCTCTGTGTAGAGAGGACGATGTTGCCGACACTCCGAGTTTTTCAACCTTTTTCTCATTTGCATTGCTAACTTTCTCATTTTCTTTTTCGCATTTGCTTGAAGTGGTTTGAGAATGGGAGTTGTTTCAGTTTTTTCCGGAAGTGCTTGTGCAGGCTTTTACAACCCGCGTCTGCGTAGCTGCATCGATCATATTCATCTGTTCGTTGCCGCGCTAGAAAACGAGGTCGTGAATATTCTGTGTTGTAGAGCCCTACATGCTACTTTTGCTTAATCTTACGATATACGATTTGTGACCCAGAGTTCTGTATTGTTTTGTCCTTCACTGTAAAACCAGCACTCTGACGTTTGCGTGAGAAATTGTCATATGCTTTACTACGTCAGTACATTGTTCATGTTGGCTCATGAATATCTAAACCACCATCGCTACAACGTGCTCACCTTTTCTTACTTCGTGTGGCCATATTTTTGACATTTGAAGCATCGCATTATGTTCGGAGTGGAAGGTCAAACCTGAAGGCGAACATTGTCTTTAACTTAAGCGAGCCGGCCGCTGTGACCGAGCGGTTCTAGGCGCTTCAGTCCGGAACCACGTGGCTACTACGGTCGCAGGTTCGAATCCTGCCTCGGGCATGGATGTCCTTAGGTTAGTTAGGTTTAAGTAGTTCTAAGTTCTAGGGGACTGACGACCTCAGATGTTAAGTCCCATAGTGCTTAGAGCAATTTGAACTAAAGCGGGCTGTCTCAATTCGAGACAGCAGCAGTGTTCGGCTCTTCGCTGACAAATCGCGACGAATTGGGTGTAGGTCAGGGGATTCCCAGCTGGTAATACACTGAGGTGGCAAAAGTCATGGGATAGCGATATTCGCATATCCATGCGGCGGTAGTATTGTGTGCACAAGGTATAAAATGAAACTTACTGGCAGATTAAAACTGTGTGCCCGACCGAGACTCGAACTCGGGACCTTTGCCTTTCGCGGGCAAGTGCTCTACCATCTGAGCTACCGAAGCACGACTCACGCCCGGTACTCACAGCTTTACTTCTGCCAGTACCTCGTCTCCTACCTTCCAAACTTTACAGAAGCTCTCCTGCGAAACTTGCATAACTAGCACTCCTGGAAGAAAGGATATTGCGGAGACACGCCTTAGCCACAGCCTGGCAGAAGTAAAGCTGTGAGTACCGGGCGTGAGTCGTGCTTCGGTAGCTCAGATGGTAGAGCACTTGCCCGCGAAAGGCAAAGGTCCCGAGTTCGAGTCTAGGTCGGGCACACAGTTTTAATCTGCCAGGAAGTTTCATATCAGCGCACACTCCGCTGCAGAGTGAAAATCTCATTCTGGAAGGTATAAAATGCTATTGCGTTGGCGTAGCTGTCATTTCTACTCAGATGATTCACGTGAAAAGATTACCGACGTGATTATAACCGCACGACGAGAATTAACAGACTTCGAACGCTAAATGGTAGTTGGAGCGAGACGCGTGGGACACGGGAAATTGTCAGGGATTTCAATATTCCAAGAGCCACAATTTCAAGAGTGTGCCGCGAAAACCAGATTTCAGGGATAATCTCTCACCGCGGACAACGGTGTGGCTGACGGCCATCATCAACGACCGAAAGTAGCTGCGTCTGCATAGAACTGTCAGTACTAACAGACAAGCAACACTGCGTGAAATAACTGCAGAAATCAATGTGGGACGTACGACGAACGTGGGGCTATGAGAGCAGACGACCGTCGCGAGTGCCTTTGCTAACAGCATAACAACGCCAGCAGCGCCTCTCCTGGACTTGTGACCACATCGGTTGGCCCCCACACAATTAGAAAACCATGGCCTGATCAGACGAGTATCGATTTCAGTTGGTAAGAGGTGATAGTAGGGCTCGAGTGTGATGCAGGCCCCAACGAGTCATACACACAAATTGTCAGCAAGGCACTGTGCAAGCTGATGGTGGCTCCATAATTCTGTGAGCTGTGTTTACATGGAATGGGTCCTCTCCTCCAACTGAACCGATCGTTGACTGGAAATGGTTATGTTCGGCTACTTGGAGACCATTTGCAGCCATTCGTGGATCGCATGTTCCCAAAAAACGATTGAAATTTTATGGAAGACAGTGCGCCGTGTCAGGTCTAGAAGGTCATAACTGCATCTCATCAGAAATTTGGCTGATGTTAAGTGTGCCTTTTTCTCACTAAAATATGAGGTCAAGTAGGTTACGTTTCCTTGTCAGTTCGTGAGAGGACACTGGCGTTCCCCTTTTCGGTGGGTAAAATGAGGAGGTCTTTGCTCTCAAGTCTCACAGAGCCTTCCTTTCTGCTGAAGTAGTATTAAACATTTTTTTACGGTGCGGTCAAAAACCGTCTGAAAAGCTTGTAAGAATGTTGCAGGGTAGGTTTTGCTGAGAAACAACTATTAATAAAAAAATATTATACATGTTGCGTCATTTCCGAACTAATTAACACTGAAGTTAGCCAATCAGGCCTTTGCGCGTGCAAATTCAAGTGGTCATCCAGACGGTGCAAAAAAATGGTTCAAATGGCTCTGAGCACTATGGGACTTAACATCTGAGGTCATCAGTCCCCTAGAAGTTAGAACTACTTAAACCTAACTAACCTAAGGACATCACACACATCCATGACCGAGGCAGGATTCGAACCTGCGACCGTAGCGGTCGCGCGGTTCCAGACTGAAGCGCCTAGAACCGCTCGGCCACTTCGGCCAGCCCAGACGGCATTGCCTGATGTGTTGTTAGTTTGGTTTCCGAACAAGAGAGCGATACAAAAATTGGACATGGGACGGAAGTACGGATTGAATCTGATCCAAAGCCTGAGCAGTCTCGTGCGCTTTCATCATACCCAGGCATGGGCAACCTTTGATGACCCGCTGCCCTGATTCACATAGTTACTGAAGCTCGCGGAGCGCCTCGTGACGTGACGCGACAGCAGCACTCCAAGTGCATACAGCCAACACTACAACGCCTGTGAGGTTAATTTTCATGTGGTAAAGCATCGAAATGAATGACACCCCTTTCTCGACACGCCACACTAACAGATATGCCTCAAACACGCGTTTTTAAAGAGTGCATTCATTTTATGTTCACCCCCATCCTAAGACGTTTACATTTATTTTCGCGCATTGTTTTACAATAGCTGCCCAAAGAAAAACTTCCTTTGCAAAATTCTGCAATGCCGTTTTCACTACACATAAACGAATGTAAACATCCAAAAGAAGCCAGGTACCTTGAAGTGTGATGAAAAAATAAATGCTTCTAAAATAAAACTTGTTGCAGCTAATTGAATAGAAATTACCTAACTTTCAACAATTGCTGTGTTCTAATACGACCACGACCCACAAGACCTATTTATTGATGTTAATGCGAGAAAGAATAGGAAAACAAAATACAGCATTGCTGTAGGAAATCCCAGTCGACGAGCAATTAGGAGTAAATCTGCATTTTTTGACCACTGGCAGCTCGTTCTACTGTGTTAATATCCACATACACTATTAGGATTTTTTAAATATTAATCCAAAAATATTTTAATGAATGATCGCACAACCACGTATTGTTTCTGTAACATTAATAAATTAAGCAGTCATTTCTTTGTTCCCTTTAAAAAGTTTAAAACTGTAAACCACTTCAACTTAACATGCATCCGCCGTGTTGTTCAGAAGCCAAACTGTAAAAACGCGAACAACTGGCGAATTATCAAAGTGATTATACAAGTGTCTTAACTGTAAGATGGCAGAGTTGTGAGGGGAGTGCGGGGAGAGGAGGAAGCAAGCATTGGCTGACGATGGGAGAGGAGCCTTTGGGGGGGGGGGGGGGGGGGACAAGGCACGCCTACCAGTTGTAGTGCTGGCATTACAAATTGCGCGTCATGCTTACACGAAAGCAGACGAAAGGCTTGGAAGTAAAACTCGCTTTAAATGTTGTTCGTAAACGAAACTGAAATAATCATGTGCATTAAAATCTATATATATATATATAAATGAATGTATGTATGTTTGTCTACTATGCACTCACAAACCCATTCATCCGATTGCAATGAAACTTTGGTGAGTAGTTCTCCGTACGCCCAAGAAGGTTCCTAGCCGAAAAAAAGAAATAAGACACATTCTTGAGGAGATATGACGTCATAAACAATGAGATGCCACCGCGGGAAAATACCCAGATTTTGCATCCACTATTTGAGAATGAGAGCACTTAGCGACTAGCAACAAACGTTACATACAATTTCAAACCTTTACGAAAATTTTTCTCGCTGACACCCCCCACAAAATAATGAAAGGAAAAATGGTTATCGCTTACTACATTTTCTCAGAACATACCGTAAATCTGCCGCAGTAGGCATGACGTTTTAATGTATTATTTCGTTACTATTAACTCTACTCGCAACATATTTCGCATACAGTATCCACATATATCAGTAAATGCGCCAGCAAATTTATGTCTCTTTACGACATATAATTCAGGAGATATGACGTGGTAAACATCGAGATGCGTGAAGAGTGCCGCACAGCATTCAGTCACACGCAATATAATTTTGCGAGCATCGCTACGTAATATTGGTTTCCTTCTAACCGTAGGCCTACCGGGAGGGGTTGTTGGCGACTCCCGAGATGGACCAGCAACTGCCTCTTCACTCATTTTGATAATGTTTAGCACGACTGCACAATAAAAACACGCAGAACAGTACAGCGCAAAACAATAACGAAGCAGACGACAATGGCTACCTTGTACAACACAGTCAGCTACGTAATGTTGGCAGCAGTCGAAACTGCGTGCCTACCGAAGCCTTCCGACGTTTACCGACTTCTACCGATTCAGGACTAGGAGAGGTCTGCCATCTAAAAGTTTACACACTGTTCTCGCCCTCACATGCTCAGTGCGTACCGGTAGTCATGCGAATATTTGGGTCGCCGCCAATATTGTCCGTCAATACTTCTAGCAATGACAATACTCACCCTCAGACGGTCATTATATTGACGTATTGACACTCACCCGCTATCCGCGTATTTCTTCTGCTGATTGGTTTGAAACCAACTGCGAGCCGGATCGACCCCGTGGACCGCCGGTTACTCACCGTTGATCTACGGCCTACGCTATGAGAGCAACTAACGCTAATTATTACCTGTTGGGCCGCTTGAATTTGCTAGCGCAAAGGCCTGATTGGCTAACTTCATTGCTAATTAACTCGGAAACGGCGCAATGTGTCGAAAAGTTTCTTGACAATTATTTCTAATTGCAGCCTACCCTGCAACTCCCTTACAGGCTTTTCAGAATGTTTCTGACCCGCAAGTATAAATTTCATTTGTCTAGATCAAAAGTTTATAAAATGATGTGACCGATTTCGATTGTGTTAGCAATCATCTTCAGACGATAACACATCGTTACAGAGTGTAACACGTCACATGTTGCAGAATAAAGTACTGGGTCATTAAAATTGTAGTGACTCAGTACTTGATTGTACAACATGGGCATATTACACTCCATAACGATATTATATAATATCCTTTTATAAAGTCGCTATCTTGCAATGAAGCTTGTATTAAAAATTAAGATAGCTTTTGCACGTTCTTGAGGATGTCAAGCCTTATTAAACTTTTTAGGCGTACCTCGCTTTAACATTCGGCAGGTGATCTTCTTAATCTCTTCTGTAACCTCAATGAAAAATTTCAGAATTGCCTGTTCTACCCCAGTTGCCACATCTCGGACTGGAGCTATACCTCCTGTTGTTGCAGACCTTTTCGCTAGCACAGAAAGCCCTGCGTCATCCAGAATCCTGACCGGAGATTAAATTTAGTGCGTCTTCGTGGTGTATTTTCTTCTTCCGTTCCAGCTTCGAGTCGGGCATACTTTGCCATTTGGCGAACGTTATCTGGGTGTTAGGTCCAGTCAGCTAGTGCTAGGTAGCGCTATCCACCCAGTCTCAGGATGCAACTGAGAGGTTCAGCGAGATCTTTAAATTTAATGATAGTAATTGCATGACCACCAAGTGCAGTTTCCATAGTGTACAACGTACCCCTCTCTCTCTCTCTCTCTCTCTCTCACACACACACACACACACACACACACACACACACACACACACACACACGAGGGCTGCACCGACCAGTAACTTAATTCTGACATCCGCAGTAGAGTCAATATGATGTTTAATTTTAGCAAGCACAGGGATAGTTTGCTTGTCACGGCATCTCAGTAAAAAGACCACTGTGCACAGCAATCTGTCTCGCTTGTTACGCAATTTGTCACACTCGTGTGTCTTGCCAGCAATACTGCTTTTGACCTTAGGGAAGCAGTGGCTTCTCTGACACGCCACAGACTACATGGGACGAACTGGGGGTGCTGCACCCCGGTGAGACACCTTCGCTTTCTAACAAGTTTCTGTGCTTGTTGCAGATTACGCCTTCGGGAGATGTGTACCCAGTGAAACAACAGATCGTGATGTTTACACCTACAGGTGAGTAGTCTGTGATGGGACAAACACTTGTTCTTAGAATAAGCAAGTCCACCTGGACAACGTTACCTCGTTGATCGATAAGGGAGTTACGCAGAAGCGTATAACAATGCATGTCCTTGTCACCAATTTCAACAGCTAGTAACAAGAATCTACTTGTTGTTATAACCAGAAGAACAACAAAACTGACGAAGGTGAATCAATAAATAAGCCACAAACGCCAGAATACCGCATATCGTTGTAAATTCCTCGCTTATACACGTCCAGAAGGCGGCAGCAAATGTCGCGGCCAATGATTAATAATCTGATCGTCAGATTCCTGAAGTCATACCAAGATGGCAGGCGTGCTATGAATGCGTACCCTACTAGAACGAGGCGATTTTTGTGACCCGGTGGACTGTCTCGTATATGGTTAGAACAGTATTTCATCGAAATATGTGTTTAACAGAATACAGGAATTCAGCAAAGGGCAAGAAAAAATCACAAACAAGGGGTGCACTGGTCGCCCTGGTTATCCATTGATGGGACGTTGTTTCTCCATCTAGGGGTCTCTGCTCTCTGCTACCTCCAGGACCCGTCGGTCTTGTGGGTTGCAGCAATTTAGGGAACCAAGCTACACTATTGGCCATTAAAATTGCTACACCAAGAAGGAATACAGATGATAAATGGGTATTCCAAGGACAAATATATTTTACTAGAACTGACATGTGCTTGTTGCAGATTACGCCTTCGGGAGATGTGTGCCCGGTGAAACAACAGATCATGATGTTTACACCTACATTTTCATGCAGTTTGGGTGCATAGATCCTGAGAAATCAGTACCCAGAACAATCACCTCTGGTCGTAATAACGGCCTTGATACTCTGGGCATTGAGTCAAACAGAGCTTGGATGGCGTGTACAGGTACAGCTGCCCATGCAGCTTCAACACGATACCACAGTTCATCAAGAGTAGTGACTGGCGTATTGTGACGAGCCAGTTGCTTGGCCACCATTGACCAGACGTTTTCAATTGGTGAGAGATCTGGAGAATGTGCTGGCCAGGGCAGCAGTCGAACATTTTATGTATCCAGAAAGGCCCGTAAAGGACCTACAACATGCGGTCGTGCATAATCCTGATGAAATGTAGGGTTTCGCAGGGATCGAATGAAGGGTAGAGCCACGGGTCGTAACACATCTGAAATGTAACGTCCACTGTTCAACGTGCCGTCAATGCGAATAAGAGGTGACCGAGACGTATAACCAATGGCGCCCCATGCCATCACGCCGGGTGATACGCCAGTATGGCGATGACGAATACACGCTTCCAATGTGCGTTCACCGCGATGTCGCCAAACACGGATGCGACCATCATGATGCTGTAAACAGAACCTGGATTCATCCGAAAAAATGACGTTTTGCCTTTCGTGCACGCAGGTTCGTCGTTGAGTACACCATCGCAGGTGCTCCTGTCTGTGACGCAGCGTCAAGGGTAACCGCAGCCATCGTCTCCGAGCTGATAGTCCATGCTGCTGCAAAGGTCGTCGAACTGTTCGTGCAGATGGTTGTTGTCTTGCAAACGTCCCCATCTGTTGACTCAGGGATCGAGACGTGGCTGCACGATCCGTTACAGCAATGAGGATAAGATGCCTGTCATCTCGACTGCTAGTGATACGAGGCCGTTGGGATACAGCACGACGTTCCGTATTACCGTCCTGAACCCACCGATTCCATATTCTGCTAACAGTCATTAGATCTCGACCAACGCGAGCAGCAATGTCGCGATACGATAAACCGCAATCGCGATAGGCTACAATCCGACCTTCATCAAAGTCGGAAACGTGATGGTACGCATTTCCCCTCCTTACACGAGGCATCACAACAACGTTTCACCAGGCAACGCCGGTCAACTGCTGTTTGTGTATGAGAAATCGGTTGGAAACTTTCCTCATGTCAGCACGTTGCAGGTGTCGCCACCGGCGCCAACCTTGTGTGAATACTCTGAAAAGCTAATCATTTGCATATGACAGCAGCATCTTCCTGTCGGTTAAATTTCGCATCTGTAGCACGTCATCTTCGTGGTGTAGCAATTTTAATGGCCAGTGGTGTAGATGCGATCGCTGTCTTAAGAATTCTATGCTGCAGGCTTCAATGCTTTGTCGAACGATGGGATACGTGTTTAAGTTTACCTGGCGGAGTATGTTGAAAAGGGAAATAAATTTCATGTTGATACAAGCAGCTCTGATATCTCTATCCGAGATTGCAACTTATTGAGTGAGTCACCTTCGTACCATAGAGTAGCATGTCAAGTGGTGCTCTGAACATCAGTATTACGACAGATACCACTTGACATGAACGTATTAAGTATTTCTCTGGTATTCTCATGATGGGCCCTGCCAGAAACGCGTTAGTAAAAAACTTTTAAGAACAAGTGCGTTCTTGGTACTAGCAATCTAAAGCGATGATAAGGGCGTGTTTATTCATCCATATAATTTGACGACTGAAGAAATAAAGTGTACAAACGAGTCTGCGATCATAAATTTTCATCTTCATGGCGCATCACTGTACCGTTCACGACCGGTTTCGGCTTACAGCCATCATCAGATCTGTTACAAAACAGAAGAAAAAACACTACTGTAACAGCAACAGATCCCCCTGGCTGAAGGCCAAGTCTACAGACAAATGTCTAAGAATACATAAAAAAGATAACATGGATGAAAGTCACTACATACCATCATCAGTACATTTATACGGGTATAAACATCAAATAATTTGTATTGACAGGTACACGAACAATAGTTCTAATGGTGTGCATTTAAGAAGTCAGCACAATGCGTTCTGCACAGAGAGGTACAGTGAATACTTTGCAGCGTGGGCGATAAGCTCTCTGACTCTGTCCCACATCTCACGAATAAACCACTGAATGCCCTGATAACCGGCAATGCCGGAGTGAATGCTGTACGGAGCCACTGTTTCTGCTTCTTACTTTCCCAAGTAACCATCACTATCACTTCTTACCGTAAAACTAGTCGTGTTTGATTTTTGCCAACCATAATGAAAAATTCACCGTGGTGACAATAGTCATGGGGTACCTCCTAACATTGTGTCAGACCTCCTTTTGCCCAGTGTAGTGCAGCAAAGCGACGTGGTATGGACTCAACAAGTCGTTGCAAGTCCCCTGCAGAAACATCGAGTCCAGCTATCTCTATAGCCGTGCATAATTGCGCAAGTGTTGCCTGTGCACGATTTAGTGCACCAACTGACATCTCGAGTACGTCCCATAAGTATTCGATGGGGTTCATGTCTGGCATTCTGGGTGGCCAAATCATTCGTGTGAATTGTCCAGAATGTTCTTCAAACCAACAAAGAGCAGTTGTCGTGTCCTGACTGGTGGTAGATGGAGAAAAGGGGTTCTGGTCAGTTTGCGCTCCCGAGCGGTACAGAGCAGAAGGCAGAAGGACAACTCACAGTGAAGGCATTTGGTTGTTTTCTTCTATCTGAGCCAAAACTGGTACAGGCATTTACTAGAAATGCAGGTGGTGAGACTCGGTAGGGAACTCGTTGTGGAGACTCTTGGACAAACAAGGTTTTGAAATAGTTGTTTATTCCAGACAGGACTAACTAATACACTGGAGGATAGTTCTAGGGTTAGAAAAAGCATGAATAACACTGTGCAGAAGTCCCAGGAGTGGATGCTAACCACAGTAGCAAACACTAGCAGCATCTTAAGGCAACAACCTAGTTCAAAACATAATGTGACACTGTTCACTGAGGCACTCCAAGTGAGATAGCAAACTTGTGTAGCTGGACCGCGGCTTGAGTCGACGGACGTGGATTCGACGCCCAGATCGTCTGACTGAGAACTCCGCCAAAATGCGGAATTCAGAGGTTTTAAAGAGCCGCATGGGGGCACTGTTTTTCCCACTTAAAGCCACCGAGCCAATCCCGCAGGTCTCTTGCAGGCGCCTGCCAATCACGGTTTAGTTATGTCCCGTCTAATGCTCCTAAGGCATTGTTCAGCTGAAAGCTAAACGTAACTGCTCTGCCAAATAAGGCTTGCAACATATTATTATAAATCATTTGTCCCCGCCCCTTGGACTCCCCTGAGTAGGGATTGCTAGGTCAACAGTTTTTGGCGTGTTCGCTCTCTTTCTAACCCTTGTGAGCCTACTGACGTTGCTGTTCTCAGGGCTGCTATGAAGCTGACTTTATATGCTAGTACATGCCTGTTGGTTATAAAGTTCTACGGTGGTAACCTGCCACAGCGTCTAGACGACATATGAAGTTACATGTTAATTCCTTGAAGAGTAACTAGCGCCCTCGGACCACGTCTTGGGGCGTCTGCATTTTCGCAAGGCTCTCCTCTTATGGTTTACTTCATGTAACAATATCTCTCCTAGTTTCGTCTGCCCTCAGCATCGTCTCTGCTTCCGTACCTTGGAGCGCCTGTCCTCCTTTCGCACAGCTTCAAGATAACACTACAGTAGCTAGGAATAATCAATATACACTCCTGGAAATGGAAAAAAGAACACATTGACACCGGTGTGTCAGACCCACCATACTTGCTCCGGACACCGCGAGAGGGCTGTACAAGCAATGATCACACGCACGGCACAGCGGACACACCAGGAACCGCGGTGTTGGCCGTCGAATGGCGCTAGCTGCGCAGCATTTGTGCACCGCCGCCGTCAGTGTCAGCCAGTTTGCCGTGGCATACGGAGCTCCATCGCAGTCTTTAACACTGGTAGCATGCCGCGACAGCGTGGACGTGAACCGTATGTGCAGTTGACGGACTTTGAGCGAGGGCGTATAGTGGGCATGCGGGAGGCCGGGTGGACGTACCGCCGAATTGCTCAACACGTGGGGCGTGAGGTCTCCACAGTACATCGATGTTGTCGCCAGTGGTCGGCGGAAGGTGCACGTGCCCGTCGACCTGGGACCGGACCGCAGCGACGCACGGATGCACGCCAAGACCGTAGGATCCTACGCAGTGCCGTAGGGGACCGCACCGCCACTTCCCAGCAAATTAGGGACACTGTTGCTCCTGGGGTATCGGCGAGGACCATTCGCAACCGTCTCCATGAAGCTGGGCTACGGTCCCGCACACCGTTAGGCCGTCTTCCGCTCACGCCCCAACATCGTGCAGCCCGCCTCCAGTGGTGTCGCGACAGGCGTGAATGGAGGGACGAATGGAGACGTGTCGTCTTCAGCGATGAGAGTCGCTTCTGCCTTGGTGCCAATGATGGTCGTATGCGTGTTTGGCGCCGTGCAGGTGAGCGCCACAATCAGGACTGCATACGACCGAGGCACACAGGGCCAACACCCGGCATCATGGTGTGGGGAGCGATCTCCTACACTGGCCGTACACCACTGGTGATCGTCGAGGGGACACTGAATAGTGCACGGTACATCCAAACCGTCATCGAACCCATCGTTCTACCATTCCTAGACCGGCAAGGGAACTTGCTGTTCCAACAGGACAATGCACGTCCGCATGTATCCCGTGCCACCCAACGTGCTCTAGAAGGTGTAAGTCAACTACCCTGGCCAGCAAGATCTCCGGATCTGTCCCCCATTGAGCATGTTTGGGACTGGATGAAGCGTCGTCTCACGCGGTCTGCACGTCCAGCACGAACGCTGGTCCAACTGAGGCGCCAGGTGGAAATGGCATGGCAAGCCGTTCCACAGGACTACATCCAGCATCTCTACGATCGTCTCCATGGGAGAATAGCAGCCTGCATTGCTGCGAAAGGTGGATATACACTGTACTAGTGCCGACATTGTGCATGCTCTGTTGCCTGTGTCTATGTGCCTGTGGTTCTGTCAGTGTGATCATGTGATGTATCTGACCCCAGGAATGTGTCAATAAAGTTTCCCCTTCCTGGGACAATGAATTCACGGTGTTCGTATTTCAATTTCCAGGAGTGTATTACAACATGTTGCACTGTCATTCAAAAAATTCCATCGTTGTTTGGGAACATAAAGTCCACAAATGGCAGCAAATGGTCTCTAAAGAGCCAAACATAACCAAGGACCCAGGCCGTTCCGTGTAAATACAGCCCACACCATCAGGGAGCCAGCATCAGCTAGCCCATGCCTTGTTGAAAACTTGGGTCAATGGCTTCATGGGATCTGCACCACACTCAAACCCTATCATCAGCTCTTACCAACTGAAATCGGGACCTGTCTGATCAGGCCATGGTTTTCCAGTTGTCTATGATCCAACTGATATGGTCGTAAGGCCAGAGGAGGTGCTGCAGGTGATGTCAAGCTGTTAGCAAAGGCATCTGCTGTCATAGCCCATTAACGCCAAATTTCGCCACACTATCCTAACGGAGACATCAGTCGTACATCCCACACTGATTTCTGTGGTTGTCTCATGCAGTGTTGCTTGTCTGTTAGCACTGTCAACTCTACGCAAATGCCTCTCATTCGTCAAGTGAAGGCCGTCAGCCATTGCATTGTCGGTGGTGAGAGGTAATGCCTGAAATGTGGTATTCTCGTGACAAGCTTGACACTTTGGATCTCAGAATATTGAATCCATATCAATTTCTGAACTATAATGTTCCATGCATCTAGCTCCAAGAATCATTCTGTGTTCAAAGTGTGTTAATTCCCATCAAGCAGCCGTAGGCATGTCGGAGACCTTCTCACATGGATTGCCTGAGTACAAATGACAGTTCCACCAATACACGGCCCTCCTATATCTTGTGTACACGGTACTACTTCCATCTGTACGTGTGCGTATCGCTATCCCATGACTTTTGACGCCACAGTGTATAGTGGCTATGCAACCTCACCATACTAAGAAAAATCAGTGCTAAATGTTCTATGCTTCCCCTGTAGTCTGTGCTACAGGCAGGCTCAGCAGAATTATGCTACTGGGTAGATTGTTATGAGATACACTGCTTCTTGCCACTGTGTGTCGCTCCACAGCATGCCTTCTTACATGCGCACCACCATGACGATGACCTGAGTGGGTCCTATTCTCATGCAAACATGAGCACTAGTGCTGATGTTCATATGACCAATATTATATTTGTGAAGATGCAGAGGTCACTGGAGGTTATGTAGAATTTGGGACTTAACAAGGATGAGGAAATAAATAGGCCAAAGTTTATTCAAAGGAAATACCCTAGTATTCACCTACAGTGGTTTTGGCAAAACACTGAAATCTGAAAACTGGATTGCCAGATGTTTCAGTGTAACCTGCTGCACCACCTCACTTGGTACCATACTCATGGACTGATAGAAACTTTTGTACAGTGCATTTTTATTCCACTTGGACTCTGCCACTCATTTCATTTTTGTGGTAAAAAATAAAAATCAATTGAAGCTGAACAACTGAGTTGCACAAATGATTACCCACAGAGTTTTACAATTTTCACTCTGAGCAGGAGATGCCAGTATAAGCACTGAACATAAATGTCACTAGCACATTAAAGATTTTCCTAGAAAATTAAAATGAACCACTGTTAAAACACTCTACAAGTAAGATGACAGTAAAAGTGTAAATAATTGTCCAGTTTTGTAACTGAAATCGTTTTCTAAAATATTTTTCAGTTCATTTTTTAAAGAAGTGCACAGGAAAAAATGTCATATATAAGCTGAAATAACTTGTTTGGCACACCACAATTTGGTTCCCAGACTGGTTGCTCAACTGAGAAGCCATACATACATTTACTCACCAAATGTTGCTGTTATAGACAATTTGTAGGACAATAAAACTAGTTTGAACCCCTTGTAGCCTCTCCAAAGAATTTGAGTGTGTGGATGATGATATTGTTGTACAAAAACTTGTTTTTTGGAAATCATTGTGTTGCCACACCTACACTCAAACTGGTTTGAATCACATCAATAGCACAGCAAAAATATATGGTAACGATAATTTAGTTTTATAAAGGGCCAGAGTGTAGTCATACGCATAAGCAAATCATTTTGATAGAAATCACACAAATCGTCAATGGGTCATGGAATTAACTAACTTGCTTAATGACTGAGTGGACACTATTCACCACATCTGCTTCTTGTTGGGATGATGAATTAAATTGTTGATAATGTATTTACCAAAATTTTCCTAAATGCATCAATTTGTCCATATCTTAAAGGTTGTCCCCGAAATGACAGAATTGTTTTTTCACAGTTCTTTCTCCAGTGTACATAGTGAACCCAAATTCCACCAATATAATTCTGGAGGTGGTTTAGGGATTTTTTCTGACTATTTTGGTGGTATCTATTATCTCCAATGGCTCATTGCAAACTAATTATATTTAGTTTGGTTCCTTACCCCGTTTTATCTTTGAATGTGCAAATATCAATAGCAAGGGCTGTTTCTCTTGTGTGGAAACAAATTTGTTCCATTCACTTACCATATTTGCTGTTAACAACAGTAAAGCTCACATTGCTCTTTGCCCTCAAGTGTGTGTTCAGTATTGCTCAGCTCTGCCTTTGATTAGTTTTTCCAGCAGTAATAGTTATACGTTAATAATGGTACACAACAATGCGCATAGGTTTACTGATGAAGAGTTGGCCAGTATGTGCACCTCATATGTGGATTCACTGAATTCATTGGAAGAGCAGCACAGCAACAGTGTGCTGAACTGTTCCTGCAGGAACAAATCTGTCCAATAGATTAATCAGACATGTAAAATTTCTTTCAAAGCTATATACTTTTAAAAATATCTGTGGTATTCTATATACTGCAAAACTGCTTTTATTCAATCTCATGCATGAAAATGTGTATTTATCCTTTTAATGTGCAAATAAACTACATATAAATCAATTCCTATTCAGATTTATATCTTATTATTATATGTCCAATTTGCTACAAAAATTTAAATGCTGTACATGTGTGTGTCAAAAACCATCAAATCAAAAAGATTTCCTGTCTAACATGTTGTGTATGATGTATGTATAAAAAAATATTTATATGGTTAAAATAAACAGTAAATAAATAAACATCATCAGCAACCACATCATAGTGATTTAGCATTTGTTGTTTAGTTGCACTGCCCAATGTTTTGTGGTATAAATTATAGTTATTGCAAATTACAGGCTTTTTCACTGTTATGAAGGTATTTTCATGGAAACAAAGTAATTGGAGTAACAAACTGAATAAATCATAATTATGTGATTACTCTGTAATGAGCCACCAGAGACCAGAGATCCCTTATACTGACATACAGTACTCATAAAATACATCTGATCACTATCCAAAATCTTGTCAGTGCAGTTCTGGTTTATTTATTTATTGGTCCTGTGAATCTAGGACTGTACAATGTACAAAAGATATTGGACCATTCATTCATTACCCTACATATTCCTTCATTTTTTCTTTTTTTTTTTCAGACATCATTTTAACAAAAGATAAGATTATACAATATTTTCTTACTCTACACATTTTATAAAAATAGTCTTAATCAGTGAGGCAGTCTTGTTTTTCTAGGTATTCCCTTACTGTATAGAAGCAGTGCTTGACCAAGTAATCCTTCGCAGTTGAATTGAATTTGTTTAAGTCCATTAATTTGGGCAGTGCATTGTACAATTTGATGCCTGGGTGGAGTATGCCTTTCTGTAATAGCGCTGTGTTTGTCTGTTGTACATGTACATCATTTATTTGTCCTGTGTGGTAGCTATGTACAGATTCATTACGAGTGATTCTTGGGCTGCCGCTGTTTAGTTTTTCTTTTATAATAATTACATTTTCAAGTATATAAATACATGGAAGTGGTAGTATTTTATTTTTCCTAAATGGTTGCTTGCATGATTATCTTTCCGTTAATCTAATAATCTTTTGCTGACTAGCTCCACAATTTCCCCAAAACACTACACCATATTTCAATGTTGAATGAATGTAAGTAAAATATATGGTCCTAAGATTATCATGTGATATACAGTTTCTTATTACTCTCATTACAAAATATGTATTGCTCAGTTTTTTGTTCACATAGTCTACGTGTGTATCCCATTTCATGTTTTGTTGAATCCATACACCGAGAAATTTTGTACTCCCTGTTTTTTTCAATTTTTCGTCCACTTAGTTCTACATGAGGATTAGCTTGTGGCCTATTCTGGATGATGAAAATATCAATTTTTTTCGAGATTTATAATCAAACTGTTTGCATCGAAGTACTGTACTATCTTCTCTGTAACTGTCTTAATGTCATTTTCAAAGTTTCCTTCGCTACTTCCTGTAATTAAGATGCTGGTTTCATCTGCAAATTGATATAGATTACTGTTTATATGTGAATCGTTTACATACAGCAAGAACAGATTTTTACCCAATATAGAACCTTGGGGAACTCCATGTTTGACCACTAATAAATCTGACTGATGAGTTCTGACTCCCATTTACTTCATGTGTTATCTCTATGAGCTGTTTTCTTTCACGGAGGAATGATTTAACCCAGTTATGCGCTGCTCCCCTAATACCCCAGTTCTGAATCTTACCCAGTGATTTATCACAATTAATGGTATCAAATACTTTTGACAAGTCTGGGAATATACTTGTGGTATGTTTCTGCCTACATAGATAGCACAATTATTGCAAGCCATTTCTACTGACATTCCTCATCTATTGAACCAAAAAAAAAATATTTTGGAGACAGTAGTTTTTGTCTTATTATGAACAAAATACAGTATATGAATTTAAAAATCCCTTCACATACAACTATTCATGTTTTATTCAGTACATGATGCATTTCTGACCCTGTGGGTCCATCTTCAGGTGTAATTATACCTGAAGATGGACCTACAGGGGCCAAAATGCATTGTGTACTGAAAAAAAACATGAAAAGTTATGACTGAAGGCATTTTTTAATTCATACCTCGAGTATATTCTATACAGTCACGTTTGAAGCTGCAAAATGTGGATAAAATTAAATTAAAATACAATGTATTGAACTTGTCTTTATTTAAAAAATATCTACTAACCTAACCTGTGACATCTGTGTAGTTCATTAGCTGTAAGTTCACATACAAGTGAGAGAATAACAATTTATTTTATCAGTGTTATGTATCACATGATTTAGTGACAGTCAAAATGCCACTAAATGAACATGATATAATTGCACAACACAGATCAAAAGTTTAAACTCAAATTGTAATTAGCAACTAATGTTGATGGAACATCTTTCCATTTGAGATGAAAAGTGGGAATTAGTTTCATCACTACCCAGCCCGTCCCTTTTAGCATACAAATAGTGCAAACATTCTTCAATTACACAAAATCCTGAACATATTTACAATCACAGTACACAAAATAGTTATTGACAGATGATGGATAGCAGGGAAAAACTCCTTTCCCATATGTCGATGTAGTAGCATACAAAATAGCTACAAATGTATCCCCTGTATTTACTATTTTATTCACACAAACAAGTGCAAACATCCTTCAACTATATGAAATCCTGAACATATTTACAACCACAGCACACAAAGAAGTTATTGGCAGTTAATTGATGGAAAAATATCCCTTTCCAGTGTGTTGATGTAGTAACATCCAAAATTGCTACAAATTTATCCACTATATTTAATGCTTTATTTTGCAGTTGCTGAGATGCTGTTCGGGATAATGACAGGAACAATGTAAGAGATATTTATCTATTGGTGTGGTCTTTCTGGGTTGAAAATTAAAAAAAAATCATGTCATATGTGGATCCGCTTATGTTCCTACATGCAGCCACTGTAACTTTGGTACATATAAAGAAATGAAAATTTAATGGATCATTGTTTTGTGCTTTTGTCACATACATCTGAAGCTGTGTGTTCTCCACAGAGATGGGCTTGTGTTGTGTGTTGCAGACATCCTTTGGGGCACCAGGCTCTACGGGCACTACACCGCGAGATGTCAAGACTCTTCTCGCTCGGTTACCGTTGGAGCCATATCTACACACAATGCGTCCTCCAGCAGCTGCTAGACTCATTCAGACTTAAGTAAGTTGTCTCTCATACCCACTACTTAGAAAACTGTAATTACTTCTCACTTCTTGGAGGATTAAAATGTGCTCCAATGATGACATCATGTTTGTGGGGGATGAGGTTTCACTTTTAGTTTTTTGTAACATCTGGGGGTGAGCCTTGTGGTTGACAGGAAGATCCAGTTGTAAGTTTACGGCCAACCATAATACTGAGTCTTGCTCAAACCATATCATTTTCCATTTTAATTCCTAACTTGCGGGATTTGAGTTTCTCATCGACTGTGATAAGTGCACCACCTCTATTTTCCCATTCTCCTGTCCCTTCATTACATGCTTAGATCCACTCCCAAAAATCTCACAGTTGCCAATTTCAGGTTTTAGTCAGCTGTAACTCGATATTCAAAGAGTTTTATGAACTCAAGAAATTTGTTGCAAATTCTTCATCAATTGATCACTAGGATTTTAACAGTCTGATGTGTGTGTGTGGAGGGAGGATAGGCATTTCTTGGGTATTACACTAATACTTCAAGTATCCTACAGCTATCATTATATGGACTTGATGCAGAGACACCTAATCTAAAGAGCCCTTATAAATATCCAATAAACAGTCACTAGCTGGGTAGCAGCCTTGTCCATGCAGGGGGATCCTATAGTTCTCAACCGTAAATCACTTTACCATAAATTTATCTTGTGAGAAAACTGGACAAATGAGTAACTACTCAATTCTGGCCAATCAGCAAGTATCATATAAACACCTGGTATTGATAATGCATGGATATATGAAATAGAATTATCTACTAATTTCACTGATTGGTAAAACAAATACAAGGTTCTACATTATTAATGAACTGAGGTTCACTCAAGAAAGAGATTGGATTTTAAATTATCATGTCATGTTGTACATTGATATTTTTGTGCATGTGAGATCTGTATTATTCTGGACTTTTAGGAGTAGCAGATGTACATAAAAGCAATATGAATAGTCTTATTTGATACACAAGAAAATGTGATGGAAATGTTTAAAAATCTAAATATATAGAGTTATCAACTATCCTATGAAAACCACTTGCTAAATTCTAGAAACTGAATTATGTGTAATTAAATCTTGCACATTTTGTTATTTACTGATACAGTGTTAAAATTAATATAATTTATTATTATTGTGATGTTGCAGTGTGGCATGGGACAATGCAAAATGTGACCCACTCTCTGATCAAGACTTAGAATCTGCACTTGGAGCTATAGAAGGAGATGAAATGGTTAGTATCTACATCTTCATTCATTTGTATTTGTTTTGATGTATGACTGCCAAAAGTGGATGCTACACAGTTCCATACAGTTACTTAAGTATTAAAGAAGTGTTTTCTAGTAAAGTTTCTTTATGCATTGATAGTGATAGATACAGGGCAGAGACTATATAGACTCAGTGTTTCAATAAAATAATATTATTTATTTTCAATAGCACTTTTTTACTGACGATCATCGACTGGCAGTCAATGTTAAATGTGTGTATAATGATATGTCGAATTACATCCACTGTGACTAAATTCAGATGCACATTAAATCAGACTGAAACAAAGAGTAGTGGCAGTAAAATGTTTATTTTTTATCTCTCTTCTTTCCTTTAATAATAATGATTACACTTTAACTATTGAACAGACAGAACTGATCAAGACATCATTTGGTCTTTGATGTGTAAGTGTCTGGAGGAAAATAGAACCAGAACATAAGCCATCCTACACATTCAGGAATCACACTTTGGTGAATAGGACTGGAGCAAGACAAGTGGTTTGATTATTGAAACACAGATGGCATATACTAGTGTCTGACAACCTGGACTGCATGAAGACATGTAGTCTCCCTTATTTTTATTCTTAGTTAACTAGATATATGTCTTATTTGGGAGAATTTAATGTAGAGTACAATAGATATTATGTTTAGAGGCTGATGGAGAAAATAGTATTTAAAACTACAATTACTTCTTTTTGTGACACATTCTTTACTTGAAGCAAATAAGGTTTCTAAAAATAATGTTCTCTCCATTTTGAGGCACTCCAGTCTTCAAATCTGCTTTTACCACGACAGTAATTTTTCACATCAGTTGTGTTTTCAGTGATGGTGTACTACCAGTTTTACCCCATCTCAGTCTGGCCAACTGTTAAGGCTCAAATTGGACACCCAAAATAAAGCATACTTCCTTGCAAGGACATATCCATCAGTAGAAATGGGTGAAGGGGGGAACTGGATGAGAGAGCAGTTTATATTACAGTAATTTCATTGTGAATGATGAAATAATTTTGAGATTTCAAGACAAATGTCTCTGGGTGCACTGGTGACTAGTCAACATATATCACATATTAATGAATTCTTCAAACTTACACTGAAATAATGTATTTATCTCTTTGATGGGTCAGCATACCAGACTCTTTGTCTGCTCCCTACTGTGTTGCTTGACAGTTATAATCATTTTTCTTCACAAGATTTTCATTATGCAGATCAGTAGTATGTCACAGAATAGTTTTAGGCCCTATGTGAGTAATTGTTTTTCTTCTTCTCTTTGCTCCAGAAAACTCTACAAAAGATTAAATAACTTTTTATTCAGCAAACATACATTCCAATTTTAGGGTTTTAAGCAATGTGGTGTCATGTTACAGGACCAGGGAAAGAGTTTATATTAGCTCCAGAAAAACACTATTTTTGCTGGTACCATATTTCCTAGACATTGGATGAAGCTACATCTGAGTCTTACTTGAGCTATGACACTCCTTGACTTATCACTTAGTGAGATGATACAGTGATTAAGAGAATGGACACAGGAGATATGAATTTCACTCAGACAGGTTTCCTGTGTTCAGCACGTATGAAAGAGAAAGAAACTTCCTTCCTTCCTTTCTTCCTTTCCAGTGCCCTTGATCCAGCCAATGCCATGTATTGTCTGGTCTGGTACTTCTCCTATTCCAGGGAGAACCATTCATACCCACTTACAGGCTATTATTATGATCAGTATGTCACTCCAAAAGGCATTTTGAACCTACTGCTCCTGCCCCAGCGAGTAATGTGTTGACTGCTTCTGTCAGCATCTAGTGTAACCACACAGATATATGTGACATGTTGCACAGTGTTTGCACACTGTGCATTGGAGGCACAGGACCTAAAACCATACCAATCCCCATCATTAATCCATGAGGCAGATTCAAACCGGAGGCAGTCCAACTCACCATGTTCTGAAAGCAAGTGCTTTAACACACCCATCTAGTGGGGTGGGTTTATTAAATTAGAAGGAAACTGATATTTAATAATGTTCACACCATAAATTACTAGAGAATCCAGAGTACAGAAAAGACAATATTAAATACATTATAAACTCAACGGGAGATGGATAAACCTCTAGCAAACATTAAATCCTGTTTACTTTCAAAATAAAGTCAAAACATCACACACAATACTTAAATCCATTAAGACTTTTTCAGATAACTGGTACTTGTTCAGAACTTGAAAATGAGACAGTTGATGTAATGATTAAGGTACCATACTTGAACTTAGGAGGGTGTGATTGAAATCCTCATTAGGCTTTAATGATATGTGTGAAACAGGTTAGTCTTAGGATAGCGTTTGGAAACAATGCACTGGATAATTGCCCCCCCCCCCCCTTCTTTGCAACTAATGCCAACTGTAGTGACATGCTAAACTCAAGGCAAAAAAACTAAAAGACCAGTGTTTTTGCACATCACTCACTCAGGACTGAAACATGTCCAAAAAATGGAAATCCGAATTATACACTTAAGTTTTATAAATGTTTTATTCATTACCCACAGAGTTTTTTGATACCTTGTTGTCCACAACAAAGAAACGCTATGCTTTAGAAAACATTGCTACTGTAAAATGATTGTGTCATAGGAGTTGTTACTTTACAATTGCATTCTGTGATTTTCTATGTTAACCTCAACAAAAATTTTGTTCTCTTACAGCCAGCTCCACAAAGCTTGGCAGTGGTGAAATTTACTCCAAGTGCTGCCAATCCACATCCCCAATTTGCTGACGAAGTATATTATCCACCAATCACCGCACCAGAACCAATCAATGGTAAATATGATTCTGTATGCAATGCTGCTCTCTGTTAGTGTTCATAGATCTCAGCTTGAAGTAAAGTATGACCTGTTGCTAGAATTCCACTAATCTGCCACTCCTCTGTAAACTGCTATTAACTGCTAAGTGTTAAATGCAAGAAGCTAATAAGAGGAAATGACATAAAAATGATGACATTGTGATGAAGAGATAGAGGTTGAGAGTACCTAAAAGTTATTGCTGAGTGACCACACTAGCTCTTACCTTTTATATTTCATTTCTCATTTTGTCTCTTCTCCAAGGCCAGTTTAAGGCTCAAACAATACAAGAGCCCATTTGGAGCACCAAGCTTTGAGGAGCACCAGAGGCACACATGTACAACATTTGTATACAGGGTATATAATTAATTAGCATAGGAAAGTGACATAGCTGCACGTATATGATAATAGGAGCAAAAAACTTCCAGAAAACATGGGACTGTGAATGATCCAGTTGCAAGATAATTGCCAATGTGTGGATATGGTTTGCCACTGACTTCAATATCCAACGTTGTCCAAGTTAGCATAACTGTGTTTGAAACATCAACTTTTTAATTAAGTCCCAATTTACTTTGGTGCATATTTCATCCAGAGCCTACCTTAACAAAAAATTCAATACCACTCCAACACTTTAGGTGTTACAATTTAATGTATACTCATATCCATTAAATGTGGTGTTCTCTGTGTTGTCCTCACATTTTGAGATAACTCTGCATTTTTCTTTATAAAGGATTATTGTTTGTTTAAAAAACCCAGATCATCTTGTGAATCCTCTCAAGGCAGTAGAATTTACAGCACCAGTTCTTCAGATGCATCAGTGGAACAACTGTACAGTGGAGCTATTGTACACTTGGCTTTTGACCCCAGACAGAGAAATCCACAGGTCAGATGACCTTGGAAGCCAAAGTACAGGATGTAGTCAACCAATCTATTTTGGGCCACACTTGCACATTTGACGTATCCATGTATCAGCAGAAAAATGTCCCTATGGCCTATCATGTATGTACCACAGTCATCAAGACTACATAAGTTAAGGTAGTACAAGGGTGAAATTTGAGCCCAATTATATGGGGCTTAGTCAAAAAGATTACATTCTAAATATAGTTGCACAACTAGATGAACATTTCATACTAAAGTTATTGGCAGTTTATAACTGAATATTCACAAATATCTTATGAATAGTTTGTTTGGGGTCTCACATTTAAAGGACTAGCTTTAAGTATCATGCATTTTTTGTTCCACTTGGGCTTTTTGAACTTTAACATGGATGATGCAGTGCTCTAATATTCTGTTGCTATCGGCTTTCTTGTAGAATTCTAGAAGTTTTCAATTTGCTTTCTGCATCTATCTATCAGTGGTGTATTTTGAAGAATCATATATCTGGCTGCAAAACTTCTCAGGGGTACCCTTCGGGAAAACTGAGTAGATGCCTTGGAGACTTTTAAATAGTATACTGAAGGTAGTTATGATTCTAAATCAGATGTTTTTGGAAGAAACAGTGGCACTGGAATGGCAAGAAAGCTCCAATAATTCAGACTCTGTTGTACAGTGGTCTGGTAAGAAATTATGGTTAGGATCAATTGGATCAGCAAAGCTGTGGACCTACCTGAAAGTTTTGGGAGTGTTTTGAAGAAGATGAGGTCAGGAGAGTGTAATAAAAGTGTGATAACAATTATAAAAGTGCTTACTGACAATCTTGGATATCATTCATTCAGACTTTGAAAAAGAAGAGAAAATTTGGCCAAGAAGAGTGAAGAAGCAATTTATCTATGAGCCTAACAAAGATGCAGACAACTCTTTAAGGTAAAATTTTTGCCTTATATACAGCTATCTGCTCACTAAAAGATGGATATGAGCTTATGGATGGTCATAGTAAGGGCGTCCGCTCCTATACAATATTCATAATCTGCACATGTGGGGTAGAGGGAAACTTAAAGCTGCATGCATGGCTCTTGAGCCTTTAAATGATGGCGATGAATGTGACATCTGTGTGAAAGAACTAAATGATGAAATTTCGATCTTAGTGCCAAATCTTCTCCACTATCTTACAAGACAAAAGGCAATTTCATTGCCAATTTTTCCAATATGTTTGTAAACTTACAAAGCCTAACTTCACCTAAATCTCTGGCTAGTGGTGAAAGGAGTTTTTCAAAACTTAAGTTGATAAAGACACATCTAAGGTCAATACTTTCTCAAAACCAATTAACTAGACTATCATCTTTGCAAATTAAAAGTGACACCTAGAAGTCAATAGATTCAGATTCTGTTTTGAAAGATTTTGCCTAATTAATGACCAGAAAAAATTCAGTATGATGTTTTTACGAATGGGAACATTATCAGTACATATAATGAAGAACTATAGGAATTATAGATGATTCTATTAATACAAAATTTCTCTTTCAATCTCAAACACATTTTTGTGCTCTCCTTTTCAGTCACATACATGACAATTTTGGCCAACAATTATCAATTTTCAACTACTTTCATAGCAAATTTTCTGAAATTTAAGTGCCTGTTGGTGAGTTTTCTTTACATGTAACATTCAGTTTATGCAGTGTTGTATGCTCAACACATCAATATGAAATTGGTTGAGTTTTGTATTTCTGCCCCATTTTTTTCTCATGAAAATTTAAGTATTTGTAAATTATAGAATTAAAAAGTTCAGTCATTAAACAAAAAGTATCAAAAATTTTACATTTTCTTTCTTTTCACCCATTTTGATAGATAACACATTTCTGCCGACCCTGGAACTGTATAAAACGTCTAGTTCCTTCTGCTCTCATGAAAACCTACCAAAGTTCTAATACATTTGTTAATTGGAAATAAGTTGTTCAATCTTTTAATATTTAGCACTGAAATAGGATCAGATTTTTTTCTGTTACAGTGGAATATGAACGTAGTGCTTATTTTAAAAGAAAGGAAACCAACCCATTTATACAATCTCTAGACATATATTTATTTCTAGAGGTCTTAACAAGACCCCAAAGGATAGACATCTAATGTTTGAAAGGAGATGGGGTGGGGTTGAGAGTGCAGGAGTGCAACTGATATGTCGATTTCTGGGAAGATGGGATAAGAGTTCTGTTATTGCTTCATGGGGCATTGTTTATTTTTGTTGCATTTAGTACACATTTTTTCAATTTTAAATACCACTGCAATTTACAAGAGTTGTGCAGACAGTCAGAAAGTAATCGAGAAATCTGCTATCCATAATCTCCAGTCCACAAGTCCACAGTCCAGCTCATTACTCTGGAATAAAATGCCCTAACTTTCTATTTATAATCAAAAGGCGTCAGGAACTGTGTCATTAAAAAAAAGTTTACTGCTTTAACAAATCAATATATTCAATAAAAGTTCACAAGCCCAAATTATTATTTTTGAAATTCGTTAAAGTTTTCCATTCATAATTACCACTCATTACAGTTGAGAGATGACTTCTACTCAAAGTTCCATGTACTGCTAATTATTGCTCCATCTATTAATTAGGTACAATTAATTGCTTGCCTTTAGTGAATAAGCTACACCACTTGCCACATGGTTTACTAGAACACTATAGGTGGCATACAAGATAAAATCATCGAAACTGAAACACAGTCTGTCCAACAAATTACCCATCGAAGAAAGTTCATCTCTACACATAAAAAAAAGCTCTGTCTTCCCCTACAGTTTTTAGTTTTGCCCCTCTACTGTTCTTTCTCCCACCATGGAAGTAATTCCCTGATGCCTTGATACCTGTCCCGTCATCCCGTCCCTTCTTTTTATCAGTGTTTTCCATATATTTCTTCCTTCAAAAATTCTGAGGAGAACCTCCTCATTCCTTACCTTATCAGTCCAACTGTTTTTTAACATTCTTCTGTAGCACTACATCTCAAACACTTTGATTCTCTCCTGTTCCATTTTTCCCAACATCAATGATTCACTACCATACAATGCTGTGCTCCATACATACATTGTCAGAAATTTCTTCCTCAACTTAAGGCCTATGTTTGATATTAGTAGACATCTCTTTGCTAGGAATGCCCTTTCTGACAATGCTAGTCTCCATTTGATATCCTCCTTGCTCCATCTATCTTGTGTTATTTTGCTGTCTAGGTACCAGAATTACTTAATTTCATTTTTTTTTGTGATCCATAATTTTGATGTTAAGTTTCAAAGTATTTCATTTGTGTTACATCTCATTACCTTTGTCTTTTTCCAGTTTACTCTCAATCTGTATGCTGTACTCATTAGACTAATCATTCCATCCAATTCTTCTTCATGTTCACAGATTGTAGCAATGCTATCAGCAAATCTTATCACTGATATCCTCCTGCCCTGAATTGTAATATTTTATTTTATATCCATGATTGCCTCTTCAATGAATAGATCGAACAGTAAGGGCAAAAGACTGAATCCCTGTCTTATACCCTTTTTAACCAGAACACGTCATTCTTTGTTCCCTCTTGGTTCTTGTACATGCTGCATATAACCCTTCCTTCCCACTAGCTTACTCCTATTTTTCTTTGAATTTTGAAAATCTTCAACTGTTTTACATTGTCTTCTAGGTGAACATATGCTATGAACACGTCTTCATTTTTCCTCAACCTTCCTTCTACTGTCAAGTGCACCATGAGAACTGCCTCTTCAGTGCCTTTACCTTTCACAAAGCCAAAGCGATTGTTATCTAATTGATCCTCAATTTTGTATTCCATTCTTCTGTATATTATTCTTGTCAACAGCTTAGATGTAGGAGCTGTTAAGGTGACAATTTGATAATTTTCACACTTGTCGACCCTTGCTATCTTTGAAACTGTGTGGACAATATTTTTATGAAAGTCTGATACGTCGCCAGTCTCGCAGATTCTACAGACCAACTTGAACAGTCATTTGGTTGCCAGATTCCCCAACGACTTTTAGAAATTCTGGTGGAATGTTATCTTTTTGTTCTACCTTATTTGATCTCAAATCTTTCAGAGTTCTTTTAAATCCTAACTCTAATACTGGATCCCTTATGTCATCTCTATCAACTCCAATTATTATTCTTCTAAAATGCCATCTGACAAGTCCTCCTCCTCATAGATGCCTTCATCATACTCTTTCCTCCTACTTGCTCTCTCTTCTGAGTTTAACAGTGGAATTCCTATTGCACTCTTGACATTACCACCCTTGCTTTCAATTTTACTGAAGGTTGTTTTCACTTTTCTATATGCTGAATCATTCCCCTTGACAACCATTTCTTTCTTGATTTCTTCATCTTTTTTTCTGCAGCCAATTCACCTTAGCTGCCCCGCATTTGCTTTTTATTTATACTGTCTTGGATTGCAAAATTTACCCCAGCACTGGAAGACTGTTGTAAATAGAAAATGATAATATCTTATTGATGACTAAAGTCTCTGTTATGCGTATATTTTGTGTCTATGAAACATGGAAAAACACTATGCACCAACTCATCTGCAGAGTAAACATTTCAACTGTCAAAATTTTATCAGTAAATTGTCAAAGTGTTCACAACGAAGTTCCCAAATTTACTGCCCTTTAGGAAAGTTCTAGAACTCAAATTATCCTTGGGACTGAGCGCTGGCTGTAACCTGAACCAGAAAATTGGGAGATATTTTGCGACTCATGGAACATATATCAGAAACACAGACTAAATGCCATAAGAGAGGGAGTGTTCATTGCAGTTGACAAAAATATTTTCTCTGTTAAGGGCAAAGCTGAGTGTGACAGTGAAGTTAAATGGTTGCATATAACAGGCCTATGTGGAACCAAGTTAATTGTTGGATTTTTTACCACCCACCCAATTCCGCTGTGACAGTTCTAGAGTCATTCAAAGGAAGTCTATGGTCAATAGCATGTAAATACCCAGATCATGTTGTACTAGTTCGAGGCGACTGTCACCTACTGAATACAGACTGGGGCATCTATGGATTCATTCCAGGCAGTTACAGACAGTCTTGTGAAGTACTTTCAAACAACTTTTCTGATAACTGTCTTGAGCAGCTAGTTCACTTGCCCACACACAATGGAAATATCTTAGACCTAGTAGCTACAAACAGGCCAGACATTATCAAAAGCATCAGTATAGAGATGGGCATTAGTGATCATGATGTCATAATAGTAACTATGGTTATGAAAGTTAGTAAATCAGTCAAGAAGGCTAGAAGAATGTTTCTGCTTGAAAATGCAGCTAAACAGTTGTTAACATCTCACTTAGACAATGAAATGACATCACTTAGTTCCAGTAATATAATGTAGAGGAATTATGGGAAAAGTGTAAGCAAATTGTAAATTGTGGCCTGGATAACTCTGTGCCTAGTAAGGGAATTAAGGACAGAAAGACCCACAATAGTTTAACAGTGAAACTTGGAAAATGCTGAGGAAGAAAAAGCTGTTGCCTCAGAGAATGCACATATGATGACAGGCAAAGGTCAGCAGAGATTTTTGTGTCTGTGAAAAGATCTATGCATGAAGCAAACAACAACTACCACTGCCATACCTTAGCAAAAGATCTAGGTGAGAACCTGAGAAAACTCTGGTCCTTCGTAAAACTGATAAGTGAGCTTAAGGCTTCCATCCAGTTAATCGTTCACCAGTCTGGTGTGGCAGTTGAAGATATCAAAACAAGAGCACAAGTTTTGAATTTCACATTTAAGAAATTGTTCATGCATGAGAATTATACAATTTGACCACTAAACAGACTCTCTTATGGACAACATAGTAATAAGCAGCTCTTACATAGAGAAATAACTGAAAGATTTGAAAAGAATTACCAGGTCTGGATCGAATCCCAATATGGTTTCACAAAGAGCACTCTACGGCATTGGCCCCTTACTGAGCCTGGATTTATCCTAAATCTCTGGTGCAGTGCAAAGTCACAAACAATTGGAAAAAAGCAGAGATGACTCCTGTTTATAAGAAGGGTAAAAGAATGTATCTGCAAAATTACAGACCAATATCCCTAACATCGGTTTGCTGCAGAGTCCTTGAACATATTCTCATTTCAAATGTAATGAATTTTCTTGAGATCAATGGTGCCACACTGCAAACTGTTAACAGTGGTACGAGCATATGGAATAGGTTCCCAGATATGCAAATGGCTTCAAGACTTCTTAAGTAATAGAACCCAGTATGTTGTCTTTGACAGTGAGTGTTCATCAGAGACAAGGGTATTGTCAGGAGTGCCCCAAGGAAGTGCAGTAGGACCACTGTTATTTACTATATACACAAACGATCTGGTGGATATGGCGGCAGCAGTCTGTGATTCTTTGTTGATGACGCTATGATGTACAGTATGGTGTCAAAGATAAGTAACTGTAGGAGGATGCATGTTTACTTAGATAAAATTTCTAGCTGGCATGATAAACGACAGCTATCTCAGAACGTAGAAAAAATGTAAGTTAATGTGGATGAGTAGGAAAAACAAACCCATAATGTTTGGATACGGTATTAGTAGCATCCTGCGTGACACAGTCATGTTGTATAAATACATGAGTTAACGCTGCAATGTGATATGAAATGGAATGAGCATGTGAGGATTGTGGTAGGAAAGGTGAATGATTTACTTTGATTTATTGGGAGATTTTTGAGAAAGTGTGGTTCATCTGTAAAGATCACACATAGGATGTTAGTGTGGCCTACTCTTGAGAACTGCTTGATGTTTTGGGATCCATACTAGGTCCGATTAAAGGAAGACCTCAAAGCATTTCAAACGCAGGCTGATAGATTTGTTACCAGTAGGTCTGAAAAACATGTTAAGTGGTACAGAGATGCTTTGGTAAATCATATGGGAATCCCTAGAGGGAAAGTGACATTTGTTTAGAAGAACACTACTGAGAAAATTTAGGGAACTGGCATCTGACTGCAGAACAATTGTACTGCCACCAATATAGATTATGCATAAAGACCATGAAGATAACATATGAAAAATTAAGGCTCATGTGAAGGCATTTAGAAAGTCATTTTGCATAAGTAAAGCAACTGATTAATTAGTGCTACAGGGTGTCCTCCACCATTCCCCATACGGGTGGCTTGCGAAGTATGTATGTAGACGTAGATGCAGGCTCTCACAGCAAGGACCTGCAATGTATTCTGAAACAGAGATCCATATAAGTTGCAGACCTTTAACTGGCAGCGGCAACAACAGTTTATTTTCTGGTGCCTGCCATAGAAGACAGGAGGCAGGCTTAAGTCGTTTAGCAAAGATGCTGTGATTTATGAACTCTCAAATATTTGGCAACAATCCTCTCTTCAGCTTAAAACAACTCAAACTACTACAATTATGAAACTTCAGAATTCTAAACTGATTGAGATATTTAAACCTGAATTTTTGGACCATAAAAAAATTATAACTTTAAAATGGACTCCTAAAATGTTTTGATAATTTGAAAAGGAACACTATAGCTTGAAGTCATGTAATAACAAGAGCTGCAAACAATTTTAATTAGTTTCATTGTGGCCACATGACTTGTAGCTTATACTATGGAACCAGAGAGCTGGTGCTCTATTAGTGTAAACCAAATCAACACCGGTAAGCAGGACTGTTAATGCCTTTCATGAGAGCCAGCACTGAGGGCATAAACAAATGTTCAGACACACTCACAGGGTAGCATCTTCACAATAACACCATGTTCTGCTTGCATATTTCATAACAATTTTCAGCCACTTTCTAGCAATAATGACTCCAATCTTCAAACATGAGCATCGTTCACCATATGGGGTACCAAAAGCAAGTTGCATCAACAGGCCATTAGGGAAGGCTGAACTAAATCCACCAGCACCTAGAAGCAACTGCTTTGAAGCCAAGTTAGCAGAACAATACCAAAGCGTAGGGAAATCACTTATCCAGTGCTCAGATAGCATAACATTGATAAACACTCCATTCCATTGATGCTACATAGTATGAAGTAATACACACCATTATCCGACCTGTGGTCAGCAAGCCACAGTCACTTTAGTATACAGTTATACCAAATTCGGAGTAGAAAAAGGATTTATGTGGAACCTCAATTCTCATAGTTGTAACATCATTAGTAACTTCATTGTTCACAACAAAACTATGCCACCCTATAGCCTAACATTCACAAATTTAGTTAAATAGACATGATGCCTGAACCTGAGTGAGAGTAAACCACACAAAGCACTGACTCATATTCCAATTCAGCAATGTAATGACAGCAACAATCTGCACCGGTAACAACAAACGTAAAAGACAAGCAATCTAAAGTAACACCCATGATTCAATTTTGTTCCTCATGCTATTCATCAACAAAGTCATTGCAAGCCCCAATTGACCAATTTGTTCCATAAATGTAGGCATCCAATAGCCTATCTGACATACAAACTGGAAAGACCTACTGGTCTAAAAAAGCTGTCTCTGGCACTCATTACAAAAAAATCTGTCACTGTCCTGCAGAAGTCATACCACACGATGAAGAGAGACTGCCACACCAGCTAACTGCACCTCACTGGCCTGAAGCACTCACATGACAACCTGGACACTTCCCATGTGAGAGTGATACCATAGAAACAAGTGTCATGTTGCATAGACACTGTGATCCAAATTGCCAAGTGGATGGACACCTGTCACGACACCAAGAATACAAAAACTCTCATATCCAAGTGCAATAATAGTTAGTTAACCAGTCCATGACAGCCACACATTTCCGAGTATTTCTGCTTTCATGCCAATTCCCATTGCATAATTAAATAGGACTTACAAATTTCTCAAGTCTCTATGTTTTTTAACTATACATTATTATGTAGTTAACTATATATTATTACTCCATCAACATATGTACATTACAATGGTTATTTCTGTACCTGATTATCATTGAGTATAAAAAATAATCACAATTATTTTCTCTGTAACATCACTGGAAAATGTCACCATTTGTTTCCATATGTACTAGGGCAGCTTACATAAATGCTCTTTAGATAATGGTGGAAAGAGACTCACAATATGTGAAATCACATAGATTAATTTCCCTCTGATTATATGCAACAATGAGTCTTCATGAAGTCCTTTATAACTTTGAACATGAAATTGTCAATATTAACTGTAGTTATACATCATTCTGTGTAATTATATACCACTTATAATAAAAATTTTCACTGTTATAACTGCAATTTTTCTTTTCTGTTTGAAGTTCTAGATGAAGATGGCAATTATCGTACAATAGTTGCAAAGAAAGCAGAAAGAATTCCTGGAATTTTTGAGGCCAACCCAGATGTGGCATCTTGGCGCAACATCTTGGGTGTGGACTTACCGACAGTGGAGGAGAGAGCTGCTCCCAGCAGCTTCTCTCGTGAATATAACACTCCTGAACAATTCCGCCAGGGCTACGAGACCCGCGACCGTGCAGGGTACACAGAAGGTGGACCTGTACTCCAAGGTATTCCTATGAGAGTCTTTCAGTAAGATAATCAAGTAGTACTGTCATCAGCACTAACAATAGGCTGCAGGCCAATAGGTACATCAGACCAGTTTATGTGGTATTAAGCCTCATGCTTTGATAGGGGCTGAGATAATTTAGACCCAAATACTAGTTAACTATTTAAATTGTAAAGATGTTGTGTAATAATGTAGTCCATGAATGTTCAGTACACAAAACATGTGTTTTTATTATTTCTTTCTGCTTGAATGCAATATGCTTGCTGTATCAACTAATGTAGCACAACAATCCACACGCTCTCTCTCAAATGTGCTTATAACACATACATACATAGGAACATGTGCATACACACACACACACACACACACACACACACACACACACACACAAAGAGAGAGAGAGAGAGAGAGAGAAAGATATAAACAAACACTGCAAATATTCTGAGGATGTATAAGTGATTGTCGCTTGTTTAACACAATAATTAAATTAGAATATGGCTGTATTCTGTTCTGTACGTACTGAAATATGACTTTCAGTCAAAGTAGTATATGTCTATGTATAGGACTGGATATTCTTTCTTTAAATCAACAACTGTGCAAAGGTTTAATTCACAGATGTGCGAAATGTCTCTGAACTGCATTGGGTATGAAGATTAGTAGAATGTTCAGGCACTGCTTTTATTTATATTGTCATGTTTACACTATGTAATACTATATTTTTATGTGTTAGTTATATTTCAATAATGTGATTTGGAAGGTTTTTGCTGAAACAGTATGTGGTATATTTCTATAAGGATTACTTATACGCACAAGAGTATCTTCCACATGTGTGTTAGAATACTCATATCAAATATATCTATTGGTGATTTTGGCTTGAAGATGTTTTATTATACTTTTCTTAAGATTTTTCTAATATTTCTAATAACTCCCTACTAAAGATTCTGTAGATATTATCTCCTAATTTCATTTTCAACTTTTTATAAACAAAAACAAAAATAATTTAGCAAAACCATGTTGGGCATTAAAAGTAAATGGCCACCAACATTCTGAAACAACTGGTCTTAGCGTAAATTTGTGCTGTTTGTCAATATATACATTAGGAAAGAGAAATTAAAAGAAGAGATGAAAACAAAGGAAAACACAGAAGAAATGTGCTCACACCACACACATGCACACACACACACACACACACACACCACACACACACACACACACACACACACAAACTCACCCACACATACACTATATTCAAGAATTTCTCCAAACAATAGAACCACTAGTGATGAGAAAGTACTAAAGACCATTAAATATACCAAGTTTCCCAGTTTTCCTGAAATTACAGAAGAAACTACCTGGAAATCTTACTAACAAAGCCACAGTTGTAAGCAACAAATATTGCTATAGATCGTCATGTAACACAATTCTTCTTTAACTGCCTTTCAAGCAGTCGACATTATGTGATGTATGATTTTTCTTACTTGTTCCAGTCTTAGAAAAATGAGTCTGTGGAATATTTAGTATGACAAATAATTTTTTTAAACAGTTGGTTTCTAGCATTTTCTCTCTTGAGCCTATGTTGTTTGATATCAGAAATTCTGTTAAAACAAGTCATCTACACTGGGTGCTGATGTGAATCTATTATCATCTTCATTCTATGCTGTCATTTCCAGTGATCATCAACTAAATGATTAACTCTACAATTCCTGGTGTTGTGTGTGGCCTACTTTCTCTCTTATTATTTGTAGATACTTTCAGACTATGCACTTTGTGAGCTTGAATATCCCTTTGCCACATAGACTATCTACTATCTATTTTTAAATTTATATCCTTTTAATATCAACAGTCCTTTGCAAGCAAAAATGAAATATATCATGATACGAGTACAGCTCTTGCATTTTTTCCTGCCTACATTCAAAACACTCGCATGCCTCTTTACACAGGTTCCAAAATAAGTATCAAATGTAATATAAGAACTTCCAAAATAACATCTACATAACCAATGAATAATGCACTGCATGTTACATTGTTTTCAGTTCAGTGTAAAAGGGTACTGGGAATGAACCACAACTGTGGCTATATGCTCACTAATGCAGATTGTCTTAATTTCTATTGATGGATTTTTTTCAAGTGAGTGGCACATTTTACTAAAATATGTGCATTTCAGGTCTTCAACAAAAATAGTAACACAAAAAATGTTCACTATTCCACAAGAAACACACCATACATGTACAGAGTAACCAGGGTAATTCACACTATAAGCTAACAACTCTAAAAGATTTGTTATAATTGAGAAAGTACTTTTGATTGAACAATTAAATCTGAGGTATAAGGACTACCAATTACACTATAAAAGTGCATGGTCATAGAGAGTAGATCCATTGCTTTCCCTTTTTACTACAACAACTGACACATTTCCTACAGTATGACCAAGGATGAGAGAAAGGCAAACCCTCTTCCTAAGTAAAAGGAAGACTGATTAAGCATTGGGTTCCATATGATGGTTCAAGTTTCAGCTGAAATTTAGTGTCAATACAGAATGAAAAGAAACTGAAGGGGAAAACTGCATTAAGTGGACATATTCGTAATATAGGAGAAATTTTTGGAAATGCACAGGGAGAATGAAATGTTCCAAGAAATAAATTCTCATGGTTTTCATAATGTAAAATACACTGACTCTTGAGAACAGAGCTCAGTGCAATAAAGCTACAAGATGCTAAAAATGATGCAATAATCCTTTTCTTAAGTTCATATGCTATGAATAAAAGTATTTTGGGTTCAGTGCAGTGGGCTTCTTGCTAGTGCCACAAGCAAGTAGGGTATGGTTTATACAGATGGCACATGTTGACACATATCAACTTACATATAGTTAATAGGAGTCCACAGTGTTCTACATACTGACTTAGATGTAAATTCTGCAGTCTGTAATAACAAAAAGTTTTCTCTTTTATCCTTACATCACTATGAATAGTTTCCTATTGCTTATTTTCTTTGAAAAATGTGTGTTTTGTCACCTGCACATCAGAGAAGTTCCCCCAGAAGTGGCAGTTTCTCATTCTGTATGCTCCTTTTTTCCATTTTGCAGTCCTATTTTTGCCCATCAAATGTGCCTGCTTTCTGGGTATATTGTTTCTGTTTCTGGCTCTTGCAACTTTTAATCACAATATTTTGCTTTCTATGAATGATATAGCTTTTGTTTGCAGTGTAACCATCTCCCTACAACAGTGAATGTACTCTCTCTTCACACTATGTTTTTGACTTCACATCTTTTCAATGCATTGCATAATATTGCTCTTCTTCTTCAACTCTGCTATGTATACAATTCTGCCTCCATCATGCATGGACTTGGTCTGTTGTGCATTTGCCTTCTGTATACTGTTATTACTTTCATAATACTGTACAAAACATAAAATCAGGTATAATACCCCATTTAACTAAAAAATATTTGTACAATTATAGGTTTGTTCGACACACGCCATTTATACATATCAAAGTTCACACAGATGCTGTACCTGGAATTAGTTTTGGTGACAAAACTTACATTTCTACAGTTACAATACATATTTCTTATTAAAAAGACAATATAAGAAAATAAGCTTATAAGTTGGAACAAAAAGCAACTGTAATAACAAATGATGACACCATTAGTACATGGCAATTTTAAATGTTTCACAATTATAATTTGTTAAATGTACTGATGGTATCAAAAACCAGTGCAAAATTCTACCTTTCTGTTCTTGTTTAGCTTCCAGTAACTCACAACTAATATTATTTATTATCATTTGCAAAAAAATTAATGACATAAAATTTTCCAGAATGAGGAAACTAAATTTACCAGTAAATTAGTTCATGCTATGACTGAGTTCAAACAATTATAAATTAACTATTAAACACTCTTTCAGTTTTTGGAATGGAAAACTACTTTCTCAAATGATCTGCTTACTCATAGAAACAATGTTCAGTTTTTGACAGTTATTCACGGCATTTAATGTCTGTCAAGTAGGAACCAAGTAAATGTTTTTGTTAATAAAATATTTTTGTAGCTTCATTCATGCAATAATCATCACATCTTTACACATCTTTTTAATTATATTGTAGTTCCTTACCTTCCTTCAGAATGTACATGTTTACATTGAAGTCCTTTTGAACAATGAAACAGTGTGTGCAGTATTTTCTTCTTATTTTACAGTGAATACAACTTAGAAATCACAATGAATCAAATACTTCATGAGATAATTCATGTTCACTTCATACACCTACAAAATAACACTGAAAAGTGACAAATACTACTAAACTAACATAATGTGATTATGCACGATCTACTCAACTGTAGACATTCATTTACTTGGGAAATACTGCATGGTAGATTCTGAACACCATGATACATGTCAAAATTTTATCTACAACACTGCAAAATAAGATTCTATAAAGTTTCTTAAGACACAAGACTAAAATCACATACTTGAGTGACAGTATATCTTCTTTCACCTGTTCTGATCATCTTGTTACCATAAATCGATTTTCCTTACTCTCATGAAATTCTGTATCACATTTTTTTAAACTGTCAAAGAAAAGACAGATCTTGAGCTTCAGTCACTACTAGTAGTGGTACAAGGAAGCTATGTAACATCTTATAACATGAAAGGAATTAAATTTGAAGAGAAGTATAATACAACATCATAGAGTCCACATTTTGAAAGCAAAACTTTCAAATACCTGTTGTACTTTTGAAAAACAACTTCCCACTGTATTACTTTCTTAATTTGTGTGTAAATATGATTTCATGTAAATATAATTTTAAATCATTTATTAGAAAGACACTTTGTTACTAAAACAAATGGTGTAGAGTTGTAATTAAAGACATTGTGTCATAATGAGCAGCTTATGATAGGAAATGATTACTCTGAAATGTAACAATTTCAACATATCATTGTGGATATATACTACCAGCTCTGTTAGTCTGACTGTTATGGACATGAAATTTGCAGTTAGTTTTAAAGTTAGGCCTCACCAATAGATTTGTAATATCAACTGCAGTAACAGAAACTGTGTAAAACTATAAAATAAGAGATATACACATTTATTACAAAGAAGAATGACTGTAGAACAGAGCATTTCAGCAATGCTTCCATATGGTTAACACAAATACTAATTTGAGTTACTCTTTTCATGTAGACGTCTCAATTTTATAATTATTATGAATCAGATTGGAATTGTTTCTAATCATCTCTGTATGTTACACCTGTTCTGAAACAATAAACTAATTTATCTCTTATTGAATTCTTTCTGTAAATTCATTTATGCCCTTCCATTAATTTGAGCTACTAAAACATTTTCAGCATCTTCTAACACTCAAATTCTACAGCAAATATAGCTCCAAACACTCATTTGAAAATCACAATTGCACTGAATCGTGGCACAAACTTGCAGACAGAATTAATAAGTTTCCTTTCCTTCTTTTATGTTCTCCTTTTCTAGTATGTGAAAGTAATGGGAGGAACAGAAGCTGCAAAGTGGACTTGTTAAGTAAGATTCTTATTCTTCATGAAATGTGATGTGCCTATAATTAGATGCATTTTATTTAATGAAGCATTAAACCTAATTATGCCTTGGCAGCGGTTGGTATCAAAGTTCTGCCAGTAAAATACTATGACTGCACTGGTGAGTGAAATTGCCTAGATCAAAACAAAAGCAGTTAATTATGCAGACAATGACAAAAAGAACCTGTAAATGAAACCTAGATACTTTGTCAAAAGACAGTCAATGATGTTTTATAGTAATTAACTCATCTGGGGTCACAGAACTGTCATATTCTGACAAGCTGTAAATTCTTTATTTCCTTTACATCACTGCTACTACAGTCTCAAACTGCCACATTAGCTACAGTTTTTATGAACAATCAAGTGTAGTAATGCAACAGGACATGCACTTCTCTACAAAATTAAATTGTAGCAAAATTATTATCATTATCCATCAAAAAATAGCTTGTTCTACTTTTGTAATCCGCTTTTCATATTTTTATTTTGAGTTAGGTTGAAGGCATGAAACAGACTATACAACCACGTCACATTCTGCCACATTGCTTCAAGTTCATGCTTTCATCATATTTTCTGGATCTCATCGTGAAGGAGAATACTCATGCCTGTGGAAGGCACACACTGAGAAGGGACTCTTACAAGCTGCATTAATAATTGACTATTATTAAACTGATATAAGCTATTTGTACTTTACACAGGCTAAATTAAACAGTAGATTGACTGGATAGCTTCTGTTTACAAAACTGTTGCTGCTGCTACATCAGTTACAACAATTCACAGAAAGCCGGTAAAAAAATGCACCATTTAAAGAAAGCTTTGTCTTTTAAAAACACAAAAACAAAAGATTTTTTATGGTCCATATAAGTCTCTTTATAAGACAATCTATTGGCTTCGAACCATTGTAGGTCTCTTCAGGTATCATGTGGACCATGTTTGGTATGGCTATGTTTGGGTCCTTGATTGTTATGCTTGAGTCATCAACAAACTTCACAGTTTTTAAACAGTGCCCAGTAAAATGATGTTTTATAATGACATTCAGCACACTTCTTGTTTCCATACACAACCTGTTTCTGCTCTTTACTACGGCTGTAAGACATTACTATCTATGCTCCAGCTACTGGTTTCTCATAAGAAATTACAGTAGTGCTATTACATACATGTCACATGTATATACACAAATGCAGTGCTCTTTTTTTATATATACCACAGTTCTCTTTTTTATTAATTTCAGTTTGAGAACTGTAACATCTGATTTAGCTGTATATTTCAAGCATATAGTAACACAAGGAACATGATGAAAATACAAAACAATTTTAAGCAGAAAAATTATGCTTTACAACATTTACACTGTACTCTCATACTGGTTTGAAAACACATAAAAATTATTTATATGTTTATTTTCCACCTTTCTTATGCTTAAAACACACAAAAAACCATCAGGTACTGAGAGAAGAAGTATTGCCAACACAGGATGTAGCAATTCTCGCATTTGGCAAAAATAAGTTGATGAAAGGAAAAAAAAAAAAAAAAAAGAAAAAGAAAAAAAAAACATTTTCTTTATTGATATATAATACTTCATCTACAGACCACATTTAAATTAACTGAAATGACACAAACAATAATTCATGAATACTAACAATAATGACACTTACCTACAAACTCTTCAGAACATTTATACTTCCCTTTCAATCCAGTTAGTAACACCTGTGTTCATACTTCATGTAAAAGAACCATATTTCTCTTTTTTCCATAATTTTTATCTCTTCTCAGTCAGCAATGTTTGCTTACATAATCCAATACAATCATCAAGAGGAACACTCATGTTATTTCATTTGAAACAGCCTCTCATTCTAAATGATAACAATACTGTACTGGCACATGCATCATTGATATCTGGTTTGCCTGGGTCTAGCTAAATTATGACAAACTTCCCCTTTCACTGAAAACTGAACAAATAGTGTTAACTGAAAGAATTCACATACACTATAAAAAAAGAGTGCTTACCAGGCAATCTGAGAACATCATAATGCTATTGCAGGAGAAGCTGTAGATGTCGATCAACAACTCGATGATCTTCTGGATGAATTAGATGCTGGCTTCAAACGCCGTGAACGACTTGATGTTAAGAAACCTGGACCTGCTTTTACTGTTCACAGACAGGTAAGACATTCTTAAGCAGACATAGTAACGCTACTTACTTCACACTCATTGCATGACAAATGAAGCAGAGGAGGCGTGAATGATATGTAAAAGTAAATAAACACATAAGAAATTTATTCCCTCTTCAAAATTAAAGTTTCACTTTCAATCTCCCAGAGTCAAGTGCCAAAAGTAATAAATCTAATTCTTAGCTACATCAGTTACGTAAAACATGAGGGCAGAGTTTGATTGCCTCATGACATGTTGATTTCTTACTGTGGGAATACAACATTTAAACAATGCCATTGTAGTTTGGTTATTTTTTGTGACTTTAGGCTTTACACTCTGTTTGCATAGGAATGATATCTTCTATCACAACTTCCTGTTGAAACATGGCATGGTATACAAAAGAAAAATAAAGCTCATTTATGTACAATACACCCTGGAAGTTCTTCATTGCATTCATTTCTCTGTTACATACATGGTGTTACAATGTTACAGAAACAATGGGGCTGCCATGCTCAAACATTCTCACACTATAAACAAACCTGGGGAATGGCCATGGTCACAGACGTGGGCCATCTTATGCCAAACCATTCATGGCTCATGTAGAGAAAACCCTTGTAGCATCCCAGAATCCTAAATATCTCAACTGGTTCAAACCGACTAAGAGTGTCTGCATGATCTGGACAAAGGGTTAGGACACCCATACAGATTCCTCTGCAGCTTCAACACTTTCTCCCCTATTTGCTTCACCTTGTCCTCCTCAGCTCAACAAATTACATGCTTTGATGTTGACTTCTACCACATTGATGGCTCCATCAATATCTCCATCTACATCAAACTTACCAACTACCAACAACACCACCATTTTAACAGCTGCCACCCTTTCAACACCAGGAAGTCCCTTCTATACAGTGACCGGCAGTTCTCCTGACATTACCAAAGGTCTTGCTGAGGTCTTTGTTTACAGAATTTGCCATTCCTGCTTTGTCTATGAACAAATCTCATGTGTGTTGTCTCCACAGTTGCCTATCATTCCTCAAATACTCACTGACCAGTTACAAAGGAGCATCCTCTCCTCTGATGACTCAGTACCATTCAGGACAGGAGCAACAGAATCATGTTCTCTGCCAGACTACCTCTTTTCATGCCCTGAAATTAGAAAGACATTTCCCATTTCTCTCACAGTGATATTCTCCTGCTGCCCAGACATCACTGTGTCACATTCTACACTGACCTAACAAAAGTAATTGTATACCTCATACTATCAGGTCAGACCTCCTTTTCAACAGCGCAGTAGAGCAACTCAACATGGCATGGACTCAACAAGTCGTTAGAGGTTGAATATTGAGCCATGCTGCCTCTACAGTCATCCACAACAGCAAATGTGTTGCCAGTGCAGGATTTTGTGCATGAACTCACCTCTCGATTATGTCCCATAAATGTTCAAGGGGATTCATGTCAGGTGATCAGGGTGGCCAAATCATTCACTCAAATTGTCCATAATGTTCTTCAAACCAGTCACAAACAGTTGTGGCCTAGTGACATGGCATATTGTCCTCCATAAAAATTCAATCACTGTTTCAGAACAATAAATCGATGAATGGCTGCAAATGGCCTCCATGTAGCCAAACATAGCCATTTCCAGTCAATGAACAGTTCAGCTGGACCAGAGGACCTAGTCCATTTCAAAATACAGCCCACACCATTATGGAGCCACCACCAGCTTGCACAGTGACTTGTTCACAACTTGGGTCCATGGTTTTGGGGGTCTGCACCACACTCAAACCCTACCATAAGGTCTTACTAATTGAAATTGGGACCATGGTTTCCTAGTATCTAGGGTCCAAACTGTTGTGACTTGGCAAGACAGCCAAGCCACTACGAGGTGAAAGCTGAAAGGCACGCTTTTAAGCTCACGCAGGCTGGCGTGAGGTCTGGAACTGGACAAGGTAATTACTATAGCCAATAACGTACGTAGCTGCTGGAATACTTAACTTTAATCCACAATTGGTGAACATCAGTCTGACGGTACATGCATCACAAGATAAATAGCAATTGATAATGGCGCCTTGCTAGGTCGTAGCAAATGACGTAGCTGAAGGCTGTGCTAACTATCGTCTCGGCAAATGAGAGCGAAATTTGTCAGCGAACCATCGCTAGCAAAGTTGGCTGTACAACTGGGGCGAGTGCTAGGAAGTCTCTCTAGACCTGCCGTGTGGCGGCGCTCGGTCTGCAATCACTGATAGTGGCGACACGCGGGTCCAACGTATACTACCGGACCGCGGCCGATTTAAAGGCTACCACCTAGCAAGTGTGGTGTCTGGCGGTGACACCACATTCCTCCCCCGCAAATTGGCGTACGGTTGTGTTATAAGACTTCCGCCCGCCGTGGGGAGGACCCCACGTTGACGTATGCGACAAGGTGGGGAGCCTAACAACAGGCGAGGCTGTGCCACCCGCACCCTGCCATTCCGTCCAAGGGGAGCTAGGAAATGCCTGAAAACCTAGTCCAGGGTGCACGCCAACATGCGGTGTATGTGCTAGTAGAGAGACAGGAGGGGCCGAAGGGTCGACCTCCATCGGGTCGGGGCACTTAACGGGCGAAGATGTCCCATGGTCCGGAGCGGGCAAGAAGTCCATGGCGGAGGACAACGGGTCACGGGAAGCGACCAGCGGTGTGTGACCCTTGGAGGCGCCTGGCGGTTGCAGCAACGCGTCCACTGCAGGCGTCGCCGGCTGGAGAACAGGCGGCGGCGCGTCGCCATGGGGCAAAATGGAAGGCAGCGTCGGTACCACCTGGGGCTGAGGCGAGCCAGTAGATGGGTCCCCAGGGCACTGACTGGACGGCACCGTCGCTGAAAGCAGACGGGGAGCGGCAGAATCCGTGCGACGACAGAGGCGCAGCTGGTTGAGATGCCGGCGCACCTCACCAGAGGCCCCCAAAACCAGATACATAGCGCGGCCGAGGCAGCGAAGAATGCGCCCTGCGAGCCAACGCCGTGAACCTCGATAGTTGCGATAGTATACAACGTCGCCTGGGGCAAAAGCAGGTGTCTGCCGCTGCACAGGAACCTGATGCGGCGGATGTAGCAAAGACATCGATGAGGGCGACCGTGAAGCAACTCAGCCGGCGAGTGACCATCTCGGGGCTGAGAGCGATACGAGGACAAAAAGAGCAATAACGCGTCCTCCCGAGAATGCGCCCCTTTCAACTTCAACATCTGTGACTTGAAAGTCGTGACCAAACGTTCAGCGGCACCGTTTGACTGTGGCGAAAACGGCGCGGACGTCAGAAGTTTAATACCATTGGCCCTGCAGAATGACTGAAATTCTGGAGACAGGAATTGCGGGCCATTGTCGGAAACAATAGTCTGTGGAAGACCTTCAATGCAAAAGATAGCGGATAACGCTTGGATGGTGGCAGAAGACGTCATGGAAGACATCCAGACAACAAACGGAAAATTACTGAAGGAATCGACAACAACCAACCATCGAGCATTCCAGAATGGACCAGCAAAATCGATTTGTAAGCGTTGCCAAGGGGAAGTGGCTTTTGGCCATGCAAAGAATTTCTGCAGTGGTGCGGATTGTTGTTCGGCACACGCCATGCAAGAAGAGCACATTTGTGTAATCGCAGCATCGATTCCGAACCGAGTACAGTGCTGATGAGCAAGTTGTTTCGTTCGCACTATACCCCAATGTCCGTGGTGGAGAAGCCGTAAGACAGAGGACTGTAACGAACGTGGGACCACGACCCTGGACTGATCATTATCGGAACGCAACAGCAAAACACCACGTCGTACAAAAAGTCTCTCCTTGTGAGCAAAAAATCGGCGAACCAACGGATCCTCGATCCGTGACTTTGACAAGGGCCATTGCGTAGCAACAAAACGCAGAACGGTAGCAAGGACAGGGTCTGCAGCTGTGGCTGTAGCTACACGATGAAAATCAATCAGAAACGATTCGACCACATCATCGGTTTCTGAATCAATGAACATGCAAGCAATTTCAGAGGAATCGAATGCTCTATCCTCAGCAACAGGCAAACGGGACAACGCATCAGCGTTTCCGTGCTCAACAGTGGACCAATACAAGATATCGTAGCGGTACTGCGAGAGGAAAATTGACCAGCGAATGAATTTCTGCGCTGTACGTGGAGGTACAGGCTTTATCAGATGGAAAAGCGATGTCAAAGGTTTGTGGTCTGTGATGATGATAAAGTGACGACCATACAAGAAATCATGAAACTTAGTAACACCAAATACGAGAGCCAATGCTTCTTTCTCGATCTGTGAATAATTTCTTTGCGCAGACGAGAGTAATTTGGACGCAAAGGTAATAGGGCGATCACGCAATCCATCCTTGTGCGCTAGCACAGCACTGATCCCGAAATCCAATGCATCCACCATCAACAAAAGGGGCTTCCGGGGAACGAATGGCATAAGGCAAGTATTGGAAAGCAACGCCGATTTCAACTGGCGAAAGGCGCGTTCGCTTTCCGTCATCCAGACAAACGGAACACCTTTACGGCGTAAGTGATGAAGCAGAGCTGAAATGGAAGAGGCGTGGCGCACATATTTATGGTAATAATTTATTTTTCGCAGCACACTCTGTAGCTGCTTCAAATTCTGCGGCATTGAGTACATGGCCCAGATAGGGTAAGTCACGAGCAAAAAACACACATTTGACCTTCCGCAAGCGAAGACCATTTTGTCGCAAGACCTGAAATAATGTTCTGAGATTGGCTAAATGTTCTTCTTCCGTCTTTCCGGAGATCACAATATCGTCCAGATAGTTTGCTGCAGGAGGGACCGACGCACAAACAATTTGTAGATATTGCTGAAACAATGCAGGGGGGGATGCACACCCGAATGGCAGTCGTTTGAATCGATACAAACCAAGATGCGTGTTAACCACCAAGACGCGCTGGGATGCTTCGTCCACCGGTATTTGCAAGTACGCATCTGCGAGGTCCAACTTCGAAAAATATTTACCCGGGCACAGTTTGTCAAAAAGATCTTCCGGGCGGGGTAAAGGAAAAGTTGCAATCACTAGTTGTGGATTCACTGTTGCCTTGAAGTCCACGCAAAATCTCAATTTTCCAGAAGGTTTTTGCAAAATTACTAAGGGTGATGCCCAGAGAGAAGCCTGCACACGTTCAATCACACCTTGTGATTCCAAATCGTTTAACGTTCTTGTGACCTCATCACGCAATGCGTGGGGAACATTGCGCACTCTGAAAAATTTCGGTTGCGCGTTGACTTTCGGTTCCAAATGTGCTTTATAGTTCTTAGCGCAACCAAGGCCCAGTGCAAAAATGTCTGCAAACTCTTCACATAGACGAGAAACACTGTCTGAAGGCACAGTCTGGTTCACTGATAGGACCTGATTGACTATAGACAAGTTAAACAACTGAAATAAATCGAAACCAAACAAGTTCACTGCAGAAGAAGATCGAAGGACGTAAAATGACACAAGTTTTGTTTGTCTCTTGTATGTTGCAAGAGGGCTGCACTGTCCTATCACAGGGATATGCTGACCGGAATAGCTACTGAGCTTAACATTTGCGGCACGCAACGGAGGTCTGCCCAGCTGTTTGTACGTGTCTTGATTGATCAGTGAAACTGCAGCACCAGTATCGAGCTGGAACGGCATGACTTTGCCATTAATGTCCAAGTCTACAAAAAGTTTATTGTCCTGCTGTCGACTGTCTCGTGCAACGTGAACTGACACTGGTACAGAATCACTTGCGACTTGACAGGATTTCCGTCGATGTCGACACACACTATTTGTCGGATGACCACAGTCACTGTTAGAGAGTGTGGCACTGGGCGGAGTGGAATGAACCACATGAATTTCCATGGGCAAAGGTTCACGAGCTTGAGTATTCTGGGTTCGACTCCGATTCCGGCGTGAAGCAAAGAGCCTGGAATGGTTGTGAGTGTCTGATCGGAGCTTTTTCCGGCAACACTTTGAACATGTCCTTTTTTATTACAGAAAAAGCAAATAGCCTGGCGTGACGGGCAATTCTCACGCGAATGTCTAGTAGCACACCGCGGGCATGATTTTAGCACTGCATTTGCTTGCTTGCGCGGCACACTTGGCGGAGAGCTTGGCGGTAGCTGCGCGGACGGGCGCGAGAGCTGTTTACTGTTCCGTGCAACGCGCCCGGTGGGCCGGTTAACCTGACACACGGGTGGCAAAGTTTCAAATGATTCCTGAGCAAAGTCAAGTGTGTCCTGCCGATCCAATATGTCTATCACTTGTTGAAGGGAGGGATTGACTAGTTTCAAAATCTGTTCTCGTATATGAACATCAGAAACGTTCTGTGCAATTGCATCACGTACCATAGTATCTGAATAAGGGAGTCCACATTGACACTCAAAAGCACAATCCCTAGTAAGGCCTTGCAAAGTTGCAACCCACTCCTGATTAGTTTGACAGGCTGTACGTTTTGTACGAAAGAAGGTATACCTTTTCGCAACTACATTGACTGATTCTTTGAAATATGCATCTAATGCAGACAAAATTTCGTCGTAGGACAGAGTCGCTACGTCGCGTCGGGGAAATAATTTCACTATCACACGGTACATCTGGACGCCTACGGCGAAAAGGAGAAAACGCTGCCGCTCATTACCTTGAATTCTGTAGGCGGCGAGATGGAATCCAAATTGGCGTGACCACTCCATCCAGCTTTCCAGTGCCGCATCAAAAGGACGAAAAGGTGGTGCAACTACGTGTTGTGGCTGTGGGAGCGGTGGAGCGGCACCCGCCGCATCGTTTTGCATTGCACGTTGACCCTGGACGAGCTGTCCAAGGGCATCCAGTAGGGCCTGCGTCTGCTGATTCTGTAAGCGATAAAATTCGGACAGTACATCTGGAGATTGTGGCGAAGCCATGACACAAGTAAATTAGGCTGTATCAATATGCAAAATCCTCGTCGTCATTTGTTGTGACTTGGCAAGACAGCCAAGCCACTACGAGGTGAAAGCTGAAAGGCACGCGTTTAAGCTCACGCAGGCTGGCGTGAGGTCTGGAACTGGACAAGGTCATTAATATAGCCAATAACGTACGTAGCTGCTGGAATACTTAACTTTAATCCACAATTGGTGAACATCGGTCTGACGGTACATGCATCACAAGATAAATAGCAATTGATAATGGCGCCTTGCTAGGTCGTAGCAAATGACGTAGCTGAAGGCTATGCTAACTATCGTCTCGGCAAATGAGAGCGTAATTTGTCAGTGAATCATCGCTAGCAAAGTCGGCTGTACAACTGGGGCGAGTGCTAGGAAGTCTCTCTAGCCCTGCCGTGTGGCGGCGCTCGGTCTGCAATCGCTGATAGTGGCGACACGCGGGTCCGACGTATACTACCGGACCGTGGCCGATTTAAAGGCTACCACCTAGCAAGTGTGGTGTCTGGCAGTGACACCACACAAACAATATGGTCAAGAGCCCAGGAGATGTTCTGCAGGAGATATCATTCTGTTAGCAATGCCACTCATATTGGTCATCTGATGCCATAGCCCATTAATGAAAAATTTTGCTGCATTACCCTAATAGATACATTCGTTGTACAACCCACATTGCTTTCTGCTCCTATTTCACACTGTGTTGCTTGACTGTTAGCACTGACAGCACTAAGCAAATGCCATGTTCTCAGTCATTAAGCGAAGGCTGCATGTGGTGAGAGGTAATGGCTGAAATTTGGTACTCTCAGCACACTCTTGAAACTGTGGATCTCAGAGTAAAGAATTCTCTAATTATTTCCAAAATGAAATGCCCCTTGCATCTAGCTCCAACTACCATTCTACATTCAAAGTCTGTGTTAATTCCCATGGTGTGGCAATAATCATGTCAGAAGCCTTTTCACAAGAATCACCTGAGTACAAATGATAGCTCCACCATTGCACCTTCTATACACAATGCTGCTGCCATCTGCATAAATGCATATTGCTATTCCATGACTTTTTCACCTCTTTGTAAGTGGCTGTAAACGCTAACAAGTTGTCTGTCTGCATGAATGGCCTTCACCAAACTGTGAAGATGATACAGTTGGACTATTCAGCTGCCAAGTATGCCACACAATGTGATGTGCTTAATTTCAATGGCTGCTTCATGTCCCATGCCATCTGGATCTGTACCTTCAATAACAGCTTTTCTGAAACATATCCTTTGTTCCCATAGCCTGCCTGGCCTCAGTCTTCATTTGTCCCTTGTCCTCCAACTGCCTCAATCCCCTTCCCTGTTCCTACTCCAGCCTCAAACAGCCTTTATCAATCTGGCTCACATCATCTGTTCGAGCTTTACCTCTCCCAGTGCTGCACCTAGCAGCCCATCATCCTGCCCTTGTACGCTACAACAGACACCTTCTACTTTTAAATGTTCTTGTTCTTCTGATGCAGGACTTCGACTAATAGCAGAATATATATCCAACACTCTACTTTTAAATGTGCCTGTCTGGTGTCAAACACCTCCTCTTCCTGATACCTCATGCGTTTATGTGGTGACACAATCACCTGTCAAGAAGCAGGCATTGTACACTTATACAATCACACTCAAAGTCCTTACTATTGTTATTCTACGAGGTGCATTCAAGTTCTAAGGCCTCCAATTTTTTTTCTCTGGACTGGAAAGAGATAGAAACATGCGCATTGTTTTAAAATGAGGCCGCGTTCATTGTCAATATGCCCCAGAGATGGCAGCACCGTATGGCAGATGGAATTTTACCGCCAGCGGCGAGAATGAGAACTGTTTTAAATACTTAAAATGGCAACGTTTTCCTTACTTGAACAGCGTGCAATCATTCGTTTTCTGAATTTGCGTGGTGTGAAACCAATTGAAATTCATCGACAGTTGAAGGAGACATGTGGTGATGGAGTTATGGATGTGTCGAATGTGCGTTCGTGGGTGCGACAGTTTAATGAAGGCAGAACATCGTGTGACAACGAACCGAAACAACCTCGGGCTCGCACAAGCCGGTCTGACGACATGATCGAGAAAGTGGAGAGAATTGTTTTGGGGGATTGCCGAATGACTGTTGAACAGATCGCCTCCAGAGTTGGCATTTCTGTGGGTTCTGTGCACACAATCCTGCGTGACGACCTGAAAATGCGAAAAGTGTCATCCAGGTGGGTGCCACGAATGCTGACGGACGACCACATGGCTGCCCGTGTGGCATGTTGCCAAGTAATGCTGACGCGCAACGACAGCATGAATGGGACTTTCTTTTCGTCGGTTGTGACAATGGATGAGACGTGGATGCCATTTTTCAATCCAGAAACAAAGCGCCAGTCAGCTCAATGGAAGCGCACAGATTCATCGCCACCAAAAAAATTTCGGGTAACCGCCAGTGCTGAAAAAATGATGGTGTCCATGTTCTGGGACAGCGAGGGCGTAATCCTTACCCATTGCGTTCCAAAGGGCACTACGGTAACAGGTGCATCCTACGAAAATGTTTTGAAGAACAAATTCCTTCCTGCACTGCAACAAAAACGTCCGGGAAGGGCTGCGCGTGTGCTGTTTCACCAAGACAACGTACCCGCACATCGAGCTAACGTTATGCAACAGTTTCTTCGTGATAACAACTTTGAAGTGATTCCTCATGCTCCCTACTCACCTGACCTGGCTCCTAGTGACTTTTGGCTTTTTCCAACAATGAAAGACACTCTCCGTGGCCGCACATTCACCAGCCGTGCTGCTGTTGCCTCAGTGATTTTCCAGTGGTCAAAACAGACTCCTAAAGAAGCCTTCGCCACTGCCATGGAATCATTGCGTCAGCATTGTGAAAAATGTGTATGTCTGCAGGGCGATTACATCGAGAAGTAACGCCAGTTTCATCTATTTCGGGTGAGTAATTAATTAGAAAAAAATCGGAGGCCTTAGAACTTGAATGCACCTCGTAGATACCATGAAGATGTGTAGGTGAAGTTATATCTAGATGAAGTTACAAGAAGTGTTAACATAAATTGCTACAGATTAAAACTGAAATTTACATTAAAAAAAAAATAATAATTGTCACTTACATTTTGGAGGAGTAAATATTCTATGTTGCTTGCTGTACATAAAAGAAATTTAAGAAAACCCATAAAGTGAATCATACTGAAGTTTTACATTCTATGTATTTTATTCTTCACTTTCATTACTCTTTAATTAATGTTACTTAGTCATGCTGTAATCAAGAGCTAGTAACTGTTTTCTGTGGAATACTTCATTTAATATTTTCTTACGTTTAGGTCCCTTCTAGTCACAGCCATTCTACAATGAGAATCATAGCTACTGTTACTGATGATAACATTTAATTATGGTGTGCAAAATCTCACAAGCTTCATGATATTTGGTGATCATATTTTTTCAGTTCTGACAAATAATATAGACTCTGAAAGACATTCATTAGGATTTCCCAGAGAACAACATCCAAATTTTTAACATGATGTTCATATCAGAATTTGAAAGCTTTCAACAACAGTTAATCACACTGCACTTATATTTCTTTACAAGAACAGAACAACCTCCTCCATCCCAACCTGTACGGATTCTGAAAATATCCATCATGCAAAATCCAGCTCTCTTTCTTCTCACAAGACATATTGAAAGCTATCATTTAAGATAATCAGGCATATGCAGTATTTCTTGACTTCCGAAAAGCATTTGACTCAATACCATTGAAAGTGAAGAAGCCCTGAAATTGTAGACAATCTCAACTAGATTTTACTTTAGATATTCTCAGCAGGTGAAAGCCAGATTACGAATCCTAAGGTTCTGACTGTGATCCCTGTAGATTCTGCAATTTTTTCTTGTTGTTTGTCACTTCTTTCACTGCTAAGAATAATTTGTTAATGTGAAAAATGTCAAGCTTCACCATGTCCAGGGGTCCTCTATAACTGACAGAATAAGTCAGTTTAAAGGTGGGAGGAAGCCAAGAGCAAATCACCTTCAATAGGACCATGTCTAGTAAAGTTGGCAAATGTTCAAACTAACTCTTGGGTTGACCACAGATATACATGTTTAAGAAAGACTGAATAAGTATGCAAAACGACACTCTAGCATTCTTGCAAGAATCATGGTAATGTACACACGTCAATTTAAAGTGCTGAATCATTTAAAAACAATGGAATGCTTCTGCATCATAGTAATTTCAACCTCTGGTTTCTGCAGTGAAGACTGCTTGAGGCTTGAGTTGTGCTACGTGCAAATTATGAAAAAAGATGTGATGCTGCCAGTATTATGTAAAAGTGAGTACTCCACTACTTGTGTGTAATGAACTCACTCTGCATACATATGACAAACTTTTATTCATGTTAATAAATTGTGACAGACACTGCTGGAAAATGATTCAGTTATCATGGGAATTCTACTTACTAAGCCAAACACTTATCCAGACAGGTTACCCTAGGTGGTCCATCAGGTGGTGTAAGGGAACAGTGAATGCATCTGACAAAACTTTACAATGTATAAAGATTTTAAACTTAAAATCATCCACTATCATGTCTCTGTTACATATAATTAGATAGCAATATATATGAAACTCCCTGCCAATGTCTACACTCATGTTTGAAACTCGCAAACAGCTCTTATGTGCTTGGCTTGACCCATGCATAAAATCCAATTCTGCACCTGCAGAGACCACATTCCAGTTGGTGAGTTCATAGACAAGGGGCAGAGCAGAAATTGGGGCCAATACATGTCTTCTACTCTGAGCATTGGAGTGACTCTCTGGAGTGTATCTGCCAGAGCCTGGACTTCCCCTCCTCCTGCTGAAGCTCGCCAAAGTGCAGTGCTTCTTCCTTCCTGCTCATTCAGCCAACATGACACATAAATAGCAGATTTTGAATCTAATTCATATTTACACTATTCTGTAACTTATCAGGTACAGAAAGCTGGTTGAAACCTGAAATTGATAGCAGCAAGATTTTTGAGGAAAATTTAAGTATATACCAAAAGGGATAGGCAAATGGGAAATGGAGATGGTGTAGTTGTCGCAGTAGATAAAAATTGAAGCTGAATGTGAGAGTATTTGGGCAATACTCAGTGTCAGGGGTGCGAATAAAATGATAATTGTATCCTTCTATCACCCACCAGGCCCATCTCCTGATGTAACCAAAAACTTCAGAGAAAACCTCAGTTCACTTGTACGTAGGTTCCCCAGTCATATTGTAATCATTGGTGAAGAATTTAATCATCCAACAATTAATTGGGTACAATTTTGTTTGTGGTGGGCATGATAAGACATCCTGTAAAATGTTACTAAATGCCTTCTCTAAAAACTATCTAGAATATGTAGTTAAGAACCCCATTCCTGATGGCAATATTTTGGATCTAATGGCAACATATAGATCTGACCTCTTTGAGGATGTCCATATCGCAGCTGACATCACTGACCGTGATGTGGTTGTGGCAATAATGATTACAAAAGTACAAAGGACAACTAAAAGATGCAGAAAGACATATATAGTAAACTAGATAAAAAATCAGTAACATCATACCTAAATGAGGAACTTGAAGCTTTCAGCACAAGTCAGGAGCATGTAGAGAAATTCGCCTCAAATTTAAAAGAATAGTTGACCACGCACTGGATAGATATATATACCCAGTAGAACAGTTCATAGTGGTAGGGAACCTCCACAGTATACAGTCACTGTAAAGAAACTTCTAGAGAAACAGAGATTATCACACAATAGCTGTAAAACAAAGTGTAGGGCCACAGATAGAGAGACTCTGAATGAAACATGTTTGGCTGTAAAGAGTGTGATGCATGATGTCTTCAATGACTACCGTAGCAGAATATTGTCAAATGAGATTTCACAAAATCCAAAGAAATTCTGGTCTTATGTAAAGGCTGTTAGTGGCACCACAGTTAGTGCCCAGTCCCTAGCAAATGAGACAGGCACCGAAATTAAGGGTAGGAAAGCAAAAGTTGAAATGCTGAACTGTTTTCAAATGTTCCTTTACAAAGGAAAACCCAGGAGAACTGCCCCAATTTAATCCTCGTATCACTGAAAAGATGAATGAAATAAGCATTAGTGTCGGTGTTGTCGAGAAACAGCTGAAATCGTTAAAACTGAACAAAACTCGAAGCCCCAATGGAATGCCTGTCAGAATTTATGTTGAATTTGCAGCTGAGTTAGCCCCTCTTTTCACTATAATCTATTGTAGTTCCCTCAAACAAAAAACTGGGTCCAGTTCTTGGAAAAAAGCACATGTCACACCCGTCTACAAGAGCAGTAGAAGTGATACACAAAAATACTGTCCGGTATCCTTGACATTGCTTTCTTGTAGATTCTTAGAATATATTCTGAGCTCAAATACAAAGAGGTATCTTGAACCAAATGACCTCCTCAATGCCAACCAGCATGGTTTTCGAAAACATTGATCATGCGAAACCCACCTCGCACTTTTCTTACATGACATATTGAAAGCTTTGGATCAAGACAATCAGGTACATGCAGTGCTTCTAGATTTCCAAAAAGTATTCGACTCAGTACTACACCTACACTTATTGTCAAAAGTACAGTCGTATGAGGTATCAAGTGAAATTTGTGACTGAATTGAGGACGTTTTGGTAGGGAGGACACACCATGTTATCTTGGATGAAGAGTCATTGTCAAATGTAGAAGGAACTTCGGGTTTCTCCAGGGAAGTGTGATAAGACCCTTGATGTTCATGTTGTATATTAATGACCTTGCAGCCAATATTAATAGTAAAATCAGGCTTTTTGCAGATGATATAGTAATCTATAATGAAGTACTATCTGAGAGAAGCTGCATAAATATTCAGTCAGATCTTGGTGAGATTTCAACATGGTGCATTGATTGACAACTTGCTCTAAATGTTCAGAAATGTAAAATTGTTCACTACATCAATGAGTCACTGTCAGAATCGGCCAGCTCACACAAATACCTGGGTATAACACTTTGTAGTGATATGAAATGGAATGATCACATAGGTTCAATTGTGGGTAAACCAGATGGTAGACTTCAGTTCATTGGTAGAATATTGGGGAAGTGCAATTGCTCTACTAAGGAAATTGCTTACAGATCACTCGTACGACCCATCCTCAAATATTGCTCAAGTGTGTGGGACCCCTACCACGTAGGACTAACAGGGGATACTGAATGTATACAGGGAAGTGCAGCATGAATAGACACAGGCTTGTTTACTCCATGGAGGACTGTCACAGAGATACCGAAGGAACTGAAATGACAGACTCTTGAGGACAGATGTAAACTATCCTGAGAAAGTCTATTAACAAAGTTTCTAGAACCAGCTTTAAATGATTACGGATATACTACAACCTCCCACATATCGCTCACACAGGGAGTAATTACTGCATGAACAGAGGCATTCAAACAATCATTCTTCCCATGCTCCGTACTTGAATGGAACAGTGGTTTGTAGAGTAAAGATGTATATGTAGACGTAGAGCTGTTGCGTATTGACCCCTGTAAGCAAAACGTTTCTAAATCTGAAATAACAAAGACTCTCTTAGTCAGCAGCAATAGCAGGAGTTTTCTCTTATTTGTTGCAGTTAAGTTTACAGGCAGTCAACTGAAAGACTCAATTATAAGACTGAACAAAATCACTGTTAGTAGTACCGTCATCTGGGGTTACTTTGCTCTGCTTTTTACAGATTTTTTAAAGAAATTAGATTCAAAACAGGATTTCTTTAATGCTTCTGTGTTTCAAAATATTTTTAATAGTTAATACTGTCTGAAATCTGTATTCATATATCTTAAGATAACCATTTATTTCCATTTTAGATTGTTTACTAAAAAAAGTGGAGCAAACACACCTTGCCCGGGGGATACCTTGCACCGGATATCTAAATTACAGTAAAAATAAGGATTACAGAGGGCCAGAGTAATGTTTTACCATAGGAATGAAAGAAAAGACAGCGGTTGCATTAGAAATAAGAATTACAGAACTCTGGATCAATGTTTGACCACAGGAATGCAGGAAAAATAGCACTCATGTAAGCACAAATAAATTTTATTACCAAAACAGTTTTACAAATGAAATATTTAACACACAAAGTAGTCAACATCATGAGTTATTAACTTCTATATCTACCAAGCTCTGGCATGGAGAAAAAACCACGTCGGCTTATCAAGTTTGGAGGCTGAATGGTGCAGTAATTAATCCAGGAAAATATTCGTCTTCGTATTTGAAGATCACATACTGGCACACAGTGTGAATAACTTTGCCACATTCTGGACCCCTCATGTTCGACCTGGTTATTGAGTGAGTGTCATCCACTTCAAACACTACAGGTGATGGTGACCTAATCTGAGATCTCAGACAATTCTCATCTTCTGATAGCTTTGTAATCTTCCTTCTGACCTACTTTCTTGATCTTTGTGTCATCTGCATTTCTTCATAACTTTTTTCTGCATCACTATCACACTTTTACCTTGTGCTAGGCCTACTGCAATCTTCCTTCTTTCTCTGTTACTGGCAACACCAGTAGTCCATTCAGATATCTTATTTTGAAAGGCTTCAATGAAATATTCTTGTACTGCATCTTTTATCACAATCCATGTAGGAAGACAACAAAGAATTTCGTCAACATTGATTGAATGCATGCTGCACTTTCTGAAACCTGCTATTAGGTTTTTTGCTGAGCTTTTGCCAACTATATCCATTAGTCTTCTTAACAGAAATGAAAGTGCTGTCTCTGCAAAACAGTGTCTTTTAAACCTTACTTGCAGCTTTCCCACTCTGTAAGGATCTGTCTCCAGTCTGCTTTCATGGACCCAAAGAAAGCAACATCCAAAGGCTGTGTAATGGGGGTACTGTTTGCTGGTAGACAGGTGAATGAAATTTTATTCTCACAATAGAACTTTAGAACATAGCATGTCAAATGTGAGGACAAATTATCACATATTACTTCCTGTTTGCTGGTAGACAGGTGAATGAAATTTTATTCTCACAATAGAACTTTAGAACATAGCATGTCAAATGTGAGGACAAATTATCACATATTACTTCCTTCTTTCCTTCCTTCCAGCTTTTTCAATCTTGGTAGCATCAACTTCGTGAACCACTCACTAAATGTGTTACAGTCAAACCACTCTCTAGGGCTATGTGATTAAAGGCATCCAATTGGACCATTTTCTGTCCATGTAGACCATAAATCTACTGATTTGTAAACAATGAATGGAGGCAAAATTTCTCCCTCAGCATTGCTAGCAAACATTACAGATATGCCACTCTTGGAAGAGCTACAAATGTTTTCTGAATATTCTGAACCTCTTTTTGTGAGAACTTTCTTTTCCCACAGATCATCAGTGAGATTGGTTTCATTGAAGTTCTGTATATTGCTTGCTGGTACATCTTTCAGTTCAGCATGCAAACATTCAACATATCTATTCACTGAGAACACATTCATCAACAGCAGCACTACTCCTATTAACGTTGGTTACAAAGTGTACAGAAAGTTCATGGTGCCATTTGATGAAACCCAAGAGCCATTCATGGCCTCAACAACTGTCTTTGAATCTAGAAACTATATGTCCTTGTCTGGACAGTTATGATTCCACAATCATACAGAGTTCCATTGGAGTGACAGGGAATGCAAATTCACTCAATTGCAAAACATATTTTACAAACAGCACTTCTTCTTCACTAGCAAAAATCTGAGAGAAACCTGGATATGAATTAATTCCTTCCTTTGACTTCAGTTTATTAATTATGGTTCTTCTTGTGGTATTAAAAAGTTTTTCAGCTTTCCTCTGTGATATCTCCTTCCTCCTAATGGCATTTCTCCAGAGTTTCTGGGCTGTAATCACAGTATCGTCTCCTTATGACAATTCTCTTGTACTTCCATAGCATTTTCACCTATCTGAAAGAGAGTTTATTCAGTACCAAGAGCACACTGTGGTGGTAAACTAAGTCTGAAATGTTTGTAAGTATGTAAGAAGTGCTCCCTGGGGATACTTTGCTCCACTTCTGTTGTGGTGCAATGTTTCCAAAATAGGAAATTTCATATACTACAAAAGTAAACTGACAAGAACACACACAATATTCCAATAAGCCTGCATGGGGTAGCCACACAGTCTGAGGTGCCTTTGCCACAGTTTGCATGGCTCTCCTGTTGGAGGTTCGAGTCCTCCCTCAGGCATGGGAGTGTGTGTGTGTGTGTGTGTGTGTGTGTGTGTGTGTGTGTGTGGTCCTTAGCATAAGTCAGTTTAAGTTAGATCAAGAAGTGTATAAGCTCATTGACCGATGACCTCAGCAGTTTGGTCCCATAGGACCTTACCACCAATTTCCAAATTTTATTCCATTAAATGAAAACTACAATTCTTTTCCACAACTAGACATTCTGACTAATTAAAATAAAGGTGACTGACCTTCACAGAGACCAGTTAGCCAAGTGAAAGAGACAGATTATTTCCAGCTTGATTTTTTTCACACTTCAGAATGTCTTCACTTAGATGCTTGTGAAAAATTCAAAATGGTCGACAATGGAACAGGCAAGCAAGGTGGCACACCTAAAACTGATATCTTCCACAGAAAACATAGTTCACAGATACGCAGCAAGTAGGGCACCATCTAGGAACCAACGAATCTTTTTATATATATATATATATATATATATATATATATATATATATATATATATATATATATATATATATATATATATTGTATTAAGTGGCGTGAAGTTAGACCCTATACAACAAACTAACCCCAAATGATGGTACTCTATGACATCGAACTTTTACTTTGTGATTATGACAAATGCAATGACTCATCAACTCTCGGAATTTTCTGAAGTCATAAATTTCACTGCTGAATTTGATACTGCAGTTTAGTCACCTTTTGAAGATTACTGTTTCCAAAGTTACTTCTCTGTATGCTGGAGGTGTATCATTATCAAGTAAGAATGGGAACTGCTGCCACTGATTTCCTATCATTTGTCACAGATGAGACAGCTGATATTCCTAGTTTTACCATTTCTTACAGTCATCAGATATGTCTTACCTGAGGGTAAACCTGCAGAAACGGTTTGAACTTTTCTCATTCCTCATGAACGTGATTGAAAAACTTTAGCAGTATCGCTTACAGAAACTTTACTCAATATTGTGGATAAAAGAGATGAAGTTATTTCTCAAATGTACAACAGTGCATCTTTTATAAGTAGTTATCATTTACACGTACAGACTATTCTGAAAGAGGAGTTAAAACATGGCTATTTTGTCCATAGTTGTGGCCATAAGTTGAAACTGAAGATGGATGTTAGAATGTGGAGTACTGTTTTTTCTTTACTACTTCTTCACGGTGAACGGTGGTGCCAAATGATATAGTAAACAGGAAAGTCCCTCATGTTTCCAACACAAGATGGAATTTTAAATCAAAAGAATGCAAGTTGTGTACAAAAACTGGGTGTAGCTTGTATAATGCCTGGAGTGAATTGATCTTACATCTTGGTAAGCTGCTACAATTACTGAAGTAGAAGGGTTCCTCACAGGTCCAGTCTGTCAACATATCTGGTTTTCTTTCATTCATTCACATCTGTTGGCCCCACCAGCTCACTACCACACTGTCACACTCAAACATAGCCATGGCCTTGGGCTACAAGTCATTCTAAAACGTATCTAAATTTTCTCGGTAACTAAAGAAATACGAAAATCGGTAACCAACATAAAAATTCATAATAATCATATCAGTACAAGTTATTCTGGCGCTCTCCATAACTGAAACAAATGTAATCAATACGTGCCCTCGGCCGAAAGAAATCATTATTTTCAGCCTTTCTCATTGTCGTATACTATCACCCAGTTGGCTACGACCAATGTCAACGAACTGCCAACATCAGCACGAAACGTAATAGCCACCGACACCGTAAGTGCTCTCTAAGCCAATTTTCGCAAACGATGCTGCAGAGATCTAGTGAAATATACTGCAATCACTTCCTTGAATTCAGTAACATGAAAACGGAGCTTCAGATACTATACAAGAGGAATGAGTTAAGAAATCTCACGGGTACTACTTCACTTCTGCAATTCCTGCCCGAAAATAATCTGCAGAAATCATTTCGTGAAGCCATGAAACTCCGTGAAGCGCTTATTGACTTACTGGCAAAGTCTGCGACGGAGCAATTTTCTACGAACTACTGTGAGTCAAGTGCGACTAATAGCAAGAGCGGTGCTCTCCCTCGAAACGGACTTCGTATGCAGCAGACTTCAATGAATGCCTAAGCAAATACTTTGCTTATACGGAGTGGAGAGTGGAGTTTTCACGCAAACATTCATCGTAAGGTAAGAGCATTTCCGTATAGCAATTATTTTGTTATTCATTTTTAGCCCTTTTTGTTAGTTATTTCCAACTTTGTAGTCCATGTTCCAGTAACTCCCCAGAAAAAAATCCATGAACTGCTGGTATCTACGTGCAAATACTGTAAAGCACTGTTTAACATGCAGCAGGCACCATTCTCACTGCTGCAGAGTCTTTAATACACGAGAGAACACCCTACCTAAACACTACCAGTAAAGCAATACGTTATCCAAAGACCCATTGGGATCGTTTAAATATCGGTATACAGTAGTTCAAAAATAGTGTTTATTTGCCTGTTTTCATCCACAACAGGGCCCAAATCCTTAGCAGTTTTGTAGAAAGTCGCATACACACAGAATTGTTCTGGGATTCCTGTTCGTCTGCACGAAAAACCTATTCTCCTCACTGTTACCTACTAAAATCTTTGAGAAATTACAAATATCTACCATTAGTAGCGTGCTATCGCAAAAGTTTACAACACTTAAGTTTACAATCTGAGCATGGTTCTGCCACTTTCGAATTATAAAACAGTTATGACTGTTTCACATTTAGTCGAGCAATAAGTTAGTAAATTCAAATCTGCCGTCAGTCTTGAGCTTTATGGTCTTTTTTACCCAACAACAATAATATCACAACAGCTGCTTTTGAAAGTAATGGTGGTAACAATACTTCTAACCCTACGCTAAAGTGATGATAAAATTTTTTTACTTAACATGGTTAAAATGTTATTTTTCCTGTGAGCATAAGTAGATTAAGAATGTCGTACTCACAATTTTTTAAGTAAACTACCTTAATCTGTACTGTACATTGCCAAAGTACAGTGTGTTCAAACAGCTTACATTCAGCTTTTGTTACATTTTATATAAATATAAAAAAGTCCAAACGTAAATTCTGAGTTTTGTAGCGACCCTTTTTTATATCCCAACTTCCGTATCTTGCATGAACGTAACAATGTTAATTTATCTATACATTGACTGGTATTGAGAGGTTTTGTTTTATCCCGGCTAGTTCTAAAATTAATGAGTCACTACACGTATTGTCTTCCCAGTTTTGAAGGAAAAAACCATAAGTAAATTAATACTAGTGTTTTCAATAGATTCTCGTTCACTTGTTTCAGTTGCTAGTGTGCAGTTTATTCTTGGTGAAAATCACGTAACTTAATTATTTATGAACCTAAATCGAAGTAAAGTTCAAGACGAATAGTCAGTTTCAAATTTACAGGTTATTTTATTTAACAATAATTATTAATAAATCAGTTCATTCACACGATCGCATTCAAAGGGGTTCTTTGAATAAGCATCTAATCTGGAATCCTGTCAATATCAGAGATACTAAACAATGTTCTGTCACTTTCGATAAAAAGATTGTTCCCGTTTAATATCCATAAACTGTCACGAACTATGATTACTAGTCGTGTGAAGTAAAGCTTCTCCACTATCACAAGACAAAGTCCGAATCTGCCCAAAAATCGTTAATTCTGTAAAATATTTAAATCTTCACACGAAGTGACGTTAAAATCAGAGAGATTATTGATCACCTCCCCGTTCCTCTAATATGCCAAATGTTCTAATTCTGATCTGAAATTAATGCTTCCCAAAAACCAATCTCGTCGCGATTTATTCTTGCGCCCTGATTTAATAAAGCTCCTATTGTTGCTTCCTAAAGCTGTACGTCGTAATTGACTTCGAACAGACTAGAAGATAGAGACTGGAGTATCATAATTGCATTGTATGTCTATTTATACTTTAGTAAACGCTATCTTTGGTGTTCAAGACCCACGTTCTGTGACTATAATATTGATTTTCTCATATATAAGAATAACTAATAATTTAACCATTTCTATGGTTTTTCCGCCTCCCACGCTTCCAAAATTTATGATTAAAATTCTTCTCTTTTTCTATTATTTTTCTACTATAGATTTCCCTCTATTTGTCTCTTATTTCTATTTCGTAAAAAATGGTTCAAATGGCTCTGAGCACTATGGGACTCAACTTCTGAGGTCATTAGTCCCCTAGAACTTAGAACTAGTCAAACCTAACTAACCTAAGGACATCACACACATCCATGCCCGAGGCAGGATTCGAACCTGCGACCGTAGTGGTCTCGCGGTTCCAGACTGCAGCGCCTAGAACCGCACGGCTACTTCGGCCGGCTCTATTTCGTAAATTACTACTTGTGGAGGTGCTTGGGACATTTTCTGAATTTATATTTTGAGGGCATGGGAACTAATTTGGGAGATATTTTGGTCTATTAACACCGAGAGGCATTGTAGGTGTTACAGTTTCCAATATTCAGTCAAGATGATTTTTTTGCAAGAAGTGTGGAATTTAACGCTTTTGAGCAGGACATACTCTCGCACTTGACAATAATTAAGTCAGAAACTATTTATTTCAGAGGAGCGGTTACAGAGTTACACTTGCAAAAAACATGGTTCAAATGGCTCTGAGCACTATGGGACTTAACTTCTAAGGTCATCAGTCCCCTAGAACTTAGAACTACTTAAACCTAACTAACCTAAGGACATCACACACATCCATGCCCGAGGCAGGATTCGAACCTGCGACCGTAGCGGTAACGCGGTTCCAGACTGAAGCGCCTAGAACCGCACTGCCACACCGGCCGGGGTTACACTTGCACCATCCGTCAGAATTTTCCACTTTAAAACCATCACTTTCCCATTGTGTATGATGTAGAACATTGTAAACGGTGTGAGAATTACAAGCAGTTAATGGCTGAAAGCACGGGGAAACTACAGCCGTAATTCATCCAGAGGGCATGCAGCTTTACCGTGTGGTTAAATGATGATGGCGTCCTCTTGTGTAAAATATTCCGGAGGTAAAATAGTCCCCGATTTTCATCTCCTAGTGGGGCTACTCAGGAGGCCATCGTTATCAGGAGAAAGAAAACTGGCGTTCTACGGATGGTAGCATGGAATGTCAGATCCCTTAATTTGGCAGGTAGGTTATAAAATTTAAAAAGGGAAATGGATAGGCTAAAGTTTGATACAGTGAAGTTCCGTGGCAAGAGGAACAAGACTTCTGTTCAGGTGAATACAGGGTTATAAATACAACATCAAATAACGGTGATGCAGGAGTAGGTTTAATAATGAATTAAAAAATAGGAACGAGGCTTAGTTATTATGAACAGCATAGTGAACGCATTATTGTAGCCAACATAGGCACAAAGCCCACGCCTACCACAGTAGTACAAGTTTATATGCCAACTACCTCCGCAGATGATGATGAGATTGAAGAAATGTATGATGCAATAAAAGAAATTATTCAGATAGTTACGGGGGACGAAAATTTAATAGTCATTGGTGACTGGAATTCGATAGTAGGAAAAGGAAGGGAAGAAAAAGTAGAAGGTGAATATGGACTGGGGATAAGGAATGAAAGGGAAGCCACCTGGTAGAATTTTACCCAGAGAATAACTTAATCATAGGTGGTAACACTTGGTTTAAGAATCTTAAAAGAAGGTTGTATATTTGGAAGAGGCCTGGAGACACTGGATGGTTTCAGACTGATTATGTAATGGTAAGACAGAGATTTAGGAACCTGATTTTGAATTGTAAGACATTTCCAGGGGCAGATGTGGACTCTGCCCACAATTTATTGGTTATGAACTGTAGATTAAAACTGAAGAAACTGGAAAAAGGTGGGAATTTGAGGAGATGGGACATGGATAAACTGAAAGAACCAGAGGTTGTAGAGAGTTTCAGAGAGAGCATTAGGGAACTATTGACAAAAACAGGAGAAAGAAATACACTAGAAGAAGAAAGGATTGTTTTGAGAGATGGAATAGTGAAGGCAGCAGAGGATCGAGCAGGTAAAAAGACGAGGAGTAGTAGAAATCCTTGGGCAACATAAGAGATACTGAATTTAATTGATGAAAGGAGACAATATAAAAATGCAGTAGATGAAGCAGGTGAAAAGGAATACAAATTTCGCAAAAATGAGATCGACAGAAAATGCAAAATGGCTAAGCAGGGATGGCTGGACGACAAATGTGAGGATGTAGGGGCATATATCACTAGGTGTAAGATAGACACTGCCTACAGGAAAATTAAAGGGAACTTTGGAGAAAAGAGAACCATCCGTATGAATATCAAGAGCTCAGATGGAAAACTGGTCCTAGGCAAAGAAGGGTAAGCAGAAACGTGTAAGGAGTATATAGTGGGTCTGTACAAGGACGATATAGTATGTAAATGAAAGAGGACATAGATGCAAATGAAATGGGAGATATGCCACTGCGTGAAAAATTTGACAGAGACCTAAATCAAAACAAGGCCCCCAAGTAGACAACATTCCATTAGAACTACTGATAGCCTTGGGTGAGCCAGCCATGACAAAACTCTTCCATGTCGTGAGCAGATGTAGAGACAGGCGAAATAAACTGAGACTTCAAGACAAATATAATAATTGCAATGGTACATATTGTGTGATGTATTGCTGGACCCTGCAAAAACGTTGAAGGCCCCAACATTGGCAGCAGTTCTCCTAGGCTATTAATGGAAGTGTTGAGCAACATATACAGCAAATTTTAATTCTTCTCTTTTAACTTGGTTGTTGATTTTTAAAGGCTTTACTTTTTTGCGTGATTTTGCTATTTTTCCATTGTACGTTTCTCTTCGTAGTTTTCACTTTTTGCATGATGTAGTAGATCTCATTTTATGAGCTTTAAGATTAGAACTGCAGTATTTGCAAAAGGCTCTACATTCTTCACCAGACGGGTCAGGGGTCAACCAATCCTAACAGTCATGATGGGGAAGAGGGGGGGGGGGGGGGGGGTGCGTCAGTTACTAACTAATCCGTTTGTAACTCGTATTAAAGTATAGAAAATAGCACTTAGTATTAATTTTCAACGATAAAACCATCCATCAAAACTCTGCATGTTGAGCGAAGTATTCATTCTGAAAGTCCATTGCGCATAAATTCTAATTTGTAATATTCTACACTTTAGTGTCTACTAAAAAAAGCAGCAGTTTCCGGACGACATATTAAGACGTAGACCGTAGCATACAAGCTATATAAACATCGTCACTACTCAGCTAAGCACATAAAATCAATCAAAACAGTGATCCCTGAAAATACTTTTTGTCTCTGGATGCCATATTCGCTTAACATTTACACATAAAATGTTTCCAGAATTCAGCTCACTAGCTTCACTGTATCGTTTCTTTTTTGCTGATTGACTGTTATTAACTCCTCTTATCTATATTCTCTTTCTGGAGTGTTCCTAATCGGAGTAATCCCCAGTTTAAGAACAATTCAAGTTGTGGAAGCGGTCACAAAGGAGGGCTGCCAACCGAAAACGCAAGAATGAAATATTTCAATGTTAGCTAGGGCCAAATAATTTCTAGTTGATACGCACTCTTCGTGTTCGAGAAGCCCCTAAAATTCCTTACTAAGTATATTTCCTCCTACACTTTCCCCAGAAGCACTGATTCTAAGTTCCCACCTAAGACAGTTGATTCCCACTAAATTTAGGGGCGAAAGCCCGAAGCTAGCAACACTACGGCCAGACGATAGGTGGCAGCACAAGCGGCGGAGAGAGTGTAAAACTTGTCAGGGAGGGAGGTTGGAAAAATAATGCAGTCGTAGTCGAAATATGAAAACGGGTCGATTTATGTGATGTCAAAAAGGGTATGATCATTGGCCTTCGAACATGCGTTCCGCAGTGATCGACGGTATTTTACACGATTTTGTCAAGTTAATGAGTCACCACCTATGGGGGGGGGGGGGGGGGGGGGGGCAGTGGCCGAGCGGTTGTAGGCACTACAGTCTGAAACCGCGCGACCGCTACGGTCGTAGGTTCGAATCCTGCCTCGGGCATGGATGTGTGTGATGTCCTTAGGTTAGTTAGGTTTAAGTAGTTCTAAGTTCTAGGGGACTGATGACCACAGCAGTTAAGTCCCATAGTACTCAAAGCCATTTGAACCATTGAACCTATGGGGGGGGTGGGGGGGGGGGGCGGCAGTGCAGTGTTGTCGTATTCCAAAAACCGAGCTATTTATCTTACGTCCAGCAGGGTATAGTCATTGGCTTTTGGACACTGGAAGAATTGCTAAAGTGAGTATGTCTGCAAACTGTATGTGCCACTGTGGTTAAAATATACAGTGCATGGTAAAACGGCGCTATCCAAAACTGGCGCCAAGGCAACTGTGGTTCATCACAGGGCATAGAATAGGGGTGAATTAAGGCAGCCAAGATGTGTTCGGGCAAACAGACTTGGAACTGCTGAATAACTGACTGCCCAAATGAACCAAGCGGCTACTAACAGTGTCTCCCCAATGACGGTTCAACGAACACTGCTGTGTATGGACCTCCGCAGCAGTCGCCTGGTTCATGCACCCATGCTACTGCTGTTTACTGGCGGCGAAGGCTGGAATTTGCATGCCATTACAGCAAGTCAACGTCCACTGAGTCGTGACAGGTTGCCTTTTCAGAAGAATCACATTTTATGTGTCTGGAAGCAAACTTCCTGCAACAGTCTTCGGAAGGCTCTAGGCCGGAGGACGGAGAGTTATGGTCTAAGGAATGTTTTCGTATATTCCCTGCTGATCTCGCCATTCTGAAAGGCACTATGGATCAACACGAGTATGCATCTATCCTCGGGAGCATGTGCACCCCTGCATGCAATTGTTTTCTTCGGCACAATGGCATCTCCCAGCATGTCACACAGCTGGAAATGTACGTGAGTCATTTGCAGAGTGCTGCGCTGCCCTGGCCACCAAATCCCCCGCACTAAAACGCAGTCGAGAATCTGTGGGACCACCTCGATCAGACTGTTTGCGCTGTGGCTCCTCAACTGATAAACCTAGTGCAGCTGGCCAAGGCACTGGAGTCGAGGCGGTATGGTTTCACACCCTTGTCAGCACCTTCCAGAACCGCATTGAATCTCTTCCTGACAGTCTGAACTGTAAAAGATAGTTATTCAGGCTTTAGACAGGTGGTCACGTTAACGTGACTGGTCCGTGTATAATGATATGCATATAGTGACTAGCAGCCGAATCCAAAAACGTCAACTAATGTTAAGACGTTCTTAAGAGCGTGGTTGTCCTGCTTAGTAGCAAACAAAAATACATACAGAGACATAAATCTTTTCAGATGCAGCGCATTACTTTCTGGGCAACCCTCATAATTACGAGGTGCATTCAAGTTCTAAGGCCTCCAATTTTTTTTCTCCGGACTGGAAAGAGATAGAAACATGCGCATTGTTTTAAAATGAGGCCGCGTTCATTGTCAATATGTCCCAGAGATGGCAGCACAGTACGGCAGATGGAATTTTACCGCCAGCGGCGAGAATGAGATCTGTTTTAAATACTTAAAATGGCGACGTTTTCCTTACTTGAACAGCATGCAATCATTCGTTTTCTGAATTTGCGTGGTGTGAAACCAATTGAAATTCATCGACAGTTGAAGGAGACATGTGGTGATGTAGTTATGAATGTGTCGAATGTGCGTTCGTGGGTGCGACAGTTTAATGAAGGCAGAACATCGTGTGACAACGAACCGAAACAACCTCGGGCTCGCACAAGCCGGTCTGACGACATGATCGAGAAAGTGGAGAGAATTGTTTTGGGGGATCACCGAATGACTGTTGAACAGATCGCCTCCAGAGTTGGCATTTCTGTGGGTTCTGTGCACACAATCCTGCGTGACGACCTGAAAATGCGAAAAGTGTCATCCAGGTGGGTGCCACGAATGCTGACGGACGACCACATGGCTGCCAGTGTGGCATGTTGCCAAGCAATGTTGATGTGCAACGACAGCATGAATGGGACTTTCTTTTCGTCGGTTGTGACAATGGATGAGACGTGGATGCCATTTTTCAATCCAGAAACAAAGCGCCAGTCAGCTCAATGGAAGCACACAGATTCACCGGCACCAAAAAAATTTCGGGTAACCGCCAGTGCTGAAAAAATGATGGTGTCCATGTTCTGGGACAGCGAGGGCGTAATCCTTACCCATTGCGTTCCAAAGGGCACTACAGTAACAGGTACATCCTACGGAAATGTTTTGAAGAACAAATTCCTTCCTGCACTGCAACAAAAACGTCCGGGAAGGGCTGCACGTGTGCTGTTTCACCAAGACAACACACCCGCACATCGAGCTAACGTTACGCAACAGTTACTTCGTGATAACAACTTTGAAGTGATTCCTTATGCTCCCTACTCACCTGACCTGGCTCCTAGTGACTTTTGGCTTTTTCCAACAATGAAAGACACTCTCCGTGGCCGCACATTCACCAGCCGTGCTGCTGTTGCCTCAGCGATTTTCCAGTGGTCAAAACAGACTCCTAAAGAAGCCTTCGCCACTGCCATGGAATCATTGCGTCAGCATTGTGAAACATGTGTGCGTCTGCAGGGCGATTACGTCGAGAAGTAACGCCAGTTTCATCTATTTCGGGTGAGTAGTTAATTAGAAAAAAAGTCGGAGGCCTTAGAACTTGAATGCACCTCGCATACGTAGCACCATCCATCGTGTAAACGACGAAGTTCTCGATGATACTGTGCAACTCCTGTATCACTACACAAGCTACATACACTCATCATCCAGAACATTATGTCCACCGACCTCCTGTCAATACAAACACGTCCAGGCGATAACAGCGTCACCTGGTGAAGAATGACTGCTAGTCAGACACAGCGCACATTGCACTTAGTATCAGTGAGCGTGCTGTTCGTGTTTAGAATTGGAATGCATGCGTTCTATCTGAGTTTGACCGAGGGCAGGTTGTGACGGCCCAGAGGTTCGGCCCGAGCATTTCGGAAACTGCACGGTTTGTCGGGAAGCGCTGTCGTGAGTGTTTCCAACACGTGGCGAAGGCAAGGTGAAACCACGTCCAGATGTCGTGCATGTTTTTGGGTGGCCACCTCTCGTTGCAGATGTCAGACAACGTAGGCTGGGCAGACTGGTAAAACGGAACAGGCGGCGAATTGTGGCGCTACTAACATCAAACTTTAATGCTGGGCGGAGTAAAAGTGAGTCCTAACACTCAATGCACCGAATACTCCTAAGGATGGGCCTCCGCAGCCGACGACCCATACATGTTCCAGTGTTAACTCCACGACATGGCATCTATGACTGAAATGGACACGTGACCATTACCACTGGACGTTGGAGCACTGGCACACCATTGCATCAACTGATGAACCCCGACAGCTTCTTCATCATGCAGATGGGAGGGCACGAATCCGTCGTCTTCCAGCGGAACAGCTCATTGACATCTGTACTGCGCGACGGAGGCAAGCTGGCGGCGGATCCATTATGGTCTGGGAAACATTCACGTGAGCATCCATCGGTCCAGTGGAGTTAGTGCAGAGCACCATGACGACCTAGGAGTATCATATACTTGGTTACAGACCATGTACACTCCTTCATGTCGATCATGTTTCCCGATTGCAGTGGCATTTTTAACAAGGTAATGCGCTGTGCTATGCTATGTCGGGAGTGTGATGGAGTGGTTCAAGGAACACAGTGGCGAGTTACAATTGATGTCGTGGCCCCCTAGCTCGCCAGATCTCAACCCCATCGAACACATTTGGGATGTGATTGAACTTGGCATCAGAGCTCATCACACAAGTCCCCAGAATTTACGGCAATTGGATGACTTGTGTGTGCAGATGTGGTGCCAATTCCCTCCAGCGACCTACCAGTACCTCATTGCTTCCATACCACGACACATCGCCGCTATTATCCGCATAAAGGTGGACAAATTGGCTATTGGTTAGGTGGTCACAATGTTATGGCTGATCGATGTACATCTCTCTCTTTACCTCGCCTTCTATGTATTATGGTTGTGAGTGAGGGTACGTAAACCATCTTTCCCAGTGCATGGTCACTTCTTCTCCTTCTCCTTCTCCTTCTCGTTCTTCTTCTTCAAAGTCTTTGGTATGACTTACCAGCCGTTTACATCCAGCACGGCCTACGAACAGTTTTAGTTCGTCAGCAAATACATTACAATACCTTGCTGCGCTTTTTTCACGTGATAGAGAGGTTACGTTGCGTATCTTCAATCAGTACATATGCTCAGGGGCTTTTCTACCATTAGGCAGGACTAGGCGCCGCCTAGGACGGCAAAATTTTAGGGCTGGCAAAAAACGGAAAAATTAATTTCAAATCAGACGGCAATTTATGCCAGATTTGGTTACACGGGTATATTCAGTTGATTTCTAATTTAAAATGTTCAACACTTCTCAGTAGTTAAGTCCCATAGTGCTCAGAGCCATTTGAACCATTTTGAACAGCCTGTACAGAAAATTGGAAGAGAGAGCAACTTATCATTTCCGCCATTTTTATTGCTCAAGAAAACCACACATTGCATGTTGTACCACCATACAGCGAGACCTTCAGACTTGGTGGTTCAGACTGCTGTACACACCAGCTCCTCTAATGCCCAGTAGTACATCCCCTTGCACTGATGCATGCCTGTATTTGTCGTGGCATATTATCCACAAATTCATCAAGGCACTATTGGTCCAGATTGTCCCACGCCTCAGCGGCGATTCGGCGTAGATCCCTCAGAGTGGATGGTGGGTCACGTCGTCCATAAACAGCCAAATGGCTGGTTCAAATGGCTCTGAGCACTATGGGACTTAACATCTGAGGTCATCAGTCCCCTAGAACTTAGAACTACTTAAACCTAACTAACCTAAGGACATCACACACATCCATGCCCGAGGCAGGATTCGAACCTGCGACTGTAGCAGTCGCACGGTTCCGGACTGAAGCGCCTAGAACCGCTCGGCCACCACGGCCGGCCATAAACAGCCTTTTCAATCTATCCCAGGCGTGCTGGATAGGGTTCATGTCTGGAGAACATGCTGGCCACTCTAGTCGAGCGATGTTATCCTGAAGGAAGTCATCCATAAGATGTGCACGATGGGGGCGCGAAATGTCGTCCATGAATACGAATGCCTCGCCAATATGCTGCAGATATGGTGGCACTATCGGTCGGAGGGTGGCATTCACGTATCGTACAGCCGTTACGGCGCCTTCTGTGGTCTCCAGCGGCGTACGTCGGCCCCACATAATGCCACCCCAAAACAGCAGGAAACCTCCACCTTGGTCCACTCGCTGGACAGTGTGTCTAAGGCGTTCAGCCTGACTGGGTTGCCTCCAAACACGTCTCCGACGAATGTCTGGTTGAATGCATATGCCACACTCATCTGTGAAGAGAACGTGATGCCAATCTCGAGCGGTCCATTCTGCATCTTGTTGTGCCCATCTGTACCGCACTGCATGATGTCGTGGCTGCAAAGATGGACCTCGCCATGGACGTTGGAAGTGAAGCTGCGCGTCATGCAGCCTATTGGGCACAGTTTGAGTCGTAACACGACGTCCTGTGGCTGCACGAAAAACATTATTCAACATGGTGGCGTTGCTGTCAGGGTTCCTCCGAGCCATAATCCGTAGGTAGCGGTCATCCACTGCAGTAGTAGCCCTTGGGCGGCCGAGCGAGGCATGTCATCGACAGTTCCTGTCTCTCTGTATCTCCTCCATGTCCGAGCAACATCGCTTTCGTTCTTGCCGGGACGCCTGGACACTTCCCGTGTTGAGAGCCCTTACTGGCACAAAGTAACAATGCCGTCGCGATCGAACCGTGCTATTGACCGTCTAGGCGTGGTTGAACTACAGACAACACGAGCTGCCTACCTCAGGTCCTGGTGGAATGACTGGAACTGATCGGCTGTCGGACCCTCTCCGGCTAATAGGTGCTGCTCATGCATCGTTGTGTACATCTTTGGGTGAGTTTAGTTACATCTTTGAACAGTCAAAGGGACTGTGTCTGTGATACAATATCCACAGTCAACGTCTATCTTCAGGCGTTCTGGAAACCAGGATGATGCAAACCGTTTTTTGATGTGTGTATGTCAGCTTCATGGTGAATTGCCCATCATCTCGCTAATGGTGATATGTATGTAATATTCCCATTTAAGTAAGACGCTGCGCGAAATTCGAAAATGTTTGTGATGATAAATATGGGTTACTATGAATTGTGTTTGCTGCATAAACACCCTATCTTGCTGAAAATGAAATTGAGCTAAGACACTGAATTTTTCTTTAGGCCTATCTCTATCTTCAGTCTCAAGAAAATCTAATTTATGTAAGAAGTTCACTTTCGATCTCAAGTGCGATAGAATGAAATATTCACAACATCCCTCATATATCCTAACCCGTTTGAGATATTGATACGATTTTTTGGTAAGTGATATCCTGGAAAGAGGAGACTATTTTGCTATATACTTGACATACGGAACTTTCTTCACTATGGCGACATAGCGGAAGGTATGGTCTTTATTTGATTTTTTCAACCAGCAGTGTAAATATTTAAGAATCCTCAACAGCTATTGAAAAGATAATTTGCTAGAATCAAAATAGTTGTGAAATTTCTTCTCTTATGTTACTGCAAACCGAAACTCTAAGGTTTTCCATGAGCTATTGACCTTTCTGGTCGGCAATTCCTTATTCAGTGTGACACTGTTTCAGTATTACGTTGTAGTAGGTACTGCAAGGCGAGTTTGTCCAAGATATACTGTGTTCTGGCAAAAGAAACAAAATTAAACCTGTCAACAAGAGAAATGTAGCCGTTCTTCATAGCTGATGTTTCTTTCTCAAATGACAAATGGTTAACAATTCAGACAAAAATAGCTCGACAAATCTGTGGCTGCCGGCCGTTGTGGCAGAGCGGTTCTAGGCGCTTCAGGCTGGAAACGCGCGACCGCTACGGTTGCAGGTTGAAATCTTGCCTCGGGCATGGATGTGTGTGATATCCTTAGGTTAGTTTGGCTTAAGTAGTTCTATGTTCTAGGCGACTGATGACCTCAGATGTTAAGTCCCATAGTGCTCAGAGCCATTTGAACCATTTTTTGAAGTCTGTTGCTATTTCGGCAGAATTCCATAACCCCTTTGTATTTTTAATAGTGAGCGACTGGAATTAAATTTACCCAAGGACTTTCTTCCTTTTCTTCATCTGAGGACTATGAAAATAGTTCGCAGCAAATAGTGCACCTCCTATCCCCAGAGGGAAGTGGTGATTTTCTTCACCTTAATTTCTTTTGGTGTATCAAAGATAGATTCTATATATTAATAATTTATTTCAACCCCAGTGAGTAGTCTCAAACCGTTCATAAAGTAATGACTATCAGGTTTTTGTAGCCTTGTTATCCACAGATACACAGGCATCAAATTTGTTGTTTCTAATAAAACAATGCAGCTTTTCGCTTCAGAGTAGAACTGACCCAATAACACCCTTTGGTAACTCTGATAATGCGAACGCATTGACGACTTGCAGAACCGTGCTAGTTGTCCGTCAAAGTCAGTATCACCGATGAATTGAAAGATAATTTGGTAAGAAGATACACTTTCTCAGTCTGTACAGGACAGTAATGGAAAGATGGTACACTGTTTGCTGTGCTTTTTTGATGTGTCGTATATAGCTGAGATGTTTCTGTCCCAACGTTCATTATTAAAGATACACAGTGTTACCGGATTTCCCTGAAACTGCAACAGAATTGGAAATTTATTTTTGTCTCAGTTGTTAAAACATTCCTCATCTGGAGAGTAGTCATCAGTTTTTAGTAACGGCTACATTTCTTTTGTTGACGGTTCAATTTTGCTTCTTTTGTCAAAACACAGTATAATTTGGACAAACTCACCTTACAGTAGCTATTGGGACGTAATTCTGAAACAGTGCTTTTACAACATATAAAACCTGAATAGTTCTTATTCTTTGTAGAAGTCCAGAAGCAATTGTTTTTCTTCCGATGCACAAATCAACATTACACTTATGGCGGACATCCGATGGACTTTCCTTGTAGTTCGGCGTTTTGCATCTGCTTCTTCTTCTCAGACACAACTTATCTGTATATAACAGTATCCTGGTGAACAACTTGGTCCTGAAAGCTACAAAAAAAGTCTGCAAATTGGTGTCCTTTGAAATTACGAATACAGAAACAGTTCTAAGTAACGCTACATTACAAACCTAGATGTAAGAGCTAAAAATGTACCGTCTTTAGAATTGCTTGATGTACTACCTCAATTTCTTGGCTTGTAACATCATCGTGATCTTCAACATAAGAATCACTGGAAGAGGCACCCAGGCAACTATGATCATTCTCTCCATGTGCTCCTTCTGCCACATGAGCTGGTACCACTCCTATCCATAAAATGCTGCAGGAATAATCTATGTATACAATAAAAATAGATGTATACATATGGATGTATGTACATACATGTTCCAAATCTCCTCCTAAACCACTGGATCGATTTCAACCAAACTTTGTACGCATATCAATCCTTTTCTAGAAAGAACGAGATAGACTAAGAGAGGGGGAAGGAGGAAATGGAAAGAGAAAGAGGAGAGAAAGAGGTGGACAGAGGAAGAAGGAAGAGGAGGAGCTGAACAGAAAGAGGGTGGAGGAAGAGATGGGTAGAGAGAGGAGCATAAGGAGATGGACAGAGGGGCGAGGACGAGATGGTCAGTGAGGGGGACTGGAGTAAAAGAACAAAGAGAGGAGTGAGTAGAAGATGGACAGAGAGAAGAGTGGGAGATGGACAGAGGGAGAGGGGAATAGCAGAATGACGAAGGGGGAGGACTAGATGGAAAGAGAGAGGGTGGGAGAAGAGATGGACAGAGGGAGGGGCAAAAGGAGATGGACAGAGAGATTAGGAGGGGCAGATGGTCAAAGATGGAGAGGAAGATGCACGCAGAGAGAGAGAGGACAGTGAGGGTGGACCAAGAGAGGGGAGAGGAGGAGACGGGGAGAGAGAGGGGGGGAGGAGATGGATAGTGAGGGTAGGGGGGAGGGGAAGGGGTGGAAGGCAGATGGAGAGGGTTAGTAGGCAGGTGGAAGAGGGATAGGTTGTGAGGAGGGAGATGGAAGAGGTACAGAGCGTGAGGAGGCAGTTGGGACAGGGTGTGATGAAGTAGGTGGAAGAAAGGAGAAAGAAATAGGAGAATGAAGATCAGCAAATAGACTTAAATTTGTCCATTCGAATGTTCATTAGAGTATCATGTAAAAATTTGAAGTAAATCGTGAAGTTAATTGGTCCAGTACTTTTAGAGATCTTTGGTAAAAAGTTAAACAACAACTTGTTTTTATATAGTAGTTTAGATAACATCGAATATTACAGAACATACTTCTGTCGCCTTCATAAGCAAATCCCAGAATATGTTACAAACTTGAAGATGAAAAGTATGCGAACTTCCTTCTTCCTATTCGTAACTCAATGCCTCTAACCACTACGCCACGAACACACACACACAAACACACAACTTTCAACAACGGTATCTTTCGCCTCAGAATCTCCTGAAGGCTTTTACCGCCGATGTATCATTAACTGGCATGTAATTAAGAAGTATCACACCAAGAATGATGTGTCTGATAAAAACTTCAAAGTGCCGTTTTCTTGAAACGTCATGCTGTCTTAACACACAGGTAATAATACGCAAACGATGAATTACGACGAAATCCAACATGGCGTCTCCAGAATTCTTCATCTGTCGGCTACTATCGACTTTCATGGCCCCATCGAGCAACACATCATTTTTACGTCACTTCCCAGTAAGCTAAGAGTGGCACTAGCTTCTCTCTACTGCTCTGAGTTCTTGTTTTTGTCGATGTGTTTCGGGCTAAAGATTGTGCCACATGGCTCATCGGCGGTAAAAGCCATCAAGATATCCTAAGATTTGGTACTATTGTTAAAAGCTGTGTGAGTTCACCGTGGTGTAGTTGGCAGTTAAAAATAGCGAAACGAAAGCCGAAGTTTTAAATTTCACTTTCAAGAAATCGTTCACACACGAGAATCGTACAGACATAGCGTCATTTGACCATACGACAGACTCCCGTATGGACGACATAATAATGAGCATCCCTAGCGTAGAGAAACAACTGAAAGATTTGAAAGAAAATAAATCACCAGGTCTGGCTGGAATACCAATTCGATTTTACAAAGAGTACACTACGGCGTTGGCCCCTTACCTAACTTGCATTTATCGCTAATCTCTCGCCCAGCACTAGTCGCAAGCGACTGGAAACAAGTGCAGGTGACTCCAGTGTATAAGTAGGTAAAAGAACGGACCCGCAAAATTAATGATCAGTCCATAACTTCTGTTTGCTGCAGAATCCTTGAACAATTTCTCAGTTCGAATATAACAAACTTCCTTGAGCATGGTTTTAGAAAACATCGCTCGTGCGAATCTCAGCTTGCCCTTTTCTCACTTATACTGAGAACTAAGGATGAAGGGCAACAGGCAGATTCCATATTTCTAGATTTCCGGAAAGCATTTGACGCGGTGCCCCATTGCAGGCTGTTAACGAAGGTACGAGCATGTGGAATAAGTTCACAGATATGTGAGTTGCTCGAAGACTTCTTGTCCTCGACGACGAGTGTTCATCAGAGAAAGGGTATCGTCAGGAGTGCGTCTGGGATGTGTGGTAGGACCGCTGTTTTCTCTGTGTAGATAAATGATTTGGCAGACAGGGTGGGGAGGAATCTGTGGTTATTTGCTGATGATGCTGTGGTGTACGGTAGGGTATCGAAGGGTAGCGACTGTAGGAAGTTACAGGACGACTTAGACAAAATTTCCAGTTGGTGTGATTAATGGCAGCTAGCCCTAAATGTGGAAAAATTTAAGTTAACACGGATGCGTTGGAAGATCAAAGCTGTAATGTTCAGATACAGTACTACTAGTGTCCTGCTTGACATAGTCAAGTCGTTTAAATATGTGGGCGTAACGTTGCAAAGCGATATGAAATGAAATTAGCAGGTGAGAATTGTGGTAGCGGAGGCGAATGGTCGACTACGGTTTATTGGGAGAATTTTAGAAAAGAGTGGTTCACCTCTAAAGGACACCGCATATAGAACGCTGGTGCGACCTATTCTTGAGTACTGCTCGAGTGTTTGGGATCCGTAGCAGGTCGAACTGAAGGAAGACACCGAAGCAATTCGGAGGCAAGCTGCTAAATTTCTTACCGGTAGCTTCGAAAAACACGTAAGTGATACGAAATATGCTTCGGGAACTCAAATGGCAATCCCTGAAGGGATGGCGACCTTCTTTTCGAGGAAGACTATTGAGAAAATTTAGAGATTCGGCATCTGAAGCTGAGTGCCGAATGATTGTACTGCCGCCATCAAACATTGTGCGTAAAGACCACCAAGACAAGATTCGAAAAATAAGGGCTCATACGGAGTATGTACAGTCGTTTTTCCCTCGTTCTGTTTGCGAGTGGAACAGGAAAGGAAGTGACTACTAGTGGTACAGGGTACCCTCTGTCACGCACCGTAAATGCGGAAGATCTATGTAGATGCAAATGTAGATGTAGAGATGGAGTTACTGAGTAGTAAGAAGTAGGTTAGCATCCTCTCTGGAGTTTATGGTGTAAAACAGCAGAGATTCAGGCATATGTGTGTGCAATGTATGTGACATCGCTGTATGTGGGCAGGTAAAAAGCTAGTTTTCTATAAAAATAAAAGTTTTCTTGCGAATACCTAACGTGACAAATCTGAATCGTTTAAAAAAATATGCTTGCTAATCATAAATATCAACAGCTCAAAAAAAGTACGTCCATGCTACACAGAACTCCCAATATAGAACCGCTCCCGTGGTTCAATAAATTGTCGCAGTGCGACGTCACCTTCTATACTTGTAATCTGAAGCGTTACAAATCTGCGACATGTGGCAATTGTGAGAAAATTTTTCGCTCTTTGCAGATATAACAATGTATTATAAGCGGGAAATATTTGTTAATCTCGTCCATAGAGGTACATTGTTGACAGTGATGCATCCTTCTATGGTTTAAAATGGAACGTCAAAGTTTCATCTTCCCTTTCGCTACGTTTCCGCAACAGTACTCCACATCTGTGATTGCTGCTGCCTCATGTAACTATACACAGTCCTGTACGATCTTACACTGCTAAGAGGTATGCTACATCAGCGCTGTTTGAAACACATTTAGTGTCATGTCTTGCATTATAAAATTAGCTTACGTTGCATACTTCCATTCACTGATGCCATATGCTGTATTTTCTGGAGCAATTCCACACGTAGACACAAAGTATTCATTGTACAGTAACATGATACGAGGATAATAGCTGAGGTCCATCCTCGATCTTCGTGTAGGCAACCGTTTGGAACATTAAGCATACTAACAACAGCATCACAATACGTCTACTCTCTTTTGAAGTTTGTTATAAAGAATAAGGCATAATTTGAAAATAATAATACAATTCAAAAAACTGGGAACAAAAATAGTCTCCACTATCTACTGTATAACCTTACTCATGCACAGAAAGGAGCCAAGTATGCAGCAATAACAATATGTGACCACCTTCCTTGTAAATTAAAGATGCTCGCAGATAATTAAAGTTTTAGGAACAAATTGAAATAATTTCTACTTGACAACTCCTTCTACTGTATCGAAGAATTTCTGAATGGATAAAATGCCTGTGGTTGGCTTACAATTATAAAATTTAGTTGAAGATTAATTTTAAAACAGAGAATCCTGATATGTAGCTATGCATCACAGAACAAATATCTTATTTGTAAACTTATACGTTCCACATCAAGGTAAGTTGTGGGTTGTGATCCACAGGACGTGCAAGAAGAAAGAAGACTAAAATAAACTCTGTTTGTCAAGTCTGCCAAACTGTCATCATTTTTTTGCTGTGGATTTGAAGAATGTGTTTGACTCTAATCAAGTTAGTCCATTTTAATGACATGATAAAAATACCTGAAAACAGCTTCACATCCGAAACTGCGCAGTAATGAAAACAAAAGAACGGACATTTTCATCCTATCTAGTGGTATACAGTGTCACAGAATGTAGTCGTTCAGTCTATTCAACGTAGACAATCAATCACGCCACATAGATTCCCGCCGGTCGCAAAACGCCTACGAATAAAAAGGCAAAGGTGAGGACTTAACGCCCCGTCGACATCGAGGTCATTGGAGACGAAGTACAAGCTCGGGTTGTGTCAAGGATGGGGAAGGAAACCGGACGTACCCTTTTAAAGCTACCATCCCGGCATTTGCCTGGAGTGATTTGGGAAAATCACGCAAACCAAAATCTGGATAGTCGGTACGCGGATTTGAACCGTCGTCCTCCCAAATGGAAGTCCAATGTGAGGAACGAAAAGGAGTCTCACATCAGTTTTTTCTTCCGTTACCCCTTGACCCACGTTGGCGTGGAAAGGGGGGGAGGGGCAACTGGGTTGTCAGTGGTTACAATTCGCCGCACTTCAGTCAAACGACATTAAACATTTTAAAGCAGTTTAAATTTTGTAAATGACGTTAAAAACAGCATGTTTGCAGAAAAGTAAAACACAAATGGTGAGTTGCGCTGGATAAAAGATAAAACACTGATTTGTCGGTCGTTTACAGTATTTACACAGAAATGAATGAAGTGATGAGTTTATGTAGATTGCCTGTGGGAATGGTATATAAGGGGGTTAGTGTTAAGTTTACGGGTAATATAGTACTTTCGTATATGTTGGGTCATGGAAGAGTACGGTGAGGAATTTCATAAGTTAATAGAGAATTCGCGTACTGGCGGGTAAGAGGACCCGAACAGCTAGGCCGGGCGTTTGGCGTTCCAGAATCCGCATGCTACATTTGCATAACAGAGGTTGAGTCAGGCTGGGGATTTATATGATTTATATATGATTGTGGAAAGGTGCAGTACCCATATTCGTCAGCTTAGTGGTTTTTGTGGAGTTTCTGTTGACTACTTAGTGGGTGGGGTTTCCATGTTAATTGGCGTTATTCCGAAGTATAACATCAGATTTTCAGGTATATTACAAAAAATCATGAAAAAGACTCACAAGATTTTAATTAAGACTAACGACCAGACGTACCTAACATTCTCGGACAATGGCTGGCTGTACTGTAAATGAAAAGAATGAAATGCGGGGAGTGGCCAGTACTTTACGGCGTCTCAGGTGCTGTGAAATGTCTGCATCTCGTTTGTAATTGTGTTTTTTGCCCTTTGTGTTTCAGGAGGAGCAGCCCAAATTCAACCAACAAGATGGAGATTCTTTCGACACTGGTAAGCGACATCAGCGCCGCTCTGAAGTTCACGCACGAATCATTCATTTCTCAGAACACTATGCATTGCCCCAGCAGCCGACGCATTGTTTCCACATCATCAATCAGTCTTGGAGGCCGAATGAAAGTACCGCTACAAACGACCGATACAAGTAATACACTGAGGTAGCAAAAGTCATGGGATACTTCCTAACATAACGTCCGACCTCCTTTTGATCGATGTGACATGGACTCAACAAGTTGCTGCAAGTCCCCTGCAGAAATATTGAGCCATCTACAGCCGTCCACAGCTGCGAAGGTGTTGCAGCCGCAGGATTTTGTGCACGAACTGGCCTCTGGATCATGCCCCATACATGTTCGGTGAGATTCATGTCGGACGATCTGGGTGGCGAAATGATTTTCTCGAATTGTCCAGAATGTTATGTTGTTTGGAAACATGAATGGCTGCAAATGATCTCCAAGCAGACGAAAATAATAATTTCTAGTAAATGATCGGTTCGGATGGAAGAGAGGACCGAGTCCATTCCATGTAAACGCAGCCCACATCATTACGGACCAACCACCGGATTGCACAGTGCCTTGTTGACAAATTGGGTGCATGATTCGTGGAGCCTCCGGCTCACTCGAACCCTACCATCAACTTCTATCAGCTGAAATCGGGACTCATCTGACCAGGCCAACGTTTTCCAGTCGAGTAGGGCCCAACAGATATTGTCACGACCCTAGGAGAGGCGCTGCAGGTGATGTCCTGCTGTTAGCAAAGATAATCGCGTCGATCACATGCTGTCATAGCCCATTAACGCCAAATTTCGCCGCACTGTCCCAACGGGTACGTTCGTCGTATGTCCCACATCGATATTTGCAGCTATTTCACGCAATGTTGCTTGTCTGTTAGCACTGACAATTCTACGCAAAAGCCGCTGCTCTTGGTCGATAAGTGAAGGTCGTTGGCTACTGTGTTTCCGTGGTCAGAGGTAATGCCTGAATGGCTCTAAGCACTAGGGGATTTAACATCTGAGGTCATCAGTCCCCTAGACTTAGAACTACTTAAACCTAACTAACGTAAGGACATCACACACATCCATGCCTGAGACAGTATTCGAACTGGCGACTGTAGCAGCAGTGCAGTTCCGAACTGAAGAGCCTAGAACCGCTCGGCCACAGAAGCTGGCAGGTAATGCCTGAAGTTTGGTAGACTCGGCACACTCTTGATATTATGGATCTTAGAATATTGAACTCCTTAACGGTTTCCGAAATGGAATGGCCCATGTGTCCAGCACCAACTACCATTCCATGTTCAAAGTCTGTTTATTCCCGTCGTGCGGCCATAACCACATGGGAAACCTTTTCAAATGAATCACCTGGCTACAAATGACAGCTCCGCCAGTGCACTGTCTTTTTATACCTTGTGCACGCTATAATACCGCCATCCGTACATGTGCATATCGCTATCACATGACTTTTTGTCACAGTGTATGACCATCGTGGCATGATAATCTCATTTTCAGAGTTTGTTTTCTGACTCATTTGTAACGTAACAGTGTTCTTTTTATTCTTCTTGTGTACTAAATATTTCTGAAACTGTTATATGAAGTTTGTGCGTTTATCAACCTTGTTGTGTTGCGATGATCTATAGTCACGGAGGCCTTTACAGAGTTCCTGTGGGGATAAGTTGTTCAAATGGTTCAAATGGCTCTGAGCACTATGGGACTTAACAAAAAAATGGTTCAAATGGCTCTGAGCACTATGGGACTTAACTGCTGTGGTCATCAGTCCCCTAGAACTTAGAACTACTTAAACCTAACTAACCTAAGGACATCACACACATCCATGCCCGAGGCAGGATTCGAACCTGCGACCGTAGCGGTCACGCGGTTCCAGACTGAAGCGCCTTTAACCGCACGGCCACACCGGCCGGCGGGACTTAACATCTGAGGTCATCAGTCCCCTAGAACTTGGAACTAGTTAAACCTAACTAACCTAAGGACGACACACACATCCATGCCCGAGGCAGGATTCGAACCTGCGATCGTAGCTGTCGCGCGGTTCCAGAATGAAGCGCCTAGAACCGCTCGGCCACTCCGGCCGGCGGCTAAGTTGTCAACGGCTGCTTAATTAGTGCGTCACTGGCGAAAGACACAAATCTACTAGTGTTATCTTGAGTAACTGTGCGACAGCATCCAAGGGAAAAAATTGTGTGGTATGGGCAAGTGCATACCCGGGGGGAACGTCATACTAGTTTAATATTTTACGTCTCTAAACTGTTCCTCTACTGTACGGAGTACATAATGCTGTAAACAGTGCTCATATCTTTCCGCATTTAGCGTTTTTTCAGCACAATAATGGGTCCACACACTATCCACGAGAAACACTCCTATCGTAACGCCACCACCTCCGTTCTTCATTGTTGGCACTACGGGTAATGGGGGCTAATGTTCTCCAGACATTCGCCAAACCTAAACCCTCCCATCGGATTTACACAGGGTATATCGTGATCCATCACATCAAATCGCTTGTTTCCAGTCATCCACTGTCCAGTGGCGTGGATCTTTGCACCACCGTAAGCATCGCTTAGCGTCCACGGAATGTGTGACTAACGAGGGGCTGGTAGACTACTCTTTTTAACTTTGTACTTACAGTCTTTGATCTAGCTGGACTGCTGGCAGCACTTTGCACCTCACGAGTGATTGCTTCCGCTGATTTAATGCAATTATCTTTGATCACCCTGCCCTATGCTTGACGCTCCCTGTCCATCAGTGCGTGAAGTCTGCGTATCTTGGGTTAACTGTGTTTCTTCATGTTTCCACTTCACAATCACCGACAATCGACTTAGACAGCTTAGGGGTTGAAATGTCCCTGATGGATTTGTCACTCTGGTAACATACAATGATTAGCCCACTTTCGAAGTCACTCAGCTCTCTTGATCAACCCATTCTGCTGTTGCTACGTATCTACTGAAAACAGAATGCCCCCCGCCCTCTCCCGATTTTATACTGGCGGGCAACCTCTCGTGACATTAATGGTCAATTTCACATTATATATGGCTTTCCGGACACTTTTGATCAGATAGTGTGTATCAAATGCTTCCAGTTTCCCCTTCTCCGGGTTTCTGATGTTCCGCATTTTATTTCCATACAATGTGGAGCTTTAGACGTACACTTTCAGGAACCTTTTCTCAACTTCTATATCAATATGTGATATTTGTAGAGCACTCTTAATGAAGAAGGTTTTGTTTGTCTGTGCCAGTCTTCTTCGGATATCTTCCGTGATTCGGGCATCCTGCCTAACGCTTCTTCCTAGAGTTAATGGAATGTAGTCGCATTGACTAAGGCGATGCTGAGAAACACTAAAAGTTGTAGATGAGTTTTGCTGTTGGGGAGAAAAAGTAGGGAGGTTGTAAAACACGGGCCTGACAATAGAAAGAAAAGCATCACTGAAAATGAAAAATTTGTTATCATCGAATATAAATTTCATGTGTTAGGAAATCTTATCCGAAGATATTTATCTGGAATGTTGTCTTGGACGGAAGTGAAACGTGGACGATGAAACAGTTCACAAAAAACGAATTGAAGCTTTTGAAATTTGGGGCAACAGAAGCATGCTGGAGGTTGGACGGGTAGATTTAGAACTAATGGGGAGCTACCGAATTGAATAGGAGAGAAAAGGAACTGAAAAACTTGGCTAAAGGAAGGGATCATTTGATAGAAACCGTGTTCAAATGGGTGTACTAGTAGGATGCCGTAGTTACGCAGAGAAGAAGCATCTTGCACAGAACAGATTAGCTTGGAAAACTGCACCAAACCAATCTGGGACCTGAAGATCGCAGATTCGAATCCTGCCTCGGGCATGGATGTGTGTGCTGTCCTTAGATTAGTTACCGAGCGAGGTGGCGTAGTGGTTAGACACTGGACTCGCATTCGGGAGGACGGCGGTTCAATCTCGCGTCCGGCCATCCTGATTTAGGTTTTCCGTGATTTCCCTATCGCTCCAGGCAAATGCCGGGATGGTTCCTTTCAAAGGGCATGGCCGACTTCCTTCCCCGTCCTTCCCTAACCCGATGACACCGATGACCTCGCTGTCTGGTCTCCTTCCCCAAAACAACCAACCAACCAACCTTAGATTAGTTAGGTTTAAGTAGTTGTAAGTCTAGGGGACTGATGACCTCAGGTGCTAAGTCCCATAGTGCTTAGAGCCATTTGAACCTGAAGATCACAACAATAACAGCAGTTACAGCTTTTCAAAAAGTGTTCTCCGAACAACACTGTCAAAAATTTATTGTGTACATGTACACATATTTTGATCTCGTCGGTTAGTTTAACTATGCGTTACTGGACTCCCTGAGTCAGTTGACACACAGGGATCGACATGAAATGTAGCTGCCCTTGTGCTGTTATTTCTGACGTTCTGCAGCCTTTCTATCGCTCATGACACGAAATGACGGTTTCGTGACGCCGAGAACTGAGGACGCAACTGATTTCGCATGTGTTCTGCTGACCTGTTTGCCGGCGTCAGATTAGATAGGCAGTCAAATGGGTGCATGGAAAGTGGTTACCGGCACCTGTTGGTCGCACGCTGAAGTGCGATGTTCAGTCACAGGCCCTCGGCGATGACTTAAGTAATGACGAATTCCTTTCGGAAAAGCAAACATCGGGGTAGACAGAGTGAAGGTATCCTACTGGCAAAAACCGTCACATTTCAAGAGGGCTTATGCGATTACTTCAATTGCAGCAGCAGCCGCCATCCTTGAGCAACGAGATTAACAGACGACAATTGGTGTATCCTCCGCCAGGTTAGTACCTAGTTACGGACCCAGTCTCACGGCCGTTCACAAATGTGGGACTTCTTGTAAGACTGCAGTAGCACGATGATTCTGATAGGATGAGCTTACAATCAGAATCACTCCTTCTCTATCTGTGAAAATTATATTAGTAACATGTATGCACAGATAATACGGGGTGTTGAAAAAGTCTCTCCGCAGTGCCGTATGATTGTTAGCCGCGCGTGCCGTATGTCGCAGTGAATATACCGAAATGAAACTCAGTGAAATACAAGTTATTAATTTATTGAAAATTCATTTTCACTTACTAATTTTCACATTAAATGTTGAAAGTGTCCCCCCTGTTGTTGCATACACAATTCAATTCGTCTAATCATGTTTCCAAACACAAGCTGTAACATTTCTTCTGTAACAGAAGCAGTGAAAGAGGATATTGCAGTTTTCAATCCATCGATGGATTTTGGACGGTTTTTATAGACAGTTGCTTTCGCTGCACCCCAGAAGAAAAAGTGAGGTGGTATTAGGTCAGGCGATCGTGGAGGCCAAAGTCTCTGTGAAATTATGCGATCACCAGAAACAGCAAGCAGTGACACTGAAACGCGAGCTGTATGCGCGGTTGCACCATCTTGTTGAAAATAACAGTTCAGTATTTCACTTTACACAAGTTCTCCTATGATTGGGTACGGAATATCACTGCAATATCGTTGTGCGTTTATTGTTTCATTGAAAAATATGGGACCCACAATCCGACATCTAGAAATTGCAATCCAAACTCCTATTTTCACAGAATGAAGTGGTCACTTATGAATACACAATGGATTTTCAGTACTCCACATACGAGAATTTTGCGAGTTCATGTACCCGGATAAATGTAATCACGCCTCATCAATGAAAAACGTTTGATTAAGAATATCCCTCCCATTTTGTTGAACGGAATTTTTGAACCATTTACAATAATGCAGTCTCTTCCACGATCAGTATTTTTCAGTTCTTGCACGACTGTCACTTTGTATGGGAAAAGTTCTAATTTTTTCCTTACAGCTGTGTGGGCCGTTCCGACACTAACATCGATTTGAAGGGAAGGAACCCATGCAGGCGAACAGTCATACGGCACTGCGGAGAGACTTTTTCAACACCCCGGACAAGGGGTGGACAAAAATATGGAAACTTATCTCCATGGCTAATACAGGGGAGCGGACAAAAATATGGAAACGCCAAGTACACAACACATTACCACGCCTAATACAGTGTACGAAAACCGTTGTAATCTAAAATAGCTTCCAGTGGTTTCGGAATGGATGACAACAGGTTCTGTGTAATGTACAAGGAAATCTTTTACCATTCTTCCTGCACAACAGTGGCAAGTTCTCGTAAGGGTGGTGGTGGATGGCGATCACACACCATTCTCTCGAGTGTAAACCACAAAGGATCAACAATATAAAGATCTGGTGATTGTGGTGATCAGGGGAGATGCGACGTTCAACTTGTTCTCACAAAACCATTCCCGAACGATGTCAGCTGTGTGAGCAGGGGCCGTCGTCCTGGAACGCAGCATCACCATTGGAGAACGAACGCTGTTCCATGGAACGGACACATCAGCTAAAATGGTCACATAATCCGTGGAATGTCCGCAGCTCGCGGTCTAGTGGCGAGCGTTGCTGCCTCTGGATCGCGGGGTCCCGGGTTCGATTCCTGTCAGGGTTGGGGATTTTCTCTACCCGGTGCTGTTTGTGTTATCCTCATCATCATTATCATCATCATCATCATCATCATCATCATCATCATCATCATCTTTCGAGACAGTAGCTAGATTGGACTGTGCAAAAATTTGACTGTGTACAAATTGGGACTTTGTGCGGGTGCTGATGACAATGTAGTCGAGCGCCCCACAAACCAAACAAAAAATAATCCTTGGACGTAAAGCAACCTTGCAGAGTAACCAATGTGAACCATGGAATACCGTGATATGACTGCCGAAATCATCACTGAACCCCCACCATGTTTCACTCTTGAGACGTAAACTCCGCCAGAAGTTGAAAACAGTGTGAAACAAGACTGATCGGACCAAATGACATTCTTGCATTGTTCTATAGTCCGAGTTTCATGGCTTCGGCTCCACGTTTTCCTGAGACGGACATTTTCATCACTGGTGACTGATTTTTTTTAAATTTAAGCTCGCTCTGCAGTTCCCTGGCTCTGGGGTCCCTGCATGTTCTTTTGGTGCTGACAGAGTTCGCGAGTGCGAGTGCGACATTCAGTTCTACTTTGAGTTTTCCAGTGGTCGTTCTCTAATTTTTAGTCACAATTCTCTTCAATAACCATCCGTCATCATTACTCAACACATACCTTCAAAAAATGTTCAGATGTGTGTGAAATCTTATGGGACTTAACTGCTAAGGTCATCAGTCCCTAAGCTTACACACTACTTAACCTAAATTATCCTAAGGACACTCCCATGCCCGAAGGAGGACTCGAACCTCCGCCGGGACCAGCCGCACAGTCCATGACTGCAGCGCCTATGACCGCTCGGCTAATCCCGCGCGGCACACATACCTTCGTCGTGCTGTGACTTAGGGGATGATGAAACGTTCTGGCAGATTAAAGCTGTGTGCCAGATCGAATTTCGAACTCCGAACCTTTGCCTTTCCTCACAGCCTAAATTCTGCCAGTACCTCACCTCTTACCTCCCAAACTTCACAAAAGCTACCCTGCAGATCTTGCGAAACGAGCACTCCTGCGCCTAGCACTCTGCCAGGAATGCTAGTTCTGCAAGGTATGCAGGAGAGCTTCTGTGAAGTTTGGAAGGTAGGAGACGAGGCACTGGCGGGACTGAAGCTGTCACGAAGGGTCGTTAGTCGTGTTTGGGTAGCTCAGATGGTAGAGCACTTGCCTGCCAAAGGCAAAGATCCCGAGTTCGAGCGTCGGTCCGGCACACAGTTTTAATCTGTCAAAAAGTTTCATATCAGCACACACTCGGCTGCAGAGTGAAAATTTCATTTTGGTGGATGATGCTTCTCGGCTTTCTCTGTACGCGATGTAAATCTTCGATACGGTTCCTCTTGGAATACTAAACATTTCGGCTGCCTCGATTATGAAAGCACCCACAATATGAGCACCAAAAACCGAATGTTCTGAGCTCCGACATAATGCATTCACAACTACACGTAACACTCCTGACCACGATGACATTTGCAACATATTGAGGACATTACGCAGTTACTATTAGTGGTCAAACACACGGTGCAACCTGCAGACTTGGCTAGCACCTGTATTCATGTTCAAGGATGCATTTCTCGCGGTGTGTCCACGTTTTTGTCCATCCACTGTATCTGAACTGGACTTCATAACAGAGAGAGGTAACGCACAAGCTAGTACGGATAGCTGGTTCGAATCCAGCGGTGGGAGACATTTTGAGCGGAGTATAAGTAGAAAGGGTGCAGAAATGTCCGAGTGCAATTAATGATTAGCAATGCCTCGTTGTCGTGCGTTAAATCTCATAGCTTCCAAGGTATCTCGTTACGTAACATTTCAGACGTTAATCCATCCGTAAGATGTAAGTTCTGTGGCCATGTTGGTGCTATGGATCGACACAGGCTTTTATCTTCTCTCTTACTTGTATACCGCGTGAATCCAGTGTGCTGTAGTATACAGAGAAGTTGCAGCATTAGAAAATTGCAGCGGAATGCAGGAAGATCTGCAGCGGATAGGCACTTGGTACAGGGAGTGGCAACTGGCCCTTAACATAGACAAATGTAATGTATTGCGAATACATAGAAAGAAGGATCCTTTATTTTATGATTATATGATAGCGGAACAAACACTGGTAGCAGTTACTTCTGTAAAATATCTGGGAATACGCATACGGAACGATTTGAAGTGGAACACCTTTGTTGATGGACTACATTTTCTAAGGACTCTCCCAATGAATCTCAACCTGGCACCCGCCTTACCAACAATTAATTTTATATGATCGTTCCACTTCAAATCGTTCCGTACGCATACTTCCAGATATTTTACAGAAGTAACTGCTATCAGTGTTTGTTCCGCTTTCATATAATCATACAATAAAGGATCCTTCTTTCTTTGTATTCGCAATACATTACATTTGTCTGTGTTAAGGGTCAGTTGCCACTCCCTGCACCAAGTACATATCCGCCGCAGATCTTCCTGCATTTCGCTGCAATTTTCTAATGCTGCAACTTCTCTGTATACTACAGCATCATCCGCGAAAAGCCGCATGGAACTTCCGACACTACCTACTAGGTCATTTATATATACTGTGAAAAGCAATATAACCGAGAAAAGGTGTTTGATAAAACACCATTTCCTGCTGCATGAAGAAGTCCGCAATTGCCCGATGCGCATCCTCGTTCGCCAGGAATCGTTGATCCTTCAGGGCATTCTTCAAGGGGCCGAAGGCGTGATAAGTACGGAGGTATCAGGACTATAGGGCTGGTGCTCGAGTGTCTCCCACTTGAGTTGTAAATTCTGTGTTACATTTGCGAGGTGGGGACGTGTGTAACCGTGAAGCAACAGCGCACCATTACACAACGATGGTTTTCAACAGACATGCAGCCTCATACACATTCTTCAGTCTCCGATCGGTGTCTACCGGCGTTTGTCTATCTGCAGCCAAGAAAAGAACAATAGGATGTTAGTCCTGTTTGGACGCATTGATAATAACGTCACCATAGTTCACGTTTCCACATTTATGGCACGCACGTCGGAAAGACATGAATTCCACACTAATCCCTTGCCTCCATGTCGGTGCTCATATACGTGCGTCGCGGGCGTCGGAGTCGCGCTACTTAGCGTATTCGCTGCAGTTACGCTCTCAGATGGAGACTTTATTATCGCCCCTTATAGTTTGTAATTTTCTATAATTCTTTACCACTTTAGACAATTTTCATGCTACTTTATTTTCCGAAATTTATCTGAGAAACGTAGAAATGGATGCAGACAAAGTAATAATATAAAAGCTTTTAGTAAGGCGTACTTTGGGTAGTGGGGGAGGTGGTCTTAACCCACATGAGCCCAACGGTCCGTTTTCCTGTTTAATATGTGAACAATAGCTGTCGCTAAGCCTCCGGTTGGGCTCGAGATTTTCTGATTTTACCATCATGGTCTTACGTTTGCATTAAAATCTCCCATTATAATTCTACATCTACATCCATACTCCGCAAGCCACCTGACGGTGTGTGGCGGAGGGCACTTTGAGTACCTCTATCGGTTCTCCCTTCTATTCTTGTCTCGTATTGTTCGTGGAAAGAATGATTGTCGGTATGCCTCTGACTGGGCTCTAATCTCTCTGATTTTATCCTCACGGTCTCTTCGCGAGATATAAGTAGGAGGGAGCAATGTACTGCTTGACTCCTCGGTGAAGGTATGTTCTCGAAACTTCAGCAAAAGCCCATACCGAGCTACTGAGCGTCTCTCTTGCAGAGTCTTCCACTGGCGTTTATCTATCATCTCCGAAACGCTTTCGCGATTACTAAATGATCCTGTAACGAAGCGCGCTGCTCTCCGTTGGATCTTCTCTATCTCTTCTATCAACCCTATTTGGTACGGATCCCACACTGGTGAGCAATATTCAAGCAGTGGACGAACAAGTGTACTGTAACCTACTTCCTTTGTTTCCGGATTGCATTTCCTTAGGATTCTTCCAATGAATCTCAGTCTGGCATCTGCTTTACCGATGATTAATTTTATATGGTCATTCCATTTTAAATCACTCCTAATGCCTACTCTCAGGTAATTTATGGAATTAACTACTTCCAGTTGCTGACCTGCTATATTGTAGCTAAATGATAAAGGATCTTCCTTTCTATGTATTCGCAGCACATTACACTTGTCTACATTGAGATTCAATCGCCATTCCCTGCACCATGCGTCAATTCGTTGCAGATCCTCCTGCATTTCAGTACAATTTTCCATTGTTACAACCTCTCGATATACTACAGCATCATTCTTGGTTTGTTATATATATCACCTGAAAATTGGCCATCTTATCACACTTCTTTGAATCACTCCTGATGCTGCTTTAGTTCTGGCAATGTATTCGCAATGATAAAAATAGCATGAGTTATATTTGATAAAATTCCTTCGCGTGACTGTCCGAGTACTTCAGAGGCGGGTATTTTATTTAATAAGCGCAAATCTCGAACAGTACGAAATACTTTCGCTAACTTCAGCATCCGTGTGCTTACCATCTTTCTGCTGACGAAGGAATTTTAATAAATTAGAAAATATTGTAATGACTCTAAAGTTTTCTTCGGCTTAGTGGGCACGGGGCAACCAAACGGGACTGTGGTGTGTCATTACAATTATACTGTGGAACCAAAGAAATTGGTACACCTGCCTAATATCGTGTAGGGTCCACGCGAGCACGCAGAAGTGCCGCAACATAACGTTGCATGAAATAGACTAATATCTGAAGTAGTGCTGGAGGGAATTGACACCATGAATCCTGCACGGCTGTCCATAAATCTTTAAGAGTACTAGGGCGTGAAGATCTCTTCTGAACAGCACGTTGCAAGGCATCCCAGATATGCTCACTAATATTCATGTCTGGGGAGTCTGACGACCAGCGGAAGTTTTCAGACTCAGAAGAGCCACTCTGTAGCAATTCAGGACGTGTGGAGTGTCGAATTGTCCTGCTGGAATTGCTCAAGTCCGTCGGAATGCACAATGGACATGAATAGATGCAGGTGATCAGACAGGATGCTTACGTATGTGTTGCCTGTCAGAGTCGTATCTAGACGTATCAGGCGGCCCCATGTCACTCCAACTGCACACGGTCCACACCATTACAGAGCCTCCATCAGCTTGAACAGTCCCCAGCTGACATGCAGGGTCCATGGATTCATGAGGTTGTCTCCTTATCCGTAGGCGTCCATCCGTTCGACAAACTTTGAAACGAGACTCTTCCGATCAGGCAATATGTTTCCAGTCATGAACAGTCCAATGTCGGTATTGACGGGCCAGGCGAGGTGTAAAGCGTTGTTTCGTGCAGTCATCAAGGGTACACGAGTGGGCCTTCGTGTCCGAAAGCCCATATCTATGATGTTTCGTTGAATGGTTCGGACGCTGGCACTTGATGATATCCCAGCATTGAAATCTGCAGTAATTTGCGGTAGGGCTGCACTTCGGTCACGTTGAACGATTCTCTTCAGTCGTCGTTGGTCTCGTTCTGTTCTTGCAAGATCTTTATCCGGCCGCAGCGATGTCGGAGATTTGATGTTTTACCGGATTCCTGATATTCACGGTACACTGGTGAAATTGTCGTACGGAAAAATCCCCACTTCATCGCTTCCTCGGAGATGCTGGGTCCCATCGCTCACGCGCCGACTATGAAACCGCGTTCAAACTCACTTAAATCTAGATATCCTGACATTGTAGCAGAAGTAACCGACCTAACAACTGCGTCAGACACTTGTGTTATACAGGCATTTCGACCGCAGCGGCGTATTCTGCCTGTTTACGTATCTGTATTTCAATACGCATGCCTATACCAGTTTCTCTAGCGCTTCAGTGTAGTTATGGTCTAGAAAAGTGCTGTATTCTGTTATTAACAAGGACAGTTACCATAATGAAAAATTGCTCATGATTTTCTCAAGACTCTTACAGCTTTGCACGACACTTCGCGAGCCTGTCTGACTTTGTTTTATGGCTGCGCAATTGCAACTGGCGATATTGCGCTCGGCACACAGTTTTAACGCCTACTTCTTATCAGCTGACGGTCAAGTCACGAAGTTTCGTAGCTTGCGTTTAACAAACGTAACTTTTTACTGGATTCTTTTTGAACTTGACAAGTACAGTCGAACTATTTTATTTTTCCGTCTTTACCTTAAGGATTGAGGCGCAGTTATCAGATTAGGTGATTTTTAACAAAACATTAGGATAAAACTTCAGTTTTAGCTATCTAATTTGTGGAAACGTTTAGGTATAGTTATCGCTTTCCACAGTTAAGCGTCATCATCTGAGGATCCTGGTTAATAGCCGAAACTGATAATTATATCTAATTTTTTGGTGTCATATCAGAAACATAAAGCAAAAGTTCAACCACAGTGGTAGTTGCGTCCTCCAGTGGTCATTTCGACTTTTTTATTGTCAGTCTTGATTGCTTCAATGTTTTAAAATTACCGGTTTCGGTTTAAGGTAAACCATCCATATTTTTGTAGACAACAGTAAAATAACTAATCAAGAAATACTCTGCGAAATACCATCGCCAGCAGATGACTAATAGAAGTCATTTTCAACATCGCCAACGCTATGAACCGTCTGACGTCAACTGATGAATAAAATCTCTTTGAGCATAGGCGCTAACGTTCAGTGACCGTGTCAGAATTATGTTAGAACAAATATGCCCTCGGTCACAAATATTAAGTCAGACTTGACCAGGTTTCGACGCTACTATGAGCGTCGTCTTCAGAATTAAACTAACTGTTCTAAAACATATTAGATATATAATACATTAATAAAATTAAAGTTTGTACTGACTGGTGAGAGATGCAGTACTTACAAGTCACATTTTAAAAAAGATCTAAGCCGGAAAGGCGACGTCATGAATAGTTGTAAATAAGATGGCAACCCTTGTTCACTCAAGCAGCCCTTAGCGGCTCGCCATCTTATTTACAACTATTCATGACGTCACCTTTCCGGCTTAGATCTTTTTTTTAAAATGTGACTTGTAAGTACTGCATCTCTTTCCAGTCAGTACAAACTTTAATTTTATTAATGTATTATATATCTAATATGTTTTAGAACAGTTAGTTTAATTCTGAAGACGACGCTCATAGTAGCGTCGAAACCTGGTCAAGTTTGACTTAATATTTGTGACCGAGGGCTTATTTGTTCTAATATAATAAACTCTCTTCTAGACTCTTTCAGCTACATACATCCAATACAATATTTAGTAATCCTAATCGTAATACAGATAGCTAGGTAACCGGTTTCGGTAGTCCAACTACCATTTTCACTTTTAAAGATTTTGGATATTTCGATAACTTACTCATAGTACCCGTGTTATGGTGGTTAACACTGTCTCATGACCTAAGTGCCAATCACAACGAAGGTATCGTATAGTGTTTTATTGTATTAAATATTTCTTTAAAAATTAATCTATTTTTTAAAAATCTTTTGGAGGTTTGTGTGTTCAAAGGCCATTTTTCTGATTGTTTCTTAGATCTGAAGATGGTTGCCGGTCAACCGAAACCGGTTACCTACCTACTATTGGATGGCATTACAATAAAGACTATGAAAATTTGTAATAACTAATGGTGTCACCGTGCTTTCTTCACCTGACGGTGTCAGGTTTTGAAAACATGCCACTGCTGCATGTCTCCTCCCACCTCCTCTTAGCTCGTCGTCTCGCTTTATTCTTGTATCTCGGAATCCAGTAAAGAACTGCCTCGGTCCATCCAACATCCATACTCGCCTTCTGACTTCGAGTCCTTCTCACTACTACTTTATTTTCATCACAGTTACATATATGGTTTCCACTCCAGTGTGACCTTCTGATTTCGGATGACTTCCACGCTTGAAGTCTATGTCCCTCTGTCTTAATTCAAATCTTTGCAAAAATTTACATATGTCAGTGGAGCATATCCGCAGTCACTGGGTGTAAAACAGATTTTTTACTGCCCGCCTTGGTTGTCTCAGTTTTTTTTTTTTTTTTAATGACCGATTTCGGTTCAACATGAACCATCCCCAGGTCTGTAGACAACAGTAAAATAACTAAACAAGAAATACTCTACGAAATGCAACGAAATTACTATACCATACCATCAGCAGCAGATGAAGAACAGAAAAGCAGCAAGACCCGATAATGTTAGTGCAGAACTTATCAAATGTAGAGGATTAATGTTAGAACTGAGCCTGTTGTATTTATTAAATTAACGTTGGAAATAGACGTTATGCGACTCATGGTGAATGGCGGAAGTAATATCACACTATAATAAGGTTGCCATCCGTCCCGAGCCGGCCGGAGTGGCCGAGCGGTTCTAGGCGCTACAGTCTGGAACCGCGCGACCGCTATGGTCGCAGGTTCGAATCCTGCCTCGGGCATGGATGTGTGTGATGTCCTTAGGTTAGTTAGGTTTAAGTAGTTCTAAGTTCTAGGGGACTGATGACCTCAGAAGCTAAGTCCCATAGTCCTCAGAGCCATTTAATAAAGTTGTCATCCGTACCGATGTATCGGGACCGTCACCGTTACGGGTCCCGACAAGACTCAATTTTGTCCCGATTTTGCAAAATACTGTTACGAGCTTGGCTCAAGTGCTTAAGCAACACCACCTGTTAGCGTAACATGCAAATACAGCCTTAGTTAGTTTTATCTGTGTCAACAAGTTTATGTTGACAAGATCGTCTCACAGATGGCGTTGCAGGTTGTGTATCCTGTATCGACGATGCAAGCACCTTGGAGATCTGTAGAAAGTACCAGATTTCTCCAATAGTACGTATCTGGAACTATTTAAGTGGCGACATGGGGAAGAATCGGGAGTTCCCATGCGAGTAGCGATCTGACAAGACGATTCTAAACGTAATACGAACAACGAGTGCACGTTAGTAATGTTTGTTGTGTTTCTTGAAGGGTAGACAGGGCTTGAAGTAATGTTTGTTGTGTTTCTTGAAGAGTAGACAGGGCTTGAAGTGTATAGTGACATGTACTTCGATGACTTAAGTGTTATTGTCGACTGTTTACCGTCTAATGAACTTATTTTGTCATAGCTTACGAAAACGCGTAAGGTTGGAAAGAGAAAGCGTCATTTTTCGTATGATTACACAAAACAGTGGTCTGTTGTCAAGAAAAGAGCTACGGATCAGGAGGTGCTGTGTGAGATTTGTATTATATTAAATAATTTTTTTACTTCATTTCTGCACCTGCATCTCAGAGTGTCCCGGCGAGGTCCCAGCTAGGGGCGGCAAGTATATCCTACAAAAAAAGATTCTGTAAAACTTGTGAAAATTGCATACGAATTAGTCTATAATTCACAATGGCTATAAATTACATGCACGAACAATTAATAACAGACTGAAAAGAATAGCTTACTGGAGAAAAAATGGTTTTATAAAAGAACAATCATGCAGTGACAATTTTACAGTAGAGTGACGGATCATGGAAAGGAAACGAGAACATAAACTGGAGGTTCATAAAGCAATTGTACATTGTGAAATAGCCTTCGATAGGGTGAATATGTAGGCTATATGCTGCGGAATATAATGTAGAGAAGGTTTCTCTAAGCATTTAATATGAGTGATAAAATGTTTGTATTTAAACTACGAAATTTTAATTAATACAGGCAAAAGAGAACAGGACCATAGCAATCAACAGGGGAGTACGACAAGGAGGGATAGGATCTGCTGAGAAATCATGGTTAAGAAAAAAATTCGATACGTTGCGCCGTTTCCGATTTAATTAGCACTTAAGTCAGCCAGTCAGATCGTCGAGTGTGCAAATTCAAGTGGCCCGCCAGAGACGATCTCGCCAAACGGGTTCTTCGTTTGGTTCCTGAAATGGAAAAAGATAGCAATACAAAAATCGGATATGGGTCTGTAGTAAGAGTCGAACCCGAGCCAATGGCTGAGAAGTCTTGTGCTCTTCTGTCTACGCTATGAGAACAACTGACAGCAATTGTATCTGGCAAGATGGTTGAATTGGGGCCCGCAGTGACTTGATTGGCTAACTTCATTGTTGGTTAAATCGGGAAAGGCTCAACGTATCGAATTTCTTAATTAACAATTCTTTCTCGGCACATCCTGGACTGCAACATCATTAAAAGCTTTCTAGACCAACCTGTATACATTAATGACAGTGGAAACAAGAATTTAAACCAAGAATAAAAGAAATGCTAGAAACATATTTAAATACTGCACTCTTCGTTAACGACCAAATAATTTTACGAAAGACGGAGAATCGTTTGCATTCTCTATAACTCGAAAATATCAGAGATAAAACTTAAAACCACAGTTACAGGAAAATACCCAGTACCTTCTAAAATAATTCCAACGAAAAATCAGTTAAACAGGTATCTCGTTTTCAGTTTTTAGGATGTGATATAAGTTTTGAATATGATGATGACAAGTTTCAAATGATATGTGGCACTATGTATAGAGCATCAGCCATAAAACCCGTAAAGATGCAAAGATAAATTTCTACAAAGTACTGACAACAAGTGTACTCACATACAAAAGTAAGACCTGGACAATAACTGAGGAAAACCAAAGAATGACAAAGTCAGCTGAAATAAATTTTTTTAAAAAAGTAGAATGATGTTCTCTGAGAGAAAAAAATAAATAATTATGAAATAAGGAAAGAATTAAATATATTTTTCATGAATAGAAGAATAGAATACACGATAACACAACGGAATAAGCATTTTGAAAGAATGGAGGCACATAGAATAGTCAGATACTAACAGATTATAGACCTAAGGCAAAGAGAGATACCATAAGACCACGAAAACGTGACTTTTGTAAAGACAAAACAGGCTGTAAGGCTTCTCCTTGAAGTGAAGAATAACAACAAATGTACAATCATGAAAGAGAAATATTGACGTCAGCCGCATGAGGACGCTGAAATAATTCTGAGACGACAAGTGAAAAATTGCCGTACTGGCACTCGAACCCGGATTTCCCACTTTACGCGAGTGGTCACCTCTACCGTTTGGGTATACGAAGAAGCTTCCTGTCCAGCCAAAATTCCCAACTTGTCGCACACAACTTCCGTAGCACCCTCCCGTCCTCACTGGTCGCAGCATCTCGCACGATTCCTGCAAGAGGTCGGACCTACGGTGCATCCACACTGAAGGTGTCAAGTAATGCCGTCAAACCATAGATATTCCTGCTATACAGGGACAGAAAAAAATCGCAGCACCAAAAAATAATTAAGGTACAGTAGTGAAATTTCGGGACTACATTTGATACCGGCAAGAAAGTTATTTCAAAAAGCAAAGGAAAGTAGATTAAAGGCAAATGAAGAGACAATAAAATTCATGAGCGTAGAAAGGAATTACAAGACAAAGAGGCGGGAAACCATATAGATTGATGACCATGCTTTAGAAGAAGCAGACCACTTTAAACATCTGCAAGGGGGAGGGGGGGTCGAAGTAAATAACAGTAATGATGAGAAACACGAAGTAAAAGCGAGGATAAAAGCGGAATCCAGAGGAACATATTCACTCAACAAACTGCTGTCAAACAATATTTTTACCGAGAGGAACTAAAATAAGGATACATAAAACTATAATCAGACCACTGTCACTATATGGGGCAGAAATATGAAGAGTAGATAAATGTACGAAGAGGTAGATAAAGGTTTCCGAAAATAAAATCTTCCGGAAGAGATTTGGACCAATTTGTGAGGGAGGAGAATGGCGAAGAAGAAAAGCCGACCTGTGTGGCCTAGCGGTTCTAGGCGCTTCAGTCTGAAACCGCGCGACCGCTACGGTCGCAGGTTCGAATCCTGCCTCGGACATGGGTGTGTGATGTCCTTAGGTTAGTTAGGTTTAAGTAGTTCTAGGACTAGGGGACTGATGACCTCAGAAGTTAAGTCCCATAGTGCTCAGAGCCATTTGAACCATTTTCTGAAGAAGAAAAAACAGGGAGCTCAGGGAGTTATATACTGAACCAGATATTGTTGCGGAAGCAAAGACAAGAAATCTGAGATGGACCAGGCATATCTATAGAAGAGAGGAAGGGTCAAGATTGAGAGAAGTGTCGGAGAAGAAATGCGAAGGGCAGACATCTTTAGGCAGACCAAAAGTAACATGGAGGTCAGGTGGCCAAGGATCATCAAATACTGGGAGCAGAGGAAGAAGATGCCAAGGACAGAACGCTGTGGAGGAGGCTACTTGATGTGTCCAAAAACCGATTGCAAAAAAATGGGTCAAATGGCTCTGAGCACTATGGGACTCAACATCTGAGGTCATCAGTCCCCTAGAACTTCGAACTACTCAATCCTAACTAACCTAAGAACATCACACACATCCATGCCCGAGGCAGGATTCGAACCTGCGGCCGCAGCGGTCGCGCGGTTCCAGACTGAAGCGCCTAGAACCGATCTGCCACACCGGCCGGCAAACCGATTGCAGTTTGTGGATACAGGAGAATAAGAGTGAGCAAGTAAGTTATTTTACTGTTGTCTGCAGATCTTAGGATGGTTCATGTTGAACTAAAATTGGTCATTTAAAAAAAAAATAGCAATCAAGTTCGACAGTAAAAAGACTGTTAAATCAAAACTTGTAACATACACTGATTGACTTTCCTATGACGCATCAGTAGCTTACTTTTGAAAAGCTAATTTAGTTTACTATTAGTACTCCACGCTACTTTTAATCTTCTGTTTATTGTTTTTCCTATCCATGTAGCCTTTGACTTCATCTGCCCTAAATATCAAAACTCATTCACTGGCTCAATGTCTTCAAGGTTAATTTGTACTCTTATGTATTTGATACGTTAGTGAGACATTGGTTCAGTGTTGCGGTTAACTGGTTTTACACAGAATTAATTAATGACTTCAGTTCAGCCAGTATTGCTTCCGTTATCACGCTTCTCGATGTTGCAGGTGGGCCCAAACCAGAAGAAGAGGCGCCCTCTGAGCAACCTGAGGTGAGTCGCGTCACACAGGACATTTTTGTTGTTGCGGGAGTCCAGGTCTCCGTGCACTCCGCTGGTTCTGCTGTTCCAGGTGGAGGAACGCCCGAAGAAGAAGGAGGTGCTGCCTGACAAGCCCCCTTCTGACCAGTATGACACAGTCGATACCAGATACGCGTACATTGGATTCAAAAACAGGTACGTCCTCTCAAGTTCTGTTCTGCTGCTAAGCTGAAGCGGGGCGATCTGTTGTAGCGTCAAGTATAAGCATCCTGAATAACTAAGTAAGAAGGAAATGCTCGGCGTTAACGTGTGGGAGCCCCATCACGTTGTTCAACGTCTCAAATTGAAGAGTTATACGTTGCTCATGGTGTTCGTGTGACATGTCGGAACAGGTGCTGTCCAAAATAGAGGACTCGTACAAACACAACCTCGCGTTTGAACACTCTACAGCGTTTCTTGTTAGTGCAAGAAATGTACGCTGAGGTGACAGAAGTTGTGGGATAGCGAAAAGTACATATACAGATGGCGATAGTATCGCGTACATTAGGCGTAAAAGGGCAGTCATTTGTACTCAGGTGATCCATGTCAAAAGCTTTCCAACGCGGTTAAGGCCGCACGACGGGAATAAACAAACTTCGAACACGGAATGGTAGTAGGAGCTAGACGCATGGGATATTCCATTTCGGAAATCTGTGGCGTTTATGGGCTATGGCAGCAGACGACTGACGCGCGTGCCATTGCTAACAGCAAGAAATCGCCTGCAGTGCCTATCGTGGTCTCGTGAACAGGTCGGTTGGATCCTGGACGACCGAAAACCGTGATCGGGTCAAATGAGTCCCGATTTCAGTTGGTAAGAGCTGATTCTAGGGTTTGAGTGTGGAACAGCCCCCACGAAACCATGGACCCAATTTGTCAACAAAGCACTGAGAAAGCTGATCGCCTGCAGTGCCTCTCATGGTCTCGTGAACAGGTCGGTTGGATCCTAGACGACTGAAAACCGTGATCGGCTCAAATGAGTCCCGATTTCAGTCGGTAAGAGCTGATTCTAGGATTTGAGTATGGAACAGCCCCCACGAAACCATGGACCCGATTTGTCAACAAAGCACTGAGAAATCTGATCGCCTGCAGTGCCTCTCGTGGTCTCGTGAACAGGTCGGTTGGATCCTGGACGACCGAAAACCGTGATCGGGTCAAATGAGTCCCGATTTCAGTTGGTAAGAGCTGATTCTAGGGTTTGAGTGTGGAACAGCCCCCACGAAACCATGGACCCAATTTGTCAACAAAGCACTGAGAAAGCTGATCGCCTGCAGTGCCTCTCATGGTCTCGTGAACAGGTCGGTTGGATCCTAGACGACTGAAAACCGTGATCGGGTCAAATGAGTCCCGATTTCAGTTGGTAAGAGCTGATTCTAGGGTTTGAGTGTGGAACAGCCCCCACGAAACCATGGACCCAATTTGTCAACAAGGCACTGAGAAAGCTGCTGGAGGCTCCATAATGGTGTGAGCTGTGTTTACATGGAATGAACTGAATCCTCTGGTTCAACTGAACCGATCATTGACTGGGAATGTTTATGTTCGGCTACTTAGAGACCATCTGCAGCCATTCATGGACTTAATATTCCCAAACAATTATGATAGTTTTGTAGATGACTATGCGCCATGTCCCCTGGCCACAATTGTTTGCGACTGGTTTGGAAAACAGGCTGGATAATTCGAGCGAATGATTTGGCCGATGTGAATTCCATCGAACATCTATGGGACGTAATCTAGAGGTCAGTTCGTGCCCAACATCCTGCACTGGTCACACTTTGCACTTTTGAACAGCAACAGAGACAGCATGGCTCAATATTTCTGTGGGTGACATCCAGGGACTTGTTGAGTCCATGCCACGTCGAGTTGCTACACTACATCTGACAAAAGGATGTCCGACACGACATTAGGAGGTATCCCATAACTTGTCACCCGGCGTATGCCCTCTTAATGACGCTGGCATACTGCAGACAGGACAATGGTCAGGTTCCAACCTAGTCGACACACACCAAATTACTCCATAGTTTATCCTTGATGCTCTTAGCCCAACTTCCCCATCTGAGCATCATAGCCAGTGTCTTATGCTTTCACTCCGTAAAATAACATTAAGTGAAACTTGCGGAAAATGAAAAATGGAGACACTGAAGTTATGGTATTGCAGCCTTCCGCCTTTGTCCATATACAGTCATAAGTCTCCAGAGCCACGTAGGGTAACTAACGACTACAAAACGCGCAGGTCCTTCAATTTTTCATGAAGGGTAGTAAGACAGATTTCCATAATCATAGGCCTACGTTGTTAACGTCAGTTTGTTGTATAATTATGAAAAAAGTTTTATGTTGGTGTATTACGACGGTTTTGGACAGCGAAACTCTCCCAGAGATATCAACATGGACTCCGCCAACAGAGATCTTGCGAAATTCAGCTAGCTCTATTTGTCTACATCTACATCTACAACCATACTTCGCAAGCTACCTGACGGTGTGTGGCGGAGGGTACCTTGAGTACCTCTATCGGTTCTCCCTTCTATTCCAGTCTCGTATTGTTCGTGGAAAGAATGATTGTCGGTATGCCTCTGTGTGGGCTCTAATCTCTCTGATTTTATCCTCATGGTTTCTTCGCGAGATATACGTAGGAGGGAGCAACATACTCCTTGACTCCTCGGTGAAGGTATGTTCTCAAAACTTCAACAAAAGCCCGTACCGAGCTACTGAGCGTCTCTCCTGTAGAGTCTTCCACTGGAGTTTATCTGTCATCTCCGTAAGGAGATCCTGTAACGAAGCGCACTGCTCTCCGTTGGATCTTCTCTATCTCTTCTATCAACCCTATCTGGTACGGATCCCACACTGCTGAGCAGTATTCAAGCAGTGGGCGAACAAGCGTACTGTAACCTACTTCCTTTGTTTTCGGATTGCATTTCCTTAGGATTCTTCCAATGAATCTCAGTCTGGAATCTGCTTTACCGACGATCAACTTTATATGATTATTCCATTTTAAATCACTCCTAATGCGTACTCCCAGATAATTTATGGAATTAATTGCTTCCAATTGCTGACCTGCTATATTGTAGCTAAATGATGTGGTATCTTTCTTTCTATGTATTCGCAGCACATTACACTTGTCTACATTGAGATTCAATTGCCATGCCCTGCACCATGCGTCAATTCGCATGAAATCCAGAGCGCCGTAGGCTTTGGCAACTCCATTAATGACGGGAAGGAATTTGATACAGTTCCGCACTGTCTTCTAGTGAACAAAATACCAGCTTATCGAGATTCGGATCAGATTTGAGACTAAATTCACGCTTTAATGTATTGGGTTGCTGCATAATTTCCTAGCGTTTTACTGTAAGTTTAATAAAGACTGCAGATACACATAACACAGAGTTTAGGAACCTGTAATATGATATCCTTCATTATTCACAACATTCTGCCAACGCTAGGGTAACTTGTCGATTCGGCGACTGTACAAGTCGGGCGGTTTCGAGACGAGGAACTCGTCGAGTCATGTTCAGAGCGCATTTGCTTCAGGAAAGGAAGTTCCTTGAAAGTTGTTCGATAGAGAGCGGAAAAGGTGAAAATCTGAGGGCGGAAGATCAGGTGAATAACGTGGGTGCGGAATGGCTTCCCAACCCAATTCCTGTGTAATATTTCTTGTCAGTCTAGCAGAATGCGTTATCACGGAGCAGCTATAATATTTTTTATCAGTCTAGCAGAGTGCGTTATAGTGGAGTAGCATCACTTCAAGCAATTTTCCCGGTCGTTGTTCTTGGGTTGTGTCTGCAAGACGTCTCATTTGTTGACTGTAAGTGTCAGTAACGATGGTTACACCTTAGAGAAGCAATTCGTAGTACACCACATCGCCGCTGTTCCACCGGATGCATAACATTATCTTTTGTGGATGCAGGCAGGTCTTTGTGCGGGGATTTGCTGGTTTGTTTGGGCTCAGCCATTCCTTTCTTTTCTTTATGTTGGCATAAAGATACCATTACTCGTCACCAGTAACGATACAGGGTAGGTATGGTCGGTGTTGTTCACGAGCCAATTAATGACGAACAAGCAGAGATGCACCTACGGCCAGCCACTAATTTGTGATTTTGGCTTAGAGCATGGTACCCATTCACTCAATTTTTGAAACTTCCCCATTGCATGCAAATGTCGGATAATTGTGGAATGCTCACAGTCCGTAACATTTGCCAGCTCACGAGTACACTGACGTTGTTCATTATGAATCAATACGTTTAGAAGATCTTCATCAGACCCCAAAGGTCTTCCTGAACGTGGAGAATCACTAATGTCAAAACGATCCTCCTCAAAACCACAAAACTATTTTCTTGCCGTGGTCTGTTCAGTAACATTATCCCCATAGACGGTGCTGTCACCGCTCTACTGACCTTAAACAGCAGAATATGTCGAAATGTTCTGATTTATCCACATGCCACTCCATTTTCTACACTCCAAAGCTCCACTCACTATATCCAAATGAAAAAAATGACAAAATGTCAATAGTGAACTACAAATAAAAAAAGACAACTAATAAATAAACCCGTAGCAACCGAAATATCAAAGTGCAAAACCGAAGCGCTATGAACTAATGTACCAACCTAATAGATAAACTTCAACATTTCATACTGAACGGAACAAAATGCAGCATAAGGGTAATTTCCATATTACCCATAGGAAATCTGGTAGGATCGTTATTGTTTACAATATATCTCCATCCATAGGCACTGCCAGGCCCATCTGTACTGACCGACCGCCGTGTCATCCTCCGCTAATGGTGTCATTGGATTAGTATCCAGGGGTGTGAGGTCAATGTACCGCTCTCCCAGCTGTTGTCAGTTTTCGTGACCTGGAGCCACTGCTACTCAGTCAAGGAGCTGCTCAGCTGGCGTCATAAGGCTGATTGCACCCCTTCCCAGGCCTAGCATCAGGGGAAAATCCCTGGCAGTACCGGGAACCGAACCGCGGTCCTCCGCATCAGAATCAGCTGGGCTGACTTTTCAGCTGGGTGTAAAAAATGGAAATGAACGCTTGCGGGGCAGGCCCGACCACCTTGGTCAAGGTCTTATTACATTCGACGCCACATTGAGCGGCCTGTGCGCCAGATGGGGATGAAATGATGAAGACAACACAACACCCAGTCCCTGAGCGGAAAAATCCCCGACCCAGCCTGGAGGTGGGGAGAAAACAGGACGGAAGGGGGGAGGGAGAGAGGGAACCTGGTGAAAGGACAGAGGAAGGGAGGGGCAGGTGAGGATCAGAGTTGCTAGGAGGGATAAATGGAGGGATAGAGGGCATCATCCGGCAGCGGAGTCGATGGAAGCCACCTTGGGAAAGGAAGGGTGTAGAGGTTGAGGGTAGGAGGGACACAATGGTGAAAGTGCGGCAGAGGGTGGGGTTTGGAGAGGAGAGGAGCAACCAGTTGATGAGGGGGATCAAGGCGGCAGGAGGTGTAGAGGACACAGATATGCTAGAAGAAAAGGAGCATATGGGGGAAGGAATCAGGTCGTAGAGGATCCGCATGGGGGACAGGAGGCGTATACAGAAGGCGAGGCGGAGTGCATGGCACTCGAGGATCCGGTGGGGACTTGTGGAATTTGGGGGGGGGGGGCGGATATCGACGCGGGACTGGCATAACAGAGGAAGTGATGGATTAAGGATTTGTAGGTGTAGCCAGAGGGGAGTTTGAGGAGTCGGAGTCAGTTGTGGGCTTCGGATTGGATAGAGCGGAGATGAGGGATCCAGGTGAGGTGATGGTCAATGGTGAGGCCAAGGTAGGTGAGGGTGGGGGTAAGCTGGACAAGACGGGTGCAGGTGGTAAGGGAGAAATCAGGGAGCCGGAAGGAGCGAGTGGTATGACCTGCAATGATTGCCTGTGCTTTCTGCCTGTGAGCATTCCCTATTGAAGGGTAGACACAGATGGGGCTCGGGTAGCTGTATAACCTCGCTATCTGTTGGCGAACGACGCTGAAACAATTGTCAGTACGTCTACTGTCCCCCAGGTGGCATAAGCCATCATCGAACCAAAATCGACCTCATGTTTCCAGGTGTAGTAATTTTTTTTTTTTTCTGGCAGTGTAAATGATCTAGTTGATAACGTCTGGAGCTCCATGAGATTTATCGCAGATAATAAGGTTGTTTATAAGAAGCCTGCAACGCCAGAAGACAGCAGCAAACTGGAGAAAAATCTGCAGAGAATCATATTTGGTGAAGGGACTGACATATAACCTTGAACGTTAGTAAATGTGACTTCCTGCAGGTAAATAAGCGAAGGGATCCAGTAACGTGCGATTACATTACAGGCAATGAATAACCATAATCACTAAAATACCTGGGAGAAACTGTCCGAAGCGACCTGAACAAATAGGGGAAACAGGATATTAGCAGGAAGAGTCTTAAGGAAATGTAATCCATCCACGAAAGCGGAAAAGTGGCTTGCAAAACACTTGTTCAACCGATTCTTGAGTATTGATCATTATCCTGTGACCCTTAGCAGGTTAAATAATAGGACAGATAGACATGAACGAATGAAAAGTGGCGCGTTTCCTTACGCGATCGTTTCGTCGGCGCGAGAGCTTTACGGAGATGCTCATCGATTTTAGTAGCAGAGCGCTACGGGGAAGGCGTTGTCCGTCACAGAGAGCTTTACTGTTGATATTCCTTCCTTGCACATACGTCTCGCAAAATGACCACAACGAGAAGATCAGGGAAATTAGAACTAATACGGGGTTTTACTGACAATCATTTTTCCCACGTGCCATTCACGAAAGGATTAGGGTAGGGGAGATCAGATAGTGATACTAGAATATCCTCCCACCGCCACACACCGTCAGCTGGTTTGCGGAGTATAAATTTAGATGTAGATGTATTTGCACGCACTCGAGGAGTGTAAAATTGACGCAGTTATACTTAAATGTCGCAATCATAATTGTTGTTGTTGTGGTGTTCAGTCCTGAGACTGGTTTGATGCAGCTCTCCATGCTACTCCAACCTGTGCAAGCCTTTTCATTTCCCAGTACCTACTGCAACCTACATCCTTCTGAATCTGCTTAATGCATTCATCTCTTGGTCTCCCTCTACGATTTTTACCCTCCACACTGCCCTCCAATACTAAATTCGTGATCCCTTGATGCCTCAGAACATCTCCTACCAACCGATCCCTTCTTCTAGTCAAGTTGTGGCACAAACTCCTCTTCTCCTCAATTCTATTCAATACCTCTTCAATAGTTATGTGATCTACCCATCTAATCTTCAGCATTCTTCTGTAGCACTACATTTCGAAAGCTTCTATTCTCTTCTTTTCTAAACTTTTTATCTTCCATGTTTCACTTCCGTACATGACTACACTCCATACAAATACTTTCAGAAAAGACTTCCTCACACTTAAATCTATACTCGATGTTAACACATTTCGCTTCTTCAGAAACGCTTTTCTTGCCATTGCCAGTCTACATTTTATATCCTCTCTACTTCGACCATCATCAGTTATTTTGCTACCCAAATAGCAAAACTCCTTTACTACTTTAAGTGTCTCATTTCCTAATCTAATTCCCTCAGCATCACCCGACTTAATTCGACTACATTCCATTATCCTCGTTTTTCTTTTGTTGATGTTCATCTCGTATCCTCCGTTCAGAACACTGTCCATTCCGTTCAACTGCTCTTCCAAGTCCTTTGATCTGTCTGACAGAATTACAATATAATCGTTGAACCTCAAAGTTTTTATCTCTTCTCTATGGATTTTAATACCTACTTCTAATCATAATTAGGACAAGAAACACTACATGTGATGCAACTGAAGATACACACTTGATCGGAAGTATTATGACAGCCTATGTAATGCGGAATTGACCGCTAGGTGTCACGAGAATAGGACCCACCGGTATAAAAGGAGGCGGGGGGTGTTGTACTGTCAGTCGAGAAGCTGTAACAGCAGAATATGTCTAGGAGAATTAGTCCTTCCGAACGTGGACTAATCATTGAACTTCACCTGAGTAACATTTTATCCTGCTAAGTCACCACAAGCGCACTGTTGGTGACTGAGAAGTGGAAACACGAAGGAACGAACACAGCTATACCAAGAACAGACAAACCTCTTGTACTGGAGGACAGGGATCGTCGAAGATTGCGGGGGATAGTTGTAATAATTCGCGTGATATCTACATCTACACTCCGCAATTCGCCTTACGGTACGTGTGGGAGGACTCGCTCCTGAGTGGGTACAACGCCACTGGACGGTGGATGACTGGAAAGGAATGATAGGAGGCGATGAATCATGTTACATCTTGTGGCAATCCAATAGAAGGATTTGCAGAGCGTTACCTGCAATCGTATGTAGTGTCGACAATGAAGTACAGAGGAAATGGTGTTACGGTATGGGGACTGTTTTTCGTGATTAGGATGTGGTCCCTTTACTGCGCTTAAGAAAACGCTTGATACGAAGGGATACGAACACTTTTTACAACAGTGCCTACTGCGCACCGTAGAGGAACAGTACAAAAATGGCTCTGAGCACTATGGGACTCAACTGCTGAGGTCATTAGTCCCCTAGAACTTAGAACTAGTTAAACCTAACTAACCTAAGGACATCACAAACATCCATGCCCGAGGCAGGATTCGAACCTGCGACCGTAGCGGTCTTGCGGTTCCAGACTGCAGCGCCTTTAACCGCACGGCCACTTCGGCCGGCAGGAACAGTACAGAGGCAATGATTGTACCAGCACGACAATGCACACTGTGAAAAGCAGCGCCTGCGAGGCAATGGTTGTGAATAATAACATTCCAGAAGTGCACTGGCCTGCCCAGAGTCCTCTCCTGAAACTAATGGAACGCCTTTGGGATGCGTTAGACCATCAGCTTCGCTCCAGACCGTCGCGTCCAACATTACTATCTCCTCTGGCTTTGGCTCTTGAGAGAGCCATTCTTCCTAGATATTCAGACACCTCATTCAGATTGTCTCCAGCAGAGTTTAAACCACCATAAAGACGATGGTTGGACACATCACTTATTAATGTCGACTAAGAGGGGTCCGGATACTTTTGATCACGTAGCGCACATCAAGATGTCGAGATGTATCGTACGATTTTAGTTTGTAAAATAAAGGAACGAAGCAGCAACCGTAGTCATATCTCGTCAGTCACCTGTAAACAAACAAAAAATTGCTATACTCACACAAACTCCTCTCCCACGATGGGAAACATGGGAAAAATAATGTCGAAGTAACTGTGTTCAACTCTGATAACCGGAAAGTGTCCTTGTTCTAACAAATTATTAAATTGCAAATCAAAAGTGGACTGAGCGAGGTGGCGCAGTGGTTAGCACACTGGACTCGCATCCGGAAGGACGACGGTTCAAACCAGCACCCAGCCATCCTGATCTAGGTTTTCCGTGGTTTCCCTAAATCGCTTCAGGCGAACGCTGGGACGGTTCCTTTGAAAGGACACGACCGACTTCCTTCCCCATCCTTCCCTAATCCGAATGGGACCGATGACCTAGGTGTTTGGTGCCCTCCCCAAATTAAGCAACCAACCAAAAGTCATATTGGAAAACACACAGACAGCTGTAAATTCAACCTCTTTACTACGGCCCCACTCTCAGCCTACAAGGTCATCATCAGCGCACAATACGTCTCATTATGGTATGCTCTGCTTCTAAATTTCTATCTTTGACATTACACATTTTAAATATGGAAGAAAATGGGAAGAGGAATTCCGCCTTATGCAAGACACCTTTTTCTGTTTTGTTTCACCCAGACATGTTTCAGCACATTTTGTGCTATCTTCAGTGGGTTATTTTTTTATTTTTTATTTTCTAACTTACATGATACTAAAAAGGTAGGAGACGAAATACTGGCGGAATTGGAGCTGTGAGGACGGGGTGAGTTTTGCTTGGGTATCTCAGTTGGTAGAGCACTTGCCCGCGAAAGGCAAAGGCCCCGAGTTTGAGTCTCGGTCCGGCACACAGTTTTAATCTGCCAGGAAGTTTCATATCAGCGCACACTCCGCTTCAGAGTGAAAATTTCATTCTGATTACATGATACTATCGAACATTTATTTTGGTAGCTATTCTGCTACACAATCTACAACTTCTCATGGTTTTGGTATTGTGGTGCTTTCTAATATGTTGTTGGCGAAGTGAATAGGCTGATTTCGTGACCTATGGTCGCTTGGCACTGCACTGCCTATTCACTTCGCCAACAACACATGAGAAAGCACACGATAGATTGTGTAGCAGAATAGCTACCAAAATAAATGTCCAATAGTATCACGTAAGTTGCCCGCCCGGTTAGCCGAGCGATCTAAAGCTCGGCTTTCCGGAGTGGGAAGGAGCGCCTGGTCCCCGGCACGAATCCGCCCGGCGGACTTGTGTCGAGGTCCGGTGAGCCGTACAGTCTGTGGATGGTTTTTAGGCGGTTTTCCATCTGCCTCGGCGAATGCGGGCTGGTTCCCCTTATTCCGCCTCAGCTGCACTATGTCGGCGATTGCTGTGCAAACAAGATCTCCACGTACGCGTACACCACCATTACTCTACCACGCAAACATAGGGGTTACACTCGTGTGGTGTGAGACGTTGGCTGATGGTATCCACCGGGGGCCGAACCGCACGATAACCCAGCGTTCGGTGTGGGGCGGAGGAGGGGTGAAGTGGACTGGGGTAGTCGTCGTGGGGTTGTGGACCACTGCGGCTGCGGCGGGGACGGAGCGTCTCTGTCGTTTCTAGGTCCCCGGTTAACATACAATACAATACATACAATCATGTAAGTTAGAAAATAAAAAAATAAACCACTGAAGATAGGACAAAATGTGCTGAAACATGGCTGGGTGAAACAAAACAGAAAAAGGTGTCTTTCATAAGGCGGAATTCCTCTTCCCATTTTGTAGCAAGCATGGACCTAACAAGAAGAACTGCATCACCACAGGATGATTAGAAGAAAATGGTCATTATCAAAATCATGATGGATTGCACGTAGGCCTACAGATGCTAAGGTGATGTTTTGTGGCCCAGTGACTGCCTTATAAACCGAAACCGCTAGCACAAAAGGTCTTTTGGCAGCTGACGATAGGTGTTCTAAGACGATTGTAATTAAATATTTTGCAGCTGAGAAGTACCGCCTATCGAAAACTGCTCGTGATATTTGCGCAGGAACTGTACTTGAAATTGACGACCTACTTCTGTGACGTGTTTGTATGAGGAACGGGCGCATTGGTGGGGAGATATTGTGAGCTAGCCACCGATTGGAGGGAGGTGAGGTGAGCTCCTGGCTGTGCCCCTATCGGCGCTCCATGGCACTACGCAGTGGGCCCCGACAAGTAATTTCCGGTGAGGAACATATTGTCGCCGGCGCCTCTCTATCGACCTGACCTGTGGAGCCGGACGCTTTGGAGGCGCCCGCATCTGCTGCAGAGTGTTTCCAGTGAAGCGTTGTATCTTGATTGGACTTTTTAACACTTTGAACTACCTTTTAAAGGATGAAACAGTGGCGTTACCAGAGAATCTACGTTGATATCTGTACTTACTTTTAAATTCTTTTATACATACATTAAGCTGTCAACTAGAACTTTAGCTACGACAGTCTCATTCTACAATAAAAAAAATCAACAGATTTCATTTGTTTAATACAGACAATTTGTACAGAACCCAGATGGCAGTTATAAGGGTCAAGGGACATGAAAGGGAAGCAGTGGTTGGGAAGGGAGTGATGATGGATGTTGTTCAATCTGTATATTGAGCAACCAGTGAAGGAAACAAAAGAAAAATTCGGAGTAGGTATTAAAATCCATGGAGAAGAAATAAAAACTTTGAGGTTCGCCGATGACATTGTAATTCTGTCACAGACTGCAAAGGATTGAAGAGCAGTTGAACGGGATGGACAGTGTCTTGAAAGGAGGATATAAGATGAACATCAACAAAAGCAAAACGAGGATGATGGAATGTATTCGAATTAAGTCGGGTGATGCTGAGGGAATTGGATTAGTAAATGAGACACTTAAAGTAGTAAAGGAGTTTTGATATTTGGGGAGCAAAATAACTGATGATGGTTGAAATAGAGAGGATAGAAAATGTAGACTGGCAATGGCAAGGAAATCGTTTCTGAAGAAGAGAAATTTGTTAACATCGAGTATAGATTTAAGGGTCGAATTCGTTTCTGAAAATATTTATGGAGTGTAGCCATGTATGGAAGTGAAACATGGACGATAAATAGTTTGTAGAAGAAAAGAATAGAAGCTTTCGAAATGTGGTGCTACAGAAGAATGTTGAAGATTAGATGGGTAGATCACATAACTAATGATGAGGTATTGAATAGGATTGGGGAGAAGAGAAGTTTGTGGCACAACTTGACTAGAAGAAGGGATCGGTTGGTAGGACACGTTCTGAGGTATCAACGATCACCAATTAAGTATTGGAGGGCAGCGTGGAGGGTAAAAATCGTAGAGGGAGACCAAGAGATGAATACACTATGCAGATTCAGAAGGATGTAGGTTGTAGTAGGTACTGGGAAATGAAGAAGTTTGCACAGGACAGAGTAGCATGGAGAGCTGCATCAAACCAGTCTCAGGACTGAAGACCACAACAACAACAACAATCCAGATAAACTATTAGAGATGTAAACACATCACGTATGTCATTGGATAGAGGAAGATTCGAAGTTTTGACACAGCTGCGCGGTTGTTTGCTTGTACCAACATGGCGAAAACATCACAAGAGAAGTTGTTTTGTGTTGTAATTTGCGCGAAGTCAATCCGATGTTTAACTGGAACGTGCATTTCGCCATCGATTCAGCAAGAAGGCGCATCTGCACGAGCAGATTTATGACTAGCATAAAAAATTCATTGAAGTTGGTTGCATACACAGAGGGAAGAGTACCGGCTGGCCACGCACGTGTGATGAAAATGTCGAGCGTATCCAAGATGCGTTCACACGGAGCCCTCGGTAGCGCACATGACGGGCGGGCCAGCCCTTCCAATTCCTGAAACAACGCTGTAGCGTATTCTGAAACGACGCCTGCTTAGGACGCCTTACAAGTTGCAGTAACTGCAAGAATAGTGTCCCAGCGACCATAATAGAATGTGCAAATTTTGCATTTCAGTTGTCCTGGATATGGCAGGGGACACTTTTTTTTCGAAAGACTCATCTTTTTGGACGAATCGCCGTTTCGTCCATCGGGTAAAGTAAACCGCCATAATGTAAGAATTTGGGGGTCACAAAATCCTAGCATCGTGTCGAACACGAAGGAGATTCACCGAAACAGAGAGTGTTTTGTGGCATTTCTGTTCACAAAATTTATGGCCTTTTTTTTTTCAGAAGGAACGCTAACAGGAATGTAATACCTGCCACGCTGCAAACTTCACAAAGATTCAATTGTTTTTCATTTTTATGTATGACGACGCCTGGCCTTACTTTCACCTTGAGGTGCGGCGTTATCTTAACACCACCGTCCCACAACATTGGATTGGAAGAGTTGGACAACAATATTTTGTTCATTGTTTTTGCCCTTCCAGGTCACTAGACCTCATACCTTGCGATTTTTTTCTGTAGTGGTACACAAAAGGCAGATTTTTCGTCCCACGTATGGCAGCTATTCTTCGAGAATTGATGAAGGTGACGATTCAATATAAACAGCGACCTGTTGATTTGTGTGTGAATGAAATGGACCGCCATTTCGATGTTTCTCGAGTAAAACACAGTGCTTATGTTGACTGTATGGCGTCTGTGCGAACATAAAACGTTGAACCTTCATCTATCCAGTAACTTTCACAATGTGTTTCTATCTTTTACAGTTTGGGTGTAATAAACAATTAAACTTTATTCTTCCTTTTTGAACCACCTTGTATTATCTTGTAATAACGAATCACAGTTGTAAAGAACACAACCATTACTTACATAATTGAACACGTAATATACATTCTGTGGCAGTGTGCAAAATGAAAATAAAACAACATGAAGCGAATCATACTGAATCACCAAGAAACGCAGGCCGTCAGCTGGCAAAGGTTCAAAAATGGTTCAAATGGCTCTGAGCACTATGGGACTTAAATTCTGAGGTCATCAGTCCCCTAGAACTTAGCACTACTTAAACCTAACTAACCTAAGGACACAACACATCCATGCTCGAGGCAGGATTCGAACCTGCAACCGTAGCAGTCGCGCGGTTCCAGACTGTAGCACCTAGAACCGCTCGGCCACTCCGGCCGGCGGCAAAGGTTCACATAAAATTAGTGAATTTATGGAAATTTAACTATAAGAAAAGTTGCGCAACTATTGTCACATAGCTGACAACATACTTCAGCGCTCTCATATTATGAAAACTGCCTTTATAACCTTTTAAAGAAAACACCAATTGAAATGAAGATTAGGATGAGATATTCTTAAAAGATTAAGAGCAGGCGTTCACAGCAAGTGGAACAGCGACCTTTAAGAAAGAAAAATGTGTTGCTGTCACAAGTTGCATACAATTTCCTTTATTAACAACTTTGCTCGTCAAACGCGAGCATCTCGAGAAGCTTTCAGTAGCCACCGGACCCACCTTAAAACGTATCTTCTGTGTACAGCGTCAGCGTCAGACATATTACGTATTATACTTGATCTCCTTGCACATATCCCAAGCTCTGCTTTTATGCCTTCGTTTCATAGCCTGTCTAATCTTGTGCAGCTCTCCACTTTTCAAATTTCATTTCTGCCGCTTGGATTCAACTTTCTTACAAGCAACCCCTTGATTGCGAAGTCCCAAAGGCCTATGGCGTTAACGGCATTCGGCGCTCCACGTGTTGTCTACCGTGCATCCACAATATTGGCTGCTAATGGCAACAGGGCGCGGGTCTGGAAGTATCCAATGGCAAGCGCAGCGTGAGGCTACGGCGTGTAGCTCAACTGCTTAGTCTACGGGTAACTAACAACAGTGCTGCAGTGCTAGTGGTGTCGATACAATGCAGAGCAACGGCAATGACAAAGAACGCAAACATGGAATTGTATCTAGAACAACGGTTGCCGAAGTTGACATTTCATCAGAAAGGAACCCAAGGAATTTTGCAGAGTCAAAAAGAAGTGGCAGCTGAAATATTAGCGTTTCTGCACGATGAGTCATTGGAGGTGTGGTGTAGTATATACTCGACTGTGCGGACAATATTCGTGAGGAGTACAATGATGCGTGCTTACCAAGTGAAAGTGATACTGAAACAGGTGTCGATCCGTGTAGTTCGTCATCGTTGTCGGGCAGAGAGCCATAAATCCCGTCTCCAGTGAAACGTGGCAAAGGAGAATCGTTGCCCAAGGAGCGAGTACTAAACATAGTTACGTACATTGAAGTTCATCCGCATCATAGTAAAAACATAATTATGAACAGATTTCAGATCAGCCCGCAGCAATATGACCGTATAGTGCATTAGAAAAACTACGGATATTCAAGGGAGGAGAAGGTGCACTTGTTACAAAAACTGGTGTTTGCGCGTGTCAAGGATGCTCGATACAATATACAGAATGTGCATGATAGTGACCTATTAAAAAAATGTCGTATGACTAGGGCCTCCCGTCGGGTAGACCGTTCGCCGGGTGCAAGTCTTTCGATTTGACGCCACTTCGGCGACTTGCGCGTCGATGGGGATGAAATGATGATGTTTAGGACAACACAACTCCCAGTTCCTGAGCGGAGAAAATCACCGACCCAGCCGGGAATCGAACCCGAGCCCTTAGGATTGACATACCGTCGCGCTGACCACTTTTTTTACCTCTTTTTTTCATTTTGTTCAATATTGTTCGTTGCATTTGGTCTGGGTAGACGTCACAAGTTGGTCGTTAATTCCTTGACTCAGTTTTTTTATTACAGAGAGCACACAGCCCTCTGACCGAACACGCTGAGCTACCGTGCCGGCACCAATCAGCTCCCAGGGGCGGACAGTGACCTATTATGTTATGCACGTCAAACTGCGGGCGAAATAGATTACAGTGATTTCCATGGAAGCCGTGGATGGTTGCATAGCTTTAAACTGTGCTACAGAATTGGAAGACGTAAGATAACGAAATATTCAACGAAGTTTCACCTTGACGATGCACAGCAAACTGCGGAATAGACGCGAAAACTTGTAGAAGAGAGAGACAAACTTATCCCGTCGTTCAGTAAGGAATTTGTTTTCTACTCGGAACAGTCGGGATTTGAAGAGAACATGCATATCAAAGGAACCCTGGGAATTAGAGGTACCAGTAGCAAAAAACAGTCAATACCGTCACTGCGCAATAGCGATGGAAATGTTACCGATGATGGTGCCACTAAAGCGGAGTTACTAAGTACGGATTTCCGTAATTCCTTCACGAAAGAGGACGAAGTAAATATTCCAGAATTCGAAACCAGAACAGCTGTTAGCATGAGTGACATAAAAATGGATATCTTAGGTGTTGCGAAACAACTCAAATCACTTAAGAAAGGCAAGCCTTCCGGTTCAAATGGCTCTGAGCACTATCGGACTTAACTTCTGAGGTCATCAGTCCCCTAGAACTTACAACTACGTAAACCTAACTAACCTAAGGACATCACACACATCCATGCCCGAGGCATGATTCGAACCTGCGACCGTAGCGGTTGCGCGATTCCAGACTGTAGCGCCTTGAACCGCTCGGTCACTCCGGCCGGCAAGTCTTCTGGTCCAGATGGTATACCAATCAGGTTCCTTTCAGAGTATGCACACACAATAGCGCCTTTCTTAGCAATCAGATACAACCGCTCACTTGACAAAAGGTCTGTTCCTAAAGACTGGAAAGTAACGCAGGTCACACCAATATTCAAGAAAGGAAATAGGAGTAACCCATTGAATTGCAGACCCATATCACTGACCTCAATTTTCAGTAGAATTTTGGAGCATATACTGTACTCGAACATCAGAATCACCTTGAAGAAAATGACTTATTGATATATAACCAACACGGATTCAGAAAATGTCGTTCTTGTGCAACACAGCTAGCTCTTTATTCCCATGAAGTAATGAGTGGTGTTGACAAGGGATCTCAGATCTATTCTATATTCCTAGATTTCCAGAAGGCTGTTGATACCGTTTCTCACAAGCGACTATTAATCAAATTGCGTGCATATGGAGTACCGTCTCAGTTGTGTGACTGGATTTGTGATTTCCTCTCAGAGAGGTGACAGTTCGTAGTGATAGACGGTAAATATCTGGCGTTCCATGGTAGTGTCATGGGCCCTCTGTTGTTCCTGATTTACATAAATAATCTAGGTGATAATCTGAACAGCCCCCTTAGATGTTTGCAGATGACTCTGTAATTTATCGTCTAGTAAAATCATCAGACGATCAATCCCAATTACAAAATGATCTAGAGAGAATTTCTGTATGGTGCGAAAAACGGCAATTGGCACTAAACAAAGAAAAGTGCGAGGTCATCCACATGTGTACTAAAAGAAATCCGATAAATTTTGGGTATACGATAAATCGCACAAATCTAAGGTCTGTCAATTCGACTAAATACCTAGGAAATACAATTACGAGCAACTTAAATTGGAAAGATCACATAGATAATATTATGGGAAAGGCGAAACAAAGACTGCGCTTCGTTGGCAGAACACTTAGATAGATGCGACAAACCCACTAAAGAGACAGCCTTCATTACACTTGTTCGTCCTCTGCTGGAATATTGCTGCGCGCTGTGGGATCCTTACCAGGTAGGATTGATGGATGACATCGAAAAAGTGCAGAGAAGGGCAGCTCGTTTTGTGTTATCGCGCAATACGGGTGAGAGTGCCACTGATATGATACGTGAGTTGGGTTGGCAGCCAATAAAACAAAGCCGGTTTTCTTTGCGGCAAGATCTATTTACGAAATTTCAATCACCAACTTTCTCTTCCGAATGCGAAAATATTTGGTGACACCCACATACGTAGGGAGAAAAGATCATCATAATACAATAAGAGAAATCAGAGCTCGAGCGGAAAGATTTAGGTGTTCCTTTTTCCCACGTGCCATTCGAGAGTGGAATGGTAGAGAAGTAGTATGAAAATGGTTCTATAAACGCTCTGCTAGGCACTTAAGTGTGAATTGCAGAGTAACCATGCAGATGTAGACAAAGTTGTATCAAGATCAATCAATATCAATGTCTTATTTATTGTGCTGCGAGAAGTTGGAGGTGCTCTACTCCCTACGATTCTTTCTCGTGTGCGTGATCTTGCATTGCCAGTAGGGAATATTTACGTCACTGCAAGCAAGAATAGGAAAACAGGCATAAGAGAACTTCAACTATGGTATGAACACTGCTTTAGTCAATAGCTGATCAAAATAACTTGCTTTTGCTTGATTCCTGGGCTGCGTATGAAAATCATACCCCTTTAGAGGAAATTATCCCTCCTGAAAAGCGTGTGACATAACAGTTCATACCACCTGGAAACACTGGAAAAATTCAGCCTCGGGATGTTTGTTTTTTCCGTGCCTATAAAACATAGTATCACACTATCTGCAGCTACGCTTTAAAGAATACCCACTGTCACGATAAGTTCCACGACACTAATTCGCATTCGGTTGCATGCCATCACAGTTTTATCAGTTATCATCACTCCGTTATGTATACTTTCTTCAAGAGGGGATACGTTGCTGAACGACCTGCACCGTTTGTAACTCCCAAGGAGTTCGCCTTCGATCTCGATGACGCGAACCTTTGTGATCACTGTGACGTGCCATTTTCCATTCGATGTTCGTGGTGCAAGTTAATGATTTGATTTGAATGTTTGTTGAATGTCGACGATGTGTGTTTTGTGAAGAGTAATACAAACATCCCATTGAAGGTTGATCTTTGCACCTCCTGGACACTCATTTTGTGTCGCCCTCCTGATGGTTACGGTGAGTCATTAGCAGCTAATATTTCTCCTGTCATAATTGTTACACAAAATTTTTAAATGAGCCTTACTAAAGCTTGAACTTCCGACCTCGCGCTCAAGGTATTCCCTATTAGCTATAACTCCATGAGTAATTCTATTTCCACCATTGTCAATGGATATAAATAATACCCAGTTATTGTTGACCGATGTAAATGCATTGTTGAATTTAGTCTTGAGGGTGTTAGTAGAACTGCCAATATTGTACTAGTTTTTCATTGTTATCATTATCATTATTATTATTATTATTACTATCAATATTATTTTATTTGTAGTAGTAGTAGTAGTAGTAGCTGTTGTAAAAGTAATAATAGTAGTAGTAGTAGTATATTTAACACTACCGACCCTGTAATGCGGCTTCTATGTTATGCTAACGTTATTTGAACCGTCAAGGAGTCTTGGTTATATGTAGCAGAGAGACTGAAAACCCTAATTTTAGCAGGTAAAGTAAATGTTTCAATAAAAACAAATGTTACTACGACTTCTGTAATCTTCGTGGAGCAGGTTTAATAGTGCATGAATTGCAGTTCCTTCCACAAACTGTAACAATGCCAAGACTGCTTAAAAGCTCTCGAACACCCCCTGTATCAGCCATATCTGTCTCAAATTGACTTGTTTTTCTTTTGGACATAGAACTGCAGGAGTTTCATTGGTTTCAGTTTGGAGTACAGATCGAAGGCCTGCTATCAAATGTGAGAACGCGTATGTACAGCCTTACAGTTGGATCTGCCATTTTAAAAACTTTTACCAAAATCTGGAATAGCTTTAAAGCAAGCTTTGTTATTTCTTATAAGTCTAGTGACTTGGGAAGGAATGTAGAGTCACCCTGTTGAGTAATTTTATGTTCGTCGCTGTTTTCAGTATCAGAATTTTTCAAAATTTTGCAAAATATTTCGTAAATCAGAAATAGTGTGAAGGATATTCATGCCACAGATGGATTGGAAGAATTTCTAAAGATATTTACTCTTCTTTGTGCGGAAAGGAGACAATAATTGGCCATATGTTTATGGCCGCTGGTCCTCTTATTAGGGTGGTTACCTGTCAAAAGCCTGAACAAACACCTTTTGAAGCGGGGGCCGCTGCGAGACGTGCTGGGAGAGAGTCAGTAAGGTTCTGGAAGATACTGACAGGGATGTGAAGCCACAGCAACTCTATTGCCGTGGCCAGCTGCACTAGATTCTTCGGCTGAGGACCAATGGCGCGAACAGCACTATTGAAGTGGTCTCACAGATTCTCGATCGTGTTTAAATTCGGGAGTTTGGAGGCCAGGAGAGTCCGGTAAACTCATTCTGGTGCTCTACGAACCATGCAAGCACACTGCGAGCTGCGTGACATGTTGCATTATGCTGTTGGTATATGTCATTGTGCCGAGGAAAAACAAATTGCATGCAGGGATGGTCATGATCCCCAAGGATAAATGCATGCTTGTGTTGATCCATTGTGCTTTCCAGAATGTGGAGAGCCCACAGTCCGCAAATTGCTGCAGATTTCAATGCTGGGTCATCGCAAGTGTCAGTGTGCGAACCATTCAATGAAACATCATCGATATGGGCTTTCGGAGCAGAAGGCCCACTCGTGTACCCTTGATGACTGCACGATACAAAGCTTTGCGCTTCGCCTGAGCATGTCAACACCGAAACTGGACTGTTGATGACTAGAAACATGTTGCCTGGTCGGACGAGTCTCGTTTCAAATTGTATCGAGCGGATGGACGTGTACGGGTATGGAGACAACCTCATGAATCCTTGGTCCCTGCATGTCAGCAGGAGACTGTTCAAGATGGTGGAAGCTCTGTAATAGTGTGAGGCGTGTGCAGTTGGAGTGGTATGGGACCCCTGATATGTCTAGATACCACTCTGACAGGTGACACGTGTGTAAGCATCCTGTTTGATCACGTGCATCCATTCATGTCCATTATGCATTCCGACAGACTTGGGAAATTCCAGCAGGACAATGAGACACTCCACACGTCCAGAATTTCTGCAGAGAGGCTCCAGGAACACTCGAGTTTAAAAACTTCCGCTGGCCCTCAAACTGCCCAGACATGAACATTATTCAGCATATCTGGGATGCCTTGCAACGTGCTGTTCAGAAGAGATCTCCACTTCCCTCGTACTCTTACGGATTTATGGACAGTCCTGCAGGATTCAGGGATGTCAGCTGCCTCCAGCACTACTTCAGACAGTAGTCGAGTCCATGCCACGTTGTGTTGCGGCACTTCTGCATGCTCGTGGGGGTCCTACACGATATTAGGCAGGTGTACCAGTTTCTTTGGCTCTTCAGTGTACATCTTCCACTGCTATTGCTGCCACGTGCCGTCTGTGAGTGGTTAACGCACGTTCACGTCGAATATAGACGGTGGTCACATGAACGTGACTGGACCGTGTGTAGTCGTCACGACATTGTGCTCACTGTAATTAGCGTAACCTTCTCTTTGCAGTTGTCGCTTGGAACAATTACTGCCAACTACTTTGTTGTTATGCGATGTACGCTGTGTATGTCCATTTCTTTCTCTTTTTTTTTCTCATCTTACTTGTCTGGTGCTGCCCGCCACCATTTCCTCTCCTGTGCCAGCCTCTTCATCTCTGAGTAGTATTTGCAACCTACTTCCACAATTATTTTCTGGCTGTATTCCAGTCTCTGTCTTCCTCTACAGTTTTTATCGTCTACAGCTCCCTCTAGTACCATGGACGTTATTCTCTTATACCTTAACAGATGTCCTATCATCCTAAACGTTCTTCTTGTCAGTGTTTTCCATATATTCCTTTCGTCTCCAATTCTGCGCAAAACCGCCTCATTCCTTATCTTATCAGTCCACCAAAAAACGTTCAAATGTGTGTGAATTCCTAAGGGACCAAACGGCTTAGGTCATAGGTCCTTAGACTTACACACTACTTAAACTAACTTATGCGAAGAACAAGATACACACCCATGCCCGAGGGAGGACTCGAACCTCCGGCGAGAGGGACCGCGCAGTCCGTCGGCATCAGTCCACCTAATTTTCAAAGCTCGTCTGTAGCACCACATTTCAAATGCTTCGATTCTCTTCCGTTCTGGTTTTCTCACAGTCCATGTTTCACTACCATACAGTGCTATGCTCCAAACGTACATTCTCATAAATTTCTTCTTCAAATTATGGCCTATGTTTGATAGTAGTAGATTTCTCTCGGCCAGGAATGCCCTTTTCACCAACGCAAATTTGCTTGTGATGTCCTCTTTGCTCCGCCCGTCATTGGTGATATTGCTGCCTGGGTAGTAGAATTCCTTAACGTCATCTACTTCGTGATCATCAATCCTGATGTTAAGTTTCTCGTTGTTCTCGTTTCTGCTATCTCTCATTATTTTGATCTTTCTTCGATTTACTCTCAGTCCACATACCGTGCTCATTACAATAATTCATTCCATTCAACAGATCCTGTAATTCTTCTTCACATTTATTGAAGATAGCATTGTCATCTGCGAATCGTATCATTGATATCCTTACACGCTGAATTTTAATTCCACTCTTAAGCCTTTCTTTTATTTCTGTCATTGCTTTTTCAATTTATAGATTGAGCAGTATTGGCGAAAGGCTGTATCCCTGCCTCATACCCTTTTTAATCGCAGCACTTCGATCTTGGTCTTCCACTCTAACTGTTCCCCCATGGTTCTTGTACATATTTATATTAGCCGTCTTTCCCTATAGCTTACCCCTATTTCTCTCAGAATTTCGAACATTGTGCGCAGTTTGACGTGTCCAGGTCGATAAATCCTATGAACATGTCTCGATTTTTCTGTAGTTTTGCTTCCATTAACAACCGCAACGTCAGAATTGCCTCTCTGGTGTCTTTACCTTTCCTAAAGTCAAACTTACCGTCATCTAACACATCTTCAAAATTCTTTTCCATTCTTCTGTATATTGCTTTTCTCAGCAATTTGAACGCGTGAGCTGTTAAGCTGATGCTCGCTCTTGTCATGCCTTGCAGTCTGGAATTGTGTGGATGATATTTTTCCGAAAATCGGACTGTATATCGCCAGGCTCATGCATCCTACACACCAATGTGAATAGTCGTTTTACTACCACTTCCCCCAATGATTTTAGAAATTCTGATGGTATATTATCTGTCTCTTTTGCCTTATTTGACGTTAAGTCTTCCAAAGTTCTTTTACATTCTGATTCTAATGCTGGACCCCTATCTCTTCTAAATCGACTCCTGTTTCTTCTTCTGTCTCATCAGAGAAATCTTCCTCCTCATAGCGACCTTCAGTGTACTCTTTCCACTTGTCCACTCTCTCCTTTGCATTTAACAATGGAATTCCAGTCGCAGTTGCACTCATAATGTAGCCACCCTTGCGTTTGATTTCACCGAAGTTTGTTTTGATTCGAAAACTAAAAGAAACAATGGAAGTCGCACTCCTCGCAACCCGCTCAGAATCTGCGGCCTGGCCTTCCCAGAAGCCGCAAGCTGTGCCGCCTCCGCCGGAATCACTGGAAAAGTTGGAAGTCTGGATTGCGACAACCGCGTAGAACTCGCGGTGTGTAAACTGAGCCTTAGGCCGCTGCCGTGACCAGAACGCCACATTGCCTCTTAGGTGACGTAATCTGCATAAGTTCCTGTGAAATTTTCTGTCACGATTAATTCTTATAAATATACTCTTTGTAAAGCTATCACAAATCAGTGAAAACACTGAGGTCATTGCTTACACAACATGGAATTTCCCCCCTTCCAACTATTCGCAGAAACACCCCACAATACACTGACACGTTTCAATTAGAGACCACTGCGTAACACACTGAGGTGACAAAGGTCATAGAATTGCGATACAGATGGCTGTAGTGTCAGGTACACGAGATATGAAATGACAGTGCACTGGCGGAGCTGTTATTTGTAATCAGGTGATTCACTTGAAAAGGTTTTCGACGCAGTTTTGGCCACGCGACGGGAATTAACAGACTATGAACACGAAATGGTAGTTGGAGCTAGACGCATGAGACATTCCATTTCGAAAATAACGAATTCAATATTCCGAGATTCACAATGTCAAGAATGTGCCGAGAGTACCAAATTTCAGGCATTACCTTTTACCACGGATAACGCAGTTCCCGACGGTCCTCACTTAACGACCGAGAGCAGCGGCGTTTACGTAGAGCTGTCAGTGCCAACAGACAAGCAACACTGCTTGAAATAACAGCAGAAATCAATCTGGGACGTACGACGAACGTATCCATTGTGATCGTGCGGCGAAATTTGGCGTTAATTGTTGGTTCATTGATTTGTGGGAAGGGACCAAAGGCGTTAATGGGCTGTGGTAGCATAACTGAACTCCTGAGCACATCGCTTGGATCCTGTACGAGTGGCAAACTGTGGCCTGATCTGATTTTTCCGATTTCAGTTGGTAAGAGCTGATGGTAGGATTCGACTGTGGAGCAAACCCCAGGAAGCCATGGACTCAAGTTGTCCATGAACCATTGTAGAAGCTGGTGGTGGCTCCATAATGGTGCGGGCCGTGTTTACGTCGAATGGACTGGGTTCTTTGGTCTAACGGAACCGATCGTTGACTATATATGGTCATGTTAGGCTACTTGGAGACCATTTGCAGCCATTCATGGACTCGCCATGTTCGCAAACAACGATGACAAGTACCAGGCCACAACTGTTCACGATCGGTTTCGTAAACTTTCTGGACAATTCGAGCGAATGATCTGGCCACCCAGGTCGCCCGACATGGATCCCATCAAACTTTTGTGGGACATAATCAAGAGATCATTTCGTGCACAAAATCCTGTACCAGAAACACTTTCGCCATTATGGACGGCTCTAGAGGCAGCATGGCTCTGTAATTCTGCAGTAGCTTCCAAAGACTTTAAATCCATGCCACGTCGATTTGCTGCACTATGCAGGAAAAAAGAGGTCCGACACGATGTTAGGAGATATCCCATGATTTTTGTCACCTCCCTGTAGAGAGAACACCTGTCGGCCTGATGACAGACTTCACACCGGAAGTGTTGAGCAGCCATGGTAATCCACCGATGCTGAAGCAACGGCCTCAACTCTTTTTAGGGATTGTTCAAAGCTGGGATGCTCAATTTGATTGAGGAAGACCTGCATGGGATCGATTATTGGTACAAGGATTGTAAATTGGCTCTGTGTGCAAGCAAATGTAACATAATGTGCATAAATAGCGGGAAGATCACTGGAAGCAGTCGTATCCAGTAAATGTTTGGGAGTATGTGCAAGGGGCCTTGTAAGAGGGACGACCACATAATTCTAATCATTGGAAAGGCAGATGCCAAACTGAGATTCATTGGAAGAAGCCTCAGGAAGTCTAGGTCACCCACGAAGGAGGTAGCTGACTAAACCCTCGTTCGGTCGATACTTTAGTATTGCTCGTCGATGTGAGACACTTACCAGGTGGAATTTATAAATGAAATAGAGAAGATCCCAATCAGAGCAGCCCGTTTCTTCATAGGCTCGTTTAGCAAGCCCAAAAGTATCACGGACATACTTAGCCGACTCCAGTGGCAGAGGTATAAGACAGGCGTTGTGTATGAGTTCCGAGAGCGTACATTCCTAAATTAGTTAACACGTTTATTGCTTCCTTCTACATATACAGGGTGTTACAAAAAGGTACGGCCAAACTTTCAGGAAACATTCCTCACACACAAAGAAAGAAAATATGTTATGTGGACATGTGTCCGGAAACGCTTACTTTCCATGTTAGAGCTTATTTTATTACTTCTCTTCAAATCACATTAATCATGGAATGGAAACACACAGCAACAGAACGTACCAGCGTGACTTCAAACACTTTGTTACAGGAAATGTTCAAAATGTCCTCCGTTAGCGAGGATACATGCATCCACCCTCCGTCGCATGGAATCCCTGATGCGCTGATGCAGCCCTGGAGAATGGCGTATTGTATCACAGCCGTCCACAATACGAGCACGAAGAGTCTCTACATTTGGTACCGTGGTTGCGTAGACAAGAGCTTTCAAATGCCCCCATAAATGAAGGTCAAGAGGGTTGAGGCCGGGAGAGCGTGGAGGCCATGAAATTGGTCCGCCTCTACCAATCCATCGATCACCGAATCTGTTGTTGAGAAGCGTACGAACACTTCGAATGAAATGTGCAGGAGCTCCATCGTGCATGAACCACATGTTGTGTCGTACTTGTAAAGGCACATGTTCTAGCAGCACAGGTAGAGTATCCCGTATGAAATCATGATAACGTGATCCATTGAGCGTAGGTGGAAGAACATGGGGCCCAATCAAGACATCACCAACAATGCCTGCCCAAACGTTCACAGAAAATCTGTGTTGATGACGTGACTGCACAGTTGCGTGCGGATTCTCGTCAGCCCACACATGTTGATTGTGAAAATTTACAATTTGATCACGTTGGAATGAAGCCTCATCCGCAAAGAACCCGGGACCCCGTGCGCGGGAAGCGAGAACGCTACCGCAAGACCACAAGCTGCGGACACATGCGAGGAACTCTTGGATTATATCGCTCCTCACCAGTTATTACCTTTTCATATAGGATGCCGAACTAATAAATTCCTCCTGGCAACAGCAACGCTCTCTCTTCAACAACGCGTCATCTCAGATTCAGTAAACATGAATGTCCACGGATAATGTAAGCAGATACTGTAACCAGTTGAGTCTAAATTTGCACTGTCCGTTAGTGTAGGACCTACTGTCTCCTTTCAGCTGCAGAGTGTAATGCCTGCTCTGCAACGGTTTGTACGTCGCAGTGTGGTTTTCAGAGAGTTCGCTGTTCACACCGGAAGGAAATGTAACTGTAAAATTAAATGGTTTAATTTTATTCTTCTTCGTAGCACAGGTCACTAACTTATGCTTGAGCATTCGTTTTCGTCTTGACAGAGTTGGCGGTACGATTCTTGATGGTGCTAGAAATAATCCAGCCAGCATTTCGCTGCGAAGGGGAGGAGAAATGGCGTACAGTTCTTGATTGCCAGGCTCAGCACCAGTGTCCACCTGTCCGCAGTGCCTCATGAAAGGAGGGAATGCGACACTCCTTGGTTGAAGGCATCAGCCTGGAGTCCCTTTGGCATCGGCGTACCCAGCGAGGGGCTGGGGAGGGCAGCTACTACCACCCACCACTTCCCCTTCTAATTCCAGGAAAAAAATCTTCATAAACTACTTCGCATCCTGCTGCCAGACAGACAGAAGTCTCATTTCAGTGTCAGTTTAAATAAAGCCAAGACGTGTAATGGATACTGACTAATACCATGTGTACTAGGGAGCCATTTGTCGTTAAATCTAAAACCATTCCGCCATTAAACGCAAAGCTAGTATCAACTGCCTCCTCTCCCCCCCCCCCCTTCCCTCCCCACTCCCACACCCACCCCCCACCCTCAAATATTCTCACCGCCTGACATTCTGTGCATTTGAGAAGAGTAAGCTTGGCGCTGCATTGGGTTTCGACCTCTCCCTCTGCTCATCACTATCAAGAGCCCTACCACACTCATCTCAGCCATCTGAAACATACAGCTACACCTAAGGCAGCTGACGCGTAAGCCGTCCAAATGTCATAAATTATAAAACCTCTGTATCAGGCTACATGACTTGATACAATTTTCAGTGGCCATTTTTATTCAGTTCCACGGGCATCTGCAATTATATTACTAAAAGGCTAGCCCAGTTCATGGTGCACGGAGCCTGTTGCAGGCCTTCGGGGGCAACATATTTCATATTGCTATTGCTCGAATTTAAAAATTTAAGAATTATAATCTTAAGCTAAAAGATTAACACAGATGACAAGTATTACAGTTAGGAACTGTGTACATGATGTGAGTCAGTGTAACTCACTTACCTAGAATGTACTCATTCAGTATTTGAAAATGAGAGACTTAGGGGCTTCCAACAAAGTTTACCTATATTTTCAAACCGTTTCGAAACTTTTTCTCGCTCACACTCCCTACAAAATAATGAAAAGGAAAGAGTTTATCGCATACTATGTCTTTGCTGTTCATGTAGTAAAACTTCAGCATAAGAGAAGACGTTTTAATTCATTGCAGAATGTGTTGTGAATAGAGTTTAAAGTAGAGACAAACTATTCGCAACATATTTCGCAATAGTAACCACATGTACCACTGAATGTATCTGCAAAATCATATTTTTGTCCATTTCATAGCTCAGGAAATATGGCGCCGGCCGGTGTGGCCCAGCGGTTCTAGGCGCCACAGTCTGGAACCACGAGACCGCTGCGGTCGCAGGTTCGAATCCTGCCTCGGGCATGGATGTGTGTGATGTCCTTAGGTTAGTTAGGTTTAAGTAGTTCTAAGTTCTAGGGGACTGATGACCTCAGAAGTTGAGTCCCATAGTGCACAGAGCCATTTGAACCATTTTGAAATATGGCGCTATAAAGACTGAAATGAGAGGAAAACTAGTTTTTGCTTAAAATGGAGCGCAAATTATCCAAACTATACTCGTCCAGGATTTGATAATAAAAGCACATAGCGACTTCCATGAAATTTTTAACATAATTCCAAAACTTTCCTAAAATGTTTCTCGCCTCTTGCTTAGGTTCAGATATTTATCAAATTGACTCATTTGTAAAGTAAGCTGACGTTTGAAAATGTTTTACACTTAAGAGATCTATTCTTTAAAGAACAGGGTTTTACTGGTTGTCCCTGTCTAGATAAAAGTACCCCACTGATTTGATGAGCATGAAGCGAAAGAGGAAGCAAAACATCTTCCTGAATCTCGACATTACCTACCAAAGTTGGACAAAAAAAGTTGCCCATCACTCTCTGCTAACACCTCTCTCAAGTGTAGGAACAGTTTCTTGCAGAGTTATTATGTAAAATCCCATTGAGCACCGAACAGAACCAAAAACGGAATCTACGTCCACTCAACGGGAAGACACGTTTAGACGTGCTGGACCCGCTCCTCCCTGCGCTCAAATAAAACAAAACTAATCATCTTTAATTTTCGTCCACCCCGGTAGCTGAGTGGTCAGCGTGACATACTGTCAATCCTAAGGGCCCGGGTTCGATTCCCGGCTGGGTCGGAGATTTTCTCCGCTCAGGGACTGGGTGTTGTGTTGTCCTAATCATCATTATTTCATCCTCATCGACGTGCAGGTCGCCGAAGTGGCGTCAAATCGAAAGAGCTGCATCAGGCGAACGGTCTACCCGACGGGAGGCCCTAGCCACACGACATTTCCGTTTATGGCTCCCCTGCGGTTTCCTTCCCTTCAACCTTTCTCACCCCCCTCATAGCTCCAGATTAATCGTACTGGGAGTGGGATTAGATAAGGGCCAAAACTTGAAGTAGTGATTTGTTTCGTTTTGTTTGTCTTTTTTTACTTAGGGCAAAAGTGGCGGTGGCAATTTTCCTTCCTTCTTTTAATCCCTTTTCTACTCGACAAAGAAAGATACTCAAATAAATAAATAAAAATAAAAAATAAAGATCGATATAAAGAACCGGTTATTGATATCCACTTTTTGCGAAATTAATTTACTGACTGTGAATTTCTTGACATCAGCTGTATTAGGAATAGATCTACTACTGAATAATGACATAAAAATTTATGTCAGTTCAGGACTCGAACTCGCATTCCCCACTTATAGCGACAGATCGCCTTAACCATTTTGGTTATCCGTGCACACTTGCCGAACTGACGGAAACTTCCATAAGTCACATTGTCAGTCACCTGAATTCATCACATAATGCTCACAACATTATCTGGAAACCCGTAACGGGCAAAATGAGACACGAGTAATCGAGACCAGTATCGTTATCGTCGTGTGCCCTCCTCGGCTTGTCCTACTTACATGCATGTCTGTAAGAACTGGCATTGTTGACAGTCCACAACTGTACGAAGAATTTCTAATTAATTCTCTCGCCGCGAATTCCTTGACTTGAGCTGTATTAGGTATAGAAGTACTATGCAATAGTGGCATGCATGCAAGCACTACAGTTATATGAATGTCTGGTGACTCTTATTTCGGACATGTGTGGTGGAGAGGGATTCGAACCAGGGACCTCCTGCTTACAAGGAAGTTGCGTTAACAACTGCGCCACCTGGACACAGTGTTTATGGCAATTGCGCGGACCATCTCGGCGCGCCTCTCGGTCGAATCACATTCCCACCTAGCGCCACAGCCCATGCTCGCTACTTTGAGATTAGGAGATCTCGGCTTCGAATCCCGGTCTGGCACACATTTTCACTCGTCGCCGCTAACTCCGCATACAGTCCCGCTGCAGCTGACATCAATAGTCCCTTCCCCTTCCTTTCCTTTCTCCCTCCTCCACCTTCAATTTACGTAACACACAGGGTGGTCCACTGATCGTGACCGGGCCAAATGTCTCACGAAATAAGCGTCAAACGAAAAAACTACAAAGAACGAAACTTGTCTCGCTTGAAGGGGGAAACCAGATGGCGCTGTGGATGGCCCGCTAGATGGCGCTGCCATAGGCCAAACGGACATCAACTGCGTTTTTTTTTTAAATTAGAACCCTCATTTGTATTACATATTCGTGTAGTACATAAAGAAATATGAATATTTTAGTTGGACCACTTTTTACGCTTTGTGATAGATGGCGCTGTAATAGTCACAAACATATGGCTCACAATTTTAGACGAACAGGTAGGTTTTTTAAATTAAAATACAGAACGTAGGTACGTTTAAACATCTTATTTAGGTTGTTCCAATGTGATACATATACCTTTGTGTACTTATCATTTCTGAGAAGGCATGCTGTTACTGCGTGATTACCTGTAAATATCACATTAATGCAATAAATGCTCAAAATGATGTCCGTCAACAGCAATGCATTTGGCAATACGTGTAACGACATTCCTCTCAACAGCGAATAGTTCGCCTTCCGTAATGTTCGCACATGCATTGACAATGCGCTGACGCATGTTGTCAGGAGTTGTCGGTGGATCACAATAGCAAATTTCTTCAACTTTCCCCACAGAAAGAAATCCGGGGACGTCAGATCCGGTGAACGTGCGGGCCATGGTATGGTGCTTCGACGACCAATCCACCTGTCATGAAATATGCTATTCAATACCGCTTCAACCGCACGCGAGCTATGTGCCGGACATCCATCATGTTGGAAGTACATCGCCATTCTGTCATGCAGTGAAACATCTTGTAGTAACATCGGTAGAACATTACGTAGGAAATCAGCATACACTACACCATTTGGGTTGCCATCGATAAAATAGGGGCTAATTATCCTTCCTCCCATAATTCCGCACCATACATTAACTCGCCAAGGTCGCTGTTGTTCCACTTGTCGCAGCCATCGTGGATTTTCCGTTGCCGAATAGTGCATATTATGCCGGTTTACGTTACCGCTGTTGGTGAATGACGCTTCGTCGCTAAATAGAACGCGTGTAAAAAACTTGTCATCGTCCCGTAATTTCTCTTGTGCCCAGTGGCTGAACTGTATACGACGTTCAAAGTCGTCGCCATGCAATTCCTGGTGCATAGAAACGTGGTGCGGGTGCAATCGATGGTGATGTAGCATTCTCACAGCGACGTTTTTGAGATTCCCGATTCTCGCGCAATATGTCTGCTACTGATGTGCGGATTAGCCGCGACAGCAGCTAAAACACCTACTTGGGCATCATCATTTGTTGCAGGTCGTGGTTGACGTTTCACATGTGGCTGAACACTTCCTGTTATCTTAAATAACGTAACTATCCGGCGGACGGTCCGGTCACTTGCATGATGTCGTCCAGGATACCGAACAGCATACATAGCACACGCCCGTTGGCCATTTTGATCACAATTGCTATACATCTACACGGTATCGACCTTTTCCGCAATTGGTAAACGGTCCATTTTAACACGGGTAATGTATCACGAAGGAAATACCGTCCGCACTGGCGGAATGTTACGTGATACCACGTACTTATACGTTTTTGACTATTACAGCGCCATCTATCACAAAGCGAAAAAAGTGGTCCAACTATCCGCATAAACTCCCGATACAGCTGGCGTCAATAGTCCCTCCCTCTTCCTTTCCTTTCTACCCCCCTCCACCTTCAATTTACTTAATAAGTGCTACGACTACAACATCAGTCTCGATGCCTTGTTGTCTCATTCTCCATTTTTCGGGAACCCAAGAAATGTTGCGGGCATTATATAGGTTATGAATTTTGCGGACTGCCTTGTAAGGATGCAGACAGTGTGACATATGGAAGTTTGGATGAACCTAAGGAGAGTGCACAGATAGCAGAAGTGGTTAAGGCGAACGCTCGCGATAAGTGTGAAATCCAGGTTCGAGTCCCAGACTGACATATGTTTTCCTTTCTCGCTCTTAGGTAGTGCAACTTTACCTAATGCAGCTGACGTCAAAGGACTCGCAATCAGCAAATAAATTACGAAATACTTCGTACAGCTGTGTATCGCCAATAGTGTCTGTTCCTTCAGACAAGCATGTAGGGACGTTTATTTTCGCTATCCCCACTTATGAGTAGTTTTTGCACAGTGAAGTAATCAGTCCCATCGTATTTTATTGAAATTGTGCATACTTTGTTAGGGCTCAATGTCAGGGCGTCAGCAAGGTAGCTACTGGTGAGGTGCTTTCGTAGATTACTCCAAGGATGACGGAAAGGGTTGGTCACAGGCTTGATAAACATCCACCCCGTAAACCGTGGAAAATGCAAACAGGGAGCAAGTTGTTGGGCTCTAAAGACCACTATGTCGAGTGTCCAATGAATTCCGTCAGTAAATAATTTCTGCGTCTCTGCGGAACAAAGATGTACAAGACTCGCTGGAACGACGTCGCCTCCGAAAAGGCAGGAGGGCGACTGTGTGAGGGAAGCCCGCGGCAGAAGTGACGTACCGCGGAAGCGGTCTGGAAAGGTCGGCAGCTCCGGGAAGGTGGCCTGCGGTCAGGAAGAGAGGAAGCAGAGCTGCAGCCCGGCGGAAGCGACTTGCCAGGTGGAGAGGAGGGGGCTGAGCCAGTGGTGTGCGTGTGTTTCAGCGTGCACACCTGGGACGAGGGCCGGCGCGTCGTGGCTGCAGTGGCGCGCCTGCTGGGACTGCACCCCGAGGCCTTCTCGCACGTCAGGTGAGTCCCACACAGACACACAAGAAACGGGAACAGTGCTCAACACGAGCAAGTTACGGACAAAGTGAAAAAAATGGACATCCACATCTACATATACACGAGCACGCTGCAGTTCACACTCAAGTGCTTGGCAAAGAGTTCATCGAACTACACTCAGACTCTTTATCTGCCGTTCCACACTCTAACAGTGCGTGGGAAAAACGAACACGTAAATCTTTCCGTACGAGCTCTCATTTCTCTTATTTTAAAACGCTGATGTACGATTCCTATGTACCAGGAGCGTTCAATAAGTAATGCAACTTATAGTTTACTGAAAGCAGGTTGGTTTTATTAAGGATTCCAGAACACCATTTTATTCCTCACTTTCTTTCTTTCGTTTACGCCATAGTCCCGCAGCGATCGCAGGGTCGGCGTGGTTACAACGGATTTGGCAGTGCTAGTGTTAGGGATGGCCGGATGCCCTTCCTGCCGCCACCCCGTACTCACCAGGACGGAATCAGTGTACCCCAACTGTCTGCGTCAAGTGTAAATCGTGAAATAGTGCGGACATCTGGCAAATGTCTGCAACGCGTAACTGAGGCGGAACGTGGAGACCAGCCCGGTATTCACCTAGCAGGATGTGGAAAACCACCAGAAAACCACATCCAGGCTGGCCGGCACACCGGCCCTCGTCGTTACTCCGCCGGGCGGATTCGATCCGGGGCCGGCGCGCCTACCCGAGTCCAGGAGGCAGCGCGTCAGCGCTCTCGGCTACCCTGACGGTCAGCCATATTATTCCCCACTATTCTCCAATATAACCTTCCTTCATTGCGGCGACCTTACTGGGAGAGCCTGTATACCTGCATAACACTACTCTACTGGTCGACGTCGGAGCCAACTTCTTGCTGCACCAATAGCCTCCCTCGTAACCCGCAAGCACTTCCACACGTAAGGTCTTTTGTTGCTCTGTATGTCATCTGTTTGGAGGCGAGGAACCCGGCAGACACACACCTTTAAGGGGGGTAGGACGTCAAAAAGGCCGACTTGAAGCTGGAGGAGATTTTACACTACAGGCCATTAAAATTGCTACACGACGAAGATGACGTGCTACAGACGCGAAATTTAACCGACAGGACGAAGATGCTGTGATATGCAAATGATTAGCTTTTCAGAGCATTCACACAAGGTTGGCGCCGGTGCCGACACCTACAACGTGCTTACATGAGGAATGTTTCCAACCGATTTCTCATACACAAACAGCAGTTGACCGGCGTTGCCTGCTGAAACGTTGTTGTGATGCCTCGTGTAAGGAGGAGAAATGCGTACCATCACTTTTCCGACTTTGATAAAGGTCGGATTGTAGCCTATCGCGATTGCGGTTTCTCGTATCGCGACATTGCTGCTCGCGTTGGTCGAGATCCAGTGACTGTTTGCAGAATATGGAATCGGTGAGTTTAGGACGGTAATACGGAACGCCGTGCTGGATCCCAACGGCCTCGTATCACTAGCAGTCGAGATGACAGGCATCTTATCCGCATGACTGTAACGGATCGTGCAGCCACGTCTCCATCCCTGGGTCAATAGATGGGGACGTTTGCAAGACAACAACCAACTGCACGAACAGTTCGACGACGTTTGCAGCAGCATGGACTATCAGCTCGGAGACCGTGGCTGCGGTTACCCTTGACGCTGCATCACAGACAGGAGGGCCTGCGATGGTGTACTCAACGACGAACCGGGGTGCACGAATGGCAAAATGTCATTTTTTCGGATGAATCCAGGTTCTGTTTAGAGCATCGTGATGGTCGAATCCGTGTTTGGTGACATCTCGGTGAACGTGTCATCGCCATACTGGCGTATCACCCGGCGTGATGGTATGGGATGCCATTGGTTACACGTCTCGGTCACTTCTTGTTCGCATTGACGGCACTTTGAACAGTGGACGTTACATTTCAGATGTGTTACGACCCGTGGCTCTACCCTTCATTCGATCCCTGCGAAACCCTACATTTCTGTAGGATAATACACGACCGCATGTTGCAGGTCCTGTACGGGCCTTTCTGGATACAGAAAATGTTCGACTGCTGCCCTGTCCAGCACATTCTCCAGATCTCTCACGAATTGGAAACGTCTGGTCAATGGTGGCCGAGCAACTGGCTCGTCACAATACGCCAGTCACTACTCTTGATGAACTGTGGTATCGTGTTGAAGCTTCATGGGCAGCTGTATCTGTACACGCCATCCAAGCTTTGTTTGACTCAATGCCCAGGCGTATCAAGGCCGTTATTACGGCCAGCGGTGATTGTTCTGGGTACTGATTTCTCAGGATCTATGCACCCAAAATTGCGTGAAAATGTAATCACATGTCAGTTCTAGTATAATATATTTGCCCATTGAATACCTGTTTATCATCTGTATTTCTTCTTGATGTAGCAATTTTAATGGCCAGTATTGTAATTGCCACTACCTATACTTTTACAAATAAATTCATAAAACTTTGTTAGCATGACCAGGAAGGATTCAGGATTCACACTTATAGCAGTGGAAGTTAAAAAACATAGCAAAATGAATTTTTTGTAGTTGTGAAACTTCATAATTTTTTCACTTACTATTGGCTGCATTTCTTGCTACAGGTACACTTTTCTTCATAAGTGAGAGAGATTCTTCGATGAATTTTGCACAGCATACAAACCATACTTACAGGTGTATGAAACTCTAGAATTTTCCAAATCTATTAAAAACCGTCGCAAATTGAGATAATTAACTATAAAATTTGAGTTTTTTCTAAACATGGAGTTTAAAATGTAACGGCTGATAATTTTTTCATAAATTAAATAAATTCTAGAGTTTCTTACACCTTTAAGTATGGTTTGTGTAGCCCGCCCAGTTAGCCGTGCGGTCTAAATCACGGCTTTCCGCGTGGGAAGGAGCGCCTGGTCCCCGGCACGAATCTGTCCGGCGGACTTGTGTCGAGGTCCGGTGTGCCGGCCAGTGTGTGGATGGTTTTTAAGGCGGTTTTCCATCTGCCTCGGCGAATGCGGGCTGGTTCCCCTTATTCCGCCTGATTTACACTATGTCGGCGATTGCTGCGCAAACAAGTTCTCCACGTATGCGCACACCACCATTACTCTACCACGCAAACATAGGCGTTACACTCGTCGGGTGTGAGACGTTTCCTGGGAGGGAGGGGGGGGGGGGGTCTATCCTCTCTCCACACGTATATACCCTTTACCCTGCCCTCAATTTAGCAGCACTCTACTCTACCTTCCAGTTCCTGTTCGCACTGAAGCAGTTCTTCTTTGGGGCAGTCTATTGCAGTTTAAGATAAACGGTTTCTATAAGTTTGGCAATTGTCATAGAACAGCCCACTACGGCTTCCACTTTCGTTTACAACCACACTCTCCAACTGACACATTAAAATGCGTCACACTAAATAGAAAGCGTGCGCTAATATAATATTCCCACCCATTACCCATCCAACAGAAATCGCACATTGCACTATAACCATTAGTGAGCCTAACGTCGGGAGTGTGTTCCTTCTCCTTCCTTCACACTCACTAAGCCTTAACCCAATTGATCCACACTTGCGCAAACACTACTTAGATAAATGTTTTCCCGAAATCCTATCACTCCCTCCGATTTCTCGAACACTGTTCTCGCTGCCATGCTGTTCACATCAACTTACTATCCTTAACAAGAATCTTTTGCTGTCACTTCATATTATCATTCTTTTCTACCCACATTAAAACCCATGTATAACCTTCACATTCTGTGAACTTGGTTGCATTGTTTCTCCTTAATGTCTCCAACCACAACAATCTGTTGCTCCTATTCTTACATGTCCCCTTCCCCACTCCTCTCTTTCTGTTTCCAAATCCCCAGTTCGGGAGAATTACCGCACCTCCATCCTGCACCAAACATCCCTCACATAACAACCATACGACCACCAAATCCACCCCGTATCTTACCCTGGTGTCTAATGTGGTGTTGTGTTCTTGTTGTCGTTAATGATAATGATGATGACAGTGATGATGAAAGGAGTTTAGTGATGACGATGTTGATGAAAGGAGGAGAACGAAACTCTATGTCACCACATAGTCGGCTCGTCTCGTATAGCACCAAGGAGGCCGCCAAGCCTAATAGATCCAACTGACGGACGGTTCGCCATGTCCTCTCTCAATGGGACACTGTAGAGTGATTTGAGTTTGACGTCACGTCTGGTGATCAGGAATTTTACACCACCATCACTTCTCCCCTTGACAGTGAAACGCAGGTATCACCTTTGCAAGTCGGACCAACTACCCCTGTACCAAACTCCAGCTTACAAGCATGTGTTAACCATCTTGCCTGTGGATAAGAGTAAAATCAATAGTCTGAACACATGAATTTTTGATGTGTTCGGCTCCGTATACAATTTCCGTGTCGTCAGTTAAATTAACTTGAGAACAAGAGAAGCATGTATTGCATTCAGTAACAACTGTAGAACATTCACTTCTGTTTAAATACTTGTCCTAGCCAAATAATAAAACGTGAAAGCTTTGTTTTCAAGTAATTTATCGTCAAGTCAATCAAGTCAATTCTAAATTGTTGTAAAACACATCTAAAACCGAGAGAGTAGTCAGCTAGGAATTTTTGTGTCCTGTGTTTTCCTCATCCACGTCATGAATAGAATGTAACGTGTTGCATTATCAAAACCCAAATTTACAACCAAAATAAATCACTGAAATATTCAAGCTTATAAACCCAATGAATGAAATAAAAATACATGAATATTAAGCACAACATTTGTTTGGTTTACTCTTATTTCACTCAAGATGTTACGGTATAAATAGATTTACTACTGTGAAGCTTCATGCATCTGCAAGAGAGAGATGAAAATGGGTGCAGTGTGAAAGTTCTTTCACCGTCGCAAGATTTTGCAGGTGAATGAGTAAAGCACCACAGTCTTCCTTCAATGAGTTCCTCTTCTGTTTCAGTTTTACTATGAGGAAGCGTTTCAGAAATTCCAAATACTATTTGGCAATCTGATGTTTATAGTAGAGCTCACGCATAACCCCTTAGTGCCCAAATTAATTTTTGTTAATTTTTTTTATATTTGTTACTTTTACCTTGTACGATATATGTAATGCTGGGTACTGTTGACAGCAACATACGTTTATATGAAGAGGTTACACATATTTTACTTAGTGAAATAAATTATACAAGAGACAGATCAGAAATCAAAAACAAAACCCTTGTATAATAAGCAGCAAAACATTCAAAACACAGTCCCACTTTTCATTTCTTGAGACCCCAATGCCATATCCTGTTATAGATATTTGTCCTGTACTCAGTCACATTTTTATCAATGCGAACAATTCCACCTATGTGCTTGTTGTACTCCGTCAGAATGGAGGGTACAGAAACTTTAGCGTGTTTTCCTTGAACTCTGAGAACATTAGATACTGTTGTATTTTATGATGCAGAAACAAAGGAGTTTTCATGCCATTTGCACAGAAACAGACCACTGTTTGTGGTAGAATGAACGATACCTCTTTCATGTTTCTGTTTCCTTCTTCTTTGGAAGCGAACATTTTTGAAGAATTCCAATTACTCTCACGGTTCCAATGCCCCCGAAACCTTCTTCTCTAAGAACAGTTAACAAATTGAAACTTGTAAACGGGATGTCAAAATAGAAGTCAAAATGGAATTAAAAATTATTATAGTGCTCTCACTAAGCTTAGTGTTACTGTTACATAACGCTGAAAATTGTAGTACAGGTCCCTGTGATACAAATGATATCGCATAAATTTCAATAAATGACATGTGATTGCTGGTTTCTTAATTTAATTTAAAATGTTTGAACCTAAAGGACAAAATGTTTTAATTGTTATATTTACTCTGAATCCATGGTGCGACGAGATTCTGGCCGTAGAAAAAATATTTGAATTCAGTTTCAAGTTGTTCCCGGTACTGAACTGCTTCTCATAAGTACTAAAACAAGACTGAAGGAATAATGTTCAGTAATCCTTCAATAAGCATAAGAAGAGCATAGAAGTTCATTGTTGTCCAAACTGCATTTAACTCCAGTCCTGTCACGTGTACCATTAATGTAACGCTGGGCTCTAATGGTTAATAACGTGGCCCCTACAATGAAACCTGAGCTCCAGGAACACTCTCCTAAGTTTGAATAGTTCCGCTGGCCACCAAACTCCCCAGGAATTACCGTTATTGAGCATATCTGGGAAGCCTTACAACGTGCTGTTCAGAAGACATCTCCATACCCTCGTACTCTTACGGATTTATGGACAGCCCTGCAGGATTCATAGTGTCAATCCCCCCCAGCACTACTTCAAACATTAGTCGAGTCCATGCCACGTCGTTTTGCGGCACTTCTGCGAGCTCGCGGGGGCCCTGCACGATATTAGGCAGGTGTACCAGTTTCTTTGACTCTTCAGTGTACATTGCCAGTCTCGCAGTAAGCAGGATTGTCTGCTATGATAAATTCTTAACCTTATTTTATTTTAGGATATTTCCTGGTCGTGTGTGATCGATCTGATTTTGCTTTCGCTGATCCTTTGTTTATGCATCTATTTCTTCTTCGGTACTCTAGTGAGGACGTATTTATTTTGGACGTCCATATTTGTTGAATTATTGGTTGTACTGACATAACCTATTAATACGCTCATTTACAGTTTCGCTAGCTGTACCTTACAAGTTATATATCTGTTTGCGCTTAGGCTTTATTTATCGAAGTGCACCTCTCTTGCTGTGCGGTATCCATTTACAAGGAACCCTCTCCATTACCGTTATTATGTCCGCTAATAGACCACCTACGCGGCACATACCGAGATATTTTATGCGTAGGCCTACGTTAATACTAATACTTGACATATATGGTGTCTGTTATTTCAGATATGTCTGAAAGAACAGACACCATTTTGATCCATTAGCCAGTATGAATTAAGACGCAGAGGAATTACGGACATTGGCTGCGAGCAGGCACTGATTGAAATCAATGGGAAAAGTTGCAAATCTGTGCCGAACTGGGTCTCCTGCTCGCTAGGCGGATGTTCTGACCACTAAGCCATCCAGACACAGTGGTCATCGCAGCTGCATGAACTAACCTGGCACATCTCAACTTATCCACTCACTACTAATGTAGTGTCCCTTGCCCATTATCCTCATTATACGCAGCATTTCGCCGATTCCCGTCCGAGTTCGAGGTGCAGAGTGAAAATTTCATTCTGGGCACATCTCTCAGGCTGTGGTTAAGCCATCTCTAGCCGCCCGGTTAGCCGTGCGGGAAGGAGAGCCTGGTCCCCGGCACGAATCCGCCCGGCGTCCTTGTGTCGAGGTCTGGTGACCCGGCCAGTCTGTGAATGGTTTGTAGGTGGTTTTCCATCTGCCACGGCGAATGCGGGCTGGTTCCCCTTATTCCGCCCCAGTTATACTATGTCGGCGATTGCCGTGCAAACAAGTTCTCCACGTACGCGTACACCACCATTACTCTGGGGAGTCCACCTGGGGCCGAACCGCACAATAACCCTGGGTTCGGTGTGGGGCGGCGGAAGGGTGAAGTGGACTGCGGTAGTCGTCGTGGGGTTGTGGACCACTGCGGCTGCGGCGGGGACGGAGCCTCTCCGTCGTTTCTAGGCTCCCGGTTAACATACAATACAAGCCATCTCTCCGCAGTAGTCTTTCTTCCAGAAGTGATGGTTCTGCAAGTTTCGCTGGATAGCTTCTGTGAAGTTTGGAAGGTAGGAGACGAGATACTGGCGGAAGTAAACTTGTGAGGACGGTCGTGAGTCGCGCTTGGGTAGCTCAGCGGTAGAACACTTGCGCGCCAATGGCAAAGATTCCGAGTGCGAGTCTCGATCCAGCATACAGTTTTAGTCTGCCAGGAAGTTCCATATCGGCGCACACTCCCCTGCAAAGTGAAAATTTCATTCTGTACATCATCTTCTTTTAAGTATTCTGCTATCAAATTGTGCGTATTTGTATCGAATCTTTAGAATCAAGTGGTAACAGTTCTTTGTAGTGGTAAACCCTTTGCATCCAATGTCCTTTACAGTACTGTTTGTGAATCCTTGTACTTAGTGCACGCCAGTATTGCATGATTCAGATCGTCCATGTTAGATCAGTGTAAAAGCGTACTGTATAGATTACGCAGTATAATCAAATACTGAAATGAAACCACTGCCGTCTGGCAATCTTTGAATTTTTTCAGTATCAGAATTTGACTAACGCAGTTCACACAGTAACTGCCATCTTCTGAACTGATGCCGTGTTGTCTCTTCTTCTTTTACGACGTGCCGTTCTGCATCTCCGTAACGTTCGGCAGTGAAGTCCGAGAGTGCTTCGTGTGTAATCTCAGCACGTCCGGTAGCTCGAATGTCTTACTGTTTACAGAGATACATCCTTTTGTCTGAGTCGCAATAAACTGTATAGGGGTTACGTTCCAGTTGTACGGCTGTAACGTACCGACATCACTCGCAGCCTTAGCCGTTTCATGAACAGTGTAGCAGTCTACAACGTAAGCTTTAACCTGTTCAAGTAATCGGAGCTAAATTGCAATCTGGTCGACGTTGGCTCTCATTTCCACAGTCATTTTATGTCTTACTTTCTTCGTGGTTTTCGTAGCCTGAATTCAACCGTGACGGTAGATGCAAATCGTTGTCCACAGTAACAATATAGGGGGTTCTGTTTTCAGCAGCACATACTGGACCTTTTCTGAACACTTCATCATTCATGTTGTCACTATAATCTCCAGCAGGTTTTGGCTGAAAGTCACAAGAATCACACTCCATTAAAGCGCTATTACTACCTATACTGAAGTGACAAAGAAACTGGTATAGGCATGTGTATTCAAATACAGAGATATGTAAACAGGCAGAATACGACACTGCGGTCGGCAACGTGTGTATAAGACAACAAGTTTCTGGCGCAGTTGTTAGATCTGTTACTGCTGCTACAATGGCAGGTTATCAAGATTTAAGTGAGTTTGAACATGGTGTTATAGTCGGTGCAGGAAAAACGGACACAACATCTCAGAGGTCGCGATGAAATGGGGATTTTCCCGTATGACCATTCCACGAGTGTACCGTGATACAGGAAGCCGGTAAAACATCAAATCTCCGACATCGCTACTGGCGGTAAAAGATCCTGCAAGAACGGGCCTAACGACGACTGAAGAGAAGTGCAACTCTTCCGCAGATTGTTGCAGATTTGAGTGCTGGACCATCAACAGGCGTCAGTGTGCGAACCATTCAAAGAAATATCATTGATATGGGCTTCCGGAGCCAAAGGCCCACTCGTTTACCTTTGATGACTTCACGACACAAAGCTTTACACCTTTCGAGATCAGGCATTACCTCTCATCACGGAAAACGCAGTAGCCGACGGTCTTCACTTAACGACCGAGAGCAGCAGCGTTTTCGTAGTTGTCTGTGCTAACAGACAAGCACCACTGCGTGAAATAACCCTGGAAATCAATGTGGGACGTACGACGAACATATCCGTTAGGACAGTGGTGCGAAACTTGGCGTTAATGGACATGGCAACAGATGACCGACGAGAGTGCCTTTGCTAACAGCATAACATCGCCTGCAGCGCGTCTCCTGGGCTCGCGACCATATCGATTTGAGCCTAGACGACTGGAAAACCGTGCCCTAGTCAGATGAGTCCCGATTTCAGTTGACAAGAGCTGATGCTTTGATTCAACCACGGCGCAGACCGCACGAAGACATTGACCCAAGTTGCCAACAAGGCACTGTGCAAGCTGGAAATGGTTCCAAAATGACGTGAGCTCTGTTTATATGGAATGGACTGGATCCTCTGGTCCAATTGAACCGATCATTGACTGAAATGGTTATGTTCGGCTACTTGGAGACCATTTGCAGCCATTCGTGCGTTTCATGTTCCCAAACAATGGTGTAATTTTTAGGGATGACAATGCACTATGTCATTGGGCAATGATTAGGCCACCCAGATCGCTCGATATGAATACCATCTAACATTTATATGACATAATCAAGAGATAAGTTCGTGCACAAAATCCTGCAGCGGCAACTCTTTCGCAGTTATGGACGTCTATAGAGGCAGCATGGCTCCATATTTCTGCAGGGGAGTTGCTAAGACATGTTGAGTCCATGCCATGTCGAGTTGAATTATACGCCGAGCAAATGGAGGTCCGAGACGATATTAGGAGGTACCTCACCACTTTTGACACCTCAGTGTACTTGTAATGTTTGCAGCGTGGGCAGTGAGAATGCTTTCTCAATAAAAATGGTACAAATGGCTCTAAGCACTATGGGACTTAACATCTGAGGTCATCAGCCCCCTAGACTTAGAACTACTTAAACCTAAGGGTATCACACACATCCATGCCCTAGGCAGGATTCGTGCCTGCGACCGTAGCAGCAGCGCGGTTCTGGACTGTAGCGCCTAGAACCGCTCGGCCACAGCGGCCGGCTCACAAGCTGATGTTAAGAATGTATAAAGAAAGTGTTTAAATGCTGTTCCAGCTCACTGTCCACCAGTGGGCCTGGGGCGTCACCGTGTGCGACAGTTCTGGATCGGCCAAATGCTGGCGAGCAGGGTCACCGCAGTGGTTCGCGCATGCGGCGAAATGTCGTTATACCGCCGTCTGGCGGGCAACGTATACCAGCTGCGCCTGCCGGCGAGAGCTGTGAGGCATTGGGCAGCATCCGCGCCGCGAGGGTAGCGTTATAATAGCCTAATTTAAATAGAGAGTCGGACATATCCCCTTGCTGACAAATTTTATGAAGATCAGCAGGATAATTACGCGTGTTTCCCCAATGTTCTGAGTCAGATGAAAACCATCTCCAGTGAAGAGATCTGTTATCGTTAGTTAAAATTTAAGTCCTGTAGGATCCTCTATAGGTCTGCTGTTCTCACCAGAATTCAGTTACAGACTTTTTGACGTACAGGCAACAATTACCAGTATATACGCTGAAGTGACAAAAGTCTTGGCGTACTTCCTAATATCGTGTCAGATCCTTAGCCCGGCGTAGTGCAGCAACTTGACGTGGCATGAGCTCAACAAGTCGTTGCAAGTCCCTTGCAGAAATACTGGGCCATGCTGCCTCTGCAGCCGTTCATAATTGCGAAAGTGTTGCAGGTACAGTATTTCGTGCAGGAATTGACCTCTTGATTATGTCCCATACTATTCGATGGGATTCACGTCGGGCGATCTGGATGGCCAAATCATTCGCTCGAATTACCCAGAATGTTCTTCAAACCAATCACGAACAACTGTGGCCAGGTGACATGGCGCATTGTCATCCATAAAAATTCCATCGTTGTTTGGAAACATGAAGTCCATGACTGGCTGCAAATGGCCGCCAAACATAGCCATTTGCAGTCAGTGATCAGTTCAGTTGGACAGGAGAACTCAGTCCATTCCACGTAACGTCAGCCCACACTACTACGGAGCCACCACCAGATTGCACAGTGCCTTTTTGACAATTTGGATCAGTGGCTTCGCAGGGTCTGCGCCACACTCGGTCTTACCAAGTGAAATCGGAAAATTCAGACCAGGCCACGGCTTTCCAGTCGTCCAGGGTCCAAGCGATGTGGTCACCAGCTCAAGAGAGGCGCTGCAGGCTGTGTGCAGCTGGTATACGTTGCCCGCCAGACGGCCGTATACCATTTAGCCGCATGCACGAACCACTGCGGTGACCTTGCTCGCCTGCATTCGGCCGATCCAGAACTGTCGCACACGGTTACGCCCCAGGCGTCAACTGTTTGCCAGCCCCTGCCCACTGGTGGACAGTGAGCTGGAAGAGCATTTAAACACTTTCTTTATACATTCTTAACATCAGCTTGTGAGCCGGCCGCTGTGGCCAAACGGTTCTAGGCGCTACAGTCCGGAACCGCGGTGCTGCTACGGTCGCACATTCGAGTCCTGCCTCGGGCATTGAGGTGTGTCATCTGTTAAGTAGTTAACAGAGGCACTCGCGTTGATCGTTTACTGCCACACTCCATTAACGCCAGATTTCGTCGCACTGTCCTAACGGATGCATTCGTCGTACGTCGCACATTGATTTCCGCATTTATTTCACGCAGTGTTTCTTGTCTGTTAGCACTGGCAACTCCACGCAAACGCCACTGTTCAAGATCGTTAAGTGAAGGCCGTCCGGCACTGCATTGTCCATGGAGAAATGTAAATGTAATGTTGAAATTCGGTACTCTCGGCACACCTTGACACTATGGATATGGGAATATTGAATTCCCTGACGATTTCCAAAATGAAATGTCCCATGCGTCTAGCTCCAACCACCAACCCGCGTTCGAAGCCTGTTAATTCCCGTCTTGCGGCCATAATCACGTCAGAAACCTTTTCTCATGAATCACTTAAGTACAAGTGATAGATCCGTCAATGCATTGCCCTTTTACACCTTGTGTACACGATACTGCCGCCATTTGTACACTTGCATGTCGCTATCAGATGACTTTTGTCACCTGACTGTAGAATCATATTTTATTCATGGAAAATCATTTTTGTTTCCTCTCCCAAAATCAATTAAATATTTCAGAGCAGATGAAGAGTGTTATTCTTTCGTACCTATCTCAAAAACTGTAGCGGTGAGGGCTTTTTTTTTTTTTGACGTTTTGTATAGTTTTTAGTTTTAGTTATGTCACGTTCCGTAGATCATTTTCCCGATTATTTTATCGATTGATGTGGAACAAGTCAGATTACAGGATATATATATATATATATATATATATATATATATATATATATATATATATGAGAATAGTGCTAGTATTAATGTTACTGAAATTTTAGTTCTACACATGCAACTACATTTAGAGGTACAATTTTTTTTTATTATTTATTTATTAATTTTTGCCATTTCTGAAACAGAAACTCGTCCATGGAGTAGAAGGAGTTGTCCTGAAGAAATGATTCTAAGCTAGATTTAAAACTTGATCTGCTACCTGCCAGACGCTTTATATTCTTGGGCAAATGATCAGTTCTAGTTTTAGTTATGTCATGCTCCGTGATCGTTTTCCCGATTATTTTATCGATATGATGTGGAACAAGTCAGATTACAGGATTTATATACACACATGAATAGTGCTAATATTAGTGTTACTGAAATTTTTAGTTCTACACGTGCAACTACATTTAGAGGTACTTTTTTTTTTTTTTGCCATTTATGAAACAGAAACTCGTCCATGGAGTAGAAGGAGTTGTCCAAAAGAAATGATTGTAATCTAGATTTAAAACTTGATCTGTCTGCCAGACACTTTATATTGTTGGGCAAATGATCAAAGACTTTCGTTGCTGAATAATGTACTCCTTTTTTAGCAACGGCTTCAATAACGAATAGGAAAGGTCATTTAATAATGTATTCTATTGGTTCATTATTTTGACTTTTGTTCCTGTGGAAATCGTTGAATAAGAGTGAATTAGATCTTTAGGGTTTTAGGGTTGGTGATGTTGGAGATCAGAAGTCATAGTATAGTGCAGTATGTCGTTCTAAACATAACTCTAGAGTATAGACCAACAACAGTGTGTTGTGTATTCTGTGTTGCAGAGTGGATCTGAACGAAGTGACATTCAAAGTGGAGCCCAATAAGCTCGGGCTCAACGCTTCGGAAGTGGCCAAGCGGATTGGTAAGTGTACTTCACAATTTTATAAGTCGCCTAATATCCAGCGAGGACATTATTATAACAAATCATATCTATGCTTTCAATAATGGGTCCTTTATTATCTTCACTTCTTCTTTTTCCTGGCCTTGTCCCGTGTCTTCACGGGGTCGGCATGCTGAACTGGATTTCGCAGGTGTTAGAGGTTGGCCGGCTGTCCTGCCTGTCATCTCGGTTCCTTTATTATCGTTCTGTTAGAAAAGTCCAACAGCCCCACAATTCTGTGGGGTTTATGATCCATAGTATATAATATAATTTTGCATATAATTCATTTCCAGTCTCATTAATTAAAACTTCTGGGCTAAGAGGGCGGGGTCAAACAGTAGAAATTTTTGCTCCTGATGTTTCGTTGGCAACTGTGGGAAACAACTTCCGAAATGAGTAGCCCGCAGTTGACAACCAAGCATCAGGAGAAAGAATTTGTACTGTTCCACCACGGCCTCTTAACTCGGAAGTTTTAATTATTGGAGATACCGGCCGTGAAAGCCTACACGTCATGAATACCTTGTCTGATCAGAAGTATCTGGACGTCCGTATGTAATGTGGAATTGACCACTAGGTAAGGCGAGAGGGGGGCCCCTCACCATAATTGGAGGACGAAACCATTGTGTTGTCAGTAGCGAAGCAGTAACAGCAGACTACGTGGGTAAGGTGAGCTCAGTGACTTCGAATGTGGACTAATGATTGGATGTCATCTGAGAAATAAAACTGTCAGGGACGTTTCATCCCTTCTAAAGCTGCCCAAGTCGACATTGGCGACGTGATTGTGAAGTGATGGAACGATCGCAATTAAAAACAGATTGGACAGGCCCCACTGAACACTGCAGAGGGTGTTTGTAAAATACTGCGTGAAATTACCGGAAGAAATCATTTGTAAGCTTCAAAGTGCTACCAGCAGTCTAGCTAGCACAAAGACTGTGCTTAGGGCGTTCTAAGAATGGGGTACGGTGATCGAGTACCTTCTCATAAACCATACATTTCTCTAGTCAGTGCTAAGCGACCACTGGACAATGGATTACTGGAAACGAGTGATTTGGATTGATGAATCATCCTATACCCTGTAGCAATCCAGTCAAATGGTTCGGTTTTGTCAAATGCCTAGAGAATGTACCCTGCCATCATGTTTAATGACAGCAGTGAAGAATGGAGGAGATGGTGTTATGATATGGGGGTGTGTGGTTAAGGTGTGACTCCCTTATTATGCTTCAGAAAATACTAAATGTGGAAGGATCTGATCACTTTTTACAACACTGTGCACTGCATATAGTGGAGTAACAGTTCAGAGACGATTATTGTTTGGTCAGCACGACAGTGCACCTTGTCATGAAGCAGCAGTGTGAGGCAGTTGTTTGTGGACAATAATATTCCTGGAATCGACTGGCCTGCCTGGAGTTCCAACCTGCACTCAATGGAACGCGTTTGGGATGAGTTGGAGCGTCGACCTCGCTTCAGACCCCAGCTTCCAATAACATTACCTTCTTTGGTTTCGGCTCTTGAGAAGAATGAGCTGTCATTCCACCACAGACATTCAGACACCTCATTGGAAGTGTCCCCACCAGAGTGGAAGTCATTATGAAAGTGAATGGTGGAGACATCCTATATTAAAGTCCACTAATAGGGGTCCAGATACTTTTTATCGAATAGTGTATGTTGCTGATGATTGTTTAACGAAAAATGCTTGTCACTGGTAAGAAAATCACTTCGAGAGTTTTTAACTGAATCAGTTGCAACAAATATATTCAATAATTTGGCATTACTTTTTTTTAAAAAATATTCTTTCGTGAATATTTATGCACCCTTCCGTTCTCGAGAACTACATGCAAGCGCCCACATTTTCTCGAGAATGTACTGATGTAGTATACCATAGTCTTTTTTTCTGTAAGCGCGGGCCTCGATCTTTTCTCTCTTCTTCTAATTAGTCAACAATAAGAAATCAGACGATAGTCAGGTGTACTTGTGTACTGGTTTCTAAAGGTCAACACTCCTCGCTGCTTGTGGGACTGTACGTTGTCATGAAGAAAATAGTGATGTCTTTTGAACTGAAAACGTATTTAAAATCGATGTCGGGATTCAGTCGACGTAATTTCACACCTCTATAACTCTGATAAAAATAGGCATTTCTGGGTCATATTTATCACATTTTAAAGAGAAAGGTTGAAAGTTTGTTATCTCTTCAACATTTTGGCAGCTGAACAACACACTCGGGAAAACAAGTAAAACGAATCTACTATTTTCGGCTTAGTGCATTTGATACGAGTTCGTAAATGGACTAATGTCTCAAGATATTCATTATGCAGTCCATTATTTTGAAGAGGAGTGTAGGTCCGTTTGTTCCAAGTCAGAAGGTCTAAGTATGAAACCTAGATCTCAGGAATGATTCAAGGCTGATTGTCACAAGTCTCGATAATGAAGGAGAAATGTAACCAGAAGTACATATTAAACATTTTTTGTATTTTTGAAAATGTTATTTACGTCCAAAGAATGCCACCACATAAGCAGACCATAAGACTTATACGAGTGGAAGAGTCCAGACTACGATACAATGTAGCCTGTGTTCACTACATTCCATAGTTTCCATTTAGATTAGTTATTATAAGTGACATTTTTTCGTAAACATTGTTGGTATGTGGTTACATCACGGCACCACAGTAGAGCTTCCTAAGTCGTTTTCAAGCTAGCAAAACTATTTCATCTTTGTTTGCCTGCAGATAACATCAAGGGAAGACTCAAGGATGAAACAGCAGTGGAAGTAACATCTGCTGGCATCGGTGATAAGGTGAGTCTCATCTTGACGTCCATATTGTTGTATAGCTACATTAGGTAGTAGGGAAGAGCTCATGCTATTTCAATCCTTACCGTACATCATGCCATCTCCAGCTCATGCAAATCTTGGACGTTAGCTAGAAAGTTTTCTGACATGTGGCAATCAAAACAGAAATATTTTGGTGTCTAAAAAAGGGCTCTGAGCACAATGGGACTTAACAGCTATGGTCATCAGTCCCCTAGAACTTAGAACTACTTAAACCTAACTAACCTAAGTACATGACACACATCCATGCCCGAGGCAGGATTCGACCCGGCGACCGTAGCAGTCGCGCGGTTCCGGACTGCGCGCCTAGAACCGCAAGACCACCACGGCCAGCATTTTGGTGTCTATTCCGGGTTTTCCACAGCAGTATTATTGCATACAAACACAGTTTCACCTGTACTTTCTGGTAAAAGAACAGCATGTCTTATATGTTATACTATCAATGCCGGAATATATTTTCCGTAATAGCTGATATTTGGACTGAAACAATGTTTTCGAAAATCCATGTACATGCTCACAGCAAACTGCATCAGGATGTGTAAGAAATGACACTGTAATGTTCATCTTGCCACAGTCGGCGGGGCCCACAAATATTAGTTGTATATTGTCAGGCGAAATTGGACTTTCCTTTCTTTTTCTGAAGTATTACTATGAAGACAATTTGAAGAGAGCGTTTCACTATCTAGACATATTGACTACATTAGCAGACAAGTGACTTTACAGGGAGAAAAAAAAACATGACTTACACTTTTTTATTTACTGTGCAATATAAACTTTTGTGTATATATATATATATATATATATATATATATATATATATATACTCCTGGAAATGGACAAAAGAACACATTGACACCGGTGTGTCAGACCCACCATACTTGCTCCGGACACTGCGAGAGGGCTGTACAAGCAATGATCACACGCACGGCACAGCGGACACACCAGGAACCGCGGTGTTGGCCGTCGAATGGCGCTAGCTGCGCAGCATTTGTGCACCGCCGCCGTCAGTGTCAGCCAGTTTGCCGTGGCATACGGAGCTCCATCGCAATCTTTAACACTGGTAGCATGCCGCGACAGCGTGGACGTGAACCGTATGTGCAGTTGACGGACTTTGAGCGAGGGCGTATAGTGGGCATGCGGGAGGCCGGGTGGACGTACCGCCGAATTGCTCAACACGTGGGGCGTGAGGTCTCCACAGTACATCGATGTTGTCGCCAGTGGTCGGCGGAAGGTGCACGTGCCCGTCGACCTGGGACCGGACCGCAGCGACGCACGGATGCACGCCAAGACCGTAGGATCCTACGCAGTGCCGTAGGGGACCGCACCGCCACTTCCCAGCAAATTAGGGACACTGTTGCTCCTGGGGTATCGACGAGGACCATTCGCAACCGTCTCCATGAAGCTGGGCTACGGTCCCGCACACCGTTAGGCCATCTTCCGCTCACGCTCCAACATCGTGCAGCCCGCCTCCAGTGGTGTCGCGACAGGCGTGAATGGAGGGACGAATGGAGACGTGTCGTCTTCAGCGATGAGAGTCGCTTCTGTCTTGGTGCCAATGATGGTCGTATGCGTGTTTGGCGCCGTGCAGGTGAGCGCCACAATCAGGACTGCATACGACCGAGGCACACAGGGCCAACACCCGGCATCATGGTGTGGGGAGCGATCTCCTACACTAGCCGTACACCACTGGTGATCGTCGAGGGGACACTGAATAGTGCACGGTACATCCAAACCGTCATCGAACCCATCGTTCTACCATTCCTAGACCGGCAAGGGAACTTGCTGTTCCAACAGGACAATGCACGTCCGCATGTATCCCGTGCCACCCAACGTGCTCTAGAAGGTGTAAGTCAACTACCCTGGCCAGCAAGATCTCCGGATCTGTCCCCCATTGAGCATGTTTGGGACTGGATGAAGCGTCGTCTCACGCGGTCTGCACGTCCAGCACGAACGCTGGTCCAACTGAGGCGCCAGGTGGAAATGGCATGGCAAGCCGTTCCACAGGACTACATCCAGCATCTCTACGATCGTCTCCATGGGAGAATAGCAGCCTGCATTGCTGCGAAAGGTGGATATACACTGTACTATTGCCGACATTGTGCATGCTCTGTTGGCTGTGTCTATGTGCCTGTGGTTCTGTCAGTGTGATCATGTGATGTATCTGACCCCAGGAATGTGTCAATAAAGTTTCCCCTTCCTGGGACAATGAATTCACGGTGTTCTTATTTCAATTTCCAGGAGTGTATATATAATAGAAGGAAACATTCCGCGTGGGAAAAATTATATATAAAAACAAAGATGAGGTGACTTACCGAACGAAAGCGCTGGCAGGTCGACAGACACACAAACAAACACAAACATACACACAAAATTCAAGCTTTCGCAACAAACTGTTGCCTCATCAACAAAGAGGGAAGGAGAGGGAAAGACGGAAGGAAGTGGGTTTTAAGGGAGAGGGTAAGGAGTCATTCCAATCCCGGGAGCGGAAAGACTTACCTTTGGGGGAAAAAAGGACAGGTATACACTCGCACACACGCACATATCCATACACACATACAGCCACAAGCAGACATATTTAAAGACAAAGAGTTTGGGCAGAGATGTCAGTCGAGGCAGAAGTGTAGAGGCAAAGAAGTTGTTGAAAGACAGGTGAGGTATGAGTGGCGGGAACTTGAAATTAGCGGAGATTGAGGCCTGGCGGATGACGAGAAGAGAGGATATACTGAAGGGCAAGTTCCCATCTCCGGAGTTCGGATAGGTTGGTGTTGGTGGGAAGTATCCAGATAACCCGGACGGTGTAACACTGTGCCAAGATGTGCTGGCTGTGCACCAAGGCATGTTTAGCCACAGGGTGATCCTCATTACCAACAAACACTGTCTGCCTGTGTCCATTCATGCGAATGGACAGTTTGTTGCTGGTCATTCCCACATAGAATGCATCACAGTGTAGGCAGGTCAGTTGGTAAATCACGTGGGTGCTTTCACACGTGGCTCTGCCTTTGATCGTGTACACCTTCCGGGTTACAGGACTGGAGTAGGTGGTGGTGGGAGGGTGCATGGGACAGGTTTTGCATCGGGGGTGGTTACAAGGATTTGAGCCAGAGGGTAGGGAAGGTGGTTTGGGGATTTCATAGGGATGAACTAACAGGTTATGAAGGTTAGGTGGACGGCGGAAAGACACTCTTGGCGGAGTGGGGAGGATTTCATGAAGGATGGATCTCATTTCAGGGCAGGATTTGAGGAAGTCGTATCCCTGCTGGAGAGCCACATTCAGAGTCTGGTCCAGTTCCGGAAAGTATCCTGTCACAAGTGGGGCACTTTTGTGGTTCTTCTGTGGGAGGTTCTGGGTTTGAGAGGATGAGGAAGTGGCTCTGGTTATTTGCTTCTGTACCAGGTCGGGAGGGTAGTTGCGGGATGCGAAAGCTGTTTTCAGGTTGTTGGTGTAATGATTCAGGGATTCCGGACTGGAGCAGATTCGTTTGCCACGAAGACCTAGGCTGCAGGGAAGGGACCGTTTGATGTGGAATGGGTGGCAGCTGTCATAATGGAGGTACTGTTGCTTGTTGGTGGGTTTGATGTGGACGGACGTGTGAAGTTGGCCATTGGACAGGTGGAGGTCAACGTCAAGGAAAGTGGCATGGGATTTGGAGTAGGACCAGGTGAATCTGATGGAACCAAAGGAGTTGAGGTTGGAGAGGAAATTCTGGAGTTCTTCTTCACTGTGAGTCCAGATCATGAAGATGTCATCGATAAATCTGTACCATACTTTGGGTTGGCAGGCCTGGGTAACCAAGAAGGCTTCCTCAACTCCTTTGGTTCCATCAGATTCACCTGGTCCTACTGCAAATCCCATGCCACTTTCCTTGACGTTGACCTCCACCTGTCCAATGGCCAACTTCACACGTCCGTCCACATCAAACCCACCAACAAGCAACAGTACCTCCATTATGACAGCTGCCACCCATTCCACATCAAACGGTCCCTTCCCTACAGCCTAGGTCTTCGTGGCAAACGAATCTGCTCCAGTCCGGAATCCCTGAATCATTACACCAACAACCTGAAAACAGCTTTCGCATCCCGCAACTACCCTCCCGACCTGGTACAGAAGCAAATAACCAGAGCCACTTCCTCGTCCCCTCGAACCCAGAATCCCCCACAGAAGAACCACAAAAGTGCCCCACTTGTGACAGGATACTTTCCGGAACTGGACCAGACTCTGAATGTGGCTCTCCAGCAGGGATACGACTTCCTCAAATCCTGCCCTGAAATGAGATCCATCCTTCATGAAATCCTCCCCACTCCGCCAAGAGTGTCTTTCCGCCGTCCATCTAACCTTCGTAACCTGTTAGTTCATCCCTATGAAATCCCCAAACCACCTTCCCTACCCTCTGGCTCATATCCTTGTAACCACCCCCGATGCAAAACCTGTCCCACGCACCCTCCCACCACCACCTACTCCAGTCCTGTAACCCGGAAGGTGTACACGATCAAAGGCAGAGCCACGTGTGAAAGCACCCACGTGATTTACCAACTGACCTGCCTACACTGTGATGTATTCTATGTGGGAATGACCAGCAACAAACTGTCCATTCGCATGAATGGACACAGGCAGACAGTGTTTGTTGGTAATGAGGATCACCCTGTGGCTAAACATGCCTTGGTGCACAGCCAGCACATCTTGGCACAGTGTTACACCGTCCGGGTTATCTGGATACTTCCCACCAACACCAACCTATCCGAACTCCGGAGATGGGAACTTGCCCTTCAGTATATCCTCTCTTCTCGTCATCCGCCAGGCCTCAATCTCCGCTAATTTCAAGTTCCCACCACTCATACCTCACCTGTCTTTCAACAACTTCTTTGCCTCTACACTTCTGCCTCGACTGACATCTCTGCCCAAACTCTTTGTCGTTAAATATGTCTGCTTGTGGCTGTATGTGTGTATGGATATGTGCGTGTGTGCGAGTGTATACCTGTCTTTTTTTCCCCCAAAGGTAAGTCTTTCCGCTCCCGGGATTGGAATGACTCCTTACCCTCTCCCTTAAAACCCACTTCCTTTCGTCTTCCCCTCTCCTTCCCTCTTTGTTGATGAGGCAACAGTTTGTTGCGAAAGCTTGAATTTTGTGTGTATGTTTGTGTTTGTTTGTGTGTCTATCGACCTGCCAGCGCTTTCGTTCGGTAAGTCACCTCATCTTTGTTTATAAATATATATATATATATATATATATATATATATATATATATATATATATATATGGTTATAATAGAGGGAAACATTCCACATAGGAAATATATATCTAAAAACAAAGATGATGTGACTTACCAAATGAAAGTGCTGGCAGGTCGACAGACACAAACAAACACAAACATACACACAAAATTCAAGCTTTCGCAACAAACTGTTGCCTCATTAGGAAAGAGGGAAGGAGAGGGAAAGACGAAAGGAAGTGGGTTTTAAGGGAGAGGGTAAGGAGTCATTCCAATCCCGGGAGCGGAAAGACTTACCTTAGGGGGAAAAAAGGACGGGTATACACTCGCACACACACACACATATCCATCCACACATATACAGACACATGCAGACATATTTAAAGGTCTTTAAATATGTCTGCATGTGTCTGTATATGTGTGGATGGATATGTGTGTGTGTGCGAGTGTATACCCGTCCTTTTTTCCCCCTAAGGTAAGTCTTTCCGCTCCCGGGATTGGAATGACTCCTTACCCTCTCCCTTAAAACCCACTTCCTTTCGTCTTCCCCTCTCCTTCCCTCTTTGTTGATGAGGCAACAGTTTGTTGCGAAAGCTTGAATTTTGTGTGTATGTTTGTGTTTGTTTGTGTGTCTATCGACCTGCCAGCGCTTTCGTTCGGTAAGTCACCTCATCTTTGTTTATAAATATATATATATATATATATATATATATATATATATATATATATATATATATATATATATATATGGTTATAATAGAGGGAAACATTCCACATAGGAAATATATATCTAAAAACAAAGATGATGTGACTTACCAAATGAAAGTGCTGGCAGGTCGACAGACACAAACAAACACAAACATACACACAAAATTCAAGCTTTCGCAACAAACTGTTGCCTCATTAGGAAAGAGGGAAGGAGAGGGAAAGACGAAAGGAAGTGGGTTTTAAGGGAGAGGGTAAGGAGTCATTCCAATCCCGGGAGCGGAAAGACTTACCTTAGGGGGAAAAAAGGACGGGTATACACTCGCACACACACACACATATCCATCCACACATATACAGACACATGCAGACATATTTAAAGGTCTTTAAATATGTCTGCATGTGTCTGTATATGTGTGGATGGATATGTGTGTGTGTGCGAGTGTATACCCGTCCTTTTTTCCCCCTAAGGTAAGTCTTTCCGCTCCCGGGATTGGAATGACTCCTTACCCTCTCCCTTAAAACCCACTTCCTTTTGTCTTTCCCTCTCCTTCCCTCTTTCCTGATGAGGCAACAGTTTGTTGCGAAAGCTTGAATTTTGTGTGTATGTTTGTGTTTGTTTGTGTCTGTCGACCTGCCAGCACTTTCATTTGGTAAGTCACATCATCTTTGTTTTTTATATATATATATATATATATATATATATATATATATATATATATATATATATATATATATATATATATAAAATAGAGGGAAACATTCCACGTAGGAAAAATATATCTAAAAACAAAGGTGATGTGACTTACCAAATGAAAGTGCTGGGAGGTCGACAGACACACAAACAAACACAAACATACACACAAAATTCAAGCTTTCGCAACAAACTGTTGCCTCATCAGGGGGATAAAAGGACGGGTATACACTCGCACACACACCCACGTCCATCCACACATATACAGACAGAAGCAGACATATTTAAAGAAATATATATATATATATGTTATTAACATTATTATCGTTCTCTGCCTACATCTGTTGTATTGGAATCATACATATTATTACATACTGATGCAAAGTATGCGTCAGTATGCTGGGTAATGATTTCCTCAGCTTACTGTATAATCTTACTTATAAGCTGCACCAAATTTTTCCATGGATTCTCATAGATAATGAGTTCATCAGCAGCTTGCAAGATTACATGTTAACTTCTTATATATGTTCTTGTAAATGCATGCATTCTGTGTCATTATATATCTTCACTACTTGTGAGAAATCGCTACTGCAGACAGTATGACCATCTAATACCACTGACAAGAGGGAAACCTTAGACATAGCCAACCGACTCAGCTCGTATCTAGCAGGTCACTTGTGTACAACATAAAATGAAAGACTGTAAGATGTTTGGCTCAATATCCTGTTTTGATAAAACCACCCGCTAAAGTCATGACATGGATTAGACTAAAAATTGATGGGAGCAGTTGATAACTGAGCACTTTTATATATGGTGTCAGCAATTGATAATTTGTCTAGAAATAAAGAAAATTAACTTTTATAACTGGCACTTATGTATCTATAAGTTACATGTTGTTCAACAAAAGTGCCATGAGTACAGTAACCATGGCATTTGGCTGAGGTCAAAGAATCTGTGTTTGAAACTCAAATGCACTATGCAGCTCATTTTTTCTTTCCCTTGTATCAAAATTGGCAGGAGTAGGAGGCTTAATAAGGAGTAATAACAAGGCAGACAAATAAATTTCTCAAACAACTTGGATTGGTAAGGAATTACAATTTTAGTCTTAGTCACTTTAAAATGATTCTTTCACTCACTCTGTTACATCTCCTCACTTCCTCACTTTTCTTCGAACAGCTAGATGGATGGTGGTTGTCATATAAACATTTATCCACCCCAATAGCTGAGTGGTCAGTGTGACAGATTGCCATCCTACGGGCCCGGGTTCGATTCCTGGTGGGGTCGGGGATTTTCTGTGCTCAGGGACTGGGTGTTGTGTTGCCTTCATCGTCATTTCATCCCCATCTGGCACGCAGGTCACCCAATGTGGCGTTGAATGTAATAAGACCTGCACCAAGGCGGCCAGACCTGCCCCGAAGAGGCCTCCCGGCCAATGATGCCAAACGCTCATTTTCATTTCATTTCCCTATAAACATTTGAGACAAATACACTTGCAGTAGCAAGAATATCTAATAAATTCAATGTTCATGCAACTGTATCATTCCTTCGAAAGACTTAATGGAAAATAATCTTGGTTTACATTTAAAAATATTTCTTTTTCAGGAATCAATTTTTATGCTTACCATACATATGGTAGCATCATCTGAAAAATTGGTACTGAAAGTTGATTATGAGTTATGCTGTGAATTGTTATTGCATTTGTGTGGTTGTCCATTTCCTACTGGGTTTCCAGAAGCATACTGCAATTTTTGAGCTTCAAAATAAAGTTTTTTTATCTTGGTGAAAAAAATAAACATCACACTCCTGGCATGCAGGTGTCCAGTTTGGCAGTATTACTTTTACCATGCAAGAGAGTAGACCAGAATCATCTATAAGCATGGTAACATATGTTACAGTGTTTGTTTGTCAATGCCAGGAATCTAATATCAGGTAAAACTTGTTATCAGCAACATATGATTTTAAAATGTTCTCAAGATATGTTTTGTAAATTAAATTTGTCGGTTTCCAGATTTGGAGCAAGTGACATAAATGTTTTTAAAGAGTTGGTTAAACAGTTGGCCTGTTCTATAACCCAAGAGGCAAATATATCATTGGTCTCTTGTCAGAAAAAAAAAAAGTTAGGCAACGGTTTTCCAGATGCTTTGATAGAATATTGAACCTTGTACAGATTTGTTATTTTATGTATATTACCAACTGCAACAAGAATTCATATTTATTCCTTATGCATTAATGTGCATCAAATGTTTGTCGGGTATTTGCATCTTGTCTGGTGGATGTCAATCACACAATCACATTAAATTCTACATTAACACCATCTGCTTGCTGAAATTGCTGCAAATTGTATATATCCTCTATATTTTCTACCTCCGTGTGTAAAGACGTATTTCATGACATGCCATTGACTAATTTTATGCTCCAATTTTTAATTTCTTGCCAAGATAATGATGCAGCAAATTAAAATCTATGTTGGTTAGACACTGAAGTGCTGCACCTGCAGCCCACTGCTGGAGTATTCTCATTGTCACATTCTCCTTATGAGGATGAGATTTGACAAATCGATAAACTGTCCACTTATTTATTGACATATCTGTCATACCTTGTCCCTCCTTTAATGATACCTGTTTTCCACAATTTTAAATCTTTCTTCCTTTTCAGGACTGCTGTTGATTCATTCTTTTGCAATGTTCCAACCTGGATACTTCTTACCTAATCTACTGCTCTTGCTTTTACTTCAGGGGGTACAGCTTCACAGTTCACTCATTTGGTTACCAGTTCATAGCACTCGCCTGTAATTAGTGAAGCACAGCTTGACTGAACATGGAGATTTCCATAACATTACAACTGATTTCACATTCATGGTTCTCAGCACTTTCCACCTTTTGTACCGTCTCCATGATGCAGTTCTTCGACATCAACAAAAATGACTTTGTTCTTCAGTTCCAAACATCACTCGATTATAGCCGCTCCTCTTAGTTTGGAATGCTGAGAAATAAACTGCCTGTTTCTAGTAGTGCATTGATAATACATCTGTGTTGCAACAGTTGTGCAAGCCAATATACAGTGTTGGCCACTTCACGCTTCCCATTGTCTGTGACAGGATCTCAGATATTTATTTCATCACTGGTAGAGGGCTGTACATCCTCCATTATTAAGATTGTGGAGATGAAAAATTGTAAAATAAACTTGCATAAACAAAAAAGTGATTTACTACAAATTACATACTGTATAAGTGTTATATTATTTTCAGATAATCATCATATTATATCACAAAAAGTATTTTATCCTGTGGAAATACGATAAAAGTTCACTACAATAATTAATAAATAATAATAATAAATAAATTCAATTGTTTAAAAATTCACTACAAGTATACTAAAGGTTCACAACAGACTAATAATGGAGAATGGAAACACTCACTTTTTTTGTAAGGAATAGGCAATGAGGCCAACATAATTATCCCTGTGTGCATTCTATCCCCCACCTCAATGTAAACAAGTGTAGGTCAGCTGTCTGTGGTGCCTTGAGACAAGTTCAATGCAGTCTTACTTGAAATCGTTTCCATACAACGCAGCTTAAAATCTAAATTCTGTGCTAATCCAAGTCACCTGAGAAATTTATTTGTCTCCCTTTTTATTGTTCCCTATTGATTTACTTACCTTATTAACCCTCCTATTCCAACCAATATGGGGGGGGGGGGGGGGGGGGGGGGGGAAGAAAAATTGCAGACTGCATTTGAGATTCAAATCCAGGTTCTCTGCTATGCAGCCTGATGGCTTGGTTGTTCTGTCAGTGGCACTTTTGTTGAACTTTTGGCACATCAGCAGTCATAAAAATTTATTTCCTCAGTTTCTAGTTTTAAGCATAATCAAGTGATGCAAGACTACGAGTGCCTCAATGATCCAAAGAGGCTTATAATACCAAGTATGTGGAGAGAGTAATTTGACCCCATACATGATGATGAAAGCTGCTCAGTTTTCAATTTTCTATCAATCCTGTCAATTTTCAGTTAATTGGCATCATGAAATTTAGGGGTGGTTTTCTCAAAAACCAGTTGGAGGAGGGATGCAGGTGTTGAGCCAAAATATCATACAGTCTCTCATTTTAGGTTGTACTCAAGTGAGCTGTCAAATGTGAGCTGAATTGTTGGCCACATATGAGGACCTTTGTGTGGAAGTCTGACTACTTCTGCTGAACATGGTTTCAAATAGCATCAGATTATTGTGTATATGGAGCCACTCATTACTGGATAATGTCATTTTACTTTGCAGCATGGAGGATGTTTGAAAACCACCACTGGAATGAATAAGCATTCTGGTACCAATCTGAACTTATTTGCTCTCACTGACATCAAAACTTTATGTTGTATTGAAGTGTAATATTTTCATGCATGAAGGTTCAGACAATGGTTTCGTTAGAGGATACTCAATTATGTCACTTGCAACAGCAGTGTCTCCAGTGTAGACACACATGTACAGGGTTATTACAAATGATTGAAGCGATTTCACAGCTCTACAATAACTTTTTTATTTGAGATATTTTCACAATGCTTTGTACACACATACAAAAACTCAAAAAGTTTTTTTAGGCACTCACAAATGTTCGATATGTGCCCCTTTAGTGATTCGGCAGACATCAAGCCGATAATCAAGTTCCTCCCACACTTGGCACAGCATGTCCCCATCAATGAGTTCGAAAGCATCGTTGATGCGAGCTCGCAGTTCTGGCACATTTCTTGGTAGAGGAGGTTTAAACACTGAATCTTTCACATAACCCCACAGAAAGAAATCGCATGGGGTTAAGTCGGGAGAGCGTGGAGGCCATGACATGAATTGCTGATCACGATCTCCACCACGACCGATCCATCGGTTTTCCAATCTCCTGTTTAAGAAATGCCGAACATCATGATGGAAGTGCGGTGGAGCATCATCCTGTTGAAAGATGAAGTTGGCGCTGTCGGTCTCCAGTTGTGGCATGAGCCAATTTTCCAGCATGTCCAGATACAGGTGTCCTGTTACGTTTTTTTCGCAGAAGAAAAAGGGGCCATAAACTTTAAACCGTGAGATTGCACAAAACACGTTAACTTTTGGTGAATTGCGAATTTGCTGCACAAATGCGTGAGGATTCTATACCGCCCACATTCGCACATTGTGTCTGTTCGCTTCACCATTAAGAAAAAATGTTGCTTCATCACTGAAAACAAGTTTCGCACTGAATGCATCCTCATCCATGAGCTGTTGCAACCGCGGCGAAAATTCAAAGCGTTTGACTTTGTCATCGGGTGTCAGGGCTTGTAGCAATTGTAAACAGTAAGGCTTTTGCTTTAGCCTTTTCCGTAAGATTTTCCAAACCGTCGGCTGTGGTACGTTTAGCTCCCTGCTTGCTTTATTCGTCGACTTCCGCGGGCTACGCGTGAAACTTGCCCACACGCGTTCAACCGTTTCTTCGCTCACTGCAGGCCGACCCGTTGATTTCCCCTTACAGAGGCATCCAGAAGCTTTAAACTGCGCATACCATCGCCAAATGGAGTTAGCAGTTGGTGGATCTTTGTTGAACTTCGTCCTGAAGTGTCGTTGCACTGTTATGACTGACTGATGTGAGTGCATTTCAAGCACGACATACGCTTTCTCGGCTCCTGTCGCCATTTTGTCTCACTGCGCTCTCGAGCGCTCTGGCGGCAGAAACCTGAAGTGCAGCTTCAGCTGAACAAAACTTTATGAGTTTTTCTACCTATCTGTAGTGTGTCGTGACCATATGTCAATGAGTGGAGCTACAGTGAATTTATGAAATCGCTTCAATCATTTGTAATAGCCCTGTATATCGACAGTCTATGATTATCCTGCACAAACTAATAGTTACATTCTGTCTGAACTTCTTTTTTTTTTTTTTTTGACATGTTAATGCATGGTGAGGAAATAATAAATAGGATGAAAACTTCAAAATTTTTAGGTGTCTATATTGTGAGAATTTAAACTGGTAAAAGCACATTTTGGAACTCTTAAAACAACTTAGTTCAGCCACATTTGTGCTTAGAATCAATGCAAATCTTGGAGAGAGACCTATCAGTAAGTTGACGTATTTTGCACATTTTCATTCAACATGTCATTTGGAATAATGTTCTGGGTTAACTCATCTTTAAGAAAGAAATTCTTCATTGCTTAAAAAACATGCTGTAAGAATAATATGTGGTACTCATCATAGTCATCTTATAGACATCTGTTTAAGTAGTTGGGCATACTGACTACTGCTTCTCAGTATATTTACTCCCTCGTGAAGTTTTTTGTAAATAATTCCCTGCAGTTCAAAAGAAACAGTGATGTTCATAATTACAATACCAGAAGGAAAAATGACATTCATTACTCCACATTAAGCTTGTCTTTAGCACAAAAAGGGCTGCATAATGATTTATGTAAAATTTTTGATCACTAACCCTGTGATATAAAATGTCTGACAGACAGCAAAGTAAAATTTCTTCTCGGCAACTCCTTCTATTCCATAGAAGAATTTCTATTATTGTAATGAATAAAAGGTGATCGGTGGGAATTATTAACTCACATATGGCCATATTTACAAATTAATTTGTAATGTGAATGTAAAATGACTCATTTCACATCATTAAGATGTATTGCCCAAAATGATCCATGGAACATGGAATCAACTAACTGCAACTTTAAAAAATTCAACTTATTTTTTCTTGCAGTCTGACTATGTGACCGATCATAGTCATGGACTGGCAGCCCGAGACATCTCATTACTACGTACCCCAACAGTAGGCACATGGCACCTCACTCACAGTACAACCTAACCAGACAAGATTCATCTAGACACATCAGGTCACACCACATTCAATAACTCACACCTGACTACGTTATAAAAGTACCATACACTGGCATGTCATCATTATTTAACATACGTAGCTATCCCCCAATGTGTATGGGAAAACAAGCAGATACTTTTGGTATGCTATTCTTCCTTTTAGCTCAGACTGGTGTGCCTTGTTCATTACACCATTGTAGACCAGCCAAAATTGTTTCAGAGATGGCAGGCCTCAGGCTGCTGGGATTGATGCTATCCCTAATCCCAAAGTGCCATCAATTGGCAGCTGCTGTGAGCGAGGCAGTGTGAGTCCTCAGTCAATCAGACGCTACAGGTCCAGGTGTGTAAGACACACCTGTAGCAACAGCTGCCTGCTCTGACATTCACAACACTATCTGCACCTGCATAATTGTTCAAATAAATAATAATAATAGGGCATACAGGACTGAATTGTTTGTGTTAGAGCAGCATTGTTTAGAAGCCACATGGGCACACATGGGCAGGGGAGGGGGAGTGAAGGTATAGGGGAGAGAGTGACTTTGAGGGGGGAGGGGGGCAGGTGACTTTGAAACCCTTATTATACTGAAGTAGACAGACCCGAGACTGTCCTAGTACCTGTGTATATACACCACTTAAATCTCTGTGAACACTCACAGTAGTGATGCTTCTTTGTGACAGGCGAAGCTGCCATCGGTGATCCAGACAAGCCTGGCACGCAACGACCACGAGCTGTTGGTTGCAACACTGCTAGTCTGTGGCATGCTGGGAGCTGTGCTGGCTGCTGCTGCAGCCCTCTTTGTCATCCGCCGGCATGCCCGCTCCAGGGACAAGATCAACGCACTCTCCAGACCTGAGTCTGAGCCCAGCAAGGACTACCAGGTGGGACACACTTCTCACTTATTGATTCCACAGGGTTGTCACAAAGGCCAAACTTCACGACCAACCAATATGACTCACATCACCTATTTTCATAGTCTGCTTACACAAGTGTCTAGATGTATTGCATAACTGCAGAAAAAGGAAACTTGTGAGGTAACAGGTGAGTTGTACATTACCATTATTTGCACGACAATTCTGATGGTGTAATCAGATTTTCAATATAGCAACAAATTTCCAAAATCTAAATGGCTCATCCAATTTCATCAAGCAACATGTCTTTAGAAAGCTATTAGTGTAAACCTAAATTGGCATGAATTACAGGCATTTAACTTGAATAGTACATAAGTTATTGGAGGTCCAAGGGGTCGATTACTACCGATTGCGTCAAGCTATAAGTACTCCACAGTTACACGAAAAAATGGTAGCAGCATACTTAAAATATATTTATTCATCTACGTCTTTGTTTATATCTGATATACACTATTCATGAAGAAATTGGTTAATTATTTACTGTGTTTTAGAAAACACAGAGACGTTAGGCTACTGGCCTACTTTTGTGCCAACTTGTGCACTTGTGAGATTTCTATGGCTTCTACAGTTGAGACATAGTGTGCATTTAGAAGTGAATATCTCGCGAGGTATGTTGTTGTTCATGACTAATTACATGCTGTAGGAATCTGTTGTTTCCCTGTTGTTCAATTTATATTTTATTTAATTGCTGGACCATTGACACCAATAAGTGTTTTGCAGCAATATACCACATTCTAAAAAATACTTCTACTATCATACTCATCATTTGAATTCATTGAGATGGTACCTGCAGATTTTATGTAATTGCAATCTTTCATTTATAAACGTCTATATTATGTTCAAAATTCGCAATTGCTGAGTGACAGGAACCTTCGACCATTCAATTCATGTGCATATTCATATTGGGTACTGTAGACTCAGCAGAATTTGGCTTGTAATACGACAACTACGTATCCCTGCCCCTAGACAACAAAGCCAGCCAAAACTTTCAATATTTCAACTTTGAGTCAATGGGTGCATAGTTGAGGGCCACCACACACTATCACCATTTTATTTATTAATTGAAAGCCCACAAATTGTAAACAGAATAAATCAGTCACTGTCAAGACAGCCACCTAACAAGATTTGTGCTATTGGGATAATGAAGTAGACATGTGATTCAAAGAACATGAAAAGCAGTCATTACACCGAAGTTGTTTTGCAATTTTCTTGCAAGCAGAGTATATTCCCATTGGTGAAGTATACATTAAGCACACTGGACAAAAAAATAAATCACCCTCAGGAAACATTACACTAAAACGATGTAACATCATCTCTAACCTTGATAACGGCCTCAGTTTGACAAGGAAAAGGGCCCATGTGTTTCTTCAGGTATGCTATATCCAGGTGATGCCACACACACTTGATTAGATCCTGTAGAGGTACCCAATTGTTGGGATATTGATTCCTGTGTTTCCTGTGCGGGTCCAGGGGTTAGAATAGGACCGAGGTATTCCTGCCTCATGAGAGGCAACTAAAACGAGTGTCACATGTTTTGGCCTTTATGTGATGGTCCCCTGTAGGGTTTGACCTCCATTTTTCAAAATTTGCCTTACATGGTGCATCGTGTCCACCATGTGCTGAGACCTCTCGCATCCTTCATTGATGTGGATCTGCACTTCTGCTCATTCTCAAACTGCTGGGCGAGGTCACCCTCCTGGGTGCATATTTTTCTATCAACTGTGCAGAATCGTTTTCTTCACTGACAATGATAATGGACTTGTTTACTTGGTTGCACCTGATATTGAGCCAGTCCATTGTGGTGGGGCTGCCATGTACCCTGTTGGTTGTAGCCCCCTGACCACATGGGAATCACTCTGCTGATGCCTTTGCCATTAACTCCCCATGTATACCAAGGAGTAGATGCCCATCCCCCTGGGGCATCAGGACTCCCAGCAGTGGCCATCCTGCCAGGTGTCCTTTGCTGCAGCTGGTTGACACCCTTGGGGAGGGCTCCTGGTCAGAGTGGGTGGCATCAGGATGGATGACATGTGATGAAGTGTATTACATCATCTCTTGCTAGTGGTCCACCACCAGCAATCTCTAAGCAGTTGAGGTCTACCTTCTTTTATGTCCATGAAGCCTCAGTTTTTTGGGGAGCATTTAGGGGACAGGTTTGAGGAGGTGGAGGGTTTGTCCAAAATGCTGTCAGAGTCAGTCTTGGTAAAAACAGCATCCTCTGTGCAGTTAGGGGCATTACTCACTTGTGACAAACTGGGGGATGTTTCTGTTACCATCACACCCCATCAGAGCTTAAATGTGGTCCAGGGTATCGTATTTCACAGGGACCTTCTTTTGCAGTCTGACAATGAGCTGTGCACCAATTTAGAGCAGTGAGGTGTTCATTTAGACTGGTGTGTCTGTCAGTATCCGAGGGATAATCAGGTTGCCACCAGTGTCTCTATCTTGGCCTTCGAGGGTGACACCTTACCTGAGAAGGTCAAGGTGATGGTCTACCACAGTGATGTGAAGCCATATGTCCCTCCCTCAATGTGGTGCTTTCCAAGTGCTGGAAGTTCAGCCATATGTCTTCCCGCTGTACTTCCACCATCACCTGTCAGGATTGTGGATGTCCTTCACATCCCAATACTCCATGTACCCTGCCTCCCATCTGTGTCAACTGTGGGGAGCACCATTCATCTTGCTCACCAGACTGCAGGATTTTCCAGAAAGAAAGGAAAATAATGGAATACAAGACCTTGGATCGACTGACGTACACTGGGGCTAAGAGAAAATATGAGAGGCTACATATTGTACACACAATATGTAGCCTCTCATATGTCAACCTATACCACCACTATGACAATGGTTCTACCACCTTCCGTTCTGCTGCATACAGTTGGCTCTCAGAGCTGCCAGACTCCACCTGCCCCCTTGATGGTGGGGGGCACTTCCCTCCCTGTTGTTCCTGCAACACCTACTTTGGGAGCAACACCCCCCCCCCCCCTCCAACCATCAGGGACAACAGTCCCCACTTCTCAGCCGGAGAAGTGTACGTCTTCTTTGGCTCCTCTTGCTAGGAAGGGATCCATTGGGTCACTCCCTTTCCAGGTTCCTACTAGTGGTATAGCTGACACCCACCAGTGGCTGAAGCAACCACAGGTAGCTGGTCTTAGGGCTTCATGGTCCTCCTCAGTTCCTGAGACGCAATCAGTGAAGCCCTCCCAGCTGGACAAACCTAAGGAGCAGCAAGAAAAACCGAAAATGAAAAAGGGCCCCAAGAACCAAGACACTGTGGTGGCACCCACACCATCGCTACCTACAAGCTCTGTGTCTGTGGATGAAGTGGAGATTCTGGGGTCCACTGAGGACCTAAATCTCTCTGGGCCCTCAGACACAATGAATGTTGATCGCAGAGGTACTCATCCGGTGACAGCAGGTGACCCCACTTGTGTAGACTGCCTCATTGGGTGTCTTATGCTTTCCCAGTCTCACGATCAAGTCATCCTCCAGTGGAATTGCAGTGGTTTTTCCACCACGTGGCTGAGCCATATCAACTGTTAAGCTTTACACCTGCTTACCGCATTGCCCTCCAGGAAACCTGGTACCCGGGAATTGGGACCCCTACCCTTTGCAACTACAGGTGATATCACAAGAACCATAGCAAATATAACAGTGTCAGGTGGAGTTCTCGTCTATGTCCTGAACTCAGTATGTAGTGAACCTGTGCCCCTTCAAACTCCCCTTGAAGCTGTGGCTGTCAGTATACGGATGACACAGGAAATAACTGTCTGCAGATGGTGCAGGACCTCTGAACGTATTGGCTGCACAGATTGATCAACTCACTAAACCTTTCCTATTTTTGGGAGATTTTAATGCCCAGAACCCCTTGTTGGGCGGCACTGTGCTTACCGACCGAGGCAGAGATGTCAAAAATTTGCTGTCCCACCTCAACCTCTGCCTCTTAAACACAGGTGCCTCCACACATTTCATGTGGCATATGGCAAATATTCGGCCATTGATCTCTCGGTCTGCAGTCCTGCCCTTCTCCCATCTATCCACTGGAGAACTCATGATGACCTGTGTGGTAGTGACCATTTACCCATCTTGCTGTCACTACCTCTGCGTCATGCCCATGGACGCCTATCCAGATGGGCTTTAAACAATGCAGACTGGGTAGCCTTCACCTCTGCTGTTACTTGAATCTCCCCCACATGGTGCCATCGATGTTGTCGTTGAGCAGGTTGCTATTAACAATCGTTTCTGCGGTGGAAAGTGCGATCCCTCATTCTTTAGGGTGCCCCCAGCAAAAGACAGTCCATCGGTGCTCTCTGGAAGTCACTGAGGCAATTAAAGAGCATCGGCGAGCTCTACTGTGACATAAGCGGCACCCTTCCCTAGAGCACCTAATAGCCTTTAAGTGGCACCGTGCCCGCGTTCACCAGTTTATAAAACAACGGAAACAGGAGTGTTGGGAGAGGAACTTGTCAACCGTTGGGTGCCATACGTCACATTCCCAAGTCTGGACAAAGATCAGACATCCTTCTGGGTACCAGACCCCAACAAGTGTCCCTTGAGTTAACATGAATGGTATGTTATGTACCAATGCAAACATCATTGCCGAGCACTTTGCTGAGCACTATGCTCGAGCCTCTGCATCGGAGAATTACCCCTCAGCCTTTCGCACCCTCAAAGGGTGGGTGGAAAGGAAAGTCCTCTCATTCACTACACGCCACAGTGAACCCCATAACCACCCATTCACAGAGTGGGAGCTCCTCAGTGCCCTTGCACATTGCCCCGACACAGCTCCTGGGCCAGATCGTATCCACAGTCAGATGATTAAACATCTCTCATCTGACTACAAATGACATCTCCTCGTCATCTTCAACTGGATCTGGTGCGATGGCATCTTTTCATCGCAATGGTGGGAGAACACCATCATTCTGGTGATCAAACTCAGTAAGAACCCACTTGATGTGGATAGCTATTGACCCATCAGCCTCACCAACATTCGTTGTCAGCTGCTAGAACATATGGTGTGTCGGCGGTTGGGTTGGGTACTGGAGTCACGTGGCCTACTGGCTCCATGTCAGGGCAGCTTCCACCAGGGTTGCTCTACCACTGATAATCTTGTGTCCCTTGAGTCTGCCATCTGAACAGCCTTTTGCAGATGCCAACAACTGGTTGCCATCTTTTTTGACTTACGTAAAGCATACGACATGACCTGGCGACATCATACCCTTGCCACCTTGTATGAGGGGGGTCTCTGGTGCCTGCTACCAATTTTTATCCGAAACTTCCTGTTGCTCCATACTTTCCATGTCCAGCTTGGTGCCTTCCATAGTTCCCCCCATATTCAGGAGAATGACGTTCCACAGGGCTCTGTATTGAGTGTGTCTCTGTTTTTAGTGGCTATTAACAGTCTAGCAGCAGCTGTAGGGCTTTCAGTCTTACCTTATCTGTATGCTGATGACTTCCACATTTTGTATTGCTCCTCCAGTACTGGTGTTGCTGAGCGGCACTTACAGGGAGCCATTCATAATGCCCAGTCATGGTACCTCACCTTTGTCAGCTTAAGCGGAAGTGCTGGCAGCAACTCAATGCCCTCCACTGCCTGAGCAACACCAACTGGGGTGCAGATTGCTCTACACTGCTGCAGCTCTACAGAGCCCTTGTTCAATCCTGCCTTGACTATAGGAGTCTGGTTTACCATTCGGCGGCGCCCTCAGCATTGCATTTACTCAACCCAGTGCACCTCTGCAGTGTTCGCCTAGCAATGGGAGCTTTTAGAATGAGTCCAGTGCGCAGTGTCTTGGTGGAGGCTGGAGTCCCTCCATCCCAGATCCAATGTGCACAACTGCTCGCCAGTTATGTTGCACACATTTGTAGTTCTCCTGTGCATCTGAATTACTGTTTCCTTTTCCCACCTATCATCTCACACATCAGCATCCCAGGTCAGGGCTCATGATTGCAGTTCGCGTCCTGTCCCTTCTCTCTGAACTGGCGTCCTCTCCTTGAGATCCATTCACGTACACCTCCATGGTGTAAACCTAGGCTGAAGATTCGCCTTCACCTTTCAAATGGCTCTAAGAACTCCATTAACCCTGTGGCTCTCCGCTGTCACTTCCTCTCGATCCTTGACATGTGCCAGCGCCATAAAGTGGTTTACGCCAATGGCTCAGTGGTTGATGGTCACGTTGGCTTTGCATAAGTTCATGGAGGACATATTGAACAGCACTCCTTGACAGATGGCTGCAGTGTTTTCACTGAAGAGTTGGTGGCCATATCTCGTGCTCCGTGCTCTTGAGCACATCTGCTCATGCCCTGCCGACTCATTTCTCTTGTTACTGACTCCTTGAGCAGCCTACAAGCTATTGACCAATACTACCCTTGCCATCCTTTGGTAGCAACCATCCAGGAGTTCCTATGTGCCCTGGAATGGTCCTGTTGTTCTGTGGTGTTTGTGTAGACCCCAGGCCATGTCGGAATCATGGGAAATGAACTTGCTGACGGGCTGGCAAAACAGGCTAAACAGAATCCACTTGTGGAGATTGGTATCCCCGTAACTGACCTGCGATCATTATTGTGCTGCAAGGTTTTTCAGCTTTGGGAGACGGAATGGACTAATCTCAGTATGCACAACAAACTGCGTGCCATTAAGGAGACTATGTATGTGTGACAGTCCTCCATGCGGGCCTCTCTCATGGTCTCTGTTGTTCTCTGCTGGCTCCACATTGGCCACGCTTGGGTGACCCAAGGCTACCTCCTGCGCCATGAAGACCTGTCTCAGTGTCAATGCGGCACCCGGTTGACAGTGGCGCATGTTCTGGTGCACTGTCCCACTTTGACTGCCCTGCAACGAAATCTTCAATTATTGGACTTGTTGCCACTAATTTTATCTGACAACGCCTCATTGGATGATTTAGTTTTACGTTTTATTTATGAGGGTGGGTTTTATCATTTGATCTAAATTTTAGCCCATGCCCTTTGTCCCTGTGTGTCCTCCACCCTAGAGCTTTCAGGGTGGAGGTTTTAATGTGCCAGAGTGGCTGGCTGGCTTCTTTCTATTCTTATGGTCAGCCAGCCATGGTAACCTGCTTTTTTATTTTAATCTCTTCTCCCTGTTTCTTGCATCTCTGTGGTTTTATTGTCCCCTTTTGTCCATTTAAGTGTTTGTTGCCTTTCCGTCATTCTTGTGGTTTTTCCTTTCTTTTGTTTTGTGTTGTAAGTTTCATTTGTTTCCTTCTCACCCTTGTGGCATTGTTTTATTCGGAACAAGGGACTGATGACCTACCAGTTTGGTCCCTTCTCCCCTTTCTTTTAAACCAACCAACCTGTTCCAGACAGTCCTAGACATTATCTGTGGGATTACAATAGAGTGATTTAGCTAGCCAGACAAGGTGCAGTAGGGTGCCTGAGTGTACATCAAAGCAGCTCTGTGAACATGGTTGTTGGTATGTTGGAAGATGAGAGTGTCCATAGCATATTCATCGTGAAGGTGTGTGAGGAAGGGCAACACTTGTTCACTGAGAATTCAAAATTAACTTTCTGGTTCATATTCACAGTAATCTGAAAGTGTGGGCGCAGATCATGGTACTAAAGACATTCCTAAAACATCACGAAACTACTACCTGTCTGCACACCACAAGTTAAACCATTTGCTGGGTCACTGGTGTTCTTGACAGCTTGTGTCATTTAGAAAGAGGCAAAATCACAACCTATCAAATTACACTACATGCTTCCAATCAGCTATAAACAAAAGCTTAATTGAAATGTGCAGCTTTATGTGCATCTGGGGGCAATGGTTTTTTTTTAGTTTTGCAACTCTAAATGCCCAGTGCATGCAGTTTTCTTTGCAATGTTGTTCTTGTCAAGCTGACACAACATGGTATCACTTCTGATATCTTTCCGGCCTCTGTTACATGGCTGTGAGTTATACATCATTTCTTGTAGATGGACAATCCACAATGAACACCAGCAAACAAGGCAGCTGCATTCATAGTGTGGTCGTGGACACATCCAAATCCAATAGCTCCTTTCCGCCATTCAGTCATGTCTCCATTAAACCAGCTTACTGTGCTGATTTGATGCAACTGACTGGAACATAAACACCATACCCCTGCTATGACTTATCAGCAGTGAAGGGTCACATGACCACCAGTTTCTACACCATCTACAGTACCTCTAAGGAACCAGTGTACTTTTTAAACAGGAACTAATATTTTGTCGAGTAAGCTTATAATGCCACAAAGACATGATTTTGATCCTCCAAGATCTTGAAGCAGGACAGATGTGGACTAAACTCATAGTTGCACTGCATTTGTCATAAATTGCAGTTTGGTGCAGAGATTCTCTAAATTACTTGAAATGAATGCACAGATGGTTCCTGTGAATAGATCCCATCAATTTCCTTTCCATCCATCTCAAGTACAGTCTTATTTTTACTGGTGTAATTTTATTGTTTGGAACCCTGGGTATACAAAACAATTAGAAACCACTCAAATATTATAATAATAATAAAATAAGTGTAAATGTTAAACAGATTTTATTTTTATCTAGCTTTTTTCCAGTGGCTTCACTTGCTTGTAGGTTCGACTCACACAATGCATACATCATCCACTTGTTAAGCTGAGTGGTAACGTGTTAGTGTACCATACAGTGGGCCCATGTTCAATTCCTGGCCAGGTTGGAGAATTTCTCCACTTGTTGACTTGGTTTTGTGTTGTCCTCATCATCATTTCATCATCACCGGCATGCAAGTCACCCATTGTGGCGCCACCTGAACAAAGGCTTGCAACTCGGCAGCTGAACTTCCATGGATGGGGCCTCCCAGCCATCAATGCCACATGATTATTTCATTTTTTCATTGTACACATCTTCTTCTCACTCCTCTTTCTGTCCATCTCTTCCTACCCCATCTCTCTGTTCACCCCATCCTCCCATCTATGTCCATTTCCTCCTACCCAGTCGTGTCTGTCTCTCCATCTCCTCCTCCCTCACCCCTCTCTGACTATCTCCTCTGCCCCTTCCCTCCAACCATATCTTCCTCCCTTCCCTCTGGTTAAGGTTTTCATTAGACTCCCCTCGTAGTATTTGCAACAAGAAAGAGAGTTCAGATTATCTGAGCAGAGATTCACTGCTGAGACTGAAAAAGCTGTGCACAAATGGACAAAATTCAAGAATATTGTACAATTTACCATAAAGATGTATCTGACAAGCCATTGGTGCAGAATGACCAGATAGATGAAATGAGTCACAGTTTTATCAACTAAGAAAAATAGGCCACAAACTTTTAAAGAGGACATGACACAAGAGATGTTAACTGTAAGTGAATGCAAATGTGTTTCATGAATTTTTATGGATGTTCTGTGCTCCAAACACAAAAATTATGACAACTCACCATTCTATAAACATGAAATGGGGCTTTGTCGCTGGTGATAACCAACCTCTGTGAAAAACCATCTTCCTCTAGTAGCAACTGCAAGTCATTGCAAAAGTCAGAATCAAGCTCATTGTCCCAAGTAATCAGTGTGTTTAAGAACTGCAACTGGTATGTTTTCACATGCATATGTTTGCCTAGAATGTGCCAGATGGTTGACCGTGGTATCTGTAGTTCTCTGCTTGCATTTATCATTGATTCCATTAGGCTCCTGAAAAATAATTATCACAAATGTTCCATCTTTTCTGCTGACAGTCCTGGCCAGACTGTTTTCTTCACACGATATAAGTATCCAGTCTCACAGACCATGTTATTCCACCTGTGAATTGTTTTGTCTGTTGGATCTTTCAGCTGGTATGTGGTATGAACCCATCACTGAACCATCAAAAGTAATTCACATTTAACACATTGAAGGAAACAATACACATGCATCATTCCATTATACACCATGCTCTGACGTTCCAGCCCTCCATATCTACTCAGCAACTATGCTGTGGTGAGTATTGTGATCAAAACTTGGGAGATGCTCTGTCCACTGACATGTATCATTTTTCTGCATATAAAACACTGTAGGTACTTTTGAAGACACATTTATTCCTTGTGAAGAAACGTTTTGGGTGAAATCTGAACCTGTTTAGGTGAGGAATTTATTGCAAAGTTAGCATTTTGACTACATTTATACTATCCAGGATAATACTCATACTGGATAAAATAACTTTGGCCATTCAGTCATGTCTTTGTAACACTAAAACAACTAAACTGTCAGTGCTTCAACTGACTTACTTCCGTCCTCTTCAGAGCAGTGAACCACTCTACAGAAGAGCAGAGCAAGTTGATTGAAATGTCAGGAATTTAGTCATTTTAGTACTTACAATGATGTGGCCCAATACAAAAATTCATCTATCCAAAATGACGCCAGCCATGGAAGTCTGCAAACCAGTATTCGTACTGATGTCAGTGATGGCTCATAATCACACATTCACAATTATTTCATGAATGGCTCGACCATGTTTACTGGACATTTTTGGTTTTTTTTTATATATATAGTTTCATCTTTGTCAGTTTTCATTACTGATCATGATATACCCAATGTACAGATGTTGCACCTAGGCACCTCTGGCAGCCCTCTCATCTTGGTGCCCCAAGCAGAAGCTTGGGTCGTTAGGCCCTTAAACTGGCTCTCCTTGTGGCTGTACTTTCAAAATAAAATAAAACAGCACACATTTTTCTAGTAAGGAAAAGGGAAAGTATGCTGGAGATCAGTCATAGAGGTGGCAGTAAAAAAACAAAAAGAAAGAAAGAAAAACAGAAAGCATTCACTATGGTGAAAGAATATTCCTAAATGGAGAGGTGAACATGCTCAACTATACTATGTTTTTACAGATGCCATTGACAGACATACAGACAATTTGACTGCCAGCTCTTTCCTGGCCCAAGGTGAGTGTACTGGGTTAAGATGAAGGTGCAGGGTAGGCTGGGGTGAGTGATGAAGAGAGGCAGGAGGCAGTTAGGGGTTGAGGGGAACTGTCTAGTGGCCCATGGGAGAATGGGGAGCTGTCTGTGGGCTAGCTATGTGTGCAGGTACAGGGGGCAAATGGCAGAGGGCTGAGCAAGCGATTTCACAGATTAGGGCATGAGATGGCAGCACACTGCTAGCTGACACTATGGGGGTAATGGGAAAGGGATGATGTACACACACACACACACACACACACACACACACACACACACACACACACACACACACGCACACGCACACACACACACACACACACACAGCCCCACCAAATAGTGTGTGTGTGTGTGTGTGTGTGTGTGTGTGTGTGTGTGTGTGTGTGTGTCTGTGTGTGTATACACCACCCCTTTCCTATTACTACCACCCAGTATGTGTCAGCTAGTTGTTTGTTGCCATGTCATGCCCTAATCTGTGGAAGTTGCATGCTCAGCCATCTGCCAGCAGCCCCCTGTACCTGCACCCCTAGCTAGCCCACAGACAGCCCTACTCCCATGAGCCACTAGATGTTTCCCCCACGCCCTCCCTGCCTCCCACTTCCCTCCACCCCTCACCCCATCCCACACTTCACCCCTCACCTCACCCCAGTACACTCACTGTGAGCCAGGAAAGAGCTAGCAGATGAATGAGCACAACGTAGGAGAACAGGTGTTTTCGTGTGAGTGAGTGTGTGTGCGTGTGTATTTGTCACATGTTTCTTCTACAGCTTGGGAAAGAAATTTCATTCTGAAAGCTAGCAGAGCAAAGCTCTGTACCTGTTGATGGCACAGTGTATCTGTTGATGGCACAGTCTTCTGCCTTTCGGTGAGGCATCTCTTTATTTGTAAATAATTTGTTATTCTCAACCATAACGTTCTGTGCAATACTATGTTTTTACATAATATTTTAACATCTTCCTTCCTTCTTGAGAACTATTGAAACTGATTTAGTATGATAGAAGTCAAATCAAATATTTGAACAAAAGCAATTAAAATTTATTTGAGTGCCAAATGTAAAAGTATTTACTTATATTTTCTTCCTTTCTGCTTTTTAGGCTTATTAACATCTTCATCACAAACAGTTATTTTGAAGTACCTTTATCTCTAAAAAAGAAAGTCTAATTTCTGGGTTTGTGTGCTCCCCTTCCCCCTCATCCATCCCCTCACTCTCCACCCCAGCCCTAGATGTGAGCCTGATGTGCCCACAATTAAATCTGCCATTGCTTTTGTTTTGTGTTTAATGACTGTATCAGCAACAGGTTGTAATGATGTACCTCGATTCATAGATATGAAAAGAGAGGGCCTTACCTCAGTTAACTGGAATCACTGCATGTCTGAGGCCTCTGTAAATCCAAAATGGTTGATGAGCTTGGTCAACTTCTCAATCTTCAAATAACCTTAAGAAATGCAACCAGGTGACATCAGAAGCAACCTCTGAAATTCCAATGTGCGCAGACCCTGTCATTTTCAAGACAAAACCGCAAAAATAACAGGATGTGCAGCTGTCAAAATATCGGTGGTTGTCGCTGATGTCACCCAGCTGTATCCCAATAAGTTATTTGAACATTGCATACAGCGAGAGACAATCAGGTCTCAACTTCTCCATCATTTCATTATTTCTAGAGTCACCACAGACAGACAGTAATCATTATTTATTTTTTAATTATTATTTATTGTCAGGGTAGGTTTAGGCTGTAGCCTCAGAGACAGATAGTGTTGTCAATAAGACAATTGTCTGCTATAGCTGCCTCTACCTCAAGAGCTCCAGTATCCAAATTAACTTTGTAATGGAAGCTCAGAGCAGTTGGTCTGTATGTCATATATGCATCAGTGTGTGTCCTGCTGACACCAGTGCAGATAAAGGTCCTTTTGTTGTAGAGTCTGTAACACTATGATGGAACTATGGCTATATGGGAGTTAGTGCTTTTCACTGATGATACTAACAACTTTTTGCAGAATTATTCTCATGACACATTTGTGTGATAGCCAGTAAAAATCGTATAAACATCAAGGAAAGAATCATAGTTGGACCAAACTTGTCCTTCACGTATGATAAAGTCAAGAATACTCAAAAAAATATTGAAATTCTGAACCATTTTCAAAATATTATGATTCGTGTGCCTCACTACAGATATGGTTGCTCAATCAACCTCTGGTAGTTCCCATCTTGTTGCCATAATCACATTAGAAGACATTTCACAAAACACTCAAGAGCCCAATTTTACAATAATTACTGAATCAAATTGCCTCTGAACCTGATTGAATGTGTTGTCACACTGTACAAAAGTTTATGAATGATGTTTGCAGGACCTGTGCCGTGCACGAATGGCTGCGAAGACACCACAGCAGCCAGGAGTGGGTACTGCAGAAGGCAGCCGCCCTGAACCTCAGCGTGTTGCGTCACTGTCCCGAGACTCTGAGAACAGCAACCAGAGCCCTTCCTCACGCTCCAGTACCTCTTCCTGGTCAGTCACTAAGTGTTATAATATTGACTTATACTGGCTGCAAGAGACATCCTTAATTATTTGTTTGTACATATACAGAGTGAACCTCCTAAGATTCATCAGGTGCATTTTCTCTGGTGTTTTGGGAGATATTTGCAATTTTGTTTTTGCAGTGTATAACTGGACTCAGCCAAAGCAAATACTGCTCATCATATCTTTCATGTGATGCCCAGTGTTGATGAAGGCATCAATTTGTTTCCTGTTACAAACAGATGATTTTTAAAGCTGATTTTTACCTGCCCATTTCATAGAGCGGTCCTAAATTAGTCTAGTATAATGTTTGTTTTATCAGTTTGTATTAACAGGAACAGTAAAACATGAAGAATATCCAGTACTGCAGAAATGACTGCGCAATGCTGCTACATGGCACTAGCAGTCAGCACAGGCCAGAGCAATGCTCTCGCTGCTTGAGTCCTGGCTATTCTTCTCGTTTTACTGTCCTTATTAATATATATCAATGAAATGAATATTGCACTTGTCTAATTTGATACTGCCCTGTTGAATGGGCACATAAAATACCACTTTAAAAACCGTTTTGTTTGTAATTGGAAACAACCTGATGCTTTTTGTTGACAGTGGGCATTGTGTCAAAGATGTAATAAGCCGTATTTGTTTGGGCTGACTCCAGCAAGATATTGTAAAACAAAATTGCAAATATCCGCCAAAACACAAGACAAAATGCACATGTTGACCATTAGGAGGGACCCCCTATACATGTGGTGAGGTGTATGGGGTGCAAAGAGGAAAGGGACAAGAATGGCAGATCTTATGAAGATATCTATTCATCAGTATCTGCGATGATGGAAGCCTGGAGGAAACATAACTGTAGTAGGCCTTTTAGTCAGTCTTTCGTATAATGTCATTAGTTTTCTAAACTTTTTTTTCCAAGTTACATGTTGCGACTGCTCATATTCCTGAGACATTGTGGACTGTTACCGAATTGGTATGTACTTAATAAATTTCTCAATTTTCTCTTTAATTGTCATCCTGTGATCCTTGGGTTTAACAGCTGTTAGTAATGTACACAACAGTACAGAAATTATTTTTTTTCAATTTATTCATATCTATTGATGCTAAGTTCCATTTCAATCACTAACTTTGTAAAATACAGGAGCATCAATATTTTAACACAGATCAGTAAGCTACATCAATTAGCAGAAGTTTCACAAAGTTCACCTGTGGCAAAGGCCAACACGTACTTTACAGGATGCTAACTAACTGACATAGTAACTGAACTGAAAACTCGTCCACTACTCACTGACAAAGTTACCATTCATCTTAATTGCCAAACACTGACTGAGTGATACATATTAATTGCACTCCTTAACTGTCCAAACATGACTGACTCAGACTTTGAAAGTAACATTACACCTTTTTATAGATGCAGGTAGTACAGACATTACAAATTGGTAAAAGACAGAATTATTACATTTTATATAATAACATAAAAGGCAGAATGTACTCAACTAAAATCTGTATAATTAGAAGATGACAAAGTATTAGGTACTACTTTCTACGAGTGAAGTTTTGATGCCCATGGGAATTCAAAAGTTTGCCAAGAATTTTTGATATAGTGAACTCTTCTGATTTGAATAATTAATAAACTAATATGTTATGTTAGTGAAAATGTACTTTTTCAGTAACAGAAAAATCAGGACTGCTAAATTGTAATTTGGAATTTGGAAAGAATTACATTTTGAGATTGGAACATTGTAGAATAAGAAAATTTTGGAGACAAGTAACTTCTAAAGTACAGTGTATAGAATATAAAGCTTTTTGAGAAAGTAAAACCTTTGTTGAAAAGTGGAGGATGAAGGCTTTCAAATAAACTATATCAGTCTTAAAACGAACAATTTTTAACGTTATTCAAATCTGACATGCATGTGGTTGTAAATTTATATTATGAATATTTACTTAAGAGCAATGTTGTCAGATGAACTAAATATACTATTGTCATCAATAGATTCCAAATTACATCATGAGTTGTGAAGTTTAATGAGATATTGTGTGAATCAGAATTTAGTCATTTTATGTATCCATGGTATATGCATTTCATGTATAATGTAAAAAAAAAAAAAAAAAAAAAAAAAAATGATGTAAGGAGTAGAATTGTAGTAAGTGTACCTATCCCACTACCTTGCCATGTTTCAACTGGACAATGAGGGTATTAACAAATGGAGCAACCTGCATGTTCTCTATACATAGCTCGTGTCATGCATGCATTGAACAATCTTGGAAGATATGTTGTGCAAAGACATCTACCTATTCAGAACCTTCTGAACTCCAAATCGCTCTGAGGGAAGAATGCGAAAAAAGCTTACAAAATATCTGAAAGGCTTGTAGATCATGTACCAAATAGATATAGATCCTTGCTGGCTCTAATGGTGTTGGCATTGATAGGATGTTAAACATAATAAACATTTCTTTTGCAAATCTTTGATTGCTGTCTAGGAAGGACTTACTGTTTTTTTTATTTATGGGGAAGCTCTGGCAGATGCAATTCTTATCATCATCATCATGCTGAAGTCATCATCTGAATCCATTTAAAAGAAAAAAAATCGTGCTGTTGATGTGTGAATAAACACAGGGTGTTCTCTGGAAAATCATTAAGTGTTTTGATGTACAAGCGCCTGTGTTCACAAAAATTACAACAGAATATGTGACTGTTCTTCTGCAATAACCAAGACATGGAGTTTTCTATTGCAACTGTCAATGACATTCTCTTGAGCTGCACTTTTCATGTTCAGTGTGCTGGCATGTTACTTGATCCTGGATTTTATCCATATTTACAATCCTGCTTCCTGCTTTGGTATATCTGTATGCTGTGTAATTGCTCTTCAAAAACAAAATTAGCAGTCTACCTTACATGCCAGGTTTGCAGCTGGATGACATTGAGGTCTTGCCAGGATATTTTGTCTGACAATCATTCAACCATCTTCAGGTTGAAGTAATGTGTGCACATTTCACAGCTGCACCCATTAGCAGTGTGTTGTCATCCACGAGAGTGCACCACACAAGAGCAGTACTGTGAACTTCTGATAGAGCCCACCATGGGTGGGTGCCTGTTAATGCTGCTTTGTTATGTTCGCGTGTTATCATGTTATTACTGCTTGCATACATTTGCCTTATCTTGTTGTGTTCAGTATATGTTATGGTGATTGGAGTACATGCCACAGGGTAATAAAGTTATACCAACATTATTGGTTGTGTTGTGTGTCCAAGTTACAACACTGGTAAGTTTTATACTAGAGATCTGTGACATGTACCAGCAATCCCAGTGTAAAATTCACCTGAAAATGCCTGAATGGTTGTCAGATGAAATATCATGGCAAGATGTCAAGTTGCAATACTGAAACATCATTGAACACTTGTTAGAAAAACTTCAAGAATTAAAGTCAGCATGGAATAGTGATTCCTAAATTAATCAGATATATCAATTAAACCATATTTCATGTCCACCCCCGGTAGCATGACAGAATGTCAATTCTAAGGGCCCGGATTCAATTCCTGGCTGGGTCGGAGATTTTCTCCACTCAGGGGATGCACAAGTTGCCGAAGTGGTGTCAAATCAAAAGACTTGCACCTGGTGAATGGTCTACCTGTAGGGAGGCCCTAGTCACATGACATTTATTTGCCTTATTTCATACCACATGTCTATCCACAAAATTTCATCTACAACATGTGTGCTATGAGAATTATTAAATTTGTGCTACATATTAGATAAAACAGTCCTATGGTCTTCTGAACATAATCAGCTTGGTGTCTTATACTTGGTGACAAGTCATCTATAGAATTATAAAAAATATCTGGCAATCATAAAATAAGTGTAATATAACCATTTATGTTCATAATTTATTTATTCTTCATCTTTAAATAAAGGATTCTTTTTGTATTATGAACATACATTAAAATATGTGTCATAACTTTCCAGAAATAATTATAAAAATACAGTGTATCTCCATTACTTACCAATAATGTGGTAAGAAAAAGGAAATAATATAATTTTCTGAACAGAATTGATGCTAAAATATTAAACAGTATGCTTAAAATGCTGAGGGACAGTGTCAGTTTCTACACTGATGCTGTGCTTCTTTATAGGAATGGATTATTACTAGGTGTGTTTAAGTTCTAGGCAGTAGATTCAATGCTTCTGATAATAAGTTAGATGTTAAGTATAAACAGTTAATTAATAATTGGAGATGCATAATTCCTACCAGTTATGAAGAATAAAAGCAACAACCCAGTTGTATTGCTTTGAAGTTAAAAAGCCATGAAGTTTAAAATAAAAACAAAAAAGTATATCATATGAAAACACTAGTTTACTCAATATTCTACCAGACAAATTAATGAGATTTGTGTGGAGCCTTTCCCATTCTCTCAACCCCATACTGAGTAAAATGTGCCAAACAGGAAAGAGAGAGGGAGGGAGAGGGAGGGAGAGAGAGAGAGAGAGAGAGAGAGAGAGAGAGAGAATCATTACTGAAACCTTCATGCAGACCCTATAGCTGTGGCAAACAAGACTATCTAAAAGGAATAATTTCTTAAAAAACAAATGTTTTGGGACACTAGCAAGGAATCTTCTGAGAAAAAAGCCAAACACTATTGAGTCAACTATGCAGGACAAGGTTGATCACATTGAGTGACAGCTGTTGTGTAAGAACACGTGAACACCCTAACTTTAGACTCCATTGGTAATTTTTCTTTGAATACTGTTAAGCATAATGTAGATGTGGTACTCTGAAATACATGGCACTAAATCTACTGCACTATGCTACATTGCTCCTACTCTAGACTCCATGAAACTCGGCATCGAGGTCACGAGTGCATCTTCAGTTGTGCACATTTTAAGGAGCTTTTATGCATCCACAGCTGGCATAACATAATTGCCTTACATGCCAAATACATACAGATTTGATAAACAAAGTGCATGGTTCATGGCATGCACAGCTAACTCTTACTACTCAACTAAAAGTTTATGCCAACACAACCAGGTGGTAGCACACTGCAGCAGACTTTTATCACCATTCGGTTGGCATAAATCCTGCTAGATGGTAGCACATTCCTCAGATATGCCAATTCACTCACTATTTGACATTTGACATCAGTATATGTTTCAGTTATATTGATAGCAAAACCTATTTTGTGTGATTCTAAATGATATATAATATATTAAGTTTTGGATTTTATCACACTGACATCCATTTGAGACACAGAGAACCATAAAGTACATCATCATCAGTTGTGAGACTGTAGCACTTATTCATGCTTCTGACATCTGGTGACCTTATGGTGGATCATGTTTATCTGGACTGTAGCTTGCGTATATATGAGCACTCATGAAAAGCTGTCTCACAGGTTTCTCTGATATTCACTTAAATGTGGGGTCAAAGATGGTGTGCTCTTGGCCCTCGTGTCTCTCAGCACCTCATTTTTATTCAAGTGATCTTGTTGCTAAACAATACTACTTGAATCCAATCATTTCCACAAATGGAGTTTGTATTGGATTTCTTGTTTACTGTGCAGGAATTGGATTCTGTGTGTAGTATCAACATGAACTTCATCAAATCTGTTTTAAATGCTAACAGAAAAGAAAATTACCAGAAACAGTTTGCCACAAATGAACTAGGACCTTGCAGACCAAATCCGTTGACTGAGAAAGTGACAAAATCTAATAAGCATGACTACAAGTGAATATTTAACAAAGAAGTGTATAATAAGCATTAATTTCTTGTGTGGGTGCAACATAAGAATGTCTGACTTTCAGACCAGAAGTTAATTCGTTAAATAATACATGTATTATGGATCTTGTACATTTGTCCAAAAAAATAAAAAAGCATGGAACAACCACATACCAAAAGTGTGAAACAGAGTGTAGCAAAACCTTAAACATTATTTCATTCTTGCCCTCAACTGCACTTAATTATGTACAAAACAACAAAATTCCACAGAAACAATTCTTTATTTTTTGAGACAAGTTATGCATATTATTATTGGCAGAGGCTGTAGTTGTGAAAATATGTTGATAAGCTTAACTGTTATACAGCAGATGCTATTAATTTCACATTCTTGTATTTATCTGAATCTAAAAATCTGTGAACAGTCAGAATGTATACTCACAGGCTACCACTGATCACATCTTTACAGTAGAATGACTTCCAGTGCAAAGAACAGAACCACTGATAGAGAAGAAGAATAGGAGACATCTTGGGGAACAAAACAGAAAAATGCTGTAGAATCTGTAGTAAAAGTAAGGAAGAAAGACTGTGATGTTTTGGAAAGAGAGAGAGATAATTTTTTTTAAAAAAATAAACCTTTTACAGAATATGATGAGTTCAAAAAAAAGAATCATCATACACATATTTTAAGAAAAATTCTCTGCTTTCTTTTAGGGACTTAGTTGGTTCACAGATCAATGGAAGCCCAAGGAATATTGCCTACAATGGTAGTGTGTCTAGTATGCTATGCTGTCCAGATAATCCTATAGGTTAATTGGTTGATTGTCACTAGAAAGTAGTAAATAAAACTAAAGCTATGTAGAAACCTTTTTATGAGTTGTGGTTAATAGAATCCTACCCAAAATGTAGATAAATGCAAGAAAATACATGTGTGAGAAAGAGAGAATCTGATAGTAAACAGTGATGTGTCTTTGGATGCATTTACATTCATATGTTGTTACACTTTGTAAACTGCACTTATATTCAGGCAGAGGCCCCTGTCAGCTTTCTAACACAGTCACCTATTATGCCTGCCACAGTGACCTCATTCTAGAATCTAGTGTGACCTTCTATCCATTCTCAAGTCCCTAGGCCCCTCCCAAAGCATCTCTTCAACTGTCTCCCTTCTTACTCTAATCTTTCCCCAGACACCCAGTTTCTACCTGTTTCCCAAGATATGTATGCTCAGCTACGCAGGATGCCTCATCATATTTAGCTACTGCATCTCCACTGAAGTGATCTCTGCTTTTGCAGTCCAACACTTTCAACCTATTGTCTGTTTATCCTCCTATTTTAAAGACCCTAACCAGTTCCTTCTCTGCTTCGCCACAATTCACGTTCTTACACCATCTGATGTTGTCCTTTCCACCTCCCTCCACATTAAGGTCCTAATGCCCATTAAGTTGCCACCTTTGAACATTATCTTTTATATTGATTGGCTGAGTCCAATCCCATAACTTCCTTCACGGTATACATGATCAACTGCAATCCACAATTATTTCCCCTTAAGGGCATCACCTGCAACAAATCCAACATACTGCCATGGTTACCCAAATGGGTCCATCCTGTCCCAGTCTGTTCATTGGTCTCTCGTGGAATCATTTTTATCCACTCACAAACTTAAACTCCTCATCTAATTCACCTTCACTGATGACATATTTATTATCTGGAGCCATGCTGAGGGCACACAAGATTCATTCCTCTTGAACCTCAACACCTTTTCTACCATCTGTTTCACCAAACTGTACTCAGCTCAGCGAGCGACATTCATGGGAACTAATCTTCACCTCACTAATCACTCCTTGAAAACCTGTGTTGACAACAAATCCTCAAATCACCAGCAGTATTTCCACTTCAGCAGCAGCCATCCATTCTCCTTATATTCTCTATAAGATGCATATCAAGTGGGAGCATAACACAAAAGAAGTATTACAACATATTCATCACCGTGCTTTTTGTATAAAGGTTGGTGTAGATTTGCTCCCCAACCCGTACCAGGGCATCGCTCCTGTTAGCAAGGTTCCTAGTAATGTCTTGATGTAGAGAAGCATAGCATAGATTAATGTTATATTGGCATTGAAACACCTCAGTTAAAACAAAGAAGTTCTCACTCCATTGCTATGTTTACTTAGTTAACTGCTTCATTTCATATCTGTTGAGCAATATGGAGTTTTATGACGTATTTCCCTGGCTAGAGGGTTCTATTTACATCTCTTAAGTATGTGATCACATGGGGTGTATGGATTATTGCATCCAAAACAAGGAAAACATTTCACTTATGCACATGTCCATAGAATTGTCATTTTGTGTTCTGTGGCTTTTGTTGTAAACATAACATGCAAAACTATAAGTCATCAAATAGTCAAATTTATAGTTCAAAGACAAATCTTGCACACACTGTCAGTGGAAGTACTGTTAAGAACAGAATTATCCTTCCTGTTGGTGTCACTTGCATTCATTCATTTATTTTTCTTACATTTCCAGGAGTGAAGAACCTGCACTAACTAATATGGACATATCAACAGGACACATGGTATTGGTAAGTGATACTCTCTTCAGTTGTTAGTAATAGAAAACCGTCCTGTAATTTCCAGACAAAAAATTGTAAAAAAATTTCAATAGCACTCACACAAGGGAAAATTTGGAGATTAGAAGTAAGTGCTGAACCAGGATTTCAACCTGGATACCTGACAATTTTAGATAATGTTCCTCCAGATCAGCCACTCAGACGTGACAAATGAATGAACATAGATCTTCACCTTATAAATCATCTTGTGAAGCTGGGGATTTGGCAACATCAGTAGAATTGTCGATTAAATGGAAGATCTATCTTTCTCTTTATCTAACTACTTGTATGGCTTTCTAGTTATACCTCGCTATTACTAACAATTAAGAAACGTTGAAAAGTTACTTAACAGGCTGTCAAACAATCTCTATGGAAAGAAGCATCAGTCAGTTTACCTCAAATAAAATATGATTCATCAATAAATTTTCTGAGGATTTTATAGTCCATTCCAAATTTCATGATTTTAAGCAGATAATTCAGAAGACTCAAAATATAAACCAGTCAGTCAACGAAATATTGTGATACTTACTGTTGGCCTCTTTGTGGCAGTGTGTGTGTTACTCCTAGTTAGTTTGGAGAAAACAGATATAATTAATTGAATAGCCTATCTCTTACAAGTGTCATCACACGAGTACAAGATCCAAAGTAAGATTACAGCTTCCAAAATCCAGCATAATATTTTTTTTTTTTTAATTTGACAAATTACAGATGGTTTTATTTCATGATTTCAAAATATATTTCTGTGACTATAAATGTATTACATAACTTGTGGTTAGAATGTTTGTTGCCCAATTATCATACCAGTACTGAGGGAAGGGGAACTGTAGGTATGCTCCATTGCAGATCATTATTGAGCCTGGATAAATATTAGCCTAATACAAGTATTGTGTGTTTGCAAATGATAAATACAAATGTATGACTAATTAATAGGGGTTCTTAATAAGTTCTATACATAGCTGTAAATTCTCTTGTCAATCATCAGCTGTATGATTAGATTCTTTTGCCATATTAATAAAGCATATTTCCAATAAGTTGGATACATTTTAAAATTCCACTATATTAAAGCACAATAGTGTCAATATTGCTTTTAAACATTTTAATGTATCCAAATGCTTTTGATCAGTTTTTACAGTTACTTCTTTTTTGCAACTTCATGCTAGTTACTTCAGTGTCTTCAATAAACAAAATTGTAGATTTTCTTGCTTAAATGTTTTGTTTGGTTACATTCTATATCACTTCAATTAATCACAGGTCATAGTGGTAGGGAGGTAGTCAGACAACAGAAAACCCAATTTTGTCTAAAATCTATCCATGATGTTCTCAAGCTTAGTTTTATTTGCCATACCATTTCTAACAATTCTTATGTCTATTGCCACTGAGGCAATGTTTTTCTCAGTGAAGCTATTGCATTTTCTTGTCAGGAAACTAGGTTGGGAAGCTCGTCATAGTATCCTTGGCTAAGTGGTGAACCATGGTAGTGACTGAAATGCATGCATTGAAATAACAACTGTTTGTTTACTGACCATGAACTATCTCAGTTCAGCTTTAGAGGATGAGGGTCCACATATGTGTGCTGCAGAATTGTCCTTCTGTGATGATGCATAGTTAATGCTCACTATGATGAAGTTTACTATCATCGATAGCGGCGGTAAGCAGGCAGGTGTGTGGAGGTGTAGCAACATGGTCCCACAAGGCCTTGAGCTTGTGGGTAGTTGAGTTGCAAGTCCAGTGAAGCAGCTGACAGGACTCCAGCAGCTGTGTTCCAGGTGAAAAAAAAGCAGGGCCTTCCAGAGTAGCTGACAGGCATTCAGAGGCTGTGATCCTGGACAAGGCATTGAGATGGCACTGTCTGATGGGTAGCATCAATGCCTGGCATTGTGGTCCAAAGCATAGGCTCAAGGGCAGTTGACTGTCACTTTGGAGCACAGAGCTGAAAGGACCATCAAGGGGCTGAATGGCAAGCTAAGTAACTGTCAGTGGAGCAGTACGGGTGCAGTGTCATGGGAACACATGACCACAAGGATGTAAATAGGTGCCTGTGACTATAGTGATTTTTACTGTGACCTGCACATCACATATTGGCATGGCTTCTACTTCCAGATGCTGTTTCAGCTACAGGAGACTTATTGGTAAACAGCTCAGAAACTTTTCTATTGACAAGCAATCTCCCAAGCTAGAGCCCCCAAGTGTGTGGCTGAATGTGCAAGGGGTGAGCCATGCATATACTGCACTCCTTCCACCTTAAGGCAGATGGTGCAACCATCTCAGAGAAGTGCAGCACCCAGGAGAGGAGGCACCAAGTGGCCACCAGAGCAGACTGGAATAAAACAAAAGGACAATCAGCCAGTGAACAAAGAAATTAACCCTGGCAAAAGAAGCATGCTGTTTCCTATAGTGGAACGGCAACTGGGCACCACAAGCAGTGAGGAACTCAGGGTGATGGTAGGACTAGCAGCTAGATGTCCAAGAAGGTGCAACTGCAGAAGGGCACACAATGGGATTGGTAGCACCAGTGGGAATAACTGCCAGGGTTCAGGAATGGCCACAAAGGAGGTGGATGCAGCAGGAATGACTGTTGGGAAGAGCTTTGAGATGGCCGTCAGTGAAAGGAGCTGGCAATGACCACAGAGGAGGCGATATGGTCAGCTGTGGGGGTGGCTGCAACAATGGTGGCAGTAAGGGTGATAGCCCAGGATGGCAACACAAGGGTCTGTTGTGAAAAGGCTGGTGATGACTGGAGGGCCAACCACAACAGGGTTGGTGAGGGAGTGGACTGGGCGGGCAGGTCATGACATGGCCACCAAAGACTGGACTGATGATGAAGGGCTGATGATGAGTGAGTCAGAGTTTGATGGCATCACTTGCAAGGGATTTGCTGATACCAGTGGGATATCTGGCATAGAATTCAGTAAATGAGAATGGAGTGCCCCCACAGTGTGGCAACAGGTTTGATGGCAGGAGACTCAGCTTGCCACGCACAAAACTCTTGGAAGCCCTGTCTGAATGCTGTAGAAAAAAGTACTGGAGAAGCTGAGTGAACCAAATGATGCTCTGCAGCAGGTCCTGAATCCCCCAATTACTGAATGGAAGGGCTGGAGATAGCAATAAATTGCCCGACCTCTGAATTGTAGGGCTGGAGGCAACAGTAGTTTCTGTGTTGGAGAAGACACTCCTAGTGAACTAGAACCAGAATGACCAAAGAGACATGAAGCATTTGCAGACCAGCAACAACCAGTAACAGAATGTACATTGGAACAATGCATGAATGATATGCCTGAACTACACAGAAGAGAGCGCACTACCAAGAACTTGCATCTTCTGAGAAATGTGAACACAAATTACAAAGCAACACCTGCCAGAATCAAGGCAACCAAATAACTGAATACCAGTACTGAATCCAAGAACTGAACAGTCCATGTCTGGTATGTGGGTGGACACACTCTCACTGTAGTAAGACATAAACAGCCTTGGTCCAGTACATGGTTGGATAAACTCACACTGTAATGGGAGTAGAACAACACAATAGCACAGACACATTGTCCCATAGAGATGAATGAAAACACAAGCAAAATTGAACATTTGGAAAAGAATAAAACCATGTTCCAGCAAAAATGAACAAAGACATATGAAGAAGCACTGAAACACACATGAACAAACAACCTGGTCATCCTTGTCCTATCCAGGCAGTGGCACCCTTAGGGAGGGAGCCACTCGTGGCAGCTTTGTCTGGGTGGAATGTGACATTGCGTGGCAGCATTGATCTTGGCGAGGTAGGGGCGAGGCAGCAGGGTGCCAAATGAGACCAAAAGTTGACAATCCAGACAGCAAACTGTGAGGAGCAGCTAGAGTGGACGAATCTTGAGCAGGCACTGTACTGAGAAACCACACAAAATATAAGTGTCACACAATCATGAAAGCATTATCCTTGTCACCAGTTGAAGTACTGCATCTGGAAGACAAGAGAATAGCACTAGAACACAAAAGCAATATCCACATTGCCCATTGTAGTATCCTTGACCAAATGGTCTACCAAGATAGTGGATGATATACACACATTGAAATAGTAACTGTTTGTTTATTGACCATGAAGACAGATTTAGAGGATGAAGGTCCACACATAAGTACTACCAAAATGTCCTGCTGAGATCATGCATGGTGAGTGCCCACTTCACAGTACGAGTGGCAGCAACCTCCACTAATTTCAAGTTGCCACCGCTTGTACCTCACCTGTCATTCAACAACATCTTTGCCGCTGTACTTCCGCCTCGACTGACATCTCTGCCCAACCTCTTTGCATTTACATATGTCTGCCTGTGTCTGTATACGTGCGGATGGATATGTGTGTGTGTGCGAGTGTATACCCGTCCTTTTTTCCCCCTAAGGTAAGTCTTTCCGCTCCCGGGATTGGAATGACTCTTTACCCTCTCCCTTAAAACCCACATCCTTTCGTCTTTCCCTCTCCTTCCCTCTTTCCTGATGAAGCAACCTTGGATTGTGAAAGCTTGAAATTTGTGTCTGTGTTTGTGTGTTTTTTATAGTCTCTATCAACATACCAATGCTTTCGTTTGGTAAGTTACAGCATCTTTGTTTTTAGACATTCCGCAGTGCATACTGCCAAGAGCTGTGTTACAAATTTTACCCATTGCTTATAGGATTTCCCATACCCCAGCCCACTGTTGCTTGCACAGTTGTTTTCAATATTTGCTGCCTGTAAACACAGGCAATACAACCGATTTCTTTCTCTCTGCTTAATGTGCCATGGCTTTCAACCATTCCAAATATATGACATGTTTCATCATGTCAGAGATTTATATATTCCTTTGCTAGATCTCCAAAGTGAGACCATATTCTGACATGTGTTTTAGGGTTCCAATACCTGATGAAATTTACTTACCTGGACCTTTTTGGTACATATCTGTGTAACTTTTGTTATGCTGCCTCTCACTGCCATATATCCGTATCTCCACACTCCTCATTCTGCCTAACTTCATACAGGTAAAAATGTTGTGTTTATATTGTCAGTTCTGTACTACTACTGCTTCTTCTAACTTGTTCCATCTAAATTTTAGTTTTGTACCACTTTTGCCTTATGGAACTGGCTACATGACATGTACATAAAAAAAAAAAAAAAAACTTTACCTTCCTCATTGTCTCCAATATTGTATCCTTTCTTTGTCTTTCTCTAACCTTTTCTTCAACTTTTTGATCAGGAATTTTAATGTATCTCTCACTTTTCTCCATATACAAAGCAGTTTATGATATTCCCTCTACTTATGATGGGCTTAGTGTATTACTGAATTATTTCTTAATGCTCCCATCATTTTTTATTTAAGTTTCTGTTGCTGTTTTCAGTTTCAAGAAATTTGTTTAATCACCTATTCTAAGCCAAATAAAAGATCAATTTTGGATTTTTTCATATTTCATCACTTAAAATTTTTTTATGATATTATAAAATAGGCATACATGGAGGACCATCTTCGTAATGCTGATCGCCTACAGCGAGAATGGATTGCTCTGTGTGCATATGAAGCTGAGCCTTGTGCCACCACCATAGCGCAAAAGGTATGATACAATGAAAAGTTTGTTAATATTAATTATTCTTTGAGTAATGCTAAGTATCTAATATTATTCATAATTGAGCTGATACTTGTAGATATTGTTAATAAATGTTAAATAATCAGTATTATTAATCTCTTAATATAACCTACTAGTTTCAGAAAAATAAAGCTGTTTGTATTATCAGGTTATATGATTCTATGTTAGAAAGTTAATTTCACCCATTTTCTGAACTCTTCAATGCTCCCCACCTAAAATATGTAGCAGCCTGATTTTAATATTGTTGCAGAGTACTGCTAATAGGTTGATTTAAGTTAAACTCATGCAGATTTGAACAGAATATGCCATAAAATTACCATTTGGAGAGCGATTATGATGTACATAATGTTTATTTAATTTCCATGCTTTTTCAAGAGGATTACCAGTTTTGGCTATGCAATGGCCATCTACAGATTCTCTCATTCTGCTGCACTGCTTAAACTCATAACATGCAAAAATAATGTGAATCAAAATGCAGCTCATGTTATTTTTACGTGTTATGACTTGTTGGAGTGCAGCAGGATGAGAGAATCTGAAGATGGCTATGTCATAGCTGAAACCAGTAATTCTATCCAAAAAGCTGCGCCATCAAGACAATTAAATTTTTAAAAAATCATACAGATTTCTCTTTACTTTTTGATCATGGTGGGAATATTGCAACTACATTTGGACAAATAAATATGATTAACAATAAATATATTACAGCTGTAATTAAGGTGTATTGAACATTTGACTTTCTCATAAAATTCAGTCTCACAAGACAGTGACAATATTCAGTAAATTGGTAACTATGAGGAAAAGTTGTATACTAATATTTACAGTGACATAATCATCTACTATAAAAAAAGTATATTTTAAAAGCAAAGAAATATGATGGTCACTACTCAGAAATATATATTTAATAGTATAATAACTAAAAGTATCTGCTAATATGTCATCTGAAATGTTGACTATTAAATATTTACTGACTTCTTAGTTTTTGTTTTGTCATTGTATTACAGCCTGAAAATATTGGAAAGAATCGCTATCCTGAATTTCTGCCATACGACCATTCAAGAGTGGTCCTGAATGAACTTGCTAACATTTCTGGCTCAGACTACATAAATGCTTCTACAATTGTGAGTATGAAATAGAATTTTAGAGAAGTCTTATTTTTCTGTTACAAAGCTTAGTTCATGCTTAATGTGATTAATAGATGGTAACCTGCAAACAGTTGTTGGCAATGCTACAAGAATACTAATAATTATTATATTAATGAGACAAAACATTGTTACCACAGCCCACTAAGAGATTGAATGCCACCTGTTGTGTTTCAAGCACATGACCCAGTAAGGAAAGTATAAAAATGGATCAGAGGCCTGTGGGGAATCATTCTAGCAATAATACATACAACAGATGGGGATATCTACTGACATAAACAACTTTGACAAATGGAAGATTGTTATGACTTGGCAGCTAGGAATGAGAACCTTGGAGATGCCAAAACTGCTCGAGTATTAATCTATGGAAAGTGGTTAAAGGATGCTGAAGCCATGAGTAGGTGACAGTGTATTGTCCCTCCATGTCTCATTACAGAACATGGAAGTTGGAGACTTGCCCAATCTGTACAGCTGGATAGGTGGTGATCTGTGGCAGATCTGATGACAGAGTGTTATGCTGCTGCAGGCGTAAGTGTTTTGGGGAACACTGTCAGCACATATTGTTGAACATGGGGCTCCACAGCAGACATTTTTACACATATCCATGTTGATTTAACAATGTCAGGTATGATGACATTGGGCATGAGATCAATGAATTGGACCATGGATCAATGGAAATGTCACATCTGGTCAGATGAATCATGTTTGTCATTACACCAGTTAGGTGGGCGGGTCCAGATGCATTGTCATCCTATTGAACACCTGCTCAAAATACACACTGTGCCATGGATACAGGCCTGTGAGGGCAGTATTATATTATCAGGCAAGTTCACCTGGGGTTCCATAGACTGTGTGGCAGTAATTGAAGGCACCGTGAGAGCCATGGACAATGTAAACATTACTACAGACCACTTGCATTCCACCATGCTTGAAGTTTTTCCTGATTTCAATAGAATCTTCCACTAGGACAACTGTTCATATCACAAGGCCAGAATTGTGCTATAGTTAGTTTGAGGAGCATGAGAATGAATTTACGTTGATGTCTTGACCATCAAATTTTCCTGATTCATCACAATAAAATATGACTGTGGTATTATCTGGGTGCCAACTCTGGGCCCACAAACCACCACCCTGTAATCTGCAGGAATTATGTGACCTGGTTCCACATATGGTTATATGTATTTCCAGAAACTTACCAAAGAGTGCAGAAACTTATCAAAGAGTTTTCAAATCTGTACCATCGAGAATCACTGCTGTATTTCGTTTCAAAGATGGACAATGTTTTGTCTCATTAATCTGGAAGTTTACTTTCACATGGACAACCAGTATGATGTGTCTGTTCATTAAGCCTTCTATTGATGTAATGCCACAAGTCATAAAATTTTGTCAGAAGTGGTATTAGCATATGGATTCTTTCGATTTACAGTGAAAGTGAAAGAGAAAGCATTGTAACTTTTTACACTTGTTGCAGACCGATCATGATCCTCGAAACCCGGCCTACATCGCAGCACAAGGGCCTCTTCCCCACACGGCTCCAGACTTCTGGCAGCTTGTATGGGAGCAAGGAGCTGTTGTGCTTGTTATGCTCACCCGACTCACTGAAGGTGGCACTGCTATGTGCCATCGATACTGGCCTGAGGAAGGCTCTGAGCTGTATCACATTTATGAGGTATCATCATTCTCCACTAATATTCATGCATACACATCTGAATCTCAGAAGTAGATAAATGGCATACATGAAGTTTTCACTCCTACTAAAGAGGGCATGTGAGTTCTGAAAAATCCAAGTTTTTACAGTAAATGTCATACCGTGAACACCAATAGAATTTTATACATCAAATGATAGGCTATAAAGAGTCTCAGTATTGTTTGCTTTTTTTGTAAACTTCAGTCACAAAGCGTGAAGCCAAAGGCTTTCTGTTCTCACATTTGTTTCCTGTTTTACCATTGCTACTACTTTGAGCTTTGTGGTTCTTCATGTTTTTACAGTATAAGAGTATTCAAGGAGGATTTGGGATTACAGCCAGGTAACATCAACATCTTGTTATGATATTTCAGCATACATCCAGGCAGACATGCAACTGAGTTTCAACACTGCAGAAAGCTGGTGCATGTTATTAAGTTTATACCAGAAATTGCCGCATGCACATAGGCTACCACTGCACGACCACAATCTTTTGAGTTTAGCCCTCAATGTCAATTATTGCTCCACCTGTAGTGGCAAAATATTGATTTCATTCAGCTGCAACCTCATGGGATACTTGTGATATGCCCACTTTGCTCAAAAAAATGACTTTATTTCATATCAGTTTGCCCTTATAAAGACAATGAAATGAAATAGATTTTTAATGTTGTGTTCATAAAAAAATCTGTGAAAGTTCTTTTATCATTAAAGTACATTTTCAAAGGAAAATAAAATTCTACTATAAAGGAAGAATCTAATTGCTGTAAAGTACCTTTTTGATTTCAACATCTTTCATTACACTTTGGATCTGATATTTCATTTAACGCAACTGATTATAACAACATTTGAAATGTACAACCCAGAAATCAAAACCTCATAACACATTTTCTAACTTATTCCACAATGGAATAGATAATTTGTGTTAACCATACTTCAGTCTCTAAATTACAATAATTTATTTTTTCTACATAATAGTGTGTGGGATAAAATGGTACACCAATGTCTACATCCATGTTCTGCAAGCCACTGCGAAGTGTGTGGCAGGGAGTACACATATGAGGATTTCCCCACTGTCAGTTTTGTAGACAGAGGGAGGGAAAAATAGCAGCTTAAATAAATCTATGTGTGACACAGTTTGTCTGACCTTGTCTTTGCAGTCCCTCTTGGGGGGGGGGGGGGGGGGGGCTGGGCTGTAATATGTTCCTAGATCACTCACTTAATACCAGTTCTTGAAACTACATAAGTGAGCTTTCATGGGACAGCTGACACCCCTCTTCTGCCAGTTCAAGTCATAGCATTTCTGTTACGCTTTCCCATGGGTCAAACAAGCATGTGACCATTAATGTGGTCTTTCTTCATATACTTTCATAAGTCCCTCAGAATCCTACTTGGTATGTATTCTATGCCCTTGAGCAATGATCTACGATGGGTAGCATAAGTTGTTTGTATGTCATCTGGTTTGTAGACGGTGTGCAGTATCCCAATAGTGAACTGAAATCTGCCACCTGCTTTAACTATGATTGGGCCTATTTCATATCCCCTCAAATTGTTACAACATATTAGTGCAAATTGACTGATTCCGATTGCAAATCATTTATATTGTAGTCAAAGGATACAAAATTTTTGTATTTCGAAAGTGCAGAATTTTACACTCCGAACTTGTGAAACAAGTTGCCAGTCTTTTCACTGCTTTAAAATCTTATGAAGATCAGTTTATTTTTAAAGTGTACTTCACTTTAGTTAAGTTCATCATGTGCAAAAAAGTGAGATTATATTGTCTTTCATGTCATTTATATACAAGATGAGAAGTAAGGATCCCAGCACACATCCAAGGCACATGCTTGAAGTTACTTGTACATTTGTTGATGACTCTCCATCCAAAATAACAGGATGCATCTTCCGAACTGTTAAATGCTCTATTCAGTCACAAATTTTATTTAGAACTCCATATAACTGTATGTCTGTTGATAAGCATTTGTATGTTACTCAGTCAAAAGTATTTCATAAGTCAAGAAATATTGCATCTGCTAGACTGCCTTTAACTATCGCTTGCTGGACATCATGTGAGAAAAGAGTAAGCTGGGTTTTTGGAATCCATGCTGGTTGGCATGGAGGATGCCATTTCTTCTGAAATGATTCTACAATAGATGGATGTCAAAGATATTGGACAGTAGTTTTGTGGACCATTTCTGGTATTCACTGACACAGTTTTTTGTTTGAGGAATTTACAGTACATTGTAGTCCATAGAATGGCTAAATCAGTCACAATTTCCGTATGGAATCTGACAGATTTCATCAGGCCCTGGGACCTCTATTAGTTTTAGCAATTTCAGCTATTTCTGTGCTTTACTGACACTAATATCAGTGATCTTTGCAGTGGTGTGTTATTAAACAGCAGTAGCATTCCTGGATCTTCTCTTGTTAAAGATCACTTGAAAACATAGTTAAGCATTCCTGCTTTCACTTTTCTATCTCCTATTTTGTTTCCAGTGTTGTTCATAAGTGACTACATAGTGTCAGCACAGTGTAGGTGTACAGTTTGTGCGTGTGTGTGTGTGTGTGTGTGTGTGTGTGTGTGTGTGTGTGTGTGTGTGTAGCACTAGCTCAAAAAAAGGATTTGTGCAAAGGCAAGTGTCAACTATTCTGTAAGTTATTACCTATGCCTCTTAAATTATTTATGTTCTACCAGGGCTTTTCTTAACCATGTTTGGTGATTTCCCCACATGACAACTTCATGGAAGAATTGTCCTCTTAGTCATTTAATCCCCATGGCTTATACTTCCTTGTTTGTACTATATGGCTGACAACAATCTGATTGAGTTGTATGTATGCTTTCATCTTGTCCACAAGGCTGCTGATTTACATCGCAGCCTAAATACATTGCTTAGTTTCCAATACTCTGTTCATCTGACCTATTCCTAATGTTATTGCTGTGATTAGTGGTTCCTAACTGCTTTGATTCTGTCAGAGCTACTGACAAATTACAGTAGTGGTTTGGAGTGAAGAGAGTCCAGGCTGGTGGTTTCTCGTGAAAACAATATCAGGAAGTCAAACACTTTATTGACATTCATGCTACTACACTTACAGCACTGCAACACAGCAGCTATGCTTTCTACAGTGCACAGTGTGGAAGACATGTGGTGTCCTGCCGTGGTTAGCTGTTGGCCAGAGGGCCAGTTGTGAAATCAGTTCCCAGGAGTGCTGCCACCCAGAGGTCCACTCAGTGGTGTGTGTACCAGCTTTGCACAGCATGGCTGCTCAGAGAAAGTGCCAATGATGTAGAAGTCTGCTAGAATTATCACAGGGGATGACAGCCAGTGGGGGTGGAACTCACCCTGTGAGTAGAGTGCATGGTGCCAGGGTGCCTGGCACCATGAGCAGCTGTACTGTTCTGGCTGTGATCTGCTGCCCCCCAGTGTAGGGATCCCACTACTGCAGGAGTAAGCCTGGAGGCAGCTCACCAATAGGAAGGTGCCAAGTCCAGGTAGGAGGACTTGGTGCCAGAAGATGGTCCAGGGATAGTGACTGCTTGCTGACTCATATTACTCTGATGCCAGGCATAGTCCTCTCATCATAGTAGGCGCACTGGATTGCAAATACCTCTGCTATAATTGAAGGGTAATTGAATTGTTTAGAAGCTCATTTGTTGTGCCAATGTACTGCCTCCACTCACATACTGAATAAAATATCCTTTATTCCTTTGTGTGTGTGTGTGTGTGTATGTGTGTGTGTGTGTGTGTGTGTGTGTGCTTGAGGGAGTGGGTAAAAATGGAAATGCCGTGTGGCTAGGGCCTCCCGCCGGGTAGACCGTTCGCCTGGTGCAAGTCTTTCGAGTTGACACCACTTCAGCGACTTGCGTGTCGATGGGGATGAAATGATGATGAAACACACAACACCCAGTCATCACGAGGCAGAGAAAATCCCTGGCCCCGCCGGGAATCGAACCCGGGCCCCCGTACACGGGAAGCGAGAACGCTACCGCAAGACCACGAGATGCGGAGAGGGAGTGGGTGAAGAGAGAGAGAGAGAGAGAGAGAGAGAGAGAGAGAGAGAGAGAGAGAGAGAGAGTGAGTGAGTGAGTGAAGATTGCAGAAAACAAATAAAAAAATAAAAGTTTGGTTATGTCTTTTACAGGTTCATCTGGTTAGTGAACATATTTGGTGTGACGATTACCTGGTCCGCAGTTTCTATCTGAAAAACCTGAAGACTGGGGAGACACGCACAGTCACCCAGTTCCATTTCCTCTCTTGGCCAGAGTCTGGTGTACCTGCGGCACGGCCTCTTTTGGAATTCCGCAGGTAAGGCAGTGTCCCAGTCTAGTGAAGGAACTAGGAAGTGAATGTATGTTGTGATTTCAGTATAGATTTCATCTTCAATAGTTCTGGCTGAGGACATCTAGTGCTACTGTGTGCTTCAGTCTGACCACCACAGTAATGTTATCAATAAGAGTAGAAGAATATAGAGCAACAGCAATTGATAATTTGTAAATCCAGCAGTCTTTAATGAAATAGACGTGAGTCCCATACAAATGGTTTATCTACATCTACATGGATACTCTGCAGATCACATTTAAGTACCTGGCAGAGGGTTCATTGAAACACCTTCACAATACTCTATTATTCCAATCTTGTATAGCGTGCAGAAAGAACTAACACCTATCTGACCATGATGGCCAAATGGCAGAATTGAGCATACTCATCAAACAGATTTAACTAAAAAGGAAAAGGAACATTGTAAATAACTGTAAATTCACATTCAAAAAGTGGAAAGTCCAGGATGGAATAACAACAACATATAAAGGATAGATTGCTACTCACCACATAGAGGAGGCATTGAGTCACAGACAGGCAATGAAAAAGACTGCTAAAGTATATAGGCTTCTGAAATAGAACAAACACATGTTCACACACACACACACACACGACACACACACACACACACACACACACACACACACACACACACACACACACACACACACACACACATGCACACGCACATGCATGGCTACTTCTCCAGGTGCTGGGCTCTTGTATGTGTGAGTTGGACTTTGTGAGGAGGACTTTGTCCAAAAGCTTATATATTTTAGAAGTCTTTTTCATTGTGCCTAAATACCGATTCAGTTACATTACTCAGAGAGAATTTACAGTATGAAAAATTGACATAAGTTCACCAAGGACACAGTAGACGACAAATTTCATTTTTTCCTTAAAACTACACTCCAGGAAATTGAAATAAGAACACCGTGAATTCTTTGTCCCAGGAAGGGGAAACTTTATTGACACATTCCTGGGGTGAGATACATCACATGATCACACTGACAGAACCACAGGCACATAGACACAGGCAACAGAGCATGCACAATGTCGGCACTAGTACAGTGTATATCCACCTTTCGCAGCAATGCAGGCTGCTATTCTCCCATGGAGACGATCGTAGAGATGCTGGATGTAGTCCTGTGGAACGGCTTGCCATGCCATTTCCACCTGGCGCCTCAGTTGGACCAGCGTTCGTGCTGGACGTGCAGACCGCGTGAGACGACGCTTCATCCAGTCCCAAACATGCTCAATGGGGGACAGATCCGGAGATCTTGCTGGCCAGGGTAGTTGACTTACACCTTCTAGAGCACGTTGGGTGGCACGGGATACATGCGGACGTGCGTTGTCCTGTTGGAACAGCAAGTTCCCTTGCCGGTCTAGGAATGGTAGAACGATGGGTTCGATGACGGTTTGGATGTACCGTGCACTATTCAGTGTCCCCTTGACGATCACCAGTGGTGTACGGCCAGTGTAGGAGATCGCTCCCCACACCATGATGCCGGGTGTTGGCCCTGTGTGCCTCGGTCGTATGCAGTCCTGATTGTGGCGCTCACCTGCACGGCGCCAAACACGCATACGACCATCATTGGCACCAAGGCAGCAGCGACTCTCATCGCTGAAGACGACACGTCTCCATTCGTCCCTCCATTCACGCCTGTCGCGACACCACTGGAGGCGGGCTGCACGATGTTGGGGCATGAGCGGAAGACGGCCTAACGGTGTGCGGGACCATAGCCCAGCTTCATGGAGACGGTTGCGAATGGTCCTCGCCGATACCCCAGGAGCAACAGTGTCCCTAATTTGCTGGGACACAAAATTCCAAGGACAGAACAAGTACAATTTACAGCAATATTCAGTGGAAATGAATAACCTTGACAAGGCAAATGGTAGAGAGCAAGACGTACAATAAAGAATTCAAATCACTGGTTACTATATTCAATGAATTCTTACTAACAGTAGCTGAAAATATGAGGACAAAATATAGTCCATCGAAAACAGATGGAATAAACTTACGTAGACAGGTAATAAATATTCCTCCGCACCATCCGTTTTTTCAACTCACCTGTTAGAGAGATCACAAAAATAATTGTGTCACTAAAAAGAAGTAACTCTTCTGTCTATGATGCTGTCTCAGCCAGAGCACCAAAATATTGTGCTGCCTTGGCAGCATCACACTTGAGTTATCTTTGTAGCCATTCAGTGAGTCAAGGTATACTTCCTGAAAGACTAAAGAATGTAGTAGTAACAACAGTATACAGAAGCAGAGATAAGTAGCATTTATTGGATGAGGCTCCATGTATGAAGTTCCTGGACAACGTAATATCTACCATTCAAAAACTGCAAAAATAATGAACATCATAATCATTGAAAATAATGAACTTTGAAAAACTACATCTATTTCTATTGGAACAACTGCCATTGCAACCACTGAGAGGTAAATGTTGGAATGGTAAATGCACAACTAAAAACAAATTTAAAAATGTATTCATCTGTGGGAAATGCAACTCTGCCGAGGTGTCTAGGTATGTTATTGAATCCAAACACCATTTTAAATTACTCTTCATTTATGGCTTCAAATTTTACCAGACAAAGAAAAGCACGAAATATTTTTGGCAAGAACCAACACAGGCTACTGATTCAGTCCAAACTAAAATCAGACTTCAGAGATACTAACTTGCAGGCCCTGCTATCACGGTATAAATAGCATTTAACAATCAAAATATTTCACAGTATTGTTTAGATAAATACATAGCTGAAATTATAATCAATATCTTTGGCAGTTTGAACACAGTGTTTGTTACTAAAAATGTGGTAACAGGTTTTATATAAGCAGAATTTAGATAGCAAAACATTTTTATAGTAAAAGGTGTAAACAATAACGGAAAAAGCTAATTTGCATTGTAATTACACATTTGTTTTTCCTGCTAACATTATCTCTGACTCTTTGCTTCAACATTAACAAACTTATACATTCAAAAGTTTTGTAGAAATATCAGAAATACTTTTAAACTAATTTTGAGTTGTTACAATACCTTTTAGAACTTTCCAAAAACAGTTTCTTTATGTGTAAAGTAAAAATTTTAACATTTGGTGGCATAGTATTTAGTACAGTTACATCTGCATCTTGGTAAAACATCAAATGTTAACAGTAATTACAAATATTGTAATTTCCATGACCTCTGTATCAGATTCTATATTAAATTTAAGGGATCAGATTGTATACTAGTCTGTACCATTGACAGGATCCCTTAAAGCATCCAGATGGATAATAAACTAAAGCAGCTCCAACACATGGATAAGTTAACCAAAAAGCTCAGTTCTGCCTGTATTGCTCTCAGAAATCGCTCTCACTATGCTCAAACAATGCAAATACTGAGGTGAAATAGCAACAGTAAAAAAGGCTGAATTGCTACTCACCACACAGTGACAGCATTGAGTGGCAGACATGCATACTGAATAAAAACTGCTAGACATTATTTTTTGTCAATATCTGATGAAGAACTGAGAGCTAAGTAATATTTAGCAGCCTTTATTCAATGTGCTTGTCTGCCACTCAGTGCATCATCTATGTGATGAGCAACACAATGACTGCTAGAATATCTCGCACACTTCTACACATTTCTGTCTTTTCGTGCAATCTTCTGTGGCACTGCAGCTAAGGCAAAAAGGGTTTCTGCTGCAGAAGTGTGCAGGAAATAAAGTTGATAACACAATATCTTGCTAGTACATATACTCCCTAATGGCATTTTTAGCTAATAAAAAACTAAACTCCTCCTGAACAGGCCATGAAGGCCCTACGGCACCAACCAGCTGCCATGTCATCCTCAGCCCACAGACGCCATTGGATGTAGATATGGAGGGGCATGTGGTTAGCACACCGCTCTCCCGGCCGTATGTCAATTTCCAAGACCGGAGGTGCTACTTCTCAATCAAGTAGCTCCTTAGTTTACCTCGCAAGGGCTGAGTGCACCCCACTTGCCAACAGTGCTCGGCAGACCAGATGGTCACAACCAAGTGCTAGCCCAGCCTGACAGTGCCTAACTTTGGTGATCTAACAGGAACCAGTATTACCACTGTGGCAAGGCCATTGGCCTTGTGTCTGATAATATGAGTGAATTTAGTATGAACTCAGCAATTCACAATCTGATACTAGCAATAGGAATAACTTCCATATAGACTATGCATTCCTAACTACAGTTCAGAATCTAGTTTTATATTCTGGTGCAAAAGTTTGTAACTTATTGCCAGTGGACATGAGGCAGGAAATAGAAAATCTCCAAATATTTAAAAACAAAGTCAAAGAATGCCTCATTGGCAATCCCTTCTACAATTTATCAGAATATTTGGACACTAGAATGTAAATTCTGGTTAACTTCTGTATTTGTATTAGATAGATCCAGAATTTGCCAGTACATAGTCAGTTGAGGACTGTGTGAAGTTGGATTAATGCTCTGTTTGAAGTAAAAAGTAAAAACAGTGAGTGAGTAATATAGCAGGAGGAGCAGTGGCCTCTTTTTTCTGTCTTTGTTTATTTACTTATTTCTTTATTTTTCAAATTAGCTGTTTTTCTCCTACCATCAATGTATAAAGTAATTACCATAAGTATAAGTTTGAGTAAATAATCACTAACCCAATTCCACTGCTGTGGTCACTAATGCATGCCTGTGCAGTGGCACTTGACTAGGAGATAAACCAATTCAGCACCTGGTGGTGGATCAAATTTTCACTGCCAGTATTTGACTGACACAGGGAGAAAAGGTGGTGGTGTAAAGTTCCTGATCACCAGTCTTTGTGCCAAAGTCCTGGATTAAATTCCAAGCCTCTCTGCACTGTCTCATGAAATGAGGGCCTATTGGTGGTGAACAGTTTGTCGGATGGGGGCATTAAGCTCGCCAGCCCTTTGGCGCTTTTCGAGAGGAGCAGGCTATGTGCTGACAAGGAGTTCCATGCTCTCCCTTCCTTCCATCTATAACAACACAAACCCAACACTACACTGTGCAAGCAGTCATCAAAGTCACCCACATGACATAGATATATACTTGACACTTCATCACACATCGAAGGAAGGCAATGGCAAACCACCTCCACTAGTACCCTGCCATGAGTGGCGATGCAGGATTCCTGCATTTACTCCCCCTGTTCTCATTCCCTGAGCAGGGGCTCATTTATTTATAGATAAACTCTAGTGATAATTTGTTGTTAGTCTACTTTACAGAAGTAGCCAGCAGTGACTGCTTCTGCCTATTAATGTTTAACTTGACTCATTCTATATGACTGAAGGCTCTCCTTCATAAAGGGATGTGTAGAACTTTGTGTGAATGAGTGAATGTATGAATGAGTTGTCTTGTTTATATCTGGTGTGCTTGCCTTGCTTTGATGCTGAGCATCTTGTTAAGTCCAAGCATCTTAAGACTTTATTGTGGTCAAATTTTCATAAACCTGTTAAATGAAACAACCACTTTTCACAGATGTTGACAAGGAGATCTCTGCAATAAAGAATACAATTCCTCTTTCCAGTGACTAAATGGCAACAATTGTAGCAAACTATCAGTACAGACAAGTCAATCTGCATTGTTCAGTAGTATAATAATGCAGAAAACAACAGTATGCTGGACAGTGAAGTCACCCCAAGGATATGTGGTTCTTCTACTTACACAATCACTTTCTGCAATGCAAAACACTATCAGAGAGTTGCTATTCTTGAACTGTGTCTTTAAAGGTGTAACTCGTTAGGAGTTTTCAATATGACATGTGCAAATTTTTGAGGAATATGACACAGTCACATCAATGAACCACAGCAATCCAGTGAAGGTGAAGGGATCCCTTATTCCAGTCTTAGGTAATAAAAATAACATATAATTACTGGTTTTATCAACAATTATCATCTGCAGATCTGTGTTCAAGTGTGCTAGTGTGAAAATACATTTAAAACCCTATTACAACAGAAAATTGAGCAACAACTTCTAAAAGCAGAGAACAGTAGTGTTGTACATCATAATATTGGCATATAATAAATATTTTGACATACAACAGCACTGTTGCTGTTTTTATAAGTACTTGCTTGATGCTGGTATTTTAGCAGAATGTTGTCATGTGCTTCCACTTGAAAATACTTGAACATAGATGTGGAGATGATCATACTGGTAAAAGCTGGTGATCATATATGATTTCTGAAATCTGAGACTGTAATATGCAATCCCTGGAAATATGAGGTGCATCCGAGAAAATTGCACATGCACAACAAATGCCAGCCAGACAGGTCCCGCCTGATGCCAGTATCATGGCAGCAGCGCCCTGGAATGGCATCTCTTACTTGTTCTCCCACCACCTGCGAGTTTTGATCAGTGATAAGGTTCCTTAATGCATAAAACATAGCACCCATTGAAAAGTCATCATCATGTTTATAGACAGAACATCATGAGCAAACAGATGGTGTGTCACTGGTCTAGGGATTTTTCCTAAAGTTGTCGAAGTGTCCGTGATGAAGAGCGCAATGAGCGACCATCCCTCAGCCATGATCATCTGGTTGAGCTGGTGTGGCAGTGCTTCCTGGAGAACCATCTCTTCTCAATAATAGTGGTCAGCAGCCATTTTCCACAGATATCATGATCCTTGTTGCATGAAATTGTCACTAAGCATCTGCTGTTCAAGAAATTGTGTGCCAGGTGGGTGCCAAAAAACCTCACATCTGAGCACAAAAAAATGCTTTAGAGCAGCACTGACATTTCTGCAGTGGTATCATGATGACGGTGATGAGTTCCTTGAATGGTTGTCACAGGCAATGAGACATGGATTTCTCTCTTTATCCCAGAAACCAGGCAGCAGTCAGTACATTGGTGTTGTTTTGGATCTCCAGTTTAGACGAAATTCAAACAGACTGCGTCAGTCCAGAAAGTGATGTGCATGTTATTCTGGGACAGGCAGGACATCTGCTCATTGACTTTCTGCCCAGAGGTGAAACAGTGAATGCTGGCCGTTACTGTGGAACAATGCAGAAACTGGGACATGCCATTCAGAACAAGAGGCATGGGATGCTTACTGCAGGTGTTATGCTGTTCCATGGAAATGCTCATTGCCATATGGCTCTATGCACAGCAGCTGTTTTGCAGAAGTTTGACTGGGAGCTGTTTGATCATTCAGAATACATTCCTGATCTTGCTCCCAGTGATTTCCATCTTTTTTTGCACCTCAAGAAATTCCTGTCGTCCGGCCAGTGTTCTGACGATGATGAAGAGCTTGAGGTGACTGTCACATGGTGGTTCCATACACATGCGGCAGACTTCTGTGACACAGGAATACAAAAGTTGGTCCCACAATATGACATGTGTCTCAGTTCTTTTGGTGGCTATGTAGAAAAATTGTTCAAACATTGCTGTATCTGTCGCCAATCAAGTTTTTCATGTAACCGTGTTGTCTTTGTTACAAAAAAATGGGAAAACTTACTTTCTGGATGTACCTCATATATAATTGTGCAGTCCTAACAAGATGTGGCTGAAGACGAGTGCATCTGCATTGTCTGTCACAGAAGAGGTCATGAAAATTAGCACAAAGACAGGAAAGAAAGGAAAGCTACTTGTCTCAGTTTTCTGAACTTCTCTTTATTCCTAGTACTTTTAGAGTCATTTCATTTTCTGTAGTATGTCATTTTAACACTTTCCTTTTTTACATTGCCTCTCACCCCCCACAGATGAACCACTGCTTAAAAATTTCTATTCTCATTCTCCCCCCCCCCCCCCTCCCCCTCCGCAGCATTGTACTGAAACTGACCCTCCTTATTCTAGTTGCATAAAATGATAAATAGCAGTCTTTCTTTTTCTTTGATGTTTCCAGCTTTCACATTCTCACTTAATATCTGATATTCTTTGGTATAGACTGTATGATGTAGAGAAGCAGACAAACAAATGGAGATAGAAGCACACAATATTTTAAACAATTTATTGTGGCCAGATACAATATAAAAGGAAAGAAAGAAATGTGTTCATCTTGAAGCATATGTCCCAGTACCATCAAACTAGCACAATATACGCAAATCGTCACAAACTCTGAATTGTGTGGCCAGTTATGTGTCACACAATATGCTTTCGATCAAAACGACATATAGTAATAAAAACACGTATGTAACTGTTGAGAAGTAAGTTGTACCTCAGAGGAAGACCGTGTCATAACTGTTGCTAACCATACAAATTGTACTCCAGATTCCTCACCTAAGAAAAAGTCACTTTCCTGAAACAGCCTAAACATGTTTGGTGGACAACAGTTCAGAGTGACTTGCAGATCCTGTCAGCTTGTTTGTCAACATCATGAGACATCATTTGTATTATCTTCCTGGGACATGGAGATGTAAAGTGTTCTTTAGAGCGGAAGAGTATATAGTTGCAGAATTCCTTGTTTGTAATGAATACCATCAGTTTTTCCGTATAACAAATAGAGGAGATAAAGATCATACATAATGGCAACTTTTACTATAGCACTAACCATTCTGATGTGTTCTGCCCTTGTTTAGTTTGTGTAGCAGAAAGGAAAAGTACATAGGCAGTACAATTTTCTCATTTATCCTGAAAACATGAAAGCACATCACTCTACAGTTTAATGCAAAGTCGATTAGCATTTAATGCCTTGTCAGTGATGAGTTCATTAGAGACTGGGCTCAAACTGCGATTGGTGGAGGATGGGGAAGAAAATCAACCACTTCCCTTTCAAAGAACAGTTACAGTATTTGCATTAACCCTTTGAGCCACATATTATTTTGTTTAAAATTGAGTTGAAAATTATATTTTTATAAACCACTGTAGCGATGCCAGCTTCAGAAGACCTGAACATAAAAACTGCCACCAGCCTGAGATGCTGGAGCTGGTGGCTGTGTGTGCATGAGGTGTGCTTGCTTGTGTGTGTGTGTGTGTGTGTGTGTGTGTGTGTGTGTGTGTGTGAGAGAGAGGAGAGAGAGAGAGAGAGAGAGAGAGAGAGAGAGAGAGAGAGAGAGAGAGAGAGTTTTATAATTGTGCCTGTCTGCAACTTGACATGTGTTCTTTATGGTAAATAGCAATCTGTCTTTTCCTACATTGTTGGTAAAACTACCACCTTTATATTTATCACAAATGAACATTTTTAATTATACCAGCCATGTGTTAAACAGGAGTATTATTCCAATATGAACAGAACTGAGAATACAATGACAAAAGCAGAATCCGTAACACATAATTTTGTAATGATCCGTCATTTCAAGCATATAAAAATTCCTTTGTGTTCTTCATGTTTAGTTCTAACAAGTGAAAGCACTACTCATGATACAGCTGTAAGCATTATTACCCCTTCATCATGCATAATCCAAATTTGCACATGGAACACATACATCTTGTTCATTTGGGATTTTGCTTGCTGCTGCAGTAGGCACAATGCTTAGAAGTGCTCTTTACAGGAATGTGTTCTGCTTTATCAGTATACACTGCCTTTGAGACATAGGGCTTGAAATGGTTTCTTGGACTACCTGTCTCCCTTCTCCCCAAAGGGGATGAAAGATACCTATCCAATAAGTCATGTAGCTACCGCACACCTGAAAAATGGCAATGACAACTTGGGCAACTTATTGAAAATGTAAGTTTAACTGTTCACAATACTGACATCAGTGAGGTGCCAGAATATTCTGTGCCACTATTTTCTATTTTTTAGTCAATGGCATATGTTGCTTTCAATATGTCTGCTTTATCGACAGTTCCCCTGTTTTTATTTATTGACTTAATGGAGTAAACATCACAATAATTTAAAAAAAAGGTATTTCACCATAAAATCACCAAATTATGAAGTTATTCAGTAATTTATTATGTTTTAAGAGATCCACAATATATGTAACCCAAAATTGGAAATGATCTGCAACATGGTGGCTTTGATTGAAACTACCATTATAACATAAGCGTTCCTTAGTAAAATATTATATATTCTTAATATTATCTAATATATAGAAACTGTCACTGATTGTGATTATATAAAATAAAATAGTCTTAAAATCTTAAACATGACTGCAAACAGCAACTGTGTTCTTGAAGAAAAAAAAAAAAAAAAAAAATCAGCCAACCAGTCGAAAATAAAGGTTTACTATCCCTTGACTATGGTTTTGACATTTGTAAAAATATCTTCTTCAGAAGTATTGGCCTTATGACATTACAGAATGCAATAGGCATTGACTGCCATTTGACCATTTGTTTCAAGTAGTGCTGCAACTGCCTGAAGCACAAATTTCCTGTTTTGCTGCAAGATGACTGCACAGATCAGTGAGGTCATGGTGGATCCAGTGAGAAATCAGCACTGCAGTAGGTACAAAGTGAAACTATGAAACCAATTAGGCTGAAAGGTTTAAATGATTTAGGGAAAGCTTTGGAATCTTTTACTATATGACCAGATCAAGATGGGAACCACAGTCCTTCTGCATGTGACTTCAGTGTCCTAACCACTGCACTGCTCAGTCAGTTACATCCTGCTGTTATTTGTCTGTCTGAGTAAATGCTTTGAAAATTGCTGCTGGTATTAATAAATAATGAGGGCAATGAACAGAAAGTGAAATGCTAAGACAGTGCTGATAAAATTATTTCATAAATATAATTGTTTGTATTTCAGTCATCCTAATGACTCCTTTACTTTTAAAAATTAACTTTCTTTTAATTTTCAAGATATTAATGGCTTCTTAATTTTTTGCTTTTTGTTTTTAGGAAAGTTAATAAATCATACCGTGGACGCTCATGCCCCATCGTTGTCCACTGCAGGTAAGTGAATATCAGTTAACATCAGCTCAGTGTAACATCTGCCTGCAGAATTTTTGAAACATTTATTTTAAATCAATCGAGAAAACAGTATATGTTGTGATTGGTGATGCCATCTGTGATTTGAACACCTCAGAATATTACATAAATAGTGATAAAGTACTGCACCTAGGTGTGACTGAGTTGGAAACATACAGAAATCCATGTATCAAGCCTTGCCGCCTTTAATAAACTCATTTTATCATTCACTGATCATAGTGTGTGTATAATTCATAGTAGTCACTGAAAAAAGAGGGTTTGTATTGCCTGTTAGATTTTACTCTCGATCTGGTATCCTGGTCCGACAATTTAACAGCCTGCCAGAAGGCGTGGACATAGATGACATCTGCTAGGCAGCACCTCTATAATCTGCGAGCGCTGCTGTCACCACCACAGCCCTATGCGCAGGCCAAGCCCACTGTGCCGATCTAACAGTGCAGTGATCATGTTGGGCCTATAAAGCCAGCAGCACAGGTGCTCAGACCACAGTCATGTTCTGACAGCGCTCATGATAGTTTATTTTTTCATCATTGTTCTGGTCACTTATAATCACTATGTCTTGGTATCCAATTTGGTTTTGCTCTCTGGTCTAGATAGCTCACCATGTGGTCTGTGTTGTCAGTCGTCCCTGTTGTGTTTGTCTGTATTGCACTGGTGATTCCCCATTGGTGCCATCGGCCCATAGGCCAGTGCACTCCAGTCTTCCTTGATTCTGGTTACTAGACTTGTTCCGTCTGTTCATAAGATATGAATGAAGAATTAAGAAATAATATGTAGTTGTGTAGTTTACAGTCTGCAACATCCCTCTGATTTTCATGAAAACAGCCTAATGGGTGCCAGAGAAAATATCTTATAGTTGAATATCTAACATTCACGTTTGTTTATTTTGAAAAATCATAAAATAGATACATTATTTCCTACTTCATAACTCTGAGAAAAAATGTTTACTCCAACATTTAAAATAACTACAACTGAACTGCACACTACTAACTTAAAATGGAAATCTACTTTTTTAAAGTGAAGCAGGCCAAACTTTATTTATTTATTTATTTATATAGCATCCTTGTATCTCATATTTATAAAATGATGAAGAATTTGTCATAGATGATCTTACATAGATAATAGAATATGAAAGATGTACAACTGTATATTGGCTAATAAAATAAACTTATGTATAACATGAGACAAACTTACATCTGATGAATGCCCACTTATTTGCCTAGTATGTATAAGCTATTACTTTGATTCTGTTAAAGACCTTATGGTACCATAACTTTGATCTCATAATTCTATGCATAATACACTAGCTTGTGATGCTACTATGACACTTAGTATTGTTACATACAATTTAAGTTTCCAAATCACTAAATGCAATTCTCTGAATTATTAGTTTATGACTAACAGTTAAGAATGGCACATAGCTAGAGAATCACACTAACTTTCATGCCTTGTCTCTGCATATCCATTCATAATACTTCAACGCTTAAGACTTAGAAATTCGCCACAACATTTGGTAACATTCAATACTACGGTTTAATTAATTTTCCTTATGGTAAATATAGTTATAGTTCCAACATAACTGACAATATGGTAGCCAAACCTACTAACGATGCTGGCACACATGGCCTTTTCTTTCTACCCATAGGCTTTGAGCTTTATGCCCATCTTAATTTAAGCTGGCCAATACTATTTGATGAGACCTTGACACCAATTTAAGCTAAGTTTAATAGTTATTAATAGTTACACAATATGGTTTAAAGTATTCTCCCATAGGCAGATAATTTTGACCTTGTTGCTTTAAAGAACTTTTTTAATGAAAAATAATGTGTTGCCCACATAGTCACGCTGTATACAATGTAACCTTTGAGATATTATTCCTATCAAAGGTTAGGTAGCAGACTGTAGTTTGTAAATGCTTGACCTATGTTGGTCAGTTGTACGTAAGTGTGATGATGAGGGCATAGTACACCCAGTCACACCCTACTTTTGTAAATGCTTGACCTATGTTGGTCAAAAGTACATAAGTGTGATGACGGGGGTATGGTGTGCCCAGTCACACCCTACTATTGTAAATGCTTGACCTATGTCGGTCAATAGTACGTAAGTGTGATGACAGGGGTGTTGTACACCCAGTCACACTCTAATGTAAATATTACATTCTGAATTATGCTATTAACCTATGTGAGACATTTTTACTTTGTTCACTATTAGACCATATCCCTAATGTTCATATTATTAGATTGACCTTTGTCACTCAACAGTCTATAAATGTGGTGGCAGTGGTGTGGTATGCCCTGACACACCCTACTTTAAATATTAGGTCCTTATTTCTTGGTAGTCTATGTGGGAATTCCACCACACTCACAATAATCCTCATCCTAAATAGTTAATAGCCTTATAGGCAATTTCATAAATAGGTAATATCTGATACGCTAGAGTGTGCATAACCTATTTAAATGCATAGGGGTATTGAACCCACTACTAACTAATAATTAACCTTATCCCTTAAGAGTTTTATTCCATGTCACCCTTGTGACTGCATTTAGTGAACGGTCATACACATTATATTTGTAGTTAGTGTATGTTTGGCTAAGTTACTAGAGGCTTCCTAAATACAATGTTGACCATCTGTGCATAAAGTCATAAATGATGACCTAAGCCTTACACACCCAGTCAGTCATAAATGCATAGTAATATAGTGCCATAACATAATGTTAGTCAAATTTCACATTAACAAATCAATGTATTACTCCATGTATAATGGAAATTATTTTATTTCCACCTTCTCCTAACCCTGAGAAGTTCTCACACTACGGACATATAACCTTGTTTGCCCCCTGCATGAGACTGTGCAGGACCATATAACTTAGCAGTGATCATTTGAGGTTTTTAATCTAACAAGCTGAACTTAACGGCTAAGTAGATTTTCTTGTCCGTTAATAAGATCTCGGTTTATAGTTAATGATCATCAGGATTCTCTCTACTTAGTGCCTTGTTCTCTCACAAATTTATGGTTTAACATTATCGGTAATTTCCCAGTACAAAACATAAAGACATCCAGTCGTAGGCACTTTTGACTTTCCGTGCATACATGCGCGTGATCCGCCATCTTGCTCAGTACATATCCGTGGAGCCACAGTTAGTCCCAACGCAGCATCTGCGGCTAACCGACTGCTTTCCATGAAGTGGGGCCTGGGCTGTTCCTCAGCTAAGTAATGTAGTTTGACATGGTACCATGGTACTTTAGCTTTTTATGTTTGACTGCATGGTCATGTATTAGTTTATTTTATACTTCTGAAGAAGGCTAGATTCCTCTAGCTGAACCCTGGGCAAAGACCAGTAACTTTTTGCAACTGAGGCAGATCTTTGACATATTAATTCTTAAATTTGGTTTTTTGACCCTAGAATGAAATCTCATGATTTTTAATAAGGTGTTGTACATCTAATTTTAATTTTAAAATATTACAGTGATGGAGTAGGCCGCACTGGTACATACTGCCTCATTGATATGGTGCTGAATCGCATGGCTAAGGGAGCCAAAGAGATTGACATAGCAGCCACTCTGGAGCATATCCGAGACCAGAGACCTGGCATGGTGAGGACACGGCAGCAGTTTGAATTTGTTCTGACAGCCGTTGCAGAAGAGGTCCATGCAATCCTCAAGGCTCTGCCCCAGCAGCAGCAACAACAGCAGCAGCAGCAACAGCAGCAGCAACAACAACAGCAGCAACAACAGCAGCAGTAAAAATTATAAATAATTACAGGAAGCCACTAATAGCGCTGTGCACACACTGACAGAAATAACATCACATTAAAAATATTATTTGTTGGTGAGAGAAATGTCAGGCACATTGGACCATGATAAATATTCAAATTATTGTAATAAGAAATTGCTTTAGAGAGTGAAATAGAAAACTGATATAATCAATTGATATTTTTACAAACGTTATTTAATGTGATTATTGTATAAGATGGAGAGCATGTAGAGAAAACTGTATCATAATAAAGAACACACAGTCCTGTTTGTGGCTTCCTGCATGGCACGTAGCTGCATGATAATAGTATAACAACATTTTTATCCCTATGGCTTCTGGAGAAACATACATTTTGTAGATAATCTCATGCCATTTTTAATTAAAGTCTAAATTATAAATAGAAATGAAATATGAGAAAAAGATTTTAACGTTAATACTGGTAGCTATGTAGTATATAACATTATTTTATGTTTATTGTTTATACCTGAGCTGACCTTCTAGTTCAGGCATCAATAATTTCTAGATGAACAAACACCAGGTATCATTTCGCATCACAGAGGAATTTAAATGCCACTTTGTTAACTTAATATGACTTGAAGAGTAAACTGTTGGCGAATGTTTAGTTCTTCAGGAGTGAACTAGGAGATTAACAAATGTAGCACAGAATGCTGCTGTATGTAGGATGGTCTTCTGCATGCATGGTAGGCCTATTTTTTCAGCAACAAAACTTTTGTTTGTAATTTAAAATAGGACTAATTTGACAAATTAGTTATAGTAAGACTGTGTTTACTCATAAGTAGATATCTATAGAAAAAAAAGCTACTGTTGGTACCTTGTAGAACTTCATTGACAGCTTGAGACTCATTGCTAAGGATACTATTAAACAATGCATCAATGTTTACGGCAATGCCAGAACAGAAACTTTACAGTGTTTGCCTTTATTATTACTAATGTTACCTCAAGAGAAGTATAATAACAGCGCTTATGTCATTCTGTAGAAAAAAGCGGTTTTCTTATTGTATTTATATATGCACTGTTGGGTGTATGCTGCTTATCTATGCATGCAGGAGCTATCTTATAGTGATATGCATTTTGACCATTAATGTTTTCCTTACTGTTATGATTTTGAGATTCTGGACATCTCTGTTAAACTAAATCCCTTAGTTGAAAATACATTTCTTATTTTGGATTCTTCTAAATTGCACACATCAGTTCTAAAGTTAGTGTTTTCATGACCACATATAAAAACGAGATTCCTTTCCTTCAGCAAAAGCAGCTTTAATTTTTTTTAAAGTACTTTTCTACAAGGGAAAATATGTGATGAAGAAACACTTAAACTTCCTATTTATTTTAGTTCCTCGTTAAATGTAAATGTGCAATACATGTAAGATGACTAACACAATGGCATACAAAAAGCAGGAAAACAACCACAAAGCAATGATTAATCAGTTATATGCCACCATTACCTGTGCTTAAATGCATTTTTAAAGTACTGCTACAATTAGTTTGCTACCAGATGCGATAAACTTACGTTTATTTGGCAGCGTCAAGAAAATTAAGGAAACAGAAAATTAAACTACATGATATATACAAGACTTGTGTGTTGATAGCAGATATGCTCAACATAAGAAACAATCCAGAAATTAATCTACCAAAGATAATTGTGTTGCAGCCTAAAATGCTGGAGGACTTCTCTGCCCACTTTTGGCAATGTGGACAAAATCAAAGCAGAGAATTACTTGAAAAAGTATTAATTTTTTAAAGTTTCTCCTCAAGAATGCCACAAAGAAAGGGCACACTCTGCTCTAGTGTGTCCCATATGTTATAGGAGAAACTGAAAAATTATAAAACATTAGCTTGTAAGCTAAACTTAAGGAATTTTTAATGGCCTAGCACTTAATTGATGTTGCACGTCACAAAGTTCCACAGGATCAATCTCGGCATACAATTTTAAATATACTATATACACTGCTGTTAAAAGATTCCTAAAGCACTTTATTTTATTCAACCTTGCACAAAACTCTTTAGCAGTACAAATATATGTAGATATAATGAAGAAGTATAAAACCAAAGCACAAAATGCACAAAACATGGCTCAACACTTTGCTATTCAAAAGATATTTTTGTGTCTGTTGTGTAATTCATTCATCAAATGGGAATTACAGAATATGTTAACCTCCTCCTTTTCTATAACAGTTACTCTACAGAATATACATGGTAGCATAATAATTAGCACTGCACAAAAACTGAAAAATGCAGAAACACAAATATAAATGCTTGCACTTTGTTGAATGTTTATGATAGCTGATTGTTTAATATATGCTTTAAGTGTGATACTGTGTAAAAAAAGTATTATTGGCAGTACTTTCAGTGAGTATGTGATGGATAATTTACATGGGAGTACATAAATTCTATATATACACATATATACATATATTTAAATAAATATATATTTAAATGTGCAATGATGAATCATATAGTATATGTTTATGATACTAGATTATTTAAAATGTTATTTATTCCAAAATAATAATATATTTATTGTTGCCTGCTATTTAAAATAACAGCAAAGAACTGTTGAGCTTTGTGGTATACTGGTCTTTATTTATTTTGTCAGTGGCAATATACATTCAGTGCGAAATGTGGGGGGGGTTGGGGTGATAGGAAAAGTATCATATATGAGGGGGGAGAGGCTGAATGTTGCCAAATAAAATGTGTTGTGGAAGGACCCTTATGGTACCAGCCTCCCATAGGCTTCTTGCACAGCACAACCAGGCACATCCCCCCTTCATACATATATAATATATATCTCTATGGCACAGTGCAATGCGTTCCCTAATAATAAGATACAACTGCCTACTGTAATTCTGAAGTACCGGGGAAAAGTACCTGTAGTAACTTCCCTCGCTCTTGCCTACTACAGGTATAACATCTGTGTTGGACTGCGCCCAAAACAACACACATGCTCCAGTACTTTTAGAAAAAAACAGAAGGCAAGTGTGTCATAAAATAATTGCTGCCATCATGCCTTTGTCTGCTTATCAATGTCATTTAGTAATTAAATAAGAAGAACCTTCTCTCCATCTATTTGGTACATTCACACAATTTTCCTCTTCTGTAAGAAACATATGTCAAGTGATTATTTATGTAACCATTTGCTGTATAATCCTATTACAGGGTAATCATACCTATAAATATGTGTATGAGAGAAATCTCAGGAGTGACAAGCAATTTGTTTAGTGGTTGTTTTCTTTCTGTACAGCAGCTATGTGTGTCCTATAAGGCAAAGTACCTGTCTGTCAGATTTAATAAATGTATCCCAAGACTGTAACTATTTTTATTTATTATACCAGCTGTGCATCTATAACAGTGATTCCCAACCTTTCCCCCTCACCCCCAGCATGGAATGTGCGTACCTCAACTGTCTGCGTGTAGTGTTACACAAGTGAGAAGTAAATGAAAGTTTTTTTTAAATATCTGCATCTCATGTAACTGACAAGGGAATGGTCCAGTCCAATACGCTGAAACATGCCCTGAAATTGTTTTTATACAGGAATAATACACCAAAAGAAAGACCCTGTCAAAATTTTAGGTGCTGAAACACACTGCAAGTATTTTTAAAAGAAAATGTTGAAAATTATAAAAAATTGTGGCTTGCCAGGTGGTTGAAGAATTGTACACCACTACAGGAGCTATAGTGGACTACATATGTGTAACATGACAGGCACATATCCTTCGTGACAGCACATTGGTAAACAGATAACACAACTCAGCATGATCTTAATTTGTAAAGCAAATTTCAGTTTTTGGTGATAGCTTCTCTGAAACGATTGTCCACAGTTACTGTTTGCTCAAATTTGCATCACATTTAATATCCATGATAATTATCAGTTGCTTTTGTTGTAGCACAAGTGTTAATGATGGAGATAAAACTGAATTAATGTTCATTGTGTTTTATACATAGTGTTAAAGAGAGTGCAAACCTGGTTTTGCTCTTTTAAAATCTCTGAAAATGGGAGAAAGACTTACATGAAGTGATTAATATGCACTGAAATGAAACTCACAAAAATGTGAAAGAAAAGCTACCCAAAAGATTTGCCGTACAGCGTGGTCACGAAGTCCCTTTACCTCCTCACTCCCCCCCACCCCATTAATAACCATCATAGACCCCCAAACTTGAATAAACAACATGATCAACAGTTCTTTAGAGGAGTTTTCTTGAGATATGAACCAAGTAGAGTTGCTCATGAGAGGCAGTGTGCTGTTACCAATGGAGCTCTGTTGACACTGGGTCGTCCAAATTGTGACAAAGAAGAACATTGGTTATTTTAAGTCATCCTCAACCTTGTTGAGTAGATTTAATAAATCATGCTGTATAGGAAGGTGTAAAACAACAAAGTTTACTTCAAGTAAAAGTGTAGAGGAAATGCCATTAATTCATAGCTGATGTGAAGATGAAGCTTGCTGTTGTCCCCACATGTGCAGTGTCCAATGCAGTTTATCATTTTGAGGCAAGAAACGATAAGGTCTGTTGTGCAATAAAGTTTTGCTATGACACATTCATATACAACAATGACAGTGATAAGTATGAGTGGATTACTTTTTCTCCAGCTTTATATCTATCTTCAGGAACCTCTGACATATTAGGACCAAAAATAAAAAAAGGACTTTTTAGTCTCAAAAATCTTATAATTGACCTATCAAAATCTGGAAAAATAGGAAAGAATAATTTCTAAAATTTAATTTGAAATAATTTCTAACCAGTTGCAGAAATTAATTCATTGCTTTTATTGGAGTCTTGACCTGGAAATAATGATACTTCTGTTTTTCAGGAGGACAACAAGAAGATTGTTGATAAAATTCAGTTTCCACACAGAACAAACAATGTAAACCTCAATAAAGATTTTTTTGCTGTGGAAAGTATTTTAAGAAAATGATTGGACAAAATAATTTCCATTAGCTCCATGCCATTTCAGATTCATCAGGAGGACATTGTCCTCAAATTTCAGTCAATTGTGGATTATCAGTTTGCATTGGCACATTTTATAAATTACTTTATGTATGCTCAGTATGCAGCACAATAAGCAGAACAACAGCTGGGATCATTTCTTACTCCAATGCAATTCTGTCTAAATAAAACTGTGATGTGCCTGAAAGCAATAATTTTTCTTTCATTGGGTGTGCCTGGTGAAAGGAAAATGTTTTTCATCATTCAAATGACACTTTACTTTATTGTGATGGCTAAGGAGAATAAACAAGGAACTGTTTCATTATTACTAAAATAAACATTATTCAAAAATTATCATAAGAACTGTGCTACAGGAATTGTTATAAAAAAGATGTATGAGTAAGAAATATTTCATTTAAATAAATTAAAGTCATGATTGATGGAAGTCATCTGTAATGTGACATCAAACATTGCCTTCTGATGTAAAGGTCAATGACAGCATGTCATGACCTCACACAAATGCAGGATGCTTTGTGATCGACACCTCTGGGATTTGCAGTGGGATGATAGAGGCTAGCGTAAGTGGGCTGGTTGTAGGAATCTGGAACATTCTATAATAATTAGTACTGGAATACTTTAGTAAATAACTTTTACTTAACTTTGTCCTGCTACTGCACTCCAGGAACATAACTAATAACAACTATCTTTCTTGAATACAAATGACTCATTAACAAACATTAACTGGATTATACAACAAGCAAGATAACACAATTCTGGTATTAGGTGCATAATACATGCACGAACTAGAGGCTGCAAACCTAGCGAGCTGAAGGCTATTCTAATGTGACTTCGCTCATGACCTGTAGCTGACTTGGTCAGTGCAATCTGCAAGTCTCTCCATTCTATACGGCTCCACTGCAAGCACCAGCAAGTCCAGAGAGATTGCAAGTGCTCGACTGTTATCGATTATCGCAACCTCTACTGCAGTGTCTTAATGCTGATGCCACATTCCTCCCCGACAAATTTACAATCAGACGTGGAGTAGGGTTTATGCCTGCTGGGGGGAGGACCCCATGCTGCCATGGATGAGGGGGTAGGGATCCGAACTTCAGGCAAGGCTCGCCCACCTGCACCCCGCCATTTAGACTGAGGGGAGCATGGAAATGCCAGAAAACCACCTCCAAGATGCACATCAACATGGGGTGTGTGCGTGTCCACTACAATAGGTGGATCTGCCGGGCCGGAGCACCCGACAGGCAAATATTAATCACAATCCATGGGGCCAGGTTGTACAGTGTGGGTGGAGGCCGCCATGGCGTCACTATCTGGAGGCACATCCACTGTCATCTGCAATGGGCCCAAGGAATCACCGGGCTGCCGTAGTGATGACACAATGACGGGCATCTCCGGCATGGCACTGGGGAACTGCGCAGGCACGTCGACTCGGGGCACCGGGCCTGAAATCATACAACGAGCAGCAGAGACTCCTCGGTGTACAAGGTGAATCTGGTTCCAATGCCGGCATACCTCTCCAGATGGGCCAGAAATGACATACAAGGCATTGCCAAGGCGGCAAAGAACCTTGTAACCAGCAGTGAGTGCCGCAATAGTTGCAAAAAGATACAATGTCGTCGGGCAAAAACTTGGGAAATGACCGTGGTGCAGACACACGGTTCAGTGGATGTAGCAAATGCATCAATGTCCGATGTGGACAACCGTATAACAATTCAGCCGGTGATGAGCCGGACTGTGGCTGTGACCAGTAAGAGACCTAAAACAGTAGAAGTGCGGCTTCCTGAGAATGCGACTCATGCAACTTAGACATTTACATCATAAATGTGCGAACAAAATGTTCAGCACCATCATTCAACTGAGGCGAGAATGGAGCAGAAGTGATATGCTGAACACCTTGTGAGTCACAAAAATTCTCGAACTCAGCAGAGACAAACTGGGGTCTATCGTCAGTAATGATAATGTGAGGCAAACCTTCAATGCAAAAAAATTGAAGTCAAGGCACAAATCATAGGTGATGAAGTCATTGATGGCATCTGCACAACGAATGAAAAATTGCTATTTGAATCAATGACAATCAACAATCGTGTATTCCAAAATGGACCAGCAAAATCCAAATGCAAGCATTGCCAAGGTGCGATGGCATGGGGCCAAGAGAAAAATGTCTGTGTGGTGCATATTGATAGGCAGCACACACCGTGCAAGAAGAACAAAGCTTGATAATATCAGAATCGATGCCAAACCAGGTATAATGATGGCAAGCTAACTGTTTCATCCATACAAGACCTCAATGACCTCGATGTAGCAAGCACAACACAGCGGATTGCAAAGAACGTGGAACGACATCACAGGACTGATCATTCTCCGTGCAGAGCAAAAGAACACCACATTGCACAAATAACTGCTGTCGGTGTGCAAAGAAATGGTGAGCAACAGGATCTGAAATCCGTGAAGAAGGCCATTGTGCAGCGATGTACTGCAAAACAAGTCTAAGAGAAGAATTGGCAGCAGTAGTGGCCGCTACGTAATGAGAGTCGAGCAGAAAACCTTTCAAGCACCTCATCGTTTTGTAAATTAATAAACATACAAGCCTGTTCAGATTCATCTAAAGTTGTGTCTTCAGAAATGGGAAGACGAGATAACGCATCAGCGTTACCGCACTGAGCAGTAGACTGACAGAGTATGTTGTAATGGCACTGTGAAATAAATGAAGACCTGTGAATCAATTTTTACACCATATGTGGAGGTACGGGGTTCAATGGGAGAAACAACGAAGTCAATAGTTTATGTTCAGTGATGAGAGTAAACTTGCAACCATACAAGAAATCATGGAATTTTGTCAGACCAAAAATGACAGCTAAAGCTTCCTTCTCAAATTGTAAATAATTTTTCCGAGCAGATGAGAGCAATTTAGATGCAAAAGCAACTGGATGATCATGAAAACCGGTTTGATGGGCAAGAACGACCCCTATCCCAAAATGAGAAGCATCAACCATGAGAACTTATGGTTTCTGAGAATCAAAGGGTATTAAACAAGTACTAGATAACAATGCTGCTTTCAGCTTCTGGAAAGCCTTGTCACATTCTGGTACTAAACAAACGGAATGTTTCTCTGACGAAGATGATGAAGAGGAGCTCCAAGAGAAGAGGCATGGGGTATAAAGCAGCAGTAGTAGTAATTGATCTTGCCTAACATTGCTTGCAGTTCCTTTACCATTGTCAGAGCTGGCAAATCGGTGATGGCTCGCAAATGTTTCGGTGATGAGTGTATGTCCTGAGTATTGATTACATGTCCAAGGTAAGTCAGTTCACTCACGAAGAAGGTGCACTTGTCTCCGTTTATTTTCTGTCCATTGTCCTGAAGCACATGAAAGAGATGACGCAAGTTTTGTCAATGGTCCATCGGTGTCACTCCAGACATGACAATGTCATCTAAATAGTTAAGGCAAGAGGGTACCAATGCACAAAGGGTTTGTGGATAACTTTGAAATATGGCTGGGGTAGATGCACATCCAAAAGGAAGGCAGTTGTATTTGTACAACCTGAGGTGAGTATTCACTCCCATGAACTTTTGGGTTTCTTCATCAAGTGGTAGTTGAAGATAGACATCCTGCAAATCTATCTCAGAAAAAAATTTGCCGGGTCCAAACCAATCAAACAAGTCTTCCAGGTGAGGCAATGGAAATGTTGTTACAACAGTTTGTGGGTTGACTGTGGTCTTGTATCCACACATAGTCTCAACTTTCTGGAAGGTTTTGTTAAGACAACAGGTGGTGAAGCCCATTTTGATGCTGGAATAAGTTCTATTACATCTTGTTTTTCCAGATCATGCAAGGTTTGTGCAACTCTGTCATGCAGCATTTGTGGGACTGGGCATGCTTGGTAAAATTTCAGCCATGCATCTTCTTTTAACTCAACACGAGCTCGAAAATTCTTCACACAGCCTAAACCTGGCGAAGGAACAAGTCTGCAAATTTGTTACACGAAGCTTCGATGCTGGTCGTTGGAACACTTGAGGTGAGGGACAGTACTTTATCACACACAGTTAATGAAAATAGATTGAAGGTGTCCAAGCTGAAGATGTTGACAGAATTATGGGAACAAAGCACATGCACAGTTAACGCTTGTGTTTGTCCACGGTATGTCACTGGCAAGCTACACAGTCCTAATACCGGGATGTCGTGATCACTGTATGTTGCAAGTGCCACATTTGCTTCATGCAAGGGAAGGCTCCCAAGCAAATGATATGTTTCCTCATTAATAAGAGAAACGGCAGCTCCAGTATCTAATTGGAAAGTAATTGTGTGCCCATTTATAGGCAAATCCTTAAAAAGTTTGTTCTGACATCGTGAAAAAATGTCAGAGGTCGTGGCTAATGCCCTTGAGCATCCTGATGAGCAAAGTGAGCACGTCGCAACCAAGGCTGGCGTCGTGTGCACGGCGTGTAGTGCGTGTGCAACTGACAAAGTTCAGAGTCGAATCCAGGTGAGTCATAATTCAGTACAACAAAGTTCACTTGTGGAACAGAAACGACATTAATGTCCATAGGTAAAGCCTCTTTGAATTTGGTTTTGACCGGAGAACTGTTCCAGGAGTTACTTTTCCGGGAAACAGAAGATTGATTTGAACATTCGTGTTTCAAACATACAGACTGTTCGTGTCCTTTTTGATTACAAAAATAGCAAGTAGCCTTCCAGGAGGGGCAGGATTGAATTGAATGCTTGCGCTGGCAATTAGGACATGACTACACAGCAGACAAAAGTTGTTTATGCTGACGGCCTGGAGCCGATGCACAAGCCGCTTGCACAGAAACTTGACCACGTGTAAGTCTGGGTGCACAGCAAGCAGCCAGTGAACTAATGCTACAGACTCCGGATGGCGATTCAAAGGATTTTGCTGCAAAATCTAAAGCGTCGTGTCTTTCAAGAATGTCCATCACTTATCCAGGGAGGGATTTGACAATTTCAAAATTGGTTCCCTGATTTGGGAATCCGCAATGTTCTGAGCTATGGCATCTCTAACCATACTATCTGCATAGGAAATTCCACAGGAGCAAAAAAATTGCAGTCACGCGACAGTCCATGCAGTTCCGCTACCCACTCCCTGTTCGATTGAAACTGATTACGGGAGGTTCAGAAGAATTTAAATCTCTGTGCAAGCACACTGATACTGTCTGCAAAGTATTTGTCCAGTTTTGCTATAACTTCTTCGAATGCTAGGTCGTCTAGAGACGTTCATGGATATAAGTTACACAACACTCTGTAGGTGGCTACTTCCACTCCAGATAAGAAATAGTGGAGACAACGTTTACCTGTTATGTTGAATGAACATCGAGGTGGTGCTGCTGTTGAGCCTTGTATTCCCTCCACAATTCAGCAGTGGCATCAAACAGGCAAAATTGCGGCATTGGATGCTGTGGCAGTGGAGGCGGAACAGCAGCAGGCAGCGGTTGTTGCGGTGGAGTGAGAACTTGTTGTTATAGCAAGGACCTCAGTGCCTGCAGCTACTGCTCTACAGGAACATAACTAATGACAACTATCTTTCTTGAATACAAATGACTCATTAACAAACATTAACTGGATTATACAACAAGCAAGATAACACAGTTCTGGTATTACGTGCATAGTACATGTGCAAACTAGAGGCTGTGAACCTAGCAAGCTGAAGACTATTCTAATCTGACTTCACTCACGACCTGTAGCTGACTCAGTCAGAGTGATCTGCAAATCTCTCCATGCCATACGGCAGCGCTGCAAGCACCAGCAAGTCCAGACAGATTGCAAGTGGTGGACCGCTATCAATTATCGCAGCCTCTAGCACGGTGTCTAATGTTGACACCACACCTTCCTTTATTTTTCCTCTGCTAATCACCTTTGTAAGAATTACATATGCAACAGTTTAGCTATCGTTACGAACTGTCTCTTATTAAAAAAATTAATTATATGTGACTTTTTTTGTGTAGTTTAGGTGCTTCAAATTCATGTGTGTCACTGTAAATATTCATGCTACAGTCTCTTTTCATCACTGATTGCACACTAGACAGGAAGGGTTGCACAAATCACTCTGTCAAAAGTAGTGCCTCATGTGGCAAAATGGGTAACTTCAGCAATTTTTTAAAAATTCTTGCAGTGTGTCTTAGCAGGTAAAATTTTGAAAGTGCTTTTCTTTCACTGTATTCTTCCTGCATAAAAATTTTTAGAGTGGGTTTCAACATGTTATACTGGACCATTCCATTATGAGGCGAGACTGGGTACCAGCCTAGTATCAACCAAGTGTGATGCAGGAAACTGCCCAAAACCCACATCCACACCAACACTAACCTTCATTGTTAGTCTGTCAGATGGATTTAATCAGCACTGGTGCATGTCCCTTTTCTGAAAGCAGCACTTGAACACATGCAGGAATTCAAGCTAGTCCCACTGCCAATGATACTAATAACAGTTCATTGTCCCTACAGCAGTGAGCATCCATTACATAGTTCCTATGGTGTTGTACTGTCTGTTTATTCATTACTTTGTAGTGAAGTGAATAATGAAGCTATTTCTGGTCTACTGCAGGAACTATCTAAAATTTGCAGAAGACACATTCATGAGACATTTAAATAAATGTGATATGTGTGTCTCAATTTTACTATCATAGGTGCACGGTGCACTGCAGAAAGTATATGTGTCGTTGGTGCATTTAGGGTACGAAGTTGTTCATACATCTGTTTCACAACCTCTAACTTCCACCACATTCTGTTACACATTAATACTAGTATTTGAAAAGAATATGTAATTATTTGTAACTTATGTAATCGGTATTATAGTCTTACGAAATTGTGATGTTAGTAATGACCTTTTAAAATTAATTTAGTTTCACGATCGAAACAAAACTGAATTCTTTCTTTCTCCCTTTTCCTTGCCAGAACCTACAGCTATCTGGAAGTGCAATATGATTCTACTATTAGATACTGAACACTTTTTAAAAATCTACAGTCTAAGTAAGATTAAGAAATTAAACATAAAATCTTTACTTAATTCAGGTAAATGGGTCTCAACTGTGTGTGACAAGTTAAAACTGTATGCCAGATCAGTTCATAACTTGCAATTTACAATCAGTTTACTGTATGCTCAACAGTACTGCTTAAATGTGTGTGTGTATACTATAATTATTCTAATCTGGTCATCATGGTCCTTACGGCGAGGATGCATTGAAGTATGTAGTATGTTTCTAGATTTCTCATTGAATAGTGGTTTTTGACATTTATCAACAATTTAGGAAAAGCTAGATTGCTACTTACCATAAAGAAGTTGCAGACAGGTACAATTAAAAAGACACTTACACAAAGCTTTCAGCCACAGTCTTCATCAGCAAAAGAGAAGCAGAGAAACATGTGCCATTCATACTCACAAGTAAGCACACCTCACGCAGCTCAGGCCAGAATCTGTCTGACTGTAACTTCACGTGTGTTCTTTATGGTAAGTAGCAATCTATTTCTTCCTACACTGTTGATATTCCTGCATGGAGTTTCCATTGTTTGGTTCTTGAGATCTGAAGGTGGGCTTTCATGAGTTGGTTGACATCTGTCTTCAAGTGTTTAGTCAGTTCAGACTCTCCAGAATTTCCATGACTGAAACAAACCAGTGCACATTTGTGCTGCTCTTCTTTATATATGTTCAGTATCCCCTGTTTGTTGTATTTGAAGGAATTGAAAAACTTGGATAATTTTTTATGTAGGATAGGTTAGATAAATGAATTGTAAGTAATCTTCTTTGTAAGCTGATTGTATTTTCCAAGTGTGCTACCAGTGAACTGATGTCTGACAACTGCTTTACCTACAGCTGAGCCTGTAGGCCATTGATCATTGTGTGTCACATCTTGGCAAAGTGTTACACACAGGTATTTGTAAGAGTGATTCCTATTGTGACTTGATCATCTTGTAGTCCTTGAATACTATGTGTACAATTTTACATTTCTGAATATTTAAAGAAAGCTTCCTGTCTTGCACCTCTTTAAAACCTTGTTAAGATCTAGCTGAATATCTGTGTAGCTTCTTCAGAAAATACTTCATTGTCTGCAAAATATTTCAGGTTACTATTTATTAGTCTGCTAGGAAGTTAATATACAATATGAATGGTAAGTGTCCCAACACATTTCCCTGGATTATAGCTGAAGTCACTTCTACATTTGTTGATGACTCTCCATCCTAGATAATATACTGTCTCCTCCCTAAATATACTCAGTTCAGTCAGAAATTTTCTTTGGTAGTCCTTATGATTATGGTTTTGTTAATAAGCATTGGTGTGTTACTGAATCCATAGGCTTCCAGAGATCAATAAATGGCAGATTCCCCTGATCCATGGCTTTCAGGATATCATGTGAAAAAAAGAGAAAGTTGAGTTTCTCCTGGCTAATATTTCCAGAATCCATGCTGGATGGCATGGAGCAAGTTGTTCTGTTTCAAACAGCTCAATACGTTTTAACACAGATTATGTTCTAAGATTCTACAGCAGATGGATATCAGTGGCATTGGAAGATAGTTATGTGGATCACTTCTGCTGCCCTTTTGTAGGCAGATGTGTACTTTCTTCACATCACTGGAATGGGGTTTTCTTAGCTTGAGGGTAGTATTGTACAAGTGTATCTTATGGGAGCATAATGCCTCCTTCCTTTTGTTGTTAGTTATTAAGTCACTTTCCTTTTGGTTTTATATTTTTGGAGGTTAGTGTGCTTACGAACTCCATTCACTTGATGGGAAAAAAATTTTGTAAGCGAGTGTTAGGTTCTCATCAGTATGCCCAACTGTTTACAAGGCCAGCTGAAAGATGTTCTAGAGTAGACACAACGATTACCATACTACATGCCCTAAATGAGGTGGGTGAGCAGTATGACACTGGTTTTGCATTTGGGACAATGGCAAGTCCTATATGACCAGCAATGCTTAGGTTTCTGATGCTTATCCTACATCACTTACAACAAATGCATAGATCATTCCTTTGAAAATCACATGATGATTCCCTCCCCATTTATCTGCGACATGAGTTTGCACCCTGTCTTAATTTACCTAGCTGTCAATGCAATGTTAATCCTTAATCTTCTTTCCTTTTTTTATTACACAGTTCCCTGCAGCAAACATGTTCTTCGTCAGTGAAGATTTACTCGAGAATATAATTTCATAAGACATTAGTAAACAAAATGAAAGAAGTAAGTCAACTTTCTATCATTTTCATTTCCGTAGTCAGCTATAATCTGTAAGAGAAGCATGAAACTTCCAGCTCAATATAAAAATTCAAGAATTTAGAATATTCTGTTTAATTTATCGATTTTCTCTCAGGTATTATTACAGGGCCTTGTGTCATACAGGCCTTGTGTTATACAGATTTATATATGTTGTGTTTTATCCAGTGTATTTTCTAGTGTTGAATTTTCTCCAGTGGGATTGATTATAAATGGGTGTCCCACATGAAACTAGTATACCTCACATACCAGTTAATCATCTCTAGTCAAATTGCTTGTGAAGTGGCTACACTATCTCAAAAGTTGGCTACACTGTATTTTATTGGAAAGTTGAGTGCAGCTGTGTGTTCATACAGCAGTTGTTGTGAGAAGCTCATATTGTTGAACTGTTACAAAAAGGGGGCAGTTTCTATTAGAGCAGTTAATTGATACTGTGGAGTATTACATAAAGACAGTCTCCAACAAGAAACGTAAAGCCATGTTTCAAGCAAAGTATCCTGGTAGGAAACTCTCTACAACCAGCACTATTCAAGATCTGTACAAGAAATGGAGAGCTGCAGGATCTGTTAAGACTGCGCAGAGGGATAGGTGACCAACATTGAGGACCCCTGAAACTATAGACAGAATTTGCATGGACATTATGAGAAGTCTGGGCAAGTCAGCAAGGAGGTTATTGCAACAGGTTGGTGTATCTCTTACATCATGTCATCATGCACTAAAAGATATGAAATTAAAAACCTGTCATGTGAGTGTGATGCAAGAGCTGAAATTTGAGGATGAGGAAAAAAGAGTACATTATTGTAACTGGCTGTTAAAACCAACTGATAACAGTTATTTGGGCCCTTACTTTACTTCATTTCCGATGAGGTCTGGTTTCATTTGTTAGGTTACGTAAACCCCCGGAGTTGCAGATACTGGTTACAGGACAAACCACATATTCTGCTCAGATAAGACAGGTGTTTTGTGTGCATTGTCCGGCAAGTGCATTATTGGTCCCATATTTTTCAATCACAGCTTAAACAGTGCCAGGGATCTAGAGATATCTGACTCCTTCTATGCACAGTTCACAGATACACAGAAGCATATCCAACCAAAGTATGGCCCACATCACCAACATTTTCTCTGAAGACAAGATTATCAGTAGAAGCCTCTGGCCCACAAGGTCCCCAGACTTAACTTTGTGTGATTTTTATTTATGGGCCACACTAAAAATCAAGGTGTATGCTGACAATCCTCACACGATAGATGATCTTAAATGGATTATTACTACAGAAATTAACAACATCACACCTCTGCAGAATTACTGCATGTTGCCAGTCAGATCATCGCATGAAGTCAGCAATCTTAATTGGAATATTACCAGAGAAGTTAACATGATGCCTGCAGAATAGCAGCATGTTGTTGGTAACATCATCATATGAAGACAGCAATGCCTGGGTGCCCATGGCTGCCATTTCCAACATCTCTTATAAGCAGTTAAACACCATGTTTTTTAACATTGTTATTGTCTATTCTTTTTTAGTTAGTTCATTGTCACTTGAATCTTGGGCCTGAGACATTTTGGCTTTATCCAGAACACCTTGTAGTACTTGCATTTTCAGCAGAGTTATTACAATTCCTTGGACATATGACCCAAAATTTTATATATAACAAGAACAGTTGGTACATCTGTAATGGTTATTCCTGACTCTGTAGATGCTGTTTCATTTTATACACTCCCTTGATACCTTACTATAACACTCTGCATTGTTTTACTTAGACAGAACAAAAACCAATAACATAAATGGGGGTCAGTTTCACAGCATGTAAAAAGATATTACTAACTTGAATGGCAATGTCAGCACAAACTAATACCAGAAGATATCATTAAGTTATGGCAGAGGCTGCCATATTGTGTACAAATACTTCAGTAACATCTTTTGCTTAATTTCATCAGCTGATTCTTTGTCATATTTATCATCACACCATACTGTTTTATTTTTGTTGTAATGACTGAACCAAATCATAAGCTTTACAATAGTTCTATATTATCTGGAATACTTAGCTCTCACAATTCTTTTCTAATTTTTTTATGTTGGAAATACTCTTGTGCAAGCAAACGTTGGCACAGAATCTTTTAGTTTCTTTGTTTGTAGTATGAAATGGCTCTCCACTGTTTTGTCAGATCCAAAATGTCTTATGAATTTGTTTGTTGTTTTCATCATCTCAATTATAGACCTCATGTCTGTTATGAAACTGAAATATTTTGAAATTTCACCATGTATATTTTCCATGCTGTACTCATACAGTGCCACCCATAGAAGGTAAAAACTAATCATAATCACTTTTTATTCCTTAAAATACCATCAGCAACACTCCAGAAAGATGTCAGAAATCCACTCATGATGGGGTATGATTTTTCTCCACACTGTTCTCTTAAAACCTGACTTAATACTTCTTTCATTCATTTATACATCTTCTTCTATACAACCTCACAATGAAGGACAGTCTTCAGGGACACTGAACAAGAAAGTTATACATTAATAGTAAGAAACTTCTGTTAAAAATGCTAACAATAAGTTATGACTAATACTTACCTACTCATACAGATAAATATGGACAAAAGTAACCATACACACCTATGTGAAGTAGAGTTGACCAATAGACATCACAAAAAGCAGGTTTGCATGTATAAAAGGAGGTGGGGAGGATTCTGTTGTCAGTAGAGAAGCTGTAACAGTAAAATCAATCAACCAAGAGAGCTCAGCCATTGGATGCCACCCAAGTAAAAGATCTATCACGAACATTTCAACCCTTCTAAAGCTGATAAGGCAACTGTGAAGTGGAAACACCAAGAAACAACCACAGCTAAAAAAAGACCAGGCAGACCTCATGTACAGACAGATAGGGACTGCAGAGGGTGGTTGTAAAAAACCACATGAAATCAGCTGAAGGAGTCACACAACAGTTCCAAAAAACAAAAAAAAGTGCTACCAGCTGTCCAGCTAGTACACTGATTGTGCATAGGGAGTTAAAAGGGATGGAATACAATGGCTGAGCAGCTTCCCATAAACCACGCATTTCTGTAGTCAATGCTGAGTGACAATTGTAAAGAGCAACAACACTGGACCCTGGGCAAATGGAAATAAGTGACAAGCCATGCTATATCCTGTGGCATTCTGATGGAATGGTTTGGGTTTGGTCGATGCCTGCAGTGCCAAAAGTGAATTACAGATGAGGTGGTGTTATGGTATGTAGAGGTTTTTTTGGGGTCAGTGTGTGGCCCTCTTATGGTGTTTAAGAAAGCATTAAATGTAGAAGAATATGAACACATATTACAATTTTCTATATTGTGTGCAGTAGAGAAATAGTTTGATGATGATGATTGTATCAGCATAATAATGCAACCTGTCATAAAGTAGCATTGTTAGTCTGTGGTTTGCGGACAATAATGCTCCTGAAATATACTGCTCTGCCCAGAGTCCCAATCTGGGATGAGTTAGAACATAAACTTCACCCCAAACTTTGGCAGCCAACATCATTACCTTCTCTGGTTTAGGCTCTTGAGGAAGAATGGGCTGTCATTCCTCCACACACATTGAGACACCTCAGTGAAAGTGTCCCCAGCAGAATTCAAGCCTTCATAAAGGTGAAGGTTGGACACACCCCATATTAAAGTCCACAGATACTTTTGATCAGATGGTGTATGTCCTCCCTTGAACTATAGATCTTTCCTAGCTGGGCTGACTTGTAAGCCTCAGCAATAAAAGCAACATAGGTGCAACCATAACAGAATGGTACCTATTGAGAGGCCAGCCAAACTGTGGGTTCTGAAGAATAGCAGTAATCTTTTCAGCAGTTGCAGGAGCAACAGTTTGGATGACTGATTTATCTGGTCTTGCAATATAAGCCAACAAGGTCTCATTGTATTGGTACTGCAAACAGCTGAAACGAAAGGGAAACTACAGCCATTACGTTTTCTGAGGGTGTACAGCTCTGTTGTATGACTTTATGATTATGGCATCTTCTTGGATAAAGTATTCCTGAGAGCCTCCCGTTTGGATGTGTGGGGGAGGGGGGGGGGGGGGGGGGAGGGGGGGCTGCTCAGGAGGATGTTGTCATCAGGCAAAATGAAATTGCCATTCTGTAGATCATAACATAGAATTTTACATCCCATAATTTGGTAGTTAGAGCATTTAAAATGCAAAATGGGTATGTGGAATTTAGATATAGTGCCATTAATTAAATGTTGTGGCAGCAGAAAGGGATTTCTGATCAGATGATTATGGGGGTAGAAATATAAAATCAAATAGGGGTAATGCAGGAGAAGGTTTAATAATGAGTAAGTAATTAGCAATGCGTTAGCTGCTATGAACACCATAATGAAAGATTGTCAGAGCCAAGTCAGATATGAAGCCAACACCCACCACATTAGTTTGATGAACAGACTGAAGGAGTCTATGATGAGATAAAGAAATTATGCATATAGTTATGGGAAATAAAAACTCAATTGTGATAGGAGATTGAAAGTCAATAGTAGCTAAAGAAAGAGAAGAAAGATTAGTAAGAGAAGATGGATTGGAGCAAAGGAATAAAAGCGGAAGCTGCCTAGTAGAATTTCGCACAGAGCAAATGCTTGGTTTAAGAACTGTGAGAGAATGTTGTATACACAGACAAGACCTGGAGACAGTGATAGGTTTCAGATAGATTATATAATGGTAAGATGTAGACTCCAAAACCAGTGTCTAAACTGCAAAACACTTGCAGAGGCACATACAAATTCTGGGCAAAATCTATTGGTTTTGAACAGTAGATTCAAACTGAAACTATGCAGATGGAACTTGCATAAATTGAAACAGCTGGATGTTACTGAGAGTTTTAAAGGGAGCATTAAGCAACAATTGACTGAAACAGAGCAGAGAAATACAATAGGATATGAATGGGTAGCTTTGAGAGATGAGATGGTGAAGCCAGCTGATCAAATAAGCAAGAAAATGAGGCCCAGTAGAAACCCACAGACAACACGAGAAATACTGAAGTTATCTGATGGAAGCAGAAAATATAAAAATGCAGTTAATGGTGCAAGAAATATAGATGTTTAAAAATGTGAGATTGACAGAAAGTTTAAAATGGCTAGAGGATAAATTCAAATTGTAGAAGCATGCGTAACTATGGTAAAAGTTATGTTACTGATAGAAAAATTAAAGTTACCTTTGGAGAAAAGTGAAGCAGTTGTATGAACATCAAGAGCTCAGATGTGCAGACAGTACTAATCAAAAAAGAGAAAGCTAAAAGATGAATAGAATATGTGGGTCTACAGAGGGAAATGGACTTTTCAATTTATTGCTTGTAATATGTAATTTTACATGCATGTGCATTTTCAACTAAGTATAAAGTTTTTACTATTACAATTTCTCTTTTAGTTTACATTATTTCTTATTACATAATAATACGTGATAAATTCAAGTTATAAGGGCATTTTTGGATAAGCCCCTGCTTGACTTGCTTTTTAAAAGTATTCCCTGTCAATATCTTAACTTCAAATGGTAACAAGTCATTAAAAACAGCTCCTTTGACATAAGGGCTCTTCGCTGTTAAAGTTAATCTACTGTTAACCATATGAAAGTCTTTTCTATGCCTTGTTTTGTAGTTGTGAATATCCATGTTTCATTTTGATATCTTAGTATCTTTTTCACTAGCATTATAGTTTCTAGTATATAGATGGCATAAACTGTGAGAATATTGTCTCTAATGAATAGGGGTTTACAAGAAGTTCCTGATTTTATTTTTGGTATGATCCTCAAGGCTCGCTTCCTCAGTATGAAAACCCTTTTCCTATTAGTTTGGCAGGTCCCACCCCACAGTACTATTCCATAAGACAAGAAAGGGTACTCTAATCCATAAAATACAGTTCTTAGAGTTTCAGAATTAAGATAGGGTGATAATCTTCTTAATACATAGAGACTTGGTGTTATTTTTTCACAGACATAATCAGCTTGCTGCTTCCATGCAAGTCGATCATCTATGCATAAACCCAAGAATTTACAATCTGTACAGATTTTTAGTAGAATTTCATCAATCTCAGTATTTTGTCTGTTTGGACTGCTTGGTTTAAAATGAATAATATTATTTTTTTTCTGTGTTTACTTTTAGGTTCTCTCTTTCAAAGTGAGCTCTTGCCTTTTCAGTAAAGTTATGTATCTCTTCAATTAGGCTGGGCTCGCTATCTGCATAGCAGACACCAGATGCATCATCTAAATACATAATGATCAATTACTTATTGTCAAGAGAACTTAGGAAATCATTTACATAGCATATGAATAGGATTGGACCTAAAATAGAGTCCTGAGGAACACCAAACTGTATATTTCTTATACTTGACCGTCTCCTCTCCAGTATTTCTCCATTAGAGTATATAATCTTCATGCACTGTTGTCTGCCCTTTAAATATGTTTCTAGCAATTGCATGAGTTTTCCTGTGACACCACTCTTCACAATTTTTGATAAGAGCATGTAATGATGTACACAATCAAAAGCCCTTGAGAGGTCAAGGAATACTCCTGCTGCTTGTGATTTTTCATTCATTTTTTCAAGTACATGATGGACAAATTGTACTGCTGCTAATGTTGTACTCTGATCTCTTCTGAAACCATGCTGGAAATCACTTAATATGTCAGCATTGTTGTAATGTTCCAGAATTTTTTTAATATTATTTTCTGAATCTGTTTGCTGAAAGCTGGGATTAGAGCAATGGGTCTGTAGTTCTGTACATGCTTTATCTTCCACTTTTTGCGTATTGGTTTAATTACAGCCAGTTTCAACTTGTCAGGGAACACACCATCTTCAATTACACAGTTTATTAGACAAATTAGTGGTTTCGTTAGTTCATGTTCACATTTCTTCAATAGATATGGAGAAATTTTATCTAATCCTGCTGATTTTTTGTTTCTGAAGCTATCAATAAGCCGCAGAATGTCATATGTGCTTGCTGCAGGCAGTGTACTGCAGTTCTGTTTGTTACTGGGTTCAAATGGGTGCTGCATATCCTGTTTCAACAGCATCTATGAAGTAATTATTAAAAATATTGCTGCTTCTAAGGGATCAGAGATATCATCATTGTTCAAAGTTAATTGTACATTAATAATTTTAGTTTCTGTTTCATTGTTTCTTATTTTATTTACAATTGACCAGCAACTCTTTGAAACTTCATCTGAACCTCATATCTGTTGGCTGATTCTCTCTGATTTTAATCTCCTGACTTCTTTGCGGTACTTAAAATTTGTACTGCTTGGAGTTTCTTTATGTAACTCTGAGTTAGTCTCTGTAAACTACATATGTTTTCCATTTTTTCTTGCAGATCTTTTGTTTTAAAATCTAATGGCACAGGTTTTTTATTTTAAAGGTTGATTTTTCGGATACTCACTTTTTTCAATGATATGGCTCTATCTAAGTGCTCAGTCAGAATTTCTGTGAACATGTTCCACCTATTGTTGACCCCAATGGTAGTCATATCTGATTCCCATGATTCCTGGCTTAAACTATGTATTAGTGTAGCAATGTTGTTTGCAGATAGTATTTGCCTATGCTCATACATTTTTCTTGGTTTGAATTTGGTATTACCTTTTAGCACAAGTGTTTGGCCTAAATGATTTGAGAGGTGACCAGTTATGACATATGTTGAGCCGATGTGGTCATAATTTGTGATAACATGATCAATTGAATTAATATGTGTGTTAGCTATTCTAGTAGGTACTAGTCCAAGAAGATCTTTAGCCCCATAAGACAGGATACAATCTGTAAAATGTTTGCTTTCCTGACCATCATGTAAAGTGTTGATGTTCAGATCTCCCAGTATGACAAGATTTACACTACTACAACCTGACATTAATTTACTTAATACTCCATCAAGTGATTTCAGAAAAGCATCAAAATTTCCACAGGGGGATCTATATACACTTACGAGATAGAAATTAACAGTGCAAAATGTGAGTTTAAGAAGTGCAATTTCGAAATCTTTGTCAACACAGAAATTATTCCCTTTTTTTGTGGTGGTTATCAACTTATATTTTCTTGAGTAGATGGCAACACCACCACCTTTATTATGTGTTCTACAATAGGATGCAGTTAGGTTGTAGCCCTCTAATTTGCAACGATGAATGTTGCCCACTGTTTTCTGGTGTTCTGCAACTATTACTACGTGCATCAAAAAAGTTTTGCATCAACCCGGTTCCCAGAACTGAAGAGAGATGTTGACTGCAGATATTTTATCACAGACACAGTCCCTTTGACTGTTCAGAGATGTCACTAAACCTGCTCAAAGATGTAAACAACCATGCATGAGCAGCACCTATTAGACGGAGGAGGTCCAACAGCCAGTCAGTTCCCGTCATTCCACCAGGAAGGAGGTACACAGCTCATGTTGTCTGTAGTTCAACTACGCCTAGATGATCAATACCATGGCTCAATCATGTCTGCATTGTTACTTTGTGCTAGCAAGGTCTCTCAACAAGGGAAGTGTCCAGGCGGCTCGGAGTGAACCAAAGCAGTGTTGTTCGAACATGGAAAGAGACAGGAACTGTCGATGACGTGCCTCACTCAGGCCGCCCAAGGACTACTACTGCAATGGATGACCACTACCTACACATCATGGCTCAGAGGAATCCTGACAACAATGCCACCATGTTATGCTTTTCATGCAGCCACAGGACGTCGTGTTATGACTCAAACTGTGCTCAGTAGGCTACATGATACACTACTTTACTCTCAAAGTTCATGGTGAGGTCCATCTTTGCAACCACAATACCATGCACTGCAGTACAGATGGGCCCAACAACATGCCAGATGGACTGCTCAGGATTGACATCACATTCTCTTCACTGATGAGTGTCGCATATGCCTTCAACCAGACAATCATCAGAGACATGTTTGGAGGCAACCCGGTCAGGCTGAATGCCTTAGACACACTGTCCAGTGAGTGCAGCAAGGTGAAGCTTTGGGGTGGCATTGTGTGGGGCTGACATACACAACTGGTCGTCATGGAAGGTGTCGTAATGGGTGTACAATATGTGAATGCCACCCTCCGACTGATAGTGCAACCATATCAGTAGCATATTGGCAAGGCATTCACCTTCATGAGCAACAGTTTGCACCCACATTGTGCACATCTTGTGAATGACTTCTTTCAGGATAGCAACATTGCTTGACTAGAATGACCAGCACGTTCTCCAGACATGAACCCTATCAAACATGCCTGGGATAGATTGAAAAGGGCTGTTTATGGGTGACATGACCCACCAACTACTCTGAGGGATCTACGCTGAATTGCCATTGAGGAGTGGGACAATCTGCACCAATAGTGCCTTGATGAACTTGTGGATAGTATGCTATGATGAATATAGGTATACATCAATGCAAGAGGTCATGCTACTGGGTATTAGAGGCACCGATGTGTACAGCAATCTGGACCACCAACTCTGAAGGTCTCACTGTATGGTGGTGCAACATGCAGTGTGTGGTTTTTCATGAGCAGTAAAAAGGTCAGTAATGATGTTTATGATGATCTCTATTCCAATTTTCTGTACAGGTTCCGTGACTCTCAGAACTGAGATGATGCAAAACTTTTTTGATGTGGAGATAGCCCTGTGATAAATGATTCAAAAGCACCTATTTTGTTTCCTAAACCCTGTACATTATAATGCAAAAGTGATAAAATATTCTTGTGTGAACTGAAGTCTGTTTGAGGCATATATGAAACACATACATTTGCATCCAGTGTTGCACTGGTGGAAGGTTTTATTGTCCCAAAAAAAAAAAAACATCACTTTTTTCCTGCTGATGTATGTTTTACTGACCTGGCATTTCATGGTTGATTCTCTGTCATTCTTTGTTTCTGATCTCCTTTTTCTTCCCATGTGATTCAATGTAGCTTGTTGAGATATCACAGTTTACAGTTGAAAGCACTTCAAAAGGGTTTTTGTGCACAAAGATTGGTACATTTAACATTTACATGATTTTGCAGTTCTTGTGTGCTGTTTTTGTAAGTGACTTTAGTCCACCTTCTACTAGCAGGTGTGATGCTTTGCAGAACTGGTTGAGTATTTGTCTCACTTTTTCCAAGCTGAAAATTCGAGATATCCACTTACGGAGCACTGATTATAAATTGTAAGTTCAACACATGTTCCTTTAACTTTGTGATTTTGTCTTTACAGTTTGTAGATGCCTTCTTTTTCATGGCAGAATTAACTCTTTTCCACAGAGAAACAGGTCAAAGACTTGTTGAAGACAATATTATGGAAAAGTAAGAGGAAGTAAATGAAGATGAGGTAGAAGTTACGATACTGCGAGAGGAATTTGATAGAGCACTGAAAGACCTAGTGTAAAGGAGGCCTGTGGAGTAGATGACATTCCTTCATAATTGTTGAGGTCCTTGGGAGAGGCAGCCATGAAAAAACTATTTCCCCGATGTGCAAGATGTATGAGACAGGCAAAGTGCCCTCAGACTTCAAGGATAATGCAATAATACCAAGGATGTCAGGTATTCTCCAGTTGGGAACTGGATGTTATCTGGTCCTTACATCTTTATTGTCATACTTGACATTCCACTATTGAGATGGCTGTATGGGCAGGTCCCAAAAGCCAATAACTCAAAAAAGTCAAATGCTAGTAGGTGTCAATTTTACTGAACCATCAGTTTAATAAGGTTTGGTTGTGAAATACTGACCCATATTACTTGCAGAAGAATGGAAAAAGTTGTGGAAGTTAACCATGGGAAATATTGGATTGGTTTACAGAGAAATGTAGAATCATAAGAGGAAGTACTAAATGTAAAACTTATCTTAGAGAATAGGATGAAGAAGGACAAACCTATGTTTGTAGTGTTTGTTGGTTTAGAGAAAACATTTGGCACTGTTGACTAGACTACTCTCCTTGCAATTGAACAGAAGAAATACTGGAGCAAAAAATCACTCACAACTTATGCAGAATCCAGAAGTTATAAGAGTCAAAGGACATGGAAGGGCAGCTGTAGCTGAGTAGAGAGTCAGACAGCCCAGATACTGTTCAGTCTGTACACTGAGCAAGCTGTGAAGGAAAGCAAGGAGAAATTTGGGAGAGAAATTAAAGTTCAGGAAGAAGAAATAAAACTTGGAGGTATGTTGATGACACTCCAATTCTGTCAGAGATTCTGCTTATCCCCTATAGGTAACTTTCAACCATGTTTGTGAAACCTAGTTGCATTATTGAGCTACCTGCTAGGCAAAAAGGAACAGTCAGTAGTCTGTGGAGATTTGAATGTAGATTCCTTAAAAGATTTCAATATAAAAAATTAACTGGAATCATTATTTGGTTGTTTCAACACGATTTCAGTAGTGAATTTTCAAACTCGCATGCAGCAAGATAGCCTGACCCTGACTGATAAAATTTTAGTAGACAGTTCTCAGGCTGAAACTATTAATATGTACCAAATTGTTAATGAAATATCTCATTATGATGTACAATTAATGAAAATAAACAATTTAACTTACACCATTAAGGCATGTTTGTACAAAGCAGTGAAGGTCATTAATGAGAACAAGGTACAATATTTTAAGGAAAAGTTAAAAGAGGTGGTGTGGGATGAAATATACACTGAGGTGACAAAAGTGATGGGATAGTGATATGCACGTATACAGATGGCAGCAGTATTGTGTATACAAGGTATAAAAGGGCAGTGCATTGGCAGAGCTGTCATTTGTACTCAGGTGATTCATGTGAAAATGTTTCTGACATGATCATGGCCACACAATGGGAATTAACAGACTTTGAATGCAGGATGGTAGTTAGAACTAGATGCGTAGGACATTCAGTTTCGGAAATCATTCAGGAATTCAGCATTCTGAGATCCAAAGTGTCAAGAGTGTGCTGAGAATACCAAATTTCAGGTATTACCTCTCACGACGGACAATACAGTGGCTGACAGCCTTCACTTAACATTCAAGAGCAGTGGTCTTTGCATAGGGCTGCCAGTGTTACAAGACAATAAATACTGCATGAAATAACTGTGGAAATTAAGGCAGAATGTATGATGAATGTATCCATTAGAACAGGATTGTGAAATTTGGCATTAATGGGCTATCACAGCAGATGACCAACATCAGTGCCTTTGTTAACAGCACATCACCTGCAGCACCTATCTTGGGCTTGTGACCAAATTTGTTTGACACTAGATGACTGCAAAACCATGGCCTGGTCAGATGAATACTGATTGCTCTTGGTAAAAGTTGATAGTACGGTTCAAGTGTGGTGCAAACCTCTCAAAGACATGGACAAAAGTTGTCAAGAAGGCAAGGTGCAAGCAGGTGGTGGCTCAATAATGGTATAAGCTGCGTTTACATGGATTGGACTGGATCCTCTGGTCCAACTAAACTGATCATTGACTGGAAATGGTTATGATTGGCTATTTGGAGACCATTTGCAGCAATTCAAGGACTTCATATTCCCAAACAATGATGTCACGTCACCGGGCCAGAATTGTTTGCAACTGATTTGAAGAACATTCTGGACAATTTAAGTGAATGATTTGGCCACCCAGATTACCCAACATGAATCCTATCAAACGTTTATGGGACATAATCGAGAGGTCAGTTCATGCACAAAATCCTGCACTGGCAATACTTTCAATTATGGATGGCTATAGAGGCAGAATGGCTCAATATTTCTGCAAGGGACTTCCACAATCAGTTGAGTCTGTGCGTTGTCAAGTTGCTGCACTAAACCAGGCAAAAGAAGGTCCAGCATGATATTAGGAGGTTTCCCATGCCTTTAGTCTCCTCAGTGTACACAGAAAGAAATGCTAATGTGAAATTCAATAAATTCCATAGTAAATAGTAAAGAAATTCCATAAAAAAATAAAAAAAAGAAACAAGTAAGTCACAGACAACAAATGGGATTAAAATAGCATGTGAGAAGAAAAGGGCAATGTATATAGCAGCCAGACAAATTCAAGATCCTCTCAGAAAAAAAGTAATATTTTTAAGGAAAGTCATTAAAATGCGCAGAAGTATGCACATACTGACAGAAATTAATAATGCCTATAATACGATTAACGCTATATAGGATATTGTGAAACATGAGACAGGTTAACTAATCAGTCTGCAAGATACCATAGCAATAATTAAACTAATTGACAATGTTTTGGTTGATAACTCACAAGCAAATATTTTTAACAATAGGTTTCTGAATGTAGCAGAAGAAGTAGGATTCAATAGTTCAGCTGAAGCAGCAAGGGAATATATTAAAAATGTCATTTTACAAAACATTAAGAAACTAGTAGTAGCATCAACATCCTCCACTAAAATTAACAGAATTGTAAAATTCTAAAACAATAAAGCTCATATGGTGTTGATGCAATTTCAAACAGAATTCTGAAAAGTGATATATGTAATGCATCAGTGGCTGCAGAGACTAAGTGTGAGTCATCTACTTAAGGAGCCAGTAAAACTGACTGCCCTTTAGAATACTAAGTCCAGCCATCTGCACAATCTAACAACAGTGTAGAGTAGGAAGTGTTATTCTCCACTTGAGCTGTAGAATGTCTGCTAATAGTCTGGCAGTAAACATTGGGCATTGTAGACACAGAGCCATGAGTTCAAAACGATTCTTTGCTTTATATTTTAAATTGTATTCACCCGTCTGGTAAAGATATCACACAGCTCGAAACTCAAAGGTAATTTGTGCCACTTTCTAACCCACCAGAAATAGTAGAACTTTCCAGAAATGCTTCCACAAAAGAGCTCATGGCTGCATTAAAGTAAAAAAAAGTTTGTGCTTTATAGTTTCCCTGCCCGAAAGAGGCTTCGGCCACCCACCACAGGGTGCCTTCACATCAGCCAACATCTGACATGGTGACTGTGATATGGTGCACTTCAGCATGTTTCTGCCCTCATATTGTTAGTATAAAATTGTTTATAACTGTAGTTAGATTTTTCCCTGAAAAATAACTTTGATAAACTGAGTGAGCACTGTGCACTTCCACAAGATGTGTATATTGCCATGAGTGTATTTACGAAGCATCACTTTCTTATTTGAAGTTATAGTATTTGTCATGCAGTTATGTATTATATTTTTTGTACTTCAGTCCTATGAAAGTTGTTTAAGCATTTCAATATAGAGACACAAGAGGAAAACTGTCTAATATTTGCAACATATTATTCATTCAGTTTTAATGGAGTGTTGCAGGCAGCAGAAGTAGCTCAAAACATTTATACCATGTGTGTGGGATGAGTGCTATTGGACAAATCACATCAGACAATGATTTCCTTATTCCTAGAAAGATCGTTCTAGCATGAAAGATTATCATATTCAGGAAGTCTTGATAAATGACATATGATTTTCATAGGCTAGATTCACAGGTTGGATGTAGCAGTTCTGCAAGCTCTAATTCAAAGTAACAGAAATCCAAAGAGTGACTAATACTACAGTTTTGCTTGAATGTCATCAGTTTATTTGTTGAGCATTCTTATGCAATATTCTTACTGGTGATGAGTTATGATGCCTTTTATATTAACTTCTTAGAGGAAATTAATGGCTGAGCACTAACAAAAGACATCTCCCTGAGCAAGGGGCAGTGTGAACAGATAATATTTTTCATCTAGTGACACAAAAAGGGTGTTGTGCACTACAGACTCCTACACAGGGGTGTTTGCAGTGCAGCTGGCATTTTGCAAACAACCGAGACACCATTTTGTCACTTAAGAAAAACCATGCACAAAACTGTGACAAGTGTCACTACTGTTATGTGCTAACTTATTCTACTGATTTCACGAACAAAACTAACCAGGTATTTATTTGGGAATTCATCCCTCATACATTTATTCATCTGACCTTACACCCTCATACATATACCTGTTGCAATTCTTGTCGAACAAACGTCAAGAAGCTTCCTTTCTGGATGAACATACACTTCAAACCTGAATTGGCAATATTTTTAACTGTGCATGAGCAGGTATCTACAGGTATGGAATAGGATGGGTAAAGTACCTGAACACTGTCAGAATCTTTCAATAATATTAGAGAATATAGAGTTGAAAATTAATTTCTATCTTTTGTTTACTGTTGTGTTCAATAAATTAATGAAAAATCTTATTAAAATATGCAGTGTACTACTACAAATGAATTACAACTTACCGCAATAACCTCATGATGCAAATCTAGTTTAATAAAACATAAATTATCCATAACATGGGCATGCCTAAACCAGCATGAATTAGTAAGATATTATGCGCTTTGGATTTTGATATGGTCTGTGTTTGTTAGCAATTCCAATAGATGAGTAAGAAACACAGCTGAAAAATTATTCAGTGTCACAATTTTATAAACAAATTGTGGATTCATAGTAAATAAAAATTATGTCAGCAAAAACAGAAAAAGGCTTTATCAAGTACGGAGTACCATAAGTTTTTTCCCTTACACTGTATGTTACTGGAAGTAGCAAGAGAAGTTAGTATGGAGAAGTTTTCTTAAGACTTTCTTCTTGATTTTTTACCTGGCTGATATCAGCTCTGTCACAGAATAGGTAAAAAAATGGCTTGCATCAAGACTGGAACTGAGACCAAATGCAGTATTTACTTTATGGTGCAGTCTGCTCCCGGTAGCTGAGTGGTCAGCGCGACAGAATGTCAATCCTAAGGGCCCGGGTTCGATTCCCGGCTGGGTCGGAGATTTTCTCCGCTGAGGGACTGGGTGGTGTGTTGTCCTAATCATCATCATTTCATCCCCATCGATGCGCAAGTCGCCGACGTGGTGTCAAATCAAAAGACTTGCACACGGCGAATGGTCTACCCCATGGCAGGCCCTAGTCACACTACATTTATTATTTTTATGGTGCAATGACATGATGGCTGACCTGAGGAAGAGTTGCCACATTTGTCTCTCCCGTATTTATTTGTATGTTTGCTGTCCATATAACAATCAGTTTTTGAGAATTGTCACAGATTTTAGTTCACATAAACAAAGGTTTCGTAAACATACATAAGTGCACACACTGATATAAATAGTGAAGGTCAGAAATTATCATTTTTTGATGCAAAAACAAACTTGTGCTTTATACACTGTTCTACAGGGAAACTTTACAACTTGAAATATAAATGCATACATTGATATAGTGTGTGAAGATTAGAAATTATCATTTTTGTGTTGCAAAAACAAACTTATGCTATACGTACTGTTTTACAGAGGGATGCTACAGCTTGAAATCTTCTACTGAATAACAGTTTTTCTCTATTAATGAATGCCTAGGTTTATCCTTCAAAGTGGTTAAATTAGCTGTCTTGAGATCAGATGGAAGTCTGTTATGGAAGATGATTCCTGTTGTATGTGGACTACAGTCTTTTTCTTTTTCACAAACATTATTGCCTGCAGGATGTACATAGAGTAGATGTTTAGTATTTTATATTTTCTGAAGATTTCTCTACAAGGCTCTCTCCCGTTTATCTTAGCTACCACTTTTATTGCCCTTTTTTTTGTAGTCTCAAGAGCCTGTCTGTATAGACAACTGGGGCCCCACTGTATATCTCAATACCATACTGAACATGTGGATGTATCACTCCGAACCTTATTTGTCTCAAGCTACCATGGACCAGGAAGGCTGATACTCTGTTCAGTAGATACACATTCATACTGATTTTCTTACAAATATGATCTATATGTTCTTTCTGTGATAGGTGTTTGTCAACAATTATACCCAAAAATTTGTGTTTGTTTGTGTAGCTAAGGGTCAATGGAGGGTAAATAGAGTTCTGTTTATGTTCTGACTATAACTAATCATAAATTGCATTGCTACTGTCTTCTCTTTATTTATGAGTAGTATATTTGCAGTAAGATAGCTTGATAGAAAATTTTAATTCATTTCACTACTGTTTGTAGTAGTTTGCATATCACGGCCTCAGCTGACAAAAGGCATGTCATCAGCATAGCTTACTGGCTTGCAATTTTGGGATTCAGTTAAGTTGTTACTGTAAACAAGAAACAGAGAAGGCCCCAATATACTTCCTTGGGATACATAACTCTGAAGTATCTTTTGGGTTGATTTGATTATTACCAACTGTTCATTCCTTTTATAAGTTAGCTTTACACATTGTTTCCTGTCTTTCAAATAGGAGGTACGCAGTTGTAAGGCTACCCCTCTCATCCCATATGCTTCTAATTCATGCAATAGAATTGTATGATTTACAGTATCAAAAGCTTTACTCATATGCAGGAAGGTGTCTACTTACCTTCTCTCCGTCATCTAGCTTGTTTAATATTTCATGTATAAAAATTGCTACTGCTGTTACAGTTGATCTTCCTTTTCTAAAACCATGTTGTAGATTGTTCCATAGATTATGTTTGATGAAATATGCCTCAAACTGATGTAATATTACAATCTCTAAAATTTACCAAGCTCTGAAGTTAATGACATTGGCCTATAGTTTTTCATATCAGTTTTTATTCCCTTCTTATACACTGGTAAGATTTCAATGATTTTCAAAAGATCATGGAATTCTCCCTGGCAGAGGGAGATGTTTATCAGATGTGTCAGAGGCTTCACTAATTCTCCTCTGGATTCCTTTAGCAGCTAAGTGAAATGTCATCCCAGCCACAAGACATTTTATCTTGAGGATTTGAAATGATTGGCAGGAGTAATGCCATGGGTGAAAAAAGATTGGCTAGTTTTTGCAACATTTAAATTGGGTGCCCAGTAATGTGTCTCATTTGTGCCAATTGTAATAAACATCTGTATGAATTTCTCACACACTTTTTTGGGTCATTTGTTATATTTTCATTTTTAATGTTATGCTGGTGTGTTCATGTGATTGCTGTTTCCCACAGTCTTTATACATTATTTTCCAGACTGTTTTACTAACACAGTATTGGCTAGGACATATAAAATGCAATGTAAAGAATGAGGTTATTTACAGTGTCTGTGTGGAACAACTTCCCTTGACTGAAGATCACACATTGATAACCAGGTATCACACCATAAGTGAAAATCACTCAGACTACTCAATGGAAGTGAGAAGGAAATATCAAGTGAATTTAGCAGGATATTTCTGTGCCATCCAGGAAGCAACTCAATGGTCAAATACGTGTCAATCATGTTATGTATTGTTGTCAGGTTTCAGTTATACCACCAGCAGGAAGAACTGGTTCAAACATCTGGTGTGTTCCTAGAGTGGGCGCAGAAGTAGCTACAGCTTGTGAGGAAAAATGCAGTCACTTATGGCCGGACTACCAAAAGTATATGTCAATGAGTTTTATTCCCATTTTTGTAATTAGATTTAGAGACTAAAGCATAGTGACCAATAACACTCAGATGCACTGACAGTAAGCTGAACATCATAGATCAATAACCTTCTTAATTAGTTCTGTTTTTCTCTCTTAAGTATACTGAAAACTGAAAAACTAATTCACCAGATACAGTTCACATGTTTTGAGCATATCCAGTCGTTACACTCTAAACATTATGAGGGGTAGGCAACAGATCTTTTGATCTCTATGGACTTCGACAATGTTTTCCTTAAGGATGTTGTTGTTGGAACTACCCTGAAAATAGAGAAACATAAATGAAAAGACAACACAATACTGATTGCAAAATATGAACATCCATGGAGAGACTTTGTAAACTGTGAATAACAAAGTTTCAAATCAAGACAAGCATGAGTGGAAGAGCTAGCTCTAAAAGCACTTGTTAAAATGACATGAGTGAATTTATGGAGTGCTAGTTAAGATTCCAACTTCTGCTAACTTGGATGGAAAATCAGTTTTGTCATCAGAACATGAAACAAGGAAAACAAAACATGGACAGTAATGTCTAGAATAAGTCATTCTTAACTAAAACTGTCATTCAATCTGCAAAAACTGAAAGAATGGCAAGTATCATCTGCTCATAATGATTAAAATATAACTGCTGCTGATATTTTGTCAATAAAAGTGAAGAGCACCCGTGTTGAAGAGCTTTTCAACTTGCAGTGGGATTAAGACAGAGAAAACACAAAATAAAGATAAGTTCACCAAGATGAGTGTGGTGCTAATTTTCTAAGCAACACTTCACAGTCGGCACAGAAATGCGACGGGTGATGTCATTGACAACTGCTGATATTTCAATAGGCGACCATCCTGTCATTTCCAAGACGAAACTGCAGCAAGTAAATGCTGTGGAAGTGAATTTAAAATCTTGATTTGCAGAGCAATTCTCTCTCTCTCTCTCTCTCTCTCTCTCTCTCTCTCTCTCTCTCCCCCTCCCTCCCTCTCTGTAAACACTAGGGTTACTTGCATTCTTCCTGCTCCACAAGGTAAAAAAAATAGTGAATATAAGTGACAGAAAAGCACCTATGAACTAGTGAATAGTAATATGGTAATAATTAATTATGTTTTAAAATTCCATCTTTCATCTGATTATAAAGTCACTTTTTTTATCTGCACAGCACTACAATAAAAAGTCATGGGTTGCTATGGTTTCTGTTAATTAATTTCATTGTGAACATTTTGAATTACAATAGATGAGGAGGAAAAACATTTGACTTGTAATGTAGAACGCATCCCACAAAAGTGGTTTACACTATTTGAACTTTAATAACTGAGGATGTTTTAATGATAACCTGATCCAATTGTGATTATGTGATGGTCTCATCACTAGTGTGTGTAGCCAATCATCTGTGACTACATGTAAATCACAAGGTGGTTGGAAACTTGTGTTGGAGCAAAGAAAGTGAATTTTAAAGCCTGACTGGAAATGTGAAAAACATGAAAGAAGCGCATAAATGACAGTAGGAAGAGTTTGATACTGTGCCATTGTCATGTGTAACAGTAACAAAATTATGTGACAAATTTGGGAGGGTAGGATGTGTGCACATTCTGAAGAACGGGCAGTGTGGCAGGAAGAAATCAGCAGTAGATGAAAGAAGGGTGGGCACAGTGATACAAGCTTTCACAACATGCCCAAAGGAGTTTATGCAGCAAGTTACACAGGCATCAGGTGTAAGAAAATCAAGTGATTACGGCATTTTAAAGCAAGCATAGCAAAAACCCTACATTCCTGAGCTGCTTCATGCGATTAATGAGTATTATATGGATAGATGCCTTGAAGTTTGTGAATGAGTCTGCAATAATGAACAACTGACTGATGTCGTTGTTTGGTCTGATGAGGAGCCATTTAAATCACATGAAACTATCTGTGTGTACTTTGCAAGAGATAACCCCATGTTATGAAAGAATGAGTTGTGAATCTTCCCTGTCAGCTCGATTGTTTATGTATATAGAGAACAATGGCTGTCCTGTCACACTTTCCTGGGACATTCCTTACGATACTCTTGTCTCTGATGAGCACACATTATTGAGGGCAACATACTGGGTTTTGTAACTTAAGAAGTCTTCATGCCACTCACACATATGTGAAGCTATTACATGTTCTTGTACCTTCTTCAACAGCTTGCAATGGGGCAGTGTCAGAAGCCTTCTGGAAATTTAGAAATATGGAATCTGGCTGTTGCCCTTCATCCATAGTTCACACTATATCATGTGACAAAAGGGCAAGCTGAGTTTAGCATGAGTGATGCTCTCTAAAACCATGCTGAATCATGGACATAAGCTTCTCGGTCTCAAGAAAATTTATAGCTGAGAATATGTTCAAGGATCTTGCAGCAAACTGATGTCAGAGTTGGACACTGGTCCATAATTTTGTGGGTCCATTCTTTTGCCCTTTTCATACACGAGTCACCTGAACTTTTTTTCCAATCATTTGGGACTTAGCACTGGGCTAGAGATTCATGATAAATGCAAGCTAAGCAGGGGGCAAATGCCACAGAGTATGCTTTGAAAAACCAAATGGGGATTCCATAAAGACCTGGTAATTTACAGTGAAACCACATTTTTACGTTTTCGTGTGATCCAACATTAAAAAACGCTAAACTAAGGACCATGCACAATCGAGGAAAATGTTCCCCTTCCTCAAATTACAACCAAAAACACATGTATTTGAATGTTAAAACCCCCCAAAATACAAGCCAAAACATAAGTATTTGGCATATATGATTATAAATTGCAATACAATACTTTGTACAAAATCTGTTTAAGTGAAGGTACAAAACAATGTTTATACGATAATTTTTGGCAGTGGATTTGATCAGTACCTAAAAACTCATCAAAAAAATTGAAATTGGTATCCAGGTACAAGGTAATTGAGCTATTTTCCAACATGCTATGACCACTAATTGTTGTTGTTGTTGTTGTGGTCTTCAGTTCTGAGACTGGTTTGATGCAGCTCTCCATGCTACTCTATCCTGTGCAAGCTTCTTCATCTCCCAGTACCTACTGCATCCTACATCCTTCTGAATCTGCTTAGTGTATTCATCTCTTGGTCTCCCTCTACGATTTTTACCCTCCACGCTGCCCTCCAATACTAAATTGGTGATCCCTTGATGCCTCAGAACATGTCCTACCAACCGATCCCTTCTTCTGGTCAAGTTGTGCCACAAACTTCTCTTCTCCCCAATCCTATTCAATGCTTCCTCATTAGTTATGTGATCTACCCATCTAATCTTCAGCATTCTTCTGTAGCACCACATATGTTCAAAACACACATTTTTGAGAGATCATCCTTTGAGCTCACCCAGAAAAAGCAAAAATTGGTGAACATGTTGAATTAAACCAAAAACATCACAGAAGCTAAGTGGTTAAACCAAAAGCATAAATGCAGACATCTGCTTAATGACAAATTTTGTCACCATTGTTGTTATTGCATAATGCTTTTCTTACAAGCCACACTACATATGCTCACCACCATTAAAGTGTTATCTTAGGCTTGAAGAGAGAAACAGATACATGTAAAAATGAGATTACTTCCCAATTTATGTTACAAGCATATTAGAAATTGGCTCATTGAATTTCCGTACACTGTGTAAAATGTAAATTTGAAAGACAACTCAGATGCTACAGTTTTGTTTCATGCCCCACTATCACTGCTGCCAATCTTTACGATCTACAGTGTGTGGTACAAAGTATATATGTTAGTAGTGTATGTAGTTGTTGTAACTGTACTGTATCAGATTCGAACATGAAAGTCTTTAAAATGTGCTATCACAAAACCCTTGTTCTATTTCTGTGTGACACCTCTGTCATAGCACGTCATCTGCATGAAAAGTAGTGCTTTCACCACTACTTGCACTCCCATCATTGAAGGACCACCCACCTTCCCCCCCCCCCCCCTCCCCCCCCTTCACATCTAGTAGGCGAGCTCATTTTACGTGTGCTAGTGTGGTGTGGTGGTTGCGCTGGCTGTTGGGTGACTTACAAGTCGCCAGCCAATAGGAGTTCACTGGCTGGAAATGGGTAACATTTCCTCTATTATGACCAAGTGTATTCTTTGAGACTCTGTGTCTGAATTTAAAAGGTTGACAATTGATAAGATGAAAAGTTTGAATGCTGTACAAATAATGCCAAAAATTAAGGAGTGGGAGTTGAAAGAAGAGAAAATAAGAAAAGTTTCCAAAATTTAGTAGCACAAAAATTGCCAAAAACTGAAAGGGGTAGTGTAGAGGAAGAGTGGAACCTATTTAAAACATCGATAGTTAACAGTGATGTGCAGATATGCGGCAAAACAATGGGTAATGTGAAAGACAAAGAAACCAGTTGTGTAACGACAGAGTGAAAGATGCAATTGAAGCATTTAATATGGCAAAGAAAAACATGGAGTTTGAAAAAAGAAATCAGGACCTGGGGCTGATACGAAAAGATGAACACAAGGTGACAATACTGGAGAAGGAATACTGACAAAAGAAACTCCAAGCAAAGAGAATTGTGAAAGAAGAAAAGGAGAAGAGTTGGGAAATATTCACCCAGAAACTAGAGTAGGATAGGACAGGGATCCAAAAACTGCTATATGTGTTATTGAAAAGTAAAAGATCTGATAGAGGAGACATAAACGTGATTGAAACAGAGGATGGGGATATTATCAGGGACATGGAAGGTATCAGAGAAGAGATGAAGAATTATTTTGAAATCTTACTGAATGGGGAAGGTGCACAAGAAAGTGACAGCAAAGTCATTGAATTAGAGGAAGAGCAGGATCCAATCTCTTGGTTAGAAACTGAGAATTCCTGAAACAGATGAAAAGTGGGAAGGCGGCTGGAGTAGATGAGCTGACAGCGGATATGATTAAAGCTGAAGGAATCCATAGAATACAATGGTTACACCAGGTGCTGGGGGTGATATGGAAAGAAAACAAAGTGCCGGATGAATGGAAAAAAGGAATTATAATACCATTGTTCAAGAAAGGTAGTAGAAAGAAATGCACCAACTACCGAGGAATCATACTGTTATCATACTGCCTTAAGATAATGGAAAAGGTCATAGAAAAAAGATTGTGGAAAATTCTAGAACACCAATTAGAGGAACAACAGCATGGGTTCAGTAGTAATAGGAGAACAATAGATCTCATTTTCTCCCTCCATCAGTTAATGGAGAAATATTGGGAAAAAGGAAAGGATTTGATAGTAGTATTCATGGATTTGGGAAAAGCATATGACAGTGTCTCAAGGGATAAAATGAGAAAACATAATGTTCCTGATTCATTAACAAAAAAGTCCAGCTGTTGTACGATGGTTGTGAGAGCAGTGTACAAGTAGGAGGTGGAAGATCAAAATGGTTTAAGACAAAGAGAGCTTTTCACACTCTCCCCTTTACTCTTCATTACACTTATGGACACAATCATGTTTTCGATGATGACATCACCATTTAGGGAGAGACGGAAATGGAGGTTCAGAGGAGACTAGATTACTGGAACACAAAATTTAAAAAATTCAAGTTAACTGTGAGTAGGAACAAGACAGTGGCAATGAAGATGAGCAGGACACCCACACCTTGTCACATCATACTGGAGGGGGAGAAGGCTGAATGTGTGAAAAGCTTCAATTATCTGGGTAACATCATCATATCACGGGATGGAAGTTCCAAACTGGAAGTCTTAAACAGAATCGCAAAAGAATCTAGCTTCTTCCACCAAGTACAAAATCTAATCTGGGACAAGGAAGTCACTCAAAGAGCCAGACAGACCATGTATAAAACTTATCTCCTGCCAATCATGACGTATAGTCTAGAGGCCTGTGTCATAAATAAGACAAAAGAGAGTCAAATACAAGCATGTGAAATGAAGTTCCTTAGGTCAGCTCTACAAAAAACTAGGAGAGACAGAGTCAGGAATGATTATGTAAGGAGAGAGCTGCAGGTGACATTGACTACAGAGGAGAGAGTGAGAGCTTTGAGATTGAAGTGGTTCGGTCATGTGAAGTGAATGCACCCAACTCGAACTCCATGCCAGTAATTTGGAGATGGAGGGACCAGGAAGAAGGCCAACTAGGCAGCCTAGAAAAAGATGGACAGACCAGGTTAAGGAAGATCTCAAGAGGAGAGGAGTAATATGGGATGTAGTGTTGAGGGAAAAGCTATAGCAGGACAGAAACCAATGGAGGCATATCCATCACCAAGTCCCTACCCAGCTCACTGGAAGGAAATCCTGATGATAATGATGACAATTGATATCATCACTGATTACAGTACATTTGAAATATATGCTCAAAGATGAGACTGAATTATAAGTGGCACAAGAAAAGGTGGTGGTTGGGCCTTTTTGTCACTTATTGGCTTGATACGAACACTTTGCATCAACAGTCTCGTTTTTCCATTACCGCTGCAACCTAGCAGTAGTTGTAGGATAATTGCATGGTGAAGCTGAATGTTGCAAGTTGTGTTGGTAACACCAATCATGGATTACATAGTGTTTCTTTCTCACGTCTCCCCTCTCCACGACGGCCTAAAATATTCCCTTAACTCTTGTCACCACCTGTGTTGCAAACCATCTGTCTTTTGTGCTACTTGTACCTTTTTCAGTAATATCAAATGTCAGAAGGAAGAAAATGGGGTGAAGTCAAGTGAGATGTCAAGTAAGAACTTAGAATCAAGGTAATTTCCTAGAAGGAAATTTATGAATTTATGGTGTAGAATTGTGAAAACTGTAAAATCGAAGAACATAAAATCAAAGTTCCACTGCATTTGTTCCCAACTCCTTCAATTGTTTCTCTATGCCAGGGATGCTTATTACTATGTCGTCCATATGGGAGTCTGTTCTGTGGTCAAACAATGGTATGTTTGTACAATTCTCCTGTGTGAACGATTTCTTGAATGTGAAATTTAAAACTTAGGCTTTTGTTTTGCTATCATTAACTGCCACACTAGATTGATCAACAAGTGACTGAGTGAAAGCCTTAGACCCTTTAGTGATTTTATATAGGACCCGAATCTTCTCAGCTCCTCTGCCAGATCTTTTGCTAAGGCATGACGGTGATTGTAGTTGTATGCTTCGCGCATAGATCTTTTCACAGACGCATGAATCTCTACTAATCTTTGTTTGTCATCATTTGCTCATTCTCTTTTGAACTGAGAGTGCAACAGCCTCTGCTTCCTCAGCATTTTCCAAATCTTGTTGTTAAACCATGGCGGGTCTTTTCCATTCTTAATCCACTTACTTGACACATAGTTCTCCAGATTTTTCAAGGAGTAATGACCAAAGCAAAAATGGTGTTGCAATAGTGGCTCCTATAAATCTAAACAACTGTGTTCTCAGTTATGAACCCATTAATGACAAGATCATCTCCATCAAATTGAATGATTTTTTGTGTAAACTCAACATTAACCGTACTTATGCCCCTACAGGTACAGCATCGGATGAGAAGATAGAGGAGTTCTATGAAGAACTAGAAAAAGTCCTTAGCAAGATTCATAATTAAGAACAGGCAATAATTCAAGGAGACTTCAGTGCTAAAATTGGAAACACTACCCAAGACACCCACTTACAATCTGCAGTCAGACCTTATGGTGCAGATGAGAGAAGTGGCTGAGCCAGGTGCTTACCAAATTTCTATGTGAGGAATGACTTAGTCTGTAACACTATGTTCCACCATAACCCAAGATGATGTACACATGGATATCACCTGGTGATAGATTTAGAAACCAAATTGACTTCATCCTAGTGCAAAGATATTGGAAGACTTCAGTCATGGACTGTAAAACCTTTCCTGGAGCTGATTATGGAAGTGATCACAATTTGCTGTCCAGGAAAATGTGGATTAAGCTCAAATCTACCAAAAAGAGCAGAGAAAGACAACTAAAACTCACAAACAATGAAGCTCTTCTGGAATTTGGTGAGCTTGTAAGATCAAAACTCCACAGCCTCAGTCTTGTTAAAGATACAACAGCATCATAAACATGGGACCAAGTGACTTCAGAATGACCACAAAGTGCAAAACACCCTTAGATATCACAGTCCCCACTACGACTAATTGAAGAGAGAAGCAATCTGGTATCCACATCACCCAGGATCACGACAGATATAAGAATCTGTGCAGAGAAATACCACGGAATTGCAAAAAGGATGGATCACACTTCATTAACAGTATCTATGACGAGTTGAACAACATCATAATCACAATCAAGTAAGTGATCTCTGCAAGAAACTCAAAAGCATCACCAGTGAATTTAATCCTCGTACATGGATGGTAGATGATGATAATGGCAAACCTATTCGAGACAAGAAAGAAGCTGTTGCAGGGTGGAAACAGTAATGTGAAAAGCTGTATTCTGGGATTAGCAACAGCATCGAAAGTGAAGCAAGTGGCTAACTTACACTGGAACCTACTATCTTATGCAGTGAAATAGACAATACAATTAATCATCTGAAGAACTATAAATCCCCCGTTCTAGATAGCATATCTGGTGAGATAATCAAGGAAATGGGGTAGGAAGGTGTTATGTGCTGCACTTAATGTGTACAAGGATATGGGAAACTGGAAAATGCCCAGAAGACTGGTCGAAGTCTCTCTTCATCCCACTACAGAAAAAAAGGTCAGTCAGGAAGTGCTGCAATTACTGAACCATTGCTCTCATATCCCACGCAATCAAAATTTTGCTCTACACCCTGAACTGATGTTTGAAGCCATGCAATCAGCATCATCCACACAGCAAGCACATTTTGTTGAAGGCAAAGGAACTTGTGAATAGATTCTCAACAAATGACAAATATCCAAGAAATTGGAAGAGTTCTGTATTTCTGTCTTCACCTCCTTCCTTGACTATATGGAAGCCTTTGACTGTGCTGTATGGGAAAAATTGTGGGAGGTGCTTGCAGAGTTCAATGTCCCACCACACTTGACAAAACAGATCAGAAGTCTATATAACAACCTTGCAGCTCTGAAGACAAGTGCTGGCACATCTGACTTTTTCAATGTATCAAAAGGTGTGTACTATTCTTGCAACTGTACAATATGTTTGCAGAACATGTCATTAAAAATACTCCTGATGGGTGGACTAAAGGCATCTCAATTGCTGACAGAACTATCAACAACCTCTGATTTGCTGACCACACTGTTCTGTTACCCAGCAGTGAAGATGAACTTGGTGAGCTATTAAAAAAAGTAAAGGACATTAGTCTGTCATATGCATTGGACCTCATTTTCAGCAAGTTCAAACTCATGACAATTGATTGAGGGGTGCAGAGTCAACTCACAGGTTGATTAAAGGAACTGGAAGTCATGCAGTCTTTCATCTATCTTGGGTCAACCACCTGTGACATGGGAAGGTCTCATCTTCACAGATGAGATAAAATGACAGATCATGCTAGGGCAAGTGGCTATGAAGAACCTCACCAAGATCTGTTAGCACAGCAATAATGAACACTACAAAGGTCCGGCTTGTCGAAGCACTTGTTTTTTTCCCATTTTCATTTATGGATACGACATGTGGACCCTTAAAGCCAAAACCAAACAACCCATCAATGCATTTAACATTGGTGTTGGCACAGGATGCTGTGCATAAAATGGACTGAATGAAGAACAAATGTGTCCATTATTGAGCAACTCGTAATTCCGCCGATTTTATTAGTAGACTGAAGTCGCTCCAACTCCACAATTCTGACTTATTAGTGAGTTTTGATGTCGTCTCTTTATTTACTAAGGTTCCACTGATGGATTCACTGGCACTCATTAGCAGAAGGTTCAAAGCCGACATAACAGTATTATTTCATCATTGCCTGTCCTCAACTTATTTCTTATTCAATAATGAATATTTTGAACGAGTTGACGGTGTTGCCATGGGCAGTCCTTTGTCCCCTCTGGTAGCAAACCTTTTTATGGAGGACTTTGAGGAGAAGGCACTCGAGTCGGCTGAATTTAAACCGAAAGTCTTCTGGTGTTACGTGGATAACACATTTGTAGTTTGGCCCCATGGAGAAGAAAAACTGGCAGGATTCTTAAAACATCTGAATTCCATTCACAAGAATATTCAGTTTACCATGGAGGTCGAAAAAGATAGATGTCTGCCGTTTCTGGATGTCCTTGTCAATCGTAGAATCGATGGAGCTTTGGGGCACTCCGTCTACCAGAAGCCCACACACACAGATCTGTATTTGCAGGTGACAAGCTGCCACCACCCTGCACAAACCATGGGTTTGCTGCGTACTCTGGTGCACCGGGCACATGTGGTATCTGATAAGGACAGCCTTCCTAAAGAATTAGAACATTTGCAATCCGTCTTCAGGGAGAATGGATATTCTACACGCCAAATCCGCACAGCCGTAACAAAGAAGAAATGTATAGAGAAACAAGAAGAAGAAGAAGAAGAAGAAGAAGAAGACAAAGAGGTGGTCAGGTCCAGGGCGTTCCTTCCGTAGGTGGGTAACCTCTCCTCTAAAATAGGAAGGATTTTAAAGAAGCATTGTGTTAAATTGATCTTCCGACCACCTACGAAAATATCGGCTCTGCTTGGCTCTGTGAGGGATGATCTGGGTCTGAGGAAGGCGGGTATTTATAAGATCCCTTGTCAATGTGGCAAATCCTACATTGGCCAAACTACTTGCACAGTACGGGAAAGATGCGTGGAGCATGAGCGCCACACACGCCTACTACAGCCCAACAAATCGGCCATAGCAGAACACTGTATTTCGACGGGACACTCCATGGATTATTGTGGAACAAAAATTTTAGCAACAACTAGATCTTTTTGGGAATCTATTATCAAGGAGTCCGTGGAGATACGATTGGCAGAAGATCTTATTAATCGAGACGGCGGCTTTCAGATGGATAAAGCATGGGATCCTGTAATTTCTTTAATCGCTTCACAGAGACATTGGTCTGCATGTAGTGCGACGGCTGACGAAAATTGATTTTATACTTTCGACTTCCGCGCCTCAGCTGCGCGAAGGCGCTTTACGACAGATAGTGCAAATGTAGGTACACCACTACGCATGCGCAGCCCGCTTCTCCTGCAGAGCGCGCCAAATTAGATAGGGGGCGCGGAATTAGCCTTCTCCACTGCACAGGCGCCGCCGCGCCAATTTTCGCTATATATAGATCGACGCGCACCAGTAATCTTCAGTCTCGTACCCACCTGAAGATGGCTGCATGTTTGTTAGCCGAAATATCGTGCCAAGATGTCAACGTGATCCGGCTGCAAGCCCGAAATATGATGGACCAAAGTAAACTATGTTTGGCAAGTGCCTGGCTGTTGAGCTACTTCCTGGATGGCACAGAAAAATCCTGCTAAATTCACTTGATATTTCCTTGTCATTTCCATTGATTAATCTGAGTGATTTCCACTTTAAGGTGAGGCACAGGATTATCAATTTGTGATTTTCAGTCCAGGGAAAGCTGTCCTAGCCACTACTGGGTCAGTGTGGGAGAGACATGTGTGGTAACTCTTCCCTGAGGTGTGAGGTAATGTGGTCATACTGTAAAGTCAATACTATATTTGGTCTTGGTTCCAGTATCGATGGAAGTCAGTTTCTCACCTATCCTGTGACAGAGCTGACATCAGCCTGGTTGAAAATCATGAAAGGAAGTCTCTTCATCATAACTTCTTTTGTTACATACATTGCACTGTGAAAGCTGTCCTCAAACACAGGACGAGTTGGTTGATGTTTGCAAGCAGCTGGAAATTGCCCAGACTACTGTCAAACAATTGACAGCTGCTGTGAATCAGTGGGTTGGGAAGCTCCCGAGAGTCCTGTACTTGTGATACCTTAAGTACTATCCTCTCCTGTGTATCCTGTCTCCCTTGTAGAAAGTACAGTATCTGTCTTTACTGGTCCACCTGACTGAGTGGGGTGTGAATGGTAGATCTAGGCATCCTGTACAGAGTGGACCGGGACCAGGGAGGACTTGAGGTTTGTACCCATCCCCTTAACTGGCAAGTTTGAGGTACTGTCATTCATTGAAACTCAGCTGTTTGGGGAAACCTGTTTTCTCCGGTGTCAGGAGGAGGCAAACGCAAAAGGGTAGGGGTCATTAATCATTGGCTGTTCGAACGTATGGTGAATGATGGTAATGCTTAGGGGAAATGGCAGCAAGGCCTAGGAAAGGATACCAGGTGCACTCAGTGTGTATGCCTGGGGGCATCATTCAACATGGTGAAGAGGCTATTCCAACAACCACTAAGAGAACGTGGTGCAACCAACTGCAGATTGTGGTGCACAATTGAACAAATGATGCCTGTCATTTGGGCTCCAAAGTCATTCTTACATTCCAGCAGCTGGCAGAGAAGATTGAGAAGACCAGCCTTGCACACGGATTTTCAACAAAGCTCACAATTTGCAGCATTCTCCCCAAAACTGATAATGGCCCTTTGGTTCTGAGTTGAGTGGAAGGACTGAGCCAGAGACTTTGAAAATTCTGTGACCAGTTAGGCTGTGACTTTCTGGACTTGCATCATAGGGTTGAGAGCTGTAATGTTCCCCTAAATAGATCAAGTGTGCACTACACATGAGAACTCAGGTAGCTGACTGTGTGAGGTGCTAACAAGGTTTTTTTTTAGATTGGGTGACTCTCCATCTAATCCAGATAACAATGGCTGTAGGAAACCTAGAAGTACCAGGGTAAGATTGAAAGAAATGCCTCCCACATGTGAGAGTATTAAAATCCTAATGGTAAACTGTCGAAGCATTCATAACGAAGTGCCAGAATTTGAAGCACTCATAAAAAGCAGTGAAGATTGCACAATACTATATACAGAAAGCTGGTTGAAACCTGAAATTGATAGCAGTAAGATTTTTGGGGAAAATTTAAGTGTATATTGAAAGGATAGGCAATGGAAATGGAGGTGGCTTATTTATTTCAGTAGACAAACAACTCAAATCCACTGAGATAGAAACTGAAGCTGCATGTGAGATTATTAGGGCAATACTCAGTATCAGGGGTGGGCATAAAATGATAATTGGATCCTTCTATCACCCACCAGACTCATCTCCTGATGTAACCAAAAACTTCAGATGAAATCTCAGTTCACTTGTGTTTAAGTTCCCCAATCATACTGTAATCATCGGTGGAGACTTTAATCATCCAACAATTAAATGAGAAAATTACAATTTTTTTTAATGGTGAGCATAGCAAGACATCGTGTCACATTTTACTAGATGCCTTCTCTGAAAACTTCCCGGAACAGATAGTTAGGAACCCTCTCATGATGGAAATATATTGGATCTAATAGCAACAAATAAATCTGACCTCTCTGAGGATGTCCACTTCGAAACTGGTATCAGTGACCATGACATGGTTGTGGCAACAATGTTTGTCTTATCTCAATGAGAAACTTGAAATTTTTAGCACAGGTCAGGATCATGTAGAGGAACTCTGACTCAAGTCTAAAAGAATAGTTGACCATGCACTGGATAGACATGTACCCAGTATAACAGTTCATAATGGGAGAGAACCTCCATGGTATACAGCCATTATAAAGAAACCCCTAAAGAAACAGAGATTACGGCAGATTAAGTCTAAAACAAAGCATATGGCTATAGACAGAGATATGCTGAATGAAATGCATTCGGCTGTCAAGAGAGCAATGTGTGATGCCTTCAATGTCCGCTGTAGAAGAATGTTGTCAAATGACATTTCACAAAATCCAAAGAAATTCTGGTCATAAGTAAACACTGCTGATGGCACCATAGTTAGTGTCCAATCCGTAGTGAATGAGAAAGGAACTGAAATTGATGGTAGGAAAGTAAAAGCTGAAATACTGAACTCTGTTTTCAAATGTCCCTTTACAAAGGAAAACACAGGAGAATTGCCCCAATTTAATCCTCATTCCACTGGAAATTTGAATGAAATAAGTATTAGTGTCAGTGGTGTTGAGAAGCAGCTGACATTAAAATTGAACAAACTTCCAGGCCCCAATAGAATCCCTGTCACATTCTATACTGAATTTGCAGCTGAGTTAGCCCCTCTTCTCACTAAAATCTATCATAGATCCCTCAAACAAAAAACCATGTCCAGTTCTCGGAAAAAGGCACAGGTCACATTCGTCTACAAGGAGGATAGTAAAATTAATCCACAAAACTACCGTCCAGTATCCTTGACATCAATTTGATAAGATTTCGACATGGTGCAGAGATTGGCAACTTGCTCTAAATATTAAGAAATGTAAAATTGTGCACATCACAAAATGAAAAAAACGTAGTATCCTATGACTATAATATCAATGAGTCACTGTTGGAAGTGGCTGACTCATGGAAATACCTGGTCTAACACTTTGCAGGGTGTGAAACAGAATGATCACATAGGTTCAGTCATGGGTAAAGCAGGTGGTAGACTTCGGCTTATTGGTAGAATACAGGGGAAGTGCAATCAGCTTACTAAAGAGATTGCTTACAAACCACTTGTGTGACCCATCCTAGAACATTGCTCAATTGTGTGGGGCCCGTAGCAGACAGGACTAACGGGGGATATAACGTATACAGAGAAGGGCAGCACAAATGGTCACAGGTTTGTTAATCCATGGAAGATTATCACAGAGATACTGAAGGGACTGAAATGGCAGACTCTTGAAAACACATGTGAACTATCCCGAGAAAGTCTATTAACAAAGTTTCAAGAACCACATCTAAATAATTACTCTAGGGATATACTACAACCCGCTATGTATCGCTCACGCAGGGATCGTGAGGATAAGATCAGAATAATTACTGCACACACACAGAGGCATTCAATCATTCTTCTCATGATCCATACATGAATGGAACAGGAAGAAACCCTAATAACTGGTAGAATGGAACATACACTTTGCCATGCATCTCATGGTGGTTTTTAGAGTATGGATGTAGATGTAGATCTTTTTGCTTCACATTGTCTGCTTGAAGCAATTACACTGCCAGTGTCTGGGTCGTTATTTTGTTTCTGGCAAGTCAAGTGACAACAAACTTTCATTCCCAGTAATATCACAAATGAGGACCTTCACCCTTTCCTCTTATCATTGGACAGAAGACAGTGCTACAGCTAAACATGTAGTTTTGTGTCAGGTGACATGGCACTCATCTAGGATACATTTTGTGAAAACTGAACCACTGCATGACAATTATGTTTAGTAGAAAGAGAGAGATATCTGGAAGAACTGACCAGAATTCTGAAACTGTGAAGCATCAGTTCTGTGAAACTGCTTGACACATACACTTTCCATTATTTCTGACATTAGCCATTATTGTCTTCATTGTGCATATTGGTTTGGCCTTTAGTGAGTAGCCTGCACGATTGTTTGATCACATTGTTGAGTCCATAGGCATGACACAATCGGCACATGATGTCTGCTAGAATTCACTTCTAAGGGGACAGAAATCTGATAAATGCATTAAGCCCATAGTTGCATTATTAATGCCACCATTTCTCCTAGCACTGAGAAGTAGTCATTGTCACAAAACTATAACTGCACCATATTGTTGCCACATACTTTCTCTACACATGCATGGACATTCTGCTATGACAATTCACACCATCTTTTGACAAAATCAGAACTTACTTTCTGGACGATTCTTGTGCTTTATGTACCATGACTCATCACACTACAAAACATTCTGCCATGACTCCAGAGACCAGTAGTGGCATCATTTTAACAACCAAGCCAAAGCACTTAATAGTTCTTGTGATCAGTTGTGTCTGTACAAACTGTACTGTCATTTACTTCAGAGCCTTTTCTGCAATGGATGTCAGCAATAACTGAAAACAGTATCACACTGGTTCACATAGCCTGACACACACGTCAGCAATCTCTATTACTTAACTTGTGAGACCTATCAAAGCATTCAATGGATTCAGTGCTTTCTTAACGTTTCCATTTCACAATAGCATCATTACCTGTTGATCTGTGCATGCATAACTCTATGAAATCTGTAACAGAATATTTGCAGTAGTTGGTCACTAAACCAATGCCATGTATGAACACACTACACTTTTGTATATGCATAGATTTGGCAGTGGAGCCTAACATCTGACAAAATGTGATCAGTGCTTTATCTGGAGACTTTCGGCCACATAGTTTGGGTTTCCTATTATGAAATTATGACTCCCTTCTACAGTACATTACACTATCAGGACATTAACAACACTTGTTGCTAATTACATGCTAACCTCCCACCACCCCATTTCATGTAAAGCAGAAAATTATTCTGGATAGAGTGAGAAGCATATTCCATACTATCAATCTCAGCTGGAGCATGGTCTAAAGCGGCAAAACAGTAAATCTGTCCATGGAAAAGAAGGATGTATCTTCTTTCGAAAAAGGAGGGGGCGGGGTTTGGGGGGGGGGGGGGTCATTTGACTTGAACTAATAAATTAACTTCCACAAAAGATATCTCAGTAATTTTAGAATGTGGAAGCTGGTAGGATGACTTTGTTACTTAACAAAAATGTGTGTAAAAATATCGATCTTCAAAAAGTCAAAACAAAGGAACAGAAATGTGTGAAGACCTATTTGAGTTAATTACCTAACAATTCTATTTCAATGGAAATATTTCATGATCAATCAATCAGTGCTTGCTTGGTTATCAGTTCACTATAGAGGGATTGCAACAATTAGTGCCTGTGCATGATACTTATGGTAGGTTGAAAACTATGAGATTCACTATACATCATAAGAAATGCGAGTGGAACCATTTAATAATGAAATGGAAAATGATGGAACTGAAAATCTTTGTTTTGCGATACAACATCCAGAACAGACAAACAACTGAGTTTAAAGATGCCATTTCAAAAAGCATGAAAAACAGCACGCGCGCCCACACACACACACACACACACACACACACACACACACACACACACACACGAGAGAGAGAGAGAGAGAATCAGTGGCACAATACAAACAATAATGACTGCCTCAGCTTCATAATTTTTATTTCCAATTATCTCTCGTTACAGTTTACTCTGTTCTTATACTTTTCTGTGCAAAGAGCACCAGTAGCACATATCTTTCATTAAAATGTGGTGCACACAGTGCAGCTACAGAATGAATCACAAGAGCCACAACCATAAATAAATTTTGAATTTTAACACCCATTACTTTTGAATACAATCTAAATACTGATGTACATAAAATTTGTTTCTTGTTGTAATATTTCTTTAAACTTACAAAGTTCACATTTTCTTCTTTAAGGGCACATTTATTGAGGATCTTCCAGAACATCACTCTTTGATGAAACACACTGTTAATAAATACTGACAGTTTTAAAAATACTGACTGTGAATTCTACATCTCTAAACAAATACTATGAGCAAATATAAATAGAATAATGTATACTCATCATATATCAGCAGATCCACTCACAAAATATAGTCTGTCAGATATATTAACATTTGGAACTATCCGTTCTTCTGCCCAACAAAAAATAAATGACATGAAGGAAGCAGAGCTCCATAGGTATTATTACCAAAAATTGATTTTTCTTTCAGTCTGTCACCACTAATAAAGAATATATTTTTTTCTATTTTATTTGGTCGCATTATCATTCTGGATCATTCTACAAAACATTCAATTCTTACATTAATTAATTTCATAGTCTTGAAACATGAATATGTATTTCATACCATTTTCTAGCAATTTTTGTGATGTTATGGCACAACTATCACACAAGGGTGTGCTATATAACTGTTAATACTGTATTCCCGTATGGAAAATGACCTCCACCATCAAAAAAATGTCATAAAATGGGAATTATTTTCCCCAGTCTCACATATTACAGAGTCAACTGTTAATCAAAACAGAGTAATTGAAAACATAAAGGACTCATCCAGAATTGAAATCTTTACTTTCATAATGGCACAACTGAACACAATCACTGAAACTTACGACGACTACAATAATACATTGGTAACAACATTAGCTCATTTAACATATCATACATTAAGTACATTTCTTGGCTGCACAAAATTACAACCAAAAAGTATTGAAAAATTAATCAAATATGGACACTGTAAATGCATTAAATATCAGATTATGCAAAATTTTCAGCAAGAAGCCCAATTACATTACTTTAAAAGACCAAAATAACTATATTTTTTTTATTTACGTTCCAAAATAGGTTGTAGAAAATGTCTTTCAACATTGTAACTGCAAATTATATGTGCACACCAACAGTTAAGCTACAATGTGGTCACTTTCAGGTCACACAGGTCAGAGAACATCAGTAGTTACAGGAAATTAAGCATTCATCATGAAGGCATATGGGATACCATGAGACATTATTTTTTTATGTCAAACATTCATACAAAATTAAATGCCGGACTACAATCTGTAAGAAACTCAGTCACTAATTAAACATTCAAATGAATTAACTGTTCCACCAACTTCAGAATTTTATTCCAGCCAGTGTTCAAATGTTGATAACCATTGCAAAGTGTGGAACTCAGGATTCAAGAATATATTAACGGCACAGGTAAATATAAAACGGATTACAGTTTCTTCATAAATAAAACAGGCACAAAAAATGGAAACAAACTACAGAACTGGATGCATTGTAGGGAACAAAGCAATTGTTTTTCTGTTATGTGAGAATGTACAGAAAAATTCATGATGAGCAATATAATTTACAACATAATTTTTTTAAGAACTCCAGTTCAATTAGGGCATCAGAATACTGTAGTAAAACCGCACTGTTTGAATATATTCACAGGAAAAATCACCAACCATCTGTTAAAATTTTATGCTCAGATACTTAAAACAGAGAAGAGGTGAGACATTCATATGTGATAATTTCAGAAACTGATTTCTTGTGTCATTCTACTGTGGATAAGAAAAATCAGTGTGGCAACATCACAGAGGAACAAATTTAACACTATGAATTACATATTTACAGTTTGAATAACACTGTTTAATGCTATATTTTATACAAGAAAAATTAAAAATATCACATCATAGGAAAGCATTTCTAAGGCACTTCAAGTGAAATTATGTGCAATTTGTACTTTTTTTAAAAATTTACTTACATTAGTCTTTCCTGTTTAGCACCATTTCACAATGTTCTGTTCCTATTTCTGCTCTTACTATTAAGAATACACATTACTGATAAATAAAATAAAAAATATAATGTCAGCCTCATAAAAATTGAGCTGTTATAATATAATGTGTCACACGTTTCACTTTTAGTGTAACAGCAATTTCAAAAATGTTAAACATATCATTTCTATAACAGCATTTAATACAAAACACTTTCTAAATTTTACAATAAAAATATATGCTCTTAAAATATTTTCATCAATTTGAAATAACTTTTATTGTATTACTGCAAGAAGTATGCAAAAGCTCAATTACTCAATACACAGAAGTGATATAAAAAAATTAAAATAATCTAAAATGCAACTATATAACTGTACAACTTTCCTTTTATAGCAGCTGAGAATAGCTTGTGAGTACAGTTAAAAAAAGGGATGTCAGAAAAGATGGAGATGGAGATGGGGAGAGAGAGAGAGAGAGAGAGAGAGAGAGAGAGAGAGAGAGAATCCTTGAGGAGGGCGGCGGCTGGGGGGGGGGGGGGGGGGGGGTGATAGAATCGTTAAATATTTGCACAATTAAACAACTCCCTGGGATAAATATTATATCAATTATTGAACTGTTAAATGATGACACAGCTCTCTATGGGGAGGAAGGGCTAGGTTATGAAATATTTATTACAAACTGCAGTTCGTCAGTTCAATAGTTACTGATCTTCGAAAATAAAAAAATGCCATGGCACATTATCATTATGAATAAATACATCTCATAGAAGCTCATTCAGTTCTATAGCAATGACCGAAAAGTCTACAAATATATCAGCTTGCTTATTAATGGTACTACATCAAGTCATGAAATACAGTTCAAAATGTAAATTAGCACATACAAAAAAGTGACTTTGTAAAATACTGTACATTAAATTTGGTTTTCATTGATCAGTAATCAACCAGGCTGCCCTTCATCCCACAACTTTCTTTTGAAATCAAAGTCCTACAAAAATTTAACTACATTATTGCACTTTGCTTCAGTCCCCAGCGATACTTAAAGTGAAGAAGGAAAAAGAACATGTAGGTACACACACACACACACACACACACACACACACACACACACACACACATGTGAAGGATGAACAATGTAACAAGCCACAGAAATAATTTTATGACATAAATATGAAAGGAAAGGCTCAAATTTCTCACCCAAAATGTATTGTGTAACTTTTTAACAGGATTAATTTAAGATTGTCAGCTGGTAGCTACTGATTGTGTAACTTTTTAACAGGATTAATTTAAGATAACTGGTAGCTACTGTAAAACACCCAACTTTACTACAACACTTTTAAATAATAAACCATGCTGTTCAACATCTTTGTTCTGCAAAGGGGAAACAAACTTTGCAGTAAGAAAATTTCTCCAGCTGAGAATACTAACTGCAGCCAATACATAAGAATCATCTTATATAAAAAGTATTCTTTATACAATTTATCTTCATAAAAGCCTTTTTTAACAAAACTTAAACTGTATACAAATTATTTATTGCTTGTCCAGTGTTTGGGACCAACTTATCTTCAGGAACCTAAACTGGCACTAATCACATCTATGTTGGCATAACATGTATTAGGTAACTACTTTTAGTGTTTCTCCAGAAAAGAAAAACTGATAGTTGCTATCAAGTATATGCTCGGATGTGATTAGTGTCAGTGTAAGATTGCTGATGATGCCTAGTTTCAAACACCAGTTGCACAATAAATAATTTATTTGTAGCTTGAAGGTACATCGATGCTGTGGAGTGACAAGCATCAAAACTGTCGTTACAAGTTAACTCTCCATGCTCCAATTTCATCTGTCATTATCATGCTGCAATCTTCTGTTGTTGTCCGTTTTCCATGATTGATGCATAACTGGATGGTAAGGTGTAAACAATAGCACTGCCATCACGTCTGAAGTCTGCTGCTTGAGAATCTGCAGATACTTCAACCCTTACAGGAAGGCTCTTGTTGCCCAGCATACACTGGAAGCTACTGCTGACTGTAACTGGCAGATCACTGCCACGTAACCTGTGTACAGTAGGCAACCAACACTCATGTTTTGTGTACATAAAAGACAAAAGACTATGGCATCTACATTGCACCTAACAAATTATGCTATGAACAATGATTGAGAGGATGGACCACTACAATACTTTAAATGTGATGTTCTGCAGTAATATCTACTGAAAGACAAAATGAACAGATAAAGTTAATTTTTCATTTGGTGCAAGCAATACAGAATGTAACATCTCTCATGCATTAATTAAGTACACAGACATCCATTTAATGCCAATTCTGTATCAACAATAATATATGCTGAAAAATTTGTCACAGTTTAATTAAATTGTAAAAAAAAAAAAAAAAGAAAAATATTAGGAGAAACAATATGCAACAAGTAATAATTGTAAAATCTTTGTCAGGTGTGAGGGACAAAAGTTTCTCCTTTTTGTTAGGAAAATGACTGTAAACAGTGTTCCCTAAATAATGTTTGTGTAAAATTTAAAAATTGAAGAGTGTTAAGCAGTCTTTACATTCCTAAACCGGAATAAAGAAAAAAGAAGAAAACAAAGTTAAAGCATGACAAGTTACCCACAGAAAGTGTTAATGAGAGTACGTCATTTAAACACTAATTCATGTAGTTGGGCATATTAATATACTATTATGTCACAGCTAATAATAATAATGATAATTCAGAAATGCAGACCTTGTAAATCAAATCTTTTGTGCTATTTATTTACAGGGATGGTGAAAATGATGTGAAAGCAATATTTAATGCAGGTCAAAACAAAATTTTAAGCCAATGAAAGACAGCAGATGAAATTCAAAAGTAATCTAATATTCACAATCAACACATGTCCTCAGTTTTGAATTAATCTCAAAATCTGGAATGTAGCCTTGACTCCTTCAAATCTTCATTTACTTTAAGCTAATTTCAGAGTCTTTCTGAAAACTTATCAGTTGGTTGCTGAAATCATTTAACACTAATGAATGCAGGTTTGATTGCAGCACTTCAAGTTAGTTCATCGACTTTTGTAACAAAGAATATCATGAAATAATATTAGTCAATATGCAAAATTATTGTTCCACTAAATAAAGTAACTAAAAAATAGAATTGTAATAAGTGCTTACTCATGGTAACGAGAACATAGAATGGCAACCAGTTCTCCAATTCGATCTTCATTTGCCTGTAAAGACACCACAAGGTCATTGCCTTTGTTGGAGTGTATTACTATTAGCTGGTCCCGTCCAGGACTAACACTCAGGCCAGTTACCTGTAACAATAAAACACTTGCCTATTACATCTGTACTACCTATAGGATGAAACATACATTTCAACAGTGCTGGCACTATGTACTGCCATTTGACAACTGCGAGCAACATGACGGCAAAGAAATAGACACTATATTGAGGCAACATCATGAAGCACATGTTCGTCAACCAGTCTCTCTCTCTCTCTCTCTCTCTGTCTGTCTCCACGCACAAAACACACAAAACAAGATGGGCAATGCAGCACAATGTAAGCTGCCTAGAAAGCCTGAAACAAATCACACACTATGTTCACATGAGTTAGAAAGGAGAACAGACGAACTACAACTTAAAAAATAATAAAATGACACAAATGTCCTTCAATATTTTTCAGTGACATACCAGATGAAAGGTTACCTAATTTAGGAATATAGAGTTTCTGGAAATCCTGTTAGCATTTTTAAGTCTCATCTCCAGCAAGTAGTTTTTTTACTATCCTAATTTTGTAACACAATGAAAAGCAGAAAGAAAGCAGTATCACGAAAATCTGCAACATAAACACTTTTGTAAAAGGAAACTTAACACACAATGTATGTTACGTCTAAATCAGAATACCAAAAATATTATCTGAAGGAAAGAAAGCAAACAGCAGCAGCTAGTGGGGTGCTCTGTAATGAACCAAATATAGGAAGGGGGTATTGGAGAGAAATACTACAGTAGACTGCTTACAAAGAAATTAAGTGAAAACAGAAACACGAAAGGAAGTGTGACATCACGTCATGAATCAAATGGGTGAGACAGCATGAAAGATAGCAGAAAAATTGTGAAGTGTGGACATGTCTTTGATAATGTACAATGAAAGCCGAATATGAGACAATCACATGATGCTTTATTACATATGTTTTCATGAAATGAACTAAAGTTGTCTCAGTTGTTACTGAGAATAATTAAGAGACTTAGCTTGGGAAGACTGCAAACAAACATTGCCACAGAACTGACTTGGTTTTAGAGGAAGACAGGCTAAAAATTAGGAGCTGTAATGCAAGTTGGTGAGGCCATTGCTACAAATATGAAGAGAAAGAAATTTGGAACAGCACGAGTTAAGAAAAAGAAAACAGTTTAAAAATAATTTCTATGTCAGTAGTATTAGACTTGATATGTACGTGTATACATGTATGCACACACACACACACACACACACACACACACACACACACACACACACACACACACAGAGCAGAGTAGACAAAACACTAAAAATAATAGAAATCCATGGCCTTCTGAGCATAATGCCTCATATTCATATAAAACACAAGACTGAGACAATAAAATAACCGACATTTCAGATGTTATTCACTGGCGAGCCTCAATGTGTCTATGCACTGAGGAAGGGCACTACACCATATCTAAAACATCTGTCATTTTATTATTTTAAGTATGCTCTAAAACACCACCACAGGGATCAAAAATGATTTTAATGATGAGACAAAGTGGTATAATCTTATGTTTAAAGCAGCTAAGTCTTTTTTCACGCATGATACCCACACATAGAAAATGCAATACATCTTTACATTAGTTGAACTATTCTTTGCTGGTTGCACACTAGTTTTACACCACCACCACCACTGCCACCCTCACCCTTCTACTACTACTACTACTACTACTACTACTGCTCCAAGTTTGTGAAAATATCAGCAATACCTCTTGTACTATTTCATTTTCTGGCCAGCCTTCACTGTAAGCTCATCATGCGGCTACTGTGTGTGACAAGACTGGTTTCTGGGATCCAGCAGAATGAGACTTTTGCCCTTCCTGGGGAAAAAGAGCTGGTCTTCCCTTAATCCTGCTAAATGGGTTGAGCTGACTGGCATTTTCTAGGGTGAGTGATTTCCTCAAAATGACCAATATTTTGGCACCTGTTGGATATAAACTTAGAAAACCGTTGACAGGAAGCAACTGTTTGCTGAATGCTATTAATGTAATATGGTAATGGCCAATGAAAATGTCTGGATTTGGCCCTGTGGCTGAATGGCGAAAGGCCAGACTGAAAATAATTATGTGGATGGAAACCAGCTTTGTCATCTGCCTGTTTTCTAGATGAATGTTGCAGCTCAGTTGTCTTACTCATACTCAGTACAAAAAAGGCTGCATAGTAGAGCATGGAGCTATTAGCTAGCTGGAGCTAGTGTTCAATGAACAACACAAAATTCACAAAGTTTACTATGAGACAGTAAATCTTGTTTGCTGAAGAGTGAACTTGATGTGTTTTTGTGTGTGTCCTTCACCTTCTGACTTTGGACTGTTATCCTTTTTTGTTGATGGATGAGATTACCAGTGGGAGACACTAGAAACCTTTTGGAACCAATGTAATGATCAGAATGAATTGTTATGGAACTTCCTGGTAGATTAAAACTGTTTGCTAGACCAAGACCCAAGCCCAGGACCTTTGCCTTTCACGGACTGAGCTACCGAATCACGACTTACAACCAGTGCTCACAGCTGATTGAGCACTTTCTTATGGAAGGCAAAGGTCCCAGGTTTGAGTCCCAGTATGGAACAGTTTTAATCTGCCAGGACGTTTCAATTTACTTACTGTTTCCAGTGCTTGTTTTCCAACCTAGTGATGAGATCTGAGAGACTTTTGAACTCAGTTTTATTGTTGCAGGTATGGGACTAGTGACTATTTTAAAACTGTTTTGTGGACCAAAGCAGCACCAGCAACTCTTTTTTAGAATATTAATGTACAGTAAGTGTAAAGTGCAGTGAATTGATCCAGGCTGGTCAATAAAATTTTCTGATCAAGTCAGCAGAGCAGTACATCACATAATTTGACTCGTGCACAGCCCAACACTAAGAATGGGGTAAAACTTCATGCGATGCACTTACTGTTGAGAAATGGACAAAAAGAATGTTTCACCCTGTGGCATCTACACGTATTTACCTATTTGGGAACTATAAAAGAATGAATAACAAGAATACTTTAGTACTTTTTAACCTGTGGGATCAACTGTAAGAAGTTACAGAAAAATTAAATATAATAAAAGCACAAAAAGTGCGGTTTTCTGGGAAGATCAACACATTACTACATTCAATTATTATCAGACGTCAGATGCATACAAACTTGCTAGTATTATGTACCACAGCCCCCTCACTGTGACTCTGTAGGGGAACAAAAATTCAAGTAATTTGTTTCACAAACATTCACTTTATTTAAAAGATAAAGTTACAACAATGTAATTTCAAAAGAACTAATTTCTACAAGGGCGTACCTTCTCCTTTAAAATCTGAGAATATTCAGTCACTTACTGAATCATTTCTTCATACACATATGATGCCTGCACAAAATTTATGAAAAAATTTCTTACAAGCAGAACTTCAACTTTAATGAGAAACATTTCACTTTGTCAGGTGATTTCTTGTTTTGTTTTGAGCATTAACAGATCAAACCTTGCGTGTGAACCAATTTGCATGGATGCTTAAATTTACAGCAACATCCATTTTATAAACAGAAAAAAGATGCCAGATCATTACTTAAAATGTCAGAGGAAGGTTCAGCTAAAGTGCACACACAGTTTTTTGCCAGTCACACTTGTATGTTGCACTATATTCACCTCGTGCAGATGGCCCACTAATATATTTTTGGTGTACACGTAACATGCAAATAACAATCAATATAAGCAATTTTAGCATCATTTTACTCTCTGTGTAGTGCTAAATCACAACTACTTCTGCCTCCAATCTTCCAAGATGCAATTATTGTATTCCTCTTTGTGCCACAAAGACATACAATAGACTTCTTCTCGAACTTTTCATTAAACTGTCATTTGAGATGCTATTCATCAGGCCAAAAACTAGAAGACATGGGCAGGGGTGAGCAAATTGCTGAGGTGTGGGCAGTCTTACAGCCAGTCCACAACATACATGATCATGTTTCGTGGCCGAGTGCCTGCCCGAGAGTATGATGGGGGATGGGTACAAGTGCCCTTGTCCCATGGGGTAGCATTGGAACAGCCTGCTGTACAGTAACCAGAGCACGCACACAACATGTATGTACAGATGTGTGCAGCCCGCCCCCCTCCCCCCCTCCCCCACGACACAACACACCAACCAGCACCACCACCAAGCACAATGACCAGCACCAGAGTGAGTGAGAGCAAGGGCAATCTAGCACACAGGGGTGCAATACCAGCAGCAACTTTGTAACTTTGGAGAATAACATGTCTATAGCTAAACAATCAAGAAAACCTGCAACAACATCACTTCAGAAACGAGGCTCTGTTTCAACCATTAGCATACTAAGCAACACATACATATAAATGTTACAGCATCCATTATACTTCAGAGAATAGTGCAAAAATTAGAACTGGAAGAGAAGTTACGCAAAAAATTCGGTATTACCCTAACTATTCACAGGGGTCCTAGATGAAGCTTTCAGATTCCCAAAGAGGGGCAAAGGCAAATTACTTTTAATGGGACATTCGCGAAACAGGGAGAAGGGAGTGAGACAGGGTTGTAGCCTATAACCGACGTTATTCAATCTGTATGCTGAACAAGCAGGAAAAAGGAAACAAAAGAAAAATTTGGAGGAGGAATTAAATTTCGGGAAGAAGAAATAAAAACTTTAAGATTTCCCGACGATGATGCAATTCTGTCAGAGACTGCAAAGGACTTGGAAGAGCAGCTGAACTGATGGACAGTGTCTTGAAAGGAGGATACAAGATAAACATCAACAAAAGCAAAACAAGGACAATGGAATGTAGTTGAATTAAATCAGGTGATGCTGAGGGAATTAGATTAGGGAATGGGACATTTCAAATAGTAGAGGAGTTTTGCTAATTGGAAAGCAAAATAACTGATGATGGTCGAAGTAGAGAGGATGTAAAATATAGACTGGCTAAGGCAAGAAATGCGTTTCTGAAGAAGAGAAATTTGTTAACATCGGGTATAGATTTACGTATCGTTGGGAAGTCCTTTCTGAAAATACTTGTATGGAGTGAAGCCATGCATGGAAGTGAAACATGGACAATAAGCAGTTTAGGCAAGAAGAGAATAGAAGCATCTGAAAGGTGGTACAACAGAAGAATGCTGAAGATTAGATGGATTGATCACGTAACTAATGAGGAGGTACTGAATAGAACTGGGGTGAAGAGAAATTTGTGGTGCAATGTGACTAGAAGAAGGGATCGGTTGGTAGGACATGTTCTGAGGCATCAAGGGATCACCAATTTAGTACTGGGGGGGGGGGGGGGGGGGGGAAGTGTGGGGAGTAAAAATCATAGAGGGAAATCAACAGATAAATACAGCAAGCAGATTCAGAAGGACGTAAGTTCCAGCAGTTACTCACAGATGAAGAGGCTTGCACAGGATAGAGTAGCACGGAGAGCTGCATCAAACCAGTTTTCGGGCTGAAGACCACAACAACAACCTAAATCACCTGCATTTTTGATGATGATGATGTGCTGTTGGCTTTTAGTGCTGATTATTTCATCTAATTGGCCATGTTTGAAAATAGGCCTGAAATTCAATTATAATAAGACTAAAATAATGTATAATCAATAATCAAAAATAGAATTGTACAAATCCATACAAATTATAAAAATGTATGGATGTAAGTATGATGTATGTATGCATGCATGCATGCTTGTTCCACATCACCCCTTGAATTGATGCACTGATTTCAACCAAACTTAATACACATACCATTTACTGTCAGGAAAGAATCACTGTGGGAGTAAGAACCACCCACCTATCAAAGGTGTGGTGGTGGGGATGAGAAAGCAGTGTAGTCCACGATGTGAGAACATCCGTAATTTAGTCATCTAGTATTTGAGAATGAGAGCACTTAGGGACTTTCAACAAACTTTGCACATAAATTCAAACGTTTACAAAACTTTTCTCACTCATGGCCCCCACAAAATAATGAAAGAAAAAAAGTTTATTACTTGCTACACTTTTTTCTCTTCATGCAGTAAAACTGCAACATGAAGCATGACATTTTTAATATATTACTTTTTACCACTAACAGTATTCGCGTCACATTTTGCGGACAGTATTCCCAAAATGGCTCAAAGCACTAGGGAACTTAACATCTGAGGTCATCAGTCCCCTAGACTTAGAACTACTTAAACCTAACCAACCTAAGGACATCACACACATCCACGCCTGAGGCAGGAGTCGAACCTGCGACCGTAGCAGCAGCACGGTTCCGGACTGAAGCACCTAGAACCACTCAGCCACAGAAGCCGGGCACAGTACTCACATATAACACTGAATATACCATAAAAATTACAATATTGTACTACATTTAGTTCAGGAGTATGACTTAAACACTGAGATGCATGAAAACCTGCACATCGTGCATGACATTTTAATTTATTATTTCTTTACTACTAACTCTATTCACAATACATTTTGCAGACAGTATCCACATACGTCACTGAATGTACCTGCACAATTACATCCTTTTACAGTAGATAATTCAGGAAATACAATGTCACAAACATTGAGCTGTGTGAAAATGAAAGTGCGTGGAAAAATTCACTAGACACAGAGGTGAAATATGTGTGAAATATATTTGAAACGTGCATACGCGAGCAAAGGTAAAAAGCTCCTCCTAAACCCCTGGAATGATTTCAATCAAGTTTGGTCATATTCATAAATTACAGTCTGAAAACAAATACTGCACAGGTAAGAATCACCAGCCTCATATTGGGGTGAGTGTGATAACGTGGAGAGAGAAGGAAGAACGAAGAGATGGATAGACAGTAAGGGGGAAGGAGGAGATAGGCACGAGCAGGAGGAGGAGGAGGAGGAGGAGGAGGAGGAGGGGTTGGAGGAGGAGGAGATGGGCAGAGACAGGGGGGAGGGGAAGAAGTAGGCAGAGTGATTGAGGAGGAGGAGGAGAACAGACAGACGGGAGGAGGAAATAGACAGAGATAGGATAGAGGAGGAGATGGACACAGAAAGGAAAGGGGAGGAGATAAACATGGAAATGGGGGGGGGGATGGAATTAAAGGGGGAGGAGGAGATAGAGGGGGAAGGAGCAGATGAAGAGAGGAGGGAATTGACAGGGGGGGGGGGGGGGGGAGATATGTGGATGAGTTGGACTAGTAGAAGACTGGAATAAATACATAACCAGACAACACCGAGTACTCAGGGGGGGGGGGGGGGGGGGAGAGATGTGGATGAGTTGGGCTAGTAGAAGACTGGAATAAATACATAACCAGACAACACCGAGTACTCAGCTAGTTAACAACAATAAAGTCCAACCCCATTTCATAAGTTTGCGCAGTTAGGGCAGTTGAAGACTAAAACTGGATGGACAGCAAAAGGAATAAACAAATGCTTTCGGTAAACTAACTAAAGTTTTCAAGACAAGGCTTACAACGTTTCTCAAAAGCAAAATTTACAACCAGTGTGTTTTATCAATTTTGACATACGGCTGTGATAGATGCAAAAATCATTCAAAAACTGATGGTTCCTCAGTGAACTAAGAGATGCACATTAAGAAACACAGAGGTAGGAAAACAAACAAATGGGTAAAAGAACAGTCAGGAGTGAAGATGCAATTAAGATTGTAATGCAACCGAAATGGAAATAGGCAGGATGCGTAGCTGTGAAAATGGATGGTAGGTAGAGCAAGTTCAATCTTTGCTGGATTTCAACAGCTACATGAAATAAAGGAAAATGAGCTGTATATTTTCAACCTGAACAATAACTACATATCTACTGGGTGACAAATATTGGAGACACAAGAGCAATGGAAAACACTTTCCGACACCTTTTTTCTCTTAATTAACGAATGAGCAGTTTTGGAAGACTGAAACTAAATTTAAATATTTGATGGCATCTATAAGCCAATTACATTATATCTTTATTCCCATGTATCTTTTGTAGTTACTTGTCTTCCATCATCATTACGCCTCTAAAATATACAGAACAGACACCGAGGGTAGAAAAGCATTTCACAAGCAGTAGCAAATTATCAACAGAAACCTTGTTGCATACAACAGAACTTAATTTTTATGCTACCTAGACTACTGGGATAATGTACATAAAAAAAGTTGAACAAGAAAGTATACATTTGCATCATAATATTGCATTTGTGTTTTGATTCCACATATCTAACCTTCACACAAAAATATTATTTTCATGGAATAGGTAGACATAGTTTTACACAATCAATCGTTAACTTAGAATGTAAAAGAAGATTACATAATTAATTATGAGAAATTTCCACAATACTGAGGAAATCAGAGAAGCACATGTCAAACATATATGGAAAACACATTAATATTTTGGTCAGCTGCCAGATTATTGGATAAATTTCAGCATATAAAAACTGGCTTATTAGATAAAAATATCCTCACTGATAATTACAACAAATATGTTACAACTTAATAATGACACTGTACAAATAATCATTCTTAGATGCAATGACTTTGCTGTTTTTGGCATGACAACTAGGGACCCATTCTGTGAAGAGACTACACAGCAATATCATCATCATATTCTCCCTACTGGTTGGTCCACTTAATGTCAGCAAAGTTCATCCATTCTTCCTCAGACTATTATGGTATGGTGCATAGTTTTCATTTATCTCAATCTTCTGTTTCTTCCTTAATTGCCAATACAGGATTTTTCAAAATGAATATACAGGTTTTACGGCTATGTAGCTATATTACATTCAACTCACAAATATAAGAGCAACAAATGAAAGAGCAACTGAAATACTTTTGATTATATACCTGTGGGCAAAGGAGAGGACATGGAACAACCAAAAGTGGCTGAAGAATGTATTGAATCTGTGAGAGTCTTTCATGTATAGCCCCAACGAATCAATTCAGAAGGCAAGTCGTGAATTAGCAATTCCAGTGATATCTGTGTGGAGATTTTTAAGGAGATGCTTATAACTACATCCGTATCATTTGCAGTTGTTACATGCTCTAAAGACTACAATTTACATGCCAACTTTGCAAACAGAACGTTGCTACATGACAACAAAGATTTTGTGGATTGAGTTGTTTTCCGTGATGAATCAACATTTCACCTAAGTGAAAATGTGAACACACATATTGCGTGCACCTAGGGGGTCAGCAAATCCCCATGAGATGGCACAGTTGCAATGGTGTTCCCTCGAAATTGAATGTTTTTTTGTGCTATATCCCGGAGGAAAGTTTATGAGCCTTATTTTTTGGTGAAGCAACTGTAAACGTCATTTCTTATCTTCATGTTCTAGAATTAGAGCTCTTTCCTCAACTGTAAGAAGCTAAACCACTGCCTGACTGGCATAACTCAACATGTGATTGATTAAACAATGTTATACTAGATCACTGGATTGGCTACAAGGGACCAGATGACAGAGTTTGTTTTGCATGACCTCTACATTAACACACAATCTGACACAATGTGATTTTTATCTTTGGAGGTTCATAAAGGATCACCTGCATGTGTCCCCACTACATCTGATCTACCCAACTTTAGAAACAGCATTGTTGCAACAATTACTCCACCCACAATGATCAAGGTTTGGGAAGAAATCTCTATTGGCTCAATGTGCGGTGGTCGCATTGAACACCCTGTTTAAAAAAAAAAGGAAAAAAGAAAAAAACCTGTTTGAGTTTCTCTTTCATTAGATGCGCTATAACTGTAAGTTGAATGTATCATATGCTACAAAGCCTTAAAGCCCATATATTCGTTTTGAAACACCCTGTCTTTTCTACTGGTCTCTAAGGTATCAATCAATTGAGCTCTTCTGGTTCCTACTTCCATATCCGTTTTGTCTCACCATCTATAGAATCACGCAGAAGACAATTGCATCTCAAAATATGGAATATCTCATTAGATTTTCTATTAATGATATTTGCGAAAGTAGATTTCCTCCTTCTAACTCACTGCAGAACTAGTTTGTGTGTTATTTTGCCTATCAATCTCATGTTTTCTATTATTTTACAACAAGTTCTCTGAATAGTTTCTATTAATTTCTCTTAAGTCTAGAATTCAGATTGCAGAGATCATCTTTTTGTGAATGTCTCAGTGGTCATGGCAACTGGAAAACAGGTTTCACTGATGCAATAACTTTTTCCAGTTTGGTCAACTGTTCTCTCTTATGAAAGGGAATTGTTATTGCAAGATATTCTCTAGCACTTTTTCTTTCCAACGTTAATTTCTAATGTCATAATGATTCGAACACCAGCTACACTTTATCATTTATTGTGTAGATTCCCAACCCCCCCTCCCCACAACCCAATTTTGGCTATATCTACTACATGCATGTTTCACATTATTAACTATTCACCCCCACACGTTACAAAATCCAAATTTTGCCGATGCCTCTCAGAAGGTACTTTCCATATGTTACTTTAGGATGCATGCCACAACCTAGTCTTGCTTCTCCAACACTTTTAACACTCTTGGTGTGTCCAATCTTGAGAATTAATTTTGCTTTCCGATACGTAGTATAAATTAAGAATTTGATCTTACCAGCCTACTCAGATTTACTTTAGTATTTCCTGGAATCTGGTTCAACTGAAATGATCAAAAACTTTTTCCTGTTAATATAACAAACAAGGTTTCTCACATGTCTCTCAACCCCATTCCAGTATCACTCTCAACAATCAACAGCATCTCTTGTTCCTTCTCATAATTTAAATCTGATCTTATTTTCCATCTTATTAGATGAAAGTAGGGTTAATGCCTAATGTATAAAACAAACGGAGTGAAACTGTACGATACTATTCTTGCAGGCAATCAAAGCCAAATAATCTCATTAGCTACGAGGGGCGTTCCATTGACAATAAAATTGTTTTTTCCTTTTCATCCCATCCAGTAAGTCTCCCTTGACCTGGGGTTGTGGGTGACTTTTTTGATTTTTTGAACTGCCTCTATTTTCATAAATCTCTCCAATCCTTTTACTTCACCCCTCTTCCTTCCCCTTCAACTCTTCTGACGGAAGCTTGCATAAGTTAAACCTTATTGTGTGTGTGACCCTCCCACCCACCCTCCCACTCACTAAGAAACTCTACACCTCACCTTCAGTACATACATACAGTGTCTCCACATAGTCTTCACTAAGCTGCACCCACTTGCACCGCTGATGTAGTTACTTCTAACTTCTATCAGCACCCCCTGGATTACCTTTTAGGTGTGTGTTGCACTCACCACAGGACAGCTGCTTGCAGTTCATGGACATCTGTGAAATGATCGCAGAGATTTCTTAGTAGCCCAAAATATGTGGTAATCAGAAAGGGACACATCAGAAAAAAATATGGGTGGTGTGGCACTCCCTGCAATACCATGTCAACAATGGCAGCCATGTTTGTCTGACTCATACGGGGATGAATGCTATCATGTTGCAAGAGCAGTCCTTCCACCCATTTTCCTCAACATTTCTTTTGAACTGCATGGTACAATCTCCAAAGAGTCTCCACATATGCCTTACTGTTAATGGCGGTCCCTGGAGGATTGCATCCTTGTCTGAAAAGACTGTGACCATGTGTTTTCTACTGAAGATGATGTATAGATTTTCTTCAATAGGGTGCTGCCTATATGATGCTGCTGCATCGATTGGGCTTTGGTCGCCGCCTCATGGTACTGGAGCCAAGTCTCGTCACCAGTCATGAGTTTGGACAAGAAACATTCTGGATCCTGAATGAGGTGTTGAATGAGATCACTGCACATGCCTCGCACTGTTGTGTTTGTGCTACATACAGTGATTTGGGAACCAACCTGGCAGACACCTTCCCAAGCTTAACATGTCAGTGCACTAGGCACTGCATACTGCTTCTAACAAGTTCTGTGGCTGCCTCCATTTCCATAAATATGATGTACTTATTCTCCTGAATATGCTTTTTCACTCTTGAAATGTTGAGAGGTGTTTTTACCTCCACCTTCCACAGAAACCACATCGTTCAACACTGTCCTTGATGATCACACTCCCTGTGTTCCATTCACATAATGACAGTAGTTGGGAGAATGGACTGTACTACATAGGGATTACATATCTAGTAATTGTTAGACAACAGTACTACACATCTGCAACTGTGATGATGCACCAGATGGTGCATCATGGATGATGGGAAAAAAATAAAGTGTAAACCAATATGGGGCTCCCCTTAATAGAAGAATATCTTAAAACAAATAAACAAAGGTAATCACTTTTTAATGAGGCTACAGACGATGCTCACAAACTGACAGGCTCAACGCAAGATTTTTTTTCGGGGGGGGGGGGGGGGGGGGGGGGGGGATTAGGAAACTACAGGCACAGATTTCTGCTTCTTCTACATGTGCACCAATGCTTTATCGTTTAATAAACTAAGACCTTCACTAACAGTACTCCTCAACCACTGAGAGCTTTCATGCTGCCATTCAATTTACAGATGAAATAACTAAGATTGACTGCTGAAAACAAGCACCACCAACCTACATGTAATTTATAGCTACATCCATCCCCAGTGCCCACATGCTCCCAGGTTCTTATACTCATAAACTGACATCCCCTCATCATATATTTGACCTGTCCACTTTATTTGTAATATCCTTCACCATAATCATATTTAAAATCTATGGATTTAAATAATTTTGGACACAATGACTATTCAAACACAGTGATTTTATTCAAACAAAATTATTTCATTGTAACCAGTCAAATTACAACTTTTTATCCATTTTTTTCTTTTTCTCCAGTTTCAGCTCAATAAGGTGATCTATAACATGTACAGTGAGGTGACAACAGTCATGGGATGGAAATTTGCATGCAGTATAAAGCACACAACGTATAAAAGGACAGTGCTTGCCGGAACTGTCATTTGTACTCAGGTTGTTCATGTGATTACAGCCAAATGATGGGAATTAACAGACTTTGAATGTGGAATGGTAGTTGGAGCTAAATGCATGGCACATCTCATTTTGAAAATCATTAGGGAATTCAATATTCTGAGTTCCATAGTGTCAAGAGTGTGCCAATAACAACCAAACTTCAGGCTTTGTCTCTCACCACAGACAACACAGTGCCCAATGGCTTTCACTTAATAACCGAGAACAGCGGTGTTTGTGAAGCGTTGTCAGTGCTAAAAGCCAAGTAGCACTGTGTGATATAACTGCAGAAATCAATGTGGGACGTATGATGAACATATCTGTTATGACAGTGCAGCAAAATAAGGCTGGTGCGACCAATTCTTGGATACTGCTCGAGTGTTTGGAATCCGTACCAGGTCAGAGTGAAGGAAGAAATCGAAGCGATTTGGAGGCGGGCTGTTAGATTTGTTACTGGTAGGTTCGAACCACACTTAAGTATTACAGAGATGCTTTGGGAACTCAAATGGGAATCCCTGGAGGGAAGGTTTTTTTTTTCCTTTTCCTTTTTCTTTTTCTTTTTGAGAAACACTATTGAGAAAATTTACAGAACCAGCATTTGAAGCTGACTGCGAAACAATTCTACTGCCGCCAACATACCTTGCGGGTAAAGAACACGAAGATCAGATATGAGAAATTAGGGCTCATACAGAAGTTTGTGGACAGTTATTCTTCGTCATTCTATTTGCGAGTGGAACAGAAAAGGAAATGACAAGTAGTGGTACAGGGTACCCTCCGCCAAGCACCGTATGGTATGGTGGCTTGCGGAGTATTTATGTAGATGTACACTATGTGATCAAAAGTATCTGGACACCCCCAAAAAATACACTTTTCATATTAGGTGCATTGTGCCACCATCTACTGCCAGGTACTCCATACAAGCGACCTCAGTTGTCATTAGACATCGTGAGAGAGCAGAAAGGGGTGCTCTGCAGAACTCACGGACTTTGAAAGTGGTCAGGTGATTGGGTGTCACTTGTGTCATATGTCTGCACGCGAGATTTCCACACTCCTAAACATTCCTAGGTCCACTGTTTCCAATGCGATAGTGAAGTGGAAATGTCAAGGCACAGTTACAGCACAAAAGCGTACAGGTCGACCTCGTCTGTTGACTGACAGAGACCGCCAACAGTTGAAGAGGGTCGTAATGTGTAATAGGCAGACATCTATCCAGATCATCACACAGGAATTCCAAACTGCATCAGGATCCACTGCAAGTACTATAACAGGTAGGAGGGAAGTGAGAAAACTTGGATTTCATGGTCAAGTGGGAGCGCATAAGCCACACATCACGCCGGTAAATGCTAAATGACGCCTCGCTTGGTGTAAGGAGCGTAAACATTGGACGACTGAACAGTGGAAAAACGTGGTGTGGAGTGACAAATCATGGAACACAGTGTGGCGATTCGATGACAGGGTGTGGGTAGGGCAAATGCCTGGTGAACGTCATTTGCCAGTGCGTGTAGTGCCAACAGCAAAATTCGGAGGTGGTGGTATTATGGTGTGATCATGTTTTTCATGGAGGGGACTTGAACCCCCTGTTGTATCACAGCACAGCCTACATTGATGTTTGAAGCCCCTTCTTGCTTCCCACTGTTGAAGAGCAATTCGGGATGGCGATTGCATCTTTCAACATGATCGAGCACTTGTTCATAATACACAGCCTGTGGCAGAGTGGTTACATGAGAATAACATCCCTGTAATGAACTGGCCTGCACAGAGTCCTGACCTAAGTCCTATAGAGATGTTTTGGAACGCTGGACTTCATGCCAGGCCTCCCCGACCAACATCAATACCTCCCCTCAGTGCAGTAGTCCGTGACGAATGGGCTGTGATTCCCCAAGAAACATTCCAGCACCTGACTGAATGTACGCCTGTGAGAGTGGAAGCTGTCATCAAGGCTAAGACTGAGCCAACACCATACTGAATTCCAGCATTACTGATGGGGGGTGCTGCATACTTCTGATCACATAGTGTAGATGTAGATATAGGTGTAGATGTATTCAGCTATGGCAGCAGACAGCCAACACAAGTGCCCTTGTTACTGGTACATCATCCCCTGCAGTGCCTCTCCTGGGTTCATAACCATACCAACTGGACCCTAAATGACTGAAAAACCGTCACCTGGTCAGACAAGTCCCAATTTCAATTGCTAAAAGTTGATGGCAGGGTTCGAGTGTGGCACAGACCCCATGAAGCCACGGACCCAAGTTATCAACCAGCCACGGTGCAAGCTGGTGGCAGCTCCGTAATGGTGTGCGCTTTGCTTACTTGGAATCGATTGGGTCCTCTGGTCCAATTGAACTGATCATTGATTGGAAATGGTTATGATCAGATACTTTGAGACCATTTGCACCTTTCATGGACTTCATAGTCCCAAACAACAATGTCATGTCATTGGACCACAAATGTTCATGATTGGTTTGAAGCACTTCTGGAAAATTTGAGCAAATGATTTGGCCACCCAGATCACCTGACATGAATCGCATCGAACATTTATGGGACATAATTGAGTGGTCAGTTCACGAGTCGATACCACATCAAGTTGCTGCTCTACACCAGGCAACAGGTGGTCACACACAGTATCAGTATTCCATGACTTTTCTGACATCAGTGTATTTAGCCTATTAATACACTGGAGAACAAAGGTTTGTTAATTTGGCTCTAGTCAAGCCATGCAGCAAATTTGCTATTATTTACTTTTTTTAAATAGTTTTTTAACACACTGTATTAGCTTTTATTTCCATTTTTCACCTTTAAGAACATGTACAGAGAGCTCCCGATTATCTGAGTTAATGCAGATTGTAGAAGGCACTAATCGCTGAAAACACGGATACCAAAAGTACAAGTTTTTAGTGGAAATTGCTATTCACTCTATTTGAAAGACACGGTACAAGTCACATTTTAAAACACACTGCATTTATTTGTGTGCTTCTTGCTGGACATTGGTAACCCATTTACAAATTCCCACTTAAAACACACTATATTTTGTATCAATTACTATTAGTTCACTTTGGGTAAACAATCATCCAATTTTTTGGTTTTTTATTTACTTTTCTTCAGTATGACCATTGTCCTTTAGCCGAGAATCAAAACTTTGGTATAGTCGGGAGTTGTTTGTATCAAAAATCATTTATATAAGAATTTTTAACTTATTTCTAAGAACATTTTTTCCATAGATTTTAATTTTCTCAAATCACATCACATTTTAATAGCTCATAAGGAAGGGTGGTGGACCACTGAATGGAGAAGACCAGTCAGACATTACCGAACACTCCATACATGGATAATGTGTCTTACAGAGAAATTTAAAAAAAAATATAAATACCATACGGACACAAAATTTGTCAAAGTACTCAGTATTTACTTGGCCTCCAACAATAACTTGTCTCTTTTCTCATTCTTTGCAGCTATCTCTTTAATGACAAATGTTGTTGACTCAAACATATGCATTAGGTTCTTCACAACATCTTTGTCTTTTCTGCAGCTTACTTGAATAACTTGTGTTATGAAAATTCACCATTTTAGTTCCAAAATGATTACCTAGTTCTGAGCTATTATTCAAGAGTCCTTCAGCTTCCAAGTTTCACAAGCACTTTCAATGAGCTATATCAACTGACTTTAATTATCTATACATTGTTTTTCACATGTATGAATGCGGAAGATATTTGTAGAAATAGGATAGCTGACACTAAACAAAACAGCCTTCAACAATATTAGCATGCAAACAATCCATGTAATATTGATACAGTTCATGAGACTGTGACACAAGCAACAAAATAAAACACTGAATAAAGCTTTTATGCTTCACTTAGTCATGAACAGTGCATTTTCAAAAAGCCAAGTGACCATTCAGGCAACATAAAAATGCAAATGACACATTCAAAAAGTAGCTATGAAAGCAAAGAACATATGACAAACTTCCTTAGGGTTTAAAGTTTGAAACATAGTAAGTGTATCCAGTACATCTAAGTTACAGCACAGTATGGATCATCTGAGTTAAGGTAATAATATAACAATTAAACAAAAGTTAAATGAATAAAATACACAAATTAATCACATAAATGTAATACAGAAAGCTCCAAATTGTCAAAGTACGGAGTATCCTGCGATGTTTTCAAAAGGGGAGGGAAAGACTTGTTATAATCAGAATGAATATTTTCATTTACAATACACAATGTACATGTGTCTCACATTTTACCACTGGAAGCTGATGCAAAGCCTAATTGCATAGTCTACGTCTACATATATACTCCACAACCCACTGTATGATGCATGACAGAGTTCCTGTTACACTCACGAGCAGAGCAAGGGAAAAATGATGGTCTATTGCCTTTGTATGAACCATAATTTCTCTTATCTTCCTGGTTCTTATGTGAAATGTACATTGGTGGCAGTAGAATCTTTCTGCAGGCAGCTTCAAATGTCTGTTCGCTATATTTTTTCAACAGTGTTTCACAAAAAGACTATTGTCTTCCCACCAGAGATTCTCATTTGAGTTCATGAAGCATCTCTATAATACTCGTGTGGTGATCGAACCTACCAGTAAAAACTCTAGCCACCTGCCTTTGAACTGTTTCGATATCTTCCTTTAATCCGACCTGGTAGGGATCCCAAACAATCAAGCAGTACTCAAGAATGGGTCACACTTTTGTTCTATATGCAGTCTTCTTCACAGATGAGCTACACTTTCCTAAAACTCTCCCAACAAACCAAAGTCAACATTCACCTTCTCCACTATTGTCCTTGAGTGCTCATTCCATTTCATATCGCATTGCACCTTTACACCTAGATATTTAATCGACATGACTGTGTCAAGCAGCACACTACTAATGCTGTATTCAAAAATTACGGAATTGTTTTTCCTACTCAGTTGCATTAATTTATTTTTTCTACATTTAGAGCAAGCTGCCCTTCATCACACCAACTAGAAATTTTGTGCAAGTCCTCTTGTATACTATTACACTCACTCGATGATGACACCCTCCCATTCACCACAGTGTCATCAGCGAACATCCACAGACTGTTGTTCATCCCGTCTGTCACATAACTTATGTATATAGAAAACATGAGTGGTCCTATCATATGTCCATGGGGCACTCCTGACAGTATCCTTGTCTCACCATTTGCTTTTGAGGACAATGCACTGGGTTCTACCACTGAATAAATCGTTGAGCCATTCACATATCTGGGAACCTAAGCCCTATGGTGGACCTTCATTAACAATATGCAGTGGGGCACCATGTCCAACTCCTTCTGGAAATCTAGGAATATGGAATCTGCCTGTTGCTCTTCATTCTTAGTTCATGGGATATCATAGGAGGACAGAGCAAGATGAATTTTGCTCTAGTTATGCCTTTTAAATCCATGCTGATTTGTGGACAGAAGCTTTTCTGTCTCAAGGAAATGTATGAATTCGAATTCACAGTATGTTCAAGAATTCTGCAGCAAACCAATGTTGAGGATATTGATCTGTAATTTTACACATTGGCTGTCATCCTTTCCATTTTATCATTAGATAAATGCAGGTAATCTTCCTTGTAACATATATGTTGGTGATTTGCCAAGCCCTTTACCTAGGAACTGAAATTCAGCATTCTTTCTTTGTGTTGATATGAAATGAAAGTATAATGTTCGACATCGTCAAGAGGAATGTGTTGTTGACTACTTTTCCAGCTGTAGACAGAGATTAGAAATAGTCAATAATCAACAACAGTTTCCGAAATGGATAACTGACAGTGGGTGTTATTAGTCTATATCGCATTATTTCTTGTTTTTGACAGTACAGAGAATTACATGTGCTGCACAGTACAGAGATTTACATGTGACAGATAAACCTAAATGTGTTGCTCTAACGATAGAAAATAAATTAGAAGGTATACATTACAAAAGGGATAATCTGCAGTCAAAAAAATAATGTTGACAGCCAAGTTGGACCGTCAAACCATAAGTGGCTGAGAACTTCAACTTATGTGAAGCCAGATGAAGCATTGCATTATTGGTTCCTGCAGAAGAGAGCAGAAATTTTCCCATACCAGGTTCGACATTGATAGCAAAAGCAGCAGAGTTTCATAAAAGGTTGGAGGATAATTTACTGCTTCATCAGGATGGCTGACTCAATTTAAACACCCCTTTGGGAGTCAAAAAATTGCTGTTAATGGTAAGACGCAATTGATGCTTTGTGTCACGAGTTCTCCAGCTACATCAAATAAAACAATTTTCTCCCAGAAGAGATACAAAGAGCTGATGAAACTGTACCATACTCTAAGAGTACGCTCAAAAGAACATTAGCCGCTCAGAGCAAAGCACATGCTACTGGACATAAGCCTAGTAAAGAAAGGCAACTTGTTCTTTACGGGTCAATTCTTACAATAAAATAAAAACAGCAACTGATAACTAATAATAATGCCATTTATTACCAATAAATAGTGCAATTACTGGTCTCAAACTGACTGGTTCGTCCACAGAAAGCTGTTTGAATACAAAATTTTGCTGTAGGGCACCACCACCCCAAGGAACTTTCACCACAATCAGTAAACAGCCCAGTACATCATAATTACATTATAAATATGAACAGCTATCTGAGGATGAAGCTGTCAGTTCAAAACTGGTAGCAGCACTATTAGTTCCCCATAAATAGCATTACTGACAGGGTGTGGTTGCTGTTATACTTCACTGTAAGAATTAATGTTAGTTCGATATGTGAATACAAACTGAAGCCATACATTGATAATTAAATAAAAAAAAAAGCTCTGCACATTCAAAAGAATAATGAATCTACCTCATCATTACATATGTCGGAAAGGAGTTTTGATGGACAGTGCTGTATTCAGAGACTTGTTTGTTCTATGTTTGTACTCAGCTCTGTCATAGCCAGTCCCAAACCCTGTTGAGAAAGGAGGGGGAGGGGTATGTTGTTGTTGTTGTTGTTGTTGTTGTTGTGGTCTTCAGTCCTGAAACTGATTTGATGCAGCTCTCCATGCTACTCTATCCTGTGCAAGCTTCATCTACCAGTACCTACTGCAGCCTATATCCTTCTGAATCTGCTTAGTGTATTCATCTCTTGGTCTCCCTCTTCGATTTTTACCCTCCACGCTGCCCTCCAATACTAAATTGGTGATCCCTTGATGCCTCAGAACATGTCCTACCAACTGATCCCTTCTGCTAGTCAAGTTGTGCCACAAACTTCTCTTCTCCCCAATCCTATTCAATACATCCTCATTAGTTATATGATCTACCCATCTAATCTTCAGCATTCTTCTGCAGCACCACATTTCCAAAGCTTCTATTCTCTTCTTGTCTAAACTATCTATCGTCCACGTTTCACTTCCATACATGGCTACACTCCATACAAATACTTTCAGAAACAACTTCCTGACATTTAAATCTATACTCGATGTTAACAATTTTTCTTCTTCAGTAACGCTTTCCTTGCCATTGCCAGTCTACATTTTATATCCTCTCTACTTCGACCATCATCAGTTATTTTGCTCCCCGAATAGCAAAACTCCTTTACTACTTTAAGTGTCTCATTTCCTAATCTAATTCCTTCAGCATCACCAGATTCAACTCAACTACATTCCACTATCCTCGTTTTGCTTTTGTTGATGTTCATCTTATACCCTCCCTTCAAGACACAGTCCATTCCGTTCAGCTGCTCTTCCAAGTCCTTTGCCGTCTCTGACAGAATTACAATGTCATCAGCGAAACTCAAAGTTTTTATTTCTTCTCCATGGATTTTAATACTTACTCCGAACTCTTCTTTTGTTTCCTTTATTGCTTGCTCAATATACAGATTGAATAACATCAGGGATAGGCTACAACCCTGTCTCACTCCCTTCCCAACCACTGCTTCCTTTTCATACGGGGGAGGGGAAACACCTTGTTAAAAAACCTTAGTTCACCTAGCCCAGGTGATAGTACCTTGTGAGGGCCCCTTGCTAGGTTAACGGTGAAGATCTCAATGGCAGGGAAGGCGAAGATGAATATCATTGGTACGGAGGAACTGGCAGAAGAGGCAACTCTGCAAGCCAATGTATACATCAAGGTAGTGGGTGTAGCGAACTCAGTAGGCTGGCACCGGGCAGCAGTGGACACCAATTCGACTTGATGGACAGAGCAAATGATACTTTAGATTGATCAAGATTGAAGACTCATGGGCAAACCCAATCATAGTTTGGTTCCTCAGTCATGATACTGAAATGTGGAAAGGAATTGGGACGACTACGACATATTTCCTGAACGTCGGAAGATGAGGAATCATGATGGCACTTCCTGGAGTAAAATATTCTGGAGGTAAACTACTGCCCCGTTCAGATCTCTGAGTGCAGAGTATTTCAGGGGGAGTCATTGAAAGAGATGATCATTTTAAGTTCAAGATCAGGACATGGAATGTAAGAATGCTTCAGACATCAGGAAAACTGGAAAATCTAAAGAGAGAAATGGACATATGTGAAGTGAACATAACGGGTTTAAGTGAAGTGAGGTGGGCGGATAGAGGTGAAGTAACATTAGGTAATTACACAATGTTTTATACTGGTGGAAAGAGTTTTGAACGTGCTGTGGCAATAGTGGTGGGAAATCAAATAGTTCAAAGTGTGACTAAAGTAGTATGCCATAGTGATTGTTTAATGTTTGTGAAAATAAGTACACAACCAGTGGACATTCTGATAGTACAAGTGTACTTGCCAACAGCAGACCATGATGGCGAAGATGTGGAGAAAATTTATGATCAAATAGAATTACATTCTGATGGCAGAGGAAGAGTAAACATCATAATCACTGGAGACTTTAATAGTGTGATTGGAAAAGACAGAAAGGCAAACATCGTGGGTCAATATGGATTAGGAAGAAGAAACGACAGAGTAGGGATGTTAGTGGAATTCTATCAGGGAAACTTGGTGGTAATGAACACCTGGTTCCATAAGAGTAAGAGTAAATTGTACACATGGAAGAGCCCAGGAAACATTAACAGATACAAGATAGACTACATACTCGTCAAACACTGGTTTAGGGGTAGTGTGGAAGATGCTAAGACTCTGCCAGCTGCTGATGTCGATCCTTATCACGACCTTTGGTTGCAGACATCAGCACAAGACTGAAGAGGATACAACAGCATGGGAGGAGAAAGCATAGATCAGACCTGGACAAGCTAAGAGAGAACAATGAGGCAGTAAGAGAATCCTTGGAACAACAATTTAGGGAAATTAGAGATGCAAATACAAGTGAAAATGTGGATGACCAATGGTGAGATGTTAAACAGCTTTTATGGAATATGTTGAAGAGCAAAGCTGGGAGGGAGGCAAAGAGAGCGAGGAAACCATGGATCACCAATGAGATGCTAGAAAAGATGGAGGAAAGGAGGAAGTGAAAAAATGTCAATAAAGAAGAATATAGAAGACTTACAACACACTCAGAAGAGAAAAACCGACAAAGAGAAAGGAAAGTGCGACAAAATAGAGGACCTATAAAGAAGAGGAAGGTATGACCTTATGTATCAGAAAACAAAGGAGCTGGGAGGTAGAGAAAACAAAGGAGTAAGGACTTTTGGGACAGAAGACTCTAGAGGACAAATGGTTATTGAACAAATGGAGGTGCTGAAAGTATGGGAAGAATATATAAAGAAACTCTACGATAAGGAACATCGCCCACAAGGCAATGAAATAGAGACAGAGGAAGAGATTGACAAAGACAAAAAAGGACCTAGCATACTGACAACTGAAGTAGAGAAGGTGGTTAAGGATATGAAGAGGAGGAAAGCCACAGGAGATGAAGACATACCGATGGATTTGCTGAAAGAAATCGGAAGAGAGGGTTTGAAGACATTCAGACATCTCATAAACAAAATCTATGAAACTGGGGAATGGTCTAAGGACTTTTTTGATTCACAATGGTTGCTCTTGAGAAGAAACAGCAAGCCAATCAGTTTAATCTCACACGTAGCAAAGATTATTGCAAGAATAATCAACAGATGGCTGGAACACAAACTTGAAGTAGTAACAGGAGAGAACCGGTTTGGATTTAGGTAGGGAAAAGGAACCAGAGATGCCACTGGCATGGTGAGGATATTGTCGGAGAGAGTTTTGGCTGTTAACGAAGAAGTTTGTATTTGTTTTATTGACTGGTAGAAGGCCTATGACAGAGTCAGCTCGATAAAACTGATGAACATCCTTAAGGAGATAGGAATAATGGAGAGACCAGAGACTAATTCTCAACTTGTACCTGGGAAAGGAGTAAAGGTGTGGCTGAACTATGGAGAAACAAGCAGTGTGGAAATAGGAAGAGGCGTCAGACAAGGATGTTGTCTATCGTCGAGTCTCTTCAACCTGTATGAGCAATGCTGGCGAGAGCAGTTTTGAAAGGATACAGAAACTTCAGGTTAGGAGGACGCCTCATTAATACCATCAAGTATGCAGATGACCTGGTAGTGCTTGCTACAAATCAAAGACAGCTGCAAAATATGATGAACTAGTTGGTAAAAACTGGAAGGAAGTACAGCTTGGAAATCAACATCGAAAAATAAAAAGTGATGCCGATATCATAATGGGAGAATCTTTTGTGGATAACCATCGACAAAGAAAACTAGAAGATGTGAAACAGTTCAAGAACTTGGGAAATTTGGTGACAAAGGATGCCCAATGCCACAGTAAAATTCAAGCAAGAATTGCTATGGCCAAAACTGCATTCAATAAAAAGAAAAATCTGCTGACCAGCAAGTTAAGCTTGGAATTATGGAAGAAACTGGTGAAGTGCTACATCTGAAACATTGCACTGTACAGAGCAGAGATGTGGACCATGAGAAAGAAGGGAAAAAAAATACTTTGAAAGTTTTGAAATGTGGTGCTGGAGGAGAATGGAGAAGATCAAGTGGACTGATCGGGTGATGAATAACAATGTGCTGAGAAGAGTAGGACAGAAGAGAGACATTCTGAATAGAATTCTTCAGAGGAAGGCCAACTGGATCGGACAGATACTTAGACACGGATGGCCCATACACAAAGTCACTGAAGGGAAAATTAAAGGAATGGTAGGATGAGGAAGAAGAGGAATTCAACTTTTGGATGACATAAAAGATGGGTACAGATACAGCAGACTGAAGGAAGAAGCTGAAGACAGGGAACATTAGCATTAGACATTCTCCATACGAAGACACAGACCTGCCACTAGGCAGAATACTATATAATAATAACATGTTTGTTCCTACTACATGAATGTATCCAAAGGAAAAATGCTTAGCTGAAAAACAGTTGACCATGCGTTGGACAGATGTGTACGTAGTAGAAATGTTGATTTTGGGAGGAACTCTCAATGGTTTACAGTCGCTATAAAGTCACTTCTAAAGAAACAGCAACTACTGCATAATACGTATAAAACAAAGTATAGGGCTACAGACAAACAGCTACTGAAAGGAATTCATTTGACAGCCAAAGGGGCAATGTGTGAAACCTTCAGTGACAATCATAGAAGAATCTCACTGAAAAATTTCTCATAAATCCTCACAGAAATTCTATTAGAGACACCAAAGTTAGTATCCAGACACTTGGGGATGAGACAGGAACTGAAATTGAGTGTAGCAAAGCAAAAGCAGAGCTGCTGAACTCCATATTCAAACAGTCCTTCACAAAGGAAGATACAAAAGTACTACCCCAGTTAATTCATTTGATTCAGTATCACAGTTACATTTATTATCAAAATAACGATTGTATGGGGTGTCAAGTGAAACTGACGATTTCTTGGTAGGAACGACACAGCATGTTACCTTGGATGGAGAGTCATTGACAGATGTAGAATTAACTAAGGTAACCCTAGAGACGTGTCGGGGTGCATTTAGTTCATATTCTATACTGATGATCTTGCAGACAACATTAACAATATACAAATAAAAAAACGTAGTATCCTACAACTACAATATCAATACACCAGTGGAGTAGTCTGTAGGGATATGAGATGGGAAGATCATATAGGACCAGCAATAGGTACATCAGGTACAAAATACTTCTGTGACCCATCCTAGAATATGCTCAAACATATATGAACAGGACTAACAAAGGGTATCAGATGTAAACAAAAAAGGGCAGCACAAATGTCAAGGGTTTGTTTGACCGAGGGTGGAATATCACACAGATACTGACAAAATTGAACCAGATGCCGAAAGATAGACATAAACTACACAATGAAAGCCTACTTAAAAATTTTCAAGAACCAGCTTCAAGCGAGACATCTTTCATAAAGACAATGGTCTTTTGTGTTACTACAAGCCAGCTTCAGTGTCAGTTCTCTCTTTTTTTAGTTGACAATACCTTTACTCATAGAACACATCTCGTGGACAATTGCCAGTGTACCTTCTAGACTTCAATAATACTGAATATGTCTGGCATTTGCCTTAAAAAAAAAAAAAAGTAGCAGATAGACTAGCACCTTCCACATACATTCCAGAACCAAATAAGGCTCTTTCTTGAGCTTCATCACTCTTTGATTTGCTTCATCACTCTTGGATTTCCAAATTCATTATTTTCACTTGATTTATATAGCTATTATAAATTAATAAGCTGCTATTATCCCATAATCATTCTCATAAAGCTATCAGGATTCCAAATACACACTTCCTGTTCAAAGTATTGAATGGTTCCTCTAGGTTATACATCAACATCTACATACATATTCTACAAGCCACCATACGGTACATAGCAGAGGATACACTGTACCACTACTAGTCATTTTCTTTCCTGTTCCACTCATAAACAGAGAGAGGGAAAAATGACTGTCTATACACCTTCACATGAGCCCTAATCTGTCTGATGTTATCTTCACAGTCCTTACACGAAATTTACATTCATGGCATCAGAATTTTTCTGCTGTCAGCCTTTAAATTTTCTCAATAATGCTCCTCGAAAAAGATTGTCGCCTTCCATCCACATGGTTAAGCTTCACACTGGCCCTCCGCCTCAAGGGATGCGAATACATTACCACCTGGCACACATCCTCCTGCGAGGGAAATATTGGGTACACTGAGAGGTGCCTCAGTAGAAGAGCACATGGGCGAAATAAGTGACACCTGAAGTGCCTCATGCAATATGCCAGATACTCTGCCACTGCTACACCCTAGACAGCAGCCTGAAGATGACTGACTGTAGCCAAAAGCACACTCAGTTGTCCACGAACTGTGGCCAGCTCCTCCTGTGTCTGCTCACAGCATGCACCACATCCTACCCATCCCAGTATTACTAACTTAAGAATCAACTATAAATGCACACACACAAAAACCTAGATATACAACTTGCTAACCTCCTGACAAGTCACCAATGGAGGGTGATGCCTTATGGGCTGTGAAGCTGGCTGTTCATCATAAATGAAAACTGTGCTACAGACTGCCTGACAATGCTTTACAGTTACAAAAGTACAACAATTAAACCTCTTAAGTACAGAAAAATCACACACAAAATTTATGATATATACTACTACAAAAACACAGAGGAAACTAAACATGCAGTTTGCTCTTTCCAGGTGTGTACCAGACGGCAGTAAGAGCCTGAAGTTATGAAAGTCCGTAAGTTCGTAACAGTATTATAAGTGTCATAATTTTCCCGTCAAATTTCCTTATTACTAAAATAAAACAGATTTAATACTGTTCCTACTTTTTCTGATGTTGAAGTTAATGTCAGTCAAAAAATCTACAACATGTCTCCATTACTCTTATGCTAGCTAACAACTTACAATGTCTGTATGGTCAAAACCACATCGACTCCTCGTCCTGAAACTGCTTAATAGTATTACTTATCAAAATGCTTTTCAATAATGCAAAATAATTTACTTAATTTCTGATATTGCACAAATCTGTCAAACTCAAGATTACGTAACTGAATCATTTATTTTTGGTAGCACAGTCACTTCTTTCTCTACTTGCAATAAGGACTACATGTAGTAATTATAATATTTTCAAGATAAGCATGGTACCAACAACATTTCTCTGTGATAAGAAGTAAAATTGGATGGATGCCACATGCACACTACAATGGAGATATTTCAATGAGAATAAGGCCATCAGTCTTCATACAGTTTAAGCCCCATGCACTTACTGGCGCAGACAGTGAGCTCACCGTGCACAAGGGATCTAATGGGACACATGGAGGATTTCACATTCAATTCTACAACAGTACTACAACTGAAAACAAAGAAAAATCAGAAGTACTGCTTCTAATAACATTGCAAATATCTCTAGAACAAAGAACTGATTGAAATAAATGTTCAATAATCATGTATTATGAAACCTCCCGGCAGATTAAAACTGTGTGTCAGACCGAGACTCTGACTCAGGACCTTTGCCTTCTGTTGGCAAGTGCTCTGCTGTCTGAGCTACCCAAGCACGACTCATGCCCAGTCCTCACAGCTTTACTTCTGCCAGTACCTCGTCTCCTACCTTCTTAACTTCACAGAAGCTCTGCTGCGAACCTTGCAGAACTAGCACTGCTGGAAGAAAGGATATTGCGGAGACAAGGCTCAGCCACAGCTTGGAGGATGTTTCCAGAATGAGATTTTCGCTCTGCAGCGGACTGTGCGCTGATATGAATTATTAATCTGCCAAGAAGTTTCATATCAGCACACACTCCACTGCAGAGTAAAAATCTCATTCTGGAATAATGTATTATGTTACAGCTACATGATGATGAACTCAAGAATATACATAACCCACATGCAAAACTTCAACTTCACAGAAGGCATGCAGGAAACCTAAAACAATGGCGTTCTCCTTTCTGTGAGTAAAAGAAAGTTTCAGTGCACACACAACTTAACAATATCGAGATACCAGCGCTTACGTTTTGTAGCACAGAAGGCTCCAAACATGAGATATCAAGCCCTGAACAAGGACAAAAAGTAGTAGTTATTATTTTTTATTATTATCACTCCTATTTTGTATTGGTATTACAAAAAATAAATTACTATATTTCCTACCTCTGAAATTGAAGAGCCCTTTCGCATTGGTTTGAACTTATTTGTTTCCAGTTTGTACAGCATATTCTCAGTTACGAGCAAAGCTCTGTCAGCACATTTGCTAAATCTGTTTGTCTTGCGAATGAATGATGAGAATAGGACCTGAAAGAACAAAAGACTGTATCAGGGAAGAGAAACAGGAAACATTTACATTTTTGTTGTATATTAGCAATCACTAAAAGTATGTATTTTTAGTAAAACAAAACCAAACAAAAAGTTATAAAATGAGTAAGGCACCACATTTCATTATCTTTTCCTACTTATCAAACTACACAAAAACACTGAGCAACATTTCTGACATGAAACAGATTGTACATTGGAAGTATCAAATAGCTGTCATGTTCTGAGGTATTTTAGTTTATCATTGTGATGAAGTTTATCCACATTTAGCACTAAATTATAGTACACATATATTAAAAGTGCAGTCAATCAATGAAAAAGATGAAATTTTTTAAACATTTCCTAAAAGTCTGTGTCTTCGGATCATCACTGCTAGGCAGTTGTAACAGAACACACTGTTTTATTGATAATATTATCTATATGAAAAATCTAAACAACATCAAAGCCAATATGTATTGTCCCAGACGCACATACTTAAAAAGTGGCTAAAATTAAGATTCAAATATGTGAGTCAACAATGATGAAGAGCCCAGCTTGTAAGCTAGCACAACAGTGGCTCACACAGTAGATACAAAAAAATATTTATTGGATTCAATGATAAAAAAGTGAAATGAAGTTTATCCATATTTTGGACTAAATTATAGTAAATATATATTAAAAGTGGCACTGCAGTCAATCAATGGTAGATGGCTTTATATAGAGAATATCTTGCTACATGGTTAATAAAAACTTTGCACACATGGACATAAAATTTAGTCTATAATGAGGTTTTGTATCATTGTTAGCTCTCTGAATATCAGTTACACCCAGTTTTGATAATTATGCACTGTTTTTAATTATGACCACCATATTGCATTGATTATTTTTCTAGAAAACAAGGATATAATGTTTTGAACAATTTATCATATACCTTTTCTCCTGTTGTGAAAAGTGATTTCAGGAGATCGTGAGCTTACATTGCAGTATAGCCTTTTTCCCCTATTCTTGTATGCCCACCTCCACACATCAAATGACCTTCTCACTCATATCAGCAGAAAGATGCATCCAGAACTCAACTTGCAACTCCACAGTCAGCTGTTATATGATAATATTAAATGTAGATGATGTGCTACATTAGCATGGCTCCAGTGAGGTCCTTTAGCTAAGATCTATATCCAAAACATTTGGGAGAGATAATCAAATAATGTAGCGTGTAAAAGTGGAAGTAAATTTCAGCTCAACTTTATTGATGTTCTACTGGTTTCAGCTTTATGATCATTGTATGAATGTATCTATCTAAAACTGCAAGACAGCTTCTAATGCTGGCAGATGCTATTATATTATTGCCCAACTATTCAAGCTTGAAAAAGAAAAAAACAATCATAATATTAGTAACGTCTGAATGGGACACACTAGCAGAAATCTCTGCCCAATGACATCAGGATATCAATGACAAAAATATCATTAAATACACACAGACTATGCCGAAAGTCCTCATCAGAGGCACTGTTAAATTACAATGACTTATTTGTTACTTTTAGTAATATTTTGTTTCTACCAACATATTTAGTAAACATAGTTTCTCTCTTGACCCTAAGTAACAACAAACAACTAGCTGTGATAACGCAATTCATTCTTTTGACTTGAGTGATACTGAGATCGTGGATTTATCTTATTTGGAGATGTGAATACACACAAGTGCTAAGGATGAACTAAGTAGCAAAAATTTTGAACACTTTTGGCATGCCACAAATGGTAAGTACTGTTATAACAGTAACCAAAGACCAACATCAGTATTAGACAATGTTTGAAAGAAAAATTCAATTAAGAAATTACAATATGAGACAGAACTGCAGACCTGTATTGCTTCTGACCTTGCTGAGGTGGAGTGGCTTGTGTGCCTCTGTGATACTGTATTGTAGGTGCAACCACAATGGAGCAGAGGAGTCAGACTAACCCATGGTTCCTGAAGAAGGGCAGCAGCCTTTTAAGTAATTGCATGGGCAAGAGTCTGGGTAATTGACTGGTCTTGTAATGTTAGTCAACATGGCCTTGCTGTATGGGTAGTGCAAATGGCAGGAAAAAAGAGGAAAGCACAGCCATTATTTTAGTGCATGGTTAAATGATGATGGCATCCTCTTAGATACAATATTCTGGAAGTTAAAGTAGTCCTCTGGACAATTAAAAACTGATTTCATTGTTACTTTTTACATGGTTTTTTACCTTTGGACAATTAAAATCAATTTTTCCCATCCCATATGGTATGACCTAGCCAAGGTGAATGGGCTTATGTACATAACAGTGCCACAACTGTTGAATACCGAGCTTGTGCAGTCATGCACACTGCACAGTACAGTTGGTTTAATGTGAAATTCACACCGTAGCCTTCATATTGTGATTCCTCTGTCCTTTGTAGCTGAACACATTTATGTTATGATGCTTGCAGCACCATCTAGTGGAAAAATTTTTGTTAAATTTTTTGTTTTCAAAATGTTTCTCCCTTGGTCGAAAATGTTCTATTCACATTTGAAGTTGTTCTGAGCAAGGTTCTTTCTTTTACAGTGTTTTGAAACTGGAACTTCACTTATAATCACACTGTAAAAGGGAAAAGGAAGTAGGAATCAAAGTGCAAACAAGGACCCTGGAGTAGACAACATTCCCTCAGAATTATTGAGATCCTTGGGTGAACCAGCTACAACAAAACTACTACACATGGTGTGAGGTGAAATACCCTCAGACTTCAAGAAGAAGGCCATAATTCATTTCCAAAGAAGGCATTTGCTGACAGGTGTTAATATTAGAAAACCATCAATTCAGCACGTCATAACTGCAAAATACTGACTTGAATTATTTACAGAAGAGTGGAAAAATTGGTAGAAGCTGACCTCAGATAAGATAAGTAGGGTTCCATAGAATGCAGGAACAAGCAGGTAAGTTCTGTCCCCATGACATACCTTGGAAGATAGGTTGAAAGAAACAAACCTGTATTTATAGCAGTTGTAGATTTGGAGAAAACTTTTGACAGTTTAACTTTCTTAATATAGCACAGTAACAATTCTGAGGCAGCAGTAATACAACATTGGCCATGTAATGGAATATATCAGCACACACCATCAGCAAGTCGACAACTGATTCATTTGTCATAGCTGTCAAATGCATTCACGTACTGGCCGCCAAGAGCACTGTAATTATTCTCCCTCTGGTACAGTGCAATGCTCTGTGACTGTTGATTCCAAATACAGAACTTCAGTGTGTTACTATACAAACTTGGATGATACAGTTTATTTCTGTAGCCACTGTGTCTGCCATCATTCAATTCATGTTCAGATTGCAGCTCGACATGACTATTTAGTGAGACTGTAAGTGGTTTTCTGGGGTTTGTTCTAAATAAATGTTTTGATTATAGTACTCCAAAATTGATATTTTGTGTGTGTGCTTGGCCGAGTTTATGAATGTTTATAACATTCTGTTTGCAAGACTATCAAGTAGTCTTGCAACACCTGCAACACAGTTGACAAATATTACACACATATTTTTAGATCTGTCCAATACCTTTGACACTGTTGACCATAAAGTACCACTAAACAAACTACAAGCATTAGACATAAGAGGAACCGCTAAGCTAGAGGTGCATGAAAAATTGGGTGCAAAAGGTAGAGATAGCTATCACCTTATATGACATTAAGTTATCAGGTTCCTCATGGTGATATATTATGACCAATTCTGTTCTTAAGTTCTATCCATGATTTTCGAGTCAATATAAGACAAAGAGAAGAAAATCTATTTTTGCTGATGACAGCAACAGTGTAGTAACTAATGCCACAATAGAACTCGCTGCTGAGAAAGCAAATGAGACCTACAACAACATTTAAAATTGACTAACATGCATGACATTAACACTGAACATGAAGAAAACATATAGTACCAACTTCAGCTCAATGAGGGAAAATAACAAAAATAATAATTTTTTAAATAGTGTAGGTTTAGGATGGCAACTAATTTTCGACACACATGGAATGAACAGAGACAATGGCATAGAGAATACCATCAGAATGTTATGTCCCTAAGATCATATCACCATGTATAACTGCCACTGTCTTTTAGTGACATACTTTTCCTGGGTACTCTCAATTCTTACCTATGGATTCTTTTCTGTGGGTCAGACAGACACAATTTTCAAACTACACAAATAGTAATAGTAGTAATTCAGTACACTATAAGGAAATATTTTTAAAAAATGGGTATCATTACTGAGTCAATGAAGTTTATCTACCTACCTATTACCACAACAAAAAAAAAATTGTAAATACACTCTCTGATCAAACTGTATGGACACCTATATGTAATGCAGAGCTGACCACTGCACGTCAATAGAGGAAAACCCAGAAGTGTAAAAGAAGGCGGGGAATAAGTGTTATCAGCAGCGAAGCAGTAACAACAGAATGGGTCAGTCAGAAAAATTCAGTGACTTCAAACAGGGATTAGTCATTGCATGGTGCCTGAGTAAAAAACCTGTCAAGGTCATTTCAACCCTTTTAAAGCTGCCCAAGTCAATTGTTGGTGATGTGATTGTGAAGTGGAAATGCAATGGAACAACCACAGCTAAGCCAAGGACAGACACCTCACGTACTGATGGACAGGCATGGTTGAGAACTGCGGAGGTGGTGGTACAAAGTCATTTAAAATCAGCATTACCAGCAGTCTCGCTAGCATAGTGACCATGCATATGGAGTTAAAAATAATGGACAACAATGGTCGAGCAGCTCCTCAAAATTCACACAAGCTGAGTGATGATTGAGGTGGTGCAAAGGCCACACCACTAGGCAGTGGATGACTGATAATGAGTGTTTTAGAAAGATGAATCATGCTATACCACATGATAATCTTATGGAAGGGGTTGGGTTTAACAAATGTCTAGAGGACATTACCTGCCATCATGTGTAGAGTCAACACTGAAGTCCAGAGGAGGTGGTCTTACAGTATGGGGATGTTTTTCATGGTTAGGATGTGGTCCCCCTTATTGCACTTAAGAAAACATTATATGCAGAAGCAGATGAACAAATTTTACAGCAACATTTACTGTGTACAGTAAGAGAACAGTCTAGAGATGATGATTGTATAAGCATGACAAGGCATCCCGAGATAAAGCATCTTCTGTGAGGCAATGGTTTGTGAACAATAACATCCCTGAAATGAGATGACTTGACCAGAGTCCCAACCTGGACCCAATGGGACACCTCTGGAATGAGTTAGAATGTCAGCTTCACTCCAGGCCACAGTGTTCAACATCACTAACTTCTCTGGTTTCAGTTCCTGAGTGAGAATGGGCTGCAGTTCCTCCACAGATATTCAGCAACTTCATTGAAAGTGTCCTCAGCAGAGTTGAAGCTATCATAATGGTGAAGGGTGGACGCAATTCATATTAACATCCACTAAAAGGTTAACGTATCTTTCCGATGAGATAGAGTATGCCACAAATAGTTCTATATTCGATCATGGAACAAGAGACAGTTTCGTCTTAGAGTTACCAACAGAAAACAAATGAGAAGATCAAACAGCATTTTCTTTCAGGAATTAAAGTTCTTCTACAACTTGTACAACAAGATGAAATACTACTAAAATACATTAAATTAAAAAGGCAGTCAAAATATACCTCTACAATAATGTATACTACATAATTATAGATCAGTTACACAACTAGGAGTAGGTGTTAATAAAAAAAGTGACAATTACAACATCCCTGTCACATTATGAGGTCCGTTCAAAAAATTCTGGAACTTTGTCCACAAAATTTTTCTATGCTTAGCTTTTATTTATTGGGCATGGTCTCCCTTGGAATACTCTCCTCCACAATTGATACACCACTCACACTGACATTTCCACTTTTAGAAACAGTCTTCAAATGCCTCTTGCTGGATTGCAAAAAGTGCTATCTGCAAATTTTCTTTTATCTCGTCTCTTGTTGCAAATCTTCATCCTTTCAATGAGATTTTCTGCTTTGGAAATAAAAAAAAAAAAAGTACGCAGGGGTCAGGTGGGGAGCACAGAGGATGAGTCACCACAGTGATCTCATTTTTTGTGCAACAGTCACGCACCAACAGGGATGAATGTGCAGGTGCATTATCATGATGCAAGAGCCAAGAACTGTCTCATTAAATTTCAGGCTGTTTCCTTCCCACATTTTCTCACAGGCATAGTAACACATTCCAATAGTACCACTGATTAATAGTTTGTCTTAGGGTATGAATTCATGATGAACTAATCCTTCAAAGTCAAAGAAAACTATCAGCATGGCTTTGATATTTGACCTGACCTAATGATTTTCTTTTTTGTCTTGGAGAACTTTTCCCGACCCACTGTGCTGCGTGAACATTGGTCTCATCATCATAACCATAGACCAACATCTCATCACCAGTTATGATCCTCTTAAGGAACATCCATTCTCATTTGGGCAATCCAAAAGCTCCTCACAGATTGCGAGGCACAGATCTTTCTGGTCTCGACTCATGAACCATGGTACAAACCTGGCAGCAACACGATGCACTCCAAGATGCTGTGTCAGGATTTCATGACATTATCCAACTGAAATATTACATTCTTCTGTAATTTCTCAGACAGTCAGTATTCAATTGGCATGCACAATTTCGCTGACTTTCCTGACATGATCATCATCAGTAGACGCCACAGGGTGTCCTGAACAAGGGTCATCTTTATCTTCTGTCCAGCCATTTTTAAACCACGTGAATAATTCATAACACTGAGTATGGCGTAAGCACTCATCACCATAAGCTTCCTGCATCATTTGGTGTCTCTCTGTAAATATTTTCTTGAGTTTCACACAAAATATAATGCAGATTCATTGCTCCTTTAACTGTGCAATCTCGAAAGTCACAAACTGTGCCATGCAATGTTATACTCAATACAGTACTGAACAATAACAGACATACCAAAATGTAACTTCTGGCAATTGCATAATAAACTCAGGTGTGTGCAAAGATGCCAACTGCATTTCGCTCCAACACACCATTGCTGTGAAATTATTAATACTCCAGAATCTTTCTAACAGACCTCGCACACCTTTACAATGTATATTTTGTTCATCCAATATCTGCAGTGCATAATGCTAAAATTTCACACCTGTCCAATCTTTAGAAGGAGATCTTGACTCAGTTTTTCAGGTATGCAGAGGGGAAAACATGCATTTAACTGAGACTAGTGTGTGTGTATTTGGATGACCAACAACAAAGTTCTTGGATTAAAAAGGGAGAAAGACAGGGATGTAGTCTTCTGCCCCTACTGTTCAATCCGTACACAGAACAAGCAATGATGGAAATAAAAGAAATGTTTAGGAGTGGGATTAAAATTCAAGGTGAAAGGATATCAACTATATGACTTGTGGATGACATTGCTGTCCTTAGTGAAACTGTAAAAGAATTACATGATCTGCTGAACGGAATGAACAGTTTAATGAGTACAGAATGTGGATTGAGAGTAAATCTGAAAAAGACAAAAGTAATGAGAAGCAGCAGAAAAAAGAACAGTGGGGAACTTAACACCAGGATTGATGGTCATGAAGTAGATGAAGTTAAGGAAGTCTGCTCCCTAGGAAGCAATATAACCAATGATGGACGGAGCAAGCAGGACATCAAAAGTAGACTAGCACTGGCAAAAAGGGCATTTCTCACCAAGAGATGTCTACTAGTATCAAACACAGGCCTTAATTTGAGGAAGAAATTTCTGAGAATGTATGTCTGGAGCACAGCATTGTATAATAGTGAAACATGGGCTGTGGGAAAACTGGAACAGAAGAGAATTGAAGCATTTGAGATGTGGTGCTACAGACAAACCCTGAATATTAAGTGGTGTGATAAGGTAAGGATTGAGGAGATTCTGCACAGAATTGGAGAGGAAAGCAATACATAGAAAATGCTGGTAAGGAGAAGGGATGGGTTGATAGGACATCTGTTAAGACATAAGAGATGAACTTCTGTGGTACTAGAGGGAGCTATAGAGGGTAAAAATTGTAGAGGAAGACAGAGATTTGAATACATCCAGCAAATAATTGAGGATGTAGGTTGGAAGTGTTATTTTGAGAGGAAGAGATTGGCACAGGAGAGGAATTCTCTGCATCAGACCAGCCAGAAGACTGATGACTCAAAACTATTCTGCGAAAGCCTTCTCACAAAGTTTATAGAGCCAGATTAACTGAGGAATCTAGGAACATACTACTGTCCCTATCATATTGATCCCATAGAGACTGCAAACACAAGGTTAGACTAATCACAGCAAAGATAGAGGCATTTAAGTTATCATTCTTCCCACAACCCATTTATGAATGAAATGGGAAAAGGCCCTAATAACTGGTACAATGGAAGGTACCCCTGACATGCATTTCAAAGGGGTTTTGAGAGCATAGATGTAGATGCAGATACTATTTCTAAAGCGTTCTTCAACAAACATTTACAAAAATTTCAAATTGAAAGTTATGTACAAATTTAATGTTCAGCACGGCATGGCACTGTGTAGTGCCACTGCAGCCACCTGCTGTTAAACTTTGCTTTCCTGCTAACCTCACCAAAATGAAAAAATTAACATTTTTCAATTTTGCAGCAATTACTACATAAGATATTTACTAATGTAACTGCTATTTCCATTCTTAAAAAAATTCTATCAAGGGTTGAAGATATAAAACTAGCGTGTTGAAAATGTATGGGTGAGTAGATCATTAGTTACAACATTATTGACTGTAAAACTAGCTTTAGGGTGTTAAAGGGCAAAGAGGCTCAGTGCTCAGTTGACCCCAAGCAGCTAATTATGAACCAGCAGCATACTTAAGCAGACTGTTGGTTTTATGGCTAGGGCACACAAAAATTCAACTGTACCAGAGATTGTAAAGTAGCGACAGATAACAAAGGTCAGCCAAACGTTTTGCTATTAGTTTATATCGGCCATGTTGTTGGATTTGAGCAACTGTGAACTTGCTAAATTTGGCTATAAAGATTATAGTGAACCCATTTGTCAAGAGTAGCTAATGTGGCTAGTCCAGCCAAATATAAGTCACTTATGTGCATGGTATGAGGTAATTTGAGGTTACTGTTAATTACAGTATAATCCCACTTTTATGTTCTTGGAATTAACGTTTTCCCACCATTTACAAAATTTTTGATCATTCCTGTCAAATTTCCTATGCCTACATTGTTAGTTTGCACCCGATTTTGCATCAACATATTTATAATTTCATATATTTAAAAACAAAGATGATGTGACTTACCATACAAAAGTGCTGGCAGGTCGATAGAAACACAAACAGACACATACATACACACAAAATTCAAGCTTTCGCAACAAACTGTTGCCTCATCAGGAAAGAGGGAAGGAGAGGGAAAGACGAAAGGAAGTGGGTTTTAAGGGAGAGGGTAAGGAGTCATTCCAATCCCGGGAGCGGAAAGACTTACCTTAGGGGGAAAAAAGGACGGGTATACACTCGCACACACACACATATCCATCCACACATATACAGACACAAGCAGACATATTTAAAGACAAAGAGTTTGGGCAGAGATGTCAGTCGAGGCGGAAGTGCAGAGGCAAAGATGATGTTGAATGACAGGTGAGGTATGAGTGGCGGCAACTTGAAATTAGCGGAGATTGAGGCCTGGTGGGTAACGGGAAGAGAGGATATATTGAAGAGTAAGTTCCCATCTCCGGAGTTCGGATAGGTTGGTGTTGGTGGGAAGTATCCAGATAACCCGGACGGTGTAACACTGTGCCAAGATGTGCTGGCCGTGCACCAAGGCATGTTTAGCCACAGGGTGATCCTCATTACCAACAAACACTGTCTGCCTGTGTCCATTCATGCGAATGGACAGTTTGTTGCTGGTCATTCCCACATAGAATGCATCACAGTGTAGGCAGGTCAGTTGGTAATCACGTGGGTGCTTTCACATGTGGCTCTGCCTTTGATCGTGTACACCTTCCGGGTTACAGGACTGGAGTAGGTGGTGGTGGGAGGGTGCATGGGACAGGTTTTACACTGGGGGCAGTTACAAGGATAGGAGCCAGAGGGTAGGGAAGGTGGTTTGGGGATTTCATAGGGATGAACTAACAGGTTACGAAGGTTAGGTGGACGGCGGAAATACACTCTTGGTGGAGTGGGGAGGATTTCATGAAGGATGGATCTCATTTCAGGGCAGGATTTGAGGAAGTCGTATCCCTGCTGGAGAGCCACATTCAGAGTCTGGTCCAGTCCCGGAAAGTATCCTGTCACAAGTGGGGCACTTTTGTGGTTCTTCTGTGGCGGATTCTGGGTTTGAGGGGATGAGGAAGCGGCTCTGGTTATTTGCTTCTGTACCAAGTCGGGAGGGTAGTTGGGGGATGCGAAAGCTGTTGTCAGGTTGTTGGTGTAATGGTTCAGGGATTCCGGACTGGAGCAGATTCGTTTGCCACGAAGACCTAGGCTGTAGGGAAGGGACCGTTTGATGTGGAATGGGTGGCAGCTGTCATAATGGAGGTGCTGTTGCTTGTTGGTGGGTTTGATGTGGATGGACGTGTGAAGCTGGCCATTGGACAGGTGGAGGTCAACGTCAAGGAAAGTGGCATGGGATTTGGAGTAGGACCAGGTGAATCTGATGGAACCAAAGGAGTTTAGGTTGGAGAGGAAATTCTGGAGTTCTTCTTCACTGTGAGTCCAGATCATGAAGATGTCATCAATAAATCTGTACCATACTTTGGGTTGGCAGGCCTGGGTAACCAAGAAGGCTTCCTCTAAGCGACCCATGAATAGGTTGGCGTACGAGGGGGCCATCCTGGTACCCATGACTGTTCCCTTTAGTTGTTGGTATGTCTGGCCTTCAAAAGTGAAGAAGTTGTGGGTCAGGATGAAGCCGGCTAAGGTGATGAGGAAAGAGGTTTTAGGTAGGGTGGCAGGTGATCGGCGTGAAAGGAAATGCTCCATCGCAGCGAGGCCCTGGACGTGCGGAATATTTGTGTATAAGGAAGTGGCATCAATGGTTACAAGGATGGTTTCCGGGGGTAACACATTGGGTAAGGATTCCAGGCGTTCGAGAAAGTGGTTGGTGTCTTTGATGAAGGATGGGAGACTGCATGTAATGGGTTGAAGGTGTTGATATACGTAGGCAGAGGTACGTTCTGTGGGGGCTTGGTAACCAGCTACAATGGGGCGGCCGGGATGATTGGGTTTGTGGATTTTAGGAAGAAGGTAGAAGGTAGGGGTGCGGGGTATCGGTGGGGTCAGGAGATTGATGGAGTCAGGTGAAAGGTTTTGCAGGGGGCCTAAGGTTCTGAGGATTCCTTGAAGCGTCAGACGCTTTCAGACAACAGCACATACAAAGTTTGCCAAGTTAACCCCATTCCCGATGTCCAGGTGGAGCTTCCCGTTACCCACCAGGCCTCAATCTCCGCTAATTTCAAGTTGCCGCCATTCATACCTCACCTGTCATTCAACATCATCTTTGCCTCTGCACTTCCGCCTCGACTGACATCTCTGCCCAAACTCTTTGTCTTTAAATATGTCTGCTTGTGTCTGTATATGTGTGGATGGATATGTGTGTGTGTGCACGAGTGTATACCCGTCCTTTTTTCCCCCTAAGGCAAGTCTTTCCGCTCCCGGGATTGGAATGACTCCTTACCCTCTCCCTTAAAACCCACTTCCTTTCGTCTTTCCCTCTCCTTCCCTCTTTCCTGATGAGGCAACAGTTTGTTGCGAAAGCTTGAATTTTGTGTGTATGTATGTGTCTGTTTGTGTTTCTATCGACCTGCCAGCACTTTCGTATGGTAAGTCACATCATCTTTGTTTTTAAATATATTTTTCCCGCGTGGAATGTTTCCCACTATTATATTTATAATTTAAGCATTACGAAAAAATATTCGTCGAGAAACAAAATGATGCTGGCATGTTGGCCGTCCAGCAGTGTTTAAAAATATTACACCGCTAAGTTTCTTGATACCATGGCACTCTACTCAGAGGACTTGAACCAGTTAACGTGTAAAAGTTGGAACAATTCATGCCATAGCACCCCCCCCCCCCCCTCCCCCCTGCTGCCAAGCACTACTTGGCGTAATGGCTGATGAAAGTAACTAGGTTCATTCGAATAAAGATATCATGAATATTCACAATCATTTCCAAATTCTCTATCACGCAAATGCAATTTCATGATTGTTGTGATCATCGTGACATTTTTGTCGAACCATATTTAGTGTGTTTCGGCGTGTGGCATCTTGTAGCACTAGTTGACGCCGCTATTCACTTTGCATTGCTCAAATGTTTTTAGTTTAAACAAATGCCGGTTATGATTTTTTTCGTGTTGAACAAAAAGTGTTTTGAGAATTTATTCTCGTTGTCAAGTGAAGTATTTTCGTATTGTTTTTTGTGATGTTACACAAACAGTATGAGTGATAGTTTGCATGTGTGTCATTTTCTACATAACTGAGGAGGCACAGTACCTGATAACATCAAAAACACAACTACAGCGCATGAGAGGCAGAATAACACATATTCAAACACCACACAAAATACTTATGTACATATTTACACTTGACAATGAGAAAAAATTCTCGAAACGCGTCATTAAGCATGAAAAAATACATAACTGCTGCAGCATTTCATTATAATGAATTACAGCTGCAGGCTTCCCAAAAACATCGATTATGACCTTTGAAATTAAAAATTTTCGAAACACGTTAAGTAAGAAAAAATATGTAACTAGTGCAGTATTTCATTATTTAAATAATGAATGACATTGCAGGCTTTCCAAAAACATCAATTATGATATTTGAAATTAAGTCAAATGTTTCTACTTCCCAGGCAGTTATCAATTCCAGTTACATCAACGGTTTTTATTAGATAATAAACTTTTATTAGGTAATAAGAAAGTCCATGACAAGTATTTTGATGCTTGTTACGTACATATATCATACATAAAATGTGAAAATGCATGAGGGAATTCTATATGTAACTTTTACAGTTTAAAATGTTATTTCGCACATTTTACACCATTTTTTTGAAGTCAATTGAAAAGTGTAAAAGCGGGGTTTCACTGTATTACAACTTTTGTTATCTTCAAAGGCAACTACAAATTAAAACTCGATTAACAATTTAAAGAGCTACACCAATCAGTTTAAGTAGAAGGAAGAAGTTAGCGTTTCACATTTTGTCAATAACTGGAGTATTTTAGACAGAGTACATGCTAGGAGTGGCCCAGGATGGGGGAGGAAATTGGCCATATCTTTTTTGTTTAAAGGGAATACATATTGGAAGAATATCATACTTTTATCATTAAACAATGAAATCAAATTATCATTTAACTGCAGTCATTAACAGGTTGTTTCCTAGCAGATGACATTAGTGAGACAGCAAGGAGTTCTATTTAGGAAACTGGAGCAGGAATATGCATTGTGGATGTTGTCATAATAAAATGTGCGCCCCTTGCAACTACCATCGTTATACTATCCCCAAAACAAACACAGCTAATGTAAGCATTAATGACTGCATGAAAGAAAAGATCAGTACATACCAGTGGTTTTCAAACTGTGGGCCGTAGCTCCTATGGGCATCACAACCTTACAGTAGGGGCGTCGCTGTGGTTTCATAAGAATGATTTGATGCAGTATGCTCTCTGATTAAAGGAACAACATGTGCACTAGTAGTGATATCTAGCAAGCCAGCATGTAAGTGTGTTTCTGTGTCAGCATGATAGATGGCAGTTGAATTGTACTACCTGACTCATTTATGTTTATTCAGTAACAATCAGTTGGAAGGTTAGTTTATCATTTATAATTGTTGTTTGTCTTTTTTAATATGTCTTTCTTTGTTAGCAAGGCTAAATGTTTAAATTTAAGTACAAAACATAATACTTCAGATTATCATGCAGCTCTAAAGACTTTGAATAGATGACAATGCAGAAAGTATGATGACAGTTACTTGAATTTCAATTTTATGTGTACTAATGTCATGTGTCCTAGCTACTGAAAGCAAGCTTCGTAGTAAAATGAAACAACATCTGGAGTCAAATCACAGTATTTTGGTAAACAAACCAGAATAATACTTTTCCCATGGGTTAAAAAATACAGGAAAAACTATCTTCCATTTAGCCTGCTTCATTCCTACAAATGCTCATCTTTCATCTTACAAGTTACCTGCCATGTAGCAAAGAGCAAGAAACCTCACAAACCACTAACGTGAAAGAAAAAGTTGGATGATAAAGATATTCATTTCCACTCTTCTCCACAAGTGTTAGAAGATAATGACTTTCGGCTTATTAAAGAACTGAAGTTTGTGTTTGTCAATCATTTGACTGAATTCAGTGATTACATTTTGAAGTACTTTCAAGAAGAAGTTGATCAGCACAACTGGATCACAGATCCTTTCCGTTCAGAGCCTCTATGACCATTTACCAGTGAAGAACAAGAGAAATTCATTAATATTTCTCCAGACTCCACATATAAATCAAGGTTCATGTCCTCATCGCTGCTGGAGTTTTGGAATGTGGTGAAACAGAGTATCCGCAAGTAGATAACAACACCCTACAAGTTTTGACACCTTTTGCAATGTCCTACTAAAGTAGATTTTTCAGCTTTGGCATTGATCAACACTAAGTATATATCATGAATGGGGCAAAGAGATGTGAATTGCCATTTCCAGTCTTGTGCCAAGATCTGAAGAATTTATGATGAAGAAGCAAGCGTATTCTCGCCCTAGATTTCATTGCAAGAATAAGATATAACAACATTAATAGTTGATTAAAATGTGATATGTCAACAATTAATAAAGAAACAACTACTCTTATTCAGTTATCTAAAAAACTTCAGTTTACATACCAGTGTTGGATGTCATGTGCTAATTGAGCCATCTGTGTTTATGTCTCAGGTCAAGGGAGTGGTGGACCCAAAAAGTTTGGAAACCACTGGTATATAAAATTTTAAATGCTTACTAACTTTAAAGAATCTTTACTCACCTTCTGGAATCTGTCTGACGAACGAAGGCTATTAACACTTGTCATGAAAAGATTGGCATTCTGGTTTTCACTACTCTGGGCAAGATAATTGCCTTCCCACTTGCGTGTTTGCCCCCAGTGTGCACGCTTCCCTCGCAGTGCTGATGCAGCTATAATCTAAAAGCATTATATATGCACTATGAGAAATGTACCCATGTCATTAAGTAGCAACACAATAAATTTTTGCTGGTAGTCTGTAGTAATTATATACCTTGAGCTTCAGCTGTGGCCATTCATCTCTTGGAATTGGCCTTAGGATCATCCATGCTCTCCAACGACTGTAAATATTTTTCAGAAGGGGCACTAGAGGGCGTACAGCCACTGGTGGTGATGGCCATATAATAGTTTTTCCATAATCCCGCAGTGATTTCACATGCCTGTAACAAAACATTATTCCATACAAGTGTACGAAACGATAATTGAAAAACCCAAGACAACAACAAAATGGTGTCTTCATTAATGTTTTATATAAAATTAATAACAGAAAAAATATTATGAAAAGGAAAGTTGCCACTCATTATATAGCAGAGATGCTGAATCCCAAACAGGCACAACAAAAAGACTCTCAAATAAATAAATCTTTCACATGACTTGTGTCTAACATTATAACTCCTTATAGAGAAGTGGGAGATGGCAGGTAACATTACAAACTATATTTTATCACAGATGCTCTTGACGATTTGAAATAACTGATAAAGTATTAACAGCTTCCTCTCATTTTAATATTAGATAATGTATGCTGCATTCACTCTTAATCCAGGACAATATGATAAATACAATGAGCTACATCAACTAAGTACCATGATAACTTAATAGATGAAGACACACTGAACATATGCTATTATGGTTTGCACAGCTATTTCTTCGGCAATGCATTCATCTGGCTGTGTACAGATTATACAGTATGGTGGCGTTTTGTCACTTAACACAACAAGAATACATCAATAGTGTGTTTCCACTTATCAGTCATCAGCTGATAAATCTCATCACATAATCACATTGTCTGGGACCAAAGCCGGCCGAAGTGGCCGTGCGGTTAAAGGCGCTGCAGTCTGGAACCGCAAGACCGCTACGGTCGCAGGTTCGAATCCTGCCTCGGGCATGGATGTTTGTGATGTCCTTAGGTTAGTTAGGTTTAACTAGTTCCAAGATCTAGGGGACTAATGACCTCAGCAGTTGAGTCCCATAGTGCTCAGAGCCATTTGAGCCATTCTGGGACCAAAATATGCTTCTTTTTCAGTTTATCCAAATATCTGAAGGAACTAAATTAACAGTAGCAGGTATAATGTTACTACATATGCACTCAAGCTACAAGAAACATACTCAAATAAAGAGAAAATTTTTTGGCTTGTCAATAAAAGACTGTTTAAGGTACAGAAAAAAATCACTTATTTTTTGACAGTGTCTCATTTTACGTCTATGTAGAATGTCCTACATTTTTCAGTACACAGATTTTATCATTATGAGAGGTTCTGGAATATCTGTAAAATATCAACAGCCAGCCAAAAACTTCTTTAGATATGGAAATAGGACAATGTCAGAGGGAGGCCACATTCAGTGAATACACTGATCATCTGTCTGCCTGACTTTATTGGAAAAGAGTGAACACAAATGCTTTTGCATCTTAGAGAAGACCATGATTGCTGTCTTCTCTCTAATACACTATCCAATCTGGACTTTTCATTGTTTGGCACTATCTCTTTTGTAAATCACTGTCCTCTTCAATTACCTCCAGAATAACACAATACACAGTCTTCCCATGTTCTTTTTGTTTCAATATAAGACTTTTTGAATCATCTTTTCACAAATTCAAATCATAATTTAACTTTTCCTGCAAGGAGTGAAAGTTCAATTTAGTTGATAATATGTATTTTAATCCTTGATTACTGATTCAGGAAATGTTAATTTTTTTTTCATTCCACATTATAATATATGATAAATTTCTGCAATTTGTGATCAAAGAAAATAAACTTTTCAATATTCATTTGCCACTAATGCTTATGAAAGACACTCATTGGTCAACATAGGGGACATAAAGGAGAGCTTTGGTCTTTCTCCGCTGTTTCTATATTGTTATTTTACTTCTTATTATTAGTAAGTGGTTGGTCTTCCTAATTGTTATTTATCCTTAATATTTTCATGGTCTTCTAAAAATGGTTGTAAAACTTGACCTTGTAATGAAAGGTAAAACCAATAAACATACAACAGCCCCCACTTTTTTTTTTAAGTTTGGCATATACTTCACCACATGATGTTGGTCTACTTTCTCTTGTTTATTTCCATAACAAACAAACTATATGAGCACACTCCTTACGAATGCACCCCAATAACATAGTGACAGTAAGGAGGCATAGCTCACCCTGGCCATGAGACAGATTTTTATGAAAGAGGGAAACATGCTGGGAGGATGCCAACATTATCAAACACACACACACACACACACACACACACACACACACACACACAAATACTTTTGCAGCAGTAGTTGTTTCATAAAGGTGTACTTTGTGTTAGTGTACTGAAAGACAGGTTTATAATAAACTAATTCAATATTGGCATGAGTTGTGGGTCACTATTTCAAATCCAACCACTACATAGTTATTCATTACTTAGTATTTATCATTTCTAGAAGATTCTTGAAATATCGTATGTCTGTAATGTGTGTACATTCTGGAATATTTTATGTTTTTTTAAGTACCATCACTTTGGAATATTCAATGTTTGTATAAATAGCCGCACTCTCCATCCAGGAGTTCAGTTCTGTTCTGTTCTGTTCTGAATGTATGTTGGTTTGTAATAAATCTGCTTTTAGTGCTAAGTGTTGATTTCATTGATGACCCTGCTTTCAAATTTAAACTTCAGTGTTGTTACATCGTGACATCATCTGGTGAAGATATCAGGTATTTCAAATTACCTACATCATTGTGTCACTTATTATGCAATGAAAATGCCATCCCCTACAGGGACAGGGACAGGAAATGGAATACAAGCATTACTTTTTTCCCGTGGTCCATATACTCAGGAGACTGACAGCTTCTAAAAGCCAGCAGTAAGTCAGCTGCACATCAGGCATCCATCAGTGATCTCCAGAGATGCTGGCCAGAACCCAATAAAATGACTGAAAGGACTTGATCAATTGCTAAATACAACAGAGCATATGATATAATGTGTTTGGCGAATGCGTACTTTTTACTTGGATGGCAAAGCCAAGCAAAGGTTTGAGAAAACAGAAAAGAAGCTCAAAAACTGGGATAAATTCCAGGCCAAATTGAAGAGAATGTTTGGCAACAAAAGCAGCAAGTCCGCTTGATGGAAGAAAAATTACAGAATAGAGTCCAATGTAATTGGGAAACACAGTCCTACTCAAGGGATGTTTGGGCTCTATGCCACATTTTGAATCCAAATATGACATAAGCTGACAAAATCTTGCATTCAATGAAAGGAGTTGTTGGAGGCATGTACCAAGCTCTTTTGGTAAAGGATGTCACAATAACTGAGGGATTCATCAAGTAGTGCCAGTAAATTGAGGAAATGTAACATGAAAGAATTGGACAGAAGAAATGTGGTCCCTATGACAGTTGTGGAAGATCACTGTGTCCTTGGCACTCTCATACGCCAGCTTGTGAAAGACGAGAGACAGCATTTTACGGCAAATAGAGCTGTCATACCCTGTAAGTGAGAGACAGCAGTGAGGAGGTAAGGGAAGAGGTGTACTGCTCTTTAGTGTCAACAATGTATGAAAAATATTGATCACTACTTGCCGTAAGGATAGCATGTTAAGTTACAGAAGGCACAACTAAAAGGCACTTACACATTAGGTTTCTGATACAGCCTTTGTCAGAAAAGGAAAAACACACACACACACGAAGGGTTGGTGCTTTGGCAGGGGGCAGCACACGAAAAAGGGTGGGAGATGAGGATAGGGAGGAAGTGATAGGACAGAGCACGTGAAAACTTGAGTGGAGGGTGTGAGGACAGTATGTTATCATAGGTTGAGACCAGGATAATTGCAGGAATAGGAATTATGTTGTAAGGATAACTCCCATCAGTGCAATTCAGAGAACCTGGTGGTGGAAGGGAGGATACGGGTGGCTCGGGTTGTGAAGCAGCATTGAAATCGAGCATGTTATGTTCAGCTGCATGCCCACACTTGTGGATCCTTGCTTTCTGGTTGTGTTGTTACATTCATCTATCGAGGATCAGCATCTGCGGCAGTCACACCTCCATAGACAGTTTTCCTGAAGTTGGCATCCAGGCGAGCGGTCATATCTAGGTATGGTGCTGGAGAATGGCTACAATGTGTTGGTAAGCAACCTCATCCAGGGTATGGTGATGGCCTTTGTCTCACAGATTGACTACAATCATTTGCAGTTGGTGATGACTGTCAAAGGTAGCCTCTCCCATTGTCAAGCGGGTCTTTAGTTTCCTTGAAGCTCCCTTTCTCGATCTGCCTCTGAATTGTAGTACAGTTTCATATGGATGGCATGGACGACTTCTCTGTGTCTTGTCTTCTTGCTGAAGGACTGTAATTGTGAACTTAATACATGACTTCCAGCAAACTGCCACAGGACCATTGACAAGATCTACATCCATAATGCTGTAGTTGATTCCAATGAGAACTTGTGAAATAGTGGGTCACTGATTCTCCAGAAATATCACAAGATGTGGTGCATGCACTGTGGTGTAGCGGTTAGCGTGGCTGTTAGGCATGCCATGGGCCACCTGCTTTGACCATCAGGCATTATTTGTTATTTAGTAATTGCCATTTCTGGAAGGTTCTTGAAATATGTTGTACGTGTAATATTCGCATATTCTGGAATATTCAATGTTTGTATTAATACCAGCATTCTGATATATTCAATGTTTGTATAAATAGCTGCGCTCTCTGTCCAGAGCTCAATTCTGTTCTGGCTATACATGGTACTCGTTATGAATTGCTTTCAATGCTACGTGTCATCGATGACCCTGCTTTTGGATTTGGACTTTAGTGTGGTTACAACATGACAATAATCTATTAAAATACATGTCATGCATGTGAAATACTTCAGGGAAATAAAAAAGGCATGGAAAATAAACCTTGAAACTGCACACAGGTTAAAACTGTATATTAGGCTGGAGAACACAAAAAGAACATTATTTAGTAATGTACTAACAACCTGCCCTGGCTTCGCACACATAGTGATTGAGTATCTATGGTCAGACAACTTGCCTTGTATAAGGGTAATAGGTTATACAGGGCGTTACAAAAAGGTACGGCCAAACTTTCAGGAAACATTCCTCACACACAAATAAAGAAAAGATGTTATGTGGACAGGTGTCCGGAAATGCTTAATTTCCATGTTAGAGCTCATTTCAGTTTCGTCAGTATGTACTGTACTTCCTCGATTCACCGCCAGTTGGCCCAATTGAAGGAAGGTAATGTTGACTTCGGTGCTTGTGTTGACATGCGACTCATTGCTCTACAGTACTAGCATCAAGCACATCAGTACATAGCATCAACAGGTTTGTGTTCATCATGAACGTGGTTTTGCAGTCAGTGCAATGTTTACAAATGCGGAGTTGGCAGATACCCATTTGATGTATGGATTAGCACGGGGCAATAGCCGTGGCGCGGTACATTTGTATCGAGACAGATTTCCAGAAAGAAGGTGTCCCGACAGGAAGACATTCGAAGCAATTGATAGGCGTCTTAGGGAGCACGGAACATTCCAGCCTATGAGTAGCAACTGGAGAAGACCTAGAATGACGAGGGCACCTGCAATGGACGAGGCAATTCTTCGTGCAGTTGACGATAACTCTAATGTCAGCGTCAGAGAAGTTGCTGCTGTACAAGGTAACATTGACCATGTCACTGTATGGAGAGTGCTACGGGAGAACCAGTTGTTTCCGTACCATGTACAGTGTGTGCAAGCACTATCAGCAGCTGATTGGCCTCCATGGGTAGACTTCTGCGAACGGTTCATCCAACAATGTGTCAATCCTCATTTCAGTGCAAATGTTCTCTTTACGGATGAGGCTTCATTCCAACGTGATCAAATTGTAAATTTTCACAATCAACATGTGTGGACTGATGACAATCCGCACACAATTGTGCAATCACGTCATCAACACAAATTTTCTGCGAACGTTTGGGCAGGCATTGTTGGTGATGTCTTGATTGGGCCCCATGTTCTTCCACCTACGCTCAATGGAGGACGTTATCATGATTTCATACGGGATACTCTACATGTGCTGCTAGAACATGTGCCTTTACAAGTACAACACAACATGTGGTTCATGCACGATGGAGCTCCTGCACATTTCAGTAGAAGTGTTCGTACGCTTCTCAACAACAGATTCGGTGACCGATGGATTGGTAGAGGTGGACCAATTCCATGGCCTCCACGCTTTCCTGACCTCAACCCTCTTGACTTTCATTTATGGGAGCATTTGAAAGCTCTTGTCTACGCAACCCCGGTACCCAATGTAGAGACTCTTCGTGCTCGTATTGTGGACGGCTGTGATACAATACGCCATTCTCCTGGGCTGCATCAGCGCATCAGGGATTCCATGCGACAGAGGGTGGATGCATGTATCCTCGCTAACGGAGGACATTTTGAACATTTCCTGTGACAAAGTGTTTGAAGTCACACTGGTACGTTCTGTTGCTGTGTGTTTCCATTCCATGATCAATGTGATTTGAAGAGAAGTAATAAAATGAGCTCTAACATGGAAGGTAAGCATTTCCGGACACATGTCCACATAACATATTTTCTTTCTTTGTGTGTGAGGAATGTTTCCTGAAAGTTTGGCCGTACCTTTTTGTAACACCCTGTATACACAAATCTTCCTCATGAATTAGTCTGTCTAATACAGAAAACTGTATCAAAATCCCTACAGTAATTCTTGAGATTAGCCTTCACATACAAACAGAAAAATGTGGTGGGTGATTTTAATTTAGTATAACATGTAGATACAGAGGTACTTTTGTGAAGTTTGCAAAGTAGGAGAGAGGGCCTGGCAAAATTAAAGTACTAGGACAGATCATGAGTTGTGTTTCCATGGCTCAGTCAGTAAGAGGTTTTCCCATGGAAGTAAAGGTTCTGGGATTGAATCGCAACCCAGCACATGTTTTTAATTCGCCAGATAGTTTCCAAACAGTGTACACTTTACCGCAGAGTGAAAGTACAGTCCTGAAAAGAATACTACAACCATCAAACAGTGTCAGTTTGCCGGCCCTTTTTTTATTTTTTATTTATTTAATTGTTTGGCCATATTGGACCACTTGAGTCAGTCCACATTCAATTCTTCTTTGAAGGTTGTACTATTCAGTTCTTGCAATCCACCTAATACTGTTTCATTCTTTCCAATAATAATTTTCTCAATCTATACGATATCTCTACATCCCTTCTATGTGTCATTTCCCATGAAAATTTGTAGTACTTAAGAAGAGTATTAATTTTATCTTTGCTCTCTGCATCTGTTATTTGGAGTCCAGCTGCTAGAAGATCTTGCGAAGTTTACCAGATTCATCATCTTCCAGTCTTTTTTCTAAGACTTCTCAAGTTATCACAAAATCCTATTTCTTTGTATTTGCAAGATGTGAAAGAAGTATGACATTCTTTTCTTCTTCATTATGCTGGTGATAGGGTCTATCCGTCAATAGACAGTTTCATTGGGGAAGATTCTCCAGACTCCTTCAACCAGGTATTTTTTATTTACACAAGGTCTGATGATTCTTGTTTCGCCTTTAAGGAGCCAATCAGTTCCTCTTTCATTTTTAATTTGGAACAGAGTTTTGCAAGTAAAAGTGGTTTCCAAGAGATTTATTACTTTATAGAACTGGATCACAGTGTCTACTGACAAGCATTTCTTATTACAGATTGACGAGGTTAGAAATGGAGCTCTTTTCATTTTGTTAGTTCTATTTAAATATATTTCTTTATCACCAAGATACTTAAACAGCATACTATTTTAACCTTTTGACTGTTTATGGAGACTTTACTAATACGCAAGGGTTTCATGGGCATGATCTCATTTTTCTCAAAGGAAACTTGTAATTTTTAAGGTGATTGTTTGGAAACTGGTGATTTGGGCATGAACTTTTTCCATTTCAAGAGCTAACAGGGCTAAATCATCTGAAAACCACAGGCAGTTTGTTCTCGTTGAGGGTTTTGTTCCAGTTACAATTATGGGTGGGTTTTCTTTTTGTCAAACTTCAGAAGGCAACATTAGAAAGAGGTGGGGATCATCTAACATCTTGTTTCAGACCAGTTTTCATCATGAAAGCTTTTGAAATTTCTTCCCAGAACATTACCTTGGAATCTGTGTTGGTTAAAGTTAGTTCAATGATTTTTATTAATTTGGGATGAAGACCATATGATCTGACAATTTTTAGAAATGTGAAACTGTGTACACTATGCTTCTCTGAAATCTGTAACTAAAATAGAGATGTTTACTTCTGGACTCACAATATTCCATTATTAGTTTCAAGTTGAAAATCTGGTCTGAGCAGTATGTACAAAAACATCCTTGGTCTTCTTCAAGTTGTGGTTTCAGAATGTTTTCGATCTTGTCGTGAATGACATGTGAGAAATTTTTGTATGTGCAGTGAAGAATGGTTATTCCTCTGTAATTATCTGAGTTGGCTCCTTTTTAAAATAATGTATGGATTAGTCATGTGCTCTGAAATTTTTTCTGTGGTCCACATTTAGACTAGATGATGGTGATGATTTATGATTGCATCTTTTACTGTATTTTTTCAGGTTACTGTACATATTATGTCTATGCCACATCCCTTGCAATTTTTTAGTTCTTGAATTGTAAGTTTACCTTGTTGATGGTTGGAGGATCTATTAGACAAGGGCAATTAAAATGAATGTATCGATATTTATTTGAAACATTCCCAGTTAGCCAATGCAATTTAAAAATTAGTTGCATGTTTCTGCAATGATCTCTGTACTTTATTGGTTACTGTATGCTAACTTTCCCGATTTCTCTCTCAAACTTAATGTTGGGCATTCATAAATTTTAAGACAGCTGCCAAAAGTTTTGTAATAATCTCATAATATCTTTTCCTTGAAATTTTATTCCAAGATTTCTAGGGTGTTTTCAAGATGTTTAACATTTTGTCTGAGGATTTTTATGGCTTGAATTCTTCTGTTTTCTTAGTTCTAAATTTGATTCTTCCAACTTTTAGACTTGGTGGTTTATCCAAGCTTGGTTTCTTCTCTCTATGCCTGGCTGCATTCTTCATTCCACCAATTAAGTTTCTTCTTGGGATTTACTGGAAGTAATTCTTCTACTTATTAATTTGATATGGTTGAATCTTCTCTTATTTTTCTTTGCAGTTTCTTCTGTACCACAGGAGTTTTCGCAGTCCTGTGTGTCTACAATCAAGTCACCATGTGGTGTGATGGGTAGTACATTGTGCACTTGCACTGTTTTGTTTTCTCTTTTACTACTCAATTTGTAGACAGCACGTGGGGAGGAGGACTGGAAATATGCCCATATACAAAAACAAATTTCTCATAAATCATCTTGTGAGATGTGTGTGAAAGGCAGTAATGTTTTTTTCCCCTTATCTTGGAACTGACACACTAGCCAAAACCAGAATCCTATGCAAATTAGCTATAATTCAAGAACTTCCAACATGTCTTTTATAAGCAATTTGCTTTCCTGGCAAAGATATAAGAAAAGTAACTGTGAAGCAATGGGAGTGTAAAAGAAGAAGTAGTGTAACAGACCAACCAAAGAAGGAAACGCAAAACAGTTGGGGAATAGAAAGGAATACAATAGTTTAATCACTTAGAAATGAAATCAATACGGATGGAAGGGAGTTAAAGGAAGATGATTTTTAAAAAAATGTAAAGGAAAAGAAAAAAAGTTGAAAGAACAGATTCAGTAAATGCAGCAAAGTAAAACAGATTTCAAAGAAAATAAAGCAAAGGAATCAACACTACGAGTGTGAACATGATTCCACTGGTAAATGTAGACGAGAGAACAGATTGATGGAAATAATAAATTGAGGACCTTTGTGAGGTGGAGGAACCATCAGCTAATGTAATAAAACAAGGAATAATTGTTGATATGGAAGGGAGGGAGAGGGGTGGGGGGAGGTACGGAATATTCTGAAGTGGGATTAAAATTCAGGGTAAAAGATATCAATCATTAGATTTGCTGGTGACAGGCACTGTTAGTCTCTGTGAAAGAGCAAAGGAATTATAGGGCCTGTTGAAAAAAGGAAGGAAGATTAAGAAGGAACCATCCCAGCATTTGCTTGGAGTGATTTAGGGAAATTATGAAAAACTTAAATCTGGATGGCTGAAATGGGATTTGAACCATCATCCTCCCAAATAAAAGTCCAGTGTAGGGTCCCTTGAATGGAATGAACATTTTACTGAGCAACTGAACGCTGAATATGGTTTTAGAGTAAACCTAAGAAAGACCAAGGTATTTAGGAGCAGCGGAAATGAGATTAGTGTCAAATTTAACATTAAAATTGAGAAACATATGAAACAGATGAAGTGACCTTGGAAGCCAACTAGGAAATAATAGGTGAAGCAAGAAGGAAAAAACATACCAGCACAGATAAAAATGGCATTCCTTGCCAAAAAAAAGTCTATTAGTATTAAATATAGACCTTAATCTGAGAAAAAAAAAATCTGGGACTGTACGTCACTAACACATCACATTATGCATGAAAATGAATCTTAGACTGTGGGAAAAACAGAAAAGAAGAGAACTTTAGAGTTTGCAACTTGATGTTAGAAAAGCATGTTGAAAATTAAGTGGACTTATAAAAAATGAGCAGGTTCTCCACCAAACTGGTGAGCAAATGAATATATGGGAAACACTAACAAGAAGAAGGGACACAATGATGATATGACCCATGTTAAAACTTCTTGGAATGAATTCCATTGTGCTAAGGGTGTCATAGAGGGCATTAACTGCAGGGGGAGACAGAGACTGCAATACAATAGAACAAATAAATCAGGAGAAGTGTTACTTGGAATGAAGAGATTGGCACAAGAAAATTGTGGCAGTCCACATTAAACCAAACAAAAGATTAAAAGATTGAGAGAGAGAGAGAGAGAGAGAGAGAGAGAGAGAGAGAGAGAGAGAGAGAGAATAAACCTTTAGATACTATGAATGATGTTGACATTTACACTGCCCTCATAAATATATGGAAGAAAATCTGTTTCAATCGCTTCAAAGCTTTTTACTGGCTTGGAAAATAGGTCACCAGCAGCTTCTCTGTCAACATTTGTTTTACATAAATAAATAATGAAGTGTAGTATGTCTGAATCTACTACTACGACACATATGCTCCTAGATTTTACACTGGCAGGCAAAGGGATTATCTAATGCTGTGTTGGCAGGCAAAGCCACCATCTCATGCTGTGTTGACAATTTGTGTACATAAAGATTATCTTTCATTCCACACAGAAAAGATACTTCGTGATAAAATGACCCTTGTCATTACGTTAATTTTTTATTTACAATGTTTCTAGGTAAATCTGTCCTGTTCATCATCATTGTTCCAACTGCTTATATACTTCTCTCCCACAATTCCCACAGGACAGTAGTATTTTATAGAATTATTCCACATACAGCGTGTGCCTCTTTCTAGAGTACTAGGAACATAATGTTCGCATTAGGGTCCAAACAGAGCTGAAACATTTCATTTTCCTCCAGTACAAATTTCAGCATTACACTTGTAGTCTGTTTGACAAACACAGCTTGATCCCATTCTTTTCCAGTTTGTTTTTCATATATAGAGAGAATCCAATTGTCCTTTGAAAAGAGCAGATTGTTTCATGTGTGGAATTGCAATTCATTCATTAGGTTCTTTGTAATCTGTACAAGTTTTTCTACTTGCAGCACAGTATTCACTCTTCAAGATCATGGAAATAATCACAGTCTTCTGAAAATTTGTTGTTTCTGTCCACAAGATCATCTAGTTCCAAATCATTACTAATGGGTTCAATTATTACGTTCGGCAAGTGATGTCTATTAGCTCTGTTACCTGAATTACACATTTACATATTTTTACACATAAATGAACAGAGGAATGACTGGTACAGTAACACAGAATGGCAAAATGGAAAAAACCTTCAACAATACGAGGTGAGCGAGAAGAGTAATGAGACTGACAACACTGTGACCAATCTGGCAACACTGTGTTGTTCTACTTGAGTACACCAGTGTGTTGATACCTTCCAGATGCTCAATCCAAGAATTTGCTCCGTACAGCCATCACATTATTTTTGAGACTACCATCACTGAAGTTTTGTTTTTGTTGTGTGTTAGAAAAACAGAACAGTGGCATTTATACAGCAATGTTATGCCTCAAGTTTTGGGTTAAACTTGGGGAATCTGCGAGTGTGGCCTTCGAAATAAGGATGATGAGAGGTTACATTAAACACTTTCACTATACATCAAATTTTGACCAAAGTTTTCCACAAGCATAAGGTTTGGGCCAAAATGCTGCTGAAAAACCTCACAACTGAGCAGACTGACAATCAAAGAAATGCTTGTGTTGATCATCTTGAGAGGATTGTCCATGACCATGAATGGTTCAGTCATGTGACCATAGGTGATAAATTCTGAACTTTTGAGTACATTCCTGACACAAAGAGGCAAAGTGAGGAATGGCACACTGAGACAACTACTCAACCAGAGGAAAATGGAACGAGCAAATCGAAGATAAAAAAATACTGATTCACTTTTTTGATAGTAGGGGTATTGTGCATAGATAATTTGTTCCTCCAAGACAAAATGTCGACCAAGCATTTTACAAAGATGTCCTGGAAAGGCTCACGAAAATGGTGAATTGAGTGAGACTGGACTTTGCAGACATGTGGATGCTGCATCATGAAAATGCCCCCTATGTCACATGGCCTCTTCCATCATGGAATTTTTTTTCCTTAAAAGGCATTCCTGTTGTTCCACAGCCCCCCCAACACACCTGGTCTGAGTCCTTGCGACTTTTTTCTTTTTCCAAAATTGAAAAATGTCATAAATCTCATCATTTTGGGACTCTGGAGAAAGTTCAAAAGAATGTGAGTGACATGTTAAAGACGCTACCAGTTGAAGTCTCTCAGCGCTGCTACCAAGACTGAGAACAATGACTCAGCTGGTGTACAGCTGCCGAAGGGAACTACTTTGAAGGGGACAATATTGTTGTTTGAAAAAAATAAATAAATAAAAACTTTGGTAGATAACAGATCAGTCCCATTACTTTTCTCACACACCTCATAATCCCAAATAAAAAGTAATTTGTTATGCCATCAAACCATGAGCAGCGTATTTATGATACACAAAATAATGACTCCTGGAACTTGTTAATGTAAAACACAAATTTAGTGGTGACTAAATAAGTTGGAAGTGAAGAACTGATTTTAGCACTGTGACCTGATTCGGACACTGAATCAGATGAATACACCATCGTTATCCGTCCAGAGTTGTAATGTTGCCTGGCCACAACACGGGTGGCATGAATACAGTGTCTATTGGCAAGACTGTCTGGCAGCATTAGCAATGACGAGAGTGCACATGTTTTACTCAGCCAGTTGTGTTGATGTATCTAAAGCTTTCCGGTTTCCAATGTTACTATTTGCACACAGCGACATGGCTTGTTCTAGGTTATTTCACTCTGTTTGCTGTTTAGGTATTGTTCGTTTGCTGTTGACAATTCTTTTGGCCTCATGTGTGAATCCCTCTCTGTTTGTCCTTTTAGATTTGTATATTGTTAGCTGCCGTCCACTAGGTCTTTTTGCCCACTTAACCATTTTTGAGAGGATAAATCTAACGATACTCCGTCACCCAATATGTGCATTACAAAAGTGGTGACGAGGCTGACTCTTGCATGCGAATAAGTTTATGTTGATGGAGCAACAGTTTTTGGAGCTTTGGTAGTATCAAAAACCACTGCAGCAAAAACAGTAGAAATAGATGTGGCTGCAAGAGTTGATTAAGCAGAATGCACTGCTGATTCAAAACATGTGGATGCAGCCTGTGAGTTGAGGACCTGTGGGGCATAGTGGTGAGTCATATAGATATAGCTGTCAGATTAGCACCAGACAAGAAGGTACACTTTAGAGGTTTGGAATCATCCTACCTCCAGTTAAGTACAATTGCAAATATTGCCAAAATGTTTGAGGTGCTGGCACCAGCTCAAAAAGTGTTTTCCTACAGCTGGAAAATAGCTTAGCTCTCCACCCCTTATCAACAAATTAGCCCCTAGCTGACATTCAGGGTGTGAATCCTGCATAAGGAAACTTTTCTTGCTCCCAAGTAGATTTCAACGAACTTAGAAAACAGATGCAACCTTGCCAGGCTTCTCGGCATAGACCCTGCTCCTTAGACTTCAAGAAATGATCCCCCTCAGTGTCAAATTCATCCTCACTGATGCTCATTTTCTGTCCAGACTGCTGTATGTGCCACAAACATCACCAATGTCCAAATTTTTTCAACATATGCTACACCCGTCACAAACAAGGCACTTGGAAGCAGTCTGCTAGGACAGGAAATAGCATTGCAGGCTGACGTGCTACGTTCTCCACTACACCGTGGGCAGCAGAACTTGACCAAGTGCGGGTGTTCACTTTAACTTCAGTCTCAACAGAACCCAGCCAAATGCCTAATACTCCTGATTTAGTTAACGATCAATGGTATTACACACAATTTCAGGTGAACATTGGGGCAGTAGTTTCTCTGATTAAACAGGACACCTATCAGTCTCTAGGCTCCCCCACCTCAGCCACTGCAGCAGCAGGTGATTTCATATAGCCGGCAAAAGATACCTTTGTGAGGGCAAATTACTGTACGCGCAAAACAGAAGAAAGTGGAGCCTTGTTGGTCTTAAATTCAAAGTCAGCTGTAAATATTTTTGGTTTAAATGTGTTCGCCACATTTGGTTTCCAAGTATCAGATGAGCTGAACCTGGGATCCAGTTCAGTACCGTTATAGGATTTAGAAACATTATTAGAGAATTATAGGCACTTATTCCAATCAATGCTGAGTAGGGCCAAGAGTTTGAAATGAATATTTCTCTAGCAGTCCACCATGCCTAAACTGTGTCATGCACGGCCAGTTCTGTTTGCACTGCATGGCAAAGTAAAGGGCATGTTTGAGAGGTTACAGGAATTGGGGGTAATTGCAATGATCACAGCTAGTCAGCAGGTGCTTACCATGGTTGTTGTTTAGAAGCAAAAGGGGTCATCATTAAGACGTAAATGGGCCCCTCAGGGCACAATTATTGCACAAAGTGAGACTGACATATATCCAGTCCCTTTAGCAAAGTTAGATTTGGTGGGGAAGGCAGGGGGGGGGGGGGGGGGACAGTATTTTTTTAGAGATTGATTTTAAGTTATGCATACTTGCAGTTACTTCCAGACACAGACACGCAGAAAATCCTGGTAATAAATACACATTTTGGAATGTATCAATACAAGGGGTTGCCTTTAGAAACCACATCAGCTCCATAAATTTTCCAAAGATACATAGAGCAATAAACTAACTCACGGTATTCTGTAGTGCGTAAACTGTCTGGATGACATTTGGGTGCTGGGTGTTACCAAGAAACAACACAAGCAAAACTTACGATCACTATTTCACCTGCTACTGGAGAATGGGCTCTGTTGCAACCTGGAGAAATGAAAGTTCTTTGCAACAATCATGCAGTATTTGCGGCAAATATTAAGTGCAAAGGAATTACGCAACAGAGCACATTGATGCAACTGAAAAGCTGTCGAAAAACCCACAAGGATTGCAATCTTTTCTGGGGGAAGTCAACTACTACACAAAATTTATTCCAAAGGAAGCTCACCTCACACATTCACTGAGCCATTTCAGCAACAAAGGCGTTCTGTTTGTTAGTGTCCTAAGTATCACAAAGCATACTTGCAGTTGAAAACACACCTGAGATCAGCTCCGTGCTTAGCAATGTTCACACCAGGTTAAGTTCCTGAACCTTGCAATTGACAATACGGGATTGGGGCTATCCTCTTGCAAAAGAAAGCCTATGGTATAGAGCAAGTGATAGCTTTTATTTCTGAAACACTTTTGTAGGCACAGCAAAATTATTCACAAATTGAGGAGGTGGCATTGGTGTATGGTGTTAAAAAATTCCACCATTTCCTGTATGGGAGTAAGTTTCAGTTACTTGCAGACTACAAAACCCTCATTTCTCTTTTTGTTTCATGTTCTAAACTTCCAGACAGAATGACACAGTGTTTGCAACACTGGGCTCTGAGCTTGTGCAATTATCATTATGACATTAATTTTTTTACTCAATGCACAGAATTAAAATGTCTAGGCATTATCACAGCTCCCCAATGGCCCCAACGTTGAGTTTGACCGTATGGAAGCAGTGTGTTTTGTCCTACATGAGACTGTGTGACACATCTTGCAAGATTTTCCAATCACCACTCACAAAATAGCACTGGCTACTAGCTGGGACCACCTCTGTATAGTGTTGGGTCAGCATTGCAATGTGGTTTCTATAGAGTCTCCAAAAGGACAAGAACTAATTTTTTTCAAAATTCTTTTGCTATGAAAACAGGGTTAATGTTGTTCAGGGAGTACAGTGGAATTTTGCATAGTGAGCATAATTCGTTCCAGAATCTTACTCATAGTGCAAAACACTCACTAAGCCAAACAATTTATCCCGTATAAATTAATGTACAATACAATGACGTGTTCCATGCAGAAAAAGTGCAATCTTATTCATGCCATTTATTTAAAAAAATCATACATTATTATGTACTTTGTTATTCACAATACATAACTAATTCTTTTTTACTAGGAAGCTGTCTATAGTAACTTGCTTCTGTTGACACTTCAACACTTGGTGAAAACGCAACACAGAATTGTTGTCAAATAAATTTGTAGCGCGCATAGCCACTGCTTTATTTGGGTGTTGACTGTATGATGCCACCAATTCCCATGCTTTCAACATTTCTCTTATTGCATCAGAAGATTACTGCTTTACTGTTGCCACATCCTACTACTCCTCCTCTGTAGAACTCCTCTCCACAACTTCCTGCTGTGAGGCACACTACAACTCCATAAGCTCTTCAGTGATCATTTCTTGGCTGTGATCTTCCACAAGCTCATCGATATCTTAGTTGTCCACTTCTGGTCCCAAGTTCTTGGCCAAAGACACAATCTCATTGACTACCCGTTTCACGGGTACTGACTTGACTGCCTCAGAGTCACATTCAACAATGCACTCCACCCAAACCTTCTTCCAAGCAGGAGTGAGAGTTCTCTTGGTAACCCCTTTCCATGCCTTTTCAATAATCTTGACGCAGGCAATGATGTTAAAGTGATATTTCCAAAACTCTCTGAGAGTGAGATTGGTAGCTTCAGTCAACTCAAAGCAACGCTCAAAGAGTGCTTTAGTGTAGGGCTTCTTAAAGTGACAAATAATCTGCTGATCCATAGGCTGGAGTAACTGAATGGTGTTGGGAGGCAGAAATTGGATGTTGATGAATTGAAATTCTTTAAGGAGGTGGTCTTGTAGACATGGAGAATGGGCAGGAGCATTGTCCATACCAAGCAAGACATGGAGTGGTAGATTCATCTCAAGCAAATATTTTTTTCACCAAAGAACCTAACACTTCATTGATCCAATCACAAAAAAGATCATGTGTCATCCAAGCCTTGTTGTTGGACCTCCACTCTTCTGGACTTTACATTTCTTGAAGGCTCATGGAGTTTCTGAATGGTAAACAAGTAGAGCTTTACTTTACAAATTGCCATTTGCATTGGCACAGAATAGCAGTATGAGATGGTCTTTCATTGGCTTGTGACAAGGCAATGCATTCTTCTCTGCTGTTATAAAGGTACGCTTCAGCATCTTTTTCTAGAATAACCCATCTCGTCCCAATTAAAAACCTGTTGCAGCAGATAACCCTCAGAATCTATGAACATCTTGAAGTTGCTGATGAAGTTCTCTGCTGCCTTTGTGTAGGAGACTGCTGCTTCGCCATGCCTCACAACATTGTGGATGCAGTTTCTTTTCTTAAACTTCTTGAACCGTCCATGAGTTTCCTTAAACACTTCTTTGGCTGTTGAGGATCCTGGCGTCTTCTTAACGAGGTCAGCGAAAATTGTTCTCATTTTCTCACAAATGATGTTCTCGTTAATAGTGTCACCTTGCAGTTGCTTTTCATTTATCCATGTAACGAGCAACCTTTCAATATTCTCCACAATACAAAACCATTGTTTAGATACTCTTGTCATTCCCTTTGAAGCATCTGGTTCCTTAATATTATCCTTGTTCTTGAGGAAAGTGCAAAAAGTTGATGTACACCGATTGTATGTGCGCGCTAAATCAACAATGGTCACACCACGTTTACATCTTTCAATGATGTTACATTTCATTTCTAAGGCCATTTTCTTTCTCTTATGGTCATCTTCTTGCAACTTTATCTTCAGGGACATTTCTACAAAGTTTATTAAAATTTACACCAAAAAAACACAGTGTGAACACAAGCTTAGAAAAGCTGCACTAAGATGGTAGCAGAAAGAGCACTAAACCCAGACCGCAATTCGTACTAAAGACATTGTTCATATACCACTGCTGACAATGCAAGGTTTTCATACTGTTGAACGTCCCCCCCCCCCCTTCCCCCTGCACATGAATGGTTATGCGAAGCATTACTCATTTAAGTGAGTGGTTTTTTTTTAATTTGTTTTGCTCATTAAGCAAATTGCATGTCATGGGAGGTGCTCACTGAGCGAAGTTCCACAGTAGTGTTGTCTACAGAGGATGCTGAATGTATACCATCTTTCTATCTCCACTTTGTGGTTGCATCCTTCAGTTGTTACATAAATCCCACTAGGGAATGTCGAGAATGATAGCTTTGACCCAGTGTTATATTTATTGGCCAGGGATAGATGGCATAATTAAGCATGATGTGCTTATGTGTCAGGCTTGCACTCACAATCAAGCCACTCTAGCACAAAGTTTTTCTCTGTGGCCCCAGCCTGAGGACTCTCGGAAACGGGTGCACATTAACCTTGCCAGGACTTTTCATGATGCAGTGTGGCTGTTGGTGGTGGAAGTGCTCCCTAATTTTCCTTATGTGATGCAAGTCTTTTCTATGACTGCACACACCTAGTGACCAGAGTGCTTTGTTGTACAGGAAGCTCACTCAACCATAGTATCTGACAATGGATCTCCATTTGTTTTGACCGAATTTGAAGATTTCTGCCATTGTAATGCAATACCGCACCAGCAACTTTCTACCAGGCACTGAACTCCTAAGTGAAGCAGATGATCAGAAACTTCAAGACATGAACAAGGAAAGAACAGCATTGATGACCATTGTAGGGGTCTTAACAGTGTTTCCTGCCACATCCCAATCAATAGATGAATCCCACCTGAGATACTGCATAGACATACGGCATGCATGCTTTTGAATCTGCTGCATTTTGACCCATGAACCTCGAACCCAAGTTTTCATTACCAGCAGGGTCCCACTGTGTGGGCTTGCGCATTCGGCAGGAAGCTGGGTATGGCACTAAGAATCATTCTAAAGCACAAAAGGCGCCAAATTTGACCCACCATGGCCAAGCCAGAGTATCTGATCCATCAACTGACTCAGGTGTGGCTGTGACATATGCAGGAGTCACCCCCACTCATCGAGTCAATGCAGGGGACATCCAACCCTACCTTTTTTGGCAACCACGCTTTCAAGTCGTCCCCACCACCTGCCAGAGCTCCCAGGTTCACACTCTGGACATTGGCACAGTGCCATTACAACATGCACCCACACCATCAATACTAGCAACAGCAGCAGCTGAAGATGGAACTGCAGGACTGGCACCCACAGAGGTTAAGCCACTTCCTTCACTAATGCAAACACTGACTGTTTCAATGCCTCAGCAGCAACCAAAGTCTCCAGTGGTCCAGGCAGCATGCTAACAAGATGCTACAGAGATATAAATCCCACAAATCTAGATGCCATTGGTCTACTCATGCAATGCCCACCATTGCCCAGTGGGTGAAATTCAACTATGGTCATTTCCAATCCTGCAGAACTATTAAAAGTGGAGGGATTTAGTACTGTTGCTATATATGGACATCAATATTGAGACAAATGAACCAGCAATGGCCATCCAGAGTCGTGTGGTTTCACGGCTGCACCACAGGCAACTTGGACATGCTGTCCCTTGGCAAGATCCCCTGGCACAGCAGGCAATGAGAAAAGTGCACACTTATTCCTTGGCCACTTGTGTTGATGTATCCACAGCTTTCTGGGCTCTGCCATTGCTATTTGCACACAGTGGCATGTTTTATTTAGATCATTTCTCTCACTTTGCTTTTCAGATTTTGTCCCTATGCTGCTGACAACTTGTAGCTTCAATTCATGGCTTCCTGTCTGAACTACTCTCAATTTTTACTTTCAGATTTGTGTATGGTAAGCCATCATCCACTCAATCTTTTGTGACACATGCCATTTTACACACAATAAGCCTAGTGAACTCCTCCCACCTGTGTATTACGTTACAAAACACATGATATATGTACATCCTTAGCATTAAAATTTAAAAGTATAGTGAATTACACCTAGTACATTCATTAGCCCCAAAATGTTACCAAAAGGCTTATTTCCCTTCCTAAATTTTCATATTTTGCAATTCAACAATATACATACATGAAGGCAGTCTGCAACTGGATCATGTAGCTCCTGATCTTGTACTTTCGGTAGTGCCTAAATATGCATAGTGCTGCTTTCATCTTCCTGTAACGAATCCTACATATTGTGCCACGCCACAGCTTCTGAAGCAGGATCACAATGCCTGGAATTAGCTGATTTCTTGCCTGAAGAGAGAAGAGGCACATCATTATAGAATGGATGTGATATAAAAACTTCACTACTTCAACAACATATCTTTTGAGCATACCTGTTCCAAAGCAAAAAGTGTTCTGGGTGAACGAATAAATATTTTTGTGTGCCCATATTTGACATCATGTGAAAATCCCTTTTCATCAATGAGCATTCGTGTCCCCTCTTTGTCAGTGCCAGCTCTGAAGTTAGGCCATGTATAATGTGATATCATCTTATACCTGTTCAAAATTGATTACAAAAGTGAAGAATGTTGTCTTTTAAACACTATATATTTTTTAAAATAATGATAAAGTGACACAGCTTAGAGGACAGACTGTCCATTTATTCTAGTGATGTGTTAGTTTTACCTCATTCAGGTGAAGTCAACTTACTACACTATACATTCAAGAGCTTATTTATGCATTACTGAAAACATAGAGTGTAAAATCTGCTTTGGAACTGAAATGTTTCTGGGCCATCAGACAACTAAATTCTGGCTGGGAAATTGCTTAAAAAGAAATGAAGATTCCTTTATCTTCTTCTTTAAGAAATTCAAAGTGAGATATTACCGTTTAAGAAACTTTGTGTAGCTCTGGCGATGCGCGAATCCTGCTCTGCGCACTCTGCAATTTTCCAAGAGTCCGAGGTATCGCACTTGGTGTTCCACTCGCTCAGAGTCAAATACACTAGCAGATTTCACATCGTTTGGCTTAATGCACCGGACATAGAATGGTTCCTTGCTCTTCAGAGTCTTCACTAAAGCAATCATGGAGTTTTTGAACAAGGTCCCTGCTGTCAGTGGCCTTTTGGTTGTCTGTGGAGAAGTAAATGTTGAAAACACACAATTTAGAGATAATCCAAAATTTGGAGCAAAACGTTATTTACAACATGAAAGAAGTTTTGGTCACAGCACCTCAGATAGAAAAATAATGACTACTCAGTCTGCTATCGCAATTTCCACTCCACAACTTGTTACAATATGTTGAAGACAATCTGGCCTTAGGTGGATACAGTCACATTAAATAAGATTCTCAAGGACCACGAAGAAAACAGAAGGTGAGTAGATGTATATGAAGAAAGAAGAAGATGGACATGATTTATGATTAACGTAATCCTGCAATGGCCTAGCAAATTTCACCAGTCTTGAGGCTAGTTCAAGTGAAGTGTACTTTGTTGCAAAGGTATTCAACAAGCTCTTCCCTAATGAAACTAGAAATTACAAATCTTTAACAATTCAAAAGAAAATTAAAAACATACATCTGATTATTTAGATTCAAGAATTGAAAAATCATTACAAGTCAAGTAGCAGTGTTCACATAATAAAACTGCATGACTACTAGTAGTGTACTATACAAAAGTCTCTGTTACAAATGTAAGTAAACATTTACTTTGAAAAACATAAACATAATCCAGTAAATATCAAGTTACCCATAGCAAACATAAACTGCAGCTGTTCAATACAAATGAGGAAGTAAGAGTCTCCTCCCACTCCCGAAGAGTAGGTGCTAGAGGCTTTACTTCTAATTTACTGTGATACAATTAGCTGGACTAATCACAAATAGCACTAACCAGTATATAAGTAAAGCAAAGCTGAATGATGTATTGTTATGCTGGAGGTTATATACCCTTGCCTTCCTCCAACCTTTGAAATGGGTGATCTAGACAGTTACAGGGGAACTTCCAGTTTAATGTAAGACTCTGGACCATGGATAGTGACATTTTATTCTTAATACAATGTACAGATAATGTACCTGATAATTGTTTCTCTTGATTCAATTCACATCCTTGAAGGTTTTCTTTCTTAATGGGATCTATGGAACTTAATGAATGAATGAATGAATAAAATGAACTATATTTGTTACAAAAATAAGCATGGAATTTGGCAACCGTAAGATGAATTTCCAAAAATGTTGGCAAGCAAATTTCTGTTTTTACACACACATGTTCTGCATCACAATCTACTAACATATATAGTTCAATTACATACCTCACTACAACAAAAAGAGATGTTATGCAAACAGAAAGTGAAAGGGCAATATATGAAATTATGAAAGTCCCTGCAAAAATTTGTTAAAAGAATATGGTGATGGGAACATAATTTATGGAAGCGCAGTAACAGCTGAGCAGAATCATAAAATGGGATGAGAGAGAGAGAGAGAGAGAGAGAGAGAGAGAGAGAGAGAGAGAGAGAAAGAGATAGAGATTTGAGGAAAATAAAGTGTAGAACTACTGCAGAATACACAATAAAAAGGATTTTAAATAATGACTTACATTTAAATTACTAACATGTAAGTACATACTAGAAAAAATAATGTATTTATGTTGTTGTTGTGGTCTTCAGTCCTGAGACTGGTTTGATGCAGCTCTCCATGCTACTCTATCCTGTGCAAGCTTCTTCATCTCCCAGTACCTACTGCAACCTACATCCTTCTGAATCTGCTTAGTGTATTCATCTCTTGGTCTCCCTCTACGATTTTTACCCTCCACGCTGCCCTCCAATGCTAAATTTGTGATCCCTTGATGCCTCAGAATATGCCCTACAAACCGATCCCTTCTTCTAGTCAAGTTGTGCCACAAACTTCTCTTCTCCCCAATCCTATTCAATACCTTCTCATTAATTATGTGATCTACCCACCTTATCTTCAGCATTCTTCTGTAGCACCACAGTTCGAAAGCTTCTATTCTCTTCTTGTCCAAACTAGTTATCGTCCATGTTTCACTTCCATACATGGCTACACTCCATACAAATACTTTCAGAAACGACTTCCTGACACTTAAATCTATACTCGATGTTAACAAATTTCTCTTCTTGAGAAACGCTTTCCTTGCCATTGCCAGTCTACATTTTATATCCTCTCTACTACGACCATCATCGGTTATTTTACTCCCTAAATAGCAAAACTCCTTTACTACTTTAAGTGTCTCATTTCCTAATCTAATTCCCTCAGCATCACCCGACTTAATCTGACTACATTCCATTACCCTCGTTTTGCTTTTGTTGATGTTCATCTTATATCCTCCTTTCAAGACACTGTCCATTACATTCAACTGCTCTTCCAAGTCCTTTGCTGTCTCTGACAGAATTACAATGTCATCGGCGAACCTCAAAGTTTTTACTTCTTCTCCATGAATTTTAATACCTACTCCGAATTTTTCTTTTGTTTCCTTTACTGCTTGCTCAATATACAGATTGAATAACATCGGGGAGAGGCTACAACCCTGTCTCACTCCTTTCCCAACCACTGCTTCCCTTTCATGCCCCTCGACTCTTATAACTGCCATCTGGTTTCTGTACAAATTGTAAACAGCCTTTCGCCTCCTGTATTTTACCCCTGCCGCCTTCAGAATTTGAAAGAGAGTATTCCAGTTAACATTGTCAAAAGCTTTCTCTAAGTCTACAAATGTTAGAAACGTAGGTTTGCCTTTTCTTAATCTTTCTTCTAAGATAAGTCGTAAGGTCAGTATTGCCTCACGTGTTCCAACATTTCTACGGAATCCAAACTGATCTTCCCCAAGGTAGGCTTCTACCAGTTTTTCCATTCGTCTGTAAAGAATTCGCGTTAGTATTTTGCAGCTGTGACTTATTAAACTGATAGTTCGGTAATTTTCACATCTGTCAACACCTTCTTTCTTTGGGATTGGAATTATTATATTCTTCTTGAAGTCTGAGGGTATTTCGCCTGTCTCATACATCGTGCTCACCAGATGGTAGAGTTTTGTCATGACTGGCTCTCCAGAGGCCATCAGTAGTTCTAATGGAATGTTGTCTACTTCCGGGGCCTTGTTTCGACTCAGGTCTTTCAGTGCTCTGTCAAACTCTTCACGCAGTATCTTATCTCCCATTTCGTATTCATCTACATCCTCTTCCATTTCCATAATATTGTCCTCAAGTACATTGCCCTTGTATAAACCCTCTATATACTCCTTCAACCTTTCTGCCTTCCCTTCTTTGCTTAGAACTGGGTTGCCATCTGAGCTCTTGATATTCATACAAGTGGTTCTCTTCTCTCCAAAGGTCTCTTTAATTTTCCTGTAGGCAGTATCTATCTTACCCCTAGTGAGACAAGCCTCTACATCCTTACATTTGTCCTCTAGCCATCCCTGCTTAGGCATTTTGCACTTCCTGTCGATATCATTTTTGAGACGTTTGTATTCCTTTTTGCCTGCTTCATTTACTGCATTTTTATATTTTCTCCTTTCATCAATTAAATTCAATATTTCTTCTGTTACCCAACGATTTCTACTAACCCTCTTCTTTTTACCTACTTGATCGTCTGCTGCCTTCACTACTTCGTCCCTCAGAGCTACCCATTCTTCTTCTACTGTATTTCCTTCCCCCATTCCTGTCAAATGTTCCCTTATGCTCTCCCTGAAACTCTCTACAACCTCTGGTTCTTTCAGTTTATCCAGGTCCCATCTCCTTAAATTCCCACCTTTTTGCAGTTCCTTCAGTTTCAATCTGCAGTTCATAACCAATAGATTGTGGTCAGAATCCACATCTGCCCCTGGAAATGTCTTACAATTTAAAACCTGGTTCCTAAATCTCTGTCTTACCATTATATAATCTATCTGATACCTTTTAGTATCTCCAGGATTCTTCCAGGGACACAACCTTCTTTTATGATTCTTGAACCAAGTGTTAGCTATGATTAAGTTATGCTCTGTGCAAAATTCTACAAGGCGGCTTCCTCTTTCATTCCTTCCCCCCAATCCATATTCACCTACTATGTTTCCATCTCTCCCTTTTCCTACTGACGAATTCCAGTCACCCATGACTATTAAATTTTCGTCTCCCTTCACTACCTGAATAATTTCTTTTATCTTGTCATACATTTCATCTATTTCTTCATCATCTGCAGAGCTAGTTGGCATATAAACTTGTACTACTGTAGTAGGCATGGGCTTTGTGTCTATCTTGGCCACAATAATGCGTTCACTATGCTGTTTGTAGTAGCTAACCCGCACTCCTATTTTTTTATTCATTATTAAACCTACTCCTGCATTACCCCTATTTGATTTTGCATTTATAACCCTGTATTCGCCTGACCAAAAGTCTTGTTCCTCCTGCCACCGAACTTCACTAATTCCCACTATATCTAACTTTAACCTATTTTTATTTATATATAAACTAAATGTTAATGAAATTTTGTAGGAAACCTTTACTCCAACTGGACACAACTGATACACTATCTCAGATCATATAATCAGAAGGCAGCTGCTTGTAATCTCTCACGACCAAATCTGTCCTTCCCCTCCTTTCCTTGAACTAATTGATAGACAGCATCTTCACAGTATTCTTGATACACTCAAGAGCCTCTCATTAGTTTATATGGTCCCCATTTCTATACGATTCTGCATGTCATATCAATGCTGGGTCGTTAGTACTCTTGACAGCAGAGCACGTGCCTCTTACTCAAGTGCTCTTCTATAAGTGGCTTCCACATAGGTATAGTATGGGATGCAACAGCACTTGACTTGCCACTAGAGCATGGCAAGTGCATGGCTGATCCATGTGGCATTAACACAGCTACGGTGTGCAAGATAGTGTGCAAGTACACTTTGCATACCTCAGCAGAAGTTGTTGAAGATTACCAATACTGCCTCACTTAATGATGGTCACATGAGAACTTATACATGATCATGTAGATGGCACAGCCAACTAAATGATTGTTCACAGGCATGCAGATGTCACACACTTTAATTCTATAGCACATAGGCTATGAATCTGCAGTATGCATATGTGCAATGCACTTTGCTTTAAAACAGAGCTGGATAAAATACATTCCAATGGGGAATAATGAATACACACAAAAATTATTCATTATTCATGAATGGGAAATATTATTTGAAACATTATTCACTTGGATGAATAAAAACATTTATTTGTCATCTGTGAATAAAATTTTTTAAATAACAGAAAAATTTGAGCTCAAATAGTATTGATTACTCCAATTCCTTGTCATTTATTAAACATGTGTACTTTTTGTTGCCTTTAAATCAGTTTTCGCAAGGAATCTTTTATTCAAAAATCTTATCAGAAGCTTCAGTTGATTTTTTGAAGATTTGCCATTGTGACAGTAAAGAAAATATATTCTACACATTCAAAGAGGACATTGGTGTGTTATATCTTCCACAATGATCTTTATTTCACAATAACTATATACGACTTTCAACTCACATTCTTCTTCAGCAAAAACTGAGAAGTCATCAATTCTGCCATAATTTCTCGCAAATAATTAATTGTGATTCTACATTAGCTTCACTTTCTAAATCACTTTCAAAATAAAATTTTCTTTTTAAGTCATATAATCATTTGAAACTTGCAAGCCAATTTCTTCATTTCTTTGGCTATTATACAGCAATAGTTTTTTGTAAGCCTCCCTTAGTCGTGTAAAGCAATATCGGTAAACTATTTGTTTTTAAATCATGGGTAAGACATTACTGAAATAACTACAGCTGTTGTAGACAAGTGAAAAAGTCTTCCAATCCTCTCTTCACATTTTTCAACATGTACATTTTTCGTTTTTTAAGTTACAAATAAATTTGTTTAAATGATCTACTTATTCGAATAATAAATGCCCATCTCTGCTCGCCACTGCACCTCGCACTTCCTTCCTCTTTCCGTTCGTAGCAATTAATTGTATGTATTACAATGAGTCCTATTCATTCATTTGACCAATTTACTAATGAGAACCCACAGTGTAACTTAACCGAAGTTTTTTTTGTTGATTATAAATGAGTTCGACAATTTTAATCTGTTGCCACACTCCTCGACATAAATCTTTTTCATTTTTTCTGTTCAAAATGTCAGTGTGATTCTAGCAGCAGACTGAATGCAAACATTATTTCATCAGCTATTCTTTCATGCAAATTTACAGCTCCACAGCTAAATCAATATTCAATAATTGATTACCACTTTAATTTCCATTGTGCATGACCATACTCAGTCAATGCGGTGTTATTTGGTGAATCTCAGGTGTACAACATACACTTTCTCCATAGAAAACATGGGAAAACAACAGTACAAAGAAATTCTAATTCTAAATGCATTCCAACACTTGTTGGGCTCATTAGTGCCACTATGTTTTGATGAAGCTGTATAGAATCTATGTTGCCTTAGCCATGTGGCAGGGGCATGCACCTGCAGCCCGGCACTCAGCGACTGCACACCACTTGATACTCAATTGACAACACTGCCAAGTGTATGGTTTCACAATTCGTACAAAGAAAGTAATGGGTAGCGCGTGCTGCTCACACAATTCCGCCTTGCTGATGCAGTGCTCTCCTTGCAATGGCTTCAAGGAGTGGAGAGGCACTACCTATGTTTTATTAGGGAAATTATTTAGGGAAATAATACAAATCTTGAATATATAGCTGATTTTTTTCCCACCTACTACCGATAAGATATTCAATTTCTTAACCAATGTGTCCCTTCAGCCCACTGCAATAAAATAATGAAGAACAACTGCTTGGAGCATTTAATAACTGGCACAAGGTCTACACAAAATTTAACAGTTACAGTCTGATAAAAATTACTTGTTAGCTGAACTTCATCAATAGGAATTTGCTTTCAGAGTCAAACATAAACTTGTCTGGCACTGAAAATGCACTGTACCATAGTATCAGTTCACTAGCAGTTTTTGAGTTGTGTGCTGCACATTCAAAACTTGTTACTGGATCCTGCAGGCAGACCATTCAATGTTACTGTGAAAAAGTCTTTCCGCCCATGTTGGCAGCACGTTCGCTGTTGTTGGAGTCTTTGCTCAAAACGCATACCACCATATCGAATTGTCAAGCCTATTATATATTTGATGTGTCTGCCAAATCTGGGGGATAAGAATATAACAACGCACGACTTAAATTTTGTATCTGAAACAATAACTTAGCCACATAAACGTCAAGAGAAGATTTGATTGCAGGACAGTTTATGCAAGAATTCAAAGAGTTGTCAGTAAAAAGATATTGAAAATAAATGGGAAAAAAAAATTCTGGTGTACAAATTTTTATAACACTGGAGTTGATCTTTCCCCCTCCTATTCCCTCGCTTTGCTGTGCTAAAGATGACCTCTAAATGTGAACCATGGATTTGTATGCAATTATTTATGAAAACTGTGAATGGACAGAGAGTATTCACAAGGAAACTGATGCATGATTTCCATACTATGCCCATCAGGCCATGGTCTAAGGCATATTTCCAAAACCATTAAGGATATAAATAATTGACAAGAAAGCCTACATTATGCGAAGGAAACAGTCTACTAATGGTAGCATTATGAATGAACAAAATGTTGGAAATGGTGTCATATATTCGCGGGAGGTAGAATCAATGTGCACTACGGTCCTTAATGTGTTAAGCCCTCTGTGAACTTGGGATAAACCCTGTGAAGAACTGAAGGTCCAATATGTGCATATCAGTGGTCTTAAAATATACAAACTTCTAACAATCATTCCACTTGGCCTTAAGCAAAGTGAGTGCAGGCCTGATCTCAAAAATTTAACAAAAAGAAAAACAGTTGTGTTTCTCCTCCCATGGCATGAAAACGAAGTAAATACATTTCTCGACCACCAGAACTATTTCCGATTAGAACTGGCCACTGTATCTTTACTTCAATGAACAACTCTTATATATTACTAAAGCATATGTTATATACAAACCTTTGTTATATCCATTGCACCTTCAGGCCACATGCTGCTAATTAACTTATTAGATGAGTTGAAAAGAAGTCGCTTGAAATCTTGAAACAAGGTATCTTTGTTCTTGTCAAGAAAACCAATGATGTTATACACCACATCTCCTGCGTAATGCCTAAAAAAAAAAAAAAAGACCATTGCAATTGGAAAACATCTGAGGTTACTGTTTCAAATTCTATCTGTCACCTTCCAAGCAACAAGATGAAGTCTCATTAATTTACATACAATTAGTCTATGAACTGTTAAAATATGAAAAATACAGCAAAACTGACCTAATGCGAAACTCTACTTTATGCTTTAGTTCCTTGTCCATTGGATTTAGCTGGCGACTTGTGAAATGTTCATGGTTAGACAGTTTTTCATCCATAGCTTCCAGCAGCATCTGTAAAATAAATAACCTTCAAAATATATCAATAACATGTTATTGTATTGGTAACAGCAGATATGAACACACAATCAATACATAAATTATGGATAGCATTGTTTGAAGTTAATGTGCTTGAACTGCTTATCATTCCAAGTTAAATCTGACAGATATGTCTAATAGTAAATGGGATGCTGCTACATAGACAATATGCACATGCATTAGGAAACAAACATTCAGCCATAATGGCAATGAGGCTACAAAATCAAAAATTAAAGGCAAATATAGAAATAAACTGACAGCAATACCAAAAGTAGATGATAAAGATTAGGAACATAATTCATTTGATGGTTAAAATGATTTTTTTGTAGAAATGTTGAGCCACAGAGCACAAAAGAAAATACTCTTGAGCAAAGATTAAAATGTAAAGACAGCATAGAAGCTCAAGGAAAGAGGAGTACAATTATATTTCACAAAGGATTCATAAAGTAATGTGCATTCATTCCTCATGGAAACAATATCATTCAGAATTAAAAATGCAATCTTAAGAGACGTATGCTATAAGAAAGAATGGTAACACAAAGGACAATCTGGGATTAAATAACAACATGAAAAGGATATATTGCTGCTCACATCATAGAGGAAGCATTAAGTAACAAGCAGGTAAACTGTAAAAAGACTGCTAGACATTATTCAGCTGTCAGACTAAGTCCTTCATCAGACATAGGCACAACAAAACAACACACACACACACACACACACACACACACACACAGTGGCCACAAGTGTTTTTCATTTTATGAAGGATTTACAATTATAATACCAGAAGAAAGAAAGACTTACACTATCCTCTACTTAACCTATATTTAGCACAGAAAGGGGGAAAATATCATGCTGTAAAACTTTCTGATAAATTACCAGATGAAATGAAATGTCCGACAGACAGTAGTAATAGTTTCAAAAATAAATTGAACTTGACAACTCCTTCTATACCATAGATGAATTCTTGAAAAAGAATAAATAAATCTGTAGGTATAATATATGCATTTTGTGCCATTTAAAGGAATGGGGTAAGTGATAAAAATTTTAAGCTTAAAAAAAAGAAGAAGAAAAGAATCTTGACTCATGCATGCATTTCTTACACATTTAGTTTCACATCATAATGGTTACTGTGAGATTGATCAATGTAACACATAACTAATTAACTTAGTCCAGTAGCTGAATAATATTTAGTAGTTTTTCCTGATGGAACATCTCCAGAAGACAAATAGTTGGAAGTCTGGGTTCTAAAAACGGAAGCTCTGTACTCCTGGATTAGGGAGAATAGGGTGGCAGCGAAGTCATATGCAGTTGACATACTGGCAACAAGAAGGGGGCACAAAGTAATTCACCTGCCACCATACAGCCGCGATTTGAATGCCACTGAACTAGCGTGGGCAAAAATAAAAAGACTCTTTCAGGAACGCAACATTACAGGTGACACATTGTCTCAAAATCTGTTGACTCTTGCAAGTGCTTGTTTTCAGGCTGTTACTGAGGAACACTGGAAAGATTACTGCAAAAAGATACAACAGCTTGAGCAGGAGTACTGGAGGCATGACCGTGTGATGGAAATAGCCACTGACAACCTCATTGTCGAGGTCGGCACTTCAGATACCAGTGACAAGTTAGAGAAAATGATTACGTGTGAAAATGAAACTGTTAGTGCATCGGAATTATCAGAAGCTTCAGAAAAATTTACCTGTTTCATTCTTGTTTTATTATACATCTGTGTTGAATGTGATTATAGCTTTGCTAAAATGTGTGGCATCCAATAAATTTAAAAAATAAACAGGAAGTTAGCTTTCATTCCTAGTATCGTAAATTGATCTTTTGTCTACTTCTAATTCTGCATTTATTTTGATACAGTAACTGATAATTAGCATGTTAATGACTTTATTTAATATGTCAGTACAAACAGTGATCTCAATTTCAATATCACCAAGAATTTAACTGACGGTTAACTCTGTCCTACACATAGCTGCTTTTCTAGAAGTTTAAGGAACACGTTTGTGTTGCCTGCACTGTGTGCTTGCAGCACATGGAGGAGGAGCTTGTTCCCCTCCTCACCCTGCCTCTCCCCTCAGCAGCCCTAGTGCTTGCTCCCCACTCCCCCCACTGGGAGATGCCTAGTAATAGTTTGCTTTCAGTATTTCGTTATATAACTTACAAATATTACACATAAACAAAACATATAATATATTTAACAAATATGCAAAAAGCATATACTCTAGGAAATTTTTCAAACACATTCTCACAAATAAACAGTGATAATCAACACAGAAGTCAGTAATAAAGCAGACCTCATCTGTAATCTTTCCAACAGTCAGGCAAGCCTCATCTAATATTGCTAAAACACCTTTGTGTGGTTGCTCCACTAGGTCACAGATGATTTGGTTATTAAAGTACTCTATGTTCTTCCACTCAATTCCTTCACGACAGTACTCTTCTTGTTCCTGCTTAAGAACAAGTTCTGCAAAGAAATGAAATCAAACACAAGATATGAGGATGAATTTCATTGATGAAAAACTTAAGTAGGTTAACTTTTAGTGTTAGCAATAAAGAAATAAAATCACAGAATTAGTAAAATTTGGAAATTTGTGGTAAACTGCTGATGTCATCGGTCCATAAGCTTACACACTACTTACCAATGTAACTTAAACTAATTTACACTAAGTACAACACACACACCCATGCCCGAGGGAGGAATTGAACCTCCGATGCGGGTAGCCGCACGAACACTGAACTATTATTTAAAATGCAGACAATCAAGTAAATGAAAAATAAAAGTGGGAAAAGGAGATGTGGAAGTGGAAGATTAAGGCTACACATACTTTGTGGATAGATTTCAAATACTGCCAGACCTAAAGCTATGTGACAATGAAGAGCCTGAATTTGCTTATTAGTTGGCTGAGGAATGAAGTCTTCAAATAATGGTACACGAGACCAAAAAATGATTCGAGTTTGATCTTGCAAAGATTTGCAGGTTTCAAAAATAGGCCATACTGGTGTTCGTTGTTTATGACTTGTATTGTAGGCGTTATAGGAATGGTGGTGTATCAATTGTTTTACACATTTGGTCAAAACAACAGAGTGCACTTTCTTGCCACTTGAGAACATTATGTAAATAAACAGGTGTACAAAAGTTAAGGATGAAAGTAACTTTTACACGATCTATCACTGTCAAGTAAGATGGGCTGAAACTTGGACCACACATAAAGGAACTGCTACAATATAGTACATAAGGTAACTGATAGAAACATGCAATGAGACGAACAGAAATGGTACTTTCATTCAAAGACAATAACTACACTGAAATCTCCATGATTTATGATGTTCCCGTAAACACTAAAAAAGATTCTTAATAGGGTATGTGATCACCATGGATGGCAATGCATACCCTCATGCTGCCACTAGGTAGCTAACAAGTTCTTGTGCCAGGGTATTCCATCCCTCCATCAGCATGTTTAACAACTGCTGGATGGTGGTCATGCTGTAGTAGATCTTCCCTTTGCATCACACACCCCATGTGCTCAATGGAATATAAGGTGCAGGAAATGGTAGGGCAGTCCATTCTCTGAAAATCCTCTCTTCCCAAGGGCTCCTCCACCCACGCAATCCGATTCAGTTGTGCATTTTCATCCATAAAAATGAAATCAGTGTCGAATACACACCAGAAAAGGTGTGTGGGGAAACAGTATCCTGTCAAAACAACACTAAACAGTGAATGTGAGGGTAGATAACGCACCCAGGAACACTGTAAAACACGATCGTCTTGACGTTAAAGGTATTATGGTGTGAGGAGACAACGTTGCACAAGGGTTCTGCCCTCAAAATCTTTGAATATGGTACACTCACCTGTTTATATTACAGTGACACAGCACTTCTCCACCATGTGAGTTTTTCAGGGGTGCATTCAGCCCTGACTTTGTTTCTTATGGGTGAGAGTGAACAACCGCATTGAAACTACATAAGTGGAGGAGCTCTTGGAAACAGAGCATATTCAGTGACTGGACCACCCTGCCTATGTTAGCAACGTAAACCCCATAAAACATGTGTTGGGTGTTATGTATATAGACTGAAGCAACGAGTGAAAATTTGTACCAAGGCTGGGAATCGAACCTGGGTCTCCTGCTTACTTGGCAGGTGTGTTAGCCAGTAAGCCACCATGGCACAGTGGTTCACACAACTGCATGAATTACCTTGGCACGCCTCCCTCCTCGATCCAAATTCTCACTGCCGCCCCAGTCTACTTTGAATTCCCCCTTCCACATAAACAGGATTGACGAGGTCGTCCATGTTCTGGAATAGCACCTCAGCATCAAATGTAAGCAGGTGCTTACACAAATGACACAGTTTCAGAGACTTTACTGGTCTCATACAGATATGATTTTATATACATAGACTGAAGTTTCATACACTGATGTAAAACAACAAAGGACAAAAATAACTTTCGCATGCTATGTCGCTGCCAATAACAAAGCTTGATGAAACTTGGAACATACATACAAAGAACTGCTACAGTATAGTACAGAAGGTAACTCAAAAAACACTCAGTGAGGTGAATAGAAACAGCACTTTTATTCAAAGATAATAATTATACTGAAGTCACCACAGCTTGGGAGGGGGGGGGGGGGGGGCATAGGACAGAGAGGAGAGAGGATGTACACTGAAATTGACAGTTTGAAGTAATTTGGTGTCAACTATGTCTCAGTAACTATCCTTTGGTTAAAACTGTTAACTACCATCAATATTAGAAAGTAATATTCAACATCTCATAAGGAATTAAACAAAATCATCATTACTCACCTGGCAAAATCAAAATCAAGTAGCGATTACAAGAACCCTTAGTAATATTAAATACTTCAGTTATTTCTAACACACAAAAATTAAAAATATTTGGTTAGGGTTTGTTAATATTTTCAAATACTTTTCAGTTTGGAACAGCTGCAAAACTTACAGGCAGACATGGACGGCTTTTGTGCAACACACTAGAAATAAATTATCTTAGTCAAACGACAAGTTTTTTTAAGAACCTGACTGCCTAAAGGTCTGTGGAACAGTGTAGCATTTACTACAGAAAAACAACTACGCCAATTTTCTGTGTTTCAAGCGAACTCACTGTCAACATTAAAATTAACATTTAATGAAAATTGTATTCATGGCTAATGAAAAATAATGAAAGGATATATACCTACCAATAAAGAGTTGCTGTAACTTCTCATTACAATAATTAATACAAAACTGTTCAAAACTGTTTGTATCAAATATTTCAAATCCATAAATGTCTAGCACACCGATCACTGTACCCATGTATGATTTCTTCATCTGAAGATCACCACTACCAAGTGTCTCATTTATTTTTCCCACAATCCATGTGAATAATCTATCATACACAGCCTAAAAAAAGCAAAAATGAGATACATCTATTACATTTTCAAAATCAAAATTTGAGAAAACAGATAGGAGAGGAGGAGTTGGACAGAGGAAGGTATGTTTAAAATATACTGGAATGTTTCAGGTTACATTACTTAAGAGTTACTTAAAAGACAGACATATTATTAAAAATTAATTTTCTCACCTTGGCTAACGCATCTCTGCCATATTCGGCTTCTGACTGGTTGTGGGTCTTCTGCATGACTTCCCCACGAGCTGCTATAACCCTTTCACTTAGTGCCTTAGTCAGCTCAGCTGGTACCACACTAAGCATAGATGCTACACGGCTTACTGCTCCTTGGTCTACTGGCCGAGCAATATCATCTTGTGAAGTAAACTCCACATTACCCTGAATAACATCCAATATGCATCACTACATTTGAGAAGTGATAATATATTGTAAATTATATTTCAGTATTCAGGTGTTCAAGTTTGCAGTAAAATCAGTGTTATCAGTGTTGTCACTTTTACACAATATTTTCACAGTTTATTTAGCTGTCTTCTTCATGTCTTGAAGCACAGAACCCTGTTGTTCTCTGTCTGGATTCACATTCATTTAGTTGGGATCCAGTCAGCAACTAAGACATACATTTCTGAAGAAGACGGCTAGCAAAGCTTTCTTAACATTTAAAATAACACAAAATTGGCTGAGAATACAGAAATATTGATCTTAAAATAATAACAGAACTGTATTTTAAATATGATGGTTAGGTTTCGTGTTGGTATGGTCATGATCCCTTCAGGTGTGGAGGAAATTTTCAGGTTCTCAGTATTATGGAAGAAATCAGTCCCATAATCACCTGCAGAAATTGACAAACATAGCAACCAGTCAGACATCAGCATCAAGAAAGTGGCTTACACAGCAAAGCCACAGTGGCCACTCCAACAGATGACAGCCAGAAGGTCTCGCACACGTGCCAGGCCAGCAGGTAGCAGCATAATATCCCCGAGAGGTCATTGGCCACGCAGACCTACTTGACTCCAAGGAGCCACATGGCTTCAAATAGACCTGGCTGTATCCTCATACCTTCACTGTATTTAGGTCAGCACCCAGGCTGTGCTGTGTTATTCATTCCTACCGAGCTCTCCGGGCCAGGAGCCGAGCACAGTAGCAGTTCACGAATCAAAGTCTTGCTAAGAAACCAGCAGGATCTTTGACATCATAAACCAACCAGCAACATCCTCTGTGTGGAACAGCCAGTGCCATCAGCAGGCTTCACCAAGACATGAGCTCTGCACCAGGGACATGTGTGCACTTTGGACTTGGCTGTCATAGTACTCTGTGTTATTAACTTTTTTATTCCAAAGTGAAATCAGCAATCAACTGTGATAATTCAACGAACTATATTGTGCCTTTCAATTGCAATTCTGACTTAAACACTTACTGTCAATGTAAAAACTTACTCCAAGGAGAAGCTTTGAGTTAATATGTTTACAAATAAACTTGTTCAGCACTAAGCTGCACTTGGCTGTGGTCTTATTGCACCTCCAGTGATGCAGTACATTTCGGTATGACTGCGTACAAAAGCCCTCATGAACAAGAAAAGAAATACAGGGTGTCCATAAGTTCCTTTACAACTTCAAAATTTTATTAAAACGGCAGTTGTTGAAATATTTTAACAAAATTTCTTTTATTGTAATCACTGTTTACTAAAGTTTTTATATATACTAAAATTTTGTGTTTCAGATACTCTGTTGATGGAAGGAACTAAACATCTATGGAATGGCAACTCCTCAACACAAGGCACAATGTGTGTCCTGGTTTATTGAGACAAAAACAGATGTTCAGACTCAACAAAACTTCAGAAGAAAGTGTGGAAGAGATCCACCATTGCACCCTCCAACCCATACATGGCACAAAACATTTATGGAGATAGGGGCAGTGTTGGATAAAGGGAGGAGTGTGTGACCAAGAACATCCGAAGAAAACATCAATCGCGTTTTAAACGTCTTCACTCATTCACCTACGAAGTCCATCCGCACTGCTCTCAGACAGTTGCAACCACCACATTCAACTGTGCATAAGGTCCTCCACAAGAACTTACAGTTGTACACTTACAAAGTGCGACTGTTACAGACACTTGAGCCAAATGACAAGCCAAAATGGACAGAGTTTGCACTTAACATGCTGGAACGCCTTTCAGAGGATGAAGCATTCCTCAAGCAAGTTTGTTTCAGTGATGAGGCAACTTTTCATGTTTCTGAGACATTAAACAGACACAATGTGAGAATCTGGGGATCTGAACACCCATGTGACTAGGGAGCTTCACCGGACTAGTCCAAAAGTCAATGTGTGGTGTGGAATCATGTGCAACCGAATAATTGGTCCATTTTCTTCAACAAGTCAACAATTATTGCAGATATTTGCTTCGACCTTCTGACCGAATATGTAGCACCACAACTGATTGACTTACAACCAACTATCATTTTCCAGTAAGACGGCGCACCACCACATTGGGGACTGCACATTCATCGGTTCCTCAATGAAACATTTCCAGGCAGATGGATCGGGAGGGATGGGCCAATTCCTTGGCCACTGCGTTCACCAGATATCACTCCCTTGGACTTTTTTTATGGGGGTATGTAAAAGATATTGTGTATCAAACACAGATATGGGACATTGCTGACTTGAAGCAAAGGATTCGTAATGCCATTGCCACCACTGATGACAGTATGCTACAGTGAACATGGCAAGAGGTTGAGTACCGTCTTGATGTGCTTCGTGCAACTAAAGGCACCCATACAGAGGTCTATCAAACACTGTCAAAAAAACTTTTATAAACACTGATTACAATAAAAGAAATGTTGTTAAAATATTTCAACAACTGTCATTGTAATAAAATTCTGAAGTTGTAAATGGACTTTATGGACACCCTGTATATTAACTAAACAATGAGCAAGAGGAGAAAGAATACAGTTTGTTGCATTTTAGTTCTTAGATATCAATTAGATGAACTGACTTTTAAATTGATGTAATTGTTACATTCAAGAATTATCCATATTCATTCTCTACGGTACTTCAGCATTTTGAGTGATATGCCACACATTCACAAATTCACCACCATAGTGCATACATAATTATGTATGTACGTTGTATATGTGGAAAAGAGCTGCAGACACTGGAAGTGTTCAGACTGGTTACAGATTTTAAGCTGTAAGACATTTGCAGAGGCAGATGTGGACCCCTAGTTATGAATTGCACATTAAAACTGAATAAATTGCAAAAAGGTGGAGAATTAAGATAATGGGAACTGCATGCATGGAGAGAACCAGAGGTGGTTGAGCATTTCAGATGGACCATTAGGCAATGCTTGACTGAAACAAGGGAAAGGTATACAACAGAAGACAAATTAGTAACTTTGAGAGATGAAATAATCAAGGCAACAGAGGATCAAAAATACAAAGTCTGGTAGAAATTCTCAGATAATGCAAGTGATATTGAATTTCATTGACAAAAGGAGAAACTGTAAAAGTGAAACAGGCAAAAGGGTATACAGACATCTCTAAAATGAGACTTACAAAAATTCAAAATAGCTAAGTATGAATGGCTAGAGGAGAAAAGCAAGGCTGTAGAAGTGTGCATGACTAGGGGAAAGATAGATACCATCTACAGAAGAATTAGAGAGACCTGTGGAGAAAAGAGAATCATCTGTATGAATATCAAGAAGAAGTAGATGAAGATGAGATGATAGATATGATACTGTGAAAAAAAATGATAGAGCAATCAAAGACCTAGATCACCAATATTAGGTCCCTGGAATAGATGGCGTTCCCTCAAAATTGTGGAGATCCTTCAGTGAGTCAATCATGATAAAACTATTCATTCTTGTGCACAACATACACTCCAACACAAAAAAAGAAACATGAAGGAACCATCTGAATTGGACGGAAATTGGCAGATGTGATGTGCCCGTTCACACAAAAAAATTATTACAATTTCAGAAAAATTGGATGACTCAAGAGAAAGAGCTACACAAATTGAGCAAGTCAATAACATGTTGGTCCACCTCTGCAAGCAGTTAATTGGCTTGGCACTGATTGATAGAGTTTTTTGATGTCCTCCTGAGGGATATAGTGTTGAATTTTGTCCAAGTGACACTTTAGAGGATCAGAATCCTGAGCTGGTTGGAGGGCCCCCACCCACAACTGTCCAAAAATTCTCAACTGGGGAGATATCCAGTGACCTGGCCAAAGTAGGGTTTGCCAAGCATGAAGACAAACAGGAGAAATTCTTGCTGTGTGCAGGTGGGCATTATCTTGCTGAAATGTAAGACTAGGCCCCTGCCATGAAAGGCAACAAAAAGGGGCATGAAGTATGTCAACGTGTGCTGTAAGGGTGTCATCCGTAACAACCAAAAGGGTCCTGCTTTTCATGGCATCTCAGACCATCACTCACAGTTGATGGGCCATGTAGCAAGTGACAATAAGGTTGGTATCCCACTTCTATACAGGGTGTCTCCACACACATCTTTGCTGGTCATTGTGGCTCAGTCTGAAGTGGGACTCATCACTGAAGACAGTTCTACTCCACTCAATGAGAATCTTGACTGAAGACTTGTCTGGAGGTGCCCCGGACAGTAGTGGGATAGCAACCTGACTGCCATCTGCCATACAGCCTGACAAAGAGAAATGATGTTCTGGCATGCCATTTGTTTTCACAGTAGAACCCCTTTAGTTGCCATAAGTGGCACCCTTACAGCACAGTGGTATGCTGACAATATTTTATGCCCCAATTTGTTGCCCTTCATGGCAAGTCACCCTGGGCTTACACTTCAGCAAGATAAAGCCGGCCTACACCCAGTAGTTTCTACTGCTTGTCTTTAAGCTTGTCAAACCCTACCTTGGCCACCAAGGTCACCGTATCCCTCTCAGGTTGTGAATGTTTGGAGAATTATGGGTGGGGCCCTCCAACTATCTCAGGATTTTGACAATATAATGCACCAACTGGACAGAATTTGGCATGATATGCTTCAGGAGCACATTCAACAACTCTATCAATCAATGCTAAGCCAAATAATTGCTTGCAGAGGTGGGCCAACATGTTACTAACTTGCTCAATCTGTGTAGCTCTTTCTCTTGAATAAATCACCCAGTTTTTCTGTAACTATAATCATTTGTTTCTCTGTACATGTGTATCATATCTACCAATTTCTGTCCCATTTGGATAGTTCCTCCATGGTAATTAATTTTCTTGACTGTCAGAAAGCTGTAAATAATATAATATCTGAAGCTAATAACATATTTTAGCCTTCCATAATTACGTGAATGTATTTTAATTCACTTGATAGCGCCCAGCCACAGATATCCATATTGTTTTCATTTGATGTGAGAGTAAACGAAGGAGACACAGCAAAATCATTAAATGTAAACACGGGTCACGTGGAGACTACCCTCTATAACAGACTGCTCTGTGCATCAGCCCCGGATCTACGATATTTGCTAACTGGATCAATACTAAAAGAAATTGTATTTTCAAAAATATGTTCATCTTGTAGTGCACATCTTCCTGAAAAGTCTGAAACATAAAACATGTGTGTTCGAGGAAATGTAAGACATATTGTTTAGTCTTAAGTGTGCCAAAGTGCAGTGCCATGCCTCTTCAGACAGCAGTCTTCTATCGCACGTCACTGTATCTCACTCTGTGATATTGAAACGTGTATATTTTGTAATGGATTTCATCAAGCTATATTCAGGACAACCTAAACTGAAATGTCCTGTGGTGCCTTTCCTGCTTCCAGTCCGCCGGTTTGAAAGCCTGCCCCTCTTTTTTCAAAAAAACTCTGAATTAAAAGGGAATGGGATTATTTGTAATCGGGAGAACAACAAGAACTCTTCAGAAAATTTGCACTCTTTATTGCCTATTAGCTAACAACTTGCTGTTTTCTGTGGCATGAAATTAAATATAGGATACATAAAACCAATAAAGACAATAGACAAGCAAGAAAGTACACATTTCTTCAATCCTTAGCTCCTAGCATTTTTTTTTTCTCTCTAATCTTGCTACAGTTTTACATGGCGTGTTTTCCTTTCTGCAAAAGGATCGATTACCTCATCAAAGTTCGTCAAACATTTTGCTACATGAAAAATCAAAATGTCGTTATCTAATAATAATACCAAAGACTGGTGTGGTTTCTCAATCTGCTTACGTCTATTTTGTCACTGTCTGCTAGATAAAACAAAATAGGCCTTTCTAATATTGCAGCAATTTTGTAACACACATGAAATTAACAAGACTGCTTTGGCACAAATGGTCATTTTTATAACACGACCAAATATAATTCAGTAAGTACCAATATCAAATGCCTATTAGGCCTACTACAAGCAAAAAGCTTTATGTTAGGGAATAGTTTCACATTTCATTCATACACACCGGTTTCTCAAGCACGAGATCGAACAGTAGTATTGTGAAATTTTTATATGAATTTGGAATCGTCTTATTCTTCCATAACTTGTGTGATGTCCCCGTTTCTTCTTCTTCCTCATTCCAACAAACAATCTTGTCATGACCAATTCTGTAGCTATTCCTGCCATTGTCAAAAGTTGTTTGCCGATTAACTTCACTAACCCTGCCAGAATCACCAGTTTAGATATGACGCGATTATTCTCCTGTTAGGTGTTGTTACGTGTTCGTACAACACGTTTTCCACATTACTTCCAGAATAGAGCTTAAGTGTACAAGGGACTGTACAACTGTACTTCCAGAATAGAGTACAACTGGCCCTTACTAGTGTAGCGATCTGGCCAAAAATTTTCGGTCAAATTTCATTTTCTTGGATACACCGAGAAGATAAACGTGATGTTTCTCACCTTTTATTCCTGTTAGTTGTTTATTTCCATTCTGGTAGTCTGAATCTATGGATTTCACTAGTAATTATAACAATGCTGACCATTTGCAAACCCAATCAACCACATCAGATGGCGTTTGGTATTCATCCGTTCGGCTTTACTCCGCTCAGCTCATATACGCCCGTCCTATTGTGTCAGCAAAAAGTTTATTTCTAGATGCGACAAGGATTCTCCTGACAGAGACATCACATACACTATGCACGCATTCAAAAATCAACTTATGATTCATTCAGAAATCAACTCAAAATGTGTTCAAAAATGTTCAAAAACCAACAGGGATGCATTTCAAAATCATATGAATAATCGATAGACTATTCTGCACTGGATGCCAAGCGCTTTGTGAAACAAGCTTTTTTCTGGTAGCATCTAGCTGCTTGCTGTGACTGCTTGCACAGCCAACAGCCACATTCCTGTAGTCAGAAGCAGGAGAATCTACTGCTCAAATGCGACTCAACTGCGCACGCGCAGGAGCCCACTCGTAACTGCTAAAACGAATCTAATGTAAACAGTTGTGACTACATTCTCATTGGAGGCAATTTGTTGTTATGAAGCATTGCATAGTCCTCCTAAAGCCTTTGACACATTCTGCTGTTGGCACACGCTTGCATGAGCACTGTGTGTCGTTGTTGTACTGTTGTATATGGCACATTTCCTTCGCAAATTATTTTCGTGTTTTTCCCTCGTTTATATTTTATTGTTGAAGTGTTATTCTGCAGTAGCGGGACACAGTAATATCCTTTGTTAGAGCATCAGTTCTTACCAGTCAAAATTACAAAAATTTAACAGAAAACTAAAACACTGAAAAATTCCCAGAATTCTAAAAAATCCGCGGAATTTTCCCGGTTTTCTCCCAGATGAAAAAATTCCCAGGTTTTCCCCAGATCTCCTGGTTGTTCTGGTCATATACACCCTGTGTCTGGTAATTGCTCGTTCAGGCCACACGACTTTTTAGATCAATGAAATTTTCCAAAGAATGTAAGAATTTCTCTGTTCCATAAGTTTTAATTTCACAACACTACAATTTATCTATAGTCTGGAAGACCATGCATGTGTATTTCTTGGTTTGTTCTAAAGTTATTGTTTTTTTTTTTGTTTTTTCTTTCCACTCCTTCAGGTCACTAGTGGCCTACCGGGACCATCCGACCACTGTGTCATCCTGAGTGGAGGATGCGGATAGGAGGGGCGTGGGGTCAGCACACCGCTCTCCCGGTCGTTATGATGGTATTCTTGACCGAAGCCGCTACTATTCAGTCGAGTAGCTCCTCAATTGGCATCACGAGGCTGAGTGCACCCCGAAAAATGGCAGCGGAGCATGGTGGCCTGGACGGTCACCCATCGAAGTGCCGACCACGCCCGACAGTGCTTAACTTCAGTGATCTCACGGGAACCGGTGTATCCACTGTGGCAAGGCCGTTGCCAAAGTTACTGTGTAATTACTATAATATTTCGGCACCAAGAAGAAGAAGAAGTAGAATTAGAAGTAGTAGTAGTAGTAGTGCAACAACAACAAATCACCACAACATACTGTCTCATTCAGGGAACCCATTACCCCTGTAACATATGCTGGTACAATCTCCCTTCCTAAATTTGATGCTCTACTGTCAGACAACTGTCTGAAACTGATCCATACTTGCTGCCTGCACCGCTGACTGGGCTGCAAGCTGCGGGAGGCCACCACAAGACAAATGCCGGAATGAAGCCATGCCATCAAAACAATAGCTGCACCACTTCGTAGAAGCCAGCGGCCGACCCGCCTGATACAAGCGTGTGCTCCGCCGGGAAGAGCAGTTCTCGTTGGTGTTCCATATGATCCACATATTACACTACCTGCCCTGTGACAACAGCAACCACCTCAGACATGGATTACCCTTGGACTGTGTGATTCTGTACTTCTTGTTCACCATTTGTCTATCCAGTGTATATGGAATAAAATGTGTTAGTAAGTGTAAACCCTCCACTCCTACAAGCACTATGTTCTAACAATTTTGTTCCACCATTCCTAGACCAATGTGAATGGCTGCTCTTTGCTCTTTTACAGATTTCATGATAGGATGCTATGCCTACCTTTTTTTTTTTTTTTTTTTTCCGCCCATCATAAAATGTAGTTACAACAGCACAGTATTTCCATGAGGCAGCTGCTTACCAATGGATTGCTGTTGTGGCTCATCATGAACTATGGAGAATCAAAGATCCTTACATCCACTGGGTCTGCAACTTGCACCTGTTTTCCCTCACCGACATGCGAAGACCACAACTTGTTTCTGTGCCATGTGGCTAGGAATGTGGACATCCTCTACGATTCATTTACGATTACATTACAGTCCTGATCCTTGGCACCTGCACTTTTCTAGTGAGCCACAACAGCAATAAGCCAGTAAGCACCTGAAGATGACAAGCAGCTGTCTCATGAAAATGAGCAGTTTTCACAACATATATGACACAATGCCCAAGAACCATAAAAGCTATCATTTTTTTGTCATACCGTCTAGAACGTCGATGTTTGTTGCAATGGAAAAATAGCAGCAGCATTACTCAGCACTTTGGATTCATAAGCCAATGGTCAGATCATTCCCAGGTATCCTTGAGATGCAGACATTGAATGGATTACTCTGTGATAGTGTAAGCTCACACATGCTGACTTAAGAAAAAATTTGCATAAAGTTTTCATTATTCAGCACAGAGGACTGTTGTCCTGGAGACATTTTTCCATGGGAATCCTTTTATGATGACAGAACAGAATGTGAACTAATCATTAACTAAATTACACACAGACAATGAAATGCTTATATCAGCACAAAGATACCTCTTGGACCATCTTCACCCTTCCATAAACAATAAAAAGTCAAACGTATGATGCAAATAATTACAACACTATACAAATAAAAAAATATATGCAATTATTGGCTCAACACTAAGCATCAACAAACAGCAAAAAGCTCTGTAAACGAAGACAAATGCCACTTTCTTACCAAGTGAAGAATTGCTGCCACAATTTTCCAGACTGTATCTGTTTCAGCACTGGAAAACCCCAATGTTTTGAATGCTCCAACAGTTGCTTTGTAATCTGACCTATCACTGATTGCCTCTACTTTTGAAGCATTTCCTTGTCGAGTGTAAAAATAGTTTCCGGGGTCACGACTGAGCTGGAATTCCTTAAGCTCTGGTTCACTTGCACCTCCAAGCAACTGTGAAAAAAAGAACAACCATACTGAGATTAAATAATGCAGGCAAAATGACAGCTCACTTTCAGAGATCATAGTGTATGCAGTTATTAATCAAAATTAATATGACAGATTTTCATACAATAATTCAATTAGATGCAAACAGATAATAAATTGGTATGTCATTGCTTCAGAATGTTACACAGTTCTCGGTGATTCATTAGGTAAGTAACCGATTATCTATCTAAATGTAAAGGGGTTCAATCTTCAATTGATGCTGGGATCTTTCTGTCACTTGTTGAGAGAGCAAATTTAACTGGCGGAAGGAGAAAATATAACAATGCAGAAAATAAAGCAACCAGAAGTAAAACACAAAACTGCAGAATCATGCATGACTACAGGAAATATAGATTCCATCCGCAGGAAAATTAAAGAAACTCTGAAGAAAGGGGAAGCAGCTGTATAAGATGATGAAGATGACATGGGAGCTCTGTGATATTGTGAGAATAACTTGACAGAGCACTGAAAATTCTAAGTCAAAACAAGCGACCTGGAGTACACAATTACTGAGATCCTTGGGAGAACCAATACACAGAGCAATAGGCCCAATATCCTCTGGCCTATTGAGCTGCTCTCTATCCATGATCTCTTGGCAGAGATATTAGCACCTCTCCTCCCTCTACTGCATGGGCCAGGCCATACCCACCAACATTATCAGTTTTATTGCTGGTTAAAGGGGGCACTGTCTGACAGTAATACCGATATGAATTCTGTGGGGAGCAAAGGTACTCTACACATGATGATCCATTAGGAGAGAACCCATTATGCCTACTAGAATCACAACAAGTGCACAAAATGGGTGGAGACAGTCTAGTTAAATACCTATTTACCATACCAGTCAGATTGTTGCCTTATATGAAGCTTAAAACTTCATACCACAACTGTCTTCTGAAAACGACACTGCTTGTGTATTTGGATTTTGCACTGGATATTACTGGATTGATTACACTAGCTTGGTTCAAATGGCTCTGAGCACTATGGGACTTAACATCTGAGGTCATCAGTCCCCTAGAACTTAGAACTACTTAAACCTAACTAACCTAAGGACATCACACACATCCATGCCCGAGGCAGGATTCGAACCTGCAACCGTAGCGGTCGCGCGGTTCCAGACTGTAGCGCCTAGAACCGCTCGGCCACCCTGGCCAGCCTACACTAGCTTACAACTACTTTGGCATTCTTATACTTTCAAATAAAGTTCAAGACACAGACTTCGTTGGAACTCCACTGTGCCCCATGTGTACTTTCCTACACAAATTGTTCAATATATTTACAGAGGTACAAAACTACCTAGCAAACTTTAGGCTACCGCAAAAGTAATAATTTCTAAACTTTATTCCCCTCAGCAGATGTGCCTACTCTTCAACCTTGAAACTTTCTATATGTGTCTCAGAACACAGTCAATTTGCAACTCCATGCTTTACAGTGCTCAAAAAACACACACAAATTTGTGGAAGTGGGCATTTGACAGTTGATCTATCTTATTGCATTTGCAGTGTACTGCCTGCTCATTATAGAATGAAACAATGGCATTTAAAATACAGCATGAAATCAGGAACACATGACAAGGCTTGCATCATCAGCACAGATGATGAATCAAAAGTTAGGAGGGGGGCAATCACTTTCTTCAGCTCACTGTTTTCATTGTGTGTTTCAATGATATGATCCTCTCATCAGACTATTCCTTTTGCAGTAATAAGCTCTACAGTATACAGTAACCTCCATACAGTTAATCATTTTGAGCTCTACAACAGTGACACAATATTCACTTGGGATGTTGCATTTATCTGTACATTTTGCCAGTCATTATTTTTATAATTTGAACAGAAAGATACCATTACAGAATGTTTCCACATGTTATAAACCAACAAAGAGTGTTCCTAAAAAATTATCATATACTGGGAAAAATATGTCAAATGCCACATCTTCACTTTTCATGACTATACTTGATTAGGAAAACAAAATGATTCACAGCTATTTGTTTAAATGACAGCTACAACCAAGTGGGGCATGAGCTTGATCATGCCTATTGTTCTCTTCAACTTGTCGTATTGTTCTGTTGAATCAAGTGCTACTTATCATAGACAGCTGCAGACAACACTTTAGGCCAGTGACATAGTAATGTGATCTGTTTCTGTTGTTGCATTGTTTCTCTGTGTGGCATGTTTATTTTATGAGACAGAATGTCTGAAACTAGTTGCGAAATTGCAACAGAACTGACTGCTGCTGCTGCTGCTGCTGCTGCAGCCATATTGTGCACGCTGCCCTTCCATGCTCGAGTGTCAATTTGTTACTTTGATCGAGGTATAAATAGCACATGCTACTACAAGTGTACCCTAATGCTAATCATACTTCTAATTTTTCTTGAGTATTGGAAATTATATAATTTTTTTGGTAGGATAGGAGTGAATGCATGGTAGTGTCTTATATCTTCTGCTATAGGTTAAAGGCCAATTTTTGGGGTATAGAGTGCATGGAAAAGCTATTCTTGAGAAATGAAACATTATTATTTGTAGAGGGGGGGGGGGGGGGGGGAAATACCAGAGGGGGGGGGGGGGATAGTTAAGACCGAGAACACTAAGCACACAATCTCTAATAGTGCCTGCCAACACCCATAAAAGCAAGTGGCCAACACCCATAAATGCAAGTGTCACATCAAGTGTGACACGATTACAGTCAGAGATAGTTGGACTTCAATACACCCATTTGTTTTATCTCAGAAATATGTCAATGGACATCTCTATCTTTAACAGCTTTCCGACATTTTTAAGTAGGTGATTAGATAACACGGACAATCTGGCATCCTATGCATTAATGTGATACTGCCATACTGATTTCAGCTGAAGTTTCACTTAAACACTCTGTATATATCACAATGACTCTGTGGTAGCAATATATAATATTGCTGCCATTAAACAGTAGACCATCTGCATTATCATATCAACAGTGTTAATATATTAACATACAGTTACGATCACCTTGAATTACCTGGTAAAAACTATGAAAATTTCTTTCTCCTTTCTGTTGTAAAATTACTCTTGACTTTTCTAATAAGTAATTATTAATGTGGCCTCCCACTGGATCTCCTTTGAAATCAAAGTTTATGTCCATGTACTTTCCAAACCTGGAGGAATTGTCATTCCTGTTCGTTTTTGCATTTCCAAATGCTTCAAGAATTGCATTTGACTGGAGAAGAACATTTTTCACTCTGTAAACAAAACAGGATATAATATACTGTTCACTGACATTTCTAGTTATTGACCAGATACAATATACCAATATAGTATACCTCTCAACTTCCTGCCGACCACCTAAATTGGTCACTGCAGCTATATACTTCATTATTATTTTTGAGGCTTCTGTCTTTCCACTTCCTGACTCACCACTAATAACTATACATGTATCACGTCCCTGTTGCTTCATTTCTTTATGAGCTGCATCTGCTATTGCAAATATATGGGGTGGATTTTCAAAGAATTCTCTTCCTACAATAAAAATCACAAACACTCATTAAAAACAACATAGATTATGTATTACAGACATTCTTTATTATCTTAAGTAGAACTGGTAATTCCAAAAGACCTAGTAAAGCATATGTCACTGCACTCATATTTCACTTCATTTTTTGCATGGTTTTAATTAGTTGTGAATTACTAATTAAAATAGTTCTCACTTATGCTACTACTGGTTACTATTAGTCTACTACAGGTACTCTCATGTTTTTCACACCAGTAATGTTGTCCTCTGTAAAGAAATAACATAAGGACAACACAATAAAAGATTTTATGTCTGAGGGCAACATTGCCACTTTTAATACGATGAAGAAAAACAGATACTGTCTAGATCTTTTTTATGTTTATTTGGATTACCAATTCTGATCTCTGTTACAGGTCATCCTCATACCCAGCATCCAATTACTATGAAGTACAGCTTGTATGCAGAGTGAAGATTCAGGTTTAGGATCTGAAGAAGACTTTTAACAGTGCTCAAAACCATAATCCAAATGACATAAATTTGATGTAGACAATGTGTCTTTCTTTACAGGCAGCCATATTTAAACATTTTCTTCAGGCAGATTTTTGTGTCTCACTTTAGCAGTATTTAGTTTATCAATCAAGATCGAATTCTAATAATTCTGGTATTGTCATACTACCAGTACCTTAGGTGGACTTCAATAAACTAACGCACTCCCATCCTTTTCTCTTTCCTAAGCCTCCTCTTTACTATATGGCTTATTTTATTTTCCTTAGGGACTTTATTATAAAGCAAATTACTTGATAGTTGAACTGCAGTCAAGAAAAGAAGTGGAAGACTTTGGTACAAATATAGGCAGTCAGTATTATTGGCTTTGTCAGTTTTTATCACCACCTACTTCAATGCTGCATCTAAAAGATCTGAAAGCTAAAGCACTCATACCATGAAAAATCAGACTAATGTTTTCCTAAAAAAAGTAAATATAACAAATTAAACAGAAATAGTTTGAAAAAAATAACTTCATTGTCTGTTGTGCCATTTGACCCTACAAAACATTAATAAACTGTCAAACCATCACTCACCAATTAACCCAAAAACATACTGATTACAACTTGTGACTGCCCTAAAAAACTTAACCCAAAAATAGTACTGTGAAAATACTGACTATGTTAGCAAGCAGAACAATTAACAATTGATTACAACTTTACACTATATTATGAGTCACAAATGAAGGCAAGCTGTGCAGAGAGGTGCAGGGTTACTAAATGCACCACTGTAAATTTTTAATGACTGTTTTGCCAAGTGTGTGGAGCTTCTACAGTGTGCTCCTGAGAGATAGTAACATCTGTAATTAGAATGGTGTTATCTGCCTCATACTTGAAGTAAACATGTATTCTGTAAATTATGTCTCACACCTAATTGTGTAGTATTTGTCACTTACGAACAACAGAAGCCACAACAATTTGCAATAAATTTATGAGGAATGATTAATAATTCCTTTGTTAGTGCTCAGAGCACAGTCAGAGTTGTGTGTCATACCTGATGTACAGAGCTTTTCATCCACCTCCATTTGTGAATCCTATAGTTAAATTGCTCTCACTCCATTAAAAACTGTGGAATGAAGCATTTGAACAATGCTACTTCTAAACCATAATGAAACAAACCTTTATACTGAGTGATATATTCTTGCCCATAAATATTCATAGTTCGGTATGGATTGACAGAAATGCACACTTCTCCTATATAGCTGTATATCTTTCCACCTTGAAATCTGGGAAAAAATGAAGGAAAAAAATTAGAAAATGATTTGTGTGGATCCCAGTTAAAACTAAGTATATTAACATAACTAGATTAGACATATTTTTAAGAATAATTCAGAAAGTACCTGTTAATGTTTCTCTCACCTGGATAATCTGAAAAACTTGTTCATAGTGTTCTCTTTATAATCTATCACAACTTTACTCTAAAAATTTACTGTTAAGGAAGGAACCACTCAAACATCTAAATTCTGTACACCTTTTTACGCTGCCAGTAATTTACTACGTACAGTTTCATTCACATATATGTAACAACACTCAATCTAATTGAAAATGAAATCATTTTGCAGAACCAAATCCATGACAATGTGGCCACTAATCCATAAGTCAGATTCCTGTAATACAGTTGAGAGAGGACAAGAACTTTCTAAACATGCATGAGGTTGAGGGCTCCACACCACAGGAAGCGTTAACAAAGCTGCAGAGAGTGCTGATTTTCAAATGACACTTATTTTTAAGCTGGCAAATATATAGCAGTGGCATCATCTAGGTTTCAAATAAAAGTTCCACATAGTGGGATGAATCTGCCCTGTTGAGCAGTTCATTATGAAGGGAAAGTTCTGGACATGGCTGCACAGTTGTACATCAGCAGAAATACATATACACATTTTGGTGGTGGAAAATTGGAAGCCATGGGTCAGAGCTCAGGACTGTGCATTCTTTATGGAACCCCAAAGGAGGTGTTCAGCAACACTCATGGCTAAAAATCTGCAGTACATGTAAATATCATCTGCACATAATGACAGCAAGACCATAGGTGCCATAGCTCTTGCAAGGTTATTGTTCAACTTCTCCTTTTTTCACTTCGAATAGCAGGTTTACTGCATGTTTTGATCTCAGTCCAGCCAGAAAAAATTCCAGTAAGGATCACGATGAGTGCCTCAAACTCCGCTTATACAGTACAGTGTGGATATGGTAATGTCAGCGGGTGTCACAGGACTTCCTTTTTTCAAAGAAGACAGTAATGAGGTGTTGGAGAAGAACAAAAATCATCCTTAGCCAACTCCAGAAGAAATAAGCGGTCAGTTGTGAACTTTCCCTTTTGAAAGCCACAATTGGAGTTGCACGAAAGGCTCATCTCAAGAGACCAACAGAGTTGCTGGAGGCTGTCCCTCATCTGCTAGTTCCTGAGACTGATTGGTCTACAGGTGTCCATCTTATATGAGTTTTTACTCTGTTTCAAGTCGGGAACAATTACACTTTCTCTCAGCTGATTTGGGATCTCATCCTCAATCCAGACACAATTAAAGACCGCAAAAATGTGGTGTGGGCAATCCACAGTTAGATGTAGTAGTATTTGGTAGTAGATTCTATCAGTTCCTGATGCAGTATTGTGCCCAAGGGCCAAAGTCCTGAGGAGTTCTCATTCACTGAAAGAGGGATTATATGGTTCTAGATGTCATGCAGTGAAGACAGGTTGTAATTCTCCACCTGGCTTTTGTGTATATGGAAAGGGAAAGGATAACTGGTAGACGCAAATACTCGAGTGAAGTGTACCATAAGGCATTCTGCAATAACAGTATAGTCACTACAGAAATTTTCATCTAAGATGTTAGCATGAACACTGGTTGCTAATTGGTGGATGTAGATACAATGCAACTTGACACAAATCTGTAAAGAAGAGGTATACGTCCCTATAGTAGTGATATAAGAATATTCCTGGTATTTTATGAGCTAATGTGGCTGAGCTCAGCCCTTTAGAAGCAATAACGTTTCCTACTGATAGGTGACGCTTACGTTGTTGGGGCACACAGCTGTGTTATCTGATGGTCTTGATGATTTCTTGTGTCCACCATGTGACTGATTTCAGATGATATGTTACAGAAGAAAGGGGGATCATTACTGCCACTGCTTTTATATTGGGTAGTTGTATCTTGCAGCACGTCATCAATATTGCCTTGTGGGGTAGCACCTGATGATGCGCCAACAATGAAACATGCCACTAAGCTTTCTTGAGACCCCATTAGGGTAGGTGGTCAGTCGGGTGTCGGTGCTGAAGGGAAATGACAATCACGAAAAGATCACTCTCCCAGATGTCTTAATACATGCTTGTTGAAGTAAAAAGGGAGGAGGCTAGAGCCACAGATCGAGACACTGATGGCTGAATACGTCATGTACTACTTCACAATTGGCTTCCCACTGCAGCGATAGATAATTAGTTTTACTTTTTCAGGTAATACATTCTCTTTGAAAGAGAAAACAAAAGCAGCAGTAATCATTCTGTTATCTCTCAGCTACATTGTATATGACATTATTCCAGCTTTGTGTGCAGTTCATCTGCAATATGATGTCGTGAAGGAAACAGGGATTGTTGAAGCTTTTGTAAGGAGTGATGGTGACATAAATATTCACAGGAGAGGAATGACTGACTTGAGATTGCTTTTAACGAGGCAACAGTTGGTTTGCATTATACTGATTGATATTAAATCTCCAAATTTAACCTCAATATGCTCGACAAATATTGACAGTTTTAGGTCAAAAAGGACTTGCCATTAGTTTAGGTACAAAGTAGTTTCTGAGGGTAGTTCTTCTCACTATTTCTTTTGAATCTACTTTCCTCCCATTGTGTAGCCAAAAAGAGAAAAACTTAGTGTCATCCCTTTCAGTGATGAAACAGTCTACTCTCTTCAGTGAGACTGCAGAGATTTTGCCACCACCAGATTGGGGAAGTCTGACTCACTTCACTTCAAATCACCTACCGTAGTGCCTCCTACTCCAACTGGGAGGTCTCATGCTGCAGACTCAACAGTCAAACATGCCTTGGCACGCATGAGGAGTTACCAGCTCTGGCACCAACAGTGTGTTCCCTGCATTGTTAAGAGGCCTGTAATAATGCAGGAACTTGATAAGAACCAACCCCCCCTTTCCCTTCCTCAGCCCCACCACAATGGATTGGCTATTGTATTATGTTACATGCACCTAATGCCAACAGCTCTGCCGTGGTGGTAACATCAGTTCCCGTCAGATCACCAAAGATTAAGCACTGTCAGTCAGGACTAGAACTTGGATGGGTGACCATCCGGTCTGCCGAGCGCTGTTGGCAAGCGGGGTGCACTCAGCCCTTGTGAGCCAAACTGAGGAGCTACTTGATTGAGAAGGAGCAGCTCTGGTCTTGTAAACTGACAAAACGGCCGGGAGAGCAGTATGCAGACCAGCTGACCAGTGCCCCTCCATATCCGCATGCTGCGATGCCCTTGGGCTGCGGATGACACGGCAGCCAGTCGGCACTATTGGAACATAATGGCCTGTTCCGACATAGTGTTTTTCTTTCTTCCCCCCCCCAATGTGATCCACTCTCACAAGAGACGCATAAGGTAGAATTCGACAGTGGACGCCACACGTACCTGGTTAAGGGACATTCCCTACACTTCCCATGCTACAGTAAAATTTTGAAATAATAAAAATCAAACCTGGAAGCAGGGATGAAACGTGTTAGCTGAAATGAGGTGATCTGCTTTCAGTTTATAAACATCACCTGGTGAGATTCCAAAATTTTCAACGCCATCGAGAAAAGGATTACAAGCAACTGAGATTTCTGCATTATAATGGCATATCTCTTCTTGTTTGATAAAGTTTTCTTTCAATCAGTTCAAATATTCAAGTTAGGGAAGAGAATAAATCTGCTATCAAGTATAAGTTGGAACACAATTTCAGGTCCCAAGTGATGAATCTTTGCCATTGCAAATGCCGATATGTGACATAGTGTACTTTCCAGGTGAAAACAATATGCTTGGATGCTAATCTTGTTTTCTTTTTTTTTTTTCTCCCAATAAACTCCCATTAAATATGATACAATGTGGCATAATTTTGTTTTTGTATTTACGCAGATATGATTAATTCATGAGAATTCCAAAAACCAGCAGTCATTATCTTTCAGTCCACTCTCTTCGGTGAACTATCTCAAATATTTGTTGATGGCTTTGGTTGTTCCTTGGATACAAGAATGCAATGATGGATCCAAATTTTATTCAGAAGGAAGGAAGGAAAAATAGATTAAGGTTGGAGACTGATCAAAAGCACAGTGGGAAGGAAATTGGCCTTGTCCTTCCCAAGGAACCATCCCAGCATACGCTCCATCAAGGGTTATGAATCTGCAAAAGAAAAGTACTGTGGATTGCATGCCAGATTCAGATTCTGTGTTTTATATTCCTGGGCATTGCAATTGGAATACTTTGTGCAGGCGTGGATATTCAAGTGTGTGTGTGTGTGTGTGTGTGTGTATATATATATATATATCACACGCACAAATCAAGTAGTTATTCATTTCTTTCAAGTGTCAACAGTAAGAGTTATATTGTGGACTTACACTTTGTGATCTTCTATTAGCATGTCATTAATTTTTTAAGTGCTTTCCTACGTGAAAAGCACAACTTCTGTGAGCATGTTAATTAATTGAGAAATAAGATAGTTGCTTAGCAGAATACAGTCTCCATGAACCTAATTAAATTAAATTTTTACGTATGGTGCAGTCAAACTCAACTGGGATATGGTTTTCCAGTACGAAATTGTCACTCTGCACTCAGAGTTATGGTTTCTTACTTTGTGAGATGATCTGTGACAGAATGATGTGGTGTAAATGAACTGTACCCCAGTAATGAGAATAATTCTGAAGTCTCTCTCTCTCTCTTTCCATTGCCAAAATGAAAAGGGATGTCTTGTCATTAAATGTCTATGTATCAGACTCCATTAAAGCACGGTTTACTGCTCTAGAGGGGAGTCCCACAAGTGGGTAAAGTTGGTAAGGTACACTTTCAGTGAAAATAAATTGATCCAAAATAATTGCAACACTCCATAACTGGCACATGTAGTGTTGTTTTATCCCCAGGAAACCTATTTGTAGGTATCCTTCTGACCAGGGGAAAAGGAGGTAAATATAAACCAGAACTCTTGGTGCACTTCAGTTAAGCTCGAGAATGGAAAAGTGAAGGCTTGTGTGGACTGTTCGTCTGTTGACATGTCTCTGAAGGTCATTAAAAGCTTAGACAAGGCCTGGCCAAACAGTGTTCCATGAGTGCTTCTGCCTAGCACTCTGGGTGCATGTGGGGCTGAGGGGTGAGGAGGAACAGGAAAATGAAGTCTGCTGCCGAACATCGCTAGTGCGAGCTGGTTGGCTTGCCAAGATTTGCTAACAATACCAACTGCTAAACAATATTTGTGTTCTGCATTAAGAATACCACAGGTCTATGCACTTGTCCAAAAAAAAGTGGAGAGGCCACATCATTCAATGTTAAATGGGAATTGCTTTGCTTTTTCTATAGTTCAGACATCACATGAAGTGCTTCACATTCCATCACACTATTATGAGCTGGGAAAACATTCACTACAACATCACTATAACAACAGCCACAAAGACAGTATGGGGAAAAAACTTGAGTTAATCGTAAACAGAGCAGCGACAATATCTTTTATGGTCACCCTCACCCGTTATTTAATTTCACCAAGTCTTTTAATGCAAGGATAGAATTATTTGGTGACAGCCATGGCAAACAAGATTAATATTGTCAAACAGAAGTTAATGCTATGGAAAAATGAGCTTCAAGTTCACAACCTGGAAAATTTCAGGGAACTAAAGGCAGTCATTTGTGGACATGACTGATTACGTTTCAATAATTGAAGCATCTCATCACGAATTCTCTGAAAGATTCCAAGACTTTGGAAACTGAAGACTGATTTTGATTTATTTGTCAGACAGTTCTTGCTTTTTGTTGCTGATGTACTGCCTCATTTACCATCAACTTGAGCTGATAGACATACAGAGCAGTACCCAGCTCCATGACTTGTTTGTCCAATCGTGGAATTTACAAGACTCTTCTAAAATTCACACCAAGAGCAATATCCTCAATTGCACAGACAAGTCACTAAAGTTATTCCAATGTATGTTTCAACAGGTGTGCCCCCCCCCCCCCCCCAATTATGAAACTGAGAAACTCCACCAACATTTGGGTTTAATAGATTTTATTCTGCATAACACCATATGTTTGGACTATCACAAACCATAGTTGCAGTTTATTACACATTCTAAAATTGACATATGTATAAATTTATAAATAATACAACTTAATTTACATGATGATGGCATCTTCTTGGGTAAAATATTCTGGAATTTCGTCCCCCTTTTGGATCTTCGGGTGGGGACTACTCAGGAGGATGCCATCATTAGGAGAAACAAAACTGGCATTCTATGGATTCGAGCAAGGAATGTTAGATCCCTTAATTGGGCAGGTGTGTTGCAGAAGCAACAGGACTTCTGGTCAGTTGAATACAGGGTTATAAATACGGAGTCAAACAGGGATAATGCAAGCCTGGGTTTAATAACGAATAAGAAATTAGGAAAATGGGTAACCTACTATGAGCAGCATAGTCAATGCATTATCGTAGTCAAGACAGATACGAAGTATGCCTAGCATGGAATTACAAGTTTACATCCAAAATAACTCTGCAGATGATGAAGATGTTGAAGAAATTTATGATGAGATAAAAGAAATTATTCACATAGTTCAAGGAGACAAAAATTTGATTGGGGTGGGGAACTGGAATTTGATAGTAGGAAAAGGAAGACAGGGAAGAATAGTAGGTAACTATGGACTTGGAGCTAACACTTGGTTTAAGAATCATGAAATAAAACTGTATATGTGACAGAGACTTGGAGACACTGGAACGTTTCAGATTGATTACATAATAGTAAGATGGAGATTTCAGAACCAGAATTTAAATTGTAAGACATTTACAGGGGCAGATGTGCGCTCTGACGACAATTTACTGGTTATGAACTTTGGATTAAAACTGAAGATACTGAAAAAGACCAGGAAATAAGGAGATGAGAACTGGATAAGCTGAAAGAACTAAAGGTTGTTGAGAGGTTCAGAGGGAGCATTAGGCTACAGTTGACTAGAACAGGGGAAAGGAATACAGCAGCAGATAAGTAGATGAAATAGTGACGCCAGCAGAGGATCAAGTGGGTAAAAAGATGAGGGCTAGTAGAAATTCTTGCGCAACACAAGAGATATTGATTTTAATTGATGAAAGGAAAAAATAGAAAAATGCAGAACACAAAGTAGGCAAAAGGGAATACAAATGTCTAAAAAATGAGATTGACAAGAAGTGCTAATTGATTAAGCAAGAATGGCTAGAGGAACAAATGTAAGAGAAGCACATATCATTAGGGGAAAGACAGATACCACCTACACGACAATTAAAGATACCTTTAAAAAAAAAAAAAAAAAAACCACCTGTGTGAATATCATGAGCTCAGATGGAAAAGCAGTTCCAAGCAAAGAAGGGAAAGCAGAGATACGGAAGAAGTATATAGAGGGTCTGGAGAAGGGAGATGTACTTGAGGGCAATATAATGGAAATGGAAGAGGACATACATGCAGACTAGTTGGGAGACATGGTACTGTGTGAAGAGTTTGACAGAGCACTGAAAGATCTAAGTCGAAAGGAGGCCCCAAGAGAAGATGATATTCCATCAGAACTACTGATAGCCTTGAAAGAGCCAGCTATGATATAACTCTTCCATCTGGTGTGCAAGATGTATGAGGCAGATGAAATACCCTCAGACTTCAAGAAGAATATAATAATTCCATTTCCAAAGAAAGAAGGTGGTGACATGTGAAAATACTGCACTATCAGTTTAATAAGTCATGGATTTTGAGACATCAAGGGCTCACCAGTACTGGAGGGAAGTATTTAGTTTGCTTTGTTTTGCTTTAGGGTGCAAAAAACAACTGGGGTCATACACGCCCAAGTCAAAACTATAGAACACCAACAAAAAGAGGAGTTAAACGACTATTCGTCAGCCCAAACTGACAGAACAGAAGACAGCTAAAAACAGGCGTGTGAAAAAAGTGCTAAAAAAGACACCATACAGAAATGGAGGTCCAAAGCTAAAAATTAAATGGCCTTCGCCATATTGCTGCAGCACATAAAAAGTAAAATCCAGTCGATAGCCCACATGTCATTTACTAAACCAGCTGATAAATCAGACAGCAAACCCAATTTGGAGCAAATGGTTAAAAGAAGGGCATTCCATCAGGAAGTGACGGAGAGTTAAAATGTGGGTGCAATGTGTACGAAGTGGTGGATAGGGCCACATAGCAAATGACGATGGGTAAAAAGACAGTGCCCAATATGCAGCCAAGTTAAAATAATCTCCTCCCAGTGGGAGAGCCAAGAGGTGGTCATCCAAGGCACTGGGAGAGGCTTAATAATTGACTGATTGATTGATTGAGAGGGGTATGGGACCAAACGGCGAGGTCATCAGTACCGCAATTCCAAAGTGAGTTACAGAAGAAAGAGGGTCTGCTAAAAGTGGATGGATTCGGTCAGGGGAGACAAATTATAACATAATGAACATGAAACACACACAGTACAAGCATAAAAGCTGAGACCAAATCTAAAAACTGGAAAAAAGGGGGGGGGGGGGTGGTCATGGGGCACAGACTGCGAAGACTCCAAAAGAAGTCCCAACCACAACCAACCCGCCCCTGCTCCAAAACTACAGGAGAACTTTGTATTTGGAAATAAAAACCACTTTCACGGAGGAAACCGAGGACCAGGCCAACCATCCGTGGATCGTCTGCTAATATTAAATTTAAGGGAGCAGGAAGACTATACTTAACATGAAGGACCAAAAGAAGGGGACATGCCACCAATATGTGAGATATCGTCAGTCTGGCACCACAACCACATTGTGGGGGTGGGTCATAACGTAGGAGGAAACAGTGGGTGAGCCAGGTATTACCAATGCGTAAATGGCATAAAACAGTGGACTCCATATGAGAGGAGTGGAAAGAAGGGCGCCAAACTGCAGTTGACTCCTTGATTGTGCAGAGTTTATTATTATGAGCAGTAGCACTCCAGATGGCATTCCACTGTTGGGCAAAGGGAGATTTAACATAGATCTGCATACCCACAGATGGAATCATGAAAGAAAATGGAGGTCAAGTATCTGCTTCTCTAGCCAAATGGTCAGCCAATTCATTCCTTGGGATGCCCACATGACTTGGGACCCGGAGAAAGACGACTGGACAGGCGGCACGCTCATGGGCAGAGAGAAGGTCATGGATAGCAGAGACCAAATAGTGACGAGAGTAGCATTGATCAACAGTCTGCTCATGGAGTTGGAAAAAATTAAAACACCGTGAAAGGAGGCCTGAGAAAAAAAGGAGGGCCCTGTGAATGGCTAGAAGCTCTTCTGTGAACACACTACATGATCCTGGCAACGAATGGTGCTCAAAGCCAGTAGGAGATGTGAAAGCATATCCCACCTTATCAGTAGTCACAGAACCATCAGTGTAAAAGATGGTGGCACCCTGCAAGGATGGCACATACAAGACACTGGTAAACCATAGGAGCAAAAGAGAACTTAGGACCCCGGAATAGATCAGTCCTAATCCTTGGTCTAGGCACCATCCAAGAGGGGCGGGGGGGGGGGGGGGGGGGGAGTTATGGGAGGAAAGACATGGGGTGCAGTCTAGTGAGTGCAGATGGAGATCCCAACAGAGGGTAGTGAGATATATGTCAACCGGCAATCCTACCCATGGGCGGGTGTTAGGAGGGAGACATTACTCATTGGCGAAGAGCACAGGGTACATAGATACATAGAATGGTCAGGGAATTGGCGTATGGCAATTGCGTACAAGACAAGGAGTTGGCTCTGTCGGATGTGTAGAGGGGGAATACTGCTCACGTGAGGAGACTATCAACAGGACTAGTGCGAAAGGCACCAGTAGCCAGATGCACCCCACAATGATGGACAGGGTCAACAAGTTTCAAAGTGAGAGGAACTGCTGAGCCATAAACCTGACTACTATAACCCAGTCTGGACAAGACCACAGCATGGTAAATATGTAGAAGAGTGGAGCGGTCTGCACCCCACGATGTGTGGGCCAGGAGGTGGAGAGCATTAAGCTTCCACATGCATGTAGTCTTTAGGTGGCACGTGTTGGACAGCCATGTCAGCTTGTTACCAAAAATAAGGCCAAAGAAATGGGATTTGCTACATCAAGGAGCTGGTTGCCTTAATAAAATTTTGGATCATGGGTCAACAGCAAAAATGCATAACCCGCGTTTTGGAGGGAAAAAACTGGAAGCCATGGGTGGTGGCCCTCGCAGAGGCCCGTTGGATGGCGCCTTGGAGCTGGCGCTCAGCAGATGCTACACAGTGGGAACTGCACCAGATGCAAAAATCATCAACATACAACACCAGGGTAACCAGAGGCCCAACAGAAGTCACAAGCCCATTGATGGCAATGAGGAAGAGTGTGACACTTAGCACAGAATCCAGTGGGATACCATTCTCCTGAATCTGAGGGGCACTGAGGGAAGTGCGAACTTGAACCCGGCAGAGCTGGTAAGATAAAAACTCATGGATAAAACTCGGAAGGGGACCACGGAAGCCCCACACATGGAGGGTAACTAAAATGTGATGGCACCAAGCCATGTCATACTCCTTATGTAGATCAAAGAAAACTGCGACACGGTGCTGGCAGTGAGTAAAAGCCTGTCAGATGGCTGATTCCAATCAGAATAAATGGTCAGTTGGAGATCACCCTGCCCGGAAGCCACACTGATACGGTGACAAAAGGCCCTGAGATTCGAGTACCCAACATAATCTGAAGCTGACCATCCTTTCGAGCAGTTTACATACAAAGTACATTCGTAAGGCTAATGGGGCGGCAGCTGTCAAGAGACGTTGGGTTTTTCCCAGGATCAAGGATGGGGATAACTATACTGTCTTGCCATTGTGACAGAAAAGCACCTGTGAGCCAGGTGTGGTTGAAGACCCTGAGGAGCTGTTGCTTCGGGGGAACGTCCAAGTGTTGGATCATCTGATTGTGAATGGAATCCGGGCCTGTGGCTATGTCTCATGAAGAGCTAAGAGCCTGCACCAATTCCCATTCAGTGAGAGGTGCATTATAGGGCTCAACATGGTGTGGGATGAAATGGAGGGGAGAGGGGGTCTGTTCAACTCTGCGTTTCTGCTGGAGAAAGGTAGGAGGATAGGAAGTGGACGATGATGCCATCACAAAGTGTGTCACAAGGTTTTCTCCAAGGACCAATAGATCAGTGCACAGAGCACCTTGGAGGTTCAGACCCTGGACAGTTGACTGTTGCTGGCAGTCCAGGACACTACGGAGCTTTGACCAAACCTGTGATGAAGAGGCATACGTCCCCAGGGAGGAAACATAGAGCTCCCAGCTTTCGTTTTCACTCCGCTTAATAAAGTAACAAGCCTTAGCACGGAGGTTGGTCTGGGAAGGGTGTCGCTTAAATCACCGCAGCGCTCGTTGGCGGTCCTGGGCAGCGACTGTGATGTCCTAGGTCCACCACGGCTCCAGCCGAAGGTGAGGGGGCCCTGTGGATAGAGGGACAGCAGTGCCAGCAGCATGAAGAAGAGCAGCAGAGATGCCTTGCATGACCACATCAATGGAATTCAAGAGGAAGGTGTCAAAGTGGACAGCAGACATGTATAAAGGCCAATTGGCCCTGCAGAATGCCCCTGGTGGCAGCAGGGAAACGATAGTATCACTAGAAAGTCGTCACTGGCACAAAGGTCATTGTGGGATGACCAATGAATGGAACCCATGAGCGCAGGGGAGGAGATCATGAGATCAATAGCAGAGAAGGTGCCATGAGCGGCACTGAAGTGGGTAGGAGAACCATTGTTGAGGAGCACTAATCGAGGTCCATGATAATTTGGTCGAATAGGATACCCCTACCCATTGAAGTGACACTCTCCCACAGTGGATGGTGGGCACTGAAGTCGCCAAGGAGGAGAATGGGGGCAGGACTTGCTGGATTAAGGTAGATAGTGCAACATAAGCAAGTGGCCTACCTGCAGGGAGGCAGACATTGCAAATGGTGATTGCCAGAGTCATTTGCACTCTAAACGCTATCACTTCCAAGGTGGTATGTAGGGGGATCCAGTCACTAATGACATCAGAGTGGACCAAAGTGCAGACCTCACCAGATGCTATCCCGGGGTCAGCATGGTTTCCCGACAGAACGCCCGATAACTACGTATAGTTGGAGAGTGGTCATCACGGAAATGCGTTTCTTGAAGAATGAGACAGAATGCAGAATAAGAGGAGACAAGATGTTGCATTTACTGTAGGTGACGATAGTATTCATTGCAGTTCCACTGGATGATCGTGTGGCACGATTTCAAGGTAGACATGGAGAAGCTGAGGAGGTGGTCAGGTCACTTGGTCAGTAGTTGTCACTGACAAGGTTGCGGTGACAACCATAAATAAGATGTCAGACTCAGGTTGTGAGGGGGGAGATAGCACCTTCAGGGGCACCAGGGGCACCTTGCCATGGGATTTATGTTTCTTCTTCTTCTTCTTCTTCTTCTTCTTCTTCTTCTCTTTCTGAGATGGAGGAGGGCAGGGCACAGGCAGAGTACAGGCTTCTGCAAGACCGGGAACTGAAAGAGAGCGGGCGACCTCGGGTTCAAAATGGCTCTAAGCACTATGGGACTTAACATCTGAGGTCATCAGTCCCCTAGACTTAGAACTACTTAAACCTAACTACCCTAAAGACATCACACACATTCATGCCCGAGGCAGGATTCGAACCTGTGACCACAGCAGCAGCGTGGTTCCAGATTGAAGCGCCTAGAACCGCTTGTCATAGCGGCTGGCGCGACCTCGGGGCACACAGATTGTACGGGTGGTGAGAGTCTTCTGGCCTGAGAGACGCCGGGGAGAGGGGTCCTGGGAGGGAGCCCAATGACCGGCTGATGCCGAAGAAGGGGGCACTTCTTCGGCCGGGGAGAGGGTGCGGCTCCCTGATGGGAGGTCATGGGAATGGCAGGGTGGAGGGAAGAGTATGATGGGGCTGGAGTAAGAAAGAGGGAGAGGTAGGGGGAGTTGACACAAACAGGTGGCTAACACGGGGGGGGGGGGGGGGGGGGGGGGGGGGGGCGCCTTCACTCATGGACTGGCTGGGCATAGTCACCACACAAAGGGTATGCCGTACAGCAGGAAGACATTTGCCCAAAACGCAAGCACCGAAAGCACCGCATAGGGGGAGGGATGTATGGCTTCATGTCACATCTGTAGCATATAACTTTGACCTTCTCTGGGAGGGTATCCACTCCAAAAGCCAGAATGAAGGCACCAATATCGGTGCAGTGCTCTTTGCAACCCTTCTGCACACGTCGAAAAAAATGAACCCCACACCGCTCCAGATTAGCTCGGAGTTCCTCATCAGTTTGCAGGATGAGGTCCCTATGAAAAATTACTCACTGGGCCATATTCAGAGATTGGTGAGGAATGATAGACACTGGGAGATTACTAAGACGATCACAAGCATAAAGAGCTGCAGACTGGGTAGCAAAAGAAGCTTTGATCAAAAGGGAGCCCAAATATATCTTACTAATAGACCCCACTTCACCAAACTTGTCCTCGATATTTTCCACGAAAAACAATGGCTTTGTGGCGGTGAATGTGTCCCCATCTGTCCTAATACAGAAGAGGTAAAGGGGAAAGGATTTCAACCCAAGACGGCGAGCCTGGCCCTCCTCCCATGGAGCAGCCAAGGAAGGGAAGGTTGTCAGGTCATACGAGGCAGCATTCAAGGATCCTTCATTCGAAGAGACGGCTGTCTGAGAATGGCCAGATTTTTGCAGCTTGATACGCTTCATGCGCCAAGCGTCCACCCTGATAGCACCCACTCCAACCAGAGGCGCCACCCAGCCACAGCAAGGGCCGTCTGGTGCGGTGGCCATTACCGGGAGTTCCAATGCTCCAAGAAGATGAGCAACCACTCCTTGGGATACATGGAGAGGGAACAGCTCAGGTATCAGTAGTGTGATTCCTGAGTTCTCAGGGGGCTCAGCCATATGGGTACATAACAGCCCCACCACACGGACTGGCTACACGTGCTGATGACCTAGCAGGGTGGAAGGGGGCTACAGTGGGGAAGGGTGAGGGGAAGGGAGGGGGGAGAGGAATCCACACCATAGATGCTAGGGAGGAAGTTCTTCCCCATATGGCTCACACTAAAAAGTGGAAGTTTTGAAACGGAGGTCAAACCTCAAGTGGGAACTGAAACACCAAAAGGGTGAAAGAACAGGCAAAAGGAACAAAACTGCAACCAATACTGGAAACCAGGTGGATAGCCAGGTCAACATAAGTCAGAACACAGAGAGAGGGGAAGGAGGTGGCACCGGGGAAGGAGTGGGGTTAGGGAGGGAGGGGGCAGTGGGAAGGAAATACAGTCAGGGAATGAAGAATGGGCCACTATAGCTCAGGGCCACGTGTGCGCCATGCACAAACTCACGAAAGAACAGTGAGCCCCCTGGGTGGGAGAGGCTTCATAAGCCAAAGCTTATTCCAGTGAAGGGGGGACCATGAGGCAATGCCAAAGGGACACCACCTCCTGACAGACGGCAATGCAGAGATCATCAGAGGGAATATAGGTACTCGCAGGCTGAGGTACGAGGACTGCAGCATTGGCAGCAGTGTCAGCAGCCTCATTTTCTGGCAGACCAACATGACCAGGAACCCACAGAAACATGATACTGGCTCCATCAGGAGTGAGCAAGTTACAGTTTTCCTGGATCCGCTGCACTACGGGATGGGCAGTGTACAGTGCAAATAAACTTTGAAGGGCACTAAATGAGTTTGAGAAGAGGGCACAATCGAAAAGGATGTGTTGCCAGATGTGCTCTGCGGCCTGATACAAGGCGAAGAGCTTGGCTGTAAATACTGCGGGATGTGCCGGAAGCCGATATTGAAAGACACGGGTGACAATGACGAAGGCACACCAGACCCCAAGGTCAGTCCGAGAGCCATTGGTGTATAAAAAGGTACTATCGCAAAGTACCATGCGAAGGTCATGAAACTGAAGGCGATAGACCGAGGCTGGAGTAGTGTCTTTAGGAAGCAAATGAAGGCCAAGGTTAACATGGGCAACTTCATGAAGCCAAGGTGGTTAAGGGTTCGCACCCACTGGAAAAGTTGCAGGCAGTGTGAAGTTAAGCTGCCATAGCAAGCGGACTCCAGGAGGTAACAGAAGAGGAATGAGCCCCATACCGACGATCAAAGGAAGCGTCAAAGAAAGAGGCATAGGAGGGGTGGCCACGCTTGGCAGACAAACGGCATGCATACCTACTGAGGAGAAAATCACAGCTGTAGAAGAGTTGTAATTCAGCAGCTTTAGCATACAAACTCTCAACTGGGCTGGTGCAAAAAGGTGCCAGTGGCCAAATGGATGCCACAATGGTGGATAGTGTTGAGACAGCATAAGAGGGATGGGTGTGCAGACACCTGAACAAAGCACCCATAGTCGAGTTTTGAACATACAAGGGAGCGGTACAAATGGAGGAGGGTGGTCCGATCAGCACCCCAGGAAGTACCACTGAGGACACGTAGGCTCCCAGGTAAGACATATGGGAGGACTAAGAGAATTTCCTATCAAGCATGAGCCCGAAGAATTTTGTAGTTCCAATTAACAGAAGGGCAACAGGCCCAAGATGTGCAAATGATGGGAGAAACCGTTTGCACTGCCAGAAATTCATAGATGCGATTTTTTCAGTGGAAAAGCGAAAGCCATTGTCGATGCTGCAGGAGTAAAGACGATCAAGACTTCACTGAAGATGCCGTTAAGTGAGACAGGTCCATGGAGAACTGCAATAGATGGCAAAATCATCAACAAAAAAGGAGCTGGAGATGCCCGGCGGGAGACAGGCCATTATAGGGTTACAGCAAAGAGGATGATGCTCAGGATAGAACCCTGAGGCCCACCATTTTTCTGGATAAAGGTGTCCGACAAGGCAGAACCCACATGTACCCTGAAAACTCAGTCTTGTAAAAATGCCCAAATTAAACAGGGCAGGCGCCCACAGAAGCCCCACGCGTAAAGAGGACAGAGAATACCAGTTCTCCAGCAGGTGTCTTAGGCCTTCTCCAAATCGAAAAACACGGCCAGAGTACGGGATGTTCGCAGGAAACTATTCATGATATGGATGGACAAAGTAAGGAGATGGTCAACTGCAGAACATCGTGCTCGAAATCCACCATGTGCATTCGTTAGTAAATGGTGAGACTCAAGCCACCACGCCAGACAGGCATGAATCATGCATTCCATCACCTTGCAAACACAGTTGATAAGAGAGATGGGGCGGTAGATAGAAGGAAAATTTTGTCCTACCGGGCTCAGGTATGGGTATAACTGTGGCTTCACACCAGCGTCCACGAAATGTGCCCTCTGCCCAGATGCAGTTGTACATGTTAAGCAGAAAGGGCTTGCCCGCAAGAGAAAGGTGCTGCAACATCTGAATGTGGATGGCATCTAGCCCTGGGGCGGAGGATCGAGATGAACCGAGACCATGATCTAGCTCCCTCATAGAAAAGGCGGCATTGTAGTACTCACAATTAGGAGAAGAGAAGGGTATCACCCCGAGATTCCTCCACTTGTTTCCAATGGAGGAAGGCAGGGTGACAGTGGGAAGAACTCAAAACTTCCACAAAATGGCAGCCCAAGGTGTTTGAGATAGCAATAGGGTCTACGATGACATCGTCAGCTACTGTCAGGAGAGAAATTGAGAAATGTATCTTAGTTCCAGAAAGCTGTCAGTGGTTGGCCCACACGACAGAGGAAGGTGTGGAACTGTTAAAAGAACTGGTGAATGAAATCCAGCTAGCTCTTTTGTTATCCTGAAGAACGCAACGACACTTTTCACGCATCTGTTTATAATTAATGCAGTTTGCTAGTGTAGGGTGGTGGTTAAAAATGCGGACAGCACGTCTCCATGCGCTAATTGCATCACGGCATGCCTCAGTTCACCAAGGGACTGGGACACCACATGGTAAAGAGGAAATGTGGGGGATTGAACGTTTGACAGCAGTAAGGATCATGTTTGTGAGGTATTCTACCTGATCATCACAACTGGGGAAATCTTGTTCTCTGATGGTCGCCTGGGAGGAGTAAAGCTGCCAATCAGCCTTAGTAAACTGCCACTTAGGCGTGCACGCAGATGGGGTAGGAATCAGTAAACGGATAACACAGGAAATGGTCGCTCAAGTAGGTGTCAGAAAGAACGGACGACGAGAGACAAACTGGACAAAGCAAAAGGAGAGGTCCAAATAGGAATAGGTGTGCAAGGAGTCGGAAAGGAAAGTGGGTGCTCCAGTGTTACAGCAGAAGAGGTTAAATTGGGCACCTCTCTGACAGGTCCTGGGAGAACCCCAAAGGGGATGATGTGCATTAAAGTCACCGAGTAGCAAAAATGGGGGAGGTGGCTGCCCAATAAATTGAAGGAAGTCTGCCCTGGTGACAGAGATTGACAGAGGGACATATATGGTACAGAGGGAAAAAGTCAGGTGGGGAAGGAAAAGGCGAACTGCAACAGCTTGAAGATTGGTAGTTAAGGAGATGGCTTGACTATGAATGTCATCCTGTATGAGCAGCATGACGTCCCCATGAGATGGATTGCTGGCTTCAGCGGGAAGGTCAAAGCGAATCGGTAAGAAATGTGAAAGCTCAAAGTGGTCGTGAGGGTGCAATTTCGTTCCCTGAAGGCAGAGTACAAGGGGATGATGCGATGCTAAAAGCAACCATACATCCTCTTTGTGGGACCGAAGGCTGCAAATGTTTCATTGGGTGAAAGCCATGGTGAGGAAGAGATGTAGGGGTGTCACCTCACCGGCTGCCGAGTTACAGCTAGGGAAGAGGCACTACTACTGGGCACAGCAGCAGGAGGATCTTGCTCCATGGGGTCCACAGAAGCATCAGCTTGCTTGTGCGGGTGGTCTGTGGAGTCCAACACTGAAAAACGGTTGTTGGTGTGCACTGGCAACACGGAGGCTGGGTGGGCTACAGTATCACGTGGCAACACCATGAAGAGGATCTTTGAGGTGGTGAAGGAAAAGACCGTTTGCCTCTGGTGGACCTCTTTGAGCCTTTCCAGTTAGATGAAGACTCTGGTGTTGTTTGGCTGGAGGGGTGGAGGACGTCTTCACTGGAGTACTACTCCTGTCCTTTCTGGCCTACCAGTTGTGTAGCTGGTGGCTTTGCCCCTTGAGGCGAGAGTTTGACGGCTTGTTGCACAGCTGGACGGGGTGGGGTGGGGTGGGGTGGGGTGGGGTGGGGTGGGGGGATGGGGATGCTACATTGACACTGGGAAACTTCACAGCCTCAGAGCTGAATTGAAGATTGCATGTCTGCATGGTCATGTCCTTCATCAAGTGAGGGGTAAGAAGAACAGAACTATAGGTACCACAGACGGGAGAACGTAGGGTTTGCGACTAGCCAGTAACTTGCGAGGGATAAGGCACCTTTTCCTTCACCCGGATCTCTCGTACAGCCCGCTCATCAAGATACACCGGACAATCCCGAGAGGCGGTGGCATGGCTGCCACTGCAGTTGATACAGCGGGGAGAAGGAGGTGCGCATCCCTACCACACATGACACATTTGGCTGGGTGTCGACAAGACGTTCTAGTGTGGTTGAAACGATGACAATGGTAGCAGCGCATTGGGTTCGGAATGTACGGCTGGATAGTGATAATTTCATAGCCTGCTTTGAGCTTGGATGGAAGCACCACTCTATCAAAGGTGAGAAAGAGAGTGCAGGTTGGCACTTAGGAGGAATCTACCTTTTTCATTACACAATGGACAGCAATGACATCCTGATCAGAGAGGTAAACTGGATTTTGGCCTTGGTTAGACCATCGAGCAGCCTGGTGTAAATTACACCACGGGAAGAATTCAAAGTTCTGTGGGCTTCGACACGAACAGGGTAACCGTGGAGAAGCGAGGCAGCAAGCAGTTGTTGTGCTTGAGAATCAGAAGTGGTCTCCAAAAGCAAAGTGCAATTCTATAAACGAGAGCAGGATTTCATAGGGCAAGCAATTGCATCTACACCTTTCTGAATAACAAACGGACTTACCGTGGTGACGGACTGATCATTTTCAGTACGTGAGGCCATGAGGAACTGTGGTGCAGTGGGAAGGGTCTTTGAATCATTAGCCTCATTACATTTAAGTTTTGTAGACATTGAGTGGGAAGATGACCGACTCATCGTAGGAAAATCCCCCATGATTGCCAGCTTCTCCGATGGCGTTCTCCTTCCAACTGGGGGTCCCCTTCACTAGACGGTGCACCCGCCTTAGGTGATTGTTCACACCTCAGGTCACACTTCCCGAACACCTGACAGAGGGACCAAGTGGCAATTTGGGAAGGTTACAGCTCAGGCAATCACCCCTCCCTGGCCTGACCTGTATTCTTCCGCATTTGCTTGTATCTCATTGGATTTCATTTCACGTAGCCAAGCTGTGACCAGTACAGTCAAGTACGATCTTAAGGATATGTTTTATGCTGTGTTAATGCACATAGACAGAGTGATAATGTGTGGGACAACAGCTTTACCGGTGCATTAAACTTGGACAGCACTGGCCAACCAGCGGTCCAATTAGCCTACAATGATGTGAGCAGCTGCAGTTGAGACTTAAAAGGAATGGGCAAAGAAACAATATAGCCTCAAACACCATTTAATTTTTAAAGAGAATGAAATAATATTTATCAAAACTCCAGCACGCTTTTTATGTGAACAGGCTGAAAGCTTAAAATGCTATCATTCTCACCTGACACAGTATTCTAATTACAAACAAAATTGACGAAAATTCCCAACTTAAACACAGGGTAATGTTTTTGAGCGAGCTATGAGAGATGCAAAAACATACTGCAGGGATTTCATCATACAGTTGAATACTGAAGCCACTGGCGGTATTAATTACAGTCAGTCATCTGGTAATCTCAGAGCTCCTTCCTTATCTGAATCAGAGAAATACTTTTCAAAATTGGAACCGTCATCTGCAACATTGATAAAGAGTCGATCAACAACAGAGTCCACAAAGCCACCCAGGTGCCGCATTTTCTCCTCTTCTTTTACAATGTGGCGTTCTATATCCCACCGACGTTCAGCAGTGACATGTGAGAAAGGTGTGCATGCATTAGTTCCAGTATGTCTGGTAGCTTAACAGGCTTGTTATTTCTCAGGCCAAATCCCTTAACTTGGCTCCATCAGTTGTGTTGGGTTCATATAGTAATGGTACAGTGGCAAATTTACAAATGCAACATTTGTACAGTGTGCTCGTGCCGTGCGGAGTAGCCATGCGGTCTGAGGCATCTTGTCAAGGTTCACGTGGCTCCTCGCCTCAGAGGTTCAAGTCCTCCCTCAGGCATGAGTATATGTGTTGTCCTTAGTGTAAGGTAGATTAAGTAGTGTGTAAGCTTAGGGACCGATGGCCTCAGCAGTTTGGTCCCATAGGATCTTACCACAAATTTCCAAATGGTGTGCTCAATCCTGTGAAAATGATTGTTTTTCATGTTTCTACGACACATATCTACATCTGTGGTATAAAACAATGGACATAGTCCAAATACAGAGTATTTTGTTTTCATTTTTGACTTAAAAAATTAAACTGTTATGTTTTCTTGATTTAAAAAACCTTATTAACAGTCTTTCATAAAATCGATAACTGAGACTTCATATTTGAAATGCAAACAGCAATTTCACATTCAATATGTAATTAAAAACAAGACGACATGCGTTATTCATAAAAAATGATGATGGATTTTATAATTATGAGATGTAGGTAATTCAAACTGAATGTGAAAAGACATTGACTTTGGCGAGGCTTGTACCAGAGCATAATGTACTATGATGAATTATAAAGCTACTACGCTACCGATTCCACTATACACTAACGTGCACATATGTCTCAACCGTATCTAATACGGTCCCTCAGTAAACTTCAGAGCCAATTATCTATGTAAATTTATGACAAACATTAAGAACAACCTATTTCTCAGCACTTTTTAACTGTGTTCCAGACATGTGTTTCACTACGCAACAGGAAGCAGCCTCAGCCATTTTCAGACTGCATATTAACAGCGCAACAATCAGAGCACAACAGTGCAGAGACTGTGAATATACATGATTTTTTAAATAAAAAATACATAATCAAAGTGTGATGAAGAAAAACATTGATGGCTGCTAATACATTTGAATAGCTTAAAGTTTCATTTAATGTAACTTAGCAATAATGTATCTAATACATAACTCCGACCTACTTCCAAGAGCGCAACACCACCAGTGTGTGTGTGCTATGGCTTCTGACCAATCATTGCGTTTGTGTTTGTTTACATCAGGTTTATTCTTATAATGAATGGAGTATAGTGATAAAGTCCTGCTTATAAAAGTACGCTGCTACATTTGCCTTTTAGAAGCAGTCACATTGTGTTGCAAACATATCTTCTTAAGTTTCCTGCATGTGGAGCTTTTGGCTTACAGCCATCCCACTCGCACACCAGCACAGAATAGTGGAGTGGTGGGGGAAGCTGAAGTGCTGATTAGACTCACTCCAGGAATGCAAAACTTGGCCAGGCCTGACTTAGACTGAGTGTACACTGTCACATTACAGTAAGAAGAGTTGTTAGCATAAGAAACTTCCAATCAAATTGGTGTATACCACAGTGACATTAATCGAACACTGTACCACTATTGTGAGACGCAAAACATTCAAAACAAGTGTCATAATCTTCACCTGTGATCAATAATACCAGCTCATCGCCACTACCTACAAACTATAGCTCACAGGTACCGAGAGGAGAACGCAACAAAACTTTGTGCTGTTTATACAGAGGTAATTGAGAGAGTGCTGTGTCCAAAACTGGCCTGCAGTCATCCATTAGGAACAATAATACAAACCCCCCAGCATCATGATGTATAAAAAAGGTGGGAAGAGAACATCTGGATTCGAACCTGGATCAATGGCATTCGGTTCTCTTCACTTGTAAGTGCATTACCGGTAACTGACTGGTGGCTAATGATTGCCACAGAAGAGTGTTGAGGTGGCCAAGTACCAATGCATATCTCAGGTACGCAGCACCACTGGTTCATCAGAAAGGTAGGTTGGTCATATTTCCACCCAGTATTGTGTACAGATATCTGGCATCTCTCATTGCTACTGATGGATGTGCAGTGCTGTGTTGGGCAAGATCCTCGAATGGATTATCTAGCCCTAAAATCAACATTTTAGTATAAGTTTTGTTTTTGTAGTTAATAAGGCATGAGCATATTGCATCAAACTCATAAATGCGTTCCTTTTTTTGATTTCACAAATTTGCATAAAACAACCGAACACAATGGCCATAAATGTCTGCTAATGTGTGTACCCAACTGCACATGCTTGGGACCAAAAGAAGTGTGCAGTGGTCACTGCAGGAACCATTCTCACACACTGGATGACTTCATGCTTGGGACTAAAAGAAGTGTGCAGTGGTCACTGCAGGAACCATCCTCACACACTGGATGACTTCAGGAGGGCCACTCTTAAGGCATCATGACCACCTTTTGGACAGCATGCTGAGAAATGTAGAACAACACAGTAATGGATGTTACCCAGCATCAGTTTTTGATTTCACAAATTTGCAGTTCTTTTTTTAACTAAATTCCTATATTTTGGTCACTTTTTTAATTTCACAGTTAAGTTATTTTTCCAGTTTCATAAGGCTTAGACTTCCATTTCTTGCTCCCACTGACAAGGGGAAGGCCTCAGACACGGCCAACCGATTCAGCTCAAATTTGGCAGGTCGCTTGTGTACAACCTAAAACGAAGGAATCTAAAATATTTTGGTCAACACCCCCGCATTTCTGAGAAAATCACCCCTAAAGGTTATGACGAGCAATCGACTCAAAATTGGCGGGATCTATAGGTGATTGTAAATGGGGCATTTTTCACCATCAGGTATGAGGTCCGAAAACGCATACTTCCCCAGAAATCGAGGTAAGAAACTTTTACAACTGCCACTTCTGTACCCACGTGGTAAACACTTTTTGCCGACAGCATTAATTTTAGTTTCTTTTATTACTTTTAAATGTTAGTTGAAAATTATGTACTACTGTGGAATGTTATGAATAAATAAATTGGAAAAAAAAGAATAGCGCAACGGTCAAGGTAACTGGCTGAGAATCGGAGAACCCGGGTTCGAATCTCGAAGAAACGTAGCGGATGTTATTCTTTTCGGGTGTATTTTTTCATATCTCAATTGATAGGGATAGGAGGGTTAATAACGTACGCAAATCAATAAGAAATGATGATAATAATAATAATAATAATAAAGTAGGCAAATAAATTTCTCAAACCTCTTGCGATAGTAAACAACTGTTACTACAGGTCACTTTACAATGGCTCTTCCAATCACTGTTACGTGTCCTCACTTTTCTCCGAACAACTAGATGGATGGTACTTGTCATATAAACATCTGAAACTAATATACTCACAGCACCAAGAACAGCTAATGTATGCAATCTTTCGACAGCTACACTATTCCTTTCGAAGAGTCGGCGGAAAACAAACTTGGTTTACATTTAAAAATATGTTTTTTTTTTTTTTTTTTTTCGGGAATTAATTTTGTGCGTACGACGCATGCGATATCATTGCCTGAAAAATCGATGCTGAAAGTTGGTTATGAATTATGCTGCGAGTAGTTATTGCATCCGTGCGGTTGTGCAATTCCCGCTGGGTTTCCAGAAGCACACTGCAATTCTGAAGCTTTGAAATAAAATTTTTAACCCGGCGATAGATATAAACATCACACGGCTGGCACACAGGTGTGCAGTTTGGCGGTATTAACTTTTACTGTGCACGTCGGCTGACCCTCGCGATCTATAAACATTGTGTCATATATTGTAGTATTAACTTGTCCACTCCAGGAATCCAATACTAGACAAAACTTGTTATCAGAAACGTATGGTTTTAAAACATTCTCAAGAAATGTTATGTAAATCGCATTCGTCAGTTTCCCGAATTTGGAGCAGGTAATGTAAAAATTTTTCAACAAGTCGGTTAAACGATTGACCTCTTCTATAACCCGAGGACCAAATGTAACATTCGTTTCTTGTAAACACAGGAAAACCTTAGGCAACACTTTTCCACAGGCTGTGATGGCAGATTGTGCCGTGTACAAATGTGTTAAGTTTGTTTTTACTACTGCGACAAGGGTTCGTTTTTCTCCCTTATGCGATAACGTGCGTCGAATGGTCACCCAATACTCGCATCCTGTTCGATCGGTGTTGATCACGGAATCACGATTAAAACCGGTCGTAAGTGACGCCATTTGCGTGCTGGAAAGAGCCGCCACTTTCTGTATATCTTCTGTATTTATGAGAGACGTGCCGTTGACGAATTTTATACTCCGATTTGAAATTCCTTGCCCAAGATAATGATGCAGCAAACGTGAAATCCTTGTTGGCCGTATACACCTGCAACCCACTCCTGAAGTAGTCTCGTTGTTACATTCTCGTTACGACAACGAGATTCGACAAATCGGTCGTATGTCCACTTATTTATCGCCTGTTATTTTTCGTATGCTGTCCCTCCTTTAACGATATCACTTCCCCACAATTTCAAGTCCTTCTTCCTTTACAGGGCTGTTGTTGCTCCATTCTTTTGCAGTGTTTGTAAGTTCCAATTTGGATTATTCCTGGCTAGCGCTACCGCCTTTACTTTTACTTCAAGGGGTACAGCGCTGTAGTTCAGTCGTTTAGTAACCGGTTCGTAATACTCATCGGGAACAGATGAAGCACATATTCCCAGTGACGTGGAGATTTTCAACGTATTATGACCATTTTGCGATTCACTAGTCGGGATATCTTCCACTGAATCACCTTCCGCTTCGTCTTCATGGTACAGTACATCGTTCGTCAGCTCCAAAAATCGCTCGACGATAGCCGTTCATATCAATCTGGAACGCTGAGAAACAGAACTGCCAGCTTCCGGTAGTGCATTGATAATGCAACTGTCTTGCAACACTTAAACAGAGCGTCGGCAACTTCCCGCTTGCCATCGTCTGTGACAGGCTCCCAACTATATATTACAGCGCTAGTAGAAGGGTGTACATCCTCCATTATTCAGATTATGCACCTGAAAGATACGACACAACAAACAATAACTAGTTACTACGGCATAAACAGACGAGCTAATTACTACAAACTACATACAGTACTCGTCATAAGTTACTCACGGAAGAACCCTGTATTTATTCACAAAACGTATTTCATTCGGCGCATTAACGATGGAAAAATCACTACATGTATGCGCGAGGTTCGTGGCAGCCTAATGACGGAAAACAACTCTTTCCGATTGACTGTAAGGCTCGTGCTGGACACCTTCACTCTTTCAGGTTCACAACTATGATATGAAGAAGAGGCAACCGAGACAACATAACTCCCCCCCGCGGTCATTATGTCCCGTGCCTGGCTGTAAACAAGCGTCGCGCAGTTTAAAATCTGTGATCCCTCGTGAGGAATTCGCAGCGCTCTTACTCGGAGTTGTTTTCATGTGACAAAGCTTAAAAGTTTAATAATTTACTAACTCACGGTGTTTGAGAAATTGGTTTGCCTACCTTATTATCATCTTTCCTTTTTTATTTACTTACCTTATTAACCCTTCTATCCCTATCGATTGAGATATGGAAAAATACAAACGATAAGAATAACATCCGCTAGGTTTCTTCGAGATTCGAACCCGGGTTCTCTGATTCCCAGCCAGTTACCTTGGCCATGCCCTATCGGCGCTGTCGGCGAAACGCTTTACCATGTGGATACAGAAAGGGCAGTTGTAAAAGTTTCTTTCCTCGATTTCTGAAAAAATTTGCGTTTGCGGACCCCATACCTGATGATAAAAAATGCTCTATTTACAATTATCTATAGATCCCGCCAATTTTGAGTCGATTGCTCGTCATAACTTTTGGGGTGATTTTCTCAGAAATGCGGGGGTGTTGACCCAAAATATCATAGATTCCTTCGTTTTAGGTTGTACACAAGCGACCTGCCAAATTTGAGCCGAATCAGTTAGCCGGGTCTGAGGCCTTCCCCTTGTGAGTCAAATAATGCAAAACTTCATTTGAGCAATTTATTTTAACTGATTGTACTTTATACACAGACAGAAGTCAATCTGTGATTTTATGTAGACCTAATGAGACTGATTTAAATGTATATTGTGAGTACTGTTAAAACTCTTCTATAAAATGGTAAACGTGTACAAAACATGGCATTAAGTGACAAATAAAGACTCATTGAAGCTTGATACTTTGGTCAAACCTGGCAGGCTATGACAATATGGTGCCTCAAAACAAATTACACTGGTAAAATACAAATACAATCCGACAAATCTCAAGTGGACTTTGAATAAATGGGTAAATTAAAGCCTATTTATGCAGCATTTACAACAATGCAGGTGTGTTCAATGTTGAATCAAACCTTCTCCCAAGTACACAGTCACTTCCACATCTGTACTGACATGGCAAGCCATAACACTTTCACAAAAGACGAGCATGTTGTGGGGTTAACAAACAGGATAATCTCTAATCCAGTTTAATTTTGTTGTTTGCTGACAGCAGCAGTTTCAATCATAGAAGTATCATTACATAATTTTTTACAGACTCAGGGTAGCAGCTAACTCTTCTAACCCTCTCTGACATAAACCAAAGAAAGTCTCCTCACAATAACAAGTTAAATGAATTCTTCATGGAGTCCTTGCCATATCAGATTTGTTAGTCTCAAGCATTTAACAATTTCCCCCATCATCATCATCATCATCATCATCAAGCAAATTAAAGTACCTACCAGTCTATTGAAATCTAAATCTTCTGATGACAGTAACATGGGAAGTCATCGAAAGCTCATGGCTAACAAATCTGATGTAGCAAGAACTATGTGAAGTATTTATTCAACAATGCTGCCATGAATAGCTACATGCTCATACCAACACATTAATTTCGAGAACAACACTCTGCTCCTACATTCGGTACTTATTTTGTTTGAGAGTTTATCACTGAGATTCCTCTCTCAAGCTCTCTTGATTGCTGGTAGCCTGCTCAAGTAGTTTGGAGTGTTAAAATGTTTATCACTGGGTATCATGGTGGCCAAACGGCAGTTAACTCTATGTACCTGAGCATGCATAAGATGTCGGGATGCAGCAGGAACTGCAGAAATTATTCACCAATAAATTTCTTGCCTCAAGAGGTAACCATCGCATCAGTGTCCTGCATACCATGAGGCTGAGGACATGGCCCCTCCATTCACATAATCTAAAGGCGTCCATTGCTTAACATGCCTTGTATGGTGCTTGCCATTGGGTACTGCCTGGAGGGCACTTGCAATTTAAACTGCTCTAACTTTTGCCTAATGTGACATAGGGAAATCTTAGAAAAACCCTTATCTGGATGGCCAGAAAATAATCTGAGTAGCCACCCTCCCAAAAGTGAGTCCAGCGTCTTACCACTGCATTAGCTCACTCATTATAAGCATAAAAAGGCAAATTAATTATTTCATTCCAATTTTCAAACTCCTTGCGGATCACTTGCAAACTGGGGACTAGAAGCTAAGTATTCTGAACATATAGGCACCATTAAGTAGAGCACTTCAATACACAGATAAATAAAAACATGATCATCTGTCCAAAGAGAACTTGAAAGAGGAAAAAATTTACAATGACACGCACAATAGCCATGTTTCCATTTCAGTTATCTCCTCAGAAAATGTAAAGAAGCAGCTCTTTACCACTTGTAGCTTATCAGGACCTCACACTCCACACCATTGGATACTTAAGTGCAGTCTGAGAGCTTGTGTATGATTATGTGTATCACTTAGCAGGCAGCACTAAAAATGTAACAGAATATGAATAAGAAGGTGTTCTCAGAGAGAAAGAAGAGCTATACTTTAATGTTGTATCAAAGCTGATATCATTAGCACTAACTCAATTAGAGGAAGAAGAATAAAGGTATCTACCAAGAAAATTTTATAAGAACCAGCCCAGAATTTGCCTAAAATGATTTACAATTTTGGGTAATCTCTGATAGATTACTTTGGAAAGGCTCGAATAGAATTGAACACTTTCACTGTTAAAAATGATTCCATTTCTTTACACACTGTTGAACCTCATACAGTCAACACAGAAAGCTTTTAACAAGCAAACTCCTTTACTTTTGAGTCATATCATCTATTATCTTAGCAAGGGAAAAATTGATATTTTTGTAGCACACACTAAGAGATCCACGTCATGTTTCCACTCATTCTTCAACAGTTCCTACAACCCTCTCTAAAACTTGCCGCAAGTTGTATTATCACTGAATAAAATATGATATTTTGTAATGGTGGCACAGAATTAAGTGGCATGACAAATAAATGAATCATAAACCTTTTTTTTTTAAAGGAAGAGCTACTGTCAGAAGTTTTCTTGACAGTGGAAGAGGTCATTTTAATTGATTTTATTAACACTTTATTCATCTTGGCATCTACATCAATAGCAGAAGGTCGTGGACTGTCTTATAAAACATACATGCGTGTTTTAATAGAAAAGAAAGTCATAATATTAAATTTATACTGTGTAATTCCAGTACAGCAAAAAACAATAACAACAAACATCAGTATACATATGACGTTTAATAATGGGCAAGCTAAGGGGAAGCTTTTTGTCTGAAACTGTTAGTAGGATATGCCCTGATATTTGTCTGAAATGATTTGGGCAAATCAAATCATGCTACCTGCATGAGACAAACAAACCTGCATCCTTTTTATGTAAGCATTGTTTCATACTTTGCAAATCATTTTAATGAGTTACACTTGTACATGTTGTGGTCTTTAATCCGAGGTCTTTAATCATGCAGCATACTGTGGTAGACCATATTACATAAACCCATTCATCCCTGTGTAACTACATACAATTGAACCTACTGACAGTAGTTATATCTTCATCTCCATTTACAATTTTATGGCCTCTCCCCCATTCCTTATAAAATTAACTATTCTTTGACAACTCAAGCTGTGTCTTATCAGCCAATCTCTTCATTTAGTCAAGCCATAAATTTATTTTCTCTCAATCTTATTCAGTACCACCTCATTACTTATGTGATGTACTCATCCAATCTTCATCATTCTTCTGAAGCATCACATTTCACAAGCCACTTTTCTCCTGTTATCTGAACTGTTTATCATTGCATTTCACTTTCACACAAGGCTATGTTGGTATTCTTGTACAATTAATCATAAAAACATAACCTTACAGCTACATAAAGTCAAATACCTTCATAAAAAACTTCATTAACATTTAAATTTACACGGGGTACACTACAATTCCCGTTAAAAACTTCTAGGATTTGTACAAGGGACTGCAAAGGCGATATTTTGGATTGAAATCCATGACCAGAAACATACTGTTTCCAGGCTACAGCCATTTGAAAACATGTTTTCTGGTTAAGTATACAACAGGATAGTCATGTTGGGAGGTGCTTACAGTAGATCGGCTCATGTCATTTGACGTCTGTCCTACCTCTCTGACCTGTTTTGAGCCTCATTCACGTGCCTGTGTTTGTTAGAGCAACATGGTTGAGTACATTTCCAGAATACGCTGGAAGACCTGCCATTCACCATCATTCACAATGTCCGACTCTGTCACTTACTCTTTTCACAATTATGCATCTGCTTCGAGAAAGGGGTGCCTTACCATTAGCAGGCATGACTGTGGTGCCCAAGGAGATAACACATATCCAAAATGGAAGAAGCTGTACTATATCACACTTAAGAGAACCCATTAACAAGTGGAATGGATGTGTGTGAAATGGATGTTGCTCCCAGCTCTGTCTGGTATGTTCTGCATAACCAACAACAACATCCATACCACCTTCAAAGCATGCTGCTATGAATGCCAGCCGATTTTGCACCATGCATGGAGTTCTGTATGCAGTTCCTAAACTTCTGCACCAATGAGCCCCTAGTATTACCATGACACATTCTCTTGCACGAAGAACGTAAATTTACAAGGGCTGTGTTCTCAATTCTCAAAATAGTCATGTCTGGACAGATGATAATCCACATGCCACAGATGTCCAGGGATTCCCCCACAGATTTGGTATCAATGTGTAGGCAGGTATTCTGGATGGCCATGTGATTGGACCATACAAGCTTCCACCCGAGCTCACAGGCTCCATATACCTCACCTCTCTACAACAACTACTGGGCATTTCTTGGATGCTGTGCCACCGAACGTCCACCAAGACAACTGGTTTCAGCACGATGGCACATCCATTCGCTATACACATCATTTGTGGGAACATCTGGACCAATGATTCAGACACACAGGGTTAGGCTGAGGTGGTCCAATCGCATGGGCTCCACAATCATTGGATTTGACTCCATTGGATTTTTTCCTCTGGGGTCGAGTGAAAAGTTTACTTTATGAGACTCGTGTAGGGACAGAAAACAATCTGGTGGCATTAGTTCTGGTCACTGCAGGACATATTGCAGAGACACCTGGTGCGAGGGTGTATGTACCACATCATTCCTATATACAATGTGTGCACCAAACTTGGTGGTCACCACATTGAACCTTACTTGTGGTGGACCAAAAAGCTAACACTCCTTTGAAAATGGCAAACATGGTTTAAGTTTAACTCTACACAAAAATGCTTAAGAAAACTCATTAAGTTTCCTTTTTGTTTCTTTGGTTATTAATGAATGAAAAAAATCTTTGTGTTCTGCCTTACGGCAGGACTTGTCAAGGGGGAAGCCTCGTCAGAGAGGTCCACTGCATGAGCGTTTAGGGAAATGATTCCAGTGGTGGTTTCCCATTGCCTTCCACTGGTGATGATAAACTGATAGTGAGGACAACACAACACCCAGTCCCTGAGCGGAGAAAATCTCCGACCCAGCCGGGAATCGAACCCGGGCCCCTCGGCATGACAGACTACCGCACTGACCACTCAGCTATCGGGGCAGACATTAACGAATGGAACTGTGCAATACGAGCACAGAAATAGAACATTTCCGGACATGGGTTCCAATTCAAAATATTATCTGCTCAGTAACCTCTACAAGTCACAGAAGTGTGTAAGGGGGATTTTAGAGAACCCTGTATTAGACATTAATAAATTCCTCTTTCAGAAGCACTTTTCTTGCTATTGCCAGTGTGCATTTTGTACCCTCCCTACTTCAGCCACTGTCAGTTATTGTGCAGCACATACAGCAAAACTCATCTACCACTTCTAGTGTCTCATTTCCTAATCTATGATTTAATTTGACTACATTTCATTTCAAGACGCTAGACATCTCGTCCAACTGGTCTTCAAAGTCTTCCTTTTGTCTCTGATGGAATTGCAATATTTTCAGCAAACCTCAAAGTTTTTATATCTTCTCCCTTCTTTCCAATTTTATTCTGAGTATTCTCTCCTGCTTGCTCAATGTATAGATTGAATAATGCTGGGAACAGGCTACAATGCTCTCTCACATCTTTCTCAACAACTGCTTCCTTTTCATGTTCTTCAACTCTAAATCTGCAGTTCGGTTTCAGTAAAAGTTGTAGACAGCCTTTTGATTCCTGTATTTTATCCCTGCTACCTTCTTAATTTCAAAGAGAGTATTCCGGTCAACACTGTCAATGCTTTCTCTAAATCTACAAATGCTGCAGATGTAGGTTTGTCTCACTTGCATTACAATTACACTGCACAACTTAAAATTTACAGACTGTATTTTTGTGATTTTTTGATTATACTACTGAGTTACATTTACAACAATACAATCAAGCCAGCAAAAAATAAATCCATAAATTTTGTCTGTGGCATTAACAGATGCAGCAAGCCTAGGGTACGAGGTCGGCCCAGAGTGTACATGCCAAGAGAAGAGAAATAATGTTGGGAGAGCAGGCCTCACTTCATTTACACAATGTAGCCATTAAAACTATGCAGTTGCCTTGTTCCAAGGATCTACCTTCATCACAGACAATGACTTTCTTTTAGAAGTGTCTTGTGTAGTAGTCACTTTGGAGCAGAACTGCTTCAAAGACAATTGTGCCATAACAGTACAAATGCAATTGCTCTATTAAAAGATGATAAACACAAGATAATGCTCATTACAAAGAAAAAGATCCCAACAGCAGCCAATATTAAGATTAATGGTGAAATCTGGAGGTAACACATCATTTAAATATTTCGGGGGTAATACTAAGAAGCTGTATTATGTCAAATATGTAGTAGGAAACGTGAATACAGAACTTTGTACTGTACCGCAAGACACAAACAACAGCACGACCACAATGAACCAAAGTTTATTCTTCTTCCACATACAAGCGAACAACAGTTGAGAATGTAGACACAAACATAGAAACAATCCATGTACTGATACAAGAACACAGTATGAGAGCGAGTGCATGCTGCACTGTGGTTATAAAGAGAAGGGCTTCAGCAGATAGCGCAGCGGGTGCCGTGCTGTGGGCACATGTCAGGTAGCTCCCTGTAGGTGGCCTCTAGTGGGCAGTCTGTGATGCCGGTAGTGGGATGTTTGAAGCATAGTGTGCTGATGGCCTGGTGCTGCAGTGGGTACCCAAGTATTATACAGGGTGTCCATAAAATCCCTTTACAACTTCAAAATTTTATTACAACGGCAGTTGTTAAAAATATTTTAACAAAATTTCTTTTATTGTAATCACTGTTTACTAAAGTTTTTATATATGCTAAAATTTTGTGTTTCAGATACTCTGATGGAAGGAACTAAACATGTATAAAATGGCAACTCCTCAATAGAAGGCACAATGTGTGTCCTGGTTTATTGAGACAAAATCGGATGTTCAGTCTCAACAAAACTTCACAACAAAGTATGGAAGAGATCCACCATTGTGCCATCAATCCGCGCATGGCAAAAAAAAATTATGGAGACAGGGACAGAGTTGGATAAAGGGAGGAGCGGGTGACCAAGAACATCTGAGGAAAACATCGATTGTGTTTTAAGTGTCTTCACTCATTCACCTACGAAGTCCATCCGCAGTAATGCCAGACAGTTGCAACTACCACGTTCAGCTGTGCATAAGGTCCTCCACAAGAACTTACAGTTGTACACTTACAAAGTGCGACTGTTACAGACACTTGAGTCAAATGACAAGCCAAAACAGACAGAGTTTGCACTCAACATGCTGAAACGCCTTTCAGAGGATGAAGCATTCCTCAAGAAAGTTTGTTTCAGTGATGGGGCAACTTTTCACGTTTCTGAGACATTAAACAGACACAATGCGAGAATCCGGGGATCTGAACACCCATGTGACTTGGGAGCTTCACCGGACTAGTCCAAATGTCAATGTGTGGTGTGGAATCACGTGCAACCGAATAATTGGTCCATTTTTCTTCAACAAGTCAACAATTACTACATGTATTTACTTCAACCTTCTGACTGAATATGTAGCACCACAACTGATTGACTTACAACCAACTATCATTTTCCAGCAAGATGGTGCACCACCACATTGGGGACTACACATTCATTGGTTCCCCAATGAAACATTTCCAGGCAGATGGATTGGACACCGCGTTCACCAGATATCACTCCCTTGGACTTTTTTATGGGGGTATGTAAAAGATATCATGTATCAGACACAATTATGGGACATTGCTGACTTGAAGCAAAGGATTCATAATGCCATTACCACCATTGACGACACTATGCTACAGCGAACATGGCAAGAAGTCGAGTACCGTCTTGATGTGCTTTGTGCAACTAAAGGCGCCCATATAGAGGTCTATTAAAGACTGTCTACAAACATTTATAAACACTGATCACAATAAAAGAAATGTTAAAATATTTCAACAATTGTCGTTGTAATAAAATTTTGAAGTTGTAAAGGGACTTTATGGACACCCTGTATACAGGGTTTTAGCATCCTTGGAGAAAGGGCACTCTGCCGTTGCGGGTGTCAAGGCAACTGTTTAAACATCCATGGCAGGTGCTGCAGGCAATCACAGTGGCGGCAAAAGGAGATTTTGGGCCAGAACAGGTGAGTAGGGGCAGAAGTGACACAGCCATGGACATGCGCAGTGGCCACTGCCTCGCAAAGTACCATAAGAGAGAACCGGTGGTAAGGAGACTGGTTGCGTCTCGACAGCTAGTTCCTCAATGAGCTGGAACTCAGCTGACAGAGAAGGTGCTGGTCACTTTGTTGGAGGCGCTGGGGATGCTGGTGTTTTAAGACTCGAAGGCACTGGCCCAGCCAATGGCAGAATCGTTAGTGCCAATGAATAATCATGGGAAGGCATGGCAGCAGGGGTGCTGAGAGAGAAGCAGGAGGCAGCGACACTCACAACATTGGAGAGAGCTGTGGACCACAGCTGGAATCCACTAATATCAGTGGTCGAACCTCCATGGAGCCACGTGCAAACCACACTGAGGAGGCATGAGCAGATGCAGGAGCATGTGTGGCAGGTGGCTGTGGAGCATCCTTGTCATGATATTTGGGGTGAAAAGGAGAAGCAGTCACGTGTTGAATGTCTTGAAGGGCACAGCAGCAATCGTGGAAGATCTGAGACACAAACTGTTGACTGTTATCCGTGACAAGCATATAAGGCAATTCTTCAATAGAAAAAAACTTGAAGGGGGCTTGAATCACAGCTGCAGCTGACACTGAAGGACAGTGGATAGCATATGGAAATTTAGAGAAAGCATTGACAACCAACAAGCAGTAAGAATTTAGGAAATGTCTCAAGAAATCAACATAGTCATGTTCCCACAGATGTTGCAGTGCTGGCCACAGAGAGAGCATCGCCAATGGCACCACCTGTTGGGTACCACACTGAGAGCAGGTCACAACAATATGCACAATGTCACCATGGATGCCAGGTCAAAACATATACTGATGGGCCAGCAACTTCGTACATGAGATCCCCCAATGTCCCTGAAGTAGAAGCTGAAGCACTTCCCGCCATAGGGAATCTGGAATCATACAATGGGTGACAGCCCATCTGTAGCTAAGAGAACACTACCATCAAATACCGGAAGAGGATGACAGAAGGCAAAATAGTTACACAAAATATCAGAAGCCCTGCCCAGAGGCCTGCTTTGGCAGCCATGCTGAATGAGGTGAACAACTTGACACAAAACTGGATCGGCAGCAACAGTAGCTGTGATCTGGAAGCCCGTAATAGGACACACATCGATCACATGTTGTGTCTCAACACCTACATGAAAACAAAGGAGGTCATCCTGATCAAAAGTAGGATCTGGTCCCATTGGAAGACATGACAGCGCATTGCATGGTATGCGCATCAGCACTGGCATGTTGTGCAGTATGCCGAAAATGTATTTCATCATTGTAGCGAAAAAGAAACAAAGTCCAATGCTGAAGGTGATGTGCTTCTTTGTTGGGCAATGAAGCAGGAGGATTAAACAATGAAACCTAGGGCTTGTGCTCACAAGAACACATGGAACATTTTTGGAGCATAGACGGTACCAAATGCTTCCTCTTTCCAACTTGGGAGGAGGGCTGCTGAGTGGAGTTGAGTGTTTTTAATGTGTAAGTTACTGGATGTTCAGAACCATCTTCACATTGCTGTGTGAGAACAGCTCCACATCCACACTGAGAAGTATCCGTAGCCAAAACAAAGAGGTGTCCGGCATGGAAAGTAGTCAAACAAGGCGCAGAATGCAATTTAGATTTCAAAATAATGAATGTGCACTCACAGGCTGGCGTCCACTGAAAAGGAACAGTCTTGAGGAACAACACACGAGGAGAGGGGCCAATGCAGCTGCAACCAAAATAAATTTGTGATAATAAGCAATTTTACGTAAAAATCCTTGGAGTTCTTTGATATTTGGAGTGCGAGGCAGAGCTGTGACGACGGCAACATGACGACGTAAAGGCTTAACACCATCCCAAGAAACTTCAAACCCTAAATGCACAATGTATGGCTGAAAGAAATGTGGCTTGGCCAACTTGCATTTCAGCACTGCAGTATGCAAACCCATGAACAAGGTGTATAAGTTTCATAAATGCTCCCCATGGATGCACCCACCATGACGATGTCAATGAGATAGTTGAAGCCCCCGGAAAATACATATTCAGTTGTTTCAAGAATGATTGATTGAATGCCTCTGCGCACCCAGTAATTATTCTATTCTTATCCTCATGATCCCTATGTGAGGGATACATGGGGCATTGTAGTATATTCCTAGAGTCACCATTTAAAGCTGGTTCTTGAAACTTTGTTAATAGACCTTCTCAGGATAGTTTACATCTATCTTCAACAGTCTTCCAGTTCATTTCCTTCAATTCCTCTGTGACACTCTCCCACGGATCAAAGAAATCTGTGACCGTTTGTGCTGCCCTTCTCTGTACACATTCAATATCCTCCATTAGTCCTAATAATAATAATAATAATAATAATAATAATTTTATTGTCATTCGGCCATTACAGCAATAGACAACGTCATATACATACTAAAATAAATTAATAGTTTGAAAGAAACAACAGGTTTGTTGTTAACATTATGGTATTATATTACAGTTGATAAATTCTCTTATATCATAGAATGGGTGGAGGACTAGCCAGTCATGAATTGTTTGTTTGAATAATTGTTCAGGTAATTCTTGAACAGATTGAGGAAGATTATTACATAATTTGTACCCCATGATTTCGTAGCTGTTGAGTGACTTTGACAATCTGTGTTAAGGAATATAGAGGCACCTATTCCATCTTGTATTGTGGCTATGTACATTTTCTCTGGTTTTTGTTTCTGGTAATTTCTTCTTCGTATAAATTAGAGCATAGTATATGTACAAATTTATAACAGTCATGATTTTCTGTTCACAGAACAATGGTTTACAGTGTGCCTTATATGCAGAACCAGTAATTATCCTAATAGCTTTTTTTTTTGCAGTATTAATATGTCATGTACACAGCTAGAGTTCCCCCACAAAATAATTCCATATGTTACTATACCTATTCGGTATGGGTCCCACACACTTGGGCAATATTCTAGAACCAGTTGGATGACTGATTTGTAAGCAATCTCTTTCGTAGACTGATTGAACTTCCCTAGTATTCTACCAATCAACCGAAGTCTACAACCTGCTTTACCGTGATTTAGCCTATGTGATCATTCCATTTTATTTCTCTACAAAGTGTCACACCTAGGTATTTGTAAGAGTTGGCTGACTCCAACTGTGACTCATTCATATTATAGGCATAGGTTGCTATACTTTTCTTGTTTTGTGAAGTGCACAGTTTTGCATTGCTGAACACATAAAGAAAGTTGCCAATCTTTGCACCACTTTGAAATCTTATCAAGTTATCACTGAATATATATGCAGCTTCTTTGCATCATATGCAAAAATTTTGAGGTTACTATTAATATTGTCTGCAAGGTCATTAATACATAACATAAACGGATGGGGTTCCAGCAAACTTCCCTGGGGCATGCCTGAAGTTACTTCTACATCTAACGATGACTCTCCATTCAGGATAACATGCTGCATTCTCCCTACCAAAACATCGTCAACCCATTCACAAATTTCACTTGATACCCGATATGATCATAACTGTAGGTATGGAACTGAGTCAAATGCTTTTCAGTAATCAAGAAATACTGTAGCTATGTGACTGCCTTGAACCAAAGCTTTCAGTATGTCACGTGAGAAAAAAGCGAGTTGGGTTTCACATGATCGATGTTTTCGGGATCCAAGCTGGTTGGCATTGAGGTGGTCATTCTATTCAACATACCATCATTATATCTACAACAAATTGATGTCAAGGATGATGGCCAGTAGTTTTGAGGATCACTTCTACTACCCCTCTTGTAGAGAGGCGTGACCTGTGCATTTTTCCAAGAACTGGGCATAGTTTTTAGTTCTACAGATATACAAACAGAGTATAGTTAAGACGAGAGGCTAACTCAGCTGCAAATTCAGTATAGAATCTGACAGGGATTCCAACAGGCCCTGGAGCTTTGTTCAGTTCTACAAATTTCAGCCATTTCTCAACACCACTGACACTAATACTTATTTCATTTTTCTTTTCAGTGGTATGAGGATAAAACTGGGTCCGTTCTCCTGGGTTTTCCTTTGTAAAGGAACAATTGAAAATGGAGTTAAGCATTTTAGCATTTGCTTTGCTACCCACAATTTCAGTTCCAGTCTCATTCACTAGGGACTGGACACAAACTTTGGTGCCACTAACGGCTTTTACATAGGATCAAAATTCCTTCGGGTTTTGTGAAATATCATTTGAGAATCTGCTATGGTAGTCACTGAAGGCATCACGTATTGCTCTCTTGACAGCCAAATGCTTCGTTTTACATCTAGAGGCCCCTAAATATCCATTCTATGTAGTTTTCAGAGAAAGCATTTAATAATGTTTTATAGGATGTCTTATCATGCCCACCACTAACAAAACTGTGATTTTTGCAATTAACTGTTGGATGATTAAAGTCTCCACCAATGGTTACAGTATGATTTGGGAACTTATATGCAAGTTAACTGAGGTTTTCACTAAAGTTTTCGGTCACATCAGGAGATGAGTCTGGTGGATGATAGAAGGATCTAATTATCATTTTACGCCCACCCCTGATACTGAGTCTTGCCCAGACAATCTCACATGCAGCTTCAGTTCCTATCTTGGTGGATTTAGGTGTCTTGTTCACAGCAACAAATACACCATCTCCATTCCCAAATGCCTGTCCTTTCAATATACACTTAAATTTTCCTAAAATACATCACTGCTATCAATTTCAGCTTCCAGCCAGCTTTCTGTAACTAGTACTATGTGAACTTCACCGTTTGTCATGCACTTCAAATTATGGCTCTTCATTGTGGTCGCTTCAGCAGTTTACCCTTAGGATTTTAATACTCTCACCTACGGGAGGCATTTCTTTCAATCTTACACTGATACTTCTGGGTTTCCTAGAGCTATTGTTAAATGGATTGGACATAGAGTTGCCCAATCTAAAAAAATGTGAAACTTTAAAGTTGCCGAAGGGGCGAAGCTGACCAGACAGTTTTTTAACAATCAAGAGGGCAGTAGACCACTCACTCAATGTAATAGGTTGTATGACCCTCAAAGACATCAGCCTGCCCTATTCTGATCTGACCTCATCACGCAAAGCCACTGGAATAAGTCATGCACGGAAAAAGTGAGGCCAAGCTGTAAGTTTCAGGGTAATCTGGGCTGCAAAATTAGTGGCACAACCTAATCCAAACCAGAACAGAAATGTGAACTCAAAACACACAGAATCTACCTGTCAGTGAGGGACTTGGTCAGAAATGAGGTGTACTGTATCCAAAATGGAAAAACCAGAAGCATTGAAATCATTCACACTGAACAAATTAATGGTGCCACAATCACCCACTATGAGAAAAGTCAAGGAATGAACCACAGATTTTTACATAACAGGAGTGTTAAACTGCCCCAAACTTGGAATATGCTACTTACTGTAACTCACCAAACATTGGGTAACTGGAGACAATGCCGGAGAGCCCAAATCCACACAAGTTTGTAAGTTTAGCAAAGTCGCAGCTGCAAGTGTGTCCACTTGTAGTCTGAGCACTTTGTCCATCACTCACACTTTGATAAACAGTTTTTTATGATTTACATGCACTGGAGACACAATTAACATACATGTCCATATCCCCAGGAGGAGGCTGGGAATGACACACAGATGCTGTGTGTCCTTTTTTCTTACAGTTGTTGCAAGTCACCACGTGCTTACGGCACTCAGCCCTGTCATGTTGCATGGAACAACATGAGCAAGATGAGGGTGGGTAGGACTGCCATTGCTGAGGTGGTTGTGGTTGTTGATGGGCATGCTGCTGTCCAGTACACTGTGGATGGCGTATTTGTATGGCTGCCTCGTTGACCTTCCCCAAGAACCGACTGACGCCCATATAGAAATAGAAGCCACCGCGCTGATGTCACATCAAGCCTCAATACGTGTGTGTGTGTGTGTTTCGTGCTCATGAGCACTCAACAGCGAGGTTATCAGTTCCCATACATACATTAAAAGAAACAAATGAGGATAAAATCAGTAAAATGTGATCATACATGTCAAGACAATGCGAAAGAATTAAAGATGCTATACCGGAAAGAAAAACACAAGTAAAATGAGAAAGGAGCTAAAAGGAAGGCACACGAAAATCTCACTGCCTTGACACTTATGTAAAAAGTGGGCCAACCAGTCACTCTGTGAACAAATTAAAACCTGCTCCCTAAAATCTTGGTAAAAACATTGGACAATTCACAAAACTTTAAAACTCTAACCATGTTCATTTGATCAGTGCCTAAAATAGAACGCAGATCCACTGGAAGATCAGCTGTTGCCCACTGGTCAGAAAAAAAACACAGTCCATAAAATGTGGCTCACGGTGATCTGTACACCATAAGCACCACACATTGGAGGGTCCTCTTGCCAGAGAAAGAAGCAATGCATCACAGGTCTGTGGCCTATGTGAAGACAAGTGAGGAGGACCTCATCCCGTCAATGTGGCTGGAAGGAGGTATGTCATGACCAAGTTATGGGCCGATTTACACTGAGCTTATTCTTGGTCACTTCCAGCGACTCATCCTCCCACTGACGCAAGACTCTTGAGCTCAACTGCAAGGTGGTAGCACGCAGGGGGATGGCACACTGAAATACCTGAGGATCAAGACATACCTCCTTGGCTGCTAGACCTGCCCTTTCATTCCCCGCAATTCCCATGTGTCCTGGTACCCAGCAGAAAGACACCTCCTTCCCCAGTTGTTGTGGTTGGAGGAGGGTGTCCTGGATGATCTGGACTACTTTATCTCCTGGGTGCAAATGTTTCAGCGAATGAAGGGCACCTAGAGAATCAGAACAGACTAGAAATTTAGCACTGGAAAAACGTCTCATCTGCTCCAGTGCCAACAAGATTTCATATAATCCTGCATCAAAGGCAGGAAAGACCATCTGTAAAAACAGCTACAGAGTTTTGGTGCTCAGATAAAACGTCAGGAAACATTGCCTTAAAATCGGAAGCAGGAGTTCAATCTCTTTTGTACCGGACCAAATCTAAAATCACTCTGGGGCTCTCCAGTAACCAGGGCAGCTGACAGTTAAAACACTGGATTTAAGGTTGTACATGCTCCACACTGAACGACTCCAGCACATGTTGCATGTGGATCCCAAATAGCATTGTGGCTCGTGGACGGTTGGAAAAAAGGCGTTCCAGAGGTGGACGAGCAACAATATGATGTGCGGGTGAAGTTGGAGCTGTGAGGAACTTACACATCTGATGCCCCATGAGGAGCTGCTGCTGGATGGTAAGTGGCAGTTCCCCAGCTTCAGCACAGAGACCGGGTATGGGACTGGTCCTGTAAGCACCCATGGCCAGCCAAAGCCCCTCATGGTGGACAGTGTCAATGATCTTCAAATAAGAAAGGCTCACCAACCCATAAACTGTGCACCTATAGCCCAGCCATAAATACATGAAAGCCCTATAAAACTGGAGGAGGTTGAGGTACCCGTGGCTGAGGTACTTTAAGATATTCAGTGCCTTCAGGGTTCTTGCTTTCAGGCCTCTCAGGTGTGGCAACCATGGCAATTTGGAGTAAAAAATGAGGCCCGGAAACCTCAATGAATCACTAAAATTTAGGATGGTGTCCTCATGTGCAAGGCAGGTAAATTGAAAACACAGTGAGAATGATTCAAATGCACACATACATATTCATCTGCAGAAAACTGAAACCCCATCTTTGCAGCCCATTCCTCTATCCTCCGCACTGTTAAGTTGCAACTGATAGCTCACTTTTGCAACACTGGAAAAGGACAGCGAACAGTAAAATCGTCCACAAATAAGGAGCACTGTACAGGACTCCTTACCATAGACATGATACTGTTTATGGCTACAGCAAAGAGGATGGCACCTAAAACACTGCCCTGAAGGACACTATTCCCCTGCTCAAAACAATCTGACACTGAGTCACCAACTCTGGTCTTAAAATACTACTGAGACAGTAAAGATCATGTGAAGATGGGGAGGTGGCCACGAAACCCCAACTGACGCATTTGTGCGAGACTGCAGTGTCTCCTAGTAGTATCGTACACCTTACTGGTAGTGAAAAATATACCAATACAGTGATGACTATGTAGGAAAGCCTGCTGAATAGCCACCTCTAGCAGGGTCAGCTTGTCAACAGTGGACCGAAATTTTCAGAATCCACCCTCAGAGTGGCTAAGGAGTTGCTTGGTCTCTTAACAACCAGACCAGACAACAGTTAACCATTTGCTCTAGGGCCTTTCCTACACATCTCATTAAGGTGATATTCCGATAACTACTGACACGTGCGGTCCTTTCCTGGTTTGGGAAGAGGTATCAAAATTGCCTCTCTCCACAAGTTGGGGATGTTCCCTGTCTGCTATATAAGATTAAAACAGTCAAGGAGGCTTTCTTTCGACACTGCTGGCAAATGTCTAAGCATTCAGTAATGGATATGGTTGTGACTGGGTGCACTATCATGAGTTTCAGACAAGGCTGATTCTGGCTCCCCCAACAAGAAAGGGTAGTTGTAAGTCTCAGATTCGTTGACTCTAAAGTCCAATTTCCCCCTCTCTACAGTCACACGTTAGTGACGAAACACTGGATCCCAGCTGGCATTTGCAGTAGTTTGTGCAAAATTCTCCATCAGGTCTGAGCGATATCTCTAGGTGTTGTCTGGAGGCATCCCTGTGTCAGCACTGCTGCTATTGGCGAACGACTGTGTTAACCAGAAATCCTCCTGATGGCTTCCCATACTTTCGTAGAACAAGTGGAGTGATTGATAGTGTCCAGGTCTGAGCGATATCTCTGGGCAGCACTGTTTGGAGGCATCCCTGTGTCTGCACTGGTGCTATTAGTGAGTGACTCTGTTAACCAGAAATCCTCCTGATGGCTTTCCATACTTTCGTAGAACAAGTGGAACGATTGATAGTGTCCAGAAATGCTTGCCATGACCTTTTCTTGCTCTCCTTAAACAGACGGGCTTTTGCTCTCACGACTCGAAAGGCTATGAAGTTGTCTGCTATAGGGCGGCTTTTAAATCGTCGAAGAGCCACACACCTGTTCCATATGGCTGAACGGCACTCATTGGTCCAACAAGATACAGGTTGCTTCCTAAGATGACCTGAGGATTTTGGGATGGATAAGTCAGTGGCATGATGGATGATCACTTGTGTGATATGGTCCTCCCATTCTGGTTGCAATGTTCAAACACAGGCAACTGGCTAAACAGCATCCAGTTAGCCTAGCTGACCATTCATGATGGTGGCTTCTCTTCAGGTAGTGCCCCATCCAATAGGTGAATGTGGAGTGGGAAATGGTCACAGGACTGGAGGTCATCAATGACCTCTCATTGAAAGAGCCTGTGAGGGCTGGAGAATTGAAAGATAGGTCAATGGCTGAGAATGACTCAATAGCAGCACAGAAGTGAATGTGAGTACCTGTGTTGAGGATGCACAGCTCGTGAGAGGTCATGAGGCTCTCTAAAACTCGACCTTGAGGGCAAGTAGAGGTCGAGCCGCACAAAACATGAAGGCCATTGAAGTCTCCCAGTATGAGAAAAGGCTGTGGGAGTTGGTCCACAAGATCTATGAGAGTCTCAAGAGTTGACCACATCTTGTGGAGGGAGATACAGTGAGCAAACTGTGATCCTCCAACACCCATGAATTTCAACAGCAACTGCTTGCAGGTCTGTAGCCAGAGGGAGAGCAGAGGAGCATGCATGTTATTGACAAACACAGCAACACCTCCCTTGGCTCTGTTCCCAGTCAGGTCATCCTTTCAGTGAAGGGTACAGAGCAGAGGTGTCAGTGGCTTTAAAATGTGTTTCTTGTAAACACTGGTGCACAGAGGGCGTTCCTGTCCTAGCAGTTTCAGTTCCTCCACATGTGTCCTGAATCCATTAATGTTCGACTGTAATATGAGCGCTATCTATCATGGGGTTGCACTTTCACCCTGTCATTAAGCCAGGTACGGGAGCCCGTAATGGGCAGGGACTCAGTCTCTGGGCGAGATGATTGCCCCAGTCTGACATCATGCTCCATTACTTCTACTGAAGATTCAAGAGAAATGTTAGATGATACGCTGTCAACATCACTGGACTGTTTACTTCTTGATCCTGTCAGTGGTGGATGCTTGACCTTTGATTTTTTGCCCTGAGTATGCTTCGGAGCCAAAACAATCGCAATGGTAGTGGCACTGCTGGACGGTAGACCAGACTGAACCTTTGGAGGTGCAGGGAGCTCTGCAACATTAGCGACAACAGACTTGCCTGACGTTTTGGTGGTAAGCTTTGAAGGAATAGCAGAGACACAAGTGCACTGGCAAACACAGGTGCTAGTGCAGACACTAGCAACCTCTGTTTGGGTAGCAGCATCAGCCTTTTGAAATAGATGTTTAAGATCAGACACAAAGGAGGTAGCAAGCTTCAGGGGCTTCATGGCCTTATAGATTGTTTTGGACTCTCCGTATGAAATACATTTAGTCATTTTTATTTGCTGTATCTTCCTTTCTTCAGGAAAGACACTGCAGTCCTTACTCCAGACAGGTTGATCGCCAGATTAGTTTACACACTTTGGAGGAGATGCACAGCCAACACCTTCATGGGCGGTCTTATCACATTTGGCACAAGTTTTTGCTCCCTTACAACTTGAGGTGGTGTGCTTAAAGTGCATGTAAAACAGTGCATCGGTTCAGGAAGATAAGGCTATATGCTGAGGCAGAGGAAACCTGCCTTAACATGCTCTGGAAGTTTCATTCTGCTGAAAGTCAGTATAAATGAGCCTGATTTAACGAAATCACTATCCATCCATTTCATTATGTTCTGTACATCAACAATGCCTTCCTGGGACTACAAAGCTTTCAGTTCTTCTTGGGGAATGTCAAACAGATCCCTGCAAGCCACAACACCTTTGCTATAGTGTTGTGCTGTTCACTTTCTACTGTATACTCCCCGAGGCACTGAGCCTTTTTGGACGTTCTTCACTTTTTGGAAATTGGATGTTTCCAACAAAAGGGTCCCGATCACAAGTGCTTGACAGATTTTAAGTTTCCAGCAATTCCCTCTAATCCTTTTTGTGTGTAAAATGGTGAAACTTTCTCAAAGCTCCCTTCTTTTCATTTAATTCTAAGAAACACATTCTGGCCACCAGCATGTGTTATGTTAATACTGACAGACACTGTGTAAAGCCCAAGTCTGGAGGACTGTCTACACGAGCCCTTTAGTTTGATAGGGTTTTGGTAGCTATCAGTGGGCCACCCTTTCCGTTGGTAGGAGGAAGAGAAGATTTCAAAGGATCCATGCTGGTCCCATGAGCAGCTAGGGAAATAAAAGCCCACATAGACAGAGTCCCAAGTGCCTAGGTAAGCCATATACATCTGAGGTGTGGCAGGTTTCCCAGAGGTTGCCCGCTAACGACAGTCCAACTCAATAACCATGCACCTCATTAATGTGCAGCACACCTTGAAATAGAGGGTTTTCTTGGTAGAAGTTTGCACCATCCTCGTGATGTGGGTGGTCAAGCCAAGATCCCTGTTCCCTGTGACACACAATGTCCCACTACCATGCTGAACAGTGGTTGCTGAAGCACGCCCGGAGCTTACGGTGACAGAGGACTGGTGGCACTTACCAATCCCCAGATAAGGATTCCTGGTGTCACCAAGCCCATACACAGCAAACGAATGCTGAGGCCCTGAGGGGACCAAGCCTCAACTTGGTCACAAGCAGAGATACCTCGAAAGACTTACCAATATTTAACGCTTCAGCCAAAGATTAGAGCCTCACACTGTAATGCACAATGATGCACCTCTTTGTCATGAGCCAACTGAATGACAGCATCATGGGCCATAGAATCAGCACAGAAATCATGAGTAGTATCTGTAACAAACTGACTGACTGACTGATGGGTGTGGAGTCCAGCCACCCAAGCCCAGTAGGATAATTACACAACTCTACACACTCTGCAATGACATCCATGGATTTGCAGTGATAATCTGACAACAACTTACACTTTTTGTCAAACAAAAGTCTCACAGGTTGCTGGAGTGGGGCTAACTAGCACAATAACTGGTAGACCCAAGGAGAAATCCAAGAAAAGAACAAAGCCTTATGCATGTCTTATCAGTGACAAAGTGTGGCAGTGTTGCCGAAGCCACATCTCATAAGCCTCCCAGCCTTTCATGGCTTCATCATCATTTGGGGAAAAGGGTGGCAGGTATGCAAGGAAGCCTCCACAGTCAATGTGGCTGACAAGTTCATAATAGCAACTGTAAGAGCCTGTTGCTGTTTGAGGAGACCAGCCAGCCAACTCCATAGACAGAGGAACCACAGGACCAGCCAAATAGACTGAGCACGCGGAAGTAACCACCACACTCATCAGTAATTGTACTGTACTCTAAGACACGAACAACAGCACAATCATAATGAACCAAATTTTATTATACATGCGAACCACAGTTGAGAATGTAGATACAAACATAGAAACAATCCTGGTACTGATATAAGCAGTTGCTGACAATAAGTAGGAACACAATATGAGAGTGAGTGCCTGCTGCACTGGGCTGATAAAGAGGAGTGCTTCAGCAGACAGCACGGCATCTGCTGTACCATGGGCACAAGTCATATGGCCCGCCACAGGTGGTCTCTGGTGACTGGCCTGCGCAGTTGCCATTGGTGGAATAATCAGTGTGTCATGATATGGTGACCTGGTATAGTGGCACATATCCAAGGGGTACATACATGGTTATAGCAGATTTCAGTTTAATAAAAGAGTTCTGAAAAAGTTCTATGCACCTGTAAAAGAAATGGCATGTAGGACACCTGCTTGACCAATTCTACTACACTGCCCCCAAGTTTGGAGGTGTTATTAAGTAGGCACTACAGCAAACATTGAATAAATTTAGATATGTAATAGGTTAGCATAATGAATTTAGAGATGTAATAGGTTAGCATAACCCATTCATCTACACATTTAAGCTTTCAGCCAAAAGGCCTTCTTCTAAAGCAGAAAACACACACACATTCATGCAAACACAACTCGTGCACACTTAACCACTGAGGCCAGACTGCGAGCATCTGGGCCTGATGGGCGAAATAATCCATGGGTGGTGGGGGTAAGGAGGAGGCTGGGGTTGGGAGGGAAGAGAGAACAAGGTAGGGGTGTGTTAGGTTGTAGTGCTGTTTGTGGGAGCACGCAGGGATATGGTGGGGTCAAGGGACTGCTAGTGAAGGTTGAAACCAGAGGGTTACAGGAATAATAGATATATTGATGGGAGAGTTCCCACCTGGAAATTTCGGAAAAGCTGGTATTGGTAGGAAGGATCCAGATTGTACAACTTGTGAAACAGTCATTGAAGTGAAGCACATGTTGGGCACATGTTCAGCAATTGGGTGGTCCAGCTGCCTCTTGGTCATAGTTTGTCAGTGGCCATTCATGCAGACAGACAGCTTCACAATTAATAAAATGTTCCAAGCTATTACGCCAATCAAATTGATTTCACATTTAAACGCAATGTTTCGTCCCCATCTGCAGAGGACATTTTCAAGGGGGATCGTAACTTCTTTCAGTGTGTGATTCACACCCTGGCTCACTACCGATTGCAGCAAAATTCTGTTTACATGTGCTTTCACACAGAGGCGTGATGTCATATGGTTTGAATATCCGAGTGCTATTGGCTGTTATCAACTGCCCACTGTTGCTATCATCCAAAGCTGGAAGGCATCATCTTCAGTACTGGGTTCCAAATGCCACTAAATTTCACGCCCTCCTCCTCCTTCCTACTGAAATCTATGGGGCGTTTTACTTCAGAATTCTATAAATTCCTGCTTTTCCGGCAGTTTGCGTGCATTCTTGACCAATTTCAGATGCTCTTGCATATTCCAGGTGGATCTGTAGATTCCTGCAATGGTTTTTCTTTCTTTTGCAGTCCTTAATGAAAGGCAGAAAAACTTTCGATTTCACAGGCACTTGCACGTCACTATGATTTCTGCACATTGGTCTTAATTGCTCTTTTTACTTCAGCAGACAAACAGCCATTTCTGAACATTGCATTGATGAGATGTTTTAATTCTGCATAAAGCAACTCTGGTTCAAAGGTATTCCTTGGTCTATCCGCCAATGTTTTTATGATGCCTCATTTTCATGTGCATGGTTATTTGAATCATGGTGTAGGTAATTGTCTATGTGCATGGGCTTTAAGTAAAATGTGTGGCCTACTAGGCTAACACCTTACTTCTTGATAACGAGCACATCAGGAAAATTTAATCTTGCGCCTGCCTCCTCCTCCATGGCAAACTGAATCTTCGCATTAATCCCATTGAGCTTGTGGAAACAAGCTAGTTCCTCTCTGCCATGCCTCTACAAAACAAATGTATCACCTATGTACCAGAGCCAAATATCTGGTTTCTTGCTGGCAATTTCCAATATCTGCTCCTCGAATTTCTCCATAAAGAAATTTGCTATAACTGGGATTTAGGGTCTCCCTATAGTCACATCATCTGTCTTTTCATAAAACCTCATCATTCCACTTGAAATAAGTGGTTGTGAGGCAATATGTAAACAGGTCTGCCATATCGGAAGGAAAAATCTGATCCAGCTGTTGCAACACCTCACTGAGTGGGGCCATAGAAAATAGTGATACTGCATCAAAACTAACTAATACGTCCTCTTGCTACAAACCTATCTGGAAAATACAAGATCATCTAAAACTCGCCAAAAATGCTCACAAACGACTGAAAAAGACAGGAATTTGCATGATTCCAAGTAGTTGCGGTGAGCTGTAAGAGGGTCTACAACAATAATGGTCGAAAAACAACTAGAGGAGCATTTTTTTTTTAGGGCGCAAAACTGCTACGGTCATTAGCGCCCGGACTAGTAGAGGAGCATGAGGGCATTTGTAAAAGGGGGAGACTGACTAATCAACTGTTGCAGAACATGCTTTGCAGCTAGGAGACCATTACACCCATTCTGAAAGGACTCAAGTACTGGCAGCCACAAGAGGATATGACAAAAGGTTATGCAGAGAGGCCACAGAAATTGTAGAACGCCAGACAAATTTCAATAGGAAGGAGGAGAGTGTGAAATTGAATGATATTTGGATCCTGGTGCTGAATGAGATGTGTATCAGTCTTCCATCAGGGTTTGATAGCAACAGCAGACAACAGCAGTCGACAACAACCAACTGCAATTGGGTAGTCAGAACATTTGACACCACACCACATCATAGAAGCACGCATAAAGCAAATTTTGCTGCAGTCAGTAGCGAGCCAGGATGTGAATTGGACACTCAAAGAAGCTAAGATACCCCTTGAAAATACCCCTGCAGATGGGGACAAAAAGTTGTCTTTAAATGCGAAATCCATTCGAACATAGCATAATAGCTTGGAATGTTTCATGAATTGTGACAAAGTTTATGCCTTACAATTAGGACAGACAGCTTGTTGGTTTTCATCCCCACACAGAAAGCAGCACAATGGTTGCAGCTTAGTTTGCAGATCACATGACTGCTTTCACAGGTAGCCCTGCCTCTGATGTGATAGGTTTTGCCTGTGACCAGAGTGGAGTAGGTGGTGGTGATGGGAGGATGTATGGGCAGGTATTGCATATAGGTCTATTGTACGGGTATGAGCCATGAGGCAAAGGGTTGGGAGCAGGTGCGGAGTAGAGATGGACGAGAATATTGCATAGGTTCAGTGAGTAGCAGTATACTACTGTGAGAGGGATGGGAATGACGGTAGGTAGGATATTCCCCATTTCAGAACATGACAAGGTTAGTCGAAACCCTGGCGGAGAACCTGATTCAGTTGCTCCAGTCCTTGGTGGTACCAAGTCACGAGGGGAGTGCTCCTTTTTGCCCAGATGGCAGAAATACGGGAAGTGGTAGGTGACTGGACAGACAAGGCACAGGAGATCTGTTCCCATACAAAATTGGGAGGGTAATTCAGTCTGTGAAGGTCTCAGTGAGACCCTTGGTATATTTAGAGGGGTATGCTCATCACTAGAGGCGATGATCACAGGTTGCTAGGTTGTACGGAAGGGACTTCTTGGTATGGACTGGGTGGCTGCTGTTGAAGTGGAGGTATTGATAGTGGTTGATAGGTCTGACATGTTCTGTTTTAGGTCGCAAAAACAACAATGGTCATACACGCCTATGTCAGTACTCCAGAACAAAAAAAAGGAGTTAAAAGTGACTACACGTTAAGCCCAATAGACAAAAGAAAAGACAGCTAAAAACATAATTTGGAGAAAGGTCCATAAAATACGCCACAGAGAAATAAAGATTAAACATACTTCACCATATTGCTACAACAGGTAAAAAATAAAACGTGGTCGACAGTCCATGTATCACTTGCTAAAACAGCCAGTAAACATAAATTGGAACATTAGTGGTTAAAAAAAGGACATTCCCTCAGGAAATGGTAAACCATCAAAGGTTGAGAGTAATCAGTGCAAAGTGATGGGGGAGCACCACTCAACATATGGCAATGGCTGAGAAGACAGTGCCAATACGCACCCTAGCTAAAAAGATCTCCTCAGAGCAAGAGTGCTGAGAGGAGTGTCTTCCAAGCTGCTGGGAGAGGTTTAATTTCCCGGAGCTTGTTCCCATGAAGGGAGGACCAGTGGTGATGCCAAAGTGACATCACCTGCTGACAGACAGCAACACAGAGATCATCGGGGCAAATGGAAGAATTAGTGGGCCAAGTTACCTTGGGAGCAGCATCAGAAGCCTCGTTTTCCATCAGACCAATGTGACCAGGAACCCACATAAATATCACAATGGTTCCATCAAGAGTGAACAAGTGACAGCTTTCCTGGACCTGCTGCACTAAGGGATGGACAGTGTACAGCACACAGAGGCTCTGAACAGCACAGAGAGAGTTGGAGCATATAACACAATTGAAAAGCCTGTGTCTCTGGATGTACTGCATGGCCTGATACAAGGAGAAGAGCTCTGCTGTAAATACTGAGCAGTGTTCCAGAATCCGATACGAAAAAATGTCATTGCCACTGACAAAGGCACACTCAACACCACGGTCAGTCCAAGAGCCACCAGTGGACACAAAGGTACTATCATGAAGTTCATGCAAAGTTTGTGAAACTTATGGTGATACAACAAGGCTGGAGTAGTGTCCTCAGGAAGTGAATTAAGGCCAAGATGAACATGGGCTGCGCACAATGCCAAGGTGGTGAAGGGTTCATACCCATCAAGAAAGTACCAGGTAGTGTGAAGTTAAACTGCTGGAGCAAGAGCCAAAAGCAAACTCCAGGAGGTAACAGAGAAGAGGGACACGCCCCATATTGGCGATCAAAGGGCTCACTGAGGGAGGCGTCATAGGATAGGTGGCCAGGCTTGGCAGACAAACAGCATGCGCAACTGCTGAGGAGGAAGTCACGGTGGTATGACAGAGGTAGTTTGGTAGCGTCTGCATACAGACTCTCAACCGAGCTAGTGTAAAAGGCGCCAGTGGCCAAACAGATGCCACAATGGAGGATTGTACTGAGATGGCGTAAGACAGACAGATGTGCTGTTGCATAAACGAAACACCCATAGTCTAGTTACGAACAGACAAGGGACGGTACAAATGGAGGAGGGTGGTCGGATCCACTCCCCAGGCAGTACCGCTGAGGACACTTAGGGACTGCATACAGTGGGCAGCCAGGTAAGACACATGGGAGGACCAAGAAAGTTTCCTATTGAGTATGAGTCCCAGGAACTTCGTAGTTTCAATGAAAGAGAGAGCTACAGGCCCCAGACGTAAAGATGGTCGAAGAAACCAATTGCACCGGCAGGAATTCATACAAATGGTTTTGTCAATGGAAAAGTAAAAACCATTGTCAATGCTCCATGTGTAAAGATGATCGAGACATTGCTGAAGATGCTGCTCAATGAAACAAATTCGTGAACAACTGCAATAGATGGCAAAATCATCAACGAAAAGGGAGGCAGAGATGCCCAGCAGGATACAGGCCGTAATAGGGTTAACAGCGATAACAAAGAGTACAACACTCATGATGGAACCCTGAGGCACACTGTTTTCCTGGATAAAGGTGTCCAACAAGCCAGAACCACACATACCTTCGAAAAACATAGCCACAGTCTGATATTTCTGCAGAAAACCATTCATGACATGGGTTGACATGGTAATGACGTGGTCAACAGAATGGCGCACTCGAAAGCCATGCTGTGCAGTGGTCAGTAAATTGTGAGACTCGAGCCACCATACCAGCCAGGCACGAGTCATACATTCCATCACCTTGCAAACACAGCTGGTGAGAGAAATGGGATGGTAACTAGAAGGAAAATGTTTGTCCTTACCAGGCTTAAGTATGGGTATGACAGCGGCCTCATGACAGCGTATTGGAAACGTGCCCTCTGCCCAGATACGATTCTACGTATGAAGGAGAAAGTGCTTGCCCACAAGAGAAAGGTTCTGCAACATCTGAATGTGAACTTCGTCCAGCACTGGGGCAGAGGATCGGGAGGAAGCGAGAGGATGATCTAGCTCCTTCATAGTACAGGCGGCATTGTAGCATTCACAATTCTGAGAAGAGAAGAGTATCACCTGAGCCTCTTCCACTCATTTCCGATAGAGGAAGGCAGGGTGATAGTGGAAGGAGCTTGAAATCTCCACAAAATAGTGGCCCTATGTGTTGGAGATACCAATAGGGTCCACTATGACACCATCTGCTACCGTCAGGCTGAAAATTGGGGAATGAACCTCGGTCCCAGAGAGCCATCGAAGGTTGGCCCACACAGTGGTAGAGGGAGTGGAACTGTTAAAAGAACTAGTAAATGAAATCCAGCTAGCTCCTTCAGTACACAGAACAACGCAACGACACTGTGCATGCAACTGTTTATAATGAATGCAGGACAATGGTTAAAAACGCGAAGAGCATGTCTCCGCACAAAAATGGCACCACAGCATGCCTCAGTCCACCAAAGGGCCAGGACATGGTGCAGTAAAGAGGAAGTGCAGGGAATGGCATGTTTTGCTGTCGTAAGGATAACATTCATAAGATATTCTACCTGGTCATCACAACTGGGGAAATCTGGATCGTCGAAAGTGCCAGTCATCGGTCTTAGAAAGCTGCCATTTGGGTGTGCACATAGGCGGGGTAGGAGTCAGCAAATGGATAGCACATAGGAAATTGTCACTTGAGTACATGTCAGAGAGCGTGGACCATTCGAGACAATGGGCAAGCTGGGCAGTGCAGAAGAAGAGGTCTAAATGCAAATAAGGGTGCGTGGAGTCTGAAAGGAACGTGGGTGATCCCATGTTAAGTCAGATGAGGTAAAATTGATTGAGAAGGTCAGCAAAGAGGACACCTTTCAGACAGGTTCTGGGAGAGCCCCAAAAGGGACGGTGAACATTAGTCTCCGGGCAGCAGAAAGGGGCAAGGGAGTTGCCCAATAAGCTTGGGGAAGTCTACCCTGGTGGCACCGAATGACTGAGGGATGTTAATGGTACAAAGGGAAAAAGGGAAATAAGGAAGGAAAAGGTGAACCACAACAGCTTAAAGCTTGGTAGTCAGGGAGAAGGGTTGAGTATGAACATCATTCTGGATGAGCAGCATGACCCCCTGGGACGGAATGCTGTCCTCGGGGGAAGGTCAAAGCAGACCGGGAAGAATTCCAGGAACTCAAAATGGTTTTGAGGATGCAATTTTGTTTCCTGGGGGCAGAGAACAAGCAGACACTGCAATTCTAAGAGCAGCTTTGATGGAGCGAAAGCTGTGAACATTCCATTGGAGGAGAGTCATGGCAAGGAAGTGGGAGGAGGGATAAAATGAACTGTTGTTGCCTCAGCAGTTGCTGAGTGCCAGCCTTCAAAGACACACTGCTAAAGGGAACAAAGGCTGGAGGATCCTGCTCCACGAGATCTACAGAGGCGTCAGTATTCTCCTTCTGTCAGTCTGCGGAGTCCAGGCCAGAAAAATGGTTGGCGGTGTGCACCAGCAACGTGGACGTCGACCAGGCGGGGTATCACGCGGCGACACCATTGAAGAGGATCTCCGAGTCGGTGAAGGAGAACACAGTTTGCCTTTGTTTAACTTCTTTGAGACTTTCTAGTTGGCAGCGGGATACTCCGACGTTGGGCGGCTGGAGGGATGTAGGAAGTCTTCGTGGAAGTATTCCTTCTGTCCTTTCCAGCCTGCTGGCTGTGTAGCAAGTGACTTCACCCCGTGAGGAGAAAGTATGGTGGATTGTTGCACAGCTGGAGGAGGAATTGGGGTTGCTACCATGACACTGGGAGATATTACAACCGCGGTGCTGAATTTGAGGTAACACGTCTGCATGACCTGTCCTTCATGGAGTGAGAAGCAACAAGAACAGTACTGTAAGTACTGGATGGTAGACCACAGGGTTTTCAACTATCCAACAACTTGTGAGCAACTGGGTAAGGCACTTTTTCCTTAATCTGGATCTCCTGGGCAGCCCACTCATCAAGATACACAGGACAATCTCGGGAGGAGGTTGTATGGTCACCATTGCAGTTGACACAGTGTGGAGAAGGAGGCGGACAGTCGCACTAGTGAGTTTCCCTACCACAGGTTACACATTTGGCTGGGTATCGACACAAAACTCTAGTGTGGTTATAACAATGACGCTGGTAGCAGCGCATCAAGTTCGGAATGTACACTCTCACTGTGGTAACTTCATAATCTGTTTTGATCTTTGATGGAAGCATCACTACATGAAAAATGAGAAAAAGAGGGCGTGTGGGCACTAAAGAGGCATCTACCTTTCCATCACCCGATGGACTGCAGTGAAACCCTGATCAGAGAGGTACACTGGATTTCTGTCTTGGTCAGTCCATTAAACAGCCTAGTGTAAATAACACCACAGGAAGAATTCAGCATTCAATGGGCCTTGACATGAGCAGGATAACCATGGAGGAGTGAAGCTGCAAGTAGTAGTTGTACTTGAGAATCATGTGTCACTGCATAAACGAGAGCAGGATTTCACAAGGCTAGGAATTGTATCAACATCTTTCTGAATAATAAACCGATTTACAGAAGCAAAGAAATGACTGTCTTCAGTATGTGAAACTATAAGGAAATGTGGTGCAGCTTGGAGGGTCTTTGAATTGCTAGCCTTATTATTCTATTTATATTTCATACACATTGACTGTAAAGATGATGATTGGCTCATTGTGAGAAAATGCCCCATGACTGGCAGTGTCTTTGATGGCACACTCCTTCCAACTGGGGAGGAGGGGGGGGGGGGGGCTTCAGAAAGATGTACACACCTGTCTTAGGTCAATGTTCAGACCTCAGGTCACACCTCCCAAATACCTGACAGAGGGACCAATCAGCAATTCGGGAAGGTAGTTACCCCTCCCTGGGCCTGGCCTGTACCAGGGGGTATGTGCGAACCCTACCTGTCAACCCTCTACTTCTCTCCTTTTCCACTCTCCTCCTCCTCCTCCTCCCCCTCAAACATCACAACTACACCTAGCTGCCCTATCCTGTCCCCACCAGGCCTCTGCATGCCCCCACAAGCAGCACTACACCCTCTCCCACCTCTACAGTGGTATCACTCCCCCTGCATGCCCCAGCCTCCTCCTTACCCCCACCACCCACAAGGACAGTGGTTAAATGTGTGTGTGTTCTGCTAGCATGAATGTGTGTTTGGTTTCTACTTTAAAAGATGGTCTTTTGGACAGAAACTTAAATGTATAGCAGTCTTTTTGTTTCGACTGTCTGTTATGATTCAACATCTCCTCCATGTGGAGAGTAACAAGCTTTCCTTTTCATAATATTGTTGTTATTCCATTCTGGATTTTCCATTGTTTGATTTTTTAGTACAATAGTGGATCACAGATGCTCAGAGAACTTCAGCAAAAAGAAGGCGATAATGTTCTCACTGATCTCAGTTGCATAATTTTAGAGAAGCAATATTCAGAAAGATTATGTGAGAATTTTGCAGACATTATCGTACATCTTTATAAGGATCATGAGATAAAGATAAGAGTGATCAGAACATGTAAAAATGCATACAGTCAATTTTCCTATCAATATGTGAAACAACAGAAAATCGGCATTATTGTGTTTGCACTACGAAATGCACATGAATTTCCAAATGAGAGGGTACCATTTGTCAATTGTGTATCTTGTTTACATTCCAGGTTACAAACTGTGTTGCTAAATGTGATGACCATCTGCAACAATGACAACCTTGAACCACCCTAGAGACTGCTCTACTGCTGCCCATAAGATCTCGAATGAGATTTTGGTTACCTCTTTTGCTATGCTCATCTTCATCCTCCAACATGTGTTTGTGTCCCATTGGCAAACTTTGTCTTTCAGGCAACTCTACAGCCAGAAAGAGTACAGGTTCATATCTGGTGGTTATGGTGGCATTGTGGTTTGGAATGATTGGCCAGTGATTTGGTTTTCTCCATAAGTGTTACTGAGTAACCAGATAACCTCGCAAGCAGTGTGAGGCGAAGCTCCATCATGCATCAAAACAACTGAGTCCAAAGCATGTCTTTCACAAAGAGAAGGCATCACATGTTGGCGAAGCAGATCATAGTAATGTGTGCAATTCATGCTGCATGTCCTTGCTCCTTGGAGTCCAAGTTCCTCCTACATTGCCGTACCAGTATCATGACACCAACACTACTAACGATGCAAATCCTGCAGCACACAGTCCAAACATTATTCATAAAATGTTGAGTACTCATGCAGTAAATAGTTTTACATCTGCATTGGCTCCAGTATCGAAAATTTTATTATAACCACCCTATACTCAAATGAAGACTACTGTCTACTTTCATTCATTTCAGTAAATTACATCCCTGTAATCAAAGGAAGCATATTGCAGGGAATACAAAGAGTTTACAAAGAGAAAATTGTAAACTTACATTTGAAAACCTGCACTTTCCCATTAACAGCCATAAAATCTGGAATAAGCCCCTTGAAAATGTGTGTTGGCTAGTAGGGTCTACTACACACTTTTGGAATGGTACCTATGGCTGGTTACACATTTTATCTTTTCTTCTTCTTCTTCTTCGAGGCCTCCTTTCAGACCTTTTGCAATTGAGTTTTTCCATTCATTGTTGACATTTATCTGCACTTGAGACAAATAGTACAATGCCATTCCACAAAACACAGATGCTTCAGATATGATCTATTACAAAATTTTCCTTCATTTTTGCAATTTAAGGATCTGAAAACATCCTCTAGGATAGCCAAGAATAGTTACGATAGTTTTATATCCCTGTATGACTCCTTCCATCAGTTCTAAATTTTCCAATATTCTGATGAACTTTGATGTAAGCTGCAGAACTGGCTTACATTATTCAGTACACTAATCAATGTGTTGTTTCTGGAGAGCCGTTTTTAAGATTTTGTTGAAACAGAGTCAAAAGCTTCTCAAAATCAATGAATTTAAGACTTAATAGTAATTCACACTTGTTGCAGCATTCTTTAATTTTGTTCACAGCTTTAAAGTTCATACTGCAATATCTATTTTTAAGGCAGCTTGTTCCATACTTGAATTAAAAGTAATAGCTTTTTTCTAGCAGTTGGTGATAACTTCAGTGAATAACTTCCACATTATGCTAACAGACTGAAACTTCTTTGGGTTTTTTGTCATGGACTACAATGATTACAGAACTGTTCCATTTTTTAGAAGCAGTGATGATCTGATGTTATTCTGCAACAAATTCACAGTTTCCTTCTGTCTTACATTGGAACTCAACCCTCAATAAATTTACCGACTTCATTTGGCATCGCTTCCTGAATGTCCTTTATTTTTTTGTGTTCCAATTCATCTCTCTAACTATGGAAACATTTAAAGAAGTCTGGGAATCTGTTCACACTAATATTTGCCATATATACATAGTGAATTGTAACTGGTTGCAAATAAAGAATTTTCTATAAGTTAGTATTTTATTTTTATCATTAAAAATAATAATAAAAAAAAAAGGTGTCACACCTTATGCATTCATAGAAATTTGCTTATTACATAGCCCCAATGAATTGCTTCAATGCAAGATCTTTACAGTCTCAACTGAAATTGGTGTGGCATAATTCCTATTAACTGGCAGTACCCATACAACAAATCTAGGATGCTATAGTTGAAATTTCATACTGGTAGTTACACGAAATTTGATAACTACATTGCGCAGTGTACATAATCACTGTGCAAGAGTCAATTATATTCTGAAACTTCCTGGCAGATTAAAACTGTGTGCCCGAGCGAGACTCGAACTCGGGACCTTTGCCTTTCGCGGGCAAGTGCTCTACCAACTGAGCTACCGAAGCACGACTCACGCCTGGTACTCACAGCTTTACTTCTGCCTGTATCTCGTCTCCCACCTTCCAAACTTTACAGAAGCTCTCCTGTGAACCATGTCCTTGCTCTTTGGAGTCCAAGTTCCTCCTACATTGCCGTACCAGTATCATGACACCAACACTACTAATGATGCAAATCCTGCAGCACACAGTCCGAACATTATTCATAAAATGTTGAGTACTCATGCAGGAAATAGTTTTACATCTGCATTGGCTCCAGTATCGAAAATTTTATTATAACCACCCTATACTCAAATGAAGACTACTGTCTACTTTCATTCATTTCAGTAAATTACATCCCTGTAATCAAAGGAAGTATACTGCAGGGAATACAAAGAGTTTACAAAGAGAAAATTGTAAACTTATATTTGGAAACCTGCACTTTCGGGAGTGCTAGTTCTGCTAGGTTCGCAGGAGAGCTTCTGTAAAGTTTGGAAGGTGGGAGACGAGATACTGGCAGAAGTAAAGCTGTGAGTACCGAGCGTGAGTCATGCTTCGGTAGCTCAGTTGGTAGAGCACTTGCCCGAGAAAGGTAAAGGTCCCGAGTTCAAGTCTCGGTCGGGCACACAGTTTTAATCTGCCAGGAAGTTTCATATCAGCACACACTCCGCTGCAGAGTGAAAATCTCATTCTGTCAATTATATTCTGTTTGTCAGGTGGCATAGCAAACAATTGACACCATTTCTGAGGTAACATGTATCTTCAAACTAGGCCTACTTGAAATAATACAGTTGTAAATTTGTTTAACATGCATTATTTGAAACTTTTGGCTCCTTTTTCGAATCAGGGTTAACAAGTCAATGAGTGTCTATGGCATACGATCAGTAAAATAACATCTGACGTTGGATTTACATAGTTTTCAGAGAAAAAGATACTTTACCCTTATTTATTTTCTAATAACATCAATGGCACAGGTTCTACATGCTGTCGCCTTGCAAATTACACATTTTAAGGTAACAAGGATAAGCAGTTCTTTACTCGCAATGACCGGCGTCAAAATATTTCCTCTGGGTTGAAGTGCAACAAAAACATTGGTTTCCCCCCCTCTAGAAGAAAAATGATCTGACAACGATAGTGGTGTAAATCTTATTTAAAAGGTAATTTTTGCACACAGTCACGTTATTATCGTCGCTAGTTTTTATCATGGAAGGAAATTTCACGATGACCGCTTGTCCTCGTAAGTGTATAGGTAAGAAGTTTTTTGTCAGTCAGGCTGTAAACGCAAAGAACCGCGGGGTAGAAATTTGTGACGATTGCCTTTTAGGCGGTTCTTCATCCGCTGTGGTGATGTCATTTGAATGAATAATACTCGCCTTACTGTGACTCATACAAAAAAAACCTTGATAGGAAAAAATCTTTGCCGAAGGATTTATTCGTTATTCACCTGCTCCTTTGTCTGAGGATATCCTTTGTTTTTTCAATTCGAAATCATATAAACATAGCGCATCATCAATAAATTGTTGAAACTGGTGTAAACCACGCCCTCTCTTCCAAACTAACTGACTGACTAAGAAAGACGCACATATTTCGGTTAATTTATTTGACGTTTAATACCATACCTTCTTTTAAGGTTTTCCATAAAAGTTTCCATGGTGATTTCGTCCAAAAGGACGAAATCACCAATTCCAACCTCATCTTGCGTAGCCATCACTTCCCACTGTCACTGATAACTGAACACCAGTTGTACTGACGTCTGTGATGTGCACTGGCTTTACTTTCCTTCGGTTACTCCTACACCCAGGGGCAATGCATCTCGTATGTCACGCACACGCACATCGCAGAGTGGGAGTCAGCAACACAAAATCGATGTTTTGACGAGACGGCTTTATCAATCGTTCGCACGCCCACATAAATAAAAACAGCTTATAATGGCAATCATTTCACTGAATAGCCAGGAACCTAAATCCTAATTCTGATTGTGCACTAAGAATCGCAGAAAATTACAACGAACCTAAGTACAAAAATGTCTATATGCTTGTAGAAAAGTCTAATCCGACTAACCCTTTAAATAACAGTGAGAGATGTATGTACCACTAGAACCAGTATATATTTTTTTTTCTCCTGATTCATTGGTATGAATATTTACCACCCTTAAAATAATCAACTAAGCTGTTTTATTCACTGCTGTTCAAATAGTACATATTGGCGGTTATTTCATTGGTATGCTACGAAAAAGGTTGGTGAGAAGACTGTGCATCGCTCGCAGTTGCTATACTATTCTACTTCCATACTGTCAATAATAGTACAGTGGAAGGAACCCGCGGCTATACTTGATGTAACCTCGTTGTCTACGTGGTATGTAGATTACAGATGAAATTAAACTCGCACGCAATCACTATGAAAGGGAAATATCACCAATCATCATATTTCAAAAATGGAAAATCTGTTCAAGCATCCGACTTCTGCAAATTAAATATTTACCTCAATATTTTTATTCTTTTCATGACATATTTGTTACATAAATTCAATATTGATGCATTCTCTAAAATACTGTATTTTCAGTAAATAGTTAATTTGTACAGCAAAATAAATCCACACTAAGTCGATTGTTGCATCGATAACTGCGCTCTGTAAATAGAAGGCGCCTCGAGTGGAGCGTACCCCCAGAGGTTTGGCGTTGTTTATGTTTGGGTAGAGTAGGCGGTCTAAAATGTTTGCAAAGTGGAAGGAAGTTTTTGTGCGGGATTACACTTGGTTCAACAGGAAGGAAGAGGACGACGACGATGGCGACGATCTTAAAATTTATGGTCCCCGCATCCTACAACCGCAAATGAATGAGAATAATCTAAAAATATTTAAGTCTCATGATTCCTCGCAACTTATGCAGAATACTAACAGTGATACGGAGTTGAAAGTAGCAAGATTTATGATGTATTTTTCATTCTCAGTGCTTTGCTCGAAGATATATTTCGGTTACAGTAAGTATATTTATTTTTAAAAAAAGTTATCTGACTATATGCTATAATAAAGACTAAGCATTGGGTGTGGACTCAATCGGTGAAGATGTAGACGCAAAAATGCAGCAACGTTAGCATATTACATGTGTTGCGGGGAGTAGAAGGAAATAGACTTAATTAGAGGAGAGCTTGCAACATAACAGTTAATACCTTTCTAAAGAACTAAATTATTACTTTATAAAGTCAAATTTTTTTTTGTTGTTATGGTTTTCCATGGACCATAACTGCAAACGCATTACGTTGAACGTGTAAATTAGTTGACAGATACATTTTCTTAGCGAAAATTATTCTCTATATATATTCTCTCAATGTGCACGACAAGATACAACCGTTGTACCAAATGGCAAGATTTATTCCTGTTCCATTTGCATATGAAGTGTACGAAGAAAGACCACTTAAGTGCCTTAGTGCGAACTATATTTAGACTAATCTTCACTTCATAGTCACTACAGGAGCGATATTTAGGAGGCTTAAGTACTTGCTAGATTACAGTGTTCATTTAACACTGGTCTTAAAACTAGGATAGTTGGAGTCCATCTTCAAATGTTTGCATTTCAGGTTTTTCAACATTTCTGTAATCCTTTCCCTTGGGCTGACAGTTTGTGCTTCCTTTCTGTGTCTGTATTCAATTTCTTCTGTTAATCTTGTTTTGTATGAGCCCAGTATGTTTGAATAGTATTTTAGAATCCATGGCACAAGTGATTTGTGAACACTCTTTGCATTATCCCCAGTAGCTTGCCTGTTGCCTGCCCGAGATGTTCTCTTTTGTCGGATCTTCTTAATCATCTTAATCTTGTGTGCCTTAACACCGGCGAAGCCACGTTTCTCTCTGATTCCACGCACACTTATTCCCACTTAGACCTACCTTGTGTGACTTGCCTATACAGTCATACACTACCATAGCGGCCCGCTCATTGGAAATTCTCTCTTGTTGACTGGAGGCTGTATTCATCCTTGGCAGTCTTTGACAAATGGCTGTTTCCCAGCTGTGATGATCAGGTCGAGCACCTCATGGACATTATTCTCTCGGCTGCCAAATCCTCTATCCCTCGTACTACTACTTCTCCCCATCGGGTCCCGGTCCCCTAGTAGACTGTGGAGTGCGGCAATGCGATTTGTGCCCGATGACGTGCACTTCGCTTCTTTCACCATCATCCTACGTTAATGAACTGCACCTATTACAAGATACTACGTGCGCAGTGCTGCCACACTATTAAGGAAAGTAAGACAGCATGCTGGGTTTCCTTCACCAGCTCGTTCATCAGTTTTACTCTGTCCTCTCTCATTTGGGGTGGCCTGCGCTGGCTTTCTGGGACTACCGCCCACTCCCCGATCCCTGGTCTGACTGTGGCAGGGAACGTCATAGTCGACCGTGTTGATGTTTCCAATGCTTTGGGCCAGTAGTTTGTGGAGGTTTCAAGCTCCACCCACTACCATCCTGCCTTCCTTCCTCGGAAACAGGCGGAGGAGGCTTATACAGTCTCTTTTTCTCTCTTTGAATCAAGAATGCTACAATACTCATTTTACTACAAGGGAGCTCGAACATGCTCTCTCCTCATCCAGGTCTTCTGCTCCTGTGCCTGATACAATCCACGCCCTCATGCTGCAGAATCTTAATCCTGCGGGAAAACGCTTTGTCCTCGATACCTACAACCGTATTTGGCCTGATGGTGTATTTCCCATGCTTTGGCATGAAGCTATTATTGTTCTCCTACCTAAGCCTCGTAAAGATAAATCTCTTCCTTCCAGCTATCGTCCAATTTCCCTTACCGGCAGCATTTGTAAGGTGATGGACCCATGATCAATGGTCGATTGGTGTGGTGTCTGGGGTCACACCATCTTCTCACTAATGCTCAGTGTGGGTTCCGAAAGCGCCGCTCGGCAGTTGATCATCTTGTCACCCTGTCAACGTTCATAATGAATAATTTTCACGGTGGCCATTTTCTTTGATTTGGAGAAAGCCTATGATACTTGTTGCCAGGCAGGCATTTACATACTATGCACACATGGGGCCTTTTCAGTCATCTTCCCACTTTCATCTGGGAATTTTTAACAGACCGAGTTTTTAAAGTATGTGTGGGTTCCTCCTTATCCCATACCTTTTCACAGGGGAACGGGGTGCCTCAGGGCTCCGTACTGAGTGTCATTCTCTTCGCCATAGCCATCAACCCCATTATGGACTGCCTTCCAGCTGGTGTTTCTAGTTCTCTTTTCTTTTACGACTTTGCTATTTATTGCAGCTCCCAGCGGACATGTCTCTTGCAACGCTGTCTTCAGCATTGTCTGGACCGTCTCTATTTGTGGAGCATCACAAATGGTTTCCGCTTTTCTGCTACCAAATCCGTTTGCATCAACTTATTGCGGTACAAGGCGTTTCTTCCACCATCCTTGAGACTGGGCCAAAATGCTCTCCCGCTCGTGGATGCTATGAAGTTCTTAGGGTTTACATTTGATTGGAAACTCAGTTAGTCTCCCCACATGTCCTACCTGGCTGCATGCTGCGCCCAGCTCCTAAATGTGCTTCACGTTTTGAGCGGTACCTCTTGGGGAGTTGACCGGACTGTTCTCCTCTGCCTCTGTTGATCTCTTGTCCGCTCCAAGTTGAATTATGGGCGCATTGTCTACTCCTCTGCACTGCTGTCTCTCTTATGCCATCTAAATACAATACATCATTTGGGGATCCGTCTCGCCACTGGTGCCTTCTGTACTAGCCCAGTTGATAGTCTCTATGCAGAAGCCGGCGAACTACCACTGTCATACCGGCGCGACATCCTACTCAGTGGATATGCGTGTCGGCTTTCTTCCATGCTAGGCCACCCAACCTTTGACCCTTTTTCTGATGACATTCTTGACCACCAGTACGAGATGTATGTTTCTCCTCTTCTGCCTCCCAGCGTCCGCTTTTGTCACCTGCTTCAGCAGCTGCAGTTCACACTTCCTACCACTTTCCGAATGGGGAAGAGCCTTTCACCACCTTGGCTTCAGACACAGGTTTGTGTTCATTTTGGCCTCAGCTCGTCCCTGAAGGATTCGAGTCCCGAGCTGACCTATCGCTGCAAATTTCTCGAACTTTGCTCACAACTTGCCGATAGCATATTTTTGTACACTGATGCTTCCAAGTCCACCCAAGGTGTTGTCTGTGCTTTTGTCCTCAGGGCTGACAATTTTTAATATCGGCTTCTCGACCAGTGCACAATTTTTACAGCAGAGCATTTTGCCCTCTATTGGGCTGTTCACTATGTCCAGAGGCAACAGCTCAAAGCTGTGTGATCTACTCTGACTCCCTCAGTGCCCTTCATAGTCTAGATGATCCCGATCCAGTCTACCCCATTGTTCGACGGATCCAGGACTGCCTCCATCTGTTCCCAGATGGAGGAGCCCAAGTGATGTTCATGTGGGTTTCTGGCCATGTTGGTGTGCCTGGGAATGATGCTGCTGATTCTGCGGCCAAGACCGCAGACCATCTCGATCGGCCCGCCTCTTACACTGTTCCCTCGCAATATATTTATACTTTTCTCTATCAGCGTATCACGTCACTGTGGCATGACCATTGGTGCTCCCTTCATGGGAACAAAGTCAGAGAAGTCACCTCTCCTAACAGCCTGATCGACTTCCTCCCGGCCGTCTCGCCATGAGGAAGTAATGTTACCTCGGTTGCAAATAGGGCACTGTCGTTTTAGTCACCGCCACTTGTTGAGTGGCGACACTGCACCCAGCTGTTCTTTTATGTAGCAACAGTCAGACATTTCCTGATCCTCTGCCCCTATTTTAACCACTTACGTCTCAGGGTCGGGCTGCCGCCTGCTTTGTCAGACATTTTAGCGGATAATGTGCGAGCTGTGGCTCGCATTTTAATTTTTTTTAAAACTCAGTAATATGACAAAAGACACTTGATTTCTACCTGATGACTCCAGTGTCTTGTCGACGTCTTTTAGATACTCTTCCGTAATGTCTTGATGTTTTGGATTTTTTTTTATTTTTTATTTTTTTTATTTATTTATTATTTTTTTTTTTTAATATTGGATCTTGCAACGGTTTTTTACCCTCGTGGTCCCAGCATTCTATGGCCCTATACTGGGCACTTAGGACCTTAGATGTTTTGTGCCCTTAAACCCCACAAAAAAAATCTGTTATATTTTCATCTCCACAACAAAATAACTTCACAAGTCATCCGCGTCTTGGACCATTAGATACTAACAGATACAATTATAATATGTTTGGTTTAATAACCACTATACGGTTCTTGCTTCTAGCAAGTCCAACACCAGAAAATCAAATGTAACTGTCTTTAGTTCAATATGTAATTCATTTGTTCACATGAAATACAGTTGTTACACCACCAAGGAATAAAGTGTGCTTGCTCCTTGTACTGGACATACATCTTCTATGGCGCGAGCAGCAAAAACTTGTCCATGCCGATCAACTGTCACTATTGCAGTATTCCCCCAATACACATCCATCCTGCACACAGAAACCGGTGGTGAGGTAGACACATCTCCACTCTCTCACCCTCGTACTTAAAATATCGGGTGTTTGAGATGGAGGAAAGCTGAGTGTCTCTAGAACTTACATAGAAATTCTTGAGGTACTACAACTTTTGAGGACTTGTAGAGGTGACCAAGACAGTTAAGTTTAACAAGGGAACTCCGCAAGCATACTGTTTTCCTGCTTGTGCAGAATACATCACACATTGCTCTCTGACTCCTGCTGCATATTGTCTTGTGTTCACTTACAAGTAGGGTGCATTGTGACAACCAACGACATCAACACAGATACAGTACCTCCGTATCTTTTGGGGCACACAGTCACCATCCCTGGCTCTCTGACATCTGCGGCATCCTTAACCCAGATCAGTGGGTCTTGCTCAGATGCCTCCAGGGTTCTCATAAATCCAGGATTTCATGTCACCCCACATGTAGTAATCTTGCGAGTTCAAGTTGGGAGAATCTGCAGGCCAAGGTATCAGGCCACTATGACCAAATCCAGATGATCTCAAACTGGACATGAAAAATGAGTTGGTGTACCATTGTACTGGAACCACCTGTTTTGTCTCACATGCATTGGAACATCTTCCAAGAGCCCATGCAGTTCGCCATCAAGGAGTCACAAGTACACAGTTCCCAGAAATGAGGTGGAAGAAGTTATGGCCCAATCACACATCCATCCAGAAATCCTACCCGAATGTTGAGATTGTATTGTTCCCAAAACCCATGGGGGCTCGTAGCATGCAGGTTTTCATCAGTGCTCACATGAATGTTGTGGGAATTGAGAACTCCTTACCCGGTGAGCTTTGCTTCATCCATGAAAAGTATCCGCCATTGGAATTCCACACAACAATACAAGAACCACTTTCAGAATTGCGCTTGTGCGCAAAATCCTGTAGCTACATTGCCTTTGTCCTCTGGGGTTGTTACAGATGTAGCTGCTGCTCGTGTAGAATGCACCAGACAATTTAATGATCCACACTCCGTCAATCACCAGTGTTTCTGGTACTTGTTATCATGTTCTCTTCTACCGCATGGAATACAGCCTCTTCAAACTCGGATGTGAGCTACTGCCACGGAGCACCATAGTTGTCCTTGCTGGTGATGAATGTACCCATTTCCAAGACCCATTGGTATACCATAACAAAGAGGGAATGCGAAGGTATCTGGCAGTTTGGAAAATACTCTGCATATAACTGACATGAAATCCTCCCATTGCATCAAGCTTTGCTGTACAATAACATCATGTCGGCATATTTCGCAGATGTGTAGTTCACCATGGTCAATAACAAAGTACTAAAAATGAAATGTATGCATGGCTTGTATTCGGTACTGTAGTTTGATCACTACTGTACAGTAGTTCAGTATAAACAAAGACAACAAGCACAACAGTAGGTACAAACCTATGTGGGCAGATCACAAACTCAACAGAATGGCATGTGAACAAACCTGCAGTGGGCGTGGGACATTGGGTGATAGGTGAGTGGCATATGTAATACCCTAGTCAGTGGCACTGAAAATGCGGGGGTTTTAAATGTGTATTGCAGTATTTTGCATGTACCGGGAAGACAGTATGTTTCTGCACATGAGTTCTTATGCTAACCTTGTCTTGGTCCCCACTACAAGTCCTCAATGTCTGTAAGGGGAATTTGGTTACATCCTGTATGGAAGGATGGCGTGAATGGTCAAAAAAGATTTGCTTAACTCACTGGAGAGAATAGTGGAAAGATTGAAAAACATAGTGTCGGTTACTTTGAGATACACAAGTTATCATGTGAAACCCTGCTTCCAAAATTTCAGGAACCATTATTGCAATTGAGGAATCCATAGATGTTGTTCATCCTCTCTGTGGCTTGAACCCAGAGCTACTGTAAAGATAAAATTATACTAATTACAGCAAGCATAGGATCATTTTAGCAGCCATTCTTCTTGTGCTCCACGTGCGATTGGAAGGGGAAGAAATCTTAACATTTGGTATGATATTAAGTGCTCTCTGCCATGCATTTCACAGTGTTCTGCAGAGTATGTATGTATATTTAGAAAAGTTTATACCCATCCTTGATTCTAAGTATTAATTTGAGTTTCTTGTACAGGGTGTTACAAAAAGGTACGGACAAACTTTCAGGAAACATTCCTCACACACAAAGAAAGAAAATATGTTATGTGGACATGTGTCCGGAAACACTTACTTTCCATGTTAGAGCTCATTTTATTACTTCTCTTCAAATCACATTAATCATGGAATGGAAACACACAGCAACAGAACGTACCAGCGTGACTTCAAACACTTTGTTACAGGAAGTGTTCAAAATGTCCTCCGTTAGCGAGGATACATGCATCCACCCTCCGTCGCACGGAATCCCTGATGCGCTGATGCAGCCCAGGAGAATGGCGTATTGTATCACAGCCGTCCACAATACGAGCACGAAGAATCTCTACATTTGGTACCGGGGTTGCGTAGACAAGAGCTTTCAAATGCCCCCATAAATGAAAGTCAAGAGGGTTGAGGTCAGGAGAGCGTGGAGGCCATGGAATTGGTCCACCTCTACCAATCCATCAGTCACCGAATCTGTTGTTGAGAAGCGTACGAACACTTCGACTGAAATGTGCAGGAGCTCCGCCATGCATGAACCACATGTTGTGTCGTACTTGTAAGGGCACATGTTCTAGCATCACAGGTAGAGTATCCCGTATGAAATCATGATAACGTCCTCCATTGAGCGTAGGTGGCAGAACATGGGGCCCAATCAAGACATCACCAACAATGCCTGCCCAAATGTTCACAGAAAATCCGTGTTGATGACGTGATTGCACAATTGCGTGTGGATTCTTGTCAGCCCACACATGTTGATTGTGAAAATTTACAATTTGATCACGTTGGAATGAACATTTGCACTGAAATGAGGATTGACACACTGTTGGATGAACCATTCGCAGAAGTGTACCTGTGGAGGCCAATCAGCTGCTGATAGTGCCTGCACACGCTGTACATGGTATGGAAACAACTGGTTCTCCCGTAGCACTCTCCATACAGTGACTTGGTCAACATTACCTTGTACAGCAGCAACTTCTCTGACGCTGACATTAGGGTTATCGTCAACTGCACGAAGAATTGCCTCGTCCATTGCAGGTGTCCTCGTCGTTCTAGGTCTTCCCCAGTCGCGAGTCATAGGCTGGAATGTTCCGTGCTCCCTAAGACGCCGATCAATTGCTTCGAACGACTTCCTGTCGGGACACCTTCATTCTGGAAATCTGTCTCGATACAAACGTACCGCGCCACGGCTATTGCCCCGTGCTAATCCATACATCAAATGGGATCTGCCAACTCCGCATTTGTAAACATTGCACTGAGTGCAAAACCACGTTCGTGATGAACACTAACCTGTTGATGCTACGTACTGATGTGCTTGATGCTAGTACTGTAGAGCAATGAGTCGCATGTCAACACACGCACCGAAGGCAACATTACCTTCCCTCAATTGGGCCAACTGGCGGTGAATCGAGGAAGTACAGTACATACTGACGAAACTAAAATGAGCTGTAACATGGAAATTAAGCATTTCCGGACACATGTCCACATAACATCTTTTCTTTATTTGTGTGTGAGGAATGTTTCCTGAAAGTTTGGCTGTACCTTTTTGTAACACCCTTTATATGCACAAACTCAGTATCCTGTTAGCCTATTCATTCAACATACACTTTTATTTACTTCAAAAATCTCATCGCTGCTCATTTTTAATATTGTTTCAAGGGGAATCCAATGTAATTGCTTAGGGAGTTCGCAGGAGTTTAGTATCTATTTTTTTTTTTGTTGGGGGTTGACAGTGACTTACATAAGGGAACAAATGAAGTGAGAGATTTTTCTCAGTATGTAAAACTTTCTATAAAGCTATCTACAGAAGGTTTGTACACTCCACATATTCTCTTGGTTGCATCCTCCTGCTATATAACCACCTCCTTCCTCAGTGGAGAAGAATCATACAATAGTTTCCTCTATCATTCATGGTGAGAAGTGACAGCAAATATTTCAGTAGTAGTGCTTAATCCAACATAAATATTCCTAACATCAAAATATGCCTAAATACTCCTTTTTGCCAAGAATGTATAATGTGATCTGGTTTTTATTGTACTAGTACCCTTCCATTTGAGTGTATCAAAGATCAATTGAAGAAAGTGGATAATTTATTGAAAATGAGTTATAAGATGAACATCAACAAAAGTAACACAAGAGTAATGGAATGTGCTTAAATCTGGCTATGCTGATAGCATTATATTAGGAAATGAGACACTGAAACTTTGTTTTTTGGGCAACAAACTAACACAGGTTACAGATTGACGATAGCATTCTGCATTTCTGAAAAAGAGAAGTTTGTTAAACCACACTAGCCTTGTACGGAAATTAAGTGTGGATGATAAATAATTCAGATTAGAAGAGAATAGAAGCTGTTGAAATGTGGCACTGCAGGAGAATGCTGAGGATTTGGTGGCTAAATCAAATAAGTAATGAAGAAATTAAGAAAAAAAAGAAATTTGTTCCACATCTTGACTAAAAGAAAGGAACATTTAATAGGACACACCCTGAGGCATGAATGAATTGTCTGCATATACAGCTACAAAGATACTCTGCAGTCCACCATACAGCCCTTGGAGGATAGTACCCCATACCACTAATAGCCATTTCCTTTCCTGTTCCACTCATAAATGAGTGTCTATGCCTTCGAATGATCCCTAGCCCCCTACCCCATGAACCATGGACCTCGTTGTCAGTGGGTTGGGTTGCATGCCTCAGTGATACAGATAGCCGTATCATAGATGCAATCACAATACAAGGGTATCTGTTGAGAGGCCAGACAGACATGTGGTTCCTGAAGAGAGGCAGCAGCCTTTTTAGCAGTTGCAGGAGCAACAGTCTGGATAATTGACTGATCTGGCCTTGTAACATCAATCAGAATGGCCTTGCTGTGCTGGTGCTGCAAATGGCTGTAAGCAAGGGGAAACTACAGCCATAATTTTTTCCAAGCACACTTGGTTTAAGAATCGTAAAAGAAGGTTGTATGCATGGAAGAGACCAGGAGATACGGGAAGGTTTCAGGCTGAATATGTAATGGTTAGACAGAGATTTTAGAACCAGATTTTGAATTGTAAGACAGGGGCAGATGTCGGCTCTGACCCCAATTTATTGGTTCTGAACTTTAGATTAAAACTGAAGTAACTGGAAAAGGATAAGAAATAGGGAGATGAGACCTGGATAAGTTAAAAGAACTAGAGGTTGTTGAGAGGTTGAGTAGATGAAATAGTGAGGTCAGTAGAGGATCAAGTAGGTAAAAAGATGAAATCCTTTGGTAACAAAAGAAATATTGACTTTAACTGATGAAAGTAGAAAATAGAAAAGTGCTTTATGTGAAGCAGGCAAAAGGAAATACAAACGTCTAAAAAATTAGATTGACGGGAAGTGCAAAGTGATTAAGCAGGACTGGCTAGAGGACAAATGTAAGGATTTAGAAGCACATATCGCTAGAGAAAATTAGAGAGACCTTTAGAGAAAAGAGAACCAGTCCTAAGCAAAGAAGGTAAAGCTGAAAGATGGAAGGAGTGTATAGAGCGTCTGCACAAGGGAGACGAACTTGAAGGCAATATTATGGAAATGGAAGAGAACATAGATGAAAGCGTGATGGGAGGCATGATAGTGCAAGATGAATTTGACAGAGCTCTGAAAGACCTAAGTTGAAACAAGGCCCCGGGAGATGATGATATTCCATCAGAACTGCTGTTAGCCTGGGAAGAGCCAGCCATGACAAAACTCTCCCATCTGGTGTGCAAGATGTATGAAACAGGTGAAATAACCTCAGACTTCAGGAAGAATATAATAATTCCAATTCCAAAGAAAGCTGATAGTAATGTGTGAAAATACTGAACTATCAGTTTAATAAGACACGGTTCCAAAATACTAACATGAATTCTTTACAGAAGACTGGAAAAACTGGTAGAAGCTGCCCTTGGGGAGAATCAGTTTGGATTCCAGAGAAATGTAGAAACACGCGAGACAATATTGACTCTACAACTTTTCGTGGAAGATAGGTTAAGGAAAGGCAAACCTACATTTATAACATTTGTAGACTTAGAGAAAGCTTTTCACAGTGTTGACTGGAATACTCTGTTTCAATTTCTAAAGGTGGCAGGAGTAAAATACAGGGACCGAAGGGCTATTTACAGTTTTTACAGAAACCAGATGGCAGTAATAAGAGTCGAGGGGCATGGAAGGGAAGCAGTGGTTGAGGAGGGAGTGAGACAGGGTTGTAGCCCATCCCTGAAATTATTCAGTCTGTATATTGAACAAGCAGTAAGTAAAACAAAAGAAAAGTTTTGAGTAGAAATTAAAGTCCAGCGAGAAGAGACAAAAGCTTTGAGGTTTGCCAATGACATTGTAATTCTGTCAGAGACAGCAGAGGACTTGGTGGTGCCGTTGAATGGAATGGACAGTGTTTTGAAAGGAATGTATAAGAAAAACATCAACAAAAGCAAAACAAGGCTAATGGAATGTCATTGAATTAAATCAGGTGACGCTAAGGGAAACAGATTTGTGCAGCAAAATTACTAAGGAAGTAGAGAGGATATAAAATGTAGGTTGACAATGGCAAGAAAAGCATTTCTGAAGAAGAGAAATTTGTTAACTTTGAATATAATTTAAGTGTTAGGAAGTCTTTTCTGAAGTTGTTTGTGTGGAGTGTAGCCACAATATGGAAGTGACACATGGATGATAAACAGTTTAGACAAAAAGAGAATTGAAGATTCTGAAATGTGGTGCTACGGAAGAATGCCGAAGGTTAGTTGGGTTTATCACCTATCTATTGAGGCGGTACTGAATAGAATTGGGGAGACAACTTACCAAAAGAAGGGATTGGTTAATAGGATAAGTTCTGCGACACCAGGGATCACCAACATAGTATTGGAGGGAAGTGTGGGGTTTAAAATCATAGAGGAAGTCCAAGAGATGAATACAGTAAGTAGTTTCAAAAAGATGTAGGTTGCAGTAGGTATTCAGGGGTGAAGAGGCTCGCACAGGATAGTATAACGTGAAGGGCTGCATCAGTCCAGTCTTTGGACGGAAGACCAGAACAGTGCAATGTGAGCCATAGTTTCTTATATCTTATCTTGGTGGTCCTTATGTGTAGTAGAATCTTTCTGCAGTCAGCCTTAAATTCCAGTTCTCTAAATCTTCTCACTGGTGTTGCTCGAAAAGAACTTTGCCTTCCCTCCAGGGATTCCCATTTGAGTTCTTGAAGTGTGCCCATAATTGCGTGTTGTTCAAAGCCACCAGTAACAAATCTAGCAGCCTTTAATTCGACTTGGTGTGGATCCCAAACATTCGGGCAGTACTCAAGAATAGGCCACACTAGTGTCCTATGCGGTTTGCTTTACAGAAATCTCCCAGTAAACCAAAGTCAACCATTTGCCTTCCCTATTAGAATCCTCAGATGCTTGCTCCATTTCGTATCTCTTTGCAAAGTTATGCACAGATATTTAAACAATGTAACTGTGTCAAGCAGTACACTACTGATGTTGGTTTGTTTTTCCTGCTCATCCATATTAACTTACATTTTTCTACATTTTGAGCTAGCAGCCATTCATCACACCAACTAGGAATTTGGTAATGGAGAGAAGTGAAGAGAGTAAAAGTTTTAGATGGAGACCAAGGCTTGAGTACAGGAAACAGGTTCAAATGGATGTAGTTTGCAGTAGTTTGGCAGATATGGAGAGGCCTGCACTGGGTAGACTAAAGTGGAAAGCTATGTGAAATCTATCTTTGGACTGAAGACCACAACAACAATTATTAGCATTACAACAGGATGAACTATGTAGGCTAACAGAGATACTCCTCAAAACAGCTAAAGAACAGTGCTCATTCAATATCATTATTCAGATATTTGTCTTCATAGAATTTCTGCCATTCTCTACCTCCACAAAATCAGTTTTTGTAATGTTCTGGTCTCAGAGAGTGGGGAGATCAAAGGGGCAGTGTTTATTGTATTATAGCATCCCTGAAAGTAAATTTATCTTCTTGAATGGGGCCAAATATGAGGAAGTTCGGTCAGTATTGGTTGTCGAATCAAGGTTCATCTACATATATACTTCACAAGCCATATTGTCGTGTATCATGGAGGATACATTGTGCAGTACGACCTCCCCTCACCCCACTCCCCATTACCAGTCACAAATAACACATGGAAAGAACAACCACTGTTAATAAGATTCTGTATAAACTAGAGATTGTTGGTGTTACCAGTGCCCAATCACTGTCACCGTAATACGAGGTGCATTCAAGTTCTAAGGCCTCCGATTTTTCTTCTAATTAACTACTCACCTGAAATCGATGAAACTGGTGTTACTTCTCGACGTAATCGCCCTGCAGAAGTACACATTTTTCACAACGCTGACACCATGATTCCATGGCAGCGGCGAAGGCTTCTTTAGGAGTCTGTTTTGACCACTGGAAAATCGCTGAGGCAATAGCAGCACGGCTGGTGAATGTGCGGCCACGGAGAGTGTCTTTCATTGTTGGAAAAAGCCAAAAGTCACTAGGAGCCAGGTCAGGTGACTAGGGAGCATGAGGAATCACTTCAAAGTTGTTCACGAAGAAACTGTTGCGTAATGTTAGCTCGATGTGCGGGTGCGTTGTCTTGGTGAAACAGCACACGCGCAGCCCTTCCCGGACGTTTTTGTTGCAGTACAGGAAGGAATTTGTTCTTCAAAACATTTTCGTAAGATGCACCTGTTACCGTAGTGCCCTTTGGAACGCAACGGGTAAGGATTACGCCCTCGCTGTCCCAGAACATGGACACCATTATTTTTTTAGCACTGGCGGTTACCCGAAATTTTTTTGGTGGCGGTGAATCTGTGTGCTTCCATTGAGCTGACTGGCGCTTTGTTTCTGGATTGAAAAATGGCATCCACGTCTCATCCATTGTCACAACCGACGAAAAGAAAGTCCCATTCATGCTGTCTTTGCGCGTCAACGTTGCTTGGCAACATGCCACACGGGCAGCCATGTGGTCGTCCGTCAGCATTCGTGGCAGCCACCTGGATGACACTTTTCGCATATTCAGGTCGTCATGCAGGATTGTGTGCACAGAACCCACAGAAATGCCAACTCTGGAGGCGATCTGTTCAACAGTCATTCGGCGATCCCCCAAAACAATTCTCTCCACTTTCTCGATCATGTCGTCAGACCAGCTTGTGCGAGCCCGAGGTTGTTTCGGTTTGTTGTCACACGATGTTCTGCCTTCATTAAACTGTCGCACCCACGAACGCACTTTCGACACATCCAGAACTCCATCACCACATGTCTCCTTCAACTGTCAATGAATTTCAATTGGTTTCACATCACGCAATTTCAGAAAACGAATGATTGCACGCTGTTCAAGTAAGGAAAACGTCGCCATTTTAAGTATTTAAAACAGTTCTCATTCTTGCCGCTGGCGGTAAAATTCCATCTGCCGTAGGGTGCTGCCATCTCTGGGACGTATTGACAATGAACGCGGCCTCATTTTAAAACAATGCGCATGTTTCTATCTCTTTCCAGTCCCGATTAAAAAAATCGGAGGCCTTAGAACTTGAATGCACCTCGTAGGACCTTCAGCATTCACCATTTAGCGTTTCATTAGAACACTATGTACTATAGAATAGTTATCATATTTTTATTGCTTTGATCTTGATAATGATATAAATATGTACAAAAATTGACTGTAAGCCACTTGACATTCACTGCTGAATAAAGCTGCCACCAGACATGGCTGTGTGTTGTGCTTTTTAGCTATATACTACATATCCATGCTGTTCTACAAATTTTCTTGTGTCATTTACCCATCTTACATTAGGTCCTTTAGTTATATCTTAGAATCCAGACAAGAATTACTTTGTATAAAAAAGCTGTCATTTATTTTTCCACTTCAGATTTACAAGAATCCAAATTTGACATGACAAGTCAACCGAGAAGGTTGTATCCTAAACACCCATCGCAAAAGACTTCATAACTGAGAACTTCGTTGGGCCATCAGTCAACCAATTGTCTGGCTACATATCCCACCCAACTACATTTCATTTTCATTACAGTCAAAATTATATACTTGTAGGGGGTTCATGACTCTAGTGTGACTGTGATATTTGCAAAGGACCACAAGCCTTTGCAGTAGTATTTCTCTCTTTTGTGCTGCCGGTCCAAGCTCTGCTTGTCCTGGTGATCCCAGGATTCTTGAGCAGGGAACTGGCCTGTGCCACCAGTCCTCTTTACCATAACCTCCAGGAATTTTTCAATGACCGCTGTTGAACACAATGAATAAATTTTAAATGTGAACATTTTAGGTTAAGCTTTAACGTGACTGTTATTGACATTAAATGAAACAACAAGTTTACTGTTACCAGTGACTGGTAACAGTAAACTTGTTGTTTCATTTAATGGCAATGAATAAACTTCATATGTCACAGAGAAAGGGGTTTTGCCTTAACCATGTAGACTGTGAGAAAGTTAGAAATTTCTTTCAAAACACCCTCTATATGTAGGTGTGCTATGTGCTGATTGAATGGATGGCTGCTTAGGTAGCTAATCTCAGGAATCTGCTTCACCTCAGTTGTTTAAGTCGTAGCCAGGCAAGTGAGATATGAGCTGTATAGATCCTTAACTGTTTGAGGCACAATATGATCCTCCATCTACTAACTAAGATCACTCCCACCGTTAGATCAAGGTCTACGAAAACTGCAGAAGTCATCTGATCACAAAACTCCAACAGTATGTATGATGGAGTATGGACGTAGAGACTTGTCTCAACATCCCCATCATAACAAGGATGGAAGGGAAAGGAGAAATTTCTCTGGGGTATGGGTGCCAACTTTCAGTGAAATTTGCAAGAGTGTAGGACTGACTTAGAGGAGTTAAAATTCCTAGTGCAGGCAGAACCTGTCTATATATGTCTACAATATGTCTATATATATGAAGTCCTCTGACTGCATTTGCTGAGGCATTCAAGCTGTTGTGTCGGATGCTGTGGGAGTCAGCACCAACGCAAACAAGGAAGCAGAGAAGTTGCGATGGCCAGTGGTGGGAATCAAAAATGATCTGTACATAACACTTGCAGATTAATAGAACACTTTATTTCTAAAAAGGAAAGAAAAGTAAGTTAACTTTTTGTTATGGGGTGGCTTGATATGCTCCCTTGTGTCCGCTACATGCAATTACTTTTACACTCTATTACTACTCACAAATGCAGGCTAAGCATCATCTTTCTGTTACTCAGTAGTGATGCTCTCGAACTCTGCAACCGAACTGGGGCTTACCTGCAATGGGCAGCTTGTGAAGTCAACATTTACAGAGGATGCTGAACTCTCTCTCCTTGTAGGTATGGCAGTGCCTGCTCTTCAGAATCAGGACCAACAGGAAGGAGAGAAAACACATCAACATTTGCAATCTTCAGCGTGGCCCAGTACAAGATTTCGTGCTGATACTGTGACAGTGACAAAGCCCAACATTATAGCTTCTGAGTCATGTGTGGTGGAACAGGTTTGGATGGATGAAACAAAGACTGAAGTGGCTTATGGTCTTACGCTAGGTAAAACTTCCAACCAAACAGATAATGGTGAAACTTTGTCATGCCATGGATAAGGGCAAGCACTTCCTTCTCGATTTGAGTATAGTAGCACAGCTCCAATCCCACACAAAGGAGTGTTCACTGCCAAAACCACAGGCTTAGCGGGATCAAAATGAACAAGGCATTTGTCACTCAACAAGGCATTTTTAAGTTTCTGGAATGCATCCTGACAGTCTTTGGTCCAAACAAAAGGCACATGCTTCTGGCACAAACATTGCAACAGAGCCACTATCTGGGCTGCATTGGGTATAAAGCGGATATGATATGTCAACTTTCCAAGAACTGGCTGCAATTCTGTCATGTTCCATGGGGCAGGAAGGTCCTGGATGACCAGCAAATGTGATTTAAGGTGGTGAACACCTTGACTATTAATAACATGGCTGAATTTCAGTCTGAAAAAAAGCAAATTTGTCCAGACAATACCTGAAACCTGCAGCTAAAAGTACTTGAAAAGGTGTACAAAGGTTACTGATATGTTCCTTTGGTGTACGTCCTGACACCACAATATTGTCCAGGAATTCGAACAGCTGGAAACTTCTGCAGTAAGCTGTTCTAAGTAGCGTTGTAATATGACAGGTGTGGAAGCACTGCCTAAGGGCAAGTGCAAAAATTTGAACAACCCTAAATGTGTGCTGACCACAAACACTTTCTGAAACTCCACATCTAGTGGAATTTGCAAATATACATCGCTTAGGTCAGTTTTTGAAAAATAGTGGCCCACACCAAGCGTGTCTACGAATTCCTTACGGCAAGGCAACAGGTAAATATGAACTATTGTTTGTGGATTCTCAGTGGATTTAAAATCAACACAAAGACAACGTCATCCAGAAGGCTTTGGTAAGATTGATTAGCCTGGACAGGAGCAATAACACCATTGTCTTGCCATTCTTTAAGTTCACAATTGCAACTTTATCTCTAACTGCATGAGAGAGAGGACACGCCCAAAAGAACTTAGGTTGCAGATTGTCCTTCATAGTAATGTGCAGCACAAAATTATTTGTGCTGCCAAGTTCTTCAGGAAATAAATCAGGAAACTCCTCAGTCAATTAAGTAACACTGTTACTGTTACCAGGTTTGCATGTGGTAGTTGGTCACAAGGCCGTACCTGTTTGTCACTTTGTGTTACTCTGCAAGTGGGAGCTACGTCAAAGTTTTCCACATCACTCACACACGAGTCCTGATGTTCAGTGATTTGTAACACTTATTTCAAATTAGGATCAGAAAGTTTGAAAATTTGTTCTCGAATACTACTGTCTGACGTATTGTATGTAATTGCATCACGAATCATTGCATCATTAAAGTACTGTCTGCAGCTTCATTGAAAATGACACTGTTGTGTCAAACCCTGAAGTTCAGTGACCCACTGACATAATGTCTGTTCTGGTTTTTTCCGTAATCAAAAGAACTTGTAACGAGCTGCAGCAACTTGTACCTGATCCTCATAATACTTAGTGAGGGCCGAAACTAAGTCTTCAAAAACTAGCAAATCTGTCCTACTAATTGGGAATAGCTTAGCGACTCTGTTGGATTACAAGAAATAAGAAAGTTTCACAGTGCCTTGAAGTGTAGCACAATGAGTGACTGACTGAGCATACCACTTATTCCATTCCCCTTGTTGTTCATTGAAAGCTCGGAAAGGTTGAATGCATGGGGGTGGTGCTGTGGATGTGGCTGGCTGTGGTGGAGTTGACGCAACAGCGGCTTTTGCATTAATAAGCTGCAGGACTGCCATCATCACCTGCTACATTTGATGGTTCTGAAACTGAATAAACTGAATTAGGTTAAAGTCGGCAGCAACCTGAGGTGTAGGCTCAGGTGACTTAGGAGGCAGGTTAGAGGCCATTTTAATGAGAGGAGGCCGGCAACAGATTAATTATAAGCAATATGAATGCACAAATAGTGAAAGCGTTGCTGCTTGTCTGCAAGAAAGAACACAGTTTGTAGCAATGCTCCTCTGGAAGAAAAGAGAAAAATATTAGTGACACACTATGAAGGAGCAGTGAAGAGCGAACCTGCAATCAGCGGTGCCAGATTTTGTGTCTGGTGCTGTTGAAGTCAGCACTGGCACAGACAAGAAAGGAGAGAAGTTGTGATGGCCAGTGACCGAGCGAGGTGGCGCAGTGGTTAGCACACTGGACTCGCATTCGGGAGGACGACGGTTCACTCCCATCTCCGGCCATCCTGATTTAGGTTTTCCTTGATTTCCCGAAACCGCTTCAGGCAAATGCCTGGATGGTTCCTTTGAAAGGGCACGGCCGATTTCCTTCCCCATCCTTCCGTAATCCGAGCTTGCGCTCCATCGCTAATGACCTCGTTGTCGACGGGACGTTAAACACTAATCTCCTCCTCCTCTTCCTGTGATGGCCAGTGGCAGGAATCCAAAATGACCTGTACATAACACTTGCAGATTAGTGGAGCACTTTATTTCGAAAAAGAAACGCAACATTAGTTAACTTCTCATTATGAGGTGGCTTGGTGTGCTTTCTGTGCCTCCATGCAATTACTTTTACACTCTATAACTACTCGCAGAACACAGGCTAAGTATTGTCTTTTTATTACTCAGTACTGATGTCTTGGAAGTTTGTGACCAAACTGCGGCTGACCACCGATGGGTGGATGGTTAAGTCAGCGTTGACAGGGGATGCTGAACTCTTGTCTTCCTAGCTAGGTGTGGCACTGCCTGCTCTTTCCATTGGCATGTGAGTCAGCACCTTTTTGATGCCATTTTGTGGTGCAGTGCTGGTTGGTGTGCAGCCAATGGTGTAGGACTACACACAAGCATTGTAATAATGACACCCTCAGTGGTGAAAGGGTGACAGGTGTAATAGTCTTACAGGTTCCCACCCATCAGAGCTATAGTACTTGATACAAGGCACGATTATATCTGTTCATATCCCATGTTGTTTCAGTGTGCAAAACTTATCTAACTTCTCATTAACTTGAAACTTCCTGGCAGATTAAAACTCTGTGCCGGACCGAGACTTGAACACGAGACCTTTGGCTATCGCGGGTAAGTGCTCTACCAGCCGAGCTACCCAAGCACGACTCACACCCCGTCCTCACAGCTTTACTTCTGCCAGTACTTCGTCTCCTACTTTCCAAACTTTACAGAAGCTCTCCTGTGAACCTTGCAGAACTAGCACTCCTGAAAGAAATGATAATGCAGAGACATGGCTTAGCCACAGCCTAGGGGATGTTTCCAGAATGAGATTTTTCACTCTGCAGCAGAGTATGCGCTGATATGAAACTTCATCTACATCTACATTTATACTCCGCAAGCCACCCAACGATGTGTGGCAGAGGGCACTTTACATGCCACTGTCATTACCTCCCTTTCCTGTTCCAGTCGCGTATGGTTCACGGGAAGAACGACTGTCTGAAAGCCTCCGTGTGCGCTCTAATCTCTCTAATTTTACATTCGTGATCTCCTCGGGAGGTATAAGTAGGGGGAAGCAATATATTCGAAACCTCATCCAGAAACGCACCCTCTCGAAACCTGGCGAGCAAGCTACACCGTGATGCAGAGCGCCTCTCTTGCAGAGTCTGCCACTTGAGTTTGTTAAACATCTCCGTAACGCTATCACGGTTACCAAATAATCCTGTGACGAAACGCGCCGCTCTTCTTTGGATCTTCTCTATCTCCTCCGTCAACCCGATCTGGTACGGATCCCACACTGATGAGCAATACTCAAGTATAGGTCAAACGAGTGTTTTGTAAGCCACCTCATTTGTTGATGGACTACATTTTCTAAGGACTCTCCCAATGAATTTCAACCTGGTACACGCCTTACCAACAATTAATTTTATATGATCATTCCACTTCAAATCGTTCCGCACACATACTCCCAGATATTTTACAGAAGTAACTGCTACCAGTGTTTGTTCCGCTATCATATAATCATACAATAAAGGATCCTTCTTTCTATGTATTCGCAATACATTACATTTGTCTATGTTAAGGGTCAGTTGCCACTCCCTGCACCAAGTGCCTATCCGCTGCAGATCTTCCTGCATTTCGCTACAATTTTCTAATGCTGCAACTTCTCTGTATACTACAGCATCATCCGCGAAAATCCGCATGGAACTTCCGACACTATCTACTAGGTCATTTATATATATATATATATATATATTGTGAAAAGCAATGGTCCCATAACACTCCCCTGTGGCACGACAGAGGTTACTTTAACGTCTGTAGACGTCTCTCCATTGATAACAACATGCTGTGTTCTGTTTGCTAAAAACTCTTCAATCCAGCCACACAGCTGGTCTGATATTCCGTAGGCTCTTACTTTGTTTATCAGGCGACAGTGCGGAACTGTACCGAACGCCTTCTGGAAGTCAAGAAAAATAGCATCTACCTGGGAGCCTGTATCTAATATTTTCTGGGTCTCATGAACAAATAAAGCGAGTTGGGACTCTCACGATCGCTGTTTCCGGAATCCATGTTGGTTCCTACATAGTAGATTCTGGGTTTCCAAAAACGACATGATACTCGAGCAAAAACATGTTCTAAAATTCTACAACAGATCGACGTCAGAGATATAGGTCTATAGTTTTGCGCATCTGCTCGACGACCCTTCTTGAAGACTGGGACTACCTGTGCTCTTTTCCAATCATTTGGAACCTTCCGTTCCTCTAGAGACTTGCGGTACACGGCTGTTAGAAGGGGGGCAAGTTCTTTCGCGTACTCTTCCTGGGGGATTACAACTGTGTGCCGGACCGAGACTCGGACACGGGACCTTCGCCTAGGCTGTTTGAATCTCTGTCCGGCACACAGTTTTAATCTGCCAGGAAGTTTCATATCAGTGCATACTCTGCTGCAGAATGAAAAATCTCATTCTGGAAACGTCCTCTAGTCTGTGGCTAAGCCATGTCTCCGCAATATCCTTTCTTTCAGGAGTGCTAGTTCTGCAAGGTTCGCAGGAGAGCTTCTGTAAAGTTTGGAAGGTAGGAGATGAGGTACTGGCAGAAGTAAAACTTTGAGGATGAGGTGAGAGTTGTGCTTGGGTAGCTCCATTGGTAGAGCACTTGCCCACGAAAGGCAAAGGTCCCATGTTCGAATCTTGGTCCGGCACACAGTTTTAATCTGCCAGGAAGTTTCATATCAGCACACACTCCGCTGCAGAGTGCAAAACCTCATTCTTCTCATTAACTTGTTAGTAATAGATTCTCACAGACCTCATTCTAGAACTCCTACCCACCATTTTGTCCTAAATATGCCAATGTATGAAATGTGCTTTGGGGGGCTTCTCTATTACTTGCCTGTGGAGCCTTGTTGTAGAGAATCTCATAGTATGAAACTGAGTATGCTACATATTTATTAAAAGGTACAGTTCAGCACCACATTGGGGATGTTCTCTGCAGTAGGCCTCACTACATGTGCTCCTTCCCTTACCTTATGGAAATGGTGTATGTTACATTCCAGTGACTATTTTTCTTTCTTGACCTTAACAAAGGGAGCAGTATCTGATTGATGGTAGCTGCCAAGTCTGAATTCTGAGCTACCAGCTAGCTTTGACAGAAGATTTTGACAGTGTGCTGGTGTATGTGGTCAATGTTACAGATCATTCACAATGATCATCCATTCTGAAGTCGTGCCTCATATTTTAGAAGAGTTCCTTGGTAGAACAGTGGTGTCAATTTACTTTAAGCAATAGGAGCGCAGCACTGTGAAGACTGAAAAGCAATTGATCTGCAAGAAATCTTGTAATGTTTTGGAAGGACAGGAAAAAGACCTATAATGAGATTTTCACTCTGCAGCGGAGTGTGCGCTGATATGAAACATCCTGGCAGATTAAAACTGTGTGCCCGACCGAGACTCGAACTCGGGACCTTTGCCTTTCGCGGGCAAGTGCTCTACCATCTGAGCTAACGAAGCACGACTCACGCCCGGTCCTCACAGCTATACTTCTGCCAGTATCTCGTCTCCTACCTTCCAAACTTTACAGAAGCTCTCCTGCGAACCATGCAGAACTAGCACTCCTGAAAGAAAGGATATTGCGGAGACATAGCTTAGCCACAGCCTGGGGGATGTTTCCAGAATGAGATTTTCACTCTGCTGCGGAGTGTGTGCTGATATGAAACTTCCTGGCAGATTAAAACTGTGTGCCCGACCAAGACTCGAACTCGGAACCTTTGCCTTCGCAGGAGAGCTTCTGTAAAGTTTGGAAGGTAGGAAACAAGATACTGGCAGAAGTAGAGCTGTGAGGACCGGGCGTGAGTCGTGCTTCGGTAGCTCAGATGGTAGAGCACTTGCCCGCGAAAGGCAAGGTCCCGAGTTCAAGTCTTGGTCGGGCACACAGTTTTAATCTGCCAGGAAGTTTCAGGAAAAAGATCTGATTGCATGATTTCCTGTGCCACAAAAACAATTGTACCTCATCAACAAAAATATAGGTACCAATAAGGAGGGTTTCTGGGGAAGGACAAATATCTTGACTCACTGCTCTACTGAATAACCATATCCTAGTTTCCACTTAAGAAAATATAGCCCAAACAGTGGCAGAACATTTCTTCCAAAACACCTGCATGGCTAGCTGGAGTCCCACATTTCAGTTGTGTAATGAGGCTGGATCATATGTCAAACAACATATAGGATTACAACTGCCTATTCACAAGCTGGGAATTGGAACCAGCCCTGTCATTGGCTCTTATCCTCACCTAAGGCTGGTGATGTTCAGCAGAGCATGGTACAGTAAATCAGTTTGCAACAAAAGAAACCCTCCTTGCTGCTTTCAGCAGAATTATTAGATCAATGACCACTACCCCAACCCATAAAGGGAAGCAACAGTAATATCCTTCATGAAACCAGGGAAGGCTGGTACACATCCTACCAACAGTTGTATTGTCACCTTAAGATGATGTGTGGGAAAGTCTACTGAACTGATCGTTAGCCACCATATTGTCTAGATTCTGGAGATCTGAAGGCTCCTTGGCAATTACCAGTATGAGTTTAAGAAATACCATCCTACTCCCAGTAATCTCACACTGCTGGAGGTGGCAGTACAAGAATAAAAGTGATTTCAAATAATAAACAATAATATATTTGTGGAGGTGGTGCCCCACAGCTTGGAAATATTTTTAAGAAGTAATTGTTCGACTCCAAGAGCTGATAATAAATAAGCCTACTTATTGATTACAACTGATTTCAGTCCTTAGACCATCATCAGATATCATGTATACCAAAAAAGAGGACATATGAAACACATTTCACTGCCAACATAACACTCACACTCTCTCTCTCTCTCTCTCTCTCTCTCTCTCTCTCTCTCTCTTTTTCTTCATATAAGCACATGAAAACTCGCATAATAAGGTCTCACATGCTCACTTAAAACATTTAGAATAACTTATATGGAGATACGAGACCCATGTTGTCAGATATAATAAAACCCGTCACAAGAAAATAAAAGTAAGATATAAAGTAGTGGCCTGACTGTGTTCATAAATGTAATGAAACACTTCAATACAGTGCATTCGCACAGAGTTGCCTGTTGTTGAGTAGTGAAATAGATTGTCAAAAATAGAATGCGCCAAACACTATAATCTTTGTTCTATATGAATTAACAATAAACTGTGTCCAGTAAAGCCTAGCCTTTGACAGTGATGCGTGTCATCGTAACCACATTGCCTCCATCATAACCAGATTGCCCGCATGATGTAGAGTCATCTTTTTAGACCAGGAGAGTCATCAGTATGCAGTGCTTGCAGCTTAGCCCTGTTTAAACACTGCATTTTTAATTAGGTTTGTTTTATTTACTAAAAGGATTTGCTATCAATTTCACATGTTGAAAATACAAATGTTGTAAAAATATTAAAATTTTGTGTTGAGCCAGGGCATCTCTGTAGAGAGAGCCAATTTATAATGTGTAACATAGTGATTTGTTCTACCAGTTTTTATCAAGTGATCAGCCACTCACATAAATCTGTAGTGCTATTTTATCTTTCATCTCTTCTTGGTTTTACTTCCTTTTACTCTTCACTATATTCTCTTTTACTGTTAATTTTATTTATTACTAATTATTGGATATTTGAGCACACTGTTGAACATACCTATCTCAGAGACATTAAATAATAATTATCAGATTTTGTTAGCAATGACCCATGTATGCTTATTATAATTTTAACTGTAGACATGCAGTTTTATAAAACTGTATTGAGGAAAACTTGTTTATTTGTCTGTTTCAGAGACTTAAGTTTATTCATTTCTCATATTACTGTACTCTGTTTTATTGTTCATCATAATTCATCTTCTGTCAGTGATGGTATCAATAAATTACTGATATGTGAAAAACATTTCATATTGGAATAATCTGAACTGTCATTTATCATCTTAAGTGGCATTCGTCCCATAGCTGTGGGCTTCTCAGTGTTGTGGAATACTCCAACCTAAGTCAGCAGTGTGGCAGGCAGTGTTGGCATTGGTGTAGATTGGGAGGACAGAGTCCCGCAGCAGGTCTGGTCCCGAGGAGCTATCTTCATTGCTCTCTCAAGTGTTGACATTGACAGACAGTCTCTGAAAAACAACTAAAGTGTCCAAAGGACATAATCACCAGAACACTTCACTTGTCACACAAAAGGCATACAGTCACATTCAGCAAGTACACTGATAACCATGCCATTGAACACAATAAAACAACCACCACCACCACCTTCTCTCCATTCTGTTCCCTGATTCATTGGTTGTTTCCCTTTCTCTCCTTTCAAGATCAGACTTATGTCTCTCTATTATTTGATGCGAAATTCGCCATGTTTCGTGGCCATTAATCAAACCAGGTAATACATTGATTGTGAAATTTCCTTTTAAAACACATCAGAAGTTTATTTTTGAAAACCTTATTTTGTTTACCCATAAGTACTCTAAGCTATCTTTAATCTTTTGCTTATTTCTTTTCCTGTCCATTGAATTGTCATCTCCAATTATATTACATAAAGAAGCCCAACTGGATCTTTGACTTCATTGTCAATTTGTACTATTTTCTTTTTAATATGTTGGTAATAAATTATTTTATTCTAAATATGACTGATTTTCATAAATTTGCTCTACCAGATTCTTCCTTTTCTTTTTTAAATTTCTCTGCACTAGAGACAAGCAGTACAGTAATAATCAGCAAAACAAATGGTGTTCAAATGTGTTCCATTGACAGATTCTTTTTTTCTCAGTTTATGGGTCTAACACTTCGCAGGGATATGAAGTAGAATGATCACACAGGCTCAGTCATGGGCAAAGCAGATGGTAGACTTCAGTTTACTGGTAGAAAACTGGGGAAGTGCAATTAGTCTACAAAGGAGATTGCTTACAAATTACTCATGTGACTGGTTCTAGAATATTGCTCAAGTGTATGGGACCAGTACCAAATATAAGTAATAGGCAATATTGAACATATACAGAGAAGGGCAGCACAAATGGTCACAGGTTTGTTTGATCTGCAGGCGAGTGTCACAGAGAGAGTGAAAAACTGAGCTGGAAGAGTCTTGAAGATCAACATAAACTATCCCAAGAAAGTCATAAAGTTTCTAGAACTGGCTTTAATTGATGACTAGGAATACACTGCAATACATAGGGATCATGAGGATAAGATTACCATAATTACTGCACACTCAGAGGCATTCAATCAATTTCTTTCCATGCTCCATATGTGAATGGAATGGGAAGAAATCATAATAACTGGTACAATGGGACATACCCCCTGCCATGCAGTTCATAGTGAGCTGCAGAGTATAGATGTAGATGTATCTGGAAACTTCGTATATGGTTGCTAATAATACTTTTAGTGATACAGAATATTCACTTCGCTCTGAATTTTTGTGGAAGCTCTATCATTAATTTATATATTCTACAGCGGTTGGAGAAAGATATGGAAACATATGCATGCTTGAACATAATTGCAGATGCTAAACAAATCTGCAGGTTGCGCTGTTGTATTTGACTAAATGGCACCTGAGTGATGTCCTTAATATCATGCAAATGTCGGTCATGGTCAGAACAGTGTTCTTTGTAGTTGTGAGTGCATTATGTCAGAGCTAAATGAATCCAGATGTGGGCAAATTGTTGAGGTTATATGGTGGGTGCTCCCATAACCAAGACAGCCAAAGTGTTAGGTGTTTCAGGAGACATTATATCAAAGATTACACCCCATTCAGGAAAAGTAGGAAAAACACACCTGCTAAGTCACAGTGCGGACAGAAGTATGTGGTGAGTGATTATGAAAGATGATTGTGATTGTAACAAAAAATAAGAATAACAGCTGCAAAAGACACTGTAGAAGTGATTGTTGCACTCGAGAACCATGTCAGCACCAAAACAACACAAGTGTCTGTTAAGTGATTGTGACAGGTGATTGTGATGGTTATGAAAAATAAGGATGACAGCTGCAGAAGTCACTGCAGAACTGAATTTCACACTCACGAACACTCTCAGCACCAAAACAACAAAAAGGGAGCTCCATGAGCAGGGAATTGCAGGTATAGCTGGAATTCCAAAACCACACATCACAGATGCAAATGCTCATAAGACGAAATCATGGTGCGGAAACCATAAAACCTGGACTGTGGAGCAATGAAAGAAAGTCATTTGATCATATTCATGTTTTTATACACTGTTTCCAAATTCTGGCTGAGAAGGTCCCAAGAGTGAAACATGGGAAGGGGAGTGGTCTGGGGGGGGGAGTGGTTAGTGATAATTTGGGCAGCCATATTGTGGTGGTATTCCCTGGGTACCCTGCAAGGTCGCTTTGCTGCCAAGGATTATGTGACCATTTTGGCTGACCAGGTCCATCCCATTGTACATTGTTTGTTCTGCAGTAGTGATAATGTGTTCCAAGACAACAGCCACCCTATCCATACAGCTCACATCACCCAGGATTGATTTTGTGAGCAAGAGGGTGAATTGTCACATTTTCTCATGCCATCACAGTCACCATTTCTCAATATTATTGGGCCTTTGGGGTCCATTTTGTAGAAAAGTGTGTATGGTCACTATCTACCGCCATCGTTATTACCTGATCTCGGCATTATTTTGTAGGCTGAACAATAGTAGATTCCCTTAAACCATACAGACCTGTATTTATCCATTTGGAGATGTTTGGAAGCTGTTTTGAATGTTGATGGTTTTCCTACACCATACTGGCCTCATAATGTTTTTTTGGTATTTCCATAAATTTTGTCCATCCCCCTGTATAGTATTTTAACATTGTGCAAATGAGCCATTGTGCTGTATCTGCATCTAAAGCCAGCTTTTTCCTCAGGATATCCAAAGTCTTTTCAAGTGAAATTGTCTTCCACTGAATATATTTCTTCCTGTGCTACGCAGTAATTAATTGGCACTTCAGTTTAAATAGTGCTAACTTCCCTATTTGTCATGTAATCAACCCACTTCCTCCCCACCCCACTCCCAGAAAAAAATCCGTCATAGAAATTCTTTGAGTGAGGGGGAATAATTCCCATATCAGTTCAGTCATTACCATTACCCTACACCTCTCACCTGCTCTGGCCCAGGTGTCCCATGGCGGCCCTTGTTTGGCGATGTGGCCTGGTTCCTAGCCTTATTCTCCTTGTTCTTTTATGTTTGCCACTTTTCATGTTTTATCTTTCCAAAATTTTATCATCTTGTCTGTGCCGCCCATTTTCTTGGGTAACTGGTGGTGAGGCGGTGCTATTGGGATGGAAAGGGTGCTTCTACCACCGCATACCGCACTTCGGGGACCTCCAGCTGCATTTTGGGCTTAGCAGCTTGCCCCCTCTCACTCCCCTCCTGCTTCTCCTTGATTTTATCTCTGTCTTATTGTATCTTGTTTACAATCGGGCTTTCCAGTATTTGCCTTTTGTACCTTCCTTCTGAGGATTATTCCAGTTTCAATACATAGGGGATGAAGGGACTGCACAGTTTGGTGCCTTTAACTCCAATATCCAACCAACCATTACCCTAATATCTCTGCCGGCGGTTATAATTGGCAGATCAGGCATAGTGAGATTCAGTTCTGGGCTCAGTTACCACAATGTAGGTATTTCCAATTTCCGTAAGACATTTAAAACAAATGACCAAGTCATTTACTTTTAGAAAAGTATGTGTGAATTCTTTTTCCTTTGTTGTCTGTCACTCAGAACTACTTGGAAAGGGGGTTGACAAACATGTTACATGAAGCAAAAGTCAGCCACCATAATTTAAGTTACAGTTGAACCTTTTGTGCATCACAGAGCAGAGACTTGACCTAATTCCTGAAATCATTTGGGAAAATATGGCCCCTCCTTTTCCCAGAAATTGAATGTTGTGAGACTTGGTGAATTATCTCATAAATATTTGCTCCCTTTTTAATTTTTGACGTGAACTATTTATACAACCCCTGTTCTTAATATATTCTTTAATCAAATGGTGGGTAAACTGGTTATTTGCTACTTCATTCATTATACATTTTTTTATAAGGAGCCTCCAACACATCATAAGAAATGCCACCTAGTTATATTTGATGTTTACAGATTTCAAGTCTCATCAGTGGACATATATAAAAAAGTTACTGGTGAAAAATATTTCTAAAGTGTATTGAAAATTATATTTAAAAGGCCAAATTTAGTATATTTATTCCTTTAAGCAGTTGTCTTTACTTATTTAATTGTTTGTATTCCATCCAAAGGATTTTCCATTGCATCACCAATATTTGTCATGCATACTGATGAGGCAAAGCATTATGACAAGTGCTCAACCCAAGATTGAATGCCAACAGGTGGCACTGCGGGCACGTGACACAGTAAGGAAAGCATAGAAGCGAAGTAGAGACTGATGAGGAATCATTCTAGAAATGATGCAGGCCACCCATCGGGAAATCCTTCATCATATGTGACTTTGACAAAAAGCAAATGCTTACAGCCCGGCATCTGGGAACAAACATGTAGGAAATGGTGAAACTGGCAGCTGTGTGCATTCAACCATTGTGAGTGTGTATGGTAAGCAGTAGAAGGAGGCCTACTTAGGCAACAAAGTTTCGGACATGCACACTTCATCACAAAACACAGAGGTCAGAGGCCTTGCACGCTCTGGAAAGCGGGATAAGCAGTGGTTTGTTGTAAATCTGATAATAGACTACAGTTGCAAATCTGATAACAGACTACAATGCTGTTGCAGGCCAAGTGTTTCAGAGCACACTGTTCAGTACACATTTATGAAAACAGGGTTCCACAGCAGATGAACCGTATCTAATATTCCCAAGTTGCACCAACAACATAGTCAGTTAAGTTTGCAGTGGCTTTAGGATAATCACGACTGAATTGTGGATAATGACAACATGTTGCCTGGCCAGTTGAATCATGTTTCTTGTTAAACAGGTCAGTGTATGTGTCTGGATATGCCACATCAAGGTAAATAGCTGTTCGAAATTTTGAAATTAGGACCATGCCATGCCATGGCTGCAGGCTATTGGGATCAGTATTGTGCTGGAGGTGGTTGGGGGGTGGGGGCGGGAGACACATTCACCTGGACTTCCATCTTCCGTAGAACCTTTGGTAGTAATTAACGGCACCATGACAGCTCTGGAATATGTGAATGATGTGAAAATTATTGCGAATCACCTGCGTCCCTTAATGCTTGATGTCTACCTCAATGGCAGTTACGTCATACACCATGATAATTACCCAAGTCACAAGGCCAGCAGAATCATTCTACAGTGGTTTGAGGAGAATGATAGTGAACACAAGTTGACGTCATGGCCACAAAATTCACCTGATGGAACACATCTGAAATGCTATCGGGCTACAGATCCACACCAACAAAGCTCCAGACCGTAATTTGCTGGAATTGTGTGACCTGTGCCAAGTGGTGCCACATATCTCCGGAAAACTACCAAGGACTTGTTGATTCCCTGTCACACACAAGTGGTCCATGGCTAACCACACTATTAAGTAGTTGGTCATAATGTTTTTGCTCATAAGTATGTGTATTTTGTGCAACTGTGCATTACTTTTCAGCAGTTTGTAATTGCTTTCAATTGTAGATGATGTTGATATACCACTTATATTAACTCCATTTTACAGGAAAAACTTTTGATACATGGAGTGTTAAGCTGTTGTCTTTATTGTCAGCTGTATGGCATCTTGCAGTGGACCTCAAATGGTTTCTAATACCACTTTTGACGGGCTTGCTGATTACATATGTAACGTGGGTTGTAATTTATTATGACAGCAAAGTACCAGGAGTGCAACCGCCAAGTCCCTTCAGTGCGTCGTAAGTATGAAATAAACATTTGTTCTGTGACATTGTTTGCTTTAGCTATTAAAAATGTGTTCCAGGTAGAGTAAATAATGCTGTTATTATTCTAGTTTTCATTGAAGTACTGTAGAAACATACAAATATTGCATGAATTGACAGAGAAAGAGTATAACTATTTTATGCACTGAGTGCCCAGTATTACACATTTATTCATGAACTGCATTTAAATTCCAACAAACACTGTCACTGCACATCTTAATGTTACACATTTATCACCAAAATAAACGTAGATGATGTGACTGTGTGCGCCAGCAGCCACAGCAGAGGCTCACACATGGCGCCATGGCCTGGTCTAGTCTGGTAGTGAAATATCCATCATTATGCATATGGTAGCCAATGTGTTAAAAATGGATGCGTACCCCACACAAGGCTCAGCTTTTTGAGTATGTACATGGCAAGCATGGGGCCCCAAGCCATTGCAGTAATTCTTCCTTTCCTGTGCTGCAATTATACAGTCTGACTATATTTTTCCTCACATGTATTCCCTAGAACAGATTCTCCGCTGATGCCCTAGTTCACTCATAGGACGTTGATTTTGGCTTCTCCCACTTCGTTCCCCTTATTTCGGTTAACATATGTTCGGTTCCAGTTCTGGGTTATACTACCATATATTCAAAATTTTTACAGATTGTGCAGGGAAAATAACCCAATACCCAGCAGGTGGCCAGTCCATGTAGGGGTTCATCAGGTATCCATATGCTGGTAGCCCCCTGACCATGCAGCCGGCCGGAGTGGCCGTGCAGTTCTAGGCGCTACAGCCTGGAGCCGAGCGACCGCTCCGGTCGCAGGTTTGAATCCTGCCTCGGGCATGGATGTGTGTGATGTCCTTAGGTTAGTTAGGTTTAAGCAGTTCTAAGTTCTAGGCGACTGATGACCTAAGAAGTTAAGTCGCATAGTGCTCAGAGCCATTTGAACCATTTTGAACCTGACCATGCAGGTATCACAGTGTTGATGCCTAAGCTGTTACCTTCCTGTGCATGTTGAGGATTAGGTCCCTGTCCATTGGGAGGCATCAGGGTCCCAGGCACTAGCCACATGTCTGGTTGCCTTTGCTCCAACTTGGATGGCTCTCATGGAGATTGCCCTCATTCAGAGTAGGCAGCATCATGGCAGATATTTAGCTTCACGAAATGACCAAAATTATCAGCATGTATCCAGGAGTTTCTGGCAGTCTTCCAGACTCCAATTCAATGCCAATCATTATGAGTATAGCAACTTTCTCTCCTTGGCAATGACTTCACAGTCAGTTATTCCTCCCAGTTCCCAGTTTGCGTCCAAACAGATGGAGGATCCATTCTCTTTACTAAGCCATGATTTTTGTGGAGAATATTGAAAACGTATTTGGTGAACTCCGTTCCCCTAGCAAGTTATGAAGCAGTTCTACGTTAAGACGGAAAATACTACGCAGTTCTGGTTGTTACCATCTTGTAAATAAATTGATGTGTTTGTTGCCTTCACACCCAAAAGCAACTGAACATGATACAGGATTAATTTTTCACCAGCACCAAATGCTGCAGATGAACGAAGAACTACATCAACACATGGAGAGGTGAGGGATCTACTTTGTATGTCATGTATGTTGAGGTTCACCAGACAACGAGGTAGACACTAGCACATTCATCCTTGCTTTTGAGTGGGGGTTCGCTTCCAGAGGGGGTCAACATCATATGTGGCCACTGTGAAGTGAAGTCATATTTCCCACCCCAGTGTTTTACTTTAAACACAAGTGATTTGGGCATATGTCTTCCTGGTGTACATATGACCCTGTTCATGGAGACTGTGGCCACCCACTTTGCAATAATGCATCACATGTGTTACCACCTGTCTGAGACAGTTGCAGGAGCGACCACCTACCCCGATCCCAAGAACACACTAACCTACTCAAGGAATAGAAAATCCAGGAACAAACCACAGTGTGTCCCTCATATTTTGAAACCTGTAAAAAATATAACCATTTGTATTCAGTGTCACCGATATTGACTTTTGCCGCTAATGTGGCTAGGTCATCAGCAGTACTGATGTTTTTACTCCCTCAACATCAACATCTGGTAGTTACACAAATAAACTTGACTGTGGGGGCAATAGGCACTCCCCTCTCATGTTTGACGTGGGAACCTTCTTACCTAAAGTCCACAAATGAGGCCCGACACTAGCCAGTGTCTGAAGAAGCCTCAGACTGTGGGTCCCAGGGCTGCCCACTCTTCTTCCATTGCTATACCCACAGCCCTCATAAGAATCTTGACCATTAACAACTGTGAGAAAGAACAAGAAATCTTGTGAGAAGGTTACCATGGGGAACTTGGAGGTACCAGATCTCCACCATCAACATAGTGATCAAATGGCATTAAAATGGATGTTACTGACACCTGCCAGAACTAGAACAATTAATTTCCTTGTGTTCTGCAATCTGTGTTCCTCTCAAAGAAACACGCTTTACTGATGGCCATCCTCCAACTCTTCGAGGTTGCTGTGATTTCTGCCTGAATCATACCAGGCCTGAGAGAGCATGTGGAGGAATCTGTACATTGCTTCACACAGATGCCCTCAGAGAGTGGATTCTCATCCATACCATGTTGGAAACAGTAGCAGTGCAAGAGCAAACAACCCCTGCGATCACAATTTGTAATATTTATTTGCCTCCAGGGAGGGCATTTCCTTACCTTGAGATGATGATTATAATGCAACTACTCCCTCACGTTTTTCTCCTAATTGGGTGTTTCAGCACACACCCCATAGGGAAGCACCACTTCATCTGTTGGGGGCCTGCTGATTGACCAGCTTCTTTCTGATCTTGATCTGTGTCTCGTATTCACTTCAGTGCCACCCATGACACCTTTTCAGCTGTCAACCCTACGATCTCTTCCCGCACTCTCACGGCCTTGCCACAATGTTCACTAGACAGTGAGCTTTATGATAGAAACCATTTCCCAGTGATCCTGGCACTTCATTGTCAGTGACCAATGGACCAGTTAGCACAAGAACTCTTCGAAGAGCCACCTGGCAGTTATATAACTCTGCTTTCACCATTTCCCCCTCTCCATAAGATTCCACAGATGAGCTTGTGGGAGGGAGATCTCTCTAACGCAATCATCCACACCACTGAAATGCTATTCCCCTTTCTGCAGGCGCCACCCACTGCTGGCCAGTGCTGTGATGGACCAAACAAGTTGCAACAGCTATTCAGAATCATCAAAGGTCCCTGCAATACCTCAGATGACATCCTACACAGACTGCCCTCTTCACTTTCAAGCAACTACGCACTAAGGATCACTGTCTAATTAAATACAAGAGGAGGAATGCTTTGAGAGCTGTGTCTCCTCCTTGGGAACATATGCCTCTTCAGCCCCAGTGTATGCAAAGCTCTTTTGGGCCACCAAAGATCAACAACTGTCCTGGACCTCTTTCTTCATAGAGGTAATTGCCCCAATGCGTTGACTGTTGCTGCACATGTTGTGACCCACACTGCAACAGCATCAGAGTCCTCCTCATATCATGCTGCCTTTCAGATGCAAGACAAGTTGAAGAAATCTCCCCCCCAGTCACACCGAATTATAACATGTCATTATATGATGATATGTTAAGTAAGGTGAAGAAATAAGGCAACAACTCACATATAAACACACAACAGTAAACACTATTCACACTAGTTTTCAAGCTCTTGCCCCTTTTTTTGGGAAAGTACACACATTCATACGCACAGACACCCAAACACACACTCCTGTCCCCCCCTGCAGGTCTGGGGGTAAGAATAGGCCTGAGGTATTGCTACCTGTCATAAAAGCGACTAAGAGGAGTCTCACACGTTTCGGCCTTTATGTGATTGTCCGCTGTAGGGTTTGACCTCCATTTTTCAAAATTTTCCCAAAGAGCGAGCCAATTGGGGAAGGGTGCCTTACATGGTGCATCGTGTCCATCGCGCATTGAGATCTGTAGCCCACTTTCTCGACATCGCATTGCAATCCCGCCCATTCTCCATCTCTTTGGTGAGGACACTTTATGGGTGCGTTTTCCACCATGAACTGTGCAGTGTCACCTCTATGCCGACAATGACCATGGACTTCTTTGTACCCCGTATCCAGCACGGTAGCCAGTCCACTGTGGTGGGGCCGCCATGTACCCTGTTGGTTTTAGCCCCCTGACAACACAGGGATCGTTCTGCTGATGCCTGTGCTATTAACTCCCCTCCCCATGTATGCCAAGGAGTAGATGCCCATCACCCTGGGGCATCGGGACTCTCAGCAACGGTCATCCTGCCAGGTGGCCTTTGCTGTGGCTGGGTGGCGCCCATGGGGAGGGCCCCTGAGCGGAGTGGGTGACATCAGGGCAGATGACACGCCATGAAGCGTAGTACATCATCTCTTGCTGGTGGTCCGCCGCCAGCAGTCTCTAAGCGGGCAAAGTCTAACATTAATGCTAAGAAATATGACCCCAAGTCATTCACCTCCCTGGCTACACCATGGTGCACTGTCCCACACTGACTGCCCAGTGATGAAATCTTGATTACCGGACTCATTGTCGCTAATTTTATGTGACAATGCCTCATCGGTTGATTTAGTTTTACGTTTTATTCATGAGAGTGGGTTCTATGGTGGAGGTTTTAATGTGTTGAAGAGTGGCTGGCTTCTTTTTTATTCTCATGGTCAGCCAGCCATGGTAATCTGCTTTCTTGTTTTAATCTCTTCATTCAGTTTCTTGCATTTCTGTGCTTTTCTTGTCCCCTTTTGTCCATTTACTTGTTTGTTGCCCTTCATCGTTCTTGTGATTTTTCCTTTCATTACGTTTTAAGTTGTCACTCTCGTTTGTTTTATTCACACTTGTGGCATTGTTTTATTCGGAACAAGGGACTAATGACCTCGTAGTTTGGGCCCTTTCCCCCTCTTTTAAACCAACCAACACACTCCCATGGCCACTTTTACCAGAAAAAGAGCAAGAGCTTGAAAGCTAGCGTGAATAGTGTTTCCTGTTACATGGTTCTGTGCTCCACACATCAGTTCACTGTAGATGAGTGGTTGCCTTTCTCTTACTTTATGTATTGTCCCATCCAGGAATTTCTATTAGAATTATACTGTCATCTAGAAGAAACTGTAATTACATGAATGACAAACACTTAACTTCACTTAACGAATGTTTATTTAGCACTTGCACATACAAAAACGCGGAGCGAACTGCCTCCGGCCAGAACACATACTGTATATATACAGCTACAGAACATTCCAGTAGAATGATTCTTGACATTTGTGGATATGTCTAGAATGTACTCGAACTGAATATAGAAACTGTACATTCCAGGTGAGTTTTGAACTCACGACCCTCCATGCAATAGTTTAGTATCATAACCACACCATGGTGCTACTCAACTTCTTCTGTGACATTGCTCCTTCCTTAAGAGAACAGCGTCTCGGTGCTACATCCTCCTAGTCCAGGAACGCATCATCGGTCCTGCATACTCCGACTCCCGATGACTGATTCTCGCCCTGGTGGTGATCTTCTTAGAACTTCTTTTGCCGCTATGCTCTTCGTCACCTTTCCACTTGTTGCCTGTCATTGGAGCGTCAAATTTATCCTGGGTTGCAGGGTCCTTATAGGGCTTCATTCGAAGGACGTGGACCCTACCTCACGATCTTTCGTCATCTTGTGTCGGAGTCGAAATCTTCAACTTCATAAGTAACATCAGACAACTGTCTTACAACCTTATAAGGTCCAAAGTAGTGCCTGAGGAGCTTCTCAGAGAGACCAACCTTGCGATCAGGAGTGAAGATCCGGACGAGGTCACCAGGCTGATACACAATAGGGTGGTGGCTTGCATCATACCTTCGGCGATCATTTTCTTGAGCCTGCAGCGTGTGGAGTCGAGCTAACTGCCGAGCTTCCTCTGCTCTGGTTAACACCTGGCCGATGTAGTAGTCATGCACGTCGTCAGCATGTAACAGAAACACAGTGTCCATTGTCATAGTCGCTTCACGTCCATGCACCAGGAAAAATGGCGTAAATCCTGTGGTGTCTTGTTTGACAGTGCTGTAGGCAAACGTCACGAAAGGTAGCACCTCATCCCAGTTGCTCTGCTCAACATTGACGAACATTGATAGCATGTCAGCCAAGATCTTATTAATGCATTCAGTAAGCCCATTAGTTTGCGGATGGTAGGCAGTCATCATGTGATGAGTAATGTTGCACTGACAGTTTATCTCTGTCACAGGATGCGATTGAAAAACTTTCCGTCGATCCCTAATTAACGACCTTGGGGGTACCGTGTTTTAATACAATATCTTCCACGATGAATTTGGCTACCTCGGATGCTTCGGCTGTTTTCACGGCTTTTGTAATGGCATAGTGTGTCAGATAATCAGTTTAAACAATAATCCATCTATTGCCACTAGCAGACATTGGAAATGGTCCGAGGAGGTCAATCCCAACACATTGGAAAGGTGTTTCGGCTGGTAGAATTGGTATGAGTTGGCCAGGTGGTTTCTCAGGAACTGCCTTTCTCCTCTGGCACTCATGACAGTGCGACACATAGTGACCGACACTCCTAAATAAACCTGGCCAAAAAAATCTCATGTGGATTCTGTCATATGTCTTAATAAATCCTAAATGTCCAGCCTCAGGTGTGTCATGGAATTTCTGTATAACATCTAAGCACATGTGTTTAGGAATCACTGGCAGCCACCCCTGTCCGAACGGATCAGAGTTTTTCGTGCAAAGTAATACATTAACTACCCTAAACTGTCCTTTCACACCCTCTGACTGCTTTAAGGCAAGCATAATTTGAGATATCTTCTGCTCAGGAGAGAGACCCTGGAGTGCAGTGAGACAGTCACTATCTTCATCAAAGTCTTGATGGTCTTGCACAGGGTTTCTTGAGAGACAGTCAGAATCTTGGTGTTTTCTTCCACTTTTGCACACTATGGTCATATCATACTCTTGAAGACATAGTACCCACCTGCCAAGTTGTCATTTTTGGATCCTTAAGACCTGTCAACCGACAAAGTGAATGATGGTGTGCAACAACTGTGAATGACCTTCCATAGAGATACTGTCGAAATTTGCACATGGCCCAGATCAAAGCAAGACATTCTCTTTCTGTAGTTGAGTAGTTTCTCTTGGCTTTTGTAAGTGTCACAGAAGCATAGGCTATAACCTTCTCCTTTCCATCCGAAATTTGCACCAGAACAGCACCGATCCCATACCCACTGGCATCTGTGTGTAGTTCTGTAGGTGTTCTCTCATCATACAGATCAAGTATGGGGTCAGTCGTCAGAGCTTTTCACAGAACATTGAAAGAAAGTGGTTGAGCACCATCCCGGATAAATTTAGCATCAGTTTTTAACAACTCTTGGAGTGGCCTGATGGAAGCCACTGTGTCGCTGATAATGTGCGCTATCACAAGTTCCAGTACCCAGCGTCTCCACCAGAATAATGTCATGTAGAAGAAGATGTAATTAGATGAATGACGAACACGAACTTCACTTAATTAAGGTTTATTGAGCACTTGCACATACAAGAGCATGGAGCGAACTGCCTCCGGCCAGAACACATACAGTATATATACGGCTACAGAACATTCCAGTAGAATGATTCTTGACATTTGTGGATATTTCTAGAATGAACTCGAACCGAATATAGAAATTGTACAGTCCAGGTGAGTTTTGGATTCACGACCCTCCATGCTATTTAGTATCGAAACCACTACACCACGGTGCTACTCAACTTCTTCTGCGGCAATATAATGAACCTTCCACTGATTGGAAACTGCTTCAAGCTCTTGTCTTGTCACATGATACGAGACCAGGCCCTGATGCGGGTCAGATGATATAACATCTTACTATTACTCAGAGACTCCATCTACTCAGGGTCTTGTTTCATATTTGGCTAGAAGGTGTTTTCCTTTCGCAGTGATGAAATAGTGACATCATTGCAATTGTTAAACCAGGCAAAACCCCCACATCCATCAACAGCTACTGGTGTATTTGCCTCACCAACATGCTCTGCAAACTGCTTGAAAGGATGGTAGCCCTACAGTTGCACTGGGTTCCTGAATCACAGGGCCTTTTGTCCCCTGTAAGTATGGTTTCCTGAAGGAATAATCCACAGTTGAACATCTGGTTAGGTTGGAATCAGAAGTCTACAGGCTTTTTGTAGATATCAACACCACATTGCAGTCTTTTTTTACTTATGTAAGGCATATGATGCCACTTGATGGCACCACATTTGACTTACCCTTTTGAAACTCCATACTGTTTTTATTCGTCAGTTTTTATTTGATCACTTGTTTCCAGTTATATTTGGCACATCACTCAGCTTTCCAAGGGCCCAAGAGAACATTGCCCTGCAGGGCTCGAAGTTGACTGTTATCGTCTTCCCCATTGCCATCAATGAGCTAGTGACCTTTGAACCACTGTTCACCCCCACACTGTGTATCAATAGCTTTTGCACTTCTCAAGGGCCTTCGCTTGGACACTTACACATAGCTTCCAGTTCATGCTCTTCTATCATTGTACCACGATCAATCATCACCCAGTAATCTACTTGTCTACTTGGGTACTCAACACTTGGACATTGTTTTGCAGTCCCAATTTTTGCGTTTCCTCATTGATAAAAAGCTGACATGGTTGCCCCATATTTGTCAACTAAAGACTAGCTTCAAGTGAAAGCCTAACACTGTCTGCTCCCATGCCCACACATTCTGGAGCATGTACTATCCTCCATGTTTACAAGGCCCTGTTCTTGTCCTGATTTGGCTATGGTTTCAGGGTTATGGCTAAGTGACTCCATCAGCTGTGAAATTATTGGACCCAATTCATCATCATAGAGTAAGATTGGGCGCTGGTATTTTCCAGACTAATCCTGTAGGCAGTCACCTTGCTGGAGTAAGCATCTTCCCTCTTCGATTTTGATGGTACCAACTCTTGATCACTTATGCAATCACCATCTGACAGTTTACCATTCATTCAATTGATGGATTCCTTTTTGCATACAAGAGGCATTCACCCACTGTTTTTCGGGTGGGATAAACAGTTGGAATGCGCCTTTAGACCCTCTGAAGGGACCTCTGCCTAGCCTGCTTTAGACCATGCTCTCAGTATTCCTCCTCCCCCCCCCCCTTCTTTGATTAGTGCAAATAAGGCCTCTCCTCACTCAGAAAAGGAAAAATGGAACAATAACTGCCCCTCTCATAAACTCCTCACTATGAAGGAGACCACTGCTTCACGGCACTACTCCTCGTGTTCCTCTCAGAAGCAATTCACCATCCTGTGTCATCTAACAAAACACACACACCCCTCCCCCATTGTGGTTGTGGCAGCTACATCCTGGTGGAATGCTCCATGCTTCTGGCTCTCTATGCTAATTGTTGTAATCCAGATTCTGTGCTTCTAATATTGGTGGATGAGTCACAGTCAGTTGAACGTGTTCTCAGTTTTCACAGTTCTCAGTGTTTATTCTCAGATACAACATGTCAAACTACTTTCAGGATGGTGGGGAGGGGGGGAGTTTGAAGTCGAGGCATCTCCTACCACTTGCTGAGTCTAGAGAACACTACCTTGTTTGCCAGCTGTCTTGGTGACACCTCTTTTACTCTGTTTGAATTGCTTTTAGATGTGGTTAGCCTCTTTTTTTCTGCTGAATCATATTTTTTGTTTTAGGGGAAGCATTCTGTCTTTAACACTTTGATTGTAGCATATTTAAGATAGGATGGTTGTGATATGGCTGCGGAGGGTATTCATCGTTTGCAGATCCCCTTGAGACACTCACCTGATTATAGCTCTTTCCTTTTTCATTAAAGGTTGTCCAATTGATGTCTATTACGTTTCAGCCTTCTCACTTTTAGTATTACGAACCTCCCTGCTAGAAGGCTTCATTTACTCTGCGATGTTGGTGGAGGGGGGGGGGGGGGGGGGGTCAGATGTGGATGAAGTTACCTTCTTCAGATTTTTTGTAAACTTGGGGAAGAGGGAAATAGGGCTATAATTAGAGGTCACTTGTTTATCAACACCTTGACAAAGAGTATTACTATTGCATATTTCAGACATTGATGAAATGTAGCTTGACTTATTGCAAAGGCAATTTAGGAGGACAATATCAAATTAACGTAAGGTTTCAGTACTTTAGCTGAAGTAGCATCGTAGATAGAAGAGTTGCTGCATTTCAGTGAGATAACAGTGGAATGCAGGAGTAGGTCTAACAATAAATAAGAAAATAGAAATTGAGTAAGCTACTATGCAAGTCACGGCTACAAAATACTAACACAAATTCTTTACAGATGAATGGAAAAATTAGTAGAAGCTGACCTCTGGGAAGATCAGTTTGGATTCCGTAGAAATATTGGAAGACGTGAGGCAATACTGACCCTACGACTTATCTTGGAAGCTAAATTAAGAAAAGGCAAACCTACGTTTCTAGCATTTGTAGACTTTTGACAATGTTGACTGGAATACTCTCTTTCAGATTCTGAAGGTGGCAGGGGTAAAATACAGGGAACAAAAGGCTATTTACAATTTGTACAGAAACCAAATGGCAGTTATAAGAGTTGAGGGGCATGAAAGGGAAGCAGTGGTTGGGAAGGGAGTGAGACAGGGTTGTAGCCTCTCCCTGATGTTATTCAATCTGTATATTGAGCAAGCAGTGAAGGAAACAAAAGAAAAATTCGGAGTAGGTATTAAAATCCATGGAGAAGAAATAAAAACCTTGAGGTTTGCTGATGACATTGTAATTCTGTCAGAGACAGCAAAGGACTTGGAAGAGCAGTTGAACGGAATGGATAGCGTCTTGAAAGGAGGATATAAGATGAACATCAACAAAAGCAAAACGAAGATAATGGAATGTAGTCGAATTAAGTCGGGTGATGCTGAGGGAATTAGATTAGGAAATGAGACACTTAAAGTAGTAATGGAGTTTTGCTATTTGGGGAGCAAAATAACTGAAGATGGTCAAAGTAGAGAGGATATAAAATGTAGACTGGCAATGGCAAGGAAAGCGTTTCTGAAGAAGAGAAATTTGTTAACATCGAGTATAGATTTAAGTGTGAGGAAGTCATTTCTGAAAGTATTTGTATGAAGCGTAACCATGTATGGAGGTGAAACATGGACGATAAATAGTTTGGAAAGGAAGAGAATAGAAGCTTTCGAAATGTGGTGCTACAGGAGAATGCTGAAGATTAGATGGGTAGATCACGTAACTAATGAGGAGGTATTGAATAGGATTGGGGAGAGGAGAAGTTTGTGGCACAACTTGACTAGACGTAGGGATCGATTGATAGGACATGTTCTGAGGCATCAAGGGATCACAAATTTAGCATTGGAGGGCAGCGTGGAGGGTAAAAATCGTAGATGGAGACCAAGAGATGAATACACCAAGCAGATTCAGAAGGATTTAGGTTGCAGTAGGTACTGGGAGATGAAGAAGCTTGCACAGGATAGATTAGCATGGAGAGCTGCATCAAACCAGTCTCAGGACCGAAGACCACAACAACAACAACAACAACAACAACAACTATGCACTGTGTAGTGAATGCATTACCATAGCCAAGATAGGCACAATGCCAACGCCTTAGCACGAGATTGTGTGCCTTCTAGCTCTGGAGATGGTGAAGGGATGAGGTAACAGAAATTATTCAGATTATTAAGGTAGATGAACATTTAATTACAATGTGCATTAGAAATCAATAGAAGGAAAAATAGTACATGAAAACAGACTGGGAAAACAGAGTGAAAGGAAAGATGCCTGGTAGAATTTTGCAAAGGGCACAATATAACCATTACTAGTACTTGATGTGAGAATCCTGAAAGAAGGTTCTATAGATTGAAGAGACCTGTTTACTGCAAGATTTCAGATGGATTGTATTACAGTAAGAGAGAGATTTTTATATCAGATTTTAAAATGCAAATATTTCCAGTTGTGAGCTTTGACCATAATTTATCGATTGTGAAGGTGCAGATTAAAACTGAAGGAATTGCGGAAAGATAGGAAATTAAGGAGGTGGGATCTGGACATATTGAAAGGGCCAGAGATTGTTCAGAGTTTTGAATGTATCATTAGGCAGGAATTGACTGAAAAGGGGGGGAAAGCAGACAATAGAAGATGAATGGGTACCTCTGAGAGATGAAAATCTGTTTTTTTTTTTTTTTTTTCTGCATCTATGGAGCATCTTTTGGTTAAGATAGCAGTGAATAAAAAATTCAAGTCCCAATAGAAATATGTGGGTAACGCTCAAGATATTGAATTTAACTGATGAAAGAAGAAAATTTATAAGTGAAGTTGGGCAAAAAGTAATATAGCCTAAAAATGAAACGAATATCTTGTAGATATTTGCAACAGGTATGTATGGTGGGGTACTGGGAGATTTCAGTTGGGTCTTTGGCCAGCATAGTTGAGTTTGTACCCGAAAGCGTATACCAGTCCATATCTGCTCGATTTCACACCCGATACCCGACTCAGACCCATATTATTTTGTGATTGTGCTAATTTCCCTCTAGTCACAAGATAGGTTGCAAGTCATTTAAAATGACATTAGAAACATATGTAATATTTATGAATTATGAACAAATAAATAAAAATACCCTAAAGCAAATATGAGCAAATTTCAGCATGATGTACAGAGAGTAAAGATAAACAAATTCATATGTGTTTACATAGGGCATATTTTTAAATCAAAACAACCCTGCATTTTTGCAATTTTTGTTATATGTATAGGTGTAACCAATACCAAGAAAGCTGTGATGTAACAGTGTGCATTTAATATTTTTTTTCTATTGATGCATTTGTTAAATTAAAATTTATCATTAGCATGAAATCAGTTCTCTGGATGTTTATAATAATTGTTAAGGAACAAAAGATTATCAACATGTCGACAGTTTATTTCTGATATTCTTTTGTAAATAGTGTTAACTGCCATACTAAATGTCCTCTCATATTCACCACTAATAGGAGCAAGAACAAAAATATATTTTGCTATTTGTGATAGTTGTGAGAATGTTGGGGATTTTTATTTCCACCAGTCAAGTAGTCAGTCTTTGTTGAAAGTCTGTAATTACTTGATACAGAGACACATCACCGTAACTTTGTGCATCATTAACATCGTGATGCCAAGCCTTGTAATCATTTCTGAGCCTCTTGAATCTCTGCTCCTTCCCTCATCCAGATGATGCTTTTCATTTGCATTTTGTGAGTTATCCTGCAGAGATCTCTAGTAGGTGATCGTACTTCTTCCATCTTTGCTGGAGAGGAAAGCATGCTCATATTTCTGAAATGAATAATGAGGAACATAGTGATCTTCCGATTAATTTCAAGATTAATTTTCTGATGTGTGTACTGCAAAGCCCTCATTGCCAGTTTTGTCATTATTTCATACTCTTCCATACCACTGAGAGTGCCAGACAAGTGTTTAATTATTCTTGGGTAACTTAGGAGGCAATATGGTATTGGACATTTCTCCTGTTGCAATTTGTCTATTTCATGATGAAGGGATTTTAGAAAATGTTCTAAGAATTCTGAGAAGGTCCTTATCCATTCCATCTATTTTTAGAATATTGTTGGTTTGCTACACTGTCTTTATAATCTGTTCAAATTGAGACAAGACTGCCTCACTCTGGTTACTTTTTTAATTCCAACATACTTCATTCCTGCTGCAGCAACTTATTTAATTTTGATGTCAGTCCTGCACATTTCATGTATGGCAGTAAATTTGTGCAAATCGTTGTTTGTTCAATCAAGTTATAATAATTTTCTGCCAGCAAATAATCTGCATGAAATGTGTGGCATCAGACTTGTCCATAGTATATGGGCAATATATGACCTACGTACTCTTTTAAGGCACTTGCTATATTAGACCCCTGGTCAGTCACCCCAAACTAGCTTCAAAAAGTCTTCTTTGGCTATTCTCAGAAAGGGAAATTGTAGAAGCAGCTCTTGTAATATAGCTTCTCCTGTCTTGAGCTGGTGTAGAAACTCTTTACTCTGTTCACAAGGGACCACAACTCACTAACGTAACGAACTAATACTGTAATGTAATGTGGTTTTCTAAAATCATCTGTTGACGTATCTGTGCTGGCTGAACACCTGCCTTATCTGATTGCTGCAGTAATTTAAGGAATGACAGTCATTCTTGCAGTTTCTGCAGTGTTGGGAAGTGCTCAAGCAACTGTTTTAGGGTGAGATACAAGTTCTTTGGCATCTACTACTCTGAAAGTTGCTCCCGTGATGACAGCCTCGTGGGTTAGTTCAATGAAGTTTGTAATAGCTGCACGTCTTATGCTACGTATTATACACTGGCTGTCGTTATACAGTCATGCACGTACAGTGGCATAGATACAAAACTGCAAGAAGAGTAAATCATTAATAATTACTGTCATTATTATTTGTAGACAAATGCATGTCTCTAATGATATGCAACGAGACCATGGGGGAGGTAGGAGAAAAATTAGAAAGGGGGAAGGGGGAGGCAAATGAAATCTAAGATAGCATTTATACATGTTCCCCGTGTCTGTTTTATCTGTTTTTAACATGGGCTCCTTCTATATTGATACATGCTTGTCTTAAGTGCCTAACCAAATTCCTATTGCCCAATGATGACTTTTATGATATCATGTGTGTGCATTTCAAGCACTGAATCAATCCAGGAATAATATAGTACATAAAAATTGACCCAAACTTTGCTCTTTTGCTCATGGTCTTGGGTTTTTGTGAGGTGCTTGTGCTTCCCTTCTTATTCTGTTTTATTATAGCATCCACTTGGGAATTAGATAGCACACCCATTGCTTGTTAGTAGAGTCAACAATAAAAGTATTCAAAGATTAAAAATACCAATTAATGGCAAATAATTTAGGAAAAACTGCAAGTGCTAACAAATAATCTAAGAAGTATCAGTTGCTGAATCCTGAGTGAAACTTGTCAAAAGGCACTTTTGTAGGATAGTGGGCACTATGGAGCCATTGTCAATTACAAACCTGCAAATATCCAAGCAGTGTGTACACTTGTTATTCAACATAGGGCACAGCATGTCGACTTCACCATTTCAACATCCACTCATACTCAATAGAACCCTCTCAGACCTGCATATACCCAGAGATCCTACTCAAAGCAAGCAGGGTGCACTGCTGTGTCACACAATAAAGCGTAATTAATGGAGTACCTAACCACTCCTGTCCAGTGCAGGTAACTGATATCAGGAAACTATCCACAATCAGGCCAATTTTATTATCTAGTTGCATACTAAATAGTAGGTCACTACCTGGCACATACCAGATTTTCAATAAATTATTAACATTTTATAAAATGGACTTCTTTTAGGATCACGATTGGTTCGAACTGTTTTCAGATAATAGTCATTCTCACTTGTGATTGCATTTGTTTCTTGACTGTCATACTATTATTATTTTCATTTGCCACCTCTGCTTTGGCAGATTGATATTTAAGTTCTCAACTTCACATATTATAAATTTTAAAAAAACTGGTCAATATGTGAATGCTAATAGTATTCACCTTTTGGTGCACAAAAAATTGGTTCTGAACACACTTGTACACAGAGCAAAGATTATTTCTGATGGTGACCACGTACAGTCTGAATTACAGCATTTGAGATGCATTCAGAGAGAACGGTTGGAGCAACAAAGACATTAAGAACTCTTTCAGGTGCCACTGACAAAGGATGCCTCGTTAATCAGCAGAAGATGCCAATCCAGCTGCTTTCATGCCATACTGTGGGGCAACGAGCAGCAAGTTAGGATGTGTAGTGCAGAGACATTGGACTGAGACCAGTGTTCCGGCCCATCCCCAAGATACGAGATAGACTGCGCTCTGTTAAAGGCGACATTGTTCTTCGTGTGCCCAGTGTGTGTGGTGTTCCTTGTGAATACGGCAGTATCTATATAGATCAAACTGTTCGCAAAGTTGCAGAGGATTGTACTGAACACAAGTGACATATTAATCAGAGGGAGCTTGACAAATCGGCCATAACTGATTGTCTGGAAAATGAACACAAAATACAGTTTGAAAAGACAAGAGTCTTGGTTCATGCACTAACATATTGGGATTCTGTTATAAAGGAGGCACCTGATATTGAAATAAAAAGCAATAATTTTAACAGAGACAAGTGGTACACACTTAATAGGGCATGAGGGTGGACACCGGGTATCGAAAGAAAGCAAAGAAGATGCTTGTAGGGAGGCTGGAGCTACAGTTTCAAATGTGGCACCAGCCCGTTGTGTCACTTGACACCACTTGGTACCGCAGCAGTTCAGAGCTGCTAAGACTTGTTCAACTCACATTCCGTGCGTGCGTCATTCAGCGCTCTCTGAATAGTATCAGAGGTTGTAATTGCACCTATATAAGCAGAAAACAATACTAGCCGCAGAGGCCAGTGGTTTTTACTGCTGGCGATGATGACAAAGATAGACATCGAAAGCTCGAGTATTTTATTTGAATTGACAAGACTTGAAAACCAAGAAGATTGTATTCAGACGTGTCGCTACGAAAGACTCAGAGGACACATATTCTTCCACATCGTCTATACACCACTTTCGTGGTCTTCCTCTCTGTTTTCTTCAGAAATATTTGTAGTCATCCATTCTAAGGAAATGTCCAAGCTGAGCTATTCTTTTACTTTTTGCTAATCGTAAAATATCAGCTCCTTGCATGAAGTGGTCCAACCCAGCATTTGTTCTAGATCACCAGAAACCATTGTTATCGTGAACTGCATCGTAGATCTTTTGCAGAATCCTGTGTTCAAGTATCCTGAGCTGTAGCTCAGCTCAGGTCTACAAAGGCTACACCCTATTAATTTGAGTCTTTATTTAAGGAGCTAAAACGACTTTCCAATTCAGCTGTCAGCAAGGCTCACATGTATGGCACATTGTATATTCTTTGGACTCGAATAAATCTTATTTAGTGTCGCAACATGCAACTTTGGATATGCAGAGCTGACCAGAACTTACTTTTGTTATTTCTTCAAAGATCTTCAGAAATGTAATACACAGCTCTGTCAAACACCACTGATGAGACATTGAAATGGTAAGCATATCGTGGTCAGTGACTTGGCCTGTTTGTTCCAACAGGCACTCTGTAATTCCACCTTCTGCTGATCTTTGCACCAAGTGATGCTCTGGTAAATTTTCCTCTGCTAAGTTCAAATGATTGAAATGCATTACAAGATTCTTCTATAATAATTTTTGGATGTGTAGCTGGATCCTGTTGATATTCTGCCACCGTTAAAATCAGCAGTAGCAGAACACTGTATTTCCTTGGGACACTCAGTGGAATACAATAGCACAAAAACTGTAGCTCCAATTTCCAATTTTTGGGATTCAGTAATCAAAGAATCAGTGGAAATACATCTTGACAAAAACTGTATAATTCGTGACAATGGCTTTCAGCGGGATAAAAATCAGAATCCTGTAATTAAAATTATGCAGTCTTAGTGGAACAGATCATCACCTGATGCATGCGCCGAAAGACACCAGCACATTTCACATACGCAAGATTCGGCACAAATACTGTGAATGCACCTCGGCTCTTCAGTAGTTGTCCACTCACCTGAAGGTGGACAGAAAGAAATATTTCATTGGGTTTAAGGTAGGTTAGGCATTTTCTGTTACTTTAGATTTTTATTTTATTATTATTTTGAGCTTTTCCTCATTACAGAGGCTTATCTCCAACATAATAATTTACTTGGAAATTACAATACAAACAATAAACGTTCTTAAACTATATTCTCAAAATATTCCTCCAGGTGTTCCTTATCTTTTCTTTCCTGGAGATTCTTGCCGATCTTCTCCTAAAGTCCATCTCTAGAGCTTGTAATTTTTCAATGTGCTTCATGTTAATTGTCCAGGTCTCACTTTAGATTTTTTTCCCCCGTAAATACTACTACTTTCAAAAGGCCAAGCCTTGTCTCTGCAGCCACAGCTTCCTCTACATTATAAGATACTGCCATGGGATATCCAAATGGATTTTTGATGTTGTAGTTTCCCATTGCTTTTCCACATCCATGCTGTTGATTTTCAGGAAAGAATTGAGTATCTTTTACTAGAAGTTCATGATAAACTTCTGCCCATTGTTAGTCGAATAAGTTTTGTCATCATTTATGATCCTGTGAAACTGGTTTTCCATTCTCAGCTAAACCTGGTTCGTGGGGATGCATTGTTTTTCTGTCATAGAAAGACAAATCATTTATATTGGGACTTGCATCATTTCATGAAAGGAAGATGATTTCAGAAATAAATTACCAGTTTGTGTCGCACTATGTCATGCTGTTCTTGTCGACTGTTTTACTGTGGGGAACAAACTGAAGGCAGAAATCCTACATCTTATTCGCCCTCTAATTGTCAGGTAAAGTGCAAAACCTTTTTTATTGGGCGCTTGCACACTTTCGGAACTAGTATCTTGTATGTTTCCAAGTCTACTGAAATGCAGCAGTCAATGAGTTGTTCATTGTTGTACTCATTTAGGTCTGTTGTTTGATATTTCACCCCACTTTTGTGAATATAGTCTCCATGTATTACTTGCACAATAATGTGATACTTACATCCACACAGGTGCATCTGTTCAAATGCTGGTCTGTTGTGCTAAACACGTCACTACAAATAGCTTCAGATTTTTCCGTTTCCTGCAGTGATATGAGAAGCTCATTTTTCTTGTTTAACAGGCTTTGTATTATTTGATGAAAAGGACATTTATTTTGATTGTTAACTTTTCTAATGTCCAAGGTGCCATTCTGTGTGGTTTTTCTTTTTTCAATTAAGCATTTATCCCAAAAAAGGTTTAATGAAAAATTGTTGGAAATCCTTGGCATGAACAGACAATGCTAAGTTTACGCTGAGAAAATCAGTCATGCGACCATTTGATGAGTGAAACTACACATTAATCACACCAGTGTGTGATCACCCCATCTGTTTGAACATCTCTTGGAGCTCTGTCCTTACATGTCCAACAGAATTCTTCACCCAGTGCTTGTCATGTCAGAAATAAATGAATTCTTATGCTGTAGAAAATCTTGGACTGTTTTACCAAGAAATTGGGGGTTCTGACAGGCAGTAGAAATAATACTGAATGGAAATTGAGATCATTTCTCTTTAATGATACCTTAGTATTTTAGTTGTGAATCCTTTGAAATCTTCTTGATCATAAAATAATATAGTGAATGTGATCCCTGCAGGTAACTAGTTGTTTGCAATTAATATTGGACATTGTTGCATTGATATGTTAGTGAATGTGGTCCCTGCAGGTAACTAATTATTCCCAGTTAATTTTGAACAGTTTGACATTGATACAAAATAATTGATACATGTTCTTATTCATTTGCCTTATTATCTTTGCTTATTAGTGTTTTAATTGAAATAGAATTGTGATAATTGAATGTTAAGATAACGCATTTTTTCAGTAACGTGTTTATATTCCAGGAAAACTTCAGGAAGGCGTTGGCACTCCTGCTATATTGCTGCTGTTGCAAATGGCATCATATTTTTCACAATTTTGCTTTTGCTTTACCAGTGAAGTGTCAATAAAAACTGTTTTATCTCATCAGACAACTGAAATTGGAAGACAATGTAATGCAAGGGAACTCTCCTTTTCATGGCACATCTTAATCTACTTCATAAAACATACAAAACCCATGCTTTAAACAAACTGGAAGAAGGTGATTTGATTAAATTTGAAACTTAAATTTGTCTTATTGTTACAGTTTGTTTTCAAGAACAAAGATTTTTTGTTTTGTTATTCAGCAGTGCTATTAACACTAGTTTTCAAATTGATTTCATATTTTTTTGGAACATATTTTAATGTATTTTATGCATTCAGTATTCTGAAGGAACATGTATTTTAAAACTTCATTGAAAATATGCTGTGTCGTGGCCACACTTTCAAAATGGCCATAAAATATTAGAGGAAGCATTTGTGAATTGATGTATCTTTCTCAATGTTTCTCCTTTGATTAGCTTTACAATTATTTGAACGTATTTGTTGTGTTGTGTATTATATGATGATAGAAATTCTATAAGAATAGTTGCTATCTTTTTTTAATCTCTGGTGTTTCTTAGGGTCGATGTTTTGTTTCTTTTCTTACTCCCCTTTTTTTTAAAAAAAAAAAAAAGAAAAAAGTAAATAATGCAAGAAAAGTTCTTGAAGGAGTGTAAACTGTGCCAAAAATTTTCAGAACATATTTATTAACTTTCCTCAAGGAGGAATAGCATTATATTTCATTTTATGTGGCTGTTTGTACGCTTTGTGATACATGTATTTCAGAAAGCTGTATATCATTACCGATACATAATGAAAGACTGCAGTAATCATCTTGCACATGTGTTTTGTGGATCACACTTACTCGCAACTATTGTTCTTGGCTTTCAAAGGACTGCCATAAAGTTCATCATCATAGAACTGATGACTAATATTTTATAAGTCTAAACAAAAATCTTTTAAGTTGCTGAACTTATTTTCAGCATAATCATCGAATAAATATGTGGCACCATAATGTCATAATTATGTATCTGGCAGTCAGAAAAGAAGTTAGAAGATCATGTGTTATACAAATAGATCATGTGTTATACAAATAGTCTTTTATTTGACTCTGCTTTACTTAATTTACAAGGTACATAGAAAGTTATAATAATTCATGAAAATAGACAAAATTTAAGACAAAATTGTCTAATAAATAGATTGACATAAGAGAAGGCCGCAGATAAACACAAACAAAAATGTGCAGTCCTAAAGCACAACTGCTGACAATTGACATTAGTCATAAAATATGTTCCAGACATGTCACTGATAGTTGCTGGATGAAGAATTGTCTTTGGTACTTAACTTGCTGTAAGAAGTACACAAAAATATTTAATTACAAGACATTTAGTGTACTGTTTGAAATGTGATACTCTTGATCAGCAGCCCCAAAGATGAAATTGATTATATTTATGCATTGTTATGTAACTTTAAGATGTTTTATATATCACTGAATCATCATCATATTCATATTTTTATGAAATTTTGTGAAGAGATAGATCTGGCTCTCTAACTCCCTTGTAACTAGTGAAATTGCAATAAATTCGACATAACCATTGTTTAAAAGTGTTGTTAGTACATCTTTTAATATTTGGTGCATGTTGATTAAGTGTATAATCATTTGATTATTTTATAATTTTCATGGGTGATTGTATGCCGTATAATTTATTATTCATGCTCATTATGGAGAAAACAGTACCTGGTGGATAACTTATCAACTCATTGTATGAATCATATAAGTTTGTGATGTTATTGGTTTGGCATGTTGCTGAATGGACAACAATATAAAGAAATTCTAAGATGCTACAAGACTTAATTGTAAATAGTTTCAAAAAGTATTTTCAGGCTACATACTTATCTAAATTTAAAGAGGGTGCTTTTTTTGTATCAAAAAATAATTGATCTCAGTGTGTTTGCAAAATAATATTGTGTGTTATAATCAGTTGATGTGGTTGAGTGGTAATTAATATTTTTGTTTGATTGTTTTAGATTTATACATTAATGAATCACAAATATTGTTTTTGTGCATGGTGAAAGATTACATTTTCTACAGAGTGTTTTTAATGGAAATACATTTCATATGATGATTTATACGTAATAAAGCATATCTTACAAAGTCTTATCTTTCTTCTGATGAATTTTGGTTGCTGTTGAAATTAATTGAAATCTTATAAATATTCTGAGTGCTTGTAGTTTATGCACAAGATCACCGAACGTCAAAATTTTGGTCATATGATTCAATTAAATACTAGTGCTAATATTGTAAGGACTGAGTCTACCATGAAGCTGTAGACAGGTACCCAGAAGCATTTCATCCATATAGCACATTACGGGTCCTACGCTGGTACATTGTTCTTATTTTTCTATGGGAAAATTAACCATTAACAGTTTTGAACTAAAAATAACTACACTGTTTAGGATTATCTGTGCATGATTGGCAGCATTTTTGAAGCACAGGAAATAATAAATCATTGACATAAAAACATGTATTTTCAAACTTTTGAGGTGTACGTTTGATATAATTATATTTTATAAAACCACATTTAATTTACTACAAAATGGAGCAAGAGTTTTATTTATATGCTCTGTCTCTCCATGGAATGTTATGAACTATTACAGAATTGTACTGCAGTATTGCCAGTAGAAATCATTTGAGTTACATTATTAAGGGGGGATGTAACGGAAAATGTAAACATTTATTTAAAAAATCATTACAGCCGTATAAGTCTAAAATTTTGCATGTGTAATGCAAAAGAGCTGTGTTTTGACGGAAAAATATAATGAAACACACAGGATTAATATTTTGCCAGAAATCTGAATTTTTAATTCTTTTTGTTGTCTTTTTTATAAAAAGCCATAACTCAAATTCTAGTCATGCAATTAATCTGAAAATTTTATTGTAGTGTCCTGAGAAGGTTATAAGGCCACTGAACTACAGTTATTAATTTATGGTACAAATTGTACAGAATTTTCAATTTTGCACATCCAAAATTAGCTTTTTTTTCTACGTCAGTCGTCTAAAAATCAGAATATAATTGCAGGATCTCGCATTTTTTAGTTCCAGGGAGACAGCAACATGTTGTAAAAAGTTCCTGGAAATTTCATAGCATTAGCGCATATACTTTTTGAGAAAAGGCTTCTGATAATGTAAAAAATGTAAAACAGAGAAAATGAGGTTCAAAGATTTTCTTTCATGCTTCTACATGTAATAAGCTTACCTCAATTTTAAAATTCTCCATACTGATATTCCTCATCCCCCAGGTTTCTCTTCTCTCCTCTTCGAATATGCCTGGCCTGTATTTGCAGGTAAGACACTGATTTGTTAGCTTTCTTGACCCTGCTCTCGTCGACGGTGTAAAATACTTTTGTTGTAATCACACCAGGATCTATACCAACTCTCTTCAGTACTTCAATTCTGTCATTTTCATTACTGCAACATAAAACTGCAGCCTAGACACCTATTTTGAGTACTTCAAGTCCACAGAATGTCCTTTTTGAGCATGTAATCTAAACTAAATTATTGAGGCTATCATTTGCATTTTGTGTCTTTCCATGAAGACACTTTGTCAGTAAGTCAGGGTTTGCAAGGAGCCTGAATGTGGGCATAACTGCATTTATAACAGGTTCTGGTAATGAGTGTTTATGTGAATATGTCTCATTTCTATTGTTGCACTTACACCAATCGTCTTTCGGACACAGATTGTGCATTGGTGTTTGGTCAGTGGATAGTTAGTGGAGAAAAAATTGCCCAAACAGCACACCTCATTACCTCTAAATTACGTGTGGTTTTCCTGATAGTTCTCCCATAAAATAACTGAAGAGAATCAATTGCTTTCAGAGTAAACCTGTCATCATCAAGTACTTCATCTTTCATCTCTTTCAGCAAGCGACGAAGCCTACCACAAAGCCTCTATTGGGCAGCCTCCATGCCCCCACTTGAGCCACTATAATTTTTAGGGCATGCTACTGCATGCTTTTCTTGCCACAGTTTCTCACTGTCTTCATTGTTGGACATTTTCCTTGTTGCACGTTGGCGCCAGTATTTAGACATAATTTTTACATCTAGAACTTTACCTGAGCCAATACCAATAACTTTACCTGAGTCAATACCAATAACAGATGCAGCTCCATGCAGAGCTGTGTGACCCCTTTTCATTCAGGTCCCTTCTACAGACACACACAGGTCAGGAACATTTGTAGGAGGTTCACTGTCACGAATATCTACCCCAGGATCTTTTTTTTTCTCCGACCAATGCCTCCACTGCTTTCTTCACAGAAACTTTGGCAGTATCACATACAGCATCAGAGATTTCTTTATTTATTTTTTCAAACCTCGCACAAGGTGGAGGCACGTTCAGAAAACCACACAATAAATTATCTCCTTCCCTGCCCTGTCCAAGGCATCTCGGAGCATATGCTAACCTAAAATTGCTTTCATAGGTAACAGTGTCAGTTTTTTTTTAGGAGGAAAATGAAAATTCATAACCACATGAATTACAAATTAATTTAAAATAACAATCTATTCCCACTCTTCTTTCTTCAACAACAATAATGCATTCTGTATTTTTACAGCTAACACATGAACATGAAAACTTTATAGCCTGGCAGAGAAGCTCTAGATCAATAAGTCTGAATCCAGTGGAATCCATATCAACATCATTCATACACCTGTTGAAGCTGAGAGCTTATGTTCTTTGTTTTGAGCTGCTTTCTCTTTTTTGTTGGTAAACAGATTTCCATGAAACCTCCATTTCCTAAACATAGTTTTTCCACCACCCATTATGCATAAATCTTGACTTCCATGTAAAGGTTTGGGAATTCAACCTTACACCTACTTATGTTGTTAGTATTGTCAAAACATAAATAAACCACAAGCAATAAAGTTTTCAGGCAGTGCAAAGATACAGATGTCAGCCAGAGATATAGATGTTAGCCAAAGATATCAAAAGAAAATAGCCTTCTCACCATGGAGGTAAAAATAAGACGAGTTGTCATGACGTCACAAACTTGAAGCCGACCCAAGAGAAGGTCCGCCATGTTAGCTACCCCAAAACATTCGCTTCTGGTGGTTTGATTCCGTGTAGTCGTGAAGTGTTTTGATAAAAAAATGCCGGCTTGCGTCGCTCACGGGTGTACTAATCGTTCTGATTGCAGTCTAAAGTTTAAACAAATCACATTTCATTCGTAAGTGGACTTATTTAAGCGCTATTTTCTTATATATACTTGAAATTCTGATGCACTGTAAAGTTTTACAGTATGGTTTTATTTCGGTGATTTAACTTTAGATTTCCTATCAATCCAAGGCGAAGAGCTGCCTGGAAGTGAGCATTACACTTGGTTTTCACTGTGTGGTTATTCTGAAGTAACTGAAAAGTCCTGGCAAGAAATATCCTGGCAATGGGGACTAATGTTTTAAAATGCAATAATTTAATATAAAACTAATGTAACTACATGTAGTTAATTAAATCTTCAGTAAAATGTGTGGAACACCTGTTACAGTGGTTAAATTATAAGTACTTAAATGGTTACATATTTGTTAAAGCAAAGTCCCCTATCGAAGTCCAGGCTTAGATCATTACATTAACCACTGTGTTGTTGTATTACAAAGTAAATTTCTGTTCTTTGCCACACTGAATGTCATTTGGTAGGTACAATTTAAAAAGAAAGCAGATGTGGAAATTGCAATGGGCCTGACAATCTTAAATTCAGTTCTGTTCCTTCGTAATTTAACGTATTTTTCACTTTGTTGACATGACAGCTGGCTTGTTTATATCATCCCTGCATACATCTATGGGACACCAAAGGAAATAAGGTAAGTTTCTTGCAAACGTGAACATTTAAAATTTGCATTTGACTTGAAAATGCAACGAATACAAATCGGTGCCTCTAAACTATCAATCATTGTTTTTGGAGCTCTGGCTTTATCAATTATCGACACAAACACAATGAAAGTGAATAGAAATGAATTACAAAAGCACGCTTTTCATAGCACATACGTCTCTTCTCGGTTATTCTAAGTGTATAAACAAAAAGGAATTACAGTACTGAGGCAAGAAGTGTAATATTTTTACGTATTACTGTATTGAATACGCATTTAAGACCAGAAAAACGTTTGAAGTTGCGTTCCTTATGCTGTGTTGTTCACTAAAACCAAGTAACATTTACTATATAAAACAAATATCACGTGCACACGACATAAATAACGAACAAGAAGCATTTGTAAACACTCGTCTGCTAATGTTTTGGGGGATCCAAGATGGCGGCAGGCCCCGCCTACTGGCTTCAAAACAATGTGCAGCGCAAGTCTGTAGCGCCATCTCCCCTTATTCTACCTCCATGCTTCTCACTGACAAAAATTCCGCTGAAGCAAGCAGTTTCCCAAATGTCGGTAAAGGTGGGAGTGGCCACCAGTGCAGAGTTAATCAGTTTAAAAATTTAAAGGGATTTCTAAAGCTGCTATCATAACATAGATTAAACTGTGTAGATCAGGAAAATAATACTTTTGAAAAATCGATTTTTTGGACAAAAATCCATTACATCCCCCTTAACGAGGCATGTCTAAAAATCATGTGTCGATAAGGAAGATGCAGCAAAACAGGTGGACAGTCAGAATACACCTTAAGTCTGCCAAGTACTCATTTGAATTGAGATTAGTTATAATCTAGCACACTTTGTGTTGTTTTGTGATCTTGTTACACAATCCTTTCACTAATGTTGAATTCAGGTACCGTGCTTTTACATTATATTAAACAAACACCATCTGACTCACAACTTTTTATTCCCAACTACCAGTTTCCTTCTGTGCTGCAAATCATCTTCAAGTCTGAGTTGGAACAGGAAAAAAGGCAACAACAATAAGAGAAATTACAAACACCGCCATCAAAGGTTGCACAAATAACAACAAAGTATTATGAACCCACACGTACCTGGTGCCACTAAGTGCAGTTTGTCAACAGTGGAATAAAACCAATGTAAAATACAAGTGTGTGAATTTTAAAATAAAACAAAAATAATTAATACAAATTAATTATTAAAATACATGTTATGTAATACATTTCAGTACATATGACCCACATCACAATAAAATACAGACCCACAGTATATTATGCATTGTACATTTTCATTCTTGTTTCTATACTTTAAGAGTCATCGCAAAATTAGCTTGAACCCCCATCTGTTTTCATACAACTTTAATAATTTGCCTTCATGTTAATAAATACAAATACACTAAGGGCTCTTTAAGTTAAGAAAAGGAGAAAAAAGGAATACAGTTACAAAAATAACTACAACCTTTAACAAACAATGAAGATGTAGAGTGACGATAGTGTGAGAAATTAAAGTGGCCACTAGACTGTGCCACCTACCATAGAAAGTTGAGTGATGAGCGATGCAATAGTGTGTTGTGCGTGTCATAACTTGCAGTTTACACTGATCACCTTCCATCACGACCAACCAAAATGATAAAACTCATCCATGATCAAAAAATTGAAAGTCCGGAACCGAATAACTACAATATTAGGAAAAGGATAGATTTCTACTCACTACACGGATGAAGTGGTGTGTTGCACACAGGCACAATGTAAAAACTACTAAACATTTAAGATTTTGGCCAAAAGATCATCAGAAATAGCAAGCACGTTTACATTCACACAAGCACAAACAACTCGCACACACTTAGGCACTGTCTCTGGCCGCTGTGGCCTGACTGAACTGCGTCTGATGTGAGCAGCACGTATCTGGGGTGGATGGTGGAGGTAGCAAGTTGCATGGGGTGGGGAATGGGGGAAGGTGTCCTGCCTGTGAGAGCATGCATGGCTTGGTGGAGAGAGGAAGGCCTATTAGGTGCAGAGTCAGGATGCTGTTGAGAGAGGGAGAAAGAGGGGAGAGGTTTGGAGCTGGCAACGAAAATGTGGAACAGAAAAGGAAGAGGAGAGATGTAGAGACGGGGAAAAAGACTGGTGGGTGCATTGGCAGAACGAAGGCATGTACAGTGCTGGAGTGAGGTCAGGGAATGGGATAGGTAGATGGAGGACAGACAAACAAAGGTTGAGGCCAGGAGTTGCAGGAATGAAGGATATGTTGTAGGGAGAGTCTCCACCTGTGCAATAGAAAAATGCTGGTGTTGCTACAAGGGGTCCTGGCAGAGACTGTGAAGCAGTCACTGAATTGAAGTGCATCATGTTTGGCAGCATGTCCAGCAATTGGATGATCCATCTGTCTCTTGGCCACAATTTGGCACTGGCCTTGCCGCTGTGGTAACACTGGTTCCTGTCGGGTCACCGAAGTTAAGCACTGTCGTGCTGGGCTAGCACTTGGATGGGTGACCATCCGGTTTGCCGAGTGCTGTTGGCAAGCGGAATGCACTCAGCCCTTGTGAGGCAAACTGAGGAGCTACTTGATTGAGAAGTACCGCCTCCAGTCTCGGAAACTGACATACGGCTGGGAGAGCTGACCACATGCCCCTCCATATCCGCATCCAGTGACACCTATGGGCTGAGGATGCCACAGCAGCCGGTCGGTACCATTGGGCCTTCATGGCCTGTTCGGGAGGAGTTTAGTTTTTTTAATTGAACTTACAGACAGCTCTTTTTGTTGTCATGCTCACATAGGAAGCAGCACAGTGGTTCCAGATTACTTTGAAGATCACATGGCTGCTTTCACATGAAGCCCAGCATTTGATTGGGTATGAGATGCCTGCAACAGGAATGGAGCAGGTGGTGGTGGGAGGATGCATGGGACAGGCCTTGCATCTAGATTTGTTGCAGTCCTCCATGTCTGTCCCTACACCACTACTCTTCCAAACCCTTTGCCTCAGGGTCCATATCTCTGCAATAGACACAGATGGAAGGTCTGTCCCACACATCCTCCTACCTCCAGTTGTTCCAGTCCTGTCACAGACCCCTTGTATCCCATCAAAGGCAGAGCTTCATGTGAAAGCAGCCATGTCATCTACAAACTAAGCTGTAAATATTGTGCTACTTTCTACATGGGCAATAAGCCGCTTGTCTGCATGAATGGCCACTGCCAAATTGTGGCCAAGAGACAGCTGGACCATCCAGTTGCTGAACATGCTTCTAGTCAAGATGTGCTTCACTTAAGTGATTGCTTCACAGTATGTATCATCTGGACCCTTCCTACCAACACCAGGTTTTTTTGAATTGCAAAGGTGGGAACTCACCCTACAACATACCCCACAGGCCTCTTTGTTAGTCCCAATTGTCAACACACCCTCTAATCTTTTCCTCTTCTCTCCTCTCCCCTCTCTGCTCCCTATCCCGCCGCCCTCCACAGCCTTTAGTCTCTGCACTTAGCAGCCATAATTTTTCCCCACTACGTCCATGCACACTCTCACAGGCAGCACAAGTTCCCCCATTCTGCCCTGCTATTCCGCCCCCTCCTTACCCCACACCGCCACCATACCCCTGCTACCCACCTTGATGCTCATGTCGGGTGCAGAACCAGTACACTGTCAGGTCACAGCAGCCGGATACAGTGGCCATGTGTGTGAGTTGTGCTTATGTGAATGTGTGTATCCTTTAATTTCTGAAGGATACCTTTTGGCCGATAAAGCTTCAATATTTAGTAGTCTTTTTCATTGTGCCTGTCTGCGACATAATGCATCCTCTACATTGTGAATAGCAATCTACTCTTTTCATAAAAAGTCCTTTTCAGAATGAAGAAAAATATCAGGCATTGTACAAGTGATGGAACTTGCCATCATAAATATTAAAATACTAACAAAGAGATAGAGGGGCTGGCCAGTACTTACCTCAGCTCAGTACAGCCGATAGATACACAAAAAACAGAACCGAAAATTTACGTTCCTAGCTTTCGGAACAAATTTTCCTTCATCAGGAACATTTTCGGTTCTGTTTTTTGTGTATCTATCGGCTGTACTGAGCTGAGGTAAGTACTGGCCAGCCCCTCTATCTCTTTGTTAGTATTTGTTTCACATCTTTATATGAGATTTTCCATTAATCATTTAAATATTAAAATAAGCATTAGGGGAAAATACATTCTGTTCATTAAGATTTCTGTCTGATTCTTTTCATTTGGCAGTATTAATTTCAAGTACATCAAGATATCATTCCTTGTTTGCTCTGTGCAACATCTCCATTTTATGCCAGTACCAGTAATTTCAGGGATATGTATTGATATTCATGTGTATCTAGTGCAGTTTTACTTTGTGTATGCATATGTTCATTTAAATGAGTTTTAAATGATCACAGTTCCTATGACATGGCATCAATTATATTTTTACATTGTGTTTGTTTGCCATGTTTCTGTACAGTTTTCATAATGATTAAATCATTACAAGTATGCTCATTCTCTCTCACCAAATGTCACAATGTTAAGTTTCCAAATTTAAATTAGAATTTGCAGTCCATTGTGTCATTACATCTTGCTATGAAGTGTAGTCGTATGGACTGTGTTGCAAATGCATTTTGCTTTTTAACAGCAGCTGCACTGATTTGTAATCAATTTCAAGAAAGTCTACATAAATCAGTATCACAGTGGTGGGCAACTGTCAGCTCTGTGTATCAGCAATTCCAGGGATGGTACACATGAGTAGTTAGTAGTACAAAATTTTTATTTCAGTTTTATGGTGGAGAGATTTTTTATTTGTAAACAGTGATTTTTGCTTGCTGAGGGAATGAATGTAAGAGTGAGTCGCAACAGTAATTTTAGTGTCTGGACTAATGTTGATAATGTTGCTCAGAAAATGGTTCAAATATCAAATCCATAGCATCAAATATCAAGATGCATAGCATTAAATTAGTGAAATAAAATGTTATTCTCTGTTATTACCCTTAAATATTATACAGAAGTAAAACAAAACATGTGAAAAAAGTTGGAATATACAAGGGCTGTTCAAAATGTAAGGTAGCTTTTCAAATTATGTAGGTATCATACATTCAACTATCAGTGTGTTCGCAGTTTCAAGTGTACAGCATACTTCATTTGTTTTAGACAGATAGGAAGATTATATGTGTTTGGTGTGCGTGGTGATTTTCAATTATTATAAAAAATGGAGCAAAGAATTTCTATCAAATTTTGTGTGAAAAATGGAATCAAGTGCTCTAAAACACTTGAAATGTTGACAGTGGCAAACGGTGAGTCTGCTCTAAGTAAAAAAAAATGTTTACAAGTGATGTAAGCGCTTCTAAGATGTCCAAGAAGATGCCAATGACAAACCTCGCTCTGGACGCCCCAGTACGTCAACAACAGATGATAACATCGAAGCTGTAAAGAAAATTGCTTTGAAAAATCGTTGAATTACCATAAGAGAAATTACTGAGGATGTTGGCATATCAGTTGGCTCATGTCATGCAATTTTTTCGGATGTTTTGGGCATGAGACGTGTGTCAGCAAAATTTGTTCCAAAACTTCAATTTTGATCAGAAGAACCGTCACATGAGCATTGCTCAGGAGCTCTTGAATGACATCAGTGATGTTCCTGATTTGCTCAAAAGGGTCATAACTGGTGACAAAACATGGGTTTGTGGTTATGATGCCGAAACTAAAGCCCAGTCATCGCAATGGAAACATCCAGGAGAGCCAGGATCAAAAAGAACACGCCAAGTTTTACATTTGATCGAAGTTTTGCTCACTTTTTTTCAGTTACCATGGCGTAGTGCATCACGATTTTTTGCCTCAGGGTCGTAAGATCAATAAGGAGTATTGCATTGACCTTATGCACCACTTGCGGGAAGCAATACACAAAAAAGTCCAGGATTGTGGAAGAATAATTCGTGGCTTTTGCGTCACGACAATGCACCTGCTCATTCATCATTGCTTGTGAGAGACTTTGTGGCCAAAAACAAAATAACAGTCATGCCTTAGCCACAAAGATTTTTAACGATTGAGGAAATAAAAACTGCATCCCTGGAAGTACTCAAGGCTGTACCAAAAAGTGCTTTTGAGAAGTGCTTCGAGGGTTGGAAGAATTGTTGGCACAAGTGTAGGGTATCTGAGGGGGATTACTTTGAAGGGGACAACAAGAATATTGATGCATAAATAAACATTTTTTTGATAAAAATATAAAGTCACCTTACCTTTTGAACACACCTCATAAATTGTTCAGTAGGGTCTTCCTGGAGGTCTTTAGTGATACTGACCGTGTCAAAAAATTAATGGGAGCTTTTTTCTTTATTGAAGTCTTCATATTCATCTACATTTATGCTCCACAGACAACTAAATAATGGATGATATGGTACAAGAAGTCCAGATGATTTTTATTTATTTACCGTATTTACTCGAATCTAAGCCGCACCTGAAAAATGAGACTCGAAATAAAGGAAAAAAATCCCGAATCTAAGCCGCACGTGAAATTTGAGACTCGAAATTCAAGGGGAGAGAAAAGTTTTAGGCCGCACCTCCAAATCAAAGTTGGTCCATTGTAATACGAGACACAATTTAGGTCGAATGAATGACGATACAGCTACAGTAGTTTGGTTCGAGTCGTAAGCTTAGCAATTAAGGTTTACCAGGTAGCCATTGCTATGCGTCAGGCGCACCGTCCGTATTTATACGGGTACCCTTCCTTTTTCACGTGCTTCATCTGGTTTGAATCGATTTCTTATTTTGCTTTGATCTGATAAGTGCCGTTTTCTTTGTTATAGGTGTTTACGTCACTCTAAGCTGAAAATGCATTACTGTACTGTGTCGTGCATTGTTTGTCACATTCTGATAGTGCATGTTTACGGCATGTCGCCGCTCGCGGCTTGCTTTTGTGCGCGCTACCGCTTACAATTAAAAAAAGAGGAATCGTCTCATTAGCGAAACAATGGCAAGAGACTGCTATTTGTTGTTACTTACACTGCTGCCTTCTTTGTAATGATCAACAAGAACCAAATAATAGACTGCGTATGATAGAACATGTTCTGAACGAGAGTTAGGCGAAAATTTTTCTCCGTTTGAAAATCTTTGCGGTAACTTCTTTAGTACATCAAATTCTGCACAGAAATTAGTCATCTTAGATTTAAAAATCTAGTCAATTGCCGTGCTTCATTTCTGACTGTATCACTATTAGGCATAAGAATAATACGAATATAAACGTGACACGATATGTATATTTTTCCGCGTTTGCTGTTGTCTCACTCTAGTTTCGTAGTTTGTTAGGCAGACAGGATTTAAATGAGATAGCAGCAAACACGAAAGAATACATGGCAAAATGTTTATATTCGTATTCTTTCTAATGGTGAAGAGAATACTGCATGTGATTCACATTTCGTCAGGTTCCTATTAACAACCATCTCTTCTCACAGGTAGGAAAAAATTCAGAACGTAGAGTTGGCCATATTGACAAACATCCCAAACAGTCTTGCCAGTTGGATTTTCGTAGTACATTGAAATTCTGCTACATTCGAAGATGAACAATACGGAATTTGTATTTACTTCGTTGGATAATGTATGAAAATGCAGTGGTCGAAACTCAGAGCGGAGAAAAAAGCTCGCCTTCCACCTTTTTTTTTAATTTATTTACTGACGTAGAGGTTTTGGCGCCAGTATTTATCTTTGTGCCTACAAAGCATGCCTGTGTAGCGCTACATATATTCGACGGCATACTACCACCATATTTCAGAACTTCCGCTTGCTTTGCACTAGATTCTAAGCCGCAGGCGGTTTTTTGGATTACAAAAACCGGAAAAAAAGTGCGGCTTAGATTCGAGTAAATACGGTATATATTTATTTATTTTTATTGCTCCACTTTCTCTAGTCTTAGAACTTCCTTATAGTGTCTCAATTAGAGATTGAGTATCTCCACAATGCAGGTTCATTTTAATGAATTTATTTCATCTGGTAGCATCAGAGCCTTCACCCTGTCTTTCACCTAGTGTGGCATCCTTTCATATTGTCCAGATGCTGCAGCCCAACTGGGTCCATTACACCAAGGCCAAGTCATTGCAGAATGTTTGAAATGTTTCACAGAAGCAAAGCAAATAATGCTGTGTTGTTGTGGTCTTCAGTCCAGGGACTGGTTTGGTGCAGCTCTCCATGCTACTCTATCCTGTGCAAGCCTCTTCATCTGCAAGTACCTACAGCAACTTACATCCTTCTGAATCAGCTTAGTGTATTCATCTCTTGGTCTCCCTCTATGATTTTTACCCTCCACGCTGCCCTCCAATACTAAATTGGCGATCCCTTGATGCCTCAAAACATGTCCTACCAACCGATCCTTTCTTCTAGTCAAGTTGTGACACGAATTCCTATTCTCCCCAATTCTGTTCAGTACCTCCTCATTACATGATCTACTCATCTAATCTTCAGGATTTTTCTGTAGCACCACATTTCGAAAGCTTCTATTCTCTTATTGTCTAAACTATTTATCGTACATGTTTCACTTCCATACATGGTTACACTCTATACAAATACTTTCAGAAAAGACTTTCTGACACTTAAATCTATACTCGATGTTAACAAATTTCTCTTCTTTAGAAATTCTTTTCTTGCCGTTGCCAGTCTATAATTTATATCCTCTCTACTTCGACCATCATCATTTCCTATTCTATTTCCCTCAGCATCACCTGATTTAATTCAACTACATTCCATTATCCTCATTTTGCTTTTGTTAATGTTTATCTTATGTCCTCCTTTCAAGACACAGTCCATTTACAATTTAAAACCTGGTTCCTAAATCTCTGTCATGCCAGTATACAATCTATCTGAAACCCTTCAGTGTCTCCAGGCCTCTTCCATGTATACAACCTTCTTTCATGATTCTTGAACCAAGTGTTGGCTATGATTAAGTTATGCTCTGTGCAAAATTCTACCAGGTGGCTTCCTCTTTCATTCCTTAACCCCATTCCATATTCACCTACTACTTTTCCTTCTGTTCCTTTTCCTACTATCAAATTCCAGAATTTCAGTCACCCATGACTTAAATTTTCGTCTCCCATCACTATCTGAATAATTTCTTTTATCTCATCATACATTTCTTCAATCTATTTGTCACCTGCAGAGCTAGTTGGCATATAAACTTGTACTACTGTGGGTGGTGTGGGCTTCATGTCTATGTTGGCTAAAATAATGCGTTCACTATGCTCTTCATAGTAGCTCACCCACACTCCTAATTTTTTTATTCATTATTGAACCTACTCCTGCGATACCCCTATTTGATTTTGTATTTATAATCCTGTATTCACCTGACCAGAAGTCTTGTTCCTCCTGCCACCAAACTTCACTAATTCTCACTATATCTAACTTTAACCTCTTCATTTGCCTTCTTAAATTTTCTAACCTACATGCCCAATTAAGGAATCTGATATTCCACGCTCCGATCCATAGAACGCCAGTTTTGTTTCTGCTGATGATGACGTCCATCTGAGTAGTCCCCATCCGGAGATTCAAATAGGGGACTTTTTTACCTCCAGAATATTTCACCCAAGAGAACACAATTATCGTTTTACCATACGATAAAGCTGCAGGCCTTAGGGAAAAATTGCGGCTGTAGTTTCCGCTTGCTTTCAGCCGTTCGCAGTAGCAGCACAGCAAGGCTGTTGTGGTAAATGTTACAAGGCCAGATCAATCAGTCATCCAGACTGTTGCCTCTGCAACTACTGAAAATGGTGCTACCCCTCTTCAGGAACCACACATTTGTCTGGCCTCTCAACAGATACCCCTCTGTTGTGGTTGCGCTTATGGCACATCTCGCTGAGGTACGCAAGCCTCCCCACCAATGGCAAGGTCCACGGTTCATTTCAAATAATAAAATAAGGAATAAGAAGATAGAAAGACTCAAACACCACTAAAACAAGGAGTAGTGAAGCAACTTAAATCTCTTAATAAAAACAAGTCTTCTGGTCCAGACTGTGTATCAATTAGGTTCCTTTCAGAGAATGCTGATGCAGTGGTTCCATACTTAATAATCATACACAACCACTTGCTCGATGACAGATCCGTACCCAAAAGACTGGAAAGTTGCACATGTCACACCAATATTCAAGAAAGGGAGTAGGATTCCACTAAATTACAGGCCCATATCACTAACGTCAATATGCAGCAGGATTTTGGAACATATATTGTGTTCAAACATTATGAATTACCTCGAAGAGAATGGTCTATTGACACACAGTCAACACGGGCTTAGAAAACATCATTCTTGTGAAACACAACTAGCTCTTTACACAAACAAAGTGTTGACTGGTATTGACAAGGGATTAATTCCATATTTCTAGATCTCCAAAAGCCTTTTGACACTGTACCACACAAGTGGCTTCTAGTGAAATTGCTTGCGTATGGAATATCATCTCAGTTATGTGACTGGATTCGTGATTTCCTCTGAGTGAGGTCACGGTTCATAGTAATTTACGGAAAGTCATCAAGCCTTCTGGTCCAGACTGTGTACCAATTAGGTTCCTTTCAGAGAATGCTGATGCAGTGGTTCCATACTTAATAATCATACACAACCACAGAAGGGATTTCTGGCATTCCCCAAGGTAGTGTTACAGGCCCTCTGCTGTTCCTTCACTGTATAAGCGATTTAGGGGACAATCTGAGCAGCTGTCTTAGATTGTTTGCTGATGATGCTGTTGTTTATCGTCTAGTAAACTCATCAGAAGATCAAAACTAACTGCAAAATGATTTAGAAGAGATATCTGAATGGTGCAAAAATTGGCAATTGACCCTAAATAATAAAAAGTGTGGGGTCATTCACGAGTGCACTCCATTTACATGATAAATCGGTCTTATCTAAAGGCCATAAATTCAACTAAATACCTAGGAATTACAGTTACAAACAATTTAAACCAGAAAAAATACATAGAAAATGTTGTAGGGAAGACAAACCAAGGAGTGTTTTGCTGGTGGAACATTTACAAAATATAACAGATCTACTAAAGAGACTGCCTACACTACGCTTGATGGAGTACTGCTGCGTAGTCTGGGATCCTTACCAGACAGGATTAATGGAGTACATCGAGAAAGTTCAATGAAGAGCAGCACATTTTGTGTTATCTTGTAATAGGAGAGAGAGAGAGAGAGAGAGAGAGTCACGTCATGATGCAGGATTTGGGATGGACAACAGGGCATTTTTCGCAGCGGCAGAATCTTCTCGCAAAATTTCAGTTACCAACTTTCTCCTCCAAATGCAAAAATATTTTGTTGATGTCAACCTACGTAGGGAGAAGCCATCATCATAGTAAAATAAGGGAAATCGGATCTTGCACGGAAAGCTATAGGTGTTTGCTTGTTACACACTCTGTTCAAGAGTAGAGTAATAGAGAATTATTGTGAAGGTGGTTCGATAAACCCTCTGCCAGTCACTTAAGTCTGATTTGCAGAGTATCCATGTAGATGTAGAGTGTGGTGAGAAAAGGTTCACTTATGGTGTAAGTCACTTCCCAAAAAATGTTGAACTGTTATGTTCCATTTGACAGCCTACGTGAGTGTCATCATTTTAAAAGTTTTTTTTAATGTTTTGACTGTGTATTTTGTAAAGTGTGAATCTACCCTCAAGCAGGAACTTGGATTTTACACCACCTGGAGGAGGAAAGCCCACTGTACATACAAAAAAGAGTATAAGGTAATCTCACCAATCTGTCCAATTACCTTATTTGGTCAAAAATTGATTGTTTTCATTGTTATATTAGCCCAAATAAGATTATAAATATATAAAAAGGTTTTTAATAACAATTGTTTAAACTGTGGATAAGTCGGCTCTGTTAAGGGAGAAAAATATTTATTTGGCACTGAAGTTTATATACACAGGGTATCATTGGAAGAGAAGGGGCCTCAATGTTTGTCAGGAAAACAGTGATGCTGGAAGGGGCAGGGTGGCTTTCTGTTACTTATATTGTAAGTTAACTTATTCTCATTTGTAATTCTTCATGTTATAGTTGCGGATTTTGAGCATTTTTGCCCACTTATTCTTTGTTTATTTGTTTTTTCTTTGTAACAAATTGCAAATGTTTCACAAAGACTTGCAACAGGGTATGATGGGGGGAGAATATGATGTGCTGCTTGTGGGAGCATGCCGGAATGTGATAGGGACAGGACAGCCTTGCTAGGTGCAGAGTCAGGAGTGTGTTGGTAGAGGGGGAGGGGTGGGGGAAGGGGGAGGGAAAGTCAGAGGGAGAGAGAGGCGTGGAGAAGGGCGAAAGACTCGTAGCTGTGTTGGTGAAACAGAAGGTGTTAGTAGTGCTGGAGTGGGAGAAGGGAAGGGATTAGATAGGTAAAGGAAATGGACTAGTGAAGGTTAAGACCAGGGGATTAGAGGAACAAAGGATGTGTTTATGGTGAGTTCCCAATTGCGCAGTTCAGAATTCCTGGTGTTGGTATGGAAGATGCAGATGACACAGACAATGAAGCAATCCTTGAAGTGAAGCACATCCTGTCCAGCAGCATGTTCAGCAACTGGGTAATCGAGCTGACTCTTGCCCATAGTTTGGTAGTGGACAGACAGCTTGTTAGTAGTCATGCCTGTGCAGAAGGCAACATGGCAGTTACAGCTTAGTTTGTAAATCACATAGGTGTTTTCACATGAAGCCCTGCCTTTGACGTGATAGGAGATGCCTTTGACAAGACCCAAGTAGGTAGTAGGCCTTGCATCTAAGTCATTGCAATGATATCTACATGTACATTTATACTCCACAAGCCACCTTATGGTGTGCGGGGCAAAGGGTTCTTTGTACCAGTGTCACTTTCCCCTTATCCCGTTCCAGATACATAGTTTGTAGGAAGAATAATTGCTGGTAAGCCTATAGGTGAACTCTAATCTCTCTAAGTGTATGTTGATGGTTTTTCCACATGTAGCAGGAAGCAATATATTAGTTGATCCTTGTAGAAACATATGCTCTCAGCACTTTGACAGTAGACCATACTGTGATGCAGAATGCCTCTCTTGCAGTATCTGCTGCAGGAGTTGTCTGAGCACCTCAATGGCACTTTCCCACTTACTAAATTAAATTGTAATGAAACATGTTGCTCTTCTTTGGAGCTTCTCTATTTCCTCTATCAGTCCTATCTGGTAGAGTCCCCATACTGGTGAGCAATATTTAAGCATTAGTCAAATAAGAGTTTTGTAAGCTACTGCTGCCTTTATTGCTGAATTACATTTCTCAGTCTGGCATCTGCCTCACTTGTGATTAATTTTATGTGGCCATTCCACATCAAATCGCTTCCTAGGCATACTCTTAGATATTTTATGGAAGTAACTGCTTCCAGTAATAATCTGCAATTTTGTAATTATATAGTAAAGTGTGTTTCTATCTGTGTATCCACAATGAATTACATTTGTTTATGTTGAGGGTCAATTGCTACTCCCTACATCAAGCATCAATTCTCCAAACGACTTCCTGCATTTTGCTACAATTTTCTAGTGTCGTGACTTCTGCATACACAACAGCATCAGCCACAGAAAGCCTCATTTCCGACATTACCTGCTAGGTCATATACATTGTGAAAAGTAATTGTCCTATAACACTCCCCTTAATCATGCCTGAAGTTACATTTATGTCTGAAGACTTCTAGTTGTTCAGATTGACATGCTGTGTTCTGTTTGCTAAAAGTTCTTCAATCCAAACACACAGTTGGTCTGATATTCCATACATTCTTATTGTATTCATAAAGTGACAGTGCAGAGCTGCATCAAATGCACTCCAGAATTCAAAGAACATGGTACCTACCTGGCCACCTGTATTTTTTTGTCGGAAGCCATGTTGGTTTATCATCATTCTTCTGGCTGATTTCATGCAATCCACCATGAATTCCTCTCCTGTGCCAACTCTTTCATCTCAGAGTAGCGCACTTGCAACCAACATCACAATTATTTGCTGGGTGTATTCCAATCTCTGTCTTCCTCCACAGTTTTTACTCTCTACAGCTCCCTCGAGTTCCGTGGAAGTTATTTCCTGATGTCTTAACGGATGTCTTACCATCTTGTCCCTTCTCCTTGTCAGTTTTTTTCCATATTCCTTTCCTCTCTGATTATGCGGAGAACCTCCTCATTTCTTATCTTATCCATCTATCTATTTTTCAACATTCTTATTTAGCACTACATCTCAAATGCTTCTTTTCTGTTCAGGTTTTCCCATAGCCCATCTTTCTCTAACATGTAATGGTGCACTTCAAATGTACATTCTCAGAAATTTCTTCCTCAAATTATGGTCTCCATTTGATACTAGTAGACTTCTCTTGGCCAAGAATGCCCTTTTCCCGGTGCTGGTCTGCTTTTTAATGTCTTCCTTGGTCTGTCCATCATGGGTTATTCTGCTGGCTAGGCAGCAGAATTCCTTAACTTCATGTACTTCATCACCAATTCTGCTGCTAAGTTTCTTGCTGTTCTCATTTCTGCTATTTCTCATTACTTTTGTCATTCATTGATTTACCCCCAAACAATACTCTGTACTCATTAGATTATTCATTCCATTCAACAGTTCTGTAATTCTTCACTGTCAGTGAGGAGAGCTGTATCATCAGCAAATCTTATCATCAATATCCTTTCACCTTGAATTTTAATTCCAGTCCTGAACCTTTCTTTTATTTTTGTCATTCCTTTTCCAATGTATGAGGGGGCATTTGAAAAGTCCATGCAAAAATAAAAACTACTTATGTGTTTGGAGCACACTTTTTTTATTTTTTGACATAGTCTCCTTTTAGACTTATACACTTCGTCCAGCACTGTTCTAATTTGTTGATCCCTTCTGAATAATAGGAATCATCCGAGTCTGCAAAATAGCTACTAGTTGCTGCAATCACCTCCTGTTTGACTAAAACCTTTGCCCCACCAGCCATTTCTTCAAATTGGGGAACAAATAGTAGTCCGAGGGAGCCAAGTCTGGAGAATAGGGGGGATGTGAAACGAGTTGGAATCCTATTTCCAATAATTTTGCAACCACAACTGCTGAGGTGTGTGCTGGTGCATTGACTTGATGGAAAAGGACTTTTTTGTGGTCCAATTGCTGGCGTTTTTCTGGCAGCTCGGTTTTCAAATGGTCCAATAACAATGAATAATATGCACCTGTATGAGTTTTACTCTTTTCCAGATAGTTGATGGGGATTATCCCTTGCGAATCCCAAAAGACAGTTGCCATAACCTTTCTGGCCAAAGGAATGGTCTTCGCCTTTTATGGTGCAGATTCTCCCTTGGTAACCCATTGTTTCGATTGTTGTTTGATCTCAGGGGTATACTAATGTACCCATGTTTCATCCACAGTGATGAAACGACACTTAAAGTCCTGCAGATTCTTTCTGAACAACTGCAAACCATCCTTGCAACACTTCACACGATTCCGTTTTTGGTCAAGCATGAGCAATCACAGAACCCATCTTGCAGATAGCTTTCTCATGTCCGAATGTTTATGCAAAATATTATGTACCCACTCATTTGAGATGCCCACAGGACTAGCAATCTCACGCACCTTAACTCCTCTGTCATCCATCATCATATCATGGATTTTATCAATGATGTCTGGAGTCATAACCTCCACAGGGCATCCAGAAAGTTCAGCAACACTTGTGCCCATATGGCCATTCCGAAAATTTGGAAACCACTTATGAACTGTCCTAATCGAAGGTGCAAAGTCACTGTAATGTTTATCAAGCTTCTCTTTAGCCTCCTGAGGCGTTTTGCCTTTCATAAAGTAATGTTTAATCACCACACGAAATTCTTTTTCGTCCATTTTTTGACAATCACTCAACTTTCTTGATTCACACGAATGCCAAACACAAAGAAATAGACCAATATGGCTGAAACTTGTGTGTTCTTTCCAAAGATGCTGCTAACTAAACATGACCTCAATAAGCGCCAGTGGTGCCATCTCTCGGACTTTGAACGGCCTTTTCAAACGCCCCTCGTATAGTTGGACAGTAGGGGTGAAAAACTACGTTCCCACCTTACATTCTTTTTAATCTGAGCACTTTGTTCTTGATCTTTCAGTCTTATTGTTCCCTTGTGACTCTTGTCCATTTTGTATATTACACTTGTCTCCCTATACATCACCGCCATTTTTCCAAATTTTGAACACCTTGCACTACTTTACATTGTCAAACACATTTTCCAAGTTGACAGTTCCTATGAACATATCTCCATTTTTCTTCAGTCTCGCTTCCATTATCATGCGTACCATCAGAACTGCTTGGTGCCTTATCTTTCCTAAAGCCAAAATGATTGTCATACAACAGATCCTCAGTTTTCTTTTTCATTTTTCTGCGTATTATTGTTGTCAGCAACTTGGATGCATGAGCTGCTAAGCTGATTGTGCAATAATGTTCACACTTGTCGGCTCTTGCGATCTTTGGGATTGTGTGGATGATGTTTTGCCAAAAGTCAGATGGTATGTCGCCAGATTCAAACATTCTACACACCAATGTGAATAGTCATTCTGTTGTCACTTTCCCCAATGATTTTAGAAATTCAGACGGGATGTTATCTATTCCTTACGACTTATTTCATTTTAAATCTTCCAGAAATCTTTTAAATTCTGATTCTAATACTCAATACCCTATCTCGTCTATACCGACTCCTGTTTTTTTCTTCTCTCACATCATCAGACAAGTCTTCCCCCTCACAGAGACCTTCAATGTGCTCTTTTTCACCTATCCACTCTTTCCTCTGCATTTAACAGTGGAATTCCCATTGCACTCTTAATGTTAGTGCCATTGCTTTTAGTTTCACTGAAGGTTGTTTTCTCTTTTATACATGCTGAGTCAGTCCATCTGACCACCATTTCTTTTTTGACTTCTTCACATTTTTCATGCAGTCGTTTCACCTTAGCTTTCCTGCACTTCCCATTTATTTCATTCCTAAGTGACTTGTATTTCTGTGTTCCTGAATTTCCCTGAGAATATTTTTCTTCTTTCTTTCATCAGTCAACTGAAGTATTTCTCCTGCTACCCATGGTTTCTTTGCAGTTACCTTCCTTGTACCAACTTTTTACTTCTGTGATTGACCTTTCTAGAGATGCCCATTCCTCTTCAACTGAACTGTTTACTAAGCTATCAGTCTACAGCCTCTGAGAACTTAAAGTGTACCTCTTCATTCCTTAGTACTTCTTTGCATATTGGTTCCTTCTGACTAACCACTTAAACTTCAGCCTACTATTCATCATTACTAAATTGTGATCTGAGTCTTTATATCCTCCTGGCTACACTTTACAATCCAGTGTCTGATTTGAGAATCTCTGCCTGACCATGATCTTCCTGAATCTACTGGCGTTTTCCAAGTGTAGCTCCTCCTCTTGTGATTCTTGAACAGAGTATTCACTATTACCAGCTGATATTTATTGAAGAACTCAATTAGTCTTTCTCCTATTTCATTCATACTACCAAGCCCATATCACCCATAACCATTTCTTCTGCTCACTTCACTACAAACACATTGCAAATCCCCCCCTCCTGAATATTAGATTTTCATCTCCCTTCACATACTGAATTACCCACTCAATAACCTCACATACTTTCTCTATCCTTTCATTCTCTGCTTGCAATGTTGGCATATATACCTGAACTATTGTTGTTGTTGTTGTTGTTGTTGTTGTTGTTGGTGGTGGTGGTGGTGGTGTGCTGTCATTTCTGATGAAAACAACACTGTCACTGAACTCTTCATGTAACTCACTCTGCCCTACCTTTGTACTCGTAATGAATCCTACTCCCCCTATACTTGTTTGACCAGAAATCCTTGTCTTCCTATTTCACTTCACAGACCTCCACTACATGTAGATTGAGCCATAGCACTTCCCTTTTCAGATTTCCTAGCTGTCCCACCACATTCAAACTTCTGACATTCCATTCCCTGACTTGTAAACATTATCTTCTCTTTGGTTATTCAATCTTTTTGTCATGATCACCTTCCCCTTCACAGTCCCCTCCCAGATTTGAATGGGGGATACACTGGAATCTTTTGCCAGTGGAGAGATCAACATGACAAATCAATTACAGGCCACATGTCCTGTGGACACACATTGTGCGTCTTTAATGCAGTGGTTTCCATTGCCTTCTGCCTTCTCATGTAGTTGATCATTGCTGATTCCTCCACCTTTTAGGGGCAGCTTCCCACTCTGTGGGCAACAGTAATCCCCTGAGCTTGTGTCTGCTCCTGTTCTACTGTTCTAGACGTCACATTCACATCCAAAGACAGTGCTCCTACACAACTGTTTACTCTCTGCCACCTTTCCCAAATGGCATTAACTCAGAATAAATACATCATAACAGAAAATAAATCGGGTTACAGCACATTTCATATTTCTAATTAACACATAGTATCTAAAGATTTACAAAGTAAAACAAGTACATCGTATCTATCATAAAAATAATGGGCAAAATTTTAAATAGCACATCTGTACTATAGAGCCACATGTGCCTAGTGAGCTCAGTACTAATTTTCCCCCCATTCCATGAGTCTATTCTCAAAAGGCAGAGACAGAGAATGACGGAGAGAGAAAACAATAGAGAAGGATTATGCAGATGTGCACAAAGCCTTTCATGGCATAGCTACACCAATACCACAACAACTCGGTGCCACTATTTTTCAAATCAACTCAATGGAACATTACATACACCGAAAAACATAAATTACACTTCTGCAAAAAGGATCATTGGGTTTGCAATTGACTGCTACGCTAATCACATTTTCCGTCAGTATTACAAAGGAAAACATGTGTTACATATCATTTTGTATACAGCTTAACAAGAAGATGTAAAGAATAACATGATTTACGACAAATTATTCAGTATGTTTACGATACGTACATCAACTTAATACTAATCTCATAACAAAAGTTTCTTTTCTTTTCAAGTTTATTTTTAACAAACCACATTTTAGAATGTTCCTTTGATAAATTGTTTATAGTCACTGAAAGTTGCATAAGTAAGTATCATCTACATTGCTGAAAATTAAATATTGCGCACCACTGGCACGTGTAGGATTGCCATCCGTCTCAATATACTGTTATGGACCTCCTTGTTCCGACATCCCGAAAAGACCCAATTTTGTCCGATTTTGCAAAATGCTGTTACGAGCTTGGCTCAAGTATTGAAGTAATGCCACCTGTTGGCACAACATGTAAATGCAGCCTCAATTTTACTTACCTCAACAAGTTTCTGTTGACAAGGTCGTCTCACAGATGTCGCTGCATGTTGTGTATCCTTTATTTACGACGCACACACCTAGATACACCACCACCATGCAGGAAAAATGCCTCCAGTAGTAAAGGTCTGGAACTATTTAAACAGTGCTACATGGAATAATCGGGCAGTTCCCATTTGAATAGCGATCTGGTAAGATGACCATTTCCAAATGATATTAACAATGTGTGCAAGTTAGTGATGTTTGATGTGTTTTCTGCAGGTATACAGGACGTGAAGTTTGTAGTGACGTGTAGGGGAGAGCGGGGAAATACTGTGCACGTAAGCCATTTTTCAAATATTTCGTATTTTTCGAACTCAATTGAAATGCTGCACACCTTTTTTTGGGCAAGAAACCAATGCCCCACACGTTTATGGGTTCATAATTGCTGTATTAAATCGATTTACGTTCCTACAGCTATTTTACAAAAGTGTTACGTTACGTTGCATGGTATTGGTTGGTTGTTTTGGGGAAGGAGACCAGACAGCGAGGTCATCGGTCTCATCACATTAGGGAAGGATGGGGAAGGAAGTCGGCCGTGCCCTTGAAAGGAACCATCCCGGCATTTGCCTGGAGCGATTTAGGGAAATCACGGAAAACCTAAATCAGGATGGCCGGACGCGGAATTGAACCGTCGTCCTCCCGAATGCGAGTCCAGTGGCTAACCACTGCGCCACCTCGCTCGGTGCATGGTATTACTCCGAGGGGTGGGGTAATACCGCGCAATATATCTTATGATACAGCATAGCACATAAAATGACAAAAACTCTGTAAAATTAAATCAAATTAAGAAATTCGAAATTCAGAATTTATTTAGAATTGAAAAACATAAATTTTACAACTTATTAAAGTTTCTAAAGACAGAAAATCCTTTTACTGGTAAATCAAAATTATTGGATTATGGTGTCAACTTGTCTCTGAACACATTTCTCCCCTGTTTAATGGCAGTAGTCGCAAATATTGTTTTCAGCTGTGTCACATGCATTACACCCTGAATGAACCCATCCACTGCAAATCACACATCGAAACCACAGCTCCCTGTTTTTCCTAAACTCTCCGCAAACCATGCAAACAGAGTCGTCGTCCCTAAAAGTTCCATTCTTCCTCGTAGGCCTAACACTAGTTTCTCCGAAAGGGTCAGCGTCATCCATCTCATTATCACTACACAGTTTGTGCAATGGTAGGTCCGAATCATCATCCAATGAAGAATCAAAAGAAAGATTACGCCCACATATCTTTGTTTCAAATTTATGAGGTCTTATCTTTGAAGCAAACTTTCTGAACTTGCTTTTTCCTTTAGGCTTTAGCACTGATTTTCTTTCTCTATTTATTAATTTTGCTTTTTAGCTCTCTGCTGCTTTTTGTAAACTAGCTTTGTTAGGAGTCAAAGTAAAAATTGAGGAATGATGTCTGGCAGTTTTCTTCAGTTTAAGAGGTCCTGGTAAGGGAGAAATATCTTTGAATTGTAGCCCAACTTCAGACTGAACGTGTAGTCCTAAGGCTTTGTCTCTATCATCAGGGACACCAGTCGCTGTCTTTGAAGGACAGAGCACAACTGTGTCACTACTTTCATCATTATTAGCGCTGCAATCACCAACAACGGGTAAAGCTAGGCCTATTTCTTCGTCTGGGTGCACATGCATGAAATCTTCGTCATTAAATGTGGAAGGATTTAGAGGGGAAAATTCCTGTTTTGCTAAAGCCAGAGATACCCTTCTCAATATTAGCAATCCTCATGAAGGCTTTGCTAAAGATAGGACAAATGTCGTAAGGAGTTTTCTTCTGGTGGGGATTAGACCTCATAAAACTGTCACATTCTTGATTAAATGCAGCCTTCAGGCTACTGAAAAAGGCCACATCTAAAGGTTGTAACCTGTGTGAGCAGTGAGGCGGCAGTGTTACCACTACTATTCCATTGTCTTTACAAAAGTTGTAGGCTTCTAGAGAGACATGGCTAGTGTGATTGTCTAAAATCAAGAGAATGGTGTGGTCCTTAGAGGCTTTGGTAAAGTTAGCAAAATGTTTCAGCCACTTTGGGAAGAGCTCCTCAGTCATCCAACCATTTTTGCTACTTTCGTATATTGAATTTGGTGGTCCTCCTCTCTGTAGGGCCGGCGTCATCCTAAGCCTTGGAAAAATAAACATTGGAGGCACATGTACTCCACTGGCACTCACTGCACAACACATTGTAATATTTTTCCCACGCTCCCAGTTTGTTGCTGAGCCAACTTGTTTAGCTCCTTTGGGTGCTAAAATTTTTCCTGGCTTCTGAACCGTTGATATTCCTGTCTCATCAAAATTGTAAATTCTGGAGGCATCAAACTTATGGACATCCATCCCAGTGGTAAGATTCGAGAAAAAATGCTTAACTTCACTTGAATTAGAAGCTGAGATCCGATTGAGACTAGTAGCCTCCGGTTTGCGAATGGTGACTGATGGATTTCTTCTAAGAAACCCAGAGAGCCAATCCTGTCCAGCTCTTTTTGATATTTTATTAAAATTATGCTCAGTATTATTTGCCTCGGCATATTCATAAACTAATCTCCTCAACTTTACCGACTATATTCCATAAAATGTCTCTGCTAGCAAAAGAACATGCTTACCTATGTCATCTTCCTGTTCTTTTGAAAATATAGGTTTTCTTCCCAAATCAATTTAGAGCAATCTCCTGTTTTTAGCCTATCTCTTAAAGTGGAAAGAGGTATTCCGTACATTCTTGTAGCTACTTTCTGTGGCTATGCATTTTCTATAACATCATGGAGTGCGCAATTCATTTCATGTCCCGTCCACTCTTTGCCCCTTTCTGTGGTTCTGGCTCTGTTTCTCACCATCTGTGATTGACAAAATGAAAGAAAACTTGTAAGATGACACACATACACACACACTTCCAAATATATAGTTCACGAAAATACCAAAACAAATTATCATATGGGGCAATACCGTTCACCACGGGCCAATACCGTGCATCGGGCACCGTATTGCCCCGAGGCAACATGACTCGCCATTGTAAATTCTAACCCAACAATCACGAAATTTGACGTCTAACATTTGATGTTTAAAAGAAGATCAAGAAATGCGTAATTACATAGAGCTACTTTAAATATTGTTGCTATTAACATATTTCGCTCACCTCTAGACTTATTATCTTCAGATTTTATAAGAAAACAGTCGAAATCAGTTGAAACCGATTGTCGAAGACGTCTGCGCCATTGAACGATATAGACCCCTCTGCATCTGTCTATCTGATTATAGTTACTTCCGCTATGTGGCAGCATCATGCAGCGCTCTTTGCGTTCTCTGGGAAATTGGATAAAGCGGTGCGCGGTATTACCCCGCTTTACGGCATTGCCCCGCTCTCCCCTACTACGATGACGAAAGTGTTATTGTCGAGTGTCTACCATCTAATAAACTTAGCGTACAAAAACTGCCCAAGGATGGAAAGAGAAAGTGTCACTTTTCGGATCAGAAAGTGTTGTGTGGGATGTGCAGCTGTTACATCTCAGTAATTCACTGAGGTAAGGCAGATGTGAGGCATCATATTACCACGAGGAATCATTCAAATAGATTCGCGGTAGCGTCAACATCAAAGCCTATTTCTACATTCATGATTAAAGAAGATACCCAGGAAGAACTGCTCGTTGCTGCTGCAAAACTAACAACAGCTTATAAAGTTGTCAAGCAACCTCAATCCTTCAGTTGTCTTAACCGTACCACAAAACTGAATGTCACAATGTATCCCGCCTCTCAAGTCGCCACAATGCTGCCTAAAGGAAGAACAAAGCTATAGCAATTTCTTAAAAAAATATTCTCGCACCACACTCCGTGCCCGAATGGTAAAACAATTGCAAAAAGCTCCATTTTACGGTACAGGCACTCACACATCAAACCACAAAGCTGAAAAGATGTTTCCTTTAGTTGCTCAATACCTTACTGAAACTGACAGGGTCCAACAGAAGCTGCTAAAGCTTGATTCACTGAATAACAAAACATCGGAGACAAATACAAAGTTTTGTGTAGACCCTTTAAGACACCATTGAATTCGATTCGATTAATTAATCACTTTTTGTGGAGACGATACCAGTATCAACTTCAGGGGGCTTTATCGATGTGGCCAGCGGAATGTTTTCACCAAATTAAAAAAAACTAAGAAAACATGTAGAAGGAACTGGATCCCCGCTCATATTCCCCACAATACTATATTGAGCACTGCTGGAGTTTTAACTGTTGACATTGAAACAGTCATCATGAAAATATTTAATTATTTTTCTATATACATGGTAAGGACAGAGATGCTGAAAGAGTTCTGCTTATACGTTGATGTCAATCACCTGATGTCTTCTATCTCACTCAAAAACAAGATAGCTGTTGTTGATGGCCGCAGTTGAGAGAATTCTTAGGCTAAGGCCGCATTTGCGTTTTTCGATGCTGGACGCTCATTGTCAAATGAAGCGGTATCAAAAATCGCCTGATGGTGGCTGTGTGTATAGTAACCTCTTTCAATGCAGAGTGTCCAAAGACGTGAATGTTGCCATGTGTGGCTTAGTAGTGTTTCAGACCTGTCTGGGTGACATCACAGCATTGAAGTATAGAAACGAATGTATTAAGTAAATGATTTTCAACAATAATATGTGCTGTATTGTTGCTGTTTTTACAGAGACAGTGCAGACAAAGAAGTTTTTGGATTCATCCAATTTTTGAGGAAAGACCAGAGAGAAGAAAATTCAATCTACTACACCACAGACTTAAAATAACCCTGAAAAGTTTTTTGAGTACCACAGGATGTCTATTACGTCATACGAAACTCTGCTATCTAATGTATTGATCACTGTTAGTGGAAGAAACACATGATTTCGTGACTGTGAAAAAAATCTGCCAATTTCTCTGAGGTAAGTGAAGTGTTATTACTTATTTTACTATTTGTTTACAAAAGAAAAAGGGATGGAATTGATTCTTCTGATTCTTCCTCAAAATCCATTGTAGATGTGCTGCTTGTGGAATTAGATTATTATCAGTCACACACAGATGTAATTCCGGATGGCTGTGGTTGTGTGTGGGACTGAACCAGTTGTAAATATTTCAATTGAAAATCAATCTTGTCAGCTGAGCTAAGGTTCTTAATTAGGGGCATTTGCGAAAGCAAGAACATTTTATCTGGATTATCAGCTCTAGGACTCTTCACCTGTAGTTGTTGCAAACTCGTTTGCAGGACGCCCAACAAACATTTTTCACACTTGTCCTGTTTCAGTTTGTTCGGAAAAGGACTTTCTCCCTTTGTGACCAGGGGAAGAGGCTTTGGATGTAGTATGTTGTACTGCAGATGTCAGCGTGTTTATTTCTTCTTGTGCAGTGTTGCTTTCGGTGTCTTGTGTGCTTTCTGTAAGACGAACACCCATATTCCCAGAGGTCCTGTGGTAAAAATGGAAACTGTAATTGTTCACAGTAAAATTTTGTATATACACTGGTGTCCAAAATTGAAGCAACAAATGGAAATGTTGCAAGGTTGCATTTATTTTGCCACAAAACGGTGTAAACAGGTGATAGTAAAGGAGAAACAAAGTAAAGAACACAGTATGTAAACAACTGCAACATGCTTAACGGTAGGCAAAAATGTCCTTTGTTTTTTCCAACATAACGGATTTGGACACAGATTCTAAAAACAGGTTAACACGCTCAGCATGGGGTGTTACCACATCTGCCTGCAATACAGGCATAACATCGACAGTGCATGCTGTGTTATGTCATTAGTCTCCTACAGATTTGCTTGCAAGTCTTGGAGAGTGGTTGGTGGATGCTGACGTGATACAACCTATCTCCCTAGTGCATCCCAGATGTGTTCTATGGGATTCATATCAGGAGAGCGAACACACACCATGCACGCAGTATCTTCCGTTTCCAAGAAAACATCAGCCACCCATGCTCTATGAGGTTGAGCATTATCGTCCATCAGTACGAAGTCTGGGCCCACACCATCTCGCAACAACCGCACTTGAGATCCCAAGATCTCATAGCGATACCTGACAGCAGTTAAACCTTGCCAATTGACCCATACAATTTCATGAAGAGGCGTTTGAGTGGTCAACATAATCCCTGCCCACACCATTAACGATCCTCCTCGATGTCGGTCTCTTTCCACAATGTTTGTATTCCAAAATCGTGTTCCAATTCCCGCCAAACGCGAATGCTTCAAGAATCACTCCCCAGACTAAATCGAAACTCATCTGCGAAAAGAACGTTGACCACTGTTTGACTGCCCAGGTGGCTTGTTGATGACTCCACTCTAGACGTTCCCTTCTGTGATGATGTGTCAGAGGTACACACAGAGAAGGTCTCTGACAATAAAGTCTACTCTGCTGAAGCATTCTGTGCACCGTTTGTCTCGAAATAAAACGTCCAGTGGATACTGCGACGTCAGATGTCAGTTACTGTGCAGTACTAAGGCAGTACTGTTGCATCTCAATGGCCAAATAACAGTCCTCTCCTTTTGATATCACATATGGGCGGCCATGCTCTGGTCTTCAGGATACTGTTTCTGTCTCTATAAATTGTTGCCATATCCAAGAAACAACAGAATGATTCACATTAAGCTTTCAGGCCACATCAGTTTCTGACTGTCCTGCTTCCATTCTTCTTGTGGCCCTCCACCACCGACAGTCTGTAGGCGTCTTCTTTGTGCCATACTGCATCATCTGTTACTGTATACACAGTGATTATGGATGTGGGACTACCCGGCAAACTCTACCCCATTTGACAGGTGCCCTAACATCATCGTTGACGTGGTTGTCCATTGACCAGAATTACACCTTCCTTAAAGAACACGACTCTCCATGCGTCTGTTGACATTTTGTATGATTATACTGTGAATTACACACAGCACAGGGAAATAGCAGTTTGTTGCTTTAATGTTGGACACCAGTGTATTTTACCAGGATTTAACTTTTTTTGGGATGGGGGGGGGGGGGGATTTCAAAAAAATGGTTCAAATGGCTCTGAGCACTATGGGACTCAACTGCTGAGGTCATTAGTCCCCTAGAACTTAGAACTAGTTAAACCTAACTAACCTAAGGACATCACACACATCCATGCCCGAGGCAGGATTCGAACCTGCGACCGTAGCGGTCTCGCGGTTCCAGACTGCAGCGCCAGAACCGCGCGGCCACTTCGGCCGGCCTGGGGGGGGGGGGGGGGATTTCAACAGATGGATTCTGTACTAAAGTAGACTTGTAATGGAATACAACATAGGCATAATATACCATCCCGTCCGTAATTCACATCGAGTGAACTAGGAAACCACAGAAATTGACTATAAGATCACTTCTCCTTCTTTTTTTTCTTTTTTTTACGTTTTGTGTGTGTGGGGGGGGGGGGAGAGGGGTAGATATTGTACCCCCAACCACCACCATGTTACTATGATAACCGTTACCAAGACAACAAAAATTGACAGGCATAGTCAAGCAAGTCATTATCATGATCCTTGGATGTTAGCCACTAGGTAAACTGTCTACTGGATGAAACTTCCTGGCAGATTAAAACTGTGTGCCGGGCCGAGACTTGAACTCGGGACCTTTGCTTTTCGCGGGCAAATGCTCTACCAACTGAGCTACCCAAACACGACTCACGCCCCGTCCTCACAGCTTCACTTCTGCCAGGAGAGCTTCTGTTAAGTTTGGAAGGTAGGAGACGAGGTACTGGTAGAAGTGAAGCTGTGAGGACGGGGCGTGAGTCGTGCTTGGGTAGCTCAGTTGGTAGAGCATTTGCCCGCGAAAAGCAAAGGTCCCAAGTTCAAGTCTCGGCCCGGCACACAGTTTTAATCTGCCAGGAAGTTTCATATCAGCGCACACTCTGCTGCAGAGTGAAAATCTCATTCTGTCTACTGGATTTTTAGATAGATTATTTAAGAAAGATCCTAATTCCTAATCTATATGTAACAATGCTATAACTTATTCATTCTGACAATAATTTTCATTTCAAATTATTCATTTCATAAAGGCTGTGCAATGCACTAACATTGTAAATATGCAATACTCACCATCTTTCTTCACATGAAGATTGGAGAAACGAAGTTTGTGATAAACGTAATATTTTCTGGTTTGTGTTGGATCTCCACTTTCACTTTTGCCATCCTGGTTTTTCAAACTTTTGTGTTAGTAATCCTTACTGCTCTTCTACTTTTTTGCGGATCCTTCTCCCTTTTTTTAAACAAAAACCGAATATAGACATTTGTTCTACTTTTGTACCATTATAAATATTCATGCTCAGCAAACTGGGAAACAATGCAAGGCCAATATATGAAACAATTAACTGTTGAGGGTTGGTTAAACAAGAGTTTACAGTTTGAAAAAAATGCTAATTGTCCATGGGATGTATTGACAGTAAGCATATTAAAGTGATTGATACATGAGGATTGAGTAGTGAATACTTTAACCACAAGAAGTATTTTTCAGTAGTTTAAATGACAGTAGCTGACACAAATTACAGCTTCAGATATATAGCACAAGGAATGTCCATTTGATATTTTAGCCAACAAATAGCAGATATTCCACCATCCGATTGGCATCAGTATCGATAAGTGTTGACATCATTGTTAAGCCCAGTTGTGTACGGCACAACTTTGTGAGGGAAAACAATGGATGCAAATTTATGGACACATTATCGTGTCCTTTAGACAGCATTCCATCCCAGGTAACAAGAGGGACCATGAAAGGAACATACAAGAGATCAGTCTCCTGAATATTTCAGTTCTACCACAGGTTCTGTACACTGGTAAAACCGATATGCAAACATTGCTGAGTAAAAGAAGACTGCTAGCAGAACACGACACTTCTAACATTCTATAAGTTAATAAAGCACGTATATTGTGACTTATTGTAGTTACTTAATGTAACAAATATAATTTACCTGACATTTCTCATAAAATTTAAATATTAAGTTTCATCTATTTTTGATCTTTATATATTAATACACTACTGGCCATTAAAATTGCTGCACCAAGAAGAAAAGCACATGATAAACAGGTATTCATTGGACAAATAAATTATACTAGAACTGACATGTGATTACATTTTCACGCAATTTAGGTGCACAGATCCTGAGAAATCAGTACCCAGAACAACCACCTCTGGCCATAATAACAGCCTTGATACACCTGGTTATTGACTCAAACAGAGCTTGGATGGCATGCACAGTTACAGCTGCCCACACCGCTTCAACACGATACCACAGTTCATCAAGAGTAGTGACTGGAGTATTTTAACGAGTCAGTTGCTCGGCCAACATTGAACAGACGTTTTCAATTGGTGAGCGATCTGGAGAATGTTCTGGCCAGGGCAGCAATCGAACATTTTCTGTATCCAGAAAGGCCCGAACAGGACCTGCAACATGCGGTCGTGCGTTATCCTGTTGAAATGTACGGTTTCGCAGGGATCGAATGAAGGACAGAGCCACAGGTCATAACACATCTGAACACTAGGTGACTGAGACGTGTAACCAATGGCACCCCGTACCATCACGCCAGGTGATACGCCAGTATGGCGATGATGAATACACGCTTCCAATGTGCATTCACCGCGATGTCGCCAAACACGGATGCTACCATCATGATGCTGTAAACAGAACCTAGATTCATCTGAAGAAATGACGTTTTGTTATTCGCGCTCCCAGGTTTGTCGTTGAGTACACCATCGCAGGCGCTCCTGTCTGTGATGCAGCGTGAAGGGTAACCGCAGCCATGGTCTTTGAGCTGATAGTACGTGCTGCTGCAGACGTCGTCGAACTGTTCGTGCAGATGGTTGTTGTCTTGCGAACGTCCCCATCTGTTCACTCAGGGATCGAGACGTGGCTGCTCGATCCGTTACAGCCATGCGAATAAAATGCCTGTCATCTCAACTGCTAGTGATACGAGGCCGTTGGGATCCAGCACGGCGTTCCGTATTACCCTCCTGAACTCACCGATTCCATATTCTGCTAACAGTCATTGGAACTCGACCTACGCGAGCAGCAGTGTCGCGATATGATAAACCGCAATTGCGATAGGCTACAATCCGACCTTTATGAAAGTCGGAAACGTGATGATACGCATTTCTCTTCCTTACACGAGGCATCACAACAACGTTTCACCAGGCAACGCCGGTCAACTGCTGTTTGTGTATGAGAAATCGGTTGCAAACTTTCCTCATGTCAGCATGTTGTAGGTGTCGCGGCCCGCGCCAACCTTGCGTGAATGTCCTGAAAAGCTAATCATTTGCATATCACAGCATCTTCTTCCTGTCGGTTAAATTTCGCGCCTGTAGCACGTCATCTTCATGGTGTAGCAATTTTAATGGCCATTAATGTACAATTTAATACATTTACTACACTTACGTAAGGCTTCTTTCTCTTCTTTGTCCATCTTCTCCCAACCTTCACCAACAAAACTGGATAGCACAGCTTGCCAACCATCTTTTTTGTCTGTTTTTATAATCTACATTTTGAATGTCATATAAAAGAGGTCGAGCTTGAATTTCAAATATAATGTTCGATATGAAATTCCACTTTGTCCATTGCACACATCGAAACAACTGTAATTTAACAGTTCACTACCTACACTATACTGTATGTGTTGTACACACTGCAAAGATTCTGCTGAGTTCGCATGGGACTAAAATGTCAGCAGCGTCAATTGATGATGGAAACTGGGCCTTGGCCAATCCAACCAGTGTCTAACCTAGAGGATGAGCCTTGTCGTCTGACCTTGGTACAAAAAGACATTGTGTGTGGCCACCACCGGCCCCCTCCAGCCTGCCTGTAACTGTGGCTTCATTGACGCTGACTGTCCAGCTTAAAAATATGCAAGTGTGGCCGTAGCCTTAAGCTTTGGACTCCATTAAAACAGTTTTCTGACGCTGAAGAAAGTCCACCTAAAAAATTTCAGATTTTTTCAGTAATCTGATCAGTGAAATTTACTTCATGTTTCTGCAGTCCAATTTGGCTCTGTTTCTTTTAAAAAATGTAAAATGCATGGAGAAGAAAACTGAAATAAGAAATTTATTAATCTACACTCATAGATATCTGAATGAAAGCAAGACCGTCAATTTTATTGACATGCAAACCAAGATGAATTTGAACAAATTAAGGAATTAGAATCCTAACCAAGAAATAAATAATTTGATTTTGAAATTATTTTATTATTTAGAGAACTGGGCTATTTCTTTTAAAAGATATCAAGTATTTGACTGGATAGCGCTATCTGAAATCCTAGGTTCGGCGATAGATTGAAAACACTATTATACATCTGACTAAAAATGGTGAGAAGATTTCAGGTGACAATTTCTTTCAGGAATATATATATCTGAATGGAAGTCTAAACAATCCTTGGAAGAAAGGGGTATTTAACTTCTTAAGGAAACCAAAAATCCTGAATGCAACTGCCAAAATTATGCAAGTATTTTTTTCTATTCCTGGACACAACGCTACTGTGGAAAGAGTAATTTTGCTGATGTCAGCCCAGTGGACTGATGAAATGAAACGAAATGATCATATGGCATTTATTGGCTGGGATATCCCCTTCAGGGTTCGGCATCCACATTGCAAGTCTTTTTAGTCGGTGCCACGCCGGCGACTTGCGTGTCAATGATGGTGAAAACGATGATAAAGGACACATAACACCCAGTCTCCTGCTGGGAATCGAACTCAGGCCCTCTTGCGTGGCAGTCGGTAATGCTACCGCTGCGCTACAGAGGTGGACAGTGGCCTGATGAAAGAAATAGACTGCTGCCAGTGACGGTGGAATCAATTTTACAGTGCCAGTTTAACTATAAGCTGACTTGCATCGAGTTTTATGAATACATAGTAGGAAAAAAAAGACTAGCTGAAAATAGTGAAATCTTCCGAAAAATATGGTATACCAACAACTTCTGTCACAACACATTCAAAATAATTGTGTTCTGAATAGAAAGTAATTATATTAAATAAATTTTTTTCTTCATTTCTGCACCCCCATCTCAGTGTGTCCAGTTAGATGTGGGAACCCTAGGTGCATGTTCAGTAATGCAGTATCTTCACATGAGTCGGCAATGGCTCAGTCAAAGGATAGCACTGTTACATGCTCCATTTGGCATGCAGTGTTTTATTGTTTGTTTGTGTGGAGGCATTGTGAGTTCGACCATCTGCATTCCATTCTCATTCTTTAGCTCCCTAGTAGTTTCAAAGGAGTCCATCATCAATTATCACAGTGCACTACTCAACACTGTCCACATTACTCATTTACTATGGTATCCATAACTTACACAACACATCCAAGTTAACCAGAAAAAATTAATTATATACACAAAGTCTATCTGTATAATTTTTTCATCTAAATATTCATAAACATAGTGCACATTTATTGTCGCAATTATGAATAAAAATTCATTTGTTCTTGGCTTTAAGACATAACTTGCATGTGAAGCAAAACTTCTATTCAAAAATTTTACAAAGATGATGATGACCACCTGGATCAAAGAAATGAAGCTCTAAAAGGCAAATTATGAAAAATGGCTATACACACTCTATTTATGTAACTCTTGAAATTAATCAGTTCTTGGTTGGTACAATTTTATATCCACTATATTACACATACCAGATTGTTTGCCAGAGTTTGGATAGACCAAACAGTAGGCATTAGCATGAAGAACACCAATTACTTCAAAAGATCCATTTCATATAAATTTAAATTTTGAAATTTCGTTCTCAGTTTTACTCTACTTTTCGTGCACTTTAACAACATGAGGTCTCCAGTCTGGAATTTTTCAGATCATGCTTTAGTATCACAACGCTGAATTTGCGCCTCTGCTTTCTTTCTCATCATCTCTCATAAACATTCTATCCTTCAATGTTAATCCATGAACGAAAACAATAATCTCGTCTTCTACCAGGCTTTTCGATCTACTGCCCATAAAAATTTCCTCTGGTATGAAGCCAGTAGATGCATGGGTAATCGGATTCATTATTCTTTCAAATTCACCTACACAACTACCCCACATCTTGTGGTTAATGTGACAGCATGTCCAACAAAGTCTTCCTAGCTCACTCGTATACCATTCTGTGGGGTCTCCGGCCAGACAATAGACTGAGATACGAATTACTTCGACTCCATTACTATTCACTACAGTACCTCATTCCATTGTTTCAAAGTAATTTGCATCCCATTATTGGATAGACTTCTCTTCCATTTAGCGGTATGCGCCGAGTAATCATTGGCCTGTTTGCTATAAATGGGCAAACGGCCTTTTCTGTTGCTTTTTGTATATGGCACAGGTCATCTCAGAAAAATTCATCTGATTTTATTTCTGATCTAATTTATGCAGTGTTATTCCTTTCTTTTCCTTTTACATCTTTAATATCTTTCAGAAGATCATTCTGCCCTTGTATCAATCAAAATCTGAATTTTTAGTCCAAGCATGTCAATAGATACTACAACCTGTTTAAGTGTATTTGTGTCTGGTTCTTCACTTTTACATACCAAATCCTAGTCGTAGATTAACAAAACTTCTTCAATTATCAAATCACTAATTGTTAACTCTGGTCATTATTCAATGGAAAGATGGTTATCATCTTCCAAGCTGCATGGAAGAATGAGATCCATTTGTAAGAACACTTCTTCTTCTGAGCTACTGTAACGCCGTCCTTTGTAGTTTCACTGTACTACATCTGATTTTACCTCATGAACATTACAGTCTACCTCGCTTTTTAGAAGTCACATCTGATCTTCCCATAAAAAACTACTTTGCCCCTTCACTGTTGAACTTGCCGTGACTAGCGTGGATAGGTTCGGTCACCACTTCCAATCCTTCCAGAAATGCCTGCACATTTTGTACAGCGTCCTCCTCTTTAAAAACTCCAATCTAATCTCTTCAGAGTTGAAGAGCGTCAGTTTTTGGCCGCTCTGCCCATTAGCACAACTCCAGTACCTTCCCCTACACTTCTTAAGTCTGTTATATATCCGGCTGAACTCATTTAATGAAAAGTCTTTACTCGCTGCTTTGTTGTGTTCAATAACAGAAATTTTATATGCTACTGGTTTTTCTATCTCTATTACTGAATCACTCCCTACTGGAGCTTGCAGTTCTGTTGCTTTAAGAATGTGTGACACTTCTTCTATGACTGATACTCCCTCATCTTTATACATGGTAAGCCCAGTTCTTGTGGCTACATGTGTTGTTGCTGTGGTCTTCAGTCCTGAGACTGGTTTGATGCAGCTCTTCATGCTAGTCTATCCTGTGCAAGCTTCTTCATCTCCCAGTACCTACTGCAACCTAAATCCTTCTGAATCTGCTTGGTGTATTCATCTCTTGGTCTCCCTCTACGATTTTTACCCTACACGCTGCCCTCCAATACTAAATTGGTGATCCCTTGATGCCTCAGAACATGTCCTACCAACCGATCCCTTCCTCTAGCCAAATTGTGCCACAAACTTCTCTTCTCCCCAATCCTATTCAATGCCTCCTCATCAGTTATGTGATCTACCCATCTAATCTTCAGCATTCTTCTGTAGCACCACATTTTGAAAGCTTCTTGTCCAAACTATTTATAGTCCATGTTTCACTTCCATACATGGCTACACTCCATACAAATACTTTCAGAAACGACTTCCTGACACTTAAATCTATACTTGATGTTAACAAATTTCTCTTCTTCAGAAACGCTTTCCTTGCCATTGTCACTCTACATTTTATATCCTCTCTACTTCGACCATCATCAGTTATTTTGCTCCCCAAATAGCAAAACTCCATTACTCCTTTAAGTGTCTCATTTCCTAATCTAAACCCTCAGCATCACCCGACTTAATTCGACTACATTCCATTATCCTTGTTTTGCTTTTGTTGATGTTCATCTTATATCCTCGTTTCAAGACACTATCCATTCCGTTGAACTGCTCTTCCAAGTCCTTTGCTGTCTCTGACAGAATTACAATGTCATCGGCGAATCTCAAAGTTTTTATTTCTTCTCCATGGATTTTAATACCTACTCCAAATTTTTCTTTTGTTTCCTTCACTGCTTGCTTAATATACAGATTGAATAACATCGAGGAGAGGCTACAACCCTGTCTCACTCCCTTCCCAACCTCTGCTTCCCTTTCATGTCCCTCGGCTCTTATAACTGCCATCTGCTTTCTGTACAAATTGTAAATAGCTTTTCACTCCCTGTATTTTACCCCTGGCACCTTCAGAATTTGAAAGAGAGTATTCCAGTCAACATTGTCAAACGCTTTCTCTAAGTCTACAAATGCTAGAAACGTAGGTTTGCCTTTCCTCAATCTAGCTTCTAAGATAAGTCAGTATTGCCTCACGTGTTCCAACATTTCTACAGAATCCAAACTGATCTTCCCTGGGGTCGGCTTCTACTAGTTTTCCCATTGGTCTGTAAAGAATTCGCGTTAGTATTTTGTAGCCGTGACTTATTAAACTGATAGTTCGGTAATTTTCACATCTGTCAACACCTGCTTTCTTTGGGATTGGAATTATTATGTTCTTCTTGAAGTCTGAGAGTATTTCGCCTGTCTCATACATCTTGCTCACCAGATGGTAGAGTTTTGTCAGGACTGGCTCTCCCAACGCTGTCAGTAGTTCTAATGGAATGTTGTCTACTCCCGGGGCCTTATATCAAATCACGTCTTTCAGTGCTCTGTCAAACTCTTCACCCAGTATCATATCTCCCATTTCACCTTCGTCTACATCCTCTTCCATTTCCATAATATTGTCCTCAAGTACATAGCCCTTGTATAGACTCTCTATATACTCCTTCCACCCTTCTGCTTTCCCTTCTTTGCTTAGAACTGGTTTTCCATCTGAACTCTTGATATTCATACAAGTGGTTCTCTTTTCTCCAAAGATCTCTTTAATTTTCCGGTAGGCAGTACCTATTTTGCCCCTAGTGAGATAAGTCTCTATATCCTTACATTTGTCCTTTAGTGAGGCCTGCTTAGGCATTTTGCACTTCCTGTCGATCTCATTTTTGAGACGATTGTATTCCTTTTTGCCTGCTTCATTTACTGCATATTTATATTTCCTCCTTTCGTCAATTAAATTCAATAATTCTTCTGTTACCAAAGGATTTCTAGTAGCCTACTTGATCCTCTGCTGCCTTCACTACATCATCCCTCAAAGCTACATATAACTTGATTATTGTAATTGTTGGTACATTATGCTCTCTTTGATGATCGTTTTACCCAGTCGGTTTCTCATCACAACACTTTGTTGGTTATTTCTGGGCTGCCAGTGTCTAACCATGCCCCCTGCGTCCTTAAGCGGCTCAGTTAACGGTTTTCTGCTTTGTGTTGGCAGCACTGCTTCTTTCGGCCTGCCTGTAATTTTGATTCGTTCTGTCCCACTTATTCTCCCTTTTTGGTCTTTGCACCATGCTTACCTGGTACCGACAAGTTTCATTCCTATCATTACTATTGTTGTTATTATCATTGTGATTACTACCAAAGTTCCTGAAACTATTGTAGTTTTCCAAAAGTCGTCCTTGTTTATAAATGTAGTAATCATTTTGTAATTACTACCAATACATCGCTTTGAGCGATCGAGAAGCCTCATCCACAGCTCCCAAGTGATCTCCGATTTTGAGCGACGTTCACGTTAATAATCTAACTCGCAGGCCCAATTTTCGCAAAACTCTCTATCAAGATTCGTGTGTTGGCGTCATAGGGCTTTGATACTACAGAATTTCACCATAAGCTCTCTTACTTCCGTTGCAACCAACATTCTTTCGAGAACGCATTTTTAAATTATTGAAAACTCAAGTTAGTAATATCGAGGTTTATACCTTATCTCTTACCCTCTCCCATTAGCACATGAATAAGAGCACTGATTCTCTGTTTGTCTGTCAATGCTAATGGCAATACCATTCTACAATTATTAATAAAATCCATCGCTTGCAATCCACCCTGCTTTTAGAGTAGGTCAAAGTACTCCCCTTTCATTAGTATCTCTGTACTACGTATGTGACATATTGCATAGTTTTTGCATTTCCTGCAATTTCTGTTCTAATTTTTCCACTTTACTCGCTACCTCACATATAGTTATAGTCCACATGCCCATTTCCAAATTCTTCTTTTTGCAAGTGTGAAACTGTTTATAATCTTATTATCTACTACAGGTACCATAATGTTTCATACAGGTTTCATACAGGTACCATGTTTTGAAATTCGAAATGTCTTTCATGTTTCCCTCTTGTACCGCTTGCAGCTGTCCCAGGCGTCTCTCTCAAAATTCGCCAACCTTACTTTCCACACTAGGTCCAAAATTTTCTTCAATCCTGACTATTTTTTAGTCAAATTGACATTTATGTCATTAACATGCGACTGTACTGTCTCCATGTCAAGTATAAGATCATTAATTTTGTTATTCATTGTTACTATTTTCTTTATAGCATGTAGTTTTTGTTTAGTGCATTCACTTCACCGCCTACTGGTGTAATGTTGCCATCAACAATTTTGATTGCTTTACTCTTAGCGTCCACTTTACTTTTGATTCATTGTTCTATAGGACAACTTTTTCTGCTCCTGCACTTTCTGCTTCTATGGATTATGTGTAACACTTAAAAGAGTTCCATCACTCAAATGACACAAAATGAAAAGAGGTACCACATAACTCAAAGAGTCTACAATGAAACTAGTTGAATTACTACAGGAGTTATTAATATGGGCGCCAGCCCAATTGGGCATTGCCTGTCCACTATCTGATCAATAATGCAGACATCAATGAATACATGACTGTTTGGCTGTGTGTGGCAACAAAAGATTGACACACATTTCTGACAATACAATGTGTTACAAAATAATAATGAATAAAGAAAGCAGTTACCTTACATCATTAATACTTAACTACATTAATATGGAAAAGACATTTAAACTCTCTCCTGAAAAGTAAATGACTGGCTGGAGGTAGCTTTTTTGCTGTGCAGTAATTTTCGTAACCACAGATAAATGGTTACTTACATGTACTAAATCCCTGGGCGTGGCAAGCCAAGTACTTTGAATAGAATGCAATTACTACAAACTTTTACTATATCAAATAACCAATTGTTGTCTGTTAACAGATTGACACCATCAAAATATGAATCATGCCAGTACACAATAGCATTATTACATAGATACAGATATGAAATATGTGTACTTATTTATTCTATTCATTGATTTTCAACTGTCAAAATTCCTTTAACTTTAGTTACTTTATTTTTCTTCAGTCATTTAGCAACATTGACTTTGCCTATAAAAATTACTGAACAACATTGATTACTTATGAAGACTTGCTTATTAATTACTTTCAATTATCATTTTAGCAAGCAAACAAAACTGACAATGATTTTTAATACTTTTCTTCAGGTACTCAGTAACTGGAAAGGAATAGGACCTTAAGTAGTTGACAATGACTGAGGATAATGACAAACTCATGTACCTACAGTTTTTGAATACAACATTTATTATTGTGACAAATTTCACTGAGAACATCGCTGGATAATGACTTACAAAATTTCTAACAAGGTGTTAAGCATTTGTCTTCATTGACGTTTATGATCCTCTTATTGAGCATTTAATATGGTGGGCACACCTTGGTTTGCAATGACCAGTTATGGAGAAGGATCTTGATATTATTGGAGCCTTTTACATCTGGTCATATTTGTCATGCTATTGAGGTCTCAATAATAACAATCGCATCCCACATAGGACTGACAGTTCACACCAGTTGAATGTATTCACTCTCACATCTCACAACCAAGTAAGTCTGCTGTAACAGCACACTCAAATCCAGAGACAGCATTTCTATACAAGTCTTTACTCTCAGCCAGTGATATTGCTTTTCCTTACTTGCCCTAGCTGCAGTTAACCAGGATAAATACATCATAATACAAAACAATTTACACAGGTTACAGCACATATCAATGATTATATAAGAATTTACAGATTAAAACAAGTACATCATGTCTACAATAAACATAATGAGTAAAATTTTAGGAGGCACATCTGTATTACATTGTCAAAAGATACTGTGTATGACAGAAGCTATAAGAAAGCCAGTAGAATATGGGCAAAATGTACCAACAGAAGCCAGTAGATTAAGGGCAATATGTACCAACAGCTCGAAATACAAAAATATTATTAAACGTGCGTAAGCAGATGTACCTCGCAATAGCATCATTGACATTCAGAATAAAAAACTTAACAATGGATCACCCCGATACACTTATTATGCCGGCCGGAGTGGCCGAGTGGTTCTAGGCGCTACAGTCTGGAACCGCGCAACCGCTACAGTCGCAGGTTCTCATCCTGCTTCGGGCATGGATGTGTGTGATGTTTTTAGGTTAGTTAGGTTTAAGTAGTTCTAAGTTCTAGGGGACTTATGACCACAGTAGTTGAGTCCCATAGTGCTCAGAGCCATTTGAACACTTATTATGATGACCCTAACAAAATAGTTGAATGATTATTGTTGCACACAGTATTGTCCGCAGCTTTGAATGAAATTATTTCTATAATTTCTGAGCTTACAAAGTAATAATGGAGACAGTTCTTCAAGAATGCCATAAAGCAAAACACAAGGCTTTCCCCCATAGGAAGGTTATAATTTGAGGGTTGTTAACTTATGGCAGGCAGATCTCGAAAATACGAGACAATATTCACAGGAGATTTAAAGGTTTCAAATACATTTCAATGGTCATTGATACATACTCGCATTTTGCTTGGACTCTCCCTGTGAAAACAGTTGAATGTGTATTTGATCAACTGCTGCAGATAGAAACCAACTGCATCTGCACAATATACAAATAGATCACAGCGGTGAGTTTTATAACGGATATTTCAAGGTGGTTATGAAATGGTGTGGAATACATCAGACGAAAGCGTGTTTTATGGAGCGTTTAAACAGAGCAATAAAAGGGCAAGTGTGGTGCATTTTAATCTTCATAGTTCTTTTAAATGGACTGATATCTTCCCACAAATCATCAACATGCACAAACACTCTGTCCATAGGACAATGAAAATCAGGCCAATTGACATATTTGATAATGAGATTCTAAATAACGTTCACAGCTGTATTAAAATGCTAGACCCATGCTAACAGAAATTTAATGTCGGTGATTATGTATTTCAAAATACAAGGCCACATTTTAGAAATCATACCTCCCAAAATGGTCAATGGAGACATTACAAGTCTCCACTGTGCAATGTTCTTAAGGGATGGCAGTGGTAGTGAAACTGCTGGCAGCTTTTACACAGAAGAATTATGAAGCAGCAGTGAACTAGATGCCTTCCTCATAGAACATGTCATAACGCAATGAGGGAAAAAGGCTCTTGTTAAATGTTTAGGCTCCTTTCAACACCTAAAAGTTGGGTGCACAACACTGATTTGCTGTATAATAAGACATACAAACTTCAAACAGCACAGTAGCATAACATGCAGGAATGGTGGTAGTATGTTCGATAATCTGCCAGTGGAACTTCATATCTCTACATATAACTTCTGTGGACCTGGAACTAAATGTGAAAAAATGACTTGTCTGGTAGATAGTGGATTAGTCTTTTAGATGAGGCCTGCAGACGTCACAATATCACACACACTGCAAATAAGGATCTCCAGGACGTCACACTGCAGATTAAATATTGGCTCACTGAGTGAAAGAAATACGTTCAAGAAGGAATATTGGTATTGATCTCACTGTTTGGTAGATAAAGCGATGTAGGCAGAAATTTGATTGGGTATGGATTTCAATTTCATTCGCTTGTAACCCACTGAAGAGTAAGAAGGAGAAGGTCAAGTCAGAATGTTTGAAAATATCTTGTTATCATTGGCTGCAGCGAGAAGAGACTCAAAAGAAAACTGATGAAAACTCCTGGAGTCCTGCCATTGCCGAGCACATCAAAGGGATTACTTCCCTTAGTAATCCGCGGGTTGGCAGGGCTTTCAGCAGTTGGTTTTCTAGCAGGAGGAGTGGTATGTATTGGAAGAACAGTGAAAAATGCTGAAAACGCACAGCAGCAACTTGATGAAGTTGGAAGATATAATAGAATCATGGAATCTGTGGCTATTGGGTAAGGACCATACTTAAAACATCACAAGAAAAGGCCCACATCATTCATGAAAGAAAAACAAAACAAAAAAAGCTGTCAGCTATTCTACCCGACAGATCACTTACATATATTGATCTGCTTGAATTCGTCAAGAAGTTCTCTATCCCAAGACTTAATAGAGTGTTCATGTGGAGTACTCTATCCAAGAATATCTGGAATTCTAAATTTAGATATTGTGGGATAACCTGTGTTTCACTGGGTCGGGTTTGTTTGTTGCAGACCCCAAAATAGTGTTTATTACTTCGACTCCTTTGGTGATTTGCGGCCTCCAGAAGAATTACACCATTACTTTGCTGATAACCACATATTTTACAAATTTCAACGCTACAGAAATTGAGTACATACCTCTGCAGACACATATGTTTCATTTCCATCCTGACAGCTACAAGGAAGATATAAAAACGCCAATCACGCACACCAGTTCGACACTTGAGCATGAGAGGTGATGTCATACACGTTGATTTTAAATGGGAGATCGTCAGTACTAAGTGCGAATTACTTCCCACCAGTAAAACTAGGTAAAAGAGGTTGGAGTATTGCACTGATTGGCTTAGAAATGTACAACACAATAACAAATATCACTGCATCGCCTGAGAAGTGATATAAGTTTGTAAGTACCTCTCAGAACATATGACATTGCTGTTTTAAACAAATATTTAAAACAGTTAGTATCAGATTTTGGTTTACACATGAACGCCAACAAACTTAAAACTGAAATAGGAACAACCGAGTATATAACAGAGTTCACAAAGGAAAATTCAGTTGGATGATTACTAGATTTCCTTAGGGATGAAATTGAGCAAAAAGATCCGAAAAACTTCTACCAGTCAGCTCATGTAGTTGATATACTACCTATTAGCATAATCTGAGTTGACTGCAATATTGCAACGAATTCATTTCTCAACAACAAACTAATTCACAGAGTCTGTGGGTTCTTCCCTTTAGTAAGTCCAAGATATAAAACTATGGAGACATAAAGTAATTTGACTTACCTCCCAGTGACTGTTCAAACATTAGACAATCTTGAATTGAGGGTTGTGGAGCAGAGTGACCTTCTCGTCGATTCTCCCACTGTCTGTGGGTTCTTCCCTTTAGTAAGTCCAAGAGATAAAACTATGGAGACATTAAGTGATGTGACTTACCTCCCAGTGACTGTTCAGACATTTGACAATCTTGAATTGTGGGTTGGGGTCCAGAGTGACCGTCTTGTCGATTCTCCCAGTGAAGAGATGGTGATATGCTTCATTTGAAGCAGAATGTGTGTACAATATAAAATCAGCATACACAGCCAGCAGTACTTCACTTTACAACTCAAACGCAACATGTTAACACAAAAGAACCACCATTTCTTTAAATCAATAGGATTGAAACTGTGTGAGAACAATGTCATCACTCAACATAACTGTCCCAGTCAAGTATGATGGCTGAATCATTCGCCAAGAATACTCCTCACACAATCCTTTTGGATCAGCAACATTTGAGAACAATGATGAGATCCACAATGTGATCTAACACTAATATGCACTGACCATTCCAACCAGGAGTTTCCTATACTTGGAAGGTAAATTCACAAAAAAGAATGTGACTCCCATGGCAGGATCTCATCTTACATGTAACACATTCACATTCCTGTTTCAGGAAATAAGATACACTGATCAGCCAGAACATTATAACCACCGACCGACTATTGGTATAGACCTGTCTAGGAGATAGTAGTGTCACCTGCCAAGAAATGACTGCTAGTCAGAAACACACATGATGGGACAGATTGTGATGGCCTGGAGACTCAGCATGCGCATTTCGGAAACTACACCACTTGTCAGATGTACAAGGAGTGTTGTGCTGAGTGTATTCAACAGGTGGCGAAACCAAGGTGAAACTTCGTCCAGACATTGTGGGGTTGGGTGGTCATTTCACATTACAAAATGGTTCAAATCGCTCTGAGCACTATGCGACTTAACTTCTGAGGTCATCAGTCGCCTAGAACTTAGAACTAATTAAACCTAACTAACCTAAGGACATCACACACATCCATGCCCGAGGCAGGATTCGAACCTGCGACCAGAGCGGTCGCTCGGCTCCAGACTGTAGCGCCTAGATCCGCACGGCCACTCCGGCCAGCTCACATTACAGATGTCGGACATTGTAGGCTGGGCAAACTGATAAAACAGGACAGGCGGCGAACTGTGGTGGAACTAACATCAGACTCTAATGCTGGGTGGAATACATGTGTGCCTGAACACACAGTGCACCGAACACTCCTAACAATGGGTGTCCACAGCAGATGACCCATGCACGTGACAATGTTAACACCGCAACATCGGTAACTACAACTTAAATGGGCACGTGACCATCGACACTGGATACTGGCGCAGAGCGTTGCATGGTATGATGAATTCCGCTACTTTATTATCATACCAATGGGAGGCCAGAATGTATCCTATTCTAGTGGAACAGCTCTTTGACACCTGTACTGTGGGACAGAGACAACCTGGTAGAGGGTCGATTATGCACTGGAGAACTTTCATATGGGCATCCATACGTCCAGTGGAGTTTGTGCATGACACCTTGGTCGTATACTGGTTGCAGACCACATACACCCCTTTCATGACGATCATGTTTCCTGATGGCAGTCGTATTTTTCAACAAGATAATGCATCATGTCACAAGCCCAGGAGTGTGATGGAGTGGTTCATGGACCATAGTGCCAAGTTCCAAATGATGTGCTGGCCTCCTAACTCACCAGCTCTGAAACTGATCAAACACATCTGATATGTGACTGAATGTGGCATCAGAGCTCATTGACCCCTTCCCGGAATTTGTTGGAGTTAGGTGACTTGTGTGTGCATATGTGGTACCAACTCCATCCAGCGACCTACCAAGGCCTCGCTGCTTCCATGGCACAGTGTATCACCACTGTTATCCGTGCCAAAGGTGGACACACTGGCTATTAGGTAAGTAGTCATAGTGTTCTGGCTGATCAGTGTATGAGCTGAATGGCGAAAAAATTGATTGCAATAGAAACGTGGGTATCACATCAACTTTAAAAACATACATTTAAGTGTCAGATCCGAACTTGAATGGTTTAGAAAATGCAAGATGGTTTACAGCTATACCACCATCAACAAACGAGTACAAGTGATTTAGTGATTGCATACGTCTCAAAATGCATATGGGATACTTTGAGGGTATGAGGAGGATTCTAGTAAATGTGAAGCAGGAACTCACGTTAATAAGAAGTGGGACAGATAGCAATACTCATATCTAATGCGCCAATGCAGAAGAGAACAAGACTGTGCTCACGAAATTAATTTAGAATGTGCCTCATGTCTCCGTGGGCAATGGCCTAGCTTCAGTGGACACGCCGTTTCCCACCAGATCACCGAAGTTAAGCACTGTTGGGCATGGCCGGCACTTGGATGGGTGACCATCCAGGCCGCCATGCGCTGTTGCCATTTTTCGAGGTGCACTCATCCTCGTGATGCCAATTGAGGAGCTATTCGACCGAACAGTAAAGGCTCCAGTCAAAGAAAACCATCATAACGACTGGGAGAGCGGTGTACTGACCACACACCCCTCCTATCCGCATCCTCATCTGAGGATGTCGCGGCGGTCGGATGGTCCCGATGGGCCACTTGTGGCCTGACGATGGAGTGCTTGAGTGCTCATGTCTCCGTAAATGATAAAGAATGCTTTGACCTTTTAAAAATACTTGGATCTGGGACTCAGCTGTTTTTAAATTGCAGATCGTGGAAGCTGTTTGGACATGCTCTACTTCCAAGCTCATCCCATCAATCACGGACCTTAAGACATCAGTCCAGTTACAAACACCTCGATTTATCAACCTTAGATTTTAAACAGACAGGAAACTGAACCTCAAATGTGATCCGATCGAACTCAACAACTGTAGTTTAATGAATACTCGAGTGCACATAAATGCTGAATTTTACCTGTAAAACTTACAGCAAGATTGGTCTAATAATTTACATAGTCTGATTTTTTATTGTATGATCGGTTTTGTCCTGTATACTAACAGAATGGGGAGAATGAGAGGGTGCCTGCTCAGTCCAAAGGAATTTAAGGAGCTAGCTCCAATTTTCGTTATAGATTTCTCCAGAGAGAATGATTCAGTGAAGGGCTGTCCTAGTGATGTTCATAATCAATTTGAAGCCTCTAAAAACTTCCCAGGAGATGCAGTACTATTCACACTAATACTACATGGTCAAATCATCAACTACAGCCCATTTACCGGAAATGCACAGAGACCTGTATAAACTAAAAGGTTTTGCATAACAACTAAACAAAACTGCCTCAAAACAGGTAAAATTGTTTCATGATTGCGCCAATATTATCATGGCACAACTGGAAAGTACACGCAATGATTTTTGAATATCTAGTTACATTAATTCAAAATTTTGATCACATACACTCGATAGTTTATGTGAAAGGTAGTGAGAATATTTTATGGATACATGATATTTCCAAGAACGCCTCGGTTAGACATCTGCAAAAATATGTACCTCCTCCACTGCATCCCCCTAGGTTTAAAAATAAGATCTGTTACACATGTGTAATAGATAATTTAAAACTACTATTTTATTAGATTACAAATAAATTATTTTAAAACTAGCTCTCCTGTCTTCTTATTTCAAAATCCCCCCCTCCCAATGGAGATGTGATGACTTGCGTCCACATAAAGCTCCAGGTATACTGGAGTAATCTTACCCTCACCACCTCTTCAACATCCCCACCACGTCTCCACCAACCGAATCTGTATAACGCAGCTCAGCAGCTGTACTTTCTCCTCAGTCCACTTCTAGCATCTATTAGTGTCATGTGTATGCTTCTCTTGTAGAATTTGCCATTATGAAGTTGTCAAGTAGCAGCAGCAAGCATCCTCATTTCAATGGGAATATTGATGAGGACAGTGTCCCATTGAAGCTCTTTGATGATGCAGAGTTTGCTACTTTAGTGCGATATTTTTGAGGGGACGAAAATCTTGAATGTAAGTACCATTTCTAAATATGTGCTATGTATGTCTACCTGTATTTTGGATACTTACAGAGTGTTACACTGTTGTTCTAGAGCTGACAAATGATGCTAGTTTAAGGGTAACACTTATGGGTAGAGCATAACAGGAGTCTGATGTGGTTGTACTTCATGATGGTATGTACACCCCCTTTGTCTCTCTGTGCAAATGTCTGTATTGTTTCACACACTTTACTTCTCCTCCATCATTCCAGCTGTTTCAGAATACCTGTGCACGATGCCACCCCATTTTCAGCATCACTAGCAGCTGGTAGGTTGGTGGGTGAACATTACCATTTATCAGATGCTATCACCCCCCCCACAGGGTGTTGATAATGATGTTGGTGATACAGAAGTTTTACGTAAGTATATTTTTCACTTTAATGTGTGTATGTTTGTTAGTGTCTATTTTTTTTTACTTAGATAGTGTCTTTCCTCCTGCTTCAGAATCAATTGATATTTGAAATTCTACTCTGTTTTTGGCACCGCCAGAATCTGAGGGTTGGCAGGCAAACATTACCCCATGTGTTCAGATGCTGGCCATGCCATCCCAGACCTCTAATGATTCCTTCAAAGCTTCTGTAAGGCTAGTGCCATACAGTGACACTAATGGCAATGACGGTACTGATTCTTCGTGTGAGTATCTCTTATGTGTGTGTTTTTGCATAACCAGTGTATCATTCTTGCCACTTTTTCCATGAGTGTGTGTGTGTGTGTGTGTGTGTGTGTGTGTACACTTTGAGTGCCATTGTTTTGTTATGTGTACTTAAGAAAACGTTATTGTGCTGTCCTGGTGAGCCAGATATAGCAATGCATGCGCTGTGTGTGAGGCAGAATGATTCCTGCAACCCAGATGCCAGATAGTGACGATCATGATGATTCTGACAACAATGAAGAAGAAGAAGATGATGATGATGATGACTAAGATGATGACAATAATGATGTTGGTTTTCTAGATAATTTGTGTGTGTGGAAATTTTCAGATGTTCAAGAACTGCTGTGTTGTTGTTACACAGAAATGTTCAACACATTACAGTTGCCTCTGGTATCAGTACCACCTGTAAAATCCCCTATGAGTCAACTTCCACTGTCAGGTAATAATGAGCTCTTGAAGGAGCTGGAGGAGAGGCACGATGGGGGATATGCACCCTTGAGTCAGTTGGGCAAGGCAAAATTCCTAAGCAAGTACCTCTATGTGTTTTGAAATTTTCAAATATAGAATGTTTCTTAATTGCTTGACGGAGTATGCCTGTATATTTTTTTTCTGGTACTTGTAGACTGTTGTTCCGTGCTGTTTCAGAAGTACGTCCCTGTCACTGGCACTATCAACGTCTGTCTCACCACTGCCATGAGCAGCAGTGCCGGTGGCCAGACCCTGTTGAGAAGCCGGGCCCTCACTGGTTGTGGTCACCTCTGCACTGACATCTGGACTGTCCCAAGTGGCACCACCATAACCAACACTTGGAACATTGGCATCGAACCTTCGTAGTAATGGTGGCGATCAGCTATTTCCAGCAACAGCCTCTCTGCCCATTCTGATAGTGAGGATAAAGATGTTCAGGTACACAGAACTTCCAGTTTCAGTGCTTGAGATGCACTTGGAGACAGGATTTCTCTTACTCCTCAATTGCTAAATGGTTTGATGCATTTCCCCTGAAACTGATACTGGCTCACCTGTCTGGTTTCCAACAAAGGGATGTGGCTAAAGCTCTCAATAGAGTTCTGTATCTGGATGTTCACGCACATGTCTTCGTGTATCTACCTTCCAAAGCATCTGTATAGTTGATAAAAAGGACATTATTAATGTGCAAAGTAATGAACAGTTTTGCTTTATGTGGTCACTTCTGAGTTGCAAGAGAAATTATAAGGATGATGTATATCTTCCACAATAATACGATGTGGCTACTAGTGGACGTTATAAACACAGTGGTATTAAGTTCTCCTTGAGCCCTCAGAAAATAGGTGAATCAGAAAGGCAGAATCCCCATTTTTCTATTCGTGTATGCAACTTGACAGAATGCAAGTCAGATGGTAGTCTTTCTGTACAAGTGGTCACTGGTCGCTGGTTGGCTTGTGAAACAAACAGATTTGCTGCCAATTTACAAGGGTTCCCGACAACATTACTGCTGGATCAAAAGCATGTCCGGCCTGTTCTCTGCCCAAATGTCAAATCATGATGGTAAACAGCATTTTTAGCCTGTGTGGCTGAACTCTTTTGAAGCTGCATATCAGATTGAACGCCTGTACAATTCAAACCTTATTCATTTTGTGTCGTTTGTTGTGGATAAACCTGTGAACTGGCTGCTCTCTGAACTTGAAAACCTTGCAAGAAAAGTTGATAGAATTTAGACACCATCTTTCCTATGACCAAAACGCAAAGGAAAAATTACTGTACAAGAACACAATTGATATTTGTGGGCAGTTCTTAAGAAAAATAGCAGCCATACCACATAGGGATCATTGCCATCTAACTGACAAGGTCCGCAATGCTACACACAATGAATGCAAGTAGAATTGCCAACTCCCAGGAGGATTACCCATTTTCATCCACAATTTAAATAGATGTGATGCTTACTTCCTAGTCGAGCCCTTTTCTGATTACTGAATGAGAAGAGATCAGGTTAGTGTCTTACCTGACATCACTGTGAGATACATTTCGTTTTCAAAGAGTATCACCAAGAAAATTGCACTAAGTGTTCCTCAACTCACTGAGATTCATGCAGGCACCAGTAAAAAAAATTCCTGAAATGATGCATCAGGAGGATTTACATGTCACTCGAGCTGCATTTCCTGATTGATGGTAAGTTTTAGCTTACAACTAAGAAAAGATGTTCCCATATGAATATCTAGATTCATCTAAGAGACTCAATGAAACCACACTGATCGACATAACGGCATTCTCTAGGAAATGCGCTAGTGCAATTTTTGGTAAAACTATACAGAATTTTAGAGAACATCGCGAAATCCACTTAGTTATCCGTTGGAAGTGGGTTTTGTCGCAGCAGATTATATCTGCAGGCTGAATTTTAAACGAGCCACAATCTTCAACTCTAGAGATGGGTACAGTTCACAAAACCTGTTTATGTGCGTACATGTATATTGGACCTATCCAGACTCCAAATGTACCATTTCCATTATAAGTTTGAAAAAAATTCATTTCGCACTCCAGAATTACTTTATATGGATATTAACAGCCACATTTATTGGCTGAAGGGGTGCAATCCATATGAAATAATTAGGTGACATACAAAAAAATTTTGCGTGACTGGATATGTGACTGATAATCTTATGGCAGACCAAAATAAGGTTATTGGCCTGATGAAAGATGATGAGGTGAATGACTTGCTGATTGTGGAGTTTGCAGATCTCTGCTCAAAAATGTATGCATACCATACATACAAAGGTGCCTCCCTTAGATGGGATAAGGATGTGTGGCATCTGGCATCAATGGCACTCACAGTAGAATACTATTGGAACTGCCTGAACAGCAGTGATGCATGTCCTGCACTGTACATGGTACAGCGGTTCAATATTCAGCTGCAATACGTCAGGACATCAGGTGCATTCTGTATCACAACTGAGAATCAGGCTGTCGTAACACTCACTCTGTCTTCAGGCCATGAGTGGCCTACCGGGACCATCCGACCGCTGTGTCACCTGGCGTGATGGTATGGGGTGCCATTGGTTAAATGTCTCGGTCACCTCTTGTTCACACTGACGGCACTTTGAACAGTGGACGTTACATTTCAGATGGGTTATTACCCGTGGCTCTACCCTTCACTCGATCCCTGCGAAACCCTACATTTCAGCAGGATAATGCACGACCGCATGTTGCAGGTCGTGTACGGGCCTCTCTGGATACAGAACATGTTCGACTGCTGCCCTGGCCACCACATTCTCGAGATCTCTCACCAACTGAAAACGTCTGGTCAATGGTTGCCGAGCAACTGGCTCGTCACAATACGCCAGTCACTACTCTTGATGAACTGTGGTATTGTGTTGAAGCTGCATGGGCAGCTGTACCTGTACACACCATCCAAGCTCTGTTTGACTCAATGCCCAGGCATATCAAGGCCTTTATTAGGGCCAGAGGTGGTTATTCTGGGTACTGATTTCTCAGGATCTATGCACTCTAATTGCATGAAAATGTAATCACATGTCAGTTCTAGTATAATATATTTGTCCAATGAATACCTGTTTATCATTTTCATTTCTTCTTGGTGTAGCAATTTTAATGGCCAGTAGTGTAGTTAAAATGACTAACGCTTTCAACTATGTTATGATTATTCCAAGCTATAAATAAATGTTTTATGTCAAATTAGTTTAAAAAATTAGCCCATTAACTTTGCCATGAATATTTCAAGCTGTTAGAAGAATAATAGCCCATCAACTACATGTAAACTGTGGAAGTTCTTTGAATGAAAAGAGCATTAACTGCAGAGAAAAACATAATCTGTGAGATGTATTTTGTATATACTGTATATTCCTGTTAATTATTAAGTTGCTTTTTGTAAATATTGTGTACAGGTTTTGTATCTTGTCTTTCTTTGTATTATGAATAAAATCAGACATATTTATCTATGTTGAGCATAAATATATCATGTGAAAAATGAATACTCCAATATGAGGGACAAATTATTTGTAACAAAAATATTATTTGCAATTTATTTTGACAAGTAAATAAGTCTATTTGTTTAACTCCAGTCGTTCATTTCCTTTCATCCTCCACTCATTCATTTTCTTTCATTCTACCCTTTAGTACATATATAATTCAATACAATGTACAGTTATGTTTGTATTTCACATGTACAGATGCATTTACACTTAAATTTTGGCAGATGCATAAGGTGTTCAGTTTTCTTTAACTATAAACAGCGACATTTGCATTGCATGTGCTCTTTCTATGAAGGATGCACCAAACCTGTTGAAATATGAACACCTATGCCTAAACGTCTGACAGAAAGATAGAGCAGTGGATATAGCAATAGCTCTGTGGAGTGAGTCACAGGTGAGATGCAAGCTGAGGCGTGGCAGCGGCTGCTGCTGGCTGCTGCCTGACCTAGGGCACTGCAGTGGCGGCAGCCTGGCCTTGGTCTTACGTGCAGACCTGCGGTGAGGGGGCAGCGATGGTATGGAGGTGGTAGAGGGTAGATAGCCCACCCCTCCCCCCTCCACCTCATACTGGTGTCAATGACACAATTGTTCCTACTACACAGTTTAGAGTTTAACTTATGATGCTGTATGACATTATGTTCTTACAAAACGAAAACAAATGTTTAAGGATGCGGAATTGGTTAACTTAGAATGGAAATATACAGTGACCTGACTGCTATAAATATTCATACAGGTCTCCACAGGCCAGTTACTTCCATTTATCCTAGGCATCTCAGATACTGACATCATACTAAGGCTGTGCCAGTGTGCCAGATCTCCGTTTCTGATGTAAGGCAGCTGTGCCAATATGACCTGGTCACCATGTTCGATCGTCATCTTGTATTACAGGTCAGCCATCTTGGATTCTGATGTCACACTAAGCCTGCACCCATATCTCAGGTCTTGGATCCTGATGTCATAGACATGTGCTAGTATTACATGTCAGTCAGCATGGCGATGCGCCATTTTGGACTTATATTTATACTTAGGACAACAGCTCCTCTTACACAGGAGTAGGGCAAAACCCAACCAAAACTTGAATTTCCTACCAAAATTTGAATTTTCCGTCATTTTTTGTATAAGCCAATTGGCTTTTGACAGAGGGGGAGAGGGAGGAGAAATCCAATGACTTATCGATGACGACTTCAAAAAAAGCGTGTCAGAACTGTCCTTTTATATCTGTACAAATCTCACTAGGTAATATGGTGTTTTTTTATTGCTATGAAAACTCCTCCACCATCAGCTTTCAACCTGTTTTTGCAATAAACGTTCCACTTAAAAGTTTAGAATTTCGCTGCGATTAACCTCTGGTTTCAGCCAAATTTCTGTTCCTAGTTCTATTTGAGCATTGTTACTATTTATTAGCAATATTAGTTTCTTGAACTTCCCACAGACCGTCCTGCAGTTAATTAACGCTATATTAACAACTTATTTTTCTGATATGCTATGACAATTGCTACTCTTTGTAACATTTTGTGTGTCCATCAACCGACTTTAACTGAATAATTTCTCCAGAGAATGAAAGACTGAGTGAAATTGTAAAAGTCGCATGATATGACGTGACCTGTTCTGGCGCAGAGTGTCAAAGATTACCACTGCGATCCGATATACTCAAAATCAGTCAAAGACATTTTTTAAGCCCATCTGCAGTGAAACAAAATATAAGATACAATGTGAAAACAAAATGTGTACTAAATCCTATACCACTTATTTTTCGTATGTCTGTATGTTCACTTTATTACAGTTCATTGTAACTTATAATTAAAAATATGTAGTGTGAATAGTTTCGATGTGAAATGTCTCAATATATCAAGAAGTATGACATAAAAAAATGGATATTTGCCTGTTTCTGAAAATAGCAATCACCAGTCAATTTATCATGCCCTATGTTCACAAATGTTTACTTTCTTTATTTTTTTATTTTTTTATTGACTATCCAATAGATCACACATGTGATATAGGATTTATCATTTGATTGCACGTAACACATAACAACACATACCCATAATAAATGGACAAACATATACAAACAGCAAAACAAATTACATACACATAGTACATAAGTAGTGTACAAGAACGTATTACACAAAAACAAAAGTACGTGCTCATGATAAACAATTATAGTTCATGAACTACGCCTTATACACAAAACATATTATGGATATTTACCAGATTTTTCATAAGTACCATAATTACAAAGTTGAAAACATACTTAAATTAGTCTGAGACAGGTATTCATTTACACCATAGTAGCATTTTTCCATCAAGTATTTTTTTACTTCACACTTAAAATATTTAAAAATATATATCGATGGTATTGTCAGTATCTTTAGTGTTCTACAGTGAGTTTGTGGTGGGCTGTGTGTCATGACACGAATAGCTTTTTTTGCACAATAAAAATGTCATTTAGTCTTTGTAAAAAAAAAAGGTCATGTTTTCGAAGTTCCACTGCATTGAGTGTGTATCCTGAATCCTTCGTGGTGATGCTGACAAAGTTTTATGAATTTATTTGTAAAAGTATAGACACTGGAAATTAAAATGTCCTTTGATGCCTCTCCTCCTCCAAGTCTGCCCGTTTGATGTCCTACCCCCCTTAAATAGGCACCCCTATTTTTTACTACATAGTCGTATAGTACATAAATAAATATGAATGTTTTAGTTGGACCGCTTTGTATGATTTGTGATAGATGGCGCTGTAATAGTCACAAACATGTGGCTCACAATTTTAGGCGAACAGTTGGTAACAGGTAGGTTTTTTAAATTAAAATACAGAATGTATCTATGTTTGAACATTTTATATCGTTTGTTCCAATGTGATACATGTACCTTTGTGAACTTCCCATTTCTGAGAACACGTGCTGTTAGAGCGTGATTACCTGTAAATACCACATTAATGCAATAAATGCTCAGAATGATGTCTGTAAACCTCAATGCATTTGGCAATACATGTAACGACATTCCTCTCAACTGCGAGTAGTTTGCCTTCCGTAATGTTCGCAGATACATTGACAATGCGCTGACTCATGTTGTCAGATGTCGGTGGATCACGATAGCAAATATCCTTCAACTTTCCCTACAGAAAGAAATCTGGGGATGTCAGATATGGTGAACGTGTGGGCCACGGTATGGTGCTTCGATGTCCAATCCATCTGTCATGAAACATACTATTCAATACTGCTTCAACTGTACGTGAGCTATTTGCCAGACATCGATCATGTTGGAAGTACATCGCCACTCTGTCATGCAGTGAAACATCTTGTAGTAACATTTGTAGAACATTACGTAGGAAATCAGCATACATTGCACCTTTTAGATTGCCATCGATAAAATGGGGGCCAGTTATCCTTCCTCCCATAATGCCACATCATACATTAACCCCCCAAGGTCGCTGAAGTTCCACTTGCTGCAGCCATCGTGGATTTTCCGTTGCCCAGTAGCGCATATTATACTGGTTTACGTTACCGCTGTTGGTGAATGACGCTTTGTCGCTAAATAGAACGTTTGAAAAAATATGTCATCGTCCCATAACTTCTCTTGTGGACAGTGACAGAGCTGTACACAACGTTCAAAGTCATCGCCTTGCAATTCCTGGTGCATAGAAATATGGTATGGATGCAATCGATGTGGATGTAGCATTCTCAACACTGACGTTTTTGAGATTCCCGATTCTCGCGCAATTTGTCTGCTACTGATGTGCGGATTAGCCGTGACAGCAGCTAAAACGCCTACTTGGGCATCATCATTTATTGCAGGTCGTGGTTGACGTTTCACATGGGGCTGAACACTTCCTGTTTCCTTAAATAACGTAACTATCCGGCAAACAGTCCGGACACTTGGATGATGTCGTCCGGGATACCGAGCAGCATACATAGCACATGCACGTTGATCATTTTGATCACAATAGCCATACATCAACACGATATCGACCTTTTCCGCAGTTGGTAAATGGTCCATTTTAACATGGGTAATTTGTCACGAACCAAATACCGTCCGCACTGGCGGAATGTTACGTCATACCACGTACTTCCACGTTTGTGACTATTACAGTGCCATCTATCACAAAGCGAAAAAAGTGGTCCAATTAAAACATTCATATTTCTTTACATACTACATGAATATGTAATAAAAATGGCGGTTCCTGTTTAAAAAAACGCAGTTGATACCATGTGGTTTCTCTCTTCAAGCTAGACGAATTTCGTTCTTTGTAGTTTTTTCGTTTGATGCTTATTTCGTGAGATATTTGGCCCGGTCACTATCAATGGACCACCCTTGTATATGTATATATATATATATATACACATATGTGTGTGTGTGTATTCAGTAGAATAAAGTTCATTGTATTTTATTATGTATAATATTAATTTAAATAACTGATATTATGTAATCTTTCTTTATTAATAAAAGAGAATAAAGGTTAAGCAAAGCAAGGCAATAATACAATGCATTCAATTGGATACTAGTTCCACGTTTATCTTTATTTATACATAGCAAGGAAATTGTTTTGTTGGTGAGGGCTATGTGTTCAAACTCTGTTTGATTTCCTTCTGAATTTTTCTTTTCCTTTTCTCTAAATTTTTATAGTTGGGTAAATTAGGCAATAGAGTTTGATTATAAACAGTTTACCTAATATCTCAATTTTTTATTTTTTCTTATGTACTCACTTCTTCTTTGTGTTATATGGAACTTTTAAAAAAATAATTATTCAGTTTTGCAGTAATTTAATTTAATTATCAAGCTATCTATGAAATAGCAATTGATTTCGTGTTGGTATTCTTTGTACTTGCATCTATGGCTGATACATATAAAGGTTATTGGTTGGAAAAATTATTCATAATTTTGGAGTTAAATTAGTTTTTTATGTTAACATTTAAAATTTCTTTGTGGCTTTTAAGTGGTAATTATACTCACCAGTATATTATTAGGTTAGGTCTTTACCCCAAAGAAGTTGACCCTGTCTCATTCCTTCTAAGGTACCCATCCTTTGATTGTTAGTACACAACTGAATCCACTTAACAGATATGTTTGTATAATTCCATTTCCAAAATATTCTTTTAGAGTTATAATTTTGTTGATATGTAATTATAAAATATTTCAGGTTAGTTGCAGCTTACAATTAAGAGGAGGTTGACTGAAATGGAGTTTTTAAATAATGGATTTGATGGTGGAGGGCTAGTAAGAAAGGTGTATTTGATAGTAATTTAATATAGTTAATTTAACTGAAGTTGCCTCTGAGATGTGTATATATCTTCCACTGTTCTCGGTATTTATTCTTTACACGTCATAATATGGTAGATGTACTGCAAACTGTATCAAGCAAAAACTTTGAGATATGACTTGTAAGTAAAGTGTTTCATTCACATTGAAAGCTGTTCTGTGCAAATAACTGTATCTTGATTATTTGTTATATTTTAATAAGTTTTGTCTCTTTTATTATTTAATAGAACGAATTTTATTGAATTTATGCATTAGCTTATTTTGTCAAATTATTCTTTTGTGGCTCAATTTACTAGTAAAGTAAGTTGATTGTATTTGGAATATAATAGTAAGTTGTGAAACCAGTTATCTAGGAGATTACATTTGGTTCATTAACATTAAATTTGATTTTGTAACTATTTTAGTTTTTTTAGTACAGTTTTTAATTTAGTTGTTAAATTTTTTGTAAAAACGATGAAATCTGTACATTTATTTTTGTATGATAGTTGCTCTTGTTAACTATTTTAAGAAACTAGGCGAATTTGCTTGCTGCTTGTTTATCAAAAACATGTGCCCTTGATAACATTTTGAAGTCTGGATTGTTTGCTGACTAACTTTTATCCAGTAGTGGTATTTTGACAAAGCAAAGGTAGCATAATCTTCAGTTTCTAAGTTTGTAGCTGAGAATAAATGGCTTGACAAGAAATTAATTGTCTCTTAATAAAATCTGGAAATTAACTTTTGAGTCAAAAGGCTTAATTATTTTTTCTGGATGTAAAGAACCTCTAGAGTTTTATATATCTTTTTCTTACTTTCCTATATGTAATGATTATGTTTTGTTGAAGTGACATGAAGAATAAGTAAACTATTCTTTATTAAATCATTATTTTTTCGTTATTATGAGGTATAATTTACTATCGTAAGGTACCTTGGGGACAACACTGTGGGTTTTTTGGAGAGTACATATCAACAAAGTAGACTGTGATGTCTGTGTCACATTAAGAAAATTCTAGGTAGAGGATGCTAATAATTAGTCTGTTCAGCCTTTACATTCTGAAATGATCTGAATTCAGACTGTGTGATAAAAGTAAGTTTCTACTCTAAGTTCCACCAGCTATGTCACAAGATCAGAACTTAAATGCATGTATTATGGCACACCTCAGCGATCTCTAATGGTATCTAAACTACTCAATTTATCTGTAAATGATGAAAGATACTTTATACAGATGATACAACTGTGCTAAATATTTCCACAGCTTCGAAACACGTGACTAAGGCGCCTTCACATCAGTCAATAATACAGCACAAAGGCTCACGGAAACTGAACTAAAATACTTATATGAAAAACCTATCTACATATTTTTAACAATAAACAAAGACAAGAACACTTGCTTTTCTTAGGTGGGAAAGGCCAGAAAGAAGTGCATTCATTTAAGTTTTTATCTATAACAATAGACAGTAAGTTAAATTGGAAACATTAGATCAATACTTTTTCTAATAAGCTCAGATCAGTGATATTTAAAATCAAACAACTTGCTCAGTATACGTATCAAGTGTTCTTGTGCACTGTCATGGACTTTTCGAGCCATATATGCAATATGGAGTTAGAATAGGCGTGAACTCTATAAATCACAGGAATGAAGAGAATATTCATATTACAGAATAAAGCCATTCGAATTCTATTGAAAAAGAAGCTAAAAGACTATGGCAAATTGGTTCAATGATCTTAATATTTTGTCATTTCCATTACTGTGTACAAGGTGACGATTATTGAACTATATGAAATGAAATCGTCCTAACTTCTGAACGGTTTGTGTAAGGACATTCAAACTGCAGAATTGGCCACAGGGCATTATGTGAAGTAGTATGTGCATGCCCACGTGCCTTGTTATTGTCAGCCATTTGCACATGAAAATCTCAGGGTACAGCCTGCCTGAGGGTATAGCTCTTGTGAAGGCCTAGCAATAACAGCCCAGTTCGTCACCAGGTTCAAGCCAAATACAACCGGTCCAAGTATGCAAACAATCAAGAATTTGATTCACAAGTTTGAGAGAATGGGTAGTGTTTGTGATAACAGGGTTGGCAATGTTGGTAATCTAAAAAGGGTGAAAATGCCTGAAAACATCGAGAACACATGTGCCTTGTTTCAAAACCAGCCCCAGGAAATCTATTATACGAGCTACACAATGGGTGGGAATCAACTGGGAGACACTGTGACAAATTGTTGTTGCAGACCTGTATTTCTTCCCATATAAAATTCAAACCCATAAGTTGTTAAGCCCTGGGGCCATGGAACAGTGGTTGTGTTTCACCAACACTATTGTCGACAGAATTGATGAGAAGGACTTTGATGTGAGTACAGTTTGGTTTACATCTACATCTACATCTACATGATTACTCTGCAATTCACATTTAAGTGCTTGGCAGAGGGTTCAGCGAACCACAATCATACTATCTCTCTACCATTCCACTCCCGAACAGCACGCGGGAAAAACGGACACCTAAACCTTTCTGTTCGAGCTCTGATTTCTCTTATTTTATTTTGATGATCATTCCTACCTATGTAGGTTGGGCTCAACAAAATATTTTCGCATTTGGAAGAGAAAGATGGTGACTGAAATTTCGTAAATAGATCTCGCCGCGACGAAAAACGTCTTTGCTTTAATGACTTCCATCCCAACTCGCATATCATATCTGCCACACTCTCTCCCCTATTACGTGACAACACAAAACGAGCTGCCCTTTTTTGCACCCTTTCGATGTCCTCCGTCAGTCCCATATGGTAAGGATCCCACACCACGCAGCAATATTCTAACAGAGGACGAACGAGTGTAGTGTAAGCTGTCTCTTTAGTGGACTTGTTGCATCTTCTAAGTGTCCTGCCAATGAAACACAACGTTTGGCTCGCCTTCCCCACAATATTATCTATGTGGTCTTTCCAACTGAAGTCGTTCGTAATTTTAACACCCAAGTACTTAGTTGAATTGACAGCCTTGAGAATTGTACTATTTATCGAGTAATCGAATTCCAACGGATTTCTTTTGGAACTCATGTGGATCACCCTACACTTTTCGTTATTTAGCGTCAACTGCCACCTGCCACACCATACAGCAAACTTTTCTAAATCGCCGATTGTGATTTGGATGGGTTTCTCAATAAGCAAAATCGGCGTGTTTCGGGGACTGAGAATCCACATTTTGTGATCGATAAGCCTCTTCACACTCAGCAGGTGACTGTGTGATGTGCATTGTCCAGTCACAGAATAATCAGTGCGATATATCTTGGTGACACAGTGACAGGTCATTGACAGCATCGATGTTCGACACTTCAGTGGGTATTGTAGAATTTCGCTATTCGTTTGCGCCACATCATTGCCAATGATAGCAGTCATATTGAAGATGTCATAATCTAAATCGGAATATAATGTTTACAGGTTGAATAAAGTGTGTGCAAGCTGTAGTTTGTAGATAATTTAGGTTTTTTTATATAGCTCAATAATTGTCACCTTGTAATGATGTATTGTGGTTCTTTCTGTAGATCTAAGATTGGTTTGCGTGTTGAAGGATTTGGGGAATGATGGTGAGGCAAGGTTTAAGGTTAGGAAATTCTGGAAAGTTAGCAGGGAGTGTTTTGGGAGGAAGTGGTGGATGGATCACAGTTTGATCGAACACCGAACTGAGTCAGGCAGGGTTCATTATTGGTTTTGGATTAAGTCTGAATTGGCAGGGTTGTTGGCAAAAAAGAACGAGAGTAGGTTTACAATAAGTCCAGCATCAATGAATTTGGGGGTAGGCCAAAAGGTAAGGCCTTTGGAAAAGACTGATATTTCTGTGGGAATGTATACTAGTTCCTGGAGGGCAAGGTTTGGGCCTGGGAGATGGATTTTGTATTTTGGAATTGCAGAGCAGGAGAGTTTTATGAGTGGAGAGAGGTATTGTGAAGAGGTTTTGGCTTGATTTAGATGGCTTTGTAGGACTAGACTGGTGATGGAATTTGAACAGATAGAAATCATTGTGGAAGCAGGGTTGCAGCCCGAGATAGATAATAGGATAATCAGACCATTCAGAAGATTCCATGAGCTAGGCAACAATGGAGGGACAGGTAATGGGACTAGGTTCTGGCTAGGCATAGATAACGTTTTCTGTATTGACACAGGTAGAAGGAGCAAGGATCTACAGTGGGGGATAAAAAAAGTGTAAAAATACCTGGAAAATACACTCTAAGGCAAAAGAAACGGTGTACTATGAAGGAATTATTCGAATGTATTCACATTCATATTTATTCACCTTTAAATATTTTACATGTAATCAGTATCTTTAATAAAAGTTGCATATATATATATATATATATATATATATATATATATATATATATATATATATCAGTATCTTTAATAAAAGTTGCATATATATATATATATATATATATATATATATATATATATATATATATATATATATATATATATGCAACTTTTATTAAAGATACTGATTACATATATATATATATATATATATATATATATATATATATATATATATATATTTGACAAGACAAATTGCATGCATAATATTATATTTTTTAATTTTGTAATATATACTCCTTTCGCAAAATGTACCATCAAAATTGAGTATCATTTATTGCTCTCTCTTAAAATTCTTGAACTGTATAAAATACTTCACTTTTTATCCATTTTGCTACTTTTACTTTAAATTGATCCATGGTCATAGAATGTGCAGTTTTTGGTAATTTGTTAATAAATGTGGATGCTAGATACTTATAACTGCAGTGAATTCTTGATAGTCTGGCACATTGGATGTCAGTTATATGTATTCTTGTATTATGTGAATGCATTGCCATCCTAAGGTCAAAGTTATTTAAATTTTCTTTGCCATATATCAGGCACTTATAAATATACAAGCCAGGGACTGTCATTATATTTAATTCTTTAAAATGCTGCCTGCATGAGTCTCTGGGTGGTAGTCCTACAAGGCATGTGATTGCTTTTTTTGCCATTTAAATGCAGTCTTTGAAATTGGGCAGTTTCCCCAGAGTATAATCCCATAAGCGTGATTGGAGTGGAAGAAGGCAAAGTATGCATATAGTGTTAGTCTTCTACTAACAGAGCCTCTCAGTTAATGTAACAAGAAGATTACACGTGAGAGTTTTTTCATAGCATGCCTGTGTGAGTTTCTGAGCTAAGGTTTTGGTCGATATGGAACCCTAGTAGTTTTACAGATCTGTTTTCATATTTTGGGGCATTCAAATTAAATACAGTATCTTATGTCTTATTATTATTTATCTGTAATGAATTTTCCTGAAACCAGCTGGTGCATCTGCCCATTGCTATTGTTACATTATTTTGTAATTTATCCAAGTTGTTTCCCTGAGTAATTAGCGTTGTATTGTCTGCATACAGTGCCATGTCACAAAGTAATGAAGAAAACAAACCATTTATGTAGACTACAAAAAGGAAAGGTTCAAGTACAGAGCCCTGTGGTATTCCTTTGGTAACTGGCAAGAAGCTGGATCTTTTTTTCTTTTATAGCCACTGTTTGTTTTCTATTACATAATTAAGATTGTAATAGTAGAAGAGTACTCTCCCCCAATTCCGTAATACTGTTGCTTTCTTATAATAATATTGTGGGATACAGTATCGAATGCTTTCTTAACTACCAACAGTCTCGCACTAATTATGGATTTATTCTCAAAAGAGTCGTATACTTTAGTGACAACGCTCTCTGCTGCCTTCACAATTGAGAGACTACTTCTGAACCCATACTGTGTGGAACATAGCAGTTTATTCGATTCAAAATTCTGGCTCATTTGCTGGTGGAGACAGTACTCTATTATTTTTGAAATTATGGCTAGTAGTGAGAGGGGTCGGTAATTGTCAGTTAAATCTTTGTCACCTTTCTTATACACAGGTATGATAATAGAAATTTTTGAACAATATGGGTAAATATCTTAATTTAATGTCTTATTTATTACCCTTGTTAAGGGGATTATTATTCCTTCTCTTATATTTTTTATAACATAATTAGATAAATCATAGTAGTCTTCAGCTCTGGAGTTACTGAGCTTGGCTATTGACATATGTCACTAGATGTGATGTACTCGTACTTGTACAAACAAATGAGAACAGTTTCAAAAAATCTGAATGCTTTATTCAAGAGAAAGAGCTTCAAACACTGATCAAATCAATAACGCTTTGGTTCACCTCTCTTGCAAGCAGTTATTCCGCTCGATCGATGGAGATGTTTAATGTTCTCCTGAGGGATATAGTTCCGGACTGTGTAGAACTGTCCACAATATTTCTAAATTACTTTGTGTATAGATTATAGTATTAGAGAAAATATATTAATTACATTGTAAACTAATGTATTAAGTAATTCTCGTAATGATATCTTTTAGAGGAGAAGTAGCCAAATTCGTCCAACAGAAAGTTCAGTAATTAACTCCCTTAGACGGTGAATGGGTGCAACTGAAGCTGCGTGTAAATAAAAATACCTTAGGTATTGCCGCTTTCGCATCAGTTTACTTCGCTGTGGAAATGTTACACACTTACACCCAAAGTAGCACGCGCAAGATCAGCGACCAAGTCCACGAGTCCAAAGATCTTCTGCTGAGTGTGTCATGTGTAGTGTATGTGGGTGATTGTTTTTATTTTTATTTTCAAATTAATGACAGGAGGTTGTATGTGAATGTCACATATTGTAAAAAGTATTTTCACGTGAAGGGCAGTAAATTAAAATGGGGAACCAGCTTGTGGGAATAGCGCCCTCACAGATTTTCCCAGTGGAGCATTATTTAACTGAACATTCAGACCTGCACTTTGACGTGAAGTAAGTGACACCGTCTGCAAGTAACACCGTGAAAAATTGGATTATAGCCCTTTGAGATTAAGAAACAACAATACCAATTTGCTGCCTATTTATCCAAAACAAATATTTAGTGAGTTTTCCCACTGTGCGTCCTAAAAGAATACGATCATTATGACACTTAACTCTCGTTACCGCTGGGGCCGTCGATGAAGAATTAACTACTAGAGAATTAATACATTGCAGTGACAGTTGTTCACTCCTTCATTTCAGCACCACTCTCGGTAATGGCACGAATTTTATGAGGTGTATCTACAGCCAGTTCCATATGTGTGTTTCTAAAATTAAATGCTTCTGCCATGAATCACTGCACTGAAGATTAAGTAAGGGAATCACTCCACTGTAGTACCCACATTCTAAAAGCAATTTAGTTAAACTTGATTTTTAAAATAATCTGAAAGGTGCAAACAAACCACATGCAGTTTTCATCATTCAGAGGCTCAACAAGAGAGTTTTGATGTGTTTGCATACCTTTGTCAATGATCATGGAGGTGCCACTTCGTCCAGGAATTGCTTGCTTAACTGCTAACTGGACATCAAATCCTATTCTTTTCTCTCTCTCCACCTAGGTAGAACAACTGACTTATTACCAGTGTTCTCACTATTGGTGAATTCAAATAGAGAAAGAATACATTATTTTGAAGATGAATGTCAAGGGTAAAATATTTTTGGTGTACAGTGTCAGATATACTGCAAAAACTGCTAAGTAATGAAGGAATCAGTAATGAGTCTGTCAGATACAGTGTTCTTGGTAATAGCCTGTGAGCCTGTGGTAATCCTATCCTTTTTTTTACTTTTCATTATCAGTTGTGGCAGTCTATGTTCAAGGCTCAGGTACAGTTAATCTTTAGTAGTGTTTTCACTGACTTGAGCCATCACACATTCTTCTTTTCATTCTTTTTTTCTTTTGTTTCTCTCCAGAAATACACACCAAATCATACTGTGCATTGTTGAGACCATGATTTTATTAAAAAGAAAAAAAAACACAAATGCCCTATCCATGAATACAAAACAACAATCCTTATGTTGTGGTCACATGTTGAAGTACCATTAAAGAAATTAAAGAATGTGTGTGTGCCACTATGCAACAGACATTTTAAATTATCTTCAGTGGGATTTTTATATAATTAGTGACAATGCACGGATTTTCAAACGTGAGTGAAAGTTTTTCGTTTGGCAGTTTCTTCCTATTACCCGCATGGATACTTAGGTTCACTTGATTATTTTGTAGCAGTTCATAGTTATTCTAATGAAACAAACATTAGGAAAAATCAATACCTGTAAAGAGGATTGAGGCTTGTATGCCTGCACCAGAGCAAGCACCACCCTCCCAAATGTGAGGTCAGTGTCATACCAACTGCATGCCTCATTCAGTTGGTTCTTATTGTACAATGTTCTTTGATATGCACAGGCTATGGTTGAAATGGCCCCATTTCCTGTTTCCTATATGAAGCTTTTTAAAAATAAATGTATGTTCATCTTTTATGATTTCAGTCATAAGCATAAATTTTTACAGTCGCAAAGCTTTTAAGTATTTAGATGTATCTGTAGGGACAGATAATTTCCAATCTTGCAGTCATTCATTACATCCTGTAGATCACCTGAGGAAGAAGAACCCCAGGGATATGAATCAGCTCAAGATAAACACTAATAAAAGACAGGAAAATCACAGAAACTTAATCTGTAGGCTACTTAATTTCATTAACAATACCCTGTCACTATACTGTTTAAATACAATCTTTGCACCTGTCAGTTAAATTTAACACAGCAATTTAGGAAGATATCTGCAGCTTTGAAGGAAAAAATTTGCTCCTCCCTTAGCTCAGTTGTTTTAAATAACTGTAGTTTTTGTTACATTGGTAACTGATCATTTTGACCTAATTGATTAGGATTGTATTTTTGAAAGAAAATAGTTTCTTACATTTGTGAATACAAAGGCATGATTAAAATGTTCTGCTGCTAGTTAGAGAATACTCTGCCAATATACTGGTGACATCATTCAAACAGTGGAGATATGAAATGGCCAGTGGATTTGTCACTAACACCATTAAAATTTTAGCAAAACAAAAACTGAGAAATTAACAGCAACTTCAGTAAGAGTTAGGTAGCCTTTGCATTTTTCGTTGTTTATCTATGATACATATATGTGTAAAAATATTCACTGGAGACTTGTCGGTTACCTAGAGAATGCTTTCGAAATTTACTTCGCAGTTTTAGTTTTGTGATGAAGAGTGTGTTACATATGATAAAGTGCATTTATACATGACGAGGACGCAAAAGGTAGGCTACACTACAGGTCAGTCTGTTACCGCACAATCACATTAGCACCTTTCAGCCTAACCTAGACTTTGGGTTATACTAAATATTAGTTTGTCACAACAGCCAAGGTTTGGGTGGGGGCAGTATTCCAGTTTAGTTGGAACTCCATCAGAGTAGGGTGTTTTGGGCATGGAATTAGATTATTCACTTCTTGAAATATAATAGAAACTTGAAAATATCAGACCACAGTGGGAAAATACTGTTTCTATCAGGGAAATAAATTTAGTTATGTTATGTGCAGTGTAAAAAAAAGAGAGAGGATAATGAAAAATTTGTTGGCTCCTACAATTCACATGCAAACTATCACCATCCAAACTAACCTAGGTCTTAGGATATACATTTCAGTCTTTCATCACAGCCTTAGCAAAAATAAAAAAGGCGTACGAGGGTCTGATACAGAACACAGTCCAAAACTTTGTTCCTCTAGACCACTAACTGCCACTACCCACAAGAACTGAACCAGACAATATAAACAAAACACATGACTGATACCCAAAATGAAACATACAAACAGAAACATGTCAGATACCACCTACACAACATTTGATGTCATATTCCAAAAAGTACACTGATAGCTCACATTGTTCACTAGGCCCTTATCATGTAACTCTACAAGGAGCACTCCAGGTTGCAGATATTTTCAATTCTTGAATTTGGATAATAGATAATTCATGGGATTGCTGATGATGTATGTTTTTATTTTTCTTAGTAGGGATTCCTCATTTCTTGCTTTATTTTAGATGGGAACTGAATATCTTTGCCTAGATTATATAGCTCCATCCAGAACCCATGATGAAGCAGCAGAGTGTACACAAAAATAATTTTATGTCATTTATTATAACATACATACATACTCTGCAAATCAATGTGAATTGGATGGTAGAGGGTATACCCCTTGCGCCAATTGTTACGGTTTTTTTCCTGTTCCATTCACATATGGAGCATAGGAAGAATGACTGTTTAAATGCCTCCAAACAAGTGCTCATTAAGCTAATCTTGTCCTCATGATCCCTATGGGAGTGATACATAAGGGGTTGTAATACATCCCTAGAGTCATCATTTATAGCCAGGTTTTGAATCTTTGTAACCAGCCTTTTTTGGTATAGCTTATGTCTGTTTTAAAGAGTCTACCAGTTCAGTTTGCTCAGCACTTCTGTGACACACTCCCATGGATCAAACAAATCTGTAACCATTCATGCTGCCCCTCTCTGTATACATTCACTTGAGCAATATTCTAAGATGGGGCGCATTATTGATTTGTAAGCAGTCTCTTTTATTGACTGATTGCATTTTCCCAGTATTCTACCAATAAAGTGAGATCTACCACCTGCTTTACCCACAACTTAGCCTATGTGATCATTCAATTTCATATCCCTACAAAGTGTTACACCCAGGTATTTGTGTGAATTATCTGATTCCATATGTGACTTGTTAATATTGTAGTCTTAAGAAACTAATTATTTTGTTTTGTGAGGCACACAATTTTACATTTCTGAACATTTAAAGCAAGCTGCCAGTCTTCGCAACATTTTAGAATCTTATTAAGTTCTGACTGAATATTTATGCAGTTTCTTTCAGACAGTACTTTATTACAGATAACTGCATCATCTGCAAAAAGTATGAAGTTACTATTGATATTGATTGCAAGGTTATTAATATACAACATGAACAGCAAGGATCCCAGCACACTTCCTGGGGTACACCCAAAGTTACTTCCACATCTGCCAGTGACTCTCCATTCAGGACAACTTGCTGTGTCCTCCTTACAAAAAAAAAAATCCTCAATCCAGTCAGAAATTACATTTGATACTCCATATGATCATAATTTTGATAATAAGCATTGATTTGGTTCTGAGTTAAATGCTTTTTGGAGTTCAAGAAATACACTGTCTATCCGAATGTTTTGATCCAAAGTTTTCATTATTGTATGTCATGTGAGAACAGTATGAGTTGGGTTTCACGTGATCATTAGTTTTGGAATCCATGCTGGCTGGCATGGGCGAGGTCATTCTGTTCGAGATGTCTCATTATGTTTGAGCTCGGAATATGTTCTCAGATTCTGCAACAAGTCAATGTCGAGGATACTGGATGGTAGTTTTGTTTTTGTTAACAGGTGTGACTTGTGCTTCCTTCCAGGTGCTGGGCATGGTTTATTATTCAAGGGATCTTTGATGAACTACAGTTAAAGGAGGGGCTAACTCTGCTGCAATAGTTTGGACAAGAAGAGAATAGAAGCTTTCAAAATGTGGTGCTACAGAAGAATGCTGAAGATTAGATGGGTAGATCACATAACTAATGAGGAAGTATTGAATAGGATTGGGGAAAAGAGAAGTTTGTGGCACAACTTGACCAGAAGAAGGGATCGGTTGGTAGGACATGTTCTGAGGCATCAAGGGATCACCAATTTAGTATTGGAGGGTAGCGTGGAGGGTAAAAATCGTAGAGGGAGACCAAGAGATGAATACACTAAGCAGATTCAGAAGGATGTAGGTTGCAGTAGGTACTGGGAGATGAAAAAGCTTGCACAGGATAGAGTAGCATGGAGAGCTGCATCAAACCAGTCTCAGGACTGAAGACCACAACAACAACAACTCTGCTGCAAAATCAGTATAGAATCTTTACAAATGTTCCTAACATACACATGTGTGACTACTATGTCCCGTTTTATATCTACCTCTTACATCATTACTTATAATTCTAATATGGTGCAAATCACTTTTATTGTCAGCAGCAAAGAGTATTAACAAAGTGAGTATTAGATTCCATGATTCTTAAAGACACCTCTGCATATGATTATCTGCTTAAGCTTATAAAATACTTTAACAACTGTTCTGCAGAATAAATACTGTATTTACTGGTACTTTAGGTGTACTGTCTCAGAAGATGATTAAGACACAAGGGAGTAAAAATATGTTAACCAAGCCAAAACCTTTCTTCAGGTCAACACAGCAAGAGATACTTGTGAGAGAGAAATGTTCTGACCAGATCTTCTTGATTAGTTTATCTGTGTGTTGACTCAATTTAAACTGAAACTTCCTGGCAGATTAAAACTGTGTGCCCGACCGAGACTCAAACTTGGGACCTTTGCCTTTCGCGGGCAAGTGCTCTACCATCTGAGCTACCGAAGCACGACTCACGCCCGGTCTCACAGCTTTACTTCTGCCAGTATCTCGTCTCCTACCTTCCAAACTTTACAGAAGCTGTCCTGCGAACCTTGCAGAACTAGCACTCCTGAAAGAAAGGATACTGCTGAGACATGGCTTAGCCACAGCCCGAGTTCGAGTCTCAGTCGGGCACACAGTTTTAATCTGTCAGGAAGTTTCATATCAGCGCACACTCCGCTGCAGAGTGAAAATCTCATTCTGGAAACATCCCTCAGGCTGTGGCTAAGCCATGTCTCCGCAGTATCCTTTCTTTCAGGAGTGCTAGTTCTGCAAGGTTCGCAGGAGAGCTTCTGTAAAGTTTGGAAGGTAGGAGACGAGATACTGGCAGAAGTAAAGTTGTGAGACCGGGCGTGAGTCGTGCTTCGGTAGCTCAGATGGTAGAGCACTTGCCTGCGAAAGGCAAAGGTCCCGAGTTCGAGTCTCGGTCGGGCACACAGTTTTAATCTGCCAGGAAGTTTCATATCAGCGCACACTCCGCTGCAGAGTGAAAATCTCATTCTCAATTTAAACTCATTGTCCAGTGTTTCTTAAGGCAAACACCAGGATTGTTTCTTTGCAAGGTTAACTATTGGTTTCCTTCTCCCAGTCTGATCTTGTATTCTGTCTTAAGTGACCTAATTATCAACAAGATTTTGAATCATTGTCTTGTTTCTTTTGGCTGGGCCTGATAAAATTTCCAGAAACTGTTGATTTGTTAGAAAAGATGTGTGGGAGGATGGAAGGTCAAATGCTGAAAATGCATCAGTGATTAATGATCAGAGTGACAAATATGGAAAAGAAGTGGGAAATGACCTGTGACACCCTCAAAATTGTGGACATTGGAATTCATCTAAATCCACTATAGCAACCATGACTTCACTCATACAGTTTTGCCATAAAATATATTTGAAATAATCTAAGAACCAATATTTACTAATTAATTGGAATTTTGGTGGCAACTAATATTCCCCTTTCCATCATCAAATATCAAATAAATTTAAAAATAAAATTAAAAAAACAAAAAACGAAAGTCAGTGTCATTATCATCAGTTAACCTGTATAGCAGAACTGAACTGCATGATACCAACCAATTAGAAAACAATGATACCTGAAACATACTAAGCCATTTATGATCAACGAGTGGTGCATTATTTGCAAGATTTATATAGCGAAAATGAAATTCACACGTAGCTAACCAAACATGAAAGAACGATATTAAAAAAACCCAAGTCAGTTACGCTATAAGACTGATACTGTTATATGTACTTCTGTTATATGTGTTTGAGATACAGTGCTAGAATGAAAGCTGCATTAACCACTAAAATAAGTACAAATGAACAACATTCATAAAGACAGCAAATAACATACATCTGGTATCATTAACTTCACTTTACACACAGAGTTAAAAGTGAATCTATGATATGTACAACACACATTAATATATTCACAACAGCACTTAAAACATGAATAAACACATCACATGAATGTACTTACCTATCAAAAAACACCATAGTACAAGAAAAAATCTACATTAAAAAACCTATAAAAATCAAATACCATCAGTACACAAAAAACATACATAAATGTCTTACATAAAACTATGACTCCTAGTGTAGGAGGCCCTTTCACCATATTGATAGAATTTCCACAATTTTTTACATATAACAATTACATCAATACACCACACTTTCAAGGGAAAGTATGGTGCTCGGCATGTCGTGCATCTCCTCTGTCAACATATGGCTGTTACACCTAACTGTTCACCAATCAGACAAGCAACACACTCTACAGTATTTTACAAATTGACATACTAAGTAGTTTTATAACTTCAAAATTTACCACAAGAAAACCCTATCTCAAGCAACACATCTAGTTCAAAATATCCTCTTCACAAATGGGAGATTTCAAATATTCCACCCGCGTATGACATTGCTTGTCACAATATCATTAAAATGCAAAGCCAATACCTAGTATTAAGCACTTGATCCAAGAATTATTTGTATACTTTTGTTCTTGAAAGATCTGCAAAGCAGGAGTAAAAGTACTCAAAAAGTTCGGAAGTTGTAATGTTGGGTATCGACAGACTAGTCAGTACAATAAATTTTTAAAGTGTGTGGTTGCGATTTTACTTCAAGTGGTAAAAATATTGATTATAATTGGTAGTGACAATAGACTAATGTTTTTTTTGTTTATACATGGTTCATTAGGATATTTGTAATACTACATGTATGTATTGTGCGTATGTGTAGTGTAGTGTAGTGTAGTGTTTGTGTTGTATTATGGTGGTGGTGATGATGAGAGACGGGAGAGGGTGAAACCTGGTGCTGACACAAGCCTACTTCTTGCTATTAGCGCCAAAGGGGCTTCCAAGCTTAATGTCTCCATCCATTGGATGGATCACCTTCAACAGTGTCACATGCCCTCACTTCCTGAGACAATGTGGAGAGGTTTGGTATTCAAACCGGGACATTGGCACAAAGTCTGGTGGTCAGGAACTTTCGCACCATTACTACCACTCCCCTTGTTAGCCAAATACTGGGTGAGAAAATTTTTTCCACCACCAAGATTGAAACCAGCTTCCTCCTGGGTTGAGTGCCACTGCACAAGCATGCATTAGCGACCTCGGCCATGGAGGCGGGTAATAAGACTCATGTGTATGGAAAGAAAACAGAGATGTTCCAGATTATTAATTTAGCGCTCTCATGGTTTGTGAGGTGGAGTGCCTTTAATTGATAGTCAGATAATATACATTTATGGATGTAGACTTGCTGCAGTTGTTACATGCTCATGCTTATGATGAGGTTTTAACCATTAATCACCTGTTTTTTTTTCCAAAAAACTAACTTCAAATTATTTTATTTCTTTTTTAATTATAAAAGTTTGATACTTTAAAAACATTTTGTTGATAGCAATTTCTGTTCACTGTTACAGTTTGGGAAGTACTCGATTCTTCAAAGTAGCTCGAGCAAAATCTCAAGAAGGATTGATTGTTGTGAAAGTGTTTGCCATTCATGACCCTACACTGCCACTACAACAATATAAAGATAGAGTTGAAGATATTCGAAACCAGCTACAAGGTGCTGTTAACTGCATACCTTTTCAGAAAGCTGTGGTAAGTAGAAAATTTGAGTGTACCCTGCACTCTTCTTTTGAGTAGAACTATGTTATAAAGTAGAAATTATGTGAAACTAAAACCCTTAAATTGCTATAAAAGTGACATCATTCCAAACCATAGGTAAAGATGAGTAGTCTGTGTGGAAGCTGTTTTTACTACTGCCTAGAATCACTCGTTATTAACCACTACTATCATTAGGCAGTACTTGCATAGGGATATAAGAATAAGAATCCCTATGTTCCTGAAGAGGTTTCTGGATCATGCTTGTTTATCAACTCCACACGGAGATTTTAATGCAAGCTTGTGTAGAATAAATATTTTCTTGGTCTTAGCTGTATTATTACTCCAGAAGATTGCAGCATAGGGCAGTGTTGAATGAAAGTATGCTAGCAATTCCATCAGCAGGTTAACAAAATTAGAAGTATTTGTAAGTTTGAAAGAGGCAGAGCTGAGCTTTTTGGTTAATTTATCCACAAGCTGGTGCCACCTCAGTTTATTATCCAGCTGGATACTTAGATACTTCACACATGCAACCTCATGCAGAATGTGCATGTTGGTCTCTATTTCTGGTGCCTGAAAGTAATTTTGATTTATTTGGAATGAATAATATGAATCTTTGTAAGATTAAGTCTTAAACTGTTTGCTGTTAACCAATTGTAAGGCTGTTCCTTTATCCTCTGTACTTAGCTGGCCGTGTGGGTATATTTGGGTCCTTTATCAGTATGCTAGTCTTTCAGCAAGCATCACAATTATTGAAGCATTATTGAAGCATACTCAAATATTGCAGGTCCAGAAAAGGAGCAGGCCAAGCACCAAACCTTGCAGTACACCATATTTAATGTTTACTCTGATGCAACCATATGTTTTATGTTGTTAAGTTATGCCTCTATCCCTGTAAGAGGAATGCCTATAAGACCATATCATTTTTGTTTTCATTTTTATTATTTACACAATCAAAGGCTTTGGCGAGACCTTAGGAAATGACAAAGGATAATTTTTCTTGTTTAGTTCTACCAAAACCATGTCTGTGACATCATATATTGCTTTATCAGTCAATAAGCCTATATGGAAACCAACATGAGCTGCTGTGAAATAGTTATTCTCAAAAAGATGCTTCAGTATTATGTTATAAGCTGCCTTCTCAACAGTTTTTGAGAATGCAGGATTACTTGCTTATGGCCACTTTCACAAATGGATTTTACTAGTGCACACTTCTGTCTTTCAGGAAATACATATGTACTCATTGACTGCTTACAAAGGTAACTGATGGTAGGCCCTTCCAACTTAGTATGAGATTTTAGTACTTTTGTTCAAATATCATCATATTAAGAAGAGTCATTACTTTTCAATGATCTAATGATTTTTGTGGTCTTTGTAGCACATGATTTGGCAAAACTGATGTCAGATGATGTAGTGGGTAATTTTTATCTGTGTGATTGAAGTTACTTATTCTTTGTGTAGCCGCTACCATATACGAGGGGCGTTTGAAAAGTCCGTGCAAAAATAAGAGCTACTTACGTGTTTGGGGTACACTTTTTTATTTTTCGACATTGTCTCCTTTTAGACTTACACACTTTGTCCAATGCTGTTCTAATTTGTTGATCCCTTCCAGATAATAGGAATTGTCCAAGTCTGCAAAATAGCTATTAGTTGCTGCAATCACCACCTCGTTTGAGTAAAGCATTTGTCCCGCCAGCCATTTCTTCAAATTGGGGAACAAATAGCAGTCCAAGGGAGCCAAGTCTGGAGAATAGGGGGGATGTGAAATAAGTTGGAATCATGTTTCCATTAATGTTGGGACCACAACTGCTGAGGTGTGTTGCTGGTGCATTGTGATGGAAAAGGGCTTTTTTGCGGTCCAATCACCGGCATTTTTTTTGCAGCTTGGTTTTCAAATGATCCAATAACGATGAATAATATGCACCTGTAATAGTTTTACCCTTTTCCAGATAGTTGAAGAGGATTATCCCTTGCGAATCCCAAAAGACAGTTGCCAATCCTTTCTGGCCGAAGGAATGGTCTTCGCCTTTTTTGGTGCAGATTCTCCCTTGGTAACCCATTGTTTAGATTGTTCTTTGGTCTTAGGAGCATAGTAATGTATCCATCTTTAATCCACAGCGATGAAACGACACTTTAAGTCTTGCGGATTCTTCCTGAACAGCTGCAAATCATCCTTCCAAAACTTCACACGATTCCGTTTTTGGTCAAGCGTGGGCAATTGCGGAACCCATCTTGCAGATAGCTTTCTCACGTCCAAATGTTTATGCAAAATATTATGTACCCATTCATTTGAGATGCCCACAGCACTATCAATCTCATGCACCTTATCTCTTCTGTCATCCATCACCCTATCATTGATTTTATCAATGATTTCTGTAGTGGTAACCTCCACAGGGCATCCAGAACGTTTAGCATCACTTGTGCCCATATGGCTTGTAAACTGTTCTAATTGAAGCTGCAGAGTCCCCGTAATGTTTATCAAGCTTCTCTCTAGTCTCCATAGGCATTTTGCCTTTCATAAAGTAATGTTTAATCACCACACGAAATTCTTTTACATCCATTTTTTGACAAGCACTTGATTTCCTTGACTCACATGAATGCCAAACACAAATAAATAGACCAATATGGCTGAAACTTGGTGTGCGTTCTTTCTAAAGATGCTACTAACTAAATGTGACCTCAATATGCTCCAGTGGTGCCATCTCTCGGACTTTGCACGGACTTTTCAAATGCCTCTCGTAGGTATAGCTGTTTCTATATGTTCATTTTTATATATATATGTGTTTCATACGAAAAGCTGTTCATAAGATATTGTGAATTCATCATTCAACAAGAATTGCAGTATTCCTCTCATCTTCCCATATTCATTCATTGATTTAGTAGTTAAAGATTGACTTCGTGCTGTGTAATGTTTTAACAGCAGCACATTTTGTTGAGAGCAGAAAAGAAATACATTTTTATTGCAGTCTATTGTCACATTTGTCATAGTATTGATTACCAGTTTCATTCAATTTCAAATATCTTCAATCTAAAAATGAAACCAGATTGTTACAGAGACTTTTTCAAGTCTCAAACTCCTATGTTGTGTATACGTAGACTGAAGCGACAAATGAAAATTTGTATCAAGGCCAGAATTTGAACCAAGGTCATCTGTTCACTAGGCATATGTGCTAACCACTGTGCCACCCTGGTGCAGTGACTTTGCACAACTGCATGGGCTACCTTAGCACACCTACCTCATAAATCCTGATTCCCGTTCATGTCTCAGCCTACTTGTTATTCCTCCAAAACTAGAACAACATTGCAGAGGCTCTCCAACGGTAGTGGAATAGTGCCTCAGCATTGAACAAAAAATGGGAAGCCTGTCTGAAACCCAGGCATATATGTTATTTAATCAACTGAAACTATATGGTTCTAGAGGCCTTTCCAAGTCTCAAAATGTCTATGATGTATACAGTCAAGTCTCAGTATATCAAAGACCCATCTGTGTCAAATTTTTTCTTCATTCCCTTCCTTTGGAAGCCTCAAACCTTGATATTTCAAAGAAAACCTGCCATTATATCAAATTTTTTTGGGGGGCTTGAGAAGTGCAGCTTTTACCTTTGTATATTGTATTTCAGTGAACAAAAACTCTTTATATCGAAGTCACCTCTATATATGGAAGTCTTTCATATGGTACCTCTGTACATCGGAGAGCACACAAATAGGGGAAACCCAGTCCCTCCCCTCCCTGCATCAATGCCTCAATCAGATCTGTTTTTGATTGAGTGTGAGCTGTAAGTACCAGCTATGGGCTCTAAGTGGAAATGTCCAACAATCGCTGAGAAGTGAGAGTTAATAGATGAGGTGAAAACAGGAGTGAAGAAAAAGAAAGACTTAGCCGCAGAGTTTGGGATTCTGGCAAGCACGCTGTCAACATAAAGTAGATTGTGCGATTACAGCAGATGAATGGACAGATCAGAAATGGCAATGAAATGATGAGTTTCCAGATTTATAAGAGTGTTTGGTACAGCAGTTCCAACAACAGAGGAACAATAATGTGAAATTTGGTAGATTTATTTTGTAAGAAAAGGCACATTATTTTGAAGCAGCATTGGGATACGACACGTTTTGTGTGAGTAACGGATGATTAGAAACTTTCAGGAAAAGACCTAATATTGTTTGCCAAAAAGTGACTGGGGAAATGTCCAGTGTAGTTACCAAAATTTGTGATGAGTGGAAGTTAGAAACGCAGAGGATCCTTCAATATTGCAAACCAGATGATGTTTTTGACATTGACGAACTTGGACTATTTTACAAATGTCTTCCAGATAAAACTTTGACTTTCCAAGGATAAAAATGTCACAGGGACAAGCTAAGTGAAGATTATGTTACTGTTCTGTTAGCAGCAAATATGACTGGCACAGAAACGCTCAAGCCACTTATGATTGGAAAACCTAAGAAACCACAATGTCTTTTTCTGGTTGTAATTCATCTCCTGTGGAGTACACTGCAAACAAGAAAGCATAGATGACTTCAGAAGTGTTATCCAACTGGTTGAAGGATTTTGACTCATGAAAATCGAAAAGTTGTTTGTGAACAGTTGCAGTGCACACAGTTCTATCTGCCCATTAAAGGCTGTGACAGTACAACTTTTACCACCTACCAGTACATCAGAATTACAGCCCTTAGATCAAAGAATAATCAAGAATGATGGGTGGTCTGAATGACAGTCTGCAGTATTGATGACAGCCTTACAACTATCAACATTTTAGACATTATGAGGATACTGGATAAAGAGTGGCGAAATGTGAGGGAGCAAACGATCGTCAAATGTTTCCAAATGTGGGGTTTTTATGTCAGATGAAAATAAGGAGCTGGTGGGTTTAATGCTTCGACATGCAAAATCTTGGCTTTCTGACACTGGTGGGACTTTTGACTAAAGTTTTATTTTTTTTATACAGTACTTACAGGAGACATCCCCTGTGATTAACCGAGCGAGAAGGCACGTTGGTTAACACACTGGACTTGCATTCGGGAGGACAATGGTTCAAACCTGCGTCAGACCATTCTGATTAGGTTTTCTGTGATTTCCCTAAATCACTTCAGGCAAATGCTGGGATGGTTCCTTTGAATGCGCATGGCCGACTTCCTTCCCCATCCTTCCCTTACCCTATGGGACAGATGACGTAGCTGTTTGGTCCTCTCCCCCCAACCAACCAACCAACCAACTAACAAAACAAACAAACCACCCACCCACCCCTATCAGTGTCCTCAAGTCGGAATGGACAAAAATGGTGACTCACTTTGGCATCACACACATTTGTTTTGAAGATTTCGTGGATGTGGACAATGATGTCGCAGTAGCAGGATCACTAACAGTAGCCGAGGTTCTTGACTCCTTGAAGATAGTGAACGAAAAAGAAGGCTGCAACAATGATGTGGAGGAAGGGGAAGAGGGGGAGGGGGAGGAGGAAGTCAAAGAATCACCATCAGTGATGGCTAGGCAGGCCAAAGTGGCACTCGACACAATCAGAGCATACGTGGAGAAGTGTGAGGAGGTAGAGGGTATGTGTTCTCAGCCATCGTTATCACACACAATGAAATTGACTCTCAGGTGATCAAAAGTGTAAAGAAAGCTAAAATTACATATTACTTTTAAAGCTAATGATGTCTGGTAATTTTTATGTACATGCTATGTGTTTTTTCTGAATTAATTTTTTTTACAATGAAAGTATTTTATTTTAAACTAATAAATTGTTGTTTGTTTCAGAAGAAATAAAAAAATATGCATAACAGTCTATCTTGATTTCTTTTTTATATTACCAAAACTAAATATAGGTCTATATCACACACAAACATGAACAAAATCACAGTACAGTAATGAAAATATTGTGGGTTGTGAACTTTTTATGGAAACCTCATTATATCAAACCTTCGATACGTCAAATTAATTTTGCCTTCACTAGAGATTCGATGTATTGAGGTTTGACTGTACATGCATACTGAAACGATAAATGAAAATTTGTACCAAGGCCAGGGTTCAAATATGGGTCTCTGCACACTAGGCAGATGCGCTGTCCACAACGTCACTCTGGCACAGTGGCTATGCACAAGTGTACAGAATGCCCTAGCATGCCTCCCTCCTCAATTCAAATTCCCATTCATGCCTCAGCCTGCTTGGTATTGCCCCCAAAACTCAAACATTACAGAGGGCTTGGCACAAATTTTCAGTCATCACTTCAGTCTGCATATATACACCATTTTCAGATTTGTTAAAAGAAACAAAAGACATGCTGTGTTTTTATCTTACATAAGTAATTTGACGTGCACATGTGATAAATATAAGAGTTAACCCAATACTAATTGCAGTTGCAGAGTAACCCATCACTTCTCTGTGTTGTGCACAACTCATATAACTCATTAATAAACATAAATTACAAAGTCAAGAATTTCAAAAGATTTTAGGCAAGCATGTTAGGTGTCACCCTCTACACACGGCACATCAAGATGATTATGTCACCGTGTTAAAGCAAAATAGTTCCAAAGATAAAAAAAAAATAAAAAAAATATGATCATTGTGTAACACTAAAATTAGAATGAACAAGAAACTCAGAGTCCACATCTGTGACACATTTTCTTGAGTCTTGTATATTAGTGTACTTCTTTTAGAAGTTATTTTTCATGGCTCGGAAACACACAGCGTGCAGTTCAACTCTGCTGCTGAACTGATCTTGTTGTTGGTAAGCTGGTTCCATCAGCTGCCATAAACATCTTGCAGTGTAACTGTTTCAGTGTTTGTATGGTGGTACATGTCTATAAAAGCAAATGAAAGTGTTCTTTCCGACACTCATAGCACATGAGTAGCACATGAGTAGTAGTATATAGAATTCAAACTTTCCAAAATAATTTCTATAAAATGTGTGACTTCTGTCACCATACTGTCCTTTTCCCCTAGGATCAGTACCTGTACCTTACATGGGCACTTCCTCCTTCCATTCTGGTAGGTATGCCCCATCATAAAACATCCCTATTCATCAGGCCACAGGTCGTCTTATCTCTATGTAGGTATGCCTGCCCTATATCCTTAGCAAATGCCGGGTACACCCCCTTGTCTTTTGTGAGTAGGCCTCATGGTCCATTGCCCTAGTATACATAATTATGTATCCATCCGCACATACACAGAAACAAGCATGTGTGTGTGTGTGTGTGTGTGTGTAAAAAAATAGAGGGAAACATTCCACGTGGGAAAAATTACATATAAAAATAAAGATGAGGTGACTTACCGAACGAAAGTGCTGGCAGGTCGATAGACACACAAACAAGCACAAACATACACACAAAATTCTAGCTTTCGCAACCAACGGTTGCCTCATTAGGAAAGAGGGAAGGAGAGGGAAAGATGAAAGGATGTGGGTTTTAAGGGAGAGGGTAAGGAGTCATTCCAATCCCGGGAGCGGAAAGACTTACCTTAGGGGGAAAAAAGGACAGGTATACACTCGCACACACACACATATCCATCCACACATACAGACACAGGCAGACATATTTAAAGACCCTCTCCTTCCCTCTTTCCTGATGAGGCAACCGTTGGTTGCGAAAGCTAGAATTTTGTGTGTATGTTTGTGTTTGTTTGTGTGTCTATCGACCTGCCAGCACTTTCGTTCGGTAAGTCACCTCATATATATATATGGTTATAATAGAGGGAAACATTCCACGTAGGAAATTTATATCTAAAAACAAAGATGATGTGACTTACCAAATGAAAGTGCTGGCAGGTCGACAGACACACAAACAAACACAAACATACACACAAAATTCAAGCTTTCGCAACAAACTGTTGCCTCATCAGGAAAGAGGGAAGGAGAGGGAAAGACGAAAGGATGTGGGTTTTAAGGGAGAGGGTAAGGAGTCATGTGTGGATGGATATGTGTGTGTGTGTGTGTGTGTGTGTGTGTGCGCGCGAGTGTATACCCGTCCTTTTTTCCCCCTAAGGTAAGTCTTTCCACTCCCGGGATTGGAATGACTCCTTACCCTCTCCCTTAAAACCCACATCCTTTCGTCTTTCCCTCTCTTTCTTGGTAAGTCACATCATCTTTGTTTATATATATATATATATAAGTGGATGGAGCACTTCCTTTCACGCCGATCACCTGCCACCCTACCTAAAACCTCTTTCCTCATTACCTTAGCCAGCTTCATCCTGACCCACAACTTCTTCACTTTTGAAGACCAGACATACCAACAATTAAAGGGAACAGCCATGGGTACCAGGATGGCCCCCTCGTACGCCAACCTATTCATGGGTTGCTTAGAGGAAGCCTTCTCGGTTACCCAGGCCTGCCAACCCAAAGTTTGGTACAGATTTATTGATGACATCTTCATGATCTGGACTCACAGTGAAGAAGAACTCCAGAATTTCCTCTCCAACCTCAACTCCTTTGGTTCCATCAGATTCACCTGGTCCTACTCCAAATCCTATGCCACTTTCCTTGATGTTGACCTCCACCTGTCCAATGGCCAGCTTCACACGTCCGTCCACATCAAACCCACCAACAAGCAACAGTGCCTCCATTATGACAGCTGCCACCCATTCCACATCAAACGGTCCCTTCCCTACAGCCTAGGTCTTCGTGGCAAACGAATCTGCTCCAGTCCGGAATCCCTGAACCATTACACCAACAACCTGACAACAGCTTTCGCATCCTGCAACTACCCTCCCGACCTGGTACAGAAGCAAATAACCAGAGCCACTCCCTCATCCTCTCAAACCCAGAACCTCCCACAGAAGAACCACAAAAGTGCCCCACTTGTGACAGGATACTTTCCGGGACTGGATCAGACTCTGAATGTGGCTCTCCAGCAGGGATACGACTTCCTCAAATCCTGCCCTGAAATGAGATCCATCCTTCATGAAATCCTCCCCACACCACCAAGAGTGTCTTTCCGCCGTCCACCTAACCTTCGTAACCTCTTAGTTCATCCCTATGAAATCCCCAAACCACCTTCCCTACCCTCTGGCTCCTACCCTTGTAACCGCCCCCGGTGTAAAACCTGTCCCATGCACCCTCCCACCACCACCTACTCCAGTCCTGTAATCCGGAAGGTGTACACGATCAAAGGCAGAGCCACGTGTGAAAGCACCCACGTGATTACCAACTGACCTGCCTACACTGTGACGCATTCTATGTGGGAATGACCAGCAACAAACTGTCCATTCGCATGAATGGACACAGGCAGACAGTGTTTGTTGGTAATGAGGATCACCCTGTGGCTAAACATGCCTTGGTGCACGGCCAGCACATCTTGGCGCAGTGTTACACTGTCCGGGTTATCTGGATACTTCCCACTAACACCAACCTATCCGAACTCCGGAGATGGGAACTTGCTCTTCAATATATCCTCTCTTCCCGTTATCCTCCAGTCCTCAATCTCCGCTAATTTCAAGTTGCCGCCACTCATACCTCACCTGTCATTCAACAACATCTTTGCCCCTGCACTTCCACCTCGACATCCCGGACGACATCATCCAAGTGTCCGGTCCGTACGTACTACATGAATGTGTAATTAAAAATGGGGGTCCCTATTATAAAAAAAAGTGCAGTTGATATCCGTTTGACCTATGGCAGCACCATCTAGCGGGCCAACCATAGCGCCATCTGGTTTGCCCCTTCAAGCTGGACAAGTTTCGTCCTTTGTAGTTTTTTCGTTTGATGCTTATTTCGTGAGATTTTTTGCCAGGTCATGATCAATGGACCACCCTGTGTATATATTTTCCTATATATATGTGCGGTGTAGAACTGTCACAATAAACAACGATGTGTGCATATTTCCCAATGTACACATACCTTCCCCCTATAACACTTGACTATTCTCACCTTTTGACAAGTTTCTAGTCAGTAGTTTCATTGTTTGTTTACCTGTGTATCTCTGTGTGTATGCTGATGTGTGTTTGTGCACCCTGATTCTTCGGCCTTCTTATCTGAAGATAAGTTGTAGGTTATTGGAAACCACGGAAACTAGGAAGGACTTCTGCGACAGAAGTAGATGAATATGGAAAGAGGGAGAAACAGATAGGTCCTCAAACTAGAAGTAAGAAAGGAAAAAAAAATAGATGTTGTTGCTAAGATTGATGAAGAGAAAGAAGACAGCCCCAAAGACAGGAAACCCTTCCCACCCCCTTTCCCCAGGACCCCTACCTTGCCGGTACTTGAGTGAGGAGCAGTAGGAGGTATGGTGTTAAATTGTCTCTTACAGAATGGCCATTCCCATCTTCACCTTTGAGGTCCCCGAAGAAAATCTTAGAAACCCTATGGAAACGGCAAATGGTGAAGAATCAGGCACACTTGTTTGCGAGGGTCGTTTGAAAGGTGTGATGTGTGTTTTGTGTTTTTTCATGATTTATCTGCTAGTGTAAATCATGCTTTTACCTACAATACCCACCCCCTTTCAGAATCGATACAAACCCTCCCCTCTACGTCACTTCTCATAAAAGGTATAAAAAATATTTTATACCAAGTATAAAATTATATATATTCCATTATCACATTCATTTAACTGGTCACACAATGTTATATTTTCCACAAATATAATATTCCATTCATTTTACTTGGAAAATAATACTTCAATGACTTTAATTCGATTATCTTACATTCAGTGTGAGAATGGTGTTCTCATGAATTTGGAAATTATATCATAAGTTACGTGCCAGGTATGGTTCTCCCTTTTTACTTAGGATGAGGATTACCAGGCAGCTTTCAACAAAACCATTTTTTGGTATCGTTCATATTAATAGATTTAATGACGTTGACTGTACCCAGACTTCCGTCCAGGCAAAAAAAAAAAAAAAAAACCATAACTATATGTGGAGAGTGGGAGAGACTGGCTGGCTAGGCAGAGATTTAGTCTATCTTACCTCAGGGGTAATGTGCGCACCAGTTCCCATGTCATGTCACCGCGTAGCAAGTCAGAATAAGTTGGGATAAGACAGGACGAGTCATGAGGACAGGTAGGGACACCCCTGGAATAACTGTGGATGATGTAATCAAAATTTCTAGTGGGCACAACTCTCTAACAACCGAGGATGATGCAGTCAAACACCTAATGGGCACGACTCTCTAACAACTGAGGATGATGCGATCACCTACCAGCAGCAGTTTTGGGCGACGTAACAATTCCTCGCTGATATGTTTTTCTATTAAACTGTAAGCGGGGAATGATAGAATAGTGTAAGAAGTAGGGGGGTAGTGTAAGAAGTTGAGGGAATTCACTGCAGGAAAATTTTATTACAGAAGAAACACCGAAAACAACTCGGGATTCGACGGTCGTCACTCTGCCTGTTAACACCTAACGTTAACGTCCCTGGGGGATATACAACTTTATGTCCTTTACATTGTATTTTCCCTTCTCTGATCCAGTTGTAGGATCTACTAAGAATAAGGCTTTGGGATGTATTACTGTTTGTATTTGGCAAGGTCCTTCATATTTCTGAAAAAACTTTCTCTGTCTTCGGGGCAAAACTCTGAAGGTGTTTTACCAGAACTAGGGCACCGACCTTGTACTGAGGTTCACCCGCATTCTCATTATGTTTACTCACTCTTTGTTGTCCCTTTCCAACTAAATTTCTGGAAACTATTTCCTGATTAAGATCGTAATCCACAGTAGGCTGTTCGGGCCAATTAAAACATTTAATCAGAGGTTCTTCTACAAAAGTTTGCCTGTTACTTCTAAAGGTGTTAATCTAGTTGATAAATGTGGTAATTCATTTAAAATAAGCTCAAAGTCTTTAATTTTCATCGCCCATAAAGTATGCTTTTCATGGCAGTAGGTGCGGCATAATTTCCCAGTTTCTTTCATATCTCTTTCACGTGGATTCGAGGATGGGTTATAGTTGGATATTAATACTTGACGAATATCTTCCCAAGCTAGAAACTCTTCAAATTTGTTACTGACAAATTGTGGTCCATTATCTGTGAGAAATCGTTTTGGTTCTCCTACCTCCAGAAAGTACTGTTGCAAACAGTGTTTAACCGTCTGTGTATTTGCTCTTTTGATAGGATATAACTTAACATACTTTGACCAGCACTCTGTAATAACCAAAATCTATGTCACTCCTCCCTCTCCTTTAGGAATCGGTCCAAAAAAAAAATCTGCTGCTGTAAGGTCGTGTAATGACTTAGGAATAATTGGATACATTTTGTACTTAACATGAGTGTTACTGTTTTTCACCTTCTGACAGATTTCACAGGTCCTAATTAAAGATGCTACTTTATGTCCTAGCTTCTTAAAATAATAGAACTTATTCATATGAGCTATAAACTTTTTATCCTGAAGTGTCCATATCCTGTGTGAACATACCACACAATTTCATCTTCCATTAACTTCGGAATAGTGTCTTGAAAGGAGATATAAGATGAACATCAACAAAAGCAAAATGAGGATAATGGAATGTAGTCAAATTTAAGTCAGGTGATGCTGAGGGAATTAGATTAGGAAATGAGACACTTAAAGTAGTAAAAGAGTTTTGCTATTTGGGGAGCAAAATAACTGATGATCGTCGAAGTAGACAGGATATAAAATGTAGAGTGGCAATGGCAAGGAAAGCGTTTCTGAAGAAGAGAAATTTGTTAACATCGAGTATAGATTTAAGTTCAGGAAGTCGTTTCTGAAAGTATTTGTGTGGAGTGTAGCCATGTATGGAAGTGAAACATGGACGATAAATAGTTTGGACAAGAAGAGAATAGAAGCTTTCGAAATGTGGTGCTACAGAAGAATGCTGAAGATTAGATGGGTAGGTCACATAACTAATGAGGAGGTATTGAATAGGATTGGGGAGAAGAGAAGTTTATGGCACAACTTGACTAGAAGGAGGCATCGGTTGGTAGGACATGTTCTGAGGCATCAAGGAATCACCAATTTAGTGTTGGAGGGCAGCATGGAGGGTAAAAGTCGCAGAGGGAGACCAAGAGATGAATACACTAAGCAGATTCAGAAGGATGTAGGTTGTAGTAGGTACTGGGAGATGAAGAAGCTTGCACAGGATAGAGTAGCATGGAGAGCTGCATCAGACCAGTGTCAGGACTGAAGACAACAACAAGTTCGGAATGCATATGCTCCAATGTTGAGATGTTATACTGTCTCTCCAAAACAAATTATGCCCTATAATTTTCCACTTTCCTGCTTGATTGAGAGGTAAGGAATTCCTGATACACATAGCAAACATTTCTGTAAAATAGGGATCATGATGGATGTTTCCTGTTATCCTTAGAGCCATTTCTTGTACCCTGGTGTGTGGATATTCTACTGTCATAAAGTTAAATGCAAAAATTACGCCGGGTCCTTCCGTACGTTTAAACTCTTCCATACCTATAGGTAACCTAGTCTGTAATGTGCCAAAGAACGTGATAGAAATGAGTGACACCTCACTCCCTGAATCTATAAATATGTTAACTTCAGAAGTCTCCACAGTTCGTGCTATTATTGGTTGTGGATTATTGGTAGTCAAACTTGATTCTTTCAGTAACAACCATTCGTTTGTAGGTATTTTGTGCGTGAAATTGGCATACTTATTATGAACTAGGCCCCCTAGTGTATCCCTACAACCTGGACCCTGGTCCTGGATCCAGATCGCACTACGTTTTCCTCATTATTAGTAATCACTGGTTGGTTAACAAATCGGGGTACGACGTTACCACTTTGTGCTCTATTATTACGTGGCACAAATTCCTGTGAAGTTACTGGACCTAAATTCGAAGGTAGATGCTTCTTCTGATAATTATCGTTACCATTATTTCTATTGCACTGGTGTACTCTAGCTAAGTTGGCCTCATGTTTTTAAAAAATTATTACTACTATTCCTTTAGTAATTCTGATTTTCACTTTGGTGTACGTTCTCATTGCGGTCTTTATTTAAGGCATTCAGTGCGTCCACAAAGGACAACTCTTCTACTGTTTTCCACCCACTACATAATATATCTTTCCTTGTGTAAATGGGTAATCGTCTTATTAAAATTCAAACTAACCCCTCTTCCTCCATTGGCTTATCTAAGTACTTTGCCCATGTTAAATGCCAGTTGAAATACTTTCTCGTTGTACCCCACGTATTATTGTAATACTCCGCATCCCACAAGTCTGATATTAATTTTTCCTGGGCACTTGCTGACCAAAACTTCTCTTTAAATTTCTTTTGAAAATCTCCCCAAGAGGACAAGTTCTCAATGTTTATTGTAACCTACTCTGAGGCTTCCCCTAATAGATACCCCCACAGCAAATTCAATCTTTTTCAAATCCTCCCAGTTCTTGGGCAAAGCTTGGTTGAACCTTTTCAAAAAATGGGTAGGATGTACGTCTCTGTCTGGCTTAAACTTAGGGAATTGCCTGGATAATCCAGAATTGGCTCCCCATTGTAAATTGGTCATTACCTCACGAAACAATACTACTTTAGGAGAAGTCACCCTATTATCTATTTTGTCCTGAATAAGTTTGAATTCTTCCTACAGTTCATCCATACCTCTCTTGGTATTACTAAGCTCTCAGAAGATAAAACAGGAGGTAGGTTCTAGGACATTTCTCTCGTGGCAACTTTTTGGTCTATCATCTCTGCTACCTGTTGCTCCAGAGTGCTTATATTCATTATGTCTGAGGTTGCTAGTTTCTCTCTAAAGTTTCTTTCCACTTTATCTATTCGAGTGTTAACACCTGCAATTTGCAATTGGACTATTGGTATTAACTTATCCTGCTTTTCAACATTTTCTTGTAAGGTATGCAACCTCTGCTTTGCAGTATGAAATGTAACATTACATACATTTTGAAATGATCCTAATTTTTCACTCAGTTCAGTTTCTACACTTTTACATTTATCTTCAATATCAAATTCTGGTGGTTGTGGTTCATGGTGTGGGTTCCTGTAGTCATGTCCTAGTTCATGAACCACGGGCAACATATGAGTGGCCAAGTAAGTGGTCCCGACAGTCGGGATACCAGCTACTTTGGAATAAGGCTGGGCATCTCAGACATATTCTGAGTCGTGGTCACCTTTGTGCTCATACGGCAAAGACTACCAAATACACTGGTTAGTCCCTCAACTGTTAGGGGTAAAACTCAATGGGACTCGGGGCAAGCAAGGCTAGCAAACTGCTTCCCTGGTACTTTAAATATGATGCTGGCAACAATCAGAGCAAAATGCCTCGGACCTTTGGAGGTGACGGAGTCCCACCTCTAACTGACAAACCAGGGACTCCTAATACGACTTGGCAAACAAATGGTAATGAGATGGGGAGCCATTAATATCAATGGGGGCTACTCTGGGAAGAAGGTAGAGCTGGCAGAGGCTGCAAGTAAGATGGGGCTGGACGTTTTAGCTGTTAGTGACATTTGGGTAATGGGTGAGAAAGAAGAGGAAGTGGGAGAATACAAGGTCTACCTGTCAGGAGTCAAAGCAGGAATAGCACAATGGGGTGTAGGGCTTTACATCAGGAAAGAAATGGAACCCAGCGTAGTTGCAGTAAGGTATGTAAACGAACGACTGATGTGGATAGATTTGACAGTGTCTAGCAAGAAAATTAGGATTGTGTCAGTATATTCGCATTGTGAAGGGACAGATCAAGATAAGGTGGATAGTTTTTATGAGGCACTCAGTGATATAGTTGTTAGAGTAAAGGACAAGGACAGTGTTCTGCTCATGGGTGATTTTAATGCCAGGATTGGAAATCGAACAGAAGGGCATGAAAAGCTTACGGGTAAATTTGGAGAGCATATGGAGGCCAACAGCAACGGGAAACAACTCTTGGATTTCTGTGCCAGTATGGGCTTAGTAATCACAAACGCCTTTTTTAAACATAAGAACATTCACTGGTATACTTGGGAAGGCAGGAGAACCAGATCTGTCATTGACTATATAATAACAGATCAGGAATTCAGGAAGGCTGTGAGGGATACACGTGTATTCAGGGGATTCTTTGATGACACTGATCATTATTTAATCTGCAGTGAAATTGGGATTGTGAGGCCGAAAGTGCAGGAGGTCAGGTCCATACGTAGGAGGATAAGAGTGGAGAAACTTCAGGAGAAGGAAATCAGGCATAGGTACATAACAGCGATCTCAGAAAGTACCAGTTAGTTGAATGTAGTCAATTACAGTCATTGGAAAAGGATTGGACAAGGTACAGGGACACAGTACTAGAAGTGGCTAAGGCATGTCTTGGAATGGTAGTGTGTAAAAGTAGGATGAAGCAAACAGCTTGGTGGAATGACACAGTCAAGGCAGCCTGTAGAAGGAAAAAGAAGGTGTATCAAAAATGGCTATATACTAGAACTCAGGTAGACAGAGAAAGTTATGTTGAAGAAAGAAACAAAGCCAAACAGATAATTGCAGCATCCAAGAAGAAATCTTGGGAAGACTTTGGAAACAGGTTGGAGACTATGTCTCAAGCTGCTGGAAAACCATTCTGGAGTGTAATTAGCAGTCTTCGAAAGGGAGGTAAGAAGGAAATGACAAGTATTTTGGACAGGTCAGGAAAACTGCTGGTGAATACTGTGGATTCCTTGGGCAGATGGAGGGAATATTTTGAAGAGTTGCTCAATGTAGGTGAAAATACGATCAGCAATGTTTCAGATTTCGAGGTAGAATGGGATAGGAATGATGATGGAAATAGGATCTCATTTGAGGAAGTGGAGAAAATGGTCAATAGATTGCAGTGCAATAAAGCGGCTGGGGTGGATGAAATTAAGTCGGAACTCATCAAATACAGTGGAATGTCAGGTCTTAAATGGCTACACAGGATAATTGAATTGGCCTGGGAGTCGGGACAGGTTCCATCAGACTGGACAAAAGCAGTAATCACACCAATCTTTAAACATGGAAACAGAAAAGATAGTAACAACTACAGAGGTATCTCTTTAATCAGCGTTGTGGGTAAAATCTTCTCAGGTATTGTTGAAAGGAAAGTGCGAGTATTAGTTGAGGACAAATTGGATGAAAATCAGTGTGGGTTTAGGCCTCTTAGAGGTTGTCAGGACCAGATCTTTAGCTTACGGCAAATAATGGAGAAGTGTTATGAGTGGAACAGGGAATTGTATCTATGCTTTATAGATCTAGAAAAGGCATATGACCGGGTTCCTAGGAGGAAGTTATTGTCTGTTCTACGAGATTATGGAATGGGAGGCAAACTTTTGTAAGCAATTAAAGGTCTTTACATGGATAGTCACGCAGCAGTTAGAGTTGACGGTAAATTGAGTTCATGGTTCAGAGTAGTTTCAGGGGTAAGACAAGGCTGCAACCTGTCTCCAATGTTGTTCATATTATTTATGGATCATATGTTGAAAACAATAGACTTGCTGGGTGAGATTAAGATATGTGAACACAAAATAAGCAGTCTTGGATATGCGGATGACTTAGTTGTGATGGCAGATTCGATTGAAAGTTTGCAAAGTAATATTTCAGAGCTAGATCAGAAATGTAAGGACTATGGTATGAAGATTAGCATCTCCAAAACAAAAGTAATGTCAGTGGGAAAGAAATATAAACAGATTGAGTGCCAAATAGGAGGAACAAAGTTAGGACAGGTGGACGGTTTCAAGTACTTAGGATGCATATTCTCACAGGATGGCAACTTAGTGAAAGAACTGGAAGCGAGGTGTAGCAAAGCTAATGCAGTGAGTGCTCAGCTACGATCTACTCTCTTCTGCAAGAAGGAAGTCAGTACCAAGACTAAGTTATCTGTGCACCGTTCAATCTTCCAACCAACTTTGTTGTATGGGAGCGAAAGCTGGGTGGATTCAGGTTACCTTATCAACAAGGTTGAGGTTACGGATATGAAAATAGCTAGGATGATTGCAGGTACTAGTAGATGGGAACAATGGCAGGAGGGTGTCCACAATGAGGAAATCAAAGAAAAACTGGGAATGAACTCTATAGATGTAGCAGTCAGGGTGAACAGGCTTAGATGGTAGGGTCATGTTACACGCATGGGAGAAGCAAGATTACCCAAGAGACTCATGGATTCAGCAGTAGAGGGTAGGAGGAGTCGGAGCAGACCAAGGAGAAGGTACCTGGATTCGGTTAAGAATGATTTTGAAGTAATAGGTTTAACATCAGATGAAGCACCTATGTTAGCACTGAATAGGGGATCATGGAGGAATTTTATAAGGGGGCTATGCTCCAGACTGAACGCTGAAAGGCATAATCAGTCTTAAATGATGATGATGATGATGATGATGATCAAATTCTGGAACCGATCATTCTGTCTCTGATTAAAGTCAGTGAACAGTTGATTTACGTGGCTGCTTAAAGAACTAGTTAATTCATCTTTCAAATCTATTTTAAGATTTTCTACTTTAGTAGTTAAAGCGACAAATTCAGTCTTCAAATTTCCCATACCTTCACATAAATTACTAAAGTCTGCAATTTGTGAATCTACCTTAGCACTTAACAATCCTAAAGTTTTATTCTGAACGTACAATTTATTATTTAATTGAGTATTCACTTTATCTAATTCTTTACTTAAATTAGCACTCTGTGCACCGAGTTTTTCACTTAAAGTTGCACTTATGTCGTTTCTCAAAGAAGCACCCTGGTCATCTATTTTATCATTTCATTGAGTATTTACTCAGTCTAATTTAAGACTTAGTTCCTTTCTTAAAGAAGCATTTTGGGCATTAATTAAGCCTAATTCTTCCCTTAGTTCCTTTTTTAAAGAAGCATTTTGGGCATTCATTAAGCCTGATTCTTTACTTTGTGCATCTAATCTAGAATTTGATTGTAAACTCTGAGCTGTGATGAGATTTGGTAACTCAGACCAGTCAGGTCCCTCTCTACTAATTCTCATAGCCACTGCTGGTTCAGAAATCTCTTCAGCTGGCTGTACGTTTTTCATGGTTTTACCAACTTTAGATCCCCCCCTGCGGGTTCGGGGGTTAGAATAGGCCCGCGGTATTCCTGCCTGTCGTAAGAGGCGACTAAAAGGAGTCTCAAATATTTCGGCCTTCTGTGATGGTCCCCTCTCGGGTTTGACCTCCATTTTTCTAAATTGTTCCGAAGATCGAGCCAATTGGGGAAGGGCGCCTTACATGGTGCACTGTATCTGTCGTGCACTGAGACCTTTAGCTGGCTTTCTCGTCATTGCAATGGTGTCCAGCTTGTTTTCCATCCCTTGGGTGAGGATACGTCCATGGGTGCGATTTCCGCGCTGCACTGTGTAGTGTTGTTTTTCGCTGCGACGACGACCTCATACATTTTTGCACCTAAGATCCAGCACGGTAGCCAATCCGTTGTGGTGGGGCCGCCATGTACCCTGTTGGTTGTAGCCCCCTGACAACACAGGGATCGCTCTACTGATGCCTGCGCCGTTTACTCCCCATGTATGCCAAGGAGTAGATGCCCATCTCCCTGGGGCATCAGGACTCCCGGCAATGGCCATCCTGCCAGGTGGCCTTTGCTGTGGCTGGGTGGCGCCCATGGGGAGGGCCCTTGGTCGGAGTAGGTGGCATCAGGGTGGATGACATGCAATGAAGCGTGGCACATCATCTCTTGCTGGTGGCCAGCCACCAGCAGTCTCTAAGCGTTCGAGGGCTCATCTTAAAGGTAACGTTTATGACCCCAAATCGTTCCCATCCCTGGCCACACCATGGGACGAACGAAAGGCAATGAATGACAGTGACACATATTCTCCCCGGTATCTCGTCTGTACCAGAGCTGATGGGGAATCCTTTGTCTCCGTGAAGCCTCACTTCTTTGTAGAGCATTTAGAGGACAAGTTTGGGGAGGTGGAGGGCTTGTCCAAAATGCGCCGTGGGTCAGTTTTGATAAAAACGGCATCGACCGCCCAGTCACGCAGGTTACATGCTTGTGACAAGTTGGGGGATGTTAACGTTACCATCACACCACATAAGAGTTTAAATATGGTCCAGGGGGTTATTTTCCATAGGGACCTACTTTTGCAGTCTGATGACGAGCTGCGCTCCAACTTAGAGCGTAGAGGTGCTCATTTTGTCCGGCGCGTTCATCGGGGTCTGAGGGAGAATCAGGTTGCTACCAGTGCCTTCATCTTGGCCTTCGAGGGTGATACATTACCGGAGAAGGTCAAGGTGATGGTCTACCGTTCTGACGTCAAGTCCTATATCCCTCCCCTGATGCAGTGCTTTAAGTGCTGGAAGTTCGGCCATATGTCTTCCCGCTGCACTTCCAGCCTTGCGGACGCCCATCTCATCCGGATACTCCATGTGCTCCGCCTCCCATCTGTGTCAACTGTGGAGAGCCTCATTCACCTTTCTCGCCAGACTGCAGGATCTTACAGAAAGAATGCAAAATCATGGAATATAAGACCCTGGACCGACTGACTTACACTGAGGCTAAGCGGAAATTTGAACGGCTACATCCCATGCGCATGATGGCATCTTATGCCTGCTCCAGCTCCAGCCCCTTTAGCTGCACCACAAACAGTCAGCTCTCAGAGTCAGAGGACCTCACCTGCCCCCTTGACGATGGGGGCCCCTTCTCTCGCTGTTGCTCCCACACCATCTACCTCGGGAGCAGCACCCACTGAACCACCAGTCCCCACTTCTAAGCCGGAGAAGCGTATGTCTTCTTCGGCTTCTCTCGCTCGGAAGGGATCCCTTGGGTCACTCCCTTCCCAGGTTCCTACCAGCGGCACGGCAGACACCAACCAGTGGCTGAAGAAGCCACAGGTCGCTGGTCGTCGAGCTTCGCGATCATCTTCGGTCCCGTAGACTGACTCCAGTGAGCCCTCTCAACAACGACAACCAAAGGAACAGCGAGAGAAAATGACGTTGAAGACCCATAAGACCAAGACACCTGCGGTGGCACCTACTCCACTGCTACCTACAAGCTCTGCGTCTGAGGATGCGGTGGAGATTCTTGCGTCCGCTGAGGACCTCGATCTCGCTGGTCCCTCAGACGCAATGGATAGCACTTGCACGGGTGCTCCATCGGAGGCAGCAGGTGACCCAGAGGCGTAATCTGCCTTCCCAGTCCCTTCACGCCTTTCTCAGCCATGGGCAATTCCATCCTCCAGTGGAACTGCAGCGGTTTCTTCCACCATCTAGCTGAGCTCCGACAACTTATCAGCCTTCACCCTTTCTTCTGCATTGCTCTTCAGGAAACTTGGTTTCCAGCAATGCGAACCCCTGCCCTCCGTGGCTATCGGGGTTATTATAAGAACCGGGCAGCTTATGAAAGGGTGTCTGGTGGCGTCTGCATATATGTCCTTAACTCTCTTCACAGTGAGTCTATCCCTCTACAAACAGCTTTAGAGGCTGTCGCTGTTCGGGTGTGGACGCCACAGGCTGTTACCGTCTGCAGTCTTTACCTTCCACCGGATGGTGATGTCGCGCAGCATGTCCTGGCTGCACTGATAGCCCAATTGCCGCCACCTTTCTTATTACTGGGTGACTTCAATGCCCATAACCCTCTGTGGGGTGGGTCAGTGGCGACAGGTCGAGGCGCCACCATTGAGCATTTATTGGCACAGCTCGATCTTTCGCTGTTAAATGATGGTTCCTTCACGCACTTCAGTGTGGCGCATGGCACGTACTCTGCCATTGACCTTTCTGTCTGCAGCCCTAGCCTCTTACCATCTGTCCAATGGAGAGTGCATGACGACCTGTGTGGTAGTGACCACTTTCCGATCTTTCTGTCACTGCCACAGCGTCAGTCTTCTGGGTGCCCTTGCAGGTGGGCAATGAATAAGGCTAACTGGGACTTGTTTTCCTCCATTGCCGCTATTGAGCCTCTCTCTAATGATGGCATTGATGCGGTGGTTCAATCGGTCACCACGGGCATCATTACTGCCGTCGAATCTTCCATTCCCAGTTCTTCTGGGTCCCCTCGGCGGCGGACTGTGCCTTGGTGGTCGCCTGAGATCGCTGAAGCGATTAAAGATTGCCGGCGGGCGCTCCAGCGTCACAAGCGACATCCCTGCATTGAACACCTCATTACCTTCAAACGTCTGCGTGCGCGGGCCTGCCGCCTTATCTGCCAAGGCAAGCAGGAGTGCTGGGAGCAGTATGTGTCCACCATTGGCCTCCATGTCTCTCCATCGCAGGTCTGGGCCAAGATCCGATGCCTCTATGGCTATCGGACCCCTGTCAGCATCCCTGCGCTCTCACTGAATGGAGCAGTTTGTACAGACTCCGATGAAATTGCCAACCGCTTGGCAGAGCATTTTGCTCTGAGTTCCGCTTCTTCCAATTACCCCCTGGCCTTCCGCTCCATTAAAGAGCGGATGGAACGTCGGAGCCTTTCTTTTCGCACCCACCATTCTGAATCCTACAATGCTCCATTCAGTGAGTGGGAATTTCACAGTGCCCTTTCCCCTTGCCCTGATACCGCTCCTGGGCCAGGTCGCATCCACTGTCAGATGCTGAAACACCTTTCAGTGGACTGCAAGCGACGCCTCCTCGACCTTTACAACCGTCTCTGGGTCGAGGGTGAGTTTCCTTCGCAGTGGCGGGAAAGCATTGTCATCCCCGTTTTGAAACCGGGCAAGAGCCCTTTGGAGGTGGACAGCTACCACCCCATTAGCCTCACCAATGTTCTTTGCAAGCTTCTCGAACGGATGGTGAGCCGGCGCTTGAATTGGGTACTGGAGTCTCGGGGCCTTCTGGCTCCGTCTCAGGGTGGGTTCTGTAAAGGCCGCTCCGCCACCGACAATCTGGTGAGTCTGGAGTTGGCCATCCATACTGCCTTTGCCCGCCGTCAGCACCTGGTCGCTCTCTTTTTCAACATGCGGAAGGCGTACGATACGACATGGCGTCATCACATACTTTCTACGCTTCATGGATGGGGTCTTCGGGGCCCTCTGCCAATCTTTATCTGAAATTTTCTGTCGTATCGTACCTTCCGCGTGCAAGTCGCGGCCTCCCATAGTTCCTCCCGAGTCCAGGAGAATGGGGTACCACAGGGATCTCTCCTCAGTGTCTGCCTGTTTTTAATCGCAGTAAACGGGCTCGCTGTGGCGGTGGGAAATTCTGTCTCCGCTTCCCTGTATGCTGATAACTTCTGCCTTTACTACCGCTCTACTGGCATTGCAGCTGTTGAACGTCAGCTACAGGGCGCTATCCGCAAGGCACAGTCTTGGGCTGTAGCACATGGTTTTCAGTTTTCAGCTGCCAAGACCCGCGTTATGCATTTCTGCCGGTGCCGAACAGTCCATCCTGAGCCACGGCTTTGTCTTGCCGACGAACTCCTTGCTGTGGTGGAGACCCACAGGTTTTTGGGTGTAGTTTTTGATGCTCGGGTGACTTGGCTGCCTCATATTCGGCAGCTTAAACAGGCGTGTTGGCGGCATCTAAATGCTCTGAGATGCTTGAGCCACACCCGCTGAGGCGCCGACCGATCTACCCTGTTACGGCTCTACCAGGCGTTAATCCAGTCTCGTCTGGATTATGGGAGCCTGGCTTATGGCTCAGCATCCCCATCTGCGCTGCGGGTACTGGACCCAATCCTACACAGCGGAATACGCCTTGCCACTAGTGCTTTCCGGACCAGCCCAGTGGACAGCATACTTGTGGAGGCAGGTGTCCCTCCATTGCGGTTCAGGTGCCAGAATTTACTGGCCGCTTATGCTGCCCATGTTTTTAGCTTGCCCGGGCATCCAAACTATCATCTCCTGTTCCCGTGATCGGTCGTCCATCTGCCAGAACGTCGGCCCCGGTCAGGTTGTACGATTGCGGTCCGCGTCAAAGAGCTTCTCTCCGGGCTTAGGGTTTTCACTGTTCCACCTCCTTTTCGGGCCACTTTGCGTACACCCCCATGATGTGTTCCTCGCCCTTGCCTTTGGCTCGACTTGGCACAGGGCCCGAAGGACTCAGTCCCTCCAGAGGCCTTCCGCCGCCGCTTTTATTCCATCCTGGCCACGTATCAGGGCTCTGACGTTGTTTACACTGACGGTTCGATGGTTGCTGGTCGTGTTGGTTATGTGCTAACTCTAGGGGACCATTCCGAACAACGTTCCTTGCCGGCTGGCTGCAGCGTTTACACTGCTGAGCTGGTCGCCATCTTTCGAGCCCTAGAGTATATCTGCTCCTGCTCAGGTGAGTCCTTCGTGATCTGTAGCAATTCCCCGAGCGGTTTACGAGCTCTCGACCAGTATTTCCCTCGTTCTCGTCCCTGCATACTCATGCCCATTGCGGCCGCTCTGTGGTCTTTGTGTGGACCCCCGGTCATGTCAGTATCCCGGGCAATGAACATATTGACTGCCTGGCGAAAGAGGCCACCAGGCAACCATCTCTGGATGTTGGCCTCCCAGAGACTGATTTGTGAGTGGTCCTCCGCCGAAAAGTTTTTGCGCTTTGGGACACTGAATGGTGCGATCGGATCACGCCCAATAAACTCCGTGCCATTAAGGAGACGACGACTGTGTGGCGGTCATCCATGCGAGCCAACCACAGGGACTCAGTCGTCCTTTGTCGGCTCCGCGTTGGCCACTTCCGGCTGACACACAGTTACTTACTGTGTCAGAAGGACACTCCTCTGTGTCGCTGCGGGGTGGCTTTGACAGTGGCCCACATTTTGTTGGCCTGCCCCCTTTTAGCTGTGGTCAGGCGGACATTTGCGCTGCCTGATACGCTCCCTGCCCTTTTAACTGATGACCCTGCTATGGCTGGCTTAGTTCTACGTTTTATTCGGGCAGGGGGTTTTTATCATTTAATATGAGTGTTTATGTTTTATTTTATTGTTTTGTTATGTCTGTTCTTTGTCTGAGTTTTTCCTGTTTTGTGTTGTCTGTTGTCTCTATTATCCGTTTTTTACTCTGTGTGGTAGTTTTTAAGTTTTGGAACAAGGGACCGATGACCGTTGCAGTCTGGTCCCTTTAATCCCACAAACAAACCAACCAACCAACCAACCAACTTTAGATCTAGTAATCGTGAAAAAAAAAAAAAAAACTGAGCATTATGCACTACACTAATACAGTCTAATGAACGGTTTCTTCAACTTCATACTTGAACAATTATTGTTTTTCACTCACCCGGCGTATCGTTTTAGGCTGGATCGGTGAGCAGGTGTGAAATCAGCACCGATGAACAGTAACTGGTGCTGCTGGCGTTGGTTGCTGGTTTCCGCGCTGGCGTCGGTGAGCTGATGTAGAATCAGCACCGGTTAGCAGTAACTGGTGCCGGTGGTGTCAGATGTTGTCTCTGCGTTTGCGTCCCTGCGATGCATGTGAGAGCTGTACACTTCCCACACCAGATCTTCTTAGTTGAATTATTCTCATCTTATCTCTTCTTAGTCTAATACTTTGAGGTCTTCTTTCTGTTCTTTTAATGTTATTACTTTCGTACATTTTTCACTGTGTTGCATTCACAAAGTTTTTCATTTGATTTTTGGACTTAATCCAATTACGCGAAACAGTCTTCTTGTCTAGTTATACTTGGTTGCTATGGCAACACATCATATCTCCTGCTATGATTTCCTATCAAAATTCCCGTTTTCTTGAGCCCTTTTCACTGGTTGCCACGTACTAACGCTTTAGGCGACCCGAAGCAATGTGAAGTTGGATTGCAAAATTCGCACCTCTCACACATCAGCTGACTTACTTGATATGCACAGCCAATCTTCTTCTCTGGATTGCTGGCTCGTGTCAACCTCCAAAACCTTCTTCTCCGAAGAATAATGCTGGTTACAGGAATTTATAAGACTCTCTCTCTACGTTTGAAATAATTTAGTATTTGAAGAATACTTTTAGTTCAATATTGGTATATTTCAACTTTCACCAATAACATATTCACCATTTCTCACACTAGTATTCGAATTTTTACAAGTCAACCTATTCGTCTCATGTTAGACTCGATAAAATACATCTGCAATAAAATTGGTTTAACAACCACATAATTTATGAACACACCTTGCCTCTAGAGTGTCCAAGATGTGAATTACTTAAAAGTCTATATTCAGTTGTTCATTTTTCTTTAACAATAATCACAGTCTCTAAAACAGCAAAGAATACTACATAATTACTCCTTGCTCTTTCATCACGGCTTTTGTGGCACTAGTGGCAAACACTTATCGGTGTTGTTCGACCACCACCCTTACAGTCTTCTCATAACAAACTTCCAACCTGCACACGGAAGTAGGTAGTGCAGTAGATGCCTTTCCACTCTCCCACTTATATTTAAAATATTGTGTGTTTGAGATGGTAGAAGGATGAGTGGTTCTAGAAGTTACGTGGAAATTCTCGAAGCACTACAATATTTATGACATAATGCTTTTCCATTGTATTAGGTCCTGTTTGTCTTGTAAGTTAGTCTGAAACTTTTTGATTGGGTCTTTATTTATGTGTTTAATGTTATTGTCAGCCAAAAACTTCTCAGTTCTCTCTACATATTCATTTTCATTTATAATTGCTAATGTATTACCTTTATCCACATTAATGATCATGATATTTCCTCCTTTTAGTTTCAAATTTAATTGATCATGTCATAAAGATTTTCAGAAGCGTAACTTTTTTTTATCTTTATAAAGTCAATTTATAGACAGATACCACCATATATGTGCTGAATCAGTTATGCCAAACAATGTTTATGCTGCACAATGGGACTGGTGTGGCAACAACGAGACCAACCCAGTAGCAGAGTTGATCCATGCACTATATGTGTTCCTGAACCACGAAAAATAATGCCCTCTGGTGGGATACTTGCAAAAGAAGCACACTAGTGTGCAAGATTGAAGAAACTGTATCTGAGATGTGAACTACGAGTTTCTCCCAATTCTAGTTTTGGTTTTGTACACCAACCGTATTTTTAAATTTTCTTTTATCTTTGTAACTGTTTTGTTTTAACACAGCACTGACATGATCGTCTTGGTGTACCATCTATGAAGGATGGTACCTCATAATCACTTGCCTGTACTCCTGTATAATTTCTGACTTTATAATGTATGTACATTAAAGACCTATGGAAGCTGCGCACAGCACACAGAAGTAACTGGTGTACACACTTGTACATTTAAAATATGTGTGTTTCAGATTAGTTATGTAAGATCAAACATTGCATATCTTTTATTTGTTTTAACAGATTTGAAGATAATCAAAATTTGAATGAAATTGGTAATCATTGTTGACTCATTTCCATCAGTGCCTTCTGGTAGACAACCTAGACCAAGTTTCAGTCCTTGAGAGGCACAGGTTTACAAGTAACCAAAGGGAGAGCTGGGAATCTGCCAGACACTGTGTTGATTTCAAAAGAATCCAGTGGATAGTGGGAATGATTCAGCAGTTCAAGTTACTAGGCCAAGATGGGATATTTCCCTCTCTACTGCAACAAGCAGGAGAAAATTTAATTAGACTCCTGTGTAGACGGTTTAGAATTAATATAGTAATAGGAATCATTCCTAATGCTTGGAGGGCAGTCATGGTTATCTTCATTCCGAAGCCTGGGAGAAGTGATCATACCAAGGCTGAGGGTATGAGACCGACTGGTCTGTCCTGTCTTCTTAAGAAATTAGAAAAACTGGATAATTTACACTTTTGGAAAAAGTGGTTAACTGGGGTTCCCCTACATTTAAAGAAACATGCACATCCACCAAGCAAATCATGTGAAACAGCATTTCACCAACTTATTGGGAAGGTGGAAAAAGCACTACATTTGCAGAAAAGTACTTTATGCACCTTCCTGGATATTGAAGGGACTTTTAGCAATTTGACCTTCAAATCCGTGATTAAAGCTGCAGAATGGCATAGCACGAGACCACTGCATGTATGTAGATTAAGACCATGTTGATTTCAGAAAGGCAGAAGCCACCATGATGAATAAAATAATATTGATCAACATCACCAGTGTGTGTTCAAAAAGAGGGGTTTTGTCCCCATTACTGTGGAACCTAGTTGCGAATGGACTCATTAAAGAGCTAATTACTAGAGACTACTTATGCTAAGGATACCCAGACAACTTAGTCATAGTAATACTTGGCAAATTTACTACTATTGTTAGGAGAATATGTGCATTGAACAGTGTGTGAAACTGGTGAATGGAACAGGATCTGAGGGCCAGCGCCAAGAAAACTGGTGTAGTAGCATTTATGAGGAAGTGTATCCAACAATGTACTAGAATCATAAGCTTCTTGATGAAACTCTACCTGTAGAGAGGGCAGTGAAGTATCTAAGGGTAACCCTGGATGCGAAATTATCATGGACCGCTCACATAAGGAATACTTGGTCCAAGGCGGAAGATACTCTTATGAGTACTAGAAGAGCCTGTGGAAAATACTGGAGTCCAAACCCCAAGAATATGCAGTAGGTGTGTACAAATGCAGTAAGACCTGTGATGTTCAAACAAATTTCAGTCTTGCAGCTGGTCATTGTTGAATTCATTGCATGATATTTCGACTGTGCACCTGCCAGTCATCATAAGGTGAGCCATCGAAGACTGACGAAGAGTTGCTTTGTTCCACCCTGTATAGTGTAGTGCGAGTATTCCACGTATGTGTCAAAATTCAAGTTGACAGACAGACCACACTTCCCAGTGGCAGCGCCCTCACTAGTGGAACTGTGCGACTCAGCTGTCCTCTGTTACCACTCGCCTGAGCCATTTGCATATCCATAGTCTTCGATTACAACAAATTGTGGAGATTATGGGGTTCCACACACTGTCCAACTGGTAGTCGTTATTGTGGTTCATCAGATTTTCCACCAGACATATTTTCACAAATTCATTAATAATGGAGTCCAAAAAAGATGTTTCTGTGGTCAGAATCACAGTTCTATCACACTCCATTGAGTGTCCAGTGGAAATAAAGTGTTCAGTGATAGCAGACTTGCTTGGTTGCAGAAGGGGAGTGCAACATTGATTCTTAGTGCAGCGTTCTTTCACCATGCGTGCAGTCTGTCCCATGTAAGCCATACCACACTGACAAGGTATTTTGCTAACTCCACAATAGCAAGGTCTGCAATCTTAGGTGGTAGGTCACTTTCACTTGAAATTTACAAGGATTCCTGCCATTTTAAATGAAATGTTGCTCACAAAAGGAACAGAAGCTAAAGATTTTGCCAGCGTGTTCTCCTCTTGATCCACTTCCTGGTAATTTGCTGGGTGGAATATCCATTTTTTTAACTGTCGTTAGGTGGGTGAACTCTTTAGGCAAACTATGTAGATCTGAGATTGTGTGAGCTCTGTGTACAAGTGTTTTAAGCATGCCCAGAGTTTGCAATGGGTGATGACAACTTGACACTTGCAAATACAAGTCAGTATGAGTGGGCATAAGACAAACAGAATGCCCCTGAGAGCCATCATTCTTTCATCTAACCAAGACATCAAGACATCCAAGAAAGGCAGACAATCATCTTTCTTTATTTCCCTAACAGGCTGAATGATGTTATGAATGGAGTTGAGATGGTGGTGAAACTCCCTTAATTTATATTCTCCTTGAGGCCATACTATGAAAGTATTGTCTACACACCTTCAAAATACACGTTGTTTAACGGCAGCTGATTCAAGCGGTCTCTCCTCGGAATCTCCCATAAAAAGTTGGCCACCAAGGGAGACATAGGGCTGCACATGGCGACGCCATCAGTTTGTTCAAAATATTCTTGTTTAAGCATAAAATAGGTTTAGGATAGAGTATGCTAAAAAAAAAGAACAGTGATGTCCACCTGGAACTTTTTACCAATTAGTGAAGGCTCACAAAGGTGACGAACCATGATAGTGGCAACCAGTTGGACACTACATTGAACCCTATCACCCCCACCATTTGTTCTAATCGAAGATGACAGAGTAGGCTAGTGGCCTTGATGACTGGTAACACAGAGGACAACTTAGTTCTATGGTTTGACCAGCGAGAGTGCTGCTGTGACAAAGTGAGGTCCGTCTGTCAACTTGCATTTTGATACATGCACGAAATACTTCCACCACGCTCTGTAGGGCAGCATGGAGCAAGTCTTCTCAGTCTTTGATGGTTCACCTGAAGATAACTGGCAGGTACCCAGTCGAAATACCATGCAATGAAGTCAGTGATGACAGGCTTCAAGCCCAAATTTATCTGAACATTCAGTTCGCCTGGAAAATTTTAAAATTCACATAAGATCTGTGATAATTTATGGCAGTGCACTAAGGTGAAACAAAGTAAAACAGAAGATGGTTGCTAAAAAGCATGGGTAGGGGCAGAGATTGGTCTATTTAGTCATAACTGGCAGGATTAGCTGCACACCTACTACTGGAATGGGGACCATGCTGGGTGTGCCTCTGTTACACCAGTGGCTGAAAATGGAGGCAGTAGTAGGAGCATACAGGCTAAAAACTGGAAATAACCAGATATCTTTAGGGTATCCAGAACCCCGCACCAAAACACTGATGTGGCAAATATAGGAATGATAGGGGAAAAGCTGGCTTACTATACAGTAGCTTCCAGCTGCGTCAATAAATCTTTCATCATAACAATTGAAAGTAGGAAGCAGTGGAAGAACAAATCATGATACTGTGCAGGAGACATAATGTGGATTACTGACATGTCAAAAATCTTAGTTTTACATTTATTCAGATAGCTAAGCAGCTCTGAAATCTCTATCAGCCCCTGCAACAAGACCAAATGTTGCAGAATGCCACAAAGCCCTTGTGAGGCTAGGGGAAAGCAACAAGATAAACCTGCTGTAGGTCACTGGTCACTCAGGAATCAGCGGCTTATAGGTTGGACAGGACAGATGTGCTGACTCATTTATTTGACTATAACATGTCCTAACAATCAGTAATGCATTGATTAAATCAGTACTAGAAAACTGGTTCAGTAGGCAGCATTTAGAATAGTGAACTATCATGCAAAAACAAAAAAAAAGGAGACCCTAGGTTTTGTCTGTATGGTGAGGGTGATGAAAGTGCATCATATCTAATCTTAGTGCAGACTGTAGGAGATGAAAAGACACAGAATATATGGATTATCAAGTCCGGAAGAAGTTGTGTCTAATAAAGGACCTCCTACTACTCTTTAATGTTACTGGTTGGCTTTACTACTATCATAGGAAGTGAAACCTCACAATAAATCTATTTCAGTGTGAGCAATAGTGAACTGGGGCCACTGTTGCTTTTATATCCCTGTTCAGATCAAGACAAATTCAATAATAAACTGCAGTAAAAATATTAGACTAATAATCAGTTGCCACTTCTCACCATTTCAGTGTTTCATAAATAGTACGTTATTGTGTAGATGTCCACCCCCGGTAGCTGAGTGGTCAGCGTGATGGCTTGTCAGTCCACTGGGCCCGGGTTCGATTCCTGGCTGGGTCGGAGAATTTTCTCCACCCAGGGACTGGGTGTTGTGTTGTCCTCATCATCATCCTATCATCTTCAACGACTGCAGCTCACCGATCACCGAAGTGGTGTCAAATTGAAAGACCGGCACACGGCGAACGGTCTGCCTGACGGGGGGGGGGGGGGGGGGGGGGGGGGGGGGGCCTAGCCATATGGTTAAATTAAAAAATGGTGTAGATGTTTGCTGTATGTTGTAATATAAATTTAAATGGACATTTTGCACATCATTACCTTCCAGTGTTCTTTTTGTGTTGCAGTTAACAGATAAAGCAGCTTTCCTTATGCGAGAGTATGTAAAATATAGTCTGTATGATCGGATAAGCACAAGACCCTTCCTCACAGCTATTGAGAAGAAATGGATTGCATTTCAACTTCTTTATGCTCTTCATCAGTGCCACAAAGTTGGAGTAAGTATTGCATGTGAAGCATTGCCATATTTGATGACATACGGATTACATTGCCAAACAGTTATCCTGAAATGCTTGAATATTACATATAAATGTGATTCTCATATTGACTGCCTGTGTTCTGATTACATTACTGATATGATTGTGCATAGGTACTACGCCATTATTGATCTTCACAATTGTATCATCATTAAAAGCTATGGAACATAATTTACCATGCTGTTAACTCTACAAAAGATTGCATAGTATAAGAAATGATTAGGGCATCCTGCTACTTGTAACTGTGGAAAATCTAACAAATATAACAGCTGCAGTATTCTTTTTTGGAACACTTGTAGGCCACAATTGGAGAGTGTGAAATGTTTCTCTGAGAAGCTTTTTCTTTTGCTTGACAATGTACTTGACTGCAGGTAACTCAAATAGAATGAAACAGCATTTTCAGAGTGGGGAATAGTCACTACAGATGTACCAACTGTTCTTGTTATCATACGATCTTCAGTCATATGTCCAAGGTACTGAAAAAGGAAGTACTACAGAGTGTCCCACATAAAGCTGGTATGCCTCACACCTGAGAGTCAAGTAACAATGAACTAACTAACAAAGAATTGATAATAGTAATGTTAAAAACCATGTAGTTACCTGTTTATAAGAGATGCTGGAAGTGGGGAATAGTCACTACAGATGTACCAACTGTTCTTGTTATCATACGATCTTCAGTCATATGTCCAAGGTACTGAAAAAGGAAGTACTACAGAGTGTCCCACATAAAGCTGGTATGCCTCACATCTGAGAGTCAAGTAACAATGAACTAACTAACAAAGAATTGATAATAGTAGTGTTAAAAACCATGTAGTTACCTGTTCATAAGAGATGCTGGAAGTAGTAGTCATGGGTATCCAGGCAAAGCTGACTTCGTGTGATGATGTTTACCAGCAACATGCTGTAATTCTGCAGGCACAGTGTTGTTAATTTCTCTGGTAATTTTCTGTTTAAGATCATCTATTTGTGAGGATTTTCAGCATACACTTTGCTTTTTAATGTGCACCATACTTAAAAAGTCTGAGGACCTTGGGGGCCAGAGGCCTCTACTGCCAAGTCTGTCTTCAGGGGGCCCATTGGTGATGTGGTCCACACTTCGGTTGAATGTGTGAATGGTTGTTCCATCATATCTGTCACTGTTTAAGGTGTGATTGAAAAATGTGGGGCCAATAATGCACTTGCCGAGCAACACACACCAAACACATACCTTCTCTTAATGCCGAGGTTCTTCATGCAGAATATTTGGGTTGCCCTGTGACCAGTATCTGTGATTCAGGAAGTTTACATAACTTGACAAATGAAACCAGACCTCATCTGAAATGAAGTAAAGCAAGGGGTCCAGGTAACCATTAGCAATTGATGTTAACGGCCAGTTACAATAACGAACTTCTTTTTTTCCTGGTTCTCAAATTTAACTCTTGCACGACACTCACACAATGTATGAGGTACAGCAATCTGCTGTGATAACCTCCTTACCGACTTGTGGGGAATTTCCATGTGAATTCTGTCTATAGTTTCAGGGGACCTCATGGTTGTCTGTTCCTCTGCACATTCTGTACAGATTGTACAGCCCTCCAGATCTTGAATAGTGCTGGTTGTGGTGAGATTCCTACCAGGATACTTTGCTTGAAACATTTTGTTATATTCCTTGATAGAGCCTGCCCTTATGTAACACTCCACAGTATCAGTTCGGTATTCTAGTGCAAACTGCCCCACTGCTGTAGCAACTCACTATGAGCTTCTCACAGCAACTGATGCATTAAACTTTCTGGTAAAATGCAGTATAGCCAACTTTCAAGACAGCATTGCCATTTCACAAGCAGTTCGATTAGAGATGATTAACTGATATGTGATGCGTACTGGTTTTATGTAGGGCACCCTTTGTTAATGTGACTACTTGTTAGACCGTCAGCGAGAGCGCGCTGCAAGTTCCTGCTACTAATAAGGTGAGTACACTGTTCGCTTGTTACATATTTTTACGAGCTACAAACAGGAGTGACTTATTTTCAGTTATCTGTGTAGTTACTAGTTTATTTTTGTAATTTCTTGCATGTTCGAGTGCTTACTAGGCACAACCTTTTATTTCAATAACAATGTAGTGTACAGCACCGCCGTTGTTATCAACCGTTGTATCGATCCTAGTATTGTACAGGCTTTTGTTCGTGTGGTTAGAACAGCTCAGTGTCGGTTAGACCGTCAGCGAGAGTGCACCACGTGCTCCTGCTACTAATAAGGCGAGTACACCATTCGCTTATTGCATATTTTTACGAGCTTCAAACAAGAGCTACTTATTTTCAGTTATCTGTGTAGTTACTAGATTATTTTTGTAACTTCTTGCGTGTTCGAGTGCTTACAATAACGGTGTAGTGTACAGTACCGCCGTTGCTATCGACCCTCGTATCGTACAGGCTTTTGTTTGTTTGGTTAGAACAGCTCAGTGTCGGTTAGACCATCAGTGAGAGAGCACTTTGATTTCCCACTGCTAATAAGACAAGTACACTGTTCGTTTGTTATACGAGGGTCGGTCAAAAAGTAATGCCTCCCATTTTTTTTCTACTTAAAGAAATTAAGTTAAGTGAAAAATTTGAATTTGGCGCCATTCCTCAAACCTTCTTCTGCAATCCACTGCAGTAGTAACTTTCTGTGTCAACAGGTGGCAGCACAGCAGAAGTTTGTAAGATAGCCGACATCGATGTTCGTTTGAGACAGCGTTGTGTGATTGAATTCTTGAATGCAGAAGGTGAAACGCCCATACGCATTCATGAAAGACTGAAGAAGGTGTATGGTGTTGTGACAGTGGATGTCAGCACTGTTAGACGATGGGTTCGTCGTTGTAAGGAAGCTGAAGGGCAAACACCGTTGACTGACGAAAAGCGGAGCGGCAGGCCGGTGAGTGCAGTGACTCCACACAACATTCAGCAAGTTGATGACATCATTCGTGGTGACCGTCAGGTGACTGCAGATGAAGTGTGTCGCATTATTTCTCTTAGTAAAGGCAGTGTGATCACGATTATTAAACAATTGGGGTACTCAAAAGTTTGTGCACGGTGGGTTCCAAGAATGTTAACCGATCAGAATAAAGAGGCAAGGAAAACAATAGCCTCCCAACACTTGCAGCGCTTCCGTTTGGAGGGAGATGAGTTTCTGAAAAAAATTATGACCGGGGACGAAACATGGGTGCATTTTTTTGAACCCGAATCAAAGAGGCAGTCAATGGAGTGGCGTCACACAAGCTCGCCGAGGAAGAAAAAATTCAAAACTGTGCGATCGGAAGGGAAAGTTATGGCAACAGTTTTCTGGGATACAGAGGGTGTGATTCTGGTTGATTTTTTGGAGCAGGGATGCACAATAAATTCTGTTCAATACGTCACAACCCTCAACAAACTTAAAGCACGTCTTCAGCGAGTTCGCCCAACAAAATCAATGGCAGATGTTCTTCTTTTGCATGACAATGCAAGACCACACACCAGTCGTCACACCTCTGACAAGATTGTCAAAATTGGATGGGAAGTTTTGCCTCATCCCCCATACATCCCTGACCTGGCACCATCAGACTTCCATCTGTTCGGGCCACTAAAAGAAGCTCATCGTGGGATTCATTTTGAAGATGAGGAGGCCGTCAAAACATCCGTGCGTCAATGGCTTAGGAAGCAGAGCTGTGATTTTTACCGTGCTGGGATACATGCCCTTGTTCAAAGATGGACCAAAACTGTAGAGATGGGCGGAGATTACATTGAAAAATGACAAAATGATCCTCAATGTTGTGGTTTTCAACCTATGTAATTGCATTTAAATTTCCTGACAATTAAACGTAGAAAAAAAAATAGGAGGCATTACTTTTTGACTGACCCTCGTATATTTTTACGAGCTTCAAGTTGGCGACCCTTCGCTCACAGCTCCAGGCTGCGTTGGCGTCCGTCGCACAACTGTAGGCTGCTGCCAAGGGGCGTCACTGTGGGGGATCGAACGCGGGGATGCGTGGGATGTTGAGTACGTCCGACGTGTCCTCCGATCTGTCCACTGCTGTGACCGCCTCGGGTACTGCCTGCACTGAGATTGACCCTTCATCCATGGTCGAGTGGGAGATCATTCCAAAGTCTGGCAGGCAGCGAAAAACATTCTGAGGGGCCAATCGTAGGGCCTCCCCGGTTTGTTTGATGAACAGGTTTCGGGCGGCTGATGCTGTGTCTGAGCCGGATGCAGTTGTCCACCCTGTCCCAGGGGAAGCTTCTCAGCCCACAAAGTCTGGGCATTCACAGAGGGTGGGTTTGCTGACAGTTGGGAGCTCCAACATTAGGCGCGCAATAGGAACAAGGCTGCCAAGGAGGGGAACGAAGCCAGTGTGCACTCCGTTTGCATTCTGGGGGGAGTCATTCCAGATGTGGAAAGGGTGCTTGCTTCTGGATGCCATGAAGAGTACAGGGTGCAGCCAACTGTGGGTGGTGGCTCATGTCGGTACCAACGATGCGTGTCGCTTTGGATCGGGCCAGATTCTGTCTGGTTTCGGGTGGCTAGCGGAAATGGTAAAGACTGCCAGTCTTGCTTCCGAGATTAAGACGGAGCTCACCATCTGCAGCATCGGCGATAGAACAGACTGTGGTCCTTTGCTGCAGAGCTGAGTGGAGCGTCTGAATCAGAGGCTCAGGCAGTTCTATAACCGTGTAGGCTGCAGATTCCTTGACTTGCACCATCGGGTGGTGGTTTTTCAGGTTCCGCTTAATAGGTGAGGAGGCCACTACCAGTGGCAAGACGCAATCAATACCTTCACTGCGTGATAACAATGGTAAAGTCACTGATGACAGTGCCACTAGAGCAGTTATTAAACACGGTTTTCCGAAACTCCTTCACCAAGGAAGACGAAGCAAATATTCCTGAATTCCAATCAAGAACAACTGCCAAGATGAGAAATATAGAAGTAGAAATCCACAGTGTAACAAAGCAGCTTAAATCACTTAATAAAGGCAAGGCCTCCGGTCCAGATTGTATACCAGTCTGGTTCCTCTCAGAGTATGCTGATAAAATACCTCCATATTTAGCTATTATATACAACAACTCGCTCACAGAAAGATCTGTACCTAAAGACTGAAAAATTCCTCAAGTCACACCAATACCCTGAAAGGGAAGTAGGAGTAATCCGCTGAATTACAGGCCTATATCACTAATGTCGATTTGCAGTAGGGTTTTGGAACATGTATTGTATTCGAACATTATGAAGTACCTAGAAAAAAACGATTTATTGACACATAGTCAGCATGGTTTCAGAAAATATCATTCTTGTGAAACACAACTAGCTCTTTAGATTTATGAAGTAATAAGTGATGTTTACAGGGGATGTCAAATTGATTCCATATTTTTAGATTTCCAGATGGGTTTCGACACCTTTCATCACAAGCGCCTTCTAACCAAACTGCATGCCTACAGAGTCCCACCTCAGATGTGTGACTGTATTTGTGATTTCCTGTCAGAAAGGTCACAGTTTGTAGTAATAGACGGAAAGTCATCGAGTAAAACAGAAGTAATATTTGGCGTTCCCCAAGGATGTGTCATAGGCCCTCTATTGTTCCTGATCTATATTAACACCATGGAAGGCAAGCTGAGTAGCCCTATTAGATTGTTTGCAGATGATGCTGTCATTTGCCATCTTGCAAAGTCATCAGATAATCAGAACAACTTGCAAAATGATTTAGATAAGATATCTGTATGGTGCGAAAAGTGGCAATTGACCCTGAATAAAGAAAAGTGTGAACTTATTCACATGAGTACTAAAAGAAATCAGCTAAATTTCATTTACTCGATAAGTCACACAAATCTGAAGGCTGTAAATTCAGCAAAATACTTAGGGATTGCAATTACAAATAACCTAAATTGGAACGATCACATAGATAATATTGTGGGTAGAGCAAACCAAAGACTGTGATTTATTGGCAGAACACTTAGAAGGTGCAACAGGTCTACTAAAGAGACTGCTTACACCACACTTGTGTGCCCTATTCTGAAGTATTGCTGTGCGGTGTGGGATCCGTATCAGGTGGGACTGACAGATGACATTGAAAAAGTACAAGGATGGCAGCTCATTTTGTATTATTGTGAAATAAGGGAGATAGTGTCACAAACGTGATATGTGAATTGGAGTGGCAATCATGAAAACAAAGGCGTTTTTCATTGCGACGGGATCTTCTCATGAAATTTCAATCACCAGTTTCCTCCTCCAATTGCGAAAATGTTCTGTTGGCACCCACCTACATAGGGAGTAATGATCATCACGATAAAATACGAGAAATCAGGGTTCGCACAGAAAAATTTAAGTGCTCGTTTCTCCTGCGTGCCTTTCGAGAGTGGAACAATAGAGAGACAGCTTGAAGGTGGTTCATTGAATCCTCTGCCAGGCACTTTATTGTGAATAGCAGAGTAATCACTTCGATGTAGATGTAGTTACACTTTGGAGTGTTTGTATCATATGATGTGCAGTGATTCAGATTCTGAATTTGCTTTCATTTGGACAGGGATTAAATGTATTTGAACTTAGGCATTCCATGCTTTCAGTTATGGTAATTGCTAGCATGTTTCTTTCAATAAGGCCAGTGTCAGTTGGTCACAGCCAGTGTGCTCCCTGCCGCCGTTGGATAAGCAGCTGCAGCAGCAAGTCGTATACTCCTAGCTCACTCATTTGTTACATAGTTTAATTCTTAATTTCTTTGCGTGTTTTTGGTATTTGCATTGTTTAATTCATAAATTTCGGGTGTATTACAGTATTTGAGAGTTGTAGCATTGCGTTTTAGTACCTGAATAGTGTAAAATCGCGTAGTCTCCTTCCGCCGCCGAGCAGTGTGTCAGCATTACTGCATTTACTAGGCAATCTTGTATTTTAATAACTGTTTAAATTTTGTGTCGATTTGTTTGCGCTCTCTGTAGATTAGTTCAGACGTTCTTTGCACAACAGTTTTTAGCATGGATAGGGACTGCAACTGCTGTGTTCGGATGCAGGCTGAGTTGGCATCCCTTCGCTCCCAGCTTCAGGCGGTGTTGGCTTCGGTCACACAGCTTGAGGCTGTTGCCAATGGGCATCACTGTGGGGTTCCGGATGGGGGTTTGTCGGGGACGGCCAGCTCGTCCCACGCATCCCCCGATCGGACTACGACTGTGGTTGCCCGGGATACTGCCTACATTGAGGCTGATCCCTCACCTGTGGTAGAGTGGGAGGTCGTCTCAAGGTGTGGCAGGGGGCGAAATACATTCCGGAGGGCTGAACGGAAGGCCTCTCCAGTTTGTCTGACGAACCAGTTTCAGGCTCTGTCTCAGGCTGATACTGATCTTCGGCCTGACATGGCTGTTTGTCCTGTTCCAGAGGTTGCCCCTCAGTCTGCAAGATCCGGGCAGTCACAGAGAGTGGGCTTACTGGTAGTTGGGAGCTCCAACGTCAGGTGCGTAATGGGGTCCCTTAGGGATATGGCAGCAAGAGAGGGGAAGAAAACCAATGTGCACTCCGTGTACATACCAGGGGAGTCATTCCAGATGTGGAAAGGGTCCTTCCGGATGCCATGAAGGGTACAGGGTGCACCCATCTGCAGGTGGTCGCTCATGTCGGCACCAATGATGTGTGTCGCTATGGATCCGAGGAAATCCTCTCTGGCTTCCGGCGGCTATCTGGTTTGGTGAAGACTGCCAGTCTCGCTAGCGGGATGAAAGCAGAGCTCACCATCTGCAGCATCGTCGACAGGACTGACTGCGGACCTTTGGTACAGAGCCGAGTGGAGGGTCTGAATCAGAGGCTGAGACGGTGCGACTGTGTGGGCTGCAGATTCCTCGTCTTGCGCCATAGGGTCGTGGGGTTTCGGGTTCCACTGGATAGGTAAGGAGTCCACTACACGCAACAAGCGGCTACACAGGTAGCAGGGGTTGTGTGGCGTGGGCTGGGCGGTTTTTTAGGTTAGATGGCCTTGGGCAAGTACAGAAAGGGCAACAGCCTCAACGGGTGCGGGGCAAAGTCAGGACATGCGGGGACCAAGCAGCAATCGGTATTGTAATTGTAAACTGTTGAAGCTGCGTTGGCAAAGTACCGGAACTTCAAGCGCTGATAGAAAGTACGGAAGCTGAAATCGTTATAGGTACAGAAAGCTGGCTGAAGCCAGAGATAAATTCTGCCAAAATTTTTACAAAGGTACAGACGGTGTTTAGAAAGGATAGATTGCATGCAACCGGTGGTGGAGTGTTTGTCGCTGTTAGTAGTAGTTTATCCTGTAGTGAAGTAGAAGTGGATAATTCCTGTGAATTATTATGGGTGGAGGTTACACTCAACAACCAAGCTAGGTTAATAATTGGCTCCTTTTACCGACCTCCCGACTCAGCAGCATTAGTGGCAGAACAACTGAGAGAAAATTTGGAATGCATTTCACATAAATTTTCTCAGCATGTTATAGTCTTAGTTGGAGATTTCAATTTACCAGATATAGACTGGGACACTCAGATGTTTAGGACGGGTGGTAGGGACAGGGCATCGAGTGACATTATACTGAGTGCACTATCCGAAAATTACCTCGAGCAATTAAACAGAGAACCGACTCGTGGAGATAACATCTTGGACCTACTGATAACATCTTGGACCTACTGATAATAAACAGACCCAAACTTTTCGACTCTGTATGTGCAGAACAGGGAATCAGTGATCATAAGGCCGTTGCAGCATCCCTGAATATGGAAGTTAATAGGAATATAAAAAAAAGGTCCCTTTTTTATATTCTGTTTAGGTTTATCTGTTTAGCAAGAGTAATAGAAGGCAGATTTCAGACTGCCTAACAGATCAAAATGAAAATTTCTGTTCCGACACTGACAATGTTGAGTGTTTATGGAAAAAGTTCAAGGCAATCGTAAAATGCGTTTTAGACAGGTACGTGCCGAGTAAAACTGTGAGGGACAGGAAAAACCCACTGTGGTACAACAACAAAGTTAGAAAACTACTGCGAAAGCAAAGAGAGCTTCACTCCAAGTTTAAATGCTGCCAAAACCTCTCAGACAAACAGAAGCTAAACGATGTCAAAGTTAGTGTAAGGAGGGCTATGCGTGAAGCGTTCAGTGAATTCGAAAGTAAAATTCTATGTACCGACTTGACAGAAAATCCTCGGAAGTTCTGGTCTTACGTTAAATCAGTAAGTGGCTCGAAACAGCATATCCAGACACTCCGGGATGATGATGGCATTGAAACAGAGGATGACACGCTTAAAGCTGAAATACTAAACACCTTTTTCCAAAGCTGTTTCACAGAGGAAGACTGCACTGCAGTTCCTTCTCTAAATCCTCGCACAAACGAAAAAATGGCTGACATCGAAATAAGTGTCCAAGGAATAGAAAAGCAACTGGAATCACTCAACAGAGGGAAGTCCACTGGACCTGACGGGATACCAATTCGATTCTACACAGAGTACGTGAAAGAACTTGCCCCCCTTCTAACAGCCGTGTACCGCAAGTCTCTAGCGGAACGGAAGGCTCCAAATGATTGGAAAAGAGCACAGGTAGTCCCAGTCTTCAAGAAGGGTCATCGAGCAGATGCGCAAAACTATAGACCTATATCTCTTACGTCGATCTGTTGTAGAATTTTAGAACATGTTTTTTGCTCGAGTATCATGCCGTTTTTGGAAACCCAGAATCTACTATGTAGGAATCAACATGGATTCCGGAAACAGCGATCGTGTGAGACCCAACTCACTTTATTTGTTCATGAGACCCAGAAAATATTAGATACAGGCTCCCAGGTAGATGCTATTTTTCTTGACTTCTGGAAGGCGCTCGATACAGTTCTGCACTGTCGCCTGATAAACAAAGTAAGAGCCTACGGAATATCAGACCAGCTGTGTGGCTGGGTTGAAGAGTTTTTAGCAAACAGAACACAGCATGTTGTTATCAATGGAGAGACGTCTATAGACGTTAAAGTAACCTCTGGCGTGCCACAGGGGAGTGTTATGGGACCATTGCTTTTCACAATGTATATAAATGACCTAGTAGATAGTGTCGGAAGTTCCATGCGGCTTTTCGCGGATGATGCTGTAGTATACAGAGAAGTTGCAGCATTAGAAAATTGTAGCGAAATACAGGAAGATCTGCAGCGGATAGGCACTTGGTGCAGGGAGTGGCAACTGACCCTTAACATAGACAAATGTAATGTTTTGCGAATACATAGAAAGAAGGATCCTTTATTGTATGATTATATGATAGCGGAACAAACACTGGTAGCAGTTACTTCTGTAAAATATCTGGGAGTATGCGTGCGGAATGATTTGAAGTGGAATGATCATATAAAATTAATTGTTGGTAAGGTAGTTACCAGGTTGAGATTCATTGGGAGAGTCCTTAGAAAATGTAGTCCATCAACAAAGGAGGTGGCTTACGAAACACTCGTTCGACCTATACTTGAGTATTGCTCATCAGTGTGGGATCCGTACCAGATCGGGTTGACGGAGGAGATAGAGAAGATCCAAAGAAGAACGGCGCGTTTCATCACAGGGTTATTTGGTAACCATGATAGCGTTATGGAGATGTTTAACAAACTCAAGTGACAGACTCTGCAAGAGAGGCGCTCTGCATCGCGGTGTAGCTTGCTCGCCAGGTTTCGAGAGGGTGCGTTTCTGGATGAGGTATCGAATATATTGCTTCCCCCTACTTATACCTCCCGAGGAGATCACGAATGTAAAATTAGAGAGATTAGAGCGCGCACGGAGGCTTTCAGACAGTCGTTCTTCCCGCGAACCATACGCGACTGGAACAGGTAAGGGAGGTAATGACAGTGGCACGTAAAGTGCCCTCCGCCACACACCGTTGGGTGGCTTGCGGAGTATAAATGTAGATGTAGATGAAGATGTAGCCATTGTGCTTCCCTAACTTTATCCAGCTGAGCATACCATGTGAGGTGGCTCATTAATGAAGACTCTTGACTCACATTTGGGAGGATCGAAGTCCAAACCCTCAACCATTCATCCGGATTAAGGTGTTTTATTCTTTCCCTAATTTGTTTAACACAAATGCTGGGGTGGTTCCTTTGAAAAAGTCATGACCAATTTACTTATATCTTTTTCTTCATGGTGGATATCAAAGCTGAATATTTACTGAATGAATTCAGAATTTTTTTTTCTTAAGTTGTGATTTATTTAATCTTTCATTCTTTTCACAACTGGCTTCAGCTTATGTTTGGAGAAGAACACTATGTTACAAGTACAAAATGAGAACACAATGGTATGATGGTAAATTAGCAGAAAAATAGTTTACTTTTAAATTTACCAAATTTCTAAATTGGCAGCATCTTCACAATCTGTTTCTCCATTTATATCGGTTTACAAAATGCAACTGTGCTTTATGTATTGACAGTTTTGACATTTGGTTTGTTTACATAAGGCAGGAAATGTGCAAAGATATAATTTATTTATATTGGCCAAGATAAATAATAAATAAATAACTTAATTATATCTTATCTTGATGAAGTAGTCAACATCATTATCTTCAGCAATATACTCTGCAACTAGAAGCTATAGTTGGCCCTTGGCCTCAATTTGGTGGCTGTCACCTACATGCTGGATACTTTGCTCTTGGTTGCACTCATATAGAATTGCAGAAAATTTGGTAGATGAAGTGGTTGCTTTGAGAGATGGTTCCATCTCTGACAGGGTGGGAGATATCTGGGCTTGGGCTGGAGTAAGTGGTAACAGGCATATTTATGGGACAAGTTTTCCATGGGAATATTACCCGCAGGACAGATATTTGGGAACATAAATGTTGTAGGGACAGACAAGAAATTTCATAAGTAAGAACAGGGTTAGTTGGGAGGATATTCCTCATTTAAGGGCATGGTGAGAGGTATTTGCAGCCTTGAGAGGGAATGTGATTCATTTGCTGCTCTGCTGTCTGGAAGCTTGATTACTACATTTAGCCTTTGGGCATGTGCTGTTACCACACAAGAAAGCACCTGCTATGTCTGTAGGTTCAGTATTTTTCTGTCTTTGTCACTCTGTGTTTGTTCTTTCTCCAGCCACAAAAGTTCCAGTCAGTCTCGTAATATGTTATGAGTCGTCCAAAAAGCTCCAATATTTAATAAATATTGCTCGTATGAGCATTTCAATAAAATATGTGAAAATCAAATGGGCAACTGGTCTTGATGCTGGAATTTGGTAGCAAATGACATAGCTTGAGTTTTGAGATTGTTTCATTGTCTTTGAGGTCATTAAAGGGGGTTACTGCCTCCGTTGGCTACATGTGAGGGAAAGAACCAGTCTGGTCTTGTAGAGAGAATCATTGATCAAAGTTTTGAGCATTGCAGCATGTTACTCAGCTCCATCTGTTGTAGAGCATGTGAGAGTTCTATTTTGTGTATTGCAGTTTAATACTATTTTTGTTGCTAATTTCAATTCCAGGTCTGCCATGGAGACATAAAATTAGAGAACATAATGATAACCTCATGGAACTGGGTACTCCTTGTTGACTTTGCATCTTTCAAACCAACATATCTTCCAGAGGATAATCCGGCTGACTTTTCTTACTTTTTTGATACTTCAAGAAGAAGAACATGTTACATTGCCCCAGAAAGGTATGTCTAAGAAATCTCTCAATGCTCATTTTTTGAATACTGATATTAAGTGAGCTGTTTTTTTTTGATGAAAATGCTGTTATCATTGGAGTGTGTGAATGTACAGTTCTATGTATTCAGGTTATTTATACTTCAGTGCTTGTTCAAAGTAAAGCACATTTCTTCAATATTTTGCAACTCGAGAACAGTTATTACAATCACCAGTGAATAATGAGACATCTTGTTTCATATGTGATTTAGTTTACATCCCATAGATAGATTTTGTCCTTCTTCTGTCAGGTTCTTATTCCTTCGCAGCCAAAAAAAAAAAAAAAGAAGAAGAAGATAAACACACACGCACACACACACACACACACACACACACACACACACACACACACACACAGAGAGAGAGAGAGAGAGAGAGAGAGAGAGAGAGAGAGAGCTGGGGATGGGGGGTGGAAGGAAGTGGAAGCAAAGCAAGGGGATTGCGGTGTGGTAGAAAAACCTTGAGGGGCTGGTTGAAGGCAATGGCAGTTTTCTACACAGAAAGAGAGGAGTTGGGGAGAAAAAAAGGCAGCCATCTGATAAAACCATAAATACATACAAACAAGATGATTTATGCATTAAATTATGGAGACTTTGACCATAAAAGTGGGAGAGATGGAATGGAAATAGAAACAAGAGAGAAAGAAGAAAGATGTAGGACAGAAGAGTGAGAAATCAGTAAAAAATGAATAGAATAGGCATGTCCACTCAACACATACACCGTGTGATTAAAAGTATCTGAACACCCCCAAAAACATATGTTTTTCTTGTTAGGTACATTGTGCTGCCACCTACGGCTAGGTACTACATATCAAAGACCTCAGTAGTCATTAGACATCATGAGAGAATTGAATGGGGCACTCCGCGGAACTCACGGACTTTGAATGTGCTCAGGTGACTGGGTGTCACTTATGTCATACATCTGTATGCGGGTTTTTCACACTTCTAAACATCCCTAGGTCCACTGTTTCTGATGTGATAGTGAAGTGGACATGTACAGCACAAAAGCGTACAGGCTGACCTTGTCTGTTGACTGACAGAGACCGCCAACAGTTGAAGAGGGCCGTAATGTGTAACAGGCAGACATCTATCCAGGCCATCACACAGGAATCCCAAACTGCATAAGGGTCCACTTCAAGTTCTATGACAGTTAGGCAGGAGGTGAGGGAACTTGGATTTCATGGTAGAGCAGCTGCTCTTAAGCCACACATCATACCGGTTAATGCCAAACGACACCTCACTTGGTGTAAGGATCATAAACATTGGACGACTGAACAGTGGAAAAATATTATGTGGAGTGATGAATCACGGTACACAATGTGGCTGTCCGATGGCAGGGTGTTGGTATGGTGAATGCCTGGTGAACATCACCTACCCGTGTGTGTAGTGCCAACAGTAAAATTCGGAGGCGGTGTTATTGTGTGGTCATGTTGTTCATGGAGGGGGCTTGCACCTCTTGTTGATTTGTGGGCGCTGTCACAGCACTGGCCTAAATTGATGTTTTAAGCACCTCCTTGCTTCCCACTGTTGAAGAGCAATTTGGGGATAGCGATTGCATCTTTCAACATGATCAAGCACCTATTCATAAAGCACAGCCTGTGGCGGAGTGGTTACATGACAATAACATCCCTGTAATGGACTTGCCTGCACAGAGGCCTGACCTGAACCCTATAGAACACCTTTGGGATGTTTTGGAATGCCAGCTTCGTGCCAGGCCACACTGACCAACATAGATACCACTCCTCAGTGCAGCACTCCGTGAAGAATGGGCTGCCATTCCCCAAGAATTTCCAGCACCTGATTGAATGTATGCCTGCGAAAGTGGAAGCTGTCATCAAGGCCAACACCATATTGAATTCCAGCATTACCAATGGAGGGCGCCACAAACTTATAAGTCATTTTTAGCCAGATGTCTGGATACTTTTGATCAAATAGTGTAGTTGAGGCTTTGAGTGACAGGAAGCCACATAAACAAGACTGAACTTTTAGCTAAATTTTTGGACAGTATGCTTTCACAGAGGTAAGAAACTAATTAAACACACATATGCATCTTCATTATGTGGGACTGTGGTGGGGTTAGATGGGTGAAGGGAGGGTACAGTTTGGCCTGTGGGTGGGCGAGGCAATAAGAGAGTGGGGTAGGAGTTAGGCACCAATGAGCTCAACCAGGTGCTGGAAGGGGAAGCTGTTTGCAGTTAATGATGAACTGGATGATGTAGGGTAAGGGAGGTGAGGATAAGAGATTAGAATAGAGAAAGAAGAGGACAATAGGAATATATTTGGTCATGTATATAAGGAACGAGACTGTGGGTCATCAGGGAAAGATAGTGTTCAATGGCAACAAGTTTGTGGGCATGGAGTATATTAATGTAAGGGAGATAGCATCAACAGTGACAAGCAGGGAGTAACGAGTTGCAGCCACTTTCCTGGTAAAGGAAATTAGCCAATGGAAAATGGGTTGGAGACGTTCATCAACTGAGGCAGAGAATCTTTCTGTAGGAGCACAGCAGTTGGCTATGACGGGACATTGAGGGTGATTAGGTTTGTATATTTAAGAAAATCTGTAGGAGGTGGGTTTTGTCGAGGAGAGGAAGGAGGTGGGTTTGGGCAAAAGTTTCTACTATTGGCATTGTGATTTTAGTTGGGATTGGAGGTAGTAATGGGCTGGGATGGGACTGGATCATTCTGGTTACGTTTATAGGTGGTAGAGTCAGACAACTGATGGAGACCATCTTGGCAGGTAATCAGAACAATTCATCACCACAGTAGTGGAGAATTCATTTGCAGGGAGAATGATCTATTCATAGTCTTCTTTAAAATCACAGGTAGCTGCTCTTGCCTTTTTTTAGATGCTTGTATTATTGGGAAGTGACCCAGGAAAGGTAGGTGAGACAAGATTGGAGGTGAGGAATTCCTGGAAGGTAACTGGGGAGGGAAGGTGTGGGGTCACAATGGGGCAGAAGTGTGAACTAGGAAAGGCATAATTATATGCTTGATTTCGGACTATTTGGTCATAGCAGTAGGTAGTAAGTTAGTGTTTTTGCTGTAATGTATAGGTGAAGGAGAATAGACACCATGACCAATCCACAATTATTGAAACTGGATTCAGTGCTGAAGATGAGATTATTTAGGAAGGGCTGAAACTTCTGTGAGGCTCAGTTTGTTAGTGGAGAGGTTAATAATACCAGGAGGTTGCTTTGGGGGTAGCTATCTCTTAGGATATTCAGAGGCAGGAGTGGGAAGACAGTATACTGTGTAGCTTTTTTAAGTTGTGGTTTGATTGCTGTTCCAATTGACAGACAGAGTTGACCATCCAGTGGCTGTGCTACTGCTCAACTCCTCAACTATGTGGTGAGTAGTTATATTTATTCTACACCCTGTACTTTCCAGTAGCAGAAAAAGAGGGGGGGGGGGGGGGTTGCATACGATTAAGTAGAGTTTTTAAGTTCAAAAACTATTGGTCTGATTATTTTAGATATTGACTAAAACATGTGAATTGAGATGAAAATTACAGGTTGTCTGTTTCACATAATAAAGCTCCAGTAACTTGCATTCTCTGCGGATGAGCTATGATCTTTTTTGATAAAATCAAACTGTGAGGTCTGAAGGATTTTCAATGTCCAACAGAAAGGATTTTATGCCACTGTTTTCAGAAAATGCTTTAAATCAATTTAGGACAAGTGGTCTCCACTGCCAGTTGTGGTTCTTGGCACAGACAGCTCCCTTGGCAACTTAAAAGACATTTATCACCAAGAAAAAGTTTATACATGTGAAAAGAAAGTAAGTATGCTAGAATGATGTGTAAAAGTGATGTTGTTTGGCATAAAATATTTGTATAAAACAGTTTCATATCTTGATGAATGGATTTTCATAGTTCATGTTCAAATTTTGTGCTAATGTCTTTAACTTGTATTTTAGTTCTGGTCATTTTTGATTCCCTAGGTTTATCAAGACCTTAAATTCAGACATATCAAGCCAGCTGCTACTACCAGAAGAGACATCAAGAAGAGGAGATCTCACACCAGCTATGGACATATTTTCCGCTGGGTGAGTTGAATTACTGGCATTTGTGTTAGTGACGAATATCTTAGGCTATGATTTATTTCTCTTTGAGCAATATTTGTGTTTTGTTATACATGAGCACAAGATTTCATGATAAAGTTTAAGGGACAAAACTGATTCTCAACATGTATTGTATGAAATGCATACTTCTCTTGTATTAGGAAGGATTAGCAGGCATGGGGGGGAGGGAGGGATTTGGGAGGGGGGGATATTGGGGATGTGAGAAGGAGGAGGAGGAGGAGGAGGAGGAGGAGGGGGGGTTATTCAGTTACTAGAAATTACGAAGTAATTCAGAAAGGCAGGGCAGATCCAACTCAAGATGAAAGTAATATGTGGTCTGAGAAGGGACTGACAAATTATGGTAATAATTCTAATAACTATGGAGTAAAGATATGGCAGTAAAAACTGATACCAATGTAACTGTTGGCAATTGAAAACATTATTAAAATTTGTGTAACTGTTGGCAATTGAAAACATTATTAAAATTTGAGTAAATACCTTCTTGTTTGACATTTGGCAATGGGAATGGGGATGATAAGATTTTTCTTGAAATCTTCCTTTCTTTTGCTTGTAGTTATTGTGTATATAATGTAATTGGATACATAAAAAATCTACTCACCAATTAGCAGCAGCTTTTACTTGTGCAAGCTTCTAGCAGAAGTGTTGAAGGGGAAGGAAGAGGGGTGAAGGGAAAGGAACTGGAGAGGTTTAGGAAAAGAGAAGGGGGTAGAGCGGATTGTAAGTGTTCCCTGACCTGGGGTTCTGAGTGACTTTTCTGAAATTTATCCCTTTTGCTAAACCTCTTTTGTTTTTTTCTTTCACCTATCTTCCTTCCTCTTCAACCCTTCTTCCGGAAGAAGGAGCAACTGGCTGTGAAAGCTTGCATAAGTAAAACCTTTTTTATGTGTGTGGTCTCCTGCTGCCACTTGCTGAGTAGATTTTTTATCTGTCCAGTTACATTATATTACTCATTGATTAGTCATTCTGCGATGTATAGAACTTGGCTTTGATAGACGTATTTTTGGTAAGGTGAAATATGGTTTCTATTTTTTTTATTAATTAATTTTTAAACATGCTGAGTTGCATCCACTTGCTTATGTATTTAAACCTCACTATCTGCATAAATTTTTCATGATTTATCCTCAGTTTTCTGTATGGTGATTGATGTGAGATCCAAAGATGACCCTTTCTGCTTCTGTTTGCAGTTTCTCAATTTGTTGCACAGCTGCATCAAGACGATCCAAATGAACCGCTCATCAGTGAAAAGCTTAACAGTGAATAATCATCTACTTCTTGTCGTTATCACCTAATCTCCATTCTCTCCTCAGATATTTACACCACTCACAAGTAACTCCTTTACAACACAGTGTAAATGCAAATTTGAGAATTGTCTCCTTGTCTCACCCCTGTCCTAATTTCATAAGTACCAGAAATTTCTCCTCTGAATTTGTCTGATGTATTTGTTTTCAACAAGGGCTGCTGAGTGATTGCTCTTATCCTATTGTCCAAATCCAATTCATCAATAACTCAAATTAACGATCTCAGTCATTATAGCTTTAAACATCCTGAAAATGGTTATTGTTATTTCTGTCTCCATTTTGCTGACGTATCCATGGTCCTTTCTCTTACATTGTGCTTTTACATACACTAGAAAGCACATAGCGTGTCTTCTGAAATGGAATACTTTTTCAAGGATAGTTTTCCAACATCTTTAATATGGATAGGGAGTATGATTGCTGTGTGCAGATGTGAGCTGAGTTGGTAACACTTCGCTCTCAGTTCCAGGCTATGTTGGCTTCAGTTATGGACTGGCAGTGGGGATCCAAATGAACTACTCATCAGTGAAAAGCTTAAAAGTGAATAATCATCTACTTCTTGTGATTATCACCTGATCTCCGTTCTCTCCTCAGATATTTACACCACTCACAAGTAACTCCTTCAGAACACAGTGTAAATGCAAATTTGAGAGTCTGCTGGTTGTTCTGCACCAGTGGCAGCCCAGTTACTGCTTGCATTGAGGTTGACCCTCACCTGTGATAAAATGGGAGGTTGCCTCGGGTCATGGCAGGCTGTGAAAGACTTCCGGGGAGGGGGGGGGGAACGGCACACATAAGGCCCACGGTTTGTCTGACAAAAAACAGGCCCCAGGTGCTATCTGTGGCTAACAGTGTCCCTTAGTCAGATGCAGTTGCGTGTCCTGTTTCCTCTGAAACTTCTCAGCTTGTAAGATCTGGTGAGTCATAGAGGTGGGATGGTTGTAGTTGAGAGCTCCAATGTTAAGCATATTATGGGATCTCTTAGGGACATGGCTACCAAGGAGGGGAAGAAAACCAATGCGCACTCCATGTGCTGGGTGGAGTCATTCAAGTTGTGAAACAGGCCCTTCTGGATGCCATGAGGATCACAGACTGTGGGCAACTGCAGGTGGTGGCTCACACCAATACCAGTGATGTGTGTCGCTTTGAATCGGAAGAGATTCTCTCTGATTTTGGGTGGCTGTCTGAAGTGGTAAAGGCTGCCAGCCTTGGGTGCGAGATGAAAGCAGGACTCGCCATTTGCAGCATAATCAATAGAACCAATTGCGGACCTCTGGTACTGAGCCTAGTGGAGGGTTTGAATCAAAGGCAATAGTTCTGCGACCATGTAGGCTGCAGATTCTGTGACTTGCGCTGTAGGCTGGTGGAGTTTTGGGTTTCACTAAATAGGTCAGGAGTCCATTACACATAGGAGGTAGCTACATAGGTATCGCCGGCCGAAGTGGCCGTGCGGTTAAAGGCGCTGCAGTCTGGAACCGCAAGACCGCTACGGTCGCAGGTTCGAATCCTGCCTCGGGCATGGATGTTTGTGATGTCCTTAGGTTAGTTAGGTTTAACTAGTTCTAAGTTCTAGGGGACTAATGACCTCAGCAGTTGAGTCCCATAGTGCTCAGAGCCATTTGAACCATTTTTTAGCTACATAGGTAGGTAGTGGGGGCTGTGTGGCACGAACTGAGCGGTTTTTTATAGTAGAGGGTTTTGGTGAATCACAAAAACGGGTTCAGACTCAAAGGTGCAGATTGAACACAGGAAGAATTTCTATCTAGGAACCTTGGTAGAACAGCTGCAAATTGTCATAGCTGTGTTGGGAAAGTACCAGACCTCCGAGTGCTAATACAAAGCACTGATGCTCAAATCGTTATAGGCACCGAAAGCTCTCTAAAGCCAGAGATAAGTGCAGCCAAAATTTTTGCAAAGGATCCAATAGTGTTCAGAAGGGATAGGCTAAATGCAGGTGGGAGTGGAATGTTTGTTGCTGTTAGAAGTAGTTTACCTTGTATTAAAACTGAAGTAGTAGTTCCTGTGAGCTAATATGGGTAGAGGACATTCTTGACAACTGGAATCAGATACTAATTGGATCCTTTTACCAACCTCACAACTCGGATTATACAATCGCTTGAAAGGGTCAAAGAAAACTTGAGTCTAATTTCAAACACATACCCAACTCATACAATTATAGGTGGCAATGACTTCAGTTTACCCTTGATATGTTGGCAAAAATACATGTTTAAATCTGGATGTGTGCAAGAAACTTTGTCCAAAATTGTACTAAGTGCATCCTCTGAAAATTATTTTTAGCAGTTAGTTCATGAAGCCACTCAAATAGTAAACATTTGTGAAAACACACTTGGACTCTTAGCAACAAATAATACTGAGCTAATAACAAGCATCCAAGCTGATGTAGGGGTTAGTGAACACAGGGCTTGTCATAGCGAGATTGAATACCGTAACTCCTAAATCCACCAAAAATAAATGAAAAATATGTCTATTCCAAAAAGGCAAATAAAAATTCACTTGACATTTCTCCACTTTGCTTCACTCCTTCCAAATTAACATTTTAAGTGTAGACCAGATGTGGCTTGAATTCAGAGAAATAGTATCGACAGCAGTTGAGAGATTTAGACCAAATAAATTAAGAAACAACGGAGCTGTTCCCCCTATAACACACAAAACTGGTCAGAACACTGTTGCAGAAACAATGAAAAAAAAAATGCTAAATTTAAACAAATCAAAATCCCCAAGATTCAGTCTTTTACTGAATCTTGAAATTCAGCATGGACTTTAATGCGAGATGCTTATAACAATTTCCACAAAGAAACTTTGTCTCCAAACCAAATTTTGGTCATACGTAAAGTATGCTAGTGGCAAGACACAATCAATGCCTTCTCTGCATGATAAAAATGGAAATACTGTCAGTGACAGTGGCACCAAAGCAGAGTTACTATACACAGCCTTGTGAAATTACTTCACCGAAGAATATGAAGTAAATATTCCAGAGTACAAATCAAGAACAGCTGCCGCCATGAGTAACATAGAAGTGGATATCCTTGGAATAGTGAAGCAAATGAAATCACTTAATAAGACCAAGTCTTCAGGTCCATATGGTAAAAAAGTTAGATTCCTTTCATTGTGTGCTGATGCAGTAGCTCCATACTTAACAATCCTGTACAACCACTCAGCCAATGAAAGATCCATGCCCAAAGACTGGAAAGTTGCACAAGTCACACCAATATTCAATAAAGGCAATAGAAGTAATCCACTAAATTACAAAATATCATTAATGTCGACATTCAGCAGGCTCTTCTAACATATATTGTGTTCGAACATTATGAATTACCCTGAAGACGACAGTCCGTTGACACAGAGTCAACATTGATGTAGAAAACATTGTTCTTGTGAAACACACCTAATGCTTTACCCACATGAAGTGTTGAGTGCTGTTGACAAGGAATTTCAAAGTGATTCCATATTTCTAGGATTCTAGAAGGCTTTTGACACCGTACCTCATAAGCGCCTTGTAATCAAATTATGTGCTAATGGAATATTGTCTCAGTTATGCGACTGGATCCGTGATTTCCTGTCAGAGATGTCACAGTTCATAGTAACTGATGGAAAGTCATTGAGTAAAACAGAAGTGATTTGTGGTGTTCTTCAAGGCAGTGTTATAGACCCTGTGCTGTTTCTTATATTTATAAACAATGTATGAGGCAATCTGAGCAGCTGTCATAGGTTGTTTGCACACGATGCTGTCATTTATTATCAAAAGATCAAAACCAGTTTGCAAAATGAGTTAGAGAAGATATCTGTATGGCTCAATAATTGGCAATTTACCCTGAATAACTAAACTTGTGAGGTCATCCGCATGAGTGCTAAAAGGAATCCACTAAACTTTGATTACATAAAAAATCAGTCAAATCTAAAGGCAGTAAATTCAACTAAATACCAAAGAATTACAATTACAAATAACTTAAATTGGAAAGAACTTCTAGAAAATGTGAGGAAGGCGAACAAAAGCTGTGTTGTATTGTAGAACACGTAGAAGATACAACAGAGCTACTAAAGAGACTGCCTAAACTAAGCTTGTCCATCTTCTTGCATGGCATGGGATCCTTACCAGATAGGTTTAACGGAGTACACGAGAAAGTTCAAAGAAGGGCGGCATGTTTTGTACTATTGAGAAATAGGAAGTATTACAGACATGATATAGTATTTTGGGTGGAAATCATTTAAACAAAGGCATTTTTCATTGCAGCCAGATCTTGTCATGAAGTGTCAATCACCAGCTTTCTTTTTCCATATTTTGTTGATGCTGACCTACATGAGGAGAAATGATCATATTAATAAAATAAGGGAAATCAGAGCTTGCACGGAAAGATATAAGTGTTCTTTTTTTTCCGTGCTCTGTTCAACAGTGGAATAATAGAGGATTAGTGTGAAGGTGGTTCGATGAACCCTCTGCCAGGCACTTAAGTGTGACTTGCAGAGTACCCATGAAGATGTAGGTGCAGATGTAGATGACAACCTGTGCCCCATATTTCAGGAATCTGCTTCATCTAGTAACAGCTTGCATTAGTGCCTTTTACATGACAGCCAATTAAGTGCGTATGGAATGGAAATGAAATGAGCGTATGGCATTGTGGGCCAGGTGGCCCCATCTGGGGAAGTTTTTTTCAGTTGACACCACATTGAGAGACATGCGCGCCGGTGATGAGGATGAAATGATGATAACAACACAACACCCAGTCCCTGAATGGAGAAAAATCTCCTACCTGGCCAGGAATTGATCCCCGACAAGCTTGCATGGGAGACGAACACGTTACCACCCAGCTAAGCAGGCAGACAGGTCTTTTGAATATTTGTTTTGACAAGAAAAAAAAAAAGAAAGAAAAAACACTTGAAAAGCAATTTTGCATGTTCCTGAATAATTATACGAGGGAATGCTGAAAAATGATGACTCCAAATTTTTAATGTGAAAATTCTTAAACCCTTTTAAATAAAAGAAACCCTATTAACATGTCTACATTGTTATTCTTCATCTCTACGTATCTGCAGCCCTCTGTCAGTAGAGAGTTGCAAATCATAGTGTGTAAATGGTAGTCGTCGTGACGTCTGCAAGAATTTGACAGCTTGAGCGCTGTCATTGATCATCCTCCCTATAGTCCTGGCTTGGCCCCATCTGTTTCTAAAACTTAAAGAGCACTTCTGAAGATTTGATAGTGATGAAATGGTGCAAGCAGAGGTGAAGGTATTGTGTGCTTAACAATGTCAAAGATTCTACAGTGACAGCATCTACAACATGATTTCTCATTGGGAGAGATGTGTTCATTGTTAGTGTGATATAAATGTGTAGACATGAAGAATAATAATGTAGAATGTTAAAATGTTTATTTTATTAAAAAAGCTTTTACAGTTTTCACATAAAAAAATTGGAGACATTACTTTTCAGCACTCCCTTATACTTTCAGTTTTTGTAGTCTTTGTTTCCTTGTTTTTCTATCTATCTTTAAGAACAATATATTTTATTCCTCACAGACTTAAAAGTCATGGGACCGATGACGTCCCAGTTTGGTCCTCTCCCGGAATCAACCAACCATCTTAAAAGTCACCATGAAATATGGTTGCAGTTCATGTTGTTAGCTTTGAAGTGGAAACATTAAAAAATCACTTCTACTTAAACTGAAGAATTACTCCATGAATTTGTATTACATTTCTTGCCTAGGTGTGCCCTGCTGGAGTTGTTTAATGAAGGCCATCCACCATTTGATTTCTCACAACTCCTTTCTTACCACAGTGGTGAATATAATGTTTCACGGCACTTGGAGAAGCTTGATGATCCGGACATAAAGGTAAATGGACATGTATAGTGTTTTTCTTTCTTTAATTTCTTCTATTCTCTTTTCTTTCTATTCATCAAAGATTGTATGCCTACCACAGTAATGTGATTGTTATATTCATGGGAGAAATAAGCTCATGATTGCAGGAAACTTTTTTATGTAATATACTGGACCTCCTGTTGCTCTTAATTTTAGTTAGTCATGAAATAATCAAGTTTGCCAAGATCACTAGTAATTCTTTTTGTTACTGTTACCAGTTCTGACAGATGTATGCTGTGTTAATTGGATGTAAAAGTTCAAAAACAAACATCCAAGTGAAGGTGGATCAAACATATTTGGTTTCATTTAACAATTTTGTACACTATTGCAACATTAGAATGTACCTTGTGACATTATTAGATGTACATGCTTTTTACAAAATTGAATGTCACATAGTGACGTTGCATCAGATTGTAACAAAAAGTGGCAGGGAAGATCAGCACCTCACAAATAAAATACCACACAATTAAAACATACAACATGTTGTGCTGATACCTCAGCATACACTAATCACTTGATACCACAATGATGACTTAACTAGTATAATGCTTTCACAGATAATTAAATACACAATTGTTTTTGTAGTAGTGTCTGATAACTGATAAATTTTGATTGCACGTGCCACACTGCAATTATGTCTTCTCTCCAATCTCATTAAAATTATTTTTAACAAAATTTATGTAACATTTTAAATCACAGATTTAAAATAAGATTATGTTTTGAAAATAGGCACTGTTAATTTTGAAAAAAAAAAACTTACAATGAAATATACATTTTCATCCTTTACATGTAAACGTATACTAAACAACAGTTGAATGTCATTTTTAGAAAAATCGTGTACAATAAAATGTAGTTCAGATTATTTGGCAACATAGAACCATATCAAAAGCCTTACAAAAAACAGTCATCAAGGTAACTAGGCTATATGCAAGACAGATATAGGCCATAGCTGTGGCCCATACAAAATCACTTCATGAAATGCTATTAGGTTTACATAATTGTATTCTTCACAGCACATAAAGTGAACTACACTAAGTCATAGGCATAAGTGGTGCAGTGCCCGTGGTCTAATTACAACATGTTCATAAAAGAATTATGAGTTATAGTGTCAGTGTAGCTGCATAGTGGATTGTTGCAAAATATTGTGGAGCTCGTGGTATAGTTCCTGAGCTTTACATGAGAGCATAAGCACCCACTCATGGAACAACTGACGTGTATTGTGGAATTCAAAACTTATGTATGCTAAAATGTGCATGGTGTATACCTACATGTTTTCAGTTTAAGTAGGTACAAATTACATCTGGAAGTAAGATGTGATATGGTACCACCAAATGCCTATATCTTTTATATAAAACTTCTTAATATATGAATGAAATTTCTATATGTAAATGATGTGGTGCTGGATATTTATGTTTTTTACAGTACTTAGGATTTTGTTGAAGTAGATACAACAGTAAATACATCATGGTGAACAATAAATACATCATGGTAGGCAGAAATGTGACCCTAAAGAATTAAAGATTGCATGAAAATTGCATAGTGCCAATGACAATATCTCACACATAATACACTAAAGATTTTGATGGTAACAGTTTCCAATTTAGTCTGGTTTCTTCAGTATTGTAAACAAAGTCCAAATCATAGTCATTTTCATCCTGTTCTTTTTTACATCCATTATTAAAAGAATTTTCTGCCTCTGCATCAGCTGACTTTTTCATCTTGTGTTTCCATTTCACGAATTTCTTGATGAGATTTGAACCTATACAGCCATCCGTTACTTGCCACAAGTGATTCATTGCCATCTGTTTTTTATTTATTTATCTACACCCTAACAGTAATGCCTTTTCTCAGAGCAAAGGACCATATATTGGCTTATTGGCTGCCCAGTTGATTGCTTTTAGGAGAACCAACAATACAAAGATTTTTCCGAGGTTCCTATTTCAGTTTCTTTACACTTTTCGATGTTTACTCCTACATTCACTATCAAGTTTGCAGGTGTACTACAAAATCTAATCAATATTCTTCTTAATATGCTTATCATAGAAGTATTCACACCATACTTATTCGCTAACTTGCAACAAGTTTCTCCTTTTTTTAATGAATCAATAATGTTTATTTTATCTTTAAGTGATGATATTGCTCTCTTGTGTGTTGAGATTTTTAAGCACAGACATGTCACAGCACAGTGGTGTAGCAACTGGAACTGTCTAACTCAAACAATAATGAAACATGTGCTATCTAATTCAATAGTGAAACATGCTGTCTAACTGAAACAGTAATGAAATGCATGGGGCAGCGCAACATATCTGTGCACACCTGGACTAGACAACAAAGATACTTGCTTGCAGGTGACAGTCCAGATAATTGTAACTGAGTCTCCACTGTATTATCTATGAGGGCATGTTGAAAAGTTCTTTTTAGCTCAGAAACATATTAAATTTTGGATGTAGTTCACGTTAGGTAAGTGAACTTTGTGTAAAATATTTCCAGTGATTCCGGAATGAAGCTTTCTCATTGTAGCAGATTGTGTACTGTTTTGAAACTTTCTGGCGTTAGTAAGAGCATTGCCAGCAAAAGGCACATTTCCAGGCTTGAGTCCTGGTGGGGCACACAGTTTTAATCATCCGTAAAGTCTGATGTTTCCAGTGAGTTGATTGCGTTATCAAGATGTGACCGTTGAAGCATTGAAAAATACTTGCCTGTGGCTGCCAAAGCATCTACATAGGACTTTAAATGGTTTCTGGTGACAAATTTGTATAGGTTTGGGAATAGTGGAAAGTGGGTAGGTGCCAAATTGGGTAAATACGCTCTTATTTCAAAAACTTAGACTCATACTTCTGACCTTGAGTTTTTTATTGGTGAAGCTCCTTTTGTTGACAAGCACATTGTCCATAAGAAATATGAATTTTGTGTGCTGCATTTCATGACTCTTCCCCACATGCATACAGAACACATGGAAATTTCGCAAGCTACTGTCTTAGCTTTCATGAAGTAATTTTCAAGAAGAGTACCTATTGCATACCAGATAACCATTCCTGCAGATGAAACCAATTTCAGTTGGTTCATAACCGCTACCTTACACCTACTGTGTTTCTGTACTGTGTCTGGTATGAAGTGGTGGTCCCACGTCTCGTCCATATTTGTGCTCAATATCAGTTTTTTTAAATTATTGTTTTATTTTTGAAATTGTTTTAAACATATCGAGCAGTGATTATGACACAGGAGTGATCTTCAAGGGAAAGGGGGCTCAAATTCCTGTCCAACAATTAAATTTTTTTCTGTGTTTCACCAGATTCATTCAGACAAATGGCAGGATGATTTATTTTCATTTGAAAGGACACTGCTGATTTAATTCCCAATATTTGTCCAGGCTCAGTGTTTTTATGTCGTTATTAATAATCTTGTTGACAGTAGGATGTGATACATTAAACTCCCTTCTTCCTTTTAAAATAGTGCTAATATAGATGGGGAATTCAGTTGTGTGTTATCAACTTTTAGCACTCATCTTGAATGTTAATTCTTCCTCTAAAATATGCCTTACTTTTTCTTTTGCTGTACCTGCAGTATTATCTATTTTACACACCTCAAATTTCCTGCTGTTCAATAACGCTTGGTGTACATTCTTGATGTTTGCATCCATGCTTGCAGTTTTGGTTGTCATTCCTGTGGACTATTTTTACTCAAAGAGTGGTTATTTTTAATTCGACCACAATTTACTGATTTATTGTTTATCCACTTGGTATGAATTTTAATGATGATAAATTATTTAAAACCAAACAAAAAATTACTGCACATTACTTCAGTATATCTGTTTTAATGCAACATGCATAACATGCTTGTTATCTCTCAAGTCCTGCAATCGGTTTATTGTAATCTCACTGGCCATCACATCCACCATAGCAAAAAAGCTCTGAGATAATATCATTAGGAGATCTGAAAAGCAAAACAGCATCAAAGGGCGTAGGGGGCGTTGGAAATTGAACTCGGCCATAGATAGCGATGTGAGACTAACAGTAGTTCACTGTCTGTCTGGAGTCCGGGCAGGGAGTACACATAACGGCAAAACTTGTAGCACCTGAGGAAGACAACTGGATTGGTTGTCAAATTATTATGCATAAAATGAAACAATAACTCAGGAAAACACCTGTAAGCATACCATTACACAGCATATTTATTTTAAAAATCCATGTAAAGAAAACTATTCCAAACATTAAGTTGATGCTTTAGTTGCATCATTGTGCAACATGCACCAACATAACAAAAACAAAATATCTTGATATTGATGTCATCTTTATGTCAGGCCAAGAATTTTTTGCTTTTCCCAAATATATGATTGATAAATACTTCATTTTTATTTGTTTGAATGTAGTTTATACCATTCATACATGATGGTGTCCTTATGATATCTGTTCAGTCAGTGTACACATTCCTTAAAACTTTTCATTCACCTCACCTATTTTATTAACTTGAACACTACTCAAAGATATGTTGCTTGAGTGCCTTGTAGGTGACTTTTTATGGTTGAGCTATACTCATCAGAATTCTTCCAGTTGAGAACAGTTTATTATTTACTTACCTCACTGCAAGATAATTATGATGGGTCCATCTTACAGTGCTTTCAGTTGTAAGTCCCAAGACATGTGACTGAGTGGTGTACTCCTGATGTTGCACTCATACAGTGCTATTGTTGCTTGTGTTAATGAACCTTTATTTATTTTCAATTAAAGTCTACTATCAGTCTTTGTGCTGAGCACTGTTTCATCTTAATTTTTAAGATTCAGTTCTTCTCACTGCATGTAACCAAAAAATTTTTGTCTCCCATTAGGCGTTTGACTTGGTATAAGTGCAACTGTGTTTGTACCAGCTGAATGGTCATTTACAGGACCTGATTCAGTGAGTAATTGTGCAATGTTATGTAGTGCTTACTCTGAATGATGAAAAAGACTTGGCATGGCAAAAACTTATCAGGTGGACTTAATTCCTATGGACAAATATGAAATTATGCAGTTTTGTAGCTACTCATACAGTATTAATACTAGATGGAAGTTTTTGAGGATGAAAAAATTTCTCTACCATTTATCATAAGTGTTTAATTGGATTAATATTGGCCAAATATTGTTTGGACTTTTTCAAAATACTCATCAAACCAAATTGGGCTGTAACACCAGTATTAACAGGATAAATAGTTACTCACCATATTAAATACCATAATAAGTTACTACTTGAGTAACAGACAAGTACCATGAGAAGTACTCTAGATGATATATTGAGCTGTTGGACTAAATCCTTCATCAGACACAGAAAACTTGCGCACATTCACATAAGCACAACTCAAACACACATGGCCACTGTCACATCTGGACACTGAAACCCGACTGTGACTACTTCTGAGGTAAGCAGCAATCTTTGCTCAGATGGGTAGTAAGGGTACAACAGGGATGTGAGGCGAAAAGAAGAGGGACAGCAGGGTAGGGAAAGGGGAAGACGGTAGTGCCACCTATGAGAGTGTGCAGGGATGTGGTGTGGACAGGGTTTGGGCTGCTAGGTGCAGGATCGAGGGGTTGTAAAGGGGGAGAGGGGAGGGGGGGGGGGGAGGGGGAAGAGAAATGATGAAATGATGTAAGGGGAAGAACAATGCAGTTTCATTGGGGATAAAAGGGATATGTACTACTGGTGTGGAATCAGGGAAGGGGATTGATAAGTGGTGGACAGCAACTAGCAAAAGTTAAAGCTGGCTGTGTTATTGAAACAAAGGATATATTGCAAGTAGAGTTCACACCTGCACAGTTCGGAAAAGCTGTTGTTGGTGGGAAGAATCGGGATTGCACAGAATTTGAAGCAGTCATCCAAGTGAAGCACATCATATTTGGCAGCCTGCTCAGCAACTGATTGGTCTAGCCGTCTCTTGGTCACAGTTTGGTGGTAGGCATTCATGTTGATAGACAGCTTGTTGTGAGGCCATTGTAGAATGCAACACAGTGTTTGTAGCTAAGTTGATAGATTACTTGGGTGCTTTCACAGGTGGCCTTACTTTTGATGGGGTGGGAGATGCCATTGACAGGATTGGTGTATGGGAGGATGTTATTGGTTTATATTGTGATATGTAATGAAATGCATTATCCTGCTTAAAATTTTATAGTTTGGAGGATATTTTGGCTGCATTATGAGGCACAAAATGATCTACACTTGATAGTTCATAATATATGCCATAAGTTCAGGTATAAGTTAGTGGGTTTAGTCTGTGTCATCAAGATAGCTCAAACATGTACAGAACCAACACCAGTCTGCAAATTACTTTCAGGCAAATGAGATCCAAGACCTGCCATATTCTACGGTGAATTTCAATCAGACTATGAGGGAGGTTAAAGCTTCTGGAGCTGTACCTCATGTGACCAATCCCCAAATATCATGAACTCTCAAAAGCCCAATAAATGATTTCAGTAGACCAGGTACAATGCTGCTTTGTGTACTGAAACTCTAATAAGAGGGGCAGTTTTCATCCCTGTCTTCTACAAACAGATGTTATAACATTTGATGTTCCTTATTATTTGATTGTGACATAACATTATCCAGTTTGACTTTTTTTATGCTTCAGACAATTCTTGCTCATCGTCCCTGACCATTCATGTGAAGTCAAAATCAAACAAAGGAAAATCCAGGATGGAACGTAACAGTATTATGAAAGGGGTAGTTGTTACTCACCATATAGCAGGAGGTGAGTCGCAGATAGGCACAATAAAAGACTGTCACAAAATAAGCTTTTGGCCAACAAGACCTTTACAAAAATAGACGACACACACACACACACACACACACACACACACACACATATATATATTCACGCAAACGCAACTCTCACACACATGACCACAGTCTCTGGCAGCTGAAGCCACACTACGAACAGTAGTAGCAGTGGATGATGGGAGAGGCAACGAGTTTGGGGTAAGGAGGAGGCTGGGGCAGGGAAGGGGAGGGATAGCAGGGTAAGGGTGGGGTATGGTGAAGTGCTGCTGGGGAGCAGCTAGGTACAGTCGGGAGGTTAGATGGAGGGTCTGGGGGTCGGGGGAGGGTAGCAGAAAAGTAGAAAAGTAAAAATACTGGATGGAAGAGGTTAGATGGATGAGGACAATGACTAATGAAGGCTGAGGCCAGGAGGGTTACAGGAATGTAGGACATTTGCAGGGAGAGTTCCCACCTGTGCAATTCAGAAAAAGCTGGTGTTGGTGGGAAGTTTCCATATGGCACAGGCTGTGAAGCAGTCATTAAAATGAAGGAGGTCATGTTGGGCAGCATGCTCAGCAACAGGGTGGTCCAGTTGTTTCTTGACCAGTTTGTCGGTGGCTATTCATGCGGACAGCTTGTTGGTTGTCATGCCCACGTAGAATGCAGCACAATATTGTTACATTCTTGTTAAGAGGTTGCACTGCTGTGTGGTAGGGTATTTCTGGTACATACGATGTTGTGGCTTGAGGAATTGGTTGCACACTTGCCATCTCTTGATGCACTTTTTCAGATTCTGTGTTTACATTGTCTTTCCATAAGCAGGGAAGCATATGTTCACTGTATGTAAATGAAAAATAGAGACATCAAGATTTGTAAGGTGTTTAATAATTAATGCACCTACTGGGATGACTTAACTTCAACTGTCTGATAAGTTCTTAATGCAGTCTGCTGTTTTTATTTGTTGTTGTCCCATTTCCCCATATTCCTTAAATGCTATCACATTCTCTCCAGTTCCTGGCCATCAGAAATTTTGCCCTATAGTTACATCTTTTTTGCAGTAAATAGATTCACATAAACTATACATTATTGAGTATATGGAGCGCTTAGCTGACATTATTTATGGGCAGTCTATTTTTTTCAGTGATGCAAATATCTCATCATTGTTGTTTGTGACATAATAAGTTTTTAAAAAGTGCTCATACAGTAATATAATTGCATTGTATGCAGAAACTGCAATAAAATATAATTCCATTGCGTGCTGAGATTGTATCTGGATATAATTTCAATCTGCACAGAAACTTCTGCGAGATATGCTTCAGAGGGACCCTACAAAGCGGCAGTCTGCAGAGATATATCTTGACCAACAGAGGGGTAAAGCTTTTCCTGAATACTTTTACTCATTCTTGCAGTCATATATGCATTTTTTCTCTGCTGCACCTATTGTATCACCAGATGAGAAGATTGCCAGGTAAGATGATTGAAGGAAAGCCATATGCATGTCTGATGTACTTTACCATGCATCTTTTATAATTATAAGTCAATTATTTATCTGGATTTCAAATGTGAGAACTATGCTGAATTTTTAAAATTATTATTTCAGATTAAGAAAAGATGTAAATAACATAATAAATATTTTGAAGCCAGTACCAGAGGCTGAAAAGAGACCAGCAAATCAAGACGACAGTGATTCTGATATACCTAATGGTTCAGATGGCCTAGTCATTATTACAGCTCTAGTAACATCCTGCATAAGGTGAGAAAATGAGTTATGTGAAATAATGAAAAGATATTTCTTTCATGATTAATGAAAGTATTTCATTTTATATTGACAAAAGTGTTTAGTATTGATGTTAATGAATTGCAGTTTAACATGAAAACTTTTTTAGTAACCGTGATCAGACGTTAAAGTAACCTCTGGCGTGCCACAGGGGAGTGTTATGGGACCATTGCTTTTCACAATATATATAAATGACTTAGTAGATAGTGTCGGAAGTTCCATGCGGCTTTTCGCGGATGATGCTGTAGTATACAGAGAAGTTGCTGCATTAGAAAATTGTAGCGAAATACAGGAAGATCTGCAGCGGATAGGCACTTGGTGCAGGGAGTGGCAACTGACCCTTAACATAGACAAATGTAATGTATTGCGAATACATAGAAAGAAGGATCCTTTATTGTATGATTATATGATAGCGGAACAAACACTGGTAGCAGTTACTTCTGTAAAATATCTGGGAGTATGCGTACGGAACGATTTGAAGTGGAATGATCATATAAAATTAATTGTTGGTAAGGCGGGTACCAGGTTGAGATTCATTGGGAGAGTGCTTAGAAAATGTAGTCCATCAACAAAGGAGGTGGCTTACAAAACACTCGTTCGACCTATACTTGAGTATTGCTCATCAGTGTGGGATCCGTACCAGGTCGGGTTGACGGAGGAGATAGAAAAGATCCAAAGAAGAGCGGCGCGTTTCGTCACCGGGTTATTTGGTAACCGTGATAGCGTTACGGAGATGTTTAATAAACTCAAGTGGCAGACTCTGCAAGAGAGGCGCTCTGCATCGCGGTGTAGCTTGCTGTCCAGGTTTCGAGAGGGTGCGTTTCTGGATGAGGTATCGAATATATTGCTTCCCCCTACTTATACCTCCCGAGGAGATCACGAATGTAAAATTAGAGAGATTAGAGCGCGCACGGAGGCTTTCAGACAGTCGTTCTTCCCGCGAACCATACGCGACTGGAACAGGAAAGGGAGGTAATGACAGTGGCACGTAAAGTGCCCTCCGCCACACACCGTTGGGTGGCTTGCGGAGTATCAATGTAGATGTAGATGTAGATGTAGATGTAGATGTAGAGCGCAAATTAAAATGCAGTTCCACCTATAATTGGCTGGGTAAGGAAGTTCACAAGTTTAAGTAAGGCACACACCACTTGTAATAGAGCTATGTCTAGTTATGCACTGTGGTGTTCAAGATAGCCATTAGGTTGATGACAGCTCTATTTATGAAAAATAAAGATCCGCAGTCATAGTGTATTGCAGGTTAATTTGACTGATATGTTTGTATCAACAATAGTGAAAATAGATTGATATTTACCATTCAGAGGAGATGTCAAATCGCAGACAGGTGCGGAAAAAAAACTGCTATACATAATTTCTTCAGAAGTAGAAAACACACACACATTCACACAAGCATAACTCACACACATGTGACAAATGTTTCTGGCTGCTGTGACTAGACTGGTAACTGCATCTGATGGGAGCAGCAACCTGGGTGGGTGGTCGGGTTAGGAGGAGGCTTGGTAGGGGAGGGGGATAGTAGTAGGATGGGGTGGGAGATGATGTAGTGCTGCTCGTGGGAGTGTGCATGGATGTGATGGGGAGAGGGTAGGGCTGCTAGGCACAGCCAGGAGGTTTGGGGAGAGGGCTGGCAAAGGAGAGAACTAGAGAAGGGGAAAAGGACTACTGGGTGCGTTGGTGGGGTAGAAGGGTGTTGTGCTGGAGTGGGTGCAGGAAAAGGGATAAGTAAATGGAGGACAGGAGCTAGTGAAGGTTGAGACTAGGGGGATTATGGGAACATAGAATATTTTGCAGGGAGATTTCCACCTGTGCAGTTTTGAAAGATTGGTTTTGGTAGAAAGGATCCAGATGGTGCAGTCATTGAAATGAAACACATCGTGTTGGGCAGTGTGTTCAGCAACTGGGTGGTCCAGTTGTCTCTTTGGCCAACATGCTGCCCAGCATGATAAGCTTCACTTCAGTGACTGCTTGACAGCCTGTGTCATATGGAGCTTTCCTATGAAAACCAGCTGCATATCCTTCATACTGTATCCCCCACCCCCGCGACCTTGAAACTTTGCTAGTCCCTGTCCTCCACCTACTTCCTCTGCTTCAACTCCAGCACTATACATGACTTCTATTGCATAAACACACCTAGTAGTCTTATTTCCCCATTCTCTGCATCTCTCCTCCCTTTCCCCCTCCCCCCTCCCACTCCCCAGCACAGCCTCCTGACTTTGCACCCAGCAGCCCTGTCCTGTCCTCACACATCCCTGCACGTTCTCACAAGCTCCCTGCATGCCCCCCCCCCCCTTTCCCTACCCTGCTATCCCTCCCTCCCCTACCCACCTGACAGGCCACAGTGACCAGGGGCAGTGGTCATGTGCGTTTGAATTGTGCTAATGTGGATCTGTGTGTGTTTTCTACTTCAGAAGAACACCTTTTGGCTGAAAGCTAAAATGTACAGTAGTCTTTTTGTTGTGCTGCCTGTGACTGATAAGGTCCTCTGTATGGTAAGTAGCAATCTACCCTTTTCACAATATTGCTGTTATTCAATCCTGGACTTTCCATTGTTTGATTTGTTTATAGTAACTTTTGAGAATATTTTTTGTGTAGAATATCAGTGGTCTCGATAAAATATTGTAAAATTGAATTAAAAGCACTCTTGACCACAATAAAATATTTATTGGCAATGGTAACCCATTTCAGTAATAATGTGACCATCTTCAGACCATATTACACAATGATGACAGGTGGTGGCAGTTAATGGTGCAGGTATTGTGGGTCCACTACTGTCAGCTGCTCATTGCAGCAATTGACATTCATGGATTCGTAATATGTGTTTTGTTCAACACCAACACCTTCCATCATGGTGTAATATGGTCTGAAGGTGGTCACATTTTGACCAAAACTGGTTACCGTTGGCAATAAATATTTTATTGCAGTCAAGACTGTTTTTGATATACTTATACTGTAGAAAATCTCTTTCATTTTTAATTTACCAAGTGTGGAGAGAAAGCTGCTTTTCAGTTTTGTATCTCATTAAGTGTTGTAAGAATTTAATTTTGGAATTGATGCTGTAAGCTACTTTTACATCCTTTGGAAGTAATAGTGTGTTCCATTAATACATGGTGTTTGAGAAAATGGCCAGTCGTAAATTGTGTGTTAGGTAACAAACAGTGATAGTATTCCTAAATATTGAAGGTGAAATCCAATTCACATTCTGAAATGTCTGAATAATGTTGTTGAGGATGCTAAAAGGATGCCAGTGCAGTTGAACAAACAGTTTTTCACTGTATGGAACCTGTAGGGTGATCTCTGTAGGTGGATCAAAAATGGAGCAGCAGACCCTCCGCTACAGTGATTACATCAGACATTATTCATGCAAACATCCAGGTAACAGGAGATGAGGTATTTCACACCTTAAAGGCAGTCTAAGGTAAAAGTTTATGTGCTTTGGGTGTAATGATCAGAAGAAAGAGGCAAATAAGACAGTAGCCAACAACTTGCTGCACAGTTGGAAAACTGAAGGAGAAAAGGACTTAGGAAATATTGTGACAGGAAATGAGATGTGTGTTTATTTCTTTATGCTTTGAATAAAATCAGGCAGTCTATGGAAAAATGTCACACAGTGTTAAAAAAAAAAATTCATAACTTGCAGTCTGCAACGAAAGTGACTGCATGAGTATTCAGGTCAGGAGAGTCTGATCCCTAGAACATTTTTGAGAGATGGCAGTCAGTTGATTCCGTGCAATACATTAGCATTCTGAAGAAACTTGAAGCACATCTTCAGCATGTTTGACCATCAGACACTCCAGTGCCTTTGCAAGAACTGACACAGATGTGAAAGCAATTCCTGAGTATCTAACATGTGGATGGAAAATCTTACCTCATCTTTCATTATACACAAATCTAGCATAATCAGTATACTACCAATATTCAGCTGATATGTGTATTGTGGCCATTACTTTGAAGATTCAGAGACTCAGTGTGACAATGGCTTTTTTTTCCAGAATGGCAATGAAGGTTGTGATTAAATGGTGTGCATATTTAATTTCATTTCTTGTGATTTACCGGTAAAAGAGAAATAAATTAAAGGATATTGCTTTCTGATCAGTACACTTACATGACTTAATCCTGTCTGGTAATATATAATGCTCAAAAGATTTGCTGTAATTGTAAACATAACAAATACAGGTAGAGTTTTCCGTTAACTAATTAATCTACATCACATCAAGAGCTTAGACAGGATGCATGCAATGATTATACTCTTTATCAAACGTCTGAAAAGGCAAACAAGGATGGGGCTGCAAGGGAGAGCATGTATTATCTATGGCTTTAGACTAGTTACAGCAGTTTGTTTCTGGAGAAGACCAGTTAATTCAGCCATGTTTAACCAGAAAGTTCTCTTTTGCACCTCATCGTTAACCACGCCTCTGTGTAGAGAACTTGTGCATTCATTGTAATTTGTGCTTTTTAGCAAAATTTTTCTGTTGTTAACAAAGAAAAATTTATAGTTGCATACTGTTATTAGCCCATCCTCTGCATCATTCAATGCATTGCCATATTGCTTATAAAAATATTAAATTTTTTATGGTTGCATTTTTAAAGTGTCTGAAAATTTGTTTAATGATGTGGTTATTTTTGTGAGTTACTTATTTGCAGACATATTTCATAACATTTTTCTAAAATATTGGAGATAAATCAGATATTTAATTTCATGCATAAGTGAAAAATCACTGAGCAATTAGAAATATTGGAATTCACTTGGAATAAGATTAAGAATGGTTTGATAAATGGAGTAGGCTATCAGCAAACCTAACAGAAACTGGCTGTAAATCATCTCAGGGAAAGCCTCACAGATAGTAAAACAGACTATAATGTGCAGTTTGTATCTGCTCCAATGTGTTTACGATACACTCGTCACTACTGAAAGTAATTGTAATCCTGCAGTATTCAATCTTTATGAAATCTAGAAGATATAGATGAAAAGTAGAGTAGATTTTAGGGGAGCTCTCTGATGTACTAGGGTATTATATTATTATTATTATTATTATTATTATTATTATTATTATTATTATTATTTTAACAGGGGTCTGCATTATTGTACATCAAAATTACAGAGTCTAGATATACTCTTGGAATTGGCCGCTCACACATCTGCTGAAACAGTTCTGGACAGGATTCTTCCATATGTTGTAAGTAACTCCTTCATTCTTTAACTTGGGATAAATTTATGACAATAAGGGTACATAATACTTTAGGGATGTAATTCTTTATGATTTCAGTTCCATTTGGTCCATGATACATATCCTCGTGTCAGAGTGAGGGCCATTCAGGCACTTACAAAATGCTTAACAATGGTCAAAACCATTCCATGCAGTGATGCCAATATTTTCCCAGAGTATGTTCTACCAGGATTGGCACAGGTTAGTTGTTTTAATTTTCTAGTTTATCTAGTACATAAAGGCATGAATACTGTATAATTAATTCCTCTACAGGTCATGCCTTATGGCTTGATGGGTTCTCATCTAGATATTTGCAAGCACTATATGGCTCAAATACAACATTATCCAGTGCAGCCAGTCCTGAAAAAGATTGCGGTGAAATAAATCAGTTTTGCGTTCCTATGTACAGTCTCAAAATGTGCCATTGGGCTATGCTGAAAATGTGCCCTATATTGCGCAAATATATACTTGAGTTAGGAACATCATACTTGATGAATCTGCAGCCTCTTGTGATTGATGCTAAGATCACTTATGCCCTTCCCATACAGCGGAATTAAAACCTTAGCTCATCAGACCAACAGGCTCGTTGTCATTCCCATTGATTTAAACACATATAAAGTTCCTGAGTTTAGAAGAGAAGTGACATTTTGCTAAATGTTGCTTTCATCATAGTGTTGAAATAGCATATATTTTGTCCTTATATAGGTGGTGCCCTGCAGCCCTCAACACACTCAAGAGCGCTGTGGGGAGGGTAGTGTGAGCAGCTGCACTTTTATCCTGTGTGTTGTGTGTTCCATCTGGTAGTCTCAGTGCTGGGTGCACTTGCCGAGTGTATTGTGGCCAGTATTGGTTTTGAGAAGGGCTCAAGAGTCTCAGATCTTTTCAGAAGAGAATCATTGTTCCTAATTTCAATGGTATTGCTTGTGATGCTATCCTTGAATCCACATGTATTGCACAGTAATCTAGTTCATCCAAAACTGAACACACAACCTTTATCCAATTTGTATTTGGTTTTTCCAGATTTACCTTTCTGTCTCAAGCAGACATTCTGGAGTAATGCAAACATCACTGCAGAGTGCAGCATTGTGTCTACTTGATGTGCAGTGGTTTGCAGTCACATTGAGTACCTTAATGACATTCATCCACAATCTTATGGGATTCTTGACCAAGTTGACTAGATGTCTAATTTGAACAAGCTCACTATATCTCCAATCCTCCAAAATGATTGGAAGATTTGATTGTAGCAGCAGTACTTAGACCATATCTAGTGACTGCATGAGATAGTAGTATATTTCTTAATGTGATTCTGAAAGCAAGAAGAAGATCTATAGGGATTGTGCCTGTTGAGTACGGATGCAGGGCGCTTGGTCACTGTCCAGAAACAGTTGAAAACTTCGTTGACAGACTTCAGGTTACTGCCTTGGGCTAAAGTGGTGTTGAGGCACCTGTATAGAAAGCTGTTGCACTTTTGGTCTTGTCTGGGCTCCCTGATGTCACAGCACCTTCCAGTGTACCTGGCCAGACTGTTTCACTCTCACTTGGGGTGAATGATGAACAGTGGCAGTCTCACAAATCTCTGGGTGGAAGATGAAAGTGGGTACTGGCCACATGCTTGTCTCTGTAAGCCTTAAGATGTTTTGCAGTCTTGCCCATTACCGAGAGTACATTTGAACCAGGAGGCGATGCCTTGCCTGTTGAGAATGGGGACAATCCCTCTCTGGACAAGTGTAGAGGGTGTGTTTACTGGTCCTTGGGAGGTCCAATAAGAGGTGACTGATAGAGTTTCTTGGGAAATAGCAGGCAGTTTGGGAAGGAAGGCGTGTTCACTCTGTTTGCTTTCTAGGTGTCACATTCAAATGTGGAGGAAGCTCTGCTGGCAGTAATTGAGTTAACTGGGGTCAACTGTCTGCAGGTCATCACTCCTGTCAGCACAGGTGACAGTTGACACATGACACGTACCACCTGGGTTCTGAGGTCATCCTTTCTTCCTAAGGGCGGCTGGCAGAATTGGTGAAGACAATTACACGTGGTTCACACTGAGATGCTACAGTGTGAGATATGATATGCAATGCGACACACGAAACAACCCTGAAGCAATCTGCATCGACAGAGCACGCTGAAATGTAGTGGAAGAGACTTAACCGGTTCACACTGGGACAACAGTGACATAATACTGATACGTATCGCTGTTACATAGCCCACCCCGACAGGGCATACTGGCTACTCCACGAAACTCATATATCATACACAGGGAGGGAAATTTCAAGTCATCCCATGTGTGTGTGTGTGTGTGTGTGGGGGGGGGGGGGGGAAGTTGTTTTACAAAGATGGATCAAAGTTAGCCCATCTCTGTAGTTAGTTTGTCTGTAAAACTTTTATTTTTCATCTAAAAAATTGAAAACCATTGTTCTGAGTTTTGTGTGTCTACTCCACATCGCAGTCTTTCTCATTCAATTTTGAGAAAACTGTATGATAAAAAAATTGATTTTTTCACATCTTATGGTCTGATATCAGAGCTTCATAAGGAACTTGTTTTACTTTCACTATTGCCCGTAGTTATTATGATATTTCAAAGTAAAGTGTAACACCTTGCATATTTTGAAAAGTTCACAGTGAAAAATATATTTGCTGGCCAGTTTATGTTTGGCACATTTTAGGGCATATATTGCTGTGTAAGAAATGCAGCTAACATATTAAAATTATTTTTAATGCTGGAAGGATTGCTGTACTTCTTTCCACTGTCTCGAGTAAATACACGGTACATTTCAACATTTGACAATGACAAGATACAGAGTGCCCAGCTTGACACTGTGGCTGCATGCCACACTGTGTGGAGCTGCCTCATGTTTCTCTTTTTCATATGCTGCTGATACATGCTGAAGCATTCACTGAAGTGTGTGCTTTCAAGTTGGAAACGCACCTTATACTGTGTGTTTCTTTCTGTGCTGCATATCGTCAAAACAGAAGAGGACTGTTTGAAAATGATCTGTTTTGTCCAGCTTGTTGAAGAAAGCCTTTGTCTGTGGGGCTACAAAATGAAATCATATTCGAAGGCAGATGTGACCAGCTTGGAGTGGAGGAAGTTAGTGACAGAAATGTAAGAAACAGTTAAGAACTGGCTTTGGAATCTGTACTATCATTTTTAACTGATTATTTTTTTTTGTTCCAGTTTCTTATTCAGGTAACAAACCTATTGATTTTAGCAGTGATTGTAAAATGTTAATCATAGTCTAAAGAGTACTTCATTCAAAACTTGGATGGAGGAGCCCCCATTTAAGGTTCTGAAAACATAAATCGCAGGTCTACAAACTGAGCAAGCCCCAGTTTCAGTATATTTAAAAAGCAGCTTTGAGTAAAAGTTGTCTCTCTTTTCTTTGTCTGTACATCAGTGTGTATTCCTCTTCTGCGCATGTAACTCCACTTGAGAAAATCAAGACAACATGGCAGTTTTGATGCAACGCTGTCTGCCACCGACTCACAGGGAATGGGAAGTTGCCAAATGTTAGAAGAAACAAGTGACATGGTGGTTGAATGTGATGGGGGTGGTACAACCACCTTCCCTCAGTAAAGCTGAAGTGAGCAAGAATGATGCTGAGAAAGCATTTGCTGACTGGGTGGAAGTCAAAAAACTTAATGAAATCATCAGCTGATGATGCTGACTGGATGTGTTTTTAGTCCATACTCCCTGATTTCAAGAAACTTAGTGACAGATGTAGAAGAGATCTAAAGAAAAAAAAATTCTTGTTGCCTTTAAATGAGCAGCTGGACAAAGGTGAGAAGACAACATTGGAATTTTCTTCATCATGAGCTTCGTTCATTTCAAACACTTTGTCTATCCCTAAACAGAATTCACCAGTCACTGCTACAACATTGATGATGACTGATCTAACTTCAAATCTGGAACATTTGTTGTGGATACATCGGAATCTGAATCACATTGTACTTTAAGAAACTGAACAGCTGTAGCTTTTTAACTTGTAACCATTATTTGTATATATACTTCACTGAATAGCCTACTACACTGAGTGATACTACAAAAAATAAACTTTTATTGGTGGCATTCTTAATGTCATTCACACTCCTTCCGCAGTGTACCTTCACAGCAGAAGGAATAGCATGTTGAAAATGTCTCTCCCTCTGTGTCAGAGTAGCTGATACTCGTGGCTCCAAAAAGAGGAAACTGTCTGGACTCATTCTATAGAATTCATGCCCATTCTGCAGGACTCGTGAAATTTATGTTCATATTGAGAGAATTGACAAAACACCACAGCAGAACTATGTTTGATATCGAAAGCATTGTATGGATGCACCCAGTACTTCCTTTCCTTTTTAAGTTTTTTGAGCTTTAAATAATGATAAGCCATAATAAAGTTGTCTTCAGAAGAGCTCATGATTGCAAGTGAGCCACAAACATGATTTGTGCTCTCTTGTTGTCTGTTGTAATGCAGGTTGCATCGCATTCGTATTGTATATGTGGCAACACGAGAGTTGCACCGATAAGAGTTGCATCATGCAACTTTTATTGCAACCTGTCGTGTAGATATCGTATCATCTCAGTGTGAACCATGCCTTAACCTTGCAAATGGGGGGAAGCTGAGCTGCTTGATGCAGCCTTGTTTCCAGAATGGATTAAAGTTGTCAGATTTGGTGCTGAGTGGAAGTCATAAACCAGGAGCTTTGATGATTCTGTGACAGTACTGAAGGTGAATTTCACAACCTTTTCAATCAGGGGCAGAATTGTAAGACCCAGTTTAATAGGTCAGATGTACACTACACACAGGAAGGGGTTGCAGAGATAACTAACTACATGTGATGTGCATGTGTGAGTTTTTTTAGGATAGAGAAACCCCTCCAGAGGTTCATTGAGGCATGTACAAATTTAAGAGAGGGGAGAATATTAGTACCATTATTTACAGAGAGTAACAGCTGTCATTGCAAATTGGAGAAAACAATTTGTTAATATATTGTTTCGTAACTGCAGGAGCATCCATGGAAAGGTCATAGAACTAGTTGTGTTCATAAATTGATAATGATGTCCACATGGTACTGTGGCAGAAACTTGGCTGAAACCAGAAGTGAATAGCCACAAAGTTTAAAATTACATTTGAAATATATATTACTAACAGACTTTACCAGGATTTTGGAGACATGTTTGTCGTCAAAAACAATAAAGTAGTATGTAGTGAGCTTGGGCAGATTTGTAATGTGAAACCACTTGTGCAATTTATTTTTAAGTGTAATCTGGTGGCCTTACTACCAGGCAGGATCCACAGAAGTGCATGTAACAAAGCAGGTGAATTTTTTCCAGCTGTTAAATTTTTCTTCCTCCCAAAATTATTATTATTTTTAAATTTTGTGGTTTCTTCGATAGAGTCATTTACACAAAATGTACACAGTATCTGAAGATTTCGAATACTGTCTCAAGGTTTGTTCAACTTTTTGATAAGGTAGATGAATAAACTACGTAACTATCTAATGCTTCCATACAACCAGAGACGAAAATATGTTACAACTCTTGCAGTCATTTGGTTTTAGAGTAATTAAGATCTGTAAGTAAAACATTATTACTGCAATAAAATCCCACATTTATGCAAACTAACCCGGATAATTCAATACAAATTATCATTGTATCTAAAACTCCTTGTTGAATAGATTTTCATCTACTATTAATTTAATAAGAAATGTAAATCTTTCATTGCAATTTGTGAAAAATTTAGTGAGCAACAATGGGCAACTTCAGTTTTAATTAATGTTACCTTATAAAAGAGGCATGTTGGAGGCCATTTAAGTCAGTCTCTGGAGAGTTATGAATACGAAATCTATGTCCACTGACTGATACGGGGAAATGTACTGCAGTCATTTATTATAAATTAAAAGTCAGAAAATATACCATATTTTATCTAAATTTCATGTCCAAGAGTTTTTTCAATGATTTATTGACTGTTTAAATGGTTAGTTGGACATTGAGTGTGTAATTATTATAATGGACTGTGCCATACTTCAGTAAAGCTCACTTTGGCAATAGGATCAGACTGTGAACTGTGTTACTTCCAAATGGTACTTGTTGATCATATTTTATTTGTTTTGATTTGATTATCTGCTTAGAAGGACAGTGAGATGAGTGACTGGTACAGTGACTGTATTAATGATTTACTAGCCACAAAGCAGTAACTGTGCTTAATTGTGTCACTGTTGGGTTACTGCATTTGAACTGTGTTGCTTGATGTCAGTGCATTATGTACCTATCCAGTTATCTCTACTATGATTATAATAGATGACACTTGATCTGGCCATAAACAGTAGTTTATTTAACATCTAAGTGCAACGGAAGTATTCGAACTGCAAATCTGGTTTAGACTAAATTATTGACAATAGCCTACTTTTAACACCATCTTTTCGGCCAATGTCAACGGAAGCACAGCTTCTGAGGAAAAATTTGTGTGAGTAATGGCTAGGCTATAACTACCTTGGTTGATCATGGATTTGTTTAGTAAGCATACACTGTTATGGAGATGGTATCTAACTCCGTTGGCAGATTCTAAAAGAAGGGTGTTCTCTATCATGAGAGAGATATGCTTCTAAAAGGCAGAGTGTGTATGTTCAAAGAAGAACTTCACAAACATCGTGCAAAATGACCTCAGTGGAAAACAATCAGAGAAATTAAAGCTCATACTGAAACTTATTAAGTCATTCTTCCCATCCATCATGTGTGAATGGGGCAGGAAAAGGGGAAAATGGTAGTGTTAAGTAAAGTACAAGTACTTTCTGTCACATACAGTAATTTGACTTGCAGAGTATAGGTGTAGATGTAGATTTAGGTGTAGATGCAGATATAGATGACTGAGCATTGTGTTTTGAGGATACAATGCACTCATGATGTGTATGATACAGTGTGTTGCCCGTTGCGACAGTACCTCTCATTCATCTACTATTGTCTCAAAAAATCCAAGATTCAGGAAAGTCTCACACCAGCACTCTTGCTTTTGAGTCAGAAAGTGTCATGTTAATGGAGCTGAAATAGTTGTATTTAAAAAACTTGAACTGTCTTAAGTAATATAGCACTGTCTATCTGTAAGTGTGTATTATGTTGTGCGTCATTGATGAGTCAGTAGCTCCACAGAAAAAGAAAGGTCTGCAGGCAAAGCTGTGCTTGGAAGAGCGTAAAAATCATAGATGGTAGATAATACTATTCCCCATTATGTTACTCCAGTGCTGTCCTAAGACTTAAAAAGAAGCTACAGTGTCAGCCACTTGTAAGCAGATTAGATGTGCCAATATTGCTGTTTATCCTCAGACCAATGTTCATACAAACTTCTTACATTTATTATTTTATACATTTTAGTGGAGTGAGACAACAATTCTTTCTCTTATTTGCTGTTTATGTGTCTTTGAACTCTGGATTGTTGGACAAAATAATAATATAATAATTGGAATCTGATAACCCAAAGGAAATGTTGGTTAAGTTCTTGGGACAGAAAATGCTCACTTCTAAAGCAGCTAAAGAAATCTAATAGTGATTGATATCTAAGTAACAATCTCAGATATAAGAAAGCTTGCTTAAAAATATTACCAGAGTCTCAGAAAGTATGCTCCTCAAAGTATTCCTTTGAGATATTCACTGGGTGAAGTGGTTTCAGTGTCCACTTTAGTTTAATTTGGTTTTACCTTATGTGCCATGGATAACATTTATGACACCTTGCTATGATGTGGAAAGTGTCAGTATGTTCACAAATAAACTAATTCTCCTCTGTAAAAATGTTGCTACTGTTGATTGTTAACACGCTTGGACCTTTTTTTTTTTTTTTAAAGCAACAAAATTTGATAAGTATAACCCTGTCACATACAGATACTAATTGTTCAGATGGGATAGAATGAGTTTTAAGGTGAAAATTAGTCATTTGCCAGCACCATTCATTCAAAAGAGAGGTGGTTGAATACTTTTATGGCTGCATGCTGTGCTCCTTTATGTGCAAGAATAAGGTTAATTCGTGGGTAGTGGAGTACTTTTGTTCCTTGCACTACATTATGACTACTGCCATTATTTTAAAATTTTATCTGATCCTCTGCAGCAGACTTCATAAGAGAGTAAAGATTTTGCAAGGCTGTTGTTAGTATACCCAATTTTTTAAATGGTTGTCTACCTGAAGTTTGAGGTTGGAGTCTAGACATCATCATTACAACCTGTTTCTGTGCAATGAATACTTGTGTCCATGTGTGGGATTGCCCCACTAGATTATTGCATATGACGTCAGTGAGTGAAGGTATTCCTAATGGTTTCAGCATCAAAATCAGCAGTTTCATGTAAAGCAATTGTTGCTAAACTCAAGTGTTTGAGAAGAATTGCAAAATGTGATTCTATTTCAAGTTCTGATCAGTATGCACAGCCAGGAATTTCGAACAACCAGTTTTACTTATTTCCTTTCTACCCTGCTGTATTGGTGGTGATACAACTTACCTTGTACAGAATTAAATGAACTGTGTTTTTTCCAAGTTAAATGAACACTTACTGGGAACCAACCAACAAGCTTTTGAATATTTCATTTATTGCTCCTTCTGTTGTTGCAGTTGTGTTGGGCTTGGTTATGAACACTATTTCTCCTGCATCAGTGCGAGATAGGAGGTCATTTACATTCAGCAAGCTTCCAGAACTGAACCCTGTGTAACACCAGTAATGATTTTTCCCCTGTCAGAAGAACATCCAGCATAAGAGCAGTATGAGCTTTCTAACATGACTGTTTGCTTTCTATCAGTTATACCTGAAGTACTTCAAACATCAAAAATGTTACATGTCTAAAAATTAATTCTGTGATTTGCACAGTCAGATGCCTCAGGCAGCTTACAGAAAATCCGAGTAACAGAAATCTTGTCATTCATATATTTTAATATACTGTCAGCAAAATGGCAGATGGCACATTCAGTGGAGAGGCACTTCTGGAACCTAAATTGTGATGGAATCTAAATTGTTATTGGCCCAGTATCTTATGTTTGCAGATATATTCAACCATTCTCAAATACATTACTTTTTTCAAAACTTTTAAGAATCAAATATGTTGATTTTTTTATGTCAATTGTCCTACCTTTCTTAAAGAGGCACAGTTTAGTGTGTCTGAAAAGATACCTTTTTTGTATTTCCCTGGAAAAAGTTGTATTGGTCTTGAAACGATTAAATGCTTGTGGTACTGATTATCACATCTATTGCCATGCTTTTGTATTTGAACTGATCATACTGACGTTCTAAGTTACATTTAGAAAGTGATGTTAAAGAGGCTAATTATATGTTTGGTTTCATGAATCATTTTGTCATTATCTTTCATTACTAGATCATCTTGTTCCTTGATGGCTTTTCTTGGAATGACAGTATGTTCTTGTACTACATAATTATATTTTGTTCTTTGTTCTAGGTCACACATGATGAGGCAGTCATAGTGAGAGCAGCATATGCAGAAAACATCGCAGAACTTGCAGAAACAGCTCTCAGGTTTGTATTGTAATCAAAGGTGTATGTAATGTCATGATAAATTGTGTTGTTTCAGATATTAACGAGTGCTGCACGAAATTTGTAGGCCTACTACATCATCAGTTCTGAATCACATTTGTGCTTTCCCCAAATATTTACAATAGTATCTTTGTTCATCCAGTCACCCTAGTTTGAGTGAACATCTATATGATTAAATGTTTATCCTTGAGAATTTTTGACATTATCTGTGCAATATTTCCACCTTTTTCTGCTGATCAGTGGAATTGTTTAATATTTCACAGTTGCAATGTAAACATAACTCATACAGAGTCAGCTGCTGTAGTGTGTTTATACATAGTATAACTGTCATATCCTGTTCCAATTAACTTAATCTTTCAATAACAGTGTATACTGCCTGGCTTTGTCATTAAATTCCACTAATTATGAGTTTGTTATGAAATTCTGTGAGTAAACACAACCTCAACTAAAAGAAAGTTCCTGCCACAAAACTTTTAATACTGTTAGGAAATCGGTAACTTAATTTCAAATTAGGCCCTAAATGTTTGCTGCTCAGATACACATTCCACTAGTCAGAATTGTAACTCCTCTGTGAATGCTGTGCTCAGCTGGTTTTTGTAAGCCACTGGAAATTGCGCTGACTGCTGTCAAGCAGTAGAAAGCTGCTGCAGGTGGTTGGGTTAGGCAAACTGCTGATACTCACATACTGGAGACACCAAAGCTACCTCAAGTACTTTCTTTCCCTTTGGGTACTGTGTCGTCTCTAGGAAATACTGGGCCTGTCACTGCTCGACAAGTGGACTATGAGTGGTGAATCAGTGGTCTGTGTAAGGGGAGGTTGGTACCAAGGTGAACTTGAGGTACAATACTCATCCACCTAACCAACAGGTTTATGGTGCTGTCTCCACTGGCTGTGAATCTGAGCCACTGTAACAGGCTTCACCTGTAGGGAAGTGTGCTTTTCTTGTGTTTGGGTTGGACAAATGTAAAAGGGTAAGGGTCTGTTAATTGTTGGAAGTTGAAATTACAGTGAATAGTTCCACATCTGAGGTAAATGATGATGATTGAGATCACCTAGTGCAGTCCGTGTGTATCTCTGGAGGCCTCATTCAGCATGTTGAAGAGGCTGTTTTGGCAGCCATTGAGAGAGCAGGGTGTAACTAGCAGCAGATTGTGACACACATTGGAACAGACATTGCCTGTCATTTGAGCTCATGGGTGATACTTGGATCATTCCAGTGAGTAGCAGAAAAGATAAAGATTGTCAGCCATCCTCACAGAGTTTCAACAAAACTCACAATCGGCAGCAGTGCCTCCATAACTTACTGTGGCCCCCTGGTTCTGAGTTGAGTAGAAGGCTTGAATGAGAAACTTTGAATGTTCTGTCACATACTAGGCTGTGGCTTTCTTGATTTATGCCACTGGATTGAAAATGGGCCCGGTATGCACTACACATCAGAGGCTGCAACTTAGGTAGCAGACTGTGTGGGGTGCACAAAATGTCTTTTTAGATTAGGGGATTTCCATCCTGTCCAGTAATGGTAGCTGTACTATTTGCCGAAATATTAGTATAAGACCTAAAGATGTGCCTTTCACTGCTGAGCCTATACTGACGCATTCAAAACAAAGTCTCAGATTTTCGAGCATTCTTAAAAATCAATTTGCTGCATCATGCTACTAGTGTGTGTGAGTGTGAGTGCACCCAGTGTAGTGCCGCCAGTTGTGTGTACTTAAATCAACCATCAACTGTATCAGCACAGGCCAGCCACTATAGGCCACCTGTGGGAACCATGCACATGGCACGGTCTTTTCCACAACTTGTGCCAGTGACTCACGCCTATATACATATGGAGTAGCACTGACCCACTCTCACTATATTCTTTTAGTCTGTATCACCCACATCAGTTGCTCTGTGTATCACTTATGTTGCACCTCCGATATGATTCTTCTTTCTTGTTGTGTGTAGAGTCAGGAGAGGCTTATTTCTGTTATTGTTTAGGGGTTTATGAATAAAGCCATGTTTGTGTTACTTGGATCTGTTTAATGTATTACTTTGTTCCTATGTGATTGATAACAAGTTTGGAACGGTTTCCATGTGTGCAGTGTTCAAGTGTGGGTTCATCAGGTTTAGTAATTATGGATGTCATGCTACTGGCCCTGATTGATGAACAGCTTACTTCAGAAGTGACCTCTTTGTGTGTTTCCATTAACGGACAGAGTGCCATTCCACCAGTCTAATCACCTACTTTTCCTTTGTATGATGATTCAGCTGAGGATTGGGAAGCTTTCAAAAAAAGACTCAGACAGCCTTTTGTGGCTTTTGGTGTGACGGACTTGAATTTGTTCAAAGCCTTATTCCTATTGTGGATTCCACCTAAGGTGTATCAGTTACTCTGCCTCTTTACAAGAACTGGCAGCTCTTGCTTTTGATCAAATGTGCAGTTTATTGTCCAACTACTGTCCCAAATGAATGCATGTCATAGCGGCGTGAGTAGAATTTTACTGATGTCACAAGAAACCAAACCAGTCATAAAAGTCCTGGGCAGCTGAGCTTCACGGCCTTAGCTGTAAGCGTCAATTCATTACTGATGCCCATAATGACTTGTATGCAGACTCTGTGGTGTGTGACGCAATTATCTGTTTAGCTCCGGACAAGGAAGTGCGCCAGAGGGCTTTACTCTGCATAATGTTTTGATGTTTATCAGGCAGCGGGTGACCAAATTGAAGTGTGGGGCGATGTGGCAGTAGTGTCACAAGATGTCTCCACTAGGATGACAGTAGTTTGCCCGAGGAAGCAGTAGTGACAGCGGTAAACTTGCAGGCCCAGCACCGAGCAGACCAAGACTGGTCCAAGCAGCCATGACTACTGCAGCCCCAGCATCAGCCTTCTCTGTTTCTGTCTTGTCCTTTCTGTTTTGTCCAACACAAATGTTCAGCATGCCCTGAGCACTGGGCTACTAGTAAAGCTTGCCAGAATAAAGCCACATTACCTCTGTGTGTCGTTCACCGACTGTTGCTTGGGATGTGGACCTGGATGTAAACTGTGTGACTCCATTGCTTGTGACTTCTCCCAAGTTGTTTATCGAGTTAAGTGTTTTTCTCCAAGTGCTCCAGCTACAGGTGCTGCAGTGACATTATTGAATTCTTAAACCTATGTTGAGTTTAGGCTCATCACCTTTGACACCAGTTATGTGGGAGCTGGTCAGCTATAACAAACAGAACATTGCACTGTTGGAGCAATTTATGGCATCTGCCTCTTACAAGGCAGTGGTTTCATTACATTTTTGGTGGTTGCTGATCCCAATGTTGAGAACTTGTTTGGGATTGACGCATTACAGGCATTTGGATTTTCTATCACTGACACAGTTCACCTTTTGTCCGATCAGGTACCATATTCTCAATTGGAAACACTGAATGAGAAGCTTGCAGACTTGTTTTCAGAAGGTACAGGGTGTGCTATAAATTTTTCTGCTCATATTTCTCTGAAATCCATTTTTGTCATCCTTGTCCTATTCCTATTGCCCTGAAAGATCAAGTAAAAGCCAAATTGGGCAGACTTCAGTCTCTGGGGGTCGTGCAACCTGATATGGCTAGTGAGTGGTCATCTCTCTGGTTGTAGTTTGGAAGCTGTTGGGGAAGCTTAGCCTTTGTGTTGACTTCAGTACTACTGTCACTGTGCAGTCAATTGTCGATACGTCAAGAGGAACTGATGGTGAGAATATCAGGTGGCCAGTACTTTTCTAAAATTGATTTGTCTGAAGTGTATCTGCAGATTCCTGTGGACATAGAGTATTGGTGAGTTTTGGTTTTGAATACTCCTTTTGGCCTCTTATCAGTATTTGCGTGTTCCTTTTGATGTGGCTAATGCCCTTCCTATTTTCCAATGATTTTTTAGAGAAATTTATCTTACCTGTCCCGTGTTGCATTAATTATCTGGATGATATTGTTGTCATGGGCTCTTCCATGACTTGTCATTACAAAAATTTGTGTTCTTTGTTTTGTATCTTACAGTCCACAGGCTTACGGTGTAACCTCATGAAATCTCAGTTTTTTTTCAACCTTCTGTTGTTTACATGGTGTTTGAGGTCTTGCAGGTTGGGGTTCGCTCTCTGCTAGACCACATCTCCTCCAGTGTCTTGCACCTCCTCCACGAAGGAGCTTCAGGCTTTTCTAGGGAAATGGCCTACTGGCCTACTATCATAAATTCCTACCGGGGGGGGGGGGGGGGGGGGTGGCCAAGTTTGACCATCCTTTGCATGCCATGTTACACAAGAATGTACCTTTTTGCTAGAGTCTGGATTGTGAACGTGCTTTCCAAATGTTGAAATCCAAACTACTCATGGCCCCTTGTTTAGCTACATTCTCTCTGGACCAACATATAGTTTTGGTGACTGATGCATCACAATACAGTCTCGACTTGGTTCTAGCACACCAATATACCAATGGCTCTGAACGACCTGCTACTTTTGCCTCTAAGTCTCTCACTCCGACCCAGCAGCATTACTCTCAGGTGGAAAAAAAGGCTCTTGCCGTGGCCTATGCTCTCCGGAAATTTCATGTTTTTTGTAGGGCTCTAAGTTTCACCTTATTTCTGACCATAAACCCCTGGTTTCCTTGCTTATTCCTTATCCCTCACACTTCCATACATGTCAAGACAGTACACCATGTATAACATTGGGTGTTGTTCTTGTTTTCCTATAATTATGAAATCCATTTTCGACCTATGTCTAAACATGCTAATGCGGAAGCCTTCTCTCACCTTCCTGTGGGTCCTGATCCAGACTCAGATCATGAAGAACTGCTTTGATTCCATCTTGATATTGAATACAACAGTTAGGGTTTCCCAATTACGAACTCGCACATAGGGTCTGCTGTTGCTGCTGACCTGGTTCTCCACCATGTGGTTTGGCTTGTTCAACAGGGCTGGCCAGATAAACCGCTAGGTCAGGCTTTGGACCCCCTGTGCAACTATTTTTTCCTTATGATATCACCTCTCTGTTTTTGATGGTGTTTTGCTACTGTCCGTGGAACACCGCTCCCCCAGAGTGGTCATTCCCCCATGTTACAATGTGAGGTTCTGCACCTTCTTCACCAGGACCATTGGGGAGTTTCGCACACTAAGTGGTTAGCTAGCAAACATGTTTTTTGGCCAGGGATTGATGATGAACTTGTCCGTTTTGTCATGGCTTGGAAGCAGTGTGCCCAACAACAGACAGCTCCCAGGGTGTTCTGTCCCACTGGCCCACTCTGTGCCAGTCATGGGAATGCATCCATGTAGATTTTGCAGTTCCTTTCTGGAATTTCTAATGGATCTTGGTTTTGGATGCATTTTCCCACTTTCCTTACATTCTCCAGTGTGTGGCGAGATCGGCTGAGGTCACAATTCGCACGGTTTGAGGGTTTTTTCTATTGAGGGGTTACCTTGTACCACTGTTCATTTTTCACACCTTTCCATTGTTTTGTTCCCATTATTGCATTCATTCATGTTATGGCCCCGCCTTCCCACTCTCTATCAATTCGTGAGGCAGAATGACTACAGGTCACATTCAAGCCCCAAATGAAAAACTTTGTTATGGATTCTTTGCTGGATGGTGCCCTTCTCCGTTTTCTTAGCACCTGTCACTTCACACCTCTCGGAGAGTTGAGCCTGGCTGAGTTTCATCATGGGTAGCAGCCATGCATGCTCCTCCATCTTCTGTAGCCTGCGTCGCACCTGCTGTGGTCGAGTTCACCTTGGGGTATGGCAGTGGTGGAGAATATGGCGCATTGCATGGGACACTGCCAAGACACCTCGCAATGTACCCAATGTGGGGTATCTGCCCTCACAGCAGGGTGAGTGGCAGGTGGAATCATGTTCGCGCTGCTCAGGAGTCAGTGTGGAGGTTGTCCAGTTGGCGTCACTCATTCACCCTGTGAGTGGGCAAGTGGCCACTCCTTCGACAGGGTCCGAGCACTCACATGGGGGGCGGTTGCTAGTTGGCTCCAATGTAGGTGTGTTATGGAGACCCTTAGGGAAATAGTGTCCATGGACGGGAAGAAATCCTATGTATGCTGTCCAGTGTTCAGTGTCTGCCAGGAGCTTTGTCTGAGATATGGTAGTTGCCATCCTAGTGACTGTGGAGTGTGTGTGGTGCAATAGTCTGCAAGTTTTAGCTCAAGTCAGCACCAATGTCATCTGTCACTTGGGTTCTGAGGTCATCCTCAGGTTGTTCGGGCAGCTGGCAGAAGGGGTAAAAACTACTGGCCTGACTCGTGGGCTGCAAGCAGGTATCATAAGTTGCAGCATTGTTATCAGAGTTGTTTGGGTCCATTGATTTGGACTCGGTTTGAGGGTCTGAACCAATGATCCATCAATTCTGTGATGGTCTTGGCTGCAGATTTCTGGATTTGAATTATGGGGTGGAGAATTGTAGAGCAGCTCTTGATAGCTTAAGGCTGTACTATGCAAAAAAGTAGCTTCTCGGGTAGCAGTGTACTTTTGGAGTGCACATTTTTTTTTTTTTTTTTTTTAAATAAAAGCTAGACGATAGTTTGAGGTCCTTTGATGAATGCTCACCATTCGATACATAGAGAGCAAAATCAGACCATGAAAAAAAGAAAACCACTATAGACTGTCAAAATTTTAACGGTAAATTGTTGAAGTATTTGTAACAAATTCCTGAATTCACCAATCTCCAGGAAAGCTGTCAGCTCAAATTATTCTTGGAGCTGAGAGCTGGCTGAAACCCTTAGTAGAAATCTCTGAAATATTTAGTGAGGCAGGGAATATGCCACTGAAGGGCGGATGTTCATTGCTTTCAACAAAACTATTTTATCTATCAAGGGTAAAATTGACTGGCTGTGAAGTTACCTGTAAACAAGTCTAAGTGAACACAAGTTAATTACTGGACATTTTTGTCAACCCCCCCTGACTCCACTATGAAAATCTACACCCAGCAGTGCAGAAATATTCAGATAGCAGCATATTAGATGGAGGTGACTTTAACCTACTACCGAGCGAGGTGGCGCAGTGGTTAGCACACTGGACTCCCATTCGGGAGGACGACGGTTCAATCCCGTCTCCGGCCATCCTGATTTAGGTTTTCCGTGATTTCCCTAAATCGTTTCAGGCAAATGCCGGGATGGTTCCTTTGAAAGGGCACGGCCGATTTCCTTCCCAATCCTTCCCTAACCCGAGCTTGCGCTCCGTCTCTAATGACCTCGTTGTCGACGAGACGTTAAACACTACCCCACCACCCACACCCTTTAACCTGCTGAATTTTGACTGGAACATCTATGGACTCATTGCAGGTGGTATGGACAGGCACACTTGTGAAGTACTTTTGAACACGTTTTCTGAAAACTGTCTTGAGTGGCTAGTTTGATAGCCCATATGTATTCGATCTTGTAGTTAGAAATAGGCCTGACCTTATTGATGGTGTCAGTAGAGAGACAGGGATTGTTGAGCATGTCACAATAGCGCAATGGTTACTAAAATTAATAATCCGTCAATTAGGCTAGGAGAGTATTTTTGATAGAGAGAGCAGATAAGCAGTTGTTAGGATAAGTGAATGAACATCACTTAGCTCCATTGTGATGGACATGGAAGAAGTATGAGCCAATTTTAAACAGCTTGTGAATTGCACTCTGGAGAATTATGTGCCAAGTACATGGATTAAGAACAAAAAGAGATGTAATGGTTTAATAACAAAATTTGGAAAATGCCGAGGAAGTAGAGACTGTAGCACTCTCAAAACCACGTATCAAATGATGACATGAAGAAGTTAGTACAAGTTAATGCACCTGTGAAAAGATCAATGCATAAAGCATGCAACTACCACCATCATATCTTAGCAGAAGATCTTGCCGAGAATCTAAGAAAGTTCTGGTCGCATGACAAATACCAAAGTGGATCACAGGCTTCTATCCAATCACGCACTGACCAGTTGTAGTGTGGCAGTAGAAGGCTGCAAAAGGAAAGCTGAAGTTGTAAATTTCTCATTTAAGAAATCATTCATGCAGAAAGATTGTACAAACATACCTTTGTTTCACAATTGCACATACACCTGTATGGAGGACATAGTAATAGGCATCCCTGGTGTAGAGTTGAAAACTAATAAGTCGCCAGGTGTGGATGGAATCCCAGATCAGTCTTACAAATAGTACTCTACATCTACATCCAGATCTGCATACATACTCCATAAGCCGTCACATGATGCAGGGTGGAGAGTCCCTTGTACCACTACTAGTCATTTCCTTTCCTGTTCAATCCGTAAATAGAGTAGGGGAGAAATGACATTCTATATGCCTCCATACTGTCCTAATTTCTCTTATTTTTGTGGTCCTTATGCAAAACATATGTTGGCGGGAGTAGATGCAAGAACTTCTTTATGAATACTTCGACAATTTATTGATAAAATTTTGAGTGTCAAAGTGTCTTTACCCTGAATGCAATTTGATTTCTCTATCTTCATGTCACCTGGTGAGTGTTTATCAGAGAACCTCAAACTACCGCCTAGTCTAATAAACCCCTATGTGCACTCACAAGGGCTCTGCTACTTGTGTGGCTGCTTCCTTAGTGTAGTGCACCCCTGACCTATCAAGGGGAGTTCTACAATTCTCCACCTCATAATGCAGGTCCAGAAATATGTAGCCAAGACCCTCACAGATTTGATTGAGACTTTGGTTGAGACCCTTAACTTGACACCAAAGCAAAAGACTCAGATGAACGCTGGGAACGATGCTGCAAGTTGTAAGCTGTGCTTGCACCCCACACATGAGGCCAGCAGTCTTCCACTTCCACCAGTTGTCCTTATGAACTGATAATGTCCCCAGGACTCAAGCTAGAGGAATCATTTGGCCACAACTTGTAAATGACTGCACTCTACACACTTGATAACCATGCAGTGGCCATCCTTAAGTGAAACCTCCCCCCCTCCCCCTCCTGCAGGCAGACATATCGAGTGCACATTGGCTTTCTTTCTATCCCTGGGTGCTATTTCTCCAAGGGGCTACATAATGCACCTAGCATTCACAGAGTGAATGGACGAGGTCAGACAGCCAGCCACATTGACCCTCCACCTCAAGCAATGTGAACATGTTAGCATCCACCAGTCACCCTGTGCTGAGGATGGATCTGTTGCATCAGTGCCTTGGGAGCAAAGCCCATGGGCGAAACAAGCAACACCTAATGTGTCCCATGCAACACACCAGATTCTGCAACACTCCTGCGATCAGAGGCAGCAGCCTGAATATGACTGACAGTAGCCAAAAGCACATTCAGCTGGTTGGGAACTTCGACCAGCACCATGCACACATACTATCCACTGGAGTACAACTAACTTGAGGAGTAAACTACAAAAGCATGTTGAGAAACCTAAATATGCAACTTCCTATTTTCCTGACTTGTCACCAATGGAGGCTATTGCCTTACTGACCTGTGTAGCTGGCCATTCAAGAGAAATGACAACTGTGCTGCAGACTGGGGGATCTACATGTTACAATTACTAAAATGCAAGATTTCACCTCTTAAATACGAAATGCACACAGAATTTAAGAATTAAACTATGAAAACCACACAAAAAACTAAATTTGTAACTTCCTGCTGCCTTCAGGGGCTTGGTATTCGTTTGCTTGGTGACTATAGGGTTCCTGAGCTGGAGACTGCTAAGCACCACTGGTCCTCTGATAAGCTCTGGGCATGCTTCAGTGACCATTGTGCATCATGGGAGTGAAATATTGTGTGTCACAGGGAATGGGGATCTTGGCTTGACCACTTGGATCATGAGAGTGGTAGAAACCTCTATAAAAAAATCCCAATCACATTGTGTGTTGTGCATGTGAGTGAGATGCTTGGCTGTTGAGATGGAACAGTCATTAGCAGGCATCCTCTGAGGAAATGATCACACCTCAGTTGTATAAGGCTTACTCAAGCATGCAGAGCTCTGTCTGAGTGCCCCCTTATTTCCCTAGCTGCTCCTGGGACCAAGATGGTACTCCTCCCAGCACAGTGAATGGGCAGCTGGTAGGTACCAACACCTGAGCTAAGAAGAGGGCTCCAAACTTTGGAATTACACAGTCTTTCAATATTTAGTAACAGAACACATGATGGTGGTCAGAATGTGTTTCTAATAGTTAAATTTTAAAGAGGGCAACTCTGAGACAGTTTCACCTTTCTATTTCCAAAAAGGTTTAGAAGACCTTGCTGGAACTTTAAAATCTGTCAAGTGTGTATGAAATAGGACCCTGATGGTAGAAACGTCTAGTTCCCAGCAATTAAAGAACCTCTGGAAAGCTCAGTGCCTCAGGGAGTATGCAATCGAAACTGAACTCCACAACACCTCGAACTACAGTGAAGTTGTTGTATTGTGCAGAGATCTGGTTGAGATTCCCAACTGAGGAACTGAAAGCAGAGTGTGCCAAAGACGGCATTGTTGATGTGCAAAATCTAATGTAAAGGATGGATTGTGATCTGGTCAAATCATACTCATTTATACCCACTTTCAACAGCATGAAACCTCTAGAGTATGTTAAGGCAGGTTTCCCTTGCCTCAGGATGTGGCCCTATTTCCCCATCCCAGTGCACTGTTTTAAATGCCAGTGCTTTGTGCACATTACTCTTGGTTGTGAGGCAGAAGCCGTTTGTGGGACTTGCAGTAAGGCCACCCACAAAGGAATTGGTTGCTCATTTTCACCAAAGTGTGTAAATTGGTCTGGGAATCACCATGTCTGGAATAGGGACTATAATGCCTTAATGCCTTCCTTGAAGAAAGAAAGATACAAGAGATAAAAATGACAAAGCGCATCCCTTATGATGGAGACAAAAAGATCTTTAAGGTAATGCAGCCATGCACATTCGCTGCCTCCTTTGCTTCAGCTCTTAAACAGCTGGTGTAGCAAACGGATGCTGCTGCACAAACTGAAGTTGCTAGTGTCAGCACAAGTACCTGTGTTTGTCAGTGCACTTGTGCTGCAGAAATTATTTGAAGCCCATACCTTGCCCCTGAACATCGGAAAGGCTGTTGTTAGTGCTGTTATGGAGCTCCCTGCCTCTGCAAAGGTTCAGGTTGGCTTGCCGTCTAGTGCAGCCACTACCAGAGTGGCAATTGTGGTGCTGAAGCCTACCCAGGACAAAAAATCAAAGGAAAAGTGTCAAGTGCAAACAGTGTGACAGTCTCGGCATCATTCTCCCTGATGCATCTTGATTCGTCTTCAGAGAAGATGCACCTTGATGTCGGACTTCGGCAATCATCTCACCCTAAGACTGAGCCTCCCCTCATTGTGGGCTCCCCTCCCAGGTGGAAAGACAGGTTGAAGGTCCATGATAGATGGCTCCCATACTAGAGTCAAACATTTATAGGTTGAGGACACTTATGGGGGAACTGAAACTCCCAGCACAGGAACACCTCCTGTGCTTACATTTGCAGGAAACACATTTTAAAACGTCTAAAGCTCCTGTACTGCAGAGTTATGTGGTCTATCAAAAGGAAGACCTGTCTGGGGAAAGGGCCAATGGAGGGTCATTGTGTTTGGCAATAAGGCGCACCACTCATCTTCTCTCCCCCTGGCTACTGACCTACAGGCGGTTGCAGTTGAAGTTCATGTGTGTTGGAGGATCACTGTTTACCTCTGCATCCACAGTGGATGATCAGCAGAGCCAACTGGATGCTGTTCAGGGACTGGCTGAGTTTGAATGCCATGACAGAGTGGGTGGACCACATCATATGAGTGATGCACCATGCTGCTGACTTCTCCACCTCAGGTCTCTTAGGAGGCAGTCTATCCCTCATTGGACTGTGGTGTGTTATTTAGTAATCTGGCTCAGGCATGTGGCTCTTCAGCGGTTAAATGCCATGCAACAGCGGAAAATCTTGCAAACTTTCAATTACTGAGGGCGAAGGCTTGATGTATTGTCAAGAAGAGCAATAAAAGGTCATTGCAAGCATTCTTGGACTCCATCAACTGTTCCACTTGTTCTGCAGCAGTATGGGAAGCTGTAAGAAGGATTTATAGTAAAGGCAGTTAGTTATCTAAAGTGGCATTGTTGAAATGGGGGTGTCTCCAAACAACTACTGAAGACACTGCACAGAAAATGGCAGAACATTTTGCACAGACTACTGCCACTGCCAGCCATGATCCAGTGTTCCATCCTTACCATTCCACCATCGAGAAGGTTGAGTTGGACTTCTGGTCCACCAGTTTAGAGTCGTAAAGCTGCCCATTGTCCATGTGGGAGCTGTACTCAGCACTGTGTGATACTCGTGATACAGCACCTAGTTATAACCAAATCCAATACCGCATGCTGCGGCATTTGCAAATCGTGTCCAGGGAAATTCTCTTACAAAGTTCTAATTCAGTACAGCAATAATGTTTTAATTCAGTACTGCTGACAGGCCAATTCCCCAACTCATGGTGGGAGACAATTTTGATACCTCTCCTCAAACCTGGAAAGGACTGAATGTGTCGCAGTACTTATCAGAGCCTTGCCTTTATGAACTGCGTAGGAGAGACCCTAGAGTGCATGGACAGCCATCACCTGGTCTGGATATCAGAGACCAGGGAGTTCTTTAGCCACTGTCATTGAGGATTCAGGAGATGTCGATCAACTGTAGACAACCTGATCCTGCTAGAGGTGGAAACTCAGCAGGTTTTTCTACAAAAAAAGAATTGTGGGGGGAGGGGTATTCTTTTGTCTTCAGTAAGGCATATGACACAGGACACGTTTTTTGATACAGAGTTGGTAATGTGCTGTCAGATACTTTTGTGCAGAAGAATGCTGGTCACCCTCTCTGCCATAACTATTTATAGTATCATGTCCACAATAAGGAGTCCCATGCAGTTTAATCATTCTCATTGTAATTCTTATTTATCTAACTTGCAAATGTGGGACACCATTATTCATTTTAAATACTATGTGAGGTTTCTAGGCCTTATTTTTGACTTCAAACTGTCCTTGTTACCACACATAAAGGACCTTAAGGCAAGGGCCCAGAAGACACTGAATGTATTGAAGTGTCTTATCCTCAGAATGAATGAATGAAGAACCATCAAGAGATGAGTGAATATCTTAAGGCAGGCTACAGGAAAGTGTGTTAGGATCCTTGTTTTCATGTTGTGCATTAATGGCTTTGCAGACTTCCTGCAGATGATGCAGTTATTTATAATGAACTACTATCTGAAAAAAGTTACACAAATATTCAGTCAGATCATGAAAAGATTTCAAAATGATGCAAAGTTTGGTAACTTGCATTAGATATTCAGACATTTAAATTTTGTGCCTCACAAAACTGAAAAACATATAATTCTTTGACTATAATGCCAATATACACAGCTGAGATCAGTCAACTCATAAAGATAAAGGTGTTTAACAATTTGTGATTATATAAAATTGAGCGATCACATAGGCTCAGTCATAAGTAAAGCAGTTGGCAGACTATGATTCATTGATGGGATAGTGGGAGAATGCAGCAAATCCGCAGAGGAACTGTGTACAAGACACTCATGGGACTCATTCTAGAATATTTCTGAAATGTGTAGGACTCATACCAGATCGGTCTAATGGGGGAGATTGGACTTACAGAAAGAAGTACGGAACAAATGGTAACAGGATTGACTGGCTCTGGGAGAGAATGACAGAAATTTTGAAAAAAGAATCTGATAGAGGGATGGAGTAATCGCTGCAAGCACAGTGCCATTTAAGAAATCATTCTTTCCTCACTCTTTAAGTGAGTGCAACAGGAGGAAACACTATGTTAATGAGGGAAGTAACTTCTTCTGTCCACTTCACAGAGGTTTGCAGCATATGGCTGTAGAATATTATGAATAACAACCTTGATCTCTATGCCATTCCTTTTTTTAACAGAAGAATATCTACAAGTGAGAAACAACTGAGACTTGAAAGTGCAAAAATAAAATATTATGAAGGATCTTTCAACATTGTGCATTCATAGGAAACAAAAAGATTGTATGATATTGAAGGAGAGCCTAAACTTTTTTGGAACATTTGTTCAGTACAGGAAGTTTTTAATATGAGATTGTCCCAAATCTTTGGTGCTACAGTATAAATAAATGAGAAGACAATGAGTATGAAGCATGAACTTGGTCTGTTGACACCTACACATTATTCCAGCATTTTGTTTACATTGTCCCACCATTTGGTGCTTATTTATAACTGTATTGCCAGTCAGTTGCTGGACTTGTCAGTTGGAGATGAAATTTATACATCCTTTACATTTGTTTCTGGTCTGGTTATCATTCTGGGGGCTGCCTTACAATGTCTAAGAAATTTTCCAAATTGCGTAATTGGTTGTTGTAACTCTGTTTGTATGACTGTAAATAAAAATTGCAGCACTGTTGTGGGGGGAAAAGAACAAGGAACAGTCATGTGAAGGATGCTCAAGCTATTGCCCTGTTTCCTGACTTTCATATGTCTTTTGATATTGTTGCATACTTCTGGTTAATGAATAAGGTACAAAATTAAAGAATGTTCAGTCACATTTATGACTAGATCAAGCTCTTCCTGGCAGGTAGAATTGTTTGCAGACAATGCTATTGTTTAGAAAGAGGTGATCTCTTATGAGAGCTGTGGTAACATTTAACAAATTGGCCAAAGATCAGTGCTTGGTCATTAACTGGATCTGTTTGAACTGAGGCATGATGCACACATGCTTTGGGAAGTAATTTGGATTGTTCTGTTTGCATCAGTCAGTGAAATCACTTGAATGCTTTGGTGTAACCAGTCAGAATGATGTAAAGTGCAACTTTAACAAGAAACACATTATGTGAAATGCATATGCCTATTTGCAATGTATTAGGAGTGTTCAAGAGAGGTGTAGCTTCCCATACAGCAAGTAACTTCCAGCATGCTCTTGTGAGCCATTGTAAAGTACAGCTCATCTGTCTGGAATCAGTATTATCTTGGTATGACGGAATAAATAAATAAATAAATAAATAAATAAATAACCTCATAGACCAACTAGACATAATTTGTGATGGATTTATGTTCTTGCTGGAAGAAAACTACAGAGGCATTCATGGAACTTCAATGTGATAATCTGCAAGAAGGCATATCACAAGCAAGCTGTTTCAGAACCCAACATGCACACATTGGCTTGAAAAGTGCAAGAAACTGGTGCATATCTTGCAGATATACTACATTCAACAGTTTGGTCAAGCCCAGTATGTATGCCTAATAAACAAATAGACATACTTGGAATGTTTGAGCAGTATGTAAATGTAGGCACCCAGCCCATCAACATGAATATCAGCTGTCTTTGGAGAGAGTAGTCCGTGAACAATAAGTGTATCCATTCTGTCTTAAAAGTGTTGTAGGATTTAATACTGACAGCTATGCTTTATTTATTGTGCATAATACGTAGCTGGCTCACCAAGTTTTCTGTAGTGACCAGCCAGCTATATTTATCAAAAATACTGGGTGTCTCATGAAAGACGTCTAGGAGGGGTCTGTGGGTAGCATGGCATAGCCACTGGCTGCCGCCTCTGCATCCACCGCCCACCGCCGTGCCCAACTCTCGGACACTAATCTGCCAGTAGTTGGCTATGTGTGCGCTTCCCCAGAGTTTGGCGTAAACAACATTGCCATCTGATTAACTTAAGCTTACCTTTATTTACAGTAGGTGCTCAAAATGATGCCCCCCCCCCCCCCCCCCCCCTCCTGTGGTAAGAGCAGCCTGACATCTCCTGAATACATTTGCAAACACTCGCAATCTGGGCAATGACTAGCTGAACCCTGTCTTCCAACACTTTGAGCATGTGCGGATTGGTTGCATACATTTTATGTTTTAACATTCTCACAGATTTATATCTGGAGAATGAGGATGCCAGACAACTACCCTATCGTCAGAAACACTTCATATTGCTGTCATATTGGCAATGTGTGGTGTTGCATTATCCTATATGAAATAAATGTACATCTTTCTGTTAGATGTTAGTTCTAAAAAAAAAATAAAAAAAAAAAAATGTCAGAATGTATTGTTTCACGGTGAAAGATTGTTCCAGTTACTCATCTTCCACTAATTGCATATCACACTCCTGTTTTCACATCATGCAGAGGTTGTTGATGTAATTCATAATGATTTTCAGAGCTCCAGTGTAAATTTTTCTGAGAATATTTGTTCCATGACAAATGCAACCATGCTTCATCAGAGGAAAAGAATCTCAGGATCAACTTCCCCATTGTGCACAGCCTGTAATAGCCAGTTGCAATAATGACGTCGAGCAACTGTATCAGAGCTACTCTGTTGATGCACTGTCGTTATTTTGTATGGTTTCAATTTCAGTTTCTGCACAGCTCTGTGAATAGGTGTTCTTGACCCACCAGTCTGAAATGCCAAATGGCACAGAGATTTTCTCAGACTTCTCTCCAAGGCTTCCCGCATCTTGTCTAATTTATTTTCGGTTAAAACACTAGGTTCTATAGGCCTTTGTTTGTGTAACACACATCCAGTCTATTGAAATTTCCTTACTAATCTACATATTGTAGAATCACTAGGAACATACACACTGGGAAATTTTCGTATGAATTCAAGCTGACATTCCACATACAATTCTGTTTTGGCATAGTTCAACACAAGAAATACTCAATGATCCTTTGTGTATACCATACCAAATGGAAACTCGACAGTAAACTCAAAACAAAACACCCAAACACTCAGTCGTACAGTGTAGAAGACACACGCACGGTGTTTCTGCCTCAGAACCTAGCCCAGTGACATATGGACAGGGAAAGCTCCGGACTCGGTGCAGTTGCAATAATGACATTTAGCATCAATATTTGAAGTGCTTATACGTAACCAAAAAAAAAAAAAAAAAAAAAAAAAAAAAAAAAAAAAAAAAAAAGAGAGAGAGAGCAGAGGGCATGTGCAAAGTATTGGTGTCCGAGAATGAAGCATAACGGCAACTGCCAGTTGCAGTTTCAACAACCAGCAAATGTGCTCTATGACCTGTGGGGCCCCTCCCAGGTATCTTTTGTGAGACACAGTGTATCATCTTTTTTCCTTTTCTCTTTCATACTGAGCTCTCGTTATTTTGTCCTTTGTGATTTAATGTTTACATGATGGCATGTGTTTGTGCACTTTGACATGAAATTACACCATTACTAATAAAAAATATATCATGGACCTGGTTAGCAAAGGTTTGTAAACCTTCTATTTATGATTTGTTGTTTGATGATTGCATTCTACTGAAAAAATTAAATTCATAGATAACATTTTTGAAATAAAGTTTTAATTTTGAATTATTAGTTGTTGTTCATTAGTGTTTTCATGCTGCAGTTTTTATAATCTGAAGATAACTTTATGCAATGGCTGTATATATTAAAGTACATATTCTGTTGATGTTTTTCTTGCTAGGTACCTGGAACATACGCAGATATCGTCTTCACCTCATGGTGAAGCACCACGTCCAAGCTATGAAACTGAGCTGCAGACATTGCATGAAATGATTCAACAAACTGTTGCTAATCTTCTCACTGACCCTCAAAATTTGGTGAAGCAGACATTGATGGAAAATGGCATAACCAAATTATGTGTTTTCTTTGGTAAACAAAAAGGTGAGCTATAATTTCTTCATGAATGTAACTGCTACATGTTGCTAGATCTTGTGGATTGGCTAGTCAAAACAAAGGAGATTGTCTTATTTAGGAACATTTGCCTATAAATACTTTCTCTCACATTTTCTCCGCAAATCACAATGTTGCTGTTATATGTACTGGAGATTAGCCCATCAGGAAATACTATATTCTCTTGGGATATTGTTATTGCATTGATTTCATTACATTACACGTGACATAAATATGGTGGCAGCATCTAGGCAATGATATGTTCTGTGAAGCATTTCAAATCCACATTGAAAAATACAAACTTATACTGTGACAAACAGGTGACCACAGCAAGAAGACTTGATATATTTGAGTTTAAAATGGGCACCTTATAGCCAATATATTTTTACCAGACCATTATTTCCTGTCAAAAATAGTGGGATGTTGAAAAAAATTGTGTTCACCAGTTGCAATTGAGTTGGTAGATTCAATGTTTGTAATTAAGGTCCTCCTTTATTAGCTGCACATTTGCTTTGTAGCCCAGCCTCCAAATTATGTTCAATGACCTTGGAAAACCAGTTTTTTGTATCAGCTGAACAGTATTTCAATACAGGTTTTTCATCATGTGTTCACTAGCTCATGATCATGGGATGATGTTCTGCATTCAGAAGCACAGTATTTGGCCAAGCCTCTCTGATACCAACACCTTTAGCTCCTCTGCAGGAGACAGTCATGGAGGGTCTATTGAGCTTGGGACATGACTCATAAACCTATATCTGGTCTACATATACACTCTGCAAGCTTCATGCCAGTGTTAGGGTGTTTTTCCCATTCATCTTTTGAGGTAGGGAAAAATGACTTTGTATGTATCTCTGTACACATTCTAATCTCTATTTTCTTATTCTCACAATCCCTACATGCAATAAACAGTGATGGCAGCATGCACTACCTTAAATATTTGGGTTTGTTAGATTTACCCAACAGGGCTTTGAGAGAACAATGTCACATATTTTCCAAAGATTACTATTTAACTGATGGGATTCTAAATGCAGTGCTGCCGGTAGGTGCCTGACCGTTAAGTGTGTGCTGTCGTTAACTATCATAGAACAAACAATGCATTTATAGGGATGTTATATCACATTTAACTGTCAGTCTCTGCAGCACGTTACAATAAAGTAGCTATGTAACCAGATGAGCAAATCAGACCAAGCTCTATGGTTTGAAATCGTGCAAACTTAAATTTTGATTTTATCCTTTATATTTTATTATTAAGATTTACCATGACGTCACTTATTCCATTTCCTACATTGGTCACCTCATATGGTGGTGTTATGTTCGAGCTTCTTCTGGGCATCAACAATGAAAAAAATGGTGTTTGTTTCTCTTTTCCTGATGAAGGCTGTGGCAAAAAGCTCACGTGTGATGTCTTATTGTGCATGTCTGCAACTTAATATGTCATCTTTATGGTAAGTTGCAATCTATCTTTTCCTACAATGCTGATATTCCTACCTGAAGTTTCCATTGTTTGATTTCTTATGGGTATCTTTGGCTTGCACTTTGGAGGAACCCAGGATGAAACAATAGTTACCAAACTATTAAGTAATTGATTTTGGATTATAATATAAGTGTGGCAACTGTATTTATTTTTGCTTTCATGTCCTGGCCATTCCTCATCCCTCTCCCTCTTCCTCTCCCTTGTCGATGGGACGTTAAACACTAACCACCACCACCACCCTCTCCCTCTCCCTCTCCCTCTCCCTCTCCCTCTCACTGCTCCCACTGCTCCCACTGCTCCCACTGCTACCCCTGCTCCCCCTGCTCCCCCTGCTCCTCTCAAGCTGAGAGTCATCCGTCAGCAGTTGGACTGTTTTTTCCCCTATTTACTTTCCACTCCTCTATTATAACCTGATGTGTTTTCCAGTTAGTCTTATGTGTCTTTTGAGAATCAGTGACTGCAAGATTGCAAGCACACTGTTGTGTACTCCTTTGAAGGATTCAGCTGCATCCAAAATGTGTGTCATATGCTGTGGCAGTCACATACTACATGTCAGACACTATTGATGCCCAGGGGCGGGAAGAGTTTGCATAAATTGAAGAGGAAAAATAACACAAAACCTGTGATTTTTAACAACATAATGCGAAATTGGTTGTTTACATGGAATGTCATGAAATTTGATATTTTTCCATTCCAGTGTAAAACTGCTGTAAATCTGAGGACGTCAGTTTACTAATATTGGTAACTGATAGTTATTGAATGCTGAAATTGAATTTTTACTTTTTTGTCAACTCTGCGAATTGTGTATAGTCCGAGAATTGTGCATAGTCCTTAAGTAAGAGTTGACATCTCAAAAAAAGAACTATGGAGCTAGATGTGAAGTCAGTCAAATGAGATTCCAGTAAGAGTTTAAGTCACCAACAGGAATTTTCCTGATAATTTAGCATGACCTATCAACAAAAAGAAGGCATGTTTTTGAAAGAGCTTTAATATAATGCATCAATTAAACTAGATTTTTGTCTAATCCACAACTACAAAAAAGGAAAACACCAGTTAATGCAGTTTTGTTTTTCAAGCACATAAACCAAGATGACATCCAATTTGTTTCTATCTAACCTATCCCCAACCTATGCAATGGGTCATGCTGTTCCAAAAACTTCATTCACAAGATAGTAAAAATGATATTGAAGTAAATACAGTAAAACCTCAGTACTTTGGGAAAAACTGTCATCAGTTAATGTATTACTTAGAGCATGTTTTGGAAATAATGTTTTAGTAGATCCTCAATCATTTACTGTAAAAAAAGGTACTGTGCAACTTCTACTTCTGTACATTTTTTAATTTTTGGAAAAAACAATAGTTTTTTATTTTTGTGAAGAACGTCTGTATTTAGCAGCATAACCCCCCCCCCCCCCCCCCCCTCCCCCTCAATCTTTGTAGAAGCATAATGTTGGTTAGTGCAGCCAGATTTTATTGCTCCAGATAGTGCAGTGCTAATTCTAATGTCACTGTTCCATCACTATGACTCACTTTGGACCAACATTTCCCTCTTCATCACCAGAATTTCTACTTTCTTTATTTACCATTTCTACAATAACACTGCCGGTCACTTCATACTGATTGTGCTGGATCAACCACATTTGCATTTCATTGCCATCTGCATTTTTGCACCTACAAAGGTGTTGAACAAGATCTAACAACTGTTCATTTTCTTCTGATATTTTATCATTGTTGCTACCATTATTTTTTTTGTTTCCACTATGTTTTTGTAAGAGAATTTCCCAAGACGTTTTAGTGTTTCTGATTTTAAATGGTTCCTGACTTCAGCAAACCAGTAGACAACATCCTTCAAATTAATGTTTTCAGGGCAACTTCTGTTAATTAGGGCTAATTTTCTGTGACTGCAGAAGTGATTACAGCAACTTGTGCTGATAAATTTCTTTCAAACATGCCATCATTCTGTGGTCCATTGGTTGGTTGTTATTCGCAATTGTGAATTATTCTGATGTGTTTAGTAACATATGTGGTCACCGCAGTGCCTCATCATCAGAACAATGCCGGCACTGCAATATCGTACAGAGATTCTAGGTTGCTGTCAGTCTTATCAAACCTGCCACTGGAAGTGTTCTTTAACAATTGCCAACAAAAACACTATTTCATCAACTGTGGGATAATAACTACATGGCAATTTGATCCTTATGTTTCATATTATACAATGTGTATGCCAAGGAATAAAAAGAATATGAGTGTTAAATAATATTTTAAAAAACAACAACATAACCTGGAATAAAACGTGTGACACTCTGAGTGGAAAGCTGGACATTCAACATTCAGCTGTGTAGAGACCATCAATGCCATCCCTTTCACTTATTCAGTTACTACACTGTGTATCTGTAGATAATACCACCTCAAATTACATTTACAGATCAGTTGTTATGTCTTTTTGAAACAGGAGTAGAGAATAACAGGACTATTTGTAGATAATATTCAAGGAATATGACCTGTTCAATATATGTCCACCGTAAACTGAAAAACTTTAATTTGAACAGGACTTTGTCCATGCATGTGATTTCTCTTCATCAATTTTTGTGCTGTTAAGTTATTGGTGGGGGAACTATTAACAAAATTAAAATATCTCTAGGATATAGTACTTTGACAGAGTGAGTACCTATAATTTGGTATAGAGAAAGGTGTAACCGAGAATACCTGTTTATGTAGGTAGCAGTTGTGCCACTGAGTGAGGATGTATGATGATCCTAAAATATTTAATCAATGTTCTTGAAGGATAGTGTTTTTAATCAAATACTGGCCACTCTGAAACAGGTTTTCCAAGCTTACTTAGTTTAAATATGATGAAATAAGTTTTTACTTTTTGTTTTGGATTTTATTCTGCTCCAGCTTATTCTTTCCCACTTCCCGCTATAAGAATTTTTCAGCTACTAAAAGAAGAAATTGAATTGCCCTTGAAAATGAGAAAGAACTTTTGAAATACTTTCTGTGTCCTATAGAGTAAGGAAAAAATCTAGCAGTATTTCATATCTAAGAAATGTTGAGACTCATAGATTTAAAAATACAGTTTAATATCATTGAAATGATAAATGTGTTGTTTTAATCTGAGTAAAACCCTGTAAGAATTGTAGGAATGGTTCTCTTCATCCAGTTGTCACACAATCTGCTTTACCACATTGAAATGATAAATGTATTGTTTTAATCTGTGTAAAACCCTGTAAGAATTTAAGGAATGGTTCTCTTCATCCAGTTGTCACACAATCTGCTTTACCACACTGCAGTATGTACAGCATATAAATCAGGAGCTGCAGTACTGGAATGGAATGAATTAATCCAGAAAAACCTAGAAGAGAACTAGAATATTATGAACTTTATTGTGACAACACCACAGCCGTATTCTATAAAATTATGCAACTTGGTGTGGAAAGGGAAACTGCAAAACATTTCACTTCGCAACTAGTTGAAGTTATTAGTGAAACATGTGTGGAGATTTTCATAGCAGTGGTCACAGACAACGTGTGAAATATGCATGCTGTGTAGAAAATAGTAGAGTACCAATGTACACACACATCTTATATAGGCTGTACACCACATATATTTAATCTACTACTACGAGATAGAAGTAGTATCACTGAAAAGTGATGCCTTTGAATTTTTTATGGGAAAACTCTTAAAGATTTTAAAATAAAACAAACTTCACTAACCTCCTACATCTTTATTCTTCATGTCTACATATTGCAGTGATGCATGTGCGTAGTTTCAAACGGTCTTGCGTGTGGCAGTGCTCTGTCATCTGCAGAGTATGCCTCAGGTGTGTGTGTGTGTGTGTGTGTGTGTGTGTGTGTGTGTGTGTGTGTGTGAGAGAGAGAGAGAGAGAGAGAGAGAGAGAGAGAGAGAGAGAGAGAGAGAGAGAGATCAGTGTCAGAGAACACCACGGGCTTCAGTCTATTTAAGGCCAGCCAAACTATTCTCAGCCTCAATTCTCGATGTGTATTGCTGCAGCTCTTTGTGTATGTAATTGGTTCCTGCTGAATGTCACTTAAATATTGTGTTCAAATTGTTAATGCTTTGGTGGAATAAAGTTGTGTTCAGTCTACTGGTTGTGTTGTACTTATACCTATTCACAACACAAATGTATTTCTCAACTGTGCCCCTGAAAATATTTCTCCAACAAGAAACGAGTTTGTTGATACCGTCACTAGAATGTTTTACTTTGTTGACGAAGCCACAACCTTACCTCTTCTTGCACTGCTTCATCACTGTCAAAATTAAGTCCCCTAAGGTATTTTGGAAAAAGATGAAAATTGGATGGGGCCAAGTCAGAACTGCACAGAGAATGACTGATGATGGTGAACCCAAGGCATTGGCTTGTTTCAGATATCTTAATGCTTGTGTGTGGTCTGACATTGTTGTGCTGAACGGGAGGGTGCTCAATGATTAGACAATTAGAAATTGAATTACAGCATGCTGTTTCCCATACACGGACGTAGTTGAACCACATGCCACCGTGTTACACGCTACAGTTCGGAGCCCTCTAAAGGCAGAGGCATACAACTTTGTCAGTAAAGCAGGAAAGTTGACCGAGTAATACGCGTAACACATAATACCTCAACTGATATTGAGAACAGAATAAAAATTTCAGAGGCATTACTTTTCAGCATATTCTCATAATAAAGGATACAATGACACTGAAAATGCTGGAAGAGTGCTTTCATCTAATGAAGAAAATAGTAAAATTCTTTAAGGAGCACCATGTCCCCCAAGCTTTATTGAAAACAGGGGAAAGAGAAATTCCATTGTACATCTGTTTGTTGGGCAGGTACTGTGATTTGTTTGCTCACTTTACTCAAGAATAAAGAGGCTATGTTACAAACCGTTGTGTGCCCAATTGTGCAGTGTGACAATACGCTTCTGTGTTAGCAGACAAAACATGGTAGCAATTTGAAGAAGCATGGCATGTCTTGTGACCAATATCATAAGCCAAATGCAAGATAGAAGCCAATAATGCTGTACTTTCAGATGCATGTGCATCCTTTGGTACCATTTCTAGGGAAGTAGACTCAGTACCCCAAGAATGTAATACACTTTCTCCAGTAGACAAATCTTCCATTAAAGTGCAGTGGCCCTGAGTCACAAGTATGCACGTAAAGCTGTTGTGACAGATATGCTGGATCCCCATTTTAAAGGGGAAATGCTCATTCAAGAGGGGGAAACACAGCCTCTAGACTTCATCACGACAGTTAGCAAAGCATTGTGATATGACAGTGGTGGTGTTATGTGACATTTGGCACCATTTCGGGCAATCGAAGGTTTTGTCCAACAGAATGCTTTATGGATTGCTGCAAAACATGTTTCTCTGTATGTTTGGTGGAAACGGTTATGAACTAAACGACCCCTATCTTCACTTCCTGATATAATTTTGAATGTACTACCTTCCTTAACAGCAAGTGAGCATAACTCATCCGCTCACAGATAAATTCACACCCTGTTATGAAACAGACTGTCTCCAGCTACAACTGAAAAGCTGGTTTATGTACAGTGGAACCTCAGGTACATGGGTGACACATAAGTCACTGAAACATTCTGGTCTTTGTGTGATGATGGATATGGTTAATATCATTATGAGAGACTATGGGGAAGTATATTTAATTTTGTTCCAGAGATTAAACGTTAATTTCTTTGTTGTTGTGCTTTTTCAGTGAAAATTGTCTCGCTATATTTTTCTATCATGGACAGTGGTCTACATGAGATGTTCGACATTGTTTTGTTGCGTGTTTCCTGTTCCTAATATTTTAAGTACAGTTTACACACGGTTTCCAGTTACACATTGAATAATAATGTATCTCTGTATTTAGGACTATGAAATGTACCTAAGAACTAAAATACCCATTGTAACATTTTTGATATTTTTCTTTATGCACAGTGAAATTGCCAATCTTAATGATTTATACCAATTGTAGCTGGTATTAAATAGTTTGATTTTTACCAAATACACATAACTGGTTTTAAACATTGTCACAATTCTAATTAGAGTTTACACTGGTTATGGATATGAATTATTAACCATTAAAAATTGAATTTCTTCTCTTATGGTATTTGATAAGGTTCTCTTTATTTAGTTCATGAAGCGTTGACTTGTGGTCCTTACACAGTGTTGTGTTATGTTTTCCAGCTAATGATGTGTTGCTGTCTCATATGATAACATTCTTAAATGACAAAGAAGACAGACATCTCCGAGGGTCATTTTTTGACTGTATTGTGGGAGTTGCAGCATATGTTGGCTGGCACTGTTCACCCATTCTTACTCCTCTTTTGCAGCAGGTCAGTCAAAATAATAAAATATTTATGGTTTGTGCATCTCTCTCTCTCTCTCTCTCTCTCTCTCTCTCTCTCTCTCTCTCGGTGTGTGTGTGTGTGTGTGTGTGTGTGTGTGTGTGTGTGTGTGTTTTGTAATATTCATCCTGAATTTTATAATTTAAGTTCTGTGAAATTCACTGATCCATAAATATAAAGTAATATAATTTGTTGGTTATTACCTGGTTTCTGTGGCTGTTTTGAAGTCCTCAGACATATGAATAGGGGCTTATGCAGTAATCATTATTTATAATCCTGACACTCTCATGTAAAGGTGTTTATCTTTATTAATCATGAAACATATTATGTTGGTATATTTGTAAAATAGACTAGAAGCTTAATCAAGGAACTTGCTGCAGTACAAGGCAGACAAAAGATTGATTTTGAAAAGCTATAAAAACAAATATAATAATTTTTTCCAAATTTAATATTTCCCCATATTAAACTACAATGAAGTGCACTTAAGAAAAGTAAGAATGAAAATATTAATTTAAAAAAATAATATTAGAAAATTATCTGTCCAGGTGTACACATTCATTCAGCCAGTTCATCATATTTGAGGTAGCTAACCACATCTGTGGCATTGCCACTTCCCATTGAGGCATTTTCCGGCCTGTAATTATAATGTCCAGAAACACTTTTTGTATTGTTTGGTCCAGTGATTTGGGAGGTGAGGAGTGAGACGTACATCCCTGTAATGGTTACGACAAACTTTAAAAACAGATGTGGCCATGCATGTACATTCTGTTGTAACATTAGCAGCTGAATCAGCAAGTGTTGTGACAGCCAAGAGGACATATTTTGACAGCTGTGGGGCCAAGCAGGCCCACTTGCTCTAGATCTGTAGTATCATCAATAGATGTTAGCACCCTTTGAGGAGCAGTGATTAGCAGGCCTGTGAGTACAAGAGATCTAGAGCTTAGGTCAGCTTACTGGAGGCTCAGGCCGCATGGTGTAAAAAACCCAACTGTTAATGTGGGCTTAGAAGAGTATCTGCCATGGCCAACTGAACTGAACAGAGAAAATATCAAAGAAGGGTAACTCTAATAAAGACTAAACCCAGCCAGTTACAGAGAAGCCAGTAACACGGCTAGAAAGACAAAATTTAAAGTGCATGGCTGAAGACAGGCCCTCGCATGAAGTGTAGTTTTTGAGGTATTTAATGTTAAAGACACTGAGGTGTCAGGGAGTGATCTATCGATTATGTCCTATAAAAGTTCAATGGGATTCATGTTGTGATCTAGGTTGTCAAATCATTTGAATTGTCCAAAATTTTCTTCAAACCAATTATGAACAATTGTGACATGGTGCATTGTTATCATAAAAATTTTATCGTTGTTTGGGAACATGAAATCCATGAATGGCTTCAAATTGTTTCCAAGTAGCCAAACATAACCATTTCCAGTCAGTGACCAGTTCAAACAGTGGAAAATCCAGGACGGAATAATGACAATATTACGAACAGGATAGACTACTTGTTTGACAGTCTTTTCGTTGTGCCAATCGGTGACTCAACATGTCCTCTATATGGTGAGTAGCAACCTATCCTTTTTGTACTATTGTCCATGAACAGTTTAGTTGGACCAGAGGATCCAGTCTATTCCATGTAAATACAGCCCACACCATTATGGAGCCACCACCAGCTTTGGACAGTACCTTGCTGACAACCTAGGTCCATGGCTTTGTGGGGTCTGCACCAGAATCGAACCCTACCATCAGTTCTTACTAGCTGAAATCAGGACTTATCTGACCAGGCCATGGATTTTCAGTCAGCTAGGATTCAGAGGAAATGCTCATGAGCCAAGGAGAGGTGGTGCAGGTGATGTCAAGCTGTTACCAAAGGCACTAGCATTGCTCATGTATTACCATAGCCCATTATTGTGATGTTTCATCGCACTGTTTTCGCCCCCCCCCCCCCCCCCCCCCCCCTAGGGGCTCGCCGCTATTTGGTGGGGTAGTGCTTGGCTACCACGGAGCCCCAGCTTTTGCAGCATTTTTTCCCTTCCATGCTGCATGTCTGTCTTCCTGCTGTTCTTTTCCTCTCCCTTGGGGAACATGTCTGGGCTGTTTTCGAAAATGTATTGTACATTTTTGGTAGTCAATATCGGAATACTCTCCACTGTTTTTCATTCATTTTTTCTTTCTTTGTTTACCTTCTCATATCCTTCCTCTGCTTCGGGGTTTGAGATTCCTCTTTTCCTCTTTCCTCCCTGTGTGCTCCTGAAGGCCAACCCACACATCTGATCAGGTGACTGGGTAACGCGTAATTCTTAGCCCCTGGTCAACAGGAAGGCTTCGTACATACCCCTTGGTACAGGCCAGGCGCAAGGAGGGGTGATTGCCTGAGCTGCTACCTTCCCATATTGCCAATCGGTCCCTCTGTCAGGTGTTCAGGATGTGTGACCTGAGGTGTAAACAATCACCTAAGGCGGGTGCGCCCCCTTCTGAAGAGGACCTCTGTTTGTAAGGAGTGCACCATTGGAGACACTGGCACTCATGGGGGATTTTCTTGCAATGAACCAATCATCTTCACAGTCAATGGCTATGAAACATAAACGGAATGAGGCTAGTGATTCAGAGACCCTCCCAGCTGCACCACAGTTCCTCGTGGTTTCACGTACTGAAGACTCTCAGTCCTTTTGCTATGGTAAATCTGTTTATTACTCAGAAAGGTGTTGATGCAATTGCTGGCCCTGTGAAATACTGCTCTTGTTTATGCAATGGCACTTTGCTTTTGGAGACTACTTCTAATCCTCAAGCACAACAACTGCTTGCAGCATCGCTCCTCCATGGCTATCCTGTTCGTGTGAAGGCCCTTTGAACACTTCCATGGTGTTATCTACACTACGCTGCTCAATGGACTGACAGAGGCAGAAATCCAAACATACCTCTCTGATCAGGCTGTCATTGCAGTCCATCGGGCGATGAAAAAAGTAGATGCTTCCTTAGTGTCCACACGCACTCTCTTTCTCTCTTTTGATAGAGTGGTTCTTCTGTCAAAGATCAAAGCATGTTATGAAGTTATCACAGTCAGACCATATCTTCCGAACCTGATGTGCTGCTATCAGTGTCATCATTACAACCACACTTGAGAGTCCTGTCTACACCTAGCCAAATGTGTAACCTGTGGTGAGGATGCTCATGAGGTTGATTGTCCGCCTCCTTCTCCCCACTGCATCAACTGCAACAGTGGCGACCATGCTGCCTCCTGCTGCGATTGTCCCATGTATCTTGATGATTGGGTTGTCTAGGAGATCCGGGTGAAGGAAAAAAGTGCCTTACCCGATCGCTTTCAAGTTGTTGGATAGTCGGGACCCCTGCGTTCTACCATCTGGCACCTACACTACTGTTCTTGCTACATCTCGCTTCAGAAAGGACATGGTGACGCAGATATGTGACCTGCAATTTAGCACACTAGTTGTCAAATTGCACAGTGTCTTGATAGTGTCCCCATTTCCTCCTTCAGCTGTGCAACATGCCACCAGACTTGTACCTCAAGGGGCGAAGTCACCAGTTATGTAACCGGCAGACCGAGAAGGGCAGAAGGAATACTCCCATGAAGACTTCCTACGTCCCTCCAGCCAACCAGCATCTGAGTCTTCCTCTGCCAACTGGAAAGGTTCCAAGAAGCCAAACAAAGGCAAACAGTCTTCTCCTTCACAGACTCTAGGATCCTCTTTGATGGTGTCGCCACATGATACCCTCGCCCGGCCAACCTCCGTCTCGCCACTGTGCACCTCCAATCCTTTTTCTGCCCTGGACTCTGCAGGCATACAGAAAGAGAATGCCGATGCTTGTGTAGACCTCATGGAGCAGGATCCTCCAGCCTTTCTGCCTTGTAGCAACAAGTCTTCAATGGCTGTCACTCGGCAGCCGCCAATGTGACACCTCTTCAGTTTTTCTTCATCATGACTCCCATCCAATGGAACATTGCGGTCTTCGATCCAAGAAAGAGGATTTATGGCTGCTCTTAGAATTGCAGTGTCCACTTGTTCTCTCCCTTCAGGAAACAAAATTGCGCCCTCATGATTGCTTTGAGCTCTTGCATTTCTTCCCGATCTGTTTTGACTTTCCCACTGAGGACGGCATTTCGTCACGTGGGGGAGTCATGCTGCTCATACAGGATGACGTTCATAGTCAGTTCATCTTTTTGACTGCCCACCTTCAAGCTGTTGCTGTTTGTCTTGTCCTTCCTCACTTGGCCTTTTCCCTTTGTACCATTTACTTCCCTCTATCATTCGATGTTATCAGGACAGACTTCGTCCAGTTCACAGAGCAGCTACCTCACCACTTTCTGCTGCTCAGTAACTTTAATGCGCATCATCCCCTTTGGGGTTCTCCCAGAACCTGTCTGAGAGGTGCCCTCTTGCCTGACCTTCTCAATCAACTTAACCTCCTCTGCCTTAATACAGGAGGACCTGTGTTCTTTCAGACTCCATGCACACCTGTTCCCATTTGGACCTATCCTTCTGCACTGCCCAGCTTGCCCATCATCTCGAGTGGTCCCTTCTCTCTGACACATACTCGAGTGACCATTTCCTGTGTGCTATCCATTTGCTGACTTCTACCCCACCTATGTGCAACCCAAATGGCAGCTTACTAAGGTTGACTGGAGTCTTTACTCCTCCGTGGTGACCTTCGACGAACATTTCCCCAGTTGTAATGACCAGATAGAATACCTTAGAAATGTTATCCTTACCACCACAGAATGTTCCATTCCTCGCACTTCCTCTTTACCATGCTGTGTCCCGGTCCCTTGGTGGACTGAGGCATGCCACAATGCAATTCGTGCACAGAGATGTGCTCTCCACATTTTCAACCGTAATCCTACGATGGCAAACTGCATTCATTATAAACAGTTCTGTGCAAAGTGTTGTCATGTTCTTCGGGACAGCTAGAAAGCCAGCTGGATTTCATTCACTAGTTCTTTTAACAGTTCCACTCCCCCACCTCTGACGGCTCTCTTGGACCATGATGATCAATTCCCCAATTTCTCACCTGGCAGTAGCAGATGATGTCATTGTGGACACTATTGCTAAAATGAGTGGAATAGGCTCAGGCGATACCCTTCTCTTCTCAGAATCGTGAGTGCTACAATGCCGTCTTTACTATGACGGAGCTAGATCATATTCTCACTTCATCCTGGTTCTCCGTGCCAGGGCCAGATGACGTTCATATTCAGATGTTGCAGCACCTTTATCTTGTGGTCAAGCACTTCCTGCTTCATACATACAACTGCAGAGGGCACATTTCCCAGCCACTGTTATACACGTACCTAAGCCTGGTAAGGACAGACACCTTCCTTCTAGCTACCACCCCATTTCTCTCCCCAGTTGTGTTTGCAAGCTGATGGAACATGTGATTCATGCCTGGCTGGTATGGTGGCTCAAGTCTCGCAATTTACTAATCCCTGCACAGTGTGGATTTCGAGCACGCTGTTCTGCAGTTGACCATCTCATCACTTTATCCACTCATGCCATGAATGGTTTTCTATGGAAACCACAGACTGTGGCCTTGTTTTTCAAATTGGAGACAGCCTACGATACCTGCTGGAGGACTGGTATCCTCTGTACTGTCTACAAGTGGGACTTCCGTGGCTGCCTGCCCCGTTCCCTTCAGGAATTTTGAAAAGGCTCAGTTTTCAAGGTATGTGTGGGTTCTGCCTTGTTGGATACCTTTCTACAGAAAAACGGTGTGCCTCAGGGTTCGGTCCTGAGCATCATCCGCTTTGCTATCACCATTAACCCTATAATTGCCTGACTCCCATCAGGCATCTCCAGCTCCCTTTTCATTGATGATTTTTCCATCTATTGCAGTTCTCCACGGACCTGTCTCATGGAGCATTGTCTTCAGCGATGTCTCGATTATCTTTACTCGTGGAGCATCGACATTGGCTTTCATTTTTCCACTGACAAAACCGTTTGTATGAATTTCTGGTGGCACAATTAGTTTCTTCCACCGTCTTTACATCTTGTGCCTGTTGCTCTTCCATTTGTTGAAACTACAAAATTCCTGGGACTCATGCTTGACAGGAAACTTTCTTGGTCCTCCCATGTGCCTTACCTGGCAGCCCGTAGTACGCAGTTCTTCAGTTTCCCACGTGTCCTCAGTGGTACTTCCTGGGGAGCAGATCAACCCACCCTTCTCTGTTTGTACTGATCCCTTGTCCGTTTGAAACTAGACTGTGGGTGTTTTGTTTATGCATCTGCACATCCGTTCCCCTTATGCCGTCTCCATACTATCCACCATCATGGCATCCGTTTGACTTCTGGTGCCTTTTACACTAGCCTGGTTGAGAGTCTGTATGCAGAAGCTGCAGAACTACCATTGTCCTACCACAGTGAATTTCTACTCAGCAGATATGCATGCTATTTGTCTGCCAGACGTGGCCACCAATTCCTTCTTTGAAGATTCCTTTGATCACCAATATGGGGCACATCCCTCTTCTCTGTTACCTCCTGGAGTTCACTTTTGGTTCTTACTCCAGTAGCTTAACTTCACGGTATCTGCAACTTTCCTGATGGGTGTAAACCCTTCACCATCTTGGCTTCGTGCTGCGGCCCATGTTCACCTTGGCCTTCATTCGCTTCCTAAGGAGTACTTCAGCCTTGCTTTTGTTGCCTTTAGTTTCACGACCTGCGCATGGAACTTTGCGGTAGTACCTTTGTGTACGCTGATGGCTCGCAGACTGACCGTGGTGCCAGATATGCCTTAATCATTGGCACTGACGTCTTTTGCTGTCGGCTTCCAGAACACTGCTCATTATTTACAGCAGAGCTCTTTGCCCTGTATCAGGCCATACATTACATCTGACAACACAGGCTTTTCAATTGCATCATCTGCTCTGACTCTCTCAGTGCCCTTCAAATCCTGTGTGTGCTTACACTGTCCATCCCTTAGTGCAATGGGTCCAGGAGAGCTGTCACTTGCTCACCCTTGATGGAGCCACTGTGATGTTTATGTGGGTTCCTGGTCACATTGTTCTGACAAGAAACGAGGCCGCTGATGCTGCTGCCAAGGCTGCAGTCCTCATACTTCAGCCTGCTACTTCTTACATTCCCTCTGATGATCTCTGTGTTTCCATCTGTCGACAGAAGGTGTCACTTTGGCATCACCACTTGTCCTTACTTCATGGGAACAAGCTTCGGGTTATTAAGCCTCTCCCAGCAGCTTGGACGACCACCTCTAGGCCCTCTCCCTGTGAGGAGATCATTTTAGTTAGTTTGCTTATTAGGCACTGTCTTTTTAGCCATTGCCATTAAGTGGTGCTCCCCCACCACTTTGTACTCGTTGTGCTCAACCTTTGATGGTCTGCAATTTCCTGACAGAATGCCCCTTTTTTTAACCACTTATGTTCTCGTCTGTCGTTTGCCGTCTGAGTTACCGGCTGTTTTAGTGAACAACACACAGGCTGTCGAACGCTTTTTACTTTTTATTTGTCATAGCAATATGGCAAAGGCCATTTAATTTTTAATTCATGGCCTCCATTTCTCTATGGTGTATTTTATAGAACTTTCTCCGCATACTTGTTTTTAGCTGTCTTCTCTTCCATCACGTGTAGTCGTTTTTAACTCTTCTCTTTGTCTTAGTGTTCTAGAAATCTGGTGTGGGTGCATACGACACTAGTTGTTTTTGTGCCCTAAAACAAAGCAAACAACAAACCACACTGTTCTAATGGATATGTTTATCACACATCCCACAATGATTTCTGTGGTTATTTCTTGCAGTGTTGTTGTCTGTTAGCCCTGACAACTCTATGCTGCTCTCGGTCGTTAAGTGAAGGCCGTCAGCCACTGTATTGTATGTGATGAGAGGTAATGCGTGAAATGTGGTATTCTCAGTACACTCTTGACACTGTGGATCTTGGAATATTAATTTCCATACTGATCTCTGAAATGGTATGTCCCATGTATGTAGGTCCGACTACAATTCCGCGTTGAAAGTCTGTTAATTACCGTCATGTAGCCATAATCACATCGAACAACTTTTCACATGTATCACCTGAGTACAAATGACAGCTCTGCCAATGCATTGCCCTTTTGTACCTAGTGTAGCCAATACTGCTGCCCATCTGTATATGCGTATATCCCATGACTTTTGTCACCTCAGTGTATTTTATGTATAAAATGACCTTTAAAAATTAATACCCGAAGAATGACTTAAGTGATTCTTACAGATATAGTGCCTATGGATTGATCTCTATGAGTGCTATCGGATTGCTATAGTAGATTTTTGTGAATATCGCATATTTTAAATTACAGACTGGAATTACATTGTGAGCACAAAAACTTGAATTATCCCTTAAGTAAAATAGGAAATATTGCAATTTGCAGCACCATTAATAAAGAGATATTACAAGGGATGTATGAGGTTAATCGGTTGTAATTGTGTATTTTTATTGATAGCATAAAGGTGCAAAGTAGTGTCTACCTGGACAAAAACATTATTTGTGACTAAACCATTTGAGTTACCTAAAAACTACAATCACCATTACAAAGCTGATGAAATTTACACCCTAATTGATATATAATACATGCACGTAACACTAAATGTATAGTTTTGATTATGTTATTGGAAGTCAGAAGTGTGCAAATTTGAGTCACATCAATGCGAAAGTATAAAGAACAGGGGCCATTTTCATGTGGGGGCACTTTTCATTCATCTGGCAGTTGAGGTTCAGATCTGGAAGAGACAAGGTGTGTGAGCAGCAGTAAGTCACGTCACGAGTGTATCGGAAGTATTTCTAAGTATTTGGTTGTTGATCAGTGATTTTCACGTGTTTTTATAGTGAACACTGAAACATTTTCAGCTGATAGTGTACACTGAAACATTTTCAGCTGTGTGGATTTAGAAGATTTCACATCAGGTGAACAGGTTGCATTGGGGACTTCTGATATTTGTATCTGTTGATAGTTAATACTTTAAAATATTTTCAACATGTGTTCTCTGAATGTTTGGGGTTGGGCAACATAGTCTAAATTTTAAAAACTTTTCTGCGGTTGACTTCAGGAGTGATCTACAATTAGAATTTCTTTTGTTTGCGATTACTGAACTTTAACTTTAGACTTGGGTCTAAAGGAGCTTCAATTATTTTTGTGAATGTTTGAAGTTTGTTAAAAATTATGAAATGATGTGAGCTGTGAAAATTATTTTGCCGCAAATTCCTAGCTGCGTATGTTGAATGTGTAACTGAATTTATTTAGGGTTAATTCAACAGGTGCATTGGTTGGCCCCTGGGCTGCGACATAACCGACATTTTAGAAATCCTATCATGTGTTAAGGAGTGCCTATGAACGGAGTTTTTCTTGCTTTTCAATTTTTTTTATTTGTGCTGATGCATATGGGGGCTCATGAGTCATTAAAAGTAGCTTATGTTGGTTTTGTATGACAATCAGCAAGAGAGACACATTTTACATTACACAGAAACAATTCTAACATCACAGGAAGGAAACATGCAGTTTCCCCATTTTGACAAATTAGATTACTTGAAAATGAACCATGAATAACATTCGTCCTTACTCCTTTTGTAAAGTATTGTTCATTCCTGTAGAAAAGTATCCCTTTACTTTGTTAATGTGAAAATCACATAGTAAAAAATGTTTTCTGACAAATTTGCATTTCTGGGAAGACTCTGTCAGTTTGTTTCCAAGAATGTCTTCAAAGTAGTGGGGTGCTAATATCCCTGGTGGAGACATGACATGCCACACACAAACTTTTATAAAGTGAAGAAGTTGTTGATGCAATTACCATAACTCCAACCTTCATAGGTGTGCTTGTTGATATAACCAACAAGTGAAAATGAACATCATTCATCCATAAATTGTTTCCATTGTCATCACTATTAATTAAATAATAAAGTTCTTCACAGAATCACCTTCAACTCACGTAATGTTTCTTTAAGAAACTTTGTGATTTATGAAGACTGTGTTGCAGGTCAGGGCAGTAGCTCAGAAACAGCTCTTCTGTGAACAATGCTCTTACTGACTGTCCTCGAGACATGACTCACAGTCCACACTCACAGCTTCAATTCTATCAGTAAATCTCTCCAATTTCCCAAACTTCACAAAGCGCTCCTCCCTCACTGGCTCAGCAGTCCTAAAAGAAAGAATACTATAGAGAAATGGCTTAGCTGCAGCCTGGGAGTTTTTCCCAGTATGAAACTTTCTCTCTGTGGTGGAATATGTGCTATTTTGTAATTTTATGACAGATTTAGGAACACCTTGTGGGCCCAGTGTGTATGCCCGTGGGCCTCATTCATCTTGTTTGATTAATAAGGTAGAGGGAAAATGCAGGCAGTCTGCAAAGAAGATCGCCTAGAAAACGGCTGTGTGACCTGTCCTTGAATGTTGCTCAAGCATGTGGGATTCATACTAAATAGGACTAACAGGGGAAATGGAACATATACAAAAAAGGGCAACATAGACAGTCTCGTTTCTTTGATTTCTGGGAGAGTGTCTCGAAAATGTTGAACTGCCAGACATTTGAAGATAGTTGTCAACTATGCTGTCAAACCCTACCTATGAAGTTTTAGGTGGCAGTATTAAGTGAAGAATCTGGGAAATTGAAACTGAATGTATTACAGCCCCTGTGTGTCTCTCCCACAGGGGCTCTGAATACAAGTTAGATTCATCAGCCCACATACAGATGGAGGCATCTAGGCAGTCATTATTTTTGCATTCGATAGTTAAAGATGATTGGGAAGAAACCGTAATACGTTGTACAATGGAAAGTACCCTCTGTCATACACCTCATTTTGGTTTGCAGAGAGTTGACATAGATACAGGTTAAAACAGTGTCTCTTGCTGGAACTCGATCCCAGTCTGAGATGCTTTTGTCATCTGTCAGCAAGCTACAAAACAGAGCACTTTCTGGTACACAGTGAAAGATCACTCCGTAAATAACACCTAGGCTGTAGCTGAGCCATTTCTCTGTGAGATCCTTTCTTCCAGGAGTGCATGTCAAGTGTGGTGTGCGGGAAAGCATCTATGAAACCAGGAAAGTCAAAGAGAGGTTCTGAAGAACTGAAAGTATGATGGATGACAAATTGTGTGTGGATATCTCAGTCAGTAAAAGCATTTTGTGCAAAAGGCAAGGTTCTGAGGTAGAGTCCAGTCTGGCACACAGTTTTAACCTGTCTGAAGTTTCAAAGCAGCACATGCTGCTGCATCATGATAGAATAATTCCAGTGTCTTTAACAAACTTTATCACTTGAATAGATAAATATCTATATTATTGTGTAAAATTTGGCTAATTGTATCTTGGAAAACGCAGGTAGAAGCCAATGTCAGTCAGCTGAGCAGTGCAGCTTCATCTAATTACAACACTTAAATGCTCAATTTTTTTGGGCGTACGCCCAGTTTTTTTGTTGTTGACAATGTCTCTTCAACCTTCTCACCCAACATTTTAATTGCACAGCAGTCAGTATTGATGTGTTGCACTGAATTTTAAAATTATTGCAGGAGGCACTACACTCAACTCTTATTAATGGTTGTAGAACATATCCAAAAGCAGTCCTGTCACAACCCAACAATATAGCATGATTTCAGTTCCATATAAAATTTCCCTTCATCCTGCCATGTTGCCTGGATCCAGTTTTAGTTTATAGTGGGCTATACTTTAATTGCACCCACAGCAACTGGTGTCCTGGTATTTGCTCACACTGAAACTGGTTGTAAAAGGATGTGGAATGTAGAAAATATTTGCATCTGTCCTTGGGTCGAGAATGTTATGGGATCCAGCAACTAATGATGATGATAGGTAACAAGGAAAGAATGTTGTTGGACAGTAATTTGTGGCTGCCTTGCCAAAACATTTATGTTATGGTATTTATGGTTATTATCATAAAAGTAATCCTCATCCAACATTGTAGACATTACGGAACCATTAACAAATAGCTGTTTGAAGGTGGGGTAGATTTACAACTAAAAAGTAGGGAAGAGGAGAAATATACAAATCTGCTTATCTTCACTTACACTACTGCAAACTAATCCATGTAGAGCAGACTTTCAGAAGTGATTGGCACATCTGTTGTTTTTAAAATTTTATAATTTAATTGAATGATGTTTGTCATTATTATTGCAAGAGAATTTCATTTAGTTTAAATGCATTGTTAGAAAAAATGTTTTATTGTAGGTAATGAAATTTAACATGATGAAAAAATCTTTTTTGGAGGTTAAAAATGAAGGTGCTAAACACTTTTTCTTGCTGCTGACTATTTCTTTTCTTTTTCTTCTCCTTTCCCTTCTTCCTTCTCCCAATATTTCCCTAATCATCGAATTAATTGTTCCCCACCTGTGCAAACTGAGATATACCATATATTTTTAAAATGTTGTTGTAATTGAATGAATGTAACAATTGAATTGATTTAAATGCACTGAAATGAAGTGAACAGAGTGACAACATTGAAATCACTGAAGATGAATGATATGGGATGATATCAAGGTAAAATTTCAGATTTGCTAAATCTGTATTGCAACAAGTGTATGGTGACAGTTGAAAATTTATGCCAGGCCAGGACTTGAATCTGGATTTCCTGTTTATAATGGGGAACTTCTTAAACCATTAGACCTATCTATACTTTCAGGCCAGACATAAACTTTCAGTGCCATTGATGTTTCCATGTTCATTTCGGAACACTACTGTCAGAGATTCTCCCATGGGGTATGTGGGAATAGCTTGATTGCTGTTGAGGCATGCTCAGATATCCTGATGGTTAAGGCAACTGTTCACAATAAGAAAGGAGATCTGGGTTCATGACCTGGTTTGGTCATGGCATCTCATTTCCCATGTAATGACTTTCACTTCTTTATTGCATGAACTACATTTGTAGTGTGTAAATTAAAAAAAAAAAAATTTCTGTGTATTTGTGAAAACACCTTTGAAATTTTGTAGGGTGGGCACAGCTGTTTCACGTGTCTGCAACATGATTTTGTCTTCGTAGCACTGTAGACAGCTATTGTTTTCACCTACCGCCGCAACATGATTTTGTCTTCGTAGCACTGTAGACAGCTATTGTTTTCACCTACCGCCATTTGTGCACACAGTTGAAAGCTGTCAAAAGTGGTGACAGATATCAGGGATTTCCTTAACTTGACTCGGGATTCCTTAACTTGATTCGACTACAGGAGTGTCTTGTAGTAAAGAATAAATGTATTAAAACTTCATGCATGATGTAGCAACACATCTAGTGTTTATGACATCATACATCCTGAACTCTTTATTATACAATGATATACTTGTGTTGGTGCATTCAGTGGCATACGTGGATACTGTCTATGAAATTTTTTGCAAATAGAATTAGTAGCCAGAAGTAATAAATCTAAATGTCAAGCATAGGGAAAGGAAAAAATAATTTTGTTTTATAGCCAAATTCAGTGCTATTTTTGCCACATTCAGTGATATTTTTTGCCAAAATTGGTGTTATTTTTTGCCGGATTCATTTCCTGTTTGCATATTACTTAATACTTTTGCCAAATTCGGTACATTTTGTCACATTCGGCGTACTTTTTAGTCAACTTCTGTCTTTTCTTGCCACATTTGACATCATTTTCAGCCAAAGTCGGTGGTGTTTTTTCCAAATACTGTGTAATCTTCTTTCACCAAATCTGTTGTCTCCTGATAAATTTGGTGTTATTTTTTGGTAAATTTGGTGTTGTTTCTTCCAACGTGGGTGTTGTTTATTACAACTTAGGTGTTGATTTTTGCTTATTCTTTTGTCAAATTTGATTTCGTTATCTAATTAGGTGTTATTTTTCTTTCCAGACGTGGTATTATTTTTCTTGCTAAGTTCAATATTATGTTTTTGCCAAATTTAGTGTTTTTTTTAATTCATTTTTTTTGCCAAATTGTGTCAATTTTTTTGCCATGTTCGGTGTTTTTGTATAAAATTTGTTGTTATTGTTTTGCCAAATTCAATGTTTTTTTTTGGAAATCTGATGATGTTTATTTTGCATAATTTGTTGTTTATTTTGCCAAATTTTGAGATTTTCGCCACATTCACTGTTTTTGTTAAATTTGCTACTGCTTTTTGTCAAATTTGCTTCTTTTCGTCAAGTTCTAGATTATTTTTTGGCAAATTTAGTGTTTTTATGCCAAATTCTGTGTTATTTTTGCTAATTTCAGAGTTATTTTTGTTGTGACATTGAAGTTCACTACATGGGAAATGAACTGGCTCTAAGATTACACGAACCTCAGCCATGATTAAAAGTCAGAATGGAATGTTAACATTCCATAACTATCAGTTCTGAATAATAGTGAACTACTGTCCTCAAATTTATAAAACTTAAATACTGCAAAATTATAAATGTCAAGATATCTCGTAAAAATTGCCAACTTCATGTTATTTTGCTCAAAATCATGAATTTGGTGTTATTTTTCACGTTGTCATTTATGCAAGCTTTTCCTGTCCCTAGTCATGCATGATGTAGCAGTTTTCTACACATCTCATTGTTTAGGGTGTCATTTTTTCTGAATTACTGTCACAGTGACTGTTGCCTGATAGTCAGGAATATGTGTACCAAATTTGATTGAAATCAGTCCATCTGTTTAGGAGATGTAAAATGTACACTCATACACGTATCATTTTTAATATGTATGGATTGTGTATTTTCCTATAAATTTGTATGGAGTACAATATTGGTGTAGTGTAATGTTTGGAATGTTTTCTGAAAGTATTTAATATTTTTTATAGGGTTTGACTGATCCTGAAGAATTTGTTATTGTCAAGGCTATAAATGCAATGAAAGCACTCACTGAACTGAGCCTCTTGCAGAAGAGTGCATTGTATGAGCTCCTCAAGGATACAACATGTTTCTTAGTCCATCCTAATCTTTGGATCATTCAGGTAACCTCTCAGCAACATAAAATTATCTTTTATAGTGAGTATTGCTACCTTTCCATGGAATTTTGCTTAAGTCTTTAATTTTGTGTAAGTCATTAGTGCAGCGTATAATACTATTCTTCCATATTTTTTGTTTATTTTGAAAGGATGAAGTCCAACAGTGAAGTTGCAAACTCAGTTAAAGATTTAGAAAATTGTTGTAGCCATCAAAATTACAAATCTCAGTTGCGTCTTAGTGTGCTGAAATGAGTGTTAAAAGAAAGGTGAAAATGCGGAAAAATGTAAAGATTTGCCATTGGGAAGAATAAGTCAGGGTGTATATGACCTGGGACAACCAAGAAATCTGGGCAAAACCCAGGAATTTTATCAGCCAGGAGAAAACCTGGGAATTTTTCGGAATTCTGGGAATTATTCATTGTTTTAGTTTTCAGCTAAATTTTTGTCATTTTGATTGGTAAGGACTGATACTCCAACAAAGAATATTACTGTATCCCGCAACTGCGAATAATACTGCAGCACTAAAACATAAAAGAGAGAAAAAAAACTATAGTTGTAAAGAAATTGCACCATTTACAACAACAAAACACCATGCACACACAAGCGTCTGCCAACAGCAAAATTTGTCAAAGGCCTTAGAATGAAGACTGCGCACACTTTGTAACAACAAACTACTTCCGATGAGAGTGCCATCACAACTGTTTACATTAGGTTCATTTGAGCAGTTGCCAGTAGGCTCATGCACATGTGCAGTTCAGACTGGAAAAACTTTTCTGGTGTGCCCAAGCTGGCAGATTCGCACATGTGCAGAGCAGTCTGAGTTGTAGTGGGGAGGGGGTTAGTCTCCATGTCACTGTGTTTGCATTTAGTGATTTTGCTGTGTCCTCTTCATCTACAGGTTGAAATATATTACTATTTTCAGTTCTCTAATTTTATTTTATTTCCACGCTTTTGGCAGTCAAGCAATAATTGTCTTACATAACAATGAAGCTATATTTGTCAGTTTGTTAAAGAAATTTGGCTTTTATTAATCTTTTCTGCTGAGGCAGTCAATTTATTCGAAATGAAGCATTTTATACCAAAGTATAGGCTAGTTCCAACTGTTCACTGAATTTCAAGTGCACATTTCATCTTCTGGCTTGTATGGAATTATGCCATAATAAAGAACCAAACATGTGATAGTACAGTAATGGTATTCCAAGAAAATTTACAACCAGAAAACCACACTGAAAAGCTTAATATCAGACAAACCAATGTGCGCTTCAAGTCAAATTATACATTTTGGTATGGTTTAAGAAATTTTGATGCTCTTGGAGTATCCACTGATGTCCTGTTTCTTTTACGACATAATGTAAATTGTCTTAATGCTGTACACATACGAACAAACATGCTTCGTATACCATCGTAGCTGTGCAAGCACTGTAACGCATGTTTCCTGGTGCTCTCTGGCAACTGCTGAAATGAACCTACTTCTAACAGGTCTCGGGAAAATGTTGCGAATGGTGGTTTGAAAAGCATTACTTACAAAGTAAATTTTCTTTTATGCAAGATGAATTACATTACGTGTGAGAATGGGCAATAAATTTCTTAAATCACAGAGTGTTTGACTCTCATTTAAAACTTAACATTTTGACAACTGGGCACTTAGAAGAATTTTGAGTCCATAAGACCAGATCTTCATGTCATTATTTTAAATTTTACTGGCTCATTTGTGTGAAGTCTCATAAAGTGTAACACACTCAAAGAAAGACCAATATTACATGTGAAAGCTTAGCTTTTCTTGTAGCTACACTATGTGTATTAATTTAAACCTTTAACTTGCCCTATTTGTTTGTTCACACTAATTAACAGTGATGTTGCTATTGGCTGACTACATCACGTGTCCTATGTTCTGAATATCTGTTGTCAGTGGCTAGCAAAATCACGTGACATGAGGTATGATTGTCTTACAAAAAGGGCATCAAAATCTGCACATCAAAGATCTTTCCAAGACTTTTTTTTTTTTTGCTGGGTTTCTCATTCTAAAGTGGCAATGAGAAGTTCTATGCCAGTGTATAAAATGTTAACCATTCAAAGGATTGATAAGTTGTACAGTTCTGTGGGAAAATGTACGGTCACTTAACACGGAAAAAGTGTATTTTCACCTGGGAAAAAATGTATTTTTTACCTGGGAAAAATTCGGGAATTTTTTTTCCGTGCGCACGTATACACCCAGATAAGTACATCAGATTTTGTGGTCAACATAGATAAATAATTAAGTTGAAAGGTTGTTGAGCCAGTGAAGTGTCATAAACAGAATTCAAATTAGAAAAACTCAGTAAAGCACCATTGGGGAACTCATTCAAATAGAGAATAATAGTTGACAGCAAAACATTCAAGGATTATAGGGAAGAGGTAAAAGTTACAAGGTAAATTTAAGAAAATTGGGGCCGGGGTTCAGAGGTAAATGCCATGAAAAGAATATTGAAACTGGGGAGCCCATTAAAAGGAGAGGGGTACTTGTAGGTAGCATTTGCAGAGAGTTTGAGAAAAAAAAGAATGAAAGAAAAAGAAGTAGAAGCAGCAGGAGAAGGCAAGGAAGGAGTAGCAGTTGAGGAATTAGGTGGGTTTGATATGTATTGCAAAGGGGTTGATACGAGGGCAGTTCAATAAGTAATGCAACACATTTTTTTTCTCGGCCAATTTTGGTTGAAAAAACCGGAAATTTCTTGTGGAATATTTTCAAACATTCCCGCTTCGGCTCGTATAGTTTCATTGACTTCCGACAGGTGGCAGCGCTGTACGGAGCTGTTAAAATGGCGTCTGTAACGGATGTGCGTTGCAAACAACGGGCAGTGATCGAGTTTCTTTTGCGGAAAACCAGGGCATCTCAGATATTCATAGGCGCTTGCAGAATGTCTACGGTGATCTGGCAGTGGACAAAAGCACGGTGAGTCGTTGGGCAAAGCGTGTGTCATCATCGCCGCAAGGTCAAGCAAGACTGTATGATCTCCCGCGTGCGGGCTGGCCGTGCACAGCTGTGACTCCTGCAATGGCAGAGCGTGCGAACACACTCGTTCGAGATGATCGACGGATCACCATCAAACAACTCAGTGCTCAACTTGACATCTCTGTTGGTAGAGCTGTCACAATTGTTCACCAGTTGGGATATTCAAAGGTTTGTTCCCGCTGGGTCCCTCGTTGTCTAACCGAACACCATAAAGAGCAAAGGAGAACCATCTGTGCGGAATTGCTTGCTCGTCATGTGGCTGAGGGTGACAATTTCTTGTCAAAGATTGTTACAGGCGATGAAACATGGGTTCATCACTTCGAACCTGAAACAAAACGGCAATCAATGGAGTGGCGCCACACCCACTCCCCTACCAAGAAAAAGTTTAAAGCCATACCCTCAGCCGATAAAGTCATGGTTACAGTCTTCTGGGACTCTGAAGGGGTTATTCTGTTCGATGTCCTTCCCCATGGTCAAACGATCAACTCTGAAGTGTATTGTGCTACTCTTCAGAAATTGAAGAAACGACTTCAGCGTGTTCGTAGGCACAAAAATCTGAACGAACTTCTCCTTCTTCATGACAACGCAAGACCTCACACAAGTCTTCGCACCCGAGAGGAGCTCACAAAACTTCAGTGGACTGTTCTTCCTCATGCACCCTACAGCCCCGATCTTGCACCGTCAGATTTCCATATGTTTGGCCCAATGAAGGACGCAATCCATGGGAGGCACTACGCGGATGATGAAGAAGTTATTGATGCAGTACGATGTTGGCTCCGACATCGACCAGTGGAATGGTACCGTGCAGCCATACAGGCCCTCATTTCAAGGTGGCGTAAGGCCGTAGCATTGAATGGAGATTATGTTGAAAAATAGTGTTGTGTAGCTAAAAGATTGGGGAATAACCTGGTGTATTTCAATGCTGAATAAAACAACCCCTGTTTCAGAAAAAAAATGTGTTGCATTACTTATTGAACTGCCCTCGTACGTGTTGCAAAGGTCAGGGTACTGATTGTACCATGAATGTGGTTGGATTTCAACTATTGCAACACTCAAAACGATTGTAGCTACCATATTTACTCGAATCTAAGCCGCACTTTTTTTCCGGTTTTTGTAATCAAAAAAACCGCCTGCGGCTTAGAATCAAGTGCAAAGGAAGCGCAAGTTCTGAAAAATGTTGGTAGGTGCCGCCCAACTAACTTCTGCCTTCGAATATATGTAGCGCTACACAGGCATGCTCTGTAGGCACAATGATAAATACTGCCGCCAAAACCTCTGCGTCAGTAAATAAATAAAAAAAAAGGGTGGAAGACGAGCTTTTTTTCTCTGCCCCGAGTTTCGACCACTGAATTTTCACACATTATCCAACGAAGTAAATACAAATTCCATATTGTTCATCTTCGAATGTAGCAGAATTTCAATGTACTACGAAAATCCGACTGGCAAGACTGTTTGGGATGTTTATCAATATGGCCAACTCTACGTTCTGAATTTTTTCCTACCCGGTGAGAAGAGATGGTTGCTAATAGGAACCTGATGAAATGTGAATCACATGCAGTATTCTCTTCACCATAAGAATAATACGAATATAAACATTTTGTCATGTATTCTTTCGTGTTTGCTGCTATCTCATTTAAATGCTGTCTGCCTAATAAACTACGAAAATAGAGTGAGACAACAGCAAACGCGGAAGAATATACGTATCGTGTCATGTTTATATTCGTATTATTCTTATGCGTAATAGTCATACAGTCAGAAACGAAGCACGGGAACTGACTAGATTTTTAAATCTAAGATGACTCTAATTTCTGTGCAGAATTTGATGTACTAAAGAAGCGGCTGCAAAGATTTTCAAACGGAAAAAATTTTTGCCTAACTCTCAATTAGAACGTGTTCTATCATACGAAGTCTATTATTTGGTTCTTGTTGATCATTATCACAGAAAGCAGCAGTGTAAGTAACAACAAATAGCAGTCTCTTGCCATTGTTACGCTAATGAGACTATTCCTCTCTCTCTCTCTCTCTCTTTTTTTAATTGTACGCGGCGGTAGCGCGCACAAAAGCAAGCCATTCTGCGAGCGGCGACAGGCTGTAAACACGCACTATCAGAATGCGACAAACAATGCATGACACAGTACAGTATTGCATTTTCAGCTTAGAGTGACGTAAACACCTATAACAAAGAAAACGGCACTTATCAGATCAAAGCAAAATAAGCAATCGATTCAAACCAGACAAAGCACGTAAAAAAGGAAGGGTACCCGTATAAATACGGACGGAGCGCCTGACGCATAGCAATGGCTACCTGGTAAAGCTTAACTGCTAAGCTTACGACTCGAACCAAACTACTGTAGCTGTATCGTCATTCATTCGACCTAAATTGTGCCTCATATTACAATGGACCAACTTTGTTTCGATTTGGAAGTGCGGCCTAAAACTTTTCTCTCCCCTTGAATTTCGAGTCTCAAATTTCAGGTGCGGCTTAGATTCGGGAAATTTTTTTTTCCTTTATTTCGAGTCTCATTTTTCAGGTGCAGCTTAGATTCGAGTGCGGCTTAGATTTGAGTAAATACGGTACTGCAGCCGTCATCTGGTATGTTTTGTGTTAGTGCACAAGTGTCAGTTTTCCTGTGTGCACCAAGTAGTTTGTGCATTTTGCTAGGGGCACAGTGTTTTGTTCTCATGATGTGCAGAGCTTTTATTCCTTGTTTTGTCACTTCCTATGTACAATGTACCTAGTAATGCAAGCAAACAATATGCTCACTAAGCACAGCTGATCTGTTCTTGCATTCCTAATCTTGTGAACACAGTAGCTAGCATTCATCCTTGTGAGGTCTGTATTAAGCATTGTGTGATCAAATAAAGTTCTGTTGTTGTGTTGAAGACATTCTGGTGTGCATGTTATTCCTGTAGTAGGTGTAGTAGAGTCTCAAGGCATGATTCTCATAAACACGGCCAAAGGATTGAGGTTACAGTCATGACATCACACGAAGTTAATGTAGAGTTATATTGTGTCTCATCAGGATGTGTAGGGCGTATGATAATTATGTGTTATATATGGTGGTTTATAATAATTGTGTGTTACTTGTTGTTGTTGTTGTTGTTGTTGTTGTGGTCTTCAGTCCTGAGACTGGTTTGATGCAGCTCTCCATGCTACTCTATCCTGTGCAAGCTTCTTCATCTCCCAGTACCTACTGCAACCTACATCCTTCTGAGTCTGCTTAGTGTATTCATCTCTTGGTCTCCCTCTACGATTTTTACCCTCCAAGCTGCCCTCCAATACTAATTTGGTGATCTCTTGATGCCTCAAAACATGTCCTACCAACCGATCCCTTCTTCTAGTCAAGTTGTGCCACAAATTTCTCTTCTCCCCAATCCTATTCAATACTTCCTCATTAGTTACGTGATCTACCCATCTAATCTTCAGCATTCTTCTGTAGCACCACATTTCGAAAGCTTCTATTCTCTTCTTGTCCAAACTATTTATTGTCCATGTTTCACTTCCATACATGGCTACACTCCATGTAAATACTTTCAGAAATGAGTTCCTGACACTTAAATCTATACTCGATGTTAACAAATTTCTCTTCTTCAGAAATGCATTCCTTGCCATTGCCAATCTATATTTTATATCCTCTCTACTTCGACCATCATCATTTATTTTGCTCCCCAAATAGCAAAACTCCTTTACTACTTTAAGTGTCTCATTTCCTAATCTAATTCCCTCAGCATCACCCGACTTAATTCGCCTACATTCCATTATCCTCATTTTGCTTTTGTTGATGTTAATCTTATATCCTCCTTTCAAGACACTGTCCATTCCTACGGTATGTTGATGATTTTCACTTATGGACCGTCTGACAGCAACTGAATAAAACACAATGGCACTAAATGGCACTAAAATTGTGTTTTATTCAGTTGCTGTCAGACGGTCCATAAGTGAAAATCATCAACATACCGTAGTATTACGCGCAACTGAGGAGGACAGGACCAAAAAATTGAAAACTGTCCATTCCATTCAACTGCTCTTCCAAGTCCTTTGCTGTCTCTGACAGAATTACAATGTCATCGGCGAACCTCAAAGTTTTTATTTCTTCTCAATGGATTTTAATACCTACTCTGAATTTTTCTTTTGTTTCCTTCACTGCTTGCTCAATATAGAGATTGAATAAAATCGGGGAGAGGCTACAACCCTGTCTCACTCCCTTCCCAACCACTGCTTCCCTTTCATGTCCCTCTACTCTTATAACTGCCAACTGGTTTCTGTACAAATTGTAAATAGCCTTTCGATCCAACGTGAGTAGGCCAATGACCAGCGGAGTTTGCACAGAAGCAGCAGTCAGCACTTGGCAGTCAGCACTTCGACAGATCAATGACCGAGCAGACAGGCAATGCTTCCAAGGAGAACAATGACCAGTGCAGTTTGCACATCAGCGGTCAGTGCTTCAGGAAATATCAGCACACTGAACTCATGTGCATGATGTATCTGGGTATGCGGAAGAGGACAAAAGGGCAAAGCTGGCATGTGTGTTGACATTGGTCACATTTTTGCCCAACGTCATAGATCAATGAAGAGTCAGTCGCTGCCCTAGAAACTTCATGACACTGCTGAAAACACTGAATAATTACCTCCAAAAAATGGGCATGAGGGGGTCCTTCGTGGGGAGATTATATTCCAGCCTTATCTCAGTGACAAGCATCTCTCTTAGTGTTGCTTTAGATATTACCTAAATCTTTACAGTTATGATAGTAGACACATATTATAGCAGTAATTCAGTGGGCTTATGCCCTATTTTTGTGTTTTTTCCTCATAATCAGTTTGAGAAACAGTAAAAATTTGATTGTATTCGATTCTTTTGAGGATTTTTTCTTCCTACAAGATGTGGCAATTAACAGAAGCAAATGAAAGTGTACCTCCAAAGCTGATTATTTAAGGATTTACAGATTAGGTTATTTGTACCGATAGGCCTCTTATATTTCAGCTTATTTAAAACATCATTCAGGTCTTTCCACATACTTTCTTCAGTTCATCATCTTGTTATACCTGTTAGGTTTAGATTGTACAATAGATTATCATAGATTTGCTCCTGCTCATGTCTTGTAAGAACACTTGATCTGTAATCTCTCTCATTATTGGATATTTGTTAGTTGGAACAGAATGCCATGGTTTTATAAGGAAAAATAATTTTCTGTTTTGTATATACTATTTTTATGTGAAGCATAAACACATTATTTATCTGACAGAGTGAAAAACTTAGTAGATACTATTCATGTACTGCCATACCAGAAGTCTGACATATTTTTTGAAAGATGAACTCTGAACATATAATGTCTGCCTGAGTACTGAGTACTTAATTATGTTGGTTATTGTAGTGAATAAAAAAGGTCTATGCTTGGCTTGTAAGAAGTCATTAAGGACATCTCCTGTTAGTACGACCCAAAGAATTAGGAATAACATGAAACATTCAGGAATCTAGTAACATGAGTCAAACAACAACTTATAATTGTTTGTTTAATGCATAAAAAATGAAGCCTTGTGTCACTGTCATCCATGTTGGACAGTGGCCTGCCACTAGTCCATTGCTTCATGCTCTGCTAAAGCCCTCACTGGATAGCAGCACTAGAGGGGTATTTGATAAACCCTAAATTCTTCTTGCTTCTCTTAGCTTTCATATGTGGAACTCCTACTTCACCTTGAAGTAGATCCTCAGCTGTCTTCAAGAGACTGATGCCAAGTCCTCCATATGGCAATCAGACATACTGACCGCTCAATTACAGAGATGGACAGTTAAGGTAGACCACAAGAAATGAAATGAGAGTGAGAAAGGTGACAGTTGTTGGTCAAAGACAACTGCAATCGCAAGCAATCGTAAAGACACGATACAGAGCATATACAATGCACAAAACTGTTCAGATTACATCCATTTAATGCACAATTTGAGTGAAGTTTCTTTGAATCTGTAGTTTTTTTTTTTTTTTTTTTTTTTTTTTTTTTGGGGGGGGGGATCAATTATGCTCTCTTGTCTTACAGTTAGTGTATAAATATTTTGTAATCTCTTATATTTCAGTATTTTGTAATTCTTTAAGCAGCTATGAAGAATAGAACAATTTTATTTTGTTTTTCATCTTTTAATAATATGTCTTTTTCTAGGGTGTCGTGGGATTTTTGAGTGCTATAGCTCGCACTTTAAATCTTGTTGATGTGCAGTGTAAAGTAATGGCTGTTATTCAACCGTATCTTAAGAACCAAGTTATTCAAGCTGACAAAGAGGTAAAAGTAAACAGTTCTTTGATCTAGTTGCTCTGGTGTTTTGAGGGGGAATATTGAGAATTAAACAAATGCTTACTGGCTCCTTTGTTTGTTCCATTTGTATAACTGGATTATTTGTGATGTTGCTGTTATTTAAAAAGACAATGAAGGGTCATTAAGTTTTTGTTTTGTTAAAAATGCAGTTAGTTTCTCTGCTTTAAGGGTATGTGCTGTTTTTTTTCAGTAAATATTAATGTATGTAATAATGACTGTTTGTTCTACTCCAACATATACTACCTAACGAACACTGCTATCATGGCAGAGGAACAGTGTATGAAGCCATAAACTCTATGATCAAACAATATTAAAGATCTGCTTCACTTTTATGTTTGCTTGTTTGTACAGTCATTCTCTTAGAAGTATGAGGGTAGGTCAAAAAGTAATGCCGCCTTATCTTTTTTCCTCCTTAAATAAAGTTTTTTAAGTGAAACATTTGAATTCATTGCTATTCCGTAAAGCTTATTCTCCAGTCCACTGCAGTAATAACTTTCTGTGCCAATAGATGTCAGTATTGCAGTTGCTTGTAAAATGGCTGACATTAATGTTCATATTAGACAGTGTTCTGTGGTAGAATTCTTGAATGCAGTAGATGAAACATCCATTCATGAAAGACTGAAAAATGTGTACAGTGATGCAACAGCGGATATCAGCACTCTTAGACGATGAGTTTGTTGCTGTAATGAAGCTGTAGGGCAAACACCAGCGGCTGATGAAACATGAAGCGACAAGCTGAGGACTGCAGTGACTCCACATAACATTCAACGAGTCACTGACACCATTTGTGGTGATCGCCAGGTGAGAGCAGATGACTTGTGTCACATTATCTCCCTCAGTAAAGGCATTGTGATGATGATAACTCACCAACTGGTATACTCAAAGGTTTGTGCAACTTCTGTAACAGGAATGTTAACTGGCCAGAATAAAGAGGGTTTGGGGGGAGGGGGAAGGGGGGGGGCAAAACATGCCTCCCAGCTCTTGCAGTGCTTCTGTTTGGAAGGAGAGGAGCATCTGGAAAAAATTGTGACTGGAGACAAAATATGAGTTCATTTGAACCAGAATCAAAGAGGCATCACAGAAACTCGCTGAGGAAGAAAAAAATTCAAAACTGTGCGACAAGCAGGGAAAGTTGTGGCTACAGTATTCTGGGATACAATTATGACTGATTTTTTGGAGCAGTGAATGCACAGTAAATTCTGTCCAATATCTCAGAAACCTCAAAGCACATTTTCTGCAAGTTCACCCAACAAAAGCTGTGCTGGATGTTCTTCTTTTGTATGACAATGCAAGACCAAGAGATTGTGAAATTTGGATGGGAAGTCTTTCTCGTCTCTCATACAGGTGTGCACTTAGCACCACCGGTCTTTTGTTTGGGCCAATAAAAGGACCTCAATGTGGGATTCACTTTGAAGATGAGGCGGCTGTGAAAATATCTGTGCTTTGGTAGCAGGACTGTTTGTTTTACCTTTGTATTGAAAAGTCATAAGTTTTAAACCAATATTGTTGCATTTGAAAAAAAGAGAAAGAAATAAAGAAAGATAGATGAAGCATTACTTTTTGACTTTGCTCTTAATATATTCTTATATCTTTAGGATAGACAGGCTTAAGTATATAATCAATATGTAATCGTAGGAACACATACAAGGTGTATCAGATGTAGAGACTTTGTAACATTTGACACATTCTACGTCGCAATGAATTGTCATGCATATCATTCATGGAACTAATGCCTAAGTAGTCCACTAACTGTGTAGGCAACTAAAAAATGTTGGCTTTTACCATTCCCAGGTACTATTGCTAAATGCGCTGGTACCACCAATACCTCGACAAGTGTACGACGGAGTTTTGCGATGCTCTGATTTTGACTTGCTCAGTGAGGCATTACAAGAGAGGCATAACATGCGCAGCATGCTGCGGGCTGGCCATGTGCCTCAGCAGTCTGAGCTGCACCCATCTCTCAAGAACGTAAGCTAAATCATAATTGTTTTTCATTAATAGTTCTGTAATAAGTGATCAAAAGTACTTCAAAATGTCTCTGTGTAAATGAAATATGTTTTGAATTCTTTTTCTTACTCATGTTTGATAAAAACAACACAAAAGATTGTAAGCTGTCTTTCTACATTTGACTTCATTTGATGCTGAGATACAATATTTTCCCAGCTGTTCAGAAGACTGACCTCTGATGGCATGGATGAAACAGTAGAAGAGCAGCTTTTTGCTATGTTGCATCACTTGAATAAAATTCACCAACATCGTGTCACAGCTGAGGCAAGGATGGCTGAGCAAAAAGCCTCTGAAGGAAAGGTAGTTGTGTTTACTGTGCTGCTATTATTTAAGGGGGGGAAAAAACCTCGAAGTTCCTTTTAAGTGATAAGTATTTTTTGGGCCAGTCAAGGCATTAGAGTAATTTATGTAATTTGGAATGTTACAGATTGATTTATCAAGCCTCAAGAATCCAATTCTTTGCCACACGGTTCAGCTGAAACTAGATAACATTAGCAAGACAGACATTGCTGCTGCAGGAATTGCAAGGTAAGGAGAAGGGTTTCATCTGTGATTGAAAAGTATATTTCTGAACTGCATGCTCATCTTTACCTAATGAAAAGTAAATAACGTATTAATTTTTAGGAAAAAGCAGAGTATCAAGAAACCACCTGCTTTGGAGTCTCACATGACAACGATGAATGAAGAGTGGCAGACAATGTTTGGGACATCAGACCTACAAAGTCCTTCCACAAGATATTCTGATGGTGGGAGTATGTAAGTTGTTTTGGGATTTATTTCTTCGGGAATTGTTTATAGATTTGGTTCTTTTCATTATAATAAATTAAAATTCATAAGCTATAGAGTTCATGCCTATTCTTTTGTTTGAACCAAAATATTGTGACTGTTGTGGCTGTCTTGAGATATACTGAAATGCCAAAGTAAGATCCTTTCATTTGTGAGCTTAATGTGTTCCATGTGTATCTGTGTTATTTGAATGACTATCATGAGAGATCATAATGTGTTCCTTAAGTGAGTGTGCAGATGAAAGGAGGGGAGTGGGTGAAACGTAGCATATAGTGTAATTCTCCTGAATGCCACCAAAAGAATTTCCAAGCTTTGTGTTTTTATTTTATGTAAAAAAATATCGTTAACAGTGCCAAACAGTAGAAGGAATAATGGTAACCACTAGCCTTATAGATAAGGCTTTGACCAGTAGATGGGCATATGAACAAGATTGAACTCATAATTAAGCTTCCACTGTCATTCGTCAGATTTACAAGTGTAAAAAATACACACACACACACACACACGCACACATTGTCCTTGTGCTGAGTCAGGCTGAAGTTCTGGGATAATTTATCAAATTATACGTGTGTGTGTGTGTGTGTGTGTGTGTGTGTGTGTGTGTATATTTCTTTGTTTCTCTGTATGTATGGGGTGAACTGTGTTTTTTGCCTGTTGTCTGTTCATCTCAACTATGTGGTGAGTGGTTAACTCTTCTGTTGAGGATGTTGTAACTGAATGTTGTTACCAATTTAGCTCAAACATCCATGGTAGTGGAAAACTTGTTTCTACTTAGTTTGCGAAAAAGGTGGCTGTAAGCACATAGTTAAAATCCTCTTAACGCTTACTCGACAGGTCAGCACTAGAACATAAATGTGGCACCACGACAAGAAATAGTCAATAACATTTATTAATACTTGTGTACAAAATTGTACTTAACTTTGGAAACAGTTTGTTGCATGGCACTTGATCTCCTATAGCCAATAATTGAATCATAGATAATTTTTTGTTCTTCTAGGGGTCTATAGCCTCAGTATGTTTTAAGAAAGAAAACATGATCCAAACAGGCTGTAGTATATCTACTGTACATGCTGTTAGCTGATTTTGACTGTTAGTCATTTTCAAGCACTTATCACAAGCACAAGCGTCAGATCACATTTGACTAAATTTCCGGTACCTATGGAAAGGAATGCATTGCTTTTGTGCGTGTGTATGTGTGTGTGGTCTCATATTTTATTGTTAGATGAAGAAGGTAATATGGGTCATAGTGACTGGTAGTTAAGATGCAAAAATCTTTATGTGGTTTAAAATATTGTTATATGGGAATTGCTGGTTAGTATTTAACTTAAACTGTAACGTTGAAATAGATGTCATAATTAAATTTTCAGTACATTTTGTATAAGGCTTTAAGTTATGCTACCATTCTCTTCACATTTTAATTTCAGGTCTCCTCCAACAAGTAGCATGACAGGAGATGCCCAGTCATCGCCTCAGCACAGCATTGAAGCAGACCACAGTATTCATGAGCGGTCTTACATCCAATGTAATACATCTTACTGGGTACTTACTTGTTATGCAATTAGTTACATGTTAATGGTATTCCATGAGGTTTCCATTCAATTTCTCCGAAGCTACCACCATTTTTTCTAGTGTGTCCTGCTTTATAACCATAGTCTGAAAATTTGAGTGTTTCTTGTCTCTTAGTATAGGAAAGCACTACACTTTCTGAATTAACTGTTGCATTCATGACTGGTCCCCAAATATTTCTCACTTTTCAACACTGCCTTTTTTCGTTATGAATACTCACGATTTCCTGAAATAATTTGGTTGGTGTTCACAGTTGTGGACTGGACCCACCATTGGGTTCTGGTCTGCTGTGCCAATCCTTCTCCTTCACCTGGCAGTTATGCATAGAACTATAAGAGAGGCTGTTCTCCAACTAACATCACCAAATCAACAAATACGTCAGTTTAACTTTCATATTCTTCAATATTGTAAACGACACTTGACATTAACATCATTCAGAACACCAGATTAGTATTATAACTGCCAGAGCAGACAATGTTCTCTATGTGACAGATTGTCACTGTAAGTCCAAATCAACATCATTGGATTTTTGTGTGCAGAGAAGAAGCTGGTTGTGCATTCTTATCCATGGGCTGAGTTCACCTCTAGTATGGCACCAGTGTGAAGTAAGTGGCACCACATCACAGCAGGTGACAATGTTTAAAGACCAATACTACTCCCCAGACATAATGGTTTCCATGGATTACTCCATCTCTGCACAGAATTTCTCATATTTCCCACACATTGGGCTGTCCAGGCCTTTTGTCTAGCTTACATATTAAAAAACCTTGCAACATATTTTGTCAACTACGTTAAACCTTGTTTGTGACATGCTATTTGCTACAAAATAGCCTGTGACATTATACAAAAAACATCAGAAAGTTTGAGAAAAATTTCCAGCAACTGCCAAATTTGGAAAGTAATTGCAACAAGTTGCAAGAAACTGTTCCACCAACTCTCAGAAGCCACTTCTAGAAGTTGGTGAAACTTGTGGAAGTTGACTTGCTGGGGTGTTTCCACACCAAAGGAAATGCTGGGTCTACAGGTGACTTGTGGAAGTTTACTTGGTAAAGGTCACATGTCCTTAGAGATAGTGATAATAACATTTAGTTCTTTAATTTTAAATTCTGTCATTTTTGTTTAAATAACAGTTTTTGATTCCACTGTGCACCAGACTACAGGCAACTAGAGTTGTTTTTACTACTCACTAAATAGAGGAGCCACTGAGCAGTCGAAAAGCACGTAGAAAAGATGAGAAATTGCTCAGCTTTTGGCATAAATCTTCCTTCTGAGCTAAAACATGCTCCCATGCATACGTACAGGCACGTGCACGCAGCACTCACACACACCCCCACAACCCACCTGCCCACTTACACACACACACACACACACACACACACACACACACAAGCATGCACACACACGAAACCACTGATGTCTACCAATGCTGTGGCTCAATCACTCTCATTTACTACCCCTTCATGGCCGTAGACACCTGTGACAGCAACCACTGCACTTCATTCTTTGTGGGTATCACAATGAGTGAACTACCCTTTCAAATGAGTGGCCACCACCAAAGCCCAACTAAATCCCCAGTCTCTCAGCATGCTGAAATGTAATGTTGTTAACGTCAAGTTTCGTAACCCATACTATTTGGATGTCATCTTCTTCCCAAGATTCCATATTTTCAAAATTGCATGTATGGTGGAAGTTATCCTTTCGTCATAGCCTCTGTTTGTGCAACACCACTATCCTCAGTGACCCTGGTTCAATCTCTACAACTCCGTACCCTTCACCTATCTTCCCTTACTCCCTCGCAATTAGTTTCCGGTCATTCAATTCTCCTGCCTTCACATCACACTCTTGCTCTCCATTAGCTTTCTACCCCCCCCCCCCCCCCCTTACCTTCCCCAACATAACTTTTACTTATCTTTTTCTCTGGATCATCCCTTTTGCCCCAGTACTTCCCATTTATCGCATGACTCTTCTATTTTTCCACCATCCACCTCTTTTAAAATCACTACTCATTCCATTTAAGTGCCAGCTTTGGTAGATAGTAGTGGTTTTGTGAGTGAGGTGTGCATGTTGGTTAGTTCTGAAGAAGGGTATTGTTAGAAAGAAAGCAGTTTTCTGTCTTTTGTACATGGGTGTCTAGTGCTCAGCACGACCCCTATTTGGTGTGTACCGATCCATCCTCATACATGTATTATATTCCATTCTGGATTTTACCTAATTCTAATTAATTAATTAACCAACTGAGTAAATAAGTAAACTACCTCTGGAATTTCAAGCATGCCCTTATGTATCAAAAGCTAACTTATTTTCTCCATATAGCAACAGAAAAATCCAGAATATTTGCTGGAAACAATAAAAAAAAAAAACTAAGAACTATATGTAACTAAATACCAATGTGTAAATTGGTTTTTAATTTTTACAAGTTTCTAATGATATATTTCTTCTTTCTTGATCTTCTTTTGCTGCTTTCATTTTTCCTGTAGTGCACTCTGTCATCCAAATGTTGAGAGGGTATGTTTCTGCATTGGTACACCTGAAAAGATGAGGAACCATTTTATTCCCCATAATGCAATCATTTTTCAGAGTCATAGTATTATCAAATCATGGGGGTGTTCAATATATATTCTTTGTGCCCACATACATACCTTTTAAAATAACCTTACAATAATGGTATTTGTCTGGATGTAGTATTGGCATGACGTGCAATTTTACAACTTTTTACAACACATCATGTTATTCGTCCAAGGACTTCTTCATCACTTCAAGGACTACATAGTATTTTGTGATAAATCCAAGTTTCAAATGCCATTAACTGATTTACAGTATTTAATACTCAAACAGCAATCTGAACCTAACATATAGCCGCTTGTACCAGGCCTCTACAGAGAAACAGTGGAGAATATATGTTGTTAGTGTACTACTGTTTTTCCATGATAAGTTGACTTTCGGGAACAGGCGTGCCCCCGTATTGTGGCTGCTGAGGGGCGAGGAGCAGTGAGTGGAAGGCAGCATCAGCTGCTTGTAGCAGTGCTGGCATCTCTTCCTGTGTTTTATGCTCAACATGGAATCGAAGGCAGCACTGATAGAAATATCATCCATTTAACTGACACTTCCATCGGTGGCCATTTCCATTATTCCATCTCATGTGCAATACTCATGCTTCAGTTGCTGCACTTTCCTGCAGTAACTTTGTTAGTCATGTGCTGTAATTGAAAGGAAAGCAGCACTAAGAAGATTCTGTAGTCTTTCTTTGACAAGTCGCCAGTGACATTGTCCTCCCTGAAGTTGTGTTTTATTTTGGCCCATACCAGTTCTATCAGATTTAGATTGCAGTTTCCTTTATTTTAGAAAACAGTTCAGCCTTTCTCACTGAGTCATTGCAGCTTATTTGTCTGTCTCGCAGTCATTCTGACATTGTAATCTTGAAATAATATTTATTAAGCATTGTGTTGAACTTTCTGCTGTGGTATGGCACATTATCCCCACAAAGAATTTAGTGGAATATTAGGAACCACCATATCCGCATCTCCCCCTCTCGTCCGCTGGTTTTGTACGCTTCAAGAAGTTCGCAAGTTAATGGAAACAGTTTCTTGCATGAAATTTCCTGTCAAATTGACACTGAGTACAAGACCAGGTTTCCAGGTTTGAGCCCCCATTTGGCACACAGTTTTAATTTGTCAGGAAGTTTCAAATCAGCGCACACTCTGCTCCAGGGTGAAAATTTGTTCTAGTTTCTTTTACCTTCCTGTAAGTGCTTTCCAAATTTGTCATTTTGTGGAAGTTTTTCACAAACATGCAGAAGTTATGTGCAATCAATACCAGTGCAAAAATATCAGTGTTGAAAAGGAGAATGGCACAAAGACAGATGGTCTAAAACAAATGCACCACTAGAACCCCTGAAGACATATAATTGGCACTGCCAGTCAGGAATTGTGAAATGAATTTACCAATCAATTTGCATCACCAGAAGAGAAAGTAGAATGGCTGTACAGAAATCTTTAAGTTTTAGATGATTTTTTAATGTTACTGTAAACATAAATGAATAACATTTTTGATAAAAGTAGTAAATACTGCTTGCAAAAATTGGAGATTAATTAAAAAGCAGTCTCTTGGTGATATATTGTGCTGCACCTTTGTTTCCTAATGTCAAATATTTGATTATATATTACACAAGAGATGTTCAAAATTTGTATACAGCATCCTCAAAGTATTTAATCTAAGCGAAGTTTCCAGAGTTTACTTAAATGAGTAGTGTTTCTTGGTAACATAAATATATACTCTAAAATTTTTTATTTATTTTTTTGATTTTTATGTTTCATCATAGTTTTTATTCATTAATAATAATAAAACAACAGTGGTGAGTGCTCAGGTATTTAAGAAAACTGCGCTTCTGCAACAAGTACTTGCAGAAATCTGTTGAAATAAACTTGCGCTAGTGACGACTTGAGGAATTCAACTTGAGTAAGTAGACACCTCAGCAGGTGCTTATAGAAGTTACTTGCTAAGGGGGACAAGCCTTTCGTAATACTTGGCATCTAGGGGCAATTAGACTTTGGCAGCATTCGGAGACAAATGAATATGAGGGTTGGAACTTAAATAGTGGCAACTATTTTTTCACAACCAATGCAAAAGAGTTACATGTTTACACCTGTTACTGTCCTTCAAAGTAGTCACCAGCATTGCGTAAAACCTGTTGCCAGTGATGTGGAAGGTGTAGTATAACGTTAGCAGAGCCTGTTCTGTTGATAATGTGAATGGAGTTGTCTACTGCCTGTCGAATCCCTGGAACAGTTCTGAAGCGAATACCATGAAGTAGTTCCTTTATCTTTGGAATCAAATCAAAGTCACAAGGACTTAAGTCTGGGGAGTAAGGTGGATGGTACAATACTTCCCAGTCCCATCGACCAAACAGAGCAGCCATAGGCATGCGCTGTATGCGCCCACGCATTGTCGTGCAAAATGGTGGGTGGGTTGCACAGAAAGTGTCACTGCTTCTTCCACAAAGCTGGTCGCAGCAAAAACAAACAAAAACGATCAATATTGACCCAACTCTGTTGTTCCTGTTTTAAAAACATAGTGACACCGATACGTTAGATCGCTCACTCACAAGAGACTGTGTTTTCCTCGATTGTGCACATGCTGGTGATGTGGGATGGGCGAGTCCATTTGCTCTTAGGTATGGTAGGTACATCAACAATGTGTGCTATTAGCGACAATAGTACATTCCATTGCATAGTGTCTCCACAGCAGTGTTGCCACTAAGTTCCAACCTGCGTATCTTTCAAGTAGAGCTGATTATGACAGCACCAGTGAAATCGTCTAGTTATCATGGCCAAATAGTACATGTCTCCATAACCATCTTCTAATTTACCACACCAACAGTATTTTTAACTTTAATAGAATGTAAATTTAAAACACTAATTTGAAAGAGCCAGAGTGGTAACCTTATTTTTTTTATTTCCTATTGTGTTTGTGTATTATTGAGGCAATTCGAGGAAAGCTTGATATTGTTTCTGTACCCCATTTCCCTCCTCCTCTATAAGGCATATTGAAATTGTTTGTGTGAAGTCTGGATAAATACGCTGATGGGGGGGACACAACACCAAGAAGGAGTTGTTCAACGTAGGCGAAATTTGGTAGGCATGTTTCTACATCTGAAAGACTTTGTCTATTCAGATTTCATGCCAGTCACATAAGAGTGGAGCTGTAAGGATACAAATCAGGTTTGCTTTAAATACTTGCTGTAATGGTTGTGATCATTAGGTACCTTTGAGATTGGATGTAGTGATTTGATATTAGTCAAGAATGCATTTAAGGCAACAAAGACATCAATATCAACATGTCACAAAGTTTGAATGTGGTCATTTAATAGGGCTACCAGAAGCTAGATGTTCCTTGTGCGATATTGCAGGAGGACTTGGCAGGAATGTAGCCACTGTATATGATTGCTGGCAGTGGTGCTCACGTGAATGTATGCTTCCAAAAAGACCAGGCTCCAGACGGCCATATGCCACTACTGAGAGGGAAGACCATCGTGTTCAGCATGTAGCTCTAGCACATTGTACTGCATCTGCAGCAGTAATTTAAGCAGCAGTTGACACAAGAGCGACACAACAAACTGTTACACATCAGTTAGTTCAAGGACAGCTCTGAGCCAGATGCCCTGTAATATGGCTCCACTGACCTCGAACCACTACCATTTGTGACTTCAGGTGAGAGCTCAATGGAGGGCAGGGTGGAGATCTGTTGTGTTTTCTGATGAAAGCTGGTTCTGCCTCAGTGCCAATGATGGCCGTTTGTTGGTATGGAGGAGGCCAGTTATCCATGATCTTGCAAAGTTACATGTGCTGCCTAGACAAATATGCTCCTGAAATTTCGTTACTGTACATTAATTATATTTTGGTGTAGTGAATTTTTACATCAGTTTTGGGTTGAGATATTATGTACTTTATTTCAGTCTTTGTTAACTAACTTTTATTCACCAATCGTGCTATTATTACTTCTAATGCAAGAATTTTAAATTATTATTATTATTAATTTTTAATTGCATTTGAGGTGCCTGTTAACTAATAGAACCACTTGAGGAGAAAAAAAATGTCTGTTTAGTCACCACCTACTTTGAATCTAATACACAGGGTGTCCCAAGAGAAATGGTCAGTATTCAGCTGTATGACAGGAGCCTTCATTCACAGAAAAAATTCTAGTGAACATTGAGTCTACAATACATGCCCTAAGAGCTTTGAGCACTTCATCTTTGGTACTAAGAAATAAATCTCTTCTATTGCAAGCTATTTGCTTTGTATATTTTGAGAGGTGGTATAGTCCAATCCACAAACAATGGCAGTTTGCACATGTTGAGGTGCTAACAAGAATGGCATTGTAGACAATTCCAAGTGGCAGTTGCGGTATGTGCATGCCCAAGCTTTCTGCTTGAAGGAAGCGTGTATCCTGCAAATTATGTCTCTCGCTTGCTTATGCAGAATTTATCACTCATCGCCACCATCAGCAATGACATCTTACAACAAATGACATATAAATTCACTAAACAACTTGTTACTATCAAGTTTAATTCTCATATTAGCTACAGCATTCAGAGCAGAGTGCTCAGAACACTACTGAACATTCCTTGGCTGTCAGCATATGCATGACGTAGGTGTACAGAACAAGGCTAAACTCAGCTGCCATTGTTCGTGACTCCTATTACAGTATGGACCAAAAGGTGAAAAAAAGTCTAGTAAACATAGGCTCTAGAATGCATATTTTAAGAACTGTGAATACTTGTTCATCTTCACTAATGTGAAACACATCTCTTCTACTGAACAAGTGCTCATAGCTCTTAAGGTAAGATAGGTCAGGAGGGTAGTTAGTTGCATATCTGGGTTTCTATCTGTGCTTTTTGTTCAGCTAAGTTAGCAGTACTAGGATGGGTAGGATGTGCATATGCTATGTGAGGACCCCGGAAGAGCTGGTCACAGTTCACGACCAGCTGAATATGCTTTTGGCTACAGTCAGTCACCTTCTTGGGTTCTGCTGCTGAGGCACCTCCTTGTGTTCCCAACGCAATGGATTTGCTCCCATGGCAGGGTGGATGGCGGATGGTAAAGCGTTTGCGTCACACAACGCAGTAGTCCTATGTGGAGATTGGCCATCTGGCCTTGCCTGTTCGCCCTATGAGTGGACAGGTGGCCATTCCTTCAGCAGGCACACAGGGGTAGGATTTTGCTAGTTACTTGGAGCTCCAGCATTAGGTGTGTTATGGAGCCCCTTAGGGAAATAGTGTTCAGGACCGGAAAGAAAGCCGATGTGCACTTGGTATGTCTGCCGGGGCCCTCATCCGAGATGTGGAAGAGACCTTGCCTACAACTATTGAGCATGCAGTGTGCAGTTGTTTGCAAGTTGCGGCTCATATCGGCACCAACAACACCTGCCTCTTTGGTTGTGAGGCCATTCTCAGGCCATACAGGCAGCTGATGGAAATGATGAAGGTTAATGGCCACATGTGCGGGGAGCAAGCAGAGCTCGGAATTTAGAGTGTTGTTCCCAGAGTTGATCAGGGCTCTGTTATTTGGAGCAGAGTGGAGGGTCTCAACGAAAGGCTCTGTTGACTTTGTGAAAGTTGTGGTTGCAGATTTATGGACCCATGTTACAGGGTGGGGAATTTAGGAATACCCTTCATAGGTCAGGGGTCCACTACACAAAGGAAGCAGCTACTTGTGTAGCACAGTACTTATGGTGTGTATATAGGATTTTTGTAAGCTAGGCGGTAGTTAGAGGTACCCTGACTACACGCATGTAATGAAAGCAGAATGCATTCAGAGTAATGACACTTTGAATTCAAAATTTTATTAGTAAATTGTTGAAATATTCATAACAAAGTTCCCTAATTTAGTGCCCTCCAGGAAATTTCCACACTCAGATTATTCTCAGGACCAAAGCTGACTAAACCCAAAGTAGAAAGTAATGTGATGTTTAGTGATTCATGGAACATACCGTATTTACTCGAATCTAAGCCACATTTTTTTCCGGTTTTAGTAATCCAAAAAACCACCTGCGGCTTAGAATCGAGTGCAAAGTAAGCGGAAGTTCTGAAAAATGTTGGTAGGTGCCGCCACAACTAACTTCTGCTGTCGAATATATGTAGCACTACACAGGCACCCTTTGCAGACACAAATATAAATACTGGCGCCAAAACCTCTGCGTCAGTAAATAAATTTAAAAAAAAGGTGGAAGACGAGCTTTTGTCTCCGCCCCGAGTTTCGACCACTGCATTTTCATACATTATCCAACAAAGGAAATACAAATTTCGTATTGTTCATCTTTGAATGTTGCAGCATTTCAGTGTACTACGAAAATCCGACTGGCAAGACTGGGATGTCTGTCAATATGGGAAACTCTATGTTCTGAATTTTTTTCCTACCTGTGAGAAGAGATGGTTGCTAATAGGAACTTTTATGAATTGTGAATCACATGCAGTATTGTCTGCACCATAAGAATAATACGAATATAAAAATTTTGTCCTGTATTATTTTGTGTTTGCAGCTATCTCATTTAAATCCTGTCTGCCTAATAAACTACGAAACTAGAGTGAGATAACAGGAAACGCGGAAGAATACACATATCATGTCATGTTTATATTCCTATTATTCTTAAGCTTGTTAGTGATACAGTCAGAAATGAAGCACGGCAATTGACTAGATTTTTAAATCTAGGATGACTCTAATTTCGGTTGAGAATGTTATGCACTAAAAGAGGCGTCTGCAAAGATTTTCAAACGGAGAAAAATTTTTGCTGAACTCTCGTTCAGAACATCTTCTATAATACGCAGTCTATTATTTGGTTCTTGTTGATCATTATCAAACAAAGCAGCAGTGTAAGGAACAACAAATAGCAGTCTCTTGCCATTGTTTTTTTTTTAAGCGGCGGCACCGTGCGCAAAAGCAAGCCGAGTGGCGACAGGCCATAAACACTCTTTATCATAAAGCGACAAACAATGCATGGCACAATACAGTACTGCATTTTCAGCTTAGAGTGATGTAAATGCCTATAACAAAGAGAACGGCACTTATCAGATCAAAGAAAAATAAGCAATCAATTCAAACCAGATGAAGCACGTGAAAAAGGAAGGGTACCCCTATAAATACAGACGGAGCGCCTGACGCATAGCAATGGCTGGCTACCTGGTAAAGCTTAACTGCTAAGCTTACGACTCGAACCAAACTACTGTAGCTGTATCATCATTCATTCGACCTAAATTATGTGTCATATTATAATGGACCAACTTTGTTTCGATTTGGAGGTGCAGCCTAAAACTTCTCTCTCACCTTGAATTTCGAGTCTCAAATTTCAGGTGCAGCTTAGATTGAATGCGGCTTAGGTTCGAGTAAATACGGTATATCGAAAAGATGATTAGACGCCATAGGAGGGGGTGTGTCTCTGAAAGCATCACTAATGTGAAACTCAGCCTGCCCTTTTCTTACATGACATCTTGCAAACTATGGGTGAAGGGCAACAGGCACATTTCATATTCCTAGATTTCCAAAAAGTATTTGACATGGTGCCCCACTGCAGACTGTTGACAAAGGCACGAGCATACGGAATTGGTTCCCAGACATATGAGTGACTCAAGAACTTCTTAAGTAACAGAATCCAGTACATAACTCCTCAATGGCGAGTGTTCATCAGAGACAAGGGTATCATTAGGAGTGCCCCAGGTAATTGTGACAGGACCGCTGGTATTTTCTATATACATATATGAATTGGCAGATGGATGAACAGCAATCTATGGCTGTTTGCTGATCATGCTATGACATACAGGAAGGTGTAGTTGTTGAGTGACTGTATTGAAGATACGAGATAAAATTTATGGTTGGTGTGATGAATGGCAGATAGCCCTAAAAGTAGAAAAATATGAGTTAATTCAGATGAGTAGGAAAAACAAACTCATAATTTTCGAATACAGCATTTGTTGTCTGCTGCTTGACTTAGTCATGTTGTTTAAATATGTAGGCATAACATTGCAAAGTGATGTGAAATGGAATACGCATGTAAGGATTGTAGTGGGAAAGGCTAATGGTCTTCTTCAGTTTATTGGGAGAATTTTAAGGACGTGTGGTTCACCTGTAATGTAGACTGGATTTAGGATACTAGTGTGACCCATTCTTGCGCATTGCTCGAATGTTTAGGATCTACACTAGATCAGATTGAGGGAAGACATCAAAGCAATTCAGAGGCAGGATGCTAGATGTGTTACCAGTATTTTCAATCAACATGCAAGTATTACGAAGACGGTTCAGGAACTCAAATGGGACTCCCTGGAGGGAATGTGACATCCTTTTTAAGGAACATTGTTGAGAAAATTAGAGAACTGGCATTTGAAGCTGACTCCAGAATGATTCTACTGTGTCCAATGCACATTTTGTGCAAGACAACAAAGGTAAGAGAAGAGAAGTTAGGGATCATATAGAGGCATATAGTCACTCACTTTTCCCTTGCTATATTTGTGAGTGAAACTGGAAAGGAAATGAGTAGTACTGGTAAGGGTACCCTTTGCCGTGCACCGTATGATTGATTGTGGAGTATGTGTGTAGATTTAGATGTAGATTTTAGAGCCCATTTTCACTAGACAATTTTTTGCAATATGGAAAGCAAAGAGCTTGCAGCAGAAGAGATACGTTTCACAGTATCAAAGATGAAGTAATGCTCATAGCTCTGAAGGTATCCTTTTTAGAGCCCTTGATTACTGGACTATTTTGCCGGCCGAAGTGGCCGTGCGGTTAAAGGCGCTGCAGTCTGGAACCGCAAGACCGGTACGGTCGCAGGTTCGAATCCTGCCTCGGGCATGGATGTTTGTGATGTCGTTAGGTTAGTTAGGTTTAACTAGTTCTAGGGGACTAATGACCTCAGCAGTTGAGTCCCATAGTGCTCAGAGCCATTTGAACCATTTTTACTGAACTATTTTGCTTTGAATTATCATTCCTGTCAGATCTCTGAATACTACCATTTTTCGTGACCACCGTGCATAGTGAAAGCTATTGTCTGGGGTTTATTTTCTTTAGTGTTTGTGTCACAGGCACTTGTCTTTATGTACTGCTGTTGTATGCAGTGATCCCAGCATTTGCCAGTAACTGTTTGGCAGTCCTGCTGTGTTGTAAACCAGCTGCCCATAAATCCCATTAGAGTATTCTGTCTTTGGAACTTTTTTCGGTTTTTCTGAACCATCCCTATTTGCCTTCATCCTGTGACATTGCAGACAGTTCAACACAACTGTAACACAAGTATCTGTCTTTGCACTGGAGTAATTAACTCAAAATTAAACTATACATCTAGAATATTTTCTCGCGTAGTTGCACAGTTGCCAAATAATGCATTCACCAAAATGTGTCAACATTGCAGCAATTTGTCATTTAATGAATGTGTGCATCACTTCATCTAATAGAAACTACGGCAGTTACATTGTAAAAGTACTAATCATGTTCATTCATTTCTTGGATAAAACACACTACAAACATGTTTCACAGATCGATGTGCGCCTTGCCGTTTGGAGTTGAGACAGTTGACAGCAAGGCGTCAGGAACTCCACCGTGTAGCACTTCAGGGACGTGAACAACTTGACGAGCAGGAAGTATGGGAACCACCACTGTTACCTCCAACCTGGAGACTGCGGGGTGCACTTGTAGCACATCTGCATGAGCACCGTGGTGCTGTCAACAGGTGAGAGGAGACTGATTCTGTGTAGGGCATGGTGTGATATAATAACAAGGTGTAAGTCAGTAGTTTAAGATGCATAACGATTATACATTTCATAAATATTGACCCCTGCTTTCATCGCATAATGAGCATCAGTGTACACACCTTTTCCAAATCGGGGAAGTTTCTTCTTTCATTTGATATGTAAATATCATATATTGGTTGGAAAGGGGGCAACATATGTGGAAATAAATATTTGAAACTATGCTTTTTTTGGGGCATTTTTTGAAAACATCTACTGTGATGGGCTAGTGTTGGTACACAGTTTAAAGGTGTAACAGTTCTGGTAAGTAATACACATGCTGTCATTCATTGGCATGAGATAGTTCCCATGATAGAATTTTTTACTGTGTACTCGTGTGAGAACATGCATCAACTATGGAGTTGAGAGAGGTTCACTGATGAGAGAGTTTGCTTATTATAAGGCCAAAATGAAGTGGTTCCATATCACCGTCAGCAAAGAAAAATGCTGATTTTCTCAGTATTAGCAAAAGTATGGTTAAATGCATTTCAAAGATATTTTGAGAATCTTCAAGTGTTTTTTTTCTTTTTCTTTTTCTTTTTTCTTTTTGTAAAAAAGAAGGTTCTGGTAGATGACAGAAGTTAGTATTAGATGAGTTTTCACAGGTGTGGGAAGTCCATGCTTCAATGTGGAATAGTGTGCAAATGAAGTAGAAGGCTGTCATTTTTCGAATGAACAACATTGTGACATGTCGTCTGGAAACTGAGCGTCAGATTCAAAAAGTTCAACTAAAAGCTTCTGCTGATTGAAAGTAATTGAATAGCTGAAAAAAGGCTGAAAGCTATTGAGGGGAATAAAAATATTGATCCTATACAAAGTGGACTATTTATTACACCGATGAAATTTGGTGTGGTGCAGATCATTCCAGAAAGTTTGGATAACAGGATCAAAAATTTCTGTATGCATATAAAAATGAATATGATTATCTCTAAGTAATTGCTGAAGAGTGGAATGGCTGAAATAGTGGGATTCAAACACTGTCTGGTCCTGGAAAGAGAATTATGGTGTGCCACATTGGAAGTGAAGATGAGGTTATGCAAAATGCTAACTAATGTTTTATTGGGCACAAACTGGTGCAGATTCCATTCTGAGAGCAGTAGAAGTCAATACAAAGAGTGTTTCAGTAGTGCTCTTGAAACGTTACCCAATCAATATGTTACTGCTGTAGATCAGTTACAAATAATAAATCCAGTGTTGTGAAATCCACCTATGAAATGAATTAGAAGAAGCATCCAATTATTGAATGACCGAAAACATTAATCTAGAATTTGCATTTAATGTCACATTGTAGAGGAATTTACAGGTTTACAGGAACATGCGTGACAGCATTACAGTCACAAGAATTCTTTGAAGCGGTTATTGCACTTGGGGCTTTTTCATGAAGAAAATAAAATGAGAAGTTAAGGTACAGGGTGACAATTATTGAACTATACAAAAAAAAAGTAAATTAGTTACAAACTACAGCGTGCACACTATTTAACATGTAAACGTCACTACAGATATTTGGATTTATGTTATGACATGTTTGATATGCCTGCCATCATTGGCATTGATGTGGTGCAGACGAATAGCGAAATTCTGCTTGACCGATTGAAGTGTTGTTATACTAATGCTGTCGATGACCTCCTGAATGGCTGTTTTCACCTCAGCAATGGTTTTGGTGTTATTACTCTGCCAAAAAAGGAGTTGCATGTGTCCAGAACTGGAGAATATGACAGCCAGTTGAGGCCCATGCCAGTGGTCTCTGGGTACCCTAGAGCCAGAATGTGGTCACTAAAGTGCTCCTCCAAGACATAAAACACTCTCCTGCTTCAATGGGGTTGAGCTCCATCTTGCATGAACCATATCTTGTCGAAATCAGGGTCACTTTTGATAATGGGGGTGAAATCACCTTTCAAAACCTTCACGTACCGTTGTAAGTCACCGTGCCATCAAAGAATATTGCACCAATTACTCTGTGACTGGACTTTGCACACCACACAGACACCTGTTGAGGGTGAAGAGACTTCTCAATGGTGAAATGCAGCTTCTCAGTCCCCCAAATTCACCAATTTTACTTATTGACGAACCCAGTCAAATGAAAGTGGGCTTCAGTGCTAAACCAAGCAATAATGCGCATACTAATTACCATCATGCCACAGGGCCAATTTTGCAGTCTGAATGTCCTAACACAAACCGTTCAGAAGTTATGACAATTTAATTTCCTGCCACAGGGCCAACTTTGCAGTCTGAACGTCCTAACACAAACTGTTCGGAAGTTATGACGATTTAATTTCAAACAGTTCAATAATTGTAACCTTGTAAATGATAATTTACAGCTGTGCAGCTCCGCTCTACAAAGAATTCCCCAAACTGTTCAGAGGAGATCAGTGATTCATGTACACAGATCATCTGTGCTCAAAGAGGTCACTGTCTTGACGTGGTAACAGAACAAATGCTGATTCAAATTGACACTACGATAGCAATGAGACCTCAGGCAGCAGCAAAAAGGATTAATGTAACTTCCTCCCCAATTCACTATTATGTCATGAAATATATATTCCAGCCCATTGCTTCACATCATAGATAGAATTTTCATTCACATTACAAATTGACAACACATTTCATTATTCATTTAGTGAGTATTGTTTATATATTAAGTGTTCATAAACAATTTCCCATGTTACTGTTTCTCGAAATCCAGATCCTTGGTATCTACCAGTGACTGCCAAGAAATGTAGCAATGCTGTTTGGGAACACAAAGACAAATTTGCCAGTTTTTGTTGGTGGAATAGGTGTTTCCATTACAACAGTGGCAGTGCACTAGCTTGACAGCTGCACTCATCCACATCCTTGCATAGATTGCAGCAACTAACACAACTGCATTACCGATTCTTAACTGACAGAATTGAGGATTAGTCATTATTAATGATATGTTCAGGCTCTACACCTATTTTTTCTCCGTTGCGGTAGCTATGAAGATAAGCTCAATTGCCAGTGTCTTGCATTTGCCATTATTCTGATGAAACAACTAATAAGAAAACAATGAAAAAACTGCTTGTAAATAGAGAATGGGGGTATCTATAATCAGTGTAAATTAGGGCCTGTCTGTTGTGACTATACAAATTGGAAACTTACCAAAATGCTCAAAAAACACACTTCCTTATAGATATTTCCACATGTGTCACTCAATTTTCAGTCAACATAATGTAGCTATTTACATTGTTTTATGCATGAATGATCACCGAAACAGTAGCATTTGGTACTCTGCTAACAAGGTTACATCTTGTCAACCAAGATAATGTTTTCTGCTGTTCTCAAATGAGGACCATAGTATTGACTATTCTCTATACAACCCAGCTACCTTTGAGCCAATTTCCTGTCAAACAGCACCTGCCCCTCTCTCCTCTCCTATAAATTTCTGCCATTTTATTCTATTTCTTCACTTTTTCTTTTTTATAATTTTATGGCTGTTTCATCATCATCATCGTCATCATCATCTTCTTCTTCTTCTTCTTCTTCTTCTTCTTCTTCTTGTCCTTCACAGTCTACTAATTCTAACAGTGCCCATTTTGATGATTTTTCTTTTTATCTCATAACCATCTTTTTTTTCTCTTACCGTCTTATCAGCTGGTCTACAAAAGAAATCCTCCATATTTTGCTGTATCTTCAAAAATCTAGTATAATGGAATAATACAAGGGCTGTTCAGAAAGTATCCAGCTGTGATTTATAAAGTCAATCTTTATTCACATACAATTGTTTGATACTAGTCACCTTCAGAGTTGTCCCCTTTAGCTTCTACACACCTCTCCGAATGCTGCTGCCTCTGATGAAAGCATAGTTGGAAACCTCTTTTGGTATGGTATGCAGCTGCTCCATCAAATTCTGCATAACATCTTCCCTGCTCTGAAATCTGGCCCCTTTTCAGTTTTGGAAAAAGTCTGAAATCCCTTGGTGCTAGGTCAGGGGAATAGGAGGGCTGATGAACCACAGCTGTGTTGTGCTTGGCCAAAAAAGTCTGAATTAATTGAGAACGAGTAGCAGGTGCATTATCTTCGTGGAGGTGCCAACTGACTGCTGCCCACAAGTCTGACCATTTCTGTCTCACTGCTTTGTGAAGGCAACATAGAGCCTCTTGGTAGTACTCCTGATTGGCATCGACCAAGCCTTTGGAGTCAAAAAAAGATGGTCAGCATGTCTTACACATTGCTGTGGACCTGTATTATTTTTTTGGGTCTCAGGAATGACGAATGCTTCCATTGTGATGACTAGAACTTTGTTTGTGGGTTGTATCCATAAACCCAGGACTCATCACCAGTGATAACAGTGTTAAGAAAGTTGGGATTAATTTCACAGTGTCTAGCATGTATTGTGTGATCTCCGAACGAAATTGTATCTGCCCAGTAGATGTTAGCAACTTTGGCATAAATTTTTCTAAAATCCTCCTGAGGCCAAAGTATTCTGTTAAAATGGAATGAATGAATCCGGTACTGATTTTAACCTCATCTGCAAGTACTCTGATCATGATTTGTGTATCCAGCGTCACTAGGGTCCTTACATGATCAATAACAATCTTAGGCTTCCATTCAGAAGGATGACAGTTCAAATCCTTGTATAGCCATTCATGTATATTTGGCATAGCTTCTTGAAATCGCCAAAGGGAGATGTTGAGATGGTTCCTTTGAAAAGGAAGGTGTGATTTCCTTCCCTGTGCTTCCCTTTTGTTAAATCATAATCAAGGATCCACGATTTTTTTATCGATTGTAGAAATTTCTCATTCATTTGGTTTCTCCATTACAAAGGTTCAAAAATGTCTTCTCTCACTTACTGAGGTTTCCCTTAATCAGTATTTAACCTGCACACTACTCTCTTTATAGAGGTTTAAGAAAAGAGGCAGGATATCAAATACATGCAGAATTAGGAAATAATATAACAAGTTATAATGTAATTATCTAAAAACAGGTATTTATAATTATGCACTTACTTTAAGAAATCTAGCAGCCCTCTTTTTTGTGTGCTTTGGGATTTTAAAGTATATTTCAAGCTTATTTCATCAAAAACTGACTGATCAGTATACTTTGAAAATCGAAGGAAGACTATTCTCTGTCTAGCATATTTAAACCTACTTGGTTCTTTGTGGAAAGTATATTAATTCATCACCAAAACAACCATCTATAATATTCTCTTCAATATCACTGTCTTATACTCATAAACCAAAACACTCTTTATCATCTTTTTAAATCAGCACACTGTTGTCAGTTAACATAATCTTTAAATGTGAGTACTGGACTTGCCGTCCGTAGCTTGTGGTCTAGTGGCTAGCATTGCTGACTGGATCATGGGGTCACGGGTGCAATTCCCGGCTGGGTTAGGGATTTTCTCTGCCCGGGGACTGGGTGTTTGTGTTGTCCTCATCATTTCATTATCATTATCATTCATGACGGTGGCTAGATTGGACTGTGTAGAAAAATTGGACTGTGTAAAAATTTGGACTTTGTATAATTGCTGATGGCCGTGCAGTTGAGCGCTCCACAAACCAAACATCATCGTCAACTGAACTTTTCTGTTTTGTGAGAAACCCAATGTCAGCTTCTTTTTCACTTTCCAACCTGAAACCTAGCTTTCACAAAGCAGTTCTTGATAGTAATGTAGCTTGTTGCAAACATGCTGTTCTAGAGAATTTCATGCCAAGGGTACATTTATCTTGGGGTTAGTATCCTTATCCAAATGGCAAAATGTGTATGATGAGTTCATTACAACAGTAACATTTAAAGTTTAATGGATGTCATTTTCTGTAGAGGTTTTTATTCGGCTTTTGAAATTTTGGTATTACATCTCTGTCAAACATCTCCAAATGTACAGCAGAACATATAAGGAAAATATAATGAGCAGACAATAACAGTATGAACTACACTGACATTGGCTATGTATATAGTTAAGTTGTCCATCTGAAGACTGAACTGTGGCAGTGAAATGTAAGTCACCTCCTATCTCTGTGTTATGATTCACAATTTGTAGATGTGTCTATTTTGTACTCTTATTCACAGGTTGGTCTCGATACCAGAGACTACACTGTTTGCAAGTTGTTCAGCAGATGGCTACATTCGTCTTTGGGACTGTGGCAAAATGGAAGGTCGAAATATTGCTAATCGCTCACGGCAAGTTTACAATAGACAAGCAGGCCCCCTTGTCGGTCTCACTGTATGTGAGGGCAATCAGTCTTTAGGATCTGCTTCACAAACTGGTGCAATTTTTGTCTTAAGGTATGCATTACTTTACTAATGATTTTTTAGCTACTATTGGTGGCTAATGGTTAACAACAGATGTTGATATTTTTGTGAATAATATGCGTTAATTTTGTAAGGAAGAAATTTAATAATTTTAATTGCGTTCATATATTTACCAGTTTTATCATCAATTATGTGGCTACTGACTTGACTGCTAAAAATGAACACTAAATTTTTTACAGTTTTAAAATTGCTTCATAATAGTTAGATTTTCAGAATTGTGAAAAACTTGGGTTTCATTTTGTTTGTAAGATTCTGGATAAGTATTTCACTACAATAATTTTAATTCTTTTATCTTGTAGGGTTGAACCTAATAGCAACAAGATGACTGTGCTGCAGTCTCGGCAGCTTGATTTACAAGAAGATGGCTGTGCTGTTGATATGAATTACTTTGATTCAGGTTTGTTCTTTTAGAATTTTTATATTGAACTTTCTAATAGTGATATTGATATGGAAACTTCTAATTGCCAAGTAAACATTCCACTAGTTTTTTGTTTCTATATTTGTTTTGAAATTTATGTTATGTCCAATATACCTGACAATATCTTTCTGTTTTCCACCATTTATTAAATTTTGTTGTTGCTTTACATTCTTATGAGTGCAATGTTTACATATGACTCTGGGATGTGCAAAGTAACAGTAGATAATACTCGATAAAAGTGAAACTGTTATTAACACTTTTGTATCTGACAGTGATTCAGATTCTCTACCCAGCCTCAGTATCAAAAGAGACTCTCAGAGATCCTTAGCCTCTGTAGCCTTCAGGTTGATACGCAGTCCTTTGTAAGGTTGGAAAGCTCAGCTGACATGAGAGATGGGTGTAGTTGCTGACAATTTTCTGCTGATAAATAATACAACTAGCTACTTGTCAGTCTCTCTCATTTATAATATGAAACTTGTGTTTGATTGTTCTGAACTTGACTTTGCCTCTTTGTTTCTTTATTTGGACTACACTCTGGATGCATTTATCACACTTCTGATCAGCTGTTCACTATATGAACTTTGTCATGACCAACCACATATAATTGCTTGTTTGTTCCTCTGGTCTCCATGTCACTATTTGTGTGAGTGATCATAAACTTTGTGGTATTGAGAAAACCCAAAGATTGGTTTGAAACCACTGTTCTTTACTTTTTGTCCTTTTGGAGATGGTATGGTCTTGCCTTCCTCCAACCTTTGAACTGACCAAAAGGAGAAGGGATCGAGGGTTTTTCACATCGCACTGCAGCTTTTCATTTTTCATGTTAACAAATCACTGCCAGAGAAGAAAGAAGTGATAAGTATGTGAAAAACCCTTGTAGTTTCCGGAATGAACCCGTGACCTTTGAATTTGTAATGTGCCACTTACCCAGTTGAGCCACCAAGCCAAACATCCTACTTTGTTTAAATTTTAGATATGTATATATTATTTTTATAATGAATCTGACATGTCTGATACTGTTGTACTGAATGGTCTAAGGATGAGTAAATAAATCTGTATGGTTTATAATTACCAGGACAAGGTATGTATGAGAGAAAATGTTTGGAAAATCCACAGGAAAAGTTGGAAACTTTGATGGAATTTTGATATGAAAATCTTAATGAAAGAAATGTGACAGTCGGTTTGACAGTGCTGCTGTCTCAGTGAGTGTTGAAATATCAGTCGGCATCCACACAACACAGACTATCTACATGACTGTTGAGTCAATGAGACTGGCAAAGATTGTAGACAGACATTTGGAGGCAAATCGAATAAGAATTACAATAAACACTTTCTTTTAAACTGGCTGCAAGAAAGAACATGTTAAGCTGTGCTGTGAACATGTGCGGGTTTGTTCTCCTTTTTGTAACAGAAAACCTGATAGTTCCCAGAATGAGATTTTCACTCTGCAGCGGAGTGTACTCTGATATGAAACTTCCTGGCAGATTAAAACTGTGTGCCCGACCGAGACTCGAACTCGGGACCTTTGCCTTTCGCGGGCAAGTGCTCTACCAACTGAGCTACCGAAGCACGACTCACGCCCGGTACTCACAGCTTTACTTCTGCCAGTACCTCGTCTCCTACCTTCCAAACTTTACAGAAGCTCTCCTGCGAACCTTGCAGAACTAGCACTCCTGAAAGAAAGGATATTCCGGAGACATGGCTTAGCCACAGCCTGGGGGATGTTTCCAGAATGAGATTTTCACTCTGCAGCGGAGTGTACGCTGATATGAAACTTCCTGGCAGATTAAAACTGTGTGCCCGACCGAGACTCGAACTCGGGACCTTTGCCTTTCGCGGGCAAGTGCTCTACCAACTGAGCTACCGAAGCACGACTCACCCCCGGTACTCACAGTTCTGTAAAGTTTGGAAGGTAGGAGACGAGGTACTGGCAGAAGTAAAGCTGTGAGTACCGGGCGTGAGTCGTGCTTCGGTAGCTCAGTTGGTAGAGCACTTGCCCGCGAAAGGCAAAGGTCCCGAGTTCGAGTCTCGGTCGGGCACACAGTTTTAATCTGCCAGGAAGTTTCAACCTGATAGTTGTGTTTATGACTAACTTTATAATCCTGCCTGTTCATAGATTAAAACCATGTGAAATACTGTCATTATAGCTACTATCCTCACAGATCCAGCAGCTGGAAAGGTCTCTTTCATATCACACATACTAATGATTCCAACTGGTCATTCATTTTGACTTCTATTCTCAGTCAAGGTTCTGTTTGCAATAACAATAAATGAGGTAAGAGAGAGTGAGAGCAGGAGATAGAGAAGTGGGAAGGAAATGGGTATAAAGAAGGGGAAGGAGGATATGGACGAAGAGATGGGGGAGGAGGAGATGAATAGTGTGACTGTGGGATAAGAGATGTACATGGAGCAGGTGGAAGGCTATTGACAGAGATAGAGGGGAGGGGAGGAGATGGACAAAGGTAGGAGGGGGGGGGGGGGGGGGGGAAGGAGAGGGATAGAAAGGGGGAAGAAGGATATTAGGACGTGTATCCAATTCTGATACATATTTAGCAATTATGAAGCATTGCCAGGTTCACAATAGTTGATGAATAACCAGGATATCTAATACTCAGAGAAAAAAAGAAAAAGAAAAAAAGCTGACTCTTTTACAGTTATAGCAAATAGCTGCTGTCTTTCTCTTATTGTCAGCTTATTATCTACATGGGAGCATTGATAAATAGCAGGGCCGCTCATATTGTGAATGCCATTAATTACGTAGTAATTTATTAGACTTTCCCGGCGATTTGATGACATCTCGTGGAAATCGGGTTTTCTGCCGGATATCAGCGTCTTCCAAACATGATATTTCGACGTCATTACTTGACGTCTTCATCAGGTGTGACCTGAGACTGGCTGCTTGCTGGACCAGGTCGCATATTTATGCCTGCCTGGTGCCTGGTGTTCTGTTTGCCGTTCCCTAGTTGGTCCGCGCCTGTGAGTCGCGCTATCCTGCCGCTCTACGTGTTCCCTATTTCGTCCTCGCCCACTCTGGCCACCTCCAACTGCGGTCGCAGCCTCCTGGTGTTGCCTTCTCGGTCCACGCCCGTGAGTGGCGTTCCCCTGCCACTCTGGATGTTCCCTATTCCGTCCGCGCCCGCTCTGGCCGCCTCCATCTGCGGTGGTGGCCTCCTGGTGTTCCCTTTTCGGTCCGCGCCTGCAAGTTACGCTCCCCTGCCACTCTGGACGTTCCCTATTCCGTCCGCACTCGCTCTGGCCGCCTCCATCTGCGGTGGTGGCCTCCTGGTGTTCCCTTTTCGGTCCGTGCCTGCGAGTTATGCTCCCCTGCCACTCTGGACGTTCCCTATTCCGTCCGCGCCCGCTCTGGCCGCGTCCGTCTGCGGTGGTTTCCTCCTGGTGTTCCCTTTTTGGTCCGCGCCCGCGAGTGGCGCTACCCTGCTACTCTGGACATTCCCTATTCCGTCCGCGTCCACTCTGGCCGCCTCCGACTGCGGCGGAGGCTTCCTGGTGATCCCTTCTTGGTTCGTGCCCGCAGTGTGCAGATGTCTGAGGCTCGTTGTTGGTGTTGGAAACATATTTTCTCCGGTATTGCTTCAGCAGTTCAAATGCCGGGTTCCACGCAGTGCTTAGCTGGTATCCTGCTTCCCGGTTAATCAGGTTTTGTGCCATCTTTATCTCTATAGATTCAGTGATGACACTATCCCAGAACCTGGGGGTCTGGACCATGACCTTGGTGTTCTCATAATCCATGGAATGTTCCAACTCTAGGCAGTGTTCAGCTATTGCTGATTTTGTGGCCTGCCTTAGCCTGGTATGTCACTGGTGTTCCTCACATCTGATTTCCACCGTTCTAGTCGTTTGGCCAATGTAGGACATACCGCATTCACAAGGAATATTGTAAATGACAGGCTTCCTTAATCCCAGGTCATCTTTGACTGTTCCAAGTAAAGCCCTGATTTTGCTAGGTGGGCAGAAGACACTCTTGATGTTATGCTTCATTAGTATTCTGCTGATCTTGGCAGAAACAGGCTCGGAATACGGTAAAAATGCCAGCTTCTTGATTTCTTCTTCTTGCTCGTTCTCCGGTGTATCCTGACGTCTGGCAGGATGTAGAGCTCTGCGGATGTCTCTGGATGAGAATCCGTTGTTAGCAAACACTTTTGAAGATGTTCAAGTTCCCCTGCCAGGCTGTCAGAGTCAGACAGTGTCTTGGCTCGGTGTACGAGTGTTCTAAGCACCCCGGTCTTTTGTGCTGGGTGGTGGCCGCTGTCGGCCTGTATATATAAGTCTGTGTGTGTTGGCTTTCGGTACACACTGTGGCTGAAGATACCATCCGCCTTCTTCTTCACCAGGACATCCAGAAACAGAAGCTGACCGTCCTTTTCTAGCTCCATGGTGAATTTAATATTCGGATGCCTTGAGTTCAGGTGGTCCAGGAAGTCTTCCAGTTTTTCGCGACCGTGGGGCCAAATGACAAATGTGTCAACATATCTCAGGAAGCATGTTGGCTGGTAAGTGGCAGTTGTAAGAACCTCATCCTCAAACTTCTCCATGAAGAGGTTGGCCACTACTGGTGACAAGGGGCTACCCATCGCCATCCCTTCAGTCCGTTCATAGAATTGACCTCCACATGAGTTGCGGATGTGGTGTGCACACTTCCCCACATATGTTGCCAACATTTTCTTGAGATATGTTGCAGCTGGGTAGGTGGCAGAGTAATTTTGTTCCAACCCAGAATTAGGGGAAACGATTTTTTGACATTGAGTTCATTGAAACCCTCACCACTTAAGTTGGTGAAAAGTTTTAATTTAGAAAATAATAATTATTTTTCTTTTCCTCATAGCTACTGTTTACTAACTTATTGCTACTTTGCAGGTTCTCAGTCTGTATTGGTATATGCAACCATGTATGGTTCCATTGTGGGTTGGGACTTGCGAGCTCCTGGAAATGCTTGGAAGCTAGATAACAATCTTAATAAAGGTATCAGTAACACAAAGATACATAATAACTGGAATTTTTTTAATAAATACTTACATACATAAGTTAGTTTAAAACTGTGTGAAATTGGGAGTACTTCCTGTTGTGTGTTTATATTTGGCAAGGCTGGACATATTTCTGAACTGTATGTTGTCAGCATTGCCAATTAAAATACCACCGTTAATAGTGAGAGGAAGGAAGCACTTTAATTACCTCTGATGCTGAGTGAGAAAAATATACAGTATCTCACATTCTGACTATAGTTGGATAGTGGTAATAGTGAATTTTCAGTCATACCATTGTAGCAGCTTAATAATTTGGACCTCCACCATTCACAAGTATGATGACAAGTGAAACCAGAAAATTATAATCACATTTAATAAAAGTTCACGTGATATCTTAGCTGCTCCATATGATGAGATATTCAACTTCGATATCCTCCAGGATTGGTGCTTCAGAAAGTCCTCAATCCTTGCATCGCTGTATTATTAATTTTGACATAAAACACAGAGTCTGATACTTTGCTTGTCATATATTGTAACTGATAATCAAGTACATAGGTGGAACAAACATTGGCTGTCTGACAGCCTCTGAAAGATGTTCTCACAGACAGCTTCCGAAAGACAATAATGCAGACAGGTGGACCATGTGACTGATGCACCACTTCCTTTTATATAAAACTAAACAATTGATTGCATTATTTAATCTGAGATTTACAAAAAACAATTAAAGGTCGCGAGATAATTTTGGTTACATGTATCACAAAAAGGGTCATGTGTTGCCCTTTTAATTCCAAAGAATATGAAGTACAATAACACAAATTATATTTTAGTTAATTACAACCCAATTACTTTAATAAGATATTACTAACAGTATTCCTGTTTGCTCTTAAGTATAGCTATCATTTTAGATTATAGTAATGAATAAACATCGTAGCTTTTCAGAAATAGGGGAGAGATAAATTTATGTGATGCAACATAACTGCACCATTCATAACACAGAATTTCAAAGTTGGGTTATTAACAAACGGCTTATTCCCTTTAGTTGCTAATATACATTGGGTAATACATTAATGTCAAATTTAATCTGGTACAATAAACTCATTTGTACTAATTTTTTAAGGGTCAGTTTACTTCTGGAACTGGGTGTAGACATAAAAATATAAAGCTCAGAAAGTTAAAAATTTGAGCAAAAATGACCTCTTCAGAGGATGTTTATGTGAGGAAGGAATTTCAGATTGGGAGGGGAACATAGTCAATACCCCCTGAAGAGTTTTACTAACCAAAGGTTAGTGAAATGGTACCTCAAGGTATACTATTGAATACAGGTGTAAATATCAAAAATAGTGAGATACAGGTGGTGTAAAGCACCAAAAACATTACATCATATAACAGAAAATCTATATGTATAACACCCAAAACATATGAAATTATAAAGGTATAGCATTAATAGTGTGTAACACTTTAGAAACAAACAATTTGAAATATAAAAATTTACAGTGGTATGAGGTATGAATTACATCAAAACATCCTAAAAGCTTAAATGAGATACTCCCAAGGTGTAAATCAAAACAAAGTGTTGAAATTTCATTTTCTTCTGTAAGGTATTTATTCTGGTGGGTTCTCCACTCTGTACAGTCCAATGTGGCAGTTTGGGTAAAACTGTCTTTTCAGTACCTGAAACTACACACTGTACAAGTTTCCATCCTAATGGATGACATCACATAAAATAAACAAAAGTTTCTGTCATTTATGTTTATTTATGATAGCAATTTTCTATTTAACTCGTTTTCCACTTCTGATTGTAGTTCCTAAGATGGGTAATTTCACCACAGAACTAGACAATATATGTAATACAAATAATATATAAGTAACAGTTCAAGATATTGACTTAGAGAAGAATAATCACCATATTATACATAACATTAATATGCTAACATTGGATAGTTTTCCTCCTCCTGTATGTACAGAATTTCAAAGGCAACAGACAAGTCTAAAGTGAAAGCAAACAGTTAGATCAGCATCAACCTCACAACAGTCAAAACTGAAAATTTCTGTGAGACAAAATGCTGCTCAGCATGAAACATACTTACCATCTTAAGTGTGGCTCTAAGCCAACAATGTATGTAAGTGTAAGATCAATAATCATGTGTAATGACTAAGTATAAAGTGTTTAGATCAGAATTACAGTCTCAATGTAAGTATGATCATCTTCAGTCTGCATCCCAGAATACACAGCATCACAGTGTCGTCTTGAAGTCTCTTTCAAAATATATATTTTTAGAAGAAAAGCTGTATGTCATAGCAGTAAACTTAACTTTAAATTCCAGATTTTCCATATAGTACTTGGAATCCAGTAAGTTCTTATATATTATGGTACAAAAAGTGTGGGTAACATTTAGTTAGCGTATAATTAATCAGTTACGTAGTTAAACAAGAAAAATCATCACAGAGAGTATTCACAAAATAAATGAAACTTTAAGTACTAGCACTTTGTCTAAATGTGTCATGAAAAACCAGATAAAAATGTACAATTCAAAGGTAATCAAGTTGCAGATTTGCTTTGTGAACCATTCCTGAAATGTCATGTTGAAGTCAAAGTATGACACAGATGATTAGAAGGATTTCAGCAATAGAAACATATGCATATGGAAAAGAGGCAAATTGGTTGGGTGATCATCACATGGATGACATAGTATAAAAGATAGAAGGAAACTTCCATCATGTTAGTAATGAAGAAAAACAGATGACAAATTCCCCATATATTTGCCTGAATACCACCCCCCACATCAATGAAGGTGATGTAGGTGTTGCCATACAGCAACGAACAGTAGCATAAAAACAAACTAGCACAATAGGCTTTATAACATAAGATAGACATGCTAATACAATGTGAACATTAAACAAACTAACCCTAACATGCTGCTGAAAATTGAAAAGAAACTTAAATAGTCTGTGTGTTTACATAAGAAGAAAACCAAAATTCTAGACATCAAAAACAGTAAGGTGGAACATCCAGTTACAGACCACTGTCACAATCATAATACATAGCATGAGATACAAACATAAAAGTCAAAATTGAAAGACATGATACCAGGAGTCAAATAGGACAAAAGCATGTACATATGTATACAGAACAATCAGTTCCATATATCATTATCAATTTATTTGAAGAACATCACAGCAGAAATTAACTCAAAATCACATCTCCCTAAAGTACATTTCTGCTATACAGAACAGTATTGGTGAACAAACACCCAAGTTCATCAACCACACACAATGTGTTTGAAATGTCAAGAGCTTCCTGCACCAGAGCCAGAAAAAAGGAGAAATTCAAGAAAGACATGAGAATCATCACATACAAGAAAACAAGGAAGAGCCAAGTGTATATATGTGTCCAGTCCAGTAGAGTTAAACATCATACATAATTGAGCAAGTTCATAGAGTAAATATTAATAAATATTAAATATTAATAAAGGCTAAATATTAATAAAGAATTCCAGTAAAGGTAAATATTAATAAAGAATGCCAGTAAAGGTAAATATTAAATAAATAAAACAGAAATTGACTCCAATGAGCTCAGACTTACCTTTAGGAATAATGCTATGTCGGAATCCTTTATGACTTTGATGATTTGTCACCTTTACCCTCTGACATCTGTCACAAGATGCAATATAAGAATTCACTCTTCTAGATATATTACTAAAATAAAAATTCTCCTGCAACTTCTGGGTGTACTTCCTACTGCCACAATGTCCAAAATTTTCATTGACAAACTTAATAAGTAAATCAATGTGTTGTTACGCCAGCATAATTTCGCTGATCAGAATCAGGTGGGTGTCTTTCAAACAGAATCCCCACGTATACCTAGTAGTATTGTGCAACTTTCCCATACCCATTTTTTTCAAGTAAGCTCTTTACTAACTTAAGGTCTTCATCCTGATTTTGATGTCTCCTAAGCTCTTCACATATCTTAATTATTTTTTTCCACCTTTTATACAATTAATGAACATGATTCCGAAGTTCTTATCATTCTGTATTCCAACATTTTCCTGCACATTCCCTATTGGCAATCTAGATAGTGCATCTGCAAACACAGTTCTGCTCACCCTTAATATATAAAATAACATAATCAAACTGTTGCAAGAATAAGGCCCAATGTGTTATTCTGTTATGATAAAGTTTACATTCTTGCAAATTTGATAAAACTGCATGATCAGTAAAAACAATGACCTTGTGTCCAGTTAAATAACTTCTAAACTCTTTTGAATCCCCACACAATGGCAAGTAGTTCTTTATCTGTTACAGTATATCTTCTCTCTTCTTTTAATAAACTACGGCTTGCAAAGCTGATTGCACACTGCTTGACCTGTCCATCTACCTCCTTTTGCGGGAATAAATAAGCATCTAAACCATAGATACTACCACCAGTCATAAGGCAAAATGGTAAAGTAAGATCAGGGCTATGTAGAATTTCACTGTTGCAAAGTTGTTTCTTAATCTCATCAAAACCTAACCGGCAGTCAGCTGACCATTCCCATATTGTGTTTTTCTTGAAAAGTAATGTGAACTAGGGGAATTTAAAGTAGTCCTAATGTATTTGTGAAGAAATTGCATAGACCAAAAAATGACCTCCATTCCTTCTTATTACTAGGTTTAGGAAATTTAGCAGTAGCTTTAATATCACTTGGGTCGGGGGTAAGATTCCTTCTTTGCAATTAGTGTGTCGTAAAAAGTTCAAAGTTCTTGCACCAAACTTAACACTTATCTAACTTACGTGTCATACCTCCCTGCTTTAACTTATTACCTGCCTCTTTGATTGTGTTCACATACTTGTCCTAGGTGTTGCTTGTTGTGAGTATGTCAACAACATAAATTACCAGTTTTGAATGCATTTCACTTCTCAGCACGAGATCTAAGGCTTTAATAATCTCTGCTGCAGATACATTCAGACCAAAAGGTACTACACAATACTGATAGCTTTTACCAGAAAATAAGAAAGCAATATATTTCCTAAATTCTGATTCTAGTGTTATATGGTGGAAACCTGAGGTCAAATTCAGGCTCTAAACACTTGACACCAGAAAATTTATTGCATAATTCTTCCATTGACTCAGGGTGATCAATTTCTCTTTCCAAAAATATATTTAGGTTGTAGGAATCAAGCACGAGCCTGACCCCACCATCCTTCTTAGTTACAACAATCAAAGGGTTGTTGTAGTGGCTAGTACTCCTTTCAGTAAACCTCTACTTTTGCATCTCTCTCTCCACAATGTTTTTTTATGGGTAGGAACTGACTATGGTTTTATAAAGAAAGGCTGGTGCTCTTTAAGCCTTAACTTGCATGCATAGTTCTTGACTCTTCTTGGTTTCTCACTAAATATATCTTTATAGAGTCGCAACACTTCTTCCAGTTCTGACTTTTCATCTCCAGTAAGATTTTGTGCATTTTTTACCTTTTCAGTAACAAGTTGATCAAAATCGCTGATCAAAATCCCTATCAGTTGTATCATTACTTGACAAATAATTATCATCACCATCATCATCTATATAGCCTTTTTCTACCTCAATGCCAAAACCATATATTCTGTTAGCAGTTGTGTCTCCAGTTCTTAAGTGTAACATAGTATAACCAGAAAAATGTGTATTTGTATTGGAAAAATTTACTCTGAACTTTACCCAGTCAAATGTTACATTGTTTTTCAGTATCTAGTTCCATGCTTAGCAATATCTCCTCATTCAGATCACTGACCACCAAGCATCCTTGCTCAAAAACTGCATTGTCAACATGAAACGTTATTAAAACTTGTTTGTTTACAACATTACTAAACTTACCTGTAGCACCTTTAATCCTAACTCCCATTAAAGGAAATTCAGTGTACTCAGAATTCTGTTTAACTCTATCCCTGATCTTTTAAGAAATAATAGAAATTGCACTACCTGTGTAAATCAAACAATAACCATGCCAATCGCCAAATGTGATTTTGATGTATGGACTACCACATAAATCGTGCTGTTCATTAATATTATTTTCTCTAAGCAAATCATCCTCGGTATTCTCAAAATGTAAATCTTTCTGCAAATGGTTCTTATAATCACTAGATAGCTGTATAGGGCAAAGTGTTGTGGTACCTGTGTGCTTATGCCACGAATAACTTCTAATGCTTGATTGGATTTACAAGTAGGACTTATAGATGTGCTCATTAGGGTTGCAAATAAAATCTGACTGAGAATGATCAATAAACTGACTACCTGAACTGAAATCTGACTCATCCTTACCAACATCTCTGAAATGTTCAGTAATCCTCTTATTCACTTCAAAATGCTGTGTCCTGATGTCCTGGCATTCACACAAAATATCACTAATGTTCATTGGAATAAGTTGACCTCCTGAACCTCATCACTGGTTTGGTTATGATAAATTACTTCAATGTAAACCATACCATCCAGCTCTTGTAAATTAAGTGTATCAGTTTCTGCTTCAACTACTAAATCATTAGTAATGACACCACTCACCTGGGTCTCTCACACTTCCGCCACTACTGACTCAGGATAGGCCTTCCCCACCCTATCGCAGTTAGCTACAAAAGTCTCCTGCTCAGGGTGCATTAAAATACCAATACCAAAGTAACTATTCTCAACATCTACGTGTTCCACAGAACATTCAGAGTTAAATAATTTTACTAAAACACCTTCTTCAGATTCATAAGGAGTTACAGTACATTTCTTACCACCATATATCTGTTTAATTGCAACATCCCAAAACTTACTTTCAGAATTAGTTGCATTAACAGGATAATCACATACACTCTCTTAATCACACTCCTCTTGATCTGAATTTTTTATTGTCTGGTCATGAAAATTATTTACCTCCTCCACCTTACAGACACCAAGTGAAGATATTAACGGTTTTCGTGATTCCAGTTGCTGTTCCTTCTGTTATGACTATTAACTATTATCATTCCTGTTATTATTATTACTATTATTATAAGTATTATGGTTCCTTTTGTTACCTTTTATTTTTCTGGTTGTGTTGAGATGACCCCCATTGCAGTTGTTGTTTCTGTTGTTATGTGAGTTATTAGCCCTGTCTGCTTCCTCAAAAGCTTTGTCAAGTTTATGAACATCTTTAAAAAATTCTCAAGTGAATTATTGGGACCACAGACAAGGCCCCAATGATCTCTCACTGGTAGAAGAATAAGATCATCAAAAGGTTTGTCCAGGCGAGCAAGATTACATAACTGTTTGTCACAGAATCTTACATCGAGAGATTACCTGGTCTGTACCTACTACCGTTAAAATATTCTGTTTTGATGCCCATCTGTTTACTTTCGGACCAGAATTTATTCAAGAACATCTTTTCAAATTCATTAAATGTTATGTCTGGCTTTATGTTTTGATTAGCCCGTGACAGTGCTTCACAATCAAGGAAATGTTTGGCTAGTTTAATTTTTTCAGAATCAGGCAAGTTTGGAGGAAAAATATCTTTATATTGCCATTAAGTAGTCCACTGGATGTATTTTAAAATGCCCAGAAGTATTTAAGAGATAAATTGTTACAAAATGGTGCAAAATTTCTGCCGATTTGCAGATATGTCATATTTGTTTCAATATCACATCATCAGATGTTTAGCTGTTGTAAATTTTCAGACGAAGTCTCACTTTTATTATTAACACACAGTATGGCTATGAATTTGATCATTATTTTAGTTTCTGTTCGATGGACTCACTTTCCTGCTCTATATATTCATGCATAATTTTGAATTCAGAGTTCCTTCTAACTAACTCAGTGTGAACACATCTTCAGCATTCTCCACAACCAACCATACATGATTAACCTTATCGTTTACTTATTGAATTTCAAGAACAGTTGACTTTCATAATTGATTAATTTTTAAAAGGAAGGTTGCTACTTGTTCCTGCATAGCGTGAGTTTTCCTTTCCATTGTCTTAACAGTGTCATTTAGATTAACAACACCCTTTTTTTAGGTCATTGTTTAATCTTGTAAGTTGATTCTTTAAATTATTATTCAGACTTGTAAGCTTATGAGACAAGAGTTGAGATAATCTTTCAAATAAACCTGAGTTTCTTCATTTGGAAAAGATCCTAAGAAAGGTGATGTCTCGGATGACTGTTTTGGGTTTGGTGTCGACGATTGAGGACTTTGAGTATATGAAACCTCTCCAGTTGTATCAGGATTCCCCGTGCTTGCCATATTTGAAGATAATATTGGGTACAAAATACGAAAATAAATCTACCTAACCAGATTATTGTCATACGCAAAGCCACAATTATCCTTCTTATCAACAGTCACGCGACAAAAGAAATTTGGGAAAATGATATTCTGAGGAAAAGTAATTAAAAAATGTTCTTGTCTCATATGGTCCAACGATGAATTGCCACACTGCATGTTCTGTCTCATCCCAACTGTTGTCCAATAATCGATTGTCACATGTTGCAATTAGCCTCTGAAATGTAGTACAAAAATTAGTACACTGACTTACACGTATCCCAGCTCAGTGACTTACTTCGCTTGACTTAGTTCCTGTTGTTCCCTGTGGGACATAAGGCCGTGATGAAATTCCTCCACCTGGTCTGATTTCTAGTAAGTCTCTTCATTTCACTCCATGTTTTCCCATCCTCTGCAGCTTCTCTCTTGGTCGTCCTTTTCCAGGTCTGTTTGGGATGACCACACTTTCTAATTCCTTGAGGGTTCCAGTCCAATGCCACCCTTTCAACAGCTCAATCTGGTTTCCTCAATGTATGCCCAATCCAGTTCCAGTTTCTTTCCTTGATTTGTATATTGATTTGTATATTGATTGGTTGCTGATTTGTCTCCCTCCAAAGATCTTCATTTGTCATTATATCTGGCCATCTCACATTTAAAGTACGCTGGAGACAGTGATTGATAAAAACTGGGAGCTGGTTTTTGGTGTGGTTAGTCACAACAGAACTGCCTTCACATTGCAATTGAAAAGCCGGAGTTTGGTCTTCTTTGAGATGTTCCTATTTCTCCGAACAGGGTACAGTTGTACAAACGTACCATTTTCTTTGCGGATGCGACTCTTCATGTCCTCCTCAGTGCCTCCTGTGGTTGTGACTATACTTCCAAGATAGAGGAAAGATTGGACCTGTTCTATGTCCTCTCCATTAATGGCCAGCCTATTCCTGATGGTCAAATTTATCCGCATTTCTTTGGTTTTGCAAACATTTATTTTGAGGCCTGCAACTTCTGCCTCTCCCTGTAACCTGGCCAGTTTCTCTTCAGTGTCTTCATATCATTGTGCCATTAAGCATATGTCGTCTGTGAAATCTAGATCTTTGAGCCTATCCCACATACCCCATTGCACACCTTTCTTCCGTCCCCCAATCACTCTCATCATCACATGGTCCAACACCAGAAGAAATAGTGTTGGCAAAGGGATACACCCTTGTCGTACTTCCAAATTAACTTGGAAAGGCTCTGTTAGTTCTCTATTATGTGATACTTGGAATTCATAGTCTTCATACATTTCTGTGATGATGTTAATACTTTGTTTGAATGCCATATTTTGCAAGTGTATCCCACATGACTCTTCGATTGACACAGTCGAAAGCCTTTTCAGAGTTAATGAAGTTAAGGTACAGGGTGTGTTGCCACTCCGCACTTTGTTCAGAATAATTCAGAGAGTATTAATAAGGTCCACACAGCTTTGATGTTTTCTAAAACCCGCCTGCTCTCTCCTCAGTTGTGTGTTCACAGAATCCTGAATGCAGTTTAAAATGATCCTTGAAAGTACCTTACTCAGTACTGACCATAGGGCAATGCCCTGCCAGACACCATATTAAAATGCCACCTTTAATAGTGAAGGAGGGAAGCACTTTAATTACCACTGATGCTGAGTGAGAAAATATACAGTATCTCAAGTTGTGACTTTAGTTGGAAAGTGGTGTAACTTAATAATTAGCAATTATCACACTGGACTCACAATTGTGAGGAGCAGAGTTCAAGCCTGCTCATTCTGATGTAGGTTTCACTTAGTTTCCTTTACCCATTTAGGCGAATGTCAAGATTTTTGAAGGGGTAAGGGGGAGGGGGTGGGGGGAAGAATGGCCAGTTTCATTTTTCAACTTTTCACTGTGCTTTTCATTTAGATTCATGTGGAGTTGCAAGTATGGGGATGGTGAAAATGACTGTAGTAACCTACCAGTTAATAGGTGATATGGCAAAATACTCAATAGCAGGAAGCCTTTGAGCATCTGTGCTTCACCAACATGTACAGCATTTTGCTTGTGTGGACCACAGACTTTCCTAGCTTGCTATAGTGTCACTTCTCAAAACATCAACTGCTCCAATAATTCCAACCAATGTGCATGGGCCATTGGTCATTACTAATGCCTAGCAGATGAAAGAACATTACTTTTCTGGTAAAGAATTTAAACAACTACTGTAGTTACAGAGTATGTGCTATAGAGCAAAAAAAAAAAAAAAAAAAAAAAAAAAAAAAAAAAAAAAAAAAAAAAAAAAAACACATACACACACACACACACACACACACACACACACAGAGAGAGAGAGAGAGAGAGAGAGAGAGAGTGGTTTTTTGGGGTAAAATAATATCTTAAGCACTCACTTCATAGATTACATATGTGATTCAAATACATGCTGAATCCAGTGATTACTGCAGCAGATCAGTCTGTATGTAGTTTATGTAGTTCTCCTCAAACTTCCCAATTTTTAATTGAATAATAACTGATTTTACCATTCCGCTTCATGTAAACAATATCTAGACAGCAACAAATTTAAAAATGTACATTTGTGGTTATGTTGGCATATTAAGCACATTCTCATCTCATAAGTACAAGGCAAATGCAATATCAAATATGCACCATCCTAAAAACCACTGCAGAAACTGTGGTGAATAAACTCTGCAGAAAGTGTGGTTGGCCCATTTGAGGGTCTGCAAACAAAGAAGAGTGATGTAAAAAGACATGTGCAAGAAAAAGGGAAATGAAAGAAAGACTAGAATCTAGCAAGCTATGCTTTTACTTCCATTTACTTTGTTATAATTAATTTTCAGCGTCGTCATTTATATCTATTTACATTGTACCAATTCTTGTTCCCGTGCAGGAGTAATTACTTCTTTCTGCCTGGATTCAAAACAAAGTTGGCTTACACTGGGTACAACAAGTGGATTTCATATCTGTTGGGACCTTCGATTCCAACTGCCTATTACATCAATACTGCATCCTACAGGTTTGTTTCGGTGACTGCTATGTAATAAATAAATAGAAAAATTTTTGTTTACACAGTTTCACCATTTACATTGTAGTAAAAAGTACTGTTGTGTTTGAAGAAATAATAAGTTCATTCTGCTGTGTATGATTTGGAACTACTAGTGGATTTACTTTATACTTTTTCCTTAATACGATTGTATTGAAACTGTGCATTTTGGAAAAACATAATTTTCACTAACAGCTTTTAAATGTGAATATTACTTTATTAAACACTGTTTCATAATCTTCCTATTTGAATTAGCGAATTTCAGTTCTCATTGTTTATTTGTTATTTTCATTGAAAGGTTACAAATAACGCATAGTTATGAACATTTTTTGAGCAGGGGCACGTGTGCGCAGGCTAGTCAGACATCCTGTGGAACACTCGTGGGTGATGTCAGCTGTGCAAGGCAACAATGAGATATCTTTTTGGAATCTGGAGACCCAGTTTCGTCAGGCTGTGTTGTGGGCTAGCAGTGCCCCACCACTCTCACACACACAGGTTTGTGTTGATAGTTCTTGGAAAAGTGATTGGTCTCATGTATTATGTACAGTGTGCTGTTAGCATCATATAAAACTTGAAGGAAAGAATATAATAGAGGGAAACCTTCCACGTGGGAAAATATATATTTTCCCACTTGAAGGAAAGAGGATGATATGCTTATTAATATTAATATGAAGATGTATCATATTGTTTTATGTGTTTTCTCTGGCAGCTGAGTACACTGCTACATTTCTGAATTAAGGAGTATGAAAGGGAAGCAGAGGTTGGGAAGGGAGTGAGACAGGGTTGTAGCCTATCCCCGATGTTGTTCGATCTATGTATTGAGCAAGCAGTAAAGGAAACAAAAGGAAAATTCGGAGTTGGAATTAAAATCCATGTTGAAGAAATAAAAACTTTGTGGTTCGACGATGACACTGTAATTTTGTCAAAGACAGCAAAGGGTCTGTAAGAGCAGTTGAATGGAATGGACAGTGTCTTGAAAGGAGGATATAAGATGAACATCAACAAAAGCAAAACGAGGATAATGGAATGTAGTCAAATTAAGTCGGGTGATGCTAAGGGAATTAGATTAGGAAATAAGACACTTAAAGTAGTAGATGAGTTTTTCTATTTGGGGAGCAAAATAACTGATGATAGTTGAAGTAGAGAGGATATAAAATGTAGACTTGCAATGGCAAGGAAAGCGTTACTGAAGAAGAGAAATTTGTTAACACTGAGTATAGATTTAAGTGTCAGGAAGTCATTTCTGAAAGTATTTTCATGGAGTGTAGCCATGTATGGAAGTGAAACATGGACAATAAATAGCTTGGACAAGAAGAGAATAGAAGCTTTCGAAATGTGGTGCTGCAGAAGAATGCTGAAAATTAGATGGATAGATCACATAACTAATGAGGGGGTATTGAATAGAATTGGGGAGAAGAGAAATTTGTGGCTCAACTTGACTAGAACAAGGGATTGGTTGGTAGGACGAGTTACACTAAGCAAATTCAGAAGGATGTAGGTTGCAGTAGATACAGGGAGATGATCAAGCTTGCACAGGATAGAGTAGCATGGACAGCTGCATCAAACCAGTCTCTGGACTGAAGACCACAACAACAACAACAACAACAACAACATATCTAAGTACTGAACAGCAACATTTCTTGTAGGCCCTATGTGCTGGACTTGTAAGTTTTAAGTACCATGAGGGACTCATCAAAAGTTCACTAATTATTTGATATATGAACCTCTCCTAACTTCTGCTTATTGCACTGTATGCTGTCACACTCTCATGCCCCTATACAAACCCAAGACCCCTGTGAAGTCCCCATCCCTGCCATGTTTGCTAGAGAGCAACCTGATATCAGTTAAAGCAGGTTGGGCAACTGAATGACCCAGAATTATCTCTGGGATGGGTTGATAACTACTACATATGTATCTTTTGGCTGTTCTAACTGAATTAACATGTTTTACAAGTGGTCGGATTTGTCAGCCACATTTTAAAATTAAATAATAATTTTATGAATGTGAGCAGTGACAGTAGTCAAGACAAAATACATAAATAAAATTAAAATGCAGTCATTTATTCATTCATAGAAATAAAACCCATGAATGGTGGCCTCACAATATTTCAAATAATAGATACTTGTGGAACACTATCTAAAAACATCAAATATTGTAAATTGGTTGAAGCTTGCATGTTTGTGAACAAGTGCTAACAGATCCTTGAAAACTACTATTGTCTGATTGATGCATAAATGTGAAGGAGTCATTCACTTGCAAAAAGTTAAAGTATATGATTTGAAGGCCAGTGCCCAGACTCCAATTTCATGAGGCAATATGACACAATCCCCAAACCTGAAAAAAACTGCCTTTGAATATTACAATATTTCTGAGTATTGTTAAGTATTAAAGAAATGTCTATTAGTAATGAATTTTTCAGTAGTTTAGTGTGTAGCATAATCAGATTGTAAAAATGAAACTGCTGGTTCATATCTTGTTAATCGCACTTTTCTTTTGTACTTCTTTGAATTCCACATGTGTTAACATCTAGCAGTGTTTATAAACAAATATGGACTCATAAACTTTAAATAAAAATAACATTTCTTATTTTTAATTACTGTTCACATGGAAATATGAAAATTCATAACAAAGTAAATTTCATAGAAAAATCTGAAACATCAAATAGACAATCGGTTAATTACTTTTCATTTATAGAAACTGTACAGTAATATTGATGCATATAATTATTTTCATTTAACAAAAAAAGCATTTGCCACATCTGTATCAGATTTTAATTTGTTTTCAAATGATCAGTAATTAAATATAAGATGATGATATTTGTATTAAAAATTATGGTTCAACCTTGTTCTTAATTAACTTTTCTATTGTTCTTAATTAACTTTTCTATTTGTGAATTAATATGATATTAAAGAAAAAAAAATTGCTATTGACTAGAACTGAACCAGAAACTTGTTGTTTACAGTGCAATTATGCTATGTACTGAACAGCCAATAAATTCATTACAAATATACAATTGTTTGATACTCAACAACAATAAAAAAATCTTCTAATCTTCAGCGTCAATATTTTTGAGTTTGTTTGAGGACTGCACCATACTGCTTTAAGAAACTGATGTCTGAGAACTGTTCTTCAAATCCTATAACTATGAAGAAAATCAGAGATGACAGAGCAGTCTGTGTGGTTCCATTGTATGTTCCGAGCTGATGTCCAGAGGTTAACATCTGCCAAATGTTAGAGATCGAAAGCAGCATGGCCAAGTTGCTGATCGACAACTGTCATCTAAGTAATACATAAACACAAGATCCTTCCCTGTCAAGTGATGAACTGTGAAAGACCTCCAGCACCCCATTGCTCCCTCTTATATGCAAGCACAGCAAACACAGCTCCAGCTTTCAGTAAAATGACTCGCCAATTAAATTTACAGTAAATTAAGTTTGCAGTTAACTTGTTGAAAGGAGCATTGAGAGATGCACCCCTTCTCTTCTCGCTGGTCATTTTCCAATCTCACACATAATCCTCCCACAGAAGAACCCCAAAAGTGCCCCACTTGTGACAGGATACTTTCCGGGACTGGATCAGACTCTGAATGTGGCTCTCCAGCGGGGATACGACTTCCTCAAATCCTGCCCTGAAATGAGATCCATCCTTCATGAAATCCTCCCCACTCCACCAAGAGTGTCTTTCCGCCATCCACCTAACCTTCGTAACCTCTTAGTTCATCCCTATGAAATCCCCAAACCACCTTCCCTACCCTCTGGCTCCTACCCTTGTAACCACCCCCGGTGTAAAACCTGTCCCATGCACCCTCCCACCACCACCTACTCCAGTCCTGTAACCCGGAAGGTGTACACAATCAAAGGCAGAGCCACGTGTGAAAGCACCCACGTGATTTACCAACTGGCCTGCCTACACTGTGAAGCTTTCTATGTGGGAATGACCAGCAACAAACTGTCCATTCGCATGAATGGACACAGGCAGACAGTGTTTGTTGGTAATGAGGATCACCCTGTGGCTAAACATGCTTTGGTGCACGGCCAGCACATCTTGGCACAGTGTTACACCATCCGGGTTATCTGGATACTTCCCACTAACACCAACCTGTCAGAACTCTGGAGATGGGAACTTGCCCTTCAGTATGTCCTCTCTTCTTGTTATCTGCCAGGCCTCAATCTCCACTAATTTCAATTTGCCGCCTCTCATACCTCACCTGTCTTTCAATAACATCTTTGCCTCTGTACTTCCGCCTCGACTGACATGTCTGCCCAAACTCTTTGCCTTTACAAATGTCTGCTTGTGTCTGTGTATGTGTGGATGGATATGTGTGTGTGTCCGAGTGTATACCTGTCCTTTTTTCCCCCTAAGGTAAGTCTTTCCGCTCCCGGGATTGGAATGACTCCTTACCCTCTCCCTTAAAACCTGCATCCTTTCGTCTACATGGGTTACATCTTATTCAAATGACATGCATCTCTACTATCAGCTAAAATGAATAATTGCTGAATTAATTATAAAATGCATTTTGAGTTTAAACATGTGTTACATCTTATGGCTATGCTATGTGATGCTGCATTCGTACTATGTAATGTATTTTGCGGACTATAAGACACACTTTTTTGAAATTGCCTCCAAAATTTGTGTGCGTCCTATACTCAAAATTAATATAAAAATATCCAGTGTTTGATTTAAAATTGCCATTAAAAATGGCCATATATTCGATACCACGCGAAATCTATCTGTATCTGGCAACAATGGATTTGACTTGCAGCAGCAGTGCACCAATGCAACGAACATGAGTTGCAGGGATTCACGAGCTTGCTAACACTGTCTTCCTCCTGCCCCGCCATCACAAATACAGAACTCTGTCTAGCCTATGATGTACCATTGCTGTCTACAGTGCCAGCAAACTGGAATCGAAAGTGAAAGTGATTTGTGTTATCAGTAAAATTACAATATTTTTGTCAGTAGCTAGTTTCGTAATGGAAAAAAATAAAGGGTATTCATATGATGTGGGCTATAAATTGAAAGTAGTAGCATATGCAGAAGAACATGGAAATAGAGCAACTGAGTGGTATTTTTGCCCACCTCCAACAGAAAAAAGCTTTTGCAGTTAGTGGGCTAGTAAAAAACTGAAAAAAAAGGGAAGACTAAATGTGGAAATAAGAGGACTGAATGCAAAATGGCCAAAACCAGAAGACGACGTACTGAAATGGATTCAAGGACACCATCAAAATGGGATTGGAATTAATACAAAAATGATACAAATAAACGCTCGTAAGCTTATGCTACAGTGAAATTTAAGAGGCTGTAAGGGTGAAATTTGTTGGTGCTACAGGTTTATGAATATCATGGACTTAGTATGCGAACCAAAACCAAAATATCTCAGAAAATGCTACAAGAATATGAAGAGAAAATGTTATCTTTCTACCTCTTTGTTATTCAGCATCGAAAGAAAGCCAGTGTGGAACTAAGCCAAATAGTGAATATGGACAAAACTCCTCTGACATTTGAGTAACAGAACTGTTGCCAAAGGTGCTAAAACTGTAACTGTAAAAACAAGTGGACATGAAAAAAATGTGCTACACTGTTGTTCCATATTCACTATTACACACTTGTTTGCTTTTGTGATGGAAGGATAATATTTTCTCTTCATATTCTTGTGGCATTTTCTGAGATATTTTGGTTTTAGTTCATATGCTAAGTCCATGACACTTCATAAACCTGTAGTACCAGGCAACTTCACCTTTAAAGTCTCTTAAATTCATCTGTAGCAGTAGGTTATGAGCGTGTGTTTGAATCATTTTTTGTATTAATTCTAACAGTGTGTACTGACAGTACTAAACTTAATCCAGTGATCATTTTCTAGCGCAAAACAATTCCAAGACATTCTGAAATACTGCCCGGTGTTGTTGTTCACGTTCATGGCAAGGACTGGATGGATGAGGCTAGTATGAAATTGTGGATTAACAGTGGGTGGGAGAAAGGAAAGGTGCTTTCTTGAAGACGATTTCTCGTCTTGTGCTGGATCAGTTTAGTAGTCATTTGAAAAATTCTGTGAAAGAGAAATTGAGGCAGGGAAATACAGAGCTTACTGTTGTCCTGGGAGTACTTACTTCACAATTGCAAACTCTTGATGTCTCGGTAAATAAACCACTTAAGGTGTATGTGAGAGAGGAATGGAACAAATGGACAATGGAAAAACCCAACATGAATTCCCTCAGAGGGGGAGCTTTAAAACAACCTATAAGGGGCGTTCAAAAAGAAACGAGTCGGAGGCATAATTACAGAAACCAGTGCCTGTATGTTAGAAGTATTGACCCTGGCTGTTGAGACACTTGTCCCACTGTGACACAAGGTGGTGAATGGCTGTCTCATAAAATTCCCGGGACTGCGATGTTAACCAGTTCTGCACATACAGCTGGGCATCCTTGTCCAAGGTGAATTGTTTGCCCCTCTGAGCCTTTTTGTTGTTGTTGTTGTGGTCTTCAGTCCTGAGACTGGTTTGATGCAGCTCTCCATGCTACTCTATCCTGTGCAAGCTTCTTCATCTCCCAGTACCTACTGCAACATACATCCTTATGAATCTGCTTAGTGTATTCATCTCTTGGTCTCCCCCTATGATTTTTACCCTCCACGCTGCCCTCCAATACTAAATTGGTGATCCCTTGATGCCTCAGAACATGTCCTACCAACCGATCCCTTCTTCTGGTCAAGTTGTGCCACAAACTTCTCTTCTCCCCAATCCTATTCAATACTTCCTCATTAGTTATGTGATCTACCCATCTAATCTTCAACATTCTTCTGTAGCACCACATTTCAAAAGCTTCTATTCTCTTCTTGTCCAAACTATTTACCGTCCATGTTTCACTTCCATACATGGCTACACTCCATACAAATACTTTCAGAAATAACTTCCTGACACTTAAACCTATACTCGATGTTAACAAATTTCTCTTCTTCAGAAACGCTTTCCTTGCCATTGCCAGTCTACATTTTATATCCTCTCTACTTCGTCCATCATCAGTTATTTTGCTCCCCAAATAGCAAAACTCCTTTACTACTTTAAGTGTCTCATTTCCTAATCTAATACCCTCAGCATCACCCGACTTAACTCGACTACATTCCATTATCCTCGTTTTGCTTTTGTTGATGTTCATCTTATATCCTCCCTTCAAGACACCATCCATTCCATTCAACTGCTCTTCCAAGTCCTTTGCTGTCTCTGACAGAATTACAATGTCATCGGCGAACCTCAAAGTTTTTATTTCTTCTCCATGGATTTTAATACCTACTCCAAATTTTTCTTTTGTTTCCTTTACTGCTTGCTCAATATAGAGATTGAATAACATCGGGGAGAGGCTACAACCCTGTCTCACTCCCTTCCCAACCACTGCTTCTCTTTCATGTCCCTCAACTCTTATAACTGCCGTCTGGTTTCTGTACAAGTTGTAAATAGCCTTTCGCTCCCTGTATTTTACCCCTGCCACTTTTAGAATTTGAAAGAGAGTATTCCAGTCAACATTGTCAAAAGCTTTCTCTAAGTCTACAAATGCTAGAAACGTAGGTTTGCCTTTCCTTAATCTTTCTTCTAAGATAAGTCGTAAGGTCAGTATTGCCTCACGTGTTCCAGTATTTCTACGGAATCCAAACTGATCTTCACCGAGGTCGGCTTCTACTAGTTTTTCCATTCGTCTGTAAAGAATTCGTGTTAGTACTTTGCAGCTGTGGCTTATTAAACTGATTGTTCGGTAATTTTCACATCTGTCAACACCTGCTTTCTTTGGGATTGGAATTATTATATTCTTCTTGAAGTCTGAGGGTATTTCGCCTGTTTCATACATCTTGCTCACCAGATGGTAGAGTTTTGTCAGGACTGGCTCTCCCAAGGCCGTCAGTAGTTCCAATGGAATGTTGTCTACTCCCGGGGCCTTGTTTCGACTGAGGTCCTTCAGTGCTCTGTCAAACTCTTCACGCAGTATCGTATCTCCCATTTCATCTTCATCTACATCCTCTTCCATTTCCATAATATTGTCCTCAAGTGCATCACCCTTGTATAGACTCTCTATATACTCCTTCCATCTTTCTGCTTTCCCTTCTTTGCTTAGAACTGGGTTTCCATCTGAGCTCTTGATGTTCATACAAGTGGTTCTCTTGTCTCCAAAGGTCTCTTTAATTTTCCTGTAGGCAGTATCTATCTTACCCCTAGTGAGATAAGCCTCTACATCCTTACATTTGTCCTCTAGCCATCCCTGCTTAGCCATTTTGCACTTCCTGTCGATCTCATTTTTGAGACGTTTGTATTCCTTTTTGCCTGCTTCATTTACTGCATTTTTATATTTCCTCCTTTCATCAATTAAATTCAATATTTCTTCTGTTACCCAAGGATTTCTACTAACCCTCTTCTTTTTACCTACTTGATCGTCTGCTGCCTTCACTACTTCGTCCCTCAGATCTACCCATTCTTCTTCTACTGTATTTCTTTCCCCCATTCCTTTCAATTGTTCCCTTATGCTCTCCCTGAAACTCTGTACAACTTCTGGTTCTTTCAGTTTATCCAGGTCCCATCTCCTTAAATTCCCACCTTTTTGCAGTTTCTTCAGTTTTAATCTACAGGTCATAACCAATAGATTGTGGTCAGAGTCCACATCTGCCCCTGGAAATATCTTACAATTTAAAACCTGGTTCCTAAATCTCTGTCTTACCATTATATAATCTATCTGATACCTTTTAGTATCTCCAGGGTTCTTCCATGTATACAACCTTCTATCATGATTCTTAAACCAAGTGTTAGCTATGATTAAGTTGTGCTCTGTGCAAAATTCTATCAGGCGGCTTCCTCTTTCATTTCTTAGCCCCAATCCATATTCACCTACTACGTTTCCTTCTCTCCCTTTTCCTACACTCGAATTCCAGTCACCCATGACTATTAAATTTTCGTCTCCCTTCACTATCTGAATAATTTCTTTTATTTCATCATACATTTCTTCAATTTCTTCGTCATCTGCAGAGCTAGTTGGCATATAAACTTGTACTACTGTAGTAGGTGTGGGCTTCGTATCTATCTTGGCCACAATAATGCGTTCACTATGCTGTTTGTAGTAGCTTACCCGCATTCCTATTTTCCTATTCATTATTAAACCTACTCCTGCATTACCCGTATTTGACTTTGTGTTTATAACCCTGTAGTCACCTGACCAAAAGTCTTGTTCCTCCTGCCACCGAACTTCACTAATTCCCACAATATCTAACTTTAACCTATCCATTTCCCTTTTTAAATTTTCTAACCTACCTGCCCGATTAAGGGATCTGACATTCCACGCTCCGATCCGTAGAACGCCAGTTTTCTTTCTCCTGATAACGACATCCTCTTGAGTAGTCCCCGCCCGGAGATCCGAATGGGGGACTATTTTACCTCCGGAATATTTTACCCAAGAGGACGCCATCATCATTTAATCATACAGTAAAGCTGCATGCTCTCGGGAAAAATTACGGCCGTAGTTTCCCCTTGCTTTCAGCCGTTCGCAGTACCAGCACAGCAAGGCCGTTTTGGTTATTGTTACAAGGCCAGATCAGTCAATCATCTAGACTGTTGCCCTTGCGACTACTGAAAAGGCTGCTGCCCCTCTTCAGGAACCACACGTTTGTCTGGCCTCTCAACAGATACCCCTCCGTTGTGGTTGTACCTACGGTACGGCTATCTGTATCGCTGAGGCACGCAAGCCTCCCCACCAACGGCAAGGTCCATGGTTCATGGGGGGGTTGAGCCTTTTTAAGGGGACCAAAAATGGCATAATCACAGGGAGAGAGGTTCGGACTGTATGGAGGGTGGCCGAGAACCTCCCATTTGAATTTCTGCAGGAGTGCTGCGACTGTGTTGGCCATATGAGGCTTTGTATTTTCGTGGAGCAAAATGACCCCACAGGTGAGATTGCCTGGTCATTTTGATTTGATTGCTTAGTCAAGGGTGGTCAAGGCTTGCGAGTAATGCTGGGCATTCGCTGTTGTCCCATGCCACAGGAAGTGAATCAGAAGGGGGCCATCTTGGTCAAAGAAGAATGTCAACATAACGTTTCCTGCACTCATGTGGATGGCTTTGGCTTTTTTTGGTGGTGGTGACTCTGGATGCTACAGCTGAAGACTTTGCCGTTTTGATTCTGGTTTGAAGTTATGACACCATGACTCATCTCCAGCCACTACTCGTGCCAGGAACGCATTCTCTTCCCGAGCGTAGCACTGCAGATGAGCAAGACAGTGGGCCATTCAACATGCTTCCTGGTGTGGTTAAAGACTGTGCGGCACCAATAGGGCACACACTTTGCGCAAGTGCAGTCGTTCCTTTATGATGGTGTGAACACTTCTGACTCTCAATCCGACCACGGCGGCTACGGCTTTCACTGTCACTCGGCGGTCCTGGGTAATGAGTGCATCCACCAGTGGGACGATGTCATCTGTAATGCAGTGTGGTGCTCCAAACCATGTGTCATCGGCTAACGACACCTGCCCAAACACTTGTGCCACACCTTGACCCTTGCAAGGGACATGCAGTGTTCACCATATATTTGTGTCATTCATCGATGAATGTCCGTTTCTCCTACTCCTTCTGCTGTCAGAAAATGAACACCACCTCTTTGCTCTTGTGTTGACGCCTCCATGTCACTGTTTGCAATGCAACTGGGAGTGTTGGATGATTGATGAATGCTGCTGCTAGCTCTGTGTAGTCACGTGACATGCATGCGTGCCTTCTAGTAACAGGCAGTGAACTTCGTTGCTCTGGTCGGAACCACACCTCTTTACACATACCATGATATTACATCTACATCTACATCTACATCTACATGACTACTCTACAATTCACATTTAAGTGCTTGGCAGAGGGTTCATCGAACCACAATCATACTATCTCTCTACCATTCCACTCCCGAACAGCGCACTGGAAAACCGAACACCTAAACCTTTCTGTTCGAGCTCTGATTTCTCTTATTTTATTTTGATGATCATTCCTACCTATGTAGGTTGGGCTCAACAAAATATTTTCACATTCGGAAGAGAAAGTTGGTGACTGAAATTTTGTAAATAGATCTCACCGCCACAAAAATCGTCTTTGCTATAATGACCTCCATCCCAACTCGCGTATCATATCTGCCACACTCTCTCCCCTATTACGTGATAACACAAAACGAGCTGCCCTTTTTTTGCACCCTTTCGATGTCCTCCGTCAATCCCACCTGGTAAGGATCCCACACCGCGCAGCGATATTCTAACAGAGGACGAACGAGTGTAGTGTAAGCTGTCTCTTAAGTGGACTTGTTGCATCTTCTAAGTGTCCTGCCAATGAAACGCAACCTTTGGCTCGCCTTCCCCAAAATATTATCTATGTGGTCTTTCCAACTGAAGTTGTTCGTAATTTTAACACCCAGGTACTGAGTTGAATTGACAGCCTTGAGAATTGTACTATTTATCGAGTAATCGAATTCCAACGGATTTCTTTTGGAACTCATTTGGATCACCTCACACTTTTCGTTATTTAGCATCAACTGCCACCTGCCACACCATACAGCAATCTTTTCTAAATCGCTTTGCAACTGATACTGGTCTTCAGATGACCTTACTAGATGGTAAATTACAGCATCATCTGCGAACAACCTAAAAGTGCTGCTCAGATTGTCACCCAGGTCATTTATATAGATCAGGAACAGCAGAGGTCCCAGGACGCTTCCCTGGGGAACACCTGATATCACTTCAGTTTTACTCGATGATTTGCCATCTATTACTACGAACTGGGACCTTCCTGACAGAAAATCACGAATCCAGTCACACAACTGAGACGATACCCCATAGGCCCACAGCTTGATTAGAAGTCGCTTGTGAGGAACGGTGTTAAAAGCTTTCCGGAAATCTAGAAACACGGAATCAATTTGAGATCCCCTGTAGATAGCGGCCATTACGTCATGCGAATAAAGAGCTAGCTCCTGTCACTGGTTTGCACATTCCAGACACAGGCTCTTTTCTTTTTGAACACCCCTTATACAATCAAATGAGTGTGTCAGTGAATAAACAGTCGTGGTCTAGAGTGAGAGAAGACATTAGTGTTAAATCTTTCAAGAAGTGTGGCATAAGTAACTCTATCAATGGCCATCTGATATATGAAGAGGACTATGATGAAGTTGAAGTTGAAGAGGTAGAAGGGGGGGAGGGGAGGAGGAGGAGGAGGAGGAGGAGGAGAACAACAAGAAAGTTCAGATAAGGATTTTCAGGGATTTTAAAGGGCAGCACGGTTGTATAAACTAAGAATTTTTTTCAGTCTTGCTTTGCAATCTAATAATAAAAATGGTAAAAATGAGGTTTTTAAAAAAAATGCTTAAAAATTAAGTTGTGTCTTATAGTCCATAGCATCTTATAGTCCATAAAATATAGTATATGTGTGGATGATTTTGAGTTCTGGAAAATTTGTGTAATTAGATGTAATTAAAATCTGTTGTAACCTCTAAAGTGCTCGATCCCTTGGTGAAGGGTGATCATTGGTAACAACTACCACATCTGCTGTCATCTGACACTGGTTTGTGACTGTGGCTATAACCACCTGCATTCTGTTAATTGTTATAAGGTATTATGTGTGACGTTAGCATTGATTTATGCAGACTGTTGTAACTTCTTTAGTTTTTGCGCACAAGCATCTTATCTGAGGGGCAATGGAACTGTTTCAGTGACACAGTCGAAACTACAATCAGTATAATAGTCTGAAGTGACAAATATGCTGGTTCACCATTCATGATAACAAGGATGTCAACTCATATGTATGGCACATTGGTTTATGGCTAGTGACTAAATATAAACTTATATTCTGTAATGTTCATTCTGTAGAATAGTGTACCACATAGAAAATGATAATTGTCATTAGCAATAGCTGTTCATGCTGTAATAGGAACAACACTTGAAAAAGAGCTTGTTGCGTTATTCATTAGGTAAAAATGCAACCAATAGTTAATGATCATTGTGCAGTTAGACAGTCATAAATAAAATAGATTTTTTATTCTGTAAATCAGCTTGAAATGCTATGGTGATTTCATATCACAATGACAATGTGCCTAGAGGTTTACAGTAATGTACTGGACTATTGGTGCCTGAAAAGCTTCAATCAACATACATTGGTCCAGAATATTTTACAGTTTAATTACATTGTGTCCTTAATGTTCCCGCCCAGAAAAAAATCTGTTGGCCTGATATTAAGAGTACAAGTTTGAAGTATATGTGCCTAAAAGGCACTTGTGATCTGCGGACAAAGCCAGTGTTTTTGTGAGTGGAGCAATGAAGAAACACAAACGATGTAAGCCAGAATATCCAAGTACAGAGCAGGGTCGAATACTGAGTAGTAGCTTTTGATACAACTAGGCATGTTGCAGAGTGTGACACTAAGCTGTGTTGTGTGCCTAGATTCAGATTGCTATTTGGTGAGACTGTGTGACCTTGTGGTGGTACCTCTGATGATGCCTGACTCAGTCTTGCTGGAACACCTTTGCCCTGTCATCGATAATGTTGGATAACGGGGATATTAAATTCCTTCTTCTTGAGAAGGGGCACAGCTGGAGCGGAGGGAGTGGTCCAGTCTCCTTAGATTCTAAAACTGTGATCTCTTGCCCATGTGCTGGTGGGGGTACAAGAGCAGAGGTCATACTATGGCATGGAAGGGATAAGAGAGGGGTGGGAAACCTGGCTGGAGGTATCTCGTTTGTGGTGTGTGAGGCAAAAGAGGAGGCAAAGATGGGGACACCAATTGCAATGGCAGTCAAAGATGGAGCTGGTAGCGGTGGAGCAAATGAATGGTCCTGGCCACAGTGTTATACTGCTGTTGGCACATGTGGGCAAGGATGATACCTTCAGTATACCCCAGATGCTGGCTGAACATGCGAGTCCAGACAAAGACACCTTTCTTGTAGGCAGACTGGTAAGCAGAATGGGCACATTGTATGGGACACAGGAGGTCTAACAGGGTGTGATGGCTCCAGTGTGGTAGAATTTCAGCTGGACTAATTCCACTGGTGGGTGTGGACCAATACATCATGAGGAAGCTGTACAAGGCCTTCTGCATCTAAGTCTTGAAGTATGGACCATGCATTCAGCCTGCACATTGGAGGTGGTGTGAAAGGGGTGGTGGTCAGATGCTTGATGCTGTTGCGGCAACAGTAGCCCTTGAACTGATCGTAAATTGGAGCCCAGTGTCTGATACCAGAGCACAAGATGCAGCCTCAATGGCGAAAATCTGCTCGGGTAGGGGTGGTGGCATGGGAGGTAGTGGACAACATGCACACATCATATAGGAAATTGGAAAGGGCATCCACCACTAACAGCCACACAGTTCCCTGAAATGGCCCAGCAAAATCGATGTCCACCCTCTCCCATGAGTGGTTAGGGTGGGGCCATCGGAAAAAATGTTTGTGCTAGGGATCCTGATTGAGGGAGCAGGCATGGCTGGAGTGGCATCATCTGCAGTGTTGACATAGATGCTGGGCCAGTAGACTTGCCACTGAGCTAATGCCTTCAGGCATTTCGTTCCCCAGTGTGACGTGTGAAAGAACTGAAGAATGCTGGACACAGAGGGTGTGGAATGAAAACCCGGCAGTCGGAGCCTTCCATGGCCAGTGTCAAGACACCCTGCGAGGCACAGAGCCAGTAGTGCAGCACAAAATTACAAAAAACAGTGTTGGCTTGTCAGAAAACGTGCTTTGTACACCACTTATGAACCGTTGGTAAATCCTTGCAAAGGATGGGGTCGTGGAAAGCCATCACAGCTACCTCACGTGCTGTCAGCGGTAATTCAACCAAAGTTGTTTGTAGCTGTTGATTCTATGCAAAACAAACAGTCTCATAGTGATCAAATTCTGCATCAGGCCAAGAGGGAGGTGGGACAAGGGCGTCTGCCATGGTCTGTTAGGCAGTGGGCCAAAAATTGACATTGTAATGATACAAGCTTAAAAACAGAGCCTAGAATTACAGACACTGCACCATCTTATCTGGAAGATTAGACTACTGCCCAAACAAGAAAATCCAAAGGCTTGTTGATCAGTCAGTAAGTGAAATTTGCTATCATACAAATACGTATGAAACTTTTTGACACCATAGAAAATTGTTAATGCCTCTTTCCCAATTTAGAAGTAGTTAACTGTGCAAAATTTAACATTTTGGAGGTGAAGGCAGTTGACACTCTGAACCATCTGACAACTTGTGAGATAAAACTGCCACAATGCCATACTGGGGCCATGTCTCTCACCAGTGTTAGTGGCAGACACGGCATATATTGGATCAGACACAGAGCTGCCTTAAGACCATCCATAAGGCATTGAAAAGGCTGCTGACAGGCAACCAACCACACAGATTTGACACCTTTCTTGCGCAGCTGATTTAATGGGTGCACGATCTGTTCAACTTGGGGATTGAACTTTGAATAGTACATGATTTTGCCCAGAAACTCCTGCAACTGTTTAACGTTAGTGGGCGCTGACATATTGATAATCATATCATCGTGTTTGTGCATGGGTGGGATACATTTGTGACTATGAATGTGCCCCAGGTGTTTGACACTGGTGGCAAAGAAACTGCACTTCTTCAACTGACAGTGTAAACCATTTTGCTGGAGCCATTTAAAGAGGGATTCAAAATTCTAGTAGTGTTCTGCATGGGTCAGGCCCATGACAATATCATCCAGATAATTAACACAGTATGGAATTCCTTGAATCAGTTGTTCTAAATGCTTTTGAAAAATAGTGGGTGCACTCACAAACCCAGGTAGTGCGCAATTGTGCACAAACAAGCTAAATGGCATATTTAAACTAGCAACTGACATGTAGTCTCATCAAGCTGCAGCTGGAAGTAAGCATACTGTAAAACGGTTTTGGAAAATATTGGCTCCCAAGCTAGCTTAGACAACAACTTTTCTAGGTGAGGCAGTGTTAGCGATCAATGTTTGACAGTGTGTTAACAGTGGACTTAAAATCACCATAAATACATAATGAACCATTGGGTGCTTAATGACCACCACAGGAGTTGCCCTTGACTGGTGGAAACTGAGGAAATAATGCCTTGGTCCTGAACCTGTGTAATTTATGCCTGAAGAGCCTCATGAACCACAAATTGAAGCAGGTGAGTGCTACAAAACTTAGGCACTATCGAAGCCTTCAGAGGAATCTGAGATGTAAAGTTACATGCACACCTGAGTGTTTTTATCAAATATATCCTTATACATCATGCACAGTGCATCAAGATCAGAAAAATGCACCATTAGTGGCACTAAATTAACTTGGTCCGGTACTGTGAACCCAAAACCAGTAAAGGTGTGTACACCAAAAATGTTAGTAGCAGTCAGGGAGTGCACTGCTAAAAAGGTTAGCACTTGTTCATCATGTTTGTACTTAGCTGCCAGTTACAATTTTCTGAGGAGAGAAATGGCACTGGGGTAACATGTGTCCTTGTTGATTAAGGAATTCCATGGCCTGGCCAAGTTATATCAAATTCAAGGTTAGCTTTGATGCCAGCAGGGGAAACTGCCAATGGTGAAGTCATGATGGAATGGTGTTGCCGTCCTGATGCAGCACTGTATGTGTCCAACGAGCTGCCTATTGACACATGACAACCAGGTCACCACTCTTACCACAAGCTCAGCACCCTGCAGCATGGTGCAGGCATCAGCATCTGGTGTGCCTGCTGCCATACTCAGGACAAGACTGTAACATCTGTGATGTGTTTGACTGATGATGCGATTCTGGAGGGGGGCCGTTTATGACCTGCCTAGTTAACATTACAAAGGAGGTCACCCAACTCTAAGGGCAGGACCAGAATCGGCAACATACTTACTAGTGTTCCAGATGCCTGGCAACTGTGATGAGATTTAGAATCAGAGGATGAATCATCAAATGACCTTCACTTACAACCTGAGAAATGTGAATTTCATTTGGAAAAGCATGATGAGTTGCCAAAGCAACATCAGAAGACTTAGCAATTTTAAGCATTTCACCAAGACTAGAATTTGACTTGGCCAAAGCTTTAGCAGTGACCTCTCTGTTAGGGACAAGACACCAATCTCATCCCAAATCAACAATTCCACTTAACGAAATGTAACAGTTCTGGCACGTAAAACTGCACTTGCCTGCAAGAGCCCACAAGTCAGCTGCCCAAGCAGAGTGTGATTGTCTATGTTTGTGACACTGATTAAACTGAATTCCAGAAGCAGCAAGGTATGTCTGCTGACTGTAGTTTTGGTTAACATAGCACAGAAAGCACTGAAAGACAAGTCATTATGTTCTGAGAGTGGCTATAGTTTCTGCACCACTTAATATAAATGACTACCGGAAGACAATAGTAAATCGCATTTCCACTCAGTAGAAATATCACGCAGATGACAATGCAAGTAAAGATGTTGGAAGTAGACATCTCAGCTCTCTGAAACCTCGTTGAAGGGGTGGGGGGAGTGTATGTCGTTGGTAGCACAGTAGTGCCCTCCAACTGCTGTGGTGGTTGTTGCTGCTGCTGAGACACAAGATGCAGAACACCGTAATCACTATGAACAAAACCAGCATTGACATGAGTGGAGTAATGAACAAACATCAAGAATGTAAGCCAGAATGTCCAAGCCCAGAGCAGGGTTCAATACTGAATAGCAACTAGGTGTGATACAAATGAGCGCAAGCAGTCTACAGTACCAGACTGTGGCCACTCGCCGAGATCATGCTGGCATCTGACTGTCTGGGTGTACTGCTTCTGCTCTGTTTTTCAGAGCTCCATTCAGGTTTTTTTTTTATGTTCACCTTACTCTAGCATATTCTCTGAAGTAATGCAGTTGCTTTGGTGTATATATTTTAGTTTGCATTTCTTTATGTCTCAGTGTTCTCTATATTTTACATTTAAGTAGTTTCTGACAATTTGTGTGTGTGTGTGTGTGTGTGTGTGTGTGTGTGTGTGTGTGTGTTTCAAAGTTTTTACTCTTTCTTTTTTATTTTAATAACAACAGGTTCACCAGAACAGTGTTTGTGCTATGTATGCTGGATGTGTAGACCGATCACCATTTGTAATTACTGGAGGAACAGATATGAGAGTCAGATTCTGGGACTTAGAGTCCCCTAATGAATCATATCTTGCTATACCAGCTGCTAATGATTCCGTAACACCATCTACAGTCTGTTATAAGTAAGTACAAGATTTTTTGTATGTAGACATTATAACATTCCAAATACAGTGTATGTTCACAGCTTCCACAGCAATCTCACTGTCAAACTGCTGCACAGTGCTGTCCTAATTGGGCAGCAAATACTTACTTGGCTAAGGTGTATGTATATGTACTGTTGTTATTGTAGTAGTAGTTCTTGTTGTTCATTGTATTACCTAATTAAAGTTCATTTCTGTGACAATGATACATTTTTCTGTATCAGTTTGCACTCCTCCTATGGAATAATAACTATAATGCTACAGGTAGATTGTAATGCTGTTTTTAATCCACTAAAGTTGTCAAAAAAAGGCAAAATGTAAAACTTGGTTCTGGGATATAATGTGCTCTTCTCCAATAATAAAAGAACTGCATAGTTTAACACACTAATGTCAGTGCTTCATATCCTCACATAAGAAAATGGAACAAAGTTTGTTATGTAACCCAGGAGATTAGTGTACAGTCTGATTTACCACAATACCACATGAGTTTTGGAACATTATCTTAATATAGTATAGTATCTTAGAGGAGCAGAGTTGAAATACATGTAACATTGTTCCTTAAACTTACATCTATATATGATCATGCAAACTGAGAGTATTGTGACATAATCGGATTTGTTCTTCTGGGTGTCATATTGACTGATAGTCAGCCTGAATAAAAATCTTTCAAGCAAAAGAGGAATATATTTTGTTGGTTAGCAGAAAAAATTATACGTGTGTGTGTGTGTGTGTGTGTGTGTGTGTGTGTGTGTGTGTGTGTGTGTGTGTGTGCGCGCGTGCGTGCGCAGGTGCATGCGCATGCACATGCACACTTGCATGCGTGCACTTGCTTGTCAGCACTGATTATGGAGTAAATGTTTTCTAATTTTCTAACCAGTCCTCTCTTCTCACAAACTTTTCACTTGCTCACTTATTTTCTTCGTCCATTCTATTAATAATGTTACTATGGCTCCACTTGATAGAATGTGTCCAGGTTTGTAGATGAATTGACAATCCTGTTTTGGATGCAGTAATTGTGCAACTGAACTAGTGGTTTTCTTCAGGTGCCTCAAGCAGTGGTCTTTCGTTTGCCTTCTAGAGGGACTCCAAACAGTCCAGTTGTAGTCAGGCAGCTGCCGTGCAGTACTAAGGTGGTACCATCGTACCCTTACAGCCTCTTTCTAATGTCACATGTGGTCGGTTCTGCCCTGGTTTTTGGGATACAGTTTTGGTCTCTATAACCTGTCGCCACATTTGAGAAACAATAGAACAATTCACATTAAGCCATTGGGCCACATTAGTTTCCAACTGTTCTGCTTCCATTCTTCCTCTGGCCCTACATCACAGAGAGTCTGGTAGGCATCTTCCCTGTGCCATAATGCACCTTCTGTGACTGTGTACACAGCAATAGTGGATGTGGGACTACCCGGCAAACACTACCCCATTTTGCAGGTGCCCTGACATCATCGTTGACTGGAATGCTATCTTTCATGCAGACAGTGACTGAACGGACACCTGCTGACAGTTTGTATGATTATGTTAGGAATTAGACACAGGTGGGAGGAATAGTGGTTTGTTGCTTTAATTTTGGACACTAGTGTATGTGTGAATATGCACAAGATTACAAATGCAATCCATGAACAGAGACTGACGTGCTATGAACAGTTAATGAAAATGGATCATGGCAAGTTGATTAAAAGAATTAAAAGTAATATGTGTGTTTGCATGACCATTCTTTGCCTCCAAAAACAAAGAAAGAAGGAAAGAAAAGAGAGAGAGAGAGAGAGAGAGACGAAAAGAAAGAAGGAAGAAAGTCTTGAACCACTTCTCTCACCTACTCCTTCAATTCACATCTCCACTGAACATCTCTCTCTCTCTCTCTCTCTCTCTCTCTCTCTCTCTCTGCCTAATTAACATGTATCACACATTATTATGGGAAAAAATTTCACTTGCGGGATGACAACATACAAAGAAAACAAATGAATGAACAAAGACACTGTGCTGGAACATATGAAAATACAGTACTATTTATCTAATGAAGTATTACAAAAGGTAGTTGATGTGGAAAAAACACCAATGAAGTGTACAAAAAAGCTGGTTTTGAAAATGTGAAAAATTGCCTAAAGTGAAAGTGCACTCCCAAACATGTCGTATTGAGGCAAACTGTGCACAGAAGGGTTTGGCAGAGCGGCCTTTATTGTCAGAGACTGCTGTATGTGTACCTCTGACACGTCTTCACTGGAGAAAACGTCTAGAGTGGAGTCGTCAACAAGCTACCAGACGGTTGAACAGTGGGCCAATGTTCTTTTCACAGATGAATCTCGATTTAGTATGGAGAGTGATTCGCCACGGATTTGCATCTGGAGGGAATGTGGAATACGATTTCAGGACCCAAACGTTGTGGAATACGAGTTCAGGACCCAAAAATTATGGAAAGAGACCGATATCAAGAAGGATCTGTAATTCTGTGGGCAGCGATTATGTTGAACACTTGAATACCTCATCATGAAATAGTACAGGTGAATTAGCAAGGTTTAACTGCTATCAGGTATCGTGACGAGATCTTGGAACATCATGTGCAGTTGTTGCGAGATGCTGTGGGCCCAGACTTCTTATTGATGGACACTGATGCTCGATCTCATAGAGCACAGGTGGTTTATGTTTTCTTGGAAATGGAAGGTAATGCACACATGGTGTGGCCTGTTCACTCTCCTGATTTGAATCCTATAGAGTATGTCCAGAATGCAGGATGTTTCACTTCAGCATCCACCAACCACTCTCCAAGACTTGTGCACTGCTCTGCAAGAATAATGGGCATTATTGCCTCAATAAGAGATTGATGACATCATTTGTGGCAGGCTCCATCACTGTCAGACCTGTATTGCTGCCGGAGGTGTTCACATCCCATACTGAGCACATTAATCAGTTGTCGGAATGTGTGTGTGCAAATCCATTAAGTCACAAAAAAATGAAGAATGTTTTTGGCTACCATTGTGCATGTTGCAGTTGTTTACGTCCTGTATTCTTTATAGTGTTTCTGCTATACTATCACCTGTTTATATGGTTTTGTGGCAAAATAAGTGCAGCTTGCAACATTTCCATTTGTTGCTTTAATTTAGGACTCCAGTGTAGATCCCAGTTTGTCCTCTCCTTTCATATTTCATGCATAGTGTTTGTGGCCCCAAACTGTTTATTAAGAACACTACTTCATTCAACTGCATTAAATATTTCTGCATATTTAAAAGATAGCTAGAGCAATATTCTCCTGGAGTAAACACACTTTATCTAATGAGATGTGCAAAAACTCCCTCTCTCTCTTTTTTTTTTTCAGGTCACGGTTAGTGGATGGAACCAATGTAGTGCAAGAGGTGCAGAAGCCACGATCACAGTCTGCGGGAGTCCAGAGACAGCGCAGTAATGAAGAGGCGCCCCGCCCGGGCCCTGACCAGCCTCAGGCAGGCCATCATGATTGGATTAGTGAAGTGGCCATGTGTCAGGCATCACAGTGTTTCCTGCTTACTGGGTCTCGTGATGGAGTTATCAAAGTCTGGAAGTAGAGGTGTAAACTAGTCTTCATGATAGTCCTCCACTGTCTACTGTAGCCTATACAAACTTACAAGACCTCTGTTATTCCGCTAAGGAAATGGCTGTGAGGCAATAAGGCGACAATACTTCCGTTACATTCCGCAATACAGTCACTATGGCTGTTACATTGTTCAGAGACGTTTGTCAGTCAGTCTTGTGTATAGTAGCATTCATTATGACTCTAAATAAGCTCTCTTCAGTTCTGTGTTGATAGTAACGTCATTTTATTTCATAGCTTTAATTATGTTCCCAATCCATATATATCATTGGTACTGTTGCACACCATTTGCATTCCCTTCAGTTATTGGTGTGGGAATTGTGCTGTTTGCTTTTATATTATACACATTGACAAATTAAATATAATAATTAATTGTTGAGTAGGAGAACAGCAACTACAACAGAAATGTTCTGATAATTTTATAGCTTAATTATATCTAACTCCTCCTGCCCCATTTCCTATAATAGTTTTGAAGATGGTAATGCCATTAATGCAAGGTTTGCAGTGTAAAATTATAATGATTAACAATAATGTTCATACACATCTCATTTTTTAATGTCCCTTTTCTGTTTTGACTGTTTCACTTTATGTGAACAAGAATTTTGTATGATAAAGATTGTTTTTTTTTTTTTTTTTTTTTTTTTGTTATACTTGCCTTTTTTTCATGTCCTTAATAGATTATATTCCAACTGAGGGCACCCACACTATGTTGGCAAGTAATTTCGATTACAATGTGTTATTGATCCTATCTCAATTTCCGTACTCAAGTAAATGTGTTTAACTTGACCTCAGAGACTGCTTGGTGTTATGCTTTTGTTCCAAGGATAATTTTCTAGAAAACTTCATATTTATAGAGAGAATGTCATTTGAATTATTATTCTGAAGCTGCTTTGTACCTAAGTTGCATTTTAGGGAAACTTGTTATGGTAACACAATTTGAAGTGTTTTTATAATCTGCGATTGTACTAAGCCAAGTTCTATTGAATAATTTGCCTCAGAGTTATGTTTCTCAGGTTAAAGACCTGACTGTGGTGGCCATAATTAGCAAACTGTTTTATCCTTTATTCAATCATGTCTCGATATTGAATGCTTGACAGGCTGTTGTGTAACCATTCTTTTAAAACGTGATTTGAAGACCTCTTTTCTAAATGTAGTAAGTCAACAGCGATAGAAAAATTTAAAGTGTTTTTGAGATTGAGGGGATACTATTTAATTATCCTTGAGGAAGGTATCTTTTAGTTATAACTGACATTTTTCCTACCAATCCATGTTCATGAAAAGGTAAATTTATTGTTGTAAATACATGAATAAAATTATTTATTTTCATTCTGTAGCTATCATAAAGTAACGTGACCAAAGTAACGCATCTGGGTTGCTCGGCACACAAGACTTGCAGTATCAGCTATTTTCATAGTAATTCATTAGCAACTTTATCAAACAAGTGTTTTCACTGACTTACTATTTACCATATTTATGTTTTTATGTTAAGAATCCATTTGAGAAAATATGCTAGCACAGAAAATATCAGAAGAGTGGATTTTTTTTTTTCATATTTGTGTCTCCTGGATGTGTAGTAAATCAAAATGAAAATAATGTTCCTTTTGTTTGCCAGTATTTTCATTTTTTTTACCTAGGGAAATACTACTTTTTATAGCTCACTAAATGATATCCTCACGTTGATGATAAGACTGAAACATTTTTGAACATCACTGAAAATTGCATACCATTTGTTTTTCTTATTATTGTAGTAGTTTATATTAATGTCTGTGATAATAAAGTAGTACCAAAAATCATTGGTACATATACTGTCCAGATATATTACTCTGTATATATGTGAACTGTGAGTAATACAATGTCTTTGTAATGTTTTTGGTAATAAATGATATTAACAGTTACATTATTGTTTCAACACCCTCAACTGTGAATGACACAAGCATTTGGTGAAGTCTGGCTGATGAGAACAAGGGCACCCATACAAAGTTTTGTAGGTGGTGGGCCTTGACCTGGAGGTATTTTTAATATTGTGGAAGACAAATGGTGACTTGTAAGTAGCCATAAATAAGTTAGAAAGAGAATTTTGTTTCTTATTCCTAGAAATACTTTACTCCTACACTCAATGATATTACATGGTCATCTGATAATCATATTATTTATTAAAGCAATTCATTGTCACAATGCAGGAACACTTTTCAAGGGAGCAGCATTGTTTGTTGACCAAATATGCTGTATTATCATAATTCTGCAGCAATAAGATATCTAAATCTGTCATTATCTTTGCACAAATGCATCTGCATGTTGTTGCTTGTACAGGGCTCCAAAAAACCGTCTAGCGTGGTAATGGATACCGGAGTTGCTCAATCTGGGTGTTTTTACTTCTTGAAGGAGTGGTGGGACTAAAAAGGAGAGACAAGTAAGGAGTTAGGCATTGTAACAAAAAGGATTAGATAGAGATGAGTATTCTGTGTTTATTTTGATGGTTATTCTTTTAGCTAGTAAGAGAAAAATATGTACGTCAATTTAATTTTTTTTAAAATATTTGTATGATAATACATGACAGTTGAAACCACTGCCATTAATTAAAATAATGTTTTGATGAGTAGTTAGTTTAAAAATGGGACAGAAAAATTTAAGAAAGACATGATCAAACAGTGGAAAGTTGAGGATGGAATAACAACAATATGGATAGAATAGATTGTTAGTCTGTTAGTCACCTTTCAGAGGAGATGTTGAGTCATAGACAGGCATAATGAAAAAGACTGTTAAAATATTTAAGCTTATGGGTGAAGCCCTTCTTCCGAAGTAGAACACACACACACACACACACACACACACACACACACACACACACACACACACACGGCCACTGTCTCCAGGCAGTGAAGCCTGACTGGCAGTTGGTGTTGCATAGAACCCTTCCAGTGACTTGTGAGAGGAATGGGACACTATCATTACAGAACTTGTGGACAGCCTTTTTGTTAGTGTTGCAAACTGATCAGATCTTTATTGCTGTCTGTGATGAGCATACTGAGTACCAGTTATTTGACATACATGGAAGTAATGAAACATTTTGTATCACATGACTACTTTGAGAGTAGTTTTTTTTCTGGCCATTGTTTGACCAGAATGAGTTCCTGCTGAATCATTAATAAAGCAGGCATAATGTTCATATGGGCTTTTGATGTCCCAGAACCCAATGTAACAAGATTACGAAGCAATATAGGATTATTTGTTATCATTTTTGACACTGTGCAATTTGCAGAATTTTGCAAGATAAATATGTATATGTCTAATAAATGAGTTACTCATCTGTATGTGTAGGTTATTGTTTTCCTTTCATATACCTGTGTGGTTGGGTCGTTTCCTTCTATTGCCATATGTCTGTAATGCAGCTAAAGTTGTCAGCTTTTGCTGAAAGTAATCAGCTCCTTTCTGTTTTGAATATAGCTTTTGGCAGTGTGCACAGGTTTCATGGTGCCTTTTATAATCATAGGTTCACTTACAACATAATATTATTGACACCAGAATGAGCAAGTTACAAGGTGGATGTTTCAGCAGGTATTGTTCTGCAGGATAGCATAAGTGGATATGACTGTCAACTTAATGCAACCAAGAAGTGAAATTCATTTCACACAAAATGCTTACCAAATCGCAGCATGGGTTTAGGAAAGACCTAAGCACGATCACTGCTGTTACCAGTTTCTTCAATGAAGTACATAGTAATATAGAACGCAGTATCCACACAGCAAAGCTTTTGACTCAGTAAACTGTGAGCCTCTCTTAAAAAACTATGGGCGTACAATATCAGTGATGCATCAATGAAACTTCTGTCCACCTATCAGGTGTATTGGAAACAGTGTACCAAACTTACACATCAGGTTGACAATAAGATCTTAACCTTTAAATCCACAAGTGAAACAGTGACACAAGGAGTCCCTCTACACTCAATGCTTGGACCTTTCCTCTTTTTAGCACATATTAATGACGTTGTACACCCCAATGACTCACAGATTGTAAATTATGCTGACACCTCAGTTTTATTTCATGGCAAAGATTGTGAGGAACTGAAATTCTCAGCAAGTAATGGGATACTAGAATTAAGTTCATATTTTCATGCACAAGGATTAAAGATCCATGTAAATAAATCCCAGATGCTAATACTTACAACTGGCAGCTCACACCACTCATGAGTAAATGAGGCATGGGGAATAGTGGCAGAGGAAGCAAACAAGTGTAAATTTCTAGGGGTCCATCTGGACTCAAACCTCCGGTGGATAAGTCACATTAACGCTGTATGTAAAAAAGTCAGAAATGGGCTGTATCTTCTTAGCCAACTGTCCAAAATGGTTCCCATCCACATGCTTAAAACTATATATTATGGGTCAATCTATCCCCATCTTAGCTATTATATAGAAATATGGGGTTGTGCTGCTGACATTCACCTTAACAGAGTACTATTGCAACATAAAGGATAGTTAAGGATTTTACGTGGACTAGGCTGTAAAGGCTCTTGCCGTGATGATTTCCGACAACACAAGTACTTCATCATATACTCTTTGTATCTTTATAAATTAATAACTTTTTTTGTCTCACAGAAAACCAAAGTAAATCACGTGGGTGCTTTCACACGTGGCTCTGCCTTTGATCGTGTACACCTTCCGGGTTACAGGACTGGAGTATGTGGTGGTGGGAGGGTGCATGGGACAGGTTTTGCATCGGGGGCGGTTACAAGGATAGGAGCCAGAGGGAAGGGAAGGTGGTTTGGGGATTTCATAGGGATGAACTAACAGGTTACGAAGGTTAGGTGGATGGCGGAAAGACACTCTTGGCGGAGTGGGGAGGATTTCATGAAGGATGGATCTCAGTTCAGGGCAGGATTTGAGGAAGGCGTATCCCTGCTGGAGAGCCACATTCAGAGTCTGGTCCAGTCCCGGAAAGTATCCTGTCACAAGTGGGGCACTTTTGTGGTTCTTCTGTAGGGGATTCTGGGTTTGAGGGGATGAAGAAGTGGCTCTGGTTATTTGCTTCTGTACCAGGTCAGGAGGGTAGTTGCGGGATGCGAAAGCTGTTGTCAGGTTGTTGGTGTAATGATTCAGGGATTCCGGACTGGAGCAGATTCGTTTGCCACGAAGACCTAGGCTGTAGGGAAGGGACCGTTTGATGTGGAATGGGTGGCAGCTGTCATAATGGAGGTACTGTTGCTTGTTGGTGGGTTTGATGTGGACGGACGTGTGAAGTTGGCCATTGGACAGGTGGAGGTCAACGTCAAGGAAAGTGACATGGGATTTGGAGTAGGACCATGTGAATCTGATGGAACCAAAGGAGTGATGAGGCTCCTGATGAGGCAACCGTTGGTTGCGAAAGCTAGAATTTTGTGTGTATGTTTGTGTTTGTTTGTGTGTCTATCGACCTGCCAGCGCTTTCGTTCGGTAAGTTACCTCATCTTTATTTTTATATGTAACTAAATATAGTGATATACATGACCACAGTACTAAGTCCAAAGAGAATTACTACCAACAAAGAACAAGATTAAAAATGACGGACCAGAGCCCATATATTAATGGACTGATACGGTATAATAAACTGCAAGAGTCCATGAAAAACAGTAATAAAAAGCAATTAAAATCAAAACTAAAAGAATTCTTAGTTGAAAAGTGTGTGTATTCACTCAATGAATATTAAATGGTTAAATTTAAGAGCTGTAAAATAATGTATAAAAATAATTGGCTGTATTAATATTGTAAGATGTAATGTATTTTGACAAGGATCAATTTACTGTTTAATTACTACCTGTAAGGCTAAGATCTAAATGTATTTTATGTTTGTAATTGTACTTGACATTTGCAAAAGCCATCATATTGATGACTCCATGCAAAAAAATCTAAATAAATAAATAAACCTGGAAAGCTAACAATTTGCTATCGTCAACAAATTTTATGTGGATAAGTTGTTTAGCCAGATGAGCGATATATGCTGGAAAATGATTTTGCCTAAAAATGGTTGTGTCTAGAGCATCTTTCTTTAACAAGCAATTTGTTTTGTTGTAAGAATAGAGTTTATTTAACAATAAGAACTTAGTTGTAGTGCAATGTAGGATGGCTAGGCACAACCATCTAGCAGTTGTTGAAAGAAAATGAAATTGGCTGTGAGTTCATTGGGATGTATTACAGTGCTCTAGCACAGCAAGTAAATTTGATTATCAAGCCAGAGTGGAGTCCAGAGAATTAGCACAGTTGATTGTTTATATGACAATCAGAAAAAAATTAGAGATATTGATTCCACTAGAAAGGCTGACCTTACCCTTTTAAATTTCTTCTCTGGTCTGGAGGTTGATGACATTAGGCACCCACAGCTGAAAGTGGCACATTAGAGGACTAATGATAAAAGTAGATGTGAAATCACACTAAAAGATGACATCTTTAGTAGGAAGAGACATGTACACTGACTACATTAAATGAATTCGCAATTGCAAATAAGGACAACCATCAGCTGTAGAACGGAATAACTACAGTGAAAATTTCTGCCAGACTGGGACTCGAATCTGCTTATCGCTTATCATGAGCGGTCGCCTTACCATTTGGCTATCCATGCATGAATTACAGCCACTTCCATATGTCGTCATGCGTGCTTACATGCATGTCCAAAGGAACTCTGCATTGTACTCAGAATAATAAAGGCACTGAAATGTCATATTTATCTGCCGATACAGGGCAAGCAACTCTCAAATACAACGTCTGACCTGTACAGGAATATACGTAATTGTCGTTTGAGTACAGGTCGCTGACGCGTGGTTGATGACATGTGGAGGTTTGGGCCTGGCTCTGAGTCGTGCACGGATAGCCAAATGGTAAGGCAACAGCTCGTGACTAGTGGGAAATCCGGGTTTGAGCCCTGGTCCAGCACAAATTTTCATTGCCGTTATTCCATTCTATGGCTGATGCATGCATGTCCAAAGGAACTTTGCATCGTAATCGGGATAACACAGGCACTGCAATATCTTATATACACTGACTGGTGGCAGATTTATTTACCGTTGCTAGCATTGTGTACTCAGGGCAGCTGTAGGTGATAAGTATGTTTTGCCACTATTCGGAATGTTCCAGGATAGATGTAAAAAGAACTCAAGTCCTTCTGAGGAAGGAAGAATGAAATCAGCATTTTGTACATCTTGAAGAGATATTGTTTCAAAATATTTTGAAAAACATTCCCAACAGTTTATTAGTAAATATCCAGTAGCTGTATCACAGCTTCCACACTGGAAATAAGTGGCTATATCCAATGTTTTGTACTGTAGAAGCTGTGATTTTGTCTAGTAGTAGAATCAGGCAGTCACAGCCACTGACGTAGTCATGTAGTGACATACAGCTCTCCAATAAAGAGTTGCACTTTTCTTGTCTATGAGGCCACAAATTACTGTAAATGAAATGACACCTAGTAGTAAACCATAAAATCCATAAAAAAACGTGAAGCCCATAGTCCAATTTGTTCATATTGAATTATTGTCCTGTTTTTGGTTGTAACTAACTTTTTTATCATTAAATAATTCCCTTTTGAGCCCATCTTTTTGTTTATCTTTTCTCATGACTTTCAAAACTATGTCCTTTTGTTCTTCATAAGAATATGCTTTTGTTCTTCAGATCTGTAAACTTACTTCTTTATGGTTTCATCAGAATATTATGTATATACTTCTTACATCCATTCCATACTAGTACTTGTAACTGTGTGATCCTCAATTATTTCCATCTAGAATCACCGAGACCATGTTTAGCAAAATGAAAGAATGGAAAGTCCTGTTTGGGATATCAGCAATGTTATGAAAAGGACGGATTGCTGCTTACCAAAAGATGACTCGCTGACTTACAACCAGACACAATGTAAAAACAGTTACACATGAGATTTTTGCCAAGGCCGTCATCAGAAAGGGAAACAAACACACATTCATGCCCACAAGCACACTTTTCACACACATAACTGCTATCTCCGTCCACTCTAATAGGGGTCATTAATGTGCTTGCTTGTGTGTGTGTGTGTGTGTGTGTGTGTGTGTGTGTGTGTGTGTGTGTGTGTGTGTGTGTGTGTCTATATATATATATATATATATATATATATATATATATATATATATATATATATATAGTGACTTACCGAACAAAAGCGCTGGCAGGTCGATAGACACACAAACAAACACCCTGTTGCCTCATCAGGAAAGAGGGGAAGACGAAAGGAAGTGGGTTTTAAGGGAGAGGGTAAGGAGTGTCTATCGACCTGCCAGCGCTTTTCCCACGTGGAATGTTTCCTTCCATTATATATATATATATATATATATATATATATATATATATATATAATGGAAGGAAACATTCCACGTGGGAAAAACTATATATAAAAACAAAGATGAGGTGACTTACCGAACAAAGTCTGCCTGTGTCCATTCATGCGAATGGACAGTTTGTTGCTGGTCATTCCTACATAGAATGCATCACAGTGTAGGCAGGTCAGTTGGTAAATCACGTGGGTGCTTTCACACGTGGCTCTGCCTCTGATCGTGTACACCTTCCGGGTTACAGGACTGGAGTAGGTGGTGGTGGGAGGGTGCATGGGACAGGTTTTGCAACGGGGGCGGTTACAAGGATAGGAGCCAGAGGGTAGGGAAGGTGGTTTGGGGATTTCATAGGGATGAACTAACAGGTTACGAAGGTTAGGTGGACGGCGGAAAGACACTCTTGGCGGAGTGGGGAGGATTTCATGAAGGATGGATCTCATTTCAGGGCAGGATTTGAGGAAGTCGTATCCCTGCTGGAGAGCCACATTCAGAGTCTGGTCCAGTCCCGGAAAGTATCCTGTCACAAGTGGGGCACTTTTGTGGTTCTTCTGTGGGGGATTCTGGGTTTGAGGGGACGAGGAAGTGGCTCTGGTTATTTGCTTCTGTACCAGGTCGGGAGGGTAGTTGCGGGATGCGAAAGCTGTTTTCAGGTTGTTGGTGTAATGATTCAGGGATTCCGGACTGGAGCAGATTCGTTTGCCACGAAGACCTAGGCTGTAGGGAAGGGACCGTTTGATGTGGAATGGGTGGCAGCTGTCATAATGGAGGTACTGTTGCTTGTTGGTGGGTTTGATGTGGACGGACATGTGAAGTTGGCCATTGGACAGGTGGAGGTCAACGTCAAGGAAAGTGGCATGGGATTTGGAGTAGGACCAGGTGAAACTGATGGAACCAAAGAAGTTGAGGTTGGAGAGGAAATTCTGGAGTTCTTCTTCACTGTGAGTCCAGATCATGAAGATGTCATCAATAAATCTGTACCAAACTTTGGGTTGGCAGACTTGGGTAACCAAGAAGGCTTCCTCTAAGCGACCCATGAATAGGTTGGCGTACGAGGGGGCCATCCTGGTGCCCATGGCTGTTCCCTTTAATTGTTGGTATGTCTGGCCCTCAAAAGTGAAGAAGTTGTGGGTCAGGATGAAGCTGGCTAAGGTGATGAGGAAAGAGGTTTTAGGTAGGGTGGCAGGTGATCGGCGTGAAAGGAAATGCTCCATCGCAGCGAGGCCCTGGACGTGCGGAATATTTGTGTATAAGGACGTGGCATCAATGGTTACAAGGATGGTTTCCGGGGGTAACAGATTGGGTAAGGATTCCAGGCGTTCAAGGAAGTGGTTGGTGTCCTTGATGAAGGATGGGAGACTGCATGTAATGGGTTGAAGGTGTTGATCTACGTAGGCAGAGATACGTTCTATGGGGGCTTGGTAACCAGCTACAATGGGGCGGCCGGGATGATTGGGTTTGTGGATTTTAGGAAGAAGGTAGAAGGTAGGGGTGCGGGGTGTCAGTGGGGTCAGGAGGTCGATGGAGTCAGGTGAAAGGTTTTGCAGGGGGCCTAAGGTTCTGAGGATTCCTTGAAGCTCCGCCTGGACATCGGGAACGGGGTTACCTTGGCAAACTTTGTATGTGGTGTTGTCTGAAAGCTGACGCAGTCCCTCAGCCACATACTCCCGACGATCAAGTACCACGGTCGTGGAACCCTTGTCCGCCGGAAGAATGACGATGGATCGGTCAGCCTTCAGATCACGGATAGCCTGGGCTTCAGCAGTGGTGATGTTGGGTGTAGGATTAAGGGTTTTTAAGAAGGATTGAGATGCAAGGCTGGAAGTCAGAAATTCCTGGAAGGTTTGGAGAGGGTGATTTTGAGGAAGAGGAGGTGGGTCCCGCTGTGACGGAGGACGGAACTGTTCCAGGCAGGGTTCAATTTGGATCGTGTCTTGAGGAGTCGGATCATTAGGAGTAGGATTAGGATCATTTTTCTTCGTGGCAAAGTGATACTTCCAGCAGAGAGTATGAGTGTAGGACAGTAAATCTTTGACGAGGGCTGTTTGGTTGAATCTGGGAGTGGGGCTGAAGGTGAGGCCTTTGGATAGGACAGAGGTTTCGGATTGGGAGAGAGGTTAGGAGGAAAGGTTAACTACTGAATTAGGGTGTTGTGGTTCCAGATTGTGTTGATCGGAATTTTGAGGTTTTGGAGGGAGTGGAGCTGGAAGTGGGAGATTGAGTAGATGGGAGAGACTGGGTTTGTGTGCAATGAGAGGAGGTTGAGGTTTGCTGGAAAGGTTGTGAATGGTGAGTGAGTTGCCTTTCCGGAGGTGGGAAACCAGGAGATTGGATAGTTTTTTGAGGTGGAGGGTGGCATGCTGTTCTAATTTACGGTTGGCCTGTAGGAGGATGCTCTGAACAGCCGGTGTGGATGTGGGAGAGGAAAGATTAAGGACTTTTATTAAGGATAGGAGTTGACGGGTGTGTTCATTGGCTGAGTTGATGTGTAGGTGAAGGATTAGGTGGGTGAGGGCAATGGATTGTTCAGTTTGGAACTGGTATAGGGACTGATGGAAGGAAGGGTTGCAGCCAGAGATGGGAACTTTGGCATTACCCCCAAAGGCCTCACACTCAAAGTTCCCATCTCTGGCTGCAACCCTTCCTTCCATCTGTCCCTATACCAGTTCCAAACTGAACAATCCATTGCCCTCACCCACCTAATCCTTCACCTACACATCAACTCAGCCAATGAACACACCCGTCAACTGCTATCCTTAATAAAAGTCCTTAATCTTTCCTCTCCCACATCCACACCGGCTGTTCAGAGCATCCTCCTACAGGCCAACCGTAAATTAGAACAGCATGCCACCCTCCACCTCAAAAAACTATCCAATCTCCTGGTTTCCCACCTCCGGAAAGGCAACTCACTCACCCTTCACAACCTTTCCAGCAAACCTCAACCTCCTCTCATTGCACACAAACCCAGTCTCTCCCATCTACTCAATCTCCCACTTCCAGCTCCACTCCCTCCAAAACCTCAAAATTCCGATCAACACAATCTGGAACCACAACACCCTAATTCAGTAGTTAACCTTTCCTCCAAACCTCTCTCCCAATCCGAAACCTCTGTCCTATCCAAAGGCCTCACCTTCAGCCCCACTCCCAGATTCAACCAAACAGCCCTCGTCAAAGATTTACTGTCCTACACTCATACTCTCTGCTGGAAGTATCACTTTGCCACGAAGAAAAATGATCCTAATCCTACTCCTAACGATCCGACTCCTCAAGACACGATCCAAATTGAACCCTGCCTGGAACAGTTCCGTCCTCCGTCACAGCGGGACCCACCTCCTCTTCCTCAAAATCACCCTCTCCAAACCTTCCAGGAATTTCTGACTTCCAGCCTTGCATCTCAATCCTTCTTAAAAAACCTTAATCCTACACCCAACATCACCAATGCTGAAGCCCAGGCTATCCGTGATCTGAAGGCTGACCGATCCATCGTCATTCTTCCGGCGGACAAGGGTTCCACGACCGTGGTACTTGATCGTCGGGAGTATGTGGCTGAGGGACTGCGTCAGCTTTCAGACAACACCACATACAAAGTTTGCCAAGGTAACCCCGTTCCCGATGTCCAGGCGGAGCTTCAAGGAATCCTCAGAACCTTAGGCCCCCTGCAAAACCTTTCACCTGACTCCATCGACCTCCTGACCCCACCGACACCCCGCACCCCTACCTTCTACCTTCTTCCTAAAATGCACAAACCCAATCATCCCGGCCGCCCCATTGTAGCTGGTTACCAAGCCCCCACAGAACGTATCTCTGCCTACGTAGATCAACACCTTCAACCCATTACATGCAGTCTCCCATCCTTCATCAAGGACACCAACCACTTCCTTGAACGCCTGGAATCCTTACCCAATCTGTTACCCCCGGAAACCATCCTTGTAACCATTGATGCCACGTCCTTATACACAAATATTCCGCACGTCCAGGGCCTCGCTGCGATGGAGCATTTCCTTTCACGCCGATCACCTGCCACCCTACCTAAAACCTCTTTCCTCATCACCTTAGCCAGCTTCATCCTGACCCACAACTTCTTCACTTTTGAGGGCCAGACATACCAACAATTAAAGGGAACAGCCATGGGCACCAGGATGGCCCCCTCGTACGCCAACCTATTCATGGGTCGCTTAGAGGAAGCCTTCTTGGTTACCCAAGTCTGCCAACCCAAAGTTTGGTACAGATTTATTGATGACATCTTCATGATCTGGACTCACAGTGAAGAAGAACTCCAGAATTTCCTCTCCAACCTCAACTCCTTTGGTTCCATCAGTTTCACCTGGTCCTACTCCAAATCCCATGCCACTTTCCTTGACGTTGACCTCCACCTGTCCAATGGCCAACTTCACATGTCCGTCCACATCAAACCCACCAACAAGCAACAGTACCTCCATTATGACAGCTGCCACCCATTCCACATCAAACGGTCCCTTCCCTACAGCCTAGGTCTTCGTGGCAAACGAATCTGCTCCAGTCCGGAATCCCTGAATCATTACACCAACAACCTGAAAACAGCTTTCGCATCCCGCAACTACCCTCCCGACCTGGTACAGAAGCAAATAACCAGAGCCACTTCCTCGTCCCCTCAAACCCAGAATCCCCCACAGAAGAACCACAAAAGTGCCCCACTTGTGACAGGATACTTTCCGGGACTGGACCAGACTCTGAATGTGGCTCTCCAGCAGGGATACGACTTCCTCAAATCCTGCCCTGAAATGAGATCCATCCTTCATGAAATCCTCCCCACTCCGCCAAGAGTGTCTTTCCGCCGTCCACCTAACCTTCGTAACCTGTTAGTTCATCCCTATGAAATCCCCAAACCACCTTCCCTACCCTCTGGCTCCTATCCTTGTAACCGCCCCCGTTGCAAAACCTGTCCCATGCACCCTCCCACCACCACCTACTCCAGTCCTGTAACCCGGAAGGTGTACACGATCAGAGGCAGAGCCACGTGTGAAAGCACCCACGTGATTTACCAACTGACCTGCCTACACTGTGATGCATTCTATGTAGGAATGACCAGCAACAAACTGTCCATTCGCATGAATGGACACAGGCAGACAGTGTTTGTTGGTAATGAGGATCACCCTGTGGCTAAACATGCCTTGGTGCACAGCAGGACATCTTGGCACAGTGTTACACCGTCCGGGTTATATGGATACTTCCCACCAACACCAACCTATCCGAACTCCGGAGATGGGAACTTGTCCTTCAGTATATCCTCTCTTCTCGTCATCCGCCAGGCCTCAATCTCCGCTAATTTCAAGTTGCCGCCACTCATACCTCACCTGTCTTTCAACAACTTCTTTGCCTCTATACTTCTGCCTCGACTGACATCTCTGCCCAAACTCTTTGTCTTTAATTATGTCTGCTTGTGTCTGTATATGTGGATGGATATGTGTGTGTGTGCGAGTGTATACCCGTCCCTTTTTCCCCCTAAGGTAAGTCTTTCCGCTCCCGGGATTGGAATGACTCCTTACCCTCTCCCTTAAAACCCACATCCTTTCGTCTTTCCCTCTCCTTCCCTCTTTCCTGATGAGGCAACAGTTTGTTGCGAAAGCTTGAATTTTGTGCGTATGTTTGTATTTGTTTGTGTGTCTATTGACCTGCCAGCGCTTTTGTTCGGTAAGTCACCTCATCTTTGTTTTTATATATATATATATATATATATATATATATATATATATATATATATATATATATATATATATATATATATATATATGTCTGCTTGTGTCTGTATGTGTGGATGGATATGTGCGTGTGTGCGAGTGTCTACCTTTCCTTTTTTCCCCCTAAGGTAAGTCTTTCCGCTCCCGGGATTGGAATGACTCCTTACCCTCTCCCTTAAAACCCACTTCCTTTCGTCTTCCCCTCTCCTTCCCTCTTTCCTGATGAGGCAACAGTTTGTTGCGAAAGCTTGAATTTTGTGTGTATGTTTGTGTTTGTTTGTGTGTCTATCGACCTGCCAGCGCTTTCGTTCGGTAAGTCACCTCATCTTTGTTTTTATATATAATTTTTCCCACGTGGAATGTTTCCTTCTATTATATATATATATATATATATATATATATATATATATATATATTGTGTGTGTGTGTGTGTGTGTTTTCCTTTCTGAAGAAGGCTTTGGCTGAGAGCTCATGTGTAACAGCCTTTGTGTTGTGCCTGTCTGCAACTCAGTGTGTCATCTTTACAGTGAGTACCAGTCAATACTTTTCATAATGTTGATAGCAAAATGAAAATTTTGTGTAAGTAATTCCTGAAAATGCAATACACGCAACCCAAGATTCTCCATAGTTGGGAGCAGTTCAGCATATCATTCAATTCTCAATTCACCCTCACTGTTCTGTGATTCATATTTATGTGGCTTCACTATTTTATTTACGCTTTCATTCAGTAAAAACAGATTTCATCAAGTTGTGAGCCTAAATACAATTTGACACAAAGGTATCTGTCATTTCATGAGCAACACATATTTGAAGCAGTAGACTGCTGTTTACATTTTTTCCTTTTCTATTTAATTTTCCTCGCATCTCTATTTTAACACTTATTCAATTCCTGCTGTTTACATCTAACTTCCATTTCTTGGTTTATTAGTAATACATTTTTGCTTTACTTCACTTAATGATTAATCTTACCATTCAGCCCATCTTATAAGTGCTTGCTTAAAATCTCTAATGAATATTTTGACGTAACACCTATAAAATATTGGATGAAGGCTGCTGGTTGGTTGTTAACAATTTCCTTAATTGCCCACTCTTACCACACTTCATTCTGGTAGCTATCAATGTCACATCACCCTGCAGTAGTATACCTCATGTACACAAACTGACTTCTACTGAGCTTTTATCAACATATTTTTTAAGTCCAAGACTTCATAAGCCAAAAGGAATGATGAGTGAAGCTGTTCTCTCAGTGAGTTCATCAATAACCATATACATGCTTGCACTTACTTTCAAACAATGAAGTCTCCATCTTCATCTTCTGTAGTCCTGTCTTCCTCAGTTGCGTGTAATATTACGGTATATTGATAATTTTTACTTATGGACCATCTGGAATCTCCAGTTTGGAATACCTTCAATGTAAGGAAAAGATAGAGTGATACATACTGTAAAGATGACACATTAAGTTCTAGACAGGCACAACTAAAAGATAATTACCTACCTCCAGACATAGGTTCCACTACCATTGTTATGAATCTTATTAACCACCTGACGGATGGCCTGTGCCAATTATCTGACTCCACCTATAAATTCTGCCAGAGTGATTCCATCCCAGAACCTCCAATCCATGCTCAAAGGCTTAGATGCTTCCCAGAACCTCTCCCCTGAATCCATTTCCCTCCTCACCCTTATACAACCTGCACACCCACCTTCTGCATGCTCCCCAAAATCCACAAACCTAACAGTTCTGGATGTCCCATTGTGGCTGGTATTGTGCCCCCACTGAAAGAATTTAGGCTCTGATTGATCCACACCTCCAACTAATTGCCCACAATCTAGCCTCCCACATCAAAGAAATGAAGCCCTTCCTTCACCGACTCACCACTATCCCCACCATCCCTGGATCGCTAGTCATCACTGTTGTCACCACCTCCCTGTTTGCCAACATCTATCAAGCCCCTGGCCATACCGATATTGAACACTAGCTCACTCAATTTCCTTCATACCCCAGGGCCATACCTCATTCCTCGTACACCTTACTAACTTTATCCTAAATCACAACTGCTTCTCCTTTGAAGGGAAGGTATACAAACAAATCTGCAGCTCAGCCATGGGCACCTGCATGGCACTCTCCTGTACAAACCTCTTTAGGGGCTATCTAGAGGAGACTTTCCTAGCCTTCTGAAACACCAAACCTCTAGTCTGGTTCAGGTTCATTGCTGATATCTTCGTGATCTGGACTCAGGGCCAAGACACCCTATCTTCATTCGCTCACAGTCTCAACACTTTCTCTCCCATCTGGTTCACCTAATCCTCCTGAACCCACTGTGGCACTTACCTGGACATTGACCTTCTCTCTGGTGGCTCCATCCACACCCCTGTACACATTAAACCCACCAACCAGTGACACTCTTCTAAACCAAAAAATCCCTCCCATACAGACTGGCTACCTGGGGATGTATCTGCAGTGACAAGAACTCTGTTGCCCAGTATGCTGAGGGTCTCACAGACAGACACCATCCCCCGGACCAAGTCCGCAAACATGTCATCTGTGCCACTTCCCCTCTCACCCGCAATCCTCCCACCACCCCCACGAACCAACCACAAAGATGCACCCCCTTTGTCACCCAATACCACCCCAGACTGGAACAACTGAACCACATCCTTTGCTAGGGCTTTCATTACATGTCATCATGTCCTGAAATGAGCAACATCCTACCCAATATCCTCCCCATCTCTTCTAAAGTGGTGTTCCATTGCCCACCCAACCTCCACAACATCCTAGTCCATCCCTATGCCACTCCCAATCCCAACTCTTTACCATAAGAAATATATCACTGTGGAAGATCCAGATCCAAGACCTGCCCAGTCTACCCACCCACCACTTCCTATTCCAGTCCCTGTCACAGGCTTATCACGCCCCATCAGAAGCCAGGTCACCTGTGGAAACAGCCATGTCATATACCAGCTCTGCTGCACTCATTGCACAGTTTTTATGTTGATTTTACTACCAACCAGTTGTCCACCAGTGAATGGCTACTGCCAAAATGTATCCAATAGCAAAATATACCACCCTGTGGCACAACATGCAGCTGAACATGACATGCTTGATTTCAATGGCTGCTTCACTACCTGACCCATTGTGATCCTCCCCTCCACCACCAGCTTTCCTGAACTGCAGAGATGGGAGCTGTCCTTACAACACATTCTCCCCTCCTGAAATTATCCCAGCCTCGGTCGACAGTAATGTACTGTCCCCACACCCTCCATCCAACAGTGTCCACCCACTCTATCCTATCACCACCTCCCAACAGTGGCTACCCCTTCTATCCTATCACCTCCAAACATTGCCCACCCCCTGTGTCCTATGACCTCTTTACCTCTTTCCTGTTCTCGTCTGCCACCCTCTTTATGTGCCACCCTCTGACAATGCAGCCCCATCTTTCCCTGCTCCTCTCCTTTTTCACTCTGTTTCCCCCCCCTGTCGCCACTTCCTTGCTGCCCCACAACCCCCCCGACACTGTCCCTTATGGGAGTCTTGTCCCTGCACAGTCTGCCAGGCAGCACACTCATCCCCCCCCCCCCCCCGTCCCCCCCTCCCCCCCCCCCCCCCCCCCCCCCCACGATTGCTGCTTCCATTCCATGTGTGACAGCTGCATCCCAATCCGAACTGTCGGAGATGGCAATCACATGTGTGTGAGATGTGCTTGCTTATGTAAATGAGTATGTGTGTGTTTCTTTTTCTGATGAAGGCTGTGGCCAAATTCTAATGTATAAGTATCTTTTAGTTGTGCCTGTCTGCAACTTAATGTGCCATCTTTACAATAAGTAGCACTGTATCTTTTCCTTGTTCTTATTAACTAGCTACACTGCTGGCCATTGAAATTGCAGCTCCATGAAGGTGGCATGAAACGAACGTCAGATTTGCAGACTACATGCTACATCAAAAAATTAGCATTCTAGTGCAGCTGCATAAAGTAGATAGGAGTAATGCTATGTACATTATGTACACAAGGAAAGATTAAGCATCAAGTTTCTTATTCAGAAACAGCATTTGAATATACACTCCTGGAAATTGAAATAAGAACACCGTGAATTCATTGTCCCAGGAAGGGGGAACTTTATTGACACATTCCTGGGGTCAGATACATCACATGATCACACTGACAGAACCACAGGCACATAGATACAGGCAACAGAGCATGCACAATGTCGGCACTAGTACAGTGTATATCCACCTTTCGCAGCAATGCAGGCTGCTATTCTCCCATGGAGATGATCGTAGAGATGCTGGATGTAGTCCTGTGGAACGGCTTGCCATGCCATTTCCACCTGGTGCCTCAGTTGGACCAGCGTTCGTGCTGGACGTGCAGACCGAGTGAGACGACGCTTCATCCAGTCCCAAACATGCTCAATGGGGGACAGATCCGGAGATCTTGCTGGCCAGGGTAGTTGACTTACACCTTCTAGAGCACGTTGGGTGGCACGGGATACATGCGGACGTGCATTGTCCTGTTGGAACAGCAAGTTCCCTTGCCGGTCTAGGAATGGTAGAACGATGGGTTCGATGACAGTTTGGATGTACCGTGCACTATTCAGTGTCCCCTCGACGATCACCAGTGGTGTACGGCCAGTGTAGGAGATCGCTCCCCACACCATGATTCCGGGTGTTGGCCCTGTGTGCCTCGGTCGTATGCAGTCCTGATTGTGGCGCTCACCTGCACGGCGCCAAACACGCATACGACCATCATTGGCACCAAGGCAGAAGCGACTCTCATCGCTGAAGACGACACGTCTCCATTCGTCCCTCCATTCACGCCTGTCGCGACACCACTGGAGGCGGGCTGCACGATGTCGGGGCGTGAGCGGAAGACGGCCTAACGGTGTGCGGGACCGTAGCCCAGCTTCATGAAGACGGTTGCGAATGGTCCTCGCCGATACCCCAGGAGCAACAGTGTCCCTAATTTGCTGGGAAGTGGCGGTGCGGTCCCCTACGGCACTGCGTAAGATCCTACGGCCTTGGCGTGCATCCGTGCGTCGCTGCGGTCCGGTCCCAGGTCGACGGGCACGTGCACCTTCCGCCGACCACTGGCGACAACATCGATGTACTGTGGAGACGTCACGCCCCACGTGTTGAGCAATTCGGCGGTACGTCCACCCGGCCTCCCGCATGCCCACTATACGCCCTCGCTCAAAGTCCGTCAACTGCACATACGGTTCACGTCCACGCTGTCGCGGCATGCTACCAGTGTTAAAGACTGCGATGGAGCTCCGTATGCCACGGCAAACTGGCTGACACTGATGGCGGCGGTGCACAAATGCTGCGCAGCTAGCGCCATTCTACGGCCAACACCGCGGTTCCTGGTGTGTCCGCTGTGCCGTGCGTGTGATCATTGCTTGTACAGCCCTCTCGCAGTGTCCGGAGCAAGTATGGTGGGTCTGACACACCGGTGTCAATGTGTTCTTTTTTCCATTTCCAGGAGTGTAGTTTGTTTGTGAGGGAGACCATGTTATGCCTCTTGCAAGAAGGAGAATCACCTACCAGCACATGTTGGCTTTTGTCAGTTGTAGGATCATGACCTATCAGGACCACAGTTTATCATTGTGAGATACTACTGTTCATGTTGGTCGGGTTCCCATGACTGTTATGTGAATTTGGAATCAATGGGTTCAAGAGAACCCTACTCAGTGCCATGCAGGACTTCAGTGGACCCATACAACTAGCTCCTGAGACAGCAGACATATTGTTCGTTCAGCTGTGCAGGATTGTAAAGCCATGTCTCATAACTCGAGTCAGGAAATGGGCTTGTTCACAGCAGGATGAAGTATCCACAAGGACAGTGCACAGTTTCTACAGCCCCATGGACTGTCTGTACGGCAGCCGTTGTTGTAACTCTCCAGGTGCACTAGCTAGGTTGGACAACCATGGATCTCCTCACGACATAACTGGGCACAGGAGTGGTGCAACATAATTTTTTCAGATAAGTTCCGGTTGTGTGTACAGCATCATAGTGGATGCACCCATACACTATTTTGAGGAAAACAAACTTTGCCAGATTGCATTTGTCATCATCATACTGGCTCAGCTCCCAGCATGATAGTATGGGGTACCATTGGGTACACAACACAATCTCTTTTACTTCACATAGTCAGTAAGGAGGACAGCAGTGTTCAAGTCGATGACTGTATCCCATATTTAGGCTCTTCTTGACATTATCTTTAAATAAAATAATGCAAGGCTACATGTTGCCCGTGGTGTTCTGACCTACTTAAAAACACAGGGTGTTAGACTCTTGCCAGGTCAGGATGTCCTCAAGATATCTCACCCAGCTGGTCACGATTGTAAAGAGACTGGCAAGCAACCACTTGCTAACCACTACAGCTGATAAACATAAAGGTGAAGCAATATAAAGTGATATCCCTGTCCCTGTCGTACAAGTCCGTTTAACTCAATACTCAGTCAGGTTAGAACTATAGTTGCTGCCAGAAGTGGAAATCCAGTGTACTGCATTTTGCACCCTGTATACCTCCGAAATCATCTGCAAATTTAATATGTATACTTTATGTTATACTGTATGTGCTCAATAATTTTAACTATGTCATGTGCTATCCTTCCTGGTTTCACAGTTGCAGTGGTCAGCAATATAGATGCACCTTTGCACAAATGATTCTCAGCCTATTATTGCCTCAGTTGCAGCTGAATGATACCCTATTACACAAGCCAATTTTTTTCCCTCGCTGTAGACTGAGACCTTTAATGACTTGTTTTGTCCAGGGTACAGTTCTATTAAGTTTTTGCCTAAAATGGTTTTGAATAACCTTCTGTCTTCCTTTTAATCTTTATAACATTGCAGAAATGGCTCCCAGCAAATCTGGGTTCTTAACCACATGAATGGGCCTGTTATTACTTGTATGTTTTCCATTGCTAGAAGTTTATCTTCTGTACCCAGCACCCACGAAAGTTTCATGAAACCTCTGAAACCACACATCATTCATGAGGTGCTCCACAAGCACATCCCAGCATTATGTATTGGTTCCAACAGTCACCAAATTCACATAGATACAGGCCCAGTGAACAATATGTAGCTGTAGCAACAATGCGCACCAAGGTAGAAAGAACTAGAAAAAAGTAGAAAAGTCTACATGTTCAGTGTAAAGGATAAAGAGGAAGTTATCTCATTTCTCAGACAGCAGCTAGAATTGTGCGACTCAGGTAGAATAAGTAGAGGAACTAGGGGCTGAGTTCAAATAAAGTAGGATCAGCCTCTGGAGAAATATGTGTGCAACAGAATAATTAAATGTTGTTGTGGTCTCCCTTGATATGCAGACATTGCCACAAAACATCTTAAGAAACACCACCTTCTGCACCATAGGTACAAAACAAAACATAAATTAACTGGCAGACAGCTTTAAAGGAAAATCACTCAGCTACCAGAAGGACAATGCATGAAGTCTTCATCCACCCTAACAAAATATTGTCACAGAAGATGTTTGAAAATCACGAGAAATCGTGGTCATATGTTAAGGCTGCCAGTAGTACAAAAATCAGTGTCCAGATACTTGTGGACAAGAGAAAAACCAAAATAGAAAACTAGCAAAAAAAGCTGAAATCTTGAATTGTGTTTTCAAATGTCTCACACAAAGGAAAATCAAGGATTGTTGGCATCGTTCAACAGCTGTACCACTGCTAAGATTGGTGAAATACTAATCAGTACCAATGCTGAAGAAGATCAGTTGCTAAAGCCCAGTAATGCCCTGAGTCCCAGCTGAGTTCCTATCAAGCTATACACAGAATTGCTCAAGAGAACTGGGTCGAGTCTTCATCATAATTTACTGCAGGCCCTTTGAGCAGAAATGTGTTTCCCTTAGTTGGAATACAGAACCGCTCAGATCCATCTATTAAAAAGGGAAGTCAAACTGATCCCTGAAAATACCATCTTTTATCATTCACATATATTTGCAACAATCCAAAAACACATTCAGAGTTTTAAGCATAGGGTATATCTGTTACTTTTCTCTTGGAAATCAGTATTGGTTGTGAAAATGTCTATCAGATGCAATCCAACTCTCACTCTTCACATACAATATCCTCAATGCTCTGCATGGAGGAAATCAGGTTGATTCAGTGATTCCAGATTTTTGAAAGATTTTGATTCATTGCAGCATTGCTACCTTGTAAATAAAATATGTTCCTATGGTAATAGATTTGTGACTGTATTGAAAATTTCTTGACAGGATGCAGCTCATTATCCCTGACGGAGAGACATAGAAATATATTTGCTGTGTCCCAGGGGATTGTAACGGGACTGTTGATGTTCATGCGATATATTAATGAATTAGTGACTTCAGGAGTAATGAATTATAACTACTATCAGTTATGTCAAACGAATATTTGGGAGTAACAATGCATATGAAGTGGAACAACCACATAGACTTAGTTGTAGTTAAAGCAAATTGTAAATTGCAGTTAATGGTGGGATACTGGGAGACTAGTTTATCTACAAAAAATATTGCATATGAATACTGCTCAAGAAAGGGGTGGGGGGAAGTGTGTGAATGATCACAGGTTTGTGCGAGTACAAAAGTGTTGAAAAATTTTAGCTGGCAAATACTCGAAGGAGGACATCATACACCTTGTTACAGCCTGCTTACAGAACTTCAGAAACCATTCTAAACGGCAGACACTAACGAATAGTCCTTGGACATCTATATATCCACCCAGTAAAGATAATACAGATGTAATTAGGCAAATAACTGTTTGCACAAGCAGTCAATCTTCCCATGCTCCATCCATGAGCACAGCAGAGTAAGTTGATAATGTATGGTGCAATAAAACTTATATCCTGACATACATTCACATTGATTTGTAGAATATAGGTATAGACGTAGAAGTTCCCAATTGTAATAAATGGTGACAGCCAAGCTCCTTTAACTGGTGATGTAAGACGACTATACCAGTTTTAATCAGAGACAAAATCATAACCATGTTTTATGGATCTCACCAAAATTGAAGGGAATATTGTGTGTAATTTCTTCACTGCATGTCGGCTCATCAAAATCATACTTAAAAATGTGCTACAAGAACCACTAAGTAATCTGTCGGGACTTATCTTCCCAAGCTTAATGAAACAAGCAAAGAGTGGTCAAAGGCAAAGGATATTGCTCAACAATGATAGTACGCATTCCTCGCAGACCTCTCAGTTCTTATACGTGTTACAGCATATATTCTTTATCTCAAAAGCAGAAGAAACCATTCATGGGCATAATTTTGAGACTACAGTGGTTGTTTCTTTCAACAAACTATTCATGGAAAACCTTCATCAGAAGTTGTAATGCAGGGCTGTTATTGAATGATTTGACAGGATGAACCTTTGCATACAACTTTAAGAAGAATATTCTGAGAAACTGTGAAGATAAGTACTCTGAACAGCAAGAATTTGTACCTTAAAACTTTCTGATTAACTTCTGTATTATTTATTGTTTCTTTTTCCTTCAAAGTATCTTTTGTACCAGGGCTAGAGAAATTGTAAGGGGTATACTCAGTGTTTTTAAAAATATACAATTTTGTGTCACTTTCATTGTCTAAGGCTCAGTACACCATTACATTGTTCACAACGTTAACTTTCTTTGTGTGGTGCTCCACAGCAGTCTTAGTCAAACATAATATTTTTCACTTGTAAAACTGAACATCTTAACGCATTTTATTGTCCGTATTTCAAATTTTCTCTATGTCTTATAAACTTTACTGCATGGCTGTACGCATGTTGGTATTTGAGATACGGTACATAGCACCCATATGTAGGCAGTAGGAGTACAATTAAATGGAAATGGAAAATGTATTACAAGAGGAAACCAATAATGAAGTGAAATATATGTAACTGATGTAGCTAATTGGGATCTGAATTGTACATTGATCCTTTTTTGCATTTCCCAGAACAAATTTCCACTCTGGAGTGGAGTGTGCACAGGTTTGAAACTTCCTGGCAGATTAAAACTGTGTGCAGGACAAGGACTCAAATCTTGGAGCTTTGCAAAGGTCTCACATTTGGGTCTCAGTCTGACAAACAGTTTTTAACTTTAAGGAAATTTCAGATCTTAAGTGATGTTGGTAACTGTTTGTGTTAGTTATATACATATAATTATGGTCCATTGAGAGAGTATTTTCAGTCGAGCAGAAAGCAAATTTCTTTGTGTCGTAAAATGTTCATAAATAGAAATAAAAATGATGTTTATTGTATTTGCACATACATGAATTACCTTTTGACTAATTTTCTACAGACCTGCTTATGTTCTTAAGAAAGGTATGACAGTACATGCATGTACATATGTCTGTGTCTGCGCATCCATCCATCCATGGTGTAAACACCTAAATATGTACAAAAATGACTTCCATGGAAAAATGTTTTTGCTTTTTTTGTACTTGTATAATTTTGCTGCAGTCACTGTTCATTGAAAGTATTATGTTTGAGTGAAATAGACTGAGGCATCCTTCTTTGTTATTGTCATTCATATGAAGAAAGCATTTGCAGGCGCAATTATTTGCTTGATGATTAAAGAACCTGCGCCCCAGCAGTGTCACCCTGTAACTTACGATAAATGACTGAAGAACCTGCACCATAGTAGAGTCACCCTGTAACTTATGATACACGAAGACAAAGAGGTTCAAAGTAATGGTCTCAAAACTGAAATAAAAAGCTATACTAAAGTTAGAAAAAGTACACATTACACTTGGTTCACTTAATGAAATGGTGATGAGAGAGGGTCAACAGAAAAGTTAATTAGGATATATTTTAATTTCAACATTTGTAAAAACATCTTTTTTAGTTAAATAAGTGATATTGACTTAAGGAACTGTTTTACAAGCTGTGGTCAAATGACAAATTCAGGGGAACTTCATTATAATATTGTTCTTTTCCAGTCATTCTTGTCATTTTGCAGGCCAGGATACTCATTTTACCTATGAGCATCTTGTTCAGTTGCTGTCTGGTTGCTGCACAGGTACAAAATAAAATTTTGCAGTAAGAGTGCTCATGTTTCATTAAGACTTGAATTGAACTTTAGCAAGCGAAGCAGTTAAGAAAAATTTATAAGGATTAAAAAGTATATTTTTTAAGAAAATGTTTATTTTTGTCATTTTTGGCAGTCTTTATCTAATAACAGCAATAATTTACAATTATTACACACATGTATTAAAATTTAAAAAATGTGATGGTAATTGTGATCGTATTTGATCCACGATGAGCAGAAATTGCGTTACCTCAAAATAATATAAAATAAAATATGGCACCACTGTGATCACTTGAACAGTGATTAACAATAAGCAATATAAAATTAAAAAAATAGTAGCAAAAAATGGAAAAGAAATAATAATAAAATGAGACTCTGTATAGAATAAAATTACCTTACAATGTTAATTCATACTGGCACTGATTGCTAAAAGTATGAAGATTTTTAAGAGAACAGGTAGTGGAATATATTTGGCACAGGGTAACTAAAAACCCATAGTATATAGTGGCAGATTCCTTACGAAACAAAAAGTTCTGTCAGAACGAACACTTTCTCTTTAAGCCTATGTTGTAAGTCAAAAACTTTCTTTGGCTTGAGGCTTTATACATAATCTTCACTTTGATGTCACTGTTGTAAGTAACCTCAGACAGCACCATCAGCCAGATGACACTTCTGATACAGCTGTTGAATAAGCAAGACACTATAATAGACACACACAGAACCACACGCCGGCCACAGAACAATCTTGCTGTATCGACACGGCATCTCCGCGCGAAGAGAACATCAGTTGGGGTAGCTGACCCCTGTCGCTGTAGCTCGCGCCTATGTCTTTTTAGTACGGGCAGAGCGGCGCCGAAGGGTAAGGTATCCTGCCCGGAAAGGCGTAATTGTCGGCGCTGATGGTCCTGCAGATGGAGCGGAAGCGGTCGCGTCCAGACCGGCCGCCACTGCCGCCGCCCCTGTTGCCGCTGCCGCCGCTGCCTCTGGGCGGGTAGTAGGGGCGGTAGCGGTTGCCGGTGAAACCCCAGTCGAACCACGGGGCGGCCTCGACGAGAACCGACCCCAACACCAGCAGCGCGAACGCTGACGCGACGAGAAGCGAAACACGGCACATGTCCGCGGCGAAAACAAAACGACAGTGAGCGTGGGCTGGAGGCGAGCAGATGACTGGAGCTGGCCGCGGCGGGCGCGCGCCTATTTATATTGTTGGCGCCTTTTTCCCTCTCCAGGGCTGCGGCGGCGGCAGCCGGCGGCGCGCTGGTGCGACCTTGGGCGGCTGCGGCACCCGCTGACTCAACACAATCTGGAGTGATGCGCGCGCGCGTGTGTGCAGGAGGGGAGCGACCTTATCACGGTTCCGCCCAGCGTGGAGGCAGCCACCGCCGCTTAACGGAACTCGCGCCAGTCGCCCGAGCCAACTCCCCTGTTCGCGCCACACGTGCGGTGTGGTTACGTGGGTCCACAAACCCGGTCTTCCGTAAATTCATTTTCCCAACATCGCATAAGGGGACCTCACACGTTCAATAATATTGTCAAGCGTCAATACATAGACCGTCTGAGGACGCGTAATGATTCTCAGTATATAACGGTACTTTGCGGGCAGACGTGTCAATTAGCATCATATTAATTAAAAATTAAATAGGCTTTATTTTGGCGTAATTAAAAAGGGTAAAGTATTACGAAACTTTAATAACTGCACAGTATTACTAAGAAGCAATACAATGAAAAGTAATAAAAAGCGAAGTAGCAAAGACCAAGTGGGACAGAAAGATATAGGGGCGCGTTTGTTTTTTAATACGTATAAAAGAACATGTAGCACATTATTGAGCTCTCTACCTTCAGTTATCGCGATCGGGATAGTCGATGAAAAAGTGGTACGCGACTGCGAAATTCGTTAAGGAGATTATTTAAAGACTCTTCAAGCACGTTTAAAATACATTACGTGTGACGAAGTGATCATAGACGTTTATTGTCGGGTGAAGTGCAAATGATTCCGACAACATAATTCGGACTTTGTGTTAGCTGGGGAAAATACTCTTGGGAAACTATTATGGTCGTGGAACTCACGAAATTTGTATGCAACGGAAAGCTATAGTTTACGTAATTCTGCATTTTATAAAATGGTGAAACGCGTGTGCGCGGAACATTAAGAGAATCTTATCCTTGGACGGTTGCGGGGGTAACTGATACAAACCACGCGCCAGCATAAAAATAGTTCGCTTATTAACTACCAGATATTAATTAACGGGGGCCTGAAATACTAAAAACACTGCATACACCGTTAATTTGAACCCTGCGTGTGAAAGACAATCACATCGAACATTTCGAGAGCGAAGAATAGACATTTAAGTGCCGAATTGAGAGCCTAGTTCGTGTCGATATTTGGACATTATATGACACGCGTTATTCAGAACACGATATCGACCATTCTAATACTGAAAAGAAGGATAGGGTCATCACCTCCAATCCCGATCCGTATTTCATATTTAGTTAGTGAAAAGAAAAGTGTTAATAAACAAACTACATTTCAATTTTATCCACGATTTTGTCTTCATTACGTAGTCTTGGCTACACGATAAACAATATCTGTGGAAGTTGTATACAACGTATCGTCATAATATTTAGCCAACCAATGTTGTGGGACACCAAAAAATGTAAATGCATGAATTTGTTCTTATAGCGGATGTATAATGTGTGAGCGCGACGAACTATATTGAGAAACTGAACATCCATTACGTAATTGCATGTTTATCTGCGAAAATGGTCCTTGTCGGTACATCAGCATAGAGTTCGAATAGAATCGCTGGAACATTGCAAACTATTCAGATTAATCGAACATCTAAATACGCATAATGCTGGTATCACCAGGATGTGTTCTTTCTCCTCACCCCCGTGGCAGTAATTGAATTAAGAGTCAGCCGGGAATAACATTTAAATCAATTGACGACCATTGAGCTAGCGTCACGAATTTTCAAACGTCCACTGCCATGTATGAAGGCGAGTGACACCACGAGTGCTAACGTCGATGGAGGAGTGACGTCGTGATCATATTGAATGACATTGAGCGGTCACAAGTACCAGAAATACTGATGAGCAGCATTGATGGACCTCAAAATATCCTCGGTATTGTCAACACTTATTGAACGTTGAGGTCAAATATTGACGGTCTGACAATATTTTCCATTCCGTTCTTGACAGAGCTTCAGGAACCAACCACACGGCGTTAGCGTGCAGTGTTTATTTATTTCAATTCGCCCTTATGTACATCATACCTCAGATTCAGTTGTTAAGGAGTCGTAACATAAAAGAATTGTTTTTGGACAACATGGTTGTGGAGAGAAGCAGCTATTAGTATGATTAATCAATAATTCAAGAACAGTCTTAACGCATTTATTATTCTTATAATACCGCCAACCGGTTTCAACCCGACGTAGGGGTCATCTGGGCGTTTACACCATTGGTCGACACCAACCAGTAGTCGACCAATGGTGTAAACGCCGAGAAGATGACCCCTACGTCGGGTTGAAACCGGTTGGCGGTATTATAAGAATAATAAATGCGATTAAGACTGTTCTTGAATTACTGATTAAAAGAATTGTAATAGATCTGTGCAAGGATAATCTTTATACATGCCACTTTAGGATGGTTAACGGACGATTCTGTATGACATTGTGTACTTGATTAATTTGATAGTGTGACGTCGCTTCAATACATTGAAGGTTTGACAAACTAGCATTGTCAATAAATATTGAATGTGTGGAGGTCCGGCCGACCGCGGTGGCCGAGCGGTTCTGGGCGCTTCGGTCCGGAACCGCTCGACTGCTATGGTCGCAGGTTCGAATCCTGCCTCGGGCACGGATGTATGTGAAGTCCTTAGGTTAGTTAGGTTTAAGTAGTTCTAAATTCTAGGGGACTGATGACCTCAGATGTTGAGTCCCATAGTGCTCAGAGCCATTTGAACGTGTGCAGGTCCCTGTAGGCTGGCCGTATAAACATTCCGATATGGGTGCCGGAAATGCGAGTTAGGCAGCCAGATATCAGCTTCCACGATCGATATTCGCTCCACGTAAACATTTTACTTGATGCTCAGATTATTATTTGCTTTTTTAAAATTTGTAGACTTTTGAGACCGCTGCGTTCTGTATGGCTTTAAGCACATTATGTAATTGCGATTCGAAAAACGCTGCTAAGTCAGATCGTTTTATTTGTTACAATAAGCCTATTTCGGCAAACAGCCATCGTCAAGTTCTCTGTAAGTAAATGATACATAATTTTTGTACACAATTTCTAATAGTATAGGTAAATATTAATTAGAAAACATTATTATAAAATTTGTTACGTACGTCAGACGGTTTGACATCCATATGTTATCATGGTTATGTCGCTGTCTCTTTGTTTCAATTACTGTATACTCCATTAGTATTCCTAGAGTACTAACGGTTGGTTAGATATGACTTGTTATTTTATATAATTTCCAGACTGTCTTCCTTTTCTTTAGAGCAATAATTATGCGACAGCTTATTTGACAGATGCACCAGCGATATTGTTTGGTTACGATTAGTTTTGTTTGTCATACTGTGTTTTCAGTAAACTTCGCTAGTGGTATCAAATAATAAGATTCCCTTATCAAACCCGACACAATCTTTGTTCACAAATTGAATCGGGTAAAACGAAATTATCAATTTACTCGAACCCAGACATGTACAAAATTCAGTGTAAAGACCATGATACATTCTACACAAGTCAGACGGGCAGAAACTTCAGTTTTAGTTACCGCGAACACATTAGGTGCAGCGAAAACAATCCCTCTACTTTTTCCACCGCATAAAACCCGTACAAACAGAGCAGATAATTTAGAACAAACTATCCAGATTCTACACGTAACATCCAAAGGGCCACTAATGAGCGTTTTGGAAGAGATGAAAATCTGTTAAATACATACACCTACCCACTAAAAATACTTAATTGGCAAATCGACACAAAACGCAAAAAATACATTGAAAACTTTATTGAAATTATCAGTCAAGAAAATGGATAGAGAGAAAATATTACGAAACGACCAGAGATTACACAAGGCTACTAATTGTACCAATAGCAAAGATTACCGAAATTACAGTATGATAAACAAAACTGACTGTAACCAAACAACATCGCTGTTACATCTATCAAATAAGAAGTCACATAATTATTGCTCTAAAGAAAAGGAAGAAGGTCTGAAAATTATATCAGAGAACAAGTCGCATCTAGCAAACCCTGATGGAGTGTAGTTAAAACAAAGAGAAAGCAAAACAACCACGATAACGTATGGATGTCAAACCCATCTGACGTGCGTAACAAATTTCATTGTAATATTTTCTAATTAATACTTATCTATAATAATAGAACTATTGTACAAAAATTATGTACCATTTACTTACAGATAATTAGACGATGGCTATGTGCCGAAATAGGCCTGTACCCTGTTGTAAAGAATAAACGATCTGACTTCGCAGCTTTTTTTTTTTTTTTGGAAACGTAATTACGTAGTGCTGTTTAAAATGTTGTTTAACTTGGACGAACTGATTTCGTGTGGAGTCAAAGAGAAATCGTAGTCTTGCAGTTACGAGGAAGTTATTCATTTAATTAAAGGGTAGCGTATTTTTGGATTCGCATTCGGGAGGACGACGATTCAAACCCGTGTCCAGCCTTACAGATTTCGGTTTTCCGCGATTTCCCTAAACCGCTCCAGGTAAACGCCAGGATGTTTCCTTTGAAAGGACACGGCCGATTTCCTTCCCCATCCTTGACACCATCCGAGCTAGTGCTCCGTCTCTAATGACCTCGATGTTGACGGGACGTTAAACCCAATCTTCCTTCCCTCATATTTTATCTTTACTAGATTGAAAGAGGCAGCTGAGGCAGGCCATCCCGGATACTTCCCTTTAAAATTACAGCACCAGGAAGTATAGCAAATAACGAAATTTTACCTATTGCACTTGCACAGTATAGTAATCAGAATATGTGATCAAGTTTGTAGATGATATGGGTTAAATAAAGTACGAAATTTAGCCTATACAGAGCATCCATCTCTGGCAGCAACCACGCTGGGCATCGAGTCGAAATGAGCATGAATGAGAGACACGAATTTCCAGCTACTTGCACTGTGTGCCAGTGCTCATCAAACGGAGCGGCTGGCGAATGACTGTGTGGCAGCCAGTGTTTCGGCAAGTGTGGCCACAAGTTTTTAGTGGGTGAGAAATGTGGAGAACGTGCTGGCCAGGGCAGAAGTCAAACATCGTTTTTATCGGTAGGTAAGGGCAGCATGCGCAATGTGCGGTCTTGCGTTGTCTTGTTGAAAGATAACGTCATGGAGACTTCCAAGATACGATACAGAAATGTACCTCCCCTGTTATGTCAGAAATGTAACATCTGCTATTGAAATTAGCGGCACCTCCAAATATGGATATGTTTATCGTGATGCCAATCCTCCTCTACAGTGTTGTCGTAGGGCGCACTGCTGTTGGCGCGCCTTTCTATGCCACCGCGTCAGGGGAAGGTAGCCTTTCTGGTAACCCTTGGCGCTCCAAACAGCGTCACACTGTCCGTGTGGATACTTATCGTGAGGCAAACAATACGATTTTGTATCAAGCTACTTGACGTGGCTGTGTGATCATGCACGGTTGAGCCAAAAGTACTGTGCGTCTCTGGTCTTGAGCAGTTGTCGCATCTGGCCATTGAGATTCTCCTTGGCGTTGAGCGTGACCGTCTTGTACCCATCCTGTCTGTATTCATCAACACGGGCAGCAAAATCGCTGAACGATAAACTGCAGTCTAGTTAGGCCACGATTCTGACGCAGCCGGATTGCAGCTGGCAGACGGTTTTACCGTTTATACACAAGTAACGATCATTCAAATGCAATTTCTGAATAAGAATCCCTCTGTGTAATCTCTGGTTATATATTGAATGCACATGGCTCTACATATAATTACGAGGGTCACTCCAAAAGAGATGCACACTATTTGTTTTTTAACCCATCTTTTATTCTACATGTTTGAAAGTTTTATAGTGTGTAGATACATCCTTTAGGTACAATATTTTCATTTCTCCACATAATTCCCATCCCTCTCAACTGCCTTGCGCCATCTTGGAACCAGCGCCTGAATACCTGCACGGTAAAATTCTGGACCAACCTGTTGGAGCCACTGTTTGGCAGCGTGCACAAGGGAGTCATCATCTTCAAACCTTGTTCCACGAAGAGAGTCTTTCAGTTTCTCAAAAAGATGATAGTCACATGGAGCCAGGTCAGGACTGTAAGGCAGGTGTTTCAGTGCTGTCCATTCGAGTTTTGTGATCGCTTCCATGGTTTTTTGACTGACATGTGGCCGTGCATTGTCGTGCAACAGCAAAACATCCTGCTTTTGCCGATGTGGTCGAACACGACTCAGTCGAGCTTGAAGTTTCTTCAGTGTCGTCACATATGCATCAGAATTTATGGTGGTTCCACTTGGCATGATGTCCACAAGCAAGAGTCCGGAATCGAAAAACACTGTAGCCATAACTTTTCCAGCAGAAGGTGTGGTTTTGAATATTTTTCTTGGGTGAATTTGCATGATGCCACTCCATTGACTGTCTCTTCGTCTCTGGTGCAAAATGATGGAGCCATGTTTCATTACCTGTCACATTCTTCCAAGAAATTCATCTTCACCATTGTTGTACTGTTCCAAAAGTTCGCTGCACGCCGTTTTTCTTGTTTCTTTGTGAGCCACTGTCAACATCCTGGGAACCCATCTGGCACAAACCTTTTTTAACGCCAACACTTTCAGTATTCTGCAAACACTTTCTTCCCCTATCCCAACGTAGCGTGACAATTCCTTCACTGTGATACGTCTGTCAGCAGTCACCAATTCGTTAAGTCTCTGCACATTGTCTGGAGTGTGGGCAGTACGAGGCCTGCCGCTGCGAGGACAATCCTCAATATTGCCATGCCCGCTTTCATCACGTAACCTACTTGCCCACCGACTAACTGTACTGTGATCGACAACAGCATCTCCACACACCTTTTTCAATCTCTTGTGGGTGTTTCGTTTTCACAGCACAGGAATTCTACGGCAGCATGTTACTTCTGACGAACGTTCAAGTGTAGCAGCCACCTTGAAGACATGTTGTGACGGCGCCACTCACGGGAACAGGTTGAACTAAGTTTGAAAACAAGCGGGAACGATGTATCTACACACCGTAAAACTTTCACACATGCAGAATGAAAACTGTATTTTTACAAAAATATTGTGCATTTCTTTTGGAGTGACCCTCGTATTTTGTGTGCTGGCAGGGAAATGCTAATTACAATTTTAAAAAAACCTGACGCACCGCGAAGGAATTATGCGGACGGGACGTAAATCGGTAGATGTGATGTACATGTAGAGAGGAACAAATGATTGCAATTTCCGGAAAACTGGTTGGTTTATTCAGGAGAAAGAGATTCACAAAATGAGCAAGTCAATAATGCGTTGGTCCCCCTGTGGCCCTTATGCAAGCAGCTATTTGGCGTGACAGTGATTCATGGAGTTGTTGGATGTCCTCCTGAGCGACATCGTGCCAAGTTCTGTCTAGTTGGCTGGTTCGATCTTCAAAATCCTGAGCTGTTTGGAGTGCTCTGCTCACAATGCTTCAAATGTTCTCTATTAGGGAGAAGTCGGACGATCTTTCTGGCCAAGGTCTCTCCAGACACGTCGTCGCTGGTCATCACCGCTCAGTTCGAAGCGGGACTCATCACTGACGACAACTGTACTTCAGTCAATGAGATTCCAGGCCGAGGACGTGTCTGTAGACTACCCGAACGGCGGTGGGATACCAACGTGGGCGAGGAGTAATGGTGCTGAGTGCCATTTCATTTCAGAGTACGACCCCTTTGGTTGTCATTCGCGGCACCCTTACAGCACATCGGTTCGTCGACGATATTCTACCCCTCGCTTTGTTGCCTTTCGTAGCAAGACATCCTAGGCTTACATTTCAGCAAGATAATGCCCGGCCGCTAGCGGCCAGAGTGTCTACTGGTTTTCTTTCTGCTTGCTTAATCTTAACTTGGTCAGCAAGTTCGCAGAGAATGTTTGGAACATTATGGGCTGGGCTCCCCCAACCAGCTCAGGATTTTGACGATCTAACTCGCCAATTGGACAGAATTTGGCACGATATTCTGCACGAGGACACTCAGCAACTATTAATCAACGCCAAGTCGAATAACTGCCTGCATAAGGGTCAGAGATGGACCAGCGCGTTATTGACTAGCTCAATTTTTGTTACTCTCTCCCTCGAATAAATCATCGAATTTTTACTGAAACTGACATTTGTTTGTCTGTACAAGTACATCACATCTACCCATTTTCCTTCGTGATGCATCTATTTTCGTCTTAGAGAGGATTTATTTATCAAATGATGTAGTACACTTCATGCCAATTTGACGTTTGTTGCATGCTGCCGTCACGGTGTTGCAACTGCAGTGGCCAGAAGGAGTAAATACAATGGTGCGGAAAACTGGAGGAGGAAAGTAACTTTCTCATGATGTGTCACTGGCAAGTAACATAGCTCGATGAAACTTGGACCATATATAGGAAGAATGAAGCAGTATTGTACAGAAGGTGATTGGAAGAATCACGCAATGAGACGAAGAAATGACACTTTTACTCAAAGACAATAATTACAATGAAGTCACCGATGTATGATGGTCCCACATTATAAAAGGCGTGACATGGTTCTTAATGCATGCTCTGTCACGTGCTCCCATGCTGGCCACAATGCTGATAAGGAGTTCTTGTGGTTGTTCCATTCCTCCATCAGTGCGGTTGGCAACTGGTGGGTGGTCATTGGTGCATGGGGATGTGCTGTAATTCGTTTCCCCAACTCATCCCACACGTGCTCGATGGGCCTTAAGTCGGTGGACCGGGCTGGCCAGTCTATTCGCCAAATATCCTCCCATTCCAAGAGCTCCTCCAACTGGGCTGTTCGATGCAGTAGTGCATTGTCGTCCTAAAAATGAAGTCGGAGCCGAATGCACCCCTGAGAAGACGCACATGGGGAAGAAGTACAGCGTCACAATAACCTTGTCTGGTGAGTGTACCGCGTTCAAAGATTTGGAGGTCCGTATGCTCATGCGACTTTATGTCTCCACATACAGTAACACCATGACTACCAAACTGGACATGTTAGACAATGTAGGACGTACTCTCGTATCGCGAGAGCTGGGAACGCTCAATGCCCACAAGAAGATTATCGAACTTCCATCAGCTGGCAACTACTCTAGTGGAGAAATTGAATGTTTTACCACAAGATCTTCATACCAACCTTGTCACCAGCACGGTAACGCGTTGCAGAGCTTGCATTGCCATCAAATGGCTCTCAGCACTATGGGACTTAACATCTGAGATCATCAGTCCCCTAGAACTTAGAACTACTTAAACCTAATTAACCTAAGGACATCACACACAGGATTCGAACCTGCGATCGTAGCGGTCGCGCAGTTCGAGACTGAAGCGCCTAGAACCGCTTGGCCACTGCGGCCGGCCTGCATTGCCATCCATGGTGATCACACACCCTATTAAGAACCATGTCCCGCCTTTTGTAATGTGCAGAGGACCATCGTAAGTCGCAGTGACTTCGTTATAATCATTGTTTTTGAAAAAAATATCATTTCAGTTCGTCTCATTGCTATTTCTTTGTTACCTTCTGTACTGTGCTGTACTGTAGCAGTTCTTTCTATGCATGATTCAAGTTTCATCGAGCTATGTTACTAGGCAGTGATACATCACGCGAAACTTACTTTCGCCCTGAAGTTTTTGCACACCTGTGGATGTTCTTTCTTCAGACACTGGAAAGAGCCTTCGCAGAGGTTCCTCAGTGACGTAATATGCACTCAACTCGATGAAATTTTAACAAGGTGACAGCTCCGAAGACAACAATGACACTGTCAGGAGGAGAGATGCTGCTTGATAGCGATCAGACAACTTGCTCGTGATAGTATTCACACTTTCACAATGTGTACGACAGTCAAAAAAGAGCATGTGGCTATTATTATGGCGAATCTCGCCAAACTGTTGGACCTGTGATGAGGCTGTACCCAGTAAGTATCCTGATCATGCAAAGCATTCATGATCGTTCCTTGCAAACATAGTAAATCACGTTTCATCGGACTACAAATGTGAAAAATAAAATACACCAACGATAAAGAACAGCAACTGATACGAGATCTGCTACTAACGTTTTAACAGCAGTAATGCGGAATCGTTACATCATTGGGAAGCAGCTTGAATGTGCGAGTCGGACCGACAAAATCAATATTCTTGCGAATACTGCATACAAACACATTGTATCCTCTCGATATTTCAAACAACATTACTCTGTCAGTGTGTGGTGACTGCTTTTCAAATGTTGATCAACAGGGCCAGTTCGAGAACGTTTATCCATACATGCATCACATCATTTGAAGCCCACTTTCCCTCAGTCAGTAGTGGCCTTCCTACAGCCTCTTGCTAAGACCTTTAAAAATAAATCTGAATCTAGTGATCGCGGAAATGCATTAGTTTAAAAAAAAATACTATATAGGTGTTTAACACAAAATAAATTCTTGGAAATTATTCCAGTGCTAAATATTTAAATAAGAAGCAGTTCATTTCCACTTAAAATAGTTCCTGAGATACTCTATGTGATCAAAAGTATCCGGACTCCTGTCTGAAAATGACTCACGAGTTCGTGGCGCCCTCCATCGGTAATACTGGAATTCACTATGGTGTTGGCCCAGACCTTGATGACAGGTTCTACTTTCGCAGGCATACGTTCAATCAGGTGCTGGAGGGTTTCTTGGGGAATGGCAGCCCATTCTTCACGCAGTGCTGCACTGACGAGAGGTATCGATGTGGTCGGTGAGGCCAGGCACGAAGTCGGCGTTCCAAAACATCCCAAAGGTGTTCTAAAGGATTCAGGTCAGGACTCTGTGCAGGCCAGTCCATTACAGGGATGTTATTGTCGTGTAACCACTTCGTCACAGTCCGTGCATTATGAACAGTTTTTCGATCGTGTTGAAAGATGCAGTCGCCATCCCCGGATAGCTCTTCAACCGTGAAAAGCAAGAAGGTGCTTAAAACATCGGTGTAGGCCTGTGCTCTGATAGTGCCACGCAAAACAAAAAAGGGGCGAAACCCCCATCCATGAAAAACACGACCACAACATAACACCCCCACCCTTCCGAATTTTAATGTTGGCACTACACTCGCTGGCAGATGACGTTCACCAGGCATTCGCCATACCCACACTCTGCCGTCTGATCGCCACATTGTGTACTGTGATTCGTCACTCCACACAACGTTTTTCCACTGTTCAATCGTCCAATGTTTACGCTCCTTACACCAAGCGAGGCGTCGTTTGGCGTTTACCGGCGTGATGTCTGGCTTATAAGCAGCCGCTCGACCATGACATCCAAGTTTTCCCACCTCCCGCCTAACTGTCATAGTACTTGCAGTGGATCCTGATGCAGTATGGAATTCCTGTGTGATGGTCTGGATAGTAGTCTGCCTATTACACATTATGACCCTCTTCAACTGTCGGCGGTCTCTGTCAGTCAACAGACGAGGTCGGCCTGTACGCTTTTGTGCTGTACGTTCATGTTTCCACATCACTGTCACATCAGAAACAGTGGACCAAGGGATGTTTAAGAGTGTGGAAATCTCGCGCACAGACGTTTGACACAAGTGACACCAAATCACCTGACAACGTTCCAAGTCCGTGAGTTCAGCGGAGCGCCCCATTCTGCTCTCTCACGATGTCCAATCACTACTGAGGTTGCTGATATGGAGTACCTGCCATTAGGTGGCAGCACAATGCACCTAATACGAAAAACGTATCTTTTTGGGGATTTCCAGGTACTTTTGATCACATAGTGTATATGAAACCTTTTAATGAACGCAGAAAGAATTATCAACTGTATTGTTCTAGCTTCAATAAGAAGGTGCTATTTATTACACTGAGTGGAAAGACTAAAAACGTGTAATTTCTGTTTTATTTGTTTAATAACGAATTTTTCTTCATTCTGTAGCAACAAATTATTCTGCTCCCCGTGGAAAAGTGGGACAAGCTCACTTTTTATCTGTGCATGTTGCCTAACATTTAATTATGGAAATACGGTACTGGTTTGAACAAACACACATTCATTTTGTTTAACACCCAAATACGTTTCGGTCGAGATTCTCACCTTCAGTGGGTCATTTATTTTCTGCAAAATAACGTGTAAAGGAATTTTGCATGATTATACATACAGTTTTGAGATTGTGGTATTTACATTTATAAAATTATTAACAGAAAAGGCTTTAGTACCAGATACTGATGTTCATGTGGCTGTCCGTCATTTACAGTACAGCTGATATTTTGCTTCTGGTTGTTATCAGAAATTAATCAAAATTTTTCAGGTTTATGTCACGTATACATTATTTGTTCAAGACAATTATATATAAGACACTCTTCAATTGTGTAACCCTACCAAAGAAAACTCACCAGTATATAATTAAAGTTTAGAAAATATGTCATGAAAATTGATAAACGTGGTGAAAAAATTTAAGTGCGAAAACGAAAAGAAAACAGAAACGTGTATATGATACGAAAAAGAAATACTCTATTCATAAAGTCAAATATAACTCCAACAGTTGTTCAGTACATGTACCAGAACTGACAATATCCCCTTGGATAAAAAGATTGTATTGAAATTTTTCTAACCTTTAATAGAGCAATATCATTCAAAAAAGAACCTAAATCTATTGACGTCAAGTTGTCGCTTTCAAGTATACAGCCCACACAATCATTCTTTATCAGCTTCAATTTGGAAAAATTCCTTTCCCCCATAGTTACAGCCGGCCGCTGTGGCCGAGCGGTTCTAGGCACTTCAATCCGGAACCGCGCTGCTGCTACGGTCGCAGGTTCAAATCCTGCCTCGGGCACGGATGTGTGTGATGTACTTAGGTTAGTTAGGTTTAAGTAGTTCTAAGTCTAGGGGACTGATGACCTCAGATGTTAAGTCCCATAGTGCTTGGAGCCATTTGAACCTAGCTACAGATACAGGTAATGTCGAGAGTATTCATAACCTTACACAAGTATTGGGAAAAATGTCCAAAAAATTGTTATCTGCTGCGTAAGATGAAGAACTTTGCAGAGAACTTACAGCACGAGAAATGGGCGCTGAGATCAAAACTTCATCGTTTAATTCCTTCGCACATGTCACATTCATTACCTTCGTTTAAGGCAGTCTCAAGAGCCATATATGCAGCTATTACTTTTCCAACATTCAGAACGGTAGAAGTATTTACCTTAAAAAAACTTTTTACTTCACCTGCGCGAATAGCTTCATCATTAGAGTCGTACGTAAATTACTTCTTCACTCTCCTAGGACGAATCATTTTTTTTTCTTTTTTTTTTTCAAAGTGTGAATGGAATCCAAGTTTGCCAGCAAGTACTTTTAGATCCATTATCGCCCTCTTCACAAAACTACCAACTCTTTCAGCTAGATCCGCAGCACTCTGCAGATTTACAGTAATTCTTTGCAGAACTTTGCTGACCTGGTTGGTCTTAAACATAACTTCATATCAGACCGTTGCAGAACAAAGAAATCTGAATTCTTATAGCTTTCTTGCAATATCAGTGGCATTGTTTCTTCCAAAAGCATCTACTTCAAAATCTTCGCTAGGTTCCTAAACGGCATCATACACTTGTTCAAGGTACCTGGGCGGTTCCAAGGCATATAATCGTCTCTCTTCAGAACACCGCATCGATAGGTGGATGTAGAAAATAAACTGTAAACTTCTGGAACTATACTTACGAAATTGACGGTAATACCATATAATAGCACTGAATCGTTCATGACATGGTTGGAACAAAAAATGCCCGAGGAGTAAGGTCTTTAATTCTTTTTTGAACTCGTATATTTTCTCTTTCATGTTCGAAGCGTTTTCACGTCCTTGACCTCATATATTTTGCTACAAAATCTTCCGTCTTAACAAGCAGTTTAAGAGAATATCGCTTAGATATTCAAAAGCAGTGTCTGTAGCTGGAATGGGGCCAAGGAGATGTCCTTTGATGATTATTTCTTCACCAGGCTGTATCTAACAAAACGAACAACCACTGACATTTGTTCTGAGTGACTCACGTCAGCGATACTGTCTACAGTCCGTTAGCAATACGTTGGATTTGAAACGGTACGTGTTGATTTGATTCATTTTGTACTGCTTTACTGCAATAGTGGACAATGGTTTCATGATAAGTTACTCTTCACAAATGCTCTTTCAGCATGACATTAATCGTGGCGACGTGTTCTATTAGTTTCAAGAAATTCCTGTTATTTCTTTACAGAGAATATCTGTTGTTCCTCAAAACCTCAACCCCTGTGCCTCCAGGAACTTCGTTGCGCAAAGCATCATTTTTAATCGTTCGTATCAGTGTTCAGTCTCAGTCTCAGTGAGTCTCTGATTTTCTTTACAAGCACTTTGTCTTGTCGAAAACGCAAGTGTAACTCTTGGCATGATTGGTACGCATTTGTATGGTTTGGTGATTTTCATATTGGACAACTTTTTCGTAATTCCCATTTTCTGCTCCAAGGAACTACGAGTACTGTTTGAGATCAGGCCTATTAAAGAGTCACGACTCTTTTCACTCAAATATCCAATCATACTGCGAGAGGGGCAGAAGGGGTTCCAAATGGGAATATTTGGGGGGGGGGGGGGGGAGGAACTTCTAGTTCCAGCATTCGCCTGAAAACTATGGGAAACGTACCAAAAACTTTCGTCGAAACCTATTTCTGGGAAAATGTTATGAGTTGCCCCAGACGAAAATTAAAATTCAGTGTATGCGTTTGTTGTCTATGTGTTATGTATGTGCACATGTGTGTTAGTCTGAGAGTTGGGCTATAAATCTGGACATACTTTCAGTCTGAAAACCCTGATGTACTTGCAAGCAAGATAGTTTCAGTACAGAAAAGTCTGCAACAAAAACAAACAAATAGATCTTTTTGAAACAGAATGAACGGGTCACCCTTTGTGGAGTTCTTCTCCGTTGCACAATATTCTTTTGCAGTTTTCCGGAATAAATCTGTTATCTCTCTTATCAGTAGGGAAGCAGTTACTTGAAAACGTCTCTATACAAGAGTTTGTCGTATTCCGTTAGTTATTTTAGTTGGCTATTCTCTGCAGTGAGCCAATAAGTTAAAAATGTTTGAGACCGGGTGTCCTTACTGCAATGTAAAAATGTAATTTTTAAAGTGTTACACAAACTAATAAGCGGGTTATACCATTATCAAGTAGGTGAAGCAGTAAAATTCCAAGCACAACTTAAAAGGGTGAGAACAAGATAATCAAGACGTCAGTGTTTTCTCATTCTTCTACAGATGCCTAACCCTATGTTACGTCACGGAATAGAAACTGATTTTTGCATAGCTGTGTCCGTTTATTCAGTGCGAGAGCAAAATAATTCCAGCAAGTCATTCAAAGTTTGTTTGTCCATTCACAGAATGTTGATATACCGGCTCTGAGCGCAATATTTCCTTTGGCTGATTTTCACCTGTATAAAAACCATTCCCTGGGTCTGGACGAACGTATTCTTATCTTATTTTTAATACATAATGATAGAGTGAATGCAAGAGTAATTCGGTGTAAGGTTTCTGGTAGCTCGTTACAGAGTAATTATGTAATTATAATTTATTTGGTTTTTAGCGCAATTACTTTTTCTCCGTGAAAATACTTTTACAACAGTAAAAACGCGTCCAATATGCACTCACTAAAACGTACACCATAAAACACTGTTTCTCGTAGACAACTACGTGGAGATGCAAAATTACTTGTGATATCTCCAGAATGAGATTTTCACTCTGCAGCGGAGTGTGCGCTGATATGAAACTTCCTGGCAGATTAAAACTGAGTGCCGGATCGAGACTCGAACTCGGGACCTTTGCCTATCGCGGGCAAGTGCTCTACCTTCTGAGCTACCCAAGCACGACTCACGCCCAGTCCTCACAGCTTTACTTCCGCCAGTACCTCGCCTCCTACTTTCGAAACTTCACAGAAGTTCTCCTGCGAACCTTGCAGAACTAGCACTCCTGGAAGAGAGGATCTTGCGGAGACATGGCTTAGCCACAGCCTGGGGATGTTTCCAGGATGAGATTTTCACTCTGCAGCGGAGTGTGCGCTGATATGAAGCTTCCTGGCAGATTAAAACTGTGTGCCGGACAGAGACTCGAACTCGGGACCATTGCCTATCGCGGGCAAGTGCTCTACCATCTACTTGTGATGTGGTTGCCGTTGCTGAGGTAACAGCTCAGTATGTATCGTTTTGCCGCTCTTCTATTGGTTTCCGTGAAACCGTACACAGATGGCTAATTCTTCACGAGTAAACCTATCTACACTCCTGGAAATTGAAATAAGAACACCGTGAATTCATTGTCCCAGGAAGGGGAAACTTTATTGACACATTCCTGGGGTCAGATACATCACATGATCACACTGACAGAACCACAGGCACATAGACACAGGCAACAGAGCATGCACAATGTCGGCACTAGTACAGTGTATATCCACCTTTCGCAGCAATGCAGGCTGCTATTCTCCCATGGAGACGATCGTAGAGATGCTGGATGTAGTCCTGTGGAACGGCTTGCCATGCCATTTCCACCTGGCGCCTCAGTTGGACCAGCGTTCGTGCTGGACGTGCAGACCGCGTGAGACGACGCTTCATCCAGTCCCAAACATGCTCAATGGGGGACAGATCTGGAGATCTTGCTGGCCAGGGTAGTTGACTTACACCTTCTAGAGCACGTTGGGTGGCACGGGACACATGCGGACGTGCATTGTCCTGTTGGAACAGCAAGTTCCCTTGCCGGTCTAGGAATGGTAGAACGATGGGTTCGATGACGGTTTGGATGTACCGTGCACTATTCAGTGTACCCTCGACGATCACCAGTGGTGTACGGCCAGTGTAGGAGATCGCTCCCCACACCATGATTCCGGGTGTTGGCCCTGTGTGCCTCGGTCGTATGCAGTCCTGATTGTGGCGCTCAGCTGCACGGCGCCAAACACGCATAAGACCATCATTGGCACCAAGGCAGAAGCGACTCTCATCGCTGAAGACGACACGTCTCCATTCGTCCCTCCATTCACGCCTGTCGCGACACCACTGGAGGCGGGCTGCACGATGTTGGGGCGTGAGCGGAAGACGGCCTAACGGTGTGCGGGACCGAAGCCCAGCTTCATGGAGACGGTTGCGAATGGTCCTCGCCGATACCCCAGGAGCAACAGCGTCCCTAATTTGCTAGGAAGTGGCGGTGCGGTCCCCTACGGCACTGCGTAGGATCCTACGGTCTTGGCGTGCATCCGTGCGTCGCTGCGGTCCGGTGCCAGGTCGACGGGCACGTGCACCTTCCGCCGACCACTGGCGACAACATCGATGTACTGTGGAGACCTCACGCCCCACGTGTTGAGCAATTCGGCGGTACCTCCACCCGACCTCCCGCATGCCCACTATACGCCCTCGCTCAAAGTCCGTCAACTGCACATACGGTTCACGTCCACGCTGTCGCGGCATGCTACCAGTGTTAAAGACTGCGATGGAGCTCCGTATGCCACGGCAAACTGGCTGACACTGACGGCGGCGGTGCACAAATGCTGCGCAGCTAGCGCCATTCGACGGCCAACACCGCGGTTCCTGGTGTGTCCGCTGTGCCGTCCGTGTGATCATTGCTTGTACAGCCCTCTCGCAGTGTCCGGAGCAAGTATGGTGGGTCTGACACACCGGTGTTAATGTGTTCTTTTTTCCATTTCCAGGAGTATATATATATATATATATATATATATATATATATATATATATATATATAATGAAGTTTCGATGAGATTATCTCGAAAACTATACATCGGGTAGAAATAGTGGGTAAGACAAGTTCGTAAGCTCAAAGGGGGACATCAACTGATACTACACTCCAACGCATTATTCCTTGCAAGAAAACGGCTACCCTAATCAACAATATGCTTTCAAATAGATTTTTTGAAGTACACCTAGATGGAGAGATAAGCAAGAAATATAGGTTAAATGATGGCCTGCCCCAAGGATCCGTGCTAGCTCCATTACTTTTTAATATATGTACATCAGACCTTCCAGAGACATCTTCTAAGAAGTTTATCTTGTAAGTAGGCTGTTTATGTTTTCTCTATGTAAGTAGGCTGTTTATGTTGTCTCTATGTAAGTAGGCTGTTTATGTTTTCTCTATGTAAGTAGGCTGTTTATGTTTTCTCTATGTAAGTAGGCTGTTTATGTTTTCTCTATGTAAGTAGGCTGTTTAGGTTTTTTTATGGTAACGCCACCTCTGTATGAAAATCACTGGCTGTGCTGTGTGCAGTCTGTGGCTGCTTTGCATTGTTGTAATACTCGCCATTGTAGTGTTAGGCAGCTGGCTGTGAACAGCGCGTAGCGTTGCGCAGTTGGAGGTGAGCCGCCAGCAGTGGTGGATGTGGGGAGAGAGATGGCGGAGTTTTGTAATTTGTCATGAACTGCTATATTTATATATGATGATATCAAGGTAAATACATTGTTTGTTCTCTACTAATATCTTTCATTTGCTACCTATCCCTATCAGTAGTTAGTGCCTTCCATAGTTTGAATCTTTTATTTAGCTGGCAGTAGTGGCGCTCGCTGTATTGCAGTAGCTTGAGCAGCGAAGATTTTTGTGAGGTAAGTGATTTGTGAAAGGTATAGTTTAATGTTAGTCAGGGCCATTCTTTTGTAGGGAATTTTGAAAGTCAGATTGCGTTGCGCTAACAAAATATTGTGTGTCAGTTTAAGCACAGTCCTGTATAATTGTTCAAAAAAGGGGAAGTTTTAATCTATGCAGACGATATTGCTCTCACATATCAACATCAAGACTTCCACAATTCCGAAAGAATCATTGAGAAAGACCTTATCAAAATGGATGAATATTTCGAAACATGGAGGCTCAGACCTAATACTTCTAAAACCCAAGTCTCCTGTTTCCACCTCAACAACAGACAGGCAAACTATGCACCCCACGTAGAGTTCAGAGGCCAGCTGCTTAACTACAATCCCCTCCCAAAGTATCTGGGAATTACATTGGACCGATCTCTGACGTACAAGGAGCACTTATACAAATGTGCAGCAAAAATCAAAACCAGAAATAATGTCCTACACAAATTCACTGGAAGTAGCTGGGGAGCAAGCGCCACAGTTCTCAGAACATCTGCTCTTGCACTAGTATATTCGGTGGCTGAATACTGCGCTCCGGTCTGGCCAAACAGCACCCATACAGAAACGGTGGACACCCAGCTAAACGACACCATGAGGCTCATCTCAGGCACTATTAAACCGACGCCCCACCAATGGCTCCCGGTACTGGCTAACATAGCCCCACCTCATCTAAGGCGAAGATCTGCACTGAAAAGGGAATGGCAAAAGTGCGCTAACAACCGTGACCTAACCTTACACGAAGATTGCAAGAATCCCAGCCACAGGCTCAAGTCCCGTAAGCCATCATGGAGATTAGGGCAACAGCTGATCGAGGACAATTATGATATCGATGAAGCCTGGCGTCGGGAATGGGATATGTCTAACCCTGATCACCTTAACTTAGTCTCGGACCCAACCGTACAGCCCGAGGGCTTCGGTCTTCCCAGAAAATCTTGGACAACTTTAAATCGTATCCAAACAGGCTATGGTAGATGTAATTACTGGAAGCACAAATGGGGACAGACTGACTCACCCAACTGCGACTGTGGGAATCCACAAACTCTACATCATATCGCAGTAGACTGCCCTACGAGGAGATTCCCTGGCACAATGCAGGAGCTGCACCTCCTGGAGGGAGACGCTTCTGGCTGGCTGAGGGACTTGGACATACAACCATGAGTCTGGTCTACTCTTCACCTTCTGAAAAACCTATTACTAGATACTATTACTATAATTTCTATGTATTTTTGTGTATTTTGTGTTTTACTTCCTTTTTTAGATCTAATAATTGTTTGTTGCCTATAACATTGACCATTCATTGTTTTTATACGTTGTTTGTGTTACTACTTACTTACTGCTGTATTCTGTTAGCCATACGAAATATAATATCCCCAGCCCCCGCCCCCTAGGGTGCGGCGCGAGGCAACTTTCAAATCTTGAATGGAATCCCCATTTTTTTATTGCAGATTCGGATTCTCCATAAAAAAAAGTAATCAGGTTTTGTCTGAAACATTTTTATACCATTGACAGATAGCGCTGAAATCGAGAAAAATTAAAATTGGGGAAGAACTCCGATTTATTTAGAATAATCGAAGAAGGACGCATCAAATCGATACAACATGTGCACCAATTCTTACATTACGCCAAATTAAGCTATATTTTTACAAAATGTGTCCTACCCGCCACAGTTTTTGATGGAGGGAGGCGGAATGGTATTAAAATCTCGTTAGGGAACTCTTCACAATTGCATTATTCACCCGACTGTGGCGCTACCGTGGCCAAACTGCGAACTATGACAGTATAAAGGTCGGTTCACTTTCAGATTGTGTACCGTAAACATCAAGTAACGAAACTAAATTATTCTTTAGTGAAACATGGCTCACTATTCTCCTACCGAGATTTTGAAATGATGTTAATTTTAGGTGAATGCCATAACAATTACGCTGCAGCTGCGCAATTGTATGCGGACCGTTTCCCAACCACATGGCATTCAAGCGAAAACATTATTCGAAATTGCACTGAACGGCTCGAAATGCATACATGCACCGTCCACCTCGTCATCGCGAATACAATGAAAATAACGCTCGTACCCTTACTGTTCTCGCCTGTGTTCAACTGGATCCCGAAATTAGTAGTCGTGCGATACAGAGACAAACTGGAATACCGAAATCAACTGTTTTGAGGAGTTTGAAGGCACATAAATATCATGCATAGCATATCAGACTAACACAGATATCCAAATACGCATGCATTTCTGTCAATGGGCCTTGGAAATGATATGAGGTGACAATTATTTTTTTAGATACGTTATGTTCACCGATGAAGCCACATTCAAAAACAATGACGAATTAAATCGTCGTGATTGTCATTATTGGTCCCATGTCAATTCACGCTGGCACAGACCCGTTGACAATCAACACAAATGCTCGTAAATGGTCTGGTGTGGAATTTTAAACGTATTGTTTTGACCGAAATGTTGCTGGGAAATCTTATTTACAACTTCTCCGCGATGATTTGTTGGAGCTAATGGCTTACTATGAAGGGAACAAAACGGGGTGTAGAATATTGGCGAATACCGCTGTGTCGTAAAGGTGCCGCATATGACAACCGAAGTGGACCTGCTATGAATTAAAATAGTACCCCAGGCCATCACTCCTGACTGTCGGGCTGTGTGGCGGCAATAGTGAGGTTGGTATTCCATCACTATCTGTGAGCTCTCGAGACACGTCTTCACTGGTCATCGCGGTGTAGTTCGAAGTGGAACTCATCAATGCAGACAGTTCTACTCCATCAACGAGGTTCCAGGCCGAATATGCCAGACACCACTGCGAACGGGCTTGTAGGGGTCCGGAGGTAATAACGGCCTTAATACGCCTAGGCATTGAGTCAAACAGAGCTTGGATGGCGTGTACAGGTACAGCAGCCCATGCAGGTTCAACACGATACCACAGTTCATCAAGAGTAGTGACTGTAGTATTGTGACGAGCCAATTGACCAGACGGTTTCAATTGGTGAGAGATCTGGAGGAATGTGCTGGCCAGGGCAGCAGTCGAACATTTTCTGTATCGAGAAAGGCCCGTACAGAACCTGCAACATGCGGTCGTGCATTATCCTGCTGAAATGTAGGGTTTCGCAGGGATCGAATGAAGGGTAGAGCCACGGGTCGTAACATATCTGAAATTTAACGTCCACTGTTCGAAGTGCCTTCAATGCGAACAAGAGGTGACCGAGACATGTAACCAGTGGCCCCACATACCACCACGCCAGGTGATACGTCAGTATGGCGATGAGGAATACACACATCTAATGTGCGTTCACCGCGATGTCGCCAAACACGGATGCGACCATCATGATGCTGTAAACAGAACCTGGATTCATCCGAAAAATGACGTTTTGCCATTCGTGCACCCAGGTTCGTTGTTGAGTACACCATCGCAGGCGCTCTTGTCTGTGATGCATCGTCAAGGGTAACCGCAGCCACGGTCTCCGAGCTGATAGTCCATGCTGCTGCAAACGTCGTCGAACTGTTCGTGCAGATGGTTGTTGTCTTCCAAACGTCCCCATCTGCTGACTCAGGGATCGAGACGTGGCTGCACGATCCATTACAGCCATGCGGATAAGATGCCTGTCATCTCGACTGCTAGTGATACGATACCTTTATCAAAGTCGGAAACGTGATGGTACGCATTCCTCCTCCCTGCACGAGGCATCACAACAACGTTTCACCAGGCAACGCCGTCAACTGCTGTTTGCGTATGGGAAATCGGTTGGAAACTTTCCTCATGTCAGCACGTGTAGGTGTCGCCACCGGCGCCAACCTCGTTTGAATGCTCTGAAAAGCTAATCATTTGCATATTACAGCATCGTTTTCCTGTCGGTTAAATTTCGCGTCTGTAGCACGTCATATTCGTGGTGTAGCAATTTTAATGGCCAGTAGTGTACATATGATGGTAAACCATGAGAGCAAGGACGGACGCAATATCAATCCCTGTGGTAGAGTGCGTGTAGAATAAAGTGACCGTTGCAATGCAATCGTTAGGGCACACGTAGGGAGAGTGGTAGTCTTGGGGGTTGCAGGTTGGTGTCGCAGCGGAAATGCAGAGTGCTGGAGGGGAAGTGCCATTCCAAACTGAAGTCTACACTCACAACTTTTTTTGTGAATATTAAGTGGAGCCCTCCACGCTCACACTTACATGGTGACCATTCAGAAAGATCTATTGTCACATCTTCTTTGGTTAGTATCTGGAAAGAATTCCACTGAAAATGCAACAGAAGAAGCAATATATTTTCGCTTGGCTTGTTAACGGTTTTTAACTTTCAGAGAAGCGTCATGACTGGCGAATCGCCAAGCGGGATTAGCCGAGCGGTCATTTGAACATTTTTTTTGAGTGGCGAATTTTGAGGGAAATCTACATTTCTCTCAAGTTCATTAAGTGATGGACTGAGGAGAAGTAAGATCTTATATCTTATATAAAAATACATCATCAGTACAAAAATAAACGTACAATGTCTTCATTTATGCTGTTTTAAAACCCACAGCATTTCTCGTTTAACCGGCTAACGATGGTCCTTAAAAATTACGTTCTTTTGTCAAAAATCTCTATAGTTAGTCGACTAACAGGTATATAATGAATTTTTGAATAATGACCATATGGCGAAATACTCTTCTTTGCGTGCTGTCATTTGCTAAAACCTCATTTCAATATCTCAAACCGTTTATGAAATATGAGGAACGTTCTGGATATTTCATTCTGGCAAATGAGTGTGCTACATTAGCACAATTGTCCGCCCCCGGTAGCTGAGTGATCAGCGTGACAGACTGTCAATCCTAAGCGCCCGGCTTCGATTCCCGGCTGGGTCGGAGATTTTCTCCGCTCAGGGACTGGGTGTCGTGCTGTCCTAATCATCATCATTTCATCCTCATCGACGCGCAGGTCGCCGTAGTGGCATCAAATCGAAAGACTTGCACCCGGCGGACGGTCTACCCCACGGGAGGCTCTCGTCACAGGACACTACTATTAGAACAATTTTCTCGAGAATAGTGACAGATAGAGACCTCCACCCAAATCTACAGAAAAACTCAATATCTTAGCTTAATTTCAGGTGCAGCACCGTACTATGTAATAAGCACCAAATGCAAAATCATAGCGACATCAATTTTTCATCGCAAACTTTTTCGAAACGAAGTGATGGACACTTCATCAGGAAGCTGACTTATAAAGTTGTAAGGAACGCAAATATTATTATTTTTTACCAAATACTTTCTGCAAAATCGTTTGAGAAATATTGCAGGGCGTGCGCCGTAATTCTATCATTGCAGCGCATAGCCAACAGCCAGCTGGCCGATAGTGGGCAAAGGAATGAGGATTTTATTTGAGACGGAAGTGGAAAACCGAATGAACCAACAAATGAACTCGCCCTGTGTTCTGGGCGAAAATTGACCGCCATATCCTGAGCGGACTCTAGACCGGTAGTAATTATTCCCCAATCTGAAGATTCCTTTTGATTTCGTGAGACTGTGAAACGCCATTGTTCAACAAGTTACTTCGTCAGATATCACATCCCAAGATATTGCAATTTTGCAAGTCTTTTTCCATCTCTGTGGACCTGACTACTTTGTTTTTCTTATTCAAGATACTTGAAAAGAGTGGACTGGAGAATTATTATGATCTCATTCATGTGCACAGACTCTAGAAAGACGCTCGTCTTCCGAGTGATGCCTTGATATTTTCTTCCTATGAGAAAATAGCTCATAATTGGGTCGTGTTTTGTACTTGCCATTTTCTATGAGCAGGATGAAGCACTTTCTTAGCACTTCTCTCTGACTACCAGTTGTTAAGACAGACTTTTCTTACTCACTAAAAGGCACTCCAAAAGATACGCAATTTCTGTTATCCGAGTTTCATGTTGATGGACACTTATCATTTGTTACAAAAATCGTTGATAAGTTAATGTACTCTTTATATTAATTACTGTTGTTAATTTTGAAATTTTTATTTTAGATGGAAGTGGAAAAAACGACAAAATAAAGCTGAATTAGCATGTAAAATGACATGAAAAATGCATCTAATTTATGTAGAATATTAGGTCTAGAACAATATCTTTATTTTTTTTATTTTTACAAGTCTAGTTCCGTAGCACCAAACTGAGGAGCAAATCTCCATGGTCGTGGACTGAGTCAGTACAAGAAATCAACACTAGTAAAGTAATAATAGGTAAAATAAAATGTATACGAATACTACGCAGACGACAAGCCACAAGTTTATATTAGAATTATCAACAATATAAGACAGGAATTAGCTTCATTTTTTCCCCTGGATCTGCCCAACAGAATAGGAGTGAACTATGGGAAAACTCTTCAATTAAGGGTCGAAAGTGAGTGGATTACTGCTAAGATTTTTTAAAATACTTGTGGTAGCTCACTGAAAAAGGATACAGAAGAATATTGCACGCCTTTTTGCACAAGCGTCACGGAGATGTGATCTAAATGCAAACAGTATATCTGGCTAGTATCAACTAAGTCATTTTAATGACAATGTACTGGTACTATAGTATTACGAAATGTGAATAAAATACATTTTAAAATTGCGAACTATAATGATGAACCTGATATTAAAATTTAATACTAATACTAAGCAGTCAGTTTTCTAGCGTATATATATATAAACTGCAATGCCATCAGCAACCACAAGCAAGATTTTTATACACTCCTGGAAATGGAAAAAAGAACACATTGACACCGGTGTGTCAGACCCACCATACTTGCTCCGGACACTGCGAGAGGGCTGTACAAGCAATGATCACACGCACGGCACAGCGGACACACCAGGAACCGCGGTGTTGGCCTTCGAATGGCGCTAGCTGCGCAGCATTTGTGCACCGCCGCCGTCAGTGTCAGCCAGTTTGCCGTGGCATACGGAGCTCCATCGCAGTCTTTAACACTGGTAGCATGCCGTGACAGCGTGGACGTGAACCGTATATGCAGTTGACGGACTTTGAGCGAGGGCGTATAGTGGGCATGCGGGAGGCCGGGTGGACGTACCGCCGAATTGCTCAACACGTGGGGCGTGAGGTCTCCACAGTACATCGATGTTGTCGCCAGTGGTCGGCGGAAGGTGCACGTGCCCGTCGACCTGGGACCGGACCGCAGCGACGCACGGATGCACGCCAAGACCGTAGGATCCTACGCAGTGCCGTAGGGGACCGCACCGCCACTTCCCAGCAAATTAGGGACACTGTTGCTCCTGGGGTATCGGCGAGGACCATTCCCAACCGTCTCCATGAAGCTGGGCTACGGTCCCGCACACCGTTAGGCCGTCTTCCGCTCACGCCCCAACATCGTGCAGCCCGCCTCCAGTGGTGTCGCGACAGGCGTGAATGGAGGGACGAATGGAGACGTGTCGTCTTCAGCGATGAGAGTCGCTTCTGCCTTGGTGCCAATGATGGTCGTATGCATGTTTGGCGCCGTGCAGCTGAGCGCCACAATCAGGACTGCATACGACCGAGGCACACAGGGCCAACACCCGGCATCATGGTGTGGGGAGCGATCTCCTACACTGGCCGTACACCACTGGTGATCGTCGAGGGGACACTGAATAGTGCACGGTACATCCAAACCGTCATCGAATCCATCGTTCTACCATTCCTAGACCGGCAAGGGAACTTGCTGTTCCAACAGGACAATGCACGTCCGCATGTATCCCGTGCCACCCAACGTGCTCTAGAAGGTGTAAGTCAACTACCCTGGCCAGCAAGATCTCCGGATCTGTCCCCCATTGAGCATGTTTGGGACTGGATGAAGCGTCGTCTCACGCGGTCTGCACGTCCAGCACGAACGCTGGTCCAACTGAGGCGCCAGGTGGAAATGGCACGGCAAGCCGTTCCACAGGACTACATCCAGCATCTCTACGATCGTCTCCATGGGAGAATAGCAGCCTGCATTGCTGCGAAAGGTGGATATACACTGTACTAGTGCCGACATTGTGCATGCTCTGTTGCCTGTGTCTATGTGCCTGTGGTTCTGTCAGTGTGATCATGTGATGTATCTGACGCCAGGAATGTGTCAATAAAGTTTCCCCTTCCTGGGACAATGAATTCACGGTGTTCTTATTTCAATTTCCAGGAGTGTATTTCTTCGCTCCGCTCGCTACATACGAACTACACTACTGGTCATTAAAATTGCTACACCAAGAAGAAATGCAGATGATAAACGGGTATTCATTGGACAAATATATTATACTAGAACTGACATGTGATTACATTTTCACGCAATTTGGGTGCATAGATCTTGAGAAATCAGTACCCAGAACAGCCACTTCTGGCCGTAATAACGGCCTCGACACGCCTGGGCATTGAGTCAAACAGAGCTTAGATGCGTGTACAGGTACAGCAGCCCATGCAGATTCAACACGATACCACAGTTCGTCACGAGTAGTGACTGGCGTATTGTGACGAGCCAGTTGCTCGGCCACCATTGACCAGACGGCTTCAATTGGTGAGAGATCTGAAGAATGCGCTGGCCAGGGCAGCAGTCGAACATTTTCTGTATCCAAAAACGCCCGTACATTACCTGCAACATGCGGTCGTGCATTATCCTGCTGAAATGTAGGGTTTCGCAGGGATCGAATGAAGGGTAGAGCCGCGGGGCGTAACACATCGAAAATTTAACGTCCACTGTTCAAAGCGCCGTCAGTGCGAACAAGAGGTGACCGAGACGTGTAAACAGTGGCCCCACATACCACCACGCCAGGTGATACGCCAGTATGGCGATGACGAATACACGCATCTAATGTGCGTTCACCGCGATGTCGCCAAACACGGATGCGACCATCATGATGCTGTAAACAGAACCTGGATTCATCTGAAAAATGACGTTTTGCCATTCGTGCGCCCAGGTTCGTTGTTGAGTACACCATCACAGGCGCTCTTGTCTGTGATGCATCGTCAAGGGTAACCGCAGCCACGGTCTCCGAGCTGATAGTCCATTCTGCTGCAAACGTCGTCAAACTGTTCGTGCAGATGGTTGTTGTCTTGCAAACGTCCCCATCTGTTGACTCTGGGATCGAGACGTGGCTGCACGATCCGTTACAGCCATGCGGATAAGATGCCTGTCATCTCGACTGCTAGTGATACGAGGCCGTTGGGATCCAGCACGGCGTTCCGTATTACCCTCCTGAACCCACCGATTCCATAATCTGCTAACAGCCATTGGATCTCGACCAACGCGAGCAGCAATGTCGCGATATGATAAACCACAATCGTGATAGGCTACAATCCGACCTTTATCAAAGTCGGAAACGTGGTGGTACGAATTTCTCCTCCTTACACGAGGCATCACAACAACGTTTCACTGCTGTTTGTGTATGAGAAATCGGTTGGAAACTTTCCTCATGTCAGCACGTTTTAGATGTCGCCACCGGCGCCAACCTTGTGTGAATGCTCTGAAAAGCTAATCATTTGCATATCACAGCATCTTCTTCCTGTCGGATAAATTTCGCGTCTGTAGCGCGTCAACTAAGTGCTGTAGCAATTTTAATGGCCAGTAGTGTATTAATCCAATAAAAAAAATGAACAGGAAATTTATGCTAGGATACGTTTTCGCTGCAGCCCACGGTTTTCGAGTTATTAAAAAAGAGAAACGGGTCTGAATATCACTTTTGTACGTTTTTCTTGAATAGTTCGAAAATTAAGGTCTTTAGCGAAAACGTATCCAAATGCAAAATTTAACTACATCAATTTCCCACAAAAATGTCTTTTCATTTTTATCTGTAGGGCTTACAGTTTGCACGTAGAGAGCGAGAGAATATTAACATCTTGCAGGTGGTTTTTTTAAGCTTTTGTGGATTGCATAAACGCTATAGGTATGGGCAGCTGAATCCAGCATACATACACTGGGTGTCTCTCCTAACAGTCAACAGACGTATTGTCTCTGGTTTTTCGACAGGTACTCGCAGTTTCGTCTTTACATTGCATTGGAGTCAGCCCAAACAATTACTGCTCATCACTTCTTTCATGTGACACCAACAGAAAACATTGTTTTCTTTGCCGTTACAAACGAATTTATTTTTAAATCGCAGTTTCACGTGCCTATTCGATGGAATGCTCCCAAATTTGTCTAGTCCGATATTCATTGTATTGTAGTGGCTTAACAGGGATAGTAAAACATGAAGAGTAAACAGCAGTCCAGTAGTGACTCAGTAGCACTGCATGCTTGGCAGGATCAGTCAGCGTGGGCCAGACCGGTGCTGTCGCTGCTTCAGTACTGGTTACTATCGATATTAATGCATGACGATAAAACAAATGTGGCGCTAGACTAATCTGGCACCATTCTATGGAATGGCAGGAAAATTCCGCTTTAAAAATCAATTTGTTTGTGACGGGAATCAAGCCGATGCTTTCCGTCGAAACTGAGCGACGCCTGAAAGACGCGATGGGCAATATTTGTTTCGGCTGACACCTACTACAGAATGAAAAAGCGAAATTGTAAATCTCTGCTGAATTACCAGAGAAAATGGGCCTGCAGACTCTTAAGAGACACGCTACGTATACAGCGTGATTTTTTCTACCGTGTAGAAACTCTAGAGACTGATTAATGAGAGGATGTTGTTGTTGTTGTGGTCTTCAGTCCTGAGACTGGTTTGATGCGGTTCTCCATGCTACTCGATCCAGTGCAAGCTTCTTCATCTCCCAGTGCCTACTGCAACCTACATCCGTCTCAATCTGCGTAGTGTATTCATCTCTTGGTCTCCCTCTACGGTTTTTACCCTCCAAGCTGCCCTACAATACTAAATTGGTGATCCCTTGATGCCTCAGAACATGTCCTACCAACCGACCCTTATTCTAGTCAAGTTGTGCCACAAACTCCTCTTCTCCCCAGTCCTATTCAATACCTCCTCATTAGTTATGTGATCTACCCATCTAATCTTCAGCATTCTTCTGTAGCACCACATTTCGAAAGCTTCTATTCTCTTCTTGTCCAAACTGTTTATCGTCCACGTTTCTCTTCCATACATGGCTACACTCCATACAAATACTTTGAGAAACGACTTCCTGACACTTAAATCTATACTCGATGTTAACAAATTTCTCTTCTTCAGAAACGCTTTCCTTGCCATTGTCAGTCTACATTTTATATCCTCTCTACTTCGACCATCATCAATTATTTTGCTCCCCAAATAGCAAAACTCCTTTACTACTTTAAGTGTCTCATTTCCTAATCTAATTCCCTCAGCATCACCCGACTTAATTCGACTACATTCCATTATCCTCGTTTTGCTTTTGTTGATGTTCATCTTATATCGTCCTTTCAAGACCTGTCCATTCCGTTCAACTGCTCTTCCAAATCCTTTGCTGTCTCTGACAGAATTACAATGTCATTGGCGAACCTCAAAGTTTTTATTTCTTCTCCATGGATTTTAATACCTACTCCGAATTTTTCTTTTGTTTCCTTTACTTCTTGCTCAATATACAGATTGAATAACATAGGGGAGAGGCTACAACCCTGTCTCACTCCTTTCCCAACCACTGATTCCCTTTCATGCCACTCGACTCTTACAACTGCCACCTGGTTTCTGTACAAATTGTAAACAGCCTTTCGCTCCCTGTATTTTTTCCCTGCCACCTTTAGAATTTGAAAGAGAGTATTTCAGTCAACATTGTCAAAAGCTTTCTCTAAGTCTACAAATGCTAGGAACGTAGTTTTGCCTTTCTTTAATCTTTCTTCTAAGGTGAGTCGTAAGGTCAGTATTGCCTCACGTGTTCCAACATTTCTACGGAATCCAAACGGATCTTTCCCGAGGTCCGCTTCTACCAGTTTTTCCATTCGCCTGTAAAGAATTCGCGTTAGTATTTTGCAGCTGTGACTTATTACACCTGTTCTCTTTGGGATTGAAATTATTGTATTCTTCATGAAGTCTGACGGTATTTCGCCGGTCTCATACATCTTGCTCACCAGATGGTAGAGTTTTGTCAGGACTGGCTCTCCCATGGCTGTCAGTAGCTCTAATTGAATGTTGTCTACTCGCGGGGCCTTGTTTCGACTCAGGTCTTTCAGTGCTCTGTCAAACTCTTCACGCAGTATCGTATCTCCCACTTCATCTTCATCTCTATCCTCTTCCATTTTGATAATACCGTCCTCAAGTACATCGCCCTTGTATAGACCCTCTATATACTCCTTCCACCTTTCTGCTTTCCCTTCTTTGCTTAGAACTGGGTTTCCATCTGAGCTCTTGATATTCATACAAGTGGTTCGCTTTTCTCCAAAGGTCTCTTTAATTTTCCTGTTGGCAGTATCTATCTTACCCCTCGTGAGATAAGCTTCTACATCCTTACATTTGTCCTCTAGCCATCCCTGCTTAGCCATTTGCACTTCCTGTCAATCTCATTTTTGAGACGTTTGTATTCCTTTTTGCCTGCTTTATTTACTGCATTTTTATATTTGCTCCTTTCATCAATTAAATTCAATATTTCTTCTGTTACCCAAGGATTTTTACTAGCTCTCGTCTTTTTACCTACTTGATCCTCTGCTGCCTTCACTACTTCATCCCTCAAAGCTACCCATTCTTCTTCTACTGTATTTCTTTCCCCCATTTCTGTCAATTTTTCCCTTATACTCTTCCTGGAACTCGGTACAACCTCTAGTTTAGTCAGTTTATCCAGGTCCCATCTCCTTAAATTCCCACCTTTTTGCTGTTTCTTCAGTTTTAATCTACAGTTGATAACCAATAGATTGTGGTCAGAGTCCACATATGCCCCTGGAAATGTCTTACAATTTAAAACCTGATTACTACTATATAATCTATCTGAAACCTGTCAGTATCACTAGGCTTCTTCCATGTACACAACCTTTTTTTATGATTCTTGAACCAAGTGTTAGCTATGAATAAGTTATGCTCTGTGCAAAATTCTACCAGGCGGCTTCCTCTTTCATTTCTTCCCCCCAATCCATATTCACCTACTACGTTTCCTTCTCTTCCTTTTCCTACTATCGAATTCCAGTCACGCATGACTATTAAATTTTCGTCTCCCTTCAGTATCTGAATAATTTCTTTTATCTCCTCATAGATTTCTTCAATTTCTTCGTCATCTGCAGAGCTAGTTGGCATATAAACTTGTACTACTGTAGTAGGCGTGGGCTTCGTGTCTATCTTGGCCACCATAAATCGTTCAGTATGAGTTTGTAGTAGCTTACCCGTACTCCTATTTTCCTGTTCATTATTAAACCTACTCCTGCATTACACCTATTTGATTTTGTATTTATAACCCTGTATTCACCTGACCAAAAGTCTTGTTCCTCCTGCCACCGAACTTCACTAATTCCCACTATATCTAGCTTTAACCTATCCATTTCCCTATTTAAATTTTCAAACCTACCTGCCCGATTAAGGGATCTGACATTGCACGCTCAGACCCGTAGAACACCAGTTTTCTTTCTCCTGATAACGACGTCCTCCTGAGTAGCCCCGCCCGGAGATACGAATAGAGGATATGGAACAAGAAAAGTCTCATGAATTACACCCGGAAAGCCATGCTAGAGACAATTTATTCAATCAAATTTTGTTACAGAGACTGCGGTCTAATATGAGCTGTACCATGCAGCCACTGGCACAGTATGTGTTGAAAATGATTTCCATGTACCTCAACGCATGCGTGTATGAGCCTTAGTATGTTGTCTCACATGTTCACATCGGCCAAACTGCTTCCGAACAGTGTCAAAGGCAGCCTGAATTTGCTGCTCCACTGTCTCCACATCTGGAATGGGCTCTGCATGCACGATGGACCCATTATCAGAAATCACACGGGTTGAGATCCGGTGAACGAGCAGGCTGTGCAACTGGACCCCTCGTCCGATCCATCTACCAGGGACGACACGATTGTGATGCGTCCGGACGTTAACGCGAAAAGGTCTGGAGCACCATCATGCAGCAGCCACATAACCCTTCGAATCAATGGCACTTCTTCCTGCAGGGGAAGCAAAGTAACCCGCAAGAAACGCCGATAGTTCCAGCCTCCTAGGCGTCGTGGAAGGAAGACTGGTCCCATAAGACGGTCGCCAGTTACCCGGCCCACACATTCCAGCTGCACCGATGCTGATGATTCGCTGTCATCACACCATGGGGGTTCTGTATTCTATCCCACAGGTGACTGTCACGAAGTTGAAGATACCGCTCGGTGCAAAGGTGGCCTCATCTGTGAATAGGATGGATGACACAAATCCCGGAATTGTGATTGCCTGGTGAAGAAACCAATGACAATACTACTCCAGATGTGGAAAGTCTGTCGCTAGTAAACCCTGCAGACACTGTAAGTGATATGAATAGTAACAATTGTCGTGGAGAATGTTCCATACGGTCGTCTGGCTTACCTCGAACTGGCGAGCCAACTATCTGGTACTGACACGACGGTCGCCTTCCACAGTGTTAACCACATTTTCCTACAAATCTGGTGTCCTAACATTTCGGGTACGCCCTTCATGATTTCCCGCTTCCTGAAACGACCCTGTCTCAGACAAACGGTGAAACACGGTTGCAAACATTGAATGCTGTGGTTGTTGTCAGCGGGGATAGGTCTCCTCATACAACCTTGCTGCCTGCCGCCCGTTGCCATTTGCCATTACGTAAGTAAACACCATGTCGGGAAGCTCTCGATTCGAATACGGACCCATTGTGTACGACGCTGTATCACATCCACTACAAGGTGAGTCAGCAAGAGAAGTGAATCGGGCACATTACCAGTTACTGTGGCAGGAGAGAGCGCTAAGGCATGACGTATGAGGAACAGCACCACCCCCTAATCCGGCCTGTGTGGCCCAGCGGTTCTAGGCGCTTCAATCTGGAGCCGCGCGACCGCTACGGTCGCAGGTTCGAATCCTGCCTCGGGCATGGATGTGTGTGATGCCCTTATGTTAGTTAGGTTTAAGTAGTTCTGACCTCAGAAGTTAAGTCCCATGGTGCTCAGAGCCATTTGAACCATTTTGAACCACCCTCTAGGAGGAAACCATGCATACTGTAACTGTGGCTGCGTGGTACAGCTCTTATTGGACCGCAGTCTCTGTAACAAAGTATGATTGAGTAAATAGTCTATTGCATGGAGACCATGCATTTTCGGACATTTCATAAGACCTTTTTTGGTGGCGCATCCTCTCGTGGGCCTGTCCCTAGAATTTGTAGACGACGGAAAAATCACCCTGTATAATTCTAGATGATTTATATTACAAATGATAGCGACGTTGTTGAATATACAGGGTAAAAATGGAAATGTCGTGTGGCTAGGGCCTCCCGTCGGGCCGGCCGCGGTGGTCTCGCGGTTCTAGGCGCGCAGTCCGGAACCGTGTGACTGCTACGGTCGCAGGTTCGAATCCTGCCTCGGGCATGGATGTGTGTGATGTCCTTAGGTTAGTTAGGTTTAAGTAGTTCTAAGTTCTAGGGGACTGATGACCACAGCAGTTGAGTCCCATAGTGCTCAGAGCCATTTGAACCAACCTCCCGTCGGGTAGACCGTTCACCTGGTGCAGGTCTTTCGATTTGACGCCACTTCGGCGACCTGCGCGTCAGTGAGAATGAAATGATGATGATTAGGACAACACAACACCCAGTCCCTGAGCGGAGAAAATTTCCGACGCAGCCGGGAATCGAACCCGGGCCCTTAGGATTGACAGTCTGTCACGCTGACCACTCAGCTACCGGGGCGGACAATATACAGGGTGAACCAGAACGCCACAGACAAACTTCCAGAGGTTGGTCAGCGATACTTTTAAGTATTTTGGTATGAGGGACTCACAGTCCCTGGCGGCTCGTTACATTTGGTTTCTTGCCCCATTAACTTTACATCTACATTGCCCAGAAATGGTCCAGAACACTGCAAATGTCAACGGTATGCGTTGTGTGTCTTGTTACCATTCACTCAGTAATAACGCCCTCTTTATCACATACGTACAAGTAGAGTTTGGAAGACAATGGACTGGAAATGCAGGAAAATCTGCAGCGGATAGGCACTTGGTGTCGGGAGTAGCAACTGGCCCTTAACATAGACAAATGTAATGTATTGCGAATACATAGAAAGAAGGATCCTTTATTGTATGATTATATGATAGTGGAACAAACTCTGGTAGCAGTTACTTCTGTAAAATATCTGGGAGTATGCGTAAGGAACGATTTGAAGTGGAATGATCATATAAAATTAATTGCTGGTAAGGCGGGTGCCAGGTTGAGATTCATTGAGAGAGTCCTTAGAAAATGTAGCCCATCAAGGTGGTTTACAAAACACTCGTTCGACCTGTACTTGAGTACTGCTCATCTGTGTGGGATCCGTACCAGGTCGGGTTGACAGAGGAGATAGAGAAGATCCAAAGAAGAGCGGCGCGTTTCGTCACAGGGTTATCTGGTAAGCGTGATAGCGTTACGGAGATGTTTAGCAAACTCAAGTGGCAGACTCTGCAAGAGAGGCGCTCTGCATCGCGGTGTAGCTTGCCGTCCAGGTTTCGAGAGGGTGCGTTTCTGGATGAGGTATCGAATATATTGCTTCCCCCTACTTGTGCCTCCCCAGGAGATCACGAATGTAAAATTAGAGAGATTCGAGCGCGCACGGAGGTCTTCCGGCAGTCGTTCTTCCCGCGAACCATACGCTGGAACAGGAAAGGGAGGTAATGACAGTGGCACGTAAAGTGCCCTCCGCCACACACCGTTGGGTGGCTTGCGGAGTATAAATGTAGATGTAGATGTAGATCGCTGTGATCCTGTTCCACGGCCAGCTCGGTCACCAGACGTGACACCAAAGAACTTCTTCTGGGGGAATGTGTCGAACCTAGTTTACGAGACTCCAGTCCCTACTTACACGGACCTAGTTGCTAGGATTATCGCTGCTGCGGAAGAAGCACGCCAAGCTCCTGGAATTTTTTAGGGTATAAGACATGTTGCATCACTGTACAATCTGCCGTTATCATGGTGGTCAAAATTTTGAACAATACGCGTAAGGGAACAGTTCTGCATTTGTTACGTGCTGTACTGTACGCTGACAGAACAGATTGAACACACTGTGATAAATGTGTACATGTTTCATCTGAGGGTTGCTGCATTACTCTGTATTATGTCTGCACGTTTTGGTTATTGCATGTTACTGGTGTGAAGGTATTTTCACAGAAACAAGAGGGAGTGAGGTAACAAACCGAATAAATGATAATTACACCATAAATCTGGAACGAGACGCAGGATACTGTGTGTTCCTTACTGCAGAATACTCAGTAGGTATCCCTGAACAACATCTGAAAGTTTGACGAAGGAGTTCTGATTCACCCGATGTAAGATAAAAATGATAGAAGTTGGTGATATTGTTGATTATTGATGTCGATATCTGTTTAGAACCTGTACCGGAAAACAGAAGTTTCACGAGAAAATCGAACGGTAAGTTATTTAGGAACGCAGGGTAAGGAGAAACTGTCATGTGGGTAGACTGTATTGGAGCTTTGTATATCATATGATGGACCCGTACTGCACAGCTTGTGAGTTGTCCTGTTGAAGGCACACAGGGGGGGGGGGGGGGAGGAAGGAAAGGAAGTCTGACGTAGAGAAATGATTTGCTAGATAAAGTAGAATGGATGGAGATTGGGATGCATTTTATAGACAGAATGTGATGAAGTTTCTTCGGGGGGGGGGGGGGGGGGGGGGGTGTTGTGCCTGTTGCGAATCACTCTGAGTTCGTCGAAGGCATTTCAACAATCATTAGGATCTTACGGACAGATTAAAGACTGCAAGAGAAATCGAAGAAGAATAACGTCTTCATCTTCAGAAGTACCCCCCACTACGCACTGTGCGCTGCCTTGCGGAGTATTTTTTATATTGAGATGCCTTCCAGCGGTGTTCTTGTTAGAGAAAAAAAAAACTTTTTACCAACATTCATACTGGAGGCGGAAGTGGAGAATGTAGGCTGCAGACCATTATTCTGTCTGCACGGCTGTAGTTTGTAACCTCTGGAGGCTTGCCAGGAAATCGATCTGGTGTACAGGCCGTGGAACAAAATTAACGCGCTACAGCATTTCTGTTGTCTTATCTGTGCTGTCTCACTTACGACCCAGCCTATTTGTCAACAGTGCCAACCTTCCGAAGGAGGTCAGGCTGCTGACTAAGCGTAATAGCTCAGTTGTTCTGTGTGAATAGTGACCTTTTCAATTTAGTTTCCTTTTTTAACCTGCGTAACCTACAATTTAGAGGCTATAAGTTATGCGATTTTCGAATGAAATCTGTCGTCTTCTGTCAAAATGACTTGTGCATTTTCGTTTGTTATCCGGTATAAAGCATTCGAGTGAACTACATCTATCATTACTGTTTTAATTCACGCGAGACTGAACGCCTGTGCCAAAAGAGAGAGATAATGAGAATGATATAAAATGGCAACAGTAATAAACGCTGCAGCACAGTCGTTCCCAGAACGAATTCAGATACCAGCCATAACCCTTAGCGAAATTTAGCACCTAACTATCGTATTAAAAAAAAGAACAATTTTTTACCACTTTTTGTCAATTGTAGAATTAGAAGAACTTTTCGACAATATTAACTGGAATATACTCTTTGCAATTCTGAAGTTAACGGGAATAAAATACAGCGAGCGAAAGGTTATCTACAACTTGCACAGAAACCAGACTGAAGTTCAAAGCATATGACATAGAGGCGGGAACTAAGCAGAGAGTGATATAAGATTGTGACCTATCCTTCATATGATTTAAATTGTGCATTGAGCCAAAAGTAAAATAATCTAAGAAGAAATTTGGAAACGGGAATTAAAGATCAGGAGAAGAAATAAAAACTTTAAGATTTGTCGATGACATTGCAACACTGCCACAGATAGGAAAGGACTCCAAAAATTAGATGAACGAACTGAATAGTGTCGTAAAAAGAGACTATCATTCGAAACTAAAAAAAAGTAGCCACCCGCAGGCAAGCCAGCATCGTAGTGCATACCGAATACTGAAATTGTGTTCTATGATGACCTACCATTTTGATTATGGATTTATGTTCGATATGTATACATTAGACAACATTCCATTGGAACTACTGACGACCTTGGGAGAGCCAGTCCTGACAAAACTCTACCATCTGCGTGGTTTGAGGTTTTCTACCATCTGGTGAGCAAGATGTATGAGCCAGGCGAAATACCGTCATACTTCAAGAAGAATATAATAATTCCAATCCCAAAGAAAGCAGGTGTTGACATATGTGAAAATTACCGAACTATCAGTTTAATAAGTCACAGCTGCAAAATACTAACGCGAATCCTATACAGACGAATGGAAAAACCGGTAGAAGCCGACCTCGGGGAAGATCAGTTTGGATTCCGTAGAAATGTTGGAATACGTGAGAAAATACTGACCCTACGACTTATCTTAGAAGAAAGATTAAGGAAAGGCGAACCTACGTTTCAGGCATTTGTAGACTTCGAGAAAGCTTTTGACAATGTTGACTGGAGTACTCTCTTTCAAATTCTAAAGGTGGCAGGGATAAAATACAGGGAGTGAAAGGCTACTTACAATTTGTACAGAAAACAGATGACAGTTATAAGAGTCGAGGGGCATGAAAGGGAAGCAGTGGTTGGGAAGGGCGTGAGACAGGGTTGTAGCCTCTCCCCGATGCTATTCAATCTGTATATTGAGCAAGCAGTAAAGGAAACAAAAGAAAAAATTGGAGTAGGTATTAAAATCCATGGAGAAGAAATAAAAACTTTGAGGTTTTGACATTGTAATTCTGTCAGAGACAGCAAAGGACTTGGAAGAGCAATTGAACGGAATGGACAGTGTCTTGAAAGGACGATGTAAGATCAACATCAACAAAAGCAAAACGAGGATAATGGAATGGAGTCGAATTAACTCTGGTGATGCTGAGGGAATTAGATTAGGAAATGAGACACTTAAAATAGTAAAGGAATTTTGCTATTTGGGGAGCAAAATAACTGATGATTGTCGAAGTAGAGAGGATATAAAATGTAGACTGGGAATGGCAAGGAAAGCGTTTCTGAAGAAGAGAAATTTGTTAACATCGCGTACAGCTTTAAGTGTCAGGAAGTCGTTTCTGAAAGTATCTGTATGGAGTGTAGCCATGTATGGAAGTGAAACATGGACGATAAATAGTTTGGACAAGAAGAGAATAGAAGCTTTCGAAATGTGGTGCTACAGAAGAATGCTGAAGATTAGATGGGTAGATCACGTAACTAATGAGGAGGTAATGAACAGAATTGGGGAGAAGAGGAATTTGTGGCACAACTTGACCAGAAGAAAGGATCGGTTGGTACGACATGTTCTGAGGCATCAAGGGATCACCAATTTAGTACTGGCTGGCAGCGTGGAGAGTAAAAATCGTAGAGGAGGACTACGAGATGAATACACTAAGCAGATTCAGAAGGATGTAGGCTGCAGTTGGTACTGGGAGATGAAGAAGCTTGCACAGGATAGAGTAGCATGGAGAGCTGCATCAAACCAGTCGCAGGACTGAATACCACAACAACAACAACAACATGTATACGTACCCCGAGAGCAGATGTTTTATGCTCTTGCGAGCAGTAGTTCGCCAGTTGTTAGCATTTTATTGCTGTTTAATTGAAATTGAGATACAATTCACAATTAACAGTACAAACACCAAATTTGATATGAAACTCGTATTATACATTGTGTTGATGGGTTTAGTGTGACATCGTGTACTAAAGCTACATCGATTCAGTGAAATATGAGATGCATGATGCATGGAGATTTTTAGAATGCTCATGGGCCGATATCAACTAGTCTCAAATTGCTGGCTAAGCGTTCCACTTTCCCAGTACACGGTTTCCACACTCGAAGTTGAGCCAGTTCAGCGACAACTGACGATTCCTCAAATGCACATGTGCAAACACTGGCAAGTTTCGACTTGTTAAAAGACATAAATAAATCGCTCTGAGTGTTTAACAAGTCTCAGCTTGCTGACTAAGGAGCAAGATAGGTAATAAAAGCAAGATAACTGGAAGTTCTAAGTTAGTGATGTCGCTGCTGCAGCATTGCCAACATAGTCCTCACTCAATGCTTCCTTCGGAGACATGCACACACATGGAGCTCTCCAAAATGTAAGTCTGACGTATATTGCTTATCACTACTACTACCTATTACTTACTGTGACTCAAGAGAGCAGGGATGCTTCTCATTCATTGTTGCAGAATATGAACCATGTAGCATAGGGAGAGAGCACTAAAAATATGTCTCTGCAGTTTTCCCTGGAACAGAACGAAAAATACCTGATCATGACTCCGAGATGCACAAAGTCGAAAGGCAGACAAGAGGTCCTCGTCTATCTGAAGGATTGAAAAATATGTCTCCCGGCATTGTTTTCTGCCCTCACCAAAGGCCACTTTGAATTTCTGAACTCTGGACAAGTCCTTTTGATATAACATGGTAGGCAGAACAACATGAACATTGTCGACTTTGAGACTGTTCCATGAGTTTTCTTGTTCTAATCTAAACAGTAGTATTCAATAACTAAGCAGTACAGTATTAGCAATGTTCGTTCCAATTAGTGAAGTCTCTTGACATGGTAACATTAAGGAAATTGATTTGCTCTCCCTAAAATAAGATAGCTGTAGCACTAAATTTGTGCCGTGAGATATATTAGTGTTCTTAACAGAAACCTCAGGCCTTCGTGAAACGTGAAAGCATTTTTTGAAGTGAATACAAAAATAGTGCAGCTAATTATGAAAGAGCGCTCTAAAGAAGGAGAATTACTTGTCGCTTCTGAAGTGTATGATAAAACTGTGTGCTCTCACCAACAGAGCTATTTGTGAACAAGGGTAATAATCTAGTTGACAACTATGCCAAACAAATTCTGTTTGTACTCCACACAGTTTGTGCTCATAATGCATTTCAGCGTCACTTCGATTTTACAGTGCAGCTGCTTGCCTAAAAACAGACCCGAGGGTGTGGACTTTTCATTTATTTATTCCGATTGTAAAAAACTACTCTTAGCAATAGAAGACAATTTGAAAAGCAATGAAAGTGAGTAACGAGCGGACTGTCTCCAAAGCACATTGAATTGAATCAGGGTCAGAGGGAAACCATTGATCTGGAATGGGTCTCTGTTAATGTGCATTTAAGAATCGTATATTTACAGGTGCGATAACTAATTGGTTTGGATTTAACGATCCTAGATACACTATGTGATCAAAAGTATTCGGACACCTGACTGAAAACGACTTACTAGTTCGTGGCGCCCTGCATCGATAATGCTAGAATTCAATATGGTGTTGACCCACCCTTAGACTTGATGACAGCGTTCACTCTCGCAGGTACACGTTCAGTCAGGTGCTGGAAGGTTTCTTGGGGAATGGCAGCCCATTCTTCACGGAGTGCTGCACTGAGGAGATGTATCGACGTCGGTCGGTGAGGCCTGGCGCAAAGTCGGCGTACCAAAACATCCCAAAGGTATTTTAGAGGAGTCAGGTCAGGAGTCTGTGCAGGCCAGTCCATTACAGGGATGTTATTGTTGTGTAACCACTCTGCCACAGGCCGTGCATTATGAACAGGTGCTCGATCGCGTTGAAAGATGAAATCGCCATACCCAAATTGCTCTTCAACAGTGGGAAGCAAGAAGGTGCTTAAAACACCAATGTAGGCCTGTGATGTGATAGTGCCACGCTAAACAACAAAGGGTGGAAGCCCCTCCACGGAAAACACGACCACACCAGAACACCACCGCCTCCGAATTTTACTGTTGGCACTACACCGGCTGGCAGATGACGCTCACCGGGCATTTGCCATACCCACAGCCTGCCATCGGATTGCCACATTGTGTACCGTGATTCGTCACTCCACACAATGTTTTTCCACTGTTCAATTGTCCAATGTTTACGCTCCTTACACCAAACGATTCGTTGTTTGGCATTTACCGGCGTGATATGTGGCTTATGAGCAGACGCTCGACCATGAAATCCAAGTTTTCTCACCTCCCATCTAACTGTCACAGTACCTGCAGTGGGTCCTGATGCAGTTTGGATTTTCAGTGTGATGGTCTGGATAGATGTCTGCCTATTACACATTACGACTCTCTTCAACTGTCGGCGGTCTCTGTCAGTCATCGGAAAAGGTCGGCCTGTATGCTTTTGTGCTGTACGTGTGCCTTCAAGTTTCCTCTTCACTATCACACCGGAAACAGTGGACCTAGGGATGTTTAGGAGTGTGGAAATCTCGCGTACAGACGTACGAGACAAGTGACACCCAATCACCTGAACACGTTCGAAGTCCGTCATTTCCGTGGAGCGCCCCATTCTGTTCTCTTACGATGTCCAATCACCACTACTGAGGTCTCTGATACGGAGTACCTGGCAGTAGGTGTCAGCACAATGCACCTAATATGAAAAACGTATTTTTTTGGGAGTGTCCTGATACTTTTGATCACGTATTGTACTTCTCTAATGCTGTTTTTGCGTCGTTGAGAACAACGAGCGTAAATTTAACTAACCTTTTAAAATCAGTTTTTCACTGGGCTGCAACTTTCTCCTGCCTAAAGCAGGTGTAGTATAGGAAATATAGCTAAATACAAAGAATGTATGATTAACGCCATCTGAAATTAGCGATGTGCGGTGCTCGTCTAATGTTAAAGTTGGGTGTACGTAAGAAGAATGCTACGCGAAGGTTTCTGGGCTGTTGGAAGGGAGAATACTTTGCGATGTCGCCAGTTTGCGCTTTCTGTGCTGTCATTCCAGCACTAATATGGCAGCTAACTGGCAAGCAAGCGCTGCTGCGCACTTGTTAAATTGTTATTGTAACAGATTCACCATTCCAATGTACAGACTGTGCACCTAGTAGCGAATGTTCTGCTTATACATTAATTTCACATTTTAGCAAAGCTTTCTGAGAAGCTTGTGTATTTTCGTGTATTGGTTCAAATGGCTCTGAGCACTATGGGACTTAACTTCTGAGGTCATCAGTCCCCTAGAACTTTAGAACTACTTAAACCTAACTACCCTAAGGGCATCACACACATCCATGCCCGAGGCAGGATTCGAACCTGTGACCGTAGCGGTCGCGCGGTTCCAGACTGTAGCGCCTAGAACCGCTCGGCCACTCGGCCAGCTTTTCGTGTATTCCAAACTGTTTTTGACCTACTGGTTCCGAGGCCGTGCATGCAACTACAGAATAATGCGTTTTTCGTCCTTATTAGCAGTCCATTTTACTCAGTCGTATCAGCTTTAGCGGTGGCATTTCCTAAGTTAGGAAGCACTTTCTTCAACTTGCAGTAGAGACCAAATGGAAATGTTTGACAAGGCGCCATTAAATTTACCATTTATACGGTCATGAACACGTTGTTGCTGCATGTACACACTGACGGAAGAAATAGCAACACCAAAAAATAATTAGTGTAGAGTAATGAAATTTCGGAAATACATTTGTCTAGGTAACATATTTAAGTGTAACATATTTAAGTGTAACGTCTTAAGTAATAGAACCCAGTACGTTGTCCTCGATGGTGAGTGTTCATCGGAGGTGAGGGTATCATCTTGGGTCCCCCAGGGAAGTGTGTTAGGTCCGCTGGTGTTTTCTATCTACATAAATGATCTTTTGGATACGGTGGATACCAATGTGCGGCTATTTGCTGATGATGCTGTGGTGTACGGGAAGGTGTCGTCGTTGAGTGACTGTAGGAGGATACAAGATGACTTGGACAGGATTTGTGATTGGTGTAAAGAATGGCAGCTAACTCTAAAAGCAGATAAATGTAAATTAATGCTGATGAATAGGAAAAAGAATCCTGTAATGTTTGAATACTCCATTAGTAGTGTAGCGCTTGACACAGTCACGTCGATTAAATATTTGGGCGTAACATTGCAGAGCGATATGAAGTGGGACAAGCATGTATTGGCAGTTGTGGGGAAGGCGGATAGTCGTCTTCGGTTCATTGGTAGAATTTTGGGAAGATGTAGTTCATCTGTAAAGGAGACCCCTTATAAGACACTAATACGACCTATTCTTGAGTACTGCTCGAGCGTTTGGGATCCCTATCAGGTCGGATTGAGGGAGGACATAGAAGCAATTCAGAGGCGGGCTGCTAGATTTGTTACTGGTAGGTATGATCATCACGCGAGTGTTGCTTCAGGAACTCGGGTGGGAGTCTCTAGAGGAAAGGAGGCGTTCTTTTCGTGAATCGCTACTGAGGAAATTTAGAGAACCAGCAATTGAGGCTGGCTGCAGTACAGTTTTACTGCCGCCAACTCACATTTCGCGGAAGGACCACAAAGATAAGACAAGAGAGATTAGGGCTCGTACAGAGGCATATAGGCAGACATTTTTCCCTCGTTCTGTTTGGGAGTGGAACAGGGAGAGAAGATGCTAGTTGTGGTACGAAGTGCCCTCCGCCACGCACCGTATGGTGGATTGCAGAGTATGTATGTAGATGTAGATGTAGAACCGCCAGAATGTAGACAGGAACGATTAATACTGTTAGAGGATGACACAAATATATCGTACGATGATGTCACATATGTGCTTGATTGGGGACAGATCTTGTAATCGATCAGGCCAAGGCAAAATTTTTACACTCCTTAGAGCATGTTGGGTTGCAACAGTGGTTTATGGGCGAGCGTTATCGTGTTGGAAAACACTCCCTGGAATGCTATTCATAAATGACAGAACGACAAGTCGAATCACGAGACTGACGTGAAAGTTCGCGGTCAATGTGCGTGGAATGACCACGAGACTGCTTCTTCTGGCATACGAAATCGCACCCCAGACCGTAACTCTAGGTGTAGGTCCAGTGTGTCTAGCACACAGACAGATTGGCAGGCCCTTAACTGGCCGCCTCCTAACCAACACACGGCCGTCACTGACACCGAGGCAGAAGCAGCTTTCAATAGAAAACACAACAGCCCTTCAATTAGCTCTCGCTTGACATCTCTGGAGTCGCAAATGGCGGTGGCTTGGAGTCTGTGAAATGCATGGCTCGAAGCTGTCGTTGATGTAACCGACTGGTAACAGTTTGTTGAGACACTGTGGTGCCAACTGCTGCTCAAATTGCTGCTGCGAATGCAGTACGATGCGCCAGAGCCATACGCCGAGCACGATGGTCTTCGCTCTCGGTAGTGGCACGAGGCCGTCCGGACCCCGGCTCCCTTGCGACAGTGCATTCTCGTGACCGCTGCTGCCAACAGGCATGTACAGTGGCTACATTTCTGCCATTTCTATCTGCAGTACCACAGAAGGAACATCCAGCTTCTCGAGCCCTATTACACGACCGCATTCAAACACAGTGAGGTGCTGATAACGGCGTTTTTGCCGCCTTAAAGGCTTTGTTGACTAACATCAACTCACCACATCCAATCTCAAAGCTAACTAACGCTCACGACCGTTACAGCGCTTATTTAAAGCAAGCCTGATTGCATCCTCACTGTGGCGCAACTAGCGCTATTCTCATGTGACTGGCGTGAAATCTGTATAGACATCTTTCAGATGTAGAAACACGTCTCCCAACTTTCGTTTATGTTGCACAACTCCTTCCTGGCGTTGCATTTTTTTCCGTCAGTGTAGAAAGCAACTAAGATTTCACAACCACATAAATGATATAAGATATATTTGATTTATGATAAATACAGGGTGCGTCAAAAAAATGTATACACACTTTGAACTGTCATAGACAATTTATTTCCCGTTCTACAGGGTTAAATATATGTGAGAAAGTAATGTTATGTTGCTTCAACAGGTGGCAGCAGTGGCAAGGAAGTAACTGCAACATGACGGACGTGCGTTTGAGCTTTGAAGCGCGGAAGCAGATAATTAAGTGGTACTGGAAGTTTGAGAATGTAGCTGCGGTTCGAAGACAGTGGAGAAGTGAGTATGGCACAGAACCACCTTCAAGGTTAATAATACACGTCTACGAGACAAATTCGAAATTCATGGAACAGTGTGTGATGTGCATAAAGGTCGATCAGGGCGACCTCGTACAGCTACAAGTGATGATTCCACAACTACGGCCTTGGAACTGTTTCAGCGTTCGCCTCAAAAATCTTCTAGGCAAGCGGTACATGAGAGTAATGTAAGTGCTAGTAGTGTGCTACACATTCTGAAGAAAGGCAAGTTTCGTGTGTACATTCGAAGGCTGGTGCAACAGCTAAGGGACGATGATCCAGATCGAAGGTTAGAATTTTGTGAATGGGTTCAGAAGATGGTGAGACGTGAACCGGAATTTATGGGTAGCATAATTTGGTCGGATGAAGCCCAATTCAAACTCAGTGGAAGTGTCGATAGACACAATTGTGTGTACTGGGCTGAAGAGAATCCTCACATTACAGTTGAAAAGGCTGTGAATTTGCCTGGTGCAAATGTGTGGTGTGGTTTGTCCGCAAGGGGACTCATTGGGCCTTTCCGCTTTGAAGATACTGTCACTGGAGAAACGTACCTAACAATGCTTGCTGACTCCATATGCCCTGCCATTCGTGCATTGTACGGTAGTGATGATTTTATTTCCAACAAGATGGCGCCCCACCGCACTATCATAGGGACGTACGAGCATACCCGGATCACAATGTGCCAGGCCATTGGATAGGACGCAGGGGACCAATCGAGTTTCCTGCATGCTCTCCAGACCTCACGCCGCTGGATTTCTTCTTGTGGGGCACAGTAGAAGATGAGATGAACAAACGTGAACCACGTAACCTGGACACACTTTGGAATGAGATTCAGGCAGTGTGCGCAGAAATCTCATTGGACACTTTGGTACGATGTACGGAATCAGTGGTGACTCGTACACAGAAATGTATTGATGCTGAAGGTCATCAGTTTGAACATTAATCACATTTGCAAAGTACATTTATTTTTCCAGTTGGACTTTAAGTTTTCCATTTCTAGAAATTTAACATTGTAGAACAGGAAATAAATTTTCTATGACGCTTCAAAGTGTGTATACATTTTTTGATGCACCCTGTATATTGTATTTCGTGAGCACTGACTGTACTATTTTCAAACAAAGCGAAGTTGATTGTTTAAAATTCAAAACAATCAAAAATGCCATGCCTAGTGGCAGGAATGAGTATGGGGAATTTACCAAGTTTAGCAACACGCTAAAGCTGCAATTTATGCTTTATGTTGATATGGAATGCATGATAGAACAAGCTGCTACTGGAAGCTGTAGTAGTAACTCTGGTTTGTAATCTGATCAAGTTCATTTACGTGCACCATTCAGTGTAACCTATTACATACGCTCTAGCTATGATGAATATTTAGAATTAAATTGTACTGAGGTTGTGATTGTAGAAAATGATTTATTGAACTGCTGTATAAATGTTGAGATTGTGAATAGGTTTTTATTGCGAAATAAAAGGATGAACATAAGTCCCAAAGAAGAATTAGTGTTTCATTCAGCAGAGATCTGTCATATTTGTGAGCAATTTAAGGGAGGAGGCGTTAAACCTAGAGATGACTGTCGTTTTATCGGTGTATTTGGGGTACTGCACATATCAGATGCAACTTGAACTACAGATGTCACCTTGCGGTGCCAATTGTAGTTCGCAACTTGACCAGTTAAAATGGTCATTTCTTGATTACAAACATGTGTGAACAAACGATGGCAGGAAATGATAAAGTTGTGAAAGTAAATATGGGCAAAGTTTCTCTGCTGTCGTTAAATACGGAGAAGGACAAATCATTTACAAAAAGTACTGCAGAAATCAACCGAGGAACTAGATTCAGTTTATATTTCCGATTTATAGATTTGTTCAATTTTTTGACATGTTCGCTCGGAGAACTCAATACAATAGGAATATTTTCGGGATGATTGCAATCACAAAAGCGTGTTTAAATTTGAGCATGTGAGTAATGACCTTTACTAGAAGATTATTTTCTTTCAATTGAGAAATATAAAAATTTATTAGCAAGTGAAACTATTATGGAAAGCGGTTATCAAATAGCTTACAGTATTTGGCCTACATCCAAGGGCAGGCCACTAGGAGACTATTCCGATCTGTATTTTAAACTGATGTGCTATGGCTTGCTAATGTATTCAACACGTGTAGCCCGCGTCGTAAGAGTAACGAACTGGATCCTGCATTACTGCACCTCGCTTACCAAGGTGCGCTGTGCTGAAAATTAAAAGAGCGCAATTACAGCTTATTACTGGCATTGACCAACTTCAGTTCACTGAAGGAGGAATTAGAGGTGGTTCTTTTCGTTCTTCAGGTAGATGCACTGTTGCAAACAAAAGAGTTTTGGGTTGTTATAGCGATGAAACTGATCAATCCTACATCGTATTGTGGTATCACGGCTCGGCGGCTTAGAAAGCCTATTGGAAAGCATGGAACTTTACCATGGCCAATAGGCCGTTCCCTCGTTGTTGTCTTCCATACGTACTTGGAAATCTGCTGCTGACAGCCACAGGCCGACCAGCCAGCCTCAGTGGGTTCCTTGAGTCGTTTCCAATCTTTTGGAAAATTCCAATCACAATAATAGGTGATTTTTTTTGTTTTGTTTTAGGGCGTAAAAGTAACTGATGTCAAAGCACCTATAATAACTGGTGTTGAGGTAAAGAGGTTAGTAGCGTACCATGGATGCAAAGCTCATTAAAATCTTGAAACAGCAACAGCTACTCCTGCAGCAGCAATTGCAACAGCAGCTACAACAACAGGTTCAAAAACAGTCACAACAAAGCAACAGCAAAATGAGTTGCTCCATCAAGAGAGTCACTTTTTCAAGGACCAACTTCATATTCAGGGTACCTATCCAGTACAGGCAGCAGTCACTTCCAAGAAGGAGAGCCGCCCACCTGTGCAACCGTCTTCTAGTGATGACAAAGAAGATTGCGACATGTATTTATAGTAGATGAAACAGCAATTCGCAGTGTTTCAGGCCAGTGATGACACTCTCCTGTGACTGCTCTTCTTCTGTTGGGCTTCTCCGGAGAAGTTTTTCTTACTGACGAAGTTTGCTGCTATCTTGAAACCAAACGCTCTCGCATTCGAGTCTATGCGCACATTACTTTTTAATTATTGGTCAAACGATTCCACGTGGTCGCATCGCGTCGCGAATATCATCAATGGCTACACTGATCAGCCAGAACATTATGACCATCGACCTACTATCGATATAAGCACGCCCAGGCGATAGCAGCCTCACATGGCGAGGAATGTCTGCTAGTCAGGCACACGCACGGTGGATGTAGTATCAGTGCTGTCCCTGTGTAAATCTGGAAGGCGCGCGATGTATCTGAGTTCGAGCAAGGGCTGATTGTGATGGTCTGGAGGCTCGGCACGAGCATTTCAGAAAATGCACGACTTGTCGTGTGTTGAAGGAGTGCTGTGGTGTGCGTCTACAACACGTGGCGAAACCAGAGTGAAACCACATCCAGACTTTACTAGGAGAATACTGAAATACTGATAACGATTAGTGACAAGAAAGTACACATCTACTGACGAATATGTAGCTTTATGCAAATCGGCTCAGGCAGCGTATTCCAGGAGCTAAGGCTGAATAGTATACAGTTTTTGTCCCAATAGAATGTTCACTGAATAAGGGCTGGTGTGAACTCGCTAGAAGCAGACGATGCAGCGCGAAATACAGAAGCAGTAGCCAGTCGAGCTGACTTGGAACTGCCCGTTCTGCTGTGGCTCCAGCACGTATCACTTCTCTGGCGGCGCCATCGCTGCAACTTCCTGGTGCGGCAATCGCTGGGCTATGCGCCTTGTCTGGAGTGGATTGTCGAACAATCGGAGCCTGTGGTACTGTCTGGCGGTGGGTGCTGTGCTTACGACCTCACACTCCCCCCCCCCCCCCCCCCCACAATATCTCCTTACTGTGGTCGCTACAGGTTACGGTGTAAGCCGACGACGAACGCGAGGTTTGGGTGCAGGTGCAGTGGGTAGGACGGGAACCGGGCCCGAAGCCGGAAACAGGCTCCCATCCGCGTCCTGGCGAATGCCTGGAAAACCACACGGAGAGCGCACGCATACATCCAGGGCCGGAGTCTCTATCGCTGGAGGCTGGAGGCTGGATGCTGTGATGATGGCATGGGGGATGAGGGCGCGTCCACATCCATGGGAAGCGCCTAGGGCTGAGATGCCATCTGGTCTGCAGCGCACGGCCGCGACTCTGGTTCCTGGCTGCGTGCTGAATGTGTAAAACGGAACACACTGGCAGAATCATTGAGTCTCAGAGGGTGAAGCAGGTTCCGGTGTTTTCCCAGTAGGGGAAGAAGCCAAGAAAATTTTGTACATTAAATGCATTCGCAGTTGCGAATAAGGACAAGTGTCAGAATGGAATGACGACAGTGAAAATTGGTGCCGGACCGGGACTCGAACCTAGATTTCCCTCTAATCGCGAGCAGTCGCTTAACATTTGGCTATCCGTGCACAACTCACGGCCAGACCCAAACTTCCATATGTTGTCCAACATGCGTCTATGGCCTGGACTCCTACAATCATTATGTATATTCCCGTACAGGTCAGGCGTTGTACGTGAAAGTCGCTTGCCCGGTATCGGCAGAGAAATACAATATTCCAGTGCCTGTATTATTCTGATTACGATGCAAAGTTCCATTCTACAGCTGATGGTTGTCCTTATTCACAACTGCGAACACATTTAATGGATTTCATAACGGATGTAGTCGCCGCTGTGCCTGTACCTTCGGACATGCAAAAATTCCGGTTCAAGTCTCCGGCCTTTGCACATGCATGCATGTCCAAAGGAACTTTGCAGTACCGTAGTGGCCGACGTCGCAAGTTCATCAGAACCACAAGGGGAAAACTACTGAAGGTAACCACTGCAATAAGCCATCGTGTGTTCCAGAAAGGTGTAGCCAAGTCAATGTGGATGCGTTTCTACGGACCGGTGGGGCGTAGTTAGTCAGAGAAGCATTGAGATGGAGTCGCCTGTTGCTCTATGCAAGCGGCGCAGCGTGTAGTCATGTCTGCAATCTGCGCGTCCATCTTTGGCCAAGAAAAAATGAGTCGAGCAAGCTGATTTGTCCTCACTATACCGCACTGTCCCTGATGCAACAGCCTTAAAACATCCTGCTGAAGGGTGTTTGGTATTATGACCTGGGGCTGGTCATTCTCAATGTGTAACAGTCGTACTGACAATTCTTGACGGTGAGCGAATCGACGTACTTCTGGCCAAACAATTTCTATCAGTCTCCTTGGCGATCCTGCATGCATGTAATTAAGCTAAAACCAAACTCTGTCCGAACAGGCCTTGGAAGGCCCAACGGTACCGACCAGCCGCCGTTTCATCCTCAGCACACAGGCGACACTAGATGCGGATATGGAGAGACGTGTGGTCAGCACACCGCTCTCCCGGCCGTATGTCAGTTTACGTGACCAGAGATGCTACTTGTCAATGAAGTAGCTCTTCAGTTTGCCTCACAAGGGCTGAGTGCTCCCCGCTTGCCAACAGCGCACAATAGACCGGATGGTCACTCATCCAAGTGTAATCCCAGCTCGACAGCTTCTAACTTTGGTGATCTGACAGGAACCGGTGTCACCACTGTGGCAAGGCCGTTGGCATGTAACTAAGCACAACGCTTCAATCTGCATCCGCAACTGTCTCCTGTGCTACGCGACGGAGGTCCATGGAAAATTGCGAACTGCGAAGCGTCCAGAGCATCTGACAACACGATGCTTCGGAGGAATCGAACTGATCATCCTTATTCACCGGTCAACTTGACAACATATCGGCGTTGGAACATTGAGCCATAGGGCGGTACAAGGTTTCATAGTTGTAGTTCGACAGCAATAAAACCCGTCGTTGCAATTTCTGCGCCGTGTGTGGTGGAACAGGTTTGGTTGAGTGGAACAGTGAAGTGAGTGGCCTGTGACCCGTGCCAAGGTAGAACTTCCTTCCACACAGGTAATGATGAAACTTTGTTACACCATAAATGATCGTCAATGCTTCTTTTTAAATCTGACAGTAATTTGCGCGAGTCTTAGACAGAAGTCTGCTACGTTGATGCGACACGATGCGACAGAACGGCACCTAGGCCAATAGAGGAAGCATCATCCGCCAGCACCAATGGCTTAACTTGATCAAAATGTATGAGGCACGTGTTACGAGTACCAACCAGCGCCCGTTTCCGTTGATCAAAGCCGGCCGGTGTGGCCAAGCTGTTCTAGGCGCGTCAGTCTGGAACCGCGAGACCGCTACGGTCGCAGGTTCGAATCCTGCCTCGGGCATGGATGTGTGTGATGTCTTTAGGTTATTTAGGTTTAAGTAGTTCTAAGTTCTAGGGGACTGATGACCTCAGATGTTAAGTCCCATAGTGCTCAGAGCCATTTTGAACCGTTGATCAAAAGTCAACTGGTCTATGCAAACGGAACATTCTTACACTGTAACTTGTGAAGCAGAACTCCAATCTGAGAGGCGTGAGGATTGAATTTGAGGTAGTAGTTCAGTTTTCCTAACACTGCTTACGGTTCTTTTACATTTCTGGGAGGTAAAATCTTTAATGGTTTGTAAATGAGCCTGAGTGGGGTGACTACCCTGTACATTAATAACACGTCCTAAATATTCTACTCCGGTCTGGAAAAAAAGGGCGAAACTTGAGGCCTGCCGAAAACAGTACTTGGAAAAGGCACCCGAGACTTGCTAAATAGACTTCTGCAGAACGTGCAGACACGACAATGACACCCAGGTAATTTGAGCAAGAAGGCATCTTGGCAGTCTCTTGTTCTAAAAAACATTGAAAGATCGCCGGCGCTGAGACACTACCGAAGGGCAGGCGTTGAAACTCAAATAACCTGAGATGAGTGTTAATAACCAAAACTTCCTTTGAGCAGTCATCCAAAGGTAACTGGAGGTAAGCATCTGCCAAGTCTATCTTGAAAAAATAGTGACGCTCGCCTAATCTATCCATCAGTTCCTCTGGGCGGAGCGAAGAGTACGTGTCTATCACAGTCGACTTAAAAGTCAGCACACAGTCGAAGATTGTTCACACAACAGGACCGTCGCTAAAAAGTTCACTATATTAGTCACACAGAGCTTGAAGGTTGTCTGTAGGCATATCTGTTGAAATTTGCTACACTGGCTTGTGGATAGACAATCAGAAAATGTCGAAAGAATGTAAGCCAAAAATATTCTGCGAAGATGTGGCAGAAAGCACAGTGATACAACAGTCTTCATTACACCTTGATAAGCAACTGGCATACTGAAAGTTCCTAAAACTGGAATTTCCTATCTGTTATAAGCTGACAACATACGCGTAGCTGGACTCAGTATTGGTGAACCTAATCGTTCATAAGTAAGTTTGTTCAGAAGTGTAACTAAAGCAACAGTGTCCATTGCAGTTTCCCATTTTTCTTAGCTACTGGCAAAGTATCAAACACTTCCTCCCGACTACGTTCCACATCTAAGAGAGAACTATAACTTCATGTCTATTTGCTACAATGCGTGACAAGTGAAGTAGTCAAAAATTTAGTAGTGGACCAGTGTTTGTGTCGGCGTGACTTGTTTGGCACATGAAAATCAGCCGACTGGTGTTCGCCATGTTTCGTACTTGGGCCACCTTTCACAACATTTACTACAGCCACCGGGTCGCATTGCTCCTTGTGCCGTGACAACATTAATGATCTGAAATGGTTTAGTGGCATATTGCTTGGGAATTTGCTGTACACAAATTTTTCATGCACACTGACGGAAAGTGACTTTTGTGTTGCAAAAATAACAAATAGCGTCGCGACATGGGCACTGAGCACGCTTATGGCATGGCGACTAAAGCACTTTGGGCAAGACTTTGCTGTGTGTGTGTGTGTGTGTGTGTGTGTGTGTGTGTGTGCGTGTGTGTTTCCGCCGGCGCACCGTGGCAACGTTTGTCTCTGTACGTGACGTCACACGCTGTATCACACGGGCCGCTCTAGCACGGGACTGTTCTACAACACTACTAATACTATCACTAAGAAATACGTTAATATTTCACATCTCACACTTAGCTAAATCACAAGTGTCCTGAGCCTCAATTAACTGTAACACTGTATTTATAGAAGGATCAAGTTGTTTCAAAATAGTAGCACGAATTCTATCGTACGAATATTTTGAGTTATAGCGTCACGCAGCATGATATCACTGTATGGTTGTTCACAACGACACAAAAATTTGCGATACCTAGTTAAACTTTGTAATTCAGTTATCCACTGTTTATGAGTTTCACCTGCTCCCGCTGAAGGCGGCAAAACTTGAACCTTGCAGCAGTCACGAGTGTGTGTTCATCAAAGTAAGTGGGTAACGTGCTAACTCAACTCTCAAACTCTAATTGCTCTGGTTGTTTGACAGGAAACAAACACACTATAAGCCTGTAAACTTCTATGCTCACTACTGAAAGAAAAAAAATGCATTGCTCTTCGTACCTTGCAATTGGTATGCCTCCATATGACTCATCAACTGAGCTAAGTATTCCGATCAGTCATGCTGTTTGTTGAGACTGCGGAATGGGTGAATGGCTTGTAAGAGGTCCGAGCAGATGTAATTTTATGTAAGAGGTCCGAGCAGATGTAATTTCGATGTATTGCTCATGCGCTGCCTGCGATATGCAAGGTATAAGAGAATCTCTGACCAGAGAGCAGTGTTGACTGCAGTAGGAACTGTGTAGCTGTAGCAGTAAGTTGTTGCTAGTCTGCAGTCTGCTCTGACCTGGTATGGTGTATCGTGTTGGCTGGGCCGGTCGCGGTGCAGCGATGCCGGAGCCTGAGTATTATTGTATAAGGTAAAAAGCAGCCTCGCGCATATGTAGTAATGTTATCTCAAGTCCCATGTAAATGTTTTAAAAAAATCTCCTAATAATAATCTTTCTCATAAAAAGTAACTTTTACAACCATTCATTTCGATGTAAAGAATTTACTAATTTCTTCAATCCATGATCATCCCGATTATTGCAAAAGAAAAATCAGTTGTTTCCCTTTCATAAATGACAAATATATCGGCCAGCATTGCACAGGGCTGTGCCAAAAAAATTTATTGTAAGAGCAGATATATATGCGTTATCCGGCGACTTCATTGAGGTAAGAATTTTTCTCTTTTTTTTATTCAGAATGGTCTTTCAGGGCCATGACGCAGCACTGCTGACGTCCAAAATTTATCAGGTTAAATTCACAGTCAATTACTCAAAAGTTATAAGTGAGCGACAATTTAATTGAGAGGTTAGTTACATTGTATTATTACCAGGTTGGCGCCGAATGTAATAAGACCTGCGATATGGCGGCCGGACCTGCCCCGCGAGGGGCCTCCCGGCCAATGACGCCAAACGCTCATTTCCATTTCCATTACCAGGTTACGGAAATTATGTTGTTGGGACGTTACACTGAATGTAAACGACATAATTATAATTTTTTTACTGTTGAGAAGTTTAGGAATTTTTCTGTTTTGAGGTTACACAGGAGAAAAAATTTTGTGGGGAGGTTACAGGCTGATGGAAGCTGCAGCCGAGACTGAAGTGCTGCTCGTTGATTCTGCTGCTGTTGTTGTTGTTGTTGTTGTGTTAGCTGAGTCATGACTTGCATCAACAACTGGATTTTCCCGCTCTTTAACTGAATTACATATATTAGAGAACCGTCTTGTGGCGCAGGAATTTGGATTAGAGGCCGCCCGCAAAGTAACATATTCATCTCAGCAGCAGTGTCCGTCCTGAGGGCTACACACTAACGCGCTAGACATATAAAAAGAAACAGCAAGAAGTAAATAACAAGAGTGAGCGGACAAAAGCAAAAATTAATCTTGTAACTTGCGCAGATTATTTCCCTCCTCGGCGAATACTCAGCTTCGTACAAATCGGCTCAGGCAGCAGATGCTGAAGTGCAAGTACTATTTCAGAAATTAAGCCTGGATAGTAAACAGTTCTCGTCCCACTAGAATGTTCTCGGTGTGGACTCGCTAGAAGCAGACGATGCGGCGCGAAGTACGCAAGTAGAAGCCGGTCATCTTCTTGGTGCGGGAACATCTGGATTATACGCAGTCTCTGGAGTGAGTTGTCGACCTATCGACGCCTGTGGTGCTACCTGGTGGTGCGTGCTGTTCTGTGTACGACACCACAGGAGGCCACCCCTCATTACAGATGTCTGACATCGTAGGCTGCGCAGACTGGTAAAACAGGATAGGCGGCGAACTGTGACGGAACTAACATCAAAATTTAATACTGGGCAGATTACAAGTGTGTCCGTAGGCAACTACGACTGAAATGGGCACGTGACCATCGACACTGGACGTTGGTGCAGTGGCAGAGCGTTGCATGGTCATACGAATCCTGATACCTTCTTCATCACGCCGATGGGAGGGCGCGAATCCGTCGTTTTCCAGGGGAACAACTCCTTCACACGTGTCCTACGGGACGGAGACAACCTGGTGGCGGTTCCGTTATGCTCTGGGGACATTCAGGTGGGCATCCATGGGTCCAGTGGAGCTAATTCAAGGCACCATGACGGCCAAGGAGTATCGTGCACTAGTTGCAGACCACGTACACCCCTCCATGACCAACATGTTTTCCTACGGTAGTGTGGTGAAGTGGTTTGAGGAACACAGTGGCGAGTTCCAGTTGATGTGCTGCCCCCCCAACTCGTCCGATCTGAACCCTCGAACACATTTGGGATGTGACTGAATGTGGTGTCAGAGCTTATCGCACCCCTCCTCTTGAAATTACGTTACTCAGGTGGCTTGTATGTGCAGATGTGGTGCTAACTCCTTCCAGAGACCAACCAAGGCCTCACACCTTCTTCCATGCCACGACACATCACAGCTGTTGTTCGTGCAGAAAGTGGACATACTGGCTGTTAGGTAGGTGTTCTGGCCGATCAGTGTAAGTAACCTCATCAGTCGTATTACTAATGTGTGACTGATATACAAAGACTGAGTTGCAAACCCAGCATACAAAACCTCATTTGCAGACTCCTCAGTTCGAGGCGTTATGGTCCAACGGGATCCTGCTCTGGAAGTTACAATGGTCGCCTAGTCGTAGATATTGCTACAATCGCACTATTTCACTCCCATTTACGGAGCTTGTTAGCACTTGATGTTAGGTTGGCGCCATTAAAATGCATTGTGGTAATCGCTGCTGCTTGCTGGATTGCTGCTGTGTCTCGATGTTAATGCTGGCTTTAAATCTAGTTGTCTAGGGATAAAAAGATGAGGTCCCGTGTTTTTGATGTGCTTTTGATGATAAATAATGAGCGAAACCAACAAATATTAAAAATTCAAATATTTATTACTATGGTGGCCATCTTAATTCCACTGTCCACCAAAGACAATGACACAACACAAAGTAGCACTTCTTTTACATGTGCTTTGCAATGTTTATCCACCTCGAACAATAACACACATACACTTTACCAAAGTGACATTCAAACTTCGCTTCCCACCCTTCTTGCTGCTTGTATTTATAACCTTGTCAAAGAACTACTAAAAAGATATATAGTTTATAAGTCACATGTACATCTGTTATCGTAATTTGTGCAGAAAAGTTATTAATTTATATCGAGTGACATAATTCAACAGGTTATTAAAATGACAGACAGATTTGTTGACTTGACAGAATAATTGTTTGTTACAAAAAGGCCGTTTTTTTTAGATGTTTGTCAATTGACTTCTCTAATTTGCATAAATAAGTAAATAACATGAATTTTCGTTTAAAATAGGAGTGTTTACGTGAATATTGAGTGAAAACGGTCCTAGTGAACAAATAGGCTTCACTGGGTGATTTTTATTTAAGGAGATCCAAAATACGTAAGTTGGCCACTATTTTTCGTACTTCATATCAATTATTTAAGATGAACTTAGTGTTTTTACATGATGACATTTGCTGTATCAGTGATCAAGTGATATTAACTTTTGTGTGGGTCAGTTATTCAGTATAATTTAATGGGTTGACTGTTTATGGAGACATGTTATGCAATCATTGTTAACATAGACAATAACTTTTCTATAATCATAAATACTCGTTAAACTAGTTGAATTTGAAGGGTATCGCATACTTCGGTAAAGTAAAGCCTTTAATAGGTTCCGTTGCAAAGTACATGGGTCTTGTCTCAAGCTTACAACCCATCATGGGCGATATTTCGGAATCGTGCAGGCAGCAAAAGAGTGCCTCGTTGCTCAACCGCGGATGGCACTGGTCCAATCACCACATCGCACCCGAGGAAGGCGAAATTCTTCCATGTTGGTGGCGCCGTGACTTGTCAGTTTCGGATGTGTCGATGGCCTCTGAACAGCCACTCACACCCCAACGACGTGTTAAGTGGGATCTTCCGTCACTCCCAGACTGCTTCAGATTGCAGGTACGTGCTGAGTGTCCGGATCGCAGGGTGCACTGCAACCACTGTCAAAATATAGACATCTCCGAACAGTCTGCCATAAACCACCAAGATAACCGTATCCGTTTCTTTGCGTGCGTCAAGAAATGATGCATGAACTTCAGACAATCGTTCCCCCACGCTATCCTTCCAGTACCATGCAGTTTATAATCCTCACAATTGCGAGAAAAGACGTCCATTTCCAGTTGGGCACAGGAGCTACCTTTCCATTGGTAGACCTCTAAATGTATGTAGCGTCTAGGTTCCCCAGAATTAGTCCCACCCTCCTGTAGAATGGTAGTATATGGTGACAGTTCAGTTGCCCTCCAGGGTCAGTTCATAGACATCGCTGCCTACAAAAAGGTCACGTGGCTGGTAATGCTGTTTGCAGTCGATATTCACTCAGCCAGAAACGTTATCAGTCTGAATGTCTTCTCGTTGTTTGGATTTTCCGTCCACAACAAAGCTCAGGTCGTCTCTGAGGCGTTCCTACCAGAAACTTGACAACCTTTGTAGTACTTTCGCACCTATTTTCGAACCTGGCCTGGATTGTGTCACAGCGCTACAGGGTCATATCTCCTAGAGTCCAAACGCAATGCTTCGTTTATGCCGAGCATGGCTTTATCAAGAAAACATGATCCTTTGGATATTTTGCAAACAAAATTTCGCCTCATACTTACGTGGGACATTGTAGACTTTAACTAGGACATTTTTTTTAGTTTGTTATTAATTTTCTGCTCGTACTCGATTATACATGAAATGCGCAAAGGTAAGGACAAAATGAGGTATATTAGAGCTCGCGCAGTGACATGCTGGTAATAATGATTTCCTTCACTCCATTTGCACATGCAACAGGAAAGTGAATGTCTACCAATGGTACAAAGTACCGCGCAGTGAGCAATAGCTTGCGGAATATGTATGTAGACGTAATAAAATTGTTTTAGTTTGGATCTAAGAAATTAAAATTGGAATTTATAATTTTTTGAAGTGGAAGTGCACATACGACAGCGATGAAGAACGTTTTCATATTAAAAAATTGCAGGCAGTTAGACAGTCGCATAAGTAACAAATTTGGATAACTAGTGGCATTACTGTATCACGTAGGAGGAAACTGGAGCTGTGTCATAATATGAAGGACAGTAAGAGATAGAATCACACTACGGAAAATACTACACAAAGCTGAGGAATGTCATTAGACAGTCCAAAACAATGCAGCATATCAACAGAATAAATAGCTCTCAGAACAAAACTGAAACTAAACTATATGGTCACTTGTGAAAAAATTATCAGGGTAGAATGTGCGTGATCAACATATCATATCCTCCTTCTATGACAATTAAACTTTCAATAATCCACCACAGAAAGTTTTTTAGCAAAAATCTCGAAAAGTTCTTGACCGGTTTACATCAGATTTTTACACAAATGTACAGACGGACATATGTTACATATTTTTGATATAGATGATACATAACCTCGAAAAGTTGTCACGATTTACTTAAGACTTTTACAGGATACTTTAACAAACATTTGGAGGGACATGGGCTCTATCCTTTTTCGTATATGTCATATGAAAATATACATATTATATAATAGGGAAAACAAAACTCTAGGAACGTCTTCGCCTACTTACTACAAATTTTGACACGATACTCTACTAAACGTTCATAAGGACATAGTCTACACGTTTTTAAAATATATACTGTATATAAATACATACGTACTATATAAAGAGGAAACCTCATTATTAAAAATCTCGAAACTTTTTTATCGATTTACTTCAAATTTTCACACGATACTCTAATAAATTTCAATGGCCAAAGACAGTATAATTTTTAAATAAATATACACTACTGACCATTAAAATTGCTACACCAAGAAAACATGCAGATGATAAACGCGTATTCATTGGACAAATATATTATACTAGAACTGACATGTAATTAAATTTTCACGCAGTTTGGGTGCATAGATCCTGAGAAATCAGTACCTAGAACAACCACCTCTGGCCATAATAACGGCCTTGATACGCCTGGGCATTGAGTCAAACGGAGCTTGGATGGCGTGTACAGGTACAGCTGCCCATGCAGCTTCATCACGATACCACAGTTCAACAAGAGTAGTGACTGTAGTATTGTGATGAGCCAGTTGCTCGGCCACGATTGACCAGACGTTTTCAATTGGTGAGAGATCTGGAAAATGTGCTGGTCTCGACAGCAGTTGAACATTTTCTGTATCCAGAAAGGCCCGTACAGGACCTGCAACATGCGGTCGTGCATTATCCTGCTGAAATGTAGGGTTTCGCAGGGATCGAATGAAGGGTAGAGCCACGGGGCGTTACACATCGAAAATTTAACGTCCACTGTTCAAAGCGCCGTCAGTGCGAACAAGAGGTGACCGAGACGTGTAACCAGTGGCACCACATACCACCACGCCAGGTGATACGCCAGTATGGCGATGACGAATACACACTTCCAATGCGCGTTCACCGCGATGTCGCCAAACACGGATGCGACCATCATGATACTGTAAACAGAACCTGGATTCATCCGAAAAAATGACGTTTTGCCATTCGTGCACCCAGGTTCGTCGTTGAGTACACCATCGCAGGCGCTCCTGTCTGTGATGCAGTGTCAAGGGTAACCGCAGCCATGGTCTCCGAGCTGATAGTCCATACTGCTGCAAACGTCGTCGAACTGTTCGTGCAGATGGTTGTTGTCTTGCAAACGTCCCCATCTGTTGACTCAGGGATCGAGACGTGGCTGCACAATCCGTTACAGCCATGCGGATAAGATGCCTGTCATCTCGACTGCTAGTCATACGAGGCCGTTGGGATCCACCACGGCGTTCCGTATTACCCTCCTGAACCTACCGATTCAATATTCTGCTAACAGTCATTGGATCTCGACCAACGCGAGCAGCAATGTCGCGATACGATAAACCACAATCGCGATAGGCTACAATCGGATCTTTATCAAAGTCGGAAACGTGATGGTACGCATTTCTCCTCCTTACACGAGGCATCACAACGACGTTTCACCAGGCAACGCCGGTCATCTGCTGTTTGTGTATGAGAAATCGGTTGGAAACTTTCCTCATGTCAGCACGTTGTAGGTGTCACCACCGGCGCCAACCTCGTTTGAATGCTCTGAAAAGCTAATCATTTGCATATCACAGCATCTTCTTCCTGTCGGTTAAATTTCGTGTCTGCAGCACGTCATCTTCGTGGTGTAGCAATTTTAATGGTCAGTAGTGTAGTATATAAATTTGTCTTAGATATAATAGGCAGACGTTGTTAGCAAAAATCTCAAAAAATTCTTGCTCGCTTTACATCAAATTATTGCACATATTCAGGTAGACATGAGCTATATATTTTTTAAACAACGATGTACAGGTGTTCTGTTGAAAGAGACAGCAAGAAAGAAAATACAGTGCTGTGCTGTTAAAATGTGCTGTTTTGTTTTCTTTCTGGAAGACAGTTTTATCTACAGTACCAATGACTTTAAACCATTACACAAATTGCTTCTTCTATGCACATTCTTTCTCTTTATATACCGGCTGACCAAAAAGTCAGTATAAATTTGAAAACTTAACAACCCATAGAATAATGTAGATAGAGAGGCAAAAATTAACACACATGCGTGGAATGAGATGGGGTTTTACTAGAAAGATCTTTTGCGCGCGTCGTTTGGTGGTGATGGTGTGCTCAGCCGCCACTTACGTCATGCTTGGCCTCCCAGGTCCCCAGACCTCAGTGCGTGCGATTATTGGCTTTGGGGTTACCTGAAGTCGCAAGTGTATCGTGATCGACCGACATCTCTAGGGATGCTGAAAGACAACATCCGACGCCAATGCCTCACCGTAACTCCGAGCACGCTTTACAGTGCTGTACACAACATTATTCCCCGACTACAGCTATTGTTGAGGAATTATGGTGGACATATTGAGCATTTCCTGTAAAGAACATCATCTTTACTTTGTCTTACTTTTTTATGCTAATTATTGGTATTCTGATCAGATGAAGCGCCATCTGTCGGACATTTTTTGAACTTTTGTATTTTTTTGGTTCTAATAAAACCCCATGTCATTCCAAGCATGTGTGTCAATTTGTACCTCTCTATCTACATTATTCCGTGATTTATTCAGTTTTCAAATTTATACTGACTTTTTGATCACCCGGTATAATTTTACACAAAAATACATTGTTTGTGTTGTGACTTGGCAAGACAGCCAAGCCACTAGGAGGTGAAGCCGAAAGGCACGCGTTTAAGCTCACGCAGGCTGGCGTGAGGTCTGGAACAGTTAAAGGATTTGAGTCTAGCAAATAAAGTACGTAGCTGTTGGAATACTTAACGTTAATCCATAATTGGTGAACATCGGTCTGACGGCACACGCATCACAAGATAAATAGCAAATGATAATGGCGCCTTGCTAGGTCGTAGCAAATGACGTAGCTGAAGGCTATGCTAACTATCGTCTCGGCAAATGAGAGCGCAATTCGTCAGTGAACCATCGCTAGCAAAGTCGGCTGTACCACTGGGGCGAGTGCTACGAAGTCTCTCTAGACCTGCCGTGTGGCGGCGCTCGGTCTGCAATCACTGACAGTGGCGACACGCGGGTCCGACATATACCAACGGACCGCGGCCGATTTAAAGGCTACCACCTAGCAAGTGTGGTGTCTGGCGGTAACACCACAGTTTGTATTATCCCTCGCAGTCGGCTTTAAGAGGAAACAGGAGAGCTGTATTTATGGCTCATCGGCATATGATCAGAATACTACTACGGAATCTTGATCGTCCGAAACTAATACTACCCATTTATAGGTTAAAACCATCCGAAATACTGTCATTGAAGCTATTATCCTCACAGATCCAGCAGATGGAGAGATCGCTCTCATACCCCTTATACTAATGATCCCTTGAGGAAGGGGGTATTTACAGAAAATATTATTTATTATTTTGTGTGTGAGACACTAGCAGGGCTAAACGATAGACTGAGGACAGCAGGGGTGTTCTTTAGTGTAACAAATCATTAGATTCTGTCGCCCAGGCAATACTTCTGTATATTCTTTCAAATAACGTCAAATCCGCCATTGATTGTACATTTACTAAAATATCCACATTGCTGTTTCGACCTTTTGGACATTATAAAGACGTGCAGTGAATACTATATGTACATATGAAGATATTTAAAAAAAATTTCGAGACTGTGAGTCTACAACAAATAAACATCTGCGTAAGGTGGAACATTATGGGATTAGGGAGGAAGGTCAACGACAGTTCGCTTCACACTGAAAAAAGTTATCCTCTAATGCCAACAGACAGAGAAGAGGTTTGAATCTGACTGGGACCATCGAAGTGGTGGTGGAGGGCGTGGGGAGGTGGGGGAAATGGCTAGGACAGGCAGGGCGGAGGAGACGTAGTGTTGTGTTCTAAGTCCATTGCTTTTCTCGATACAATTGAACGACCTGGCACTTAACATGGGAGTTGAATCAAAAATACACTCCTGGAAATTGAAATAAGAACACCGTGAATTCATTGTCCCAGGAAGGGGAAACTTTATTGACACATTCCTGGGGTCAGATACATCACATGATCACACTGACAGAACCACAGGCACATAGACACAGGCAACAGAGCATGCACAATGTCGGCACTAGTACAGTGTATATCCACCTTTCGCAGCAATGCAGGCTGCTATTCTCCCATGGAGACGATCGTAGAGATGCTGGATGTAGTCCTGTGGAACGGCTTGCCATGCCATTTCCACCTGGCGCCTCAGTTGGACCAGCGTTCGTGCTGGACGTGCAGACCGCGTGAGACGACGCTTCATCCAGTCCCAAACATGCTCAATGGGGGACAGATCCGGAGATCTTGCTGGCCAGGGTAGTTGACTTACACCTTCTAGAGCACGTTGGGTGGCACGGGATACATGCGGACGTGCATTGTCCTGTTGGAACAGCAAGTTCCCTTGCCGGTCTAGGAATGGTAGAACGATGGGTTCGATGACGGTTTGGATGTACCGTGCACTATTCAGTGTCCCCTCGACGATCACCAGTGGTGTACGGCCAGTGTAGGAGATCGCTCCCCACACCATGATGCCGGGTGTTGGCCCTGTGTGCCTCGGTTGTATGCAGTCCTGATTGTGGCGCTCACCTGCACGGCGCCAAACACGCATACGACCATCATTGGCACCAAGGCAGAAGCGACTCTCATCGCTGAAGACGACACGTCTCCATTCGTCCCTCCATTCACGCCTGTCGCGACACCACTGGAGGCGGGCTGCACGATGTTGGGGCGTGAGCGGAAGACGGCCTAACGGTGTGCGGGACCGTAGCCCAGCTTCATGGAGACGGTTGCGAATGGTCCTCGCCGATACCCCAGGAGCAACAGTGTCCCTAATTTGCTGGCAAGTGGCGGTGCGGTCCCCTACGGCACTGCGTAGGATCCTACGGTCTTGGCGTGCATCCGTGCGTCGCTGCGGTCCGGTCCCAGGTCGACGGGCACGTGCACCTTCCGCCGACCACTGGCGACAACCTCGATGTACTGTGGAGACCTCACGCCCCACGTGTTGAGCAATTCGGCGGTATGTCCACCCGGCCTCCCGCATGCCCACTATACGCCCTCGCTCAAAGTCCGTCAACTGCACATACGGTTCACGTCCACGCTGTCGCGGCATGCTACCAGTGTTAAAGACTGCGATGGAGCTCCGTATGCCACGGCAAACTGGCTGACACTGACGGCGGCGGTGCACAAATGCTGCGCAGCTAGCGCCATTCGACGGCCAACACCGCGGTTCCTGGTGTGTCCGCTGTGCCGTGCGTGTGATCATTGCTTGTACAGCCCTCTTGCAGTGTCCGGAGCAAGTATGGTGGGTCTGACACACCGGTGTCAATGTGTTCTTTTTTCCATTTCCAGGAATGTATTTCTCTTTGAAAATGACGCAAGTGATCTTCTGAAAGATAAGGAATGTAATATAAATGATGTGCACTACTGGCCATTAAAAATGCTACACCAAGACGAAATGCAGATGATAAACGGGTATTCATTGGACAAATATATTATACTAGAACTGACATGTGATTACAATTTCACGCAATTTGGGTGCATAGATCCTGAGAAATCAGTACCCAGAACAACCACCTCTGGCCCTAATCACGACCTTGATACGCATGGGCATTGTGTCAAACAGAGTTTGGATGGCGTGTACAGGTACAGCTCCCCATGCAGCTTCATCACGATACCACAGTTCATCAAGAGTAGTGACAGGCGTACTGTGACGAGCCAGTTGCTCGGCCACCATTGACCAGACGGTTTCAATTAGTGAGAGGCCTGGAGAATGTGCTGCCAGGGCAGCAGTCGAACACTTTCTGTATCGAGAAAGGCCCGTACAGGACCTGCAACATGCGGTCGTGCATTATCCTGCTGAAATGTAGGGTTTCGCAGGGATCGAATGAAGGGTAGAGCCACGGGTCGTAACACATCTGAAATGTAACGTCCACTGTTCAAAGTGCCGTCAATGCGAATAAGAGGTGATCGAGACGTGTAACCTATGGCACCCCATACCATCATGCCGGGTGATACGCCAGTATGGTGATGACGCACTTCCAATGCGCGTTCACCGCGATGTCGCCAAACACGTATGCGACCATCATGATGCTGTAAACAGAACCTGGATTCATCCGAAAAAATGACGTTTTGCCATTCGTGCACCCAGGTTCGTCGTTGAGTACACCATCGCAGGCGCTCCTGTCTGTGATGCAGCGTCAAGGGTAACCGCAGCCATGGTCTCCGAGCTGATAGTCCATGCTGCTGCAAATGTCGTCGAACTGTTCGTGCAGATGGTTGTTGGCTTTGCAAACATCCCCATCTGTTGACTCAGGGATCGAGACGTGGCTGCACGATCCATTACAGCTATGCGGATAAGATGCCTGTCATCTCGACTGATAGTGATACGAGGCCGTTGGGATCCAGTACGGCTTTCCGTATTACCCTCCTGAACCCACCGATTCCATATTCTGCTAACAGTCATTGGATCTCGACCAACGTGAGTAGCAATGTCGCTATACGATAAACCCCAATCGCGATAGGCTACAATCCGACCTTTATCAAAGTCGGAAACGTGATGGTACGCATTCGTCCTCCTTACACGAGGCATCACAACAACGTTTCACCAGGCAACGCCGGCAACTGCTGTTTGTGTATGAGAAATCGGTTGGAAACTTTCCTCGTGTCAGCACGTTTTAGGTGTCGCCACCGGCGCCAGCCTTGTGTGAATGCTCTGAAAAGCTAATCATTTGCATATCACAGCATCTTGTTCCTGTCGGTTCAGTTTCGCGTCTGTAGCACGTCATTTTCGTGGTGTAGCAATTTTAATGGCCAGAAGTGTAGTCAGTAGGATAGCAGTAACATCAGCACGTGACTCTCACAGCACAGATTAACGGCTATCTACAACCGAACGCAGTGCACACAGTTTCTGAAATGGAATCCTTGTAAAAACTGAAATTTACTGTCCCAAACTGGTCAAACGGTCAGTGGAGTCGACCATTTAAAATTCTTAGGACTGAGGGTAGATGGAAGATTTTCTTAGAACTGCCACTTTCATGATCTAATGCAGAAATTGAATGCCGCCATCTTCACTATAACTATAACCTCCACTGTCTGTGACACTGAAACACGAAGGCTTTGTTTACTTGGCTTGATTTCACTTTGTTATCTTGTATGGTGTTAAAGTTTAGGGCAATAGTATGTACCCACCAAGAATATTCTTATCTCAGAAAAGCGCGTTTAGACTGATCTGCGTCGTCAATTCGCAAATTTCATTTAGGCAGTGATTCAGGTGTCTCGAAAATATAACTGCCGTCCCTGTACGAATGTTCCATAATGGGATTTCTTGTTGGCAATACTGACTCACTCAGATGAAACTGAAACATTGATTTAGTGAACACTAGATGAAAAAACGATTAGCACTTGGATAACACCTCCTCAAGCGGTGTACAGAAATGTATGCTCTATTCAGCAGGTTTCATTTTTCATAGGCTTCTAGCAGAGCTAAAAAGAAATCCACGTAAGAAAGAGTAGGACTCACGTACCAAGAGTTCCGTACAAACTTAATTATGTATATACATAATTCATCCAGCCCAGCAATTGAGAATTTCGACGATTCTTGTCAGTTATCGACATTGATACTGGCGAGACAGCGGTCTCAGGAATTCCAAGACTTCCCAGAATGTTTTAATTATTATCAAACGACAGAAGAAATATTATTATTTGTGCTATACAATTACAAATTGAAAATGTTCTTATTTTTCCTTTACTTGTACTGCTAAACATTGTTTGCTGCCAGATTTCATGATTCTAGGTGAATGGGGAGCAACGAAAAGTTCTAATGAGTGAGTTCACGAGTATCAAAATATTTTGACTGCAATGACTTAGAACCTTAACATTTTTACACCCCAAAGGGACCATAGACGTTAGTATGTGACATATATTTCGACTTTATATGTCAACCCGTTCCTGAGAAAAAGGTGTCTTAACAGTCAGACGGACAGACAGTCGGATAACGTATGACGAAAATACAGCTTTTTCGTGTGATATAAGTACAAATTGACAATTTTTGAATTTTTTTCCCTTCATTGTTACTGTGAGGTTGCTTCCTGCTTCATGATTCTATGTCAACGGGAAGTATCCTGTATCTTTTGATGAGAGAGTTAGCGACCACCAAAATATGTGACATAAATGGCCGTATATTTTTATTACAGTGACTAAGAAACTAACATTTACTACACCGCCAAGGGACTATAGACCTTTGTAAGTGACATAAATTTCAACTACCCGTTCCTGAGAAAAGAGCATCTCAACAGATGGACGCACAGATTGAGATTCGGACCAAAAGACAACAATACTTTTTCTTCGTGAGAGATAATTACAAAGTACCGCTTTTCGGTTTTTTTCATTTAGCTTTATTATAAAACTTTGCTTCCTGCCAAATTTCATAGTTCTAGGATAAAAGGTTTTGAACAGTGTTGGTATCAAAATATATGACGTAAACGGCCGATATTTTGACTGCATTGACTTACCGTACATGCTTCAATTTTTTACACCTATAACGGACCGTGGACCACAGTAAGCGGTATTTCAATTTGATACGCTTACTCGTTCCTGAGAAAAAGATTTTTAATAGTCTCACAGACAGACAACAGACGGACAAAAAACGATCCAATAAGAATTCCGTTCTTACCGATTGAGCTAAGGAACCCTAAAACATGAGTGATAAAACCTCAGTATTCGTATCCGAGTTGAAAGGTTCCTTTGCTGCAGTCCTTCGACTCCGTATAGGAGTCCCCTGCTTTAGTTGAGCATTTTTCTCTGTAATGTGCTCTTCTTTCGCATACTCTTTTAAAACCTTTTTAGTGTTTCATTAATTCTTTCGTTTATAAATTGTTCTAACCAGCATTCTGTAAACTGTACATGGTCAAATAGCTGTGGCTCTTACAGTCGCATGGTACCTGAAAGATAAACAGAAAAATAAATTGAAGAATAGAGAAACATAAATCTAGAACCGGCCCGATGTATGTGACATTCTCATCACTTCAGCATTCTCACAAATCTTTTGCGAGGGTCCTCGAATCCCTACGTAATTCACTGACAGTTTTCAAATTAAAAATGTTTCATCCTCGGCTGGTATTCGATTTCATCCTTTACTTCAAAGTATGCTACATCAGTACGTTACAATAGCTGCCGATAAATTATAGCCCGAGATATTTGTTTCAAAGAAATAGTTACAAGAGCTACACTTAACAATAGTAATGCTGAGTCGTAGACTCACCTCAGATGATGTTGCCCGCAGCTGGCAACGAAACGTCAGGGAGAAGTATTTCTACTATTGGACCACGGCCTCTTAGCCCGGAAGTTTTAATTACTGAAGACGCCGGCCGTGAAAGCCTACACGCTATGATAACTATAATTGCAGTTATTTCGGAGAAATTTACCAGGCTTACCAATCCATACTCGTAGCCGATCATTTATGAACGCGCTCGCATACGCGAGGACAACACTACCCGCGTTCTACTCAACAATAGCTATTTTAGCGAACAGGAGGTGGGATGTAAAGCGTGGGAGGACCGGCAGAAATAGTCACTCACAGTCAGTGTTGTTCTTTCTGACCAGTGTAAATGGAAAACAGCAGTGAAGATAAAATTTTTTCTAATAGAAACGGCGTAACAAGTCGATCTTATGGAAGCAGAAGCCAACAGAAATTGCTAAGAAAGTAACGAATATAAAACAAGTAAAAGAAATGTCATAACAGAAATAGATCGAAAAGAGAAAGTAAAGAAATTTAAACAGTTGGGAGAAACAGTATGGCAAAAGTATTTGCACACTCTAAGCAGTTTATTCTAACGCTTCTGATTTTCCTTTTTCGTGTTATTCACTTTATTCTGTGCTCTTTGTGTTTCTCATTTTAAGATGTGACTATTCTCCAAGATGCTATTATTATTATTGTATTATTGCTAGCAAGGAAGCGACACTGAACAGTATTATGAGAAAAAGATTGAATAACCAGCGAAAGGGTAACGTTCTACGAATGGAATGACAGAAGTCTTAACGTGGCAGGGAAGATAGAAAGAAAGGGAAATGCTAATGCTAAGGCTCAGTCTAGATACAGTAGGGATCAGTGAAGTCAAATGGAAAGAAGACAAGGATTTCTGGTCAGGCGAGCACAGGTTTATATCAACAATAACAGATAATGGAGTAACGGAAGTTGGATTCGTTATGAATAGGAAGGCAGGGCAGAGAGTGAGTTACTGCGAATAGTTCAGTGATAGGGTTGTGCTCATCAGAATCGACAGAAAACCAATGCCGTTAACAATAGTTCAGGTATACATGCCGACGTTGCGAGTAGAACATGATACTGAGAAAGTATATGTGGGCACTGAACTGATAATTCAGTACGTAAAGAGAGATGAAAATCCAAATGCCATGGGCGATTGAAATGCTGTTGTAGGGGAAGGAGTAGAAGAAAGAGTTACTAAAGGTGGCGGTGGTGGTGGTTAGTGTTTAACGTCCCGTCGACAACGAGGTCATTAGAGACGGAGCGCAAGCTCGGGTTATGGAAGGAGTGGGAAGGAAATCGGCCGTGCCTTTTCAAAGGAACCATCCCGGCATTTGCCTGAAACGATTTAGGGAAATCACGGAAAACCTAAATCAGGATGGTCGGAGACGGGATTGAACCGTCGTCCTCCCGAATACGAGTCCAGTGTGCTAACCACTGCGCCACCTCGCTCGGTAAAGGGTTACTAAAGAATGTGGGCTTGGTGCTAGGAATGAGAGAGGAGAAAGACTAATTGAGCTCTGAAATAAATTTCAGCTAGTAATAACGCAAGAGTAGGAAGTATACTTGTAAAAGGCCGGGAGATGTAGGAAGATTGCAGATTACATCACGGTCAGGCAGAGATTTCGCAATCAGATATTGCATTGTAAGACATAACCAGGAACAGATATAGACTCAGATCACAATCTGGTAGTAATGAAGATTAGGTTGGAGCTTAAGGGACTAGTCAGAAAGAATCAATGCCCAAACAATTGGGACACGGAAGTACTAAGGAATGAAGAGGCATATTTGAAGATTTCTGGGGCTATAGATACTGCGATAATGAGTAGCTCAGTAGACAGTTCAGTTGGTGAGAAATGGATGCATCTGAAAAGAGCAATCATAGAAGTTGGAAAGAAAAACATAGGTACCTGGGAGCTAGTTGCGAAGAAACATGAGTAACAGAAGGAATACTTCAGTCGATCGTCGAACGAAGAAACTAAAAAAATATTCGAAAAAATTCAGGAATGCAGAAGTACAAATCACTTAGGATGAAATACGCGGGAAGTACAGGCATCAGCAGCTAAAACGTGGCTTAAAGACTTCTCCGACGATATATTAAAAATAAGAGATATCCTCAAATAATTTAGAATGTCTCTTGCTCTGGCAATTCTTAAACCAGGAATATCTCCCGCAAAAGCCTACAAACAACCTACCAATAAAATTGCTGTGCATTTCCTATAAGTTGCTGGAAAGGCTGATCTACAACAGGATATATCCAACGACATACAAACACCTGCCACAAGAACAAGCCGGATTAAGGGCAAAACGAAGTTGCTGCAAACAAGTACTAGCCATAACATCATACATAGGAGCGGGGTTCAGGATGGTTTAAAAACTTGAGTAGCCTTGGTGACGTCAGCGCAGCTTATGATAAAGTATGGGTAGATGGTCCCTTCCTGAAATTTGCCAACATGATTCGATGATCGAAATTAACAAAGTTGTTGGAAAGAATGCTGAAAATCCGATACTTCGAGGTAAATTTGGAGTAACAAAGTAGCAAATCAAAAGTAACAGAGAATGGACTCTCTCAAGGATTAGTATTAGCTCCACTCCTTTTCAATGTTTACATCGGTGATATGGAAGATACTAGGCCACGTAAGTTTTGCTACGCTGCGATATGGCTATAGCCTCTCAAAAAAGTGGCTATAAGAAGGAGAAACAACTTTAACAGCTGACCAACACGTACTAATTCAGTACTACAAAAAATGGAGACTGTGGGCAAATCCAAATAAAACAGAGACTTCCGCCTTCCATTTAAATAACGGACTGGCAGACAGAGAACTAAACATAACCTTCGGTGGAGAGCGAGTGAAATACAACAAATATCCTAAATATCTGTACATAACTCTTGACAGATTACTTACTTTCAAAAAACGCCTTGAACTAACTAGCTAGAAACTGAAAACCCGAAACAACATCATCCGGAAATCAGTGGGTACCACATGGTGGGCAGATGCAGTTACGCTACACACTGCAGCACAAGCACTGGTCTACTGCTTGGCGGACTACTGTGCTGCTGTGTGGGATAGGAGTACCCATATGAGGTAAATTAACGTCCATCTCAATGAAACTATGATAATAGTAACGGGAACGTTGAAGTCGACCCCACTGGCATGGGTTCGAGTGCTGTCAACTACTGCTCCACCAGAAATCCGAAGACAGTTGGCAACGATCCAGGAACGGCAAAACATAAATCAACCAGATATGGCAAGACCGGTACCTGTACACGAAGTACTAAATGAACACCGTGGAAATCGCCTGAAATCAAGAGCGACAATACGGAAACACAAATTATTTGCCCAAGGAACTGCCTATAACAGCCGCAAATCCTGGGAAACTAAACAGAACAACAGCGACGTTAACCACCACAAGCGAATTCTGTTCAAAAAATTCTGGAACATTCGCAATTTCGCCCCAATGGCGTGTTGGAGCGAAATGCAGTTGGGATCCCTGCACACGCCTGTACTTATTGTGTAAATGACGGAAGTTTCATTGTTGTACGCCTGTTTTGGTGCAGTGTTTTATTGAGTATAACGTTGTGTCGCACAACTGCAAATTTCGAGATGGCAGAGATAAACAACGCATCTGCATTAAAGTTTGCGTGAAACTCAAGAAAATCTTTACAGACACACGCCAAATGATGCAGGAAGCCTATGGTGATGAATACTTAAGCCGTACTTGGTGTTACGAATGGTTCGAAGACTGTCCGAGAGATTGTACAAGAATGTAACATTTCAGTTGGGTCAAGTCATGAAATGTTGACACAGCATCTTGGAATGCATCGTGCTGCCGCCAAGTTCGTCCCATGGCTCATGACTCAACCAGAAAGACCTTCGTCTCTCAATCTGAGAAGAGCTTTCCGATCGCGCAAATGAGAGCGAGATGTTCCTTAAGAGAGTCATAACTGGAGATGAGACGTGGGTCTACGGTTATGTATTGAGACCAAGGTTCAATCTTCACAATGGGTCGGGAACGGTTCTCCAAGACCAAAAAAGCTCCTCGGGTCAGGTCAAATGTCAAATCGATGCTGATAGTTTTCTTTGACACTGAAGAATTAATTCATCATGAAATCGTGCCACACGAACAAACTGTTAATCGATGGCATTGTCAGGACATGTTGCGACGCCTGCGAGAAAATGTGATAAGGAAACGATGAGACAATCACGATAACACTTCAGCACATTCACCCCTGTTGGTACCTGACTATTGCATAGAAAACGAAATCACTGTGTTGCCTTATCCTCCGTACACTCCAGGCCTGGCACCTGCGGATTTTTTTTGTTTCCGAAATTGAAAAGCACGCTGAAAGGACGAAAATTTGCAGCGACGACAGATGAAATAAAAGCAAATTCGCAGAGGGCACTTCGCGCGATCTAGCAAGAGGTGTGCCAATTCTGCTTCCGGAAGCGTAAACGGCGCAGGGAGCGGCGAATTAATTATGGAGGAGAGTATTTCGAAGGAGACCTTGCACTACAAGTAAAAGGTAAGCGTAGAAAACTTTTGTGGACAAAGTTCCGGAATTTTTTGAACAGACCTCGTAGAAGACCCCAAGCAACAACTGCCAGGAATGCATCTTTCCCGCAAGATATGGTGCCAATAAAACTGTGTAAGAGCTGGACACGCAGAAACTAAATCCATGATGCACAAGTGTGCCACCACTGACAACCCAATATGTGACTGTGAAGCGGTTAAACAGAGTACAAGATTGGCCGTTTCGTAGATTCTCTGGAAAATGAAGGATTTCAAATGGTTCAAATGCTCTGAGCACTATGGGACTTAACTGCTGGGGTCATCAGTCCTCTAGGACTTAGAACTGCTTAAACCTAACTAACCAAAGGACATCACACACATCCATGCCCGAGGCAGGATTCGAACCTACGACCGTAGCGGTCGCACGGTTCCAGACTGTAGCGCCTAGAACCGCACGGCCACTACGGCCGGCAATGAGGGATTTTATCAAGACCAGGCCGGCTGCTATTGAGCGGCTGTCGCGTACGGGTTTAATTTTATAGTGGATTACGGCTGCTCTCATATGAACATCATATATACTGGTGATTGTTGATAAGATATTAGGTTTTGTACTGTATCTGTGTCATATTCGAGCCTATTGTATGACTTTATGCTGAGTCAGACCTTCCAACAATCATCTCTTTTTCGATTTCTTCACATTTTTTCATTGAGCCATTTCGCCCTAGCTTCTCTGTTTTATTTACGTATTTATCATGTGACTTTACAAGTGGAATTACAAACATGGAGATGATTAAAATACGTAAGATATGTATACAAATTATAGAACGGAAGCAAGACTAAAGAAAAGTCAAGACACGGTTGTAGGATTTGTCGACCTGGAAAAAATGTTGAAATTCTGAGGAAAACGGGATGAGCTTTTGGAAAAAATGGGTAATATCAGTATGTATGAGAACCAAGACGGAACAATAAGACAAAGAACAAAGTGCTCGGTCTAAAAAAGGGCGTGAGGCGGTGACGTTGTTCAATCTATACATCTAAGAAGTAATTTTGCTATCCTCAGTGAAAGTGAAGAACAATATTACAGGATCTGTTGAATCGAATGAACAGTCTAATGAGTACAGGAAATGGATTGAGAGTAAATCAAAGAAAAACGGAAGTAATGAGAACTAGCAGAAACGAGAACAGCTAGAAACTTAACATCAGAACTGGGGATCACGAAGTATACAAAACTAAGCAATTGTGCTACTCTGCAAGCAAAATAACCCATGATGGACAGAGTAAGGAGGAAATGAAAAGCAAACTAGCACGGTAAAAAGGGCATTTGTGGCCAAGAAAAGTCTTCTAGCAACATCGTCCTTAATCTGAGAAAAAAATTTCTGAGAATGTAGGTTTGGAGCACAGTATTCTATGGTAATGAGACAAGGACTGTGGGAAAACCGGTAAAGAAGATAATCGAAGTATCTGGGATGTGATGCTGCAGAAGAATACTGAAAACAAGGTGGGCTGATAAGGTAAGGAATGAGGAGGTTCTCCGCAGATTTGACGAGGGAAGGATAGTATGGAAAACACTGACAAGAAGAAGGAACAAGACTATAGGACGTATGTTAAGAGACCAGGGAATAACTTCCATTGTACTAGAGGGAGCTGTAGAGGGTAAAAAAATGTAGAAGATGACGGAGATTGCAATACATCCAGCAAATAATTGATGACGTAGGTTGGAAGTGCTACTCAGAGTACTGTATTAACCGAAAATCTGTGCCACATCTGAGTCATCTCATATGGGTGAGTGGGTGGCGAAAAATTCATGTGCTTACGTGGAATCGAACCTGACTGATACCTCTTTCGTAGAAAACTTGGAATTTGTGCGCTACAGGGCCTACCTGCAAACATGCCCCACTCACTTCGTATTAATTGAAACAGGAGGTGTAATACATTTGCTGAAAAGGTCATAGAAATCTTGGAAAAGATTAAGCATGTTGACAGGCTCATTATCGTAAAATATTCAAGTAATATAACTTCTTATGCGTGCCTCTAGCGTAATTTGAAGATAATGGTCTCTTGTAGTTAACTTTTCATTAAGTCACGTATCACATTTCAACTCGAAAAGCTGTGATTTTGTGTGGTCACGTGCAAACTGAGCCATATATCAGTTGTTCTCTCTTGTCTGATTGTAAGTTCCCCACAAACTAACCAAAAATTGCATCACCAGAACCGTTGATACACTGAAGATAATTTCGGAATCGGGAAATCTTTCCAAAGAGTAAAATCTCGCTAGAATGATGGATCTTTCTACAAAAGTTTTTATGTGTGCATAGAGATTTTAATAATGGGCTTCTCTTGTTCTTAACAGCACTAGGATTTCCAGTTAAGACTTTTTGCATTATGACCAAGAGAAGCCTCTTGAAAACCTTGGTTAGAATCGGAGGTTGTGCACTACACTGCCTGGAAAAAAGTGAATGAACTAGAAGGCTTAGTCGGACGTTAATGCAACTTCATACATGTACACAATCGTCAGATATGTAAATGATTAGAGGGTTGTTCATTTTCATCTTACAATTAGTGGGCTTCACAGCCTCGATAAATTTGAGGGAAGACATCATTCCACCGAGCTGTATCTTGAAATCGTACGTTATTCAGCAGCACTTGTTTCGGGCACGGCCTATTTTCAAGTGCAAGTACGACAGATGTTGGTAAATCTTCGACATCCTCGGCACGCGATTTTTGTTAGACGAGACGATTCATCCACATTTGTTACAGATGCACACCCGAAACTATTACTGCTGAATGAAGTACAGTTTTAAAAGATATCTAGGTGGAATGACGTCTTGCCTCAGATGAGAGTTGTAGTTGTCTGCGACAGGTAGAGCGGGCACCAGAGAGCAATAGTGTTTTTCGTGTTTAGTGTTGTCAGCCAGACTGGTAAAGTATATGACAAGCGTGAACAGTGTCAGATTTTGAGTGATCACTGAGCAGGACACAGAAATGCCGCGTACTCGTCTGAGACAGCGTTATCAGCAGCTGACCGAGGTTGAAAGGAGCCTCATTTTTGGTCTCCTTTAGGCTGGTTGGTCCAGTCGTCCAGTATGCACATTTGCGGGGCATTCTGATGTGAGAGTGTACCGCGCAGGAACGTGATGGCATGTATACTAGTCGTCAGCTTCCGTTCGACCACATCTGAGCATCACAAGGGAGGATCGCTGCATTGCGAATATACTCCTTCACGTCTGCACCTGACATCCGAAAACACGTAATGGACTCCCTGTACCATTCTGCCTCATCCTAATACTATTGGTGGAGAAAAATGGTTCAAATGGCTCTAAGCACTTTGGGACTTAACATCTGAGGTCATCAGTCCCCTAGACTTAGAACTACGTAAATCTAACTGATCTAAGGACATCACACACATCCATGCCCGAGACAGGATTCGAATCAGCGACCGTAGCAGTCGCGCGGTTACGGACTGAAACGCCTAGAACCGCTCGGCCACCGCGGTCGGCCAGTACCTATCGCTTATGCGAATTTTCATCCCTCTCTCCTGTCATTCCCATTCATCTTAAAGAATTGTGACGACAGATCGCTAGACTGCACTTTGTACGAACAGTCACAGGACTTGTGGACGTTCTTCACACCACGAGTAAACAACGAAGGGTAAGCAGTGCTGACACCGAGATACTGCCACACTGAGAGAATTGTGCCACCACAAAATGCCGCACCACAGTACTAAATGGCGTGTCGTGCTGTGCCGGGTACCTCCGGGAAGAACCGAGCAAAGCCGAGTGATAGGCTGGGTCTTGGCCCGCCAGCTTCGCGCACGAACAGCACGCCTGAAGTCTGCTACACCACGACCGGCCCTGATCTAACACCACCAGGCTGCATCTGGACTGGAGCCATGACTTGGAAGCGTGGACTGCTGATGAATGGCCTCGCATTGCCTTCAGGACGTTTGCTGTTCAGTACTACTGTTGATGACTATCGTCAGCAAGTATTCCAAGATGCTTCTCCAGGCGGGTATAAAATGAATGTGCGCAACGGAAAATAATAAACGCTAAAATGAAGATTTGGCCCTGTCTGACTACCCCCTGAAGCAGATCTTAGGATCTCTTAATTCTATAAATTACAATCTAAACATAAATGAATGATGAAGGCAACTAATCCTACTAAATGATAAACGTTGTTCCTGCTTATATATTTATTGTTGATTAAGAAAAAAACCTTTTTATTACAAAGTTTACATTTCCTAAGTAAAATTACTAATTAATTGCCCAATCTCTGCCCCTTATTATGACCGCGCTATCTAATATCAATAACGCGGAATGACTGACATCATCTACGTACCAAACACTAGAAGATACTACTTGATCTACGGTGGTGTGGAACCTCAGTGGAAATAAACTAACGTGAGCACAGCTGTTTAGCTTTTATAGCCCTAATAAGCCGAAACAACTTGCGATATCACCATATGTACTGCGCCCGGTGCGTCAAAGTGATGGTTCTCGTACTCGTCTACGACGATGGAAGAACTCCAACCACAAATAAACTCTTTCAAACACTAGGACGGCAGAAGGTGTTCCTCTAATATACTCTATTAATGTCTTCTGCTCTCTGTGTTCCACAGACAAGAAACGTGAACTCCCAGCCACAAGGAGAGAGTTCAGGTAACGTCTCAACGTAAGTGTAGGCAGAGGAAGTGCTCTCAATTACTGACCGCTGTGTACTCAACGGCGGCTTCCAACCCGGAGGTGAAGTCCAGAATCGTATAGGTTCGCTACAGTACAGTGCCTAACTGTTCTACCTATAAACTCTCCTAAGAGCAAAGTCAGCAAGTCCGTTTGTACCAACAAAGCTGATATCGAGTGACCGTCACACACGGGCGCTCACAACGGAAGACCTCGTCTCTCCACCGCTAGCTTCCCAGCAAGGTTCAGCTCCCCACCACCGTAATTCCAAAAACGAACCATATTCCCGAAACCACGGAATATTCTCACTCTCTACAGATTCTTCCGAACGCCGACCAACCATATTTTAGTCTTTTGTTGTCCAGCGCGGAATGTTTGCGAAGAAAAACCTATACTCGTACAATGGTACGCTTCTGAATAAAAATCCTTGGAAATAACCCAGCCTGCGTGGTTTCCGAGGTGCCGCTTCTTCGTTCCTCTCACCTGCGTCCAAGATTTGCAGAGTTCGGAAGTGTTATCTGATTATCCTTCCAGCCCTACTACAATAGTGGCAGATAGCAGCCGGCTGCCCCTGTATTGTGTCTTCACGCTCAGATGTCCAGACTGTCCGCCTTGGCACTTCCTGTGTGGAGCTGAACCACCACACCTGTGTGGGCCTTCCACCCAGGGCTTGAGTTCCGCCTGCCGTTTCATTTCCACTGTCGTTCCCACCTCAACTAGTATAGGCAAATCATTCATTACGCCGTTCTGTTAATAAGGACACTCCGTCACATTTCAAGCAATAAGCGTTAATAATTATTTACAAGGCATACGTGACAATGTCAGTCTCCTTTATATATTTATATATATGATGTACAACCTATCACATGATACCTAATTGTGTTTATAGATCACGGCAAAGTATGTGGATGGGTGCTTTTTAAGGTGTGAAATTATAGCCACCTTACAGTATGACGACGGCCTGGGGTGAGGTCACATTCTTCCAACATTTGGAAGGAGCACAACGATGAGACCCCTGGTGTCATGGTGTGGAGAGCCATCGGGTATGACTTCAGGCCACGGCGGGCAATGACTGGGGGATCTGTGACTGCACAATGGTGCGTCACGGGCATCCTGAGTCCTCATGTGTCACCTCTCATGTGACAATACTGTGGTGTCACTTTTCATCACGACAGTGCTAGTCCACATGCGGCACATGCCTCTATGAACTGTCTATATGTAGCTGAGATGTTTCTATGGGTAAAAAGATTCCCAGATCTGTCCATGATGGAACATGTGTGGGAAATATCGGACGTGAACCCAATACCAGTGCCAGCAGTATCAAATACATCAAGTACCAGTCTGAACATTTGTGTGCCAAATTGCCTCTGGAGAGAATACAATGGCTTTGTGACACCCTTCTCAATCGAATCGTTGACTGCATCCAGGCCAGAAGAGGTGGATCGTTACACTGATAAGTGGGTTCATACTGCCAAGTTCTCTGTAAATTTCACTCGAAATTGCGGTCACTGAAATAACATCCTGTACCCTCTCAAACCATAAAATTTCATTTCATACCCACGTACCATTCTGTGTGGCTCGCGTTTTTTGTCCGGGAGTGTGTTTTTGACTGTGGCAAATTATGTGCCAGACAAACAAATACGAAAGCCTTCTGTATGTGTAGGTGTAATTGTTTATGTGTATACAGAATAAAGTCGATAACTTGCTCTCATTATGTATAACATAATATAACATACAGTCACCATTGATCTTTATTTTACTATTGCCATTTCCGACTTTGGCCCATATAAACAGGTACTCATCTGCATTTAATTTCTTCTTCTTCCTGGTAGACAAAACAAATGGCATGCTGGGAACAAATGTGCCATAAGGCTGTTTAGCCAACAGTCCTGTAGTCTCAGCTGTACTCCACGTCTTCCAGGCCAAAATGTTAGCATCTGGAAATGCTTCAAGGCCACCATAGTCTGCGTGATTGCCCCAAACAACAGCCAAGGTAAGCCATGTTGAGCCTCCAAACACTGCTTGCACATCACAAGTGAAGTTCAGACGCAGTCCACGAAACACATTGGGACCTCCAATTAATTGCTGTTTATTAAACTGTCCAGCCAGGTCAATATCAATTGCTTTTAAGCTCCAATACACAGGTACACTGCGCCGCCAGCGACGACGGTAACCTAGACGTCGCAGAGGCATTGCTGAGGCACGTTAACACACGCAGTATACCTGTGTATCCGAGCTTAAAAGCAATTGATATTGACCTGGCTGGACAGTTTAATAAACAGCAATTAATTGGAGTTCCCAATGTGTTTCGTGGATTGCGTCTGAACTTCACTTGTGATGTACAAGCAGTGTTTGGAGGCAGTACATGGCTTACCTTGGCTGTTGTTTGGGGCAATCACGCAGACTATGGTGGCCTTGAAGCATTTCCAGATGCTAACATTTTGGCCTGGAAGACGTGGAGTACAGCTGAGACTACAGGACTGTTGGCTAAACAGCCTTATGGCACACTTGTTCCCAGCATGCCATTTGTTTTGTCTACCAGGAAGAAGAAGAAATTAAATGCAGATGAGTACCTGTTTATATGGGGCAAGGTCGGAAATGCCATTTGTGGGACGGCCTTCTTTTCAGCCAGTATCCCATTGGCTGAGAGTAAGGTTTGGCAATCCCAACTGGGAATATTTAGGAGGGAACTTTCAGTTCGAAGAATAGCAAATCATGTTTCAACCTGCGAAATAAGGTTAGAACATTACACCTCTCACGCTACTGTTGTTTTCCCACAGAATGTGATCTTATCAAGTACAGTCCAATTTTCTTGAAAATTTGGAGATTTTTCCCAGGTGCTGTATGCATGCTTCAGATCAGAAAAACTATAGGTTTACATTTATGACTCTTTGATAGTGTCTTACGTTGGTGTGTGATACATTAAACCATCATTTGTAATTTACTTCTGAGAATAGCCTGTTTTGTAGCCTCCAGACGTCATCTGTATGTCCTGCAATACATGGAGATCGGAACACTAATACGCAAACTAGATTCTAATGTGAATCCGACATTCGCTCAAACACACACGCACACACACACACACACACACACACACACACACACACACACGCACACACGCACACACGCACCAGCACACAGTGTTTTCTTAGAATGACTTCAATCTTTAAACTTCATGTACTCATATTATTTGCCTGAGGCTAACAAGTTGCGTGTGTGTTTACGTATCACCGAATCGTTTATTGCTAACAAAGTCTTCAATTCTCATCCGCACTTCAGTGGACAAGGGAAGTGATGTACTGACAAACTGCTGGATTCGTATTCAGTAGAATGTCAGTTCAAATATGTATCCGGTCATACAAATTAAGGTTTTCCGTGCTTTCTCTGGATTGTTTCTTTACAAGAGCACACTCGATTTCCTTCCCCTGTTCGAGCCTGTGGTTCGTCTCTAAAGACCTTGTCATCAACGGAACGTTACATTCTAATCTTCTTTCGTTGTTCTTTCACTAAACACAATTGCTGCATTACACTACATCTCCTATTATTTTGGTATCTTCGTATTTCACCCTAGATAGACTTCAGCGTAGCGTGTAGAGTAAGTGCTATTTTAGTGATCAGATGTCAGCTTGCAGAGTTACTGTCGTGTTCGTTTCAAAGGAACAAGCAGTGCTAAATTGGGAACTTACCATAGATTCGCTACTGACGTCACATGTCAACGCACTGAGTCATCATCTCAGTTACGTATGGTTATCGGTACTGCTTACTGAAACAATCACAGTAGCCTTACCCAGCTTTACTGGTCAAACTGTTAGAGAATCAGCGAGCTGAGAGACCACACATGTGAGAGTGAATTTGTGTCTCGTAAATTTCTACGAAATAAAGGGAAATCCGATTACATGGCGTGGACATAAATATACGTCCTCCTCGTGACGCGTTTGTTGAAACATTCAAGCGAAGGCAGTGAGGAGTTGTTTGTTGACATCTGTCTTTAAGATTTCACGTCATACATTGTGTAGATGTGAAAGACATTTCAGAATCGTATAGTCCCAAGCACTTCTCGCCTCATTATGTTACTAGTGACTAAACATGGTCTCACCATTACCCTACGAAGAGATAGCAATCGTCAAAGCAATGGGTTGTCCACTGTGAGAAATTACCAAGAAAAGCGAATTCTGTTTAGATAATGGGAAAAAGAATCAATCTTTTTTTGATAGGGATTGTCATGATTGTCTATACAGACAGGAAAGTGTACAGCCGACCGCGGTGGCCGTGCGGTTCTAGGCGCTGCAGTCCGGAACCGCGGGACTTAGGTTAGTTAGGTTTAAGTAGTTCTCATTTCTAGGGGACTGATGACCTAAGATGTTAAGTCCCATAGTGCTCAGAGCCATTTGAACCATTTTTGAAAGTGTACAGTGGCAACTGGTCCTAATCGCATAACGTCAGATAATGTTTGCATAGCTTGTTGATGCAAAAGCCACCAAGAGTAACGCGCAAAAAGTATCTGTTGCAACAGAACAGATTGCCTACTCGCTAAAAAGACAGAAGTGCACTTGCTGGACTATGAAATATTCCGACACTAACCTTATTTTCTAGATTTAGCTTCATGTGTTAATTTATGTATTTTTGCGATTCCTTAATCTCAGAAATATTGCTCGTGAGAAATAAATTTCAGTTGTTGTTGGCTGATTTGGGGGAGAGACCAAACATCGGATTAGGGAAGGATGGGGAAGGAAGTCGGCCGTGACATTTTAAAGGAACCATCCCGGTATTTGCCTGAAGAGATTTACGGAAATCACAGAAAACCTAAATCAGGAAGGCCGGACGCGCGTTTGAACCGTCGACCTCCAGAATGCGAGTTCAGTGTGCTAGCCACGGCGCCACCTCGCTCGGTAAATTTCAGTTATAGAGACGAAGTCAAAGACTGATGAAGAAAAAAAATCTCGGGAGGAATCAAAAGAATATCAATGGGCCTAACCGTTGAGGTCAATGTATACTGTAAGCCATTTATTTGTGCAAAAATTATGATTTAATAGGTGTCCAATGCTCCCCTCTCACCAACGACCGAGTGTATTAGTATTCACAATTTGTACAGAAACCAGATGACGATTATAAGAGTCGAGGGGCATGAAAGGGAAGCAGTGGTCGGGAGGGGAGTGAGAAAGGGTTGTAGCCTATCCCCGATGTTATTCAATCTGTATATTGATCAGGTAGTACAGGAAACAAAAGCAAAATTCGGAGTAGGTATTAAAATCCATGGAGAAGAAATAAAAACTTTGAGGTTTGCCGATGACACTGTAATTCTGTCAGAGACAGCAAAGGACTTGGAAGAGCAGTTGAACGGAATGGACAGTGTCTTGAAAGGAGGATATGAGATGAACATCAACAAAAGCAAAACGAGGATAATGGAATGTAGTCAAATTAAGTCGGGTGATGCTAAGGGAATTAGATTAGGAAATAAGACACTTAAAGTAGTAGATGAGTTTTTCTATTTGGGGAGCAAAATAAATGATGATGGTCGAAGTAGAGAGGATATAAAATGTAGACTGGCAATGGCAAGGAAAGCGTTTCTGAAGAAGAGAAATTTGTTAACATCGAGTATAGGTTTAAGTGTCAGGAAGCCTTTTCTGAAAGTATTTGTATGGAGTGTAGCCATGAATGGATGTGAAACACGGACGATAAATAGTTTAGACAAGAAGAGAATAGAAGCTTTCGAAATGTGGTGCTACAGAAGAATGCTGAAGATTAGATCACATAACTAATGAGGAGGTAATGAATAGAATTGGGGAGAAGAGGAATTTATGGCACAGCTTGACTAGAAGAAGAGGTCGTTTGGTAAGAAATGTTCTGAGACATCAAGGGATCACAAATTTAGTATTGGAGGGCAGTGTGGAAGGTAAAAATCGTAGAGGGAAACCAAGAGATGAACACACTAAGCAGATTAAGAAGGATGTCAGTTGCAGTAGGGTCTTGGAGACGAATACGCTTGCACAGGATAGAGTAGCATGGAGAGCTGCATCAAGCCAGTCTCTGGACTGAAGACCACAACAACAACAGCAGAGGAACCGTTCGGAGACGATGATTTTTTTGTGTTAGCAACACACCTTGTTATAAAGCAGCATCTGTAAGGAAATGGTTTGTGGACAGTAACATCCATGAAATGGACAGGCTTGCCCAGAATCCCGAGGTGAACCTAATGGAATACCTGTTCGATCCAGACCTCTGCGTCCAACATCACTACCTTCTCTGGTTTCGGCTCTTGAAGAAGAATGGGTTGTCATTCCTCACAAACATGCAGACGCATCTATCGAAAGTATCCTCGGTAGTGTTCAAGCCGTCATAAAGGCGAAAGCTGGACTCACCGCATATTAACGTCGAATAATGTTGATGAAGTAATGTAGACGACCATGGCACGCGTGATTTCTGTTCTATGCTGCTTATGAGGATGATGAGTCCATATCATTATGCATCTGAATGCTGTTAGCGCCTAGTAAAGCACTATTTTAAAATAACAGCCTGTTGGAAGCTATGCGGTTCTTTAAAGATGATCTTGTCATTTGTAAGCGATTATTCAGTCGTGAAACTGCCTTAAACGAAGTCTAGTCGCAGTTGGTATGCTACCGTGTGAACCTCTATATTTATAATTGCACGCCGTACATCGTATTCTGGTTAGTCGTCGTCCTCAGACACTGTACCACGTTCACTCGTATTGAAATTATCAGTGAATGACTCTTTGTGTTACATACCGGAGCACATCTCACTTTTCTGACTTCTCCACGTGTCTGGTATACTCTTAGTACAGACCGAAGTGGCGCATAGCTAAGCCACTGGTCTCGCTTTATGAAGCACGGCGCTTGAAATCTCCTCCCTGCCATCAAGATTTCTATTGTTTTCATAAATCGCTTAAGGCAAATTCACGGAGTTCCCTTCAATAGGACACTGCAGATTCCCCTCCCACTACCCTTTCCAAATCCTAGCAAGAGCTCCGTCAAACTCTAGTCTTCTGTCCTTTTTTCTTAATGATGTGCGGTTGTACTCGAGAGCAGCCCGGATAAAATATTCTCCATAGTACTAATCAGGGTATTCCGGCTGATTCGGTAAGACTTTTGACCAATAGGGATCGCTCCATAAAAATGCTGTCGCTCAGTGTTTGCCACCGACGCAGTGACACCGCGAGCCGCGGAGACTCGGTCTGTGGTCGGAGAAAGCGCGGAGAACTCGGACAGGCTGCAGTGGGGCCTTTTGACTGGTGCTCGCCAACAACAGGGCGCATTATCAACCTGCTGCTCTGCACGTGCCGCTAATTTCACCACTTTTCTCCGCGTTCAGTTTTTCCTTGGCGCCAGCCTCCATCAGCAAAGGTAATATTTCTTGACTTTCTGGCTGCTGTTATTGCTGTCACTTAGTAATGTAAGCTTTTGCTGTATCGACTATCCCCTCGGGTACACGCATAGACCGACGACGTTTAGGTAGGTGATTCGTTAAGCCCGTTTTACACTAGCTACTTCCTGGCGAAAACCGAGTATTCGTTGTGAATACGCGTCATGTGTTTGCCTGTACGAGGGTGAGTCAAATGAAAACCTTAAATTTGTAATAACAAATCGAAATTTCTCGCCGTTATCGTGTAAGTTGGTAATTGTGCTACAAACAGCGTGCAGAATGGCCTGTAGGTGACAGCATAGTGCAAATGTACACATACCGTCGCAGTATCAGTATAAAGATGACCGCCTCACTTGCGACTTGCACCAGGGAAGAACAGCGTTCTGTTATTCGGTTTTTGCGTAGCGAAGGTGTGAATCCTATTGAAATTCATCGACGAATGAAGGTTTAGTACGGTGCATCTTTGTCTCAGCAGCAAGTCTACGAATGGAGTAGGAAGCTCGCAAATGGCGAGACTTCACTGAGTGACACTGAATGACATTGTAGCATGTTTACAAATTAGTGATGGGTCAGCACACTACATTGTGCATGATGTGCTCCAGTTTCACAAAGTGTCTGCAAGATGAGTGCCACGGTAGCTGACTCCTGAAATGAGAGAACGACGTGTTGATACTTGTGAAGAACTTCTTCGGCGCTTTGAACGAGAAGGTGATGTCTTCCTTGCGAGAATCGTTACTGGGGACGAAACGTGGGTTCACTTCCACCAACCAGAAGCAAGGATTGGCGCCATTCCTCATCACCAAAACCAAAGAAGTTTCGAACAGAACCATCAGCAGGGAAGGTTATGCTGACTCTCTTTTGTGGCGAAAAAGGCGTCATTTTGGAGCATTACATGCCTAGAGGGACCACTGTCACCAGTGCATCATACACAGATCTCCTAAAAAATCATCTGCGGCCTGCAATCGAATCAAAGCGACGTGAATTGCTGTCAGCAGGTGTCCTTTTGCAACATGACAATGCAAGGTCCCACATTACCCGTGCAACACAGACCTGCATTCTGAGTGTCTACCTCATCCACCATACTCACCAGACCTTGCCCCAAGTGATTTCCATATGTTTGGACCACTCAGAGACGCAATGGGAGGAAAGAAGTGCCGTTCTGATGAAGAGTTACGCCACGCGGTGCATGAGTGGTTGTGTGGACTACCAAAAGACTTTTCTTCTAAAGGAATTTATGCACTTTGTAAGCGCTGGAGGACTTACATCGAGCGTGGGGGATATTATATTGAAAGGTCATACAGCTTTGTACCACTTATGCACAGCAAATAATATTTAAAAAATATTTCATTTGACTCACCCTCGTATATCAACCGCCAGCCACTTCGCGAGTGGGTCATATGGTTCTTATGGCTCTGAGCACTATGGGACTTAACACCTGAGGTCATCAGTCCCCTAGAACTTAGAACTACATAAACCTAACTAACCTAAGGACATCACACACATCCATGCCCGAGGCATTATTCGAACCTGCGAGCGTAGCGGTCGCACGGTTCCAGACTGAAGCGCCTAGAACCGCTCGGTCACTGCGGCCGGCGCGAGTGGGTCCATGTTGTCAATGATCAGTTAACTGTGCCGAGCATGGAGTTCTAAATTCTCGTGCGAGTTGCAGACTGAGCATGCGCTAAAGTAGGCGACAGGCGTCGTCTGCTGAAGTCAGATATGCTTAACGAGAAAAATAATTTTCGATGTTTTTTTAGCAATGTGAAAGAAAACAAGATAGGGTAAATTAAAAAGCGCTATTTACTGGTGTCTAAAAATTGTTTAATGTGTTTGTAAGTACATATTTTCTCGAGGAAATGACTGCGCTTTGATCCTTATCATCGAATTTTCCTACATACATTCTCTTACTATATTTAGAATTTTTCTTAAGCAGGATGATCCCTCAAAACCTCACATTTGCCGTCCAGGTGCCATACTGCACAGCAGACGGCCCACCCACACGCAGTTTTGGCGCTGACGTGCAAACGAAAACGACCACTGTGGCAGCGAGATTAGACTAACAGAAGGTCCCGCGAATACCAATAAAATGAGACAATTGTTGAAATTCATTCCTTGTCCAAGCTGTTGTTCCTGACATATTGATGAGTAAATTTTACATACATTAATTCAATCTGATAAATATCATCATACAAGGACAATTACACTGTGCAATATTTTATAAATTAAGGACCATTTTTCTCTTCGACAGCATTGCTTGCCAATTATTAATTTTTCTCTTCGACTGGCTCTCAGTTTCATGAATAGGTTCTACTGCCAAATGTGTTTGCCACTTCATTCATCTTTGTAAACAGGAATTTTAAAGTTTGAGGATATCTCTAATGTTTCATTACGTATGTATGTATATAATATGATTTTATGTTACAATAACGTGGCTCTTATTTTAGTGGTGCAGTCAGATACACAGTACTTCGTTAGCTCATTATCTAATTTAATTATACTTTTTAATGAAATCAAATCAATGTTCTGTTTCTATCATCATGTGCGAAAGCTGCATCTGGTGAAATGTGCTCTGGCCGAAACCAAATAAAAAAAATTGAAAAATGTAGTCGATTGAAACAAGAACTTCGCTCGTGCGAAAGGCTCTTTATCGGGGACATTGTAAATTAAAACGTGCTTCAGTGAAGCGTAATATAATCACAGCCTTTGACTTTACACTCATTACAAAGATACACTACTGGCCATTAAAAGTGCTACACCAAGAAGAAAAGCAGATGACAAACGGGTATCCATTGGACAAATATATTATACTAGAACTGACATGTGATTACATTTTCACGCAGTTTGGGTGCATAGATCCTGAGAAATCAGTACCCAGAACATCCACCTCTGGCCGTAATAACGACCTTGATACGCCTGGGCATTGAGTCAAACAGAGCTTGGATGGCGCGTACAGGTACAGCTGCCCATGCAGCTTCAACACGATACCACAGTTCATCATGAGTAGTTAGTTAGTTAGGTTAGTGTTGTTTTAACGTCCCGTCGACAACGAGGTCATTAGAGACGGAGCGCAAGCTCGGGTTAGTGAAGGATGGGGAACGAAATCGGCCGTGCCCTGTCAAAGGAACCATCCCGGCATTTGCCTGAAACGATTTAGGGAAATCACGGAAAACCAAAATCAGGATGGCTGGAGACGGGATTGAACCGTCGTCCTCCCGAATGCGAGTCCAGTGTGCTAACCACTGCGCCACCTCGCTCGGTCATCAAGAGTAGTGACTGGCCTATTGTGACTAGCCATTTGCTCGGCTACCATTGACTAGACGTTTTCAATTGATGAGAGATCTGGAGAATGTGCTGGCCAGGGCAGCGGTCGGACATTTTCTGTATCCAAAAGGCCCGTAAAGGACCTGCAACATGCGGTCGTGCATTATCCTGCTGAAATGTAGGGTTTCGCAGGGATCGAATGAAGGGTAGAGCCACGGGTCGTAACACATCTGAAATGTAACGTCCACTGTTCAAAGTGCCGTCAACGCGAACAAGAGGTGACCGAGACGTGTAACCAATGGCACCCCATACCATCACGCGGGGTGATACGCCATTATGGCGATGACGAATACACGCTTCCAACGTGCGTTCACCGCGATGTCTCCAAACACACATGCGACCATCATGATGCTGTAAACAGAACCTGGATCATCCGAAAAAATAATGTTTTTCCATTCGTGCACCCAGTTTCGTCTTTGAGTACACCATCGCAGGCTCTCCTGTCTGTGATGCAGTGTCAAGGGTAACCGCAGCCATGGTCTCCGAGCTGATAGTCCATGCTGCTGTAAACGTCGTCGAACTGTTCGTTGCAGATGGTTGTTGTCTTGCAAACATCCCCATCTGTTGACTCAGGGATCGAGACGTGGCTCCACGATCTGTTACAGCCATGCGGATAGATGCCTGTCATCTCGACTGCTAGTGATACGAGGCCGTTGGGTTCCACCACGGCGTTCCGTATTACCCTCCTGAACCCACCGATACCATATTCTGCTAACAGTCATTGGATCTCGACCAACGCGAGCAGCAATGTCGCGATACCATAAACCGCAATCGCGATAGGCTACAATCGGACCTTTATCAAAGTCGGAAATGTGATGGTACGCATTTCTCCTCCTTACACGAGGCATCACAACAACGTTTCACCACGCAACGCCGGTCAACTGCTGTTTGTGTATGAGAAATCGGTTGGAAACTTTCCTCATGCCAGCACGTAGTAGGTGTCTTCACCGGCGCCACCCTTGTGTGAATGCTCTGAAAAGCTAATCATTTGCATATCACAGCATCTTCTTCCTGTCGGTTAAATTTCGCGTCTGTAGCACGTTATCTTCGTGGCGCAGCAATTTTAATGGCCAGTAATGTAATTAGAGACAGTTTTCGCCTTGGAGGTGGATTCCTCCTGTCGCTATGGAGAATGGAACTATTGGATATGTCACGTGACTGGGATGTCAGAACCTGTCCTTGCTATCGGAGTGACAGTCGATCACAGGCTAGACAACATCTCCGACATCTATGCGTTTCATCGTGATCATACCGTGGGCGCCCGATACATGGGACACTCCATTTCCATGGTTGTGTAAGCACTGAGCTTTTCACATGCCAAGAATATCAACGGTGTACTGTGAATACTTCGATTGGAGGAAAACAGCCACCTACGTCAAAGTTGTCTAACATGGACAAGAACTCCTTGCAGAGAGAGCTGATTTTTAACGATCGCGGCTTAAAACAGGGGATAGACGAGTCACCAAGTCACATGCCAGTCCAGTGCTGGCTATCGTCAATCTCAAAAGCATCCATGCCATCCAGAACCGTGATGTATAGAAGCTACCGTCCAACAAATGGATATCCGTTATCGACAACGACGCAAAGTAGAAATTAGCAAGAGCACACCACCACCGAAATTGGACGCTCGAGGGCGGAATAAGGTCGTTTGGACAGATGCATCATCGTACTTGCTGATGGACGCGCGAGATAATCTAGAACACCAAATGGGATGACAGTCAAAAGGGCACCGTGCTGGAGATATTCTTGTGTGGCGAGGTTTTACTTGTGATGCAATGGAGCCCCAGATACAGTCTGCAGTTGAGCAGAGTGCGTATGAAGGGAATGCAGTAGCGAGTCGTGTGTGTTTTCAAAAAATGGTTCAAATGGCTCTGAGCACTATGGGACGTAACATCTGAGGTCATCAGTCCCCTAGATTTAGAACTACTTAAACCTAACTAACCTAAGGACAACACACACATCCATGCCCGAGGTAGCATTCGAACCTGCGACCGTAGTAGCAGCGCGGTTCCGGACTGAAGGGCCCAGAACCGCTTGGCCACAGCGGCCGGCATGTGTGTTTTGTAGTGTACTCTGTAGGAAAAAAGTACACGCCATACTAAAACATATCTGTGAATGCAATTACGTCAACGTTGTAACTGTGAGAGACCTGAAGAGGTTCAAGCAAATAAATATATTGATGGGGTCCCATACGGCGACGAAGAAGGAGACCCGCACCGCTGTCTAGGCAATGTCTTGGCGGAGGTGGTTTGCCATTGCCTTCCTCCGATCGTAATGGGGATGAATGATGATGATGAAGACGACACAACATCATCCAGTCATCTCGAGGTAGGGAAAATCCCTGGCCCCGCCGGGAATCGAACCCGGGACCCCGTGCGCGGGAACGCTACCGCAAGACCACCAATGCCTGAAAAAAAAAAAAAAAGTGAAGCACTCAGAAGACAGGAACTGATGTCAATGTAACTTCCTACATGTACACACACCATCGGCGGGTATGCAAATGATTCGAGTTGCAATTCTCTGTGACAGGTAGCACGGGCATCCGAGCGCGTTAGTGTCGTTCATGTTCATTGTTGTTACCAGGCCTGGCAGAGCATTTATGGGCCGTGAACATCATCAGATGTTGAATGCTTTGAAGGGCACGGAGACGCCGTGCACTGGTGCGAGACGTTTTTTCAGCAACTGGGAGAGTTGTAAAGAGTACGCGTCGTGGGTCACTGTTGGGCCAGCTGGTCGAATCGTGCAATATCTAGATATACGAGGCATTCGTTTTAAATCCAGCCTAGTCGTCAAATATGGGATGTCTAGGAAATCTGCTTTCTAGGATCACTGGACAACACACAAACAAATCGTATTAATGAGTTTTATTACAAATGGTAAAGATTACAATACTTTGTTCATTACACAGATGTGTCGCAAGCAAGGGGCGACCTACGAAATAAACAAGCTTCTTCAATATAAACGATTCCTAAGTCGATGTTATATAAGTGCCTAGTCTTGAAGCTACTCTTCAACTGGGCCGTGACCAGTGGAGCGCGGCGCGTAAGTCCTCTTCACCTAGGGGTCGCTGCTGTCGCTTTGTCGTCCTGGAGAGGGGTCAGTCAGCGTGCTATTGGCTGACTTCTTCTCACAGCCATACCTTCTCTTTCGTTTCCGACTGGTGTGCCGGCGCTTGACTTGACGCCGTAACAATTTGAATTGGACAGTGCCTCAGTGTTGGGGTGAATGGGAATGTGGAGGCAGGCATTCTCGTCGTCAAAGCTCTCGTCGAGGACGTATGACCATCGAGAGGAATGATCGCCGCGTTGTTTATTAAGAGCATCGCAGCCCCTTCACATCTGTGCCTCCCATCGGAGAGTAACTAATGGTCTCAGGGCAACATTCTTTGTCATCGAGCACAATTGGTCCGAGACTAGCAGCAGCCGGTCTAGGGAATTACCGTCTCATGTATAGGCTGCCGTTAGCACCACAACACAAACGGGTGCGTTTGGAATGGTGCCCTGACCAGGAAGCTTGGACTGCCGATGGATAGCGTCGCTTTGCTTTCCGTTACGGATCAGGGTTCTGCACTACGCTGGATGATCATCGTCGGCAAATGGGGTGGTGACCTGGGGAGATGTCCCATTGTTCCAGTGTGGTGGAGGGACACAGTGGCATTACTGCTGCTCAAACCAGATGTAAACAGTAATGAAATCCTAAACTGAGATTGGAATGTATACCGCAGAGACAGGCTGGACAGTGAAGGGGGAGGCGTGTTTATAGCGATAAGAAGTGCAATAGTATCGAAGGAAATTGACGGAGATTCGAAATGTGAAATGATTTGGGTGAAGGTCACGGTTAAAGCAGCTCAGACATGGTAATTGGATGTCTCTATAGGCTCCCTGGCTCAGAAGCTGTTGTGGCTGAGCACCTGAAGGATAATTTGGAAAATATTTCGAGTAGATTTCCCCACCATGTTGTAGTTCCGGGTGGAGATTTTAATTTGCCGGATATAGACTGGGAGACTCAAACGTTCATAACGGGTGGTAGGGACAAAGAATCCAGTGAAATTTTTTTAAGTGCTTTACCTGAAAACTACCTTGAGCAGTTAAACAGAGAACCGACTCGTGGCGATAACATATTAGACCTTCTGGTGACAAACAGACCCGAACTATTTGAAACAGTTAACGCAGAACAGGGAATCAGCGATCATAAAGCGGTTACGGCATCGATGATTTCAGCCGTAAATAGAAATATTAAAAAAGGTAGGAAGATTTTTCTGTTTAGCAAAAGTGACAAAAAGCAGATTACAGAGTACCTGACGGCTCAACACAAAAGTTTTGTCTCAAGTACAGATAGTGTTGAGGATCAGTGGACAAAGTTCAAAACCATCGTACAATATGCGTTAGATGAGTATGTGTCAAGCAAGATCGTAAGAGATGGAAAAGAGCCACCGTGGTACAACAACCGAGTTAGAAAACTGCTGCGGAAGCAAAGGGAACTTCACAGCAAACATAAACGTAGCCAAAGCCTTGCAGACAAACAAAAATTACGCGAAGCGAAATGTAGTGTGAGGAGGGCTATGCGAGAGGCGTTCAATAAATTCGAAAGTAAAGTTCTATGTACTGACTTGACAGAAAATCCGAAGAAATTTTGGTCTTATGTCAAAGCGGTAGGTGGATCAAAACAAAATGTCCAGACACTCTGTGACCAAAATGGTACTGAAACAGAGGATGACAGACTAAAGGTCGAAATACTAAATGTCTTTTTCCAAAGCTGTTTCACAGAGGAAGACTGCACTGTAGTTCCTTCTCTAGATTGTCGTACAGATGACAAAATGGTAGATATCGAAATAGACGACAGAGGGATAGAGAAACAATTAAAATCGCTCAAAAGAGGAAAGGCCGCTGGACCTGATGGGATACCATTTCGATTTTACACAGAGTACGCGAAGGAACTTGCCCCCCCCCCCCCCCCCTTCTTGCAGCGGTGTACCGTAGGTCTCTAGAAGAGCGTAGCGTTCCAAAGGATTGGAAAAGGGCACAGGTCATCCCCGTTTTCAAGAAGGGACGTCGAACAGATGTGCAGAACTATAGACTTATATCTCTAACGTCGATCAGTTGTAGAATTTAGGAACACGTATTATGTTCGAATATAATGACTTTTCTGGAGACTAGAAATCTACTCTGTAGGAATCAGCATGGGTTTCGAAAAAGACGGTCGTGTGAAACCCAGCTCGCGCTATTCGTCTACGAGACTCAGAGGGCCATAGACACGGGTTCACAGGTGGATGCCGCGTTTCTTGACTTCCGCAAGGCGTTAGATACAGTTCCCCACAGTCGTTTAATGAACAAAGTAAGAGGATATGGACTATCAGACCAATTGTGTGATTGGATTGAAGAGTTCCTAGATAACAGAACGCAGCATGTCATTCTCAATCGAGAGAAGTCTTCCGAAGTAAGAGTGATTTCAGGTGTGTCGCAGGGGAGTGTCATAGGACCGTTACTATTCACAATATACATAAATGACCTTGCGGATGATATCGGAAGTTCACTGAGGATTTTTGCAGATGATGCTGTGGTGTATCGAGAGGTTGTAACAATGGAAAATTGTACTGAAATGCAGGAGGATCTGCAGCGAATTGACGCATGGTGCAGGGAATGGCAATTAAATATCAATGTAGACAAGTGTAATGTGCTGCGAATACATAGAAAGATAGATCCCTTATCAGTTAGCTACGAAATAGGAGGTCAGCAACCGGAAGCAGTTAATTCCATAAATTATCTGGGAGTACGCATTAGGAGTGATTTAAAATGGAATGATCATATAAAGTTGATCGTCGGTAAAGCAGATGCCAGACAGAGATTCATTGGAAGAATCCCAAGGAAATGCAATCCGAAAACAAAGGAAGTAGGTTACAGTACGCTTGTTCGCCCACTGCTTGAATACTGCTCAGCAGTGTGGGATCCGTACCAGATAGGGTTGATAGAAGAGATAGAGAAGATCCAACGGAGAGCAGCGCGCTTCGTTACAGGATCATTTAGTAATCGCGAAAGCGTTACGGAGATGATAGATAAACTCCAGTGGAAGACTCTGCAGGAGAGACGCTCAGTAGCTCGGTACGGGCTTTTGTTAAAGTTTCGAGAACATACCTTCACCGAAGAGTCAAGCAGTATATTGCTCCCTCCTACTTATATCTCGTGAAGAGACCATGAGGATAAAATCAGGGAGATTAGAGCCCACACAGAAGCATACCGACAATCCTTCTTTCCACGAACAATACGAGACTGGAATAGAAGGGAGAACCGATAGAGGTACTCAGAGTACCCTCCGCCACACACCGCCAGGTGGCTTGCGGAGTATGGATGTAGATGTAGATGTAGGTGTAGATCATGGTGTGTCGAGCCACCGGTTATAACTTCAGGTAACGACAGATGGTGACCGAGGGAATTGTGACACCACAATGGTATTTCATGGACATCCTGCCTACTATGTGTTACCTGACACGCGACTGAACCGTGCTGACATTTTTCAGCTCATCCTCACATGCCATTTCCTCTATGCACAGTCTGCGCGATGCTGAAATATTCTTGTGGCCAGTGAGATCCCCAGATCTGTCCCCAGGCCATATTTGAGACCAGCTCGGACGTGAACTCTCTCCTATTGCCAGTATTCAGGATGGAAGGGCTATTTCCAACAGTTGTGGGTCATCTTGCGTCAGGAGGGGATACAATAACATTGTAATGCACCTCCCGATTGAATTAGTGCATTCATCCAGGAAACAGGGGATACAACGTCATACTGATAAGTGAGCTCATATTGAAAATTTCTGTGTAAATTTGACTCGGTTTTGTAATCACTTAAATAACATCATGTACCCTCTCAGCCAGCGAAGTTTAACTTTGAAACTTCCTGGCAGATTAAAACTGTGTGCCGGACCGAGACTCGAACTCGGGACCTTTGCCTTTCGCGGGCAAGTGCTGTACCAACTGAGCTACCCAAGCACGACTCACGCCCCGTCCTCATCCTTGGAAGGTAGCAGACGGGGTACTGGCAGAAGTAAAGCTGTGAGGACGGGGCGAGAGTCGTGCTTGGGTAGCTCAGTTGGTGGAGCACTTGCCCGCGAAAGGCAAAGGTCCCGAGTTCGAGTCTCGGTCCGGCACACAGTTTTAATCTGCCAGGAAGTTTCATATCAGCGCACACTCCGCTGCACAGTGAAAATCTCATTCTGGAAAGTTTAACTTTGTTTCCTTCTCCTGTTCCGGGGACTTAACTTTTTTTTTGTCAGGCAGTGTATTTGAAAATGGAAGGTAGAATTACATCCAATCTCTATGATGATAAAATTGTAGCTATAATGTTGCAACCTCGGAAGCATTTCCGCCCTACTACAACGGTGAGGTGTGGACTAGGTAAGCCATTGTGGCAGCCACTAGTGAGAGTTGGGCGCCAACTTTCTTCGAGGCCGCTCCCAAAGCCTTTTGTTTGTTTACGGCGCTCTCTTCAACAGCGAGCCACTCCCACAGACCGCCGGGTCGAATATCGGTGGCTATTTATAGCCTCCAGGTCGAGGCCCACGCCAGCTGTAACTGTTGGTACACACGGACAGGTACACGTGCCGCCCGGCGCCGGCGGTTCCGGGGTCGCTGATCCGCGCTCGCCAACTGCCTCCTGCGCTCTCAGGTCCGCTCTAGTTAGCGATCGGTGTCTACGTCTCTGTGGACCGTTGGCTGGGATTCAGCTTGTCCAACCGGGCGTTCTATCATTTTTGATATCTACATGATGGCTAAACGACTAACCTGGGGCAGAGTCCTAATTGCAGGTTGCCTATCTGACGGGTCCCAGAAGCGGCAAAAATTTATTTTCACTGTTTAACATAATTATAACCGAATTTAAAAATTTAAAACACTATCGTAGTTACTCATTAATAGAAGTGTTGAAGTTAGAAACTGTGTTTATGTCTTGAGGCAGTGCGACTCATAAAGCGCCTATTACCTGGACTGTATTCATCCAGTATTAAAGAATGAGAGTATTTATCGACTTCCGACAAACTTAACACACATCTTCAAACCTATGCGAAACTTTTTCTAGCTCATACTCCTCACAAAATTATGAAAGGGGCAAAGATCAATCGCTTACTACACTACTGGCCATTAAAATTGCTACACCACGAAGATGACGTGCTACAGACGCGAAATTTAACCGACAGGAAGAAGATGCTATGATATGTAAATGATTAGCTTTTCAGAGCATTCACACAAGGATGGCGCAGGTGGCGACACTACTACGTGCTGACATGAGGAAAGTTTCCAACCGATTTCTCATACACAAACAGCAGTTGACCGGCGTTGCCTGGAGAAACGTTGTTGTGATGCCTCGTGTAAATAGGAGGAATGCGTACCATCACGTTGCCGACTTTGATTGTAGCCTATCGCAATTCCGGTTTATCGTATCGCGACATTGCTGCTCGCGTTGGTCGAGATCCAATGACCATTAGCAGAATATGGAATTGGAGGGTTCAGGAGGGTAACACGGAACGCGGTGCTGGATCCCAACGGCCTCGTATCACTTGCAGTCGAGATGACAGGCATCTTATCCGTATGGCTGTAACGGATCGTGCAGCCACGTCTCGATTCCTGAGTCAACAGATGGGGACGTTTGCAAGACAACAACCATCTGCACGAACAGTTCGACGACGTTTACAGCAGCATGGACTATCAGCTCGGAGACCATGGCTGCGGTTACCCTTCACGCTGCATCACAGACAGGAGCGCCTGCGATGGTGTACTCAACGACGAACTTGGCTGCACGAATGGCAAAAGTCATTTTTTCGGATGAATCCAGGTTCTGTTTACAGCATCATGATGGTCGCATCCGTGTTTGGCGACATCTCGGTGAACGCACATTGGAAGCGTGTATTCGTCATCGCCATACTGGCGTGATGGTGTGGGGTGCCATTGGTTACACGTCTCGGTCACCTCTTGTTCGCATTGACGGCACTTTAAACAGTGGACGTTACATTTCAGATGTGTTACGACCCGTGGCTCTACCCTTCATTCGATCCCTGCGAAACCCTACATTTCAGCAGGATAATGCACGACCGCATGTTGCAGGTCCTTTACGGGCCTTTTGGATTCAGAAAATGTTCGACCGCTGCCCTGGCCAGCACATTATCCAGATCTCTCACCAATTGAAAATGTCTGGTCAATGGTAGCCGAGCAAATGGCTAGTCACAATAGGCCAGTCACTACTCTTGATGAACTGTGGTATCGTGTTGAAGCTGCATGGGCAGCTGTACCTGTACACGCCATCGAAGCTCTGTTTGAGTCAATGCCCAGGCGTATCAAGGTCGTTATTACGGCCAGAGGTAGATGTTCTGGGTACTGATTTCCCAGGATCTATGCACCCAAATTGCGTGAAAATGTAATCACATGTCAGTTCTAGTATAATACATCTGTCCAATGAATACCCGTTTATCATCTGCATTTCTTCTTGGTGTAGCAGTTTTAATGGTCAGTAGTGTATATTTTAGCTGTTCATGCAGTCCAGCATCAGACGTGACGTTTAATTGTTTCTATTCGCAACACATTTTACAAACAGTATTCACTTTTACTTCTGAATGTACCTGCAATATTGAATCACAGTACGACTCATAGTTCAGGAGATATGACATCACAAACATCGAGCTGCGTAAAACAGGTAACTATGTGTACAAATGCGTGTGTAATATGTTAAATATATGTGAAATATATTCGACATGTCGATAGAGGGCTTTAAAAAGGAGCGAAAATTACACTGAATATATTCATGCAATGTTCGATAGTAACAGAACTTAGCGACTTCAAACAAACTTTAAACTTCATGTCAAACATTTTCTGTAATCTTTTTCGCTTACGTCAAATATCTAACACCTTAACTCACTTGTAAAGTAATCGGAAGTACGAAGGTGTTTTATACACGAGAATTCGATTCTTTGAAGAATCGGCGGTTGGGATTTTACTGGTCTCAATATCAGGAGATATGGCAGTTTTTTAAATGTACGAAACAGAGGAAATGTTTTGCATTTGTCATTGCCAAGAGATGTTACCTTGATTTACACTCTAAGACCCTAAGGTAGAAGAGGGTGGTGCAGTGGCGGAGCTGTCATTTGTACTCAGGTGATTCCTGTGAAGATATGTCCGACGTGATTATGACCGTACGACTGGAATTAACAGATTTTGAGAGCGGAATGGTAGTTGGAGCTAGACGCACGTGACGTTCCATTTCGGAAATAGTTTGGGAATTCAATATTCCGAAATTCACAGTGTCTAGAGTGTGCCGAGAATACCAAAGTTCAGGCATTACCTCTCGCCACAGGACCCCAAGCAGCCATATACCCACCTCGTCAACAGGGCACTGTGCAAGCTAGTGGTGGCTCCACAATGGTGTGGGCTGTGTTTACATGGAATGGACTGGGTCCTCCGGTCCAAATGAATCGATCATTGACCGGAAAAGTTTATGTTCGGCAACTTGGAGACCATTTGCAGTTATTCATGCACTTGTTCCCAAACAACGATGCGCTATACTGTTCAGTATTTCTTAGAAATACGTTTGTCTTCTGCAGACCTGAAACAGTATATCATTCTTAACCCAGCAATGACCGAAGCAGAGCATCGTCAGCAGATGGAACTCTTTGTGTACCATCAGTCAGAGGTTAGAACAGGTCTGGCACAGAAAGCAGAAGCACTACCTACAGGAAGGTCCAGATGCAAACCAGAAACAGTGTATCACTGTCAACCCAACACTGACAAAAAGCAGAGCACCTGCAGTGGTTGGACCTCTTTATACACCATCAGTGGCAGGTTAGAACAGGCTTGGAAAACCAGTATCCCTACCTACAAGGGGAGGAGAGGGAGGGAGGTAAGACTGGCTCTAAGCTGCTTAACCTGTATCCACACATCGAGGTGAAGACGCATGCACTGTTCTGGTGGAAGGTTTTTTTTCTGTAGTTGTGTGGTATTATTAATGTTTAGTCTTTCCGTTGAACCAAAGCTAGGATGTACTCGTAGTGTAACATAGTCGTTACTATTGTATTATTTTTAATAGTTGCTTCCTTATAAGACGATTACATCTGTCTGCTCTTAAGACGCACTGGTACTACTCACAAGAAAAGCATGTCTATCCATTCGGGGCCGGCCGAAGTGGCCGAGCGGTTAAAGGCGCTACAGTCTGGAACCACAGGACCGCTACGGTCGCAGGTTCGAATCCTGCCTCGGGCATGGATGTGTGTGATTTCCTTAGGTTAGTTAGGTTTAAGTAGTTCTAAGTTCTAGGGGACTTATGACCACAGCAGTTGAGTCCCATAGTGCTCAGAGCCATTTGAACCATATCCACTCGGGAATGTTCGCTCAGTATTGCGTTGTTGTTTAGTCAACCTGCATTACGTTATTGGTGGAGCCTTCTATTCACCATAGTGTGTGGAACTTGCTATCTGAATGTAAGTTTGAGGACTGTTGGATAGTGATAAGTACTTATTTCATAGTATATTCAACGGTAAATTCAATATTCTTGATGGAATATTCATTGTAGCAATCACAAGTTCATATTATGAGACTGAGTTTATACTTATTTAGCTGGAGATTTATTTTAGTACTATGTTCACTATCTGCACTTCGTTTTAAAAGCGTAATGCTACACGCTTTAGATGATGTGAGGTGAGATCTGTCGGTACAATATTCGTTGTAGCAATCATAAGAATCTTACCTGGAGAGTTAATTTACACGTATCTAGGTGGAGATTTCATTGATTTCAGTACTATATCCACTATTTGTATTGTCCCAGTAATCGTTTTACAAGCATAAGACTACACCATTTACACGATGTGAGGTGAGATTATACTCGTATATGAAGTCTTCGCGGGTTGTCAGCCCAGTAGCATTGTCGTCTCGTAGCAACGTTTCGGTATAATGCTTCTCCATCATCTTCAGGCGAAGTGTCAGGATATCGTCGGTCGCGGGCTGACGTCTCTGCTGGACCGCTCTCCGCTTCCCGCCGCCGGCCAATCACGCTCCCGCGGAATCACCCGATGCGCCTCGATCGGCCGGTGGTGGGGGAACGCGTGTTCGAGGTTCGTGCCCCGTCGTCCGTCTCTGTCTGCTCCGTGCGTGGATTTTCGTGGAACGGAACGTTCTTCTCTGATTTTCTTGCTTGCAGGCTCCCAGGCTGCGCTGAGATGGTAGCCACTGTCGCAGTTGATTAGGTTGTCGTGTAACCGTATGGTAATTGAACAGTTTTAAAATACTTGACTATTCGTCACAGATGGGGCAAAGACAACTCTCTGGGATTAGAATGCCATCAGCATGCTATGGCCTACGGCTACGTCTTGAGCTGGTGAGAGAGAGCTCCAGGACTGCACTCAACTCAGGGGCGATCGCCGTCACCAGCGTCTGCTGAGGTCGCTGCAGGTGGTCGTTTCTCAGTACGCCAGCACCAACTACCCCCGCTGCCGCTACCTGCCTCCAGCAGCCTCCCGCAATTCGAGCGCTCTCCTAGTCTCTGAACACTGCAAATTAGTGTTTGTGGAGGTCTTGTGAATAAATAGTCGTGCATGTGGGTATGACATACATTTCAGACACACAAATATCAGTACAGAACAGCAGCTTTTAAGGTATCTATTCACATGTCGGAAAGTAAAACAAAGCCATTTTTACACCCAGTGAGCTACACTTCGCACCCTCTCCTTTCTCGTTATTTCTCAACATCCAACTGAGTAATTCTATGGACTCGGTCTACGATACTGTTTTCGATGAGGGATGAACAAACTGCCGAGGCCGGAGTTCTATAACAATCATTTTTGTCGTATTTTCCTCAATTTTAGGTACTTTACCATCAATTTTCGCAATTTTACCAAGTTTTCCGTAATTTCAATGCATTTTATCCAACTACTCGAGCTCCAAACCACTGCTCTCGACGACTTTTCCTGTCATCAAAATGTCTCATCACGTCGATCTCGTGATGCTATCAGCAATGAAACTGTAGCACGGTTTTCAATTTCTGTATCATGCATGAACCACCTCCTCCATTGCTTTGCGAGTGCTATGTACATGTGGACATATTTTGAACTCCATTACACTGCCTGCATCATATGACACAAACACTGTTTCGTAGTGTGGGAAATAGCCAGCAGAGGAGGTGTACAAACTACTTCCCTTAGCTGAAACACTTTCTAAATTTGGTAAAATGGCCATCTCTCTTTTAACCACACGTTTACAAACTTGCACAATCGACCAAAGCTAGTGATATAGACCGTAAGTGCCGTCCTTTGAAGACTGATCTGTACCGATCTTACACACATCAACAGTATCAGTGCACTCGGTCTCTCTAGATGCATGCTTGCTGATGAGGTTAGCACTCCTTACTAGTGCATGGTTGATAAGAGTCTGATACATTTGAGAGTATTGTGGTGTATAACAGACGGTTAAGAAGAAAGAAATGAATGGTTTATGCGTTATGAAGATCCAGGTGGAAAGAGTTTGAAACATTTTACGTAAATCACCTGTGCTATCAATTCTGGAGTATTGTTCTAGTGTTTGGAGTCCAAACCGAGAATGCATTGGAAAGAGAAATAATCGTAGGACATAAACACACAGTCTTAAGGCTAAAATGTTCTGTATTTAAACATGCTGTAAGGATAAGGCAGAGTGGTTTCCGATATATTAGTCGTGGAATGCAATGCTGTTAGTACTCCAATGCAGGAAATATATTTCCAACACTTGACATACATTTACCTCGCAAGTTTTCTATCCCACGCACTATGGCGATACCAAGAAAAAAAACATAGATCCTTTGTGATACATGTGCTATGTAGGTTTCCAGAGGTGTATAGTGCCCACTGTTCACATCTGATTACGGTTCAGAAATTACACTATGCTCACATCAGTCCTATAAAATGATCATCAGCAACGGAAAATGCATGAAACAATGGCATCTTTTGACGAAATAGACAAATGCATAGCAGCAGCATTTGGCAAGTGAAATTACATACCATGGTGCTCTAACTACTAACTCTGTGAATAGAACACAGTGTCTTCTACACACAACAGCTGTGAAGCAAATGTATACACAAAGATTGCAGTACCTGTCAAACACCTGTCACTGGCTTAGAATCGCTGCTGTCATGAAACTGAAGACTCAATTTATGTCCAATGTGTGGTAGGGAAATGGAGAACTTCATGTGCATCTTCGTTTGTGTAGAGGAGGGTGCCAAAATAGGATTTCCATTGTTAGTGGACATGATTCATCACTCATGCATTGAAAGTCCTCTGCCGTCTGTTGCATGGAGAGGCTTGCTGTTAACCATTGCAGGTAGCTAGCGCTCCACCGCCAGAACATGCAATTGTACTCGAGTTGTCTCTACAGCTACGAAACAGAAGACTCGATTTACGTCCAAGATGTGGTGGGCAGGTGGTGTAGTTTGCTTGCATCTTCGCTCACCTAGGGGAGGATACAGAAATAGTTTTTCCATCAGCTTGATGGACATGATTTATCACAAATGCGTTGGAAGTCCTGTGCTAGCTGTAGTATGTGTAGGTCTCGTTACTATCTCCCTCAATCGATTACTCCATCGACTTTCCATCATTCTTTAACTCAGATCCGTGTCACTTTAGAGACAGACAGATCCATTTTCTAGGAATGTATCCAAGACAGCAGTCAACTTGCATGTGTTCCTATTACCTCAGCAGATATACTGCAGAATGTTGTTAAAAACCATGCTGCAACTGTTCTGTAAGGTACTTGTTAGCTGACACCACATGGCTGTGATTGGTAGGAAGTACACAGGAGCACATTGTAAGTACTGTTTGTTAGAGTTTAAAGTACTTCAACAGTCTTACACAGGGTCAAACATGTCATCCATTCTGTCGTTGAACAATGCAGTCCTCAAACTGGTATTACTATGCTCTTTAGCTAAGGATGACATAAAGTTTATCGTAGCAACATGTCCAGACACCTTATAAAAATCTATAAGTTGGTTGCTGATAATTTTAGGATCACATCTGGACTTGTGATCAACGACATATAAATTTATTATTCCACATTTTGTAGTTATCCACGTTGAGCAGTCTATTCCAGTTGTTCTGTCGCTGTCCACGATCAATTACCGTTTTCCTAGTTCCCAGTGCTTCCATGTCGACTATTTCTCGTATTCCTCTTGCTGTCACACACTTCTTCCCATGTACAAGAATTTTCCTGTACCAAACAGGGCACCTGCAGTGGATGGATCTCTTTATGCACCATCAGCGGCAGGTTATAACAGGCCTGGAAACCAGTATCCCTACCTACAAGGGGAGGAGAGGGAGGGAGGTAAGACTGGTTCTAAGCTGCTTAACCTGTATCCACACATCGAGGTGAAGCTGCATGCACTGTTTTGGTGGAAGATTTTATTTCTATAGTTGTCTGGTATTATTAGTGTTTCGTCTTCCCGTTGAACAAAGCCAGGATGTACTCGGACTGTAACATAGTCGCTACTATTGTATTATTTTTAATAGTTACTTATAAGACGATTACACCTGTCTCCTCTTAAGACACACTGGAACTACTCACAAGAAAAGAATGTTTATCCATTCAGGAATGTCCACTCAATATTGTTTATTGCGTTGTTGTTAAGTCCTACTGGCATTACGTTATTAGTGAAGTCTTCTATTCACCATAGTGTGTGGAACTTGCTACCTGAATGTAAGTTTAAGGACTGTTGGATAGTGATAAGCGCTTATTTCATAGTATATTCAACTGTAAATTAAATGTTCTTGATTCAATATTCATTGTAGCAAGCATAAGTTCATATAATGAGACTGAGTTTGTATTTATTTAGTTGGAGATTTCATTGATTTTAATACTATGTCCACTATCTGCACAGCTGCCACCACAGTTTTCGTTTTAAAAGTGTAAGATTGCACGCTTTAGATTGTGTGAGGTGAGATCTGTCAGTACAATATTCGTTGTAGCAATCATAAAAATCTTACCTGGAGAGTGATTTTACACGTATCTAGATCTAACTGGAGATTTCATTGATTTCAGTACTATATCCACTATTTGTATTGTCACAGAATCATTTTAAAAGCATAAGACTACACCATTTACACGATGTGAGGTGAGATTCTGTTGGCACAATATTTGTTGTAGCAACCATAAGAATCACACATGGAGAGTACATGATGGAAATACTTAATGCAACAAATGATGTTCATGTTTATTCAGTCACTTCTTTTTAAATAAATGAGGTGACATTTCCACAATTGAGCTGCAATGAATGGCAACACTTCAGACAGTCACGCAGTGACCTGTGTAACATTCCTCCACAGTCTGTAAACCAGGAATCTCATCTTTCCATAGTATGTGAAAACACAGACACAGACACACACACACACACACACACACACACACACACACACACACATATGAAGCTGTCATTTGGTAGAGTGGAGCGCCTGAAACCTCTAGCAGGCACCCTTTGTACAGTTTACCTGAAGAAGTAGAATAAATGAGAGCAGTGATGGTTATAGCCATAGTGTGGGCGCTGCTCTACACCTGTTATTGGCAGAATGGACAGATCGGCGCACAGTGATATGACCAGTATAATGATACTACCAGTATAATGATCATTTTACTTAGCCAAAGGCGACTTTCAGACGTTGCTGGCACATCCAGAATGCTTGAAAGAGCAGCGCTGCTGACCGTTCAGCTCTTCATCCTTGACAAATAGTCAGGTATTTCGCTATTGTTCCAAGTGGGCCTGTGTTTCTAAGAATACGTTTACTTGGTTGCAGACTGCATACTGTTCTTGAGCCTTTTATCCATCTGTGACTGATTTTTGCAGACTGGAAACAGTATATCGCTGCCAGAAGATGGATGTATTTGTGTATCATCAGTGAAAAGTTAGAACAGGCCTGGAAAACCGGTATCCCTAACTACAGGCGGTGAAGGGGGTGGGAGGAGAGGAGGTAAGATGGGAGTTAAGAGTGGTTCTAAGCTGCTTAGTCTGTATCCACACATCGAGGTGAATGGACATGCAGCTACTACCACTTGTTCCTGGCGAGATCTTTTTGAGTTAGTTTTTGTGGTAGTTATGTTGTTACAAATATTTTTCTCAATTTCCAGTGTGTGTTGCATGATGATCCATTGTTTATGAATGGAGGTATTTTCATGATAACTTCGATGTGTAATTACAGCAGTGAAGCATTGTCCATCAATTGTGGTAGTGTGCATTGGCTATGCTACATGTATGTGTGTGTACAAGTTCCCCAGCAGTTATACCCATGTAGATCGGTAGGAGGCTACTATTCCTACACTTCAGAGATAATATGTTGTCACATCCCTTCATGCGATGTATCTCTGTACAAGCTCCTCAGCAGCTGTAGATCGGTAGGAGGCAATTCTTCTGGCAGCTGCTGTAGATCAGTTCCCCACCAATTTCGAGTGATAATGTGAACTACGGCATTAAGAAAGGTTAACATATATACACACACACACACAATCGAAAAGGCGAATAAAACCCGTTTCAAGCATCCTCAGTCAAGCACCATATATCAAGGCGAGCATCTCTGGTTCTTTCAGTCTGCAATAGTGGAATGGCTCGTAGTTGTCTCCTGCACTGTGGAATGACCAGCCATTTCAAAAAAACATGAGCAGCTGCAGCACTGTCAATAGTCTTTATGAAGTGTGTGATGCATCCTCAGCCCATCCTGCTGCATCACCATTGTTTATTGAAAAGTATTCTCCCTATGCTCATCCATTAACACCTCCTTCCATTCCTGAAGTAGGAGACTGTGGATGCTGTCCCAGCCATATGCTTACTAAACTCCTCTCTGTCCAACATCAATATCTCAACTGAACACATTTCCCAGCAATTTAATTAATTAATTTAAATAATGTTTACATAAATAAACAGTGTATTGCTCGAATTTACTGCCCATTTCATGTCATGAGATCCGTTTTTTATGAGAGCAATTTTCTATTGTCCCACCACTTTTCCCCACAAAAATTTAGGGTACCCTTCCAGCAGCATAGTACACAGATAAATAAATGAACACAGTTTCCAAGACAGTGCCTTATGTCCTTTCTCTCCAGCAGCTCAACGCAGACTGAGACTTTTTCCTGTCAGTTAACAAGTGGAGGAGGGGTGAGTAAGTGGGGGAGGGGGTGGTGGAAGTGGGTATGGGAAGGGGAGGGTATGGGAGGAGTGGGTGTGGTGGTGTCATCAATGAAATGTTGCCACATCTACCCCCTCCCCCACAGAGAGCAGGTGGGGGAACCACCCATTGAGTACCACCATATTGAATAAATTTGGTGCCGTGGGGGATTAGCTGAGTGGTCTAAGGCACTGCAGTCATGGACAGTGCGGCTGGTCCCAGCGGCGGTTCGAGTCCTCCCTCAGGCATGGGTGTGTGTTTGTCCTTAGGATAATTTAGGATAAGTAGTGTGTAAGCTTAGGGACTGATAAAAAAAATGTCGTGTGACTAGGGCCTCCTGTCGGGTAGACCGTTCGCCTGGTGCAAGTCTTTCGATTTGACGCCACTTCGGTGATTTGCGCGTCGATGGGGACGAAATGATGATGATTAGGACAACACAACACCCAGTCCCTGAGCGGAGAAAATCTCTGACCCAGCCAGGAATCTAACTCGGACCCTTAGGATTGACATTCTGTCGTGCTGACCACTCAGCTACTGGGGGCAGACTAGGGGCTGATGACCTTAGCAGTTAAGTCCCATAAGATTTCACACACATCTCAACATTTTTGAACAATAAATTTGGCAACAATGCAAAGTGTTCCAGAATGAACGTTATACCACTACTGCTGGTATGTCCTTGTAGACAGAATCTTTTTGCTTTTCCCACAGAAAACAGTCTAGAGGCGTCAAGTCCAGGGAACAGGCCAGCTGATACAGGTCCTCTGCGTCAAATCTAATGATTAGGAAACTACAACTTTGGTACCACAGGTTCAACTAGTCTGCAGTGGAATGTCTTGTAGCATCAGTGGAAGATGGCCTGTTAGGAGGGTGCAATACTTATTGATGTTCAGTGACCCATCTTTGGAAAACAGGATAGGAACTGATGGTTCACTATCCTACACCAAGCGTTTATACTCAAAGGATGCTGACGCTCCACCTAAGGAAGCCAACGGGGTTGTCAACAAACCAATAGTGCATGTTTCATGTGGCATGATTAGTAAATGTAGCTTCATAACTAAACAAGACAAATGGCACATCTAGAGTATTCTGTCTCAATGCCCCCGTACAGGAGTTAACGTGATTCTCATAATCATTTCCATGGACGTCTTGATGGAGAAAGATGTGATAGGGATGTAACCTATGTCGATGGAGAATGCTTAGGAAATTTCCTGATTGATGCCACTTGTGTGGGAGATAACATGCAGATCCACTGCAACACCAGCAAGAATGTTAATTTCCCCATCTTCTACTATCACTCGTTTTCTTCTGTTAAGTTGTCTAGGAGTTACTACCACTTTCACATAACTGGTTGAAGAGACTGATAAGTAACTGCCAATATGGTTGATGCCTACTGGAATATCTTGCCACATACACTGTACAAGAACGAATTGGATTCTTCCTGCACTCTCCATACACCATGAGCATATCAGCTTTTTCCACTTTGGTAGATCCCATCGTCCACTCATAAGCTATTTGGACTGTCACACACTAACGGACTAGCAAGTCGCAAAGCACTCAAGGAACACACAAGCACACAGTAAGCAAACAGAACAACATTGCCTAGCAACTACGCAGGTTCACTGGCACAAACAAGTGTCAGTGTGGAATTTTTTCCATATACAATATCTCGTAAATGACTCGTACTAAAATCTTTCAAAAAACACCACTGACATTTCAATTTACCCTACTTTTAGTTAGTTAATGTAAATAGCCATTATTACATTAAAAAGTGAATGTTTGTACAAAAAATACACTTTCTAAGTATTATTACAATCTGTCGATTGGCTAACAATACGATCCTTTGAGTACCAATCCATTCCATGGAAACGGTGCAACCACAGCACTTTCCATTTCCACAGTACTTGCGGTGTAAGTTTTAGGTGATTCACTATGTGTAAATAAACAGTTGAGTGCGGGGCTGGAAAACAGACCAGATCGCTCAGTGGAAGACCAGGACCAGACCAGGACCAGATGGCATGTCGGTTACACAATTGGGAACAATCTAGTGAAAATAGTCGATTCAGTTGTTGGAAAGAATCGACTCATTTAAGTGTAGCTTTATTTGCCGGTTGAATTATTCGTTCGATCTTTTGAGTGAAACCAGTCTATGGGAGCAACTGAATGGACCAAGCAAATCATCCAGTTGTAGTTTTTTTTTTACATATCAGTTGGATTATTGTGCATTCATTTCTTTTGAGTGTAACCAGTCCGTAGGGGCAACGGAATGAAAACAGTTGACACAATCCTGTGTTAGAAAAATGTTCAAATGTGTGTGAAATCTTATGGAACTTAACTGCTAAGGTCATCAGTCCCGAAGCTTACACACTACTTAACCTAAATTATCCTAAGGACAAACGCACACACCCATGCCTGAGGGAGGACTCGAACCTCCGCCGGGACGAGCCGCACAGTCCATGACTGCAGCGCTTTAGACTGCTCGGCTAATCCCACGCGGCACAATCCTGTGTTGTTTTGCTTACTGACTGAGTTATTTATTCTTTCTTTTCAAGTGAAACCAAAGCAGTCTTTTTTTATTTAGCTGTATCTGAGCGTCCCACACGCTTCACGTAAGCGACCTGCTGCTGCCAGGGCCAGGGAAGCAGCCGGTGCGAGGAGGTGGCCAGTGCTACTAGCGAAGGTCTAATAGTAGTGCTGCACTCGCGCCAGCCACCGCGCTAGTTTCTCGCGTCGGCTGCATGCCTGCCCCTGGCAGCAGCAGGAGGAGGCTATGGTGGTGGCGTCGCGCACCGGCACCAAATGACCGTCGTCACCTCCCAAGGAAAATGGCGAATAAGTATTGGAGTGAAATCACTCAAACTCATAGACTGAGTGAAAACATTCAGATAACTGGTGTAGCCGACAGTTGTCTCGCATTAAACCACGGAAACAAACCAGACATAACGGCTGCAGTCAGTCTCTGGTGAGTGAAAACATTCATTCGTATGACAGCCACAACCGGCGAACACTTATTTCAATAGGTTGTCTCGTATTGAGTGAAACCACTTAACCCCACTGAGAGGGTGAAAAAATTCATATAGCTGACATTGCGGGAGGGACTAGTTTCCTTCAGTAGTTTCATTCGACTGAAAAAACCGACTGGAGGAAAATACAAATGACTGACCAGTCGGTTGCTGAAAACACTTGGTTGTCCCATCACTAGGTTAGACTCTATGAATCTTGCTCGTAGTATCAGTTTTCAATAGACCACTGGAACAAAGCACTTGACATGTAACTGTGAGTAGGTCCATGTTGTCAGAACTATGAACATATTTCACAGACGTAAATTTCTGCAAAATTACAGAACTAAGTATATCGAACTAGCGCATGTTGACTTTTCTGTAAACGGAGCAACACATATGTAGGACACAACATAGTTCCCACATGCAACGACTGAATGAAGCAAAGTTTGCTCTATTCGTTCATGAGATACAGAATGTAATTCAGGGTGAACCCGAGATCCACCTACAAAATTTCGAATGTTGTTTAGGGATGTTTTCTGAGTAGTTTGGTATTAGGGACACTTGGTCTCTGGTGGTTCATTCCTCCTATTCTTCTTTTACTCAGTGTTAGTTGCACCTAGAACGGGATCCGATATAGTCAAGTTCTGGCAATTTTATTTTTTTTAATTTTGCTGCTGGATGCTTCTTGCCGCCGTAGTCGTTACTTACCTAACGGAGGGACGTCATGTGCGCCACCTGCCTGTTCAAATGGCTCTGAGCACTATGGGACTTAACTTCTCAGGTTATCAGTCCCCTAGAACTTAGAACTACTTAAACCTAACTAACCTAAGGACATCACACTCGTCCATGCCCGAGGCAGGATTCGAACCTGCGACCGTAGCGGTCGGCGGTCGCTCGGTTCCAGACTGTAGCACCTAGAACCGCACGGCCACTCCGGCCGGCCCACCTGCCTGTGTACTGTGTAATTTTGTTCTGTCTGAGGTCGTATTTTAACTGTTGTGTATCGTGTTTCCTCAAGTGGCCGAGCATTTGGTTAAATAATTTGAGAAACCGGTGGCTCATTATAGAGTAATAACGTAATTATGTTTTTTTTTTTTTAATTTGTGGATTATTCCGTCGCTTCTTGATAGAAGCCGAAAAGTAGTTCATACAAGTAAAAATGAGTAGAACAAAAAACCGCTTAAGTGTTATTCAACCCTCAGTAATTATGATTTCTTAGGTTGCCTACCACAGTGATAATTGTTTCTGCGAAAATACCGACACAACTTGAAAATACCCGTAATAAGCAAACACCGGAACATACAACACGAAACACAATGTAATACAACAATTCTCAGATGAAAAAAGTAAAGTGATGTGGGTGGTGTCGCTGCGGAAAGAACTCACCACAGCGCCAATGTCGTCATTCAGCCAACCCATACACGAAGTGCGTTATCAGCCACCTCGCACCAGTGAACCTATTCGTACTGCTACGTATCATTGTTAATGCACAACTAACACAATCGGCAAAACAAACCCTAGGTAAGGGTACTTATGAGGAATTCGCTAGGTAGGGGAGACGATACTGACAGAAGTAAAACTGTGAGAAGTGGTCGTTAACCGTGCTTGGAAAGTACAGTCCATAGAGCACTTGCCTGCGAATGGCAAAGATTTCAAGTTCGAATCTCTGTCTGTTTTAATTTGCCAGCAAGCTGCAATTCTCTGGTTATTGTTTGTTGGTCTCCCATCCTTAAGAAGTAGGCTCAATGGAAGATATAACTTATCACTTCCTTCACCTCTGGAAATGTTTGTTCATAAGAAAAACGCCCACCTGTACTGTGGTTTGGAGTGTAAGTTAAATGGTAGATTCCTCTATAACAGGTCGGAGCAGAGCAACGGCATACCATCTACAGTGTGACAAGTAATCCTGTACGAATCAAAGAAATAATACTTCTTCCATTCTTTTAATTCTTTCCATTCCCTAAGTGGAATGGGGTGTTTTGATACATTGCAGCCTTAGACATTTTAGCCAAATACCAGGTGAGCTGATTCTGGGAAAGAGAGGCAAATATTTGGGTGGCGATTCCACGTTCCAATATTTGTCTTACAATCAATGGAAACCTCCGAAAACCTTGGTTAGAACTAGAGGGTAGCAACTACACTGCCTGACAAAAAAGAGAAATGCAATCAGAAGACGTGGTCGGATGACATCCAAAATTTGTACACTTGCACATCATCGACGGCTATGTAACTGATTAGATTTCCAATTCTTTGTATCAGGTAGATTTAACACCAGAGCGCCTCAATATCTTTGTTACCAGGCGTTTTACAGTATCTAAGGGGTTGCGTGATCTCTATGAAGGACAAAGAGATGTCATGTACTCGTGTGATACAGCGTTATCAGCACCAGGCAGAGTTTGATAAGGGACCTCATTGTGTGTCTCCATTTCTGGTTCATTCGTGCAATATCCAGATTTTTGGGGCATTCAGATGTGACAGTGGCCCGAAGTTTTATTTTGTGACGGGGTGTACTCCTATAGCCATCTCAACTGTGGAATGTCTATTATGACGATACGAATGAAAGCCAATGCAGCACCCAGTCCCCAGGAGATAAAATCTCCGACCCATCTAGGGATCAAACCCATATCTCTTCGGTTTGCAATTCGAAGTGCTGACCCAAAGTTGGACTTCATGGGAGAGTGAGAACAGGTTTATTCGACGTCATCTGCTTCTGACCACCAGAGGGGAGAATCGCCGTATTGTGCACCAAGCATACCGTAATACCCTTCACATCTGCACCTGAAAACAAATAATGGACTCCTTGCACCATTCTGGGCTTCCTACAACGTTGGTTCGAGACTAGCTACACCCGATCTAGGGAGCTACTGCACCATGTATGCATGGACTGCCATTAACATCATAACACAAACAGTTGCGTTTGGACTGGTGCCATGACTGGGAAGTGTAGACTGGTGATGAATGGCTTCACATTGTGTTCAAAGATGAATACCAGTTCTGCAGGAGCCAGGATGAACATCGTCGACGAGTATGACAGCGACCTGTAGAGAAGACCCATTCTTCCAATGTTTTATAAATGAACCTTGGTGTTACTTCTGGCATCGCGGTGTAGGTACCTTCGGATATGAGTACAGGATCTGGCTGGTAGTGACAGAGGTCTGATGGCACAGCAGTACTTCACGGAAATTCCGTCCCCATATGTTTCCACTCACGTGACATTGTTGTGGTGCTACCAGCTACTACAAATGTGTCAAATCAAGGCACTGTATGGAATGGATCTACGCTGATCAGCCGGAACATTATGACCACCTACCTATTATCGATATGCAGGCGATAGCTGCGGCACCTGGTGAAGAATGACTTCTAACCAGACACACGCACGCTGAGTGTAGTATTAGTGAGCGTGGTGTCCATGTGTGGAATGGGGAAGGCATGTGATGATCTATCTGAGTCTGACTGAGGCCAGATTTTGATGGCCCAGAGGCTCGGTGCGAGCATTTCGGAAACCGCACGACTTGTCGGGTTTTCGAGGAGTGCTGTGATGTTTGTCTTCGATACGTGGCGAAACCAAAGTGAAACCACGTCCAAACGTCCTGTGAGCGGGTGGCCATCCCTCATTACAGATATCAGACGTCGTAAGCTGGGTCGACTTGTAAAACAGGACAGGCTGCGAACTGTGACGGAACTGACAGCAGACTTTAATGCTGGGCAGAGTGTGTCTGAATACACAGTGCAACAGAAAATAAAAATACATTAAAATGAAAATGCGGAACAAATTGAGTATCCTTATCACATTTTCACTTACTCAAAAACTATGATACGAATAATGTTTACAATTCAGCAAACACGGATTGCGAGAAGATTAAAAATTTAAATTACAAAGTTCAGTGTGATGGATGAGCTTGCTTTTATTTTCTCAAGACGTGGTGTAATAGCAGAAACAGCCACTCGAAGTACTCTGCTTACTTTTAACTTTGGACGATACTCGACTTCATAGATGCCAAAGCTGGAAAGCCAGTCATGCACAAATGTGTTGTTGCAAAAGGAATCAGGATATTCATTGCATTTTGGCTCTGCGCTGGGAAGTCCTTGCTGACATGTATGCAAAACTCCAATAAAGACACTTCATTAAATTTACTCTTCAGTGAAGAATCGACAGTGAGGTCAATAAGCTGTTCCTGCTCTTTTATATATGGAGGTGGGGGCAAGGAGAACTTTCGAATGGATTTTTAATCCAGTTAAATGTATCAAAATCGTCGCTGTAATACTTTTCGAAGTGAACTTTTAGTTAGTAAAACATTCTCGGGTTTCAGGCCGCTTTAAGTGGTTTACTGCCCACGAGCTTTCCGCAGATGTCTTCTCTGCCATTGTCAAGTGGATAACTGTCGTGTGGTTGTCATTGCCGTGCTTATATAGTCGCGCCGTCGCTCGTGACATCACTGGTACTCGGTCCCGCAGCAAATATGGTAATGTTTTGGCCGCGCGACCGCCGGGCCCGCCCATATCTCTTATATGATGGAGAATATTTTAACCAAATTGACGGCGTGGCGATGGGAAGTCCATTAGCTACAGTAGTAGCCAACCTCTTTATGGAGAATTTCGAAGACATCGCCTTGGACACGGCACCTGCAAAGCCGAGCTGTTTTTATCGCTACGACGATACCTTCGTCATTTGGCCACATGGACAAGAAAAGTTAGAAGAGTTCCTGGTGCACCTCAACAGCATCCACGACCACATCACAATGGAAGCTGAGAAGGAGGGTTCCCTGCCGTTCTTGGACGTGCTTGTCCGCTGCACGGCACCAGCTTCCATCACCCAGCACAGAAACAGTCAGTTCTGAGGACATTAGTACATCGTGCTGAAACCGTCTCAGACACTGAAAACTTGCCGAGAGAATTGCGCCACTTACGCAAAGTTTTTTAGGAAAACGGTTACAACAACAAACAGATCTCACAAGCAGTGTCATCCAAGCCTCAAAGGAAGAAGACCTCTGAAGAAGACACCAAGCAGGTTGCGTTCTTAAAAATAGACACAATCTTCAGGCCTCCAGCAAAGATCCGGCAACTAATGAAATCTGTGAATACGATGTAGGCCTCAGAACGCCAGGAATTTGCAAGATACCGTGTGGATGTGGGCAGTTCTATGTCGGCCAGACTGTTCGCACTATTGAACAGCGCCGCATAGAACATGAAAGGGGTTACCGTCTGCGCTATCGCGAAAACTCAGCTGTAGCAGAACATGCTCTGGAAAAAAAAATGGCTGTGAGCACTATGGGACTTAGCTTCTAACGTCATAAGTCCGCTCTGGAAAACAAACACCGAATTGCGTTCGACGACACGTCTATTATTAAACGGACTAATGGCTTCTGGGATAGCGTGATAAACGAGGCCATAGAGATTAGAATTTCTGACAACACCTTCAATAGAGACGGTGGACACAAGCTGAATACAGTGTGGGATCCGGTGTTGAGGGAGTTGAAGCCGGCCCGGCGGTCGCGCAGCCAAAATAATTACCATATTTGGTGCGGGACAGAGCACGGATATGTAAGCACGGCAATGACACCACACCACAGTCATGCACTTGACAATGGCAGAGGAGATCTCTGCCGAAAGCTCGTGGGCAGTAAACCACTTGACGCGGCTTGAAACCCGAGAGTGTTTTACTAACGGATATCGCCGCGAAAGCATGCATTCGTACACGAATTTTTAGTGTTGCAAGTTGTGACGAAGACAGGCTATGAAATGAAATGACACCCTAGACAATCACTCCTCGTTGTCGGTCCGTGTGGCGGGCGGCAGTCAGGTTGGTAACCCATTGTTGTGTCCGGCATCTCCAGGCACCTCTTCGCTGGTCTACGAGGCTTAATTCGAGGTGGGATTCATCTCTGAAGACTGAAGACATTTCTACTTCAATCAAAGAGTCTCCAAGCCGAAGACATGTCTGGAGACGCCTCCGGACAGAGGTGGGATACCAACCTGACTGCCGCCGGCCATACGGCCCGACGAGTGATGGTCTGTGTTGCCAAATTTCATTTCTTAGCAGGATCATTTGGTTGCCATTTTCGGCACCCTTGGAGCACAACAGTACGCCGACAATATTCTACGCCTCGTTTTGTTGCCCTTCACATTTCAACAAGATAATACCCGCCAGCACACGGTGATAGTTTCTTCTGCTTGTCTTTGTACTTGCCAAACCATACCTTGGCCAGTAAGTTCGACGGATCTCCCCACAATTGAGAAAATTTGCAGCGTTATAGGCAGGGACCTCCAACCACCTCGGACTATTGACAGTCTAACATGCCAGTTTGACAGATACTTGTTTTGTAAATAAAACTGCCTTTTCCTGCTGCTAGTTACTCTATTTATCCCATACGCGTTTCGCCTTCTCCTGTTCTAAGGCATCATCAGTGGGCTCTATAACGATACAGTTTTGTTAGTTATAGATTATCAAACAGTTCACATCGCGATTTTTTGTAAAAAAGTAATTACTTACGATTTGCTGATGTTCGTTTCCTCACATCTGCTCTGGAGGTCGCACTACCACTTTTATCGCTGCCATACAACATTTTCAAAAGTCAGGGAATAAACATAGCATACACAACAGACAATTTTATACAGAAATACACCCCAAAACTGACAAAAAACAGACATATACCAGAAAGCAGATATATATCAGCTACAGTGTAACACTTGTGAAGGCACATACATAGGGCAAACAGGGAGAACATTTTATATCAGATACAAGGAACACTTGAGAGCCAGGAAATATGGGACAAACCACTCCACATTTGCAGAACACCTGAGAGAAAATGGCCACAAACTAACCACTAGAGAAGACGACATGAAAATGATTAGAATCAACCATAAAAAACACCTCCTGACCATGCAAGAAAATTACCACATACATAAAACCAAAGCAGAGGGGAAAATCCTGTTGAATGACCAAGTACACATGCCAAGTAATTCATTATTTACAGTAATAGATAAAATAATAGAATAACGTTCGCAAAAAGTATTAATATAGTAATACTGTCCAATATAATAATAGTAGAAACCAACACCTTTAAACTCACTCATTCATGAACCCCTCCACAGAATATTGAAACGAAAAGTCAAAACAGTTGTCACCAAAGTTTTCAGCCACTCACTAACAGCTAATACACCCCCCCCCCCCCCCAAAAAAAAAGAGGTCGGCTCTATCCCCCCCCCTCTCTCTCTCTCTCTCACTCGTACACACACACACACACACACACACACACACACACACACACACACACGGTATAAACATCATAAATAGAAGTTAGTAACAAACATATACTTCATTAGGTTGGCAACGAATAGGTAAACATACCATAGAAAATGAAACACGTAATGGAGTCGCAATATTTACGCTGTGAAAAGAAGTGTACGACGAAATAGATGTATTGAGTGACAAAAGAACAATAGTCTACCACAAAAAAGAGTGAGAAACATGGCGAACAGTGTCTGGAAGGCGAGAACACAAAGATGTGATAATATGGCAGTGATAAAAGTGGTAGTACGACCTCCAGACCAGATGTGAGGAAACGCAGATCAGCAAATCATAAGTAATTACTTTTTTTACAAAAAATCGTGAAGTGGTTTGATAATCTATAACTAACAAAACTGTATCGTTATAGAGCCCACTGATGATGCCTTAGAACAGGAGAAGGCGATACGCGTATTGGATAAATAAAGTAATTAGCAGCAGGAAAAGGCAGTTTTATTTACAAAACAAGTATTTATATGCTTGCTGCGGAGGATGGCCACACAAACAAACTTACTGTTCGACAGATTTTGGCACGTTATACCTCAGGAGGACATCCAATAAGTTTGTCAATAAAATTCTTCTGGGTTCAAGGCCGCATTGTCATCTGTAAAATTCCGACGTTTCGGCGACTGTTGCAAGGCGCTTCCTCAGGGTGTATTGCTATACATCCTGAGGAAGGCCCCTTCCAACAATCGCCGAAACGTCGGAATTTTACAGATGACAATACTGCCTCAAACCCAGAAGAATTTTATTGACTGTGAGAACGGGCGCGGAAGCCTACGTTTCCTTCCAATAACTTTGTCGATCTATGCAATCCGAATCATTGTTTGCATAACAGCCAGAGATGGTCCTAGAGAAGGTTTCTGCCGATAGGAAGTAGGTCGAATTAGAACTTCCCTATGTTAAACGCATGGAATATTTCAATACTTCAGCTTAACTGAAGCGTGTGTAGTTATGTATTTTCGGAATGTGGCATAATTATTTTGTTAAAAGTATCGGCGATAATGGTGCTTGAAATTAAAAGTGCGGCAGTTGCTTTGTTCCTTTCGGACATCATGATGTGGAATTTCTAACAGTGAATATGTTTAGGAAAAGCTGGTCAGTATAACTTCGGGTGAACGTGAGAATAATAGTGGTTTCGAGCGAGTGTGATTTTTATTGTTCTTATTTTCTATGTTTTCATGGAAGATGCTATTGTCTCTTTCTGTTCGTCTTGTACCTCGTGTTTGGTAACCGATGATCCTTTCTGGTTTACTACTGCCCTGCAATAGGTTTTCATATGACAAGTTTAATTGTTTCGTGTGTCATATCTACATCTACATCTACATCTATACTCCGCGAGCCACCTTACGGTGTGTGGCGGAGGGTACTTATTGTACCACTATCTGATCCCCCCTTCCCTGTTCCATTCAAGAATTGTGCGTGGGAAGAACGACTGCTTGTAAGTCTCCGTATTTGCTCTAATTTCTCGGATCTTTTCGTTGTGATCATTACGCGAGATATATGTGGGCGGTAGTAATATGTTGCCCATCTCTTCCCGGAATGTGCTCTCTCGTAATTTCGATAATAAACCTCTCCGTATTGCGTAACGCCTTTCTTGAAGTGTCCGCCACTGGAGCTTGTTCAGCATCTCCGTAACGCTCTCGCTCTGACTAAATGTCCCCATGACGAATCGCGCTGCTTTTCGCTGGATCATGTCTATCTCTTCTATTAATCCAACCTGGTAAGGGTCCCATACTGATGAGCAATACTCAAGAATCGGACGAACAAGCGTTTTGTAAGCTACTTCTTTCGTCGATGAGTCACATTTTCTTAGAATTCTTCCTATGAATCTCAACCTGGCGCCTGCTTTTCCCACTATTTGTTTTATGTGATCATTCCACTTCAGATCGCTCCGGATAGTAACTCCTAAGTATTTTACGGTCGTTACCGCTTCCAATGATTTACCACCTATGGCATAATCGTACTGGAATGGATTTCTGCCCCTATGTATGCGCATTATATTACATTTATCTACGTTTAGGGAAAGCTGCCAGCTGTCGCACCATGCATTAATCCTCTGCAGGTCCTCCTGGAGTACGTACGAGTCTTCTGATGTTGCTACTTTCTTGTAGACAACCGTGTCATCTGCAAATAGCCTCACGGAGCTACCGATGTTGTCAACTAAGTCATTTATGTATATTGTAAACAATAAAGGTCCTATCACGCTTCCCTGCGGTACTCCCGAAATTACCTCTACATCTGCAGATTTTGAACCGTTAAGAATGACATGTTGTGTTCTTTCTTCTAGGAAATCCTGAATCCAATCACAAACCTGATCCGATATTCCGTAAGCTCGTATTTTTTTCACTAAACGTAAGTGCGGAACCGTATCAAATGCCTTCCTGAAGTCCAGGAATACGGCATCAATCTGCTCGCCAGTGTCTACGGCACTGTGAATTTCTTGGGCAAATTGGGCGAGCTGAGTTTCACATGATCTCTGTTTGCGGAATCCATGTTGGTTATGATGAAGGAGATTTGTATTATCTAAGAACGTCATAATACGAGAACACAAAACATGTTCCATTATTCTACAACAGATTGACGTAAGCGAAATAGGCCTATAATTATTCGCATCTGATTTATGACCCTTCTTGAAAATGGGAACGACCTGCGCTTTCTTCCAGTCGCTAGGTACTTTACGTTCTTCCAGCGATCTACGATAAATTGCTGATAGAAAGGGGGCAAGTTCTTTAGCATAATCACTGTAGAATCTTAAGGGTATCTCGTCTGGTCCGGATGCTTTTCCGCTACTAAGTGATAGCAGTTGTTTTTCAATTCCGATATCGTTTATTTCAATATTTTCCATTTTGGCGTCCGTGCGACGGCTGAAGTCAGGGACCGTGTTACGATTTTCCGCAGTGAAACAGTTTCGGAACACTGAATTCAGTATTTCTGCCTTTCTTCGGTCGTCCTCTGTTTCGGTGCCATCGTGGTCAACGAGTGACTGAATAGGGGATTTAGATCCGCTTACCGATTTTACATATGACCAAAACTTTTTAGGGTTCTTGTTTAGATTGTTTGCCAATGTTTTATGTTCGAATTCGTTGAATGCTTCTCTCATTGCTCTCTTTACGCTCTTTTTCGCTTCGTTCAGCTTTTCCTTATCAGCTATGATTCGACTACTCTTAAACCTATGATGAAGCTTTCTTTGTTTCCGTAGTACCTTTCGTACATGATTGTTATACCTCGGTGGATCTATCCCCTCGCTTTGGACCTTAGTCGGTACGAACTTATCTAAGGCGTACTGGACGATGTTCCTGAATTTTTTCCATTTTTGTTCCACATCCTCTTCCTCAGAAATGAACGTTTGATGGTGGTCACTCAGATATTCTGCGATTTGTGCCCTATCACTCTTGTTCAGCAAATATATTTTCCTTCCTTTCTTGGCATTTCTTATTACACTTGTAGTCATTGATGCAACCACTGACTTATGATCACTGATACCCTCTTCTACATTCACGGAGTCGAAAAGTTCCGGTCTATTTGTTGCTATGAGGTCTAAAACGTTAGCTTCACGAGTTGATTCTCTAACTATCTGCTCGAAGTAATTCTCGGACGAGGCAGTCAGGATAATGTCACAAGAGTCTCTGTCCCTGGCTCCAGTTCTGATTGTGTGACTATCCCATTCTATACCTGGTAGATTGAAGTCTCCCCCTATTACAATAGTATGATCACGAAACTTCTTCACGACGTTCTGCAGGTTCTCTCTGAGGCGCTCAACTACTACGGTTGCTGATGCAGGTGGTCTATAGAAGCATCCGACTATCATATCTGACCCACCTTTGATACTTAACTTAACCCAGATTATTTCACATTCGCATTCGCTAATAACTTCACTGGATATTATTGAATTCTTTACTGCTATAAATACTCCTCCACCATTGGCGTTTATCCTATCCTTGCGGTATATATTCCATTCTGTGTCTAGGATTTCGTTACTGTTCACTTCCGGTTTTAACCAACTTTCCGTTCCTAATACTATATGCGCACTATTTCCTTCAATAAGAGATACTAATTCAGGAACCTTGCCCTGGATACTCCTGCAGTTTACCAATATTACGTTAACTTTTCCTGTTTTTGGTCTCTGAGGACGGACGTTCTTTATCAACGATGATAATGTCCTCTCTGGTAAGCCGTCAGGTATTTTATCGTTTCGCCCAAGGGGGGGTCCCTCTAACCTAAAAAACCCCCGTGTGCACGCCACACGTACTCTGCTACCCTAGTAGCTGCTTCCGGTGTGTAGTGCACGCCTGACCTGTCTAGGGGGGCCCTACAGTTCTCCACCCAATAACGGAGGTCGATGAATTTGCAACCATTATAGTCGCAGAGTCGTCTGAGCCTCTGGTTTAGACCCTCCACACGGCTCCAAACCAGAGGACCGCGATCGACTCTGGGCACTATGCTGCAGATATTAAGCTCAGCTTGCACTCCGCGTGCGATGCTGGTTGTCTTCACCAAATCAGCCAGCCGCCGGAAGGAACCAAGGATGGCCTCAGAACCCAAGCGGCAGGCGTCATTCGTTCCGACATGTGCTACTATCTGCAGCCGGTCACACCCAGTGCGTTCAATAGCTGCCGGAAGGGCCTTCTCCACATTACGGACGAGACCCCCCGGCAAGCACACCGAGTGCACACTGGCATTCTTCCCCGACCTACCCGCTATTTTCCTAAGGGGCTCCATAACCCGCCTAACGTTGGAGCTCCCTATAACTAATAGGCCCGCCCTCTGTGACTGTCGGGACCTTGCCGGAGAATCGGCCACTGGCCCAACAGGCGAGGCATCCTGTGGTGGCTCGGAAACGATGTCATCACCACTAGGAAGCACCCCGTACCTGTTGGAAAGGGGTAAGGCAGCTGCCACGCGGCCAGATCCCACCTTCGCCTTTCGGCCAGGCACGCGCGAGCCCACCACTGTCCGCCATTCACCCTGGAGTGATGGCTGACCGGTAAGATGCTCACTGCCGGAAGACGCAGCGACATCAGGGGTTCCATGTGATTCCAAGGCCACCGAAGTAGGCATAGGTCTCACCACAGTTGCCCCAACGCCACTACGAGCCGACGCCTGCGCCTCGAGCTCGATGAGCCTACAGACAAAGCCTCCACCTGCCCCCGAAGAGTGGCCAATTCTCCTTGCGTCCGCTCACAACAACCACAGTCCCTACACATGACTATGTTTACCCTACTCTATACGGTGACAAATTCCCAAGATAATCTTCTGATGAGCTACTCTGATAATCAAGAAACACTCACTGAAATACGAGACGCGAAAACTACGCTAGGTTTTCCCAGAAAAACTATTTAAAAGCTAAGCGCAGCAAATAAGTACAAAAACGCTTTATACAAACAGTACTCGCTGCTGCTGGTGCTCTCGCTCTGGCTGTCACAAGACAACTGCTGATTCAAGTGACTAGTGGCTAACGGCCGCGAAACAAACAAAAGACGGTTTTAGGGCGCTTTCTGTTCTAAACGATCAAGAAAACACTAAGAAATCTAACACGAAAACTACGTAAAGTTTTATCAAGAACTGTTAGTTACTATGCAGAGCAGATAAACACAAATAGAATCCCCTCCTTAGTGGAAGGTCGTAAACAAAATGCAAAATAAACGCTTTATACAAACAGTACTCGCTGCTGCTGGTGCTCTCGCTCTGGCTGTCACAAGACAATTTCAATAAAATATCAGTTTTTCGTTCACATAGAGGAAATGTTTGTAACAGTTTGTTTCTGAACGGACCACGTATAAGATGAAACGGTTGGGGGGGTTTCTGCCTTGCCGAGTTAACTTTATTTCGTGGTGGCAAAATCATACTGGTATTGCACCATTAAAATTTCTTACATTTGTACTCGGTTTAATGTCTAATTTCTGAACAGTTAACTCGTAATCAAGTTTACCACGTGCTGAAGTTCGGCCATTTGTAAGCGGCAGGTGCGGTTTCCATGTCGTATATCTACTCTACAAAACCTTGCGAATCGGATAAAACTCTTTCCAAGCTAGAGCATGAGCAAATGGTGATAGGTACCTCTCTGAACTATTTCTGTCGTGGGTATGTAGATGGAATGATTGAATTATTGTGTTCCACTTCCCTTTTGTGTGTTTTTTCCTTTTTAATTGCCTTATTCTACCATTTTTGGCGTATTATTTAGTAAAATTTTTTATTCAGGCACCAGTCATGTGTATTCATAGTATGTGGATCAAATTCAGTCAGGGAATAAATGTGCTACGTAAAAGACAAATTCTGCGTCCTTTATCTTTCTCATTGATGCCACTTTTCAAATTATTATTCTATTTCCCGATTTTTTAAAAAGTTAATCTGCTTGCTTGTGATGAACAAAAATGGGAGAAAAAATCAAAGCGAACGGGTGTACTGTCTCAAAATTAACGGATTCACATTTAATTAAACAAGCTCATTGATATAAGACATATAATGGTGTACATCCTGTTAGTTTCTTTGAAAATTTTGCATTCTTACAATTAAATTCTTAATTTACTTAAACTGATAATTTCCAGTTCTTTCTTAATAGGTAGGAAGGGCTTGGGCTTCTGACGACCATGTAATTTTTAAATTTATAATTGTCGTTGTGAGGTGTCTTAACCAGAAATTGCTCACAAGGGTTACATCTCCATTACTCTTGGTACTTAACGTATGTCGAGTCTTGGCTAGGATCCGTTTACAGTTCTACATACATACTTTACAATGGAACAAAGCGTTATTGACTTTCTCAATTTGTGAATCTCTTTCTCTTGAATAAATCACCCAATTTTCCTGAAAGTGTAATCATTTGTTTATTTTCACATGTAATCACATCTACTGATTTCCGTCCAATTCGAACTACAACGTGGTGCGTCGTTTATTTGCAAAGTATCTAAGCCAAGTCACCGCAAATATATCGAGAACTATTCAATAAAATTTTATGTATTTAGAGTGAAGCGACGAGTGAAAAATTGTTACTAAACATGAATTTCAGCGGACAATGCAGCGAATGGGGAAGTGATGAAATGCATTTAAATGTAATTTTTGCAGAACACCCTTCTCGCTGATCCTTCTCGCACTTTCAAGCTGCGCCCTAGTGACTGTGGATTATGTGTTACCGCTGATAAAATGTTAGTTACATTTCTCTCATCAGTTGATGTATTTTATTCTTCACACTTACGAGGTTATCTGCCAGATAGGTTGAATGCCCAAACTAAAGGGGGGGGGGGGGGGGAGGGGAGATAACATACGCGGCTGTGCGCGCGCGTCTTTTTGCGACGAAGAAAGTAGGCGCGATCGAGCGTGCGACGCATTTGAAAGCTAAAACCGGGTTTTCCTAGCAGCAGGAATTTTGCGTCGTGTAATATGTAATGTGGCCTGCGTAGTGCACCTTCCTCTCGACAGTGACAAAATAGTGAAGATCTTATCCGACAGAGCGCAAAGCGTAGTGCGCCACCTGGTTCTGCACGAGTGTAATGTGTTGTACGTTGCAGTCTAGTGAAGCAGTTACCATAAGTCAGGTGACGCTTGTGTGTAAAATGGATACAAAGTGTGCTAATACAAATGCGGTTCAGTGCCGAGGGAGATGAACTGTTAATCGACGCAGCGACAGAAACATGTTACTGACTCATTTTCTGCGCCTCGCGTAAGTCGAGCAAATAATCATTTATTCATTGTCCATTATATGTTTAGGTATCAGCAAACCCAGGAGTTTATTGGCGCTTTTGTTAAAGTGGCAATACTTTGAACGCTCTTCCCAGACAGCAGTTGTGGACTGATTAGTTAATGCGTTTGCGGCTACGTTTGCTGGGAAAACAAAAATGCACAACATACACTCCTGGAAATGGAAAAAAGAACACATTGACACCGGTGTGTCAGACCCACCATACTTGCTCCGGACACTGCGAGAGGGCTGTACAAGCAATGATCACACGCACGGCACAGCGGACACACCAGGAACCGCGGTGTTGGCCGTCGAATGGCGCTAGCTGCGCAGCATTTGTGCACCGCCGCCGTCAGTGTCAGCCAGTTTGCCGTGGCATACGGAGCTCCATCGCAGTCTTTAACACTGGTAGCATGCCGCGACAGCGTGGACGTGAACCGTATGTGCAGTTGACGGACTTTGAGCGAGGGCGTGTAGTGGGCATGCGGGAGGCCGGGTGGACGTACCGCCGAATTGCTCAACACGTGGGGCGTGAGGTCTCCACAGTACATCGATGTTGTCGCCAGTGGTCGGCGGAAGGTGCACGTGCCCGTCGACCTGGGACCGGACCGCAGCGACGCACGGATGCACGCCAAGACCGTAGGATCCTACGCAGTGCCGTAGGGGACCGCACCGCCACTTCCCAGCAAATTAGGGACACTGTTGCTCCTGGGGTATCGGCGAGGACCATTCGCAACCGTCTCCATGAAGCTGGGCTACGGTCCCGCACACCGTTAGGCCGTCTTCCGCTCACGCCCCAACATCGTGCAGCCCGCCTCCAGTGGTGTCGCGACAGGCGTGAATGGAGGGACGAATGGAGACGTGTCGTCTTCAGCGATGAGAGTCGCTTCTGCCTTGGTGCCAATGATGGTCGTATGCGTGTTTGGCGCCGTGCAGGTGAGCGCCACAATCAGGACTGCATACGACCGAGGCACACAGGGCCAACACCCGGCATCATGGTGTGGGGAGCGATCTCCTACACTGGTCGTACACCACTGGTGATCGTCGAGGGGACACTGAATAGTGCACGGTACATCCAAACCGTCATCGACCCCATCGTTCTACCATTCCTAGACCGGCAAGGGAACTTGCTGTTCCAACAGGACAATGCACGTCCGCATGTGTCCCGTGCCACCCAACGTGCTCTAGAAGGTGTAAGTCAACTACCCTGGCCAGCAAGATCTCCGGATCTGTCCCCCATTGAGCATGTTTGGGACTGGATGAGGCGTCGTCTCACGCGGTCTGCACGTCCAGCACGAACGCTGGTCCAACTGAGGCGCCAGGTGGAAATGGCATGGCAAGCCGTTCCACAGGACTACATCCAGCATCTCTACGATCGTCTCCATGGGAGAAAAGCAGCCTGCATTGCTGCGAAAGGTGGATATACACTATACTAGTGCCGACATTGTGCATGCTCTGTTGCCTGTGTCTATGTGGCTGTGGTTCTGTCAGTGTGATCATGTGATGTATCTGACCCCAGGAATGTGTCAATAAAGTTTCCCCTTCCTGGGACAATGAATTCACGGTGTTCTTATTTCAATTTCCAGGAGTGTATTTAAGTTTCGCCTCCCTGCTGACGCAAAATTTGGAGAAAAATTCCTCATTTTAGGAAAACCCGGCTTAAGAAGGCGTGCTGGACGTACTAGGCTTGACTCACTTGTCAGAGGCAGTCTGCAAGAAAGGCGCAGCATTCGCCATTGGTTTGAGTCACCTGACTCAGAAGACGACCGATTTTAGACTCTCTGACTGGCAGACACGGTAGAATGAGGAATGCTACCGCAGTAGGTAAACTGTCGATGTGGACCGGCAGCTGGAAAAACCCGGCGGTGCTCGGCTGTCGGAGAGGAATATGGACCGGCTATGGCTTCCATGGCGTAAATGGGAGACTACTATTTTTTGAGTCACCCTCAGTCTACCGATTGGTTTATTGTGGCCCTCCACGAGTTCCTCTCCTGTACCAGCTTCTTCGCAGTTGTACCCTACGTCCTCAGTTATTTGCTGGATGTACTCCAATATCTGCCGGCCGGGGTGTCCGAGCGGTTCTAGGCGCTACAGTCTGGAACCGCGCGACCGCTACGGTCGCAGGTTCGAATCATGCCTCGGGCATGGATGTGTGTGATATCCTTAGGTTAGTTAGGCTTAAGTAGTTCTAAATTCTAGGAGACTGATGACCTCAGAAGTTAAGTCCCGTAGTGCTCAGAGCCATTTGAACCATTTTTGAACCATTACTACAATATCTGTCTTCCTCTACAGTCTTTACTCTCTACAGCTCCCTCCGCAACCATGGTAGTTACACCCTGATGTCTTAACAGATGTCCCACCATCCTGTCCCTTCTTCTTGTCAGTGTTTTTCATATCTTCCATTCCTCGCCGATTCTGCGCAGAACCTCCTCATCCCTTACCTTATCAGTCCACCTAATTTTCAACATTCGTCTGTAGGACCACATCTCAAATGCTTCTATTCTCTTCTGTACCAGTTTTCGCACAGTCATTGTTTCACTACGATACAATGCTGTTATCCAAACATACATTGTCATAAATTTATTCCTCAAACTAAGGCCTATACTTGATAAGTACACTTTTCTTGGCCATTAATGGCATTTTTACCAGTGCTAGATTGCTTTTATGTTCTCCTTGCTCCGTGAGTCATGGGTTATTTTGCTGTCTAGGTAGCAGAATTCCTTAATTTCGTCTGTGATCTCCAGATCTGATGTTAAGTTTCTCGCTGTTCTCATTTCTGCTAATTCTCATTACTTTCGTCTTTCTTCGATCTACTCTCAGTCGATATTCTGCACACGTTAGACTGTTCATTCGATTCAACACACCCTGTAATTATTCTTCACTTTGTTGAGGATAGCAAAATCATCAGCGAATCATATCATTGATATCCTTTCACCTTGAATTTTAATCCCACTTCTGAACCTTTGTAACCCTTATTTCCGTCATTGCTTCTTCAATGTGCTCGTATATAGGGCCTGAAAACCAAACACCCAGCACAACGGGACCATGGAATGGTTCCATTAACAGGTAATCACATCACGCGTTAAGACATTTATCCCACTGGGAGACGAGACGATCAATTCCTGTTTTTTTGAACGCGGTCAGCCGCTGACTGATCAACAACCTCATCCACTCTTACTCTTCTTCGTCTGACTGAAACTGATGTTCGTCCATGTCTTCCTTCAGGCCTCCAGAGATGTGAAAATCAAATAATGAAAGATCCTGGTTGTACGTAAGATATTGCAGTGTTTCCCAACCAAATCGCTGAAGCATAGCCTTCGTCTGATTGCCACTGTGGGGGCGGGCGTTATCGGGCAACAACATGATTCCGACGGTATTACGACAGCCTGAGAGCAAACGGTAAAGCCAGCCGTGAAAACATCCCACATCTCTCCCGCCAAATAAATCCAATGCTGTTCACACAAGTTCCAGTAAGGTCATGATGACCTCCTCTATCGACTTCAGGGGCCCTATGTTGTGTGTGTGAAATCTTATGTGACTTAACTGCTAAGGTCATCAGTCCCTAAGCTTACACACTACTTAACCTAAATTATCCTAAGGACAAACACACACACTCATGCCAGAGGGAGGACTCGAACCTCCGCCGGGACCAGCCGCACAGTCCATGACTGCAGCGCCCCAGACCGCTCGGCTAATCCCGCGCGGCAGGGGCCCTATGTTCGACGGGTTCTTCGAGCATGGAACCACAATCAACGGACAGTGCTATGAAGACACTTTGCCAATCTGCGACGCCCCATAAAATCAAAACGCCCAGGAATCCTATAGGACGGAATATTCCTGTTGCACGATAGTGACCGACCCCACATTGCCAATTAGACGAAGGCTATGCTTCAGCGATTTGGTTGGGAAACACTGCAACATCGTACATCCCGGATCTTTCACCACGTTATTTTCACATCTTTGTGAACGCCGGTTTCAGTCGGACGAGGAAGAGTAGTAGTGGTTGCGGTCGTGGATCCTTCAGCGGACGACCGCGGTCTGTGAAACAGGAATTGATCGTCTAGTCTCCCTCTGGGATAAATTTCTTAGCACTTGTGGCGATTACTTTTGGATGAGACCATTCCTTGGTCCCGTTGTGGCGGGAGTTCGGTTTTCATTTGACTGCCGCTGATAGGTAGAATAACAGGAGAGAAAGACTACATCCCTGCCCTACACCCTTTTAATTCGAGCACTTCGTTTTTGGTCTTCCATGTTTACTGTTCCCTCGTGGCTCTTGTACATACTGTATATTATCCGTCTTTCCCTATAGCTTGCCCCCATTTTTCGCAGAATTTCGAATTTATTGCTCCATTTGATACTGACGAACGCTTTTTACAGGTCGACAAATCCTATGAACATGTCATTATTTTTCCTCAGTCTTATCCCCAGCCGGCCGGTGTGGCCGTGCGGTTCTAGGCGATTCAGTCTACGAATCCTGCCTCGGGCATGGATGTGTGTGATGTCCTTAGGTTAGATAGGTTTAAGTAGTTCTAAGTTCTAGGGGACTGATGACCACAGATGTTAAGTCCCATAGTGCTCAGAGCCATTTGAACCATTTTTTCTTATCCCCATTATCAACCGCAACGTCAAAACTAACTCTCTGGTGCCTTTGCGTTTCCTAAAGCGAAAGTGATTTTCATCTGACAGATCCTCAATTTTTTCCAATCGGAATTGGGTGGATGATGTTATCCCCAAAGTATGGTGGTATATCGCCGGCCTCATACGTTCTATACACCAGCCTGAATAATCATTCGTTTTGTTACACATTACCCTTAATGATTTTAGAAATTTCGGCGGTATGTTACATATCCCTTCTACCTTATTTTATCTGAAGTCCTCCAAAGATCTTTTAAATTCTGGTCCTAAAACTGGATACCCTACCTCTTCCCTGACGTCTCCTATCTCTTCTTCCATCACGTCATCAGATAAGTGTATATCTCACAGAGGCCTTCCGTGTGCTCTTTCCACCTATCCGCTCTCTCTCCTCTGCATTTAACATGGAATTTAGAGTGCACTCTTGATGTTACCACCCTTGCTTTTAATTTCACCAAAGTTTATTTTGACTTTTCTGTATGTTGAATTAGTCCTGCCGACAATAATTTCTTTTTTATTTCTTCACTTATTCATGCAACCATTACGCCTTATCTTCCCTGCTTTCCTAAATGACTTATATTTCTGTATTCCTGAATTGCTTGAACATTTTTTCTTCCTTCTTTCGTCGATCAACTGAAGTATTTCTTCTGTAATTGATGGTTTCTACGCATTTACCTTCTTTGTACCTATGTTTTTCTTTCTGACTTCCGTGACTGTCCTTTCTAGAGAAGTCCATTCCTCTTCAGCTGAACTGCTTTCTGAATTATTAATTGTCGCAGGTTATATAGCCTCAGAGAAGTGTCTCTTCATTCCTCAGTAGTCTTGTATCCCACTTCTTTCCGCTCTGATCTTTCCTGATTAGTCTCTTAAACTTCATCCTACTCTTCATCATAACTAAATTGTGATCTGAGTCTATTTATGCTCCTGGGTACGCCTTACAATCGAATAACGATTTCAGAATTTCTGACTGGCGACGATGTAATCTAACTGCAATCTTTCAGTACCTCCCTGCCTCCTGCCTCCTCCTCTTGTGATTCTTGATCAGAGTATTTGGTATTACTAACTGGTATTTATTGCAGAACTCATTAGTCTCTCTCGTATCTCATTCCCACTACCAAGCAAATATTCTCCCGTAACATTTTCTTCTCTTCCTTCCCCTACGAATAACTTGTTCAGTATCCTCATATATTTTCTCTATCTCTTCATCTTCTGCTTGCGATGTTGCCACGTATTCCTCAACGATTATTGTTACTGTCGATTCTGATGAGAACAGCCCTGTCATTCAGTTTTCATAGTAACTCACTCTCTGTCCAACCTTTCCATTCGGAACGAATCCTACTTCAGTTACAACATTTTCTGCTTCTGTTGATATTACCCATGTTCATCTGACCAGAATTTTCGTTTTCAGATTTCATAGCTTCCTTGCCACGTTCAAACTTCTGACATTCCACGCCTCAATTCGTAGAACGTTACCCTTCCGTTGATTAGTCAGTCGTTTTCTCATGGTCACTTCCCCCTTGGCAGCCCCTCCTGGGCTTCTGTATGGGAGACTAGTCTCGAATCTTTTACCAATGGAGATATCATCGTGAAACGTTTTCAATTACAGCCCACAAGTCCTGTGGATATACATTATATCTCTTTAATGCAATGGTTTTGATTGCCTTCTGCATTCTCATGCCATCGATCATTACTGATTCTTCCGCCTTTCAAGAGCAGTTTCCACCGCAAAGGGAAGAGAGTGTATCGAACACCTGTCCGGTCCTTCGCACTCTCTGACAAGGCCATTGCTCATGGTTTTCATTCAAGACTAGCGAACCCTCCAATGTATTGGAGTACATCTTAAATTCCTCCTCCGTCTATCTCTCTGTACGTAACCTCCTCCCCCTCTTCAGTCCTTTTACCTCCTCTGTATGTCGAATGGCTCAAATGGCTTTGAGCACTATTGGACTTAACAGCTATGGTCATCAGTCCCCTAGAACTTAGAACTACTTAAACCTAACTAACCTACGGACAGCACACAACACCCAGTCATCACGAGGCAGAGAAAATCCCTGACCCCGCTGGGAATCGAACACGGGAACCCGGGCGTGGGAAACGAGAACGCTACCGCACGACCACGAGCTGCGGACCCTCTGTATGTCGATTTCCGTCTGCATGTTCAATGGAGTATTGTGGAAAAATTTCAAGTAAATTGGTCAAGAACTTTTCGAGATTTCCCCTTCGTCTATTACACATATATGTGTATATTATATATATATATATATATATACATTACTAAAATATATATAGACTACGTCCGTCCGTCCGAACGTTCATTAGCGAGTCATATAAAAATTTGTAGCAAATCAGCCAAGAACTTTTCGAGATTTTCGGTAACAAAGTTTCCCCTTTATACAGTACATATGTATTTATATATTACATATATAACACATGTTTTCCTTGTGAATACATGTGACAGCAGAACTGTCAAACTGAACGCAATTTTTTTAAATTTTCTTTTCATACCGAAAGTACCAATTGTATATTGAACCGGGGATCCAGAAACGATGGAGAGGCTTCGTCCTGCCGAAGACCACAGAGGTCCCTCAACCTCACAACGGGCCAAAGTAGCCCACCCACCCCGCTGTCACCCCACACCGAACCCAGGGTTATTGTGCGGTTGAGCCCCCGGGAACGTCTCTCACCAGACGAGTGAAATCCCAATGTTTGCGTGGTAGAGTAATTATGGTGTACGCGTACATGGAGAGAGTGTTTGCGCAGCAATCACTGACATAGTGTAACTGAGGTTGAATGAGGGGAACAAGCTCACATTCGCCGAGGTAGATAGAAAGCCGCCTTAAAAATCATCCACAGACTGGCCGGCACGCCTTCGTGCTCGGGAAAAAATGTCATTACTATCCACAATTACGAACACAATTAAAAAATCAAGCAAATCTGTGAAGCCCTTTGATAAATGCGGCAGTTTATTTTGATTCTTATAGATTTCAGCAGGTTCGAACACGTGACTGGGGACGTTTTGATTACTTGTCAAAGATGCTACCCCTAGACTACGGGTGCAAGAAATTAATACACTTTCCAAAAAAATATTCCATAAACACGATCCAGTAACAAGTACTTCCACAGAAAGAGAAAAATAAAACGAGTGTGTGTATGTAATAACGTTCTCGATCTGACTGATAGTTTCTGAGTTACTAAATATCAAAGTTTTGTAAATAAAGTGAACGTTAAAAGTTAATATGTCTCCAATGCCTTGGGCGATTTTGATAAACTATGGTCAAGGAAATTAGAAGAGCCCTATTAGTCATACAAATATACTTTTCATAGATATTATATATATTTTGAATTATGTACCGAAATATGGTTTCCAATCAAGGAAAACTTCAATTCCTGACAAAATAAACTGATAAAATAGCCACAGCATAGTGAATCTAGCTAAGGTATTTATCTACAAAAGTATTTATTTCTGTATTTTTATAATTTTTAAGCATAATATTAACGTAATGAACTTTTGCACCGGCAGAACTACAAATTATAACAAAACTAAAAACCTTAACAAAAAACTAAAAACATTATCGAAAAACTTAGAACATTTCAGTCTAATATGGTATGTTGTACGTATGTTTAATATAACATAAATATTTAAGATGTATGGAACAAGCTGCATCAGAATATCTGGAACGATCGACTGAGGGTTAAACATTTGACGACCATTTTAACCAGGGACAGTCTGTCTCGAGATTTGGAGCAGGGCAGCCATACGTATCTATCACTGGCTACGAGGTCGCTAGCTGAAGAGTGCACAATTTTGAAAAGCACGAGATCGGGACCTTGTGAAATTCTCGCTTGCTGGTAGTTTAATATTTTTGATAGTTTTACAGAACTACACTTTAGTTAACGTGGTGCGCTTCTCTGGTCAATAAATTGAGGAAATTCTCTCACTGTGATAATTCAGCCACAAGTGGGAATCGATAAGCTAAGTTTATTTTAAACCAAAATCTAAGCAGGTTGAGAACATTATTTGAATTGTCATCACACCATATTTTAATCATGCCTGAATTTTTGTATAACTATTGGACGGTTAATACGAAGATTAATAGGGTCTTGGAAGAAATGTGTTGGTTGTCCCATAGACGATAACGAAGCCCAATAACTTCAACCAACCATGGACCTGGAAACCCTCAAAACTACAGTAGTTAAACTTAACCATACGGTCGCACACTGTCAGTTTCTCGATTTTTTTTAATAATATTTGCAAAGTTACGCCGTGAAGGCCTTGCACGTCAGAACTCCTTTCACCGTACAGCCGCACCGCTGCTCTAACAGTTTGAATGCATTCGCCATAAACGAAAACCGTATCTACTCTTTCGACTGTTGTGCACTCTGTGAAATTATCAACAGAACCGCAAGCAAGATACGCGGTCGCTACAACGGCAGAGCACCAACAGATGGGCCTTGGAGGAATAGGCAAAGAAACTTACCGACCCTGAGCTACGTGCTTGCTTACATTTAGTACAACAGAGTAGACGTTTGTGGGACCTCTTCTTGTGGTAGAACAGCGGTTTTACGGTGCTGTTATACCGTTACTATTTGATCTAGTTCCACAAATCGTCGAAGTCATCTTCGAAGATTCTATCCAATATCACAGAAAAAACTACATCGTTCCATAAATAAACGAAGTTGGTATCATAATTGGCAGCTATAAACATTTAAAATCACTTACGTAAGTCAGAAAATTATCTTCATTGTCCATTGTAACTTAGTGAAAACCACACTGTCATAAACACTACTGGCCATTAAAATTGCTACACCACGAAGATGACGTGCTACAGACTCGAAATTTAACCGACAGGAAGAAGATGCTGTGATATGAAAATGATTAGCTTTTCAGAGCATTCACACAAGGTTGGCGCCGGTGGCGGCACCTATAGCGTGCTGACATGAGGAAAGTTTCCAATGATTTCTCATACACAAACAGCAGTTGGCCAGCGTTGCCTGGGGAAACGTTATTGTGATGCCTCGTGTAAGGAGGAGAAATGCGTAACATTACGTTTCCGACTCTGATAAAGGTCGGATTGTAGTCAATCGCGATTGTAGTTTATCGTATCGCAACATTGCTGCTCGCGTTGGTCGAGATCCAATGACTATTAACAGAATATGGAATCGGTGGGTTCAGGAGGGTAATACGGAACGCCGTGCTGGATCCCAACGGCCTCGTATCACTAGAAATCGAGATGACAGGCATCTTATCCGCATGGCTGTAACGGATCGTGCAGCCACGTCTCGATCCCTGAATCAACAGATGGGGACGTTTGCAAGACAACAACCATTTGCAAGCGCAGTTCGACGACGTTTGCAGCAGCATCGACTATCAGCTCGGAGATCATGGCTGCGGTTACCTTTGACGCTTTGTTGATGGACTACATTTTCTAAGGACTCTCCCAATGAAACTCAACCTGGTACCCGCCTTACCAACAATTAATTTTATATGATCATTCCACTTCAAATCGTTCCGTACACATAATCCCAGAGATTTTCCAGAAGTAACTGCTACAAGAGTTTGTTCCGCTATCATATAATCATACAATAAATGATCCTTCTTTCTATGTATTCGCAATACATTACATTTGCCTATGTTAAGGGTTAGTTGCCACTCCCTGCACCAAGTGCCTATCCGCTGCAGATCTTCCTGCATTTCGCTGCAATTTTCTAATGCTGCAACTTCTCTGTATACTACAGCATCATCCGCGAAAAGCCGCATGGAACTTCCGACACTATCTACTAGGTCATTTATATATATTGTGAAAAGCAATGGTCCCATAAAACTCCCCTGTGGCACGCCAGAGGTTACTTTAACGTCTGTAGACGTCTCTCCATTGAGAAGAACATGCTGTGTTCTGTCTGTTAAAAACTCTTCAATCCAGCCACACAGCTGGTCTGATGTTCCGTAGGCTCTTACTTTGTTTATCAGGTGACAGTGCGGAACTATATCGAACGCCTTCCGAAAGTCAAGAAAAATTGCATCTACCTGGGAGCCTGTATCTAATATTTTCTTGGTCTCATGAACAAATAAAGCGAGTTGGGTCTCACATGACCGCTGTTTCCGGAATCCAATCTGATTCCTACAGAGTATATTCTGGGTTTCCAGAAATGACATGATACGCGAGCAAAAAACATGTTCTAAAATTGTACAACAGATCGATGTCAGAGGTAATAGGCCTATAATTTTGCGCATCTGCTCGACAACCCTTCCTGAAAACTGGAACTACCTGTGCTCTTTTCCAATCATTTGGAACGTTACGTTCCTCTAGAGACTTGCGGTACACGGCTGTTAGAAGGCGGGGCAAGTTCTTTCGCGTACTCTGTGTAGAATCGAATTGGTATCCCGTCAGGTCCAGTGGACTTTCCTCTGTTGAGTGATTTCAGTTGCTTTTCTGTTCCTTGGACACTGATTTCGATGTCAGCCATTTTTTCGTTCTTGCGAGGATTTAGAGAAGGAACTGCAGTGCGGTCTTCCTCTGTGAAACAGCTTTGGAAAAAGGTGTCCAGTATTTCAGCTTTACGCGTGTCATCCTCTGTTTCAATGCCATTATCATCCCAGAGTGTTTGGATATGCTGTTTCGATCCACTTGCTGATTTAACGTAAGACCAGAACTTCCTAGGATTTTCTGTCAAGTCGGTACATAGAATTTTACTTTCGAATTCACCGAACGCTTCACGCATAGCTCTCCTTGCGCTAACTTTGACATCGTTTAGCTTATGGTTATCTGAGAGGTTTTGGCTGCGTTTAAATTTGCAGTGAAGCTCTCTTTGCTTTCGCAATAGTTTCCTAAATTTGTTGTTGAACCACGGTGGGTTTTTCCCGTCCCTCACAGTTTTACTCGGCACGTACCTGTCTAAAACGCATTTTACGATTGCCTTGAACTTTTTCCATAAACAATCAAGATTGTCAGTGTCGGAACAGAAATTTTCATTTTGATCTGTTAGGTAGTCTGAAATCTGTCTCCTATTGCTCTTCCTTAACAGATAAACCTTCCTCACTTTTTTTATATTCCTATTTACTTCCATATTCAGGGATGCTGCAACGGCCTTATTATCACTGATTCCCTGTTCTGCGCTTACAGAGTCGAAAGGTTATCAGCAGGTCCAAGACGTTATCTCCACGAGTCGGATCTCTGTTTAATTGCTCGAGGTAATTTTCGGATATTGCACTCAGTATAATGTCACTCGATGCTCTGACCCTACCACCCGTCCTAAACCTCTGAGTGTCCCAGTGTATATCTGGTAAATTGAAATCTCCACCTAAGACTATAACATGCTGAGGAAATGTAGGTGAAATGTATTCCAGATTTTCTCTCAGTTGTTCTGCCACTAATGCTGCTAAGTCGGGAGGTCGGTAAAAGGAACCTATTATTAACCTAGCTCGGTTGTTGAGTATAACCGCCACCCATAATAATTCACAGGAATTACCCACTTCTATTTCACTACAGGATAAACTACTACTAACAGCGACTAACACGCCACCACCGGTTGCATACAATCTATCCTTTCTGAACACCGTCTGTGCCTTTGTAAAAATTTCGGCAGAATTTATCTCTGGCTTCAACCAGCTCTCCGTACCTATAAAGATTTCAGCTTCGGTGCTTTCTATCAGCGCTTGAAGTTCCGGTACTTCACCAACGCAGCTTCGACAATTTACAATTACAATACCGATTGCTGCTTGCTCCCCGCATGTCCTGAATTTGCCCCGCACCCTTTGACGCTGTTGCCCTTTCTGTACTTGCCCCAGGCCATCTAACCTAAAAAAGCGCCCAATCCACGCCACACAATCCCTGCTACCCGTGTAGCCGCCAGCTGTGTAGTGGACTCCTGACCTATCCAGCGGAACCCGAAACCCCACCACCCTATGGCGCAAGTCGACGTATCTGCAGCCCACACGGTCGCAGAACCGTCTCAGCCTCTGATTCAGACCCTCCACTCGGCTCTGTACCCGTAATCAGGTGAGACTGTGATCAAATGCGGGTTTAGTAGTTCGTACAAGAATCAAAAATTAAATTAAAATGATTACACAACTATTAAATTTGAACCAAATTTGCATGTGATAATTGAAAAAAGAATGAGTATTATCGCATTGTATATCAAAGTTGGAAAAACCTTTGTAGATAATCGTGTCAGCTCTTGTAGTGCATTGGTTCAAAAATGGTTCAAATGGCTCTGACCACTATGGGACTTAACATCTGAGGTCATCAGTCTCCTAGAACTTAGAACTACTTAAACCTAACTAACCTATGGACATCACACACATCCATGCCCGAGGCAGGATTCGAGCCTGCGACCGTAGCAGTCGCGCGGTTCCGGCCTGAAGCGCCTAGAACCGCGGGGCCACCGCGGCCGGCTAGTGCATTGGTTTATTAATGATAACATGACGTTGGAGGGTAAATATAATGAATTTACATTTTGGGGTTGGTTTTGAAATATATGTAGAAATCTTCTACAACAATCGTGCAAGAAATATCGCCGTTGCCGCTGTTATCGTATGTTGCGGTGTCTATGTATTCTCTAGCAATGGTTTAGACGTTGTGGCGACCTATTAACAGCAATCAACCGGATCTCGAACGTTTAAAAATGTAAACACAATGGCCGTTTACAGCGCATGGGCTATTTACGCATTACATTTACACGATACACCTGTCATAGAATCTCTTTTGAGTATTACTTGTATCCACAGAGGATCCCCGACCTATATTTGAATTAGCTACTACCAGGCCATCTACTCTGTACACCTCATCAAAACCAATAAACTCATAAGTGCTGCTACAACATCCCTAGGTTTCATCAAACAGTGCGGCATGGGAAGAAAGACTGATAGGCTCTTTGATGTCTGGCAAAGGGACCGTAGGCCTTAGTATGTAAAATGACTTTTAGATTGATATGTCTACCCGTTCCTGAAAAAAAAAGGGATCTTCACAGTCGGCTAGGCAGGCAATCGGGTAACAAGCGGCAAAAAATTACTTTTTCGTAAGGTAAAATTTAATAATTTTAGATTGTTTTCCCTTACGTGTACTGTTGAACCACGCTTCTTAAAAAATTTGTTGAATCTAAGTAAACGCGAAGTAAGCTATAGATTTTGACGAGTGACTCTACGAGTATCAAAATATGTAACACAAATGACCGTGTCTTTAGATTACGTTGACTTAGAGGCTTCAGTTTTGTACACAGCCAAGGGCCCACAAACCTTAGCAGGTGACTTAAATATCAACTTGTTTGCCTGTTCCTGAGATAAAGAGGTCTTAACAGACGGACAGACAGACAGTGGGATAACAAATGGCAAAAAATATATTTTTTCTTGTGATGTAACTACAAATTAACAATTTTAGGATTTTTTCCTTACTTATAATGTAAATTCCTGCCAAATTTCATGACTTTAGATAAGCGGGAGGTAACCTGTAGGTACTGATGAGTGATTAGTTTTGCACATAAAACCACCTTTTCTTCCTGAACTGTACTTTATTTTTGCCAGACGCGCAGCAATAAAAGGTGGTTTTGTTTACAAAACAAATATTATTTGTGCTTGCTGCAGAGGATGGCCACGCAAACGAACTTGTTGTTGAGTGAGTTTGGGAGTATCAAAATATACCACATTAATGGTCGTATCTTTTTATTCCCTACGTTTAGAAGCTTAAACATCTCCAAGTGACTAAAGACCTTAGTTATATAACATAAATTTCTACTCGATACGTCCATCCGATCATGAGAAAAAGGGTTCCCAACAGTTCGACAGACAGACAGGCGGACAACAAAGTGATCTGTAAGGGTTCCGTTTTAATCGACGGCCACGTCGTTACGCTAACAATCCATGTCATCTCGTTAGCGGCCCAATCACTCGATTGTTCAGTTTCGATAGTCGAATATAGGTTCTCTTGTAGCAAAGATGTATGCTGATTCATTGAAACATTGTTTATGTTGATATAGATGTAATATTTGAAAGTATCGACATTTATTAATAAATGTAATGAATAACAAAATAACGAATGGAAACAAATATTTATGTAGGGTCCCCACAGCCACACCTTTGCAACTGCCATTACTTTATATAGGATGAACCAGAATTCCACCGACAAAATTTCGTAGATTGTTCACGGGCAATTTGCTAGAAGGCACCAGTGGTCTCTGCGGAGTAATTACATTTCGTTTGATTACTTACTCCCATTTACCATCGTGTGCATTGAGCATATCAGCAGGAGAATGTAAATGTCGGCAGTATGCCTTTTCTGTCTCGTTTTGAAACAAACTTGTTCCTTCACTCACTGTAGTTGCTGTTGACAGTAATAGCGCCCACCTCACTCTACACTCTCAAGTCTGTATTCAGTGCTGTTTTGTTCTGTTTAGGTCTGTTTCTTTCGGCGGAGTTGGTTGTACGTTAATAGTAATACATTGCAATAGGTGTAGGTGTATCGGTGAATAGTTGGCCGACCTGCATCTCTTGTATTGGTTCAGTGAATGCGACGGAGGAGCGGTATAAGGTTATGATGGGCTGTTCCCGCAGGAACTGCAACCGTATCACAGTACTTTTCTCATCCTCTGAGGGTCGTTCCATTACTCTGTGAGTTGTGTTGTACGTTTTGGTGATTGCATGTTAGAGGCTTTTTCACTGTTTTGAGGGTATTTTCACAGAAATAATGGTATCTGGGATAACGGACCAAATAAATCACAATTGTAGTATGACTTTGTAACGAGCCATCGGAGACCAAGAGTCCCTTATACCAAATAATCGGAAAATACCCCTGAACATCCTTGACACTTTTGTCGATGGAGTTCTGTTTCACACCTTGTTGCTTAAGCATTTATATCTTCCGCTATCTTTAAAATACCGGTTAATTGTATTACATGTATACTGGATTCTCTATAGCTTTTTGCTCACATTAGTATACCTGTATGTAACATCACGCCCAAGACAAAAGAATTCGTCAACTTGATCTGATGCTTCGTTATTAATGACTATTTTCGATCTGACTGGTTCACATCCTCTAAACGTCATCACCATTATTTATCATATGGAGATATTTAAAGCATATAAGGAAGGACAGCTCACATTGTAGATCTCTTGTGTTCCAACTAAAATCGCGTGGTCATCTGCAAAGAGCAAAGCTTCAAGTGTTGCGTTTCTGCTTTACAGGGTTTTGGTAATAATTTTAGCTAAAGTATTTATTTGAGACTTCGTCAACGTGTAAAGAGAGTAATTGATACAGGGCATCCTTGTCTACGACCTTGGGTTATTTCGGTTTGCGCCATTCCGTTCTAGATTGTAATACAATTATTTTATCTCATACACTAAATACTTAGTGTTACTTTTACTAAATGCTGCGAAAGACCTTTATCTGCTAGGGATATTGAAGTAGTTTGGTTCTGCTTACCTTGTTAAATGCTTTTTTTGTGGTTACTAAAAACAGTCTAAGTAGGCGTATTAAACTCCCGATGGCTGCCTATTAATTGTGGTATACTAGAAACGAAATCTGTGTACGATATAACTCGGTCGGTAATCATTATATGTTCAATTATGCTTAAACATTTCTGACATATCCATTGTAAATGGAAGCGAAGTTTTACATGCGACAGGAACCCGTAGATTAACACAGGGTGTTTCACAAAGAATATACGTATTTCGAATGCATATATTTATTAAACTTTAAGACATAAGAAATATTAAACTTTACACACATATTTACGAACCTCTGAAGTTCAGATTACAGATGTTCAATCTGTCCTCCGTCAGCGACATGAACAGTATCACATTGATACTCAAATCCCTCGCATACTCGGGCAAACATGTCCTTCGTCACTGATTTTATGGCAATACGGATCCGGTTCTTCAAACTCCTCCAGGTTCTATGGGAGTGGTGGTACATGAACGTTGTCTTTAACGAAACCCCACAGGAAGAAGCCAGAGGATATCAAATCTGGTGACCATGGAGTGCAGCTGAGACATGCTAAGTTTTTTCAGGAATACGATGGCGGCCAGAACTCTTTCCTTTACATACACATCCTGTATCTAGAAATTGTCGATATCATATGCGAATGTTCCACCCATTCGGAGCATCAATTTGGTACCTCAACCTGAAACGTCTTTGCACTGTAATCACGGAATTGCACTTCGCAAACTCGAGAATACAAAATGATTTCTGCTGCTGATTTACACATATGGCGGGAACCAAGCAAAACAGAAGACAGTTGACTTCTAGCGGCTATTAATATAAACTACACTATGTACTCGTTTCTCAAATAGCCGGGCCGAGGTGAAGCGGTCGATAGTTTGGACAAAATAATACTTTGTAATACTATATTCTTTTTGAAACACCCTGTATAATCTGGTTCAACCAAAATGAAATCTTAATTCTGTTTCTAAATCTGTTTATTTGAGCTGAATCATATCATGAATTTGCTTACACTCTTTGTAATAAGATGGTGCCGACAGCTAATAGCAGGTAACATTCATATTTAATAACCTTACTTTTCTTGTGACATTACATGTTATGTAGTGTAAGAAAATAATAGTCTTTGAAAGGAAGATAACTTGTTATACAGGACATATTTAGTAGCACAGGATATCCACTAATGCTAATAATGATGTTGACGCATCTGTTTTGTCGAAAGGTTAGAGGAAGAGCCACAGATTAAAAGTCACAACTGCAGCCACAGACATACAGTACTAGGCTGGCAACATGGAGGTAACAAGAAAGGGGGTAATGTGCTGCAGACGCACGTTGTACATTGTTTTGAAGCCAGAGTGGGCGGTGCCTGCCGCCATCTTAATTCGCCCAAAATATTAGTAGACTACTTTTTGCGATTGCTTTTTGTTCATTATTTCTGTCGTGTACACGCAACAACTGTTTTAAGTTCTAAAAATTACGATGCTTAAATGAATAACATAATCTTAGGAAGGTAATTTCGAACGTTTTCAGTTCTGTGCTCTAATAATACGACACATTTGGGCTCTTTAATGTAGCTTGTTTTAGTTGATATATTTCGGAATATATTTCGAATAACCAAGAAGAGAAGGAGGTGATGTGAAAAGCAAGCTTTCGTAACGCATTTTATTTCACTTTTATTATTCTAGCATCGATAGCAAATGAAGCTGGAATTCCGAAGCCAATGCTTGTTTGCTTACTGGTACTGCTTCTTGTTCGTCACATTTTTAGCTTTCAACTCGTATGCACAATATTTTTAATGTTAAAGTTAGCAAAACCTTTCTACGTGTCCTTTGCTAGTCCATAAACCAGTACAATGAGGAATGAAGCAAGGCATGCTATCGTATCTTATGTGTGTCAACAAAGTCAACGATTTTTGAAATATCAAAGAAACTGAACTGTATAGAGGTATACCTCCATGAAGAACAGAGTTCTTGTTTCATTAGACTGTCAGTGCATTAGTTTCACTGTATTTTATAAATCTTCTCACTTTGAAATCTGAATACTATGATGCGTCATTCAGTGTGACCAATAATATCAATTTACAGGACTAAAAACCGATATCAGCTGTGTAGATACATTAAAGGAATGGTCTCAAACGCCCAAACCCCGTAAAATTGATAATTTACTTTAACGTGTATGTAAGTGAAACATGGACGATAAATAGTTTGGACAAGAAGAGAATAGAAGCTTTCGAAATGTGGTGGTACAGAAGAATGCTGAAGATTAGATGGGTAGATCACATAGCTAATGAGGAGGTATTGAATAGAATTGGTGAGAAGAGTTTGTGGCGCAACTTGACAAGAAGAAGGGACCGGTTGGTAGGATATGTTCTGAGGCATCAAGGGATCACAAATTTAGCATTGGAGGGCAGCGTGGAGGGTAAAAATCGTAGAGGGAGACCAAGAGATGAATACACTAAGCAGATTCAGAAGGATATAGGTTGCAGTAGGTACTGGGAGATGAAGAAGCTTGCACAGGATAGAGTAGCATGGAGAGCTGCATCAAACCAGTCTCACGACTGAAGAGCACAACAACAACACAACAACAACAAGTCATTTTTGAAGTAATGATAGCCTAACCTGTGTAACACATAAGGGTTATCCTCCCAACAGCCTATTTGCTTTTCTTTCCGAATATTTTTCGCCTGTATCTCTATTAGTTTTTCAGGAAAAACAAAACATGTCACAATTGGAATGTACGTCTACTTTGATCATCTGGTTCATTTTACTTTTGAATTTCATTTTGGGGTTTTCGAAGTGTGTAAGTCTATACCATGCTTTGTGATATTCCAACAGATAATTACTTAGTCAGTTTGTCTCATGTATCATTTACACAGTAAATCGTAATGATGTAGAACGAATCATTATAAACTGACATGCTTTTATTTAACTACGCCTTGCTGCTGATCATTTATTAGTCTGTAATATCCATCGCGACTCACACGTTACAGTAATAGACAATCTTCTGCGGAATGGAAGGAGTTGTTAAAGGGAAACATTTTCAGTTTAGTTTCAAATTTGACTTCGCTGTCTGTCAGGCATTTCATATAAAGAGTAAGTAATCAAAACTTTTGGTTGCAGCATTGTGAACGCCTGTTTGTGTTACAGACAAACTTAATGTGATGTAATGAATGTCAGATGTTTCTCATTATTCCTGTTGAAGGGCTGTGGATTATTTACAAAAACTTCATGAGGCAATAACTCCGCTGCGAAATGGATAGAATGCTATTCACACATCGAGCAGTAGGCAGGCACGACGAAAAGAGTGTTCACATAAGTTTTCGGCCAAAGCATTCTGCAAAAAGGAAGCAAAGCACACAAACACACTAATACACACAAAATTCACCCACACATGGCCGCTATCTCCGGCTGTCAGAATCTTTTATAAAGGGAGAGGAAATGTAATCAATGAATAATTGTCGGCGGGATTAACTTACGGCATGAGACAGATGCTGTCCCTACATTCAGCACGTTTACGTAGGCGTGTGTTGTGCGAAAATGATACAATGTAGCTCGGATGTCGGAGCGTTTGCGATTTGGAAGGCAATGAAAAACACAGGAAAGAAGAGAAAGAAAGCACACTAGTAAGGCAAATCTAAAGTCGAATGACAGAAATAAAACCACTTCACTAAAAGTAAACAGTGCAACCATGATTTATGAATACAATAGAAAATATTGCTTCAATGGCTCCATTTACGAATGAAATGTCATTCCTTTAAACTTTAGATTAGGATTGGATCGATTAGTAAATCCATAAACATTGCGAGCTGGCATTTTTCATGAAACGCTTTCGTCTCCACACAATCAAAGCACCCAACACGGTCAAAACTGGGCACACGTACGTCGGAGTGACGTGACAGGGAATTATAACCGCGGTGAAACATGGGGGTATGACTGCGGTGAAACTAATGTTTTGCGCTACTTGAGATGGCGGACGTAGGATTCTAGTCTGTGACGTAATGACAACTGCCTTTTTTTACCTCCATGGCTGGCAATACCGTATCGTTGATGTCACTTTGCTATCGACGCCATATTATGACTCTACGGGACATATAAATAACTATTTGTGTACTGATAAAACAGTCGATTGAAGTTGGGATAAGCTGATATAACTACGTTACCTTTACAATTTTGACGTAATGATCAAAATATGCGTGATCTTTGGCTGTAATTTTTCTTACAGCAGACGGAATGTCTCGATGCATACCTAAGTAGAACCATGTCATGTGTATTTGCTTTTGTACTGAGTGTAAGTCTAAATAATTACATAATAACTTGTCTTACCTGAATTACCAACAGTGTTTAAATAATTTATGGATATTTTACAGATTTTAACACATTTAGTTCTGACAGACGTAGCTTAATGATGTGTTTTTAACCAATGGCACAGTCATCTTGCTGTTGTTTATGTTATTATTGTTTCTTATCTTGTAATTATTCCGGTATTTCAAGATTTCCAAAAAGGAAACATCTAAGGGGTACCTGGATAAAAACAGTTCGCAGGGAGAACCGGTCACCTACAAATGCTTCAGCATTTTCGTAAAGATGACATGGACTTAACCAGTCAGACAAGGAGACTTCTAAAAAGAACTGTATTCCCTTCGAATCCTTTGTATGTATTTTCAGAAAACGGTCACCTCAAGGAAGCCCCATGTTCGTGAAGTTGCTGGTGATATAACTTTACAAATGTGTTATAATAGTTCATCTTCATGTTGTGATGAGCGTGACATAGCAGATCTGTCACCGCTCAAAATGAGCTTGACGAAAGAGTTGAAGGAAAAAAAAAAGCATAGAGTTAATGAGTGCAAAGGAAAAAAAAGTGCTAAAGCAGCTAATAAGTGGTAATAGTCTTCATTTGTGTATTAACGGACACGAAAGTTTAAAAAAAATGAAGGTACAAAAAATCTGTGTTATTACTAATTACCCATAATGTTCTGATATATCCAGTAACGGGTTGCCTTGTTTTAATGGTGTGACTCCATTTATTAACCTGTTACCAGTTTCAATAAGTTTTGGATTGTCTTGCAGTAGTATGCTACGTATAAAAGTGCTCCTATAAGTAGACCTGCTATTTGGCGTTGATATCAAGTATCCTTATTCATTTGAGTGTCCTCACGAGAACTATGGTCTGCTTTAAACCTGTATGAATGTAACTTGATGTTCTTCTCGTAACAAAATTCTACAATACATGTCTTAAACACAACTACTACGAACGTGTTAGCTCAACTGTAGGTCTTGTTTGGACCACCTCGTAATGCATGCAACATCATTTCCTTTCAGAAAATCTTGGTTGTAGTACACGCAAACTTCTTGGCATTTGGTGAGATAAAATTGCAGCGCCAGGCTACAGTAACAGGTGCTCTTCGCCAGTCATAACAGCTGCAGCATCTCGGGACAGATTTTCTTCTCGTTGGCAGATTATGAGGTCGCTGCTCATTGCCTGTGTCAGAGTTTCACTTTCGTGCACAATGGCTCGCCGAAAACGAGGCGCATTTGGACACGGTGGTTCTCTGAATAGCTGACAACGCCTACACTCGAAATTGCGTACCACAGAACGTACGTGCGGAATGGGGTCAAGTGACAGGTACACTTATTTCTAATCTGCGAGTAGGTTCGTGATGTAGCTACTTGATGACCGACTCGGAGCTGATTAAAAAGAAGGTTAGAATTGTGTCGAATTCGTGCTAATTAGAGATGGAACAGAACCTCAGTTAGAGAAAGATGTTAAGGGAATTCTCTCGTTCTTTTGTGACCACTTTTTTCAATGAAAGACTGACTGCAAGCAGTTAGTCGCCATCTGATCGTTTGCCTATGACTGCAAGCTCTTTTTTGCTTTCAACTAAATTTTAACGTAAGTGGTTTCTGACGTAACAAAATAGGCGCTTTCGGTTACAGCTTGAAATACCTTGTAATTACTCTTATTTTTGCACACCAATATTTTTATTTAGAATTACTTATTGTGACATCCTCCTCTAACATTACTTTTCCTCAACAGTAGTTGTCGATACCAGTATTATTTTTCGAATTTTGGACAGGTCGGTATTATCTCAGCCACTTTCCTGAAAACTTTCATGTAATTTTATATGCAGTATATTATATTTCAAACTAAAATATATGAAAGGAATTTATCTTGGATTTTATAAACAATAAGTACTAGTTCTGAATGTACAGTTAAAACTACTCTTTTAGAAACATTTGAAATTACGAATTATTTGGCACACTTAAAATTTCTGTTATTAATTACGCAATCTAGTACTGGTTATTATGATTATTTCTGGATGCATTTATGAAATAATAATGGAAACTAATAGAAATTCATTTGCCAAGAAAAATTGTAAACCCTTTGGAATATTATTTCCGCTGAGTGAGACATTAGTAAGCATGTCTCTTATGTGATCGGACGTAATATTGTATTCTGTGCGGATAATGGAATTTCGGCTTTCTTAATGTGAAAAATCAAAAGACTGTATGATATACTAAAATGTGACAAAATATACTAGCGTAACAACAAAAATTCTGCAACAACGATCTTCAAATTTATTTAGATCAGTTTAACCATGAGGTCCTAAAATGTGAGAATTTCAGCTTCAAGAATCAAGCCACTTGGCAAGAAGAGCTGGAGGCACTCTACGTGAAAAGATAAATAAACTAGAAAGTTTATTGTAATCTCGCTCCTCTCAATTCTTCATAAAAAACTAATGTGAACAGTTGCTGCAACTAGGAAGGAAGAGGCAGATTACAGTACTCTACTATTTGCGTGATTCACGTCTTCGGGTATGATTTACTTTTTGGAAGTTATGCCAGCCATTACTAACACCACCGGAAAATAGTCCTGTTGGAGGACAAAAAAGGCGAATATACTCCTCTGTATTAAAAGACTGACTGTAAACGGGGGTAAAAAGTGGGGTACCAGCTGTCTCATTCTACCTTCCTCAGCAGCTTTAAAAATTTTCGCAAAAATATTGGTATGCGAATATATTCGCGTTTTTTTAACATACAACTCACCTCTTATTCCCAAAGGCTGCTCCAACTTAAACTCACTCACACACACTAGTCCATCTCTGCACGTCTCTCACGTCCATCCACTCCCAATTGACCACTGTGACTCATTTATTCGGCTCAACCCATTGTCATTACCTCTTTGTGGCTCTCCAACTGTCACTGTCTCCTGTCTCACAGCTACTGTCTCTTTCGATCTGTCCTACATTTACTGTTTCCTCTCACTGTCACTGTCTCCGTCTTCTGCTACTGTCTCATCAGTTCCTTCCCACTGCTTCTGTCTCTATCTCTCTCTACCCCGTTGTCATCCTCATGACTCCGTGGTCATCCTCATTATCAGTGGCTGTCACGCACTTGAACTTTCTCATCTTTATTCTTCTCCCACTGGCACTGTCTCCTTCATTCTTTTCCTACCACTGTTCTCTCACTGTTCCATTGCCACTGTGTCTCTCTCTATCTCCCACATTGTCATTGTCTCCTATCTTCCAGTATTTATTACTCCTCCGTCTTTTTCCCACTGCCACTGTCCCCTTCTCTCTTAGCATAAAAAAGGGCGATAAGGTTCGCATGCAAATATTTTTGGAAAAATTTTGAAGATGCTGAGGAAGGTAGAATGAGGCATCTGGTACCCCACTTTTCAGTCAGAGCATTTTAATAAAGAGGAGCATATTCACCCTTTTTTGTGCTTCGAAAGGAGCATTTTTCCGCTGGTTCCCTTCGAGCAGGACAAGTCACTCATATAGAAAGAACTTTATGGGGCAGTAAAATGTTGGCATTTTGCTTATGTGGAATTGAAATAACGCAAAACTAATTTTACACCTCTGGCTGGATTTTATGTGCACATAAATTTTGTCTGTGCTTCAGTACTACAATGTGGAGTTGTCAGAACAGTGATGATAACCGAGACACTTTGCATCATATTTCTCCGTGCTACATCACTTTATAAGCTACCTAATCTCCTCACACCGCATTTTACCTGCATGTTTTACACGCAGAGGTAGGGTAACTTTGAATATCTGTATCTTGGAAACGGATAAAGCTACCATGAAAATTTTCGAGCTAGTTAGAGGTCGAGATCTTATGCATTTATCACAAAAACTTCAGTTATTATCTGTGCATAGCCATCTTGGAATCCGAGGCTGCGGTTTTGTCCCTGGTTGACGGAGAAAAAACGTCGAAAAACGCTTTTTGGGGTTTTTCTCAGGAACCACCCCTAAAATTACGCAAATGTATCATCAGTTCATTCATTCATTCATTCATTCACAGGTATACCCGTCAGTTTAATTAAATCACTGGTTTATCATGGGTGTACCGTCATCAGTAATCAGTAACCTACATTTCTCTCAATCTGCTTTCTGCCCACCTCGCCCGCTCCCCCCCCCCCCCCCCCCCCATTCCACCGCTTTCACGATCCCTTGATGCGTCAGAATATATCCTACCAACCGATCCCTTCTTTTAGTCAGGTTGTACCACAAATTTCTCTTCTCTCCAATTCTATTCGGTACTTCCTTGATCTACCGATCTAACCTTCAGCATTCTTCTGTAGCACCACATTTCAAAAGCACCACTCCTAACGGTTTCCATTCCTTTTCCAATCGCAAACAGAACGAGGGAAAAACGACTGTATATATATATGCCTCTGTCGAGCCTCAGTTTCCCTTATCTTCATGTTCCCGTACGTTGGCGGCAAAAGAATCATTCTGCAGTCAGTTTCAATCGCCGGTTCTCTAAATTTTCTCAGTATTGCTTCCTCCAAGGATTCCCATTTGACTTCACGAAGCATCTTCGTGATATGTGTTGATCGAATCGCCTGGTAACGAATCTAGCCACTCACCTCTGAGTTGTTTCGATATCTTCCTTTAATTCGATTTGATAGGAATCCCAGACACTCGACTAGTATCAAGAATGGGTCGCACTAGTGTTCTATACACGGTCGCCTTGATAGATGACCTACACTTTTCTAAATTATCCCAACATACTGAAATCGGCCATTCGCCTTCCCTACTGCCGCCCTTGCGTGCTCTTTCCATTTCACATCGCTTTGCATCGTTACGCTAGATATTTGGTCGGATTTGACTGTGTCAAGCAGCACACCACCAAAGCTGTATTCGTATATTATGGCATTGCTATTCCCATTCGTCTGCGTTAATTTGCATTTTTCTACATTTAGATGAAGCTGTCATTCATCACACCAACTAGAAATTTCGTCTACGTCGTATTATATCTTCCTACAGTCACTAAATGACGACATCTTCCCATACACCAGAGCATCATCAGTAAACAGCCGCAGATTGCAGTTGACATTGTCCGTCAAATCATTTATGTGTATAGGGAATAAATGCAGTCCTAACACGCTTGCCTGGAACAGTTTTCTTCGGGCTCCCACCTCGAACAGATCATCGCCCTCTTATGCTACGGTACCGCATTGCTACCACTGCTGCTTATAGGGTTAGTCCACGATTCGAACGCAATGTGACAGCGATTCTTCAAGGCATGTATTTTCAAGTACTTGGCAGGTGATATTTTTCTCATAAACAATAAGCCCTGTGTTTTCTGAAATGTGCAACGCATCACTAACTGAAGGCTTTTTCCAGAAAGTTTGAAATATGCCATTGTTAAAACCCCTGTCAGAAAGCTGCTAAGACAAATGTCAATAAACTACCCACCTCTTTCACTATTGACACCATTTTCAAAATTTTTAAGAAGTTTAATGTATTGTAGAACAGTATCCCAGATGAGCAACAATAACAACCTCCGTAAATCGTGGTTTGGATTTCAGAAGCGTTGCTCTGTTGATGATGCTTTTAGACGTTCACTCACCAAAGTTTGCAAGCACTAAGTAACAAAATAGTGCAGGTTGGCATTTTCTGCGATGTATCTAAAGCATCTGACTGGGTGAATCACAATGTTCTCTTACTTGAGATAAACAGAGCTCATAGGGCTGATGGTACAGCCAATCAATAGATAACGTCGTATTTAACCAAAAGAATGCAGAAAGTTGTACTTCGTAATTCAACCAATGTAACCAGGGGATGGCCGAGCGGTTCTAGGCGCTTCAGTCTGGAACAGAGTGATCGCTACGGTCGAAGGTTCGAATCCTGCATCGGGCATAGATGTGTGTATTGTCCTTAGGTTAGTTAGGTTTAAGTTGTTCTAAGTTCTATGGGACTGATGACCTCAGATGTTAAGTCCCATAGTGCTCAGAGCCATTTGAAATTTTTAACCAGGGGAAATTCTTCTGACTGGAGAGAAATCACGTATGGGGCTCCCCAAGGCTCAATCTTCGATTCGATATTGTTCTTCATGTATGGGAACAATCTTCTGTCAAATATAAAACAAGCAGAATCAGTTCTTTCCGCGGAAGACAGAAGAAATCGTAAACAATGTTGTTGAAAGGATCATTGACTCGTTTTCTGCGAATCACCTCCCTCTCCATTTTAAAAAGAAACAACATATTCAGTTCTGCACATTTAGAGGTATTAGACCAATGATAATTGTAAACAGTGAATAGGGTGAAAACTTAAAAATTCTTAGCTGCCCATATTGATGAATATATATTGGAAAAAGCACATTTTGGAGCTCCTAACAGAAACCAGTTCAGCCACATCTGCACTTAGATATGTAGCCAATATAAGGGAGAGACAAATCAGTAAGTTCACATATTTGTCTATTTTCATTCAATAATGTCATCTTATGTATACTATGAATGAGGAAGTATGTGTGTGTTTGTGTGTTAGCATACTTTTACTCCTTCGCACTGAAACGCCTGCACGGATTTGGATGAAATTTGGAATGGAGATAAGTTATGCCCTAAATTAATATACAGGCTACCTTTTATATACCTACTTATCAAAGGGGTGAGGGTGAAAAAGAAATGTAGCCCAAGACGCGCGAATACTCTATTCATCCAGTATTTTAGAATGAGAGCACTGCGTGACTAGCTACAAAGTTTACACATAATATCAAACCCTTACAAAACTTTCTCGATGACAACCTTCACAAAACAACAAAAAGAAAAAAGGTTTATATCTTACTACATTTTCGCTGTCCGTTACTTCTTTACTATTAACTGTATTCACAACAAATTTTGCAGACAGTATTCACATATGCTACTGAATGTATCAGAAAAATTGTATCCTTGTACGACACAGTAGTTACGATACAGCAGTTCAGGAAATATGAGGTCATAAACACTGAGATACATGAATAACAGCCGCATCATGCATGGCATCTAAATTTATTACTTTTTTGCTACTAACTCTAATCGTAACACATTTATAAGACAGTGTCCGCATATGTCGCTGAATATACCTACAAATATATATTATTGTAAGACACATAGTTCAGGAAATATGACGTCAAATAATGGGATGCGTAAGGAACTACTGCGACATGCATGACATTTTAATTTACACTACTGGCCATTAAAATCTCTACACCAAGAAGAAATGCAGATGATAAACGGGTATTCATTGGACAAATATATTGTACTAGAACTGACATGTGATTACATTTTCACGCAATTTGGGTGCAGAGATACTGAGAAATCAGTACCCAGAACAACCACATCGGGCCGTAATAACGGCCTTGATACGCCTGAGCTTGGATGGCGTGTACAGGTACAGCTGCCCATGCAGCTCCTACACGATACCACAGTTCATCTAGAGTAGTGACTGGCGTATTGTGACGAGAGAGTTGTTCGGCCACCATTGACCAGACGTTTTTGGTAGGTGAGAGATCTGGAGAATGCGCTGGCCAGGTAAGCAGTCGAACATTTTCTGTATCCAGAAAGGCTCGTACAGGACCTGCAACATGCGGTCGTGCATCATCCTGCTGAAATGTAGGGTTTCGCAGGGATCGAATGAAGGATAGAGCCACGGGTCGTAACACATGTGAAATGTAACGTCCACTGTTGAAAGTGCCGTCAGTGCGAACAAGAGGTGACCGAGACGTGTAACCAATGGCACCCCATACCATGACGCCGGGTGATACGCCAGTATGGCGATGACGAATACACGCTTCCAATGTGCGTTCACCGCGATGCGAAATACGGATGCGACCATCATGATGTTGTAAACAGAACCTGGATTCATCCGAAAAAAGGACGTTAGCCCGCTAGGTCTCGTGATTTTCTTGAACAATAGAATGCAGTTCTTTTATGGCAGCTTCGTCATTTTCTAATGCATTTTCATGCCACGAAGAAATAGATTGAAAATGGTCACAAATTTGTGTTTTTACGTCATTACAGACTTTTTGACATTTTGATTCGATGTTATGTAACTCAGTAGTTAAATCTTCGCGTGTTTGTTTAAGTGTTTCTTTAATTTGTTTCTGGTTTTGTTCCATTTGTTGCTGTGACTGTTTTTGATTTTGTTGCTGTGTTTGTCTCTGATTTTGTTCCATTGTGGATAACTGTTGCTGTGTTTGTATCTGGTGTTGTTCCATTGTGTCTAACTTTTGAAGCTGTTGCTGTGATTGTCTCTGATTTTGTTTGTTTTGTTGCATTAATTGCAATAATAATGTATTAGTATCTAGAATCTGTCCCTCTATGCTTTTCGGCAGTGCATTTCACCGCGATGTCGCCAAACACGGATGGGACCATCATGATGCTGTAAACAGAACCTGGGTTCATCCGAAAAAATGACGTTTTGCCATTCGTGCTCCTGTCTGTGATGCAGCGTCAAGGATTACCACAGCCGTGGTCTCCGAGCTGATAGTCCATGCTGCTGCAAACGTCGTCGAACTGTTCGTGCAGATGGTTGTTATCTTGCAAACGTCCCCATCTGTTGACTCAGGGATCGAGACGTGGCTGCACGATCCGTTACAGCCATGCGGATAAGATGCCTGTAATCTCGACTGCTAGTGATACGAGGCCATTTGGATCCAGCACGGCGTTTCGTATTACTCTCCTGAACCCACCGATTCCATGTTCTGCTAACAGTCATTGGATCTCGACCATCGCGAGCAGCAATGTCGCGACACGATAAACTGCAATTGCGATAGGCTACAATCCGACCTTTATCAAAGTCGGAAACGTGATGGTACGCATTTCTCCTCCTTACACGAGGCATCACAACAACGTTTCACCAGGCAACGCCGGTCAACTGCTGTTTGTGTATGAGAAATCGGTTGGAAACTTTCCTGATGTCAGCACGTTGTAGGTGTCGACACCGGTGCCAACCTTGTGTGAATACTCTGAATAGGTAATCATTTGCATATCACAGCATCGTCTTCCTGTCGGTTAAATTTCGCGTCTGTAGCACGTCATCTTCGTGGTGTAGCAATTTTTAATGGGCATGAAGTGTATTACTTATTTATTACTATTTCTATTCGCAACGCATTTCGCTGTCGGTAGTCATGTATACCACTGGATGTACCTGCAAAATCTTATCATTGTGCGACGCATAGTTTATAAGATACGGCGTTATAAATATTGAGCTGCTTAAAGATAAATCAGTAGCGTGAAACACGCTATGGACGCAGGTGAAATACGTGTACAAATACACTCCTGGAAATGGAAAAAAGAACACATTGACACCGGTGTGTCAGACCCACCATACTTGCTCCGTACACTGCGAGAGGGCTGTACAAGCAATGATCACACGCACGGCACGGCGGACACACCAGGAACCGCGGTGTTGGCCGTCGAATGGCGCTAGCTGCGCAGCATTTGTGCACCGCCGCCGTCAGTGTCAGCCAGTTTGCCGTGGCACACGGAGCTCCATCGCAGTCTTTAACACTGGTAGCATGCCGCGACAGCGTGGACGTGAACCGTATGTGCAGTTGACGGACTTCGAGCGAGGGCGTATAGTGGGCATGCGAGAGGCCGGGTGGACGTACCACCGAATTGCTCAACACGTGGGGCGTGAGGTCTCCACAGTACATCGATGTTGTCGCCAGTGGTCGGCGGAAGGTGCACGTGCCCGTCGACCTGGGACCGGACCGCAGCGACGCACGGATGCACGCCAAGACCGTAGGATCCTACGCAGTGCCGTAGGGGACCGCACCGCCACTTCCCAGCAAATTAGGGACACTGTTGCTCCTGGGGTATCGGCGAGGACCATTCGCAACCGTCTCCATGAAGCTGGGCTACGGTCCCGCACACCGTTAGGCCGTCTTCCGCTCACGCCCCAACATCGTGCAGCCCGCCTCCAGCGGTGTCGCGACAGGCGTGAATGGAGGGACGAATGGAGACGTGTCGTCTTCAGCGATGAGAGTCGCTTCTGCCTTGGTGCCAATGATGGTCGTATGCGTGTTTGGCGCCGTGCAGGTGAGCGCCACAATCAGGACTGCATACGACCGAGGCACACAGGGCCAACACCCGGCATCATGGTGTGGGGAGCGATCTCCTACACTGGCCGTACACCACTGGTGATCGTCGAGGGGACACTGAATAGTGCACGGTACATCCAAACCGTCATCGAACCCATCGTTCTACCATTCCTAGACCGGCAAGGGAACTTGCTGTTCCAACAGGTCAATGCACGTCCGCATGTATCCCGTGCCACCCAACGTGCTCTAGAAGGTGTAAGTCAACTACCCTGGCCAGCAAGATCTTCGGATCTGTCCCCCATTGAGCATGTTTGGGACTGGATGAAGCGTCGTCTCACGCGGTCTGCACGTCCAGCACGAACGCTGGTTCAACTGAGGCGCCAGGTGGAAATGGCATGGCAAGCCGTTCCACAGGACTACATCCAGCATCTCTACGATCGTCTCCATGGGAGAATAGCAGCCTGCATTGCTGCGAAAGGTGGATATACACTGTACTGGTGCCGACATTGTGCATGCTCTGTTGCCTGTGTCTATGTGCCTGTGGTTCTGTCAGTGTGATCATGTGATGTATCTGACCCCAGGAATGTGTCAATAAAGTTTCCCCTTCCTGGGACAATGAATTCACGGTGTTCTTATTTCAATTTCCAGGAGTGTACGTGTGAAATATGTCAAATATATGTGAATTATGTTTGAATTGTGCGTAAACGGCCACGGGTAAAAAGCTCATCCCAAACTCATGCAACGATTTCAACCAAATTTGGTACACATATTAGTTACGATCTGGAAAGAAATTCTGCGGAGGTAACGACCTCCGATCTTTTATTGGGGTGGGGTTGATAACGTGGAGAGAGTAGGGGTGAGGAGGATATGGACAGACAGAGAGTGGGAACGAGGAGCTGGAAAATAATAGGGGGAAGAGCAGATGGACAGAGAAAGGGAAGAGGAGAAGATGGGCATTGTGGGGGGGGGGGGGGGGGGTAAGAAATGGACAGAGAGAGGGAAGAGGAGGAAATCGGCAGAGAGAGGAGGACGTGGACGGAGAAAGGTAAGAGGAGAAGGTGGATAGAGAGAGGAGGGAGGAGGAGATGAAAAGCGAAAGGGGGAGGAGAAAATAGACAGAGAGAGAGGGGGAGGGGGAGATCCACAGAGAGTGGGGTTTGGAGCAGGTGGATATAGAGAAGGGGTGGAGGAGATGGACAGAGACGAGGGGAAGGAGGAGGTGGAGAGAGAGGGTGGGGGGGGGGGAGGAGACAGACTAATAGAGGATTGGAATAAATCCATATCCTGGTATTTTTTCATAGATAACTCTTACCTACTGGTAACGGCACCTGTGGTCTAGGGGTAGCGTCTTTGACTAATAAGAAAACTGTCCTTGGTCCTGAGTTCGAAATTCGGAACTGCTTAAAGAATTAGAATCGTTAGCAATGGCGGCCGAAGACTTCCAGAGTAAGAAGTCACCCTCATCCTGCCAATGGCCTCGTCGAAGAGGACGGAGGAGTGGACAGAGCTTCAGGGCACTGTCTTGCCCTTGGGGATCGGAAACTGCTACTAAAAGGCGCAAGAATCGGCAATGCTCAACAGCATGAGAATGCAGAAGGCAAAAGAAACCACTGCATTAAAGACACATAATGTACCGGGTGATCAAAAAGTCAGTATAAATTTGAAAACTGAATAAATCACGGAATAATGTAGATAGAGAGGTACAAATTGACACACATGCTTGGAATGACATGGGGTTTTATTAGAACCAAAAAAATACAAAAGTTCAGAAAATGTCCGACAGATAGTGATTCATCTGATCAGAATAGCAATAATTAGCATAACAAAGTAAGACAAAGCAAAGATGATGTTCCTTACAGGAAATGCTCAATATGTCCACCATAATTCCTCAACAATAGCTGTAGTCGAGGAATAATGTTGTGAACAGCACTGTAAAGCGTGTCCGGAGTTATGGTGAGGCATTGGAGTCGGATGTTGTCTTTCAGCATCTCTAGAGGTGTCGGTCGATCACGATACACTTGCGACTTCAGGTAACCCCAAAGCCAATAATCGCACGGACTGAGGTCTGGGGACCTGGGAGGCCAAGCATGACGAAAGTGGCGGCTGAGCACACGATCATCACCAAACGACGCGCGCAAGAGATGTTACACGCGTCTAGCAATACTTTGTTTTTTTGGTTCTAATAAAACCCCATGGCATTCCAAGCATGTGTGTGAATTTTTACCTCTCTATCTACATTATTCCGTGGTTTATTAAGTTTTCAAATTTATACAGACTTTTTGATCACCCGGTATATCCATAGGACATGTGCCCTGTAACTGAAAAACTGTCATGATAATCTCCCCACTGTCAAAAGAGTTCAGACTAATCCTCTATTCGGATCTCGAGGAAGCGACTGCCAGGAGACCGTGATAGGGAAGCTAGGAAATTTGAAAAGGGAAATGCAGTGACTCGATGTAGTTGGGGTCAGTGATTTCTGGTCAGCATAGAATACTATAACGGGAGTAGGATTGGATACGAGTAGGAAAGTAGGGCAGAGAAATAGTTATTGTGAACAGTTCAGTGATATGGTTCTTCTCATCATAATCGACAGCAAACCAACAGTAGTTCAGGTATATATGTTTACGTATCAATCAGAGGATGAAGGGACAAAGAAAGTATATGAGGAGACTGAACGGGTAATTCAGTATGTGAGAGGCAACGAGAATCTAATAGTCAAGGGGGACAGGAATGTGGTTGTAGGGGGGAGCAGAAGAAAGTGTTACGGGAGAACATGGGCCTGGTAGTAGGAATGGCACAGGAGAAAGACTAACTGAGTTCTGCAGAAAATATCAGTTGTAATAGCGAATACACTGTTCAAGAATCATAAGAGGAGGAGGTATACCTGGAAAAGGCCGGGAAGTACGGGAAGATTCCAGTTATATATCAGGATCAGACAGAGATATCGAAATTAAACATTGGATTGTAAGGCATACTCAGGAGCAGATATAGACTCAGGACACAATTTAGTAATGATGAAGAGTAGGCTGAAGTTTAAGAGACTAGTCAGAAGGACTCAGTGCGCAAAGAAATGGGACACAGATACATAACGGAAAGAAAAGATACGAAGTTATCTGAGACTATAGATACTGCGATAATGAATAGCTCAGAAAGCAATTCACTGGAAGAGGAATGTACATCTCCAAAAATGGCAATCACAGGAGTTGGAGTGACAAAAATAGATACAAGACAGGTAACTATGAAGAAACCATGGGCAACAGAAGAAATACTTCAGCTGATTGACGAAAGAAGAAAGTACAAAAATATGCAGGGAAATTCAGTAATACGAAAATAAAAATCACTTAGGAACGAAATATTTGGAAAGTGCGGCGAAGATAACGCAAAATGGAAGCATGAAAAACGTGAAGAAATATAAAAAAGAATTATTGTTGTTAGGACTGACTCAACATGTAGAAAAGTCCAAACAAGATTTGGAGAAATTAAAGCAAGGGCGATAACATTAAAAGTGAGAGTGCAATGTGAATTCTACGAGAGCAAATGCAGAAGAGAGAGCGGGTAGGTGGAAAGAGTACCATACATTCAAGGTCTCTGTGAGGGGAGGGATGTGCAGATGATATCACAGAAGAAAAAAACTAGAGTCGGTAGAGAAGAGGTAGGGGACCCAGTGAAAGGCGGACATATATAAGTGGACTGGGCATTCATCTGCGGATAGTTTCAGAATGAGTGGAAATTTCATGTTACGAGAGGAAACCACTTGCGTGTGACGTCTGTGGAATAGTCGACATATGGCAGTGGCAGTAGTATCTCTGAACATGCGTATACTTGGCTCAGTTGTAGAGCGGAGGGTAGCCGAGTACTGGGCATGGAGTAAGCTGGCAGAACTTTTAGCGTAATGCATATTAGAGGAGAATTTTGCCGAAGAAAATTGTTAGGAATTCTTGATCTGATGGAAGGACTTATCGACAAAGAATCTGTGGAATAAAGAGAACGGCTTTGCATTGTTGTTGTTGTTGTTGTTGTGGTCTTCAGTCCTGAGACTGGTTTGATGCAGTTCTCCATGCTACTCTCTATCCTGTGCAAGCTTCTTCACCTCACAGTACTTACTGCAACTTACATCCTTCTGAATTTGCTTAGTGTATTCATCTCTTGGTCTCCCTCTACGATTTTTATCCTCCACGCTGCCCTCCAATGCTAAATTTGTGGTCTCTTGATGCCTCAGAACATGTCCTACCAACCGATCCCTTCTTCTTGTCAAGTTGTGCCATAAACTCCTCTTCTCCCCAATTCTATTCAATACCTCCTCATTAGTAATGTGATCTACCCATCTAATCTTCAGCATTCTTCTGTAGCACCACATTTCAAAAGCTCCTATTCTCTTCTTGTCCAAACTATTTGTTGGTCCATGTTTAACTTCCATACAAGGCTACACTCCATACAAATACTTTCAGAAACGACTTCCTGACACTTAAATCTATACTCGATGTTAACAAATTTCTCTTCTTCATAAACGATTTCCTTGCCATTGCCAGTCTACATTTTGTATCCTCCCTACTTCGACCATCATGTTATTTTGCTGCCCCAATAGCAAAATTCCTTTACTACTTTAAGTGTCTCATTTCCTAATATAATTCCCTCAGCATCACCCGATTTAATTAAACTACATTCCATTATCCTCATTTTGCTTTTGTTGATGTTCATCTTATATCCTCCTTTCAAGACACTGTCCATTCCGTTCAACTGCTCTTCTAAGTCCTTTGCTGTCTCTGACAGAATTACAATGTCATCGGCGAACCTTAAAGTTTTTATTTATTCTCCATGGATTTTATACAGATTGAATAACATCGGGGAGAGGCTACAATCCTGTCTCACTCCCTTCCCAACCACTGCTTCCCTTTCGTGCTCCTCGACTCTTATAACTGCCATCTGGTTTCTGTACAAATTGTAAATAGTCTTTCGCTCCCTGTATTTTACTCCTGCCACGTTTAGAATTTGAAAGAAAGTATTCCAGTCAACATTGTCAAAAGCTTTCTCTAAGTCTACAAATGCTAGAAACGTAGGTTTGCCTTTCCTTAATCTTACTTCTAAGATAAGTCGTAAGGTCAGTATTGCCTCACGTGTTCCAATATTTCTACGGAATCCAAACTGATCTTCCCCAAGGTCGCTTCTACTAGTTTTTCCATTCATCTGTAAAGAATTGGCGTTAGTATTTTGCAGCTGTGGCTTATTAAACTGATTGTTCGGTATTTTTCACATCTGTCAACACCTGCTTTCCTTGGGATTGGAATTATTATATTATTCTTGAAGTCTGAGGGTATTTCGCCTGTCTCATACATCTTGCTCACCAGATGGTAGCGTTTTGTCAGGACTGGCTCTCCCAAGGCCGTCAGTAGTTCTAATGGAATGTTGTCTACTCCCAGGGCCTTGTTTCGACAGGTCTTTCAGTGCTCTGTCAAACTCTTCACGCAGTATTGTATCTCCCATTTCGTCTTCATCTGCATTCTCTTCCATTTCCAGAATATTGTCCTCAAGTACGTCGCCCTTGTATAGACCCTCTATATACTCCTTCGACCTTTCTGCTTTCCCTTCTTTGCTTAGAACTGGGTTTCCATCTGAGCTCTTGATATTCATACAAGTGGTTCCCTTTTCTCCAAAAGTCTCTTTAATTTTCCTGTAGGCAGTATCTATCTTACCCCTAGTGAGGTAAGCCTCTACATCCTTACATTTGTTCTCTAGCCATCCCTGCTTAGCCATTTTGCACTTCCTGTCGACCTCATTTTTCAGACGTTTGTATTCCTTTTTGCGTGCTTCATTTACTGCATTTTTATATTTTCTCCTTTCATCAATTAAGTTCAATATTTCTTCTGTTATCCAAGGATTTCTACTAACCCTCGTCTTTTTACCTAATTGATCCTCTGCTGCCTTCGCTACTTCATCACTCAGAGCTACCCATTCTTCTTCTACTGTATTTCTTTCCCCCATTTGTGACAATTGTCCCCTTATGCTCTCCCTGAAACTCTGTACAACCTCTGGTTTAATCAGTTTGTCCAGGTCCCATCTCCTTAAATTCCCACCTTTCTGCAGTTTCTTCAGATTTTAATCTACAGTTGATAACCAATAGATTGTGGTCAGAGTCCACATCTGCCCCTAGAAATGTCTTACAATTTAATACCTCGTTCCTAAATCTCGGTCTTACCATTATATAATCTATCTGATACCTTCTAGTATTTCCTGGATTCCTCCATGTGTGCAACCTTCTTTCATGATTCTTGAACCACGTGTTAGCTATGATTAAGCATTGCTCTGTGCAAAATTCTACCAGACGGCTTCCTCTTTCATTTCTTTCCCCCAATCCATATTCACCTACTATGTTTCCTTCTCTCCCTTTTCCTACTCTCGAATTCCAGTCACCCATGACTATTAAATTTTCGTCTCCCTTCACTATCTGAATAATTTCTTTTATTTCATCATACATTTCATCAATTTCTTCATCATCTGCAGAGCTAGTTGGCATATAAACTTGTACTACTGTAGTAGGTGTGGGCTTCGTGTCTGTCTTGGCCACAATATTGCGTCCACTATGCTGTTTGTAGTAGCTTACCCGCACTCCTATTTTTTTTATTCATTATTAAACCTACTCCTGCATTACCCCTATTTGATTTTGTATTTATAACCCTATATTCACCTGACTAAAAGTCTTGTTCCTCCTGCAACCGAACTTCACTAATTCCTACTATATCTAACTTTAACCTATCCATTTCCCTTTTTAAATTTTCTAACCTACCTGCCCGATTAAGAGATCTGACACTCCACTCTCCGATCCGTAGAATGCCAGTTTTCTTTCTCCTGATAGCGACGTCCTCTTGAGTAGTCCCCGCCCGGAGATCCGAATGGGGGACTATTTTACCTCCGGAATATTTTACCCAAGAGGACACCATCATCATTTAATCATACAGTAAAGCTGCATGCCCTCGGGAAAAATTACGGCTGTAGTTTCCCCTTGATTTCAGCCGTTCGCAGTACCAGCACAGCAGGGCCGTTTTGGTTAGTGTTACAAGGCCAGATCAGTCAATCATCCAGACTGTTGCCCCTGCAACTACTGAAAAGGCTGCTGCCCCTCTACAGGAACCACACGTTTGTCTGGCCTCTCCACAGATACCCCACCGTTGTGGTTGCACCTACGGTACGGCCATCTGTATCGCTGAGGCACGCAAGCCTCCCCACCAACGGCAAGGTCCATGGTTCATGGGGGGGGGGGGGGGGGGGATGGATTTGCATTATGGTTGAAAAATGGCCCTGAGCACTATGGGACTTAACATCTGAGGTCATCAGTCCCCTAGAACTTAGAACTACTGAAACCTAACTAACCTAAGGACATCGCACACATCCATGCCCGAGGCAGGATTCGAACCTGCGACCATAGCGGTCGCGCGGTTCCAGACTGAAGATTTGCATCATGGATTTGCTTTTTAGGTATAATTTTTTGCTGGCGCGTATTGATGATGCTAGCGATTCTTGCAACACGATAGTCCACCGCCCCACCTCAGTTTAGGTCATTTCAGTTTAATTCATTTCAATTTGCAAAATTGTAAAAGTATTGCCTTGTAAGACTTTTGTAAAGAAAGTAAAGTTTTTGGTTTTCTGTGAGTTTTATGTTCTTGTGAAATAAGAGTTTCAAATACAGCATTGTCATTCTAATGAACGGATTAGTACTTTTATTTCAAGTAAGAAGTTTTTGCTAGTGTGGGAAAATCATCCCAATCTTTATCCCAGTAGTTTAGCTTTACTTTAGCACATTTTAACTGGCGTGATTTCTTCATGCTGTGGTGTTGCTGCTGATTATGCCATAATTTTTTCAGGTAAGATTCTTTTCATATTTTCTTGCTTCTTTTTTTCTCATCTAACGTTTGCATAGCGCAAATTCTAAGCACTTTCTTTGTAATTCAGATATTTAATGGGGCAGTGAACAGTGTGTGCTTCATGGTGTTGCTATGTAATTTCAGAGTTTCAATTTTTTTTTGGGCGTGAACAGTTTGGTTTTGGTAGTGGGTTTTGAGTAACAGTTTTGATTTAATCTCCTGCAGAATAACTCCAGCTAGTTTTGTCTTTATGCAAAAGTGTGCACTGAGACACACTGTTCACATTAGTAATTTCAGTTCAACAGTTTTTAATAAATGACAATAGATTCAGTTTTTAGTAAAAACAGACAAACATTTTAATGCTCATTAACGAACGACTGATCGAGTCAGAGGAAATAGCTTGTAACAGTATTAGAATCAGAATTTTAAAGCGTTTTTAACGACTTAAGATCAAATAAGGCAGAAGAAATGGATAACATTGTATTGGAATTTATGAAATCTTTGGGGAAAGTGGCAACAAAACAGCTGTTCACGTTTGCTGTAGAATGTATGAGACTGGCGATATACCATCAGATTTTTGGGAAAACGGCGTCGTTACAATTCCGAAGATTGAAAGAGCCGACAGGTACGATAATTGCAGCGCTGTCAGGTTAACAACTTACGTATCCAAGTTGCTGACAAGAATAATATAAAGAAGAATTTAAAAGGAGAGACGTGTTGGGTGATTATCAGTTTGGCTTTAAGAAAAGTAAATGCACCAGAGAGGCAGTTCTGACGTTGTGCTTGATAATGAAAGCGAGACTGAAGAAAAATCAAGACACCTTCATAGGATTTGTCGACCGGGAAAACGCGTTCGACAGTATAAAATGGAGCAAGATGTTCGAAATTCTGAGAAAAATAATGGTAAACTATAGGGTAAAAAGGTTAATAAATAATATGTATAAGAGTCAAAAGGGAACAATAAGAGTGTAAGATCAAGAACAAAGAGCTGTGATTAAAAATGGTGTAAGGCAGGGATGTAGTCTTCCACCCTTACTATTCGATGTATGCATCGAAGAAGGAATGAGGAAATAAAAGCTCAAGATTGGGATTAAAATTCAGGGTGAAAGGATATCAATAATAATGTTCACTGGTGACATTGCTATAGTGAGTGAAAGTGAAGAATTGACTTGTTGAGTGGAACGAACAGTCTACTGAGTACAGAATAAGGACTGAGAGTAGATCGAAGAAAATGGCTCTGAGCACTATGGGACTTAACTGGTGAGGTCATCAGTCCTCTAGAACTTAGAATTACTTAAACCTAACTAACCTAAGGACATCACACACATCCATGCCAGAGGCAGGATTCGAACCTGCGACCGTAGCGGTCGCGTGTTTCCAGATCGTAGCGCCTAGAACAGCTCGGCCACTCCGGCCGGCCGTAGATCGAAGAAAGACGAGAGCAATGAGGAATATCAGAAATGAGAACAGTGAGAAACTGAACATCAGAATTGGGGATCGCGAAGTAGATGAAGTTAAGGAATTCTGCTACATAGGCAGCAAAATAACCCATGATGCTCGAAGCAAGGAGGACATAGAAAGCAGACTAGCCCAGACAAAATGGGCATTCCTGACCTAGAGAAATCTACTAATATTAAACATTGATCTTAATTTGAGGAAGAAATTTCTGCGAATGTACGTTTGGAGAACAGCATTGTATCGTAGTGATATACTGACTGTGGGAAAACCGGAACAGAAGAGAATTGAAGCCTTTGAGAAGTGGTCCTACAGACGAATATTGAAGGTTAGGTGGACTGATAAGGTAAGAAATGAGGAGGTTATCCACAGAATCGGCGAGGAAAACAAGTCATGGAAAACATTGACAAGAAGAAAGGATAGGATGACAGGACGTCTGCTAAGGCATCTGCGAATAGCTTCCGTGTTATTAGGGGTAGCTGTAGAAGGTAAAAAACTGCAGAGGAAGACAGAGATTGGGGTACACCCAACAAGTGATAGAGGACGTCGGCTGGTAACTCATCTCTTTAAGAACGAAAGTCATCATTGCTCAGAAACATGCTGTAAGAACTACATCTGGTGCTCACCCGCAATCATCTTGTAGACTTTTGGTTAAGGAGTTGGTCTCTTCGACTACTGCTTCACAATACATTTATACCATCATTATGCTTGTTATAATTTTCTGTTGCAGTTCCAAAGGAACAATGATGTACATAATTACAATACCAAATGAAAAATGGATTTCATTACTCCACATTAAGGTTGTTTTTAGCGCAACCAAAAGTATTGATTACTCACCCAGTGATTTAAGATGTGTGACATACGGCAAAGTAAAATTTCAAAACAAACTGAAAAGTTTCTCCTTGACAACTCCCTCTAATATGTAGAAGAATTTTTATTTTTGAAATGCGTACAATCTCTTACGCTGCCGTAACAGGCGCAGAGGTGCTACTCCGACGTGGCGCGTCCCCAGGTGGTGGATAGTGAGGGGGGGGGGGGGGGGGAGGGGATCTCACTGGCTTGTCAGCGGACTTGAGCGAAATGAAATAGATCTCGCGGACAAACACAAACCCTGTGGACTAACGCTCCAGTTGTATCTCGAGCAATCTTCGGAAAGTTCCACCACTCAAACCTTACAAATTTCATGGATTATGAGTGGAAAGAAAAGAAAACAAATCCCCCCAGGGAGCATAACCTCTCGACATCAGGTCTAAGCAGGCATTTCGGATTCTGGGGAGCCTGCACTTTCTGCTCTTGTTTTATCGAAAGAACCTGAAAAACTCAAATTCAAGAGGAAATAATATAAGAATACTGAACATTAACTCACTGATCAAAATAGGAAAACATCAAGACTGACTCACGTACTTGAACACCATAATATCCTAATTCTGGCAGTACAAGAAACTCGCTATACTGATGAAAATTCTTTTGGAACGGGCAGTTACAGAATTTATAAAGGAAAACCAGCAGAGTATATCTTTGGAAAATGCCTTCTATTGGGTACAGCCTTTATTGTTAGAAGAAATATAGCGGAGTCCGTAACAAACTTCAGCTCTACGTCCAACAGGCTCTCAATATTGACGATCAAATGTAAAAGCAAAATCTATACGATAGTGAATGCTCATACTCCAACAAATATTGACAATAAAAAAATGCGAACAAATTACAGACTTTCTGAGAACTAGAAGACACGATTCAGAAGATTTCAAGGGAAAATGTCATCATTCTTCTCAGGAATTTTAATGCACAGCTCGGCAAGGAAAAGAAATACAAAAACATCATTGGAGAATACTCAGCGCATGAGAGGACAAACAACAACGGAATAAGACTTGTGGAACTGTGCCAAATCTTCAACCTCAAAATTATGACCACACACTTCAAGAAATATCCCAAGATGATGAAGACTTGGAAAGTATCATCTCAACTCCTTGGAGAGTTCAGCTGGCCGGGGTGGCCGAGCGGTTCTAGGCGCTGCAGTCTGGAACCGTGTGACCGCTACGGTCGCAGGTTCGAATCCTGCCTCGGGCATGGTTGTGTGTGATGTCCTTAGGTTAGTTAGGTTTAAGTAGTTCTAGGAGCCTGATGACCTTAGAAATTAAGTCCCACACTGCTCAGAGCCATTTGAACCTTGGAGAATTCCAAATTGACGACACAGCCATTTATAGAAGAGAATTTAAGACAATTCAAAATATTAAGGTACAGAAAGGAACCAAAATAGATACGGATCACTATCTTGTTAAGTCTAAAATTAAATTTCATACCAAATTCAGGAAGAAATAATAATAAACCTATGAGAAAGCATTTTGAAACCAGGAATATTGAGGCAGATACTCAAAATTATTTCAAATCAAAATTGCAAGGTGAGACATGGCACGAAATGAAGTCTCAAATAATGAAAAAAATGGGTCAAATTACTCTGAGCACTACGGGACTTAACATCTGAGGTCATCAGTCCCCTAGACTTAGAACTACTTAAACCTAACTAACCTAAGGACATCACGCACATGCATGCTCGAAGCAGGATTCGAACCTGTGATCGTAGCAGCAGCGCGGTTCCGGACTGAAGCGCCTAGAACCGCACGGCCACAGAGGCCGGAAAAATAATGAAAGCGGAAGCAGACTCTCTTCCAACCAAAACTAAACACAAGTATATCTGGTGGAATGAAAAGTGCAACGAAGCTTTGGGAAACAGACAGAAGCTATGGCAAAAATTTAAATCGAATCCGACACAAAACAACCTGGAAAGGTTCAGAGAATGTAGAAAAATAGCCTTCTATACAATCAGAAATGAAAAAAAAGACTGTGTGAAAGACTATCCCTTCAACAAATACTGGTGTACTTCACCCAATCCAAACCCAGAGACTATTACCAATCTTTGAAAGACACCTGAAAGGTTACGAATAACCCAGTTTAAATTTTCGTGACAAATCAGGGAAATTAGTACAATGTACTACAGTGTCTTGAAAGGAGGATATAAGATGAACACCAACAAAAGCAAATCGAGGATAATGGAATGTAGTCAATTTAAGTCGGATGATGATGAGGGAATTAGATTAGGAAACGAGACACTTAAAGTGGTAGATGAGTTTTGCTATTTGGAGAGTAAAATAACTGATAATGGTTGAAGTAGAGAGGATATAAAATGTAGACTTGCAATGGCAAGGAAAGCGTTTCTGAAGAAGAGAAATTTGTTAACATCGAGTATAGATTTAAGTGTCAGGAAGTCGTTTCTGAAAGTATTTGTATGGAGAGTATCCATGTATGGAAGTGAAACATGGACGATAAATAGTTTGGACAAGAAGAGAATAGGAGCTTTCGAAATGTGGTGCTACAGAAGAATGCTGAATATTAGATGGGTAGATCACATAACTAATGAGGAGGAATTGAATAGAATTGGGAAGAAGAGGAGTTTGTGGCACAACTTGACAAGAAGAAGGGATCGGTTGGTACGACATGTTCTGGGGCATCAAGGGATCACAAATTTAGTATTGGAGGGCAGCGTGGAGGGTAAAAATCGTAGAGGGAGACCAAGAGATGAATATATTAAGCAGATTCAGCAGGATGTAGGTTGAAGTAGGCACGGGGAGATGAAGAAGCTTGCACAGGATAGAGTAGCATGGAGAGCTGCATCAAACCACTCTGAGGACTGACGACCACAACAACAACAGTACAAATGACCAAGAAAAGAGCAACATTTTAGCATACTATTTTGGATACCTTATCAACTGTAAAGAGCCTCCAGAGAAATCGGAATTCGAAACTCCAGAGGAAATCCCTGCAGAATCACATCCAACAAATCTAAATGAAGTCCGGAAAGCTATAAAATACCTCAAGAACAACGAATCTTCTGGTGAAGATGGAATCACAGCTGAACTTTTGAAACTAGGTGAGGAAAAAGTAGCACTACACCTCGGTACAATTATTATTGAAATTTGGAGAACTGAGAAGATCCCAGAAGATTGGAGGACGGCACTTATACATTAACTTCACAAAAAGGATGACAGATCAGATGTGAACAATTACAGAGGGATTTCCCTTTTATCCGTTCCACACAAGTTCCTTTCCAAGATATTACTAAATAGAATTGAACCAATTCTCGATGCACAGATAGGAGAATACCAAGGTGGATTTAGAAAAGGGAGGAGCTGTTCGGAGCAAATTATTAACCTTAAAAACATAATTAGAGCACGTGCTGGTCAACCACATGTTACGACGTTTATTGATTTTAGAAAAGCATATGACTCCATAGACAAAGTCTCACTAGAACTCTGGAGGAATTTGGAATCGGCAGAAAAACCACAGAGATAGTAAAGCAAACACTGACAGATACCAAGCCCAAAGTCAAATTTCGAGGCAAGATTTCTGAACCTTTTAAAATCCAAACGGGTTTGAGACAATAGGATGGACTCTCGCCAATTCTATTCAACATCACTTTGGAAAAGATTATGAGGGAGACTGGACGAATACACACAACAAAGAATAGAAACATGCACTACCTTTTGCAGATGATATTGCTCTCCTATCCACAAATATAGCAGATGCAATTAAACAGATAGAAAACTTAGCAAAGCATGCAGCTAAATTTGGTTTGCAGATATCACAAGAAAAAACTAAATATAAGGAAATCAAATATAAGGAAATCAAAGAATTGCACACAGTTATTGGATGTATCAAAAGGGTCAAACACCTTAAATAGTTGGGAGAAACAATAACGGATACTAACATAGAAAAAGAAACTGTCAAACGTCGAGTAGCTAAACTTCGGAGGGCACACACTTTAACACAGAAGCTGTACAAGAAAAAATCCCTATCTCGAAAAAAACACTACAATACAGTGACGAGAACAGAAGTTCAATATGCAGCAGAAACACTCTCCCTCAAGAACGAAGGACTAATAGATGAGCTCGAGAAGAAGGAAAGTGTAACTCTGAGGAAGATTCTTGTTGGACACAAAAAAATTGGTGAAAAATGGGTAAAAATGAGCAATGAGAAGATCTATCAATTTATTAAACCAGTCACAACGGAAATGAGAAAGAGAAGGTTGATGTTCTTTGGTCATTTGGTGAGAATGGATGATGACAGATTAACGAAGAAAATCTTCAATATCATTCAACAGAAGAAAACACCCAACTCTTGGTTGCGGAGAATAAAGAAAGACCTCGGTGAACTTGGATTTACAGAAATGGAAGCAATGAATAGGGACAAATACAGAAAGGCAATAATTGAATTCGAGGTTTTTCAGGAGGCTCCAAAACCGAAGACCAACAGGAAACTAACAGCTGAACATCTAGAAAAAATGGCAGCAGGCAGAAGAGCGACACGAGAGAAGAGAAAGAAAAAAGTGAACATGAAATAAAATTTATAACGCTGTCCTTAGTTGACCAATTCGTGTAAATAAAAAAAGGTTGGGAATTACCAACTGGCATTGTAACGTTCTTCCAAAAAGATTTGTGGTTTTGTTTGCCAATGAATATGAAATGCGAAATGCTTCTGTCATGCAGATTTACTGTGTGATGTGTTGTTGAGCAAATGACTTAATACGTAAAACCAGTACGCAATTTTCATAATGAAATCAGTCCCTCTGAAATTTACCCAGTCTCGTGAGCACCGAGTTTTATGGCCCTGTGCAAAAAACTGATAAAATTCCTTGTGCAAATAAACAGTGAAATAAATTTTCCTTAGCTTTTGAGTCGCAACGGATATTGGTATTCTGTTCTCTCCCCAGTAGGCATAGAAAATATTCAATCTTGCTACCGCGAAGTACAGTGCCGCCCGTAAAATAGCTTCAGTAGATTGGTTGATAAATGAATAACCTTGCAAATGTTCAGTGAAAATACTGGATATTGGCTCAGCGCTGCGCAATGCTGCACGCATTGAAGCTGTTACAAACATTAATACTTTTCTGATTCTGGTACATTAATGTGTTTCTGATTGAAAAAAAGATTTAAAAAAAATATTCATTGGAACTAAATACACACACATGGAAAATAATGTGGTACTCATAATGGAATATGCTAAGACCGAATACTTCAGTTTGAAAATTGTATTCAAAATAAAGTTTCTCCTTCACAAAACCTAATGTGAAACATTTTACATTAACTTCAGAATCAGTGAACTTCTCAGCTTCTACAATCCTTACGTACTTACGTAATTTAAAATACTTGGATTGTTACATGACAAAAAGTCTGACATCGTTTGACAAAATAGATTCCAGAATTTAACTTCTCTGTATCAGAATTACAAAACACACAAAATATACCTAATCAACATATACATTAAATCTGATGAAAGATACTTGGCTCCTACATTCAAGGGTAAGTACTTTAAAATTAATCAAAATCCACAAATTTCGTTGCTGCATACTTAAAATTAAATATACAAAATTTCATTACCTTACAAATTTGTTCCACTTGCTTTGCCTTTGAGTTACAGTATCATTCACCACTTAATTTTATAAAAAAATCTCGCAACTAGCCACTAGCTTGAAGTCTTACATTCTACCTTTAACAGAGTGCAACGGCAACTGCTACAGCGCTCCGCGAGCCCCTTCTTACAATCGATTCTGCCATTCAGGCATCTTTGGTTCAGTGGTGTCAAAAATACAATCTCTTCTACATATGACAATTGTTTCAGGTCATTTTTCATGAATTGTATTACCAAATCGGGCATATCAAAAACAAAATAAGATATAAACATTTGTAAATGGGCTACATGTAGCCATAATTACAAAATAATTTCTGATGTGGTTAAAAATGAGTCATTCCACATCATTATGATATATCATGCAAATGATCCATGGAACAGGAAACTAAGTAACTAACTAACTAACTGTAGCATCAGACTCCTAAGCATAGTGTGATATTACAAGAGGCATGTCTATTAATGCAGAATATTTCATTGAGTAGTGTGCAGCTGGCAAGTTACCGATCTGTGGCAGCGAGATATTGCAGAGAGCTGAGAGCAGACGTTAGGGCTGCAAGGGAGGCTACAGCGGCTAAGCAACTTGGAAATTCGGAAGGGTTGAGGGAGAGTGTGCCACTGCATGCTGCAGGAAGCGAAGCTAGATGGTCCAGAAAATAATTGTGAGTGTATTAAAACTGAAACTTTACGTAATCACTGAAAAAACCGAAAGTGCTTACAAACATGCTACGAAAATCCTAAAGACAGCGTCGGAATTGCGATTGTGAGACGAACTCACTAAAATTATTAGCACGTGTATGAAATTATTATTTACAAAATTATTAACATTTACACAATAAAACCGTTCATAAAATCAATAACGAATCAAAAAGACACAAAATATAAGCATGTGAAGTGCCATTACGTAACTCTTGATGTCAGCTAGGTAATGACCATATTTCTATTTCTGTTAAAGAAATAAACATATATTTTAAATTATTTATTGAATTGTGTGTATCAGAAATCCAAAACAGATTTCTCCACGTGAAAAGGATTGTTTGGGGGAGGAGACCAGACAGCAAGGTCATCGGTCTCATCGGATTAGGGAAGGACGGGGAAGGAAGTCGGCCGTGCCCTTTCAAAGGAACCATCCCAGCACTTGCCTGGAGCGATTTAGGGAAATCACGAAAAACCTAAATCAGGATGGCCGGACGCGGGATTGAACTGTCGTCCTCACGAATGCGAGTCCAGTGTGCAAGCCACTGCGCTACCTCGCTCGGTTCTCCACATGAAAAGAAACGATTAATGTCAGCCTGAGAGACTTGCTCCATTATTCTATCAATCTATAGGTATATTTAATGAGATTTCAGTAACTTAAAATATGTATCAATTAACTAATGAGCCGGCCTCTGTGGCCGAGCGGTTCTAGGCGCTTCAGTCCGGAACCACGCGGCTGCTATAGTCGCAGGTTCGAATCCTGCCTCGGGCATGGATGTGTGTGATGTCCTTAGGTTAGTTAGGTTTAAGTAGTTCTTAGTCTAGGGGACTGATGACCTCAGATGTTAAGTCCCATAGTGCTTAGAGCCATTTGAACTATTTGAGCTGATGCTGACTGACGATTAATTTGTCTTTATTGTTATCCGTGTCCCAGTGAAGTAGCACCAGGCCACGCTATTCTTGTAAATTATGGGCCGGTGGTTTGTGGGCACCTAGTTGGCTCCCGATAAAATTTCCGATGTGTTCTGCGCGCCACTGGGCTCAGACCAGACGAATTTGGTGGCAGTGACATCAGCAGTAGTTCACTATCATGCTCTTCAAACTACAGCTGTGCGATTCTGGCCTTTTGATGTAGATAGTTATCCTGGTGGAAGATGCCATCAGGGAAGACATAACGCATGAAGAGATGTAGGTGATCCACAATAATGTTCAAGTAATCCACAGCTCTCATGATGCTTTGATTAGTACCATACGTCCCAAGGAAGCCAAGTTGAATGTTCTACATAGCATAATACATCCCCCATTGGTATGCGTCAGTGGCGTGGTGCATGTTTCGAGCACATGCTCGCTTGGATGACGTATCCAGACACGATCACCGACCTGGTGTAACAAGAAACGTGATTCATCCGACTATGTGACAAGTTTCCGTTGGTCACTGTCGAATCTCGATGATCCCGTGCCCTCTGAAGTCATAATTCACGATGTTGTTGGGTCAACATTGTAACGCTTAGTGGTCGTCTGCTACTGAACTCCATGTTCCACAGTATGTGCTGAACAGTTGTAAGGTGGCAGAATAAATGGACAGATTCGCACCGTATATACATCGCAATGAGAAGGTGAATATGACACCTAACGTAATTTGGCGGTTATGAGAACAGTATGTAATGCAAAAAGGGATGACATTCAATCGACAGTAATTAACACATTGTTCCTATACAATGCATCTCTTTGAGCGGAAGGTGGAACAGGCAATGCGAGTCGCTTTTAGTTGGAATCCCAGGCAAACAGTGGTGTAGCGAAGGCGCGCTGTAGGGGTTACGAGGGAAACCACTTAAAGGGGTGGCACAGGAAGGTCAGCGACCCCAACCAGATGATTCAAGCGGGAGGACCGCGTGTAATGTCACATCTGCACAAGGGACAGAGAAAAAGCTTTAGGAAGCTGCGTTTCGGAATTCCAATGGGATATGAACAAAAACTAGTAATGCATTTCGATGACATGTCCACCGAGTGTGACACACAGAAAGGTCAATGTACTTTAGATGTCTAGAATGGGCACAAAACGTCCGATTGGAGGAAACGCACTAGGAAGGAGAAAAATACTGAAGTTTCGACGCAGTTTAATAGAAGGGACATTGCGATTGGTAGAGAGAGTTTCTACAAAATAAGAGGAACGCTCCTATTGGGCGAAAAGGGCCGTGATGTGAAGAACTAATGAACCTAAGTGGGGGAGGCAGTTCTGCCATGAGTAGGACAAGAGAGAAATTTCCTGGGGACTCTTCTCTGAACTGGCGTCAAGTGCAGGACGGAGCGCTTAACGCTCTGTACGACGCAGAGAAGAAATATGTGTGGATGCTGCATTCACAGCGGCTGCAATCCAGCTAGAGATTAGCTGTAGCAACGTTTAGCTCCAACTTTGGAGAAACAAAACGGCCAAATTATTTAATTGTTCCTGCGAGAATTGAGAGGGCACTATAATATGCATGCTGCTCCAACCATGTGTTTGTATATCGCCACATACTAAGTCTAGAGCTGAGTACATGTTTTCTCACATAACGAGAAACATAGGGAAAGTTTCTGCTGGAAAGTTCAGCAAAGGCCTGATTATTTTTGTAGGAATTTCAGTGGGAGAGAGCTGCCTTGCAGTCGGCAGATCATCGCAGCTTATGGTAAATATCGCGTGCAGAGGCATAAACTTTGTTGGTTCACACGCTTGCGTCCACTGTAAACTCGAGTGGCCTTGGGTAATCTTGAGCTCAAATTAGTCACATAACTAACCATCCACCGGAGACTTGATTGTCATCCTAAAAAGTACCGAACTTTGAACCGGAATCGGACGATTTTCGTAGTACTGATCAACATCATAATGTATGTGTAGGTGCAATTTTGTAAAGAAACTTCCAATTAAACTTTCATATTATTGTGTTTAGGATTAATGTTCCTTCAAAGAGTTTATATTTAATATTGTTGTGTATAGGATTATTTCACTTTTTGATGTTGGCGAGATGCATTATCCATTGCTCTGTTTTTATGTTGTCGAGTTGAAAACTGTGTAAAAGCTGTAATATTGTGCTAAAAATTTGTGACATTAAACTTGTCATTTCAACTTACACAGTTGTTCTCAATTCTAGAATAAGCACCCCTATTACACAGTGCACAAACTGGTCCTTTCAAAGCGTAAGTTAGCGAGCACTCCTATCTCAACAAACGTCACATCCAGTTCTTCTTCCTTTCTCTTATAACCTGCACCAGTCTTCTCTCCTCGCCAACTCTTTCCAACACTCTTGCATTACTTTTTCCATTCAGCTTACCCACTCCATTCTCCTCCACCTCCAAGTCCCAAATACTTCTTTAAATGGCCATTAAAATAATGCGCTGAGATTGGGTACAGAGAGCATGGGAAGGGCGGGTGGTGAGGGAGGGGAGGGGCTACAAAGCGCGACTGGGGTAGTTCCGCCATCTTGCATCTTTTGAATAAAAAAAATTAATTTTTTATTAACTTTACTGCTTTCTTGCATTTCTGAATTTCCCACCACCGTCATTTTGTATTTTTATATTTTCCAACAGTGCCATCTTAAAATTTTTATTTTACCACTATCCGCCATCTTGGATTTTTTAATATCCCGCCACTGCCAGCTACTGCAATGCTGCGACAGCAATGCCGACTAGTGGTGGAAAATTTAACTATGGGCCGGTTAGTATTACTCAGGTCTCTTCTTAATCACCTATATTCCTACAATTTCTTCAGTAGTTCATAACCAATAAATCAGGAGCAGTGTACACATCAGCCCTGGAAATTGTTTACAGTTTAAAATCTGTTTTCGAACTCTCTGTCTTAGCATTATGTAATCTAGCAAACCTTCCGATGTCTCCAGACCTTTTTCACATATACAACCTGTTTCCAAATTCTTAAGGTGTTTAAAGTTGTAAAATTGTGCTCTATAAAATGCTACCAGGCGGGTACCGCTTTCATTCCTTTCCTCAGTCCATATGTTCCTAATAGTTTTCTTTCTCTTCATTGTTTAGCTACTGCCACAATTTTCGTCTCCTTTAACTATGTGAATTTTTCTCTTTCTATTAATCATCGGCGGAGCTAATAGGGTAATAAAGGTATACCACTCTGGTGGAAGTAGGATTTGCATCTATCTTGGCTGCAACAACGCGTTCACTATGCTATTTTAATAGCAGCTTGGTTGCATGTATATTTTCTTATTCATTATTAAAGCTTTTCCTGTATTATCACTATTTCGTTTTATGTTGATTATCCAATGCTGACTAGAACAGAAGCATTGTTCTTCCTGCAACTGTGCTTCCCGAATTCCCACTACCTCATACAACCACGAAAGATAAATAATTGTAGTAGTAGTGCACGTGAATTATGATTACTTTAGCGAAATATTGTTATCGAGTGGTAACGTAGAAGCTATTTTATGAGTGACAGATAGAAAGGTACCATTCAACAAGAGCAGTATACAACTTGCAGAAAGATATCTCATAGTTAATTGTGCATAACTGGAGACATGATTTCCTACGAAAAAAAATGACCACTGTTAATATTTCCGTATCCCGCCTGGAAGGCGGCGCGTGTGTCTGCTCCTGTAAACTGAAAAGTGGACAGAAACTAGGAAGCGAGTAGGAGCAGGAAAATGTGAAGTATGAGGGCATTTCGAAAAGTAAAGATACAATGTCTCGCAATCCTTAAATAGAACATTTATTTAGAAAACGTCAGTTACATCTTATTAACTGAATTATATGATATTTTTCGACATAATGACCCCCGTTATCCAAACATATATTAAGTCGGTGCACAAGCTTTTGTATCCCACAGTCATAGATGGTTGCCGCCTGTTGTCGGAACCACACTTCAGCTTCATCTTTGATCTCTTCATCGTCGTGGAATGATTTTCTACCAAGATGTGACTTCAGGTAACGGGAGACATGGAAGTTGGTGGGCGCAAGGTCCGGGCTGTTTGGCGGATGGTCCAATACGTCCCATTTGAATTGTTTGAGTAGTGCTTTGGTTACGAGCGCTGTGTGAGACCGAGCGTTGTCATGAAGCAAGCGGACTCCACTTGTCAGCATTCCCCTGCGTTTGTTTTGAATTGCCCTACGAAGACGTTTCAAAATCTTGCAGTATGCAGCTGCATTAATTGTCGTTCCAGGAGACATATATTCCAACAGAAGAAATGCCTTGCCTGTACCAAAAAACAGAAGCCACGATTTTCTTCGCTGAAATCGACGTTTTGCATTTCTTGGCTTTTGGTGAATTCGAATGGCGCCATTGCATTGATTGTTGCTTGGATTCAGGTGTATGATGATAAACCCATGTCTCGTCACCTGTCACAATGTGATCAAAGAAGTCATCATCTGCTTCAGCATAGCGTGTGAGGCAGTCGAGTGCAAAGCCCATCCTTTTCTTTCTGTGTTCTTCCGTTAACAGTTTTGGGACCCAGCGCGCACACAATTTCTTGTACCCTAACTTGACAGTCACAGCATCATGAAGAGTTGTCATTGACACGTCCAGTATGATCTGAAGCAATTCTTTCAATGTGAGACGTCTATTCACACTAATTGCTTCCTCCGTTCTTCGAAGAAGGGCATCAGAGATCACAGATGGCCAACCTGTTCTTTGTTCATCATGAACATCGGTCCTACCGTCAGAGGAATGACGACATCATTTCTTTACATTTTGCCGATTCATATAACAAAAAAAACAGTTTTCAAAAGAGTGTTTTCTTCCATTAAGTCCATACCAAAAATGTAGGGCCATCAATAAACTCATTTGCCTCCGGTGTCATCTTTTTTCAGATGCTTTGTATGGCAATCGTCCAATACCAAGTAGTGAATTTTCTTGGTGTTTTCATTTATAAGGTTTCGTACCTCCATCGGTAAAAACTGAAGCCTTATAGCATCATTTTGTTGTCTGTATGTTGTTCTTCTATCTGTCCGACTACTAAGAAATATTTTTCTAAGGAGTTTGTAGATGTATTCAGTTGAAATTTATGACACTACTAAGGTCTGTAGTCCCTTGACTATGCAATAAATGCAAGCTTCTAAGTCCATGCAGTCAAAAGATACGGCTAATTATGTCACATATTTCGATACTCGCAAACTGACTCATCGAAACCTGTAGGGAACTTTCTGCTGACCAAGAATCATGAAATTTGGCAACAAGCAAGGTATCACAGTATAAGTAAGGGAAAAAATGCGAAAACAGTTAATATGAAATTATATCGCACGTTAAAGTGTTTTGTCATTTGTTATACGACTATCAGTATGTTCGTCTGTTGAAACCGATTTTTATCAGGAATTTTATGACGCCATTTTATCCTTTTCGCCGCAATGTATGCGAAACGACTACTACAGAAGGGTGCATAAACAAACCTATTCTGCCGATGAAGCTCTCACTTGACTGCTCAGTTTCTAATAACATAAATGCGCTGAAGTGACAAAAGTCATGGGACAGCGCCTCTCCTGGGCTCGTGACAATATTAGTTTGACGTTAGAAGAGATAGGGAATCCAGTATTAGAGCTTTGGTGCACATAAGATCAATTAACGCAGAAGGCATATATAACCTTCCCTCAGAATTTCTATTATCGTTGGGAGAAGTGGCAACAAATCGACTGTTCACGTTGGTGTGTAGAATGTATGAGTCTGGTGACATACCATCTGACTTTCGGAAAAATATCATCCACGCTATTCCGGAGACTACAAGAGCTGACAAGTGCGAGAATCAGCTTAACACCTCATGCATCCAAGTTGCTAACAAAAATAATATACAGAAGAAAGCAAAAGAAAATCGAGGATGTGCTAGATGACTATCAGTTTGGCTTTAGAAAAGGTAAAGGCACGAGGGAGGCAATTCACACATTGCAGTTGATAATGGAAGCAAGACTAAACAAAAGTCAAGACACGTTCATAGGATTTGTCGACCTGGAAAAAGTATTCGACTATGTAGAATAGAGCAAGATGTTCGAAATTCTGAGGAAAATAGGGGTAAGCTATACGGAGAGACGGGTAATGTGCAATATGTACAAGAGCCAAGAGGGAATAATAAGAGTGGGCGACAAAGAACGAAGTGCCCGGATTAAAAAGGGTGTAAGACAGGGATGTAGTCTTTCCCCTCTGTACATCGAAGAAGCAACGATGGAATAAAAGAAAGGTTCAGGAGTGGAATTAAAATTCAGTGACACGATTCGCGGATGACATTGCTATCCTACTGTATGTATTGTATTGTATGTTAACCGGGGACCTAGAAACGACGGAGATGCTCCGTCCCCGCCGCAGCCGCAGTGGTGCACAACCCCACGACGACTACCGCAGTCCACTTCACCCCTCCTCCGCCCCACACCGAACGCTGGGTTATCGTGCGGTTCTGCCCCCGGTGGACCCCCCAGGGAACGCCTCACACCAGACGAGTGTAACCCCTATGTTTACGTGGTAGAGTAATGCTGGTGTACGCGTACGTGGAGAACTTGTTTGCGCAGCAATCGCCGACATAGTGTAACTGAGGCGGAATAAGGGGAACCAGCCCTCATTCGCCGAGGCAGATGAAAAACCGCCTAAAAACCATCCACCGGACCTCGACACACATCCGCCGGGCGGATTCGTGCCGGGGACCAGGCGCTCCTGCCCGCCCAGAAAGCCACGCGTTTGACCGCACGGCCAACCGGGCGGGCTTTGCTATCCTAAGTGTAAATGAAGAAGAATCACATAATCTGCTGAACGGAATGAACAATCTAATGAGTACAGAATATGGAGTGAGAGTAAATCGAAGAAAGACGAAGGTAATGAAAAGTAGCAGAAATGAGAACAACAAGAAACTTAACATCATGAGTGATGGTCATGAAGTAGGTGTAATTAAGCAATTCATCTACCTCGGAATTAAAATAACCAATGACGGACACAGCAAGGAGGACATCAATCACAGACTAGCAATGGCAAGATGGTGAAGAGAAGTCTACTAGTATCAGACATAGGCCTTAATTTGAGGAAGAAATTTCTGAGAACGTACGTCTGGAGTACAGCATTGTATGGTAGTGAAACATGGACTGTGGGAAAACCGGAAAAGAAGAGAAAAGCATTTGGTGGTGCTACAGACGAATGTTGAAAAGTAGATGGATGTGATAAGATAAGGAATGAGGAGGTTCTACGCAGAATCGGAAAGGAAAGGAACATGTGGAAACGACTGATAAGGAGACATCTGTTAACACATGGGGGAATGACTTCCATGGTACTAGAAGGAACTGTAGAGGCCAAAAACTGTAGATGAAGATTGGAATACATCCAGCAAATAATTGAGGACGTGGGTTGCAAGTACTACTCTGAGATGAAGAGGTTTGCACAGGAGAGGAATTCGTAGCGAGCCGCATCAAACCAGTCATAAGACTGATGACTCCCCCCTCCCCTCCCAAAAAAAGACGATTGGAAAACGGTGGACTGGTCAGATGAATCCCGATTTCAGTTGGTAAGAGGTGATGGCAAGGTTCGAGTGTGGCGTGTACCCCACGAAGCTACGGACCCAAGTCGTCAACAAGACACTACGCAAGCTGGTGGTGGTCCCATGGTATCGGCTGTGTTTATATGGAATGGACTGGGTCCTCTGGTCCAGCTGAAGCGATCATTGACTGGAAATGGTTATGTTTGACTGCCTGGAGACCATTTGCAGCCGCTCATGGACTTCATGCTCTCAAACAACGACGAAATTTGTATAAAGACGATGTGTCACGTCACCAGGCCACAGCTGTGCGGGATTGGCTTGAGAATATTCTGGACAGTTCGAGCAAATGATTGGGTCACCCGTATCGTGCGACATAAAGCCCATCGGAGATTTATGGGAGGAGGTCATTTCGTGCACAAAATCCTGTATGGCAACACTTTCGCAATTATGGACGACTATAGAGGCAACATACAGTACTGCTACAGGGGACTTCCAACGACTTCTCCAGAGCATGTCGCGTCGACTTGCTGCAATACGCTACGAAAAAGGAGGTCGACACGGTAGCAGGAGGTATCCCACGGCTTCTGTCTCCTCAGTGTATAAATGTCTAGAGCTGACCTCATTTCTAACCCAGCTAAGAAATTTTCTCCATGTCCTCGTAGCCTATACATTTCTAAACTCAGATATCTCTCTTCTAAGAGCAAGAACTACAAGAATGCTGTAGTCTCCCACACAGACGTGAATTAGACGCCAATGCTTTCTCACGGCGTATTTCCGGAAGTGGCGGGCGCTAGCTATTCTATCGCGTGTTTTCGACGGCGTCCGCGGGCTGCTTTCGCCGGGAATGACAGCACAATCTCCTTTCTCCGCGGGGACGTGCTGATGCGTGACGGCTATTTTTTGATTGGGCACGCTGCGACCGCAGTAGATTCGCTCCCGCAGAAATAGCTTCCCAGCGGCAATGTTCGTGTTTCACTAGCGCCGCGTGATGCCTTTCGGCCGACTGTACCACTTCCGGCCGCTGGTTGCTACTTTGAAGGAAAGGCAATTGAACAACAACGACACGCGCAAAATAATGCGAGGTGGTATCCAAAAGTTCGAGAAATACGAGGGTGTGACAAATGAAAACCTCAAATGTTATTTTTAAAGATTACTTATTGTGCAGAAGTGGTACAAAGCTGTATCACTTTTCAACATAATCTCCCCCACGCTCATTGCAAGTCCTCCAGCGCTTACAAAGTGCATAAATTCCCTTAGAAAAAAGTTCTTTTGGTAGTCTACGCAACCACTCATGCACCTAGTGGCGTACCTCTTCATCAGAACGGAACTTCTTTCTTACCATTGTGTCTTTGAGTGGTCCAAACATATGGAAATCACTCGGGGCAAGGTCTGGTGAGTATGGTGGATGAAGAAGTGATTGGTGGAAGTGAACCCAGGTTTCGTCCCCAGTAACGATTCTTGCAAGGAAGCCATCACCTTCTCATTCAAAGCGCCGAAGATGTTCTTCACAAGCATCAACACGTCGTTCTCTCATTTCAGGAGTCAGCTGCCGTGGCACCCATCTTGCAGACACTTTGTAAAACTGGAGTACATCATGCACAATGTGGTGTGCTGACCCATGACTGATCTGTAAACATGCTGCATTGTCATTCAGTGTCACTCGGCGTTTTTGCTTCACTATTACTTCAACTGCTGCAATGTTCTGTGGAGTCACAACTCGTTGTGCCTGACCTGGACGAGGAGCATCTTCCACTGAAGTCACACCATTTGCGAAGTTCCTATTCCATTCGTAGACTTGCTGCTGGGACAAACATGCATCACCGTTCTGAACTTTCATTCGTCGATGACTTTCATTAGGTTTCACACCTTCACTACGCAAAAACCGAATAACAGAACGCTGTTCTTCCCTGGTGCAAGTCGCAAGTGGGGCGGCCATCTTTATACTGATACTGCGACGGTATGTGTGCATCTGCCCTATACTGCCACCTAGAGGCCATTCTGCACTCTGTTTGTAGCACGCTTACCAACTTGCAGGATAACGGCGCGAAATTTCGATATGTTATTACAAATTTAAGGTTTTCATTTGACTCACCCTCGTATATTAATTGAAATTATTACGTCTTACCTTGATTTCATTCTGCACCCTTGGAAGTGAATATACCGATCAAAACGTTTCTCCCACTTTTGAAATGCTTCCTGGAAGTCTGTCTTTTAGTATCCTCTACGTTTCCATTTTAATCTCCTCCACTGTATTAAATCTTCAGCTCTTTCCCAAATTCTACCCCTGCCCAAAAGAACTGAGATAAGCGGTCTTCTGTCTACTGTGGCGTGCAGACTTGTTTAAGGTTACTTACTCCGCATAACCAGAAGAAGGCGGCTCCAGCTTGATCGACTATATATCGTAGTGCACTTCTCTGTTGATACACACAACATACAAAATATAGAAAACAACCCGGCGAGACCGACAGCAGCCTTGGTCGACTAATACTGATTAAAGTCCAAAACAGCGCCCACGTACCTTACAAAGATTCCACCTACACTCTGTTACGTGCCACAACATTACATGCGTAACACCTATATAACAGGAAGCGGACTTAATCCCAGAGAGAAGACTGTAGAGAAACTGTACTACGCCGTCGGAAATAAACCACTCAAGAATACCATTGAGTCAAAATTTCTGCAGTACTGGTAGAACATCGTATGGTACAATGTCTCCGTTGCGTTTATTATGTCAAATACGCAGCACATTGTTGAAGATTGTTAACAGGACGATATCTAACAATTATAAGAGGTCCATGACTAAGGAATTTGTTGCTAGCGCACTCGAGCAGATGTAATTTCGATGGATTGCTCACGCGCTGCCTGCTATATGTAAGCTGTAAGAGAATCTCAGACCAAAGAGCAGTGTTGGCTGCAGTAGGAACTGAGTGGCATTAGGAGTAAGTAGTAGCTAGCAGTCGTGTGTATGGAGTTGGCTGGGCCGGTCGTGGGGAGCGATGGCGGTGCCTGAGCGATGTAGTATAAGGTAAAAGCCTCGCGCATATGTACTATTGTTATATCAAGTCCCATGTAAGTGTTTTTTCAAAAAATCTCTTAATAATATCCTTTCTTATAAAAATTAACTTTTGACAATCATTCATCTCAAATTTAAAGAATTTACTAATTTCTTCAATCCATGGTCATTCCGATTACTGTAAAAAAAATCAGATGTTTCTTTTTATACAGGACAAATCTATTGGCCAGCATTGCACTGGGCTTTGCCAGAAAAATTTATTATAGGAGCAGATATATACGCGTTATCCGGTGACTTCATTGAGGTAAGATTTTTCAATGTATTCAGTATGATCTTTCAGGGCGATGACGCAGCACTGCTGACGTCCAAAATTTACCAGTTTACATTCACAGTCGAGAATTCTCAGTTTATTCAGAATGATCTTCCAGGGCCATGACGCAGCACTGCTGGCGTCCAAAATTTATCAGTTAGATTCACAGTCAGATTATTATTGGAAGGTTATATATGAGTCACATTTTTTATTGGGAAGTTACGTTGAATGTGAATAATGAACATACATATTTTTAACTGTTGGGAGGTTACACAATGGACAACTTTCATGCTCCGGACAGACGCCTGCGACTCGTGCAGCGAAGCAGACATTCTGGTTCAAAATGGCTCTGAGCACTATGGGACTTAACATCTGAGGTCATCAGTCCCCAAGACTTAGAACTACTTAAACCTAACTAACCTAAGGACATCACACACATGCATTCCCGAGGCAGGATTCGAACCTGCGACCGCAGCGCGGTTCCGGATTGAAGCGCCTAGAACCGCTCGGCCACAGTGACCGGCTACACATTCTGGAGCACAGGATTTTGTGTCGAGCGGTCGCAGCCGTTTGGAAAATTGGTTATAGCTGACACCGAAGATTTTGTGAGGCTGCTAGTGTCAGGAAGCTGGGTGGCCGCGAAGTTGAGACTGGATGGCAGGCCAGCGAGGCCCATGAAGCAGCGGCTCTCAAAATTAACACTGTAGTTCCAACACATAAATTGGTTCTGCAGCTTAGTTGAGAGGCGATCACGACCCTACCACAAAGGAATGGATCGATAGTCGGTCAGCTGGCTACAACATGTGCTGGTGCCCTGCTTTGCTGATGACAGCACTCAACGCCAGACCCACAGCTATGTTGCATGAGCCACACCACAGCTATCAGCTGTGCGTACTGGAATTTTGCAGATGTAGCCCCTCTTCAATGGATGACTGCATCCTGGTGAGTGAGAAGAGGTACGCCTACCGCATTGTTTGGAGGCTGCTGTTAGGCCTGGAGTGTGACCTGCTGTCTCCTGGCAGGAGTCCGGTTGCTGCTGGTGTGGACCGGTAGGCTTGCTGCACTGTGGTACCAAATCTGGGAGGCGAACTTAGTGCAGGAAGCAGGTACCCCACCAGGGGCTCTAACCCGCAGCTGCGGCTGGCGTCTCCTTGTTGTGTCCTCGTCCAGTGAAGCCCCTGCGTCCTTGTGGTACTGCTGGACTTCGAATGAATCTGCTACAAAATCAATGATTATTTATACGAGGGTTATTCGGAAAGTAAGGAACGATCGGTCGCGAAATGGAAATCATAGTAAAAATCCGATGAAGTTTTGCACAGGTGTGTTGGGCAGTATCTCTAGTACGCCCATCGATCGCTTTACGTCGTTCTTCATAGTTCTGAGCACACAGGGAGCACATAAAGATACCTAGAACAATAGGGCCTCCCACCAAGTACGAGGGCCTGGTGAGAAATTTCGCCTGAAGCTACGCAGCCAACATTACATAACTGTCGTGCTTTATCTTCTTCAAGACAATTCTCAGCCGCATTCTGCAGGGGCCATGAAGATGCTCCTGCATCGTTTTCAATTGATTACCCACAATACAGCCCGTAATTGTCTCCCTGTGAGTTTCATCTCTGTTCACATGGACCGCTGGCCATGAAGACAACCTTTTTGGCACAGACAACGAGTTGTAGGCCAGGGTAGAGAATTGGCGGAAAGCACTGGCGGCTGCCTTCTATAACGAGGGTATTGGAAAGTTGGTAGAACGCTATGATAAACGTCTAAGTCGGATCGGCTACTATGGAGATAAGTAGCTGTAAGCTGTAGCTACCTGTTGCAAATAAAACAGTTTTCATTTTCACTGTGGTTTCCATTTCGCGACCTATCGTTCCTTACTTTCTGAATAGCCCTCGAAGAAGACAGAAGTGAGCCGGCCGCTGTGACCGAGCGGTTCTAGACGCTTCAGCCTGGAACCGCGCTGCTGCTACGGCCGCAGCTTCGAATCCTGCCTCGGGCATGGATATGTGTGATGTCCTTAGGTTAGATAGGTTTAAGTAGTTCTAATTTCTAGGGGACTGATGACTTCAGATGTTAAGTCCCATAGTGCTCAGAACCATTTGAACCATTTTGAAGACAGAAGTCTTCTTGAGCCAGTGCAACGCTTGTGGTCACGTACTTGGCAACACCACCAAAATCTTGATGATGAAGACATCATCTTGCCTGCGCTGTGCGTTACCAGTGTGCTGGTAACGTACACCACGCAAGACTAGCCCATTTGTCAATAGTTTCGCATGCTAAGTGAGATAACCCAAACGACGCGCTGTGCGCACTGGCTACTGTGGCTAACCCAACGTTCAACCACTTCTTCTCTCAAATTTTACTCTCAACCTAGTAGCGGCGATACATAGGAAATAAATACAAATTCTGATCAAAAGAACTACGCCGGACCATTTTTGTGCGACAAAAATCACAGCACCAGACTTTAAGCCGTTCCTGCATGGAAGCGATCAACCACCAAGTGCAAGTCGTCCACACAGCGCAATCCACCTCCTATGTGCGACACAGTGAGAAAGAGATTTTCGTTACCTCCCCGATCATAGCACTCGACTCCCCAAACGTAATACTGTGACGAACGTCAGCAGTGAGGTCGGATACTGTGACGAACGCCAGCAGTGAGGACGGCCAACAAACTGTTTAACAGTAAATTCAAAACCGACTGGCTCCTATCAACACAACATCGAGACATAGCAACACCGCGCATCAAGGCCTGGAAAGAAAGATACAGCAACCGGACCAAAGATGCAATCCTTTACACAGAGCCGGCTTTCCAGGGTTCCCACAACGAACCTCCAGCTACAAATCACATCAAAGGATCGTGTATATGGAAATTGAAAGACTTCTCACGAATCAAATCGAAATACTTGTTTCTTGTTAACTACTAATTTGTATGTTCACTTTTCTTGTCATCTCTTTCATTTTATACCACCATTAAGAGTCAAAACGTCTCCATTGCAAAAATATAAAATATTGAATTAGCTATATAAATTTCATAAGATAGTAAGTGAGACTTGTAAAAAAGGTGACTAGCAGGAGTGAACTCTTCATGAACAGTCTCATCGACGCAAAAGAAACAACTTTCAAACGGCCTTTGAAAGAACGTTTGGATCGGCTTAAAGCAATTCGAATTCATTTCAGGCTTCCATGCGATGTTATTTCTAATCGTTCAGAAGAAATCGTGGCCCAAACTTAGCAACGATCGTTTTTATTTTCAATTTTTCTGACAAAATATGTACATATAAAACTTCCTGGCAGATTAAAATTGTGTGCCGGACCGAGACTCGAACTCGGGACCTTTGCCTTTCGCGGGCAAGTGCTCTACCGACTTTTTTAAATTTTTTTTTAAATTTCTCATTTTGTTCGTTTTCGTTCGTTGCATCTGTTCGGGGCGGATGTGACAAGACATCCGTTTAAGTTCGTTGTTGATCGATTAACTCATTTTTTTTTTTTTATTATTATTACAGAGTGCAGCTAACCCTCTGACCAAACGCGCTGAGCTACCGTGCCGGCAGCCGACTGAGCTACCCAAGCACGACTCGCGCCCCGTCTTCACAGCTTTAATTCCGCCAGTACCTCGTCTCCGGGCGTGAGTCATGCTTGGGTAGCTCGGTCGGTAGAGCACTTTCCCGCGAAAGGCAAAGGTCCCGAGTTCGAGTCTCGGTCCGGCACACAGTTTTAATCTGCCAGGAAGTTTCATATCAGCGCACACTCCGCTGTAGAGTGAAAATTTCATTCTATGTGCATATATACTGCAACTTAGTCCCAATGTGTTGCAGAGGTCTTGGAATCTCTACGATATTACAGAATCAGAACCCCCATTTTCTCAACAATTTGTAGTATCGTACCAATTGGAGGCCTACCAATTTTCAAGTGGCCAGTTGCTATTTTTGTGCAACGGGTGAAACTCAATTACTACGTAACTATATACTGTCCATGGGTGTTTATCCCTGAATCAGCAAACTCATTTACGACGGGGCGTAATGTGACAACTTGGTGTGGGCACTCCGTGATCTAAAACTTGAGTACGGCTAGCTGAAAACAATAAAGGGTGGTTGTAAATCGTCGTTTTAAGCCCAAATACGAGACCACAATTAAGTATTCTTAAAACCTTTTATCAGCAGATACAAATAAGCGAAAAAATAAATCAGTATCAAATAGTTCAACGAAATGCTGTATGATGATAATGTGAGCTAAACCAGATTATTTCAAGTTAGGATCAAATCCTTATTTCAGAAAAATATGCACAAATATCTGCGAATGGTGGCCTTACATAGATGAAATTGATAAATCGGTTGTACAATAGTTGAACCAGCAGTGAATAATGTAGTTACGAAGCGCATGCAAAGCATTTACATACGCAGCAAGCCCAAAATAGAGCCATGCATTAATTCACAAGAAAACAGTAGCAAAATCTTAAAGTTACTCAGCACAAAAAATCACTATCAGTCACTGCAAAAGCCAATGTCTCCAGTAGTAGTCACCTGTGTTATTAGGACATTACACGTAACAAGTCCGTATAAATAGTAAAATGCAGCGATAATATTAAAGTTCACATCTGCCTTAAGCTATTTAAGCAACGATAAGTTCACGCAGTCGTAAAAGAAAATAACTGAAAGACATATGAAATTTTAAGGTCCTGACAGAATTCCAGCGCTCACTCCCACGAACTCTCCTAACAGGGCACCGCACCTACTTGCAGTCACCACTTTCTTCCAAATTAAATTTTATGATTAGCTTTTCCGAGCATTCACACAAGGTTTGCGCCGATGGCGACACCTACAACTTGCTGACTCGAGGAAAGTTTCCAACCGATTTCTCATACACAAACAGCAGTTGACCGGCGTTTCCTGGTGAAACGTTGTTGTGATGCCTCATGTAAGGAGGAGAAATGCGTACCATCACGTTTCCGACTTTGATAAACGTCGGATTGTAGCCTATCGCGATTGCGGTTTATCGTATCGCGACATTGCTGCTCGCGTTGGTCGAGATCCAATGACTGTTAGCAGAATATGGAATCGGTGGGTTCAGGAGGGTAATACGGAACGCTGGATCCCAACGGCTTCGTATCAATAGCAGTCGAGATGACAAGCATCATATCTGCATGGTTGTAAGGGATCGTGCAGCCACGTCTCTCATCCCTGAGTCAACAGATGGGGACGTTTGCAAGACAACAACCATCTGCACGAACAGTTCGACGACGTTTTGCAGCAGCATGGACTATTAGCTCGGAGACCATGGCTGCGATTACCTTTGACGCTGCATCACAGACAGGAACTCCTGCGATGGTGTACTCAGCGACGAACCTGGGTGCACAAATGGCAAAACGTCATTTTTTCGGATGAATCCGGGTTCTGTTTACAGCATCATGATGGTCGCATCCGTGTTTGGCGACATCGCACATTGGAAGCTTGTATTTGTCATCGCCATACTGGCATATCACCCGGCATGATGGTATGGCGTGCCATTGGTTACACGTCTCGGTCACCTCTTGTTCTCATTGACGGAACTTTGAACAGTGGACGTTACATTTCAGGTGTATTACTACCCGTGGCTCTACCCTTCATGCGATCGCTGCGAAACCTTACATTTCAACAGGATAATGCGCGACCGCACGTTGCAGGTCCTGTACGGGCCTTTCTGGATACAGAAAATGTTCGACTGCTGCTCTGGCCAGCACACTCTCCAGATCTCTCACTAATTGAAAACATCTGGTAAATGGTGGCCGAGCAACTGGCTCGTCACAATACCCCAGTCACTACTCTTGATGAAACGTGGTATCGTGTTGAAGCTGCATGGGCAGCTGTACCTGTACACGCCATCCAAGCTCTGTTTGACTCAATGCCCAGGCGTATCAAGGCCGTTATTACGGCTAGAGGTGGTTGTTCTGGGTACTGATTTCTCAGGACCTATGCACACAAATTGCGTGAAAATGTAATCACATGTCAGTTCTAGTATAATTTATTTGTCCAATGAATACCCGTTTATCATCTGCATTTCTTCTTGGTGTAGCAATTTTAATGGCCAGTTGTGTATTTGCTGGCTTTTCTTTCTTGTAAAATACATGGTGCGAATATATGCTGATCAGCCAGAACATCACGACCATCTATCGACTATCGATATAAACCCAACCAGGCGAAAGCAGCGTCACCTGGCGAAGAATGACTGCTAGTCAGAGACATGCACGGTGTATGTAAGTGTACTGTTCGTGTGTAGAATGGGGAAGGTGCGCGATCTATCTGAGTTTGACCGATGGCAGATTATGATGGCCTAATGGCCCAGCAAGAGCATTTCGGAAAGGTCACGACTTATTGGGTGTTCGAAGAGTGCTGTAGTGAGTGTCTTCAACACGCGGCGAAGCCAAGGTGAAACCACGTTCATACTGCCACCCCTCATTACAGACGTCGTCTGCACTTCGGCGCAGTGGCAGGGCATTGCATGGTCCGATGAATCCCGATACCTTCTTCATAATGCCGAGGCGAGAGTGCGAATTCGTCGTCTTCCAGGGGACACCTGTACTGCGGGTCGGAGACAAGTTGGCGGCGGCCGGCCGAAGTGGCCGTGCGGTTAAAGGCGCTGCAGTCTGGAACCGCAAGACCGCTACGGTCGCAGGTTCGAATCCTGCCTCGGGCATGGATGGTTGTGATGTCCTTAGGTTAGTTAGGTTTAAGTAGTTCTAAGTTCTAGGGGACTAATGACCTCAGCAGTTGAGTCCCATAGTGCTCAGAGCCATTTGACCCATTTTTTTGAACAAGTTGGCGGCGGCTCCACTATGCTCTGGGGAACACTAACGTGGGCATCGGTGGGTCCAGTGGAGCTCGTGCAAGGTACCGTGACGCCCAAGGAGTGTCGTACACTGGTTGCAGACCACATATGCCGCTTCATGACGACCATGTTTCCCGAACGCCGTGGAATTTTTCGACAAGATATTGCACCATATCACGTGGCCATGTGTGTGGTGGAGTGGTTGGAGGAACACAGTGGCGAGTTCTAGATTATGTACTGGCTTCCGAACACGCCAGGTTTGAAGCCGATCGATCACACCTGGGATGTGATTGAACGTGGCGTCGGAGTTAATCGCCGCCTTCTACGGAATTTATGGGAATTAGGTGACTTGTGTGTGGAGATGTGGTGCCAAATCCCTCTAGCGACCTACAAAGGCCTCATTGCTTCCACGCCACGACGCATCGGCGCTGTCAACTTCGCCAAAGGTGAACATACCGTCTATTATGTAGTCAATCATAATGTTCTGACTGATCAGTGTAAGCCGTTTCAAAGTACTAGCAGACTGAGATTTCTCGGCAACGCGTCGTTGTAGTTACGGTGACAGGAAACTACATATCGGTAGGTAACAACTTCCCGTAGTTGATGCTTTTAGAGTCTAGCTACTGCACTACGAAAGTATACCGCTCCAGTCCTATGGTACAATGATGATCTACCAAAAACTCGTCTCTTTTGTCTAATTTGGACATTAAATATCAAATAATGGTATGAGTAGATACAATCGTTAGACAATGTATGTCATATACGGCATATACGGTGATTCAGCAGCAATGTCGAAACTGTAGTGCAGTTGACAGCGTTGTGAGCTGTGAAAACAGCGGTAGCAGATTCGCGTCCACCTTCTTCAAAAAAAAAAAAAAAAAAAAAAAAAAAAAAAAAAAAAAAAAAAAAAAAAAAAAAAAAAAAAAAAACTTTTTCACCATCAGTTTTCTGAAAGATTCTGAATTTTTGTAATTCATTTAATTGAAGTATTATCTCAAATGTCGATGTTATTTATCGTAAATGATGTATTTGCTGTAATTCTTGTTCCAAAGACCAACGACTGGAATGTTTCCCCAATTACCAGAAATCTTAACGTGACTGCCAGTCTCTAAGTAAACAAGTGTTTGGAAGTTATTTCTAGGCTTGGAACTTAAATAGTGGCAATTATTTATTCACAACCGATACAAAAGAATTACATGTTTGCACCTGTTACTGTCCTTAAAAGTAGTCACTGGCTTCTGTTTGTATCTTGTCGGTAAATATCTTTTTCTGTTATGCTGAGGAGCCTCGAAACAATCTGATCTTCGAATGAAATTACGAAATGATCCATGAACCTGAAAGGTATGTGATGAAGTACGTTATTTCAGGGTGTTGGTCGTCAATGCAATATCGAGAATATGGATATTGTTAATGCGCACACTGACATTAGACACTATACCTTAACTATATTCAATTTAAAACCGAAAATGGGATGAGAATACAATTGAGATATCGGAATAACTTCGACTAGTAGGTATCTTAGGCCGTTGTACAGTATAATGCAGTGTTCCTCCAGCAGACCACATATGCCGCTTCATGACGACCATGACTGTTCAACCCATCGACGACCTTCTTAGCCATTTCCTCCACTCTTCTTGGACAATGGCTACGTAGTTAAGGCAGCTATTTTACGCGCATGCATCTTTGTAAAGAAACTGAGCGGTGTGCGAGCCAAACAACGGCAGCTGGAGAGCGCCGAGAGCGCAAATCACGTTAATGAGCTCGTTCCGTGTGCTGACGGCGCTGTCTCTCGTGACGTCGGGTGTCTGGTCCGCGTCCACGTCAGCGTTAGCTGCCTCGTATCTTAGGACAGCTTTCGTGTAGCTTCCATGCAGCGGTTGGCGCAGCGGAGACAGAATAGAACGGTAGTCCGAGGGCTATGCAGAAATTTCGTTCTTTTTTCTATTTTAAAATGTTATGTTACTTACATTACAAATAAACCGAAACAATGCTCAGTATAATGAATTTATCAATATTTTCATATACGTCATGAAAGGGAAAGGGAAAGGAAAATTTGCGATTGCAAATAAATTTTCAAGAAAGGATTGTACTTCCAGCGTCAACAACAACTCTGCAAACAAGTTTACAAGTAGGCATTGTAATTAAAGTGTAAACGACTTCGTATTCCGTTAGTTTAATTTCGACCTTCGAGCAGCTCTCGGCAGCTGCACGCAAACGAGTGGTTGCAGGTGCAACGGTAACTACGGATACGAAACATATTCGCTTGCTAGCTTTCGACCGAGTAACGGAAATGTTTCAAGTACATTGCGAAAATATAGTAAGAATATCGTGAAAAATATCGCGCTGACAGAAAATGTTTGATAGTACACGTGAAAACGTTGGTGTGCCTGAAACATCGGCAAAACCATTATTTTGAATGCTAGTAACATAAAAATTGAAAATAAAAAAGTTTCCGCACGGGGACTCACTTCATAATCCTCGGATTACTGTTATGTTCTCTTTCCGCTGCCTCAACCGATACCTCAAAACTGATCTAACATAAGTGGCCCATGTCTTTCCCGACCTGCGCCAAAACTGTTATTTTACGTAAACGCTTGGCCACCTGGAGCTCGCACTTCTGTCATTTTCATTTCTGGTCAATCATAAATCTGCACGAAATCGGTCATGACTAATGGGTGTGGTCACACTGTAAGTCCTGGATTACTTCTAAGTGTTCACCTCAAGACCACCCTAAATTTACCAAGTCCCACGAACCTGTCTTAGGCCTGCGGTGCTCTGGGCGCCCCAACCTTACTCACCAACCGTACTACACTCAACATTCGCCATCGAAAGATCCCGCTCCCAGCTCTCTGCGCTCCTTTAAGCATTCAGTCACGTGAGCTCAATACGTGTTTACAAATGACCATCATTCAATTGTTAAAATTAATTTCGCATATACATTGTAGAACATGGAGATAACACTCACGGTCAACTTCTAACCTTATGTTAAAACTTTTGTTGGTTATATTTGCAAATGTGAATAAATTTACGAGTACCACGGCACATCCGGCGCTTTAACGTATTCACATTCAAAATACAAACAATAAATACATTTTAAACATTAAACTATGGTTAGTTATACAATGAGATTTGTTGGATAATGGAATCGGATGCTCGTGCTGATCTCATGCCATGTCTTCGCGTGTAGAAATCGTTCTTGTGGCACAATTTGGATACACGCCAATACATTGTTTACATTTTTGTTTGCTTATAAAAGTCAAATTTGTAATATTTATAAACGATAATAATTAGAACCATCGTTATTAAATAACGTGTTTGTAATAAAGGTTGAATTTCCAGTGAGCGCCGTCTCACGGTCCGAGCGGCTGCCCCCGTCGGAGATTCCACTCCTCCCTCGGGCAAGGGCGTGTGTGTGTTGTCCTTAGCGTAAATTAGTTTAAGTTAGATTAAGTAGTGAGTAAGCTTAGGGACCGATGACCTCAGTAGTTTGGTCCCATAGGATCGTACCACAAATTTTTTTAGTTATTCCCTCATGAAGTTTGTTGCAAATAATCCACTGTACCTCAACAGGGATAAAGATGTACATAATTACAATAGCAGAAGAAAAAATGGTATTCATTATGCCACATTAAGGTTGTCTTCAGCACAAACAATGCTTCACAATGATGTGACCAAAAGTTTTGTTCACTTACCTTTCGCTATAAAATACCTAACAGATAGCAAAGTAAAATTTGAAAATAAACTGAAAACGTTTCTCTTTGATAAGCCCTCCCATTCCTCAGAAGATTGTCTACTACTGTAATGTGTGGATCGTGATGGGTAGGAATTACTGATTAACATCTGTCTGTCTTTAACTAAAAAACAAAAAAAACTAATAAATGATCAACATGGAAGCATAGTTACAAAAAAACTGATGTCAGTGTATTATAACGACTTGTTCAACATCATTACGATTTATAGTGCAGATGATACGTGGAACATGAGACCAACTAACTAACTAACTATTGGTAATCACAAAGCATAGTATAGACTTACGTTCTTCGAAAACCTCAAAATCAAATTCGAAAGTAAAATAAACCAGATGGTCGAAGTAGACATACATACCAATTGTGTCGTTTTGTTATTCTTGAAAAACTGATAGAGCCACTGGTGAAGAATATTTCTGAAAAAGAAGCAAATAGGCTATTGTTGAAAAGTAGTCCTATATGTTAGACAGGGTGGGCTATCATTACTAAAAAATGGCTTACATATGTGTTGAAGCAAAATATTCATTTTACGGGGCCTAAACGTTTGAGACCATTCCGTATTTATAATATTGCACAATGCTGGCACATGTTTAGCAAATTATGTCGTTTTATTATCCTGGAAATTGACACATCATACGTAAGATTTCAAAGTGAGAAGGTGTGCAAACTGTAGTGAAACTAATGCAATGGTAATCTAACAGAACAAGAACTCTATTCTGCATGGAGTATGCCTCAATGCAGTTCTGTTTCTTTGTTATTTCATTTCGATAATTGTTCACTTTGTTGGCGTGCACTAGATACCATAGAATGCCTTACTTCATTCCTCACTGCAGACGTTTATGGGATAAGAAACTTTGTTTTCGGAGCTACAGCTTCATTTTCTATCGATACAAATATAGTAAAATGCATTACGAAAGCATCGTTTTCACATCATATCCTTCCTTTCTTGGTTATTTAAAATATATCAACAAAAACAAGTTACATTAACGAGCCAGAATGAGTTGTATTACTACAGCAAATGCGCCTTCAAGAAAAGAAAAACGTTCGAAATTGCCTTCCTTGCACTATGTTATTCATGTAAGCACTGTAATCTTTAATATTGAAAACAGCTGTCGCATGAACATGACAGAAACAATGAAGAAGCAATCGCAAACAGTAGTCGGCTAATGTTTTGGGCCGATTAAGATGGCGGAAGGCCTCGCCCACTCTGGCTTCGAAACAACGGACGTACAGCGGTAATGTGTAGCGCCATCTCCCTTCGTTTTCTTACCTCCATATTAACAGTAAAGGGAAAACGGCGTTATCTATGCCAAGCACAGGCGGCAGTTGAGTGGATGAAGCCCGTCCGCCATCTTGGTGAGTCTTAGAAGTTGTTTCTCCATTAAAGTCCTGTGTTATACCTACCAGCGTTAATCCATTGAATTGACAGCCATTTCTAAGTACGTACTTTCATCCATTAGTGGATGAATACTCATCGTCAGACAGTTAAAACTTGATTTTTTAACGTCAGTTCTCATACGTCGCGCGTAGCGTACATCGCGGAAAAACAGTCGAATATTTTATTCCTGTTTCAAGTGAACTCGTAGATCTGAACTCCAATACGAACACTTCACTTAGATATGGTTACCTGACATGATCAGTCAGTGCAGGAGGCGATCTATAATTATGTATTGTAGTCTTCTTTTAAAAACCAATATATCTGCCAAGCACGCTATGTAAACACAATTACTGGATTACTAGTTTTGGTAATATGTATCGCCATACTCAGATCCATGAAACCGGGCAGTGGTAGCTACATCAAGACAATGCTTATATCACTCTGTCGTGTGAGGGCTGTAAAATAACAATTGTTATAAACTCTGTTCATACGGACAGTTACACTCAAGAGTCAACATATACTAAAAATGAATACTTCTAATAAGCAAAAAATTTTTAATAAAGACATACCATAAAGAGTTGAGGCATTACAGTCACATGCCAAGTATTCTAACATAAAGTATGTACAACTTTGAACACGAACAAAAGAGATACTTGCCACATCTTGGAGCTTCGTGTTTATAAAGCCATGTTGGCTGCGACAGAGTAACTGAGGACTGGATTTGGAGTATAATGGGAGCTAGTGCTGAGAGGTACCACCAGATGGCGGTCTGCATTGCCTGACGTCAATTACAACAAATGAAATAGGTCATACTTTTGCGTAACAGTGGAACGAACAAAAGAAATGTAACATCATAGTAATATACACCACACAATAAAAGTTTACATAAAATGTATATAAAAGAAACAGCAAACTGTAAATTGTCATTGGCGGCTACCGGCAGCATCAGATAAAAAATTAAGAGTAGGACTCACGCACTGAGAGTTCCGTACAAACTTAATTACGTATGTACACAGTTCATCCATCCTGGGTATCGACAATCCCAACGATTTTTGTCTCTTATCGAGATTGATACTGGCAAGATATTGGTCCTGGGAATTCCAAGAGTACCATTACTTAGACAGACTGATGCAACGTTGTAAAACTTAAACATAACGCTTGAAACAAATACGACTATCTTCCTTCACACAATCTCTCTTTTCTCCTGGCTTTTAGTAGAGGCTTGCTGTAAATAGCAGGTGCGGTATTTTGTTCATGTTTGTTGTACGTTTTGGGTGTGTGCGTATTAAAGTAAAAACTAATTAACGTATTTATACTAAAATGTTTGTAACTACGTTGTCATAACCCGTTTCTAATCTGTTTCAACTTTAGCATGAAACGAGATTACGTGGAACCCTTAATACGGCGGTGCGATTGATCGGCCACCATTATGTCGGCCTAAATGCAAATTTGCATGACGACTCAAAGAAGCTCTCTTCACTATCTTTTCATGATTTAAAAAATCCAATTACGATTTATGGAATGCACATCAACACTGGGGATTTAACCCAATATTACTGATACATGGCCTAGAATCACACAATTGATGACTCTCCGCAAAAACCAGCTATGCCGATCGTTTCAGATTTTTGTTATTGCCATGTCTAGTCGTTATAATAAAAATTCTCTCTCTCAAAACAACTTAGGGAAATTTTTTATTATCAACCAAACCAGATACAGACAGAAATTTTTTTAATTTAAATGGCGAGACCGAGACAGGACGTGTAAAACTGTACATTGTTTTCTTTTAAGTTTCAGGGGATTCCGCATCACCAGTGTGGGACAAAAACATTGTTAGTTTGAAAATGAAGAAAAAGGTAATTTATGAAGTGTATTCGACGCAAATGAATAAAGTTACCTTAAATGAGGAACCCATTGTTGAAGACGACGCGACATCATTTCTATTTCAGGTACAGACATCAGGCACAAGTTTTCTGCTCAGTGCGTACAGTTGATGTTATCAGAGCATTCGTCCAGAATTGTTTGATAACTGTAATTTTGTCTTTATTGAATTTAATTGCATATACAAAAGATTCTTGAGTTATGTGTCACAATATGGCCGGTCTTTGCTTAACTGCATAATGGCGAATGTCCAATCTCGTAGTGTGCGCCGCGAAGTAAATTGTTTATGCTAGCCACTATTTATTCTCAGTTAATTCCGTAGATATCTTTTCAAATCTCAGTTTTTGCCAAATTTTTCGAAATTACTTTATGAAATATATTTGTTATGGTGAAAAAAGGAAAACTGAACAAAACGGCTTTACGTGTTAACAACGATGTTGAAATGAACGCTGATCAAAGCGAATTTGACTCTATGAATGTAGAAACTACTCATGTTTCCTAGCTCGAACCAGAACCAAGTTCTGAAACGAAGGTTCACATTTTACTTGAAAATCTTCTGCGTGAAGACGATATTGAGACAATCAATCGCTAATGCAGAGTTTGAAATTGATGATGTTTCATGTAAAGCAAATGTTCCAATGGACAAACTAAAAATCAGCCTTTTGATTCGAGTATGCTAGTGCTGCAAAAACTTACTGAATTAATCGAAAGACGAAAGTTACATACAGATTTTAAGACTGAACAACAACAGTTACGCAAAGATTTTAAGACTTTTCAAGAAGAACAGAGAAAACAATCCAAAGAATTAGCGATTTAAGCTGTTAATTTTAGTAACTTGTCTGTACAATACAATACTTTAGCAAGTGACGTATCGCAGTTGAAAACAGCTTATCGTGATATTCCGGGAGACGTATCAGATTTGTAGAAAGAACAAAAAGAAATACGTGGTACCGTAAAACAATTAGAAAAAAATGAACACTTTTGTCCTTGATCAGGGGGCGAAAGTGGAAAAACAGCTTAAAGATAAGACCAAAGTATTGTTGACGGCTTTTCACCATAGCTGATAGATATAGCTACGGAGATAATGTTAAATTAAATTCCGAACGAGTTGCTGAGTGAAACGGTAAATGTCACCGTGTCAAATTGTGACAATTCTCGTGAATATAAAGCTGAGCTCGAACAGATTAAGAAGACCTTAAATAAAACTTTACCACGATGGCGTGACCAGATGACCTGGCAGATTTCTACCATGCAACAAGAAACATCTACAGTTAAACGTTCACTCAAGTTGCAGCACCGATTGCAAACCCAATATATACTGAAAGTGCTAATTGCACTGTTTTTCCTACACCGTACAATAATGCTGAGATCAAGGTACCGTACGAAATACCTGCAACCTCTACGTTGCACAATGTCTTGCTTGAAGAAAGCACACTCAAACACAGACAATTCCAGTCTCAGAAAATGATACTCCATATCCAATAGTATTCATTACGTCCTTCAGAGGTATATTACCGTGAGAACGCAGAAGTGCCGCAACACGACGTGGCATGGACTCGACTACTATCTGCAGTAGTATGGGAGGGAATTGATACCATGAATCCTGCAGGGCTCTTTATAAATCCGTAAGAGCAGTAGAGGATGGAGATCTCTTCTGAACAGCACGTTGCAAGGCATCACAGATATGCTCAATAATGTTCATGTCTGGGGAGTTTGGTGACCTGTGGAATTGTTTAAACTCAGGAGGGTGTTCTGGAGCCACTCTGTAGCAATTCTCGACGTGTGAGGTGTCGTATTGTCCTGCTGGAATTGCCCAAGTCCGTCGGAATGCACAATGGACATGAATCGATGCAGGTGATCAGACAGGATGCTTACGTGTGTGTCAGCGACATATCTAGACGTATCAGCGGTTCCAACTGGAAATGCCCCACACCATTAGAGAGCCCCCACCAGCTTGAACAGTCCCCAGGTCCATAGATTCATGAGGTTGTCTCCATACCCGTGTGCGTATGTATGCGGGTATTGAACCGGAGACCTATAAACGACGGAGAGGCTTCATTCTCGCCGTAGCCCTCAGTGGTTCACAACCCCACAACAGGCTACAGCAGTCTACTCACCCCACAGGCACAGCCGCACTACACCGAACCCAGGGTGCGGTTCGGCCCCCAGTGGAACCCTTCTCCCTCGGGAACGTCTCATACCAGACGAGTGTAGCCCCAAATGTTTGCGTGGTAGATTAATTGTGGTGTACGCGTACTTGGAGACAGTGTTTGCACAGCAATCACCGACATAGTGTTACTGAGAGTCTTCTTATGTTGTGCAGTCATTTTTGACAACAATCAGAGTTTAGGTTTTTAATAACACTTTTCTTTAAAGTAAAACCCTCCTCCATCATTTTTAGTAAAGTTTTAAATATTTTGTAGTGTGTGCATTGCACATTACGCCACACGCAACCATAGATTTTTCCTGACAAGCAAAGAAAAATTTAGTTGTGAGTAGATTATTACCACAGTAAATAAGTTCTTTCCTCTCATTCCATATATTCATATCTTGGATAACTATCATTCATCACTGTTTATTTAAAATATTCTGTAAAGAGTTCCTCTTCGCAGCTTATAAAAGTAAAATAAATCGTTCGTTGAAGTTATACTTCGTAATATTAATAAATTGAAGTAATTCAAAGTGTCTGAAAAAGTACGGCACAACTTCAATGTGTCATAGCACCTAAATTAACATATTCACACCGTGTTTGGCTTTTGTGAAAGGAAAACTCACCAAGTTTTTGTTTCTATGTGTTATTGGTTGTCGTAAGTGAAGCGAAATGACAACGATTCAAGAAAAGGCACAATGTGTGCAATGGTTTATTCAGACCAAATCGGACGCGCAGGTTCAAAGGAACTTCCAGACACGGTATGGGAAGCAGCCATCCTCGTGGACTTCGATACGCCGGTGATACAGAAATTTTATGCACGCACAAAGCGTCGATGTGAAACATCATACAGGACGACCTCGAACGAGTGAGGCCGACGCAGAACGGATGCGGCTGGCTTTTCAACGTTGCCCACAGAGGTCCGTTCGGAGGGCGTCGCAGGGAATGTAGACAGCTAAATAGGGCAGCCGTGCACCAGGTCCTTTGGAGACGTATCTTTACCGGTTGCAACTGTCGCACGCATTGAAACCAGACAAGCCGCAACGTATGCAATTCGCTGTTGACAGGCTTCACCGTTTAGAGGAGGATGGAAATTTTCTGAACAACCTAGTATTTTCTGACAAAGCGAGGTAAACAAACATAATGGTCGCATCTGTGGCACAACCAATCAGAGCACCGTGACGGAAGAAGTGAGCGAGAGACAGTGAATCACATAAGCAGACATGGTGCGAATATCTTAACTAGTTTGGACGATAAAACACATTAAACTTGTACCGTACCTTTTGAGACACCCTGTATTTAGCTGAGATATTCTCTGAATTCGCAGAAACAAGAATCGCCAACTTGTGATCAATATATACTTTTAATCATAGCGATGTAAGTCTTCCAACTCAGCATGATCGCAATCACTTATAAAATAAAAACTTTGAACATAGCTGCTAAGGTTCAGTGACCGTGTCAGAATTATATTAGAACAAATAAGTCCTCGGTCACAAATATTAAGTCAAAATTGCTCAGGTTTCGACGCTACTATGAGCGTCGTCTTCAGAATTAAACTAACTGTTCTAAAACATAATAGATGTATAAGACATTAATAAACTAAAGTGTGTACTGACTGGAGAGAGATGCTGTACTTACAAGGCACATTAAAAAAAAAATCTAAGCCGGAAAGGCGACGTCATGAAAAGTTGTAAATAAGATAAGATGGCGAGCCGCTAAGGGCTGCTCGTACCTGAGTGAACACGGGTTGCAACTTTTCACGTCTCCTTTCCGGCTTAGATTTTTTTTCTTTTTAGAATATGATTTGTAAGTACTGCATCTCTTTCCAGTCAGTACACACTTTAGTTTATTAATGACTTATATATCTATTATGTTTTAGAACAGTTTAATTCTGAAGACGACGCTCATAGTAGCGTCGAAACCTGATCAATTTTGACTTAATATTTGTGACCGAGGACTTACTTGTTCTAATATTTTAAAATAAAATAAAAATTTCTAACTTCCTTAACAGAAGCCGGCCGCTATGGCCGAGCGGTTCTAGGCGCTTCAGTCCGCAACCGCGCTGCTGCCCGGTCGCAGGTTCGAATCCAACCTCGGGCATGGATGTGTGTGATGTCCTTAGGTTAGTTAGGTTATCGTAGTTCTAAGTCTAGTGGACTGTGGACCTCAGATGTTAAGTCCCAAAGCGCTTAGAGCCAGCCATTTGACCATTTGAACCTTAACAGAAAAATTAGATCTCCCCTTTCTAGAACGAACCGAACGTCGGAAGACAGGCACGAACGCATCTGCGAGGAACATGGGCAGCTGGTGGTACATCCTGAGGTGTTTCTTAATTACTACTGCGATGGAGGTCCATGACGGCACAGCTCGGTCTTCTGAGGGGCCACGTATTCCTTTGGTGACTGGCAGTTATATGAAAAAATAAACACGACGCAATTTTTTGAGATTACAAAATAAACCTACGTCTGCTCTAAAGTATAATAAATTTTATCAAAATGACTATTATATACATTTGGTCGGCTGCTGTAGAAGAGTGTCATAGAAGAGTTTTTGACACTACAGTAAATGATATGTGACGTTAGGGTTTTAGGTGCCCTCGCCGCCGACATGATTCCCTGGCACGTAAGAGGGCCTTTCTCCAGGAGACGATGAAAAAGCTGCTCGATCCTTCGTTGTCTAGAAGATGGGACCTACTCCATCGTTAATTGCAAACTGTTCAATGACAACTGCCGTCTTCAAGCCAACTAGGTGCGGTTGGCACGACCATCCTTCTGAATAAGACTGGGGCAGAGTAGCTCTAGCCAGTGCGCTATATCCCTCAGCTGCGACGTCATTGACCTTCATCACAGTAGTTATTAAGAAAAAACTCAGGATGTACCAACAGCGGTATTACGCTTCAAATAACTTTCATTTCGCTGATTACAATTACTACACTCCACCAAAAAACAAGTGGAAGAAGTATGTAGACCTATTTATTATTTAAAATTTGTCACAGCTTTAGATCTATTTCAGGAAACATGCATTATTAATTGCTAACACCCTTTGAACTGTTCCCACATCTTAAAGAAGAGCAAATGCTTCGACACAGAGGCAGTCACATCAAGATTGCTAGGAAAGGACCACAGACAGGAAATGAGGATAAAAACAATTAACTGAAAATAAAAATTAACTACTATTTTTTTTTTATTTTTGAAGCACCAGTAAAGTTTATCTTTGAACTGTCAAACAGATTTAAACTCTTTATTCAATTTCTCCTTAACCACATTTATTCCTTTATTACAAACGGCGTGTTTCCAATCTCTGAGAGACTTGTAAATAAAAAATGGAACACATTTTCTTAATATATACTGCTCAAAAAAACGGGCCTACAAAATTGTATCCATTCTGGAAATCTAAACAGTGAAGATATTTTATCTTCCAGTTTTTCCTGTCGTCCACATGCGTACAACTGACTGCCCGCATTTGTAAAAAAAGGACATTAAGTTGTCATTCTCACACAATAATTGTATGTTTATGGTACCAGATTCACTGAAACTTGTAAATATAAGATCCTCTATTGGGTGTTGTTGAAAACAGAGTTGTTTTATAGTTATCACAGTTTGTTTAAAGTGTTCCAACCGTGGTTTGTTTGTAGCCAGCTACACAAGCCAGTGCTTGAGTGTCATTCCTTACATCAGCCTCTTCATCACCATTTCTCCACCACCAGCTGCATTATCAGCAAGGTCACTGCGTAAAACATTTTCATCTACTACACACATCAAAGAAAGTTTTGCATCATCTCGGTTCCGAGAGTTCCGGAACCTGTACAGAAAACTAAAATAGAGGTCAACATAAACAGCATTTCTGTCCTTTTTATTGCTCATGAAAACCACACATTGCACTTGTACCACCATACAGCGAGACCTTCAGAGGTGGTGGTCCAGATTGGTGTATAAATCGGTACCTCAATATCCAGCAGCACGTATTCTTGCATTGATGCATGCCTGTATTCGTCATACTATCCACAAGTTCATTAAGGCACTGTTGGTCCAGATTGTCCCACTCCTCAACGGAGATTTGGCGTAGATCCCTCAGAGTGGTTGGTGGATCACATTGTCTATAAATAGCTCTTTTCAATCTATCCCAGCATGTTCGATAGCTTTCATGTCTGGAGAACATGTTGGCCACTCTAGTCGACCGATGTCGTTATCCTGAAGAAAGGCATTTACAAGATGTGCACGATGGGGGTGCGAATTGTCGTCCATGAAGCCGAATGCCCTGCCAATATGATGCCGATATTGTTGCACTATCGGTTTGAGGATAGCTTTTAAGTATCGTACAGCTGTTACAGCGCCTTCCATGACCACCAGCGGCGTACGTCGGCCCCACGTAATGCCACCCCGCAAACATCCGGGAACCTCCACCTTGATGCAGTCGCTGGACAGTGTGTCTAAGGAGTTCAGCCCGATCAGGTTGCCCCCACACACGTCTCTGACGATTTTCTGGTTGAAGGCATATGCGACACTCATCGCTGAAGAGAACGTGATGCCAATCCTGAGCGGTCCATTCGGCATGTTGTTGGGCCGATCTTTACCGCGCTGCGTGGTGACGTGGTTGCAAAGATGGACCTCGCCATGGACGTCGGGAGTGAAGTTGCGCATCATGCAGCCTATTGCGCACAGTTTAAGTCGAAACCCGACGTTTTATGGATGGACTAAAAGCATTATTCAACATGGTGGCGTTGCTGTCAGGGTTCCTCCGAGCCATAATCCGTAGGTAGCGGTCATCCACTGCAGCAGCAGCCTTTGGGCGACCTGAGCGAGGCATGTGATCAACGGTTCCTGTCCCTCGGTTATCTCCTCCATGTCCGAACAACTTCGCTTTGGTTCACTCCGAGACGCCCGGACACTTCCCTTGTTCAGAGCCCTTCCTGGCACAAAGTAACAATGCGGACGCGATCGGACCTCGGTACTGACCGTCTAGGCGTGGTTGAACTACAGACAATACAAGCCGTGTACCTCCTTCCTGGTGGAATGACTGAAACTGATCGGCTGTCGGACTCCCTCCATCTAATAGGCGCTGCTCATGCATGGCTGTTTACATCTTTGGGCGGGTTTAGTGAAATCTCTGAACAGTGAAAGGGACTGTGTCTGTGATACAAAATCCACAGTCAACGTCTCTCTTCAGGAGTTCTGGGAACCGGGGTGATGCAAAACATTTTTTTATTTGTGTATAAAACCATCTTCTGAGGAGGCAAAAAGGTGTCATTATGAGAGCCCAGATGTTGATTTAAATTGCTTAATGGCATGCATTATCATCCTCAAAATTACTTAATGAATTCATAGATAGTGACATGCTATTGATTAAAACTGTTTTCACTACCGCTTCGAAATGAAAGTGCGTCAGATTGCTGTTTGAAACACCACATTCCCTCACACAACAAAAACCATTATCCAGTGAGTCTTGATTGAAGGCCCTCTTGCTTACAAAACTGAAGCCTTTTTTTTATCTGTTCCAAATGAACATCAGCGATCTTATTGTAGTTTACCAACCAGTTATGAAACTGAACATTTTTATCTCATATCTTCCTGTTCCTAGCTCCAAAACTTTCCACTTTTCTATTTCCTTTAAAACACTGTACCACATTTCAATATGTGGTGACTCTGCAGAGAGGACACATTTACCAGATTTGCCATCTTGTTGATAATAATGGGAGCAGTTTAGTGAATTGAACAGGAAGTCTTTCAAAAAAAATTTCCAGAGTATATTGCCTCTGCAGGTAAAATGTGAAATGCTGCAGAAGTCTCAATAACTACAGCAACATTACGTCTAAGTTGGGCTCCAGCTACCTTAACTTTCATTTTAGAAAAAGAACCCTTTGAAATTTTGGCAAAATCTTAAACCTCTTCTGCTGATTCAGGAGTAAAGCCCTCTGAATAAATTCAAAACTGGCCTCGTTTTAAAACTTAAATTTTATTTTATTTTCTGGTAGAGCATTTCTAGCATTCCTCAATAAGTGTGGGACATCATAAATTACTGCGTTAGGTTCATCACTAACTAAAAAATGAAATGGACTGGATTCAGTCTATTTCTCATTGTAGAGTTCCTTCAGTGCTCTCTAGCTGGCTGCACCGTGGTCAGAAACTGTGCAAACTATCTTCAGCCCTATTTATTGCAGTTGCCTAATAACATAGGTAACGATAAATTTTAAAGTAGTACTTGAAACCGAGTTTTGAGTAAAGTAATACGCAAGAACCTGCATCCAAATTACTTGCATGCCTCTGAACATGAATACCAGTGCATGGTCTGAACACACATTTGACCTTCCTAAATGTCCTAAAACCTGAAACCCTGTGATTTGTTGCTTGCTCACACCATAGTACAAAGCTCCCTCGAAAGACATTTCATAACACAAAAAAGCACAGTATTTATCATAGTTGCACATTGCCTCAACTTCTGTTTCTTTTATTACATTTCTCAATGCAGAATTCGGCTCTGGCTCAAAAGGTACAGCAGACAACAGAGATTTCAGATGTCTCACAGGAGGAGAGGAAAATGAACCGACAAATACCTGTATTGTGAGGGCTTCGCTTGTATGACAGAGCAAATACATGGTCCTCAAATGTCCGTCGCCTAACATTTGCTGGTCGATGGCAGTTCTTTAAGTGTATGTGCATGATATGTCTGGCAAAAGAATTTAAATTGTGTGTGTTTCGTACATTTTTCCCACAATGTTGCTGTGCTTAAAATTTTGCTAGCCTTGTTAAAGTATTCCTATGAATCTTATACATTTTAGATTTTACGGGACTTAAGTCCGCTTTAGGGACTCCAGTACCCAAAACTTCATTTTCCCCATTATAAGATGTTTCACCTAGGCAAGCATACTCACCATCTGTAGATTCATTTTGAGAGGAACAAAATATTTACATAGTGTATCACTCAAAGAATTACACTGCTCAGCACAACTAGTGCCTGGTAATTCACTAACACCATTTTCACCCGATTCACTTCTCATATTAACAGCTTCATGCTGAGCACTTATCAGATGTTTTGGAAACACACGACTGTTTAGCCTATGCCTAGTTTTGTTGATAATGTCTACTTCGGAGAAATGGCCCTCACAAACAAAAACGGTAGCGCAGTTCACATAAGATAACAGCTCACATTTTTACAGTTCAGAAGCAACTCTTGAGGTTGTTTGGGAAACCTGTAGGAATGTTTCTTGTTAATTTTCTCCGTTGAACCTACGTAATATCCTTCCGGGGATTTACAGGAGCATTCCAACGCCTATTTCTTGTGTGGAATATTCTAAAAGACACAAAATCCTTTATTAAATTCAGTACAACAACTATTAATGACGCATCAGTCTCAATTAATAAGCGAAAGGAAACCATACAGCTTAATTCATGATAGAACATGATACATGTCATTTATACATAATTAAAACACTTTAAATCAGGTATCTTACCTTCGTATTAATGGTGGACATCTTTTTCGGCAGGAGTTCTCTCCATTTTCACGATAAAGCTTATGATATTTTAAGTATACAGTCCTATTATATCGAATAAAGACTATAAAAACTAACAAAACTGCAGATTACAGTACAAAACGACACAACTGAGTTAGCCGCCATTGGGTCGAATTGGATAACTCTCATTGGACTGTTTATGGGCTCCATTCAGCCAATTAGATGGCTTTATGATCCTTCAAGCGGCTCTAGTGATTTAGATATGAACATTTCGGCGTGTTTCCAGTTTTTCCATATAGCTCTCACCCCTGTGGTCCGCACTACAGAAATTAAGATTAAAAAGCGTTTGTAAACACTAGTCCACTAGTGTTTTGTGGCCTCTTAACATGGTGACGCCGGCTTGAAAGCAATGTATAGCGTTACGTCTATAGTGCCTTTCCCCTTTATTATATCTCAAGTGATCTGTTAATAAACAGGTCTCTGAAGCATCTGCCTTTATTCGTGGGGTATTCTCCAAAACGTTTGGATTGAAGTCGCGCTACTCGTAACAGTTACAATACAGGGTGGTCCATTGATCGTGACCGGGCCAAATATCTCACGAAATAAGCGTGAAACGAAAAAACTACAAAGAACAAAACTCGTCTAGCTTGAAGGGGGAAACCAGATAGCGCTATGGTTGGCCCGCTAGATGGCGCTGCCATAGGTCAAACGGATATCAAGCGCGTTTTTTAAAAATAGGAACCCCCATTTTTATTACATATTCGTGTAGTACGTAAAGAAATATGGATGTTTTAGTTGGACCACTTTTTTCGCTTTGTGATAGATGGCGCTGTAATAGTCACAAACATATGGCTCACAATTTTAGACGAAACAGTTGGTAACAGGTAGGTTTTTTAAATTAAAATACAGAACGTAGATACGTTTGAACATTTTTATTTCGGATATTTCAATGTGATACATGTACCTTTGTGAACTTATCATTTCTGAGAACGCATGCTGTTGCAGCGTGATTACCTGTAAATACCTCATTAATGCAATAAATGCACAAAATGATGTCCGTCAACCTCAATGCATTTGGCAATACGTGCATAGAGAAACATAGGTTATATAGTCATTTTTTGTGCTTCTACAAATATCATTCCAATAAAATTTCGGATTAGCGCTATTTTTTTTAGGTAGGCAACTCACCACTCAAAACTACGTGGGAGACCAGCAGTTTGTTGTTGCAAAGCACCACATTTTATTAAATGAAAATTTGAAATAATTTAAATTTATTTGAACGTCTCCAAGAAAAGAAACATTTACGATGTCCTACTCGTTTGTCTATTTCTGGCACAGAAAACACAACGTGAAATTCTGAGTGAATCATTTGCTAAAAAAGGAAATAATAAAAAGAAAAACACTCTTTGGCGTACATATATTTCAGATTTACTGAGACCTACTTAGTAGCTCAGTCCATGAGAGAATGACCTCCAGTTTTCTTTTAATAATGTCTCACATGAGCAAATTTCATCATTAAATGTGGTTGCACTTTGTGGAATTTTCCCTCTCTCGCCACTGACACAGGTGATTTTTCAGGCTATACTTGACTTTTCGTGCAACTTTGTGAGAACGATGTCTTCCTCCCTTAAATTAGCGGGTATTATTTTCGCATTATGTCTTCTTCTCTCTTGTCTATGGTCGCTTACATATTTTCTCTCACAGTTTTTCTTCCTACAGGCAGGCTCTGTATTCTGTCTCGGTGGAAAACTCTTTGGATTGTCATTCAATGTAATCCACTTAGGACTAAATGTAGTTTAACCACACGCTCTCTTCATACTATCATATGATTATGGTGGCAATAAGTGCGAAATAGCCTAACTGCCCTTTTTCTTTTTTATCGTCGGACTTCTGGATGTTCTGATAGTGCCCGCGAGAGTTTCCTCTCCTGTGTCAACCTCTTCGTCTCCGAGAAGCATTTATACCCAACGTCCTCTATTATTTGTTAGATATATTCCAACATCTGTCTTCCCCTGTAGTTTTTGCACTCTATGGCTCTATCTAGTACAACCTCCTAACACATGTCTTAGCATGCTGTCCCTTCTTCGAGACAGCATTTTACTCATTTTTAGAAAACAAAAGTATCCAGAATAATTGTCGTATTGGAGCTAAAGCTTACAGCGATGCGAGGTACTAATGAATATTCCGAAAGCGATATTCACTTTTATATATGAGCATGTTCATATTTTCCATGCATCTAAAGTTTTCGCACCTGCGAATGACATCTCTGCAAAATTTTCTAAAACTATTGTCCTATATCGTGCCAGTTATCATCTCCTAAGTTATTATCCGCTGTAATGACACTGGTAGATATTGCAAAATTATGAAGTGGCAGTGAAGTATTTCCTTAAAGCAAGAGATGAAGCTGTCTGAGAGCATTATCATGAAGCAATAACAAACATTTCGAAAGCATTCCTTGTCCGCAGACCACAATTTCATCACACAGCGTAATATTTCTCGGTAATCGTCAATGCTTGTACGAGATAATCTGTCACTGTAACACAACGCTAAAGTCAGAAAACAGATAGTGTCTTCTCATGGACAGGAAACCGCGCACTGCTGTTTTACGGCACACTTCGAATTTACTTTGCAACGTATAAAAATGTGATGGACCTAGTGAAATTAGTTATCAAAACTGAAAAAAAGGTTCGTATGCTTTTAACCCGTTTGATCATCTGGTGCCTGTTATATTTGTTGGATTATTAATTGTCACTTGTGCAACAAAAAAATGTATATAGTTAAAATATAAATGTTCCGCTTTTCATGTCGAAAGTATAGTCCAGTAATTTCAGGCCACTGTAGATGCTTATGGAAATAACATGCCAAACGATTCTGCCGTTGCGTCAGTTACAGTAGTCACTACACTAACAGCGAAAAGAACACAACACCAGTTTTTATTAGTTAGTCGTCACTTATTGTGAGTGCTAGACACGGTTTTGGTCCTGGAAATGTACTAACAGAAAGACACAGTACCATTCCCGCAGCGAGGTAATGCACATGAAGGCTGTTATGCGCGATGAATTCCATGGAGCATATTCTGGTGGAATCTTCAACTACATTTATTTAAGAGACAAAATGGTCATCTTTGATTAGCGCTTCCTTTTTCTTTATTATTTATTTTTATCTTCTTGATTATCCTCCATTGTTGAGATCAGGGTGGATCTTTCATCATCTACGGTGTTCATATGTCCATTTACACTGAGGTGACAGAAGTCATGGGATAGCGATATGCACATGTACAGAAGGTGGTAATACCGCGTAGAGAAAGTATAAAAGGGCAGTGCATTGGCGGAGCTCTCATTTGTATTCGGGTGATTCTCATGAAAATGTTTCTGACGTGATTAAGGCTGCACATTGGGGGTTCGGGCGAGAATGCCAGTTGGAGGTATATGCATTGGACATTCCATTTTGATCAGGAAATTCAATATTCCGAAATCCGCGGTGTCAAGAGTGTGTCGAGAATAACACATTTTAAGCACTATCTCTCATCACGGACAACACAATGGCCAACGGTCTTTAGTTAATGACCGTGAGCAGCGGCTTTCACATAGAATTGTCAGTGCCATCACACAAGCAAAACAGCGTGAAATAACCACAGAAATCAATGTGAGAGTTACGACGAACGTTTCCGTTAGGACGGTGTGGATAAATTAGGAGTTAATGGGCTTTGGCAGCAGACGACCGACGCGAGTACCTTTGCTAACAGCACGACATCGCCTGAAGCTCATTTCCTGGTCTCTTGACCATATCGGTTGGATCCTAGACGACTGGAAAACCGTGGTCTGGCCAGATGAGTCCAGAGTTTAGTTGGTAATAGCTGATGGCAGGGATCGAGCGCGGCGCAGACCCCAGGAAAGCCATGGACCCAAGTTGTCAACAAGGCACTGTGCAAGCTGGTGGTGGCTCCACAATGGTGTGGGCTGTGTTTACATGGAATGGACTTGGACCTCTGGTCCAACTGAATCGCTCATTGACTGGAAATGGTTATTCTCTGTTACTTGGAGACGATTAGCAGCCATTCATGGACCTGATGTTCCCAAACAATGGTGCAATTTTTATGGATGACTTGTCACCGGCTCACAATTGTTCGCGACTGGTTTGAAGAACATTGTGCACAATTCGAGCGAATGTGTTGGCCACCAAGGTCGCCTGACATTGCACATAATCGAGACGTCAGTTTTTGCACAAAATCCTGCATCGGCAACACTTTCGCTGTTATTTAGAGCTACAGATGCAGCATGGCTGAGTATTTCTGTAGGGCACTTCCAACAACCTTTGGAGTCCATGCCACGTGGAGTTGGTGCTTTACGTCGGACAAAAGGACATTCGACACGATATTAGGAGGTATCCCATGTCATTTCAGTGTGTAAGACTTCTGTACCTCCAAGCAATGCCACAGTCATATGTATTTCATATATAACTTGTGTCCCTATTGGTTCATTTCTGTGGTACCAGTCATTGAAAAGCTAGGTGAAGAGAACTGAATTCAGCATCAAAACGGTAGAGGATAAAGCTGTAATTATTTGTAGTTATGTACGACTAAGTTCTCTATAAAAATGAGAAATTGTCGAACCCACTCTTACAATTCTAACTCTAGCTGCAAATAACTACGTGTAAGTGCTTCAACTTTCCAACCGTTGATTCAGCCCACTGTGTCTGTTAGAAAATGTTATCTTCAAACGATTGTGAGGAAATGCAGGACGACTTAATTTTTCTGTTTGCTGTGCCCAGCGGCAACTCTTTTTACATGTAAGATTTGGATCCGATTTGAAGTTTCATGGTGAACATGTGGAATCTGTCAAACTATGTAAATCTTTAAGCTTTCTTGGCCGTTGTCACTGGAGGTAAAATCTTATAGGTTGTTAGGTGGCGTCGTATTTCTTCTATACGATTGAAGTTCCGGCCAATCTTCTGGTATCTTCTTTTTTTCATGATTTTGTGGTTTTGACATTTGACTAAAGATTCAACCTTGGGCTCCACATGATCCTGACTAAGATACCAACAGAGGGGTCGAAACGTCGATCGTAAAGAACAGCCCAGAAGATTTTACCTTCCCTGTAAAATTGTTTAAATATCTAGGGTCTACACTACAAAATGATGAACACGTGATGTCAGTAGTACTGAAGGGAAATAAAAAAATAGATTTTTAGGACAATTCTGGGTACTTTGGTGCAGCTATAAACGGGATTGCAAGCAAGACTATAGCTTGACCAAATACAAACTACTTCCTTAGCATATGGAGTCGTTGACAATTAGACATGACAACATATAACCAAGACAATTTAGGGCGCACTCTAGACTCGTGAGATGATTGTACATCCCATGCGTAAAGAAGAGTATCGGGTATGATCAGGAAATTTAGATGAGAAGCTGCATATAAGTCACGTTAATAATTATATGTTTGACGTAAGCTGCTTTTTAACGGTATTTTATTTTAGTGGGCTAGTTTATTGCGTTGCCCATCATCGGCGGTATCTATATTACAAAAGACACATATTTATTACAATACATTGTGTATAGAATAGATAGCAGAGTTTTCGAAGTATGAGATTTTTCATATCATTAAAATGCGACTTCGCTTATATATAATGCTTGTTAGCATACGCTAAAGATGATATTTCGCAAAAAGCGTCTAATAATACGATTACATGATTTTTACATGCATATATACGCAATGAGCATAAGGAATTCTTATGAGACTACGCGGGTATCAATGGCAGTTGCTGTACATGCAAAAATTATTATTTTTTGTATATCAGAGACTGTATAATGTTACTTATGTTTTGTGTTATCTCTGTTAGCAGAACAAAATGTGTAGCACATTAAAGAATACTAGTGAACTTTTCGATGACTTTTTTGTTTCTTTTCATTTAAAATAATATCATGATATTTCATTATGAAAAGTTCTTTTTCCTCCAACATAATTAGTAAGCTGTTTTTGCAATGAGAAACTTTGGAAGAAAGGCAATGGTGTTTTGAAGGTAAACTGAGCAAACGTTTCGTCTTCATCGTATACATCGCATAAGATTCGAGGTAAGATAACCAGTGTTATTTCCAGTATACAGGGTGTTACAAAAAGGTACGGCCAAACTTTCAGGAAACATTCCTCACACACAAATAAAGAAAAGATGTTACGTGGACATGTGTCAGGAAACGCTTAATTTCCGTGTTAGAGCTCATTTTAGTTTCGTCCACCTACGCTCAATGGAGCACGTTATCATGATTTCATACGGGATACTCTACCTGTGCTGCTAGAACATGTGCCTTTACAAGTACGACACAACATGTGATTCATGCACGATGGAGCTCCTGCACATTTCAGTCGAAGTGTTCATACACTTCTCAACAACAGATTCGGTGACCGATGGATTGGTAGAGGCGGACCAATTCCATGGCCTCCATGCTCTCCTGACCCCAACCCTCTTGACTTTCATTTATGGGGGCATTTGAAAGCTCTTGTCTACGCAACCCCGGTACCAAACGTAGAGACTCTTCGTTCTCGTATTGTGGACGGCTGTGATGCAATACGCCATTCTCCAGGGCTGCATCAGCGCATCAGGGATTCCGTGCGACGGAGGGTGGATGCATGTATCCTCGCTAACGGAGGACATTTTGAACATTTCCTATAACAAAGTGTTTGAAGTCACGCTGGTACGTTCTGTTGCTGTGTGTTTCCATTCCATGATTAATGTGATTTGAAGAGAAGTAATAAAATGAGCTCTAACACGGAAAGTAAGCGTTTCCGGACACATGACCACATAACATATTTTCTTTCTTTGTGTGTGAGGAATGTTTCCTGAAAGTCTGGCCGTACCTTTTTGTAACACCCAGTATATCACAAACAGCTCTCCACGATATTCTGTCCCATGCATGTCTCTTCATCTCTGCATAACTACTGCAACCCACAATCACTTGATTTTGCTTACTGTAGTGAACCCTTGATCTCACTCTATTATCGAATTCACCCCCCCCCTCTCCCCCCGCCCCTCCTATTTTTTCACATGACCTCCATTACCAAACTGAACATTTCAGTAATGCCTTAGGACGTGTACTATCAACAGAACCCTTCATTTAGTCAACACGTGCCATAGCTTTCTTTTTTACCCACTTTGATTCTGTACCTCTTCCACGCATCTAACATTCATCTTTCAGAAGCTTCTGTTCTCTTTCTGTCTGCACTGTCCACGTTTCACTACCGTACAGCAGTTTATGAAACGATTTTAATTAATTCTCTTCTTCAGAACATTTTCTTTCCGTTGGCTGACTTAAAATCCTCTCTACTTCAGCTAACGTAACGCCCATTCACCCCCCTCCACACCAATCCATATGCAAGTTCCGCCCATGGTCTGCCGCATGTTCCAACATCAAAGTTGTTCTTATCACAGATATGCCAGTCATAACAAGGGGGAAAATCAGTAGTTAGTACGAAATACAGTTTTTCCGGTACCATTGTGAAAAGAATTAGAAATATGTACATTGAATATGCGAGTTGAAAAATCATCCATAAGAAAGAGAAATAAAAATGGTATCCACACTGCCTTTTTTATTTCATGAGCTCTCATCTGCAGAATATATGAAAAAAATCTGATTTTTGTTAACTGCAGTGACCGCAAATATCCGTCACCTCGCGTAGTGTAAGAAATTCTGTTGGGAAATATTAATTGGTAGTATCGCCAAGGATGCTTTCCATTATCTCGATTGTCTAAAATCAATGTTGTGCATAAACAAGGCAAAGTTGATGTCTTGGTTTGTTTCTGATACCTCACAAAAGTTACAGAATATAAGAGTGACATAAGGTAGAAATGCGTAGTGCAAGCAGTCAAGTATTTATACATGTGACATTCTTCATTAATATTTGCCTGTGTAATGGGTGAATTTTTACTTGTGAACTCTTATGACTGCTTGCTTGGAGGGGGTTAATGGGCGGGGCTTGTGCAAATGTCCGGGACTGTCGCTAACGTTTCCTCTTCAGCTATTGTCAGTTGTTTTGCTTCCCAAATTGCAAAACTCTCTTTTACTGCCTTTAGTGTCTCATTTGCCGTATCTAATTTCCTCACTTCGCCTGATTTAATTCAACTACACTCTCGTTGTTCTTGTTTTAGTATTGTTTGTATTCATCTTATCATTTTTTTTCAAGAAGCAATCCGCTCCATTCGGTTGGCCTTTCATGTCCTGTGCCATCTTTCACAGAACTTCAGTGTCATTGGTAAACTATTTTTCTTCTTCCTGAACTTAAATTCTCTTTCAAAATTCTTCTTTGGCTTCCTGTAGTGTTTGATCAGTGTACAAGATGAATAACATTGTCTCATTCCTTTCTCAAATAGCGCTTCTCTTTAACACTCGAGGAAGGTTTTTTGCTGTGGAGCTTCACCATCGGAAGAAACTTTCGGGACAATAATCGCAGCCAACGTTATACGTTTACCAGTAAGTGAACGTAATTTTAAATGTGAGTAACCATCTGGTGATGAGCTATTGATTTGAAACACTTAACGGTTCTCTTTATTTGTAGTAAATGGCATGATTAGCAGTGCCCGGCTTCTGTTTTCACTTTTTCGTAAGAATTAACCTGAAACGCGTATTCCTGAGTAATGTACACATTTCTGGAGCAAAAAAACAATTTTAAGTCATTGTGTAGATTGTTATTAGTCCTAGGGCGGTATTGTACCCAAATGCGGGAATGATGCATGGAACATCTTCATTAACATTTACTAGAGAACAGTAAAGTGTAACATGCAACACATTGGAGCAGTATTGCATTTCTTGTTAAGATAGAATACAGATGAAATTTCACCCAGTTATATTGAGTTTTAATAGAAAAATCAAATACGGTTATACTAAGTAGGGCAACGTCTCATTCTGAAGTCAATAGCAGCTCATAGCCACACAATTGCAATTATCTTGCAAGCAGTTCATTTGCGGACCCTTGTTTGTTAAAACCTTTTTGCCTATTATTTTTTAAAATCACTCATGTTAGTTTTCGCTGTTAATTATTGCACACCCTGTCCGCCCCCGGTAGCTGAATGGTCAGCGTGACGGATTGTCAATCCTCTGGGCCCGGGTCCCATTCCCGGCTGAGTCGGGGAATTTTCTCCGCCCAGGGACTCGGTGTTGTGCTGTTATCATAATCACCATCTTCGAAGATTGTGTGTGTGGCGTCAAATTGAAAGACCGGCACCCGGCGAAAGGCCTGCCCGACGGGGAGGCTCTAGCCATACGATTCAATAAATAAATTGCGCACCCTCGACAAAGCAAGGACAATAGTGGTTTCAAAACTGAACCAAGTCGAACACTAGTTATTACCTGTGCCCACTAAGAAGAAATTTCATCAGGAGAGCTACACAAGCTAACATGGCCTTTCACTTCGTGTCGGTTACATATTCTGAGGTGAACGACTTACTTCGAAAGCCATGCACTTTGAAGTTTCTCCGAAAGAACACTGGGATTTGTACAGTTAAATACCTTAAATAGATCACAAACAGCCCTTGTAGGTGAATTCTTGTCGTTCAGATATTTTAATACTCTATCAGTGGAAGAGGACGTGGAATATTCAGTGGAGAGGCCCTTTTGGTATTCAAATTCTAACAATTTTACATCTGCAGATGTGCTCAATCAAGCTCAAATACGAGAATGGTTTGATAAGTCTGGTAAAAACGTAAGAAAAATGTTTGTTATGTAAACAACTCATCTTACTTCTCGACACAGTCTCTGTTGAAGGATATACATTTGGTCCAGCGATCCTCCATATTTTTCAGCCCTTCGGGAAAATAGGTTCTGTCAAACTCTGCAAAATACTCATTGCTGCAACTATCACTTCCTCATTTTATGAAAATTTCTTCCCAGTGAGTTTCAAGTTAGGAAACAGGAAGAAGTCACTTGGGGCTAAGTCTGGTCAGTAGGGTGGATGAGCAACCAGTTCAAAACCAAATCCATGCACTTTCGCCGTAGTTACCGATGATGCGTGAGAAAGTGCGTTAGCCTGGTAAAAAGCATTTTCCTGCGTGCCAAACTTCGCCTTTTTTCAGCCATCAAGTTTCAAACGATCCAACAATGAAGTGTAATATGGTCCATTCATGGTTCTGCCTTTTCCCAAGTAATCTATGATGACTATTCCTTGGGAATCTCAAAAAACTGTGGCTATCACCTTATCAGCTGACAAAATGGTCTTTCCCTTCTTTGGTGCACTTTCACCTGCCTTTGTCCATTGTTTCGAATGCTGTTTTGACTTTGATGTGTAATGAGGAATCTAGATTTCGTCAACAGTCACAAATGGACGCAAAATGTCTTGCGGACTGCTATCAAACATAGCCAGGCATTATGTTGAAATGTTGTGCCTGATACACTGTTGGCCGATTGTGAGCTATCGGTGCACCCACCTCGCACATAGATTCTTCATATCCAATTCTCCGTGCGGGATATTATCCACTAACTCAGTTGAGATGCCGCCGAATAAAAATTCGTGAGATTGCTGAGACTTCAGATATCTCACGAATTTTTATTCAATGGTCTTACATTACCATATCATGGATTTCGTCCACGGTTTCCTTTCTGGTGACCTCAGTTGGACAGCCAGAGTGCCCTTCGTCTTCGCTGCTTCTCCGACCACGTTTAAATGCATTAATCCAAAAGCAAATGGCATTCGACGATAGCGCAGAGTCAGTGTGAAATTCATCCAATTCTATTTTGATTTCTGCGGCAGTCCAACCCTTCAAATAAACTCTGCTTTCTCCATTTTCAATCGTAGTCGACACACTGATTTCTTCGTACCACCGACGATAATGAATTACACATTTTATATTGTTGAAATCCTTCACACAATCCTTCGAATAATCAGGCTTAGCAACCATGAAGGCGCCACAAAAATTTTCAATTCTTTCAAGGAATTTCATCTCACTATAATGCTCAATCATTTTCTGCATTGTTTGCGTGATTACTGCCTCGTTTTCTGTAGGGGTAACATTTTCAATTGATTTTGAGGCCTCCCGAACAAATGCGTTGTTTAGACCTAAATGAACACGATCAGTGATTGTGTCTGATACAAACACCAGACAATAATTATGTAGCTAGACATGTCTGTGTTCTTCCCAAAACGCATCTGATAAAAACAGCAGTAGTAAGAGAGAACAGAAATGCGATATATAATCAAATGTATCCAGACAGCTCTACATAATGTAGAATCGATCACTAGACGTGACGAAAGGCGAATCCGGTACTATAAAAGAAAGAAGGCGTGGTTCCCGTTGTGTTGTCAGTAGAAGAGCAGTAATAACAGAATGGGTCGGTCAAGAGAGCTTAGTGACTTGGGACGTAGAGTAGTAATTGGATGTCACCTGAGTAATAAATCCATCACAGACATTTCAGTCCACTTAATGACTGAGGACGTATGTTGCATGTGTAGGGCGTTAAGAAGAATGGGGAAGAAATGCTAGAGAAGGACCATATAGTCGACAAATTTCTGTAGCCAATACTAAGTGACGCTTGAGGTGGGGTGAAGAGCGAAGCAATTGGACAGCAGATGGTTAGAAAAGAGTGATTTGTCGTGATGAATAACGGAATACTCTGTGGCAATCCGATGGAAGGGTTTGGGTTTGATGAATGCCTGGAGATCGTTAGCTGCCTTGATACACAGTGTCAACAGTGTAGCACGAAGGAGATAGTCTTAAGACACGGGAGTGTTTTCCGTGGTATGGTGTTGTTCCGTTATTACGCTTAAGAAAACGTTAACTGCAGAAAATATGAACAGTATTGGTTAAAAACAGTCTTGGTTGCCCATCTAGAAAAGATAACCTGAAGATGCCTAAATAAGGCGAAACGCGTCGTTGAAAAATAAAAAAAGACTAAAATTGCAACCAAGACTGTTTTTAACCAATACTGTTAAACACTGGTTTGCAGTTATGCCACATATGCACTGGAAGAATTTCTAGAATATGAACACATTATACAGCGTTGGCACTTCGTGCAGTGGAGGAACATCTCGGAGACGTTGATTGTTTGTACCAGCCTGACAATACACCCTGTAATAAAGCAGCATCTGTGAGGCAATGGTTTGTGGACAGTGACATTCCTGAAGCGGACTGGCCTGCGCAGAGTCCCGGCCTGTAGCCACTCGAACACCTTTGGGAAGAATTAGAACGTCAACTTCGCTCGAGACAGCAGCGTCCAACATTACTACCTTGACTGATTTCGGTTCTTGAGGAAGAATGGATGCCATTCTTCGATAGACATTCAGACACCTCACTGAAAGCATTCCCAGCATAGTTCAGGCAGTCATTAAGGCGATGTGTGGACACATCCCATATTAATATACACTGAAGCGCCAAAGAAACTGGTATAGGCCTGCGTATTCAAATCGGAGAAACGTCAACAGATAGAATACGGCGCTGCAGTTAGCAAATCCTATATACGACAGCAAGTGTCTGGTGCAGATGTTAGATCAGTTACTGCTGCTACAATGGCAGGTTATCAAGATTAAAGTGACTTTGACCGTGGTGTTATATTTGGCGCACGAGCGATGGGACATAGAATCTCTGAGGAAGCGACGAAATGGGGATTTTCCTGTCCGACCATTCCACGAATGTTTCGTGAATAACAGGAATCCGATAAAACATGAAATCTCCGACATCGCTTCGGCCGGAAAAAGATCCTGCAAGAACGGGACCAACGACGACTGAAGAGAATCGTTCAACGTGACTGAAGCTGAACCCTCCCGCATACTGCAGCAGATTTCAATACTGGGCCATTAAAAAGTGTCAGCAGTTGAATCATTGAGCGAAACATCATCGATATGAGCTTTCGGAGCCGAAGGCCCACTCATATACTCTTGATGATTGCGCAACACAAAGGTTTACGCCTCGCCTCGGACCGTCCACACCGACATTGGACTGTTGATGACTGGAAACAAGTTGCCTGGTCGGACGAGTCTCGTTGCAAGTTGTATTGAGCGGATGGACGTGTATGGGTATGGTGACAACCTCATGAATCCATGGACCCTGCAGGCGGCCGCGGTGGTCTCGCGGTTCTAGGCGCGCAGTCAGGAACCGTGCGTCTGCTACGGTCGCAGGTTCGAATCCTGCCTCGGGATGGATGTGTGTGATGTCCTTAGGTTAGTTAGGTTTACGTAGTTCTAAGTTCTAGGGGACTGATGACCACAGCAGTTGAGTCCCTTAGTGCTCAGAGCCATTTGAGCCATGGACCCTGCATGCCAGCGGGGGATTGTTCAAGCTGGTGGTGGCTCTGTAATGGTGTAGGGCTGGAACAGTTGAAGTGATATGGGATCGCTGACACGTCTATATACGACTCTGACAGGTGACACGTACGTAAGCATCCCGTCTGATCACCTGCATCCATTCATGTCCATTGTGCATTAAGACGGACTTGGGAAATTCCAGCAGGACCCTACACTTCCAGAATTGATATTGAGTGGCTCCAGGAACACTCTTCTGAGTTTAAACACTTCCACTGGCCACAGATATGAACATTATTGAGCGTATCTGATATTCCTTGCAACGTACTATTCAGAAGAGATCTCCAATCCCTCGTACTCTTACGGATTTATGGACAGCCCCGCAGAATTCATGGTGTCAGTTCCCTCCAGCACTACTTCAGACATTAGTCGAGTCCGTGCCACATTGTGTTGCGGCACTTCTGCGTGCTCGCGGGGTCCTTGCACGATATTAGGCAGGTGTACCAGTTTCTTTGGCTATTCAGTGTAAACTAATATTTTTGGTCAGGTAAAGTGTCGGCATTTATCACGTAATATTATCCTTTTTTAAGTAGAGTATTCGCCGTCCAGGGTGGCCGAGCGGTTCTAGGCGCTACAGTCTGGAACCGCGCGACCGCTACGGCCGCAGGTTCGAATCCTGCATTGGGCATGGATGTGTGTGATTTCATTAGGTTAGTTAGTTTTAAGTAGTTCTAAGTTCTAGGGGACTGATGACCTCAGAAGTTAAGTCCCATAGTGCTCAAAGCCATTTGATCTATTAAGTAGAGTATTCGTAGAGATATAGCTCTTGGGAGCACGTGTAAATATATTTTCCTTTGAAACTTCCTGGCAGATTAAAACTGTGGGCCCGACCGAGACTCGAACTCGGGTTGTATATGATTGTTAGGTATGGAGCTAATGCATCAGCATACACCGAGAGGAACCTAATTAGTATACAGTCTGGACTAGAAGACTTGCTTTTATTAAGCGATTTAAGTTGCTTCACTACTCGGAGAATATTTACTTCTACGTTACTCATGTTGGCAGATGTTCTCGATTCGAGTTTTGGAATGTTTATTTCGCCTTCTTTTGTGAAGGCATTTCGGAAGGCTGCGTTTAGTAACTCTGCTTTGACAACACTGTCTTCGATAGTATCTCTGTTGCTATCGTGCAGAGAAGGCATTGATTGTTTCTTGCCGCTAACATACTTCACATACGACCAGAATCTCATGGGGTTTTCTGTCTTCGATAGTATCTCTATTGCTATCGTGCAAAGAAGGGATTGATTGTTTCTTGCCGCTAACATACTTCACATACGACCAGAATCTCTTTGGGTTTTCTGCCATGTTTCGAGACAAAGTTTCGTTGTGGAAACTGTTATAAGCATCTCGCATTGAAGTCCGCGCTAAACTTCGAGCTTCTGTAAAAGATCACCAATCTTGGGAATTTTGCGTCTGTTTATATTTGGTATATTTTTTTCGTTGTTTCTGCAACAGTGTTCTAACACATTTTGTGTACCAAGGAGGATCAGCTCCATCGTTTGTTAAATTATTTGGTATAAATCCCTCAATTTCTGCCGATAGTATTTCTTTGAATTTAAGCCACATCTGATATACACTTATATTATTAATTTGGAATGAGTGTAGATTGTCTCTCAGGAAGGCACCAAGTGAATTTTTATTTGCTTTTTTGAATAGGTATACTTTTAGCTTATTTTTCAAGGATTTGGGGATTACAATATTCAGTCTCGCTACGACAACCCTGTGTTCACTAATCGCTGAATCGGTTTTGATCCTCGTTATTAACTCAGGATTATTTGTTGCTAAGAGGTCAAGTGTGTTTTCACAACCGTTTACTATTCACTTGGGTTCGTGAACTAACTGCTCGAAATTATTTTCAGAGAATGCGTTTAGCATAATTTCGGATGATATTTTATGCGTACCTCCGGAATTAAACATGTATTTTCGCCGACATATCGAGGGTAAATTAAAGTCATCACCAACTATTGTCGTATGAGTCGGGCACGTGTTTGAAATCAAACTCAAGTTTTCTTTGAACCTTTCAGTAACTGTATCATTTGAATTGGGAGGTCGGTAAAAGGATTCAATTATTATTTTATTCCGGTTGCCATGAATGAACTCTGCCCGTACTAACTCACAGGAATTATCTACTTCAATTTTGCGACAAGTTAAACTACTTCTGGAACAGCAACAAACACGCCACCGCCAACCGTGTTTAGCCTATCCTTTCGTTTAGTACGACATTTCAAAGTTTGTTCTCTTCTTATCTGAACTACTTGTTGCCACTTCCGTACAAGGCTACACTTCAGACCAGACATGGGCAACATTTGATGACTCGCATGCCTGATTCACATCTTTACTTAAGCTCGCGAGCCTACTTGTCATGTGGGGCGAAGTGTACGGTACAGCGTCTCTGACATTAATGTTTGTATGGTAACGCACCGATATGAATGGCACCTCTTTTCCGACGCGCCACGCCAAACGATTAATGCCTCAAGACACGTGTTGCCACTGTTCAAATCGGCATGTCTACGAGTTGCCGGTTATTTTCGTGCATTGTCGCCCATCACCAACGTTTGCTATCTATCAGTATGTAGCACATATGTAGCGACAATGAAAATTTATGCCGGACGGGGAATCGAACCAGGATTTCCCGCTTATCGCGAGCGGTCGCATTACCTTTTGGCTATCCGAGCACGACTCACGGTGCAACGTTCTTTAATTAAGTAATATCTTTTGGACACTTAGTGAGTGCTTGTGCACATAGCAAATAAATGAAATTGTCTTACCTCAATAGCAGCAACGGGGGAACGCGGTATATTGTGGTCACCCACTAAAAAAAAAAAAAAATTACTAGCTACAGACTCAGTAGTGTGCAGAGCTGGCCATGAACCTTGAAATGCGCACGAGATTTTTTTGGCTGATAAATGAAAATATTTAAGAAAAATCCAACTTCTTTGAAAAACATATGACCCGGATAGGAAGGCGGTAATGATTGTGGTGAATTACTAACACTGATTTTTTTCTTAGTAAAATTATATTGCAAGTAAAGTTCGTCTTTTCAGAAACGTCTCACAATTGAAGTACATTAGTCACAGAAACACATCATATTTACTACTTGATTCACGAACAATGAGAGTTTTACAGCAAGTATTATCTAACCTCATTAAACTAGCATAAATGCAAATCATCAAATTACTTATAGCTGTGTTAACAAATCTTAGAAACATTGCAAAAGTGAAATATCTAAATAGCCTTTCTATCAAATCAGTATACGTAAATGCTGGAGTTACTCAACAATTACGAATTATCAGCCAACTCATCTATAGTAACACGCTGGCAAAACGAAAGTCATAATTATTTAATATCTTTACTTTGCTTGTGACAAGACTTGTGCTTCCATGTTCTCGTAATTCCTATATTAATCTAACACTTCGTGGCTTCACAAAGCACACCACAAAAACTGCCTACTCCATCCTCTTTTCGCCCACAGACAGTTACATGCTACTTTTCGCCAAGCGCTCTCTTACTCCAACACTACAAACCCAGACCAGAAGTAGTATCTTTGGCTCTGCGGTCGTGCACAATCAGCGACCCGCATTATAAAGCGTATTAGAGACATACATCGTTTATGAAATCATAGTTCCATTTTGGTTTACATTAATATTATTATGATATTCGGGTGCCGCATACAAGTGTGTCCCAGTAGACTTCTTTCAACGGCCACTTCCATATATCGCCAACCATGTGTGTACAACGTACTCGTCCACCCATTACGTATATTCCTGTACAGGGGAGATGTTTTACTTGAGAGTCACTTGCCCGGTGTCGGCGGATAAATACGATATTGTAGTGCCTGTGTTATTCCGAATTACGGTACATGTTCCATGCAGGCATGTCCGAACGAAAACTACATCGTAATTCGGAGTAACATAGGCACTACAGTATACTACGTATCCACAGACACCAGGTAACGACTTTCATATAAAATGCCCTATACGAGAATATGCATAATGGGTGTACAATTAGTAGACACATTGTTCACAGCATATGGTAGTTTGGGGTATGCCCTAAGTCGTGCTTGGATAGCCAAATAGTAAGGCGACCGCTCGCATAAGCAGGAAATCCGGGGTCGTTTCCCGGTCCGGCACAAAAATGACATTGTCGTCATTCCATGTTACGGCCGGGTTGTCCATACTCGCAACTGCCAATACATTTAATGTACTTCATAACGGCTGTAGTCGCCGCAGCGCCCGTTCCTTCGGACTTGTATGCATGTGCGAAGGAAGATTGCACCGTAATTCGGAATAACACAGGCACTGCAGTATTGTAAAACTCTCACTGGTCTGCGTCATGAACTGCAGAACCGAGCCGAGCGTCAGCGCAAATACCCAAAGAATGCTTCCCGGGCGCAGTACAAAACAAACGCCTTGCTCTCTCTCCCGTGGATTTCATTCGCGGTCTAGATTGAAAAAGATCTCAAGTGGGATACGCCCCATGGACCAGCGACTGCTCACTCCTGCCCCAATCACCTGCAGAAAATACTTCCTAAAACTCAAATTTTTATTCGAAGTTAATAAGCTTCTGTTTTCCAGAAACGCTTTCCTTATCTGCTTTTTATATCTCAAATTTTTTCCTGCCAAAATAGCAAAACCCATCTACCACTTCTAGTGTCTCCTTTCCTAATCTAATTCCCTCAGCATCGCTTGAATAACTTCTAAAATATTACATCAGTGTTGCTTTAGATTTGTTAATGTTCATCTTACAATTTCTTTTCTATATTCCAAGTCCTTTGTGGTCTTTGACAGAATTACTGTATCATCGACAAACCTGAAAGTTTTAATTTTTATTCCTGAAATTTAATTGTATTTCCAAATTTCTCCGTAGTTTCCTTCACTGTTAGGTGAGTGTACAGATCGAAGAACATCGGGGATAGGCTCGATCCCTCTCTCACTCCCTTGTCAACTGCTGTTTTCCTTTAATGTCCTTCGACTCTTATAACTGCAATTTGGTTACTGTACAAGTTGTAGATATCATTTCGGTCTCTGTATTTTATCTGTGCTACCTTTAGAATTTCAAAGAGTGTAGTCCAGTCAACATTGTCAAAAGTTTTCTCTAAATCTAGAAAACGTAGATTTGTCTTTCTTCAATCTATCTGATGAGCTCAGTCGTATGTTCAGTAATGTCTCTCGTGTTCGCACATTTCTACAAAAACAAATGTCTCCTTGAAACTTCCTGGCAGATTAAAACTGTGTGCCGGACCGAGACTCGAACTCGGGACCTTTGCCTTTTGCGGGCAACTGCTCTACCATCTGAGCTAGCCAAGCACGACTCACGCCTCGTCCTCACAGCTGGCAGAATTAAAAGCTGTGAGGATGGGGCGTGAGTCGTGCTTGGGTAGCTCAGATGGTAGAGCAAGGGTTCCGAGTTCGGCACACAGTTTTAATCTGCCAGGAAGTTTCATATTAGCGCACACTTCGCTGCAGAGTGAAAATCTCATTCTGGAAATCTCTCCCTATTGAATGAAAGCGGCGGAGGGGCGCGGTATTGACACTTCACATCTGGTGGACATGTGCTTTGCTGTTTTTGTTCATGTTTCTACGCTAGTTGTTTACGTTTATATAGTCAGCGTTTTCTCCAAAGAGTATATGAAATAGTGTAATTAATCAGTATTTGTGCTCTGTGGGTAACTACACTACTGGCCATTAAAATTGCTACACCAAGAAGAAATTCATATGTTAAACGGGTATTCATTGGACAAACATATTATACTAGAACTGACATGTGATTACATTTTCACGCAATTTGGGTGCATACATCCAGAGAAATCAGTACCTAGAACAACCACCTCTAGCCGTAATAACGGCCGTGATACGCCTGGGCATTGAGTCAAACAGAGCTTGGATGGTGTGTACAGGTACAGCTGCCCATGCAGCTTCAACACAATACCACAGTTCATCGAGAGTAGTGACTGGCGTATCGTGACGAGCCAGTTGCTCGGCCACCATTGACCAGACGTTTTCAATTGGTGAGAGATCTGGAGAATGTGCTGGCCAGGGCAGCAGTCGAACATTTTCTGTATCCAGAAAGGCTCGTACAGGACATGCAACATGCGGTCGTGCATTATCCTGCTGAAATGTAGGGTTTCGCAGGGATCGAATGAAGATTAGAGCCACAGGTCGTAACACATCTGAAATGTAACGTCCACTGTTCAAAGTGCCGTCAATGCGAACAAGAGGTGACCGAGACATGTAACCAATGGCACCCCATACCATCACGCCGGGTGATACGCCAGTATGGCGATGACGAATACACGCTTCCAACGTGCGTTCACCGCGATGTCACCAAACACGGATGCGACCATCATGATGCTGTAAACAGAACCTGGGTTCATCCGAAAAAATAACGTTTTGCCACTCGTGCACCTAGGTTCGTCGTTGAGTACACCATCGCAGGCGCTCCTGTCTGTGATGCAGCGTCAAGGGTAACCACAGCCATCGTCTCCGAGCTGATAGTCCATGCTGCTGCAAACATCGTCGAGCTGTTCGTGCAGATGGTTGTTGTCTTGCAAACGTCCCCATCTGTTGACTCAGGGATCGAGACGTGGCTGCACGATCCGTTACAGCCATGCGGATAAGATGCCTGTCATCTCGACTGCTAGTAATGCGCGGCCGTTGGGATCCAGCACGGCGTTCCGTATTAACCTCCTGAACACACGAATTCCATATTCTGCTAACAGACATTGGATCTCGACCAACGCGACCAGCAGTGTCACGATACGATAAACCGCATTCGCAGTAGGCTACAATCCGACCTTTATCAAAGTCGTAAACGTGATGGTACGCATTTCTCCTCCTTACACGAGGCATCACAACAACGTTTCACCAGGCAACGCCGGTCAACTGCTGTTTGTGTATGAGAAATCGGTTGGAAACTTTCCTCATGTCAGCATGTTGTAGGTGTCGCCACCGGCGCCAAACTTGCGTGAATGCTCTGAAAAGCTAATCATTTGCATATCACAGCATCTTTTTTCTGTCGGTTAAATTTCGCGTCTGTAGCACGTCATCTTCGTGGTGTAGCAGTTTTAATGGCCATTACTGTGAATTTGACGCCACCAAAAGGCGCTAGGTTCTATTTGTTTGTGGATGATGAACTGATTTGGTGCTTTGAGTAAGAGTACAGTGCCCGGACCATCGTTTCAACAATCGTACAGTACATTACCTTCCTCAGAGTAGCACATACAACAGAAGTTGCGATGTCGCTTATCTGGGAGCGAAACGGCAAAACGCTACATTATTTCTAGAGCGAAACAGTTATCCTCTAACAGCGGTACGTAAAATTATAGTTATAACGGTATTTCTTCATATGAGAACATTTATGCAGTTAACTATACTAGATCTGTTGTTTAGTTGTGAATTATCCTTTTTATCAAGCTATTTCTCCGGTGAGAATGGGCCTCCTGAGATTTCTCGCTACAGTTTTTGTTCCACCGTAGAGAGTAAATTGCACTACAAGACGATTTGATCTTAATATCATTGTCAGAGGCCTCCTGTAATGATTAATAATTAGTGCTAAACGCAGTGAACGGCAAGGTCCTGGCCGCGGGTGGCAAGCGAACTGTTCCTAGAACGGCCTCTGAGTGTGCGAGTAACGGAGCGGACGCTGCCCTTGTCTCGCGCAGCTGGCCATCCGGCGGTTGTGTAATGGCGAGCAAGCGGCCTTGGGGAACGCGAAGGAGGTGGCTCATTCAGGGAAAGCACCGCCGCCGGCGAACACTGCCCGGTAAGGGCCACTGCCAACTCCGGCGCCCTGACTTCCCCGTACACATCCAGCGGCTGATGACCATCCTGAAGTCAGCCGCTTGCTTTGGTTGACATTTTCGTACTCTAATTCAGAGCCCTGACGATGGAAACTCCCCATCGCTCCCCCCTTAGATTTAGTGGTAAGATAGCATAGTGGCTAGCCCGTCAAAAACTGAACATAGATCAAGCACGGAAACAGGAAGAAGATGTACTGAACTGTTAAAAAATCCGCAGCTCTTGGTCGTGCGGTAGCGTTCTCGCTTCCCACGCCCGGGTTCCCGGGTTCGATTCCCGGCGGGGTCAGAGATTTTCTCTGCCTCGTGATGACTGGGTGTTGTGTGATGTCCTTAGGTTAGTTAGGTTTAAGTAGTTCTAAGTTCTAGGGGACTGATGACCATCGATGTTAAGTCCCATAGTGCTCAGAGCCATTTGAACCATTTGAACTGTGAAAAAAGAAGGGAAATAGACACTGTGCCATGACCCAAGTTTAAGATGACCAACATCGAGCGCCGTGGTACAACAACGTCGTCGTGGTTATCTGGTCACGGTATTGGATTGCGAATGCGGAGATCCATGTGCAAATGTCCCTAGTTCTCATTTTTTTTTCACAAAATTATGAACTGTCCGTCTGGTCATTGACGTGTCTGTTCGCTGTATTCAAATTTGTGTCTGTGTCGTGATATAATATCCGTCTGCAAGACCGATGTGTATGGAAGGAACCTCCACACGTACGTACCTCCTGTTTCTTCTATACAAGTACCACATGTTATGACTCTGGAGCTCCGTTTTGGAAGTTTTGACTCTTGAATTTCTTTATTGCAACATACACTGAAGAGCCAAAGAAACTGGTACACCTGCCTAATATCGTGTAGTAGGGGCCTCGGGAGCTCGCAGAAGTGCCGAAACACGACGTGACATGGACTCGACTAATGTCTGAAGTGAGTAGCGCCCATTTCTATGAAGTATCTGTGGCGCCTCGTACAGTGTTTCTGCTTCAGCGCTCACTCACTGCACTGCTCTGACAAGTTTTCTTGAAGGCACCTCTGATTTTTCACTTCAAGGCTGATCAACATTCACTCACACACACACACACACACACACACACACACACACACATACACACGCACACCTACCTTGTGGAGCAAGAGCGATGCATACCGTTTGGTCAGATTACTCACGCGTCGGTGGAAAGACAGCCCTTGTTTTAGCTAGGACGAAACTTACCAGTATATAGAGGTTGATTTTGCTACATGGGGACAAAATGCAGAAATCGATCTCTGAGAGCATATGGACATTAGTGATAATGCTGTCATATGGACGGAAATGCGTTCTAAGGTGGAGATAAAAGGTCTTTGACATTGATCCTGGTCTCCTCATCAGGCAGGCAGCGACGGTTTCGTTGCACAGGCCATCACTGCGCTAGGATACCTGCGAGCCATCCTATATACAGATAAGGCTGCGTTTACGAGGGACTGTATCGTTAACCTTCACAACACCATATATATATATATATATAAAACTGCAAAGAACGAAACTTGTCTAGCTTGAAGGGGGAAACGACGCTATGGTTGGCCCGCTATATGGCGCTACCATGGGTCAAACGGATATCAAATACGTTATATATATATATGAAGAGCCCCCGCGAGCACGCAGAACTACCGCAACACGACATCACATGGACTCGACTAATGTCTGAAGTCGTGCCGGAGGAAATTGACACCATGAATCTTGCAGGGCTATCCATAAATCCGTAAGAGTAAGTGGGTGTGGAGATCTCTTCTGAGCAGCATGTTGCAAGGCATCCCAGGTATGCTCAATAATGTTCATTCCTGGGGAGACTGATGGCCAGTGGAAGTGTTTAAAATCAGAAGAGTGTTCCTGGAGTTACTCTGTAGCAATTTTGGACGTTTGGGGCATGGAATTGTCCTGCTGGAATTGCCCAAGTGCGTCAGAGTGCACAATGGACAAGAGTGGATGCAGGTGATCAGAGACGATGCTTACGTACGAGTCGCCTGTCGGAGTCGTATCTAGACATATCAGGGGTCTCATATCACTCCAACTGCATACGCCCCACACCATTACAGACTCTCCATCAGCCTGAACAGTCCCCTGTTCACATGCAGGGTCCATGGATTCATGAGGTTGTCTGCATATCTGTACACGTCCATCTGCTCGATACAATTTGAAACAAGACTCGTCCGACCAGGCAACTTGTTACTAGTCATTAACAGTCCAATGTCAGTGTTGACGGGCCCAGGAGAGGCAGTGCAGTCATCAAGGGTACACGACTGGTCCTTCGGCTCCGAAAACCCATATCGAAGATGTTTCATTGAATGGTTCGCACGCTGACACTTGTTGATGGCCCAGCATTTAAATCTGCAGCAGTTTGTGGAAGGGTTGTACTTCTGTCGTCATTGGTCCCGTTCTTGCAGGATCTAAATGGCTCAAACGGCTCTGAGCACTATGGGACTTAACATCTGTGGTCATCAGTCCCCTAGAACTTACAACTACGTAAATCTAACTAAGGACTTCACGCACATCCATGCCCGAGGCAGGATTCGAACCTGCGACCGTAGCGGTCACGCGGTTCCAGACTGAAGCGCCTAGAACCGCACGGCCACACCAGCCGGCTTGCAGGATCTTTTTCCAGCCGCAGCCTTGTCGGAGATTTGATGTTTGTTATTCACGATACACTCGTGAAATGGTCTTACCGGAAAACTCCTTCGTCGCTACCTCGGAGACCCTGCGCCCCATACCTCGTGCGCCGACTGTAAGACCACATCCAAACTCACTTAAATCTTGATAACCTGTCATTGTAGCAGCAGTAACCGATCTAACAGCTGCGTCGGGGACTTGCCGACCGCACCGCTATATTCTGTCTGGTTACATATTTCTGTATCTGAATACGCCAGTTTCTTTGGCGCTTCAGTATACAGGGTGTTACAAAAAGGTACGGCCAAACTTTCAGGAAACATTCATCACACACAAAGAAAGAAAATATGTTATGTGGACATGTGTCCGGAAACGCTTACTTTCCATGTTAGAGCTCATTTTATTACTTCTCTTCAAATCACATTAATCATGGAATGGAAACACACAGCAACAGAACGTACCAGCGTGACTTCAAACACTTTGTTATAGGAAATGTTCAAAATGTCCTCCGTTAGCGAGGATACATGCATCCACCCTCCGTCGCACGGAATCCCTGATGCGCTGATGCAGCCCTGGAGAATGGCGTATTGCATCACAGCCGTCCACAATACGAGAACGAAGAGTCTCTACGTTTGGTACCGGGGTTGCGTAGACAAGAGCTTTCAAATGCCCCCATAAATGAAAGTCAAGAGGGTTGGGGTCAGGAGAGCATGGAGGCCATGGAATTGGTCCGCCTCTACCAATCCATCGGTCACCGAATCTGTTGTTGAGTAGCGTAGGAACACTTCGACTGAAATGTGCAGGAGCATGTTGTGTCGTACTTGTAAAGGCACATGTTCTAGCAGCACAGGTAGAGTATCGCCTATGAAATCAAGGCGGTGAATCGAGGAAGTACAGTACATACTGACGAAACTTACCTCTAACATGGGAATTAAGCGTTTCCATATATATATATATATATATATATATATACTGCCGTCTTCTGAAGAAGATAGATTTATATCTATTGAAACCTAGGTAAAGATTACTTTATCCTTTGCAACTGGTCGGCTGCTCTTAGTCTGATTTATATATATATATATATATAAAAGTTATTAGTGTTTTCCCGTAAGTTTAATAAAGACAATATATACACATAACAGAGACTTTGGTCATCAATAATATATTCCCCTTCAGTATTTACAAGTCTGCCAACGCTGGGGTAACTTTTCGGTTCCGCGACTGTGGAAATCACGTGGTTTTGAGGCGAAGAAATCATCTAGCCATGTTCGGAGCGCATTTTTAACCGGAAAGAAAGTTCGTTGAGACCCTTCTGGGATTTGACGAAGATTGTTTAAACGCGTCCGTGTACTCGACAACTGGCAAATCTGATGAACTGCGATCATTCCACCATCGTGCGACATTCGCATACAATGGTGAAGGTTAAAAAGTCTAGTGTATGGGTACCGCATGCTATAAGCCAAAATTAAAAAAAAAAGATTGAGCCCAAACAAAGTAGAAACTCCAGACACAAAACTCAGATATCGCTGACAGCGCTCTGCGCCTTCGGCATGATATTCTGTGGTTGGACGGACTAGCAGTGAGCGAGTGGATAGGGAAGTGTATGGACATGATATTCTTAGTGGGGACTCTGTGTTGGTAGGTCATGATTGTAAAGTGAGATGAAATGATGCGTTTGTAAGAACATACGCAAGAAAATGTACGATGATGGATGTTGGGTTGACAATTTTTGGGCAGTGGAGTTATTGATATTTATATAATTTTTGGAACTGGATGTCACATGAGCACGGTAAAATTTTCTAAATACATTGTTTGTTCTTCAACAAAAATCTTTCTTTCGCTAGCCATATGCGTCCTAGTAGTTAGTGTCTATAGTAGTTAGAATCTTTTTATTTAGCTGCCTGTAGTCGCTACTTGCTGTAATTGCTGTAGTTCGTGTTATGAAGATTTTCTGTGACTTATGAAAAAGAATGGGGTTTGCACTGCTGGAATTCGTGACTGAAATGAGTTTAGGCATTTAACAGAGTTGGAGGTAGTTGTATATTTATTTAATTTCATATTTTTGGATTCGTATTATTATTAGAATTTTGTGCAATTCAGGCCGAGTCTTTTGTATTAATTATTAGAAGTCATGTTGTCAATGTTTAGCAGTCAGATTGCTTTGGGCTTGTATATTGTGGGTAATAAATGAATAGGTTAAGTTTGAGTGATCTTCGTCAGGGAAAATTCTGTAGGCCAGTGTTTAAGAAAATAATTAAAGAGATAGTTTCACTGGTGATGCGCGCAGGGCTTTGTGTGGGAAGTTGCTGCTTTGTTTGGGCTCAACCATTTTTTCTTTTTTTAATTTTGGTTTAGAGCATGTGGTACCCATACGCTCAAGTTTTAACTTTCACCATTGTATATGACTGTTGCACGATGGTGAAATGATTACAGTTCATCTGACTTGCTAGGTGTCGAGTACACGGACGTGGGTCGTTGTGGATTAATGCTTTTAAACAATCTTCATCAAACATTGAAGGTCTTCCTGAAACCGGAGGGTCACTAATGTCAAAACAATCCTCCTTAAAACGAGAAATTTTCTTGCCGTGGTCTGTCCAGTGGCATTATCCCCATACACTGTGCAAATTTTTCAGGCTGCCTTAACTGCTATCAGCCCTAAATTCAGCTCAAACAGAAGAATATGTCGGAAATGTTGCGATTTCTCTACTTGGCACTCCGTTTTCTAGGGTCCACAGCTCCACTCATTACCGCCAAATGACATAAACTCATGCAGCAACAGTGAACTACAAGTAAAAAATGACAGTCGACAAAGCATTAGCAACCGGAATACTAACGTGCAATACATAAACACTAAGGTCTTATGCACCAATCTGGTCGTCAGGCGCGTTTTCTCTCGTCTTTCTACAAATATTTGCAATTTCTTTTTTGCATTGTGTAGCTGATGTCAGCCCAAACAGTTACTGCTCGTCACGTCTTTCATGCGAAGCCCATTGTCAACAGAAAACGTCTGTTCATTTGCCATTACATACAAAATTATTTTTAAATTGTAATTTTACGTGCCCATTATATAAAGCGCTCCCAAATTAATCTACTTCGATGATCTTTTTATCGATATGTATTAACAGGGACCGTAAAGCACAAGGAATAAACAGCAATCCGGTAGCGTGGCATGCTTGACGGTAGCAGTTAGTGTGGGTCAGGGCAGTACCGTCGCTACACAAGTACTGTTTATTCTTCGAGTTTTACTGTCCTATGTATGGTGGTCAGAAACAGTTTGGAAAGCTTTTAAGTGTGTTGGGGGACTGGCAGATACCAGTGTCAGTTGTTCTCATAGCGTAGATGATAGCGCACGAGACTGCCCCGTCTTTGGCTTGGGTTCAATTGTTGTATCGCTTTCTTTTTCGGTTTTAGAAAACCAAATAAAGAACCCGTTTGGTGACGTCTTCACTGGCAGGCCGCTTGAATTTGTGCGAGCGTTACTTCCTGATTGGTTGATTTCAATGCTAATGAACTTGGAAATGGTGTGACGTATCGAATTTATTTCCTAACAGTTATTTGCCGGAGCCTTCATCAGAGGCTTTAATGACTCAGAAAGCTAGTGCAGTCCCGAACATGATTTGCAAGCTGAACTCACGCAGCGGTCTGTTCGGGACGTCATCAGACCGCTGCCCTAGATCGGTAAGTCGCGCCGATGCAACTTGTCTCATTTCAATCCTTCTTCTTTTCTGTTGGAATTGTTTTTGTGTTTCTGAAGGTATTTGGCCTTCTGTACATTCTAGCATAGTAATAATTAGATCTTGACAAAACCACAGTGTCAGAGAAACGAATTTGGTGATTTTCCTGTTTATCCTTCTTGCCCAGGTGACAATTGGTCTTGTGTTCCTTGAGGCGGGTGTTTGGTTCTGTTTGTAGTACCTATATACACTTGTCGGCAAATGCACTCCTGACGTGGCCAGCGTGGGGTGTAGGTCATTTGTAGTGTTCAAATATTTCCGCGCCTTACTTGTAAGTTTAAACATTGTATCAATACCGTGTTTTCTGAGTACTTTGCTGATGCGATATGTGATAGTTTTTACTTTCCTTTCAGTTAATTCTTTCCATTAGAAACTCTAGACCTTTTACGATGTGGCGTCCTTCTTATCTCTTCTTCAAGAGTATCCTTTCTTCTGAAGGCATTCTTAAATTATCGTGCTCGTCCTCCAAGTACTGTAGTTCACAGATTCTTCTAGCCCTGTCTACTAACGTTTTGATCACTCCTCTTTTCAGCTTGAGATGGTGACTGGAATTTTTGTGATGGCATCTATCCCTGTGGATGGGCGTTCTGTGGACTTTAAATTTCGGTAAGGTTTTCTGTTTACCTGTATATCCAAAAATGAAACTGGACCGTCTTTCTCATTTTGCATAGTGAACTTTGTAATTAATATTATTCAGAAAATTTAGAAATTCAGAGAGTTCCTTTTCTTCATGGGGCCATATAATGGAAGTATCATCCACTTAAATAAAACAGACAGCGCCAGCTATTCCCCTCTACAACCCATTAGTATACGTCGGCACCACTGGAGATCTCGGGCAGTGTTCCGATGACGCCACCAAAGGACTTTTTCGTCGATACATATAAACAGTTCGGCTTGCTGAGCCTGTTTTGAGTCTGTAACAGCTTGTTAATTCATTAAAGCCTCCGATGATGTCTCTAGCTGTGTAAGTCGAAACGTGAGGCAGAGAATTATGCCTTGGACCATGCCCTGATGCCGATAAATCAAACATGAGCAATATAATATTAAGTCTTGTTAAAATGGGGATGGTCCGCTGTTGCGGAAGCAAGTGTTACAAACGAATTTGGGACACTACAAGACGCACTGGTGATATCCAGCAAACTGTGTTAGCGAAAGAGAGTGGCTGATAAATTAAGAGTAAGTAAGAAGTTTGAACAAACAGTACTGCTTATGTTATTGGCAGAATAATGGATATTATTTCTAACCAATGGCACACAACTGCAGAGAACAGATGTTTTAACAGTAACAGAAGAATGGATCACTGGGTTGCACACATTCGAAGTTGGCAGAAGTCCTCAGTGACGTCACTCGTCGTCAATCCAAATCTCATCCAAGATGGCTACATATACATTCGTTCATTGAGGGTCTTTAGTCAGCAGACAAGCAGCGTTTCGATCGACCAGCATGTTATGGCTTACCCTCGTCAAGGTAGCGGAAATTGCTTGTTACCAGCGACCAATACCACGGACCAGAAGCTATCCCTTTTATACGGCTACCTCCTCGCACAAACATTTGTATCGCGCAACAGCACTCAGGTGTCCATATGGAATAATTAACATGCAATACATCTTCCACCCAGGCAAAGCGAACCTGTGATTTACTGAGAAATTATATACATTTTTTAAACAATACAAATAAATAACTCTTTGTTTAGTTTCTGTGGTACCCTAATAACCGATTTTCCTTCATTTAATCTGGTACGAACTTTATAAATGGTTCAAATGGCTCTAAGCACTATGGGACTTAAAACCTGAGGTCATCAGTCCCCTAGACTTAGAACTTCTTAAACCTAACTAATCTAAGGACATCACACACATCCACGCCCGAGGCAGGATTCGAACCTGCGACCATAGCAGCAGCGCGGTTCCGGACCCAAGCGCCTAGAACCGCTCGGCCACAATGGTCGGCTTACGAACTTCATAAACCTGACCTTTGTTGTTATACTTTAAGCTTTTTGGCGCTTAGTTTTGGCCTAGTAAAAGTAACCGCTATAACACTATACGATTTTTTTGGAGTGTGGTTGCATCTATGAGCACAAGCTAACAATACGAATGGATTAGAGTGTGAATGAATTGTGTTAAATTTCATGGACACGGAGTGTGTAATGCTAATACAGGGGATAACTCGTCAGATGTTGTGTAAACTGAAACCGGTTAGCCTATCTCGTTGAACCTTAAAACAATCCTATGATTTCGACAGTATCCACCATTGTCTTCGTCAGGAAAGTGACAGATTGTCAGAGGAATGGAACAAGATTGATAACGTAAATGTTCGGCGGTGAGCCATGCGACCTGTGGAATCCACATGTGGAAATGTGTTATCGTGATCTCTGTTACCACAGAGTGCATCGCCGCCAACGATGACAAGTCTTCCGCAGTGTCATAACGAAGTATAATACGGAAATCAGTGTTGTCAAGGTTCATCATTTTACCTATATGTCCTTTTGGACATTTTCGAAAGAACAGACCCAACTCTTACATGTGTCGTGAAGGCTAGTATAATCATTCAGCGCACTCTTCGCCCGACCTGTGCGGGACTTCGCGTGATGCGACGAGCAAAATGAGGAAAAAGGGCTAGGGGACTCTTACTCTGGTAGTGTGCAGCCAATCTGGCTTGAATGGCTTGAGGGGGGGAGGGGAGGGGAGAGGTGTGCTTGGGTAGTTCGTGTAGTTGGGCCTAGCCATTGCGCCAAAGTGACACAGATGGTTAACGCAAGGAATAGCACGGAACTCGTATGGCTGCCAAAATCAACACCGATCCTCGCCAAATTTCATTCGTGGGACGTAAAATCGGCGAGAAGTTGGAAACAGTGTGATACCATTCCAGCTAGCCCTGCAATTCCCTGGTTACTTAGCTCCGTTCGTGCTGCTACGGTGATGATAGAGTTCGTGAGTGCATGATCATAGGTTAATGCAAGCGCCAAACAAGCCATTGCAAATGTGAAATGCTGGTACTTTAATAACCAGTGTAACCGCCAGACTGTTGAGTGCAAGCGTGCAAACGTGCATGCATTGTGTTGTACAGGTGCCGCATGACAGTTTGTGTGAATGAGTCCCATGCCTGTTACACTTGGTAGGCCAATACAGGACGGTTAATGATGGTTGTGAATGATGCTGGAATTGTCATCCGTTGATGTCCCATATATGCTCGAATGGAGACAGATCTGGTGATGGAGCAGGCCAAGGCAACATAACGATACAACAACAGTATGTGGACGAGCGTTAGCCTGTTGTTCATGAATGGCAACACGACAGGTCGAATTACCAGAGAGACGTACAAATTTACAGTCAGGGTGCGTGGTATAACCACGAGAGTGCTTCTACTGTAATACTAAATCGCACCTCAGACCGTAACTCCAGGTGTTATTCCAGTGTGTCTAACACGCAGATAGACGGCCTCTGTGGCCGAGCGGTTCTAGACACTTAAGTCCGGAACCGCGCTGCTGCTACGGTCGCAGATTCGAATCCTGCGTCGGGCATGGATGTGTGTGATGTCCTTAGGTTAGTTAGGTTTAAGTAGTTCTAAGTCTAGGGGACTGATGACCTCAGATGTTAAGTCTCATACTGCTTAGAGCCAATTGAACCATTTAACACGCAGGAAACTGAGAATAACCTGGAGAGGTCAACCGCTGACCCACTGTGACACCCTAAAGTACCTCGGAGTGAAGTTGGACGGTCCCTCACCTTCAAGGACCACTGTACAGATACAAAAATGAAAGGCAATGCGAGGAACAACATTATTAGGAAACTGTCCGGCAACAACTGGGGAGCACACCCACAGGTCCTCCGCACATCTGCCCTCGCTTTGTGCTTCTCCGCCGCTGAATATGCAGCACCTGTATGGCAGAAATCCAGCCATGCCAAACAGGTAAATATTGCCCTAAATGAAACAGTACGAATTGTAACCGTCAGCTTGCGGGCAACCCCTGTTGACAAAATCTACCACCTCATGGGCGTAGCACCTCCAGACATCCGAAGGAGAACAGCAGCTGAAGTGGAAAGAAAGAAGCAGGAGACGGATCAGACACCCCCTGTTTGTTTGCGAACATCAAACACCAAGACTCAAGGAAGAACTTGCTACAGGTCATCATCTCCCATACACGACATGGAAGGTACTCAATAGACTGAGAACTGGAGTATCTCGGTGTAAGGAGAACATGAAGAAATGTGGGACGAAATATTATAGTGTGGTGATGAACCTCAAGACCACCAGCACCTACTCAACTGCAGGAAACTGTCGGAACCTGTGTCCATGGACGATCTGATTATCGCCAATGATAAGGCAGTCTGTGCAGCGGAATTGTGGGCAGCACATGGAATATAAATATGCACATATTCTCTGTAATACTTCTTATATATATGTATGATATGCTATGTATGATAAATTATATTTGATAAGTTATGTTCTGAAGAAAGAAACAAAGCCAAACAGATAATCGCAGCATCCAAGAAGAAATCTTGGGAAGACTTTGGAAACAGGTTGGAGACTTTGGGTCAAGCTGTTGGAAAACCATTCTGGAGTGTAATTAGCAGCCTACGAAAGGGAGGTAAAAAGGAAATGACAAATATTTTGGACAGGTCAGGAAAACTGCTGGTGAATCATGTTGATGCCTTGGGCAGATGGATGGAATATTTTGAAGAGTTGCTCAATGTAGGTGAAAATACGATCAGTAATGTTTCAGATTTCGATGTACAGTGGGATAGGAATGATGATGGAAATAGGATCACATTTGAGGAGCCGGCCGGATTGGCCGTGCGGTTCTAGACGCTACAGTCTGGAACCGAGAGACCGCTACGGTCGCAGGTTCGAATCCTGCCTAGGGCATGGATGTGTGTGTGATGTCCTTAGGTTAGTTAGGTTTAATTAGTTCTAAGTTCTAGGCGACTGATGACCTCAGAAGTCGCATAGTGCTCAGAGCCATTTGAACCATTTTAACCACATTTGAGGAAGTGGAGAAAATGGTCAATAGATTGCAGTACAATAAAGCGGCTGGGGTGGATGAAATTAAGTCGGAACTCATCAAATACAATAGAATGTCAGGCCTTAAATGGCTACACAGGATAATTTACATGGTGTGGGAGACGGGACAAGTTCCACCAGACTGGACGAAAGCAGTAATCACACCAATCTTTAAACATGGAAACAGAAAAGATAGTAACAACTACAGAGGTATGTCTTTAATCAGCGTTGTGGGTAAAATCTTCTCAGGTATTGTTGAAAGGAAAGTGCGAGTATTAGTTGAGGACAAATTGGACGAAAATCAGTGTGGGTTTAGGCCTCTTAGAGATTGTTAGGACCAGATCTTTAGCTTACGGCAAATAATGGAGAAGTGTTACGAGTGGAACAGGGAATTGTATCTATGCTTTATAGATCTAGAAAAGTTATATGACCGGGTTCCTAGGAGGATGTTATTGTCTGTTCTACGAGATTATGGAATAGAAGGCAAACTTTTGCAAGCAATTAAAGGCATTTACATAGATAGCCAGGCAGCAGTTAGAGTTGACGGTAAATTGAGTTCATGGTTCAGAGTAGTTTCAGGGGCAAGACAAGGCTGCAACCTGTCTCCACTGTTGTTTATATTATTTATGAATCATATGTTGAAAACAATAGACTGGGTGGGTGAGATTAAGACATGTGAACACAAAATAAGCAGTCTCGCATATGCGGATGACTTAGTAGTGATGGCAGATTCGATTGAAAGTTTGCAATGTAATATTTCAGAGCTAGATCAGAACTGTAAGGACTATGGTATGAAGATTAGCATCTCCAAAACAAAAGTAATATCAGTGGGAAAGAGATGTAAACGGATTGAGTGCCAAATAGAAGGAACAAAGTTAGAACAGGTGGACGGTTTCAAGTACTTAGGATGCATTTCGCCGGCCGCGGTGGTCTCGCGGTTCTAGGCGCGCAGTCCGGAACCGCGCGACTGCTACGGTCGCAGGTTCGAATCCTGCCTCGGGCATGGATGTGTGTGATGTCCTTAGGTTAGTTAGGTTTAAGTAGTTCTAAGTTCTAGGGGACTGATGACCACAGCTGTTATGTCCCATAGTGCTCAGAGCCATTTTTGATGCATATCTTACAGGATGACAACATAGTGAAAGAAGTGGAAGCGAGGTGTAGCAAAGCTAATGCAGTGAGCTCTCAGCTACGATCTACTCTCTTCTGCAAGAAGGAAGTCAGTACCAAGACTAAGTTATCTGTGCACCGTTCAATCTTTCGACCAACTTTGTGGTATGGGAGCGAAAGCTGGGTGGATTCAGGTTACCGTATCAATAAGGTTGAGGTTGCGGATATGAAAGTAGCTAGGATAATTGCAGGTACAAGTAGATGGGAACAATGGCAGGAGGGTGTCCACATTGAGGAAATCAAAGAAAAACTGGGAATGAACTCCACAGATGTAGCAGTCAGGGCGAACAGGCTTAGATGGTGGGGTCATGTTACACGCATGGGAGAAGCAAGGTTACCCAAGAGACTCATGGGTTCAGCACTAGAGGGTAGGAGGAGTCGGGGCAGACCAAGGAGAAGGTACCTGGATTCGGTTGAGACTGATTTTGAAGTAATAGGCTTAACACCAGAAGAGGAACCAATGTTAGCACTGAATAGGGGATCATGGAGGAATTTTATAAGGGGACTATGCTCCAAACTGAACGCTGAAAAGCATATTCAGTCTTAAATGATGATGATGATGTTATGTTCTGGACACGTATAAATAAACACGCAGATAGATTGGTTGCAGGCCCTTTACTGGCCTCCTGTAACCAATACACGGTCATGACTGGCTTCGAGACAGACCAGCTTTCATCAGAAAACACGACAGTACTCCATCCTTCCCTCCAATGAGCTCTCGCATGATCCCACTGAATTCCTAAATGGCGGTGGTTTGGGGTTAGTGGAATACACGCCATAGCGCGTGTGACTCGGAGCTGTCCTTGATGTAACCGACTGGTAACAGTTAGTTATGTCACTGTGGTGCCAACTGCTGTCCAAATTGCTGCTGCAGATACAGTACGGCTCCAGAGCCACATGCCGAACACGATGGTCTTCCCTCTCGGTAGCGTCACCTGACCTCCCGGAGCCCGGTCTTCTTGTGACCGTGTATTCTCACGACCGCCGCTGCAAGCAATCACGTACGGTCGCTACATTCCTGCAAAGCCTTCCAGCAATATGGCTGAAAGAAAATCCAACTTCTTGTAGACCTATAACACGATCTCGTTCAAACGCAGTGAGGTGTTGGTAATGGCAAGTTTGTCGCCTCAAAGGCATTCTTGACTAACATCAAATCACCACGTCCAATTATTTCGAAGATAAATAACACTCACGACCGTTACAGCTAATATTTAAAGGAAATCTGATTTGCATCCTCTTATTGGAGCTACACTACTGGCCATTGAAATTGCTACACCACAAAGATGACGTGCTACAGACGCGAAATTTAACCAACGGGAAGAAGATGCTGTGATATGCAAATGATTAGCTTTTCAGAGCATTCACACAAGGTTGGCGCCGGTGGCGACACCTACAACGTACTGACACGAGGAAAGTTGACCGGCGTTGCCTGGTGAAACGTTGTTGTGATGCCTCGTGTAAGGAGGAGAAATGCGTACCATCACGTTTCCGACTGTGATAAAGGTCGGATTGTAGCCTATCGCGATTGCGGTTTATCGTATCGCGACATTGCTGCTCGACTTGGTCGAGATACAATGACTGTTAGCAGAATATGGAATCGGTGGGTTCAGGAGGGTAATACGGAACGCCGTGCTGGATCCCAACGGCCTCGTATCACTAGCAGTCGAGATGACAGGCATCTTATCCGCATGGCTGTAACGGATCATGCAGCCACGTCTCGATCCCCGAGTCAACAGATGGGGACATTTGCAAGACAACAACCATCTGCACGAACAGTTCGACGTCTGGTGTAGCATGGACTATCAGCTCGGAGACCGTGGCTGGAGTTACCCTTGACGCTGCATCACAGACAGGAGCGCCTGCGATGGTGTACTCAACGACGAACCTGGGTGCACGAATGGCAAAATGTCATTTTTTCGTATGAATCCAGGTTCTGTTTACAGCATCATGATGGTCGCATCCGTGTTTGGCGACATCGCCGTGAACGGACGTTGGAAGTGTGTATTCGTCATCGCCATGCTGGCGTATCACCCGGCGTGATGGTATGGGGTGCCATTGGTTACACGTCTCGGTCACCTCTTCATCGCATTGACGGGATTTTGAACAGTGGACGTTACATTTCAGATGTGTTACGACCCGTGGCTCTACCCATCATTCGATCCCTGGGAAACCCTACATTTCAGCAGGATAATGCACGACACACGACCGCATGTTGCAGGTCGTGGACGGACCTTTCTGGATGCAGAAAATGTTCGACTGCTGCCCTGGCCAGCACATTCTCCAGATCTCTCACCAATTGAAAACGTCTGGTGGCCGAGCAACTGGCTCGTCACAATACGCCAGTCACTACTCTTGATGAATTGTGGTATCGTGTTGAAGCTGCATGGGCAGCTGTACCTGTACACGCCATCCAAGCTCTGTTTGACTCTATGCCCAGGCGTATCAAGGCCATTATTACGGCCAGAGGTGGTTGTTCTGGATACTGATTTCGCAGGATCTATGCACCCAAATTGCGTGAAAATGTAATCACATGTCAGTTCTATTATAATATATTTGTCCAATGAATACCCGTTTATCATCTGCATTCTTCTTGGTGTAGCAATTTTAATGGCCAGTAGTGTACTACCGTCATTCTTATGCGACTGATGCGAAATCTGAAAAAATATCATTTTTCAGATGCAGAAACATGCCTACCAACTTTCGTTTATGTAGCATATCTCCTTCCTGGAGTTGCGATTTTCTTACCGTCAGTGTACTTTGTGCGGATATGCTGAAATACTAATCAGCAGCATATTCAGTACACTACATGAGAATTTCATATTTGGTGGACGACATCTACGTGCTGTTGCAGTTATAATTGCCAGTAATGTAAATATTAGCAACTGAGAACAGTACTCAAGTCGGCAGCACATCGCCTCTTTTCGTGATTTGTTGCATCTTTTTTGAGAGAAGTTTCATTTTCGGGGCATACTGTTTCTGGTGGTGACTCCTTTGACGTTTTGGTCTAGAAACAGACTAAGCGGTATTCTTTCCCCTATACTTCTGCACATTTGCCCACTGACTCTGAAGCGGCGGGAGTGGCACGTAGTCCGCAGCTCCTGGTCTTGTGGTAGCACTCTCGCTTCCTGCGCACGGGAGTCCGGGTTCGGTTCCCGGCGGGCTCAGTTAATTTCTCTACCACGTGATGACTGAGTGATGTGTGTCTTTCATCATCATTTCATCATCATTGACTCGCAAGCCGCAGGAGTGGCGTCAACTAAAAAGGACTTGCAATACGGCGGCCGAACTTCCCCGCATGAGGCCTCCCGGCCAACAGTGCCATACGATCATTTCATTTTTTCAGTGGCACGTAATCACTCATTAGGAAAAATTTAATTTGTCATGGAAAAACTGACGACTATAGGGGAGGTACTGTTGAATGTCACGGATTGGTGTAGTGAGACGTACGCCACCTGCGGTTCCAGCCGTGGCCAAATGGGGAGATCAGAGCGGGGCTCGCGCTGTGCAACGAGTGAAGTGCCTGCCAGGGCGACGACCCGCCACCCAGCAGCGGCTGCACGTGGGCACGTGCCAGCGTCCTGCTGCCTTCCGTGTCCGTTACGCAACATCGCGCGAGGACGACTCCGCACCCATTCACTCGCCCTGTTCCCCTGTCGTCACGATTTCGGAAAACGACTTCTCCGCTGTCGAGTGGCAAATTGATACACTGCGATTAGGCAATCTCGTGTTTCCATCCTCATTCTCCAGAACTACGACACGCGACTCTCTCTCTCTGCCTCTCCATTTCATCTCCCCGCCATCTGCTTTCCTTTTATCACGAACTTCTGCAGGTTGCTACTTTGGTCGCTTTTTTGGCTGGCCCATGTCTCTTCTGCCGCATACAGCATAAAGAACATCACTCCTGTCGTGATGGATACCAGTCTGATCAATATAGTTACATTTTTTATTCGCTCTAGCTTAAAGTTTATCATATGAGCTACATGTAAATTTAGCGCACATTTCGCTATCTTAACTTATAGTACAATCCCGTCTCCGTGTGGTCCTCTTTGATACATAACCAACACGGATTCAAAAAATATCGTTCTTGTGCAACACAGCAATCTCTTTATCCCCATGAAATAATGAGTGTTGTCGACAAGCGATCTCAGATCGATACCATATTCGTAGATCCCCAGAAGGCTTTTCATACCGTTCCTCACAAGCGACTATCAATCAAATTGCGTGCATATAGATTATCGTCTCAGTTGTGTGTCTGGATTCGTGATTTCCTGTCAGAGGGTTCATAGTTCGTAATGATAAACGGTAAATCATCGAGTAGAACAGAAGTGATATCTGGCGTTCAGCAAGGTAGTGTCATTGGCCCTCTGCTGCTCCTGATTTACATAAATGACCTATGTGATAATCTGAGCAGCCCCCTTAAATTGTTTGCAGATGATGCTGTAATTTACCGTCTAATAAAATCATCAGACGATCAATTCCAATTAAAATATGATCTAGAGAGAATTTCTGTATGGTGCGAAAAGTGGCAATTCGCACTAAACAAAAAAAAAAGTGCGAGGTCATCCACATTGGTACTAAAATAAATCGGGTTCGATTCCCGGCGGGGTCAGGGATTTTCTCTGCCTCGTGATGACTGGGTGTTGTGTGATGTCCTTAGGTTAGTTAGGTTTAAGTAGTTCTAAGTTCTAGGGGACTGATGACCTTAGATGTTCAGTCCCATAGTGCTCAGAGCCAACTAAAATAAATCCGATAAATTTTGGGTACACGATAAATCGCACGAATCTAAGGGCTGTCATTTAAACTAAATACCTCGGAATTACAATTCTTGAACTTAAATTGGAAAGACCACGTAGATAATATTGTGGGGAAGGCGAAACAAAGACTGCGTTTTGTTGGCAGAACACTTAGAAGATGCGACAAACCCACAAAAGAGACAGCCTACATTACACTTGTTCGTCCTCTGCTGAATATTGATGCGCAATGTGGGATCCTTACAGGTAGGATTGACGGAGGACATCGAAAAAGTGCAAAGAAGGGCAGCTCGTTTCGTGTTATCGCGCAATAGGGGCGAGAGTGTCACTGATATGATACGCGAGTTGGGGTGGCAGTCACTAAAACAAAGGCGGTTTTCTTTGCGGCGAGCTCTATTTACGAAATTTCAGTCACCAACTTTCTCTTCCGAATGCGAAAATATTTTTTTGACACCCACCTACTTAGGGGGAAATGATCATCATAATAAAATAAGAAAAGTCAGTGCTCGAATGGAAAGATTTAGGTGTTCCTTTTTCCCACGCGCCATTCGAGAGTGGAATGGTAGAGAAGTAGTATGAAAATCGTTCAGTGAACCCTCTGCCAGGCACTTAAGTGTGAATTGCAGAGTAACCATGTAGGTGTAGATGTAGATGTGATCAGTGAAAAGTTTCGGCTGACTGTAATTTTACTGCGGCTATACACTGAGGTGAATAAAATGATGAATTACCTCCTAATACCTTGTCGGACCTCTTTTTTTGGACCGCCTTTTGCCCGACGTAGTGCAACAATTCGACGTGGCATGGACCTAACAGGTCGTTGGAAGTCCCGCGCAGAAATACTGAGCCGCGCTGTCTCTATAGCCGTCCATAATTGCGAAAGTGTTGCTGGTGCAGGATTTTGGGCACGAACTGACTTCTCGTTTACGTCTTATAAATGTTCGATGGGATTCATATCGGGCGATCTGGACCGCTAGATCATTCGCTTGAACTGTACAGAATGTTCTTCAAACCAATTGCAAACAATTGTGGTCCTGTGACATGGCGCATTGTCATCCATAAAATTCCTTGGTTGTTTGAAAACATGAAGTCCATGAAGGGCGCTAATGATCTCCTGGTAGTCGAACATAACCATTTTCAGTCAACGATCGGTGCAGTTGGACCAGAGGACCCAGTCCCTCCCATGGAAACAAACCCAGCTTGCACAGTGCCTTTGTTGACAACTTGGGACCATGGCTTTGTGGGATCTGCGCAAGACTCGAACCCTATCATCAGCTCTTACCAACTGTAATCGGGACTCATCTGACAAGGCACGATTTTCCGGACGTCTAGTGCGCAATCGACTTGGTCACGAGCCCAGGAGAGGCGCTGCAGGTGATTTCGTGCTGTTAGCAAAAACACTCGCGTGGTTCGTTTGCGCATTAGCGCCAAATCTCGCCGTTAATGGATACGTTCGTCGTACATCCCAAAATTATTTCTGTGGTTATTTCACGCAATGTTACTTGTCTTTTGGCGCTGACAACTCTACGCAAACTTTAATCCTGTCAGTCGTTAAGTGAAGGCCGTCGGCCAATGTGTTGTCCGCGGCGAAAGGTAATGCTTGAGACGTGGTATTCTTGATACACTCTTGACACTGTGGATTCACCAACGATTTCCGAAATGGAATGTCCCATTCATCTAGGTTCAACTACCATTCTACGTTCAAAGTCTGTTAAATACCATTGTGCGGCCATAATCACACTGGAAGCTTTTTCACACGAATCACCTGAGTAAAAATGAAAACTTCACCAATTCACTCCCATTTTGTTCCTTGTGTAGGCGATACCATTGCCGTCTTTATACGTGCGTATAGCTATTCCATGACTTTTGTGACCTTGGTGTACCTCCATCCAATGCACCGTTACCCACACGGGTCAGATTTGGAGCCACCAGTTCTATTGCCACATTTAATACGTAAAGTTCATGTTTATTGTTCCGAGTAAATATCAGAATTCATTAATTTTTGTATCTAAATCATTATTCAAATTATATCATGTATCGCAAACCAGAAAACCTGTTGAAGCCTCATTTGTCAATCACTGTCTCCATATTCATTGATGAAAGAAGGATCGAGCTTAAACTATATTCCTGCAGATAAGCTAATTCCCAGCATTGGTTCAATTCGTTCGAATCACAATATTCGATATATCACTATCTGGATTATCTGGAATGGCAGTGGATTACAACACACATTACGAATTTGGTAAATTGCTTGGTAAACACACGGGTGTCAGAAGAATACTGAACCATGTCAGTACTGTATGAAGTCAGTTAAAAAGAAAAAAAAAACCAAAGGATTTTTCCTCTCCATTCCCCATCCATAGCCCCTCCACTTTCCCTCCTGATCTGTCACCCTGTCAAGGTCTATCCCTCAAGATCATTACACAAGGGCATCCACTAAACCTTCCCTGCCTTTTCCCTCTCCTCCCTTCCCTCATCCCTCCCCCTCCCCCTCATCCATTCAGCTTTGTTTTATTTCTACAGATATACCCCACTTGCACTACTTTAAAACTTCAGCATAGCGGAAATAGGTCGGTTAAAATGACTCAAATGGCTTTCTATCTATACTTTTATTATTTATTTATAAACAACTATGCTACAGCAGGCAGCATCACGAGCAATTGTGCAGTGTGAGGGCATGAAAGCCAGTAGCATCTGCCTGTGTAGTGCATGGGCCAGAGGCCCTTGATCGACTGGAGTCCCACACTGTGCTGCATTGTAGACTCCAGCTGAGCGTGGGAGCAGGGCAGCTCGAATGATATCTCTTTAGCCATCTTCAACGTGAGTTGGGGTGGGTGGAGGGCAGTTGAGGGAAGAGGCACCTGCGGCATTATCACTGGGGCAAATAGTGGGCACAAAAGCATGGGGTGGATGAGGGCTATAGAGCCAACATCACAGATGCATAAAAAATGTCTCCGTAAGTATCAGTCCATGTTCCATACATTTGCTGTTGCTACCACAAAAACAATGTTACACTCACACAATGCTTGGTTTTCAATTAAATATTTCAAGAAATTTGGGTGAATGGATTCCGGAACCAGGACCCAGCAACTCATCGTGGATGCCTAATACCGTATCAGGACCATCTTGGACGTGAAAACTGGCACCCAGCAACTCATCTTGGGCTTTAGATCCTCTGCACAGCTCGTCACGAACTCTGGAACCGACGTCCACCAGATCGAAACGGACGCCAGAGCCACTATCCAGTACATAGAGGCTGATAGAACTGAAAACAGTCAGCTGCAGATGAGCTTATAGTAATCTATCAGCCAACAGCAGTTCCTCAGCCTATCCTAACAGCAACAACAATCATGTGCACAAGATATGTGATGCCGTAGAATTATCATTTACAGTAATTTGGGGTGCTCGGTTCGAGGTTTCAGCTGAGTATCAAGATCTAATCATGTTTTTCAATACCTGTGAACACGTTTGAGAATGGGAAATTCCAATGTTCTAGATTATCCGTGATATAGCACAATAAATTTCAATATTACGTTATTTGCGGATTTGCTGAGACTAAGAATGGTGTAACTGATACAGCGCAGCCGACCGGGTTGGTCGAGCGGTTCTAGGCGGTATAGTCTGGCATCGCGCGACCGGTACAGTCGCAAGTTCGAATCCTGCCTCGGGCATGGATGTCTGTGATGTCCTTAGGTTAGTTAGGTTTAAGTAGTTCTAAGTTCTAGGGGACTGATGACCTCAGAAGTTAAGTCCCATAGTGCTCAGAGCCATTTGAACTATTTTTTGATACAGCGCACATACATTTGTGCGGGTGCAAGACGGTGCATTATCACAGGTTACTCCAATTCCGAGTCATATGAAAAATCCGCTAAAAAGAAGATACAGACCCGATTATTCGAATTAAGGAACGAGAGTCGTGGAATGCCGTAAACAGCGTTCTATGGTCGGACATTTGCAGATATGTTTTTGATTCGTTATGAGGAGGCTCTTCTATACCTTATTCTGACATGTGTGATTGATAAAAGATCTATTATTAATGCGCAAATTCTGACAATGCTTGCTTCACCAGGTGGCGCAGTGGTTAGCACACTGGACTCGCATTCGGGAGGACGACGATTCAATCCCGCGTCCGGCCATCCTGATTTAGGTTTTCCGTGATTTCCCTAAATCGCTCCAGGTAAATGCCGGGATGGTTCCTCCGAAAGGGCACGGCCGACTTCCTTCCCTAATCCGATGCGACCGATGACCTCGATGTTTGGTCTCTTCCTCCAAAAACAACCTAACAACTCAACCCTTGCTTCACCCGTTCTGACTTGTGAGAATAATTTTGAATACAATAAACATTTTACGGGTGGACGAGAAGTACCAGTACATAGTATCGAATACTAATTGATTTGATTTGTTTTAGCAGAAGAACAAACTTATGTATTAAGAGTCCAATATATCGACATGTTCCCTACCATGCTCTAAACTCATTTCCGTACACTTTCAAGTTCTTGTTGATATATTTTTGAGCATGTCCAGTATTATAGTGCAAAATGCATCTTCAACAGCATTGCTCCGTTCTTCGTTTGTAGCCGAAAGACGTGCAGATACATGCCCCTTAATGACTCCCTATAACGAGTTGTTAAGTTTAGTGAGCTCAGGACTTCTTGGTGGCCATTTCCAGAGAGCTGATGTTTCTGACGAACCACGACCTATCCCCCGTCATGAAAAGTGTTCATTTATATAATCGCGCACTGCAAGAGTGTAGCGAGAAGGTGCTCTGTCTTGCTGAAATTGTGTGTGTTGTGTGAGGCCTCTTTCCTCAAGTTGAAGTATTAGCTATGTTTTTAACATGTGTAAATAATTTGCGCCGTTCACAGTCCCTTAAAAAAATATGGTCCAAGCAGATTTGTGATGTCACTACTGCCCATGTCATTACGTGAGGTGGGTTCCTCTCTAAGTCGTCTTTATAATGAGGATCCTCTTTGGCCCAAACGACGACATTTCTAGCACATGAGCTACAATAAATGGCACATTCATCTGAAAACATAAACTTAGCGTTGTTCATTGCATTTGGAAACTGAGAAACAAGTAGCGCGTGCTAAAACCGCGCTCGTTCCAGTCTGTATCCAAAAATTCGTATGCGAACGTCAGTCAAAAAATTCTGGTCTTAAGAGATTTTTTTATGTCTTTGTTGCATCGAGTTCCAAAGCGTGTTCATGTGTCGACTTCATAGGAGATTGTTCAATCAAACAAATACTCTGGGACATGTTTCTTCCCGTCTGCTTTCTTCCACGCCGCAGACTGTCTTTAATTCTGCCAAAAGCAAAAGCATGTCTTTCTCAATCCAGAAGTGTTGCCTTTCACAGTTGAGCTTCATTAAACGTTTCCTGGAATGCTCCTATAGTTTGTATCAATGTCTGCCTTGTGTCGGTGTTCATACAACCATACGCTTGTCACTAAAGGCTCCTCAGTAGTGTAACTATAACCGTTCACCTGTCATGGCTACAGATTAAAACTAGACTGCGACTGCAAAACATGTAAACAACTAATTCCAACAACTGGTGAGAAGTAACATAGCTACCAACCTGCGTAATACAATTTGATACTAAACAGGGGTTACAGGGGGACAGGGTCTTCTCGGCTATCCTGTACGAGTAAATAATGTATACATGGTATTCATGGGCGCTATAAACATCATGGAATTTAATTCCGTGTCAAGTTTCAGGATGTTGACACATTTGAGAGGCAGAATCCCAGCACACCAATTCACATATACAGCCCTGAGAAGAAGAAAGACAACGATGACCCATTCTTAGGTCAACGCAAAAAACATGCCAATTCGTTGCTCATCTTGATGAAGCTAAACAACGTTACTACTGGATCAAAAACACGTCCATCCTTATTTCCAACCAAGAGTGCTGGCCATATTTGTTCTGACTGCCTCAATGCATTTTACACAAATGATCAATTGACAGGACACAAGAAGGATTGCTGTAGACAAGATACAATACGTACAGAGATGACTATTAAGGTGCAAATATTCCTAAATATAAGAATTTTTTTGCACAAGGAGGGAATACTATTTGTAGTGCCTGCAGATTTTGAATGTACTTTTATTCCTTTGGCAAGTTGTGAGTGTAAGCTCACTGTCTTGCCTGCAACCCTCACATTACAACACGTACCAACTGCTGCAGCATATCAGGTTGTTTGTTCATATGATTTGAATCGTAACTATTTTAAATCCCAGAAAGTGGAAAGTCCTGCAACTTGCTTGCTCTCCAAATTTTGAATGCTAGCAGAAAAAGGGTTATGAGATTTATGGCAACACCATTCCCCTTACTATAACATGGGAAGTTCAGTTGGAGTGTGATGAATCTGTTAAGTGTCATATTTGTGAGCTGTCATTAGCAAATATCATCAAACAACCACATATGGATCACTGTCACCTAACCGGTAACTTTTGCGGCAGAGCACACAATGAATACAACCCGAATCACAAGTTCCCACGTCACATGTCCATTGGCTAAACATACGCACACATCTCAGCACCGCTCCCTTATGTTACAGGCACGTGGCTTGGTGGGAAAGGTAGAGGAGGGGGAGGGGTGGCTGCATTTGTGTGATATCAGGGACACTTTACTGAAATATCTCTGAATTAACGGAATAAGTTGATATATATTTAATTGCAACTGCTGGTGTCGTTGAAATCATTAGCTGATGACACAGAGGGCCTGCAATTCATTACTTCCTATGGTTGAACAACTGATTTACACGAGACTGCACGGAGTTGATATGTGTATGAGGCAAACTACAATCATTAATCCAATATCCTTAAGGAATTGCTGGAACGACACACAATAATCTTGTGTGTGGAGGTACAAGGAAGAACAAATGAGGGAAAATAATTTAAAGGCTTCACCTTCATTAGTCGAAAAAAAAGGCTTGCACATTCCACTAGTACCAAAACCTGAGACCTCGATTGACATACTAGTATTGAAAAATAAGTTAACTGGGCACGCTAAATGACCCAATACCCCCAGTCAGCAGTTGAGAGCAGTTCTTTCAAAATGAGCCTATCCACGTGAACAACTAAACTGTGGTCCAGTCACGAATCGAAGATAAAGAATTCAATGAATTTGTGGAAGCTAAACTGGATAATAACGCACATCTCGAGATTGTTGTCTCAGAATGAACAATACTTAAATGCACTCATCATCTCATTTTGCAAAGCAGCGCTTACCCTCTGAAGAGGCAAGCGTTATTCCCATCAAAAACTGAATTCCTTCAAGACAAGAAACTAAATAACTTTTAACGTAACTACAACAAGATTGGTTTCTGTCATTGTCAAACACCAGAGATGACCACTTCATTTGGCTCTTTTTGAACCTGCCAGTACAACGAATACTTGAATAAAAAGCCACCATCCTAGTTTACTTGCCAATCACGTATAGACAACAATTGTTCCTCCAATCAGACAAGAGACTGATTTCAGATCATATTCTCTATACGTTCAATTTCGGAGACTAGTCAGTGCTTCACAGAGAGGTCAGCTTCCTGTCATCCCCTCCCAGCAAAACCGAGTGAAAAACTTTCATGTAGAGATAGAGAAGCGACAAGGTGTGAGGCAGGTAGTGTGTATTTCTACAATCAATTTCGTGGCGTCAGCTTGTCCGAGAATTTAGAACCTTTCAGATAATGTCCTGTTAATAGGCTTGTATCGGAATCTGCAAAGAGGGCTTCTCTTTCCACTATTTAACTTGACAGAAGTCTGAGCGTCTACTGAGGAGAATTATTCCCTTGACCCTATTTCTCTAGGCGCCACCTTAATATACCATAAGATGTAGCTACATTACAATTGGAAGCTGGGCTAAAGGAGTTCTTACTTGTTGATTTTCTGCCATTTCTTCACTATTGCCCACTACCTTTCTATTACAGGAGGCAGAAATTAAATAATAAGCAGGGTAGATATTGTTTTTAATGAAACAACCCAGCCAGCAATGGGCGAGAACCATTTCAACATACCATTAGTAAACGGTCTCAACTTTCTGACTAACCATTTCGCTTGTTAAAAAACTCTTGAATTCCTGGTATCGAATGTCTCAACTTACTGACTGATCGTTTTTGCTTGATGGAAGAAGATGCAGCTTATCGGAGCAACTACTCTATGAGCTTCTTCTCTTAGAATAATGTTTTAAGATCCAGTAACTGATTACCAATATTAGGTTGTTGCGCACACACACTGTCAACTTGTGGTGTTAGAATACTATTCGATATCACTATTCAGTTATGGTACTTCCAATGTCTTACTTATGGTATTACAGTACACTTTTAACATACATTAGCTAACACCCACTTTCAAGTTATGGCACATACACTGTTAACTTCTCATGTTGGAGTACTATTTTAGTTCTGAATGGCTGTTTGATTCTGTCAGCTATCACTGTCTTGCCTGCTTACCATTGTAGTTTCCACTCTGTGACAGCGTAAGTTAGCATTATCAGCAGAAGATGACAATTTTTTTACTGCAAAATGAAGTTCATACCCAAGTATGGGGGTCGCTCTAATGTTTTACTGGCGTTGATATCAGTTTCAGCTAAACTAAGTCATGTTTTTCAGAAAGAATACAGACAATTTAGACGTTGGAATAACATTGTTTACTTTGGTAAAAGGACTAAACTATTTTCGTCAGCATGTGCACTTCGTGCTGTAATTTTTATCAATAGTGCTGTAATGTGGGCCAATCGTATTTTGATAAGTAATACAGACAGTCAAATTTGGAAATATTTAATTTGACACTTAACTGAGCCTTACAAAGAGTGATACAGATATGAAACTGCAGTCATCGAAAAGTGCTGCTTAAACTGTAAGTTTTATTAGTAGTGCTGTTGTGCGAGCCACTTGTATTTTGATTAGTAATACAGGCATTTTAGATGTGGAAATATTTAATTTGAGGATACATTGTGGCTTGCAAAGAGTGGTACAGATATCGAACTTCAATCCTCGATACAAGCTGCATAACCTATAAGCCTCATTAATAGTGCCATAGTGGAAGCCATATGTATTTTTTAAATCTTCTAGAACAATTAAGTTACTTCAGTAGTGTCAGAATTGTCACAAGTTTTTGCTAATTAATTTCATTTTGGTTCAAAGATTGAATTTTCTTCCATGATCAGATATCTGCAATTGTACTTACATGTAACGATAAGCAACCTGCATTTGTCTTGTACTCAAAACATTTACTCATTTGATAAATAATCCTATTTTAGTGCAAAGATCATACTTTGGAGATATTGAACTTCCCTCTCCACATGTAGAAGCTTGCCCATAATTTTTTGGGACATGTTGTACTTTTATATCTCGTATTTGATGTATTACCAATTACATAAATTTGTAGACTTCCACGGCCAGTAACATTCTGAATAAAATAAACTGGGGTGTTAGGTTACATCATTAAAATTATGAAACACTAAAGCAACTAAATTGCCTGAAGAGACCGCAGCGAGTCGGTCGATGCGTTGGCAATTTAGTTGCTACAGTGTTTTATAATGAAGCAGCCTAATACCCTAAATTATTTTATTCGCATTACACGAGTACTTTATTCTTATTATAAAAGTATGTTGTTTAAGTGATGCAAAGGATGAAATATCACACTGAAATACTTCCTTCTCCCACCTAGATTGGTGCTTTGCCAGTTCATTTGTCGTTGGCTACATTGTGTGTTTAATTAAGTATTTAGTGCATTACAATTAGATTTTGGTATTATTTAATTTTTGATTAGGAAAATGCAATCTGTTAACGCTTTATAGAGGCTTGGCGCCATACTTCCGATAGGTAAATGTTGCAGCCTTCCTCAAAAGTTCGTTTTCTGTGCATAAGCTCGAGCAGGCCTAGATCAGATGTGATAAGCCAAATTTTGTTAAGCAATATCATTGATAATATTTTTATAAGATCGCACATGATGCTTTATCTTCCTCCTACCTATAGTCATTGTTATTGAAGTGAAGCATTACTGAAAAACTTCTGTTAACATCAGATGTTCATAGTTTGATGTCTGTACAACAAGTAACATAGCTGCAAGTAACCCTATGATTGAAATACCAGCAGCATTTGCTTATTTTAGATAAGGAGATACTACTGTAACATTTGACACAAACTTTGAATCTATTGCTGATGTATTTTTCACATATATTAACAAATTTTCGATAGATAATGTAGATTGTTTGGATACTTTGAACATGATGCCAATTTATGCAATGTAGTTGAAGCTCACTTGTTTTGATATGTAATAAAAGTTATTCAGATAATTTTGAACATGACGCAAAATTCGAGTGTGGAGTGTGGAAGTGAGTGGAGGATAGAGAGTGTGGAGGGTGTGGCATGTGGAGGGTGTGGAATGTGGAGTGTGTGTGTGTGTGTGTGTGTGTGTGTGTGATTACATAATTTTTGAAATAAAGAAAAAAAATCAGATTGTACAGATGCTTTTGAACATGGCAAAACTATACAGAGTTCATGTGAAGCATTCGTTTTTTTGACATGGAAATACTGTGGTGTTGTGAATATTTGTCACAAATAATCGGTTACTTTTGAGCATGATAGGATACATACTGATTGGCTCTTTTGCTTTAACTGCCCTAGTAAAATATTGTGTTGTGATTGATTATTTCATTTTAATGAAACATACGCAATTTTAAATTTCCTGTAGGTGCCATCTTGCACTTTTTAAAATTTCCCACAGTCGCCATCTTGAATTTCTAAATTTCCAATCAACGCCGTCTTGGAATTTTAAATTTCTTGCCACTGCCATCTTCCATTTCATGACATCAGTCATGTCAAAAATACCTTCACTGGGTCCTCAAGCCAGGTGCTCTAGATCCGAACCCCTGGCTAAGTCATGTGCCAGAACATACATAGCTCATCTACTCCCCTCCCCTCCCCTCCTCAGTCTCCTCCACTATTAAATCAGCTTATTTCGTGACGCTTCCAGATGTGTCCAGTCGACCCACTTCTTATTTTCATCTATTTGTGCCATAAAGCTCTTCTTTCTCCATTTCATTGCACTGCTTCTACAATAATTAGGATCCACTTAGTATATAGGATTTTAATATCACTCCTCAGTTCGAAAGCTTCTATTCTATTTCTGTAGCATGACTGGTAGTGGCTAATACTTTACTGGGGCACCCCCAAAATAACTATTCAGATACAGTTATTTACATTTTAAAATTTTATGTGCCTTTACTAAATGAATCAAATATACAGCTCTGTAGAACAGAAACTACTGATATATCGGTCATATAATGGAAGTTTTGCTGTGAACGCTATATGCGTTATCGGTTTTAATGTACCTAGAACACACGCCTAAAAAATATATCCATCGACTGTGTATGTTACACGGTAGTTCCATTTAGTGTATGATCAGAATACGGTTTTTTCAGGCCTAGTACTGTATTAAAACTGTTGGGCAACGGGTCAACGCTTTGGGGCGCTCCTTTGTTGACACTCACGACCTCAGCTGCCACTGCAGTGTCGCAACTCCTCCGCCTCCGTGTTACTCGAGTCGCAGAGGTCGCACAGCGTCAACAACTTGTCATCTGCTTGCTGTTAGGAGTCGTGCGACATTTGCCTAAAAAATGTTTTTTCTCTCCTGGTAGGACAAACAGCTATGAGATCACTCTGTGATGACTACGTTTTACTACATTACTCTTCTGAGGAACTGCGTGTATATTTCTTGAGGAACTAGCAAAATATAACGGAACCAGTGAGATAGCGGGACTTAGTGAATGTGGACCTTTTCTTCATCTCGGTCTATTCCAATAGGAACTTCGTTGTCGTGGGTCCAGTGCTTCAGTAGGTTCATCCTTCAATTTTCCCAGTCAGTAGGAGGCAGAATTGTAGAAATACTGCTAATCTGCATCTAGAGAACCGAAATCGTCAGTGTAAGGCTGCCGGAATACAATGGGCGTAATGTAGAAGCACGTGATCCTTAGAAATAGTCAGATATTTCTTCACAGTGCGGTAGACCGAACCATTGTTAATATAGATTACAACTGCACTTAACTTGTCGTACCCAGCTCTTGCCTATACATTGAAGAGCCAAAGAAACTGGTACACCTGCCTAAAATCGTGTAGGGCTCCCACGTGCACGCAGAAGTGCCGCAATACAACGTGGCACGGACTCAACTAATGTCTGAAGTAGTATTGGAGGGAACTGACACCATGAATCCTGCACAGCTGCCCATAACTCGGCAAGAGTACGAGCAGGTGGGCATCTCTTCTGAACAGCACGTTGCAAAGCATCCAAGCTATGCTCAATAATGTTCATGTCTGGAGAGTTTGGCGCCCAGCGGAAGTGTTTAAACTCATAAAAATGTTCCTGGAGCCACCCTGCACCAATTCTGAACTATAGGGTGTCGCATTGTCCTGCTGGAATAGCCCAAGTTCATCCAAATGCAAAATAGACATGAATGGATGCAGGTGATCTGGCAGTATGCATACGTACGTATCACCTGTCAGAGTCGTATTCAGACGTATCAGGGGTCCCATATCAGTCCAACTGCACACGCCCCACACCATCACAGTCTCCACTAGATTTAACAATCCCCTGCTGATGTGCAGGGTCCATGGATTCGTGAGGTAGTCCCCGTACCCGTACACGTCCACTCGCTCGATACAATTTGAAACGAGATCGTCCGACCAGGCAACATGTTTACAGTCATCAACAGTTCAGTGTCGGTGTTGACGGGGCCAGGCGAGGCGTAAAGCGTTGTGTCATGCAGTCATCAAGGGTACACGAGTGCCCATACCGATGATGTATTGCTGAAAGTTCGCATTGAAATCTGCAGCAATTTACGGGAGGGCTGCACTTTTGTCTCGTCGAACGATTCTCTTCGGTCGTTGTTGGTCCCGTTCTTGCAGGATCTTTTTCCGGCGGCAGCTATGTCGGAGATTTGATGTTTTACCAGATTCCTGACATTCACGGTCGTACCTCGAAGATGCTATGTCCCATCGCTTGTGCGCCGACTATAATACCATGCTCAAACTCACTAAAATCTTGATAACTTGCCATTGTAGGAGCAGTAATCGAGCTAACGACTGCGGCAGGCGTTGTTATCTTATATAGGCGTTGCCGATCCCAGCGCCGTATTCTATCTGTTTACATACACTATGTGATCAAAAGTATCCGAACACCCCAAAAAATATACGTTTTTCGTATTAGGTGCATTGTGCTGCCACCTACTGCCAGATACTCCATATCAGCGACCTCACTAGTCATTACACATCGTGAGAGAGCAGAATGGGTTGCTCCGCGGAACTCACGGACTTCGAACGTGGTCAGGTGATTGGGTGTCACTTGTGTCATACGTGTGTACGCGAGATTTCCACACTCCAAAACATCCCTAAGTCACTGTTTCCTATGTGGTTGTGAAGTGGAAACGTGAAGGGACACGTACAGCACAAAAGCGTACAGGCCGACCTCGTCTGTTGACTGACAGAGACCGCCGACAGTTGAAGAGGGTTGTAATGTGTAATAGGCAGACATCTATCGAGACCGTCGCACAGGAATTCCAAACGTGAGAAAACTTGAATTTCATGGTCGAGCGGCTGCTCACAAGCCAACACATCACGACGGTAAATGTCAAACGACGCCTCGCTTGGACGATGGAATAGTAGAGAAACGTTGAGTGGAGTCACGAATCATGGTACACAATGTGTCGATCCGGTGGCAGGGTGTGGGTATGGCGATTGCCCGGTGAACGTAATCTGCTAGCGTGTGTTGTGCCAACAATGAAATCCGGAGGCGGTGGTGTTAGGGTGTGGTCGTGTTTTTTATGGAGGAGGCTTGCACCCCTTGTTGTTTTGAGTGGCACTATCACAGAAAAGGCGTACATTGATGTTTTAAGCACCTTATTGCTTCCCATTGTTGAAGGGCAATTCGGGGATGATGACTGTATCTTTCAGCACGATCGAGCACCTGTTCATAATGCACGGCACGAGACGGAGTGATTACACGACAGTAAAATTCCTATAATGGAGTGGCCTGCACAGAGTCCTGACCTGAATCCTATAGAACATCTCTGGGATGTTTTGGAACGCTGACTTCGTACCAGGCCTCACCGACCGACATCGATACCTATCCTCAATGTAGCACTCCGTGAAGAATGGCCTGCCATTCCCCAGGAAAACTTCCAGCACCTAACTTAACGTATGCCTGCGTGAGTCGAATCTGTAAGGGTGGGCCAACACCATACTGAATTCCAGCTTTGCCGATGGGGGTGGCCATGAACTTGTAAGCCATTTTCAGCCAGGTGTCCGAATACTTTTGATCACATAGTGTATGTCTGTAGTTGAATACGTTTGCCTATACTAGTTTCTGTGGCGCTTCAGTGTAGTAACTGCTTTGTATGTAGTCCCAGTTAAATATTCTACATTGTTTGAGCTCGGTTTTCTTTTCATAAATATTTTTCACTTAATCCCTGCTTTAAGTAAATGTTTTCTTGCATTGTTTGACTGTCCTGTCGGTTCTTGGTAGAATATTTTAACATTATGAATGGAACACACACAACACTAGTGCAATATTCTACAATATTGTAGAATATTACACAAGTGTTGAGTGTGTTTCAATCATAATAAGTGTTTTAGAACACTATATACCCAATTTCTTGCACATTTTGACTCTAATTTTGAACTAAAGCTGCTGAAATAAAATAATAATAATAACAATTCTAATTATGACAGACGCAGCACCATAGCCAAAACTAAAGATTACTTAACACAGTGTTTGTATTACCTAACAGTAAAGGAACCAGGAATGGGAACAGCTGCTACGGCAACCATGTTGAAGTATTAACGATTGAGCTCCAGTAGTGTTATCTGAGGTCGTAATCGAAGACGGAGACACGGTGAGGGTCGGGGGGGGGGGGGGGGGGGGGGAGGAGAGAGAATGGAACATACAACAGAAAATGACGTGAGGCAAAATGAGGAAGGAAAAGACCGGAAAAAAGCAGAGGTGACAGGTGATCGAAGACGACACAAAGATGCATCTAAACCGAATGAAATGGTGAATAAAGGAGTGGACAATGATCGACCTGATAATGAGAGCGAGACTGCATACGAGTGCAGCGGACAACTTTCTTCAAGTAACACGCGGACAAGAAAGAAATCAGAAAAAAACAAAGTAATGTGCAGTGCAAGATAATAAAAATATAGTAAACCGATAGAGTCCGGGATTAAGTAATATTAGACAAAATGGGACAGAACAAAAATGTGGTGTCACCGCCAGACACCACACTTGCTAGGTGGTAGCTTTAAATCGGCCGCGGTCCATTAGTACATGTCGGACCCGCGTGTCGCCACTTTCAGTGATAGCAGACCGAGCGCCACCACACGGCAGGTCTAGAGAGACGTACTAGCACTCGCCCCAGTTGTACGGACGACTTTGCTAGCGACTACACTGACGAAGCCTCGCTCATTTGCAGAGCAGATAGTTAGAATAGCCTTCAGCTAAGTCCATGGCTACGACCTAGCAAGGCGCCATTAGCCTTACATAGCTTGTATGTAAAGAGTCTCACTTGTATCGTCAAGAGCAATGTACCACAAGGATGGATTAAAGTTAAGTATTCCAGAAGCTACGTACTTTTCTTTATAGCATTCATTACGTATCCTGTTTCAGACCTCACGCCATCCTTCGTGAGCTTATAGCGTGCATTTCGGTCTCCTCAAACCACACTGTGTCGGCACTTCTGTCGACACATCAAAAAATATGTGTCAAACGCTTATGAGAAGAACGCACACGTATGTGAGACACGTGTTAAGTCGTCGTTTGCTAGTTAATATGGTAATGAAGAGAACAGCAAAGGGGAAGAACTGATGGGCTAATGAAGACTACAATATTATAGTAGAGGCCACTGAGGAATTTGGGCGTAGAATATCAGCGGAGATGTAGAGCTTAGTGTGCGTTTCAAAGAAACTGAGGGTACCACCAAGTCAGTGAATGAATGGTGTCTCCAAAAAAACTGTGGTCCACTGTTGTAATATTTCTTTATGCACCGTTGTTTCTCATCATTTATTTTACGCCCTGTGTATGCCACAATATTTACATAATCTCACAATCTGGTTTTGTTTATTTTAACTGTAATCAGTGCTCATTGAATAAAAATTGCATGTTATGAAACGTTTATTCTTTGTAAATTTCCTAGTCCCACATCAATGCACGTATTGCAACATCTCTGAGAGAGAAATTCGTTTTCACTCTTATGCTTGTCATATCGCCCTCTTGTATACACTCTTCAGACAGTCATCGAGTACTTATATCTACGGCGTGAACGTACTGCGCACTTCTCAACTTCAAACATTGCCAGTGACGTGATTTTCAAGCAACGCTGCTCGCTTACATTCTAAAATTACACGTATTCGCCCTGTTTTGTGTACGTTGCTATACGTCTGAATATTAGTAACAGCTATTTCGCAGTATTGATGTTGCTATGGATGCAAAGATAAGTGCTTGAAAGGAGGGCCAGTTAATTTTTGAAAAAGAACAACAACAAAAGTTAATTTTTGAGGGCGTGTACAGCAGATGTCCAGTTGTAATTGTCATATTGATATCGTGCACTTCATATGTTGACAAATATTCAATTTGTGCGGTTTTTTGGCCATGCATTTACGAGAGAAGCGCTAGATAAATTTGGAAGTTTGTCTAAGTAATCTGCCAGTCAGTGTACGTATGTTCAGCTGCAGATGAAGTTTATACATGAAAGTCTGATTAATTTTTCCATTTTATGCAGGTTCTCAAACCCTTGTGTCTATCTACGTACTTCTGTACGAGACAGTTTTCTACATTATGTGGATTTTCTATTTTTGTTCCACAGAAGATGAATAAAGAGTCAAAAAATGGCTTCAAAAAATAAAAAGGAACAATTTCATCTCTACAAAGTATTTAAAAGTGTACTCTAAACACTTCACAGAAGAACGTTTAGATAAGGCGAGGCTTGGAAAAGTTAGGCTGAAGGCTGATGCTGTGCCAACAATTTCTGTTTTCGCACAGTACCTATTACCAAAAGTGGTATCAAGAAAATAGGCAGTGAAAATAAGTTTATAAGATATGTCTAGATATTACCACACTTATGATTTTAATTTCGATTTTTTTCCTAAGCGAAATGTTGAATTTCATCTTACTTTTCATCAGCACATCCACAAATGTTACGAGACTGTCTAATAAAGTTGAAAAGGTTGAAAAAATCAGCCAACCAAAACAAAGGCCTATTAACTATTCACCTAAGTTTCGGTATTTCTAAAAATATCTTCTTCAGAAGCAGTGGGCCCTAAATATTTGTATAACCAGTTACAAATTTATTTTTACAAACATAAAAAATGGTAATAGAAAAATATTTGTGAGGTAAGTATACTCACTTGATGGTACATTAGATTAGCTGAAGCCTAGCGGTTCTTGTCATCCATAAAATTGACAAAACAAGAATTACCTCGAGCCATGGCGTTAGATAGCAACCAGATTACATTTTGCGTACTTCAGAATGAATGCTCACTAGTAAATGCTCACAGGCAGAGGCTCTTGTCAACATAAAATTGTAACTGAACTCACAGGATAAAATATTTGCATAAGTTACACGTACATCATGCCAGAGACTAAGGCCAACTATTACGAATACACAGACTCAAGCGACCAGGAAAAACTGTGCTGCAGAGGGTGCTATTACATGCACGTAAGAACTTCGCCTTGCTTGAGTTGAACACCAGCATTTTACATTAAAGCAACCATGAAATTTCCACTACATGGCTACTAAAAATGAGATAGATTTACTGGTATATATTGCATATAAAATTACTAATACATTTTCTGACAGAGTAATACTGTACATTAGTTCAGCGTGCAGAATGTAGTGTTATGTTTACCAAAGATCATTGTTACAAATGCAAGGGGAAAGAGGAGCAAACATAAGGTAAAATACCGTCACTGAAAAGAAAAAAACTTCCACTTAACATTACGGAAGCTTAAGCGATAAGGAAAATGGGAAAGCAGTGGACGCTATATACGTGCTCGTAAACAATGCGTCTTGCTGGTGTTAAATAGCATAATTTTACATTAAAGTAGTATAACAATTTCTTATAGAAGGCCACTAATAAATGCAGTAATTTTATAGGCATACGTTAAACATAAAATTATCTGTAAAACTTTTATGTAGCAAAGTAATACTGCACGTAGCTATAGTGTGCAGAAGATAAGTTACAAAAAATTACTTCTCTTCCCAAAAAGGGTGGAGGACATAATAAATGGATGAAGTTAAATCACAACATAAAAAAGAGACCCTTCTGCTTAACTGTACCAATACCATTTTTGGAATATCACCAGTAGGAACATGGGTTGGTAACGCCACGAAAAATGAAACCTAGTGATATGAAATGTCAGTTGCTCAACACTAGAGAAAAAATAATTTGAGGAAAACGGTACATTCAGCGATATTAACGGAAATCGGTGAACACGTGTTATGTGAGCATGAGGAGCGGTTTAAATCCATTAAGGAAGTGCTTACTCGCGAATTGCAACTGATCGTTCAAAATGTTACCGTCTCTCTTAGCAAGACGTTTGTAAATTTCAAGTTCTTCTAATAAATCCAATTTCCAGCCTTTTATTTCCTTACGTAAAAGTACAGTTTCTTCTAATTCCCTCGGAGAATGGTCTGAAGTTAGTAAATGTTCAGACAATGAAGAATTTTCCCCTTTTTACCCAACAGGTGCTCCTTATATCTGGCTTTAATAGCTCTACGAGTCTGCCCTATATAACAGCTAGGGCAATATTTACAGACGATTTTATAAACGCCGGAATTTGTGAAAGGATCTTCTTCAGTTTTTAATGTACATACTAAATTTTTCTTCAAATTATTTTCATAGAGAAGGTAGCTTTACAACCGTATTTTCTAGTCAGAAGACGGCAAATCTTTAGGACATACTAACTAAAAATTGTATCGAGATAAACTTGCCATTTCCCTTTCATTACTCCTCAGTTTGTTGCCACCTGGTGTTGAAAATATTTTTATTTGCCCTTTTGTTGCTACGTATCTGGTCGACTACGTCTTATTTACAACCACTATTTCTAGCAATAGTCTTAATCAAATTAATTTCTTACTGAACATCGTATGGAGAAAGGAGGTTGTTAAAGCACGATTTATTGCTGAATGGAAAAACGCAACCTTATGAGGCTGTGGATGGGAAGAATCTGATGAAATAATATTGTCAGAGTAGGTTGTCTTACGAAGGATATCGGAAGAGACACTGCCATTCTGTATACGAAATATCAGATCAAGCGAATTTAGGTTACCGTTCTCATTTTGAATTTCTTTCGTAAATTTAATTTTCTCGTGGAACCCGTGAAAAATGTTAAATAATGAATCTGATCCTTGGTCAGTTCCATCAAATGTAATATACATTTTAGGGCGCACTCCTCCTGAAGCAGATATTTTTATAAATATCGAAAACTAGCTCAACCGCTAATAAACCTTTGTTTTACAATTGGTTGGTTGATTTTTTTCAACCTCTTCAGATTTACACAGTTGCTGTTTCGCAGTCATGTTCAAGATTTCGAATAAAGTTCACTAAATCCAGATGACCACCTGGGAAATGTTAGTGAAAATAATATGTCCCCTTCAGCGCCCTTGGCATCAGAAAGCAAGACGGGGCCTCACAGGTATGGTGTTGTAAGCATATTTTCCAAAATGTTTGTGGATCAGTAAGTTTTATATTTATCTTTATAATCATTTCTGTTACCAGAGATATCAGAGAGATTTCACAGCAGAGGCCGTGAACTCTCCTGCCAAAGCAAATAAAGCTCTTTTTATTGCTAGAAATCAGATGACCTCACAAAAGCGGAAAATTTATCGCCTGAGAACTTCGAACACAAAGTGTAAGAGAAAAGTAGCTTCCTTTTGTTCTTTGCTTGTCGTCTTGTAACCAAGAAAGCGTAAATAAAAAAGTGGAATCCGATCTATGACACCGTGACGAAAAAGCACAATACCGTTGTTCTTCACATCTTCAGGCGAACTTCAATTGCAGGTATCAAATTGTCATGATGTCTATAAAAAACGTGTAAAACGTTCCACGATACTTCTAAGGGGATCTATCCACACTAGCCAAGTAACAACACTGTAAATATGCTAAGCACTTTACGGGCTAACCTGCGCAGTCCCAAAACCACCTGACTTGAGCTGTAGGGGATGTTGCCGATACGAATGCTCGCTCAATAGATATTTATACTCTCTGTACAAAGCCTTCTAAGTGTCTGAAACTTCTAAGTGAGTTTGTAAAACTAAAACAGCTCTGCCTTAGACAAGAGTTTACATTGTTTTCATTCGCTATTAAGTACTGTTTCTCACATCGGTTTTGGCTATAGGGCACCACCATCCCAAAGAAATTTCGTCACAAACGGGAATAAAGTGCAGGAAACAAATGTAGACAACAATATATGTGTATCGAAGAGTGAGCTGCCGTCTGAAGATGAATCTGTCGGTTGGAAACTGGCAACCGCGCTATTTGTGTAAATAAATACCTTTATTAGCAGTAGGTGGCTACTGTTTTCTTCTTTGCAAGAAATGGGAATTTTGTGGGGCCACGGTCTCAAAATGTCAGTTTTCGACAAAATATAATAGTCACGGCACGGCACGGCCTGCTTTAGACAACCTAAAGGGGCCGCAAGCTTCTGACGGGAAGCTGCGTAATATTTTTCAGCTGTAATAGGGGAAGATTATTGATCACTCATTTTAATTTTGTAAAAGCAGATCAGCTTTCTTTCCTTTTCCTTCTCATCTCTGAAAAGGAGAATACATGTTTTTGTTATAAACGTATCAGTACGTTTCTAATTAACAACATCTGATTTCATACAATCCTCTTTTCAATGCTGCTGAACATAAATTGTAGTTGTGATATAATCGCAATACCGTGTTCTACGTGTCAATTTAACTGCAATGACTATGCAGTGTGTCAATTAAGTCGTTGTTCGGTTATGTATAGTTAAGACTGAACTGCGAACAACAAATTACGGTGACATTTTCTTGATTATTTTAATAAAAGAAATTCTGTCTACTGTTACTTCACGGATGATTTGAGTAGAAATTGTGAACTGATTAAAAATTAATACATTTACAGGTGGAATTTATAAACATTAGTTTTACTAGTCCCTACCACAGTTTTAAGTTATAGCCCTGCAATTCCGAGAATAAATGCAAACTGAAACGTCGCACAGGTGAGCAGTGAAAATATCGACGTTAAAGTGCTTCAGAAACGATCGTGCAGTTATTAATGTATTAAGTTCTTCGGAATTGCGATACATTGAAAGCGACGAATGTAGTTTTTTTCAGGCCACGGTAAGCTGACTTGAACGTTGTAACTCAGAGAAAACATCATTTCGAAACTGCATTTAGGAAGTGACTATCTTCAAATTTAGTGTCTTATGTTACATGATTACGTGTCTTAAAATCGGTAATCATAAATACTGTAACGTTTACTTTATAGTGTAAGTGTTTGTTCTGCTGAACGGTATGTTGGTTTGAAGTATGTAATTAACTTCAGGGGGGAAATCTATTCTAACTATTGAGTTTACACAGATTTTGCCAAGTTAGAAATACAGACTTAAACTTAACCCAATGGCCTTTATAGCCTTTTTACGAATAGCGGAAGTTGGTAATGAGATGGAAATGTTATACGAAGAAATTTAGAGACATACAGAGTTATGAAAGGAAGTCCTAGACACACACGATCCTGTCAGCGCTAATTGAATAACAGTTTATGCTCGGTCTCTCTAAAATACGGAAGAAACAGCAGATGTCAGAAAGGTTAGCTCACGCGAGGTGAATAATGAACTCTTGATTCTGTCAACGTAACAGGTGCGTACAACAGCTTTCACGAACAAAATCCTGATTAATCAGCGACGTCACGCTTGGAGATAATTCTTATGCTTAGTGTTAACTGGCTTGGAAGCTGCGAAGTACTGTGCACATTATTCAGATTAGTTCTTACCAAATCCGATACTTAGAAAGGGAAAGAATGATAGGACTTTGTGTGGATTGGGCCGTTTTGTAGCGCGTTTTTCGTAAGGATTCCAATTAATGTGGCACGTCTTCTATATCGTTTGAATCAAAACTTCACAATTAATGTGGCACGTCTTCTATATCGTATGAATCAAAACTTCATGTGGGTCATTTTTAATCGCTGTTGGACTTCATGAGTACCTTATCTACACTGCTGGAAAAAAATGCAACCCACTTAGAGGCACCAGGATCTAATGTCACGGTCTTCGGCGATCAGATGGCGTTCAGGAGACCTCTCCGTTCGCCCTCTGTTTTGACTCTGCAGACAGTAACTGCAACGAGTTTAGAGGTTAACATTGTTTTCAATATTCATTCTAAGGGACAGCCACGCCCCTCTGACGACTATGTACTTCAGTCGAATAGCTTCAGCCGTTCGATCAGGATCATATTGTGGGCATACGGGAACTCGAATAGATGTATCGACGAATTGTTGCACATGTTGGACACAATGAGCTGGTGGTGTGTCTCTGCTTCAACAGTGCTCTGTGGAACATTCCCACAGCTGTAGACAATATTCTGGATGCCCGCGTAGTACAGAAGCTTGTCAAGGTCGACACAATGTGCGAGCAGTGGTGGCCGACCGAATATCATCCAGGGACGAAATCCGGAAACATGTTGTACCTGCCGTGTCCTCAGAGACCATTGGGAATCGTCTGCTGGCAGCAGGATTAAGATCACACGTGTCTGTGGCCATGCTACGAATACCACCACCCACCACACCACCAAGCATGGCTGTTCTGGTGTTAACTGGTAAGTGAAATGGCGCTCTGTTGTTTCAGTGGTGGTCTGTATGCGTGTGATGGACGTATACCTGTATGGTGTGGACCTGGTGAGCTGCATATTCGAGAGGCCATTCGCCCACGTCACACAGCTCTCACCCCAGGCTTCATGCTGTGGGGCGCCACAGTTACAAATCGCGGTCAGATTCGGTGTTTCGATAAGATAAAATAACCGATGCTTGTTACATTGCACAGGCTGTTAATCTCAGTGCTACTGCCATTTGCCAGGTTGGTAACATACCTTTGCAGTAGAATAATGCATGTCCATGTGTGGCTGATGCCACGCAAAAAGCTCTTCATAGTGTACAACTATTACCCTAGCCAGCAAGATCACCCGATCTGCCTCCAGTTGAATAGGTACGTAACATGGGGGAAGCGGGAACTTACTCGTTTACCTGGGCCTGCAAGAACCGCTGCCGAATTCCAACAAAAGGCGCATCGTGCTTGAGACAATATGTAGCAGGATGCCATTCTACAGCTTTATGATAGTCTGCGAGAACACACGCCTGCGTTGCCGCCAGAAGTGGCTCCAGAAGATAGATCAAGGTCTGTGTTTTCAGTACCTTGGAGACATTACCAATGCAGAGGAACGCCATTTAGTTTGAAGAATACAGCAACGTCATTCCAGAGTTTGTTGGACGAAGTGTCGAAAGAACCGAAGCCTCATCAATGTGTATTGTATCTGGACGACATAATTGTTTTTTCAAGAGATATGCAAGGACATACGTAAAGAATGAAGGAAGAGTGAAATCTGGTTTCACAGGATAGAGCGGATCAGGTTATGGTTGCGTGTGGGGGGGGGGGGGGGGGCGTAATCAGTTATTGTCAGTTGCCAGTTGCACAAAACACACAAACTTTTATTTTCCTAAGAACCATTTAATTACACATTGCCTTAAAAGGATCAAAATAAAACAATATGGCTGAAGGCCTAGTGAAGGCCTAGTTAAGGAAACTTGAGATACCTCCTGGGGTGAAGGCCCAAAATCACACCAAAAACAAGAAAGGCTGAAGGCTGAACATAAGTTATAAAATATTGCTTTAAAGAATACACACGACTGAACGCCTTACTTAAAAAAATATTTCACGTAAATACTCGGCTGAAGGCCACACACAAGACATTGAATAACTCAGCGCTTAGGGCCTGGGTAACAAGAATTTCAGATAGAGTAAATTTAAAAAAAAGTTGTTTTAAACAAATGAATCTTAAAATTTAAATTTAAGACGGCTGAAGGGCTTAACTTAAAAATATTTCACATAAAAGCTTGGCTGAGGACCACTTACTGGACATTGAACAACTCAGGGCTTTAGTATACAGACAAGTTGCAGCATTAGAAAATTGCAGCGAAATGGAGGATGATCTGCAGCGGATAGGCACTTGGTGCAGGGAGTGGCAACTGACCCTTAAAATAGACAAATGTAATGTATTGCGAATACATAGAAAGAAGGATCCTTTATTGTATGATTATATGATAGCGGAACAAACACTGGTAGCAGTTACTTCTGCAAAATATCTGGGAGTATGCGTACGGAACGATCTGAAGTGGAATGATCATATAAAATTAATTGTTGGTAAGGCGGGTGCCTGGTTGAGATTCATTGGGAGAGTCCTTAGAAAATGTAGTCCATCAACAAAGGAGGTGGTTTACAGAACACTCGTTCGGCCTATACTTGAGTATTGCTCATCAGTGTGGGATCCGTATCAGGTCGGGTTGGCAGAAGAGATAGAGAAGATCCAAAAGAGAGCGACGCGTTTCGTCACAGGGTTATTTGGTAAGCGTGATAGCGTTACGGAGATGTTTAGCGAACTCAAGTGGCAGACTCTTCAGTGACCAAAATGGTACTGAAACAGAGGATGACAGACTAAAGGCCGAAATAATAAATGTCTTTTTCCAAAGCTTTTTCACAGAGGAAGACTGCACTGTAGTTCCTTCTCTAGATTGTCGTACAGATGACAAAATGGTAGATATCGAAATAGACGACAGAGGGATAGAGAAACAATTAAAATCGCTCAAAAGAGGAAAGGCCACTGGACCTGATGGGATACCAGTTCTATTTTACACAGAGTACGCGAAGGAACTTGCCCCCCTTTTTGCAGCGGTGTACCGTAGGTCTCTAGAAGAGCGTAGCGTTCCAAAGGATTGGAAAAGGGCACAGGTCATCCCCGTTTTCAAGAGGGGACATCGAACAGATGTGCAGAACTATAGACCTGTATCTCTAGCGTCGATCAGTTGTAGAATTTTGGAACACGTATTATGTTCGAGTACAATGACTTTTCTAGAGACTAGAAATCTACTCTGTAGGAATCAGCATGGGTTTCGAAAAAGACGGTCGTGTGAAACCTAGTTCGCGCTATTCGTCCACGAGACTCAGAGGGCCATAGACACGGGTTCACAGGTAGATGCCGTGTTTCTTGACTTCCGCAAGGCGTTCGATACAGTTCCCCACAGTCGTTTAATGAACAAAGTAAGAGCATATGGACTATCAGACCAATTGTGTGATTGGATTGAAGAGTTCCTAGATAACAGAACGCAGCATGTCATTCTCAATGGAGAGAAGTCTTCCGAAGTAAGAGTGATTTCGGGTGTGCCGCAGGGGAGTGTCATAGGACCGTTGCTATTCACAATATACATAAATGACCTTGTGGATGACATCGGAAGTTCACTGAAGCTTTTTGCATATGATGCTGTGGTGTATCGAGAGGTTGTAACAATGGAAAATTGCACTGAAATGCAGGAGGATCTGCAGCGAATTGACGCATGGTGCAGGGAATGGCAATTCAATCTCAATGTAGACAAGTGTAATGTGCTGCGAATACATAGAAAGATAGATCCCTTATCATTTAGCTACAAAATAGCAAGTCAGCAACTGGAAGCAGTTAATTCCATAAATTATCTGGGAGTACGCATTAGGAGTGATTTAAAATGGAATGATCATATAAAGTTGATCATCGGTAAAGCACATGCCAGGCTGAGATTCATTGGAAGAATCCTAAGGAAATGCAATCCGAAAACAAAGGAAGTAGGTTACAGTACGCTTGTTCGCCCACTCCTTGAATACTGCTCAGCAGTGTGGGATCCGTACCAGATAGGGTTGATAGAAGAGATAGAGAAGATCCAACGGAGAGCAGCGCACTTAGTTACAGGATCATTTAGTAATCGCGAAAGCGTTACTGAGATGATAGATAAACTCCAGTGGAAGACTCTGCAGGAGAGACGCTCAGTAGCTCGGAACGGGCTTTTGTTAAAGTTTCGAGAACATACCTTCACCGAAGAGTCAAGCAGTATATTGCTCTTTCCTACGTATATCTCGTGAAGAGACCATGAGGATAACATCAGAGAGATTAGAGCCCACCCAGAAGCATACCGACAATCCTTCTTTCCACGAAAAATACGAGACTGGAATAGAAGGGAGAACCGATAGAGGTACTGAGGGTACCCTCCGAAACACCGTCAGGTGGCTTGCGGAGTATGGATGTAGATGTAGATGTAGAGGCGCTCTGCATCGCGGTGTAGCTTGCTGTCCAGGTTTCGAGAGGGTGCGTTTCTGGATGAGGTATCAAATATATTACTTCCCCCTACTTATAACTTCCGAGGAGATCATGAATGTAAAATCAGAGAGATTCTAGCGCGCACGGAGGCTTTCCGGCAGTCGTTCTTCCCGCGAACCATACGCGAGTGGAACAGAAAAGGGAGGTAATGACAGTGGCACGTAAAGTGCCCTCCGCCACACACCGTTGGGTGGCTTGCGGACTATAAATGTAGATGCAGATGTAGATGGCCTGGATGACGAGAACTTCAGATAGAACAAACTTTCAAAATTTAGTTTTTAAACATAGCCATCTTCAAATTTTTAATTTAAGCTGAAGGCCTTATTTTAAAATTAAAACAAACCAAATTAATAGATGGCTGAAGGCCTCGCACAGTACTTCAGACTAAAATGAAAGTAACAATCTGAAACCAACAGAACAGTGGTGCTCAGAAGTGTTCCTAGGGTTGACCTGAGGAGGTCGCTCTAATGTAAGGTGAGGTGAGACAGGCAGCCAAGGGTAAAGTTAAATAATGGGGTGGCAACCTGACTCAGGGACAGCTGAAGTCGTGACCAACAACCTAATCAATTTCCTTCTGCCTGACCAACAGCACGACAACGAAAAGTATCAGCCATGGACGAAGATACCAACAGCACTACGTCTTCAAATCTGGCGTCTAGGAACAGCCAAGGCACAATAACCATTCTAAGAAAATATGTGAACAAACAACTAAAAGGCTGTCGAACTACACGCCATGCTGGACAGCATCATCAAAGCGAGGAAAAACACACTGCCAGAAAACTACTCTAACGACCAGGGCAGGTAAGTGGGGTGTAAACGGCCACAAGGCAGAAAGTACCGCTGGTGCACTTCACTGATAAGTAACAACCAATTTAATAGTTAAAGACCATGCAGGAAGACGGCTACAAAATTTGGCTGACTCCAACACACCATACGTTGCTGCTTGCTAGAATGGCTCAGGAAGCAACAACCGGCAATGAACGAAGAGATGTTACAGCAGTTGAGGTTTCGTAACAGGTTAACTGATCACTCAGCTTCAGTGTCCAGGATCGGTGGGCAACGAACGTGTAGCTCTCGCAGTTAGCACCTCACATTCCAACCGCACATGCACACTGCCAGCAGTCCCGGCCTGACTAAGCACGACAGAGACTTCCTTACTGCTCTGTCCCAACCGACCGACTGCCACACACACCACCACACGGAAATATAGTGGTCACACCAAAGATGGTACAGCAGTACCAGTATCGATAAGCGTTGCTGCTGCCACTGATGGAGGTAAGTCAGCAACTCGTAATGGTAGTAACTCAGGCAGAAATAAGACGCCACTCGATTGTGACAAAATGCCAAAGAACCAACAGCATCAATGCGAGTCGGTCACAGCTCAAAGATTTCAAGAGGTAATGGGAAAAGTGTCATTTTCTGGAAGAAATAAATTACTTGGGTCATGTAATTAGTACAGATGGTGTAGGGAATATTCTGAGCTCAATGCAGGTGATACAAGATTCTCCAAAAGGCAAAGAATTAAAGTCTTTCCTGAGTCTCGTGAATTATTATAGAAAATTCGTAAGAGGGTTTGCAGGAATGTGGAACTGAACACTAGATGTTACGAAAGGCAGACCCGTAAGTGTAAAAGGAGGCAGAGAGTATCGTGTTGTCAATAGAGAAGAATTAAGGGCAGAATAGGTCAGCCAGGAGAGCTCAGTAACTTCAAATGTGGACTAGTCACTGAATGTTACCTGAGGGGCATTTCAAGTGTTCTAAAGCTGCCCAAAGACCTTTGATAGACCTAATGTACTGACAGACAGGGGCTGTCTAGAACTGTGGAGAGTGGGTGTGAAAATCTTATGAAATCAGAGGAAGCAATCGCTCCAAAGTGCTACCAGTGGTCCAGCTAGAGCAATGACTGTGTGTAGGGAGTTAAGGGGAATGGGGTACGATGGCCGAGTAGCTTCTCATAAGAAACACATATCAGTAGAAAGTGCTAAGCGACACTTGAGGTGGCGAGTGACGCCACAGGACAGTGGATAACCCCAAACGAGTGCTCTGGAGGGATGATTAACGCTATGCTCTGCGGCTATTCGATGGAGGGATTTGAGTTTGGGAAATGTCAGGAGAATATTGCCTGCCATCATATGCAGAGCCAACAGTGAAGGACAGAAGAAGCGGTGTTACGGTATGGGATGTTTTTCGTGGTTAAGGTTTCACTTAAGCAAACGCTAAATGCGAATGGATATGAACAGTTTTCACAGAATAGTGTACCACGTATAGTAGACGGACAGTGCGGAGGTGATAACTGTTTTATGTGCATGACTACGCACACTGTCATGAAGCAGCAGCTGCGAGGCAATGGTTTATGGATAATAACGATCCTGAAATGGACTGGCCTGCCCAGAGTCCCAACCTGAACAAGGCGCAAAACTTTGGGATCAGGTAGCACGTGGACTTTGCTGCAGACCCCTTGTCCAATATCACTACTAATTTCTCTGGTTTTGACTCTTGAGGAAGAATGGACTACCGTTCCTCCAAAGTCAATCAGAAATCTCGTTGAAAGTGTCCCTTGCAAAGTTAAGCCGTCATAAAGGCAATGGGTTAACATACCCCATAATAATGTCCACTAATACACTACTGGCCATTAAAATTGCTACACCAAGAAGAAATGCAGATGATAAACGGGTATTCATTGGACAAATATATTATACTAGAACTGACATGTGATTACATTTTCACGCAATTTGGGTGCATAGATCCTGATAAATCAGTACCCAGAACAACCACCTCTGGCCGTAATAACGGCCTTGATACGCTTGGGCATTGAGTCAAACAGAGCTTGAATGGCATGTACAGGTACAGCTGCCCATGCAGCTTCAACACGATACCACTGTTTATCAAGAGTAGTGACTGGCATATTGAGATGAGGCAGTCGCTCGGCCACCATTGACCAGACGTTTTCAATTAGTGAGAGAACTGGAGAATGTGCTGGCCCGGGCAGCTGTCGAAAATTTTCTGTATCCAGAAAGGCCCGTACAGGACCTGCAACATGCGGTCGTGCATTATCCTGCTGAAATGTAGGGTTTCGCAGGGATCGAATGAAGGGTAGAGCCACGGGTCGTAACACATTTGAAATGTAACTTCCACTGTTCAAAGTGCCGTCAATGTGAACAAGAGGTGACCGAGAAGTGTAACCAGTGGCACCCCATACCATCACGCCTGGTGATACGCCAGTATGGCATTGACGAATAGACGCTTCCAATGTGCGTTCACCGCGATGTCGCCAAACACGGATGCGACCATCATGATGCTGCAAACAGAACCTGGATTCATCCGAAAAAATGACGTTTTGCCATTCGTGCACCAAGGTTCGTCGTTGAGTACACCATCGCAGGCGCTCCTGTCTGTGATGCAGCGTCAATGGTAACCGCAGCCATTGTCTCCGAGCTGATAGTCCATGCTGCTGCAAACGTCGTCGAACTGTTCGTGAAGATGGTTGTTGTCTTGCAAACGTCCCCATCTGTTGACTCAGGGATCGAGACGTGGCTGCACGATCCGTTACAGCCATGCGGATAAGATGCCTGTCATCTCGACTGCTAGTGATACGAGGCCATTGGAATCCAGCACGGCGATCCGTATTACCCTCCTGAACCCACCGATTCCGTATTCTGCTAACAGTCATTGGGTCTTGACCAACGCGAGCAGCAATGTCGCGATACGATAAACCGCAAACGTGATGGTACGCATTTCTCCTCCTTACACGAGGCATCACAACAACGTTTCACCAGGCAACGCCGGTCAACTGCTGTTTATGAATGAGAAATCGGTTGGAAACTTTCCTCATGTCAGCACGTTGTAGGTGTCGCCACCGGCGCCAATCTTGTGTGAATGCTCTGAAAAGTTAAATCATTTGCATATCACAGCATCTTCTTCCTGTTGGTTAAATTCCGCGTCTGTAGCACGTCATCTTCGTGGTGTAGCAATTTTAATGGCCAGTAGTGTAGGTGTATGTATACTTTCGGTCACATAATGTATGTGAAAAACACTAATGACAAGAAGTGATGGAACATGAGTTATAATAGCAAGTAATAACACTCATGGTACTAGAGAGCGGCAGAGGATAAAAATTATAGGGGAAGAGAGAGACTGTATAAGTGGCGGTCAAATGAAAACGAGACAGATGGGAAAAATGTAACTAAACTGTTTATTTTTTCAAAATTAATCGTTCCAAATGTTAATACATTTATCCTATTGTGAGACAAGACAGTCAATGCCTGCATGGAAAAATGTTTGTGGTTGCGCACGGAATGGCGATCGTACCCAGACATGCACCTCTTGGTCCGAATCAAATCGACGGCCACAGATGTCTTTTTTTAGGAGTTCAAACATATGGAGATCGCATGGGGAGAGATCAGGACTATATGGAGGATGTGTAAGGGATTCCCAGCGATTTGTCTGCAGCGTAGTCGAAACACGAGGATGGGCCCACATGTTGCCAAGGTTTCTGTTTTGACCGGCGCAGCTATACAATTCTTCGATTGAAAATGTTGTGTAACTGAATCCTGTAAATTGTTTCGTGTCGTTCAACCTTACAGTTTTGCCGCTGGACTCTTCTGAGCTGAGTTTCCCGCGCTGAGCAGCGCAAGTGCTGCAAGCGTCGGTTAACGATGCACTCGAAGGTCAAAAACACAGCCGAATCTCAGAAGTGAGCATCCAGGAAGCTAGAAAATTTGTGGACGTCGGTTTTCACGATTAGCAAGGACACCTTCCGTACCGAGCGAGGTGGCGCAGTGATTAGCACACTGGACTCGGATTCGGAGGACGACGGTTCAATCCCGCGTCCGGCCTACCTGATTTAGGTTTTCCGTGATTTCCCTAAATCGCTCCAGACAAATTCCGGGATAGTTCCATTGAAAGGGCATGGCCGACTTCCTTCCCCGTCCTTCCCTAAACCGATGACACCGATGACCTCGCTGTCTGGTCTCCTCCCCCAAAAACAACCCCAACACCTTCCGCGTGGCTAACAAAGGCAGCGCGCCAAATACTGCCTCAAGAAATGACAGAACGGAGACAATGAGAATAATGTACCACTAACTAAAACCAAAGTTTATAAGAGAGAAGTTGCGGATCGAGATAGTGACACTTCCTAATGAGAAAATGAAACCTGTAAAACTTAAGACACATTTATGTGTGAGTGTACAAACTTTAATGTCTGCAGTTACAATATAGTGCTCAGACTCCCGGCGTCCCTGTCATAATTATGTGTTAAAGTAATTATTGTCATATTATTTTCAACCAGACGTTGCGTTCGGCAGCCGGCCTACATATAAGCACTTGTAGTGTGAGCCAGGGATGCATAGGCTGCTGTCCGCAGGCTACATGCGGTCTGTCATTGATCTAAGTTGCACATGGGCCCTGCAGGGAAGGACATTGTTTAGTCACCAGCGGTTTGATTATTGTATAGTAAATACCTTGCATCAGTGATATTCATCAACCTACTGACCTACTCACTAGTGCATTGAACTTTTGCGACGAAGGTTAGTAAGGATTTTATTCATAATGTTTCAGATTAAACTGTACGAATAACATTTGCCGGGGAAAGCAGGGTCACCCTTGAGGACTGTGTTAAGTGGCATCAGGTATAATATGTGCTTACAGAGGGGTCGTAGTGTTAGTGACACGTTTGTCACGATCATTGGTGATCAGATGGCGCTCTGGAGGCTTCCCCTTTCGTCCTGTGTTTTGACTCAGCAGGCAGTAACTGCGCCTAGTTTCGAGATGGAGAGCGTTCGCATCATTCGTTCTAGGGTACAGTCGTGCCTTGCCAAAGAGTACGTGCTCCCGTTCATCTTCTGCCATTTGAACGCGGTGCATTGTGGGCCTATGGGAGACTAGATTAATGTACTGACACGTTACTCCACATGTTGTTCACAGTGATTCGGTGATGCATCGCTGTTTCAACATTAGTGTCTCCAGATTCTGGACATCAGTGTAGTACACACGCACATCAACATCGATTTATGTATGATAGCAGCAGTGACGTACCGAACATCATCCAGGGAAGCAATCTGACGACATATTGCACCTCATTTGGAACCATCTGCTCTCAGCAGAGCTAAGATCACGTGGACCCCTGACCAGGCTGTCACTCAAGTCACGAAACCGTCAAGTAGGGTTAGCCTGGTGTCGTAAAATACACACATCAAAAAAAGTTTTGCATCACCTCGGTTCTGAGAGTTCAGAAACCTGTACAGAAAATTGGAATAGAGATCAACATAAACGTCATTTCCGCTCTTTTTATTGCTCATGAAAACCACACATTGTATGTTGTACCACCATACAGCGAGACCCTCAGAGGTGGTGGTCCAGACTGCTGTACACACCAGTGCCTCTAATACCCAGTAGCACGTCCTCTTGCACTGATGCATACCTGTATTCGTCGTGGCATACTATCCACAAGTTCATCAAGGCACGGTTGGTCTAGATTATCCCACTAATCAACGGTGATTCGGCGTAGACCCCTCAAAGTGGTTGGTAGGTCACGTCGTCCATAAACAGCTCTTTTCAATCTATTCCAGGGATGTTCGATAGGGTTCATATCTGGAGAACATGTTGGCCACTCTAGTCGATCAATGTCGTTATTCTGAAGGAAGTCATTCACAAGATGTGCACGATGGGGGCGCGGACGGTCGGCCATTAAGAGGAATGCCTCTCCAATATGCTGCCGATATGGTTGCACTATCGGTTGGAGGATGGCATTCACGTATCGTACAGCAGTTACGGCGCCTTCCATGACCACCAGCGGCGTACATCGGCCCCACATAATGCCACCCCAAAACATCAGGGAACCTCCACTTTGATGCACTCGCGGGACAGTGTGTCTAAGGCGTTCCGCCTGACCAGGTTGCCTCCAAACACGTCTCTCATCGGTGAAGAGAACGTGATGCCAATCCTGAGCGGTCCATTGGGCATGTTGTTGGGCCCATCTGTACCACGCTGCATGGTGTCGTGGTTGCAAAGATGGACCTCGCCATGGACGTCGGGAGTGAAGTTGCGCATCATGCAGCCTATTGCGCACAGTTTAAGTCGAAACCCGACGTTTTATGGATGGACTAAAAGCATTATTCAACATGGTGGCGTTGCTGTCAGGGTTCCTCCGAGCCATAATCCGTAGGTAGCGGTTACCTATTGTAGAAGTAGCAGCCCTTGCGTGGCCTGAGCGAGGCATATCACACTTGCCTTACTGAAAGCCCTTCCTGGCACAAAGTAACAATGCGGACGCGATCGAACAGTGGTATTGACTGTCTAGGCATGGTTGAACTGCAGACAACAGGATCTGTGTACCTCCTTCCATGGTGGAGTGACTGGAACTGATCGGCTGTCGGACCCCCTCTGTCAAATAGGCGCTGCTCATGCATGGTTGCTTACATCTTTGGGCAGGTTGAGTGCATCTCTGACAGTCAAAGGGACTGTGTCTGGGATACAATATCCACAGTCAACGTCTATCTTCAGGATTTCTGGGAACTGGGGTGATACAATACTTTTTTTTGATGTGTGTAGTTGACTAGAGAAGGGTATGGCGCACTTTTGCATTCAATGATGAGAGTAATTTCTGCGTATGTGTGAGTGATAGACGAAGACGTACACGTGTACGGCACAGACCTGGTGAGTTGCCTATTCCTGAGTACACTCGCCCACGACACACAGGTCCATCACGGTGTGGGAGGCACGGTAAAGTGACTAGTGCCTGTTACACAGCACAGGGTATTATCCCCGAGCTACCGCCATTTCTTTGACAGGAGGATGAAGTGCTTCGTCCGTCCAGTTACGGCTGCTGTAACACAACCTGCTCTTCGTGGTACGGAACAATTGTCCTGGTCACCATGATCAGCAGATATCTCGTCCATTGTACACATATGTGGGAATGTACTCGTTCTCCACAGCTCCCAAGGACCATTGCGAAATTGCAAAAAAAAAAAAAAAAAAAAAAAAAAAGAGGTGCGAGTTGCTTTGGACAAACCATCGCAGGATGCCATTCGGCACCTTTAGGATCCTTTGCATGTAAACGCCTGGATTGCTGCCAGAGGGGAGTGCACTGTGTGTTGTTGCCACTCTTGGGGTACACTTTACTGTGACATGTCTGTTACATTCGGTCTGAATTTGCTATCATATACTCCTACAATTATAAACTACATCATTTGTCAATAAAGTGGTATTGTCCTTCAGGATGTTAAATTTTTTCCCAGGCGATGTACATGTGTGTAATCATAATTCAAGAGACGGTTTTACGTCCTGCGGTACTCTGTACATCACTGTACTATGGCTTTTCACACCGCTACATGTGTTTACAGTGTTCTACACACAGCTCACACCATGTTTCTACCTACAATAAACTGGATGTGCGCAGGTCTTCGTCCGCTCTGCATCTTCGTTAGCAATGCGGAAGTCCAGCAGTGAGCGTGCAGGTGCCAGCTACCAGTGAGTGCATTGCGGGAAGTGAACGCACGCTTCGAGTTACCGGCAGCTCTCGCCTGCGACCTTGACCGCCAGCGCCGCCCAAGGCCCCGGCCTCTGGAGCCATAGCGCTTTCGCCAGCACAGGAGTCACCAGCTCGTGTCTCAGTCCTGAGCCAGCCAAGGCACGCAGTCTCCCTACACCCAGGCGCACCAGTATTTCATACACAGTTTGTGAAGCACTCTGAAAGTTACGCTGACGGAAGTCGCGCATAAATGAAAGTTAGCACGCGTGTTTCTACACCTGAAAGATGATGCCTATTCAAATTTCGCAATCGTTGCATAAGAATGGCACTAGTAGCGACAATATGAGCTTTGCTTTAAATACTCGCTGTAACGGAAGTGGGCATTAGTTATTTTAGAGATTGAAGCACCACATCTGGGCTCAGAATTTCGAAAAAGTGGTCATAAATTAAAAAAAGTTCGAAGTTAAGAAATTTCGTCTAATAGATTGGCTAGAGTAATGTTGCGCCTAGTGACATTGACCGCGGCATGCTGTTTATTCAGAAGGTTGAATTTCTTTCGGATGAAATTTATTTTTTCAGAAAAATCAGACCTAAAGCTTTCTTTGTGTGTGTGTGCGGATTTTTTATTTATTTATTTTTTTTTTTTTTAGTGGAGGCTATTCCAGGAGGTATATGCATATTTAAGAACATTTATTTCATTAATCATTCATATTATTTATGGATCATATGTTGAAAAAAATAGACTGGCTGGGTGAGATTAAGATATGTGAACACAAAATAAGCAGTCTCGCATATCAGGATGACTTAGTTGTGATGGCACATCCGAAATGCAAGGACTATGGTATGAAGATTAGCATCTCCAAAACGAAAATAATGTCAGTGGGAAAGAGATATAAACAGATTCAGTGCCAAATAGGAGGAACATAGTTAGAACAGGTGGACGGTTTCAAGTACTTAGGATGGCAACGTAGTGAAAGAACTGGAAGCGAGGTGTAGCAAAGCTAATCCAGTGAGCGCTCAGCTACGATCTAATCTCTTCTGCAAGAAGCAAGTCAGTACCAAGACTAAGTTATCTGTGCACCGTTCAATCTTTCGACCATCTTTGTTGTATGGGAGCGAAAGCTGGGTGGATTCAGGTTACCTTACCTATAAGGTTGAGGTTACGGATATAAAAGTAGCTAGAATGATTGCAGGTACTAGTAGATGGGAACAATGGCAGGAGGGTGTCCACAATGAGGAAATAAAAAAAAAAAAACTGGGAATGAACTCTATAGATGTAGCAGTCAGGCCGAACAGGCTTAGATGGTAGGGTCATGTTACACGCATGGGAGAAGCAAGGTTACCCAAGAGACTCGTGGGTTCAGCAGTAGAGGATAGGAGGAGTCGGGGTAGACCAAGGAGAAGGTACCTGGATTCGTTTAAGAATGATTTTGAAGTAATAGGCTTAACATCAGAAGAGGCACCAATGTTAGCACTGAATGGGGGATCATGGAGGAATTTTATAAGGGGGACTATGCTCCAGACCGAACGCTGAAGGCATAATCAGTCTTAAATGATGATGATGATGATGATGATGATGAATCATTAATTAACAACTGATTTTTTTGAACTAACGTCTTGCCGGAATGCAAGCAGGAAAACATGAAATGCGAGCGAAAATAAGATGAATTTTAGATTCCACGACATTGACCCATCTTTTTCATTCCGTCTTTAAGTATGTACTATTACCATCGTGAATCAGCCTTAAAATCCACCTATTAGCCATTACTCCTGCTTAGAGCAATTTTTAAGCGACATCTGCAAAATGCCGTTATTTACACTTAGAAAATTCACTGACGGAAAAAAAAATCGCAACATCGAGAAGAAGTTGTTCGACATAAATTAAAAGTTATCAGGCGTGTTTTTACACCTGAAAGATGATGTCTATTCAAATTTCGCAACAGTTGCATAAGAATGGCACTAGTAGCGACAATATGAGGATGCAAATGAGGTTTGCTTTCGACCAGGCAGAGGAACAACTGATCAAATATTTGTGATAAGACAAATGATATAGATCTGCATTTCCTATTCATCGATTTCAAACAAGCCTTTGACAGCATAAATCGGCAAGAACTAAACAGAGTACTGAAAGAATTTGGTATATGTGCTAAATTAATAAAGGCTAATCAGAATGTCAATGACAGAGACAAGAGCAAAAGTAAAGTTCCTTAGCAGAACAAGTGAAAGCTTTGACTTTAATAAAGGTGTGAAGCAAGGGGACAGTCTCTCCACTGTCCTATTCAATATAGCCCTGCATAGTGTAGTAAATAAAATCAACAAAAGAGGCACCATATTTATGAAAACTAGCCAGATATGTGCATACGCTGATGACATTGCTATAGTAGGAAGAAATACCAATACACTCCTAGAAACATACCGGGCAATGGAAACAGAAGCCTTAAAAATTGGCCTCATAGCAAATGAAAATAAAACAAAACATATGGTAATGTCACAATCTGAGGCCAGAAGAACCCCTAAAAATCTAAACATCAATGGGAAAATCTTCAATGGAGTGTCCTCTTTTAACTACTTGGGAGTCCTAATAACAAATGATAACAGTATTGGAAAGGCTATAAGGGAAAGAATACAAGCAGGAAACAGAACTTACTGTGCAAATATACAGCTTTTCAAAAATAGCCTTGTTAGCAGAAAAACTAAACTGCTAATATATAATTTCCTAGCCCGCCCAGTTATCACATACGGCTCAGTGGTATGGACGTTGACAGAACACGATAAAAATGCACTAAGAAGCATTGAGCGGAAAATACTACGCAAAATCTATGGGCCACCACCAAGAGCTGTAGCGCTACTGAAGAAGAAGAAGAAGAAGAAATGAGGTTTGCTTCAAATACTCGCTGTAACGGAAGTGGGCATTAGTTATCTTTGAGATTGGACGCGGTGAGTTGATGTTAGACAATAATGCCTTTAAGTCGACAAAGACGCCATTATCAACACCTCGCTGAGTTTGAACAAGGTCGAAATAAGCCTACGAGATGCTGGTTGTTCCTCCTGCGATATTGCAGGAAAACTTGGCAGGAATGTAGCCACTGCACATGATTGCTGGCAACGATGATCCTGGGAGGTACGGTCTCAGGAAGACCGGACTCCGGCCGGCCACGTGGCACTACTAAGAGCGAAGACCATCCTGTTCGGCGTATGGCTCTGGTGCATCGTACTGCATCTGCCGTAGCAATCTGAGCAGCAGTTGGCACCACTGTGACACAACGAACTGTTACAATGGGTGACAAAGCAGGGAACCGGACCGGCCAGTGAAGGATCCGTAAAGATATATATGTTGTATGGCACAGTTTGCTGTGGAGTGGGTTAAGCCACCTGTCGGAAAGCGTGGACTTACTCCGCGCACATTGGTCCCTTTCCTTGTGGATGTTTGAAGGCTGTGTCGTGTGTCTAATTTTAGAGCACAGGTCAGTGTAATGCGTCTGTGTGTAGTTTAATGTTATGAATGTGTTGTATTCATGCTGGCGTGTAGAATCTGTATGGATGGAGGCACACTATCAGACTTTCGGAAAAATATCGTCCACAAAATTGCGAAGACAGAAAAAAGTGCTAGAACTAAACCGCAATCAGATTAACAGGTCATGCATACAAGTTACTAACAAGAATAACATACAGTAGACCGGAAAATAAAATTTTGCTTTGTTTGATGTCGATCAGTTTGAGCTCATGAAAGGTAAAGACACCACTGAGTCAATTCTGACGTTGAGCCTGATGACGGAAATAAGACATAAGAAAATGCGAGACATGTTCAAAGGATTTGGCGAACTAGGGAATGCGTTCAAGAATATAAAATGGTTCAAGATGTTCAAATATCCAAGAAAAATATCAGAAAGCTATAGCGAAAGACGGGAAATATATAATACGTATAAGCACAAAGGGAGAACAATAAGAATGCAAGACGGGAGAACAACAGAGCCACCAACGGAGTCCTGGAGTTTGCCACATCGGGGTAAATACAGCTAAAGGGCAGTGTTGTTCAGTTAAAATGTCATAAAATAATTTATGAAAAATATACGCAAAGGTGCAGCCTCTCCTGCACCGCGCTTAATCTAAAGTGCTTCTGGGCCTCCGCACTAACCAGGGTGGCAGGCAGTCATAACCCTGAATTTGTGGTTGTACTTGTTCCACATCAAGTGACATCAACACACGCTGTGCACAGATCCCAAACAGCCTTGTTGCTCGTGGACTAGCAACAGTGTGGTATCTGGTGAATTCGGAGCAGCAAAGAACTTCAAAACGACCCACCAAAAAGGAGCTGCCGCCAGTGTGTGGTGGTTCCCCAGCCTCAATATAGAGAGTATGCATGGGGTAGCCCTGTAAGCATCTATGGACAGTCTCATCCTCTCATGGTGGACAGCGTCATCATCTTTCGATGAGAACGCCTCGCTCGTCCATAGACTCTGCACCGTAGTCTAGTCGCGATCGTGCGAAAGCCCTGTTAAGACTGGAGCAGACGTGCTCTGTCTGCTCCCTAAGACCTGTGACTAAGGCACCGTTAAGATGTTGTGCCTTTGGGGTCCTGGCTTTCAGGTCTCTCAGGTGTAGTAACCACTATGGTATGGAGTAAAAAATGAGACCCATAAACCTCACCGTGTTTTAAAATGCAGAGTGGTGTCCCTCATATTCATGTCAGGTAAATTAAAAACACGATAACTTTTAAAATGGGCACACACACACACACACACATACACATACACACACACACACACACACACACACACACATACACATACACATACACACACACACACACACACACACACACACACACACACACATACACACACACACAAACTTACTCTATCCTTTGAACCTTTGCACTGTCAGTTGCAATTGATGAGTCGCTCTTAGAGTACTGGAGGATGAATACAAAACTGCAAAACTCTTCCACGAATAAGGAGCAATGCATCGGTTTCCATACCGTAGACATGGCGAAGAGGATAACACTTAACACTCAACTGCTCAAAACGATCCGACAGCACTTCAGCAACTGGAGACATAAAATAGCACTTAGATAGGAAGGACCATATGAAGATATGTAGGCCACGAAAGCCTTAATGGTGGCACTGCCATAGGATCCTGTAACTGCAAGTAACGTTACACACGTTGCTAATGTCAAAGAATATACTCAATGAATATACTGACACAGTTACGTTTACGTAGGAAAGCCCTCTGGATAGGCGCCTCTATGACGGTCTTGTTGTCGACAATGGCTCAAAATCTCCTAAATCCACACCGAGAGCGGCTAAGAAAATGGTTCAAATGGCTCTGAGCTCTATGGGACTTAACATCTGAGGTCATCAGTCCCCCAGACTTAGAACTACTTAAACCTAACTAACCTAAGGACATCACACACATCCATGCCCGAGTCAGGATTCGAACCTGCCACCGTAGCAGCAGCGCGGTTCCGGACTGAAGCGCCTAGAACCGCTCGGCCTCTGCAGCCGGCAGTGGCTAAGAAGTTGCTGGTCTAATGTACAGACTAGATGAAGGTTAATCATTCGCTCCAGGGCATTTCCTACGCAGCTCATTAAGGCGATGCTCTAGTAACCATTAGGAGAAGTTCGATCCTTTCCTGGTGTGAGAAGAGGTATAAAAATTGCCTCTCTCCACCAGTTGGGAAAGGGGCCTGTCTGCCATATTAAATTAAAACATTCGATGAGAATTTCTCTTGACGAAACTTCCAAATGTACTGGATTTGGTCATGGCTGAATGCAGCACCACGAGCCTCAGACAGAGCAAAATCCTTTTCCCACATGGAGAAAGTGCTGTTGTAAGAATTGTTGGATCTGAAGTCCAGCTTGCATCCCTCTATGGTCGCGTGGCAGCGGCAGTGCGCCAGATGCTAGCTGGCATTGGAAACAGTCGTTACAGAATGCTTTGCCATCGTCTGGGTGATGGCTCCGGGCGTTGTTTGGAGACAACTTTCTTTCAGCACTATTGGCATTGGTAAACGACAGCACTGATTTCAAATGCTTCTGATAGCTTCCCATACAATTGTAGAACAAATGGAACGTTGATACAACCCAGGAACGCTTGCCATGACCTTCTATTGCTCTCCTCAGTAACCCTCCTCAGTAACCCATCGAGCCTTGGCTCTCGTGACTCGAAAAGTTACGACGTTGTCTCCTGTTGGGCGGCATTTAAACCTTCGTTGAGCTGCACGCCTGACAGATTACCGAGCGGCATTCATCGGTCCCCAAGGTACACGTTGGTGCGTAAAATGACCTTAAAACTTCGGGATGGGTAAGTCAGTGACACGGTGAATCATTCGTATGAGGTGGTGTTCACACACCTGGACGTTCAAACACAGCAACTGGCTGAACAGCGTCTAGTTAGCTCTACTGACCCATTTCGGCGGCCTCCTTTTAGGTAATGCTTCATCCAGTATGTGGATCCACAGTGGGAAGTGGTCACTGGAATGAAGGTCATCAGTTGCTTCCTACTGTCTGTGGAGGCTGGAGAGCAGAAAGAGGGGTCAATAGCATAGGATAACCGAATAGCAGTCGAGAATCGAGTGGGATTGTTCATGTTGAGGACGCACAGCTCCTAAGACATCACGAGGCTCTCTAATACTCGATCCCTAGGGAAACTTGAGACCGAGGACCATAATACATTATGGGCACTGAATACACCCAGTAGAACAAATGGGTGGGGGAGTTGTTCTATTAAGCCCATGAAAGCCTCAGACTCTGTCGTAACCTATGAAGGTAAATATGTGATCAAAAGTATCCGGACACCTACCTGAAAATGACTTACAAGTCTGTGGCGCCTTCGATCGGTAATGCTGGAATTCAACATGGTGTTGGTCCACCCTTAGCCTCGATGACAGCTTCCACTCTCGCACGCATACGTTCAATCAGGTTCTGGAAGGTTTCTTGGGGAGTGGCAGCCCATTCTTCACGGAGTGCTGCACTGAGGAGAGGTATCGATGTCGGCCGGTGAGGCCTGGCACGACGTCGGCCTTCCAAAACATCCAAAAGGTGTTCTATAGGATTCAGGTCAGGACTCTGTGCAGGCCAGTCCATTACAGGGATGTTATTGTCGAGTAACCACTCCGCTACAGGCCGCGCATTATGAACAGGTGGTCCATCATGTTGAAAGATGCAGTCGCCATCCCCGAATTGCTCTTCAACGGTGGGACGCAAGAAGTTGCATAAAACATTAATGTAGGCCTGTGCTGTGATAGTGTCACGCAGGACAACAAGGGGTGCAAGCTCTCTCCATGGAAGACACGACCACACCATAACACCAGCGCCTCCGAATTTTACCATTGGCACTACACACGCCATACCCACATCCTGCCATCGGATCGCCACATTGTGCACCGTGATTCGTCACTCCATACAACGTTTTTCCATTGTTCAACCATCCAATGTTTACGCTCCTTACACCATTCGAGGCGTCGTTTGGCATTTACTGGCGTGATGTTTGGCTTACGAGCAGCCGCTCGACCATGAAATTAAAGTTTTCTCACCTCCCGCCTAACTGTCATAGTACTTGCAGTGGATCCTGATGCAGTTTGGAATTCCTGTGTGATGGTCTGGATAGACACCTGCCTATTACACATGACGACCCTCTTCAATTGTCGGCGGTCGCTGTCAGTCAAAAGACTAGGTCATCGTGTACGCTTTTGTGTTGTACGTGTCCCTTCACGTTTCCACTTCACAATCACATCGGAAACAGTGGACCTAGGGATGTTCGGGTGTGTGAAAATCTCGCGTGCGGACGTATGGCACAAGTGTCACCCAATGACCTGACCACGTTCAATGTCCGTGAGTTCCGCGGAGCATCCGATTCTGCTCTCTCACGATGTATAATGACTACTGAGGTCGCCGATATGGAGTATCTGGCAGTAGGTGGCAGCACAATGCACCTAATTTGAAAAACATACACTCCTGGAAATGGAAAAAAGAACACATTGACACCGGTGTGTCAGACCCACCATACTTGCTCCGGACACTGCGAGAGGGCTGTACAAGCAATGATCACACGCACGGCACAGCGGACACACCAGGAACCGCGGTGTTGGCCGTCGAATGGCGCTAGCTGCGCAGCATTTGTGCACCGCCGCCGTCAGTGTCAGCCAGTTTGCCGTGGCATACGGAGCTCCATCGCAGTCTTTAACACTGGTAGCATGCCGCGACAGCGTGGACGTGAACCGTATGTGCAGTTGACGGACTTTGAGCGAGGGCGTATAGTGGGCATGCGGGAGGCCGGGTGGACGTACCGCCGAATTGCTCAACACGTGGGGCGTGAGGTCTCCACAGTACATCGATGTTGTCGCCAGTGGTCGGCGGAAGGTGCACGTGCCCGTCGACCTGGGACCGGACCGCAGCGACGCACGGATGCACGCCAAGACCGTAGGATCCTACGCAGTGCCGTAGGGGACCGCACCGCCACTTCCCAGCAAATTAGGGACACTGTTGCTCCTGGGGTATCGGCGACGACCATTCGCAACCGTCTCCATGAAGCTGGGCTACGGTCCCGCACACCGTTAGGCCGTCTTCCGCTCACGCCCCAACATCGTGCAGCCCGCCTCCAGTGGTGTCGCGACAGGCGTGAATGGAGGGACGGATGGAGACGTGTCGTCTTCAGCGATAAGAGTCGCTTCTGCCTTGGTGCCAATGATGGTCGTATGCGTGTTTGGCGCTGTGCAGGTGAGCGCCACAATCAGGACTGCATACGACCGAGGCACACAGGGCCAACACCCGGCATCATGGTGTGGGGAGCGATCTCCTACACTGGCCGTACACCACTGGTGATCGTCGAAGGGACACTGAATAGTGCACGGTACATCCAAACCGTCATCGAACCCATCGTTCTACCATTCCTAGACCGGCAAGGGAACTTGCTGTTCCAACAGGACAATGCACATCCGCATGTATCCCGTGCCACCCAACGTGCTCTAGAAGGTGTAAGTCAACTACCCTGGCCAGCAAGATCTCCGGATCTGTCCCCCATTGAGCATGTTTGGGACTGGATGAAGCGTCGTCTCACGCGGTCTGCACGTCCAGCACGAACGCTGGTCCAACTGAGGCGCCAGGTGGAAATGGCATGGCAAGCCGTTCCACAGGACTACATCCAGCATCTCTACGATCGTCTCCATGGGAGAATAGCAGCCTGCATTGCTGCGAAAGGTGGATATACACTGTACTAGTGCCGACATTGTGCATGCTCTGTTGCCTGTGTCTATGTGCCTGTGGTTCTGTCAGTGTGATCATGTGATGTATCTGACCCCAGGAATGTGTCAATAAAGTTTCCCCTTCCTGGGACAATGAATTCACGGTGTTCTTATTTCAATTTCCAGGAGTGTATGTTTTTGCGGGTGTCCGGATACTTTTGACCACATAGTGTACAATGAGCAGATAGTGGTCTGCTCATTGCACATGAACTTCAACGCCTACTATTTGTAGGTAAGTAACTGTGGAGAGAGCAGAGGAGTGGTGAACTTTGTTTACAGACACATAACTCCTCCCTTAGCTCTTTCCCTAGTCGGCTCGTCATTATTTAAAGCTGGCCGGGGTGGCCGAGCCGTTCTAGGCGCTACAATCTGGAACCGCGAGACCGCTACGGTCACAGGTTCGAATCCTGCCTCGGGCATGGATGTGTGTGATGTCCTTAGGTTGGTTAGGTTTAAGTAGTTCTAAGTTCTAGGGGACTGATGACCTCAGAAGTTAAGTCCCATAGTGCTCAGAGTCATTTGAACCATTATTTAAAAAGTGTTTCTTGTAAACACAAGCGGCAAGTGTGTGCTGCTGCTAGGAGCTTCAGTTCCTCCACATGAGTCCTGAACCCACTCGTGTTCCAGCGTGGTGTGGGAGATATTTATCAAGTGGGTTGCACACTCGCCCTATCTCTCCGGTGGGGTGGGGAGCCTGCTGCGGGTGGAAGCTCACTCTTGGGGTGAGATGGTTGCCCCGGGCAGACTTTTATTTGCACACTCTCTCTTTCTTCAGACTACTGAGCATTAACATTTTTATATCACGATAATATTTTTTCTAAGTATAACACGTGAAGGTGAATGGAACAACTCACTCCACGAATTGTGTTGACTTCGAGAGTCCTGGGTTGTCACGGCTAATGCGTCTACTCTTGCTGTAGACTTGGATGGTGCCAATGAAACAAACAATATTTACTTTGTAAAGAATGCTAGGGTCTTTGATTCATAATCAAAACGTCTTCGGTCCCGGGTTCGATCCCCGCCACTACCTAAATTTTGATAAATAATCAGCATTGGCGGCCGAAGACTTCCGGCATAAGAAGTCAGCCAGCCTCATTCTGCCAACGGCTTTGTCAAAGAGGGCGGAGGAGCGGATAGAGGTTCAGGGCACTCTCTTGTCCTAGGGATGGGAAATTGCCCCTAAAGGCGGAAGAATCAGCAATGATCAACGACATGAGGATGCAGAAGGCAATGGAAACCACTGCATTAAAGACACGTAACGTGTATCCACAGGACATGTGGCCTGTAATTGAAGAAGTGTCATGATGATCTCTCCATTGGCAAAAGATTCCGGAATAGTCCCCCATTCGGATCTCCGGGAGGGGACTGCCAAGGGGGGGGGGGGTTACCATGAGAAAAAGATTGAATAATCAACGAAAGGATAACGTTCTACGAGTCGGGGCGTGGAATGTCAGAAGCTTGAACGTGGTAGGGAAACTAGAAAATCTGAAAAGGGAAATGCAAAGGCTCAATCTAGATATAGTAGGGGTCAGTGAAGTGAAGTGGAAGGAAGACAAGGATTTCTGGTTAGGTGAGTATCGGGTAATATCAACAGCAGCAGAAAATGGTATAACAGGTGTAGAATTCGTTATGAATAGAAAGGTAGGGCAGAGGGTGTGTTACTGTGAACAGTTCAGTGACCGGGTTGTTCTAATCAGAATCGACAGCAGACCAACACCGACAACGATAGTTCAGGTATACATGCCGACGTCGCAAGCTGAAGATGAACAGATAGAGAAAGTGTATGAGGATATTGAAAGGGTAATGCAGTATGTAAAGGGGGACGAAAATCTAATAGTCATGGGCGACTGGAATGCAGTTGTAGGGGAAGGAGTAGAAGAAAAGGTTACAGGAGAATATGGGCTTGGGACAAGGAATGAAAGAGGAGAAAGACTAATTGAGTTCTGTAACAAGTTTCAGCTAGTAATAGCGAATACCCTGTTCAAGAATCACAAGAGGAGGAGGTATACTTGGAAAAGGCCGGGAGATACGTGAAGATTTCAATTAGACTACATCATGGTCAGACAGAGATTCCGAAATCAGATACTGGATTGTAAGGCATACCCAGGAGCAGATATAGACTCAGATCACAATATAGTAGTGATGAAGAGTAGGCTGAAGTTCAAGACATTAGACAGGAAGAAGCAATACGCAAAGAAGTGGGATACGGAAGTACTAGGGAATGATGAGATACGTTTGAAGTTCTCAAACGCTATAGATACAGCAATAAAGAATAGCGCAGTAGGCAGTACAGTTGAAGAGGAATGGACATCTCTAAAAAGGGCCATCACAGAAGTTGGGAAGGAAAACATAGGTACAAGGAAGGTAGCTGCGAAGAAACCATGGGTAACAGAAGAAATACTTCAGTTGATTGATGAAAGGAGGAAATACAAACATGTTCCGGGAAAATCAGGAATACAGAAATACAAGTCGCTGAGGAATGAAATAAATAGGAAGTGCAGGGAAGTTAAGACGAAATGGCTGCAGGAAAAATGTGAAGACATCGAAAAAGATATGATTGTCGGAAGGACAGACTCAGCATACAGGAAAGTCAAAACAGCCTTTGGTGACATTAAAAGCAACGGCGGTAACATTAAAAGTGCAACGGTAATTCCACTGTTAAATGGAGAAGAGGAGAGAGCAGATAGGTGGAAAGAATACATTGAAAGCCTCTATGAGGGTGAAGATTTGTCTGATGTGATAAAAGAAGAAACAGGAGTCGATTTAGAAGAGATAGGGGATCCAGTATTAGAATCGGAATTTAAAAGAGCTTTGGAGGACTTAAGGTCAAATAAGGCAGAAGGGATAGACAACATTCCATCAGAATTTCTAAAATCATTGGGGGAAGTGGCAACAAAACGACTATTCACGTTGGTGTGTAGAATATATGAGTCTGGCGATATACCATCTGACTTTCGGAAAAGCATCATCCACACAATTCCGAAGACGGCAAGAGCTGACAAGTGCGAGAATTATCGCACAATCAGCTTAACAGCTCATGCATCGAAGCTGCTTACAAGAATAATATGCAGAAGAATGGAAAAGAAAATTGAGAATGCGCTAGGTAACGATCAGTTTGGCTTTAGGAAAAGTAAAGGGACGAGAGAGGCAACTCTGACGTTACGGCTAACAATGGAAGCAAGGCTAAAGAAAAATCAAGACACTTTCATAGGATTTGTCGAGCTGGAAAAAGCGTTCGACAATATAAAATGGTGCAAGCTGTTCGAGATTCTGAAAAAAGTAGGGGTAAGCTACAGGGAGAGACGGGTCATATACAATATGTACAACAACCAAGAGGGAATAATAAGAGTGGACGATCAAGAACGAAGTGGTCGTATTAAGAAGGGTGTAAGACAAGGCTGTAGCCTTTCGCCCCTACTCTTCAATTTGTTCATCGAGGAAGCAATGATGGAAATAAAAGAAAGGTTCAGGAGTGGTATTAAAATACAAGGTGAAAGGATATCAATGATACGATTCGCTGATGACATTGCTATCCTGAGTGAAAGTGAAGAAGAATTAAATGATCTCTCACATTCTTCCGCTCCACAAAGTTTATTTTATGCCACTGGAGTTCTACGACAGACAAGGTGAGTGGTCCGATACCTATTTCCAAAGCTTATGGTGTGATATTGTCCTTTATTCTCCTTAAACAGCTCTCTGGTGCTATAGACGATACGTTCTTCTTGTCAGTGTTTTCCACATACTCCATTCCTTTCTGATTCTGCGTCGAACCTCCTCTCTCCTTACATTATCAGTGCACCTAATTTTCAACATTCTTCTGTAGCACCACGTCTCAAATACTCCTATTCTCTTATGTTACAGTTTTCCCGTAGTCCATGTTTCACTACCATACAGTGCTGGGCTCCGAATGTACTTTCTCAGAAATTTCTTCCTCAAATTAAGTCCTGTGTTTGATACCGGTAGACTTCTCTTGGCCAGGAATGCCCTTTTTTCCAGTGCTAGTCTGCTTCTGATGTCCTCCTTTCTCCGCCCTCATTGGTTATTACCCAACCTGGATAGTGGAATTCAATAACTTCATCTACTTCGTGACAGTCAATCCTAATGTTAAGTTTCTCGCTGTTCTCATTTCTGCTACTTGTCATTACTTTCCTCTTTCTTCGATTTACTCTCAAGCCACATCATGTACTCATTACACTTTCATTCCATTCAGCAGATCATGTAATTCTTCTTCACTTTCACTCAGGATAGAAATGTCAGCATCGAATCGCATCATTTATATCCATTCACCTTGAATATTTATTCCAGTCCTGAACCTTTCTTTTATTTCCATCATTGCTTCTTCTATGAGTAGACTAAACAGTAGGGGCGAAAGAATACAGCCCTGTCTTACATTCTTTTTAATCCGAGCACTTCGTTCTCCGTCTTCCACTCTTATTATTACCTCTTGGCTTTTATACATGTAGTATATTATCCGTCTCTCCCTATAGCTTTCTCTTATTTTCTTCAGAATACCGAACATCTTGTACCATTTGACACTTTCGAACGCTTTTCCCAGATCGACAAATCCTAAGAACGTGTCTTGATTTTTCTTTAGTCTTACTTCCATTGTTGACCACAACGTCAGAATTACTTCTCTGGAGCCTTTACCTTTACTGAAGCCAAACTGATCGTCATCTAACACGTCCTCAATTTTCTTTTCTGTTCTTCTGTATATCATTCTTGTCAGCAACTTGTATCCATGAGCTGTTAAGCTGATTGTGCGACAGTTCTCGCACTTGTCAGCTCTTGCAATTCTCGGCATTATGTAGATGATATTTTTCCGAAAGTCAGAGAGTATATTGCCAGACTCATACATTCTACACACCAATGTCGATAGCCGTTTTTTGTCCATTCTGCCAATGATTTTAGAATATCTGATGGAATGTTATCGATTCCGTTCTGCTTTGTTTGATCTTAAGTCTTCCAGACCTCTTTTAAATTCTGTTTCTAATACTGGGTCCTCTGTCTCTTTTAAATCTACTCTACTGCTTATTCTATCACGTCAGACAAACCTTCCCATCATACAGGCCTTCAATGTACCCTTTCCGTCTATCCACTTACTCCTCTGCATTTCACAGCGGAATTCCCGTTGCACTCTTAATGTTACCACACTTGTTTTTAATTTCACCGAAGATTGTTTTGACTTTTCTATATGCTGAGTCAGTCCTTCCGACAACCGCTTCTTTTTCGATTTCTTCTCATTTTTCGTGTAGCCAAGTCGCCTTAGCTTCCCTGAACATCCTATTTATTTTGTTGTTCCTAAGTGACTTGTATACCTGAGTTTTCCTGAATATTTTTGTACTTTCTTCGTTCATCGCTCAACTGAAGTATTTCTTCTGTTAAAACATGATATCTTCGCAGTTTCCTTCCTTGTACGTACGTTTTTATTTCCAACTTCTGTAATTGCCGTTTTCAATGTTTTCCGTTCTTATTCAAATGAACAGATTATTGAGCTCTTCATTATCGCAGTCAAACATATCCCTTCATCCTCCCACTTCTTTGCGCATTGATTCTTCCTGAATAGTTTCTTAAACTCCAGCCTAGTCTTTATCACTACTACGTTAGGATGTGAGTTTGTGTCTGGCACTGGATACACCTTACAATTCAATATCTAATTTCGGAATCTCTGGCTGACCATGATGTAATCTAACGGGAATTTTCCTGTATCTACCGGCCTTGTCCAAGTATACTTCTTCCTCTTGTGATTCTTGAATAGAGTATTCGTATTACTAACTCATATTTATTGCAGAGCTCAATCAGCATTTCTACTCTCTCGTTCCTACTATCAAGACAATGTTCCTCCGTAACTCTTTCTTCTACTTTTTTCCCTACGACTGCATTTCAGTTTCCGATCACTATTAGAGTTTCATCTTCGTTTACGTATTGAACTACCCATTCAGTGACCTCGTATACTTTCTTTATCTCTTCATCCTCTGCTTGTGGCGTCGACATGTGTACCTGAAATATTGTTGTCGGCATTGGTTTGCTGTCGATTCTGACGAAAATAATTCTATCACTGGTTAGTAGTCAGAAATGCTTTAATATTAAGCAGCTGGAGAAAATTTTGATGAATGGGGCAGATGAGCAGCACAATTGCAAATACAATAATTCTTTAAGGAACCTTGAAGCGAAGGAGCTTGTGTAACAATTAATGATAAGTTGCGGAGCATTTGCTAACCTGTATTTGAATTTCAGCTTTATGGTTTGGTTCCCTTTTTGTTTTGATTCTGCGTTAATTGGTTACGTAAGGGCGTTAGTGATCCACTTATTGTACGTCGTAGGGCAGTAGGGTGTTTCGATGAGATTAGGGACAAAATTGGCGAGGGACATTTGCTGCGAATGCGGATGAAAAATCAAGAGTAGAGCAAGGATGAACGGGGTTGTTCAAAATGGTTCAAATGGCTCTGATCACTATGCGCCTAGAACTTAGAACTAATTAAACCTAACTAACCTAAGGACATCACACACATCCATGCCCGAGGCAGGATTCGAACCTGCGACCGTAGCGGTCGCTCGGTTCCAGACTGTAGCGCCCAGAACCGCACGGCCACTCCGGTCGGCCAATGGGGTTGTTGCTGTAGTTCATGCAGAGAGGGAGGACAGAACAGAGAATCTGGTAGTTGTCAGATAACAGGGGTAAGAAACGAAACGGGAGAGATAATAAGGAAAGGAGCAGGCAAATTCAGACAGAAATGATATGGAATGAAATAATGAGGGTACAGGAGCCGCGTGAGAGGGATTGAGAATGTAGTATGGGAATTGGTGTTTACATGGGTAGGGGAGAGAACAGATGATGTGTCAGGTGACAGTCAAGTATGTTGGCCACACCAATCGTTAGGGAAGAGAATACGAACAACGATATACGAAGACTCTAGCTACACAAGATGAGGAAAGTGACAAAGGAAAGTGAGCTTCAATTGGAGCAGTTTCCGGTCATGAAGCAGCAAATCAGCGAAGTAAAGCAATGGAAAAAGACAGCCACATGGAGCAAGTAGAAAAGGGACTAGGACCGTAGAAGAAGTTGTGCACAAGATACCGGAGGAAGTGTGACGGAAACTGTGCAAGGCAATAGATCAGCTTAAAATCGGAGGCTGTGATGTCGTGACGGAAGCTGTAAGAAATACACATGAAGGATCGAACATTACATGTCCAGTGTTAGTCTGGGAAAAGGCGGAGGTGTATAAGCAAGGGAGTATTAATCAATGATAAAAACAACGAGAGGAAGTACTAAGAGAAGAGATAGTTAATTTCAAAGCGAGAGTTACGTTAGCGTTATGGATAGAGGAAAATGGAGATGAGCTAAACCGCAGCACGCACTCACTTGCTGACTATACTGGAGGAGCAAAGCCAGCTCGTACATTGATCAGTCATAGAACAGAGCGGACACATGCGCCGATTAGATCACGTATTGATCCCCGAACTATGATAAACTGTGTAATGAAGTCATCGGAGAGTGAATCGTTCAACCACAAGCCTTTTCTAACAGTTCAAAAGTTTCAAGTATTTAGAGAAAATTGCAGTAATCTTCAGACAGAGGCTTAGGTTGGACAGATCGATTTTTCTTTACCTTCAGCATGACCAGTTCGTCATCAAGTAGAGAGCAGTTACCTGGAAAAGAGAATCAGCGACAAATACGCGATCAATAGCTTCAAGTTGGAGATCGGGACCTTAGAGATACGTTTCTGTCGAACTAATGGTCGGCAGAGGTGCAGGCGAGGGTGAAAGAGGATATAATGATGGGACTGAACCTAGTGAATTCTGGAATCAGTAGCCCAGTAAAATATGTCTAAATATCGGGAAAGAATCAGTTTTTGGACACATCCTTCAGTCCAGCAGAGCTAACATGGTTGTCTTACGTGAAGTTGCTACCGCATTATCAGCAAACCCTAGTAGGATGGTGTATGGATAACAGACACATTTAAGTCATTGCTGCAACATGTATTTTAATAGTGTAGGTAATATGGGCATAAGGCCTAGGGAAACCGAACAGTATGCTCCATCATCGTAGAGAACATACAAGGAGAGAAGGAATGAACTTTACTGATCTTGTGGATGAAGACCATACCCAATGAATCAACCAAACAGAACGGAGGTGATTTTAGAGAGAACAGAAACGATAGGGCGGAAGTGAGACATAGTGGACACAGTCTAGAGAGGTAAAAGGTGAAGATTATCGAATTCTGTCTTCCGATCCTCGCTGTGATCAAAATTCAGGAAATTTACTTCACAATGAGAGGGAACTACAGTGGGAACGAGAGAGCAGGACAGGCCTATGAATAGATTTGACATAGGCCATGTGCATTGGTTGGGCTATGATGACAGGTTAGATGAAAAAGAGAGTGAGCGAACAGGGAATTTGCATCCAGCTAACGCTATTTCAGTGAAGGGAATCAGTCTGGAAGCAATATATGATAGAGGCAGTAAAGTTTTGTTTATCTCTGAGGAAGAATTAGGGAGATGTTGAAACATGGTTGGTTGATACTGAAATTACAAAGGGTTAAGGTTGAAGGAACGACAGCTGGGCAGAGTATGTATGCAAATTGACAAGTGACACGCGATTTTGAATGTTGGGGGCATGCTCTAGAATAGTATTTTCTAGTAGTACAGAAGTTGTCAGTGAATGTGATTTCTGGAGTGAATTTCATCCATTCTCCTGCTTGCACCACTAATATCTTACCTTTCTCTGCATCTGTGCCATTGATTTCTACATGGAGTTGCAAACAATTCAGTGGTGTTTCCAAATCGCATGCTCTTCAAAATGTACACTGAAGCATATTCTTTTCAATACTATAATTTATCCACTTTCTAGGTCTACGTATGCTTTATACTCCCACATGAATATCTACAACAAATTTGACAATACTTTCTCTTCGGTGACTTCCTTTAGGACTTCCAGGTTTGAACAAAAACACAATTTCTTATTGTTCACTAATTGCGATACATGTTTTAGCAATGTGACACCATCATCAGCGGGTTTCTCTTTATTTTACAGTAAATAATAAGTATTATTAAATAAAAATACATATGGATTGTTATTATGGTCATCACATTCTTAGTACTATTTTAACAAAAACCAAGCATTTGCTTGTTCCTACTGCCTGTCTAGCAGGAAAGGAGTAGTTTATGTACTGCATTTAATTTGAAACTAATAAGGATTTTCTTTTTTACGCAAAACGAAACCTTGGCCCTGAAATGGAACTAATGATGTTTCTACCACTCATTTTGGTAAATCTGTTTACTTACTAACGCTGTTTACTTGCTACTACTTCTGCCAAGATTTTACGTCAAAACTCTTACCTATGGTTTTCTCGTATTTCTAAGAGTTTTGTTACTTGTGTATGAAGTAGTATATTTGTGACCGTGAGAATTATTGCTTTATGTTGATTTTGTTGTTGTTGTTTGTGCGTTTTACATGATCACAGCTCTATCAGCTGTGTTCATGAAACACTGTCTCACATTGTCCATAAAATGAACTCAGGGCCAAACAAACCCCTGAAAAGACGCCCCTGGAGACGGAGTACAGTGTCTTAATAACGTTGGCCATTGAGTGCACCGTGTTCAAAGAGTTGGGAGTCATACGCCCTTGACCATTTTGCCTCCCCACACCATAACGCCTGGACCACCAAAACGATCATACTCGGCAAAGTTCCTTGGTGCATTACATGTTTCCACCTCTCGGCATATCTGAGTGTGTCCAGCACTGTCGAACATTATCACTTTTGTGCTCCAGATGTTATTGTGTATGGAGTCATAATGTTGCATAGGTGTACTGACCTTCACATCTTTGAATACGGTACGTTCACCAGTCAACGTTGTTCTGATACTGTACTCCTCTTTTCAGGGTTGCATTCGGCCCTGACATAATTTTTTGTTCCGAGCGAGGTGACGCAATGGTTAGCACACTGAGCTTGCATTCGGGAGGACGACGGTTCAAACCCGCGTCTGGGAATCCTGATTTAGGTTTTCCGTGATTTCCCTAAATCGCTTCAGGCAAATTCGAGATGGTTCCTTTGAATGGGCAAGGCCAACTTAATTCCCAATCTTCCCCTAATCCGATGGGACCGACGACCTCGCTGTTTGATCCCGTCCCCCAAGCCAACCAACCAACCAACCTCATTTTTGTGTATGACAATGTGCTAAACATCATCGAACAACGCAGGTGGAGCTACAAGAGATTCCGTGAGTGGACTGGCCCGACCCAAATCGCATTGCGTACGTGCGTGATGCTTTGGGAAGACGGGTTGCAACACGTCCATATGCACTAAATACTATTCCGCAGTTGTCAACCGCACTGGTGCAGAAATGGAACGCCCTATGACAACAACTCCTTACCAACCTTGAGGCAGGCATCGGAAGACCTTGCAGAACATGCATTGCTCTCCGTGGTGATCAGGCACCCTATTAAGAATCATATGGCGCCTTCTGTAATGGTTCAAATGGCTATAAGCACTATGGGACTTAACATCTGTGGTCATCAGTCCCCTAGACTTAGAACTACTTAAACCTAACTAACCTAAGGACATCACACACGTCCAAGCCCGAGGCAGAATTCGAACCTGTGACCACAGCAGCCGCGTGGTTCCGGACTGAAGCGCCTAGAACCGCTCGGCCACCACGGCCGGCCTTCTGTGATGTCCAGGGGATCATTATAAATCATGGTGACTTCAGTGTAATTATCGTCTTCGAATAAAAGTGTCATTTCCGTTCATGTCATTCCGTATTTCTTTCAATTATTATCTGCACTATATTGTAGCACCTCTTTCTAAGCACGGTCCAAGTTTCAGGGAGCTACGTTATTTGGCAGCGACATATGAAGCGAAAGTTACATTCCTCCATAAATTTTGCACACCAGCTTAAATGTACCAGCTGCTGTCAAGTTTCCAGGGGTGCTAATAAGACGTGGTTGTGGCAGCCCATACAATCCCTCCAAGTACACGTAATCTGTGGTGCTCTAAGCTTCATCGCACTGCCCGTAAGAGTATTTATTTTGTTACGTACAATCATATTTCGTGACCTACGTGTCGTGACTGTATGATCCTGCACGGATGTGGGAACAAGATGTCAGTCCATTCGGATGCCAGTTACGTGGAGCCGTTGAGGCCACGAATGGGGTTGAATATGACCCTCGTGAACACATCGATTCCATATTCACAGGACAGTTTTGCGACCCCGAACAATGTGGGTAGGAATATCGCGGAAGGACAAACTGCTCCTCTTTATAGAACACGGTTGTGCTGCTGTCGAATTCCAACACGTACTGACAGATATTTCCTTTTTTTACACGAGGCATGTCACGAAGTTCTCACAAACAAAGAACACTAAAATACTTTTTCTGAGTGGGAAACCCGCTACGTAATCCAAACACGCAGAACGTAGATGAGATTACTCCTACTAGTCCTGTTGAGCTGACATTCTACTAATTTGAATATACAAGCACGTTGGACACTATATCAGTTATCGTTCGTTGTATGCCCCACCTGAGGACGCGTATTAAAGAAACGGATTTATCTGCCAACGAAATCCTCTGGAAATGCGCCACAGCTAAAATGTTTGTTAAAGATACGGCCTGTTTCGCTAGCTACGTTTCAGTTCTCGACCGGTGTTACGGATCTAAATTTCCAATGTTGTTCCATCTATGTCAAGGATATCGAAGTACAAATTAAAGCAATCAAATTAGGCACAAAAAGCGAAACTTATTCTTAGAAGTATTCACGAGAATTTGAGTGCTACACTATGCGATCAAAAGTATCCGGACAACTGGTTGAAAATGACTTATAAGTTCGTGGCGCCCTCCATCGGTAATGCTGAAATTCAGTATGTTCTTGGCCCACCCTTACCCTTGATGACAGCTTCCACTCTTGCAGGCATACGTTCAGTCAGGTGCTGGAAGGTTTCTTGGGGAATGGCAGCCCATTCTTCACGGAGTGCTGCACTGAGGAGAAGTATCGATGTCGGTCGGTAAGGCCTGGCACGAATTCGGTCTTCCAAAACATCGCAGGTGTTCTGTAGATTCAGGTCAGGACCCTGTAAAGGCCAGTCCATTGTAGAGATGTTATTGTCGTGTAACCGCTTCACCACAGGCTGTGCATTATGAACAGGTGCCCATAGTGTTGATGCAGTCGCCATCCCCGAATTGCTCTTCAACAGTGGGAAGCAAGAAGGTACTTAAAACATCAATGTAGACCTGTACTGTGATAGTGCCACGCAAAACAACAAGGTGTGCAAGCCCTCTCCATGAAAAACAGCCGGCCGGAGTGGCCGAGCGGTTCTAGGTGCTACAGTGTGGAACCCCGCGACCGCTGCGGTCGCAGGTTCGAATCCTGCTTCGGGCATGGATGTGCGTGATGTCCTTAGGTTAGTTAGGTTTAAGTAGTTCTAAGTTCTAGGGGATTGATGACCTCAGATGTTAAGTCCCAGCCCGCACCTCGTGGTCGTGCGGTAGCGTTCTTGCTTCCCACGCCCGGTTTCCCGGGTTCGATTCCCGGCGGGGTCAGAGATTTTCTCTGCCTCGTGATGGCTGGGTGTTGTGTGATGTCCTTAGGTTTGTTAGGTTTAAGTAGTTCTAAGTTCTAGGGGACTGATGACCATAGATGTTAAGTCCCATAGTGCTCAGAGCCATTTGAACCATTTTTTTGTTAAGTCCCACGGTGCTCAGAGCCATGAGAAACACGACCACACCATAAAACCACGGCCTCCGAATTTTACTGTTGGCACTACACACGCTGTCAGATGAAGTTCACCGGGCATTCGGCGAACCCACACACTGTCATCGGATCGCCACATTGTGTACCGTGATTCGTCAATCCACACAACGTTTTCCACTGTTCAATCGTCCAATGTTTACGCTCCTTACACCATGGGAGGTGGTTTGGCATTTACCGGCGTGATATGTGGCTTATGAGCAGCCACTCGGCCATGAAATTTAAGTTTTCTCACCTCCTTCGTAACTTTCGCAGTACTTGCAGTGGACCCTGCTGCAGTTGGAATTTCTGTGTAATGGTCTGCCTATTACACATTACGACCCTCTTCATTGTCGGCGGTCTCTGTCAGTCAATAGACGAGGTCGGCCTATACACTTTTGTGCTGTATGTGTCTCTTCACGTTTGCACTTCACTATCACGTCGGAATCAGGGATGCTTAGGAGTGTAAAAATCTCGTACGTATGACACAAGTAACACCCAATCACCTGACCACGCTAAAAGTCTGTGAGTTCCGCGGAGCGCCCCATTCTGCTCTCTCACGATGTCTAATGACTACTGAGGTCGCTGATACGGTGTACCTGGCAGTAGGTGGCAGCACAATGCACCTAAAACGAAAAACGTACGTTTTTCGGGGTGTCTGGATACTTCTGACCACATAGTGTATGGCGTGTTTGTAGTCAGTTGGTATAAGCACGCTGCTATAGACAGTGGTCCTCGTTTTGTATGGTTAGCTGCAGGTTCTGATCACTGAGTCGTTGGGGGAGTGTGTGGAAGGCGACACGCCTTCCATATCCGCCGACAGCGCCGCAGGAATGCGTCGTCCATTGTCCGCCACAGCAGCCTCACGTCGGTCGGAGTCCTTTCGGAAAGTCGCAGGGGAGTGGAAAAAGTTGCAAGTGAAAGAGGCCGTAACGAACCGTGCCTCGCGCTAGACGGTTTTTGTTGCGAAAGCCAGTGCTCCGAGGCACAAGGGCGACGACCTTAGGAGTTGTGGGTGGCATTTGGATCACCACAATAACTCTCAACAGTGACTTTTATGTGTCGTAATCTAATCCTGCTACACTAATGTTTGTAAATGAAGGAATCATTTGAAACGAAGAATGTTTATTCTACATACACCAAGTACGAGACTGGATTAATAAAGACTAGATAAAAGTTAATGAGGTGTTTTTAACGCTTCTCCACCTGAGCACAACGCATGGAACGTTTATACAACCAGAAAGTTCTTCTTTCAGGTTTTGAACTGGTGCGTCATATGGGCTCGAATGTCGCTTATGCCGCCGGAGCGTTAGACCTTCATGTGAATTTCGTATTGATGACGACAAGTCTCGTCACCCGAGATGAGTTTTTCCAGAAAAGGGGTGCCCACGCTTTGCTTTTCGGTCAACTCACGACAGCGTCCACACGTCATTGTTTTTGTTTATGAGTCAGGGTGTGCTGAACAAACTTTGCACGCGATTTTGTCTTCTTCAAAACATTCTGGAGAATTCCGTGAACACGCGATTTAAAGGTGTTCATTTCGTTCCTCCATTGTGATTTGTGACACAACAGCATTGACACAGACACACTCGCATGTCCACTATTTAACACTGCTTACTCAACACTGACTGGTCGAGTGCACATCTGTAGTTTAGTTTGAACTGCCACCGCAGGTACTGCGCTTACATCGCTTACACACCAGGAATAAAATCATTCTCGGACCTTTTTGGACGGACGGTATGCGATCTATCTAGTATACTGACCAGCAAGTTTAGAATTTTTCTCATAACCTTGGAAGTTGTAAGGTCTGCGCCCTGCTGTTCGGTTCTCTCACAATAGCGATTGGCTGCGATTAGAATTCACTGCAAAGTTATAGCTTTCAGTGATACAAATCGGGTTAAAGAAGATGATTTTTATTTTTCTTCTATTAATTTTCTTGAGCGTTAGTATTCTAGTTCCTTTGTAGCTGTGCTCTTTTCCCATAGAGTGCTACTCCATTCATCTCATAGTAAAAACTCCATACAAAGTCCTCTAAACAATATTTTGTATACATGGTGTCCCAGGTAGAATGGTCAGTATTGAGGGATATGACAGGAACGAACATTCGAAGCAAAGAAAATCAAGTAAACATCAGCTCTAGAATGCATACCTTAACAGCTATGAGCACTTGTTCAGTAGTAGAGATGTGTTTCACAGTAGCGAAGATGAACACGTTCTCATAACTCTTAAGGCATGCAGTTTAGAGTCCAGTTTTACTGGAATGTTTTGCTTCGAATGATCGTTCCTGCCACGTCCCTCAATGTTGACCTCGGACACCCAGTGTTATACTCCTTTTTTCCCTACGACTTTTCTCCTGTACTGCTCCTTACAGCGTAGGATAACTTTTCCTGGCTGCCTATGCAGATGCATAGACTTCTTTCCTCGCCTACATTTGTTTAGTTCGTTTTCATTTCGCACATCATTCATCGATTTTATTTTTACGTTGTGCGATACTACCACATTACAGACCCTTCCGCTTTTTTCTTCTTCGGATTTCCTATCGTACATGTATCGACTCCTCATAATACTGTTTCCCGAACACACGCTATTAGAATCTTCTTGCTAACTTTCATATCAATATCTAAAGAAGAAAGCTTCCCCTGACGATGCCATTCTACGTACTACTTCTACTTCTTCCAGTGCTTTCCTTGCACGGCCATCCTGTGCAGAAAAATATTCTTTCATTTCTTCCATTATGCATCGTTTCCAGTCTTGATGTTACGCAAATCGTTATCGTCATTTCTACTGCTGTCTCATTATCTGCGTTTTTGCTCTGTTTGCATTTAAGCCAAATTCTGAACTAAGTACTTCACTCCTTCGTTTCTTCTAAGTCTTCCTTATGTTAGGTCAAAAGGGTTTTATTGTCTGCTATCTGTTTCCCTTGCACTTTTGTTCCTTTTCCTACAGTTTCGTTCCCTTTTCTGTATTGCTTTACGTACGTACATGTTGAGCAACAGTGGCGGCAAACTACAATCTAAAACGTTTATCATTATCTAACTGCCTGAGCAACACTACTCTTAACACTGAAATAATATTCTTTCACTTTGTATGTTTGAATGGTGGACTAACTGTCCATCTCCTTAATCAACGCTTGAAAGACTCTCTTCACAGACTTAATGCTCTGCTTGAGTAAAACAGGAATAAACGAATGTCTACACTGAATGTGGCAAAGTCTCGCGTCTTCACATGCAAATAAGAGGTAACGTATTTCCCATGGCTGTGTACATGTTCATATATGACATTTTTGGTCTTTCATTAAGTACAGAAACGTTTTGACAAAGTAATCTTATGTTATGTTAACCGGGGACCTAGAAACGACAGAGAGGCTCCGTCCCCACCGCATCCGCAGTGGTCCACAACCCCATGACGACTACCGCAGTCCACTTCACCCCTCCGCCGCCCCACACCGAACCCAGGGTTATTGTGCGGTCCGACCCCCGGTGGACCCCTCCAGGGAACATCTCACACCAGACGAGTGTAACCCCTATGTTTGCGTAGTAGAGTAATGGTGGTGTACGCGTACGTGGAGAACTTGTTTGCGCAGCAATCGCCGACATAGTGTAGCTGAGGCGGAATAAGGGGAACCAGCCCGCATTTGCCGAGGGATATGGAAAACCGCCTAAAAACCACCCACAGACTGGCCGGCTCACCGGTCCTCGACACTAATCCGCCGGGTGGATTCGTGCCGGGGACCGGCGCTCCTTCCCGCCCGGGAAGCCATGTGTTAGACCAGGAGGGCGAAGTAATCTTTAAACAAAGTTATGCTATCAGGAAAACAGTGAAAGTGCTGATTTAACATTCCTCTTCTAAGAGGATAAAGTTTGTCTGTTTGATTTTCCTGCAAATATTCGTTGTATATAGCTACGAGAAGTAATTCAAATTTATCAACAGAATAAGAAAAGTTTCATTATTATCTTTCGGAATAGCTATCTATATTTAAATACTGTCCACAGTGTATTATTCAGTACACTTATCAATATTCATCTGCTCGTTGTGAAACCAACCATCCGAAGATGTAGGATCGTTTCTCTTATTTGAGATGCAATTGCTCTGAAAGCAGATGATTGCTATATCTGTGGTGCGGAAGATGTTCCGCTGGCCCAAAGGAAGCTGGCCATATGGCGAAGAGTCTTCAATTCAACCCATAAAATTATAGGAATAGTGTTAATGACTCGAACTGTGCTTCGTCGCACCGTACTGCCGCTAAAACTTGTTTACATTCTTGGATTGTGGTATGTAAACTGGTTTCACTGGTTTAATTCACAAATACACACTGTTTTTTCTTTCACAACAGTGAATGGTCAGACAATAATTTATTACCTGGCGTAGCATCAGTTTGCGGATTTTAAAATTTTCCCAGCGGATTGAATGTTCAAACAAATTTCGGACTTGCAGCTGGTCGTCGTTTAATACATGCATTACTGTTCTAATGCAATTATACTGCTCAGAGATCGCCTTGCCTAGCACAAAGATCGAATAATGGTCACTTGCGTTTACGCAGTCTACTGCTCCGCCGTAGTTCACAATCTTTCTTCTACTCTCAGTAGAAATAAATAGCAGTAATCTTCTCCGTGCACAGTCGTTGCTGTTGTTCCATATACTCAAATTTCTTTGATAGGAATCTGATCAGTTCTTGTTTTAATGGTGTACTGATTTCTTCGTTTCAATGGTAGTATCAAAACCAGTCGAGTCCAACTGATGATTTCTGCCAAGTTTTTGCTGCTAAAAGTCATTTGTTTGTCATAAAAGCGAGTAGACAGAAAATTTCACAAGAGTGTGTATTCTGCTAATATGCTTTTAAGTTTCCTGCCTCTCCTCTAAAAAAATCGAAAGTGGGCTTGGCACTTCATTAATGGTGTAATTTAGGATTTGTATTTTAAAAAAATAAAGCACGTATTACATCTGAATACGAATTAAAACCATAAACCACGAATGAAACATATTACACGAACTTATAAAGGCGAAAATTTTCTGCCACAAACTCTGCCATACACTCTTCTTTTCAGGAACTGGTTTTTATTCACCTTCCACTTTCATTAATTCCACATGGTTTTTTAGACGTTTTTATTATTCACCTGTATATGTTATTTAGCCCCAAAATTATTACGACTGCGAACTTCGTATTATACTTTGCAATTTAGACACCTTCCTCACGAAGGTATTCCGATTGTACTTCAGTCTGGATTCGATTATTAAGCGCATTGTCAACTTAAAGTGGTATCTTTTTCCTTCGTAAAACCAAACTTATCTCCGTTCAGAAAGTCGTCACTTTTCTTTTTATTTTTCTGTATGTTATTCCGGTGAGAAGTTTATTAGCACGAATTATCAGACTAACATTGTTCGACAGTTTTCACGTTTATCTATTTGTAGGCGGTTTTGCGTTGGTAATGCTGCTCATAATATGTGGTGATAAGTCCCCTGTTGCATAGATGTTTGATACTAACTCAAACAATCTTCTGGTTACTACGCTTCCTAGTGATTTTATAACTCTGAAGGTACAGTGAGTGACTGCTACTGACTTGTTGTAGCTCCGTTCATTCAGTGCCCTGTCAATCTCTGACCACATTTTTGGACGACGTGTTTGTTTCACATCAGCTTCCTTATCTCCTGCCATCGTCCTTTGGGACAGTTGCTCTCCATCGCGCAGGCCTTTGTTGTTCGCCTGTCACACGTCAGCCTTTTATTCTAGTTTTGATAGAAATTTTCTTCTGCTCCTAGTAGGTTAATATCTTAACACTTTACTTCTCCAAAGATACGATCATTCTTTCTGTACGCCGTGTTAATTTTCCCTGCAGTCATACATTTTTCAATTTCTTCACTTATTTCTCTCATCCATTCTGCCTGTTCGTGTACCTGCTGTACAATACATTTGACGTTGATACTCATATCAGTATACTCTTAGTGACATGATGATGACAGTAAATCTTAACCGGTCATATTCTGAACTGCATAATAATGTGCCATCAAGACGAACATTCAAAAGTAAAAACCTTCACCCTGCTGATCACGACTACTAGGTTAACTCCATGTCCGCACCTAGGTATGCCACATCATCTAGAATTTGTTGAGGTAGCCAGGTTAATATCTCCATGTCTTCTGATATTTTTCAAGAATATCCTTTTTTCTTATAATAATGGAAGCGGTGGTCGCTACAGTTAGATGAAACCTGTGGCAGAACTCTAGAACCTTCAATCTCCTCACATTCCTTTCCGCAGCCCGTGTTCTACGGTAAGTCTGTCCACCATTTATTCCCATGTAACAGCGTTAGTCACCTTAGATTTACAAAATTTTAATTCTCTCCATACACTTTATCAACAGTTATATTTGCTCATACATTCTGTCTGCGTGTAGGAATGGAATATCATGGTCAATCTCCACTGTAGAGCTTGGAATGTGGGCACTTTTTTCCTTCACCTTTTCCTTCTGGGTTAGCTAAGCTTTCCGCACTCTGAGCACGGAACCAGACAACAGGCAGCCACTTTTCTCCTTTCGCTCTTTATCTCGGCATCATCGTTTCGAGCAAGAGACCAGCCCTCCACTCGTGTCTAATTGAAGTTCTGCGCTCGCTCTGCGCTTGTCAGCAGGCGCGATTCCTGATGCCAGAACGCAGAAAACCGTTTCTTCAAAAGCAAAATCGTGTAAAAAAAGACAAGTATCATTTCATCAGCGATTGTTTCATTGCACATAAACGCACAAATGTTCACTACATTAGATAAACATATTTATACATACAGAAATTAAAATACATGTGTAAAATATTAATAGTCCATACACATTATAAAACTGTATGTATATTTGTATGCCGGTATGTACCGTCCACATCTGCTCCTAAACCACTGCATCAATTCCCACCAAATTTGGTACACATGTCACTTACTGCCTGGAAAGAAGGGAATGTCTGGATAAGAATCGTCTACCTCTCCAAGGGATGAGGGTGGACGTGAAAAAGTAGCGTAGCTCACGACGCCCCAATGGTTAGACTATATTCATCCAGTATTTGATAATGAGAGCACTTACTGACTTGCAACAAACTCTGCACATAATATCAAACTTTTACGAGACCTTTCTCACTGGCATCTCCACAAATAGATGAAAGGAACGAAGTTTATTGCTTGTTACATTTTCACTGTTCGTGAGTAAACCTGCCGCATCAGTCATGACATTTTAATTTATTACTTCTTTACTAATAACTCTATTCCCAACACATTCCACAGACAGTGTCCACATATACCATTACATCTACGTAAAAACTTGTGTCATTGCAAGACATAGTTCAGCAGGTATGACGTCATAACATTGAGCTGCATAGAAACGAAATTACAGGGCAAAAATCGCTAGATATACAGGTGAAATATGTGTACTAATATGTGTTAAATATATGTGACATGTGCGTAAGCGGGCAAATCCGCGAGTAAAAATCTCCTATATCGATCATATCTAAACTTTGTACTCATATTACTGGAAAGATATACTGATGGGGTAAGAACTAGCAGCATGCTACTGGGTCGAGGGCCATAATGTAGAAAGAGAAGCAGGAGCAATAGATGGACAGACAGAGAGTGGGGAGGAGGAGATGGACACAGATATGGTGGAGCAGGAGATGGACAGAAAAAGGGAGGAGGAGGTAGAGTTGGACAGAGAAATGGAAGAGGAGGAGATTGACAGAGAGAGGGATGAACTGTACAAAGAAAGAAAAAGCAGGAGATGGAGAGGCAGAGGGAGGGGAAGGAGATGGACAGAGGGGGGAGGAGAAGATGGACAGAGAGAAGGGGAGGAGGAAATGGATAGAAAAAGGGAAGAGGAGATGGATAGAGGGAAAGAGGAGATGGGCAGAGAAAGGAAAGAGAAGGAGATGGACTTAGAAAGGAAAGAGGAGATGGACAGAGAGAGGAAAAAGGAGAAAGTGGTCAGAGAGAGGGGAAGGAGGAGATGGACAGAGTATGGCTAGGGGGGAGGGGGTATTTGGAAGAGATGAACAGAGAGGGAGAAGGAGGAGAGTGACTAATACAAGACTGGAATAAATACATACCTGGACGACACTTGGTACTCAGCTTGTAATGAAATAAATACACAAATTAAATCCAGATGCGCCAATATCTTGATCTTTGTTTCATGAAATTAATTCTCTATGAGGTGTAGATTGTTACCTCGTTACTACTTAAGAGAATTGCGGCTAACAGAACCCTAACTGGAATAATTTTATGTATAATTCTGTTTCCTGTCGTCCATATTTAGACTACCCAAGTATTAAGTAATATAAATTTTCTTGTTCATCAGCGTCATGACCGCACATGAAAGACTAAAATTTTAATTCGGAGTCGGTTAACTGGGCTGATATCCATTCTGTAACCTTATTCGTATTAGGGAGCTGCCGTTTTCTCAGTATGGCACCGTCAAACCACGTATTGCTCGGCGACTCTGGCTGTAGACGGACATAACATCTGTCTCTTTTTTGGGGTACGTTCCACTCTCTTTTTCAACATTCTTCTGTTTGTTGAACTATTTCCAAAATTAAATTGCCACATGGGATTCTAGTTACTAAGAATACTGCAACATTTTTTACATCTGATGAACAAGTCGCTGGAATCCCTGAAATATTGCAGACTTTGTTCTAACTGACATTGTTTAGTAACTCTGAACACATTATACATCCTATCTTGTTTGTATATCAAAGTATGTCTTTTAATATTTGAGGAAGGGTTTTCTTAGACGCATCCACAGTTTTTGTAGATCTACAAGAAACGGATGATGATGAAAGTGGTGCGAGGTATTTGAAAGATTCAGAAAAGTAGGTATAAACTATAGCGGAAGACAGTAATATATACGATGTTTAAAAAAAAGTGGAGACAGACACCTGGGATAGAGTTTAACTTATGCATTGGACTACAAACTTTTATTTTCAAAAGAACCATTAAATTTCACAAGGATAAATCTTTTACATGCTTGCATATCCAGCCTTAGATGCATCCACCAAACATGCAAACGATATCCAAACTCGTTCCATATTAGCCGAAAACGATTCAGTTCCAGTGTACTTGTACAAGCTATAATATCAGTAACTTAGCCAAATGGCGAGTGCTTTAGGAAACGAGATAATGGGAAGTGGGCGGGAGTACGTTCACACATGATTCAGTTGGTGTTCCAGTGCCGACTGCTGATTTTGAGTGCGAGGACGACTCATGCGGTACTTCTTGCAGCAACGCTTATTCTGGAAGAGGTGAAAGGAGAGATTAAATATTGGCCGGATGCTAGTAGCACTCGCTCACTGAGGGGTCAGTTCAAACTTAATTACGCATACAGAGAGTTCGTCCATTCCGGGAATCAAGTATCTCGACGGTTTTTGCCTGATATCGACATTGATACTGGCACGATATCGATAACACGGATTCCAATATTTTCGAGAATGCTTTAATTTCAAGTTTGAAGTCGGCTAACAAATGCCAAAATAAATTTATTTCGTGTTATATGATTACAGATTAACAATTTTCTGAGTTTTTCCTTTAGTTGTACTGCGAAACGTGTTTTCTTGGCAAGTTTCATGATCGTAGGTCAACGGGAGGTACCCAATAGGTTTGACGATGTAGTTTGCGAGTATAAAGAGATGTGACATAAATGGTCGTATCTTTTGACTGCATTGTTGTAGAAGCTAATGTTTATTATACCGCCCACGTACCACATAAATGCTACACAAATTTCGACAACATACGTCTACCCGTCCCTCAGATAAAGGGCTTTGAACAGTCGGACAAACAGAGAGGCAGACAGACAGGTAGGATTGGGACAACAAAGTGATCCACAAGGGTTCAGTTTTTACCGATTGAAGTACGGAACCTTAAAAACGAAAATAAGAGAAAATGGATATGAAAATGGATTTTCATGGAGCATTCAATTTACTTCTTAAAGAACTTCCAGCAGAAGACCCAAAATACTACTTTCCCACTCTGAGCATATCACAAAGTCGCTTCATCTTTCTGTCAGAAAAAGAATGCAAAATCCAGTGTACCGATACGGACCTAAAAGAAGCTATACCTGCAGAAACAAAACTGCTGGCAGTATTGTGTCCCGTTGCTACTGGATGCAGTAAAAGGACCCTGACACACGCCTTTCAACTAGAGAAAACTGTTTCGAGATAAAAATACAGCCTTGGTTGCGGAGGTTCTTATTTTCAAAACTGTTTCAATATTCTTTAGAGAAGTCAGAGTGGTAGTTCATGAAGCATTGAAGGTTGTTATCAAGATATGGAACAGGAAAGCATCTCCTGTACTTTTCTGTATTTATCTGAGTATGACATATTTGTATTAATAGGACGAAACGAGCTTAAGAGAATACATACAACACAAGCTGATGCTTTTAATTTTCAGTGTCTTTTTGTCGAAAGTACGTTATTACCTTTTCCAGCTTAGCGAGACCTTCCTTCTTCCTTGACAGGTTTCTTTTTGGACAGGAGACATTAATTCCACAGGCACTTCTATTCTATGTAAGCAGTAACAAAATTGGCCGTTATATCATCACTCCAGTGAGCTTAAGTTGGCGATCCATAGGTGAGTACTTTAGGAGATGAGATAATGGGAAGTGGGCGGGAGTGCGTTCACACATGATTCAGTTGGTATTCAACAGAAAAGAGAGAACGGAACGAAAACGGACTACTAACGCACTCAACTAAAAGTATCGTGTTCACACCTATCTAGTGGCGCAACAGAGGTAAAAGAGTGCAGGAAAACTACGACTTCTATACAGCTTAGTGTATCGGGCTCACTAACTCGTTTTACTAAACTGCTTGAATAGACTATGTTCTTCATCGCATTTAATTATTAAATCACTCAAGTACCGGATTCGTGTGAACCAGCTTTCTTTTAAAACTACTGCGTTTCTTGTTTCTGAGAATATGAACCTACATTATACAAAAATTTCTTGGAGTGTGACTTTCTGTTGTTTCCGTTGTACTTTATTCATACGCTATTTGCTTGGGTTGGAGGTTAATGATTGCTTCAAAATGGTTTCCCCACATGTCCGTTGAGATTCCTTTTACTGCTGGTGGTCCCTGGTTTTTTGAGCGCTATGAATCGGCCCCTTTGAGAACGTTATCCAAGAGATAACAAAGGCTAAAAGCAAAAAGTCTTCCGGGCTAGATGCGATACAGAGCATCTCAAGGAATTCTACTGGCTGGACCTATTCAACAACTGCAGGAGAACACGAAAAATACCAGAACAATGGAAAACATCGACGATCAAAGTTTTTCCAAAGGGAAAGGAGAAACTTGGAGCTCGAACTCATGCACAGCAAAGATCTCCAAAACACATCTTTCAATTTTTTTCTTTCAAAATTAACCAGCAAGCTTACCGCTGAAGTATATGCCCAAATACCGGAAAACCCATTTGGTTTCAGAAAAAGAAGAAGCACCTAATGCACTGAACTACTTAATAGAGAGAATACAAGACACTAAGACATCCAGGGGAAAAATGTTTTGTAGTCTTTATGGACTATAGCAAAGCCTGCGACATTATTAACAGAAAAACTTGCATCCGAAAACTCAGCTTGTTAGTTGCTGACACACGCCAAGTAACGAAAGTACTTTCAGACATCCTAAGATACAACCACATGCAAATATCTGATAATATCACCGTATCCAAGAATCTAACACAAAAAATGGAGTACGACAAGGGACCCGATTAGTCGGACACAGTTGAACATCAAGACAGCAGACGCCACGGAGATCATCGTGGACAGCTCAGTTCAGCAACAATCATACTTTATGCGTCTGACATGGAAATAGGTTGAGAACACAAAGAAGAGCTACAAAAGGTGCTAAACAGGTTCACGTCACGGGCTGTAGAAAATGACCTACAAATAAACCACAGCAGAACCAACAGATGATTTTCAGGAGAGGTGGTAGACTCTCACCAAAATATCACAAAGTCTCTCTGTAAAGAAAAGTGACATAAATCAACGCCCATGTGAAAGAAAGAGCAGTAGCAGTAACAAGAGCGCTTTACAGCACCGACAAGCCTCAAAAATTCTCAATAAAAACGGCGGTGACATTATTTGAAACGGCGATAGCATCAATAGCAACTTACGGGATCCATATAATCTGGGACAAACTTAGTGACCGAGTAACACTGGAGAAAGTGAAATCCCTCTAAATGAAACGAATCCTGGGCGTCGGGAAGACATAGCCTTCAAGACTGGCTTACGTCTTATTGAAGAGAGCTCCTTCGTAGAAGACATCAGGATGCATGTTCTCCTGACCGACACCAAGGCCTACGAAAGAACACTCCAAACACTCATAGAAAAACACAACTCTGTCTGGAACGACTTTTACTCAGACGACAGTAAATGACAGAAGAGTGGAAACAGACAAACTACGGAACCTGACACGTGATAACGCGATACGCAACACATGCCAATAATAAAATTAGGTCTAGAATAATAGAGGTTTATTCGGAAAGTAAGGAATGATCGGTCGCGAAATGGAAACCACAGTGAAAATCCGACGAAGTGGTGTGTTGGGCAGTGTCTCTAGTAAGGCGTCGATCACATTGGCTCGTTCTTTTCAGTTCTGAACACAGGGGGCACATAAAGATACCTAGAACAATAGTGTTTGCCACCAAGTACTAGGACTTGGTGATAAATTTCGCCTGAAGCTATGCAGCCAACATTACATAACTGTCGTGCGTTTTCTTCTTCAAGAAAATTCTCAGCCGCATTCTGCAGGGGCAATGAAGATGCTCCTGCATCGTTTTCAATTGAAAATGTTTGATTACCCACAATACAGACCGTAATTGTCTCGCTCTGAGTTTCATCTCTGCTCACATGAACCATTGGCTATGTAGACAACATTTTGGCACAGACAACGAGCTGTAGGCCAGCGTAGAGAATTGGCGGAAAGTACTGGCGGCTGCCTTCTATAACGATGGTACTGTAAAGTTAGTACAACGTTACGACAAACGTCTATGTCGGATCGGCGACTATGGAGATAAGTAGCTGGAAGTTGTAGCTAACTGTTGCAAATAAAACAGTTTTGATTTTCACTGTGGTTTCCATTTCGCGACCTATCGTTTCTTACTTTCCGAATAGCCCTCGTATAACTCAGCCTTGTTCTTGAATTGGTATTTGAATTTGTATTTTTTGTATTTGCTCATTGCACGCATTTTCATTAACAATAATAACAATTTTCTGGTGTGGTTCCACGTCACACTGTAAAACAACTGTCACAGAAATAAATCGACGTTTACGCCTTCCTCTGTTTTTATTACTGCACTGTGTTGCCGTGGGTCCACTTGAATTTCGTCACTATTAATTTACTGGACACAGCAATGCAATTAAAAACCAGTTTTATCGTTGGTATGATTTTATCATTGGTATGCTGTAGCGGAAGGAGTAGAAAGCTTTATTAGATTGACTTCCTAGATTGGGTATGTGCTATTTTTCCATTCAGTGTGAGCCACGATTGGCAGTTATCGGCAGAAATGGTGTATACTCCTTTTTTCCTCGTACGGACATCGGATGCCAGCGGAAGTTTCTCGCTGCTAAGTCTCGCTTCTCTTGTTCTTAGTGCGTTCTTAAACGTTCTGGTGGTTGGCAGCCAGAATGGTGAAAGCGTATAGCCAATTTCTTTACCCATAGTGTTAGGGTGCTTTAATATTTCAATGCCCTCCCTGATCTTGTGCTTCAGCACCCCTGGGTGTTTGGCAATTTATTTCCTTGCGTCAGTCTTTCTGGTATTCAGTCACCATCGACCTCTTGTGTTGCCAATGTGAATACAATGTGTCTCTATTGGCCTGGTGGTCTTGCCGCTGTGTACTTCCTCGTACTCAACGTTCACATTGTACGCACCCCTAGTGTACAGAGCCTCAATATTGCCATTGATGAAGCTTTCACTTTCGGGATCTGCTGAAGAAGTACTAGATGCCAAAGCTGCGAAGATATTTTTCGACTGGGTCATTGACATCCCTCACATAAGCCTCATGCGTTGCACGATCTCTTTCTCTGTTTTGGTTGTCTTCTGTTGTTTTATTGAGAGAGAGGGCCCTGAGTATCAGTTTGGAGCTATATCTACTGAGTAGCAAGGAAGCCTGCGCAATTACATGAGAATCTAAACAGCCACACAGTATTACGCTCGACGTTGATGAGAAATGAAGTCTTAAGTGTTTCCTTCTTCTCCTCAAATACAGTGTCAGCACAAAGCATTGGCATACCTACCATTCTACATACATTTCAAAGAAAGGTGATGCCACACAGGGTTTTATTTTTTGTAAATGTGCACTTGTAACTATAAGGTTCTTCTAGTATAATTGGTTTCTCGTAACGAAAATATTAGTTTACAAAAAGAAATTAGTTGCTCTACACATCAAAAAAGTATTGCACACCTACACAAAAATGAAGTTAAAGTCTCTCTAATCCACATAACTTAATTCTAGTAGGCTGTGTGCATACCATTGGCAATGATGCAAGGAATGAACTAAGTTGCGAATAATAACTGGTGAGATCTTCGACAATTCCTCTAACAACACCATCCGAAACTCCCGCTTTCCTGTAGGCCGAAAAACCCAAGTGTGCCCAAGGATGCTCTATCGGAATAAGATCAGGGATGTATAGTGTAGTGGAAACGCTTCTTGGAGCGTTATATAGTAACCACTCCCGAGTTCTCGGAGCCATACGTTTAGGATCGTTGTGTTGTTGAAAGTAAAAGACGGCTTCGAGACCCAGGTTTTGTGTACTGCTACGTAAATGGCCTCGCAACACATCGATGTATTAGCGATGATCCATGATACCTTCAATAATTGCCAAGTCACCAATACAAGAATCTGGCATGCATCCTCAAACCATTATGCTTCCTTCCCCATCTTTTACTGTAGGTAGGACATGTTGTGATTGGAGCTCTGTATTTGGTTTGCGAAACACTTTTACCTTTCCGTCAGATCCAAACAAGTTAAACTTGGATTCGTCAGAAAACAGCACAGTATTCGAAAATTCTATCGATATACTGGCATCATCTTTGGTGAACTGCAAGCGCTTTCTTCGGCTAACTTTTGAAATAAATGGCTTCTTTCTGGGAGATCTGCCATGAACGTGAGCTGCGTTCAAAACATTTCTAACAGTCTGAGCACTGACTTGGACTGGATGTCCAAGACAAACGTCCCAGTACTTTTAAAGGGCTCTTTTTGTGCAAGACGAACTATCCTTCGCAGCTCCCTAAATGTAAGAACTCTTGGACGTCGGGATCTGCGTTTATTGTCTGCTGTACTAATCTCTTGAAACTTCTTAACGATTGCCCGCCCTATTGTATAATTAACAGAAAGTTCTTCACCAATCTCACGGTAACTTTTACTCTGCCAATGCAATAAAACTGCCTTACTGCAGAATGACACGAAATGCTCCTCCCCTTTGGGACTCATCGTGACAAGTGAATGCCCCTTACACTTGCCGTCAACTCCGATTGCACAAATCTGGTACGCACGGCGCTGTCTGTCAAGCACAATTGCGAACGCCGTACAGTATGTCAATATCTTTTTGAGCAGAAGAAAGCCCTCATTTAATTGTTTCTGTTGCGTTGGTAAAATATTTGTTGTGCACATTATTTCCTTCATTGAGCCAGAGTTAACGGTAAGCATATAATGTTCCTAATACTTTCTACTAGAAGCGAAAAGGTGTCTTTGCCAATACTTTTTGGTGCCACCGTGATACGCAGCAAGACTGGAGGAAACTGTCTGTCAGTAGTACTAAATGCTGCGCCCGTGTTACGTAAGGTTTTCTCGGTCTGGAATATTAGTTCCTAATCTGATGCACGACAGAGCTGGCTTGCACTGCTTCATTGACCAAGCCCTTGCCGACGTGTTCTTCCGGCAAGCCTCTGGCTTTCATCGCCGCTGGCCCACCGCTGCGTTAGTTCCGTGCTTGGGAACCATTTGGTCTTCGCACTACGCAGCGCTGTTAGTCTAACCGACCGTCTGCCGGAACAGGCACCGCCATCGCCACACCTACCATTGACTTATCGCCGCGCTCAATGCAAACAGGGCGCCCTTGCCTTTTGTGCCCCCGCCCCGCCAGGCGTAGAAGCTCGGGGAACAGCAGGTGGCCGATACCACGCCTAGCGTGTTCTGACTACGGCGCCGTCTAGTCTGTTTTGTTTACGATACTGTGAGGGTTGGATTTGAGTCCGTCCGTCCCCGGGCACTCTGCAGTGAACGTCGGTTGCGCTTTAGCTGTCGGTTTATCTTTCCACAATTCTGTGGTGAAACTTGTGCAGGTAAGTGCATTTGTTTTCAATATATCATTGTTTATCCGTAGAATAATTATTTTCAGCGTAATTACACACAATATTTACCTTCAACAGGAAATTATTTCTTCTTACGTTCAAACCAGTTTTGGGACAGTTGTATAAAAATAAAAAGAGTGTGCCATTGCGGCGAAAACAATTATTTTATAGATAAAGAACGATAAATTGAAAACTAATGCACTTAAGTGCACAGGTTTCACCACAGAATGGCAGGAGGATCGTACAAACATACCGCCGTTTGAGTCTCGTACAGATTCCCGTATGGAAGACATAGTGATAGACATCCCTGGGGTTGTGAAGCAGCTGAATGGATTGAAAATAAATAAATCGCCAGGTCCTGATGGGATTCCATTTCGGTTATAGAGAGAGTACTCTACTGCATTGGCTCCTTACTTAGGTTGCATTTATCGCGAATCTCTTGCACAACGTAAAGTCCCGAGCGACTGGAAAAAAGCACAGGTGACGCCTGTATATAAGAATGGTAGAAGGACGGATCCTCAAAATTACAGACCAATATCCTTAACATCGGTTTGTTGCAGGATTCTCGAACATATTCTCAGTTCGAATATAATGAATTTCCTTGAGACAGAGAGTTGCTGTCCATGCATCAAAACATGGTTCAAATGGCTCTGAGCACTATGGGACTTAACATCTATGGTCATCAGTCCCCTAGAACTTAGAACTACTTAAACCTAACTAACCTATGGACATCACACAACACCCAGTCATCACGAGGCAGAAAATCCCTGACCCCGCCGGGAATCGAACCCGGGAACCCCGTGTCCATGCATCAGCACGGCTTTAGAAAGCATCGCTCCCGCGAAACGCAACTCGCCTTTTTTTCACATGATATCTTGCGAACCATGGATGATCAGACAGATGCCATATTCCTTGACTTCCGGAAAGCATTTGACTCGGTGCCCCACTGCAGACTCCTAACTAAGGTACGAGCACATGGGATTGGTTCCCAAATATGTGAGTGGCTCGAAGACATCTTAAGTAATAGAATCCAGTACGTTGTCCTCGATGGTGAGTGTTCATCGGAGGTGAGGGTATCATCTGGAGTGCCCCAGGGAAGTGTGGTAGGCCCGCTGTTGTTTTCTACCTACATAAATGATCTTTTGGATAGGGTGGATAGCAATGTGCGACTGTTTCCTGATGATGCTGTGGTGTACGGGAAGGTGTCGTCGTTGAGTGACTGTAGGAGGATACACGATGACTTGCACAGGATTTGTGATTGGTGTAAAGAATGGCAGCTAACTCTAAATATAGATAAATGTAAATTAATGCAGATGAATAGGAAAAAGAATCCCGTAGTGTTTGAATACTCCATTAGTGGTGTAGCGCTTGACACAGTCACGTCGATTAAAAAAAAATGGTTCAAATGGCTCTGAGCACTATGGGACGCAACTGCTGAGGTCATTAGTCCCCTAGAACTTAGAACTAGTTAAACCTAACTAACCTAAGGACATCACAAACATCCATGCCCGAGGCAGGATTCGAACCTGCGACCGTAGCGGTCTTGCGGTTCCAGACTGCAGCGCCTTTAACCGCACGGCCACTTCGGCCGACCACGTCGATTAAATATTTGGGCGTAACATTGCAGAGCGATATGAAGTGGGACAAGCATGTAATGGCAGTTTTGGGGAAGGCGAATAGTCGTCTTCGGTTCATTGGTAGAATTTTGGGAAGATGTGGTTCATCTGTAAAGGAAACCGCTTATAAAACACTAATACGACCTATTCTTTAGTAGCCGGCCAGTGTAGCCGAGCGGTTCTTGGCGCAGGTTCGAATCCTGCCTCGGGCATGGATGTGTGTGATGTCCTTAGGTTAGTTAGGTTTAAGTAGTTCAAAGGTCTAGGGGACTGATGACCTCACATGTTAAGTACCATAGTGCTCAGAACCATTTGAACCATTTTATTCTTCAGTACTGCTCGAGCGTTTGGGATCCCTATGAGGTCGGATTGAGGAAGGATATAGAAGCAATTCAGAGGAGGGCTGCTAGATTTGTTACTGGTAGGTTCGATCATCACGCGAGTGTTACGGAAATGCTTCAGGAACTCGGGTAGGAGTCTCTGGAGGAAAGGAGGCGTTCTTTTCGTGAATCGCTACTGAGGGAATTAGAGGCTGACTGCAGTACAATTGCCGGCCGAAGTGGCCGTGCGGTTAAAGACGCTGCAGTCTGGAACCGCAAGACCGCTACGGTCGCAGGTTCGAATCCTGCCTCGGGCATGGATGTTTGTGATGTCCTTAGGTTAGTTAGGTTTAACTAGTTATAAGTTCTAGGGGACTAATGACCTCAGCAGTTGAGTCCCATAGTGCTCAGAGCCATTTGAACCATTTTTTTGCAGTACAATTTTACTGCCGCCGACTTATATTTCGCGGAAAGACCACAAAGATAAGATAAGAGAGATTAGGGCTCGTACAGAGGCATATAGGCAGTCATTTTTCCCTCGTTCTGTTTGGGAGTGGAACAGGGAGAGAAGATGCTAGTTGTGGTACGAGGTACCCTCTGCCACGCACCGTATGGTGGATTGCGTAGTATGTATGTAGATGTAGATGTAGAGAGATAAACCAATAGCTAAAGCGCAACCGACGTTCACTGCAGAGTGTCCGGGCACTGACTGACGCAGATCCGACTCACACAGTAAACAAAACATACACTACACTGCGTCGATAGTCATAACACGCAAGCCGTGGCGTCGGCCACCTGCCTTTGCTCAGGCTACAGTGCCTGGCGCGGCGGGGGCACAGAACGTGTTAAACCTGACTGCTCTCGGTTTCATGTACAGCGTCTCAGTTAACGCGCCCTGCAGACTTCCTGAAGCAGAGACTCAGAACAACTAATTAACAAGATTTACGAAGTAATATAAGGAGGTTATTCTTGTTTACGCTTGAAGTATTTAATAAGATCGCTCTCAGTGCATCATCGCGTGCGCGTGTTATTAAGAATACACCAAAATACTTTCTTAAGCATCATTTTTTATTTATTTATTTAGTTTTTTATTATTTAAGATCCAAGCTACCTATACTTTGACTGTCGTTACTACGCTTGACACTTTTTTTTTCATTTTTGTTACTTGATTTCCATCAGTTCACAGAGGGGGGGTGGGGGAGGGGATGGGAAGCAAGGGGATATTCGGGGGTTGCATCCGTTCTTCAGCCAGAGTGAGTTAACGGCTTGGAAACATTGAAAACGTGATACATGCCATATAATTTACAGAAAGAAAAATGTCCCTATTATAGCACAAGAAAGGCAAATATGTCCTGCACGGAGTTAGGGATGTAGAGGAAGGGAACTAACTAGCTTTTCGGCCTATCTGACAGCATCAAAGACATTTAAATCAAACCATCTTGACATATTCACGCTTTTTTACGAATTAACCCTACTTCCCCAGCGCAGCGAGCTCTCTTAGACCCTCCACCTATTACTCATATGGTCAGGGATCTAACAACCAACAGACTCAAATTTATGTGCTTCTACAATAGGAAGTATCAGAGACTGGGATGCATCTATAATAGGAAATATCTCAGGGTGGCGACGCTCTTTAATTACACGTTGTGTCGTATTGCACGACATGACAAATGCAGTGTTGGATAACATGATGCCATGTGTCATGTTATAAGACGTGATATCGTGTATCATGCTGCTTTACTTCACTCGATACATTATACTGCATGACATAGTCACTAACATAAACAAGTTAAAATCACGAATATGTCAAGGTATTTCGATTTAACTGTCTTTGAAGCTGCCAGATAAATCGAAAAGCCGCTCCCGTTCTTTTACATCTTAACTCTGCCCAGGACGTATTCGCCTTTTTTGTGCTATGATAGGAGCAATATACATTCTGGTTCCCAACTTTTACTGTACCACAATTTTGACTTTAGACCGCCATTGGCAACCGAGTGATCCGAAATAGATTTTTTTTATAACCTTTCGGCCCATGTTGCTTATATCGTGAAAACGGATAAGGCCGAGCGGTTCTAGGCGCTACAGTCTGAAGCCGCGCGACCGCTACGGTCGCAGGTTCGAATTCTGCCTCGGGCATGGATGTGTGCGATGTCCTTAGGTTAGTTAGGTTTAAGTAGTTCTAAGTTCTAGGGGACTGATGACCTCAGAAGTTAAGTCCCATAGTGCTCAGAGCCATTTGAACCAGTTTTGAACTTAAGAACGAATGTTATGTGATACACTTAGCTCGACTTTAAGCTATCGTACCTCGAGAACGGATAAAAATTATTGGATAAAAAATTCATTTTGACTTTATCAATTTATGTACCTTTGTGCTAAGTTTGAACAGGTTCGTGCAAGTTAAAAGTATAGAAATGGCGTGCTGCAAAACCGTGATTTTTGTACGTAAAATCAAAACGTAGCAAGATTTTTTTCAAAGTGTTAAAATTTGTTTTAGACCAAGGTCTGATACACTGGCGGACCAAATTTGAACCATCAGTCTCGCTCCAGTCCGGAGATAAGGGTGACTCTTCCTGCACGTAAAATCCGAAGGGTGCATGTACAAATGATGCCATTATCTGAGCATCAAATTAAGTCCAGTTAAAATCTTTTTCAAAAGGAATAAATCGATTCGCACAATTAGCGCTGTAGCGAGAGGTTAACCGTTAATTATGAGTATTTATTAAAAGACAACTCTTAAATGATATAGGTGATTTTCTTGATTGTTACAGAATTAAATCCCATGTTAATTATTAGCTCCGTAGATGAGTGGAGCCGGCACGGTAGCTTAGCGTGTTCGGTCAGAGGATTAGGTGCGCTCTGTAATAAAAATGGATCAACGATGAACCTGAACAAGCGCCATGGGACGTCCGCCCCGAACGACTAGAACGAACAATAACGAACAAAATGAGATAAAAAAAAGTGGACAGCACGCCGGCTTGTTATGCTGGGGGATCCGAGTTCGATTCCCGGCTGGGTTGGAGATTTTCTCCGCTCAGGGACTGGGTGTTTGTGTCGTCTTCATCATCATAATTTCATTCTCATCGACGCTCAAGTCCCCGAAGTGGCGTCACCTCAAAAGACTTGCACCAGGCGGTCATGTCCACCCGCCGGGAGGCCCTTGCCACAAGACATATCATTTCAGTTACTAGCTACGTCATTTTTTGAAGATTTCGGTAATTTGGTAAGGTCAGCCGAAGCTGTCGTGAAAGTTGATTTGAAAACCTTAATGTTTCAGTAGACTTGGTTCTGTTGGAGGCACTGTCTCCTCGCCTACCCCAAATAAGAAATTCTACTAGCTACAAAGGGATCTACATTTCAACGGCGGATTTAAACGATGGTGCAACTTCAAGTCTTTCAAGTGGGCAAAACATTACAAGAAGGTAAGATTATGTTAAGTGTATCGTAGCTCGCGTTCTAGTGGTTTTTGCTGGCACGGTATCTCAGAGTGCTGAGTCCCAGGGCTGGTCACTCTTTGTAATAAAAAAGAAACTGAATGTAGCTCTCAACGATGACATTTGAGAAATGTTAACCGACATTCGCAACGAGCCACTGAGGAGAAAGAGGTCGAGTAAACAGGTCGAAATAAAGACGATAAAAAAAGAAAAAAAATATTAGCGTCGCAGCCGAAATATCTCAGCGTCCCAGATTCGATTCCCGGCCTTATCTGAGATTTTCCTCGTTCGGGGACGATGTTTTTCTTGTCCCAATGATTTCATCTGACGCACAAGGCGCTGAAGCGGCGTCAAATAGAAAAAGTTGCACCAGGCGGCCTCTCGCACAATCCTGCCATACAGAGGTCTCATTTTCTTTTATGTTAGCTGAAGAAAATGTAAAGAACGCTTGTTATATATCAGATAAACCCTATGTCAGTCACTGTTATGTTATACTCTACTTGTGACTTATAGATTTTAGTAGAGATGATTGAACTTTTAATGAATCTTTAAGTGTGTCAACCGTATCTTGTACGAAGACCTTTCTCTTGCAAGTGAGCTGTACACTTCAGGAGTATCAGCGATAATTTCGTACGTTCCTGCAAAAATGTCAGTAATGATAGAGTCAGCGGAAATGCCGACGATGTTTCCATAGGTTAGGAGGACAAATAACCTGAGGCCGCTCAGATGAAGGTTGTGCGGAATGGATACTGAGAATTCGTAACGCGCGAATCGCGCTTCAAGGATTCCAGCCCTGAGACCTTCTGAACGTCGCGCGCAAACAGTGTAATTGGTCTGCTTTCGTTCTACATTATTCGCGGCTGTTGTCGTTTTTGTGAGTTGTCGTTCCGGAAATCAACGCTTGCCTCACCCAGAGTGGTATCCGGTTCCACACACGCCTTTATCACCGACCTACTTGCCCAGAAGGCGCATCTTCCGTCCCCCTCCCCCGACCCACTCTGCCCGTCACAAGTTACTTACTGTGAGAGATTTTCGGTGCTTCGGACTGTCGCGGACTTCAAAAAATTGCTCAAATGGCTCTCAGCACTATGGGACTTAACAGCTAAGGTCACCAGTCCCCTAGACTTAGAACTATTTAAACCTAACTAACCTAAGGACATCACACACATCCATGCCCGAGGCAGGATTCGAACCTGCGACCGTAGCAGCAGCGCGATTCCAGACTGAAGCGCCTAGAACCGCTCGGCCACAGAAGCCGGCCTCGCGGACTTTTTGGGACGCACAGAGGTGTTTAGAACCTAACAGGCCTTAATGACTATCTGTACCTAAATTTTTCGACCAGTTTCTTTTTAGGCAAACTACAGCGTGTTGTAGGAGGAATGGTACATATAGCAGGAGGTGGTTGTATTGATTAGTGGTTGTATTAATTACCTCGCCGGATAAAGTTCATATGTAGGTGGGTGAAGATTTTTAGATGTTCAGATGCTATGCTTAAAAGGAATCTTACAGAAATCATCGAAAACACGCAGATGATTAAGTGATTTCAATCTTTCATTGACCATCATTGTGATGTCATCCCCTGGTGAGGAACGTGTTACGTAGTTTACAAGTAGAGTACTATTTCACAGCGGAAAATATGGAAAAATGCTGATCACTTACATGACGGTACAGAAGGCAGAGAAGAGATGGGACTATTTTTTTGTGGTCATCCACTAACCTCTGTTTATGACACCATTCTTTCTCTTCAATCGTCCGCAGCTCGTGGTCGTGCGGTAGCGTTCTCGCTTCCCGCGCCCGGGTTCCCGGGTTCGATTCCCGGCGGGGTCAGGGATTTTCTCTGCCTCGTGATGACTGGGTGTTGTGTGCTGTCCTTAGGTTAGTTAGGTTTAAGTAGTTGTAAGTTATAGGGGACTGATGACCATAGATGTTAAGGCCCATAGTGCTCAGAGCCATTTGAACCATTTTTCTCTTCAATCGCTCCTCTGAGTTCTTTGCCGTCTCTGACAGAATTACAATGTCGTCGGCTAAACTAATGTCTTTGATTTCTTCTCCCTAAACTTCAGTTCTGTTTCCAAATATCACCTTGTTTTCCTTCAATGCTTGCACGATGTACAGAGTGAGCATCTTGAGGATAATCTATAGTCCTTTCTAACTCCCATCTCAACTTCTGTGTCGCTTTCATGCCCTTCGAATCCTGTAACCACAGTCAAGTTTCCGTATCAGTTTTAGATTACTGCCGCGCGGGATTAGCCGGGTTCGATTCCCGGCGGGGTCAGGAATTTTCTCTGCCTCGTGATGACTGGGTGTTGTGTGTCTTTCATCATCATTTTATGATGGCACGGTAGCTCAGCGTGTTCGGTCAGAGGGTTTAGCTAGCCTCTGTAATAAAAAAAAAGATGAGTGAACGGATCAACGAACAATCTGAACGGGTGTCATCGGACGTCCGCCACGAACAAATTCAACGAACAATACAGGACAGCGGTCAAAGGGGCTGCAGTCATGGACTGTGCGGCTGGTCCTGGCGTAGGTTCGAGTCCTCCCTCGGGCATGAGTTTGTGTGTTTGTCCTTAGGATAATTTAGGTTAAGTAGTGTGTAAGCTTAGCGACTGATGACCTTAGCAGTTAAGTCCCATAAGATTTCACACACATTTGAACATTTTTTTTTTAGATTACTTTTAGCTCCTTGTATTTTGTCCCTGCTAACAGCAGAATTTCAAAGAATGAATCCAATTCAGTGTCATCAAAAGCTTTTTTTTATCAACAAATGCTGTAATAGTAGACTTGTCTTTCTTCAATCTATGAGGGACGTTCAAAAAGTAATGCAACACATCTTTTTCTGAAAGCCGGTTGCTTTTATTCAGGTTTCCAATACACCATATTATTGCTCACTCTTTTGGGTAGAAAACCCAAGTTTTCGACATATTATCCGTTCAATGCGACGGTCTTACACCATCTCACTGGGAGGGCCTGTAAGCCCGCATGATACCACTCTACTGGTCACCGTCGTAGCCTCTGGCGATGTTCAATAAAAAATTATCACGATCAGCCTCGTAAAGCGCAAACAATTCCGCACAGATGATCCTTTGTTGCTCTTCATGGTCATCCGTTAGACGTGAGAAACCCCGTGGGCACATACCTTTGATTATCCCAACTGGTGGACGAGTGTGTCACCACCACCAAAAGAGACATCCAATTTTGCAGCGAGATGTTTGATTGTGATCCATGGATCACCTCAGAGGAGAGTATGCTCGCCGGCCAGTGGTGGCCGAGCGGTTCTAGGCGCTTCAGTCTGGTACCACGAGACCGCTACGGTCGCAGGTTCGAATCCTGCCTCGGGCATGGATGTGTGTGATGTCCTTAGGTTAGTTAGGTTTAAGTAGTTCTGAGTTCTAGGGGACTGATGACCTCAGATGTTAATTTCAATACTGCTCCGAGCCATTTGAACCATTTGAGAGCCATTTGCAGGATTAGAGCTGAGCGCGGCCGTCTCGCCCTACGACTCACCGTACTTCTGTTCACTACCAGATCTCCGTAGACATTCTGCAAGCGCCTATGAATATCTGCGATGGTCTGGTTTTCCGTCAAAAGAAACTCAACTACAGCGTCTGCTTCGAACGCATCGTCGTTACAGACGCCATCTTGAAGGCTATTACGCCGCCATTTATCGGAACTTCATGAAACTGTAGGGGTTGAAGCGGGAGTATTCCACGATGTCCCACAACAAATTCCGTATTTTTTCTACCGAAACTAAGAAGAAAAGTGTTGCGTAACTTATTAAATGCCCTTCGTTTGTTCAAAGATTTATTTATTTTTATTTATTTATTTATTTAATCGTATTGTGATTTTATTCAATATACAGTTGATACAAGGCAAGTGATTTTATACAATATACATATGATAAAAAACAAGATTAAACCTTAAAGTCCGTGTTTATCAACCAGTTAACTAAGCTGGATGTGAGGGTGAACAAGTCGTCGGGAATTCCAGGGTGTGAATGAAGTGGACAGCGTTGGACTAAATGTTCAATTGTCTGCTCTTCTTGATTACATTGACACATTGGTGAACTGATCCAGTCCCATTTGTACCTGAAGTAGCTACAACAATCATGTCCAGTCCTTAACCTGTTGAGGCGGCACCAGAGGTTCCTTGGTGGGTCAAAACCTTTTGGTTTCTTTGTGGGATCAAGGTGACGGGCTCTTGTTCCCAACGTTTTTGTTGACCATTCATGCTTCCAGCTTTCATTTAGATCAAAACCATCCGCGATGAGTTGTCCTGCTGGTCTTCTTGATCGCAATCGTTGCTGTGGCGGTTGACAGAATTCCTGGTGCAGTGGTAGAGAGGGTGATGCAGTTTCTTGGCCTCCCTCAGTAGAGCTTGTTTTCGCCTTAAGTGAGGTGGAGGGATGTTACTCAGTACAGGTAACCAGTTGCATGGGGTTGATTTGATGGAACCAGTAATGCAGCGCATTGTGTCGTCAAGTTTTGTGTCTACCTTCTTCACATGTACACTTTCCACCCAGACAGGTGCACAGTACTCGGCAGCAGAGTGCACTACACTGATGCCAGTTAAACGCAGAGACGGTGTTACTTCCTGCGACTACACATATTCCTGGAACTCACACATACCTTCCCGCATGTTGGTCTCTACCAGCTGTTCCATTATTTTGTAAATAACTCGTAAAGGTGAATAATTACTGAACTGATGGCTCGATATACCTTGGAAATATCACAGGAACTGAAGCAGTTATTAGACGGTCCTGGAATAAGTGCGTTGCCTTATCTCTGAAGATGTCCTCTCCCTAGGTTAGACGAAGGAAGCAAGAAATGTCACGGTACGTTCTCAGAGTTGTGAAGGTCGTTCAGCAAATAGCCTGTCAAGAGCAGCGATTGCCCTGGGGTACCGCCGCCTATAGCGACCCATTTTCTGCGGCGCCCGCTATGGCTAACCTCCAGTGTTGATAGTCGAGGCCGCCGCAGCGAATGGCGCAACGCGACAATCCAATCCAATCCAACCCGCCGAGCTATTATTAAACTGTGGTCTGCCGCGGTGCCCTCTCCTCCGCGATCGCCTGACTGCCAATTACACTCGCGATCGCTGTCCCCATCTCTCGCCGTTGCACGTGTCCGCGTCGAAACACGTAATCGTTCTCCATCGGCACGGCAGCACGTATTGCGGATATAGGAGCAGCTTTCCTGTTGGCGGACTATTATTGGCCCACATGGAAGGAATGTAATTCGTAACGAGGTGAGCTCAGTAACGACCTAACACTGGCAATTTACACCAGCCCTAATTCCTGTCCGCGCGAAACATTTTCAAAGGAAGCAAATACAGGAAGTTGTGTAATTGTAGGATTCGAAGCATACGGAACTGTGATCTACTTTATGGCCACAGAGGTGGTGGACGCGTTACGGCCTTGGCAGCAGGCAGGCTGGAGACGGTGGCACAATGTCAGCTCTTCGCAGCATGCCACGACACGCTCATTACCATACCACATTCGGGAGCAGCGGAAGTCAAATGACCATCTGACCACCAAGATGTGACTTTCTGTCGTTTCCCTAAATCGACTGAAGTAAGACCTGTAACTGTTGCTTTGAAAATGCTGCGCCTCGTTTCCTACCACATGCTTGTCGAAACCAAGTGCGTGTAATGAACTGGACGTGGACGCGAATTTAAACTTTCATCTCACTCCAGCTGGTTCGTTTCTCCTTTCCCTGTGATTTATTTTAACTTAGAACACGTTGTGGTCTAAAAACGCTCGTGCAGTGCCGAAACGTGTCAGGCTGAAGACGAAAACTGTACTTTGTAAATGTCGAACGCAATATGGAAAAATACTGATACGAGAACCCGAAAAAAGGCTGCGAATATAATTACCACTACTCAGAATTATTGGATCAAATATAGCAAACTGGTACTGAGCCGAAAAAAAATTGTTCTCTAGAGTTCAACAGCATTTTCGAAGGGCTAGATCGGGTGTAAATAGACTGCCACATTTGCCTCTTTAGTTACGTATTTGTTATTTGAATTAGTGGCATAAAGCTCGAAATCACGTACCATGTTTCGTACCGTACTTTTACGTCCATCCTTCTTGGGAAATTGCAAACTAATCTGGCCGGCCGGTGTGGCCGAGCGGTTCTAGGCGCTTAAGTCTGGAACCGCGTGACCGCTACGGTCGCAGGTTCGAATCCTGCTTCGGGCATGGAAGTGAGTGATGTCTTTAGGTCAGTTAGGTTTAAGTAGTTCTAAGTTCTAGGGGACTGATGGCCTCAGATGTTAAGTCCCATAGTGCTCAGAGCCATTTGGACCATTTGAGCCAAAATAATCTGGTGATGGCTGGAGCGAGAGGGGGGAGGAGGGGGGGGGCGGGGGAACTATGAGCGGGCGCTTCCAGCGTGGCAGAACATCCTAGCTTTCCTGTTATCGCTTTATTTTCTGTGACACTCCCCTCACTGATCATTTTTCTATTTGCCTCATAAACGAGAAAAATGGTTCAAATGGCTCTAAGCACTATCGGACTTAACAGCTATGGTCATCAGTCCCCTAGAACTTAGAACTACTTAAACCTAACTAACCTAAGGACATCACACACATCCATGCCCGAGGCAGGATTCCAACCTGCGACCGTAGCAGCCGCGCGGTTCCGGACCGCTCGCCTAGAACCGCGAGACCACCGCGGCCGGCGCATAAACGAGAAACTCTGACACAATATTTCCAACTTTTGACAATGAGAATGTCTCGTACAGATCAATGGTTTATCTCCTTTTGTAGTAGCAAACTTTCTCTGTTGTATACACTTCGACGGTACCGTTCACGAAAAGTTGTAATTGCATATTGCTGATACGCAACATCTGTAACGTCCTGTATCTGACTAGGAAATTATTTTACACGTCTCGACGTCTATAATTAGTAGACTTCTGACTACATTTACGTTATTTACTTCTAGATACCAATGAATGCTTTAGAGTAATAATAGATTCAACAGAAGGTAAGCAATAATACAGTTATTTGTAAAATATCTGAATAGTAAATAAACAATAAATTATTCAAAACAATTCCAGAATTTCGTGTCAACATGTGTGTTCTGGGATTCAAATACAGCGGTGATGCATTCAGATGAACAGCAATTTCACGTTCGATGCCTGGAACGAACAAGGCTGCAGTTTAAAGAAGATAGTTGGTAATAACACAAGGTTTGAAACCATATCGCACATATTTACAATGAAAAAGCCAGCATGGCATTTGTTGGTGTTTGTAATGGTATTGATACCACTGCTCTCGCGGAATACTGTATAGATGTTTGTTTAAGCCAAAGATACTGCGACACTAATATTTTTTACTTTATTCCTATTAATGCTTCAGGTTGAAAATTATCGCATTTATAGACTACCGTAGTTACTTAGTTAAAACATTCACCGTATCTCCACTTTGATATGTTAGCAGCAATCTAAGAGAGAGCAATCGAATATATACGAATTATACAAAGTCTATGATTAAATGTTATACAGGATGATTTTTTCCGCCTTGTACAAACTCTAGTGATTGATCGACGAGAGGATATGGAACAAGAAAGGTCTAATGAACTTATGTCCGGAAAAATATGCTTACATGCGAGAGACCATTTACACCACTGGCCATTAAAATTGCTGCACCACGAAGATGACGTGCTACAGGCGCGAAATTTAACCGACGGGAAGAAACTGCTGTGATATGCAAATGATTAGCTTTTCAGAGCATTCACACAAGGTTGGCCCCGGTGGCGGCACCTACAACGTGCTGACATGGGGAATGTTTCCAACCGATTTCTCATACACAAACAGCAGTTGACCGGCGTTGCCTGGTGAAACGTTGTTGTGATGCCTCCTCCTGTAAGGAGGAGAAATGCGTACCATCACGTTTCCGACTTTGATAAAGGTCGGATTGTAGCCTATCGCGATTGCGGTTTATCGTATCGCGACATTGCTGCTCGCGTTGGTCGAGATCCAATGACTGTCAGCAGAATATGGAACCGGTGGGTTCAGGAGGGTAATACGGAACGCCGTTCTGGATCACAACGGCCTCGTATCACTAGCAGTCGAGATGACAGGCATCTTATCCGCATGGTTCTAGCGGATCGTGCATCCACGTCTCGATCACTGAGTCAACAGATGGGGACGTTTTCAGGACAACAACCATCTGCACGAACAGTTCGACGACGTTTGCAGCAGCATGGACTATCAGCTCGGAGACCATGGCCGCGGTTACCCTTGACGGTGCATCACAGACAGGAGCGCCTGCGATTGTGTACTCAACGACGAACCTGGGTGCACGAATGGCAAAACGTCATTTTTTCGGATGAATCCAGGTTCTGTTTACAGCATCATGATGGTCGCATCCGTGTTTGGCGACATTGCGGTGAACACACATTGGAAGCGTGTATTCGTCACCGCCATACTGGCGTATCACCCGGCATGATGGTATGGGGTGTCATTGGTTACACGTCTCGGTCACCTCTTGTTCGCATTGACGGCACTTTGAACAGTGGACATTACATTTCAGATGTGTTACGACCCGTGGCTCTATCCTTAATTTGATCCCTGCGAAACCCTACATTTCAGCAGGATAATGCACGATCGCATATTGCATGTCCTGTACGGGCCTTTCTGGATACAGAAAATGTTCGACTACTACCCTGGCCAGCACATTCTCCAGATCTCTGACCAATTGAAAACGTCTGGTCAATGGTGGCCGAGCAACTGGCTCGTCACAATACGCCAGTCACTACTCCTGATGAACTGTGGTATCGTGTTGAAGCTGCATGGGCAGCTGTACCTGTACACACCATCCAAGCCTTGTTTGACTCAATGCCCAGTCGTATCAAGGCCGTTATTACGGCCAGAGGCGGTTGTTCAAATGGTTCAAATGGCTCTGAGCACTATGGGACTCAACTGCTGAGGTCATTAGTCCCCTAGAACTTAGAGCTAGTTAAACCTAACTAACCTAAGGACATCACAAACATCCATGCCCGAGGCAGGATTCGAACCTGCGACCGTAGCGGTCTTGCGGTTCCAGACTGCAGCGCCTTTAACCGCACGGCCACTTCGGCCGGCTCCAGAGGCGGTTGTTCTGGGTACTGATTTCTCAGGATCTATGCACCCAAATTACGTGAAAATGTAATCACATGTCAGTTCTTGTATAATATATTTGTCCAATGAATACCCGTTTATCATCTGCATTTCTTTTTGATGTAGCAATTTTATTGATCAGTATTGTATTAGCAGCAATCTAAGAGACAGCAATCGAATATATACGAAGTATACAAAGTCTATGAGGTAAATGTTATACAGGATGATTTTTTCCGCCTTGTATAATCTGTAGGGATTGATCGACGAGAGGATATGGAACAAGAAAGGTCCAATGAACCTATGTCCGGAAATACATGGTTCCATGCAAGAGACCATTTATTTAATCATGCTCTGTTACAGAGACTGTGGTCTAATGCACGCTGTATGATGCAGCGACAGTTACAGTATGCTTGGTTTCATCCTAGAGGGTGGTACTGTCCCTCATACGTCTTGACCTAGCACCCTCTCCTGCCATAGTAACTGATAATTTTGTGTCCCATTCACTTCTCTTTCAGACTCACCTTGTAATGGATGTGATACAGCGTTGTACACAATGGTTCCATATTCTAGTCGAGAGTTTGCCAACATCGTGTTTTCTTACGGAAAGGCAAATGGCAACGGGCGGCAGGCAGGAAGGTTGTATCAGGAGACATATCCCCGCCGACAACAACCACAGCACTCAACGTTTGCAACATTGTTTCGCCGTTTTCTGAGACAGGGTCGTTTGAGGAAGCAAGAATTGTTTCGAACCCAGACTTGGAGGGAAAATGTGAGTAACATTGTGGAAGGCGACCGCCGTACCAGTACCAGGCAGCTGGCCCGCCAGTACAGGGTAAGCCAGACGCCCGTGTGGAACATTCTCCATGGCAATGTTTACCACCCTTATCAGTTACAGCGTGTGCAGGGCTTGCTAGCGACAGACTTTTCACATCGCGAGCAGTTTTGTCACTGGTTTCTTACCCAGACACGATTCCGGTTCAAATTGGTCCAAATGGCTCTGAGCACTATGGACATCACACACATCCATGCCCGAGGCAGGATTCGAACCTGCGACAGTAGCGGTCCCGCGGTTCCAGACTGAAGCGCCTAGAACCGCTAGGCCACCCGGGGCGGCTCACGATTCCGGGATTTGTGTCATTCATATCCTATTCACGGATGGGGCCAACTTTACGTGGAGCGGTATCTTCAACTTTCATAACGATTATCAGTGGATAGTATGCAGAACCCCATGGTATGGTAACAGCGAATCATCAGCATCGGTGCAGCCGGCATGTGTGGGCCGGGATATTTGTCGACCGTATTTTGGGACCAGTCTTCCTTCCTCGTCGTCCAAGAGGCCGGAACTATCGGCGTTTCCTGCGGGCGACTTTGCCTCCCGTGCTGGAAGCTGTGATGATTCGAAGGCTTGTGTGGCTGCTACATGATGGTGCTCCAGCCCACATCGCCGTTAACGTACGGATGAGTTTCAGTCCTGTCTTCCCTGGTCGACGGATCGGACGAGCGTGTCCAGTTGCATGGCCTACTCGTTTTCCGGATCTCAACCCATGCGGTTCCTGATTATGGGACCATCTCAAAAGTGTCGTGTATGCAGAGCCCGTTACAGGTATGGAGACACTGGAGCAGCTGTCTTTGACACTGTTCGGATGCAGTCTGGCCGATGTGAACGTTTGAGACAAAACATGCTAGGGCGCTTACATGCATGGGTTGAGGCACGTGAAAACCATTTTCAGCACACACTGTAACTGTGAGTTACAGCTTGCATTAGACCGCAGTCTCTGTGACAATGTATGATTGAATAAATTGACTCTAGCATTTCCGGACGTAAGTTCATTAGACCTTTTTTGTTCAGTATTCTCTCTTCGATCAATCCCTAGAGTTTCTATATGGAAAAAAAAACACCCTGTATAAATGGTGGAGGATTCTAAATTAGGTAGAGATAAGGCATTAAAGTTTGGGTAGAGTATTTAGGGGACCTAGAAACGACGGAAAGGCTTCGTCCCGCCGTAGCCTTCAGTGGTTCACAAACCCGCAACAGGCCACAGCAGTCCACTCACCTCACCGCCGCACTACACCGAACCCAGGGCTACTATGCGGTTCCAATGGACGCCCCGCCCCTCCCCCCCCCCCCAATCCCACCCCCCTGGGAACGTCTCATACCAAATGACTGTAGCCCCAAATGTTTGCGTGGTAGAGTAGCGATGGTGTACGCGTGCGTAGAGACAGTATTTGCACAGCAATCGCCGACAGAGTAACTGAGGCGGAATGAGGGGAAACAGCCCACATTCGCCGAAGTAGATTGAAAACCTCCTTAAAAACCATCCATAGGCTGGCTGAACACCGGACCTCGACACTAATAATCCGCCGGGTGGATTCGTGCCAGGGACCTGCACGCCTTCCCGCTCGGGAAGCAGCGCGTTACACTGCGCGGCTAGCTGGGCAGCCTTTTTGCAGTGACTCATGAAGTGAGAGCTTGTGGCATTCTTGACGGAATGTTAAGCTCAATGGTTCTTAATGCTATTAGAGAGGAGCAGGCTGTGTGCCGGCTGTTGGTTCCCTTGTCTTGGTCCATAACAACACAAACCCAAAACACGCACTCATCGTAGTCACGCGGAAGACACACGGTGGACATTTCGTAACAGATCGGAGGAAGGCAACGGCAAACCTTCTTCACCAGGACCTTGCCAAGAGCTGCGACGCATGTTTCCTGCATCTGCATCGACACATTCATCCCCCGAGTGTCAGACTTTAAACAGCTTACACCTTACTGCACCTCACAGCAACAACTAATGGTCACCGCAACCGCTCAACATGACGACCTACGGTTACGCTGCCTGCATTACAACGACGCATACTATTATGCAGTACTCGCTGTTATTCCTGTTGTGCGAATGAAATGAATAAATGTACAGTCCTGCGTCGGTCACACAGCTTTTACGTCATCCAGCACGATCAAACCATCATCAGGTGGGAGGCATCTTTTACATAGCTTGTTTTAGCAGCAAGGATAGACAAAACGAAACCTGATCAAGAGTTTCCAGACACTCCAGTGTAAAGCAGAACTGACCATTAGATGCCACGAGATGCGAACCCGCCTGTGTAAAAAGAGGTGGGGAGTCATTAGAGAATCAGTAACAGCAGAATGGTTGGTCATGAGTGCTCGGTGACACTAGTCATTGACTATCACTTGAGTAAGAAATCTAGCACAGACACTGAAAGCCTTCTAAAGCTGCCCAAGTCAATACTGGTGATGTGAAAACACGTAGGCACAACCACAGCTAAATCGAGATCAGGTAGACCTCATATGCTGACGGACAGGTTCCGTCAAGCATATTGGAAGAAATTGTTATCCTGCCGTGTATTGCACAATGAGAAGGTACCTAAGATTTTACTAAGCAGTTACCTTCAGTTTTTACCAGTGTATGTGGTATCACCACACGGGGGAGGGAGGTGCATGGTGTGGCAATCAACCTAGCTACGTCAGAAACGTCTCTGCACCTATCTGACGTTTTTGCTGTTTCAGTCGTCTAGATAATTCGATTGATATTTAACCGTAAATCCAACAGTTCTCAAGAGCTCATAAGACATTTTTGATCTTAAAAAACCAATAAAAACTGGAGAAGACGGTTGTCTGATCTGGTTATGTTACTGCGTGGTCATGGAAAAGATGGAAAATGCGTCAGTCGTGTACTTGCCAGAATAGAAGCATTTTAGTGAATTAATGACTAAATTACTCCTTGAATTTAAGACAATTTTCAGTGGCCGTTAGTTTTAAAGCATTTTCAACGCCCAACCACTCACAAGGAAAGGTAAAGCTTGTAGAGCGTCCATTGAGGGACGTTAAATGGTTTTTAAACAGACGATTTCATACTACAGTGTATTGCGTGGAAGCTATCTAGTAGGGATCTCTGTTTTTATTATATACAAAGTGTCTTTCGTTACCACTTTTGGGAAGTGCACTTTGAAACTGATTAAAATTCCTCCTTGACGTTAAGTGAAAAACTGGTGTTTTGAGGCATTTGTAGAAAGTTTTTATTATAATGCAGTCTTGTGTCTGTTATTTACAGTCACGAACAATTGCTGTAATTCTGAGTATTATGGGCACAGTAAGATATCAATCAGTGCGAAAAATTCGTAATGTTTTGCACTTTTATTAAACTTGTGAAATTATGTAAAGCTCTCTAATGGAACACTGTGTAATACACTCCTGGAAATTGAAATAAGAACACCGTGAATTCATTGTCCCAGGAAGGAGAAACTTTATTGACACATTCCTGGGGTCAGATACATCACATGATCACACTGACAGAACCACAGGCACATGGACACAGGCAACAGAGCATGCACAATGTCGGCACTAGTACAGTGTATATCCACCTTTCGCAGCAATGCAGGCTGCTATTCTCCCATGGAGACGATCGTAGAGATGCTGGATGTAGTCCTGTGGAACGGCTTGCCTTGCCATTTCCACCTGGCGCCTCAGTTGGACCAGCGTTCGTGCTGGACGTGCAGACCGCGTGAGACGACGCTTCATCCAGTCCCAAACATGCTCAATGGGGGACAGATCCGGAGATCTTGCTGGCCGGGGTAGTTGACTTACACCTTATAGAGCACGTTGGGTGGCACGGGATACATGCGAACGTGCATTGTCCTGTTGGAACAGCAAGTTACCTTGCCGGTCTAGGAATGGTAGAACGATGGGTTCGATGACGGTTTGGATGTACCGTGCACTATTCAGTGTCCCCTCGACGATCACCAGTGGTGTACGGCCAGTGTAGGAGATCGCTCCCCACACCATGATGCCGGGTGTTGGCCCTGTGTGCCTCGGTCGTATGCAGTCCTGATTGTGGCGCTCACCTGCACGGCGCCAAACACGCATACGACCATCATTGGCACCAAGGCAGAAGCGACTCTCATCGCTGAAGACGACACGTCTCCATTCATACCTCCATTCACGCCTGTCGCGACACCACTGGAGGCGGGCTGCACGATGTTGGGGCGTGAGCGGAAGACGGCCTAACGGTGTGCGGGACCGTAGCCCAGCTTCATGGAGACGGTTGCGAATGGTCCTCGCCGATACCCCAGGAGCAACAGTGTCCCTAATTTGCTGGGAAGTGGCAGTGCGGTCCCCTACGGCACTGCGTAGGATCCTACGGTCTTGGCGTGCATCCGTGCGTCGCTGCGGTCCGGTCCCAGGTCGACGGGCACGTGCACCTTCCGCCGACCACTGGCGACAACATCGATGTACTGTGGAGACCTCACGCCCCACGTGTTGAGCAATTCGGCGGTACGTCCACCCGGCCTCCCGCATGCCCACTATACGCCCTCGCTCAAAGTCCGTCAACTGCACATACGGTTCACGTCCACGCTGTCGCGGCATGCTACCAGTGTTAAAGACTGCGATGGAGCTCCGTATGCCACGGCAAACTGGCTGACACTGACGGCGGCGGTGCACAAATGCTGCGCAGCTAGCGCCATTCGACGGCCAACACCGCGGTTCCTGGTGTGTCCGCTGTGCCGTGCGTGTGATCATTGCTTGTACAGCCCTCTCGCAGTGTCCGGAGCAAGTATGGTGGGTCTGACACACCGGTGTCAATGTGTTCTTTTTTCAATTTCCAGGAGTGTAGTTTAATGTGGAGCACATCCCTTAACTCTGTTACGGTGATATGAAACTCCGTTCTAGTAGCTATCGATAATCATGAGAGTCAAAGAGTGGCACAGAGGGATCCGTCTGATACAACAACTGAGGTCCTGATATCTTTAGAGGTTTTTCTAAAACTGATGATGAAGAACAAGTACCAAAAAAATAGAAATATAGGAATGAGATGCATTTCTACAGATACCCGAGCTAAAAATTTATTTGAAGATCATTCAAGACAGCGGAAGATGACAGAAGAAAATAAAACTAAAACTAACTAGAGACATCTGTTTTCAAAAGAATCTGATTTATCTGAAACAGTGGAAAACAAAATGTGTGATTCTTTAGATTACTCAGACAATGAAAATATTACAGATCAAAGTAAGGGCAAAGAAGAAAATATTAGGGCAGCTGGTCAAGACAGTTATGTTTAAGTAGGATTCCCTGGAAAAGACACAGTTTACTATATTGGTGAAGCGATCAAGAATAAAGATAATGATGTTGACTTTTGATGGTGGCCTCTCTGTAAGAGGGCCAAAAGCCCAAACGCATTTGTGTTTCCTCATATAGAAAATTGAAATTCTCTTCAAAATTTATAAATATTAATATTGCCTAGCATTTAATTGTAGCTTGTATTCTGAAAAAATTTAACGATACAAGTTATGCTAACACGAATGCTGTTTATCATACTTGTTAGACTATAGCCCTGTGTGTGTTCCCGCTGTCATACAACGAGGCATACTGCAACAATTTACAATCTTTGTTTGTATTCTAGGCAAATCCCGGGTTCGATTCCCGGCGGGGTCAGGGATTTTCTCTGCCTCGTGATGACTGGGTGTTATGTGATGTCCTTAGGTTAGTTAGGTTTAAGTAGTTCTAAGTTCTAGGGGACTGATGACCTCAGAAGTTAAGTCCCATAGCGATCAGAGCCATTTGAACCATTTATTCTAGGCAAATATATCAATTTTAAAGCCATACTGAGTCTGTGAACTTTAAATGATTGTTAACTGTCTCTTAAAGAAAAATACGCAAAACGAATGTCTCCACAAAAATAAATTTTTCAAAATTTCAGAAAATAACTTTTAACCCTCTACATTTTTACATAATTTTGACCCTAAAGGTTTGGGTTGTATAACCTGGTGACTTTATCAAACGTATTTGCTGTTAATGTGTGTGAGTAATCTGATGGAAATTTGTTAATTTCTCCACGTTTGAATGGTGCAGATTCTCCAGCTGTACGTTCACTTAATGAAAAGCCGGTTTAATAAATTTTTTATTATTAACTGGAGTGGATTGTTAACAACTGATCGAAATTTGCTTCTTTCTATAGTGGAGATAACAAAGATATTCTTACTCTGTTTTATAACTAGACTTCCTCTGAAATTTATGTTTCTTTGTCAATTATGTAAATATTCTCTGTGTAAAATCTTTGTCGAGTTTGTTCCAGATCCTCTAAAACTTCCTGGAAGCTAAGTACTTGCACATTTAAGTCAGAAGCACATAATTTCAATTTCAATAAAAATGTACAATAGGAATTATTTCTTATTATTAACACCAAGCATCTTAAACAGTTAATATACACATACGTGTTTTCTGCTTCAGCAACTATTGCTCAAAGATGAAGATATCGATTGAAAAGATAGAGTGAAACAATACTAGATGTGTAACTGTTTACGCACGCTTTCTAAAAGCTTTGTGCCCCTAGCAGAAATCCTATTTAACACGGTGTTTTTGAAAGTGCTATTAAACGAAATGCGACTGAAGGCATTCTTCAGGAAGTAAAACTAAGTCCTACTGCAGTACTCAAGGAACGCCCTCGAATTTAGCATCCGTGTCCAAAGATACGGCTAGTGTTACGTAGTCTTGTCTTGAATACTCTACGCCATTGGCGGGCACAGTACTTTCACCCGAGCGATGAAGATCTACGAATAGTATTTTGGCGATTCAAAAAAACTAAACTCCGTCCGAACAGGCCATGAAGGCCCAACGGTACCGAGTATGATTTGCCGATAGGTAACTGCCAATTATCGTTCTCTTGCCTTCCTGATACAAGTCGCTGTTGCCAGGAACATTCATTCACTGTTGTATAAGCTTATTTCCAACATAATTTCAATGTACATGTGTAGTGCACTGTTATTGTTAATCGGTTAAACGGGGCAGGCTTCGCATGTGCAGGCTTCCTGCAAAATGATTTCCTTGGACTGTATTACTGGGCACATTATTTTGGCATGACGTACTAAGCCATTTCATAATCTAGGCGTCATGTGACAAGCATATCATCTAATTCTGATTGATTGATCAATCGCACTGGTTACTTTCCGTGAGCAGAAAAGTCACTGTATAGCAGCACCGCGTCAAGGTTTCTCTCTTCTCTGAGTTATAAAGGAACTTAATAACTTTTTTCTTATTGATGAATGTATAGATAATTATTCGACTCTCATACCAAAGATTAATTTGAAAAGTATTTAACACTGACGGACAAAAGAAGATTTACGTTCTTCGTCTATTGGTTTTAGTAATAGTTACCTTTCGTTGTTCTCATTCCCTGGTGATAAGACGCGCCGTACAATTACTAGTGAAATTGTGCTAAATAATGAAAGCAACTTCTGAAACAAAAAGATTTTCTCATTTTCGATACCATGGATCCTAGTTCCAGTAACTCTGAAAGATCATTATTATTTTCATTTTGGACGGAGAATTTAGATGTAGGCGACGATCTTCACGACGGCGCTGCTCAACAATAGAGGTACGTGAATGTGTTCATTTCTTTCCCTTCGTGGCTACCAATGTCAGTTTCAATATTTAGGTCATATTTTCCGCGACATTCAGAGCCTGCAATCTTTCTTTTTATTTAATTACGAAGTCTGATTATTTTCTTTCTTAGATGAATAAACGCATTTTAACCACAATTATTTTTACCCAGGCAACGGGGAATGATAGTATTTAAAACGTACGTGCCTCTATCCCGATCGTACGTTCGCATACAACTGAGTGTGTACCGACGTAACTACACTTATGACCCATTTCCTTTACAGTATTAATTCTTATTTTGAACCACTCATTCGCGAATGTACGTGCCCTCTTATTTTGTGTAGTCAGTCGGGTATATTCCTTAATAACGATACTTTTACTGTTCAGTGGCTTAGTTTGCACAATTGACCATTCCCTGTGTCGCAAAGGTGCTTCACGCGAAATACTTACTACGCGACATTCATACTATCTTTCATTTCAAAATTACGACATCGGCTGACTAAGTTTTTAACAATTTAACAGGGCGGTTACGGAGTATATAATTCCAAAGCAACTTTTCCTGGATGAAATACAAGAGCTCCGCGCTGCTACCAGTTCAACTTGGTGTTCATCAAGAAGTTATAAAACTAGAAATCAATAATGTCCATCACTCATCGCTCTTTCGACCTTCTATCCTTGACTCTGATATATGAAGCGCTTATGTAACTATCTTACGTTAAATAAAATGTTAAAGAGGTATTTACGTATTATGTTTACCAGTACCTCAATCCTGATACACAAATATTTACTCAGTTTCGTGCAAAGATTAAATGCTTAGCAATCACTTAGAGGAGTACTTAAATTTATAATGTGCTGTGCATTAGCGTCATGTCTGGTGATTTTTTTCATTATTATTTCATTTAGTGAAACTACAACCTGCATTTCCAGAATGAGTCCGATTTAAAGATCAACTGTAACTTTAACTTAATTTGTATTAAACATCAATTTTAACAAAATTTCATTACATAATATCGAACGAATAGGGTACACTACTACATATGTTCTATTTGTTTAATGCATAGACAAGCTAGAACTGGATTTTATTTCATTAGATTTTCGTTCATTTATTTTTCTTTATAAGTTGTTACATTAAGTAGCTTGAATGTCCTTGCTCATTTTGATATCTAGTAGATCTAGTTTGTTATCAAATGGCACACTCTACCAGCTTCGTGAATGGACAGGAGACATTTCAGAAAATCGTACGCAGCACGTAGTTCAAATGGAAACAAATCATCAGGTGTGAAAGTTGCTTAGGGCATATCATACTGAAGTGTTATTGGACTCTTGCTGTTCACAATGCATAACGTAGGAAACCAGCAAAAACAGTGTAAGCAAGCGTCCCGAGCTACCTAAGTGGAAATTCAACATGGTGTAAGTCTGATGTACGAAAGGTAAATTCCAAGATATGGTTCACTGGAGGAATCCAAATAAAACGGAATTTGCTCACAAAAAAGTTAACTCACAAAATCTTCGTTAAGCGTGCCGTTTTAAATTGTATAAATAATGATTAAAACCAAAAGAAAATTTGTGATTCCAGCGCAGCACTCTCAACTGAAACATAAAACTGCCTGAAAATATCCGTCTCTTTTTCATTATGATTACATTTCTCAGTTTTTGTCGTATGATTCGAGGTTTTGCACTTGGTTCCCTATTAAGAATTTATCCCCAATCCAACTAACATTCATTGGACGTCATCCACACCTTTTGTTCGTGGCGAAATAACAGGTTTTGTGGAGGATGGCTTCCATGAACTAACCCCACGAAGCCTGATACGAGAGCGCTGCTCATCGTACTTTTTTAAAATGCGTCCTGAAGCACTAGAGGCACAAAGTCAAAATACCTCAATGTGGGTAGCTCGTTTTACTCTAAATGACGGTGTTTCAATTACTATCAGTTAATTAAAATATCGATAAAAGTGTATCGATAGTTAACGATAATTTGTCTTGACAAAACCCGATTTCACCATTTGTATTCTACTGTTCAAAAGCAGTCATTCGATACGTAGATCAAGCATATTGTGTTACATTTTCAGTTTGACATTTTTATAATGATTTCCGTTTTTCTTTGTTTTTAACCCATTCTCTTGTCAACCCAGCTCAAGAGATATATTATAAACATCATTAGTAAACATTAATATAATAACAGGAAACTGGTGGATACAACATACAGAAATTTATGGGATGGTGAAGATTCTGAAGAAGGATGCTATATAACAATTGATAATAACTCTGTAGATCAAATAAACATAAGAGAATTAAAACAAATCCTAAACCTACTGGCCTAGAAAAAATTGAAGCTGAATTAATCAAATACAGAGGAGTCATTATAGAATTCTGCTTTCTCCATTCTCGAAATGTTCATTGGAAGAACTATTCCTTACCCAGCTCAAATTATTTCTATATTTAAAAAAGACAATAGAAAAGGTACATGAAATTATAGAGGAATAAATTTACTAAATGTGGGACATAGAGATTAAATTCTTTATCAAAAATTGCGAACCGTCAGTGACATAATAATTTCAGACGATCAATCAAGCTTCAGGAAGGGACGTTCGTGTAATGACAATATATTTATAATAACAGAAATTTCTCAAAAATGTCGGCAATCTGGATTGGAAAGGCACTTACCATTTATCAGTTACGGAAATATCTTTGATAAGGTAAAAAGACCCTTTTTGTTGAAAGTGTTAGAAATAAAAGGTTTTCTTAAACACCTCATTTTATCATAAAGACTCTGTATGTAAATACAAAAATAGTTGTAAGTTCACACTCGAAAATGACGCACGAAAGTTGGGTAAACCAAGATGTTCGACAAGGATATGGTCTCATTTTATTTAATTTATGCGTTGACGACCTAGTTGTGAAATGGAAAGTTTAAATGGCTTTAGAATTGAAATAGGATGTAGCATACCATTAAATGTTTTGTTATATCCTCATGACCAGATAATTATTCAGGACAAAGAAGATAATTTACAAAGAGCAGTATACAGACAGAATCTAAAAGCAATATGCTTCAACTCTATCTATGAATAAACCAAAGATATAGGCTTTCAAAGGGAAGATTCGAGTAAGATCGAAAATAATATTGAGAAGATTTTAGAACAAGCATCCCACTCAAGTACCTAGGATGCAATACTAATTTAAAAATGAGATTGAGAACAAGGTTAATAAATATTAAGTTATCTGCGGAACAACTGGAAGAAATTTAGGCAGAAAATAGGAAAGCAAATCCAAACGAAATTCTATAAAGCTATTGCTGGACATTATCTTGTATACTGTTTCGCGTAATGGATAATAACAAAAACTAAATAAAAATAAAAGTCAGGTGTACAAATAGCAGAGATGAAGTTCACGAGATTTATAAGGGGCTGCAATAAAATGGATAACGTATGGAATGGAACAATAAGATCAGACTTAAAAATGTTTTGAGTTAAGACGAAATAGAAGAGAATAGAATGAAATAGAAGTGTCATGTTGGTAGAACGACAGAAAATATATTACAAAAATTAAAAAAAATGAATTATTGGGCTACTGGAAGAGAGAACTAGGAAGACCTCGTAAGAAATGGATGGATGCTAGAGACCACATCAGGTAACTGTAACACCTTATCCTTGTAAGGAGATGATGATGATGATGATGTTTATGATTTTGATGCGGACAAAGCCGAAGTATTTGAGGGTCCTCAAACTCTATTTTGAACCATTGAATCATGTTTAAATTTGTCCTTCAGTGCCATTTGAAACTGTATAAATAATGATCAAAACCAAAAGACAATTTGTAATTCTAGCGTAGTACTTGGTTGACACCAAAAAATTACGTCACGTGCCATCATAACAAAATAAATTGCTTCAGCTCCAGGTGGGGACCTCTTCTCTGAGTTTCGACAGCTGCCAGCGGAATAACGGAAACGACACGTGGTGATTTATACTGACGGTTTCAGATGGTACTGTGAATATAGGTTTCTCAGTAATAGTATGGTATCAACACTGATGACGACAGTATTGAATAGAGTAATATACTTTTATTTTACGCTGAACAATAATAAACAAACAAAACGTAAACGCCTGAGAAGCTACTGAATAGAATCTCTAATTTTATGCCAAAATTATACGTAATTAGATCTCAGCAACAAGATATTACAGTTAAAATTCCGAGAGTGTAAGTCTCAATAAGAGTCATGCAACCTAATATTTTCTGCTGCGCGTATCTTGCGAATTGACCACGAACGTAAAACATAAAAGAATTTCGACTCATATGGAGGCTGACTGTCGTTCTTTAGCGCATAATTCGCGAATGGAACAGGAAAAGGTGTGGGGTTGTGGAGGGGAGGAATCGTAATTACAGATGAAGTACCCTCTACCACACACCTTAAGAAGTTCTGCGGATTGTAAATGTGGACATAAATAATCTGATGTTAGGTAGACCATTTCGTGGAATGCTGGTACTGTGGGCCTGCGAAGTAGCACACCAAGAGAGACATCGGAGGCCCCCTCTGAATCACGTTGACCGGTGTGTTCTCTTGGTGACATCACAAGCGGCTGGGATACGAACGGCGCCCTAGTTGCAGACACAGCTGTGTACTTACGCAAAGTACTCACCGCGTCTCTCAGAAGCTCGGTCACCTCGAGGACTGCCCCAGTCCTACCTTTCACTTTCTTCCCAGCAACCGCAAGGCGGGGAATTTCCTCTCATTCTTCGTCCCTGAAAGCATCTCTTTGCTCTCCATTCTCCTGGAACATGTAACAGCAATTCTTACGTTATGAAACTAAGAAATTCTTCAAAATTCCATGCAGAACGATAGTCGGTGGTTTCGCGGTTCCGAAGACGAGAGAAGACTCCAAGCTTAACATCACCCAGTAATTTTCGTCTGTAATGGTTAACGATATGCACCATTTTTTTCTGATACAGTGTTGTAAAAGCTTTTCGGGATGTTTATTTTATTCAGTTGTCGCTGTAACCGTACATACAGTGGTTAGACAAAGGTATGGAAACACTGCAAGAAAGGCATGCTTGAACATAAATGCAGAGGCCACGCAAGCTTGCAGGTGGCGCTGTTGTATTTGACCACGAGGAGCATCTGCGCAGTGTCCTCAGTACGTTGCAAGCGCCATCCTTGCTCATAACAGTAGTTATGAGTGCATATGTAGGAGCTAAATCAATTCTAACAGGGGCCAAATGCTGGTGTTCGTACAGTGGGTGCTTCCGAAACAAGGTAGCCAAAATGTTTAGTGATTCAAGGTGCACCGTATAGAAGGTTTATACCGCACACAAGGAAAGCGGAGGAACATCATCAACTAAGTCACAACGCGGCCGAAAGTGTGTGCTGGAAGATCGAGGAGGACTGTGGCGCAAAGTATGAGCACGACAGTTGCAAAAGTAACTACTGCAGATCTGAATGTCACACATGCGAACCCTGTCAACACTAAAAATTACAAATAGGGCTCTATACGAAGGGTATAGCAGGGCGAGTTGTCATTCCAAAGCCACTTATGTAATTGCCCGTAACGGAAAAACGTGGTGCCGAAGCCATAGAACCTGGCCTATCGAGCATTTGATCAGATGAGTCTTGTTTTACACTGTTTTGAACTTGTGAACGAGTTCACATCGCAAGAGTGAAAAAATACAGATGTTCGGTGATGATTTTGTCAGCCAGATCATGGTATTCCAATGGTCTGATGGTTCCTCTACAAAGTAGCACCACTGCCAAGGATTATGTGAGCATTTTGGCCGATCAGGTCCATCCCATGGTACAATGTTTGTTCCCCAGAGACGATGGCCTGTTACAAGGCGACAGGGTTCCCTGTTCACACAGCTCGCATTATCCAGGACTGGTTTTATGAGAAGGAGGATGAACTATCAAATCTCCCCTGGCCACCACAGTCACCATACTGAATAACATTGAGACTTTGGGGCCTGAACTTGCCACTATTTTGCAGGAAAAATGGTATAAGATTCCCTTGATAACAATACAGGACCTGTATTTACCCATTACGAGACGAATGGAAATAGTTTCGAATGCCAACGGGTCTCCCACACCGTATAAGGTATGGTAATGTGTTTTTAGTGTTTTCTATTTTTGTCCAACCCCTTTACGTCGTGAATGATTACCTGCCTTACAAGTTTGTTTAGCTCGAGAGCTACAGTGATTATCTGTGTGAAAGGCCGGAGCAGGGTTGGACAAACTATGAGCAGCGGGACGCAATGACTGCAAAAATTTTTGTCAGCAATTTATTCATTTATTTTGGATCTTTCCCATATTTCGCGATCATACAAAACGTGCTGCCTCTCTTTGAACTTTTTCGATGTACTCCGTCAGTCCTATTTGGTAAGCTTCCCACACCGCGCAGTAGTATTCTAAAAGAGGACGGACAAGCGTAGTGTGGGCAGTCTCCTTTTTTTTTTTTTTTTTTTTTTTTTGGGTCATCAGTCTACTGACTGGTTTGATGTAGCCCGCCACAAATTCCTTTCCTGTGCTAAACTCTTCATCTCAGAGTAGCACTTGCAACCTACGTCCTCAATTATGTGCTTGGCGTATTCCAATCTCTGTCTTCCTCTACAGTTTTTGCCCTCTACAGCTCCCTCTAGTACCATGGAAGTCATTCCCTCATGTCTTAGCAGATGTCCTATCATCCTGTCCCTTCTCCTTATCAGTGTTTTCCACATATTCCTTTCCTCTCCGATTCTGCGTAGAACCTCCTCATTCATTACCTTATCAGTCCAACTAATTTTCAACATTCGTCTCTAGCACCACATCTCAAATGCTTCGATTCTCTTCTCTTCCGGTTTTCCCACAGTCCATGTTTCACTACCATACAATGCTGTACTCCAGACGTACATCCTTAGAAATTTCTTCCTCAAATTAAGGCCGGTGTTTGATATTAGTAGACCACTCTTGGACAGAAATGCCTTTTTTGCCATAGCGTGTCTGCTTTTGAAGTCCTCCTTGCTCCGTCCGTCATTGCTTATTTTACTGTCTAGGTAGCAGAATTCCTTAACTTCATTGACTTCGTGACCATCAATCCTTATGTTAAGTTTCTCGCTGTTCTCATTTCTACTACTTCTCATTACCTTCGTCTTTCTCCGATTTACTCTCAAACCATACTGTGTACTCATTAGACTGTTCATTCCGTTCAGCAGATCATTTAATTCTTCTTCACTTTCACTCAGGATAGCAATGTCATCAGCGAATCGTATCATTAATATCCTTTCACCTTGTATTTTAATTCCACTCCGGAACCTTTCTTTTATTTCCATCATTGCTTCCTCGATGTACAGATTGAAGAGTAGGGGCGAAAGGCTACAGCCTCGTCTTACACCCTTCTTAATACGAGCACTTCGTTCTTGATCGTCCACTCTTATTATTCCCTCTTGGTTGTTGTACATGTTGTATATGACCCGTCTCTCCCTATAGCTCACCCCTACTTTTTTCAGAATCTCGAACAGCTTGCACCATTTTATATTGTCGAACGCTTTTTCCAGGTCGACAAATCCTATGAAAGTGTCTTGATTTTTCTTTAGCCTTGCTTCCATTATTAGCCGTAACGTCAGAATTGCCTCTGTCGTCCCTTTACTTTTCCTAAAGCCAAACTGATCGTCACCTAGCGCATTCTCAATTTTCTTTTCCATTCTTCTGTATATTATTCTTGTAAGCAGCTTCGATGCATGAGCTGTTAAGCTGATTGTGCGATAATTCTCGCACTTGTCAGCTCTTGCCGTCTTCGGAATTGTGTGGATGATGCTTTTCCGAAAGTCAGATGGTATATCGCCAGACTCATATATTCTACACACCAACGTGAATCGTCGTTTTGTTACGACTTCCCCCAATGATTTTAGAAATTCTGATGGAATGTCTCCTTAGTAGGTCTATTACATTTCCTAAGTGTCCAGCCAATAAAACGCAGTCTTTGGTAGCCTTCCCCACAAAATTTTCTATGTGTTCCTTCCAGTTTAAGTTGTTCGTAACTGAAATACCTAGGTATTTAGTTGAATTTATGGCTTTTAGATTAGACTGATTTATAGTGTAACAGAAGTTTAACGAATTACTTTTAGCACTCATGTGGATGACCTCACACTTTTCGTTATTTAGAGTCAACTGCCATTTTTCGCACCATTCAGATATTTTTTTAAATCGTTTTGCAGTTTTTTTATCTTCTGATGACATTGTTGTTGTTGTTATTCTGGTCTTCAGTCCCGAGACTGGTTTCATGCAGCTCTCCATGCTACTCTATCGTGTGCAAGCTTCTTCATCTCCCAGTACGTACTGCAACCTACATCCTTCTGAATCTGTTTAGTGTATTCATCTCTCTGTCTCCCTCTACGATTTTTACCCTCCACGCTGTCCTCCAATACTAAATTGGTGATACCTTGATGCCTCAGGACATGTCCTATCAACCGATCCCTTCTTCTAGTCGCGTTGTGCCGCAAACCCCTCTTCTCCCCAATCCTATTCAATACCTCCTCATTAGATATGTGATCTACCCATCTAATCTTCAGCATTCTTCTGTAGCACCACATTTCGAAAGCTTCTATTCTCTTCTTGTCCAAACTATTTATCGTCCACGTTTCACTTCCATACATGGCTACACTCCATACAAATACTTTCAGAAACGACTTCCTGACATTTAAATCTATACTCGATGTTAACAAATTCCTCTTCTTCGCAAACGCTTTCCTTGCCATTGCCAGTCTACATTTTATATCCTCTCTACTTCGACCATCATCAGTTATTTTGCTCCCCAAATGGAAAAATTCCTTTACTATTTTTAAGTGTCTCATTTCCTAATCTAATTCCCTCAGCATCACCAGAGTTAATTCGACTCCATTCCACTATCCTCGTTTTGCTTTTGTTGATGTTGATCTTATATCGTCCTTTCAAGACACTGTCCATTCCGTTCAATCGCTCTTCCAAGTCCTTTGCTGTCTCTGACAGAATTACAATGTCATCGGCGAACCTCAAAGTTTTTATTTCTTCTCCATGGATTTTAGTACCTACTCCGAATTTTTCTTTTGTTTCCTTTACTGCTTGCTCAATATACAGATTGAATAGCATCGGGGAGAGGCTACAACCCTGTCTCACTCCCTTCCCAACCACTGCTTTCCTTTCATGCCCCTCGACTCTTATAACTGTCATCTGTTTTCTGTACAAATTGTAAATAGCCTTCCGCTCCCTGTATTTTATCCCTGCCACCTTTAGAATTTGAAAGAGAGCACTGCAGTCAACATTGTCAAAAGCTTTATCTAAGTCTACAAATGCTAGGAACGTAGGTTTGCCTTTCCTTAATCATTCTTCTAAGGTGAGTCGTAAGGTCAGTATTGCCTCACGTGTTCCAATATTTCTACGGAACCCAAACTGATCTTCCCAGAGGTCCGCTTCTACCAGTTTTTCCATTCGTCTGTAAAGAATTCGCGTTAGTATTTTGCAGCTGTGACTTATTAAACTGATAGTTTCACATCTGTCAACACCTGCTTACTTTGGGATTGGAATTATTACATTCTTCTTGAAGTCTGAGGGTATTTCGCCGGTCTCATAGATCTTGCTCACCAGATGGTAGAGTTATGTCAGGACTGGCTCTCCCAAGTTTGTCAGTAGTTCTAATGGAATGTTGTCTACTCCCGGGGCCTTGTTTCGGCTCAGGTTTTTCAGTGCTCTGTCAAACTCTTCACGCAGTATCGTATCTCCCATTTCATCTTCATCTACATCCTCTTCCATTTCCATAATACTGTCCTCAAGTACCCTTGTATAGACCCACTATATATTCCTTCCACCTTTCTGCTTTCACTTCTTTGCTTCATACAAGTGGTTCTCTTTTCTCCAAAGGTCTCTTTAATTTTCCTGTAGGCAGTATCTATCTTACCCCTAGTGAGATAAGCCTCTACATCTTTACATTTGTCCTCTAGCCATCTCTGCTTAGCCATTTTGCACTTCCTGTCGATTTCATTTTTGAGACTTTTGTATTCCTTGTTGCCTGTTTCATTCACTGCATTTTCACTGCATTTTCTCCTTTCATCAATTAAATTCAATATTTCTTCTGTTACCCAAGGATTTCTACTACCCCTCGTCTTTTTACCTACTTGATCCTCTGCTGCTTTCACTAGTTCATCCCTCAAAGCTACCTATCCTGCTTCTACTGTATTTCTTTCCCCCATTCCTGTCAATTTTTCCATTATACTCCCCTTAAACTCTGTACAACCTCTGGTTTAGACAGTTTATCCAGGTCCCACCTCCTTAAATTCGCACCTTTTTGCAGTTTCTTCAGTTTTAATCTACAGTTCATAACCAATAGATTGTGGTCAGTGTCCACATCTGCCCCTTGAAATGTCTTACAATTTAAAACCTGGTTCCTAAATCTCTATCTTGCCATTATATAATCTATCTGAAACCTGTCAGTATCTCCAGGATTCTTCCATGTATACAACCTTCTTTTGTGATTTTTGAACCATGTGTTAGCTATGATTAAGTTATGCTCTGTGCAAAATTCTACTGGACGGCTTCCTCTTTCATTTCTTCCCCCAATCCATAATCACCTACTATGTTTCCTTCTCTTCCTTTTCCTACTCTCGAATTCCAATCACCCATGACTATTAAATTTTCGTCTCCCTTCACAATTTGAATAATGTCTTTTATCTCCTCATACATTTCTTCAATTTCTTCGTCATCTGCAAAGCTAGTTGGCATATAAACTTGTACTACAGTAGTAGGCGTGGGCGTCGTGTCTATCTTGTCCACAATAATGCGTTCACTATGCTGTTTGTAGTAGCTAACCCGCACTCCTATTTTTTTATTCATTATTAAACCGACTCCTGCATTACCCCTATTTGATTTTGTATTTATAACCCTGTATTCACCTGACCAAAAGTCTTGTTTGTGCTGCCACTGAACTTCACTAATTCCCATTATATCTAACTTTAACCTATCCATTTCCATTTTTAAATTTTCTAACCTACCTGCCCGATTAAGGGATATGACATTCCACGCTCCGATCCATAGAACGCCAGTTTTCTTTCTCCTGATAACGACGTCCTCTTGAGTAGTCCCCGCCCGGAGGTCCGAATGGGGAAGTATTTTACCTCTGGAAAATTTCACCCAAGAGGACGCCATCATCATTTAGTCATACAGTAAAGCTGCATGCCCTCGCGAAAAATTACTGCTGTAGTTTCCCCTTGCTTTCAGCCGTTTGCAGTACCAGCAGAGCAAGGCCGTTTAGGTTAGTGTTAAAAGGCCAGATCAGTCAATCATCCAGACTGTTGCCCCTGCAACTACTGAAAAGGCTGCTGCCCTCTTCAGGAAAGACACGTTTGTCTGGCCTCTCGACAGATACCCCTCCGTTGTGGTTGCACCTACGGTTCGGCCATCTGTATCGCTGAGGCACGCAAGCCTCCCCACCAACAGCAAGGTCCATGGTGGGAGGCTGATGACATTATTAGTCGATAAACGACAGCGTTATCTGCAACCAACCGAAGACGGCTGCTCATATTGTCTCCCAAATCGTTTATATAGGTAAGGAACAGCAAAGAGCCTATAACACTACCTTGGGGAACGCCTGATATGACTTTTGTTTTACTCGATGACTTTCCATCAATTACTACGGACTGTGACCTCACTGGCAGGAAATCGCGAATCCAGTCACATAACTGAGACGATATTGCATAAGCACGCAATTTCACTATGAACCGCTTGTGTGCTACAGTGTCATAAGCCTTCCGGAAATCCAGAAATACGGAATCGGTCTGAAATCCCTTGTCAAGACCACTAAGCACTTCATGAGAATAAAAAGCTAGTTGTATTTCACAGGAACGATGTTTTCTGAAACCATGTTGACTATGTGTCACTAGACCGTTTCCTTCGAGGTAATTCATAATGTTCGAACACAATATATTTTCTAAAATCCTGCTGCATACCGACGTTAACGATATGGGCCTGTAATTTAGTGGGTTACTCCTACTACCTTTCTTGAATATTGGTGTGACCTGTACAACTTCCCATTCTTTGGGTACGGATATTTCGTCGAGCTAACGGTTGTATTTGATTGTTAAGTATGGAGCTAATGCATCAGCATACTCCAAAAGGAACGTAATTGATATACAGTCTGGACCGGAAGACTTGCTTTTATTGATATAAGTTGCTTCACTACTCAGAGCATATTTACTTCTACGTCACTCATGTTGGCAGCTGTGCTTGATTCTAAATCTGGAATATTTACTTTGTCTTCTTTCGTGAGGGCATTCCGGAAGGCTGTTTTTAGTAACTCAGGTTTGGCAGCACTGTCTTGATAGTATCTCCATTGTTATCGCGCAGAGAAGGCATTGATTAGTTCTTGCCGCTAACGTACTTCACATACCTCCAGAATCTCTTTGGATTTTCTACCAGGTTTCAAGACAAAGTTACATTGTGGAAACTGTTGTAAGCATCTCGCGTTGAAGACCACGCTAAATCTCGAGCTTCTGTAAAATATGTCTAATCTTGGGGATTTGCGTCTGCTTAAATTTGGCATGTTTGTTTCGTTGTTTCTGCAACAGTGTTCTGATCCGCTCATGTTTGTTCCGTTGTTTCTGCAACAGCGTTCTGATCCGCTTTGTGTACCAAGGAGGATCGGCTCAGTCGTTTGTTAATTTGTTTGGTATGTAACTCTCAATTGCTGCCGATACTATTTCTTTGAATTCAAGCCAGGTTTCGAGACAACGGTTCGTTGTGGAAACTGTTGTAAGCATCTTGCGTTGAAGTCCGCGCTAATTCTCGAGCTTCTGTAAAAGATGGCCAATCTTGGGGACTTGCGTCTGCTTAAATTTGGCATGTTTGTTTCGTTGTTTCTGCAACAGTGTTCTGATCCGCTTTGTGTACCAAGGAGGATCGGCTCAGTCGTTTGTTAATTTGTTTGGTATGTAACTCTCAATTGCTGCCGATACTATTTCTTTGAATTCAAGCCAGGTTTCGAGACAACGGTTCGTTGTGGAAACTGTTGTAAGCATCTTGCGTTGAAGTCCGCGCTAATTCTCGAGCTTCTGTAAAAGATGGCCAATCTTGGGGACTTGCGTCTGCTTAAATTTGGCATGTTTGTTTCGTTGTTTCTGCAACAGTGTTCTGATCCGCTTTGTGTACCAAGGAGGATCGTTTCAGTCGTTTGTTAATTTATTTGATATAAAACTCTCAATTGCTGCCGATACTATTTCTTTGAATTCAAGCCACATCTGGTGGTCACTTATATTATTAATTTGGAAGGAGTGGAGATTGTCTCCCAGGAAGGCATCAAGTGAATTTTTATCGCTTTTTTTAATTGGTATATTTTTCGTTTATTTTTGGAGTATTTGGGGGTTACAATATTCAGTCTCGCTACGACACCCCTGGATCCACTAATCTCTGTATCCGTTTTGAAGCTCGTTATTAACTCAGGATTATTTGTTGTTAAGAGATCAAGCGTGTTTTCACAACCGTTTACTATTCGCGTGGGCTCATGAACTAACTGCTCGAAATAATTTCCAGATAATGGGTTTATCACAATTTCGTATGATTTTTGTGTTACTTCCGGAATTAATATGTATTTTCGCCGACATATCGAGAGTAAATTAAAGTGACCAGCAACTATAATCGTTTTAGACGGGGACGTGTTTGAAATCAAACTCTAGATTTCTTTGAACGTTTCAGAAAGTGTATCATCTGAATCGGGAGGTCGGTAAAATGACCCAATTATTATTTTATTCTGGTTGCCAACAATGACCTCTGCCCATACTAACTCACAGAAATTATCAACTTCAATTTCGCGACAAGATAAACTACTTCTAACAGCAACAAACACGCCACCGCCGACGGTGTTCATCCTATCCTTTCGGAACACCGTTAGGTTCTTCGTAAAAATTTCGGCTGAGATTATCTCCGGCTTTAGCCAGCTTTCAGTGCCTGTAATGATTTGAGCATTAGTGTTTTCTATTGGCACTTGGAAATGGCTCTGAGCACTATGGGACTTAACATCTGTGGTCATCAGTCCCCTAGAAATTAGAACTACTTAAACCTAACTAACCTAAGGACATCACACACATCCATGCCCGAGGCAGGATTCGAACCTGCGACCGTAGCGGTCACGCGGTTCCAAACTGAAGCGCTTAGAACCGCAATGCCACACCGGCCGGCGGCACTTGGGGCTTTGGTACTTTCCCAACACAGCTACGACAGCTTGCAACTGTTATACCGATGGTTCCTGTATCTACGTTCTTCCTGTGTTCGGCCTGCACCCTTTGAGACTGAAGTCCTCCTTGTGTTGTCCCGAGACCCTATAACCTAAAAAATCGCCCAGTCCACACCACACAGCCCCTACTGGCCGTGTGGCCGCTTCCTGCTTATAGTTGACTCCTGACCTATTCAGCGGAACCCAAAACCCAACCAGCCTCGATACGATTTGAAACGAGACTCGTCCAACCAGGGAACATGTTTCCAGCCATCAACAGTCCAATGTCGGTGTTGACGGGCCCAGGTGAGGCATAAAGCTTTGTATCGTGTAGTCATCAAGGGTACACGAGCGGGTTTTCGGCTCCGAAAGCTCATATCGATGATGTTTCGTTGAATGGTTCGCACACTGACACTGACACTGACACTTGTAGTTGGCCCAGCAAATCTGTAGCAATTTGCGGATGGGTTGCACTGCTGCACGTTGAACGTTTCTCTTCAGTCTTTAGTCCCATTTTTGCAGGATCTTATTAAGGGCCCCTGCGATGTCGTAGATTTAATGCTTTCCGGAATCCTGATATTCATGGTACACTCATGAAACGGTACGGGAAAATCCCCTCGTCTTCGCTACCTCGGAGATGCTGTGTCCTATCGCTCGAGCGCTGACTATATCAGAACATCCTAACTCACTGAAATCTTTATAACCTCTCACTGTAGCAGTTGTAACCGATCTAACAACTGCGCCAGACACTTCTATATTTACATCTACATGACTACTCTGCAATTCACATTTAAGTGCTTGGCAGAGGGTTCGTCGAACCACAATCATACGATCTCTCTACCATTCCACTCCCGAACAGCGCGCGGGAAAAACGAACACCTAAACCTTTCTGTTCGAGCTCTGATTTCTCTTATTTTATTTTGATGATCATTCCTACCTATGTAGGTTGGGCTCCACAAAATATTTTCGCATTCGGAAGAGAAAGTTGGTGACTGAAATTTCGTAAGTAGATCTCGCCGCGACGAAAAACGTCTTTGCTTTAATGACTTCCATCCCAATTCGCGTATCATATCTGCCAACCTCTCTCCCCTACTACGTGATAATACAAAACGAGCTGTCCTTTTTTGCACCCTTTCGATGTCCTCCGTCAATCCCACCTGGTAAGGATCCCACACCGCGCAGCAATATTCTAACAGAGAACGAACGAGTGTAGTGTAAGCTGTCTCTTTAGTGGACTTGTTGCATCTTCTAAGTGTCCTGCCTATGAAACGCAACCTTTGGCTCGCCTTCCCCACAATATTATCTATGTGGTCTTTCCAACTGAAGTTGTTCGTAATTTTAACACCCAGGTACTTAGTTGAATTGACAGCCTTGAGAATTGTACTATTTATCGAGTAATCGAATTCCAACGGATTTCTTTTGGAACTCATGTGGATCACCTCACACTTTTCGTTATTTAGCGTCAACTGCCACCTGCCACACCATACAGCAATCTTTTCTAAATTGCTTTGCAACTGATACTGGTCTTCGGATGACCTTACTAGACGGTAAATTACAGCATCATCTGCGAACAACCTAAGAGAACTGCTCAGATTGTCACCCAGGTCATTTATATAGATCAGGAACAGCAGAGGTCCCAGGACGCTTCCCTGGGGAACACCTGATATCACTTCAGTTTTACTCGATGATCTGCCGTCTATTACTACGAACTGCGACCTTCCCGACAGGAAATCACGAATCCAGTTGCACAACTGAGACGATACCCCATAGGCCCGCAGCTTGATTAGAAGTCGCTTGTGAGGAACGGTGTCAAAAGCTTTCCGGAAATCTAGAAATACGGAATCAACTTGAGATCCCCTGTCGATAACGGCCATTACTTCGTGCGAATAAAGAGCTAGCTGCGTTGCACAAGAACGATGTTTTCTGAAACCATGCTGATTACGTATCAATAGATCGTTCCCTTCGAGATGATTCATAATGTTTGAATACAGTATATGCTCCAAAACCCTACTGCAAACCGACGTCAATGATATAGGTCTGTAGCTAGATGGATTACTCCTACTACCCTTCTTAAACACTGCGCAATTTTCCAATCTGTAGGTACAGATCTATCGGTGAGCGAGTGGTTGTATAAGAGTGCTAAGTAGGGAGCTATTGTATCAGCGTAATCTGAAAGGAACCTAATCAGTATACAATCTGGACCTGAAGACTTGCCCGTATCAGGCCAGTTGAGTTGCTTCGCAACCCCTAAGGTATCTACTTCTAAGAAACATGCTAGCAGCTGTTCACGTTTCAAATTCTGGAATATTCCATTCATCTTCCCTGGTGAAGGAATTTCGGAAAACTGCGTTCAATAACTCCGCTTTAGCGGCACAGTCGTCGGTAACAGTACCATCGGCACTGCGCAGCGAAGGTTCTAAATGGTTCAAATGGCTCTGAGCACTATGAGACTTAACATCTGTGGTCATCAGTCCCCTAGACCTCAGAACTACTTAAACCTAACTAACCTAAGGACATCACACACATCCATGCCCGAGGCAGGATTCGAACCTGCGACCGTAGCAGTCTCGCGGTTCCGGACTGAGCGCCTAGAACCGCTAGACCACCGCGGCCGGCCGCAGCGAAGGTATTGACTGCGTCTTGCCGCTTGTGTACTTTACATACGACCAGAATTTCTTCGGATTTTCTACCAAATTTCGAGACAATGTTTCGTTGTGGAACCTATTAAAGGCATCTCACATTGAAGTCCGTGCCAAATTTCGCGCGTCTGTAAATTTTAGCCAATCTTCGGGATTTCGCGTTCTTCTGAACTTCGCATGCTTTCTCCGTTGCCTCTGCAACAGCGTTCGGACGTGTTTTGTGTACCATGGGGGATCAGTTCCATATCTTACCAATTTATGAGGTATGAATCTTCCAATTGCTGTTGCTACTATATCTTTGAATGTGAGCCACATCTCGTCTACATTTGCATAGTCAGTTCGGAAGGAATGGAGATTGTCTCTTAGGAAGGCTTCTAGTGACACTTTATCCGCTTTTTTAAATAAAATTATTTTGTGTTTGTTTCTAGTGGATTTGGAAGAAACGGTATTGAGCCTAGCTACAACTACCTTGTGATCACTAATCCCTGTATCAGTCATGATGCTCTCTATCAGCTCTGGATTGTTTGTGGCTAAGAGGTCAAGTGTGTTTTCGCAACCATTTACAATTCGCGTGGGTTCGTGAATTAAATGCTCGAAATAATTTTCGGAGAAAGCATTTAGGACAATCTCGGAAGATGTTTTCTGCCTACCACCGGTTTTGAACAAGTATTTTTGCCAACATATCGAGGGAAGGTTGAAGTCCCCACCAACTATAACCGCATGAGTGGGGTATTTATTTGTTACGAGACTCAAATTTTCTCAGAACTGTTCCGCAACTATATCATCGGAGTCTGGGGGTCGGTAGAAGGAGCCAATTATTAACTTAGTTCGGCTGTTAAGTATAACCTCCACCCATACCAATTCGCACGGAGTATCTACTTCGACTTCACTACAAGATAAACCACTACTGACAGACACAAACACTCCACCACCAATTCTGCCTAATCTATCTTTCCTGAACACCGTCTGAGACTTCGTAAAAATTTCTGCAGAACTTATTTCAGGCTTTAGCCAGCTTTCTGTACCTATAACGATTTCAGCTTCTGCGCTTTCTATTAGCGCTTGAAGCTCAGGGACTTTCCCAGCACAGCTACAACAATTTACAACTACAATTCCGACTATTCCTTGATTCAAGCACGTCCTGTATTTGCCATGCATCCTCTGAGATTGCAGCCCACCCCGTACTTTCCCGAGGCCTTCTAACCTAAAAAACCGCCCAGTCCACGCCACACAGCCTCCGCTACCCGTGTAGCCGCCAGCTGAGTGTAGTGAACTCCTGACCTATTCAGCGGAACCCGAAACCCCACCACCCTATGGCGCAAGTCAAGGAATCTGCAGCCAACACGGTCGCAAAACCATCTGAGCCTCTGATTCAGACCCTCCACCCGGCTCTGCACCAAAGGTCCGCAGTCGGTTCTGTCAACGATGCTGCAGATGGTGAGCTCTGCCTTCATCTCGTAAGCAAGACCGGCAGCCTTCACCAAATCAGATAGCCGCTGGAATCCAGAGAGAATTTCCTCAGATCCAAAGCGACACACGTCATTAGTGCCGACATGTGCCACCACCTGCAGCTGGCTGCACCCTGTGCTCTTCATGGCATCCGGAAGGTCCCTTTCCACATCAGGGATGACTCCACCCGGAATGCACACGGAGTGCACACTGGATTTCTTCCCCTCCTAAGCCGCCATATCCCTAAGGGGGCCCATTACGCGCCTAACATTGGAGCTCCCAACTACCAATAAGCCCACCCTCTGTGATTGCCCGGACCTTGAAGACTGAGAATCATCCTCTGAAACAGGGCAGGCAGCTGCATCTGGCTCAGCCAGAGACAGTGCCTGAAACCTGTTTGTCAGACGCACCGGGGAGGCTTTCTGATCAGCCTCCGGGGACGTCTTTCGCTGCCTGCCACGCCTTGGAAAGACCTCCCAATCAACCACAGGCGAGGGCTCAGCCCCACTGCGGGCAGCAACCGGGGCAACCACACGGCAGACCGATCTGGGGACAGACGGGACGAGGTTGATATCCTCGTGATACCCAAGTCCGGCCCCCCACAGTGGTGCCCATTGGCAACAGCGTCAAGCTGCGCGAACGAAGTCAGCGCCGCTTGCAGCTGTGAGCGAAGGGATGCCAACTCAGCCCTCATCCGAACACAGCAATCACAGTCCCTGTCCATTCTAATCGATGTTGAACAACAGCTACTGAAACACGAGTCAGTGCCTAGATAACGCAAGGGAAACGCGCAAAGATTGTATTAACTAACCTGTACAAATGCCTAACGACTGCGCTACAATCTGCCTGAATTTACGATTACAGTAACTAAAACTCGAAATTACACCTCCTATACGAAACTCACACGCAATTTAAGTAAGAATCTACGAAGTAAACACTAAAGCGCGATGCTACAACTCTCAAATACTATAACACGCCCGAAATTTATGAATTAAACAATGCAAGTACCCAAAAACACGCAAAGAAATTAAGAATTAAACTATGTAACAAATAAGTAAGCTAGGGGTATACGACTTGCTGCTGCAGCTGCTTATCCAACGGCGGCAGGGAGCACACTTCTTGTCTTATATAGGCGCTGTCGACCGCAGCTCCGCATTCTGGCTGTTTACATATCTCTGTATTTGAATACGCATGCCTATACCAGTTTCTTTGGCTCTTCAGTGTTGTTTTTCTTTTATATCTCGAAAACTATGCATTTTTCGAAGATGACCACTGGATGTAAAATTAAAGTAGAGAAAATTACTCTTAAAAGAGGTGCTTTTGAATGAACTAATGGGAAGACATGTTAGATGAAAATATTAAATTCTATTTACAACATATTAAGTACATAACACTGAATAGAAAGATGAATATGATATATGCACTTAGTAATGTACATGTGTCATGAAATGAGTGAATTTAGAGCCCAGGACTGGGTCATTATTTTGAGTAGCTTCTCCATCTGGAAAAGAAAGAAGGCTTTTAGTGATAAAATATGGACATGAAAGACATGTAAGTTGTATACTGAAGCTATGAAGTGTGAATAAATACCGGTGGTCATTAAGCCATCCACTCTGTTTCAAAAGATGGCTACCGCCGAACAGTGAGACAAAGACCGGCTCCATATCCCCTAGCTTTGTTCGATGAGGGTGGAATCGAAAAGGCACAAAATCTGCTTTGTACAGAGCATTAAACCCATTCCAGACGCCACACTCCTGGACAAGAGTGCAGTATATGTGGTTCATGGGGGCTTCTTGCTTTCCAAATTTGTATCGTAGAGTGGTGGAGTCGGAGTACCTTCCAATAAATTACTGACTCGTACATCCATAATGTACGAACTAAGTACAGTCAAAGTGAGAAAATTATGTTCGATGGGTATTCGAATGGACAGAAGACTACCATGTCCATGGAGCGCTTGAGCAGGTCGACGAAAAAGCTGTCTGTGGAAATATGATTTAGCATCACATGACACCAATAGTACCACAATCAAATTTTCTATCGAATGCGAAAACCAAGGGTAGACTAATCAACATGTTGATGACAAAATGCAATGAATGTGAAATCGCCTCCAAGGAGGTAGCTGATGACGCAGCCACAATGATAGTGCAGACAGCAGAATCCCTGGCTTCAGCTCCGAAGAATGTCGCATTGTGGCGGGACGGAGGGGTGGGGTGGGGGGATGGAGGGGGAGTTGTTGATCATTTGGACATAATGGAGGGTCTTCAAACATATCCCTCCCCGCGCCCCAATGTATACATCCTAAAGTCATAAAGAGGTGTCACTTCTACAAACTGGGAAGTGCAGTGCAGAAGAATGCTGCCAACAACACGCCCTTCCTCCGTACAATGAATGGTTGCTGCTCTTCATCCACGTTAATCAACCAAGGCAAGGTTAAATTTCTAGAAACCCTCTAGAAAATTTCGGATCTCGAAACATATATTACCAAATTTACTGATCGTTCAGCCCATCGAAAGGGAATAACAGGTGCTGATGAGAAATTTCTAATTGCCATTCACGGTAGTAACCACCCACCTAAAAAACTCAACAAGCTGAGGGATAAGCAGTACGTGACATTAGTCCACAAGGCATCAGCAAATACAGCTTACATAGCTCTCACTGAAGCTGCAGCTCGACAATACACCTCCAGATGCAACAGTGGATCGGAAACCACTTCGATCCTGATCAGTGGCGCAGGGGAGGAGTAGGAGCGGGTGGCTGCGGAGGGGGGGGGGGGGGGGGAGAGAATCTTCAGCTTATATCTTGTAAGTTCAAGGTAGATTGTCAAGATCGGTATGGGTGTAGGCGCACAGGACTGTTTTGCACGAATCTATGCTCCAAAATCGATGACAATTTTGGTGTAGAAGACGAATACGACCTGGATGAGCCCCTCGCAGTACCACTGTCTGAACCAGCTAAGGCAACAGAAGGTATTACTTCATTTTACAGCATTATGCGTCTTTGCAAACAATTCTTTTATCACAATATTAAACATTCAATTAAAATTTTTTCTATTAAGAATAGCAACAACTCACTATTCAGCCTGGACCTTTACCAGCTCCTGACCCTTTTCTTGGACCTTCTACTGCACAAGAAACATTGCGTGGATCACCAACAGCCAAATGGAGACAAGTAAAATAACTGCACACTTGACATCGGCGCAGATATTTCTTCATACATCGATAGTTCACTTTCCTCTGCAATGTCTGGACTACAATTGACCCGCAGCCATACCTTGCCTGTCGTAAGAGGCGACTAATGGGAGTCTCTTTGTTTGGTCACTTTTTACCTTGGTGTTTTGGTGAATCTTTGGACTTCTGATGGTTTTCCTTCATTTCGTATTTTAACGCTTTTTACCCAATATGTCTGACTTTTTAAATACAGGTCTCCATTTTGAGTTTGATCTCCACTTTTCAAATTTTATAGAAGTGCGGGCCGTTTGGGGAAAAATGCCTTACTGTGGTGCATTAACTCTCCACTGTACATTGTTTTCTTCTGAAACTACCAATCAAGTGGATCTGTGTTTGCACCCGAAATCCAGCGCAGTAGCTAGTCTGTCGTGGTGGAGTTTTCAAGTACCCTCTCGGTGGTAACCCGCTGACAACGTAGGGATCGCATTGACGATGCCTGAGCTGTAACCTCGCCATCTTAGCCAAGACATAGGTACCTATCCACTTCGGGGTACAGGACTCAGAGCAATGGCTACTGTGCCAAGTGGCCATTGCATTGGCGGAGTGGTGCCCACAGGGAGAGCCTCCAATTAGAGTGAGTAGCATCGGGGTGGATAATCCGCAATGAAACTTAATAGTGGCCATGCAAACACGGCTGTCTCAATGTTTAGGAACGGAGATTTTAAAGCAAAGGTTTGCAGTCCTGTAGCATTTCCGTCTTTGGCCATTCGTCAAGACGAAAGCCAGGTTAGGAGAAATTGAAGTGGACGTTTCCAGAGTTCTTGGTTTGTTCCTGAAATGACGGTGAATCTTTCGTTACAAGGAAGCCACCGTTTTTCGTTGAAAATACTGAAGATTGATTTGTGTAGATTGCTGCAATAGAGAAAATAAGAAATGAATCTTTGCTGATAAAAACATCGCACGTCAACTGATCATGGGCGCTTCACGTCTGTGTCATGGTAGGAGACATACCAGTCATCATTTTTCCTCATAACAAGCTCAATAGAATTCAAGGTGTTAGCATAACGCTAGGAGCTGATGAAAAGCTGCATACTAATCTGGCGCGGCGTGGAGCCCATTTTGTTCGCCACATCCAAAGGGGACTCAAGGATAATAGAATGGACACTGAAGCTTTTATCCTACCCTTCGAAGGCAACGTTTTTCCTCAGAAGGTTAAGGTCATGGTATATATATATATGCTGTGAGGCCTATTTTCCTCCTCCAATGCGATGTTTTAGGTGACAAAGGCTTGGAACATGTCCTCCCTCTGTAGCGCAGTCGTTAGGCATTTGTACAGGTTAGTTAATACAATCTTTGCGTGTTTCCCTTGCGTGGATGGGCGTCCTGTGAGGGCAGCCCCTGTGACCATTCCCTCAATGTGTCAACTGTCTAGGACTGCACCCACCTCGTTCGCCGCAATACTCAGTGTTCAAGAGGGAGAAGAAAATTGAAGATCTCTTATCAAGATGCAAAGAAAAAGGTTGGAAGACTTCATCTGACCGATATGGTCTCACATTTTGCGACTGTTATGTCAGAGTCCATATCTCACGCGATGACCAGATTTCGCACGTCACCTTTTGGCTATGGTCGTATTCCAGAGCCTACCCTACAGCTGGGGGAGCGAATGTCAGCTCCCTCACCCCCCACACCTATAGCACCGGTGGTTCCCACATCATCGGTGCGGCCAGAGATGCCTAGCCATCCTCTTGAAGTTGACAAGGACCAGCAGCTATAGGCTGTGGACAGAAGAAAATTATGGTCCTCTTCACTATTGGAAGATAAAATGGGGAAATCTTGGTAATTGACGAATGTTTTGCAGTACACTTCCCTGAAGTATCCGCTTGCAGTAACTACCATCCTCATTCCCTGACACGGAAACACCTCATTGAGCGCCGCCCGCTATACTTCCTTGCACACGTCTCTCTATCATACAGCGCCCCTTTTACCAAATGGAAGCTTTGGAGCGCTTTGGCAGAGTGTCGAGATACGGCTTCTGGACTCGACAAAATCCGCTTCTTTGAGCCAGCACCACGAGACATCCCCTTGGGATTTTTTATCGTATTTGGCGGGAAGAAGTATTTCTATTTCAATGGCGGGAAGGTGTTATTGTTTCTGTCCTGAAACTGGGGAAGGACCCACGTATTTTAACAAACTACTGGCCAATCTCTCTGACGAATGGGCTGTGTAGGCTATTCGAATGAATGGTAAACCGCCACTTTATTGGCACCTTGAAGCTGGGGGGAGGGGGGGTGGTGTCACTGTTCACGATTCCACAGTGGCTTTCGGGCTTTCCGGTCCAGAACAGATCATCTCGTTTACAATCTGCAGTGCGCAATGCTTTCACCTATAGAAGGCATACGATACCAGCTGGTGACATCAAATCCTATCTACACTGCACGAGTGGGGTTTTCAGGAAAGCTTGTCCATTTTTATCCAGAATTTCCTGTCTCTTCGACTTTTTCGGTTCCAGATAGACTCAACAACTAATATGTTCCGGAAGCTGGAGTCCCTCAGGGATCGGTTCTGAGCGTAACGCTGTTCGCTATCGCTATCAGTGGAATCGCAAATGCAGTGGGCCCCCAAGCCTCTCCGTCACTGTATGTGGATGATCTTTGCCTGTATTATGCCTCTGCATCATTGCATACCGCTGACCGCCTATTCAGGAGACTACCTGACGAGTACACGACTGGGCGCTGAAACATGGCTATCAATTTCCTCTGGTAAAATCAGGAGTTGTGCATTTTTGGCTATTCTGGACTGTGCACATGCACCCAGAAATTTATCTTAATGACCAGTTACTGGAAGTCATTGAAACTTTTCAACTGTTAGGTATTTTATCTGACAACAAGCTAACTTTTCTGTTGCACATCCGCCGGCTCAAGGAAACTTGCATGAAGAAGCTAATTGCTCACCGTTTTTGTAGTAACGTCTCATGGGATGCGGATATCGTAGCTCTTCTGAGATTTACCAAAGTGCTGATTTTATCCCGCATGGACTATGGATGTGTTGCCTGTGGGTCGACAGCTGCGTCCGTGCTGAGCTTGTTGGACCCTGTTCACCACACTGGCGTGTGGTTGGCAAAGGGTGCCTTCCGTGCGAGCCATGTTGACAGCCTCCTGGTGGAAGCCGGTGTCCCAACACTGCAGGTTAGACGACAGCAGCTTCTGGTAAATTACGCAGACCCAATCTGTCAGATGACTACTCACCCACATCAAACTTTGTTCCAGGTTAGACAGTTCAACCTAAAATTGGGCAGACCAGCTGGGACCTGACTCGACACTCTACTGAAGGACCTCCAGCAGCCTCCATCTCGACGCCCCCACGGTCTGTACATTGTCCTGTGATACGGATGGACCTCTTCTGTGGCCCCAAGGACGATGCTGATCCCACCCTTCTCCGACACCAGCTACGCTTGATCGTCTACTCTTATTCTAATGCGGAATGTGTCTACAATGATGGACCAAAAGGTTGGTTACGCTTTTGCACATTCAAGGGTCACGAGTATCACTCTCTGCCAAGTGCCTACTGTGTATAGGCTGCAGAGTTGGTTGCCATATCTTAGGCTCCGCAGTATGTCAAATCCCTGGCCACAGCGAACTTTCTGAACTGTAGCGATTTCATGAGTTGCTTAAAAGGCATTTCCCTGTGCTGTTCCAAAAATCTTTTGGTCGCCAACATCCAGCACCTACTGGTTGACCTCTACAGCTCTGGAAAAACAATGACCTTCATCTGGACACCGAGCCACATAAGCATGTCAGGAAATGAACTCGCCGACCGTTAGTTAAAGACGCAAGTACAGGAGATCAACTTGATCACGTCGGAATACCCAACACCGACTTACCATTATAGCTTCCACTACGATCCAAAACAATTTGAGGGAGATTAAAGGATCCACTAAGGTGTGGCATATATCTCTCCATGCCTACCGGAAAGACGTCATTGTGTTGTGCCGATTTAGCATCGGCCACACGAGAGTCACCCACGAGTTCCTTCTGCGTCGGGCGTTCTCACTGCAGCTGCGGCAGTCTACTGACGATAGCGTATGTTCTTGTTGAGTACGCCCTGCTAGCTGATCGGCAGCTCGCTCTCAGCTTGCCTTCCTTACTACCTCAGATACTTGCGGATGTTGAGACAGCCACCACCAAAACGTTGCATTTCCTGAGGGAGAGCGTATTTTACTCTAAACTATAATACTCCTCCACTTTCAGCATTAGCGGTGTTCTTGGGGGAAGAGAGAGAGACTCCCACTGCGGCGGGTACCGTCCCCCCCTCCCCCATGCGATAGCAGGGTTACTTTCTTCCCCACTAACCTTGTTGTGTATTTAGACCCTCTTGTGCAAGATACCTGTGTTATCTCTATTTTCTTTTACTAATCGTGTTACACCAGCTGACAATGTTTTTTTCAAAGCCTTTGACTTGCTTGTATAGTTGTAGCTGCCAAGTTGGGTTGGATTGGGTTGTTTGGGGGAAGAGACCAAACAACGAGGTCATCGGTCTCATCGGATTATGGAAGGATGGGGAAGAAACTCGGCTGCGCCCTTTCAAAAGAACCATCCCGGCATTTGCTTGGAGCGATTAAGGGAAATCACGGAAAACCTAAACTAGGATGGCCGGACGCGGGATTGAACCGTCATCCTCTCGAATGCGAGTCCAGTGCAGCAGCGAACTCCCCACTTTTTCCTCTGTATCTTTCTCCGCGTTTCTCTCATAAACTGGAGTGACTGATGACCCAGTAGTTTAGCCCCTTTAATTACATAATCATCATCATCATCAGCGATAGTTCACTATACATCTGTCTTTTATATTCATATTATACACTGAAGCGCCAAAGAAGCTGGTGTAGGCATGCATATTCAAATACAGAGATATGTAAACATGTAAAATACGGCGCTGCGCTCGGCAACGCCAATATAAGATAGCAAGTGTCTGGAGCAGATCGGTTAATTCCTCTACAATGACGAGTTATCAAGATTTAAGTGAGTTTGAACGTGGTGTTATCGTCGGCGCACGAATGATGGACACAGCATCTCCGAGGTAGCGATGAAGTGGGCATTTTCCCGTACAACCGTTTCATGAGTGTACCGTGAATATCAGGAATCCGGCAAAACATTAAATCTCCGACATCGCTGTGGCTGGAAAAAATCCTGCAGAAATGGGATCTACAACTGAGGAGAATCGTTCAACGTGCAGAAGTGCAACCCTTCCGTAATTTGCTACAGATTTGAATGCGGGGCCAACGACAAGTGTTAGCGTGCGAACCATTCAACGAAACATCATCGATGTGAGCTTTCGGACCCGAAGACCCACTCGTGTACCCTTGATTACTGCATGATACAAAGCTTCATGCCTCGCCTGGGCCCGTCAACACCGACATTGGACTGTTTACGACTGGAAACATGTTGCCTAGTTGGACGAGTCTCGATTCAAATCGTATCGAGCAGATGGACGTGTGCGGATTGGGAGACAACCACATGAACCTATGGAACCTGCGTGTCAGCAGGGATCTGTTAAAGCTGGTGGAGGCTCTGTAATGGTGTGAGGCGTGTGCAGCTGGAATGATATGGGATCCCTGATACGTCTAGATACGACTCTGACAGGTGACTTGTACGTAAGCATCCTTTCTGAACACCTGCATCCATTCATGTCCATTATGCTTTCCGACGGAATTGGACAATTATAGCAGGACAATGCGACGCTCCACATATCCAGAATTGATACAGAGTGGCTCCAGGAACGCTCTTCTGACTTTAAACACTTCCACTGCCCACCAAACTCCCTAGACACGAACATTATTGAACATATCTGGGATGCCTTGCAACGTGCTGTTCAGAAGAGGTCTCCACCCCCTCCTAGTCTTACGGATTTATGGACAGCCCTTCAGGATTCATGGTGTCAATTCCCTCCAGCACACCTTCAGACGTTAGTTGAGTCCTTGCCACGTTGTGTTGCGGCACTTCTGCGTGCTCGCGGGGGCGCTAAACGTAATTAGGCAGAAGTACCAGTTTCTTTGACTCTTCACTGTATCACTATATGCCTTCCTCCTTTTCAGAGGAAGAACCTACTGTGGTCGACATTCACATATTTCATGACACATGTTCATTGCTACATATAGATACCGTATTTATTTTCTGTTCAGTGTCATGTACCTAATATGTTGTAAACGTAATTTGTTAATATTTTCATCAAACATACTTTGACATCAATTCTTTCAAAACAATATCGTATAAACGTAATACACTGAAGTATAGCACCAATAAGAGATAGACAGGTGAAAGCGATCTTTTGGCTGTAGGGCGCAGAGGGCACATTTCGTAATTGTCGCTTTGCTCCCTTCTCCTTAAGAGAAAGTTGTATGTGACAGACGTCCCTACAGGAAATTTAATCTACTTTCACTTGGTGCAGCGGTTTTAGCCCATGACGTGTGCACTTTTCAAGTTGTGGTAGGTGGTAGTAAATGTTTTTGATTTTCTCAAAAGGCCCATAATCGCTTCTTTTCAGCGCTCCCTAATGTGCATACCGCTCGTCAGAATTTCAAACCTGGCTAATGAATTTTGTAGGAAACACAGTACTGAATTAGTGCTGAACTACAAACAGACTCCATCCAAAAGTACCAAGAGAAGCTGAAAAGGCTACTTAAAAACTGCAATTTTCTAGTGACCAGTAGTGAAGCTCAATACTGTGTTATAATGAATCCACAGGCCCCTAGGTTAAGGTCTCAGCCAAAGATTCACAAAACTGGTTGTCCCATATGTCCAATTGTAATTGCAATAAACAGCTCAGGATACAAAATTACCATAAAACGTCATGATATATTGAAGAAAAATTACATCTTTCAAAACAGCTTTTCAACTAGCAACAGTTTTGAGTTGATTAACTACATTAAAGATCTAATTGTGCCAGACACAGCAACGTTTGCCTCCTTTGTATAGTAAACCTCTTCACCAACATCCTCCGAAAAGACACTCTCACAATAATACAAAAGAATCTAATGAAATACAAAAAGCTAAGCAATGCAGAAATTTATGAACTCATGATGGTGCTTGAATTAGTCCTCTCATATACTTATTTTTCATTCAATGGCAAATTTTAGATGCAAAACAATGGTCTGGCAATGGGTAGCAGCCTTGCAGGCTTGCTTGCTGACATATTTATGCATAATCTGGAACAAAAAAAATGGCTCTGAGCACTATGGGACTCAACATCTTAGGTCATAAGTCCCCTAGAACTTAGAACTACTTAAACCTAACTAACCTAAGGACATCACACACACCCATGCCCGAGGCAGGATTCGAACCTGCGACCGTAGCAGTCCCGCGGTTCCGGACTGCAGCGCCAGAACCGCTAGACCGATCTGGAACAAAACATCTTCTTAACACACCCACAATTTACTGACAAAATTCTGTATCATAAATGATAAGTGCATGACACAGTAATACTTTTCAATGGTTCAAAAGAAGAACTAAATAATATAGCAGATGAAATGAATAAAATGCACCCATATATTAAATTCACAGTTGAATACCAGACCACTGAAGGAATTAACTTCCTTGACATGACTTTCTCCACTCACAATAACAAGCATAGCTTCCAAATATACAGAAGACCCACTACCAGTGATGTTATCATTAACAATACCTCATGTCACCTGAATCAACACAAAACTGCTTTTTCAGTGTCATCTGTAAACCGTATACTCCGCATCCCTATCAGTGAAGCAATGTAAAGAAATGTACATACTTAAATCTACAGCCCAAAATAATGCGTATAATGCCTCTTTGATAAACACCCTATTTGAAAAAATTCAAAGTAAACTCAAGCAACCACGATCACCATTTCAAACTAAGAAATAAATGCCGAAATTTGTCTGTCTTCCTTTCCTTAGCAAAGTGCCAGATAAACTTGAAAATATTTTCACACCACACAACATAAAAATATCCTTCCATATTGACAATAAACTACAAAGTGAAATTGTTCACAATAATAAATGCACTAGAGTTTACCATAAAAATTCTGGCATATACAAACTCACATGTTTCTGCTCTTCCTTCTACATGGCCAAACAAGGATAAATGTTGCAACCCACTACAAAGAACATATGGATGCCCTTCGACTCAAAAACTTAAATAAGTCCAGTTTTGCATCACATGTTGCTCATCATGAACATTCTGTTGATGATATCAATGACAGTCTTTCTGTGTTACACATTGCTGAGAAAGGACTTAAGATGGACCTCTTTGAACAATTAGAAATTTTCATCCACAAACTAAAATCATCCCAAAAAATCCTGAATGAACAGACTGAGTCAACGAGAAACCTTTTCCTACAGAATTTCCGGGATATCCTGGCATAAAAAAATCGTCTTCCTGCATAAATATTGTTCTTCTTGGTGTGGAACGACTATGGTATTCCGTAACTTACAAAAAATTTTTAATTATGTATTAAATATTCACGTTTACCTGTTTACCTTTTGTATGCACTAGCAATATTTACTGTAATTTAAAATCTGTACTAGTAATATTTGTATCATAATACCATGCATTTCTTGCCAGAGACTATTATGTGGTCAAGTGCAGTATTTGTCATATCCTACTCTTTGTAAAAACAACGAATGCTTACATCCAGTGTAAAACCAAGTGTACCTTATTTGTGTACGTAGCTCAATAATGCACCTTATAGGAAGCAATCTGATGTGAATATCACAAGGCAGTGCACTGTATGTACCTAAAACATAAAAAATGTTTCGTCATCGAATACTAAATTTATGTCATTTCCACCAGCAGCACCAGCACAGCATCTAGCTACACTTGGTCCACAAAATAATGTTTCTATAACACCTCTATCTGAAGAAGAGCCTGCAGCGGCTTGAAAACATGTTCATGGTTGAATAAATCGTAGAAAAGCAACTGGCTGCACATTTATTACCAGATAAACGCCAACATGTAGGAATGTTGAGAAAACACTTCCGCAATCTTCCAAAGGGAAAACCAGAATTTATTGGCATCGCATCATCCTCGATAGAGTTGAGCTAACATCACGGACTGAATACCCGTTCTTTCTGAACTCAGATTATTAATCTCGAAACCGAAGTGGTCCTTATCCGAACCAGCCCTGGCTCTGTGTATTAGAGTGTTCATCATAGCGCTGCTGAGATGGTTTGAGGTATAGGTCCGCAAGCGACTTTTTCCGATGTTCAGAACGGCTGATCGTTCGTCTGCTCTCCATTCCACCAACACGACCTGGAAAGGCAGTTTCCATTTCTCCATCTCCTCTATAAATCTAATGTTAGGGTGCGTGCCTTTCATACGGTCGACGAACTGCTGCAGTGCCTCGGATACCTGTGTCCAGATGCAAAGTGTATCGCCAATGTATCTGAAACAACAGGATGGACCTACAGGGACACTGTTCAGCTCTCGAAATCCTCCATGATAAAAATATAAGGGGTGATCAAAACGTTTCCATTCGAAGGCCGCACAGTGTAGACTCGGTATGCCAATCATGCAATATCGCCGTGAGCATTGGGCCAATCATCCTACCGACACACGAGATTGAAGATACCAGTTTGATAAAACACCATGTCCTGCTGCCTGAGGAAGTCCGTAACTGCAAGCTGTACATCTCCGACCGACAGGAATCGTTGACGCTTAGAGGCCTTTTTTAAGAGACCGAAGACATGATAACGGCATGCGCAGAGGGCGGCACTGTAGGGCGGGTTCTCGAGTGTCTCTCACTTGAGTTTTAACTTCTGCTGATCTCCCAGATCGACTGCTGTCTTGTGTCAAAACGCGACCGGCACAGAACTTGGCACACCATTCCACAACGGTGGTTTTCGACAGTTGTGCTGCCCTATAATCTTTCTTTATTCTCTGATGGATGTCTACCCGTGCTTGTCCTTCGGCAGCTAAGAAAAGAATAACAGCACATTGGTCCTGTTTGGTCCTGTTTGGAAGTAATAACGTCACCACAGTTCACATTTCGACATTTACCGCAAGCACGTCGGAAAGACACGAACACCACAATAATCCCTTCCCTACATGTCGTTGATTATACACCCTCTTCGGAGTCCCTATGCGTTGCATATAGGCTGCAGCAACGCCCTCAAACTGAAACTTTTTGACAGCTACGGCTGAAGACAGTGGCGAAGCCATTGCTGTTTCATCAGTCATTTAATAACAATTCCGACTGTACAAAGAATGCATGGTCGTCAAGGTATGTCGAAACAATTATAAAATTTCTAGGGAGAAATGAGCGGCGAATAGTTTTAATGTATCTCCTACTGACATATCTTTATTGACACTTTCATATGAAAGGAGACCACGTCTAGACTGGCCATGATTTCGCTTGGGCCTATCCTCACTTGCTAGTAGTCTTTTTATACGGGGGGGGGGGGGGGGGGGGGTTGGAAAATAAGTTTCACCTGTCGACTGTGGTCAGAGTTGTGTCTGAAAGGAAGAAAAAGAGAATGAGACATTAAGGATAAGACATATCTTTATTTTTCTACATAATTTCCAAGTACACTGAGACATTTGTCATACCGCTTTATAAGCTTCAAAAAGCCTTCCAGGAAAAAATCAGAGCGTTGCATACGGAAGAAACGTTGAACGGCTTGTTCTACGTCAGCGTTTCTGCCAAAGCGCCTTCCGCCGAGAGTCTTCTTCAAAGCAGGAAACAGATGGAAGTCATTTGGTGCGTGATCCGGACTGTAAGACGGATGGTGTAGGCGTTCCCAACCAAGAGTTGCAATATGGTTTTGCGTTGCCGTCGCCGCGTATGGTCTCGCATTGTCATCCAACAGTAGAACGCCAGATCTGAGAAGGCCAGGCCGCTTTTTCCGAGTCACCTCTTTCAATTTCGACAGAGTGGCACACTACCGCGCAGCATTGATGGTTGCATCCTCCAGAAAGTCCAGCAGCAAAACTCCTTTGGCGTCCCAGAAAACGGTGAGTAGCACTTTACCCGCAGAATGAGTGCTTTTGAACTTCTTTCGGACAGGTGATGGCGGATGTTTACACTTCATGGATACCGTCTTCGATTCTGGCGTGTAATGGTGGATCCACGTTTCATCCCCCGTCACAATCCGAAACAGAAGGTCATTGCCAGATTCATGGTAACGCACGAGATGATCAAGGCAGAGCGCCATGCGTTGTTCCATGTGTGTCGGGGTCAGTTGGCGGGGCACCCATCGTGCTGACACCTTCCCGTATCGAAGAATGTCGTGGATGATCTTGTGAGCTCGCTCATGTGCGATTCCAAGTTCTGCTGCTACTTCATCGATGGTGATACGCCGGTTCGCTTTAATCATGTCATCCACCTTGGTGACATTTGCATCTGTAGTGGCCGTGCGCGTCCGTCCAGGTCTCGGTATGTCCTGCACTTGCTGACGCCCATCACTGAATTGATGGCACCATCTCCGCACCATTTACCTTGACATCACACCTGACCCATACACCTCAACAAGGCGGTTACGAATTTCTGTGCCTGATACTCCACGTGCCCATTCATTGCGGCTCTCACTTCCGCCTTTGACCACGACTCCAAAACGCACCTTCTCTCCATAGCTCCGGGAAAAGACTGAGCTGCTGGCCTCGACTTTGTGCAGGCACTGAGACAGCGCCATCTGCTTGATCGCGGTCGACCTCTACTCAATGGTGTATCGGTGTCTTGCACGTGCGCGTTCACCCGCCGTGTCGTCTTTCGCCCATATCACACAATTCTGCCTACCGTCGACAGGGGAAACTTATTTTCCAACTCCCCCCTCGTAAATATTTGAGAATTCTTAATAATGTGTCTGCAGTGGCCGACATTAGATGCCTATAATTTAGTTAAATACTTTTCTATCCTCCATCCACGTCAGAAGAGAGCTATACTGAACACCGTTACTGTTTTATCAATACTTTTACTTTTTAGTTGAATACTTTTCCGAGTGTAGCTGTAAAAGAATGTTGACTATTTGGTGGACTAATAAGGTAAGGAATGAGGAGTTCTCTGCAGAATTGATGAAAAACACTGACAAGGAAACGGGACGGGACCATAGGACGTATGTTATGACATCAGGAATGACAACCGTGGTACTAGAAAGAGATGTAAGGGTAAAAACCGCAAAGGCAATTAAAGAGTTGAATACGTCCAACAAGGAATTGAGGACGTAGCCTGCAAGTGCTACTCTGACATGGACTAGTTGACGCAAGGAAGGCTGCGCGGAGTGGCCGTGCGGTTTGAGGCGCCACACCACGGATTGCGCAGCCCCTCTCGCCGGAGGTTCGATTCCTCCCTCGGGCGTAGGTGTGTCTGTTGTTCTTAACATATGTTAATTTAAGTAATGTGTAAGTCTAGGGACCTATGACCTCAGCAGTTTGGTCCCTTAGGAATTCACACATTTGAACACAAGGAAGGAACTGGTGGTGGGCCGCATCAAACCAGTCAGTCCTCGGACTGAAGACCACCACAACAAGGAGATTGGTAGCATGTGTACGTGCAGTCTAAGGGCAAGCAACTTATCAGTCAACATTACCAACGTCGGACTTTTTTTGTGGTCTGCGAAATCGTCACTTCGTGCAGGGTAGCGGCGAATGAAACGCTGGTAGGCAATCAGTACGCTGCGGAAGCTGTGCAGAGCGGTGCAGCGGTGGCCGATGCGATAGAGGCTGCTATCAGGTGCGCCAGGGGACACGAACTCTCCGCGTGCCAGTCGCATCCGCCAACTCTCGAAATCAGGGAACAGGAAGCGGAACTGATGGCGCCACCGCTGATGCGGGAATGCAGTGCACGCTGCATTTCCTGCGATTAGGGAGAGAACGAGAGGCAGAATTGGTTAACGTATGTCACAACCACTGAAGTATTTCCGCCTATCTAACAGGTGGGCCGGTGAAGAAGTGCCGTGTTAAACATTCTGCTTGGTTTCAGAGATGTCCTCGTGCATATCTTGACTTGCCACTGACGCCCAATCAATTGAACAGTCTCCAGTATCTATTCGCAAAAGGGCAGCTGATGTTCTAGTACAGCGTCAACAATCCATGAGTGCATTAGAAACGTATTTGGAAATGAGAGGACTGAGACTGCAAAATTTTTGAGAACATTTTTCATGTAGGACAGCGGTATGGGAAAAAGTAATTTAAAAACGAACACAAACAGTCTCGACTGCAAAAACATTTATTTTATTGTAACTGATTTCGGTCAGTTTTTGACCATCCTCTGACCGTCATACCATTATGGTAGGCTTCGGCGGTGAATAGAGCGGGTGTTGTAAGTCCACGAACGTTGCCAAGCAGCCACCGGAAATTAAGTTAATGTTATAATTTTTTTAAATATTTGTCCAAAAACGCTTTTCATGACTGATCGAATACATGTGCGTTGTTTCTGTAACACTAAATAAATTAACTTTCTTTGGTCTGTATCAAGCACTTCAAACCAGAGGAAAGCCGAGCGTTGGCGGAAATAATCGAAAATGTGTTCCGGGCGGAGTACGATGCGAGCGCCTCGCTCTCTCACTCACAAATTTCTTCCGCGGGCCGCCAGTTTCCCACCCGTGGTTTACGCCGGCACGGTAGCTCAGCGTGTTCGGTCAGAGGACTGCGTGCTCTCTGTAATAAAAAAACTCATTCAAGGCATCAACGATCAACTTGAACGGATGTCTTGTGACGTCCGCCCAGACCAAACGCAACGAACTATGTTGAAAAAAATGGAAAAAAAAGTTTGCCCTGCGTCGAGTAAAGGCCACAGTGAACATTTGTGAAAGTTAAACGAAAAATTTTATTATATGCGCAACTGCAGGTGTCCCAACACCGTATGTGCACGTATGTGAAATACATATCCTTATTAAATCGAATAGTTGTTTCCAAAATGAAAACTTTGCGCTCCTATGTGCAAGTTAAAGTTCACTACAAGCACCTCCATTCATTCATGTAGAAGATGGAATCTTGTGAAATAAGTTGACGCTTTTTGAAACACCCTGTATTATGGTCAAAAGGGTGGCTAAATAAGTTAGAAATTTTGCAAAGTATCTGACAGGGATTCCAACAGGTCCTGCAACTTTGCTTGATTTTAGCGATTCGAGATGTTTCTCAGCGCTACTGACACCAATAACTACAGGGTGTTCCAGAAGTTCTATTGCATGCTCGTGGAAGGGACTTACAAGATAAATTTTGATACTGAATCCATGTCCGAAAACGTAACTTTTCGATATAAAAACAAGTTTGAAGATAGGATCACTTTCAATTCTCTAGATGGAGTCCCTGTCAGATACCATAGTTGATATTGAAGTGCTGTGTTGTTAGGAAGAACGATGCAATATTCCTTTGGACACCCATGCGTGTCCGAAGGAAAGTGGCACTGCGGCGACTATAGCCGTTATGAAATACGTGGAATGTATTCACAGTTGCGAATACGACCAACCATCGGCTCTAAAAGGGAATGACAACAATGGAAACTTGTGCCGCACCTGGACTCGAACCCGGATTTGCGGCTTATCGTGAGCGGCGCCCTTAATCACTTTCGTCATTCCTGCACGACTCAACCAGACCCAAACTTCCATATGTCGTCGTTCCTGCATCACAACCTGTTCTCGTACACACATTATGTGATTCCCGTACAGGGGAGGACATTTTAATACACTCCTGGAAATGGAAAAAAGAACACATTGACACCGGTGTGTCAGACCCACCATACTTGCTCCGGACACTGCGAGAGGGCTGTACAAGCAATGATCACACGCACGGCACAGCGGACAAACCAGGAACCGCGGTGTTGGCCGTCGAATGGCGCTAGCTGCGCAGCATTTGTGCACCGCCGCCGTCAGTGTCAGCCAGTTTGCCGTGGCATACGGAGCTCCATCGCAGTCTTTAACACTGGTAGCATGCCGCGACAGCGTGGACGTGAACCGTATGTGCAGTTGACGGACTTTGAGCGAGGGCGTATAGTGGGCATGCGGGAGGCCGGGTGGACGTACCGCCGAATTGCTCAACACGTGGGGCGTGAGGTCTCCACAGTACATCGATGTTGTCGCCAGTGGTCGGCGGAAGGTGCACGTGCCCATCGACCTGGGACCGAACCGCAGCGACGCACGGATGCACGCCAAGACCGTAGGATCCCACGCAGTGCCGTAGGGGACCGCACCGCCACTTCCCAGCAAATTAGGGACACTGTTGCTCCTGGGGTATCGGCGAGGACCATTCGCAACCATGAAGCTGGGCTACGGTCCCGCACACCGTTAGGCCGTCTTCCGCTCACGCCCCAACATCGTGCAACCCGCCTCCAGTGGTGTCGCGACAGGCGTGAATGGAGGGACGAATGGAGACGTGTCGTCTTCAGCGATGAGAGTCGCTTCTGCCTTGGTGCCAATGATGGTCGTATGCGTGTTTGGCGCCGTGCAGGTGAGCGCCACAATCAGGACTGCATACGACCGAGGCACACAGGGCCAACACCCGGCATCATGGTGTGGGGAGCGATCTCCTACACTGGCCGTACACCACAGGTGATTGTCGAGGGGACACTGAATAGTGCACGGTACATCCAAACCGTCATCGAACCCATCGTTCTACCATTCCTAGACCGGCAAGGGAACTAGCTGTTCCAACAGGACAATGCACGTCCGCATGTATCCCGTGCCACCCAACGTGCTCTAGAAGGTGTAAGTCAACTACCCTGGCCAGCAAGATCTCCGGATATGTCCCCCATTGAGCATGTTTGGGACTGGATGAAGCGTCGTCTCACGCGGTCTGCACGTCCAGCACGAACGCTGGTCCAACTGAGGCGCCAGGTGGAAATGGCATGGCAAGCCGTTCCACAGGACTACATCCAGCATCTCTACGATCGTCTCCATGGGAGAATAGCAGCCTGCATTGCTGCGAAAGGTGGATATACACTGTACTAGTGCCGACATTGTGCATGCTCTGTTGGCTGTGTCTATGTGCCTGTGGTTCTGTCAGTGTGATCATGTGATGTACCTGACCCCAGGAATGTGTCAATAAAGTTTCCCCTTCCTCGGACAATGAATTCCCGGTGTTCTTATTTCAATTTCCAGGAGTGTAGAAAGCCTCTGCCTAGTATCGGCGGGTGAAAACGATATTGTAGTGCTTGTGTTGTTAAGAAAAACTATTCGTTGTGACATGCATGCTTGTCCGAAGAAACACTGCATCATGGTTCAAATGGCTCTGAGCACTATGGGACTAAACATCTGAGGTCATCAGTCCCCTAGAACTTAGAACTACTTAAACTTAACTAACCTAAGGACATCACACACGTCCATGCCCGTAGCGGTCGCGCGGTTCCAGACTGAAGCACCTAGAACAGCACGGCCACAAAAACTGGCTCATTGCATCATACTTCTGAATAATACAGGCACTACAATAACGTATTTACCGCGGACACCGGACAGCGACTTTCAATTAAAATGTCTGTCCAGTACAAGAATATACAAAATGGATGTACGAGTGCAGGCTGTAGACACATGGTTGACGACATACGGAAGTTTGTGTCTCTTCGTGAATCGTGTTCGTGTAGCCTAATGGGAAGTCGACCACTCGCGACTAGCGGGACACCCGGGTTCGAGACCCAGTCCGGCACAAATTTAAGTTGTCGTCATTCCATTACACAACTGATGGTTGTCGATATCCACAACTGCGAATACACTTTACGTATTCAATTAAAATGTTGTCCCCCGTGTTGAGATAACATAACGTGTGTACGAGTACAGGTTGTGACGTAGGAACGACACATGGAACTTTGGGCGTTGCTGTGAATCGTGAGCGGATAGCCGAAGCGGTTTATTCTACAGCTCACGTAAAGCCCCGGGAAATCCGCGTTCGGTTCCTGGTCCGGCACAAATTTTCGTTGTCGTCATTCCCTTACACAGCTGATGACTGCTATTATTCATAATTGCGAATACATTTCAAAGACTCTGTAGTGATTTTGCCGCTGAGCTAGCCCCTCTTTTAACTATAATCTGACCAGATCCTTCGAATAAAAAGACGTGCCCAGTAAGTGAAGGAAATCACAGGTCACGCGCGTCTACAGGAACAGTAGTATAAGTGATCAACAAAACTACTGTCCGATGTCTCAGACAGCTCTTTCTTGAAGTATCTTAGAACATGTTGCGAGCTCAAACGTAATGAGGCATATCTAATAGAATGACTTCTTCAGTGCCATCTGCACCGTGTCGTCAGTTCGTCCTGGTGCAAATTGATAATGAAACATACCCAAGAACAAACGATGTTTTAGAGGGTTCCAGGAGTAAAATAAACTGCAGATGGAAACTTGTGTCCAACACCGTCATCCACCGAGGCAACAGAGCATCGCATTCATAGGAGAGAAGGCCTTTCTACGCAGCAACCAACTCCATCTTTTCCACTGACGATCGTGGGTATCAGTCACGATCACTGAATAAAAAAAAAGCATTACGAGACATTCCGCCTTTGGTCTGTCAGCGTACAAAGTCCCTTTTGCTGACGAAGAGGTGAGCTAGTAGCAGGACCTGCGTCCATAACTTCGGCGTTCTGCAGCGTCGTTGGATGGCGTTTCCAGACGTGGGTCCCTATCGTCGATTTGTCCTTCAAGACTCCCTCTAAAACACCTCGAAGTTTGTCGCAACACTTCTGTGACACCCTGTATATAGCGTCGCTAGTTTAGAATGCCTATAATATTAAGCGGAATTTACGTAACTGATAGCTGCATAAAAATCGAGCACTGAATTCTACATACAACCTGAACCACGAGAACCTCTGCCCTTCTGAAGTAGAAATCCATAAACGACAATTATATATATCTTACTCCTTTTTCCGTTCCGGCTGTAGCTGAAAATGCAAGTGAATAAATCAGTGAAATGTCGATTTGCTAGAGCAACTGAAAATAATGAGAATGCAAAAAGTTAAACACAAGTGAAAAGAAAAAGGAACTATAATATCTGTTAGTAAAGAAGATGGTGGTGGTGGTGGTAAGCTCCTATCGGATCAAACTGCCGAGGTCATCGGTCCCTAGACTTACACACTACTTAATCTAACTTAAAGTAACTTACGCTAAGGACAACACACACACCCGTTCCCGAGGGAGAGCTCGAAGCTCCGACAGGGGAGCCGCGCGAAGCGTGGCAAGGCGCCTCAAACCGCTCGGCTACCCCACGTGGTAGTAAAGAAGAGGAGATCGATGAATATATAAGAAACTCTCAGCCTCGACTGCCGTAATGAAACCAACCTTTACCTAGGTTTCAGCCCAAATAATTGAGCCTTCTTCAGAAGATATATCTGAATCTATAATTTGTCTAAGTGGGCATGGTCTAGAAATAAAACTAAAACAACCTGAATAGGCGTAGTCACATTATTCAGGTTGTTTTAATTTGGTTGTTTTACTTTGGTTATTTTAGTTTTATTTCTAGACCATGCCCACATAGACAAGTTATAGATTCAGGTACATCTTCTGAAGAAGGCTCAATTATTTGGGCTGAAACCAAGGTAAAGGTAGATTTCATTACCGCAATCGAAGCTGATATTGCTGACTGTGCTGCAGTGTTGAAAGTACAAAAAAAGAATGATAAATGTTTCTGTTTAGTTTGTCCTGGATCATATTCTAGCAGTTAAGCCAACGAGAAATGGATCCATTATGTAAAATGTAAGAAATGGACCCATGAACTATGTACCTTTCGGTCAGATAACTTTCATACGTATCGAAATTGTGAGAGTGCACTCGAAAGTGGCAGGCTAAAAGGGGATATGACCTCAAACGTCTTTTTAAATTACAGTTCTTAAATACAGTTCTTAAATTACAGTTCTTAAATATGTGTTAGTGCTTTACCAATATCATTGTTTGATTTTTCTATTCTTAATAAAAAGTTCTTTCCGTTCTAGATACCGGTGACACACGCTATATGTTACAACCAACCGAGAATGGCCACAAATTATCAGAAAAATCTAGCCAACGATACACATTACGAAATATACGAAAAGACACAAAGAGAAACTGTAAACACTATCTCTTCAAAAATTACAAATCAGAAATTGTGACAACCATTCCCAGTCCCTCCTTCTGCGTGCTTCTCTCTCATGCCGCCTCTAGTATCCTTTCTACTTTGTTTTAACACAGGAGATGTGATAACACATTCATGCCAGTTCCTACCCATCTTAGGAAACAGCATAATTATACTATGTGGAGTGAGACGCCTTCCACAAATACGGTTATCTGTCCAAGTAACCTTACAGCGAAATGGATTCTGGAATGACTACTAGTACCAGCTGCATATTTTAAATCTCCACTGTGTCACTGAGGATGTCTAATTCTCTGTCTAAATGGCTTATAACCTGCACAAATTAGTGTAACGCTTACAACCTGTGATATACAATGCTATCATGTTTTCATCCAATTCAATACTCGAAAATTAATTATGAGACATGTCACTAAATTTATGGAAATCTTATACTAAAATCGACACCAGATCATGAGGTGTTTCAAACGACCGTGATTTCGAACAAGTGTTGTTTACTGGTGAAAAACTCTGGGGTTTCCAGCGCTAAAGCTCTCGCTGCCGTGCGCCCACGCAACCTTTAATCATTATCATGGGGTTTCCATCCAGGAGGCAGTGTTCAGATAATACTACGTTTCAAAGAGTGTCATAGTCATCACCTTCTGGCAAAACGTCGAGATTACGGATGTCCCAGTATTATATACACATAAGTTCCACTTATCCTCCAGTGAAATGATGGTCGCAGACCAATCTGGTTGCGTAGGAAGAGTAGTGCCACATGAAGTTCTTCGCAGAGTTACGCTAAACGGAAAGCTGTCACGATGGTGTAGACAGGCGCAGGGTGTCTGCAGTGATCTGGTGCTTTAGAAACAGCGGATTTCCGTGGAAGCATCTAGAGGCTGAAAATACATTCTTCTTGGAGCACTCTTCTAGTCCAGATTGGTAGAAGGACAGCACCTAAATTGTTTAATTTTCATACCTTATTTATGGTGCTATAGTTAACTTAGACGTGCTCCGTAAATGGTTCAAATGACTCTGAGCACTATGGGACTTAACTTCTGAGGTCATCAGTCCCCTATACCTTGGAACTACTTAAACCTAACTAACCTAAGGACATCACACACATCCATGCCCGAGGCAGGATTCGAACCTGCGACTGTAGCGGTCGCGCGGTTCCAGACTGAAGCTCCGTAAATGTCATTGATTACAAGTGTATGTGATAAGGGCGTTTGACAAAGTGTGTTAACCCAAAATGGATTCCTATCGAAGTCATCTTGCAAGTAACACGAATAAAAAAGTGCATAACCACTTATATTTTATATCACGACGTACAGAAAGTCGTATTGCTGTTCGTGATACACTATGATTCAAAAACAGATTCTACCTTGACAAGTAATTGACTTCTTTCTTTTTTGCTCTGTAGATGGTGTGGAACGAGACACTTCGACAGTTCTGACAGCGTTGTAACCTCAGACCTCGTCTGCGGGCTTGGCTCCGAACAGCCATTAGCCACGTACTTGGCTTGGTGTTGCGTGACTGCACGTTCATCTGCGGAGGCGTGATTGTCGCTTACGGGCATTGTGCTGTGCTGTGCTGGGCTGGCTTACTGAAAAGCTGCACGCCATGCGACACGTACCATTGATGGGTCCTAAGCACAATGACCCGGCCCAGGTCACTGACACTCCGCCCGTGTCCACGCTACGATACGTAGCGAGCGCTTACTGGTTTCTGTGTTGTTAGTGTAGGTGAGCCGTGTGGCGCCAGTGGTTAAGGCACTGGACCAGTAATCGGACCGACCACGGTTTCTCTACGTAACTTCAGCTTCAGCCTAGATGGTCCATTTACTAAGGCAGCGGCAATTTCCTTATCCGACTAATGTCCGTATAAGAAACCATTCCATCCCTAACCACACCTCTCCCCACCTACCGAGAAGATGTTAAACACTGTCCTCACTTTAATTCTCCTTTTTCGCTTGTCTGCTCATCACCGATGAAATTTTTGTCGCTTTATACAGGACGGTTGTAAAATTTAGAGACAAAGTTCGTGAGGCCATTCTTGACAAGATACGAATAAAAGACAATCATATTATCATAGATTTTGTGTGTTACGAGAAAGCTGAGGGAAAGAAAATCTTAAATCGAAAGAGGCGACTACTACGGAGGAATCGAGAGTTCCTAACAAACGACAAAAAGCAATGTGATCATGCTCAGCTAAAGAAAACTATCCTAGAGTCATACAAGGAGATGAAAATGTACATTCTCTTATATTAGCCAAATTACATATGAGAAACACTTGAAAAAAATAACTACGTGACGCATAAATAAAGCAGATTATAACTTCCACCAGTTAGTGTGGTAGACAATGAAGTAAGTAACAAGAGAAAATGATACTAGCTTACAAAGAAATATTTAAACATTTATGTCCTGCAAGAGAATATTGAGAAATACAGATAGGTTGCGAGTAAAAATAATGAATCTTCGGAAATAGTAGCACCTACACTGCATAAAGCTAATCGAGACCCGAGGAAAGTAAAGGTGCTAGGCGATAATGCTGCATCAGTATAAATGATTAAATTCCGAGGAAAAGTACTAAAAAAAAAAGACTTGCAAACTTATTTATAGTGTGTCTCCGAAGTTAGACAATTCCCACAACTTCTACAATGATGTAACTGTAAAGTTGTAGACCTCTGTACCCTCTCTCCGTAATGTAAAAGAGATATACAATAAAAAAGATCAGTCACATAGAAGAGATATTTAATCGGGCAAAGTAAAAATGATCTGGAGAGTATTTCGTAAATTAAATAGAATTTTCAAAACTAAGTTGCCGATGTATCTGCAACGGGATGTTTACAATGAACTATGACTTTTGACTTACGTTTGTGAGAGAGAACCATCCAACGTCAGTTAATCAAAGATGTGTTTTGTTCTGCGGGAACTGGAGACATGTTTGCTTGGAATTACTAGGTGAATAGAAAAACGAGTAAATGTTTCAAAGAAAGGATCGAAGAGGAAAACTTTATTTTTGCTTAAATGTAATGGAATTTTTCGGAGTATGTATCATAATTTTGCGAATGTATGCCCCCCTCCCCTTCCCAATCCCCCTTGCAACATACAGTATGCTAGTATGCTGCGTGAACTTATAGTTTCGTTACTCCAGTGTGTGTGAAATCTTATGGGACTTAACTGCTAAGGTCATCAGTACCTAAGCTTACACACTACTTAACCTAAATTATCCTAAGGACAAACACACACACCCATGCCCGAGGGAGGACTCGAACCTCCGCCGGGACCAGCCCCACAGTCCATGACTGCAGCGCCTTAAACCGCTCGGCTAATCCCGCGCGGCTCGTTGCTCCTGTAAGATTTATTTTAGCTCTTCCGTGTCAGGCCATTTAACAGCGTCAAGGGAAGTGGACATCAAACATGGATAGCATCTTTGTATGTAATGATATTTTATGCTTGTTAATCAAATGGTTAAAATAATAAATTGAAAGTAATATTCAACAAAGCAGCTTGTTTTGTAATTTGGTTACACTGTATGCGTGAGCTTTCTTGCCTCATTTTTTTCCCAATTATTACTATTCACATTCAGTCTGGTGATTTCTTATTAACTTACTTCCAAAGCACAATATACAATCTAGGTGTAAGAATGCCAGTGTTGTGATAAAATTAAACAAAACAGTTGTTCTGTACCAGATTTGTGCAAACAACGTATTTAAGATGAAAGCTGAAATTTCAGTCAGTGCAACATATTTTCCAGCTTTCGTGTACTTCACTTATCTTCATTTCATATTCGTATATTCCTATTAGCATATGTTTAACTTCCTGTTTCCTTTCAATTATCTATACTCTAAAGAGTTGGTGCGCTCTCTCTCTCTCTCTCTCGTGTGCGCGTGCGCACGCAGGCACGCACGCACACACACAGACACACACACACACACACACACACACACACACACACATACACAGGGAGCTTTTCTTTTCTGTTTTGCAAAACATTCTATCCTACCAAGAGTGGAATATTTCGTGAACATTTTGCTTTCGAATAAAACACGAAACTGTTTCTTCACTTTACGTAGTACCACATGGGAAGTACATTTCAGTTTAAAACAAAGTGGCCACAAAGTACCCTGGAGTAAGCTATGTTGTTGTTGTTGTTGTTGTTGTTGTGGTCTTCAGTCCTGAGACTGGTTTGATGCAGCTCTCCATGCTACTCTATCCTGTGCAAGCTTCTTCATCTCCCAGTACCTACTGCAACTTACATCCTTCTGAATCTGCTTGAAATGTATGAAAAGGAAAAAAAGCCTAACTTCTTTATCATTTCTGAGGTTCACAACTGTCAGAAGAAATGATCATTTTTCGAGCTGCGGATTTAAGTAACCTTTTGTGTGAATCACTAACAAGAAATGACTTACATTTTGCACAGACATTAACAGATTTAAAACATATATTCTAAATGAAACCAGAACACCACAGTACGTCAAAGTATTCATATAACACCAACTTTTTCTCCTTCCACATATTCTTCTTTACACCTGTACCAACAACAGTAATTCACATTGCTAAACAAATGATGCAAACGCAACAAATACGTCTAATATTATAAGTTTTGATCTCTGGAGAAAGCATAAACAAATAGCGATATCCCGAGATCACGTGACAATCCCAGGTTAATGTTGACAACATGGGCATAACGGAATACTCACTCCAGAGATATTTGTACTCTATTGTCGAAGCTCGTCCCGCAATTTCCCGCTTCTGGAGCTCCCTTCGTGGTGTTCTGGTACTGACAGGGTTCGCGAGTGCGCCACTCACTTCTGGAGTGGTTTTTGCAGCTGTCTTCCTCTTATTTTACGTCACAATACTCTTCAATGACCGTCCGTCACGTTCACTCAACACAAACTTCCATCTGGTTTGTGGCTTGCGAGGAGAACACGGAAAATCCCACCACAAGATTATCTATGAATTTCGCTCAGTAGAAGAGGAGTCAAAATAAGCGAACACGTAACTCGGATCATTCATAGATACTAGAAGGTTTCTGAAAAACCGACGGTCAAACTTTGAGGTATTTTCGACGTACTTATCTAACTTTTAAAGCGCGCTCTTCTGACACTAAGTTGCTGCTTACTGTGTGAGAAAACAATGCTCAGGGGTGTACTTCGCGACTGTAGACAGTGCATTTGTAAGAGGTTTTCTTAGAAATAACTTAACTGATTATTTCACCCCAGAATAACTCGTTTTACTTCCGAATTGTGTGAATGTCACTAAATTATACAAATAACACACAATTCTGTTACTAATCCTCTAAATATTGTGGGAGTAGACTATTATGACTAAACATCTGTTCACTTAGCCCTGTAATCATCAACAAACAAGTTATTACACTTGAAAGTGTGGTAACATGACTCGAAGTACGATGTAAACATAACCTGCGAGGTTTGATAGTTGTCACATACAATTTTGGTCTCACCGTGAAGCTTCGACCAATAGCGTACAAGCAGCTTTAATTCTATTGGCTGACGCTGCGGTTTAGCACGCGACCGTATCAAAAGTTAAGGTATACCAACTCACTGTGAAATTAAGTCTGCACACGCGTTTATAACACTTCCCTCCAAAAGGCACGCAAAATACATACAATTTCAGCAGCATTAATTTTAAAGAAAGATATTGTTAATGTAAAAGAAAAAGTGCTATAGCTAAAGGTGGATCAAAAAAGCTACATTCAAAGTTAATAGTTCACTTCCAGCTTATGTTAAGGAAAGGAAAAGAAAGAAAGTAGTTTTATAATGATACAAGCGATTTACAATATGAACTTCCAAATTCTATTAGTCTTTAACTGGGGAGAGCGCACAGCAGTGCAGCTTATCTGTTCGTTGTTGGATAGGCGTGGCGGCATGTTGAAGGCACGGAGGCAGCTTGTGATGTAGATTATTACAGCAACTTCGTTTGTCGTATTTCCACGGTGAAGCACGCTGGTGAGGTCTGTTCTCGGTTATGCTGCAAAGTCATCTGCACCGGCGTTTAACAGGCCACTGGCTGAATAGACGTAATTGCTTGTGTCAGTCCATCCTTCAGCGTGTACACGTCTGTTACTCGATATACACACCAAGTTCTCGTTTCAATACTTTGTACACTGTTCGTGATAATTTACGACGCCATATAACTGTTCGTCACGTTTGCATAGGACTACCGCGATCGCGAACTCGCAGTCACTAAATCCGTTCTAACACCTGATCCACAATTGTAACTACGTTCACCCCGACAGTTATGGCTTCAGGCACTCGACTGTTCATTAAGAAGACAAATATACTACACAGTTTTATGGAGCCTTGGCTCTCGAGATGCGGCTAAGTGTAAAAGCAATTTGTCTCACACGGTAACAATGTCTACCTACGAAACCATTGTCAATATCGGTTGAAACAGTCCATTAGTAATATTCAACCCGTACGCTCTTTCATTACGCACTGCGATGGTAATTCCAGTCATCAGTTAAAATGGTTCAAATGGCTCTGAGCACTATGGGACTTAACTTCTGAGGTCATCAGTCCCCTAGACCTTAGAACTACTTAAACCTAACTAACATAAGGACATCACACACATCCATGCCCGAGGCAGAATTCGAATCTGCGACTGTAGCGGTCGCGCGGTTCCAGACTGTAGCGCCTAGAACCGCTCGGCCACTCTGGCCGGCTCTTCAGTTAAGTTCCACGATTCACTGTCTCGGTAAGTTTTTGCATCTCAAATCAACAACACCCTTCTCGCTATATTATCTCGCGCGAGATAATATAGCGAGAAGGGTGTTGTTGATTTGAGATGCAAAAACTTACCGAGACAGTGAATCGTGGAACTTAACTGAAGAGCCGGCCAGAGTGGCCGAGCGGTTCTAGGCGCTACAGTCACACACACACACACACACACACACACACACACACACACACACACACACACACACAGTTTACAAGGGGCTTCCCAAAACCGGATTTCGTAAACCAATTTCCTAATACTTCTTCTTTGTGGAGACATTAACACTTCAAAGTCAGTTCTGAAAATATGCTTCTAGTCATCGGTTTTCCAATACCGCAATCGATTTTCGGTCCCATGTAAACGCAATCGGTTTTGAAACGTGCTTGAGCTGTAAGGTTTCGTCTTGTTTTTAAAAAATTTCTGCAGATATGGCGGAGTGGCTTTTTGTACAGCGAAGCATAAGTAGAAGTACTAAACTGAAGCTGTTTACACCTCGTCTAATTCAAGAGAAATAGCGATTGTGCTGACTAAATCGGAAACTGTAACAGCTGTTCTCCAGGTGCCATATGTAACTGGGCCAACGAATCCGCTTTAGACTTTAAAATATAAACACGACAGTGAAAAACAGTTTTCGAAATTCGGTTTTCGTCTTTCGGAACATGTGTCACATGTAAACGTAGTGACACTTACTGTGTAACACTCACCGTATATCACTGCTCCACTGTCACTCTCGATATCGGTCTTACTGCTTTCACACCCACGATTTACATAACAGTTCTCCACATCACAGTTAATATTAAAAACGCAGATAAAATAAACAAAAATTTAGTCATTCAATATTCAAGCAATAATAATAAAATATATTTATCTGTTAGGGAAAAGGGATCAAATTGCACTTATGTTTCAACATTATTACCAAACACAGCTACGCTACATCACCAAAGATATAAATACCTTGTCTAATAAAGAGAGAGAAATAACAGGAAAATAAGAAAAAAAATACCTATCACTAAAGGTTATATCTTCACAACTGGTTAACGTCCGGCTTTTTTAATTTTGTGCTCCGTGTTCGAAACCCAACTATTGTTTTTATTTTTGTTGTTCTCGTTTACCTAACCACGTCAGTTGAAAATTACTACACGAGTGTTTCTTCTCAAATTAGGTGATACAAGGGCGTTGTATTAATCGTAAAATTACAGCTGGATCTCAAAAAAAGTGTCACACATTTATCGTACAGGGTGGCGCGGTTCAAAGTAGCCCGCCTCCTCTTTGAATGGGAATGCAATAATTCGACTTCTGAAATAAACAACTACAACAATGGACAGTTTTAGGCAATAATCGATTCTTAGAACTCTTCTGCCTGCATTTCAGTTTACTTCATCACTGAAGTTAGATGTTTCTCTTTGCGGTCTGCAATGATTTCTCGATAGAAGAAAGAACTAAAATTATGGGAGCATGTGTGAAAACACCCCCCATGAACCATGGACCTTGCCGCTGGTGGGGAGGCTTGTGTGCCTCAGTGATACAGATGGCCGTACCGTAGGTGCAACCACAACGGAGGGGTATCTGTTGAGAGGCCAGACAACCATGTGGTTCCTGAAGAGGGGCAGCAGCCTTTTCAGTAGTTGCAGGGGCAACAGTCTGGATGATTGACCGATCTGGCCTTGTAACAATAACCAAAACAGCCTTGCTGTGCTGGTACTGCGAACGGCTGAAAGCAAGGGGAAACTACAGCAGTAATTTTTCCCGAGGGCATGCAGCTTTACTGTATGGTTAAATGATGATGGCGTCCTCTTGGGTAAAATATTCCGGAAGTAAAATAGTCCCCCATTCGGATCTCCGGGCGGGGACTACTCAAGAGGACGTTGTTATCATGAGAAAGAAAACTGGCGTTCTACGGATCGGAGCGTGGAATGTCAGATCCCTTAATCGAGCAGGTAGGTTAGAAAATTTAAAAAGGGAAATGGATAGGTTAAAGTTAGATACAGTGGGAATTAGTGAAGTTCGGTGGCAGGAGGAACAAGACTTTTGGTCAGGTGAATACAGGGTTATAAATACAAATCAAATAGGGGTAATGCAGGAGAAGGTTTAATAATGAATAAAAAATTAGGAGTGCGGGTAAGCTACTACAAACAGCATAGTGAACGCATTATTGTGGCCAAGATAGACACAAAGCACACGCCTACTACAGTAGTACAAGTTTATATGCCAACTAGCTCTGCAGATGATGAAGAAATAGATGAAATGTGTGATGAGATAAAAGAAATTATTCAGATAGTGAAGGGAGACGAAAATTTAATAATCATGGGTGACTGGAATTCGAGTGTAGGAAAAGGTTCAAATGCCTCTGAGCACTATGGGACTTAACATCTTAGGTCATCAGTCCCATAGAACTTAGAACTACTTAAACCTAACTAATCTAAGGACATCACAAACATCCATGCCCGAGGTAGGATTCGAACCTGCGACCGTAGCCGTCCCGCGGTTCCGGACTGTAGCGCCTAGAACCGCACGGCCACCACGGCCGGCTGTAGAAAAAGGGAGAGAAGGAAACATAGTAGGTGAATATGGATTGGGGATAAGAAATGAAAGAGGAAGCCATCTGTTAGAATTTTGCACAGAGCATAACTAACACTTGATTCAAGAATCATAAAAGAAGACTGTATACACGGAAGAATCCCAGAGATACTAAAAGGTATCACATAGATTATATAATGGTAAGACAGAGATTTAGGAACCAGGTTTTAAATTGTAAGACATTCCCAGGTTCAGATGTGGACTCTGACCACAATCTATTGGTTATGAACTGCAGATTAAAATTGAAGAACCTGCAAAAAGGTGGGAATTTAAGGAGATGAGGCCTGGATAAACTGACTAAACCAGAGGTTGTGCAGAGTTTCAGCGAGAGCATAAGGGAACAACTGACAGCAGTGGGGGAAAGAAGTACAGTAGACGAAGAATGGGTAGCTCGGAGGGATGAAGTAGTGAAGGCAGCAGAGGATCAAGTAGGTAAAAAGACGAGGGCTAGTAGAAATCCTTGGGTAACAGAAGAAATATTGAATTTAATTGATGAAAGGAGGAAACATAAAAACGCAGTAAATGAAGCAGGCAAAAAGGAATACAAACGTCTCAAAAATGAGATCGACAGGAAGTGCAAAACGGCTAAGCAGGGATGGCTAGAGGACAAATGTAAGGATGTAGAGGTTTATCTGACTAGGGGTAAGATAGATACTGCCTACAGGAAAATTAAAGAGACCTTTGGAGAAAAGAGACTCACTTGTATGAATATCAGGAGCTCAGATGGGAACCCAATTCTAAGCAAAGAAGGGAAAGCAGAAAGGTGGAAGGAGTATATAGAGGGTCTATACAAGGGCGATGTACTTGAGGACAATATTATAGAAATGGAAGAGAATGTAGATGAAGATGAAATGGGAGATACGATACTGCGTGAAGAGTTTGACAGAGCACTGAAAGACCTGAGCCGAAACAAGGCCCCGGGAGTAGACAACATTCCATTAGAACTACTGACGGCTTTGGGAGAGCCAGTCCTGACAAAACTCTACCATCTGGTGAGCAAGATGTATGAGACAGGCGAAATACCCTCAGACTTCAAGAAGAATATAATAATTCCAATCCCAAAGAAAGCAGGTGTTCACAGATGTGAAAACTACCGAACTATCAGTTTAATAAGTCACAGCTGCAAAATACTAATGCGAATTCTTTACAGACGAATGGAAAAACTGGTGGAAGCCGACCTCGGGGAAGATCGGTTTAGATTCCGTAGAAATATTGGAACACGTGAGGCAATACTGACATTACGACTTATCTTAGAAGCTAGATTAAGGAAAGGCAAACCTACGTTTCTAGCATTTGTAGACTTAGAGAAAGCTTTTGACAATGTTGAGTGGAATACTCTGTTTCAAATTCTAAAGGTGACAGGGGTAAAATACAGGGAGCGAAAGGCTATTTACAATTTGTACAGAAACCAGATGGCAGTTATAAGAGTCGATGGGCATGAAAGGGAAGCAGTGGTTGGGAAGGGAGTGAGACAGGGTTGTAGCCTCTCCCCAATGTTATTCAATCTGTATATTGAGTAAGCAGTGAAGGAAACAAAAGAAAAATTCGGAGTAGGCATTAAAATCCATGGAGAAGAAATAAAAACTTTGAGGTTCACCGATGACATTGTAATTCTGTCAGAGACAGCAAAAGACTTGGAAGAGCAGTTGAACGGAATGGACAGTGTCTTGCCGGCCGAAGTGGCCGCGCGGCTCTGGCGCTGCAGTCTGGAACCGCGAGAACGCTACGGTCGCAGGTTCGAATCCTGCCTCGGGCATGGATGTGTGTGATGTCCTTAGGTTAGTTAGGTTTAACTAGTTCTAAGTTCTAGGGGACTAATGACCTCAGCAGTTGAGTCCCATAGTGCTCAGAGCCATTTGAACCATTTTTTTGACAGTGTCTTGAAAGGAGGATATAAGATGAACATCAACAAAAGCAAAACGAGGATAATGGAATGTAGTCGAATTAAGTCGGGTGATGCTGAGGGAATTAGATTAGAAAATGAGACACTTAAAGCAGTAAAGGATTTTTGCTATTTGGGGAGCAAAATAACTGATGATGGTCGAAGTAGAGAGGATATAAAATGTAGACTGGCAATGGCATGGAAAGTGTTTCTGAAGAAGAGAAATTTGTTAACATCGAGTATAGATTTAAGTGTCAATAAGTCGTTTCTGAAAGTATTTGTATGGAGTGTAGCCATGTATGGAAGTGAAACATGGACGATAAATAGTTCAGACAAAAAGAGAATAGAAGCTTTCGAAATGTGGTGCTATAGAAGAATGCTGAAGATTAGATGGGTAGATCACATAACTAATGAGGAGGTATTGAATAGAATTGGGGAGAAGAGGAGTTTGTGGCACAACTTGACGAGAAGAAGGGACCGGTTGGTAGGACATGTTCTGAGGCATCAAGGGGCCACAAATTTAGTATTGGAGGGCAGTGTGGAGGGTAAAAATCGTAGAGGGAGACCAAGGGATGAATACACTAAGCAGATTCAGAAGGATTTAGGTTGTAGTAGGTACTGGGAGATGAAGAATCTTGCACGGGATAGGGTAGCATGGAGAGCTGCATCAAACCAGTCTCAGGACTGAAGACCACAACAACAACAACGTGTGAAAACAGGTTCGATTAAGGAAGCTCGTGAAATTTTCGGCATCAGGATAGAGGACTACCAGGAAAGAAAGCAATACAGAGTCTGTATAAAAATTGACGCACCTAAGGATCTGTGCAAAATGTAAAACGACAAAGAATTCCTTCAGTTCGCAAACCAGACATTCACCAAAGAATTATTCAAAGCCCAAAGAAATCTACACGTAAATTGGTCCAACAGGCGTATGTAAATAGGAGGAGTGGCCAGCGGATGTTGAAAAGTCTTAATCTGAAGTCAAAACGCGTGTCGGTTGTGCAGAAATTAAGAGAGGATGACTGTCAGAAACGTGTATGTTACTGCACGTGGCTTCTGAATAACATCATTGATAATTTGTTAGACCCTTTCCATTACATCATGAGTGATGAAGCATGGTTTCTTCTTTCCGGTCATGTGAATTCACAAAACACGAAGTACTGGGCAACGGAGAAAGCTAATACTGTGTGTCAGCAATCACTCCATGATCAAAAAATCGGCGTTTGGTGCGGTGTAACAGGAACGCACATCACTGGACCAATATTTTTTGACACCACCCTCAACACGATTGCATGTATGGAAATTTTTGATACATTTTGTGCTCAACTCACTGAATATAGAAGACAATACTTCTTCTTCCAGCAATACAGGGCAACATGCCACATGCCTAAACTATCCGTGGGACGAGTCCATGATGTCTTCACTGAGAAACGAACCGTCAGCAAACATTTATGGCCACCACTTTCGCTGGATCTAACAACCCTTATTTTTTTCCTGTTGTGAGGTATGTATACGAAACAAATACACACATAATAGAGGAAATGAAAGACAGCATCAGCTGTGAAGTTCTAGCCATAGATATCCGAACTTTATGCGGGGAGTATCTGAATTTGTTTAGACGTGCACAGCTGTGTATTGATGTTGCAGGAGGTCACGCTCAGCATCTAGTATGTAAGTATTTTTCACTGTATGTTGCATTGTAAATAAATGGAAGTCCATTACAGCTATTCGTTTCTGTAATATCGCTGTATTTCCTTTATACATACACATACGGGCTACTTTTATCTGCACCATCCTGACTTTTAATCTTTTTCCTAATCGTAGTTTATAGGGAAACGTTATGGTGTTTCGGTGGTTAATTTTTTTAATTCTTCCATCAGAATTCAGTCTAACGTCTTGTTTAGCTGAGTAACTGCAAAATTTTATTAATACTGCAGCCTTTACAAATTGGTGGTTGCTGGCCACATTCTGCTCGTCTTAACAATTTCATATCGATGACTCTCAACACTGTATTTTGTTTTATTTCCACCTAACTTTCTTGCGGACTGTATCCAGTATATTTGTGTAAGACTTTGTATAAAAAAAATCTTTCATTAAACCAAAAGAAAACTTTGACACAACTCTGTTAAGCGTTTCTGATGTAATTTATTATAAGTGTTCCCTGTCTTCTTAGTAGTACCTACCCTCCCACTAAAATATTTCTATAAATATAAATTTTCTTAATTTCTCTTAGAAATACTCTCAAATTCATCTTTCAGTTATAAGTCATGTCATCAGTGGGTACATACTCGACTGTCACTGCCGATATTACACGGAAATCGTAGAGGAGAAATTAAGGCTTTTCTCCTTGAAACGCAGTTGGACTAGTTCAGATAAACGATTTTTGCGACAGAGTATAAAACGATTGAATTATCTCCACCGTATATACCGAGTGAGTTGGCGCAGTTGTAAGCATATTGAACTCGTATTCGGGACTCTGGCGGTTCAAATCTACGTCCGGCCATCTAGATTTTTCCGTAATTTCCGTAAATCGCTCTCCAGGAAAAGGCGCACCTGGGGGAGGGGGGGGGGGGGGGAAGTGGTTCCTTCGAAAGGGCACGGCAGATTTCCTTCCCCTTTCTTCAAACATTCCGAGCTTATGCTCCATCTCTAATGAACACGATGTCGACGGGACGTTAAACCCTAATCTCCCTTCCTTCGTTCCGTTGCATATCTCAAGCAGGACCAACAAACAAATAAGAGAGCGCGAGATGGTTATTTTTCCAGTGCTGTAGTGAGGTATGAACTGATGAACGAGTAAATGAATGAAGCAGTCTGCGATGTGGAATGACTACCTGACCGAACTAATTCAGCTGTGGACTGGGGATGGAGTGAAAATTGGAAAACGAATCAAGCTGCGATCTGCAGAAGATACTGGATGAAAGTAAGCGAACTAAGAGCTCTGATAATAGTCCGCAGTAGCTTTTCACGATGCATGGTAATCGAGATTTTCATTTACCACTGAAACTATACTGAGAGACGGCTTAGTAGCGAAGTGTAGCAGACGAAAATGGGTTGGCGTCTCTCCACGTGCCTACTACCGCAGCGAAGACGCCCGGAAAGGGAAAGGCTGTTTCAAAACGCCGGCTGCTGCTGATCATGGTGGTCTCTGTGGCGTGCGGTCGGCCTGGATTCGCAGAGCGCGTGTGCCAGAGGATGGATGTGGCCGCCGTGTGTTTTGTTTATCTGCGGCGGCGAGCCCGCTATCTGCGCAGATACCTCTCCCATGGGCGTTCACCCTGCCGGACACAACGCTTTCTGTCCCTGGCAAATAAAACATAGGGCCGGAGGGAACAGCGTAATGCGTTTGTAGATGTACGAGTATATCCAGGTTTCAGTTGAGGAATTAATAAAAACAAAGTGTCCGTCAGCGTGGTTGGAGTCTGTAACTAACACCTGAAAATAGCCACAGATAATTAAAATTGTCTTTCAATTTAGATTTTTGTTACGTTTACTAGCCGCAGTCCACATGTCAGGCGTTGACGCATGCTAGTACAGTGAGGTAGGGCATTGTAAGTTGCTGTTCGAATCCTGGCATCGAAGAAGTTTCTGCTACGAACAAGCTGATTACTTGGCGTTGCCCGGTTTTTTATTTACCAAAATTTCCATTGTTTTTGTATGTCACCTTCTTTCCGCAGTTGTTCAAATTACCGGCGGCGAGTTGTCATCCGCCTGCCGGTGTGGCGGAGCGGTTCTAGGCGCTTCAATCTGGAACCGCGCGACCGCTACGGTCGCAGGTTCGAATCCTGCCTCGGGCATGGATGTGTGTGATGTCCTTAGGTTAGTTAGGTTTAAGTAGTTCTAAGTTCTAGGGGACTGATGACCTCAGAAGTTAAGTCCCATAGTGCTCAGAGCCATTTGAACCATTTTGAACGAATACGTAACACTCATCCATCTCCATAAGAGTCGGCGCTTTGTTTCCAATAACCTAGTCGTCGAATAGGCATTAAGTTTTGCCGTTTCGTTCCTCAGTTTGACATGGATCTCAAGATGAACTTGAATCATGTAATTATGTAATGAATTTCGAGGCAGTGCCTTGCCATTAAGCAATACGAAGTGGTCAATGCTGCCCACCCTTAATTTCTGTTTAGTAAAGCATTTACGACAGTCATAAACAGAGAGGATTGCAGTAGGAGGTAAGTGATCTGCTTGTATAGCTTAACGCGCACACGCTGACTTTCGAGATTGTGAGATGAGCCACACGCTAACCGAATCTGCGAGGAGAATCAACGATTGTTGACCTCCTACACCAGGCAGCCTGTGTGTGGTTCTTAGCCGATTTTCCCCTCTCGTTTAGGTAATTTGCTGGCGTTGTTCTTAATCTCCCAGACAGAAAATATCATCCGCAAACGGTTAACAGTCGATTACATACAGAACAAAATTTACATGAATTACAAATACTTGCAGCACATGACCTGACCCTCGCTATATTTTTGGTTGAATGACGAAGGCGGCTACACGAAGAGCTTCCAGCCATAAAGTTAAAATAAAACAAATCAGCCAAATCATCAGAACAGTGGGTCACGTACGACAGGATAAACGCCGCTGAAGAGAGAGCGAATTCAGAGAGAAATGTAATCGTATTAGTGCCACAAAAGCTCATTTATGAGAAGCTACAACAAACCGAAGAAAGAACATCACAGCAAAATACCAAAGACACATTCGCTGAGGTACACTTATTTTCGTATTGTGAAGAAAAAAAAGATTGCCTATCAATCTCTAGTGACAAGATTAGTATGCCCAGTGTTGATAAAGTAGTGCCAGTTAGGCTGGGAGTAGGTGGCGACACTATCCGAAACCGGTACTGAACTACTGTAACAAATTAATAATTGCTGACAAAGAATCGTTTTTGCAGCCAGGATCACAAGTTGAAATATTTTGATTTCCCCATTGACCTGTTCCAACAGATTCTATCTGTCATCTTCGGATTTTCTTGAAATAATATTACGGTGCATGAATCGCACAACCATAACGAGAGGACATTCTGTTTATGGGTGCTCTCTTTATTAATGTGCGATTCATGCGTCGTAATATTTTTTCCAGAAAATCCGATTATGACTCGCAGACCCTGTCGAAACCGGTCATTAGGGAAATGACTTGGCTGCAGAATTCTTATTTGTCGTCAAGTATAGCGGTCAGCAACATGTGAACTTCCGAAAATTAATTAAAAAAGCGGGCGAGTAGTGTGTTGAAATTGATTCCTAATAGCAAATATTTGGGAGGGGATTTCCAGTTTCGATATTTGTCTCACAGTGAATGAAAAATCTCCCAAAGATCTTGGTCGGAACTGAGGAACTGAAGTTATATTCATTTATTGCTCATGCGAAGATACTACTGTAAACCAATATCAATTTTTTTTTTTTTTTAATTTTATTTTCAAACGAAGATACAAACGCAGTAATCCAGGTTTTGTGATTCATTATATATCCGTTCTGCTGGGTGATCGAAAAGGAGTCACATGCATTTTATTTCATTACCTTACACACATTGTTTATAAATGTGCTCGAAATGGTTGCCTTGTTCAGTCACACTTGTATGAACTCGTTTGACCATGTTTGAGATCAGTTTGTGGAGCATTCTGACATTCACGATGTTAGTCTTTAGTTCCGCTAGTGTTTGCGGTCTGTTTTTATAGATCCTTGCTTTAGTGTAGCCTTACATGCGTATTGTTGTATCGATGACCGATCGATATTCACCACGTTGTCGAGGGTAGAGTGCGTAAGGAGTCATAGCTGAGTTACCGTGGGGTGCGGGCATCATGCAGTATTGATGTCGTGGCTGCACCAGGCATTTCCCAAGTTTTGCAAAAACAGACATAATGTCTGCAGGGATACCGCAGTAACCCGTCCACAGTCAGCAACCTTCACATGCTGCGTCATATTCAAATGTGACGCAGCATGTGGAGATTGCTGAATGTGGACAGGTTACTCCTGCAACCGAAATTGCAGATCTGAAGATGGTCCTAGAGGAACCGAAACCGGTCATGTGAATAAATATTTTTCAATGAAGACGGATTATAAGTAACATTGTATTTCTCAAGTTATTGTGATGTAATTAAAAACGTTTGTCACGCAAGTTGTACATTTCGTATCAATGTTCACTGCTCAATATTAATATTTGTCTAAATGGTGACGATTTTCGTTCTTGTGTGTCTTGCCGGGAGGTCAATAACAAACCGCGTCGCGACGTAGATTAGACTGACTAACTACAAGTTCCAAGTGAACGAAACATGTATAGTTGAAATGTTTGAATATCATGAGCGTAGGTACTTTCTCGTTTCGGATATCACATACGACCTTTTCAATTATCTAATCGGAATTCGGTAACGCGCACGCCCTGTGACGAACGAAGGAATTGTTTTGTAGTGACTAGAATAACTGTGGTTTTTATCAACTTATAAAGCACCTTTTGAACAACGAAGTTCACATGTGTTCTGTGTTGCAAATACTTGACTCTAACAATATTGCTCCAGCAACAACTTTAGTAGACAACAGATTACGAGGTTGGAATGCAAATACCGACGAGATCGATTGTGGAATAATGTGCAGCCCAGCCCTGTACGTGTGTTTAACAGAATATACTAATAGAAGCTGAAGAAATGAATTAAAATCTGTGCTACACCACGACTGTGAAGCCTGGTCTCGCTGCTTACTAGGCAGGGGTGATAGCCATTACACCAACATGACAGTCCTGGTAACGCACCTGGACGGACTATCTAGTCAAGTGCCCTCCAAGTCCCAGCCATGGCACAAATTTTCATTCATTTCTTCAGCTTTATCATTATCATAGATAAAGTTGAAACTCAAATGTCTCAAGGAAAATTTAATGCTATTAGAATATACTGAATTCTACCAGACTAGGTTGGCAAGTTGGTACTGTTTGAGTGGTTCTGCAGCCAGTTAGATAAGAATTATTACAGGGCACATCAAAGCAGGTAATGCAAGGAGAGTATAGCAACACCGTGGGAAAACCAGGTACGTGGGGCTTGGCCAAGCAGTCGTTAAATATCTAGCCCCAGTTCCTGTGTTTAGAGAGTGCTTGTGCAGAACGTAAACGCCACATTTTCCCCGGGTGCGTTACAGCCTCCCACGAGGAAGCTTGGAGACTCTAAGTTGGGAGAATGTGGGAGTAATGATTCGATCACCAAAAAATTCGCATAAGAAATGAATCGTTGCATTGTATGAGAAGTGTCATGGTCCAACAATAACGTTCACATGCCTCAAGAAGCGAAATGAACTGTATAATGATGTATTGGTACGCAAATTGCTCACTGTAGGTTCAAACAAAATAAGGTCCTCTATTCGACTACGCTGTACGGAACACAACACACTAATTTTCTGACAAAGTAGGAGTTTTGGTTGACCAAATTCTTGTTTTCGGGCTATTCACCCTATCTGACAAGGTAAAACCACGCACCATCAGAGAAGAAAACAGGTCCCAGTTCTGCGATTCCACAGATGTCAACAAATGAATCAAAGCAAGTGCAGTACGCTAGATGTTTTTCTTTATCCAGGGCCTTCAATTCCTGCACACTACTATAATGATATGCACGAAATTTTAGCTTCTATATCGTTCTCTCAGCATTACCATACGAAACCTGAGATTGGACACATAGTATCCTCTTACATTTATAGCACTAACGCGTTATCACATCCCTCCCCTAAGCCAGTTCAGTATCCATCAAAGTGGCAACCCGAAACGGGTGATTAATGTCGGAACTGCAGGATCTCGATATTTCCCAATTTCAGCACGTGCATTGTTAAATCATTATTGTAGACTTCTCTGTGTTATCGTCTGTCGCCACTGTTACTGCCATCCCAATATTTGCTTTTTACTATACGAAAATAAGTAGACTTCAGTTTTTCCTCCATGTTCACCAATAGACATAATCTTACTAGTCTGTGTCTGGATCAAAATGCCGAAACGCCCTGTGGAGTGGTATTGGAAGAAATCATATGACTGTATCAAAGGCAATCCTCAAGATAAATTCAATGCGATCCACATCAGCTGACACAATGACTCATACAATGACTGAAAAAAAGTCATAACACCAAGAAGGAGTTACGCGGCGTAAACGAAAGTTGGTGGGCGTGTTTCTACATCTCAAAGATGATGTCTTTTCAAATTTCGCACCAGTCGCAGAAGAGTGGCGCTAGTGGCGCCACTAGGTGGATGCAAATCTGGTTTGATTTAAGTACGCGCTGTAACGGTCGTAGATGTTACTTACCTTTGAGACTGGACGTGATCAGTTGATGTTAGTCAAGAATGTCTTTAAGGCGACAAAGTCACCATTACCAAGACCTTCCTGAGTTTGGACGAGGTCATGTAATAGGGCTACGAGAAGCTAAACGCTTCTTCTGAGTTATTGCGGAAAGACTTGGCAGGAATGTAGCCACTGTACATGATTAGTGGCAGCGGTGGTCACGAGAATGCACAGTCGCAAGGAGCGGCCACGTGACACCACCGAGAGGGAAGAACATTGTTTTCTGCATATGGCTCTGGCGCATTGTGCTGCATCTGCAGTAGCAATTTCAGCAGCAGTTGCCACCTCAGTGACACAACGAACTGTTACATAGCGGTTGCTTTAATGACATCTCCGAGCCAGACGCCCTGTGCATTCCACTGAACCCAAGCCACCGTCATTTGCGACTTCAGTGGTGCCAAGAGAGATTTCATTGGAGGAAACGGTGGAGATATTTTGCGTTTCCTGGTGAAAGCTGGTTCTGCCTCGGTGCCAGAGATGGTGGTGTGTTGGTAAGGAGGCCAGTTGAGGGTCTGCAACCAACGTGCCTGGGTGCTGGACACACTAGACCTACACATGAAGTTATGGTCTGCGTGTGATTTCTTGTGACAGTAAGATCACTCTGGTGGTTATACCACGCACCCTGACTGCACATTTGTACGTCAATCTGGTAATTCGACCTGTTGTGCTGCCATTCATTGACAGCATTCCAGGAAGTGTTTTCCGACAGAATAGCGCTCGCTCGTATACTGCTGTTGTAACACAACATGCTATGGGAGTGTTTTTCGACAAGATAGCGCTCGCTCGTATACTGCTGTTGTATCCCAACATGCTATGGGAGTGTTTTTCGACAAGATAGCGCTCGCTCGTATACTGCTGTTGTAACCCAACATGCTATGGGAGCGTTTTTCGACAAGATAGCGCTCGCTCGTATACTGCTGTTGTAACCCAACATGCTATGGGAGTGTTTTTCGACAAGATAGCGCTCGCTCGTATACGAGGTGTGGCTAGAAAAAAACCGGACTAGTACTGGTGAAACAATAAAACGAATGCAATAAGGCTGAAAGTCGCGTGGCCTGTCACGTGACTCTCGCTCCGCCTACTGCTCGAGTTTCACCTGCCTCCTGCACTCAGTCTGCCCGTGGCGTCTGTTTTAAGTAGTTGACGTTTTGTCTGTGCGTCGGAAAATGTTGAGTGTACAGAAAGAACAGCGTGTTAACATCAAATTTTGTTTCAAATTAGGAAAATCTGCAAGTGAAACGCTTGTAATGTTACAACAAGTGTACGGCGATGATTGTTTATCGCGAACACAAGTGTTTGAGTGGTTTAAACGATTTAAAGATGGCCGCGAAGACACCAGTGATGACACTCGCACTGGCAGACCATTGTCAGCAAAAACTGATGCAAACATTGAAAAAATCGGTAAACTTGTTCGACAAGATCGCCGTTTAACAATCAGAGCAGTGTCTGAGTTAACAGGAGTTGACAAGGAACAAGTTTACCGATTTTTTCAATGTTTGCATCAGTTTTTGCTGACAATGGTCTGCCAGTGCGAGTGTCATCACTGGTGTCTTCGCGGCCATCTTTAAATCGTTTAAACCACTCAAACACTTGTGTTCGCGATAAACAATCATCGCCGTACACTTGTTGTAACATTGCAAACGTTTCACTTGCAGATTTTCCTAGTTTGAAACAAAATTTGATGTTAACACGCTGTTCTTTCTGTACACTCAACATTTTCCGACGCACAGACAAAACGTCAACTACTTAAAACAGACACCACGGGCAGACTGAGTGCAGGAGGCAGATGAAACTCGAGCAGTAGGCGGAGCGAGAGTCACGTGATAGGCCAAGCGACTTTCAGCCTTATTGCATTCGTTTTATTGTTTCACCAGTACTAGTCCGGTTTTTTTCTAGCCACACCTCGTACTGCTGTTGTAACCCAACATGCTATGGGAGTGTTTTTCGACAAGACAGCGCTCGCTCGTATACTGCTGTTGCTCTACAGAGTGTTGACATGTTGCCTTGGCCTGCTCGATGACAAGACCTGTCTACAATCGAGAACATGTGTGACATCATCGGACGACAATTCCAGCGTCATCCACAACCAGCATTAACCATCCCTGTATGACCGATCAAGTACAACAGGCATGAAACTCCATCCGGCACCTGTACAACACAGTACGTGAGCGTTTTCATGGTAGTATTCAACACTGTGGCGGTTACACCGATTATTAATTTATCAGCATTTTACATTTGCAATCTCGCACTTACATTAACCAGTGATCCTGCAATGTTAATCACTTAAATATGTTACCTAGACAAATGATTTCCCGAAATTTGATTGCTCTACATAAATTATTATTTGGTGTTGCGATTTGTTTCCGTCAGTGTACTATGGCACTGTATAAGTTAAAGAGATTCAAAGAATATTAACGAACGCTTACAAATATTTCTCGCCAAAAACAAAAATCCGACAAATGACAGTATATGTTTGAAAAACAAACGATTACATCTCCAAACGGTTTAAAAAAATGTAATATGCTTTCTATTTACGTCTCATCAGTATTTACCGAAAGAGAATGGAAACTAGGGAGAGAGAGAGAGAGAGAGAGAGAGAGAGAGAGAGAGAGACTGAGAGAGAGCTCAAAGAATTTAAATTACGGAATACTTCTTCATTCTCTTAAACATAAAATTATAACGCAGCACGACATCTTTTAAAACCAAGTAACAATCCATTTTTAATTCGAATGTAGGAAACTTCCTACTTAACTAAACAAATATATTAATTTTGAAATTAAACCTTGTTCTTGAAATATACTTCTTACTCACCTTGTCTTGAAATAAGACACGATATTTGTCTCTGAAAGAGCTGATTTAGGAATAACGAAAAGGGCTGGAAGTAGACCTGAAGTTATGAAGTACTTTTAATATATTGGAAGCCATAAAAAAGTTCCATTTCCGAACCTGTTAAAACCTGGATAATGCCGATTTTTACATCATTTTATTGAAAGAACACCTGACACTACATTGCCCCCAGGCATGGGCGTCATTACCAATAATAAAGGAATCCAAACTGTAAAGCGCCATTGCTGAGTGTTGTATGAAAGACAGTGTACAGAACGCAGTACGCGACGCATCTCTCACCTGTCGAGGATGTATTTAACAAAGAAGACTACTTTTCAAAGCCTAGTAATATAAATCCGTATCTTTTGAGTTGTGTGAATTATGAAAGCCTATGCACGAGGTGGTAAGTATAACCGATTCTCGTCTACGTAATCAGCATGTGACCCAGGAGACTATCACCATGCGTTTTGACTAGATAACCGTTACCTCCGCTGACAAGTAGCGTTATCCACACAATAGTAACGCGACAGGCTTTGTTCCGTGTCGAACACCGCCTTGACACGAATAATATCGCCATTCTGATCTACACCAAGGTCCCTGTGCAGAGTCGTTTCACACCGTGACGAATACGTACCCACCAGTGAGGTGAACGTCTCGTTAAATATCACGCGGTCAGTCCAACCGCGCTCGCGTCAACTATTCTCGGCAACTGGGTCTCATGCTCTGCTGTTGTTCGCTGCGCTAAAAAAGAATTCCCTTGAGGGGACCAGTGATTTTTGTCAGCGTCTCAGGACAGTTTAGTGGAAATGTGAAACACAGCGTACAATAGGTGTAATCAAATGCAAATGATAGCGAATAAGAGGGTGCATAGCACGACAAAGTGAGACGTGTCGTGCGCAGGATACCAGCCCATTCTGAACTGCACTGTTTTTCATACGGCCCCTCCCGACGGAGGTTCGAGTCCTCCCTCGGGCATGGGTGTGTGTGTCGTTCTTAGCGCAAGTTAGCTTAAGTAGTGTGTAAGTCTAGGGACCGATGACGGCAGCAGTTTGGTCCCTTAGGAATTCACAGACATTTGAACATTTGTTTTTCACAATTCAAAGAAAAAGAGTCATAAAAAGAGGAATTATGCAACATAGCCAGATTCCAGGAAACGGAAAGGATTGTAAACAAAACAGTTCCAGACTGAGCAAACCCGTTTGTAATACGTGCAATTGATATGTCTATTATACTCCATCTAATGTTGAATGAAGTCCATTGCATTTCATTTGCAGTCGACAGAAGGGCACGCAGTTGACGATGTTTCCGTCTTTCCGTGGCTAGCGAATGGCCAATTGAAAGACTTGTACATATAACTTTTTTAGGTAATTTTCTTGTTTTTTTTTTCATTCTTAGGGCGCATTTGTAATATTTATACCGTTTAGATATGCACGAGAAGCACCATCAGAGACACTGCACCTGCCAGGAGACTAGTTAAGTCATCTTTGATTTGCGAAAGCTCGCGGTTGTTAAGTGTTGGTTGCGATGGGAGGAGATAGGAAGTTGTAGCGGGGTATCGTGGCAGTGAAGTTGTACAGGAAGAACAGAGGACATGGAGCTCTTGAGAATTGTTTTATTGATCTAATGGAAGATATTATTATTACAAAAGGAATATTATCATTATGCAATGAATGAGATGGATTTTCCAAGATAGGCGCTATTTTGAGAAGATTGGGATTTAAGGGGACGAATGAACATATTTTACTTTATTGTGGCAGCAAGTAGTTAGGCATTCTTGGTTCAAACAGACACCAAAATCAGGAATTTCTTGCTATTTTTACAAAGTTTTGTCACATTCAGTGTTAATGGATATGAAAAGACGAAAAGAATTTAATCATTAGTATGAGAGCATTTGTGTTAGAATAAATTTTCATGTTGAGTTATGCTTTAGTATTTCTCCAGTATTGATCTTACGTAATTGTATAATGAAATATTTTCTTATTGCTTGCTAAGATTTCAATGGTTAAATTTTATAAATGGAATAGCGTAAAGAATTTTTTAGATGAATTTCTTTAAAATACAATTTCTTGAGAAGAATATTTAGTAGAGAGTAACTCAGACTACCCCTCATCATTATTCAGCTCCCATTACCTGATGAACATTCTTTTTTATGAGACGTAAATTTTACGAGGACCTAGTTTGCATTGCATGTATTTAACAGATCGTAATGCACTACCGTGATTCTCTGTAGTTAGCAGCAGTTCAGAAATTGAGACGTGCCCTTTCTTCTTTTTCTACAAGAACAGTTGCACGGCGTTTTCGATTGCGACGTAGGTAAGCCAAATTCAAGAGATACGAGTTTTCAGTTTCACAGAGCCAGTTAACAGTTTTGAGTTTAATTGTTCTCATTGAAGTTCAGAGTCAATTTTTTTTGTAACAGACAGTGTTGTTTCGGACAGGGTATATTTCATTTACATTCTCGCAATCCGATTTGCTTCTCATTCTCGCAGATAGATTTAGTTCTTAACTGTAAACTTGAGGTTAGCTTATGCATCTCGTATTTAAATTCGAAGAATGGAATTTTTTGCTATGCAACAGCTTCCATTCGTAAAGAGACTAACATTCAGAAAGAGACAATACAGAAGTAAAACAAACATGTGCACATTCACATAATCTTCTTTATCTTGTTTATTTATTAAGATAACTTTCGCGGTAATTGATTCAAATTTTATGGGTACAGTGGGTGAAATCGAGAGGCTCCGTCGAGTTGATATTTATCGTTTCCTACCTTCATCGATTATTTGTTTCCGATGGCATTTTTAGACCCCAAATTTTATTCAGATGCTGGACCAAATATTTGAATCAACAAACTTGGGAACTACCTGTTCGCTTTGTAAAAACTATTAAGTTATATTATAGCTTGGGCTCAGAGGTGTTGCATTAACCTCCTCCCCATCCCGTTTCTTTGGAGACTCGAAACCCCATGTTTAAAATAGCTTCAAACTCTGATTACTTAATGAATATAATCTTGATAATTAGTTTGTCGTGAGTTGCCTGTCGCAAGATACGAGTATATACGGGGCATGTTCAGAAAGTGAGTGTACTCTGACCATAAAGCTGTGGTTTTTCGTTTTCTGAGGGCTCGTGACACTGAATGTTAGAGTGGGATCCTCTGGGCAGAGCGAACATCGCAAGAACACGGTATTACGTAAATTGACGTTGCATTTGTCCAGCTGTGTGAAAAATGTCTGTAAGAAATCAGTCCAAATGCGTGCCACGTGTTGTGAAGTGATCTCTACCCGCGGAAGGAATAACACCTACCGAAATTTTTTCGCGAATCAAAACAGTTTATGGGGAACGTGTTATGAAAAGAACGAGTGTGTTCAAGGGGTGTAGGGAGTTTAGTGGAGGCAGAACAAATGTTCTTGATAAATAGAGGAGTGGAAAACGTTTCACTTTCACTGATGAATTGTTGCAAAAAATCGAGGAAACTTTGGGAAGACCGCCGATTGACAGTGGATGAAATTTCTGCGATGTTGCGACAATTCTCCAGAACTCTCTCATAAGATACACTCACACAAACTCTGGGATACTGGAATTGTGTGCAAGGTGGGTCCAAAAACAACCGACAGAGCAGCACAAGGAAATTCGGGTCAACAGCGCCAGAGAGTTTCTTGAGCGACTTAAATTGGAAGGCGAGGATTTTTGAGCTCTGTTGTGGCTGAAGATGAAACGTGGGTGGATCTTTACGCGCCTGAGATAAGATGACAGTCGTCATAGTGACGTCACACCTATTCCATCACTGGAAAAAGATTCAAAAGCACGATTTCGGGTCAAACGTTATAGCCTCAGGATTTTGGGACTGAAAAGAGATAATTTGGTCGAATTTCTGCCTCAGAGGGAAACCATCAATGCACAACGACAATGTGAGACCCTACACAAATCAAAAGGAGCACTCAAAACAAAAGGAGATGAATGCTGACGACGACGGCCATCCTCACACAGCCTTAGCCAGCAAGGTGCTCCTGGACTCATTTGGCTGGGATGGTTTGAACCCCCCAACCGTATTCCTTTCAATTGCTGCCTTCAGATTGTAATCTTTTCACCTTCCCGAAGGCAAACATGAGTGGAACTAAATTTTCAACCGACGAGCAGGTGCAGTAAGAGGTTCTGAAGTGGGGGGAGGAGCTGGCGGGAGAGTTCTTCGAGGAGGGCACAAAGAAGTTGTGACGCAGTACACTTACTTTCTGAACATACATCGTAAATGGTCTGTAACTTTCACACTTCACTTATTGTGTCAAACTTTTAACGTAATATTATATCTCTTAATGAACTCTATATGTAGCCGATATACAGGGAAAACCAGAACTTTTCAGTGACAGACTTTCAGACGTTTATTCAGCGATACTTTCTGAGTGTTCTGGCATCAGGGACCCAAGGTGTCCGATGGCTCGTTACAAAGTTACTGCATTATGTTGGTTTCTTGCAACAATAAGATTTGTATCTGCATGGCACTGAAAATAGTACACAGCAGTGCAAACGTCGACGGTATGCGCTGCGTGTCTTGTTTCCATTCACTCATGATACTTGCTGTTGGCAACGGTATCATCCATTTGACTCTTCCTCTTAAAGCTTGCATTCAGTACTACTCGGCTATGTCTTGGGTTTGTTTTGCCGGTGGTGTTACTTGTATGTAAACAGTGATACACAGCAGCACGGACAGGTTTACCTGGTGAAGAACTGGCCGATATGCACCTCGCCTGTGGGTTCACTGAATGCGTTGGAACAGCGGCACAACAAATCTATACTGATCTATAGCAGCAACGACGGGAAACACATCACATTACAGTTTCGCCTAAGATTTATTGCATTACTCTAAGTTTTATGGTGTGGCGTTAGTTTTTCTCACATCCGTTCAAAAAGTCCGCCGAATGGGTGAAGCAACGGAAATGCTGCAACTATCTCAGGTGCATACAAGTGAATTCCTTAGCCACCTGCCTACAATGTTTGAATGGTCGGTGTATCATTGTAACCCAGGGTCAAAGGAGCAAAGCGAACGGTGGAGACATGTGGATTCATCACCGCTGAAAAAAGCAAAGACCGAACCATCACCAAGCAAGATGATGGTGAGTGTATTTTGATAATGCCTTGATGCGATGCTAACAGATTCTGATTAAAATGGGCAAATCGTCGCAGGAGCTACCTACCGAAACCTCATGAGTAGGCTACGCAAGACTGTCAAGTTGAAGTCCAGTGGGAAAACTCTACAAGGGGCATTTTCGAGGACGTGTAGCTCGGAGCATATCTTCGGTCTTAGGAAATTGTTTTGGGGCCCCGGTAATTCATTTCTTGCTGAACAAGCGGAATACAGCCACAGAGATAAATTTATTTCCTGTACAAATGATCAAATTGTTTTGGATAACGATTCTGCATTTCTTCTCATAGTTGCAATGCCGAGGCGTTCTTGGTAAAAGATGCCGCCTTTGAAGATGCTATATCACTATGCTTTCACCTGTGTCGCATCCTGTCAAGGAATGTTGCTGGAAAAGCAAACCAGACCAGACGCCATCTTACTACATACCACATACACTCGATGGAAAAGGGTATTGTGGTAGTACTGGTAGTAGAGCTGGAGCATGATGGGTAATCTGAGTTGTGTCTCTGTGTGTTACGGTTTCCCACATCGTCATGGTCGAGAGTTGTGCTACACGTCATTGCTTCATTGACTGTGGTAGTTCTTACTCTCCTACTCGGAGTCACATTCGCAGGCGCCCATAGTTGAATCAGTGCATAATGTTCTGTCTTGACTAAAGATAATCTTGCATCATTCTTGTACATCTACAAGACTACTCTGAAATTCACACTTATGTGCTTGGGAGAGGGTTCACCGAATCACTTTCAAAAGTATTTCTCTACCGTACCACTCTCGCATAGTACGTGCGAAACACGAACACTTATCTTTCTGTGCGAGATCTGATTTATTTTATTACGAAGGTAATATCTCCGTATGTGGACGAGAGTCGCATTCGGAGGACAAAGTTGGTGACTGAATTTCGCGAAAAGATGTCGCCAAAATGAGAAAAACCTTCGTTTTAATTATTGCCACCCCAACACGCACTTCCTAAGAAAATCGTACCCATGACACTCTTTTCCCCTTTTCGCGGTAACACAATACGGACTGCCTTTCTTTGAACTCTTTCCATGTCTTCCGTCTATTCTATCCGTTATTGAGCCCACATGAGACCACAATACTCTAGAAAAGGACGGGAAAGGTAATGAAGAGAGTGTCTTTAGTAGATTTGTTGCATCATCTATGTGTTCTGTCAATAGTACAGTCAGTGGTTCGTTCGTCTTCCACACAACGTTTCCTAAGTCATCGTTCCAGTTGAATTTGTTTGTAATTGTAAACGCCAGGACGCTAGGTATTCAGTTATACTGACTGCCTTTAAGTTTATGTGGTTTATCACGTAACAAAAATTTAATCGATTCCTTTTAGATGTGTGCCCGTTGCCTACATATATTGAATCAGTTGCTCAGCCGATCGTCTGAAGGAAGTCCGTACCGTGCCCCCTACGGAATGATCGATACGCTGAGTCCGTATGTTGGTGCTGCGCGCGTGGATTAGAGTTGAGTCGAGTGGGTCTCGGCAGTGGCGCTCACGGAGAGTGGAATTGTGTCTTGTGAAGAAGAGACAGTTGTTTTGGAAGCCGATAGGCGATGCCATTGGACGTTCGGTCTTAGAGCAGTTTGTCGCTGTCACGAACTTTGCTCACGGAAGCACGAGAGTGGACAGTATGGATTGTATCGGTAGTTTGAGAAATGTGGGAAACGGACTGTTTTCAGCAACAACGAATTGTAAGGTACTACATGGCGACCGAATCTGTTTTCTTTTGGTGTGGACTGTCACCGTATCGATCTGCCCTGCCACCTGGAATTTGGGGTTTACTTCATCACCCATTCTGCGATGTAGTGTGGGCCGCAAGAGAGATTTAGGTACCGTGACTATACCGTGTTGTATCTTCGAAGTGAGCTCTTAGTACGTCATTTGAGTTTAGCTGATGCATCCCTCCCTTGGAGGTACTGTAACATGAACATGTTAATTGGATGGTATTGATTGGCTTGAGTGAGTGGGATACTTGGCGAACGAAGGAAAGCCCCAGTGAAGTGTTAGCACTGCTTTAATAAATTATTGGCTTAAGTGGGTTCACTTGGTAAGTCATTAATTTCTAAGTCACATCAGCTGCTTGCATCGGAAGTTGTTTCCTTTGTGGGTTAACATTATTATTTATTATGTTAAGATGAGTTCTTTTGCAAATTTAGATTAATGTTAATCAGCTTGTCTCGTTAAAAGGTAACTAAGTGGGAGCCACGTCCCAGGTAATGCTTTGAATCTGTTCAAATTGGTTAATGTCGAGGCCACGTTTGAGATGCAGAGACATGTCGAGATCCATCCTTGTTCCAAAGGATGTTGGAACCCTTAAGAGTTAGGAAATTTAACTTTTAATAAAATTATTTAATTTTTCTTAAAATAACAAATCAATAATTTGTAATAAAATTACTTTGGTTGTCATTTGGTCAAGCTATTCTGTTTTTACGGGCAATGTGCTCAAAATGAGTTTGGCTTTAGCAAAGAATTCTTACTAAATTGTATCAAAAATATTCTGTGAAATAAATGTATAACATGTGTGTGTGTGTGTGTGTGTGTGTGTGTGTGTGTGTGTGTGTGTGTGTGTGTTTTGTGTTTGTGTGTGAATTGGCCAAGCCCACTACGCAATACCTCGTGGCTGTATTGGTATATTTTTTTGAGGGTGGGTTACTTTTGCGCAATGGAATCAGTACTCATGTGAATGATTTGATCTTCTGATGGCTTTATTAGACGGTAAATGACAGCTTCTTGTGCAAACAGACTAAGAGGGCTGCTCAGATTGTCTCCTAAATCGTTTATATGGATCAGGAACAGCAGAAGCCCTGTAACACTTCCTCAGGGAACGCCTGATAGCACTTTATTTTTTTACTCGACGACTTTCCGTCACTTACTACGAACTGTGACCTCTCTGGCGGGAAATCATGAATCCAGTCTCACAATAGAGATGTTACTCCATAGGTACGCAGTTTGATTAGAAGCCGCTTGTGAGGAACGATGTCAAAAGGCCTTCTGGAAACATAGAAATACGGAATCAATTTGAGGTATGCTGTTGATAGTGTTTACTACATTGTCTGAATGGAGAGCCAGCTGTGTTTCACAAGAACGATAATTTCCGTATCTTTGTTGGCTGTTTGTTAATAAATCGTTTTCTTCGAGGTAATTCATAATTTTCGAACACAGTATATGATTTATACTGAAAATTGAAGTCAGTGATACAGGTCTGTAATTCAGCGGACTACTTCTATGTTCTTCTTGTGTCTTGGTGTGATGTGAGAAATTTTCCAGTGCGAGCGGGCGCAATGATTGCTACATATGAAGCTATTGTATCGGCATACTCCGAAAGGAAGTCTGCCCGGCTAGCCGCTCGGTTTAACGCGCTGCTTCCCGAGCGGGAAGGCGTGCCGGTCCCTGCCACGAATCCGCCCGTCGGATTAGTGTCGAGGTCCGGTGTGCCGGCCAGTCTGTGGATGGTTTTTAAGGCGGTTTTCCATCTGCCTCGGCGAATGCGGTCTGGTTCCCCTTATTCTGCCTAAGTTACACTATGTCGGCGATTGCTGCCCAAACACTGTCTCCACGTACGCGTAATCATTACTCTACCACGCAAACATTTGGGTTTACACTCGTCTGGTATGAGACATTCCCGGGGAGGGAGGGGGTCCACTGGGGGCCGAACCACACAATAACCCTGGGTTCGGTGTGGGACGGCGGTGGGGTGGGTGGACTGCTGTGGCCTGTTGTGGGGTTGTGAACCACTGAGGGCTGCGGCGGGACGAAGCCTCTCCGTCGTTTCTAGGTCCCCGGTTCAGTACACAATACACACAATACTCCGAAAGGAACCTAGTTGGTATACAATCTGGAATGGAAGTGTCGTATCACATATTGATACCACCCTACCGGCGTTTCACAATTGGCAGCAGAATTGCAAGTTTCCGTCTGATGCCAATAGCGGTCGCGAGGGATCTGGCATACTCAATGCTGCACACCCACTGAGACACGCCTCCAGCAAGTCTGGACTACGAGCGCCTTCTACTGCCGCAATATAGGATGACTGGTGGCAGCCGCTCCGCTCTCTTGCAATGGGAGCCCCATCGCGACAACACCATTGTTTGTCCTTATTCTCATCAAGAACGAGTGGCTCAGGAATTTATTGCTTTGAGAGACAGTAGGTCATAGCATCCATTACTGACAGTCAGCGAGACTCTCTTCTTGTTCTGGTAAAGAAGCCGTCCGGCGGACTCCGTTTGTGCGCTGATTTTAAGAAAACTGTGAATCCTCAAACAGTCATTGAAAGTTATCCCTTGCTGCACCCGGAAGAATTGATTGATACATTGGGTGCCGGCCGTTAATTTTCCAGAACTGATTTACGCCACGCTTACTTGCACATCCCTCTTGGTGAGCAGTAGCAAGAGGTCTTTGTTATTAGTAGCTCATTTGTGCCTCTTCAACTTTTTTGCCGTTTGACAGTGCTTCCGCACCCGCCATATTCCAACGCTTTCTGGAGCAGATGACTGTAAAAGTTCCTTTTTGCTCCAATTATTTGGATGCCATTGTCATCTCGGATCGTTCTCCCGAAGAACACATTCATACTCGTTTCCAAGAATTGACTACGGTTGGCCTCAAATGTACCAGAGATTAACGTGTGTATCTTCATACTGCACTTTAGTACTTACGACACGCCATTAACAGCCAGGGTGTTCACCCACTGTAATTACACTACTCACTAAACTATTGAATTTTGCAAATGCTTGTTGGAAATACAGCAACATACCAGAGGATTGGCAAACAGCACTTGTTATTCCATTCTTTGAATAAAGAGATGGCAGAAAATGTGAAAGTTAACGAGGTATTAGTCTTCTGAACTCTGGATACAAGATACGTCCAAAACTAATAACAAATAGACTAAAGATACTTTCGGGAACGTTTCTTACGGAAGGCCAGAATGGATTTCGGATGGGAAGGTCCTGCTTATGGGATCTTTTACAGTCTGACAAATTATTGAAAAACACGGGGAATACAATCTTCCGCGAACATAGTCTTTATTGACTGTGACAATGCTTTTGATAAAGTTAGCAGCATGGGAAATTTTAGAAAAGAATGGTATATCCCAGCATCCAATAAGCTTAATTCAAAGTATGTAAATACGCAACAAAATAGTAGTACAAAAAGAAAGTCTGCTTGCGAAAAACATTTCCAAGGAGTGAGACAACGGTGTCCTTTATCACCCATATTATTTAATGACTACGTAGACAACGTGATAAAGACATGGCAGAATAATTTAGTGCACCATCATAAGCTTGATAATAAAGTCATAAATGCACTCCTATTCGCAGATGATCAAATAATCTTAGTTGACTCAGAAGATGTGTTCCAGAGAACAATTCGGTCTTCCACAAGCAGGCAAATGATTATAATTTGACAATATCTAAAGCTGAATCTAAGATAATGGCGTTCCACGGAAAGGAGAATTTAAGAACAAAAATAATAATTGATGATAATCCGCTAGAACAAATAAATACTTTCAAATACCTGGAATGTTAGCTTTGATATATCCCACACACTAATCAAGAACACAAACGGCAGAAATTCCGGCATTGGTATGTGCTATAAATCGCTCTCCCCGAGTACTAAAATTTTAAAACGTGATCGCAGTACTACTTCTAATGTATGGGGCAGAGACTTGGTCTCCAACAGCCAGTCAAAGAGTAGGACTGAAGCAGCAGAAGTGAGACTCCTAAGACCTCTAGGTGGCTACACACTCACAGCACGGATACAAAATAGTGAAATAAGGAATGTACTGAGCGTCAAAAGCATACTCCAGAAAATAGAGAAGTACAGAAAGATGTGCCATGAACATATTTAAAGGATGCCAGAAGAACGAATTCATAAAATAATATACAAATATACACCACAAGGGAAAAGGAATATTGTCTGGAATGTTGGGCGTCCTAAGAAGAAATGAGAAGATCAGCTGCAATCTACTTGAAATTGGAACAAGCAAACATGCCTAAACCAAAACTGGATATGTTATTGTTGTTGATGATGATGATGGCGACGACGATGACGACGACGATGACGGCGACGACTATGATTGAAGAAAAAGCCAGTTGTTGTTCTTCTTGTGAAATTCAGTCCGAAGACTGGTTTGATGTAGCTCTCCACGCTAGCCTGTCATGTGAAACCCTCTGTCTTGCATAATCATTGCAGCTTACATACTGTTGAACTTGTTTACTGTATGTAAGCCTTGCCAATCTGCATTTAGTATACCCCATTTCAGTTTACATCAGTTATTTTGCTGCTCAAATAGCAAAACTCATTCCTTTACTTTTGTTGCTTCTTTCCTGATCTGATTCCCATAGTATCGCTTGATTTAATCGACTGCACTCCATTACCCCTGTTTTACTTTGATTGGTATTGAGAGTATAATCTCTTTTCAAGACATCCATTGCTGCAGTTGCTCTTCCAAGCATTTCTGATATGTACTGAACAAACCCTGTCATATGCAGTTGCTCCTCACGACTCAACTGTGAAGTGGAAAACTGATCGCAACAGAAAAAATTTGGAAATTATGGTCTAACAAATGAGTCGAAGGTATGCTCTCTCTCTAAATCAGTAGTAACAAATGGAGTTACGGGGTTCGTCTGCCTATCAAAGATAGGCCTACTTTGAGTGTAGTTTAATATGATAAAAATGCAAAAGGTGAACAAAAACATGATTTAGAAATGATATTAAATATAACCGCTGAACGGAAAAGGGAAAACTGGCGATTAATCCATATTACACCGGAATAAATCAAAAGCGTGGATCCGTATCGGACATGGTGACTGCACTGATATACTGTGGGTTACAGGAGATGACATGTAGGAACCCCAAGTAAATGAATCGTCAGTGAGCCTTCTCACTCAAACCATAACTTCTGACATGCTTCCCTTAACTTTCGAAAGAAACCCGACCACAGATGTCTCGTCACTCTAATCCCGCATTCGCCTTGGCAGCGTTAACTTACCTTAATTCTTCATCGCTAGAAGGTGGATTACGGACTCCGGCTGGAAAAACGAACGCCAATGAATCCATTTCGGCTAGATTGCTTTCTTCAGACCATGTCCATATATTATCAGTGGTCGCTGTCACTCTGTATTTTATTACAGCGTGGTTTACATTTGGGACTCTTATGCTGTGAGCATATTAGAATCACAATTTAAAAGAGCTTTGGGAGACTTAAGACCGAATGAGGCAGAAGGGATAGTTAACATTCCACCACATTTTCTAAAATCTTTGGGGAAGTGGCAACAAAACAAGTATTCACGTTGGTGTGAAAATATATGACTCTGGCGATATACCGTTTGACCTTCGAATTGCGAAGACCGCAAGAAGCAAAAAAGTGCGAGAGTTATCGCGTAATCCTCTTAACAGCGCACGCAAAAGCTGCTGACAAAAATAGTATACAGGAGAATGGATAATAAAATTGACAACGTGTTAGATGTCGGTCAGTTTGGCTTCAGGAAAGGTAAAGGCACCAGAGAGGCAATTCTGACGTTGCGGTTGATAATGGGAGCAAGAATAAAGAAAAATCGAGACACACGCATAGGATCTGTCGATCTGGACAAAGTCAAATGGTGCAAGATGTTCGAAATTCTGAGGAAAATAGGGTAAGCTATAAGGCAAGACAGGTAATATACAGTATGTAAAAAACCCAAGAGAGAACAATTAGAGTGGAAGACCAAGAACGAAGTGCTCGAATTAAAAAGGGCGTAAGCAGAAATATAGTCTTTCGCCCTACTATTCAATCCATACATCGAAGAAGCAATGAGGGAAATAAAAGAAATGTTCAAGAGTGGAATTAAAATTCAAGATGAAAGGATATCAGTGCTAAGATTCGCTGATGACATTATTACAGGATATGCTGGGTGGAATGAACGATCTAAAGAGTACAGAATATGGATTGCGAATAAATTGAAGAAATACGGAAGTAATGAGAAGTATCAGAAATGAGAACAGCGAGAAACTTATCATCAGAATTGTTGATCATGAAGTAGACGAAGTTAAGGAATTCTTCTACTTAGGCAGCAAAATAACCCATTATGGACGGAGCAAGGAGGTCATAAAAAGCGGACTAGCAGTGGAAAATAGAGCATCCTTGGCCAAGAGAAGTCTGCTAGTATAAACATGGGTTTTAATGTGAGGAAGAAATTTCTGAGAATGTACGTTTGGAGCGCAGCATTGTTTGCTAGTGCAACAAAGACTGTGGGGAAACAGGAAAAGAATAGAATCGAAGGATTTGAGATATGGTGCTAAAGAAGAACGTTGAAAATTAGGTGGACAGATAAGGTAAGGAATGAGGTGGTTCTCTGGAGAGTCGTCGAGGAAAGGAGTGTATGGAGAACACTGACAAGAAGAAGTGATATGAAGGTAGGACATCTGCTAAGGCGTCACAGAATAACTTCTATCGTACTAGAGACTGCTGTAGAGGGTAAAAACTGTAGAGGAAAACAGGAACTGGAATACTTCCAGCAAATAATTGAGGACATAGATTGCAAGTGCTACTCTGAGATCAGTAGGTTGGCACATGAGAGGTATTCGTGGCAGGCAGCATCAAACCAGTTAGAAGGCTGATAACTAAAAAAATATAAGTATAAAAAAGCTATATACTCTTTTGATGTTTGCTGCTGTTATTAATCGTCCTTTCTCGTAATTTTTAGAATTTGACGGATTGGCAATTGTAACAGCTGGCCGAAGATATAGCATCTACACCATCCAGTGTAGAGCAGCAAACTGTAGAAATTTTAGACGTATGCTTGAATAGACGTTAAGCACTAGTTGTAGGGAAAAAGTCATTCAGTATTTGTCAGCTTCATAAACATACTCGAACATATGCAAATAGTAAAATTCGTTTAATAAAAACACCCAGAAGAATCACACTGAAGAGAAGCCGTAACTCTACAAATGATAAGACCTGCATCCTCCTGAAGTCAGTCACAGGAAAGAAGACTAGATTGACTGACCAGCTAATATAAAAAAGAATATCTGCACAAGCGCGTTGAAAAAATGCAGTTAAATCAACACATACTCTCTCACTCACACACACACTCTTTCTCTCTCTCTTTCTTTCTCTCTCTCTCACTCATTCACTCACACATACACACAAACACACAAACACACATACACACACACACACAAACACACACACACACACACACACACACACACACACAGAGTCCCACACGTGTCTCACTTCCTGCTCCTCCTCATTTTAGTTCAGCCATCTTTCTTACTTCTCTTCCTCTTCATTTAGATACACGCCATGAAACCTATACCTCCTAAAAGAGGGGGAGACTATGGCAAGAACTAAGTATCCTCGCAGGTTGAGTCAAATGAAACATGTCTACTACTGACGAATACGTGAATATCCTGGTAGGACGAGTTAATCGAAAGAATCTACTACTATATGGGGAGGAACTCAGTAAATGTAAGCAGTTGCTATTGATTCTACTAACTATTTGATGTAAGGGTCGCCAGATGCCTGAGCATCAATGATTAATACAAAACTATATTATATTCTATGGCCTACGGGCTGATTGGAATCTGTCTGATTTAAAGATAACTTGCACCACAGATCTGTCATGAGAAACACTGTCCCTCACATATAAGTGTGGCTGATGGCCTTGGCTAATCCATATTCACGTGACATGGGGTTTATTAATTACCGAAATGATATACAGAAGAATTCGATTACTGTCTACAAACATAAGAAAATGAACACGGCGAACTTGTTCATTCAAAAATTGTAAGAAATGTATGAAGTATTAACTATCTCAGTTACAAGTAATGCATATACGGTGGGTTCGCAAGATACTGGGAAATACAGTGTAGAGGAGGTGTTGCTTCCAGAGTTCGTGACTGACTCGACTTTAAATGACGTGCCACAAATACAACATCAAAAAAAGTTTTGCATCACCCCGGTTCCCAGAACGCCTGAAGATAGACGTTGACTGTGGATATTGTATCACAAACCAGTCTCTTTGACTGTTCAGAGATGTCATTAAAACCGCCCAAAGATGTAAACAGCCATGCATGAGCAGCGCCTTTAGACGGAGGGAGTCCGAGAGCCGATCAATTCCAGTCATTCCACCAGGAAGGAGATACACGGCTTGTGTTGTCTGTAGTTCAATTATGACTAGACGGTCGATACCGCGGTTGATCGCGTCCTCCTTGTTACTTTGTGCCAGGAAGGGCTCTCAACAAGGGAAGTGTCCAGACGTCTCGAAGTGAACCAAAGCGATGTTGTTCGGACATGGAGGAGATACAGAGAGACAGGAAATGTCGAACACATGCCTCACTCAGGTCGCCTAAGAGCTACTACTGCAGTGGATGACCGCTACCTTCTGATTATGGCTCGGAGGAATCCTGCAGCAACGCCACCATGTTGAATAATGCTTTTCGTGCAGCCACAGGACGTCGTGTTGCGACTCTAACTGTGCGTATAAGGCAGCAGGATGCGCAACTTCACTCCCGACGTCTATGGCGAGGTCCATCGCTGCAACCACGGGGTGCAGATGGGCCAAACAACATGCCGAATGGACCTCTCAGGTTTGGCATCACATTCTCTTCACCAATGAATGTCGCATATGCCATCAACCAGACAATCGTCGGAGACGTGTTTGGAGGCAACCCGGTCAGGCTGAACGCCTTAGTCACATTGTCCAGCGAGTGCAGCAAGGCGGAGGTTTAGTGATGTCTTGGGGTGGCATTATGTGGGCCCGACGTACGCCGCTGGTGGTCATGGAAGGCGCCCTAACGACTGTAAGATACATGAATGCCATCCAACAGTGCAAACATATCGGCAGTATATTGGCGAGGCATTCGTCTTCGTGGACGACAATTCGCGCCCCCATCGTGTACATCTTGTGAATGACTACCTTCAGGATAACGACATCGTTCGACTAAAGTGGCCAGATGTTCTCCAGACATGAACCCTGTCGAACATGCCTGGGATAGATTGAAAGGGGATGTTTATGGATGACGTGACCCACCAACCACTCTGAGGGATCTACGGCGAATCGCCGTTAAGGAGTGGGACAATCTGGACAACAGCGCCTTGATGAACTTCTGGATAGTATGCCACGACGAATACAGGGATGCATCAATGCAAGAGGACGTGCTACTGGGTATTAGGGGTACCGGTGTGTACAGCAATATGGTCCACCACCTCTAAAGGTCTCGCTGTATGGTGGTACAACATGCAGTGTGTGGTATTCATGAGTAATAAAAAGGGCGGAAATGATGTTTATGTTGTGAATCTTCAGGTTTTGGCGGCACAAAGACTGTTCAGTTAAGTTTCGGGTGTGCAGCCGCAAGAATTCTCCTTCTTCTTCTAATATTTCGGCTGTATAACGTTCAGCCATCTTCAGAGTGAGCCGTAAGACTATCGCTCCAGTGCTCGCTTCGCCCCTTTATACTCGTGTTCCGCGCAACTGCGCATGCGGCCACAGATGCAAATGGTCGGCGGCAGAGACGTGCACAATGCGGGAGTTACATCTATGATTCCGCAGTCGATCTGTGTTGGCATGTCGATATATCGTTGTGAGCTGCACTGTGACGACGTCTTTGTGAGTTTATTACACCAAGTGCCGGATTCCATGATTTATCAGGGTTGAAACCACTATCTCTATTAATTAAATTGGACGTCAAGCGAATCTCAATTGCCTCCTTCACTATCGAGTCCAAAAAGATGACGTAGTTGCCAAAATTTCGACGTTGTCATACAACATACTGAGACCAGTGTCGATACAGTGCTCTGCCACTTCCGACATTTTAGGTTGTAAAAGTCGTGTATACCTCTGGTGTTCTGTACATCTTTCTTGGACCGTACGAGTTGTCTGTCCAATATAAGAAAGGCCATATTCACATGGAATCTTGTAAACTCCAGATTTTCGGACCAGCCAATCATCTTTGACCGACCCCACGAGTGCAGCTGTCTTGGGTGGAGGACGAAAAATCACTTTTACTTTGTGTCTGCTGAGAATCCGTCCTATTTTTGATGAGACGCTACTCACATATGGCAGGAAGGCCATCGATTTAAAGGTTTCTCCGTCTTCTTCTGCTTTGTTTGTGGCCCCTTTCGGCTTCATTTACAGTGCCTTATGTATTTGCTGTGGGGAGTACCCATTGACTTAAAACACTTTTTGTAAGTGGGAAAGTTCATCTTGCAGACTGCTTTCGTCAGAAATAATATACGCTCTATGGGTCAAAGTTCGGAGAACACACATCGTCTGGGCAGGATGGTGACAGATATTTGCACGTAAATACAATCCGTGTGCGTCGGCTTCCAATACACTTCTTGCCCCAAAGTACCATCCTCTCTGCGCCGAACCAGAACATCCAAGTATGGAAGGCATTCCTCCTTTTCAATTTCCATTGTGAACTTTATTTGATCGTGGAGGGAGTTCAGATGTCTTAAGAAGTCCTGCAAGTTATCTTCACAAAGGTATCCTCAACATACCTCTAGAATGCCGTGGGTTTCAGGTCAGCAGATTCAAGCGCCTTCTCCTCGAAGTCTTCCATAAATAAATTGGCCACCAGAGGGGATAAGGCACTACCCATGGCGACTCCTTCCATCTCTTCAAAAAATTCGTCGTTAAATAAGAAGTATGTAGAGGTCAGAACATGTTTGAACAAAGCTGAAATCTCTTTGTCAAAACTTCTTTCAATAAGTTGTAGAGATTCTGGAAGGGGAACCTTTGTGAATAAAGACACCACATCGAAACTAACTAATATATCAGAAGGGTTCATTTTCAATGATTTCAGTTTACTAATGAAATCAGCAGAGTTTCTTATGTGGTGAGCGCATTTTCCCACAAAAGGCCTCAACAACGATGCCAGGTGTTTGGCAATGTACCATATTACTCACTGTGGGGCGGAGACGAACATTTATCTCGTGGACATTTGGTTGTCCATAAAATCTAGGAGGCACCGCACCACTTGGTTTCAATCTCCGATCAACTTCTGGTGGGAAGGGAGAATCATTCAGAAGCGAAGCAGGTTTCTTCGCCACTCGATTAGTGGGGTCCCTGCTGATCTCATTTCCGATGTTTATGTTGATCTCTGTTCCAATTGTCTATACTGGTTCCGTAACTCTCGGAACCGAAGTGATGCAAAACTTTTTTTGATAAGTGTAACTGCGTTACCTGTGGTGTATAGGAGAGATTAGACTTGCACCACAATTAATTCTTCCACCAAGCAAGTCAACGAGCAAGTAAATTGTAGCTCAAGTTTCTCTGTAACATACGCTGAGTCCCTAATCGCGGAGGAATTGAAATAAAGAGTTAAATATCTTGACTATGGCTGTGAAGCGATTCCAATTTTACCTCAAGGCTCCTGAACATCACACAACGCTGTTCTCAATTAAATACTAATACAGCAGCCTGGATACTCACCGTTTTGGATGCCGCCTCACATATTGAACGAAGACCTGCGTTTCACCACCGATCTCATAAACTGGAAGCCGCTGTCTTCCGCCGCTCTCCGACTCTGAATCTCCTCTCCACTGCCCTCCACTGCAGAATGCCAATTTTGCAACGTCCTCCGGAACAGAATGTTCTCTGCGTCACTCCCTGGAGCCGACTGTTCCCCGTACTATTTCGTTTTTCTGACTCTGGCATCTCCACAAAGATAATTCCGCCAAAGACTCGCGTCAGCTAACCAGGGCGCATGCTTATTTGTTTCACCTTTTGGAAGAGAGAAAATTTTCCACACAACTCTCCTCCTGTCGTCATGCGAATCTCAGAAATATCCATGCCACGTATTAGCGGCTATGAGAGATGAGCAAATACTCGTTTCTTCCCCTACCATTCTGCTTACTTTTCGAAAATGTCTTAACTCTTCCCGCAGTTCTGGTAAACACTTTTGGCGTCTGTATGTCTGTCAGGGGCGTAATTTCCTACTTAATAAATAGGCTGTCAAACTTCGACTGGCGCCAGTATGACGCCTGCGAGTATAAATGATCATCAGGTTCTCAGTTGCCTCTTCCGGGCTGGAGCCATTCTATCTGCAACAGGCGTGTCTCCACAGATAATCAGTGAAGTGTCCTCCACGTTGCATACCGCCGAGAACGGCTTGTAAAGAGACCGTCCTGGGCAGCGCCCATTCTGAAAGCGCTATGCAAAAATCCTGCATTGTCTGAGCGACACAAAGACAGCCACTTGCCAGTAGGCCTAAGGATGCATGACTCACGTGTGATATCGGCCATCCTAACATCACCCCTTGAACCATGGACCTTGCCGCTGGTGGGGAGGCTTACGTGCCTCAACGATACAGATAGCCGTACCGTGAGTGCAACCACAACGGAGGGGTATCTGTTGAGAGGCCAAACAAACGTGTGGTTCCTGAAGAGGGGTAGCAGCCTTTTCAGTAGTTGCAGGGGCAACAGTCTAGATAATTGACTGATCTGGCCTTGTAACACTTAACAAAATGGCCTTGCTGTTCTGGTACTGCGAACAGCTGAAACCAAGGGGAAACTACAGCCGCAATTTTTCCCGAGGGTATGCAGCTTTACTGTATGATTAAATGATGATGGCGTCCTCCTGGGTAAAATATTCCGGAGGTAAAATAGTCCCCCATTCGGATCTCCGGGCGGGGACTACTCGAGAGGGCTTCGTTATCAGGAGAAAGAAAACTGGCGTTCTACGGATCGGAGCGTGGAATGGCAGATCCCTTAATCGAGCAGGTAGATTAGAGAATTTAAAAATGGAAATGGATAGTTTAAAGTTAGACATAGTGGGAATTAGTGAAGTTCGGTGCAGGAGGAACAAGACTTTTGGTCAGGTGAATACAGGGTTATAAATACAAATTGAAATAGGGGTAATGCAGGAGTAGGTTTAATAATGAATAAAAAATAGGAGTACGGCTAAGTTACTACAAACAGCATAGTGAACGCATTATTGTGGCCAAGATAGACACGAAGCCCTCCCCTGCTACAGTAGTACAAGTTTATATGCCAACTAGCTCTGCAGATGACGAAGAAGTTGATGAAATGTATGATGAGATAAAAGAAATTATTCAGGTAGTGAAGTGAGACGAAAATTTAATAGTCATGGGTGATTGGAATTCGAGAGTAGGAAAAGGGAGAGAAGGAAACATAATAGGTGAATATGGAATGGGGCTAAGAAATGAAAGAGGAAGCCGCCTGGTAGAATTTTGCGCAGAGCATAACTTAATCATAGCTAACACTTGGTTCAAGAATCATGAAAGAAGGTTGTCTACATGGAAGAACCCTGGAGATACTACGAGATATCAGATAGATTATATAATGGTAAGACAGAGATTTAGGAACCAGGCTTCAAATTGTAAGACATTTCCAGGGGCAGATGTGGACCATGACCACAATCTATTGGTTATGAACTGTAGATTAAAACTGAAGAAACTGCAAAAAGGTGGGAATTTAAGGAGATAGGACCTGGATAAACTGAAAGAACCAGAGGTTGTACAGGGTTTGAGGGAGACCATAAGGGAACAATTCACAGGAATGGGGGAAAGAAATATAGTAGTAGAAGAATGGGTAGCTTTGAGGGATGAAATAATGAAGGCAGCAGAGGATCAAATAGGTAGAAAGACGAGGGCTAGTAGAAACCCTTGGTTAACAGAAGAAATATTGAATTTAATTGATGAAAGGAGGAAATATAAAAATGCAGTAAATGAAGCAGGCAAAAAGGAATACAAACGTCTCAAAAATGAGATCGACAGGAAGTGCAAAGTGGTTTAAGCAGGAATGGCTAGAGGACAAATGTAAGGAGTATCTCACTAGAGGTAAGATAGATACTGCCTACAGGAAAATTAAAGAGAGCTTTGGAGAAAGGAGAACCACTTGCATGAATATCAAGAGCTTTGATGGAAACCCAGTTCTAAGCAAAGAAGGGAAAGCAGAAAGGTGGAAGGAGTATATAGAGGATCTATACAAGGACGATGTAATGGAGGCCAATATTATGGAAATGGAAGAGGATGTAGATGAAGATGAAATGGGAGATATGATACTGCATGAAGAGTTTGGTTCAAATGGCTCTGAGCGCTATGGGACTTCACATCTGTGGTCATCAGTCCCCTAGAACTTAGAAATACTTAAACCTAACTAACCTAAGGACATCACACACATCCATGCCCGAGGCAGGATTCGAACCTGCGACCGTAGGGGTCGAAACAAGGCCCCCAGAGTAGACAAAATTCCATTAGAACTACTGACAGCCTTGGGAGAGCCAGTCCTGACAAAACTCTACCATCTGGTGACCAAGATGTATGAGACAGGCGAAATAGCCTGCATCTCGTGGTCGTGCGGTAGCGTTCTCGCTTCCCACGCCCGGGTTCCCGGGTTCGATTCCCGGCGGGGTCAGGGATTTTCTCTGCCTCGTGATGGCTGGGTGTTGTGTGCTGTCCTTAGGTTAGTTAGGTTTAAGTAGTTCTAAGTTCTAGGGGACTGATGACCATAGATGTTAAGTCCCATAGTGCTCAGAGCCATTTGAACCATTTGACAGGCGAAATACCCTCAGAGTTCAAGAAAACTATAATAATTCCAATCCCAAAGAAAGCAGGTGTTGACAGATGTGAAAATTGCCGAACTATCAGTTTAATAAGTCACAGCTGCAAAATACTAACACGAATTCCTTACAGACGAATGGAAAAACTGATAGAAGCCGACCTCGGGGAAGATCAGTTTGGATTCCGTAGGAATGTTGGAACACGTGAGGCAATACTAACCCTACGACTTATCTTAGAAGAAAGATTAAGGAAAGGCAAACCTACGTTTCTACCATTTGTAGACTTAGAGAAAGCTTTTGACAATGTTGATTGGAATACTCGCTTTCAAATTCTAAAGGTGGCAGGGGTAAAATACAGGGAGCGAAAGGCTATTTACAATTTGTACAGAAACCAGATGGCAGTTATAAGAGTCGAGGGGCATGAAAGGGAAGCAGTGGTTGGGAAGTGAATGAGACAGGGTTATAGCCTCTCCCCAACGATATTCAATCTGTATATTGAGCAAGCAGTAAAGGAAACAAAAGAAAATTTCGGAGTAGGTATTAAAATCCGTGGAGAAGAAATAAAAACTTTGAGATTCGCCGATGACATTGTAATTTTGTCAGAGACAGCAAACGACTTGGAAGAGCAGTTGAACGGAAGGGAAAGTGTCTTGAAGGAATGATATAAGATGAACATCACCAAAAGCAAAACGAGGAATGTAGTCGAATTAAGTCGGGTGATGCTGAGGGTATTAGATTAGGAAATGAGACACTTAAAGTAGTAAAGGAGCTTTGCTATTTGGGGAGCAAAATAACTGATGATGGTCGAAGTAGAGAAGATATAAAATGTAGACTGGCAATGGCAAGGAAAGCGTTTCTGAAGAAGAGAAATTTGTTAACATCGAGTATAGATTTAAGTGTCCGGAAGTCGTTTCTGAAAGTATTTGTATGGAGTGTAGCCATATATGGAAGTGAAACATGGACGATAAATAGTTTGGACAAGAAGAGAATAGAAGCTTTCGAGATGTGGTGCTACAGAAGAATGCTGAAGATTAGATGGGTAGATCACATAACTAATGAGGATGTATTGAATAGAATTGGGGATAAGAGGAGTTTGTGGCATAACTTGACTAGAAGAAGGAATCGGTTGGTAGGACATGTTCTGGGACATAGAGGGATCACCAATTTACTATGGGAGGGGAGCGTGAAGGGTAAAAATCGTAGAGGGAGACCAAGAGATGAATACACTAAGCAGATTCAGAAGGATGTAGGCTGCAGCAGATACTGGGAGATGAAGAAGCTTGCACAGGATAGAGTAGCATGGAGAGCTGCATCAAACCAGTCTGAGGACTAAAGACCACAACAACAACTACAACATCATCTCACGAGAACGAAGAACTTGTTTCAATAAGAACTGATATGCTTGCACCTTGACGTGTTAAAAGGAATATCAAATATTATATCTAGAATCTATTAAAATGAGCTAATTACGAGGGTAGCTGCATTTGTTTCTGCTTTATTCACGCTGAAATTGCTGGTGGAAACGTATCTTAACTAACTTTGAATCACAGCAGGTCTCCTTCACAGACCAAGTAGTGGGATATATGCCACCGACTTCCCATGTTGCTTTCATTTGTCCGCCTCTATGTTGTGTGTTGTCAGATTGCGTGTTCACATTCGTTGGATTAGGAAGCTGATGAGGTGGGCGATCCGTATTAGCATTTGAAAAAATGTTAACCTAAAGAAAATAATGGCACATTTCTCTCCAAGAGGTTGGTTATATTCACAAATATCTAGTAAAGGGCAAAAGGCAATGGACAGTTCAGAAAAAGCAAAAAAAGACATGAGAGAAACTTGACATATTCCTCTTAGCCACACGCAGATCTAAAACATTTCGCAAGAGAAAATAGAAGAACATCGGAACACGTCGCAATTTCTGGCAAAATTCGTGCTACTGAGGTGCGGGAGACTAGAGCGACCACCTCTTTATATACTTAACGCTGGAGCAGATGATTTCCGATTATGTCAAACTGTAACTTCCTTTTCTATTGTTTCAAATTGCTAGGTTTTTAAAAAACAATTTGTATCACTCGAGAATTGTTCACACTAAAACTAAACGCTTACACTATACCACGAAGGAATTGTCTGACTGGGACTGAAATCGGTAGATGTCATGTACGTATACGGACAAAAAATGACCACATTTTCAGAAAAATTGGATGTTTTTTTTTTTTTTTCAAGAGAAGAAGCTTCACAAACCAAGAAAGTCAATAACACGTTGGTCCACCAAAGGCCCTTACTCAAACAGTTATTCGCCTTGTCGTTGATTGATAGAGTTGTTAAATGTCCTTCTGGGGGATATAGTCCAACATTTGTCTAACTGGCACGTTAGATCATCAAAATCCCAAGATGGTTCGAGGACCCTGTTGATAATGCTACAAACGTTCTCACCTGGAGCCGATCCGGCTACATTGCTGGCCAAGGTAGGATTTGACAAACACAAAGACATCTAGGACAGCGTTGGGATGCCAACCTGACTGTCGCCCAAAATACGGTTCAACAGTCAGAAGTTATGGTGTGGGCTGACATTTCTTTTTATAGCAGGTTCCGTTTGGGTGCCATCCGCGGCACCTTTACTGCATAGCGTTACGTCGATGGTATTTTACACATCGTTTTGTGAAATCCATCCTGGACTTACATTTCAGCAAGCTAATGCCCGCCCGCACACTGCGAGAGTTTCTACTGCTTGTCTTCGTCTTTGCCAAACCACTTTGATCAGCAAGGTACCCCGGTCTGACCTCAATTGAGAACATTTGGAGCATTGCGGGCAGGGGTGTTCGATAACCTCAGGATTTTGACGAACTAAAGTGCCAATTGGACAGAATGTGGCATGATATCCCCCAGGAGGACTTCCAGCAACTAGGTGTCCAGCCAAACGAATAAGAGCCAGAGGTGGACCAACGTTTTACTGAATTTCTCAGTTTGTGAAGCTCATTCTCTTGAATTAATCATTTGTTTATTTCTATATGTATATCACATATACCGATTTCCATCTCAATCGGGTAATTCCTTCGTGGTGCGTAGCTCTTTTTTTGACTTAGTGTGTACTTCTATAAATTTGCTAACGTTTAGTTTTACGTTCATTTAATTCAGTTCGATTGGCTCATTAATGCGTGAGAAATTTTCGATTCACAAAAGTTATCTGCTAGATCTTGATGGCGATAAAGTCCCATGCTTCTTGACAGATCGTAGGGGAACGATGCGGAAGACTCGCACCTTCGTACTAGGCAAGGTCCTACTTGAGATGGTTAGCCTTTGCCTTCCTCCGACCGTAACTGGGATGAATGATGAGGATGAAGACGACACAACAAGACTCAGTCATATCGGGGCAGGTGAAAAACCCTGACGCCGCCGGGCATCGAACCCGGGACCCCGTGCTCGGCAAGCGAGAACGCTACCGCGAGACCACGAGCCCGAGATCTTAGCAACAGGAAAAAAAGGAACACTACAGTATGACATAACTGGAAATCGTCTGCTCTTGTATTACGTGTATCTATCTTAGTACCTGGATTGCTTAGGACACAGAAGTAAACATGCTGACGGTAACAGCTGTCTGTCTTGTCTGGGAACATTTGTTTCATTCGCTCGTACTGCGAGATGTTTAAATTATTTCGAAGTATATATCTGCAGTCCTGGTACACACTGAAGTCGCCGCTCCATCACACGCTAGGATGCTGCTGGAGGAGTCAAAACAGCAATGCCCACATTATTCTTCACCCTCAAACATGTATTTGGTATTGCTAGGTTCTGTCTGGCGTTTGTTTTTCCGGCAGTGTAAATTATACTTTAAGAACGCTAGTTGCAGGAAGACGAATTCGATATTTCATTTAGGAAATCTTTAGGGAACTCAGTATTCCGAGATGCACAGTGTCAAGAAAGTACCAAATTTCAGGCATTACCTCTCACCATGAATAACGCAGTGGCCGACGGCCTTCATTTAAAGTGCGAGAGCAGCGGCGTTTGCGTAGAGTTCTCACTGCTAACAGACAAGCAGCACAGAATGAAAAACAGCAGTAATCAAAGTGGGACGTACGACGAACGTATCCGTTACGACATTGGAGCGAAATTTTGCGTTAATGGGCTATGGAAGCAGACGAACGATGTGAGTGTCTTTGCTAACAGCACGACATGGCATGCAGCGCCTCTCCTGGATTCGTGACGATATCGGTTGGACCCTAGACGTCTGGAAAACGGCGGCCTGGTAGGATGAGTCCAGATTTCAGTTGGTAAGAGCTGATGGTACGCTCCGAGTGTGGCGCAGAGCCCACGAAGTCGTGGACCCGAGTTATCAACAAGGGACTGCGCAATCTGGTGTGGGTTGTGTTTGCGTGGTATGGATCGGTTCCTGGTTATCTTCGGCTACTTGGAGACAGTTTGCAGCCATTCATGGACTTCAAGTTCCAAAGAACGATGAAATTTTTGTGGATAACAATGCGTCATGGCACTGGGCCACAGTAGTTCCCGGCTGGTTTGCAGAACATTCTGGATGATTCGAACGAATGATTTGGCCAGCCAGATAACCCGACGTGAATCCCGTAGAACATTTATGGGACATAATCAAGAGGTCAATTCGTGCACAAAATCCCGCATTGCCAATGCTTTAGCGATTATGAGCTCCTATAGAGGCAGCATGGCTCAATATTTCTGCAGGAGAGTTTCAACAACTTATTGAATACATGTCACTTCGAGTTTTTGCTCTATCCCGGGGAAAAGGAGGTCCGACACGATATTAGGAGGTATCCCATGACTTCTGTCACCTCAGTGTAGTTTCCCAAACGACAAACATATTTGTCACTGTCACCTTGACTTGTGATTTAGCTATTGCTGCCACGACTGACAATAAGACAGTTGCCTATGAGAACTACATTTGCTGAAACTTCCCGGCAGACTGAAACAGTTTTAATCTGCCAGGAAGTTTCATATGCGCGCACACTACGCTGCAGAGTGAAAATCGCGTTCTGGAAACATCCTCCAGGCTGTGGTGGCTAAGCCATGTCTCCGCAATATCCTTTCTTCCAGACGTGCTAGTTCTGCAAGGTTCGCAGGAGAGATTCTGTGCAGTTTGGAAGGGTGGAGACGAGGTACTGGCAGAATTAAAGCTGTGAGGACAGCTCGTGAGTCGTGCTTGGGTAGCTCAGATGGTAGAGCACTTGCCCGCAAAAGGCAGAGGTCCCGAGCTCGGGTTCAATCTAGGAGAACGTTTTAATCTCCCAGGACGTTTTATATCAGCACACTTTCCACTACAGAATGAAAATCTCATTCTGACTACATTTGCTGTTACTATAAATACGTCGCAGGAACAAAGAGCAGAACTGTATTTACCAAACTCAGTCTCCACTCACGGACAATTGTGCTTATCCTTTTCAAGCGTAACTAAATTAACCAACATTTTTGTATCTCTTAAAAAATGAAAAAAATTACACGAAGAATTACATTCTTACGTCAAATATCGTTTACACCGAGGTAAGACTCTGTAAAGGATTTGTTCAAAATTATGTGCATGTAAATGTATAAATAAGCCAACGGCCTTGCCACAGTGGTAACACCGGTTCCCGTCAGATCACCGAAGTTAAGCGCTATCTGGCTGGGCTTGCACTTGGGTGGGTGAACATCGGGTCTGCCGATGGCTGTTGGCAAGCGGGGTGCACTCAGCTCTTGTGAGGCAAACTGACGAGCTACTTGATTGAGAAGTAGCGGCTCCAGACTCGGAAACTGACATACGGCCGGGAGAGCGGTGTGCTGATCACGTACCCCTCCATATCCGCATCCAGTGACGCCTGTGGGCTGGGGATGACACGGCGGCCGGTCGGTACCTTTGGGCCTTCATGGCCTGTTCGGGAGGAGTTTAAATACATAAATAAGGTTGTGTCAAAAATTCATGATTATTATTTCACGTCGTTCTATTAGCTTTTAAAGATGTTTTCCCTTCATTCCCACAACTGCCCTTATCCCAACGACTACACTTGTTCCAATAACTGTCATTATTTAAAACTGGAAAAGTGCCAAAGTTTCGCACTGTTGCCCTGGTTGTGAACGTATTTTCAAAGAAACAGCGACAACCTGGGTAACAAATCGCGTAAATTGCAGTTACATCATTTACTCCGTAACAGGCCATGGGAGAAGACAGGTTCTGCACACAAAATACTAACAAGGCACACTCCTCATCACAACCCCGTCAGCTTTAGTGGTATGAGGGCCCAGTGGACAGCTCGTCAATAACTGAAAACAGATCAAGCATGAAAACAGCAAGAAAGTGTACTGGGCCGTAAAAAAAGCGAAAGAGAAACAGTGAATGGTCGAAGAACAAGAAATGTAATATAGAACAGCCAGCAAGCGGAATGCTGTTGTGGTTAAGTGGTTATTGCTGGACAGCTACGCGAGTGAGCCGTCTTCAAACTTACCTAGGGCCAATCTTTTTTTTCCCTTGCTGTTCGCTTGATTCAAATTTGTGTCTGTATCGTGGTGTAACGTCCGTTTGCAACAGCGATGTGTAAGGTAGGGACCTATAATGACAGTTGATTCTGCACAACTATTCCATTAGCAGTCGAAAGGAAGTGGCTTTCGAATGGGAACAGCAATCGTTTGATGATAAGGCGACAAGTCAACCGCATCCTCCTATGGAAAACACATCTGCTGTGTCATATATGGCACTAGTGACAGTACGTGTCTTGTATGATAGGAATCTCTTATCGACTCACCTAATTTGTACTACTGATAAATGAGTGGGATATGCCTCCTTGCCTGATATAGTGTTCGTATGAATGTGATGACTTCCAAGGAAACATAATGCATCTACATCTACATGGATACTCTGCAAATCTTATTTACGAGCCTGGCAGTGGGTTCATTGAACCATTTTCACAATTCACTATTATTCCAATCTCGTATAGCGTGCGGAAATAAACACATAGTTTGTCACGTAAGCTGCAACAAACGACCGCAACAGTTTCACAATCGCACAATTTATCTGTTCTCTGTCAAAACATATGTTTCTAACGTTTTTGAAGTTGCGTTCCGCTTTGGAAGTCTTGACTCTTGAATTCCATTACTGCCGGCCGGTGTGGTCGAGCGGTTCCAGGCGCTTCAGTCCGGAACCATGCTGCTGCTACGGTCGCAGGTTCGAATCCTGCCTCAAGCACGGATGTGTGTGATGTCGTTAGGTTTGTTAGGTTTAAGTACCTCTAATCTAGGAGACTGATGACCTCAGATGCTAGGTCCCATACTGCTTAGAGCCAGACATTTGAATTCCATTATTGTAACATAGTTGACATCCGTTTACTTATTGTTTTCTTTTTTGTGGGATGTTCCTGTGGTGTCTCGCCTGCTCCCACTATTCATCACACTTACTTGCGACGGTACATGACTCATATTCTACAATGAATGCATAGTATGAGAACTGCCAAGGAAGAGAAGAAACATTTCAATGACCGGACGGACAGTTCATAATGTTGTGAAAAAAAGGAAAATAAGTGACATCAGAGAGTTTCGAAGATGGCTAACTCGCTTGGCAGTGCAACACCATGACTGCTTCCCCACGACGCCGTTGCTGTTTCAGATTGCTCTTTATTGCACTTCTTCTTAATGACCATTCACCGTTTCTATTTTGATTTTTCTTTTTCACAGTTGAGTACACCTTATTCCTGTTTCCATGCTTGATATATGTTCGGTTTTTGACGGGCCATCCATTGAGCCATCTCACCACTGAATCTAAAGGGGGGGAGGGGGCGGGGGGGATGCGGAGTTTGCCTTGTCAGAAATTTTCCTGAACAACCTCTGAAATTTTATCAGTGAAGTTCAGATTCACCATGTCTATTGTTTTTTATTTCAGTGAAGTTTCTTATTTAAATAACAAGCGGAACGCCTTTTGAATAAACATTAATCGCAGACTGCAGTTGCACAAGACGCGATAGTGTAACCTCAACGATCAGAAAGCTTATACCTTTCAGTTGCTCTATTGGAACTTCCGTACACAGACAGCTTGCGATTTCCGCGTAACGGGAGGTCCGGATTTCGCGAAGGTGGCGAGCGAGAGCGAGGTTGCAGACGTAAACACAGCTGGCCTTGTGTGGCCGCTGGTAAGGTGTGGCGAGTGGTGGGGGGGGGGGGGGGGGGTGGGGGGGGGGGCGTGGCAGGCAAAAGACAGCCAGAGGCTGGCGCGGCACGTGCGAGGGCAAGGGCGGAGCCGGGCGCACGTGCTTACTCACGTGGAGCGTCTGACGGCAGTCCGCAACCTATAGTCTACACTAAATCAGTTGTAAGCCGTTTAAGACCCAAAGTTGCGACAGGCACAGTCTTCTGGCAGCCACCACAGCGCTTGTGTCTCTGCGACGACAGAAAATGGCTTATATATATATATATATATATATATATATATATATATATATATATATATATAAAATCTTGCAAATTTTCTGAAATTACGTTTAGTCCGAAAACATCTGGCATCCGTTCTTGATTTTAATTACGGCTGGAGTATCGTACTTCAATATTCTCGAAACGGATCACATTTTCCCCTCCGGGCAACAGATTGAAACTTAAGTCATACCTCGAAAAATATTGAGCTCATTGACATACTTTTGTCTTCAATCATAGCCAAAATATCTCCCTCAGTAATGGATCTTTCCAAAGTTCATTATCGCATTGCTTTTGATGTCTACAAGCTTTTCTTTTGGCTCGATTTGGCAATAAGTACCGAGTAACAAGTATGAAGACTAAAGTCTCCATCTCCTTCAAAATCACGTAAACATCGTGTAATTCACATATGGTACAGATCTTTGTAGTGTGTTTCCTACGTCTCTCTCTCGAGTACTTTCATTGCACATGACATGGCACACAAAACTGAACGTTTTGCTTGTAGTATACTACTTCGCACACAACAGTGAGGAGAAGTGGGCTACGAAGTGATGCAGCAGCTGTCGTCGTAGGAGAACAGGACTGGAGTAGAAATTACTAGCAAACACGTAAATACAGTATACAGAAGTTTAATTTAACTTGTAGCTTTCTCCAAGCGATGCGAAGAAACTTTGCAAAAGAACAAACAGCAATAAAGTCCAGTTATTACAAGAGGCAACCTAAAAGGCGTTGCGCTGTGGGAGGCTCCCGCTACTAATGCACGCGCGGACTGTCGAAGACTGAAGACTATTAAAGTTAGAGACTGAGAATGGGCATGTAGCTGCCACCGACGCTCCTATACTGTGGCGGCAGAGGGTGTTCGTAGTCGCAGCCGCTGAAGGCGTGGTCAGCGGGCGCACATCATTGCATCTGCTGGGTTCTCGTCCGACCGCAATTTGCGTCTGTCGGAAACGTGTGTTTCCGTTGACAACTGCGAGACCCCGATGGAGGTGATATCAGTCTATGGAACCACAGTACCAATTTAATTGCAACATATCGTCGAGATCTGCCAGACAAACTATGAAAGGTTATTTTGTCTGAAACTGCTTGAACTGTATACACATAGAAGCAAATCACCACATCATATTTTCCATGTACAGACAGAGCTAGCCAATGCAACCTTTCTACAAAATTTCACTCACCTATTATCCAGTTTAAAACATAAATAAACACTACTCCTTTTCACAACAACATGCAGTCAATAATCCAAACAAATTATTACATCATAATATGGCTGCCGGCTCAGTCACACATTACTGCAACTGTAAAATTGATTTTTTTTTAAGTGGTGTGCCATATGATTACTACTGTCACATTATTCATGTATCTCATGTCTATGTTGCTGCCTGTTTATGGCACTTTATTTACACAATACCATATAAGTAACATTCATACAACTGGCCACCACATTTCGCCAATTTATTTGTGATTAATGCTCACTGAATATTGTATGCTCACAATGTAACGTTTATTCTTTGTAATATAAATACTTGTAATGTTACCTTGATTCTTCGGGAAAAAGTTTTCACTGTAAAATTAAAGCAATGTATATATTGTACTTCTTTGGCACTGCTTTACACCAAAATATAGCTACCTGCTTGGTCACACTTTATTGCAGCTATACTTGATTCAAAATTTCAGTGCGCCATATGATGTTAACATAATTGTTACTGTCATATTATTCATTTTATCTCACCTCTATGTTGCTCCCTGTATATAGCACAGTATTTACATAATACCGTATAAGTAGCATTCACACAAGCTGGTTACTACATCTGTCAACTTCATCTGTAATATTATATGCTCTTAATGTAAGGTTTATCTTTGTGTTTTAATTTTCATTATGTTATGTCTATTCTTTAAAAACAGTCATACTGTGGAATCAATGCAAACTGTAAATTGTAATATCTCTGATAGAGAACATGTCTGGCACTGTTTTATTTGTACAACTGCAATCTTTGTGTCAACTTCACATGTGGCAAATACTTTTGTTTACTCTGTATTTCATCGGTTGGAGGTTATTTATATTCACATAGAGCGCTTCTAAAACTGTTTTCTACCGTAGGGCGCCGACACACCAAGAATATTTTGCCACAATGGAAGAATAAAAATCGAAAACTGATGATTATGTAAAGTGTATCTTGCAGATCTTGTGAACAGCCGTATGATGATGGACGTGTCAGTTCGAAACTGGTTATGGCGCTATTTACTTAAATAAATAGCAGTATTAATAGTGGATGGTTGCTGTCTTCTTCTTCGTAAGAATCAACCTACATTAAACTATCAGCTATACTCAAATCTAAAACATTTCGCAAGAGAAAACAGAAGAATGTCAGAAGAGGTTGTTGTGCTGTCGGAGAATTGAGTGACCAGCTGTTTATACATGTAACACAAGAGCAGTGATAGCCGACGATACCAGGGTCCCACTGTTGCATTTATAGCGGGAGCAGTCTGACCATTAACGATCCGATGCCAGCTAGTTTAAATCGGCGTATAAGCGCTTGTTTATGCATTCCTTAAAGCGCAGCACAAAGCGGACGGGGAAGTCTTGTGTTTTAGAAGTGCCACAAGGCGCACATCATTACAGAACTCAGAGCTCAAGGTGTCATGCCGTCGAGTGCTAACAGCAAGCGGGATATTACTGATTTCTACGCCACCGGCGCAATGTATGCTGTGGTAGAGTGCAGTAATAATTGGAGAAAACTATTATTACCGGTAAAAAATGGATGAGTAGATTTCGGGAGAGAGGAAGGTTCATAAAGCTTTGAAAAGCGCCTTCTTTCATTATCATTATCACCATTATCATTATCATCATCATCATCATCATTATCATCATCATCATTATCATCATCATCATCGTCTTCTTCTTCTTCTTCTACTGTGCTTTATCTCTAAAACCATTTTCTCCTACCCTCTCCATGGTTGTAGCACTTAGGAATAATGTGGTGGTGTCCTGTTCCTTTCCACACCTCACTTTCACTACCGTTCAAGTTGTCCTGACCGTGCCAGTACGTATTCAGTCACAGTACAGACTGTCAGTCTGTCTTCCGCTTTGTGTTGATGTGACTTGTTGTGTATGACTTTGTTCACAATGGTAAGGAGAGGTGGGCTGCAGAGTGGTGTCCCAACTGTCGTCGTAGGAAAGATGCTCAGGAACAGAAATGACTAGTGAACAACTTAAGTTATATTTCGCGAAACGAAAGAAGATTCATTACAAATGATCCAACAAGAAACAGTCCAGCTATCGATGCCAGAAGAAGTACGATTGAAGGTATCACAGCGTAGTTGCTCCAATCGTAAGCGGGCTGAATCGTTGCCCCAGGCATCCTATATCGTAGGGGCAGAGGGCGCTCGTCCAGAGCTGCTGATGGTCTGGCAGCAGGCGTGATCCATTGGGTCCATCAGATCCTGCTCGACCACTATCTGCGTTAGCCTGTAGCCTAGACGGGCGGTCTAACGCGCTGCTTCCCGAGCGGGAAGGCGTGCCGGTCGCTGGTACGAATCCGCCCGGCGGATTTGTGCCGAGGTCCGGTATGCCGACCAGACTTTGAATTGTTTTTAAGGAGGTTTTCCATCTGCCTCGGCGAATGCGGGCTGGTTCTCCTCATTCCGCCTCGTCGATTGCTGCACAAACACTGTCTCCACATATGCATACACCATAATTACTCTATCCCGCAAATATTTGGGGCTACAATCGTGTGGTATGAGACGTTCCAGGGGAGGGGGCGGACGGGGGGAAGGGGTCCACTGGGGGCCGAACCACACAATAACCCTGGGTTCGGTGTGGAGCGGCGGTGGAGTGAGCGGATTGCTGTAGCCTGTTGTGGGGCTGTGAACCACTGAGGGCTATGGCGTGGACAAAGCCTCTCCGTCGTTCCTATGTCCCCGGTTCAGTACACATACACACACTATTTGTGTCGGATGGAAACTTGCAATTCTCTTGCCATCTGTGATACATTGGTAGGATGGTATCGAGATGTAATATCAGTGCTGCTTCTTTCACGACGAAAAAAGATTTTTGTACATTTTATGTCGTTGACATTGTCATATTCGGCTGCCATTGTAGTCTTTGGGGGGTTTATTCATCTGTAACCCCAGATGTTCCAGAGGGAGGAACTCTGTTTTTACAATGTGTGATTTCTAGCCCTCCTGGTTTTGCAACTGGGCTTGGGACCAGCTATGACTACAAGTTATGAAGCCCGAATATTCATCCTCACTGCCATGTACCTTCCTTTCGCCTTATAGGATCGGCAACACCTCAGACACTGAAGCAACAATGGTTTGCATATGTACAAGTTGGCTCCTCAGACTGCGCCTATCGCAATAAAGATGACAGAGAGCAAGACAAGGCTCATCAGAGGTCCTCCTTGCCAGGGGCCTATTTCCTCCACCGTATCACGTTTGCGGAACTGGACCGGCACGAATTCCACAAAACAGGGCGGAGCAAGCCAACATGTCGGCAGTTCGCTCCATCGCAGCTCTGCGCCAATTCACGCACCTGCTCTTAGCAGGTCATCAGTCAGAGCCCGGTCTGAAGTGAACGCAGCGGGACCTATCCAACGGTGTCCTGAGACATACTTGTCGCCCAGCTACGTCGAATGCTCAACTTCCGTCATTAGGGATTATCAGTGTCATAGGTTTCATGTCCCATTATGTTTATTCACTGTGTCTCCCAAGCGTATGACTGTTAGTATCTGAGAAGTTGAATTATTTTTTATTGAGAATAGTTTTTCTTTGTTATTAAATCTTTCTAGTTTGGTAGTAATAAACCCTTGACTTGTCTTGATATTTGCTATCAAGCAGCTGCACGGGCTAGCCGCGCGGTCTAGGGCGCCTTGTCACGGTTCGTGCAGCTCCCCCCGTCGGAGGTCCGAGACCTCCATCTGGCATGGGTATGTGTGTTGTCCTTAGCGTAAGTTAGTTTAAGTACTGTGTAATCCTAGGAACCGATGACCTCAGCAGCTTGGTCACATAGGAACTGTTGTGTCTAGGCAAGACAGCCTATACACAATGAGAGGAAGCCGAAAGGCACGCGCTTAAACTCACGCAGGCTGGCGTGAGATCTGAAACAGGATACGTAATGAATGCTATAAAGAAAAGTACGTAGCTTCTGGAATACTTAACTTTAATCCACATTTGTAGAACATCGCTCTTGATGATACATTAATAGAATCTCAATATCAATTGAATACGGCGCTAGGTCGTAGCAAATGTAGCTGAAGGCTATGCTAACTATCGTCTCGGCAAATGAGAGCGTATTTGTCAGTGATCCCCTTCTGGCAAAGTCGTCTGTACAACTGGGGCGAGTGCTAGTAACTCTCTCTAGACCTGCCGTGTGTTGGCGCTCGGTCTGCAATTACTGACAGTGGTGACACGCGGGTCCGGCGAATACTAATGGACCGCGGCCGATTTAAATGCTACCACCTAGCAAGTGTGGTGTCTGGCGGTGACACCACAGGAACTTACCACAAATTTCCAAATTTCTTATCAACCATCTCCCCACTGGAGATATTGCAGTCACACACATTATATAAAAATCAGTATGGATAATTAATGGTTGCCAAAGTATCTTATGTGCTAGAAATTAACGAAGCAGGACATTGTGATGAAGCCGGCCGCGGTGGCCGAGCGGTTCTAGGCACTTCAGTCCGGAACCACGCGGCTGCTATGGTCGCAGGTTCGAATCCTACCTCGGGCATGGATGTGTGTAATGTCCTTAGGTTAGTTAGGTTTAAGTAGTTCTAAGTTCTAGGGGACTGATGACCTCAGATGTTAATTCCCATAGTGCTCAGAGCCATTTGAACCATTGTGACGAAAATATAAATTAAAATTTGTGGGCTCTTATTGGGTACTATAGGAATTTCTGCAACCATGTTTTCGTATGTAAACAAATACTTCTAGATCAATGTAACTTTTAATCCGTCTTGATTGCAAAATGTTTATTCATATGACCGGTTTCGGTTCCTCTAGAACCATCTTCAGATCTGATATTTCGGTTACAGGAGTAATCGTTACTCCTGTAACCGAAATATCAGATCTGAAGATGGTTCTAGAGGAACCGAAACCGGTCATATGAATAAACATTTTGCAATCAAGACGGATTAAAAGTTACATTGTAAAATCATTGATTGCTGCTATCCTATCAGACATTACGTCTGTTTTTGCAAACTTCTAGATCACTTCTCTTTCCTTTCGGTTCGTTAGGTGCCTCAAACAGAAGACATTCTGTATTGTGCTCCACGATTTTCCCTGGTTTTAGCGGTATCGCATGGCAGTATAATTTTACAGTACATGCTTAAAATTTTGATAAATTTCTGATCATAGAGCTCAGAACAGAGTTAGTTAGCATGGGGCTGGTATGTCAATCGTTGTATCAACAGAGCGTACCGCCGATGCAACAGATCTCAGAACAGGACAGATACAAATGCAAACGCTGCTGTGCCACTTACCAAGGCGCCATGAGGTAACACCAGGTAACTTCACTGTTTGAGAGTCGCTACATAGTCAAACGTAGACAGCGAGAACTGAGCTCAGTGATGCAGAAGTATTATTGAAATTATCACAGTGAGGCAAGAAGCACTAATGGCTCTGATGAATGGGACAAATGTGCTCGTACAACCAGAGGCGTAGACCCAGACTCGACCCTTTAAAGAAAGACGCTTTCAGAGCTCTAGAACACATTCTGTCATTTTTCTATTCTGTTAGTGTCGCTACAACCAGGGAGAATGGCATACTGCTGAGTTTCATTGAAACCACGACATGGTGATTTATGATGACCAGCCTCCTACTTGCTTGTTGGCCACCACACCGACCAAGTGAGGCGCTTTGCACAGCCTCATGGCTGCTGCCTCTTTACCATCTGCTGCATCATTGTCGATCCTTGGTGGTCTTCACGACAGCCGGCATCCTGCGCTACAATCGGGAGTCAGCACCTGAGCGCGCAACGGGTTGTAATTGAGAGCACTGAGGAGGGAGCCATACTGGGTCATCACAATACGTCTGCACCTTCCTAGCCCCGCTACCGACGCCAGCACGGCATGTAGCTATGGCAGTGATCTGTGGCGGTGACACCACGGCTGGCTGACGAGGCGTCAGTATTGCTTCACGGCACAAGTGCCCGCTCCTGGCTGCCGTTTGCAGTGCTTAAACAGTTATACCTTGGTAAACTCTGCTCTTCGAATAAATGTTATTACAGGTAATAATGCATCATTGACTCCTCCAGATGTGCACTGGTCCAGCTACCCTCACTCTTTGCTCGACCTCCTGAGTACTACGTGACTCCCACCCTGAGTCGGCACACTGCGATAAACTGACACTGTAGAACTCACCTTTGCCATGCGAGTGTATAAGATATCAATAAACTAGCCAAGTGCAAAATCTATGTATTTCGGACGTTTATTTACAAATATAAGGTGGTACCCGGTTGTTCCTTGTGTATGGGCAAAGACAGACAACTTTCCTTCGTAAATCTAGGTTATAACACTGTATGTACAAATTAAACAGGCTCTTCACCTCACCTCCCTAATATCTTACACATATTGCACTAAAACTTGCATGTATTTTAATGTTGGGTGCTCCAAAAAAATTTCCGCAGGCCGGTGTGGCCGAGGGGTTCTAGGCGCTTCAGTCTGGAACCGCGCGACCGCTACGATCGCAGGTTCGAATCCTGCCTCGGGCATGGATGTGTGTGACGTCCTTAGGTCAGTTAGGTTTAAGTAGTTCTAAGTTCTAGGGGACTGATGACCTCAGATGTTAAGTCCCCTAGTGGTCAGAGCTATTTGAGCCATTGCAGCCGTAATACATAAACAAGGAACATGTGGTTAATGGACAAGCACACGCTGTTGGTAACAAACTTAATAGGCTCCTTAAAGAACATTACACTTATGAGGATGAATACACCATAAGAAATCTAACAATACTGTCAATAAAGTTAAAGGTTTATGGATTCCCGATAATGCAAAATTCATTTCGCTCTACATCTCAAACCTGTGTGCAAACATTCTGGTTAAAGAGACTTTTGATAAAAGTAGCCTCATTAAATATAAGAAATTAATTCGAGCTGAAGTTAGTCACTGCATACAACTGCTTCTTGTTCCAGAACGAAATTTTCTCTCGAAAAGGAAGGGTTGGAAGTCTTTCGGCTATGTTATCTGATATATTCTGTAACACTTTATAAGAAAAGCTTTTTACCAGTTACACTCGAAGTGCCAAGAAAATTCTTTATTACTATAGGTATGTGAATGACATTGTAATCCTATTTGACGACGCAGCAGAAGAGAGTAATGTCACATTCATATTTCAGCAGCTTATATCTTAAGATTAAGTTGACAATGGAAACCGAGAAAAACAAAAGCATTAATTTTTTGGATTTAAAAATTTCAATCGAAAGATCTTGAAAGGTCGCAGCCAGTCCACCTTTCATATACATTTTTTATTTAAAGATTCTGTGGTTTTATCAAGTTTGCCAGATTGTCTTTTCTTTGCCTGTATGTTCAAATATTTTTCCATCCAAAGAGAGATCACACTCGGATCCGAAACTGAGTATGGTTTATTCTCATTTTTGTACCATTTGTTATTCAGCACACAATTTATCTGTAACCATCTGTTCTAAGCATGTATGACAGCTGGACTGAAAAAATGTGGGTGTAATTGCAAACGCATGCAACTGGTTGAAGTCATGTAGACTTTCTTGGTTTAGCTTTGCGGCAGAGGCCTGCAAGCTGCAGCTGTCTTTTGGTTGGAAGGGACACCTCGTACCACACAGTAATTTGTCTTGTTGATTGGTCAGTTCGCTCCCGCCAGATTTTTCGCTCCCTGTGCTTGGAGGTGAGGCAGACTGGATTTTAGAGAGAAGTTTCTGGGTCACAGAGGAGTGTAGTCGCAGACGGGCTGCTGTGCTGATGAGTACGATGTGTCGCTTCTGTGCCTACTTGACTAGCGAATTTTAATGGGAATTAGTTCAGTTGTCGAGTAGGGAACTTTGTGTAACTTTAAAGTCATCTGTTGAAAGCACTATGGGGTTCTCACGAGTGATTATTTAGCTGTCATTCATCTAAATTCAGATTGGGCAGAAATTGATCTTTCCCAGTCACGATTCACTTCATGCATTGTGATTCTGATAACGTTTCGTGTTTTCTTTCTGCTGCGATGCACAGGCCAGATCTGATGGTTCAACATTGGCGAGAAAATGGCGAATATTTGTTCCGTGAATGAGACTTTTCGTGTGAGTGATGTGTGTCCATTGTTGTACCCCCTTGCCCAGCCAATCCTCGCTGAATAAAAGTGATTAACACAGTTTGGTCTTACGAATCCATGATGTTGAAGTTTATACGTATTCCAAGTTTAATACAGTTCACTTTGTGAATAAATGTGCTCTCAGTTTGAATTTTACTTTGTAAAACTTTGCCCTTCTGAGCATATCTCCACACCAACCTTCTTTTTGTAGTCACTGACATCATACACCCTGTAAGAGAGAATTGCTAGGCAGCATTCAGTGAGGTTCAGTCCCTGATCGATGGGACTGAAGTCCAGTAGTTACTTTTCCATTGCGAGATTTCCTTGTGATAGGAGCTAGGGCCAAAGTCAATTAATATTTCTGGGACTTTAGACGACTCGGCACTCAGGGCAAGGTAGAGAATGTTAAGCACTGCATTTCTTCAATAGGAAGCTCGCGGCTAAGGACCGTCCCTTTTATAGGCCGAAAGATCATCCAACCATGGAATTAGCAAACAATATTTAGAACTAATACTTAGAAATGGTTGAAATGGCTCTAAGCACTATGGGACTTAACATCCGAGGTCATCAGTCCCCTAGACTTAGAACTACTTAAATCAGACTAAGCGAAGGACGTCACACACATCCATGCCCGAGGCAGGATTCGAACCTGCGACCGTAGCGGCACCGCGGTTCCGGACTGAAGCGCTAGAAACGCTCGGCCACACCGGCCAGCACCAATATTTAGACGTTTTGGATAGTCAGTAAACACTGGGCCTCTTTTAATCTGAGCATACATTCCATTTTTTTTTAATTTTGATGTAAGTTCCACCATTTGACTGTATACATAGATTGTTCTATTGTACAATCATGACTGCGGCCTTTAGCCAACGTCACAGTATTGGACGTGATCAGACTTAAATAAACGAAGACGACGGAAAAAAATCGCAGCACCAAGAAAGAGTTGTGCGACATAAAGTTGATAGGCGTGTTTCTACGTCTGAAAGATGACATATATTCAAATTTAGAGCCAGTAACGTAAGAGTGGCGCTAGTAGCCTTTGAGATTGGACGTGGTGAGTTAATGTTAGTCAAGAATGCCTTTAAGGCGACAAAGACTTCATTATCATACCTTACTGCGGTTGAACGACGTTGTGTAATAGGGCTACGAGATACTTGGGTGTTCCTTCTGCGATATTGCAGAAAGACTTGGTAGAAATGTAGTCATCGTACATGACTGGGAATAGTGGTTGTCATGAGAATGCACGGTCGAAAGAAGATCGGGCTCCGGACGACCACGTGGTACTACCGAGTGGGAAGACTATTGTGTTCGGCATACGCCCCTGGCGTATCGTAGTGCACCTGCGCCAGCAATTTGAGCAGCATTTGGCTCATCAGTGTCACAGTCAACTTTTAAAAACCGGTTAATTTAAGGACATCTCCGTTTAGACACCCTGTGGTGTCCAGCCCACTGACCCCAAACCACCGCCGCTTGCGACTTCAGTGGTGTTAATCGAGAGCTCATGGAGTGGAGGTCTGTTGTGTTTTCTTATGAAAGCTGGTTTGGCCTCGGTGTTAGTGATGGACGTGTGTCGCCTAAGAAGGAGCCAGTTGAGGGCCTGCAACCAAGCAGTCTGCGTGTTAGGCACACTGGACCGACATCTTGAGTTATGGTCTGGGGTGCGATTTCGTATGACAGCAGGAGCACTCTAGTGCTTATGCCGTGCACACTTACTGCAAAATTGTGCATTAGCCTGGTAATTCGACCTGTTGTGCGACCATTCATGAACAGCACGCCAGAGGGTGTTTTCTAACAGAATAACAACCGCCCACAAACCACTGTATTGTAACCCAACGTGCTGTAAAGTGTATCGTCATTTTTCCTTGGCCAGCTCGATCACCAGATTGTTAATATACCAGCAATTAATATTTGCAATGGCTTATCTCGCTCTTACATTAACCTGTGATCTTGGAATGTCAATCACTTAAATATGTCGCGTAGACAAACGTATTCCCGAAACTTCATTACTGTACATTAATTATTTTTTGGTGTTGCGAATTTTTTCCGTCAGTTATTCCGTAGACCTACGACGTAATTATTTATAACCAATCACGTCACCCGACGACCCATAAACTTGCATATTTTTAACACTATGATACATGAACTGATCAATATACCACTATAAAAAGAAAAAATTGAACAGGAGCTTAACATTCTCCCAAACGAGGTTACAAACAACCTTTTCCCTAAGGACATGGTGAATACATTTAAAAAGGCAACCAATAAAACACTCTTACAAACTACCTTTTCCTTCAGGACATGGTGAATACATTTAAAAAGGCAACCAATAAAACACTCTGTAATCCAGAAGAAGAAAAAAATTTAATCAATGATACATGGGAACAGAAGAATAACAAGGCTATGAATTGTATCCGAAAATTGTAAATACGAGATTACAACAGCTGTACGATTTACTATCAACATATGAAAATTTGTGCTGGGCCGGGACTCGAACCAGGATTTCTCGCTTTACAAGAGCGGTCACCTTAACCGTTTATTTTATTTTATTTTATTTTATTTTATTTTTTCTTCATTTTGATCGACATCGTTCTCGTGGTTTGGTCTAGAGGGACCTCATATGACACCCGTTCAGCTCATCGCTGAATACTTCTCTCAGTTTTTTGTTATTACAGAAGGAAGCCAGCCCTCTGGCGGAATAAGTTGAGCCACTATGCCACCGACTGTTTCGCCTATCTAAGGCGTGCCACGGCCAGACCCAAACTGTCATATGTCCTAGCAGATACGCCTCTTAGCGCTCGCATACAAATCATGTGGTTCTCGCACATGTAGAGACGTTATTTTACTCTTCATATTGCTTTGCTTTGGCATGAAATAGTGCCCGTATTTTACAGTGTCTGTATACAGGGTCTTTATATGTTAGTTATAAAAAAGGAAACCTTTAATTAAAAAAGGATAAATAACCTGCAGAAATGTTTGATACAGCATTGAATGCAGTATATCTTGATGTTTTATTGCCAGTCTAACACCGTTACTTCCCGACGTTCTCGCTAGGTTGGAGGCGTAAATGAGTTAGTCGAACAGGTATTAGAGAGTCATATAATGATGCGAAGAAATGGTTGGTTGGTTGATTGATTTGGGGGGGGGGGGGGGGGAGGGGGGGACACCAAACAGCGAGGGCAACGGCAACGCTCTCATCGGATTAGGGAAGGAAGTCAGCCGTGCCCTTTCAAAGGAATCATCCCGGCATTTGGCTGAAGCGATTTAGGGAAATCAGGGAAAATCTAGAGCCGGCTGGTGTGGCCGAGCGGTTCTAGGCGCTTCAGTCTGGAACTGCGCGACCGCTACGGTCGCAGGTTCGAATCCTGCCTCGGGCATGGATGTGTCTGATGTCCTTAGGTTAGTTAGCTTTAATTAGTGCTAAGTTCTAGGGGACTGACGACCTCAGCTGCTAAGTCCTATAGTGCTCAGAGCCATTTGAACCATTTGAACGGAAAACCTAAATCAGGATGGCTGGACGCGAATTTGAATCGTCGTCCTCCCGAATGCGAGTCCAGTATCCTGACCACTTCGCCACCTCGCTCGGTGTCTACGATTTCATGAATCCAAATAAGTTACTGCAGGTCACAGACAATTCAAGGCTAAATATCGCGAGCCACCACCTCAAAGCAAACTGTTATTAATTGGTGCAATCGTTTCACCGAAACCGGCTGTTATCACGTAGGGCGCCGGGTCAGGGTTGGCCAGCAGTCTCAGGCGCAACAGCTGAACAAGTTCGCCAGTCTTACATTCCTAGTCCGAGTAGATCAACGAGATGTACCACCTTAGAACTGAATGTACCAAGTGTTACAGTGGGGTAAAAATCACGAAATCGCCTGTCATTCAAACCCTACAAATTGGAGCTGTTACAAGCATTGAGAGAAAATGACAAAGAAAAACAAGCTGAATTTAGTGTAGAAATGTTTAACAAAATGCAGAGGCTGAAGATGATTTTCTTAATAAAATTGTGTTCAGCGATGAAGCCATCTTCCATACGTCGACGAGCTATGTCAACGGATAACCGAAGCAGTTGCAACCATACGTCAAGACTTGCTTCACAGGGTTTATCAAGGAAGTGATTACAGATGGGACAGTTGTCGTGTTACAAAATATTGCTACACTGAACATTTGTAAATAAAACTTTAAGATATATTACATTCAGTGTTGTAGCAAACATTTCTGTGCGCTATGACCTTTTTCACTGTTAAATGTTACTTTTGCATGGCTAATTTATAAACTCCCTTTCGGTATAATTTCAAGCCAAATCAATGCAATCTGACGAGTGAAATAAAGTTTCTCCCTGTGCAGGTACCACATGATGTGTTTGCGAGCACTATGGGACGTAGACAGTAGCAGATAAGCCTATGGAAGTTTGTGTCCCGTCGTGGCACATGTTCAGATAGCCGAATTTGTTAAGGCTACCGCTAGCGTAAAGCGGGGAATCCAGATGTGAGTCCTGGTCAGGCAAAAATTTTCATAACTTACTAGTAAATCGTATAGCTGTTGTCCGAAGGAACATTTCATCGATCTATACAAACACTGTAAAATACAAACACGGACCTACTGCAAAACAAAGGTCTTGTTTGATAATATTTATGTATTGTTTCTGACAAAATAGTTCACTGAAACTTCCTGGCAGATTAAAACCACTTGGTAGAGCACTTGCCCGCGAAAGGCAAAGGTCCCAAGTTCGAGTCTCGGCGCGGCACACAGTTTTAATCTGCCAGGAAGTTTCATATCAGCACACACGCTCCTGCAGAATGAAAATCTCATTCTGGAAAATAGCTCACTGTTTGAAGAACATAATAATGAAAATAAACTATGGAGCAATAACAGTTTACAGCCCTGATTAAGACACATGTCACGAAAATCGGAACCTTTTCACAATGAAGAACATGTAAAGTTAACTGCTTGGATTGCTGTAAGTTTTATATTGGACAAACGGAAAGGGAGGTTAGCACCTGGTTTAAGCGAAACACTATGGTAAGTGACAGAAACCCTCCACTTTTGCTGCACACTTAGAAGACTCCAGCCACAAAGTATCTAGTATTAGTGGATCACTACAGATCTAAATCATGGACGTGGTGGAGGAGATATTTATGCCTATCTAAGGGACCAATCTGTTAGACTTTTAAATGAATAAAAGGATCTGCTAAGTGGAGAAATTCTTGACAATTTTGCGCACGTTCTGCGACAAAGCGTTGCAGTGCCATGGGACGCGCAGTCGGTGATATAGGAGGAGGAGGAGATAAGCGTTTAACGTCCCCTCGACAACGGTGTCATTAGAAACGGAGCACTAGCTCATATTAGGGAAGTTTGGGGAAGAAAATCGGCCTTGCCATTTCAAGGGAACATCCTGGCATTTCCCTGAAGCGATTTAGGGAAATCAAGGATACCCTGAATTAGGATGGCCGGACGCAGGTATGAACGTCGTCCTCCCGAATGCGACTCTAGTGCGCTAACCACTCATTGCTCTAGTGACGGGGATACGTAACCATGGCGTGGAGGAATTATACACCCTTATAATAAATTGTGGTAGTTTTTTTATATTTTCAGTTTTTATCATACGGCTCCATGGGAAAAAATTTTAGCACTTTTATTACAAGAATGCTGAACTATACACTTTGGCTTTTATTTTAGTTTTATTCATATCAGTTTTACATCCACATGATAGAAAAACACACATGTGCACTATCTATGGAAGCTGAGTGAATCGACTTTGTACATCTGTGTATACCTCATCATAAAGCCTTTGCAACAGCTGTTTAGTCTTCACATGCCCACAGTAAAGATAGTGCGGCCAGAACAGGTGTCATGAGTGCAAAGGGACGTAAAATGTGTGTAGCTTTTAAAACTGTGACGTGCTCTTGTTCTTACAAATAGACACAGGAGAAAATATCTGCATGACATAACGTGCCATCGACGAATTATTTTGTAAACTAAGTTAGGTTTTTCATACAATATCACAAAACCACGTTCTTTTTATGTTTAATTCTCAAGTGTTTGCTATAACATAGAAGGAAACGTGATGCCTCCATTTTACAGATACTTCAGTATGGTTCAGGCCGAAACTGTACTATCATACAACAACAAAGGAAAAATGACAGCTGTAGACCGTACTAAATCATTTACACAATCTTAACACATGTCCTATCGTCCTGCCCTTCTCCCTGTCAGTGTTTTTCCACACATGTTCTTTCTACCGCCAACTTTGAAGAGGATCTCATTTGTTATCCTGTTAGTTCTCAGCATCTTTCTGCATCAACACGTCTCACACGCTTTAATTCTCTTCTTTCCCGCCGGACGTTTTGATCGAGCGGTTCTAGGCGCTTCAGTCTGGAACCGCGCGAGAGGGATGTGTGTGATGTCGTTAGGTTAGTTGGGTTTAAGTGATTCTAAGTTATAGGGGACTGATGACCTCAAATGTTAAGTCCCATAGTGCTCAGAGCCATTTGAACCATTTGAATCTTCTTTGCCTCTTTTCCTACAGTCAAAAATTCACGTCTGCGAAAATAAGCACTAAAAATAGATTTTGCTGACATTTAGTTATAGAGATTCTACAGTACCAGTTTTGGGTTGGATTTGAACCACGAGTAAATCGACTCGGTGAATTTCTGGGCCGCTGAAAGCATTAAACAGTTCTAAGAGGGCGTCCTTTTGCACTGTGACTAATCCACATCCGTGCAGCGAGGCCCTCATTCGTCGTTGAACCGGACGTGTCTCGTGTAAAAGGCCGCGCTTATCGCGATGTGTTTGACCTGGTATCGCCCCCTTCAGGGGCGCCGAGCTTCACCGCGGCCCGCCTGATTTGCTCCTGATCTTTGTCTGTGTCAAGGCGCGGCCGCCCACGCTCGTACCCAGCTGACTGCCGCAGGACCCAGGAGCTAGTCAGCACATAAGATCCGCCAGGACGGTAAAATAAGCTATTTTGTAAGAGCATCCTTTTAAACTAAAATCGTGAGCCTTGCGAATGCTTCGATGGTATCATACACATTTCCTTATTTTGTGCTAATCTTTCCACAATTGCATACATTCTACACCCAACTTACTCTGTGATCTGTTTTGTATCTTCTACTCGTTCTCGTCCCCTACTATTTACTGCTCTACTGTTCCTTCCAGTGACAAGTTAGCTTCTCCAGTCTTCCATAGACTCAAATGTTTTTTATTCCAGTCTTGGATCAGAACATAAAGTCCTTCGACGATGACCGGTTTCTAGGCGCTTCAGTCCGGAACCGCGCAGCTGCAACGATCCCAGGTTCGAATCCTGCCTCGGGCATGGATGTGTGTTATGTCCTTAGGTTAGTTAGGTTTAAGTAGTTCTAAGTTCTAGGGGACTGATGATCTCAGATGTTAAGTCCCATAGTGCTTAGAGCCATTTGACCGGTTTCAGTCAGTAATGACCATTTTCAGATCTTCTTTATAAATAGTACACATCTAGTGGGCAGTCTATCTTTCAAACCAATACAGTATTTCCTGTCACAATATACTGTTATACAAACTGGGAATGTACATATAAAATAAGGTAAGGCATATCTGTTCTACACCATGTCCTAATGTGATAAAGCTGTAATGACATCGTCAAAACATATCAATACACTCAGCAAAGCATTGTCACGTAGAACTAAAATATGGTGTAATGTAGGCCACATCGTCCACACGGTCATTTTGCAACTGGCGTTACTGTAAAAAACATACTGAAGTGCAGTAGCTACCAGAAATGTGTTTGCCTACATGCTTCCCAGATGTCGCTACTGTAGGCTTAGATGTATTCTTCATTTACGTAAGAACCATAATATGATGAAAATACAGTCGGTAAAATACATATATCACACTTTTAAATTTTGATAATTACTATAGAAACCAGTTACGATAAAATAAAAGATGAACACAGTAACATGTAAAATTATTTAAAGGAAATGTATAAAGGTAATAGGTTTTGACACATTTCTGGTGAATTTACGCTCGAAAATAAAATGTACATAATACACTGCCTATAGCAACCTAAAAATTACCTATGAAAGATAAACTGTCTATATGAGAAAATAATTGTATGGAACAAAAGACAGACTTTTTTCCTCACCTATTCGCTTCAGTATTTTTTCATTTCGTACTTTAACCGTCCACCTAATTTTTAACATTCATCGATGGCACCACATTTCAACTGTTTCCAGTTTCTTCTTCTTGAGATTTCCGATGGTCCTCCGTTTCATTTTCATACACTGCTGTAGTCCACACCCACACTTATAGGAGTATCGTCCTCACATTTCTGTCACTTTGTAGGGGTAAGCACTAAGTATCTACAACCAAATTATTCGTCTGGCGTAGCGGTAATAAATGACAAGGATTTTTTTTGTCAGTCTACGATCGGTAGCGAAATGGAAACTGCAGTGAAAATCAAAAACGTTTTATTCGCAACATTTACTTACGCCTTCCAGCTCCTTGAACACACAGTCACAGCTAGGACTTAGATACCCGTCTTATCGTGGTACCAACTTTCCCATACCCCCGTCACAGAAAGCAGCCGCCTTTCATTCCTGACAATTTCCTATGCTGGTATGCAGTTCGTTGTCTGCACCAAAAACCCATCCTCAAAGACGGCGGTTCATTTGGTTGAAGAAATCAAAATCAGAGGGAGCCTGTTCCGGGCTGTACAGTGGGTGATGAAGCACTTCTCATCTGAAACGCTGCAGGAGCGTCTTCGTTCCACCTGCAGTGTGTAGCCGAGAATTATCATGAAGATGAAAACGCATGATACCAGAGAAACTGCGCAACACCTCTGCTCAAAACTTCACCGAATTTTCACTATGTTAAACGATATGAGGTTGAAAAAAGACTCGTATGTACACAAAACGTCCTAGTGAATCTGAGGAAGCAATACGAAAATCCCTTCGATAGTTCCTGAGATAGCTTTCACATAGGCTATAGACAGAGAAACGTGGCAGGGGAATTCAGTTTGTAATATGTACAGATTTGATACCAGTAGAGCTCTTATATCAAGGAAATGTTTCTTTCCCTGCGGCAGTAGCAGCAGTTGTGGTAGTACTAATAGTAGTACTTTAATTCATCCTTGGATCACATTTCCCAGGATATTTGACATGTCTTGGTTTACATCTCCAGAACAAAAATGTATGTTTCGTATGCATGGGCAATTACCTATTTACAGGTCTAATTAAACAAGAATGGAACAGGTAGTTAGCGACAGCCACATAGTAGGAACAGACCCAGCAGTCGTAGCGGGTAGCACACTGGAGTTGCATTCGGGAGGGCGGTGGTATAGCCGTTCAGATTTAGGTTTTCCCTGATTGTCTTAAATCACTTAAGGCAAATGCAGGGATGGTTTCTTTGAAAGGGTCTGCCGATTTCCTTCCCCAATTTCTTCCTCACAGGAATATGTGCTCTGTCTCTAATGACATAGTCGTCGACAGTACGATGAACCCAAATCCACTACCAGCATAACGGCAGTTGCCTGAAGCACTTTAGGGAAACGAACGAGAACATGCAGTCAGGATGACCGGACGGAGATAATAGTCTCTACACTCCAAAATACGAGGCAAGTCTAAAACAGAGCAAAATAATTCGGTGTATCCCGATTGTACAGTAGCATTTTGCTTATACATTCTTGGAAGTAAGTTATTATATAATGCAAAAACCTAGTGTTACATCTCGACACCGACCACAGCGCACGACACATACACTTTATTTCATAATGTAGAAACCTAATTAATATCTTTCTTGATTCGACCACAGTGTGTAATATTGCTTACGAGATAAGAGAATCCCTTGCTTGTTCTACCACAGTGTCCTCCCCATCTTTGATATTTAGCGAATTTCATTTCTTCTTTCGACCAATCTTGATCATTTTCGTCTATGATTTGTTTCTCATTCTGTGATATTCTATGCTAAGTATTCCGTTAACTCCCCACAAAAAGTTGAAAGCTGCTACTAGTTGTTGGCTTTTAGTCTGACTGCATAACTAATATGACTCCAGTACAAAAGCCCTGAAAATATTCCCCTTCTTTTACAAAATTTTGACCCATGATTGCAAAGCTACGCGAGGTGACTTCTATTAATGAAATATTAGGTATTAAGCACATTTTCATGGCGCAACAGAATAAATGAAGGGGCCTCTAACATACCTTAATGTAATGCAAAATCAAACCAAGACATTTGATTTTTCTAAAGTAACCTGTAAATGTAGGTGCGTCTATTCTTAGATAAACTGCATCTTGTATTGCCTAGCTTCTAATAGTAAGAAATGTAAAGCTCAAAATAACCATCTCAGGTATGCAGCATATGACTAGAAGTTTTCTGTAGCTCATACATACTTTATATTGGCTGAAAGTTGCTTGCGAAGAAGAAGCACACTACCTGCCAGATGCAGTCTCTCATTATTTTAATTCTGCGGAAGGCAGATTGTATTACGGTGAGCTGTGCTCGCATCAACTACGAACGTCGACAAAGAATAAATCTTCTTCTTAGGTCTTCAACCATCAGGCTGGTTAGCAGCAGCTCGCTGTACCTTTCTGTCTTCGGTTTTCCCCTTGAGAGCGGTGTAGGTGGTACAGCTGGTATCCTTCATGATCCGGTTGATGTATTCCAGTCTCGGTCTGCCTCCTGTGTTCTTCTTCCCTTTATTGTCCCTTCAATGATACTTTTAATGACACCATCATGTCTCAGCAGATGGCGACCCAAGTGTCCCTTCTGTGTTTCATGAGCCTTAGAAGACAAGGCTTCCCTTCCTCCAATCTGTGGAGTACTCTTCGTTTGATATCTTGTCTACCTAAATCTTGAGTATTCTACGGTAACACCAAATCTCGAAGACTTATTTAGTTTTCCTGCTGGTCCGTGTATTCATGTTTTACTTCTGTACAGCAGCACACTCCAGACAAACGTCTTTATGAGGTCTTTCCTGAGATGTTCGTTCAAGCTGGTGAATGTGAACAAGTTTCTTCTCTTATTAAAAGTAGCTTTCAATAGCCTTCCTTGATCTTCCGTCTGTGTAAGTTTACTCGCTAGGTAGGCAAAGGATTCTACGGTCCTCTTTGTTAAGTGAGCGTTGGGCAACGGAGTTTTGTCCGCTCATTACTAAGGTTTTTGTATAACCTTTATTTATTTTCATGTTATAGGAAGAACAGACGATGATTTCAATCTGGCGCAGAATCCTTATAATTGTTCTGTTTCTTCACTTAATACTGCGATATCATCAAAAATCTCTGCATGCCTTTTTTCTTACCATGAATTTTAATTTCTCTCATAGCTCCCAGTTTCTCCCTAGCTTCATCTATTGCTCCATAAATATATCCATTAGAGAAGACAGGAGAAAGTAGCAACTGTGTCGAAGACTGTTTTTAATAGCAGCTTCTTCTTGATGTTCTCCACAGCTTATCACAGCCACCTCTTCTCTATACAAGTCTGTACTACTCTTCTATCCTCGTGCTTTATACAAACATCTCTCATCATCTTAAAAAGTTGCAGCCAGTCTACCCTCTTGAATAATTTTTCTAAGTCGATGAAGGTAATATACACTCCTGGAAATGGAAAAAAGAACACATTGACACCGGTGTGTCAGACCCACCATACTTGCTCCGGACACTGCTAGAGGGCTGTACAAGCAATGATCACACGCACGGCACAGCGGACACACCAGGAACCGCGGTGTTGGCCGTCGAATGGCGCTAGGTGCGCAGCATTTGTGCACCGCCGCCGTCAGTGTCAGCCAGTTTGCCGTGGCATACGGAGCTCCATCGCAGTCTTTAACACTGGTAGCATGCCGCGACAGCGTGGACGTGAACCGTATGTGCAGTTGACGGACTTTGAGCGAGGGCGTATAGTGGGCATGCGGGAGGCCGGGTGGACGTACCGCCGAATTGCTCAACACGTGGGGCGTGAGGTCTCCACAGTACATCGATGTTGTCGCCAGTGGTCGGCGGAAGGTGCACGTGCCCGTCGACCTGGGACCGGACCGCAGCGACGCAACGGATGCACGCCAAGACCTTAGGATCCTACGCAGTGCCGTAGGGGACCGCACCGCCACTTCCCAGCAAATTAGGGACACTGTTGCTTCTGGGGTATCGGCGAGGACCATTCGCAACCGTCTCCATGAAGCTGGGCTACGGTCCCGCACACCGTTAGGCCGTCTTCCGCTCACGCCCCAACATCGTGCAGCCCGCCTCCAGTGGTGTCGCGACAGGCGTGAATGGAGGGACGAATGGAGATGTGTCGTCTTCAGCGATGAGAGTCGCTTCTGCCTTGGTGCCAATGATGGTCGTATGCGTGTTTGGCGCCGTGCAGGTGAGCGCCACAATCAGGACTGCATACGACCGAGGCACACAGGGCCAACACCCGGCATCATGGTGTGGGGAGCGATCTCCTACACTGGCCGTACACCACTGGTGATCGTCGAGGGGACACTGAATAGTGCACGGTACATCCAAACCGTCATCGAACCCATCGTTCTACCATTCCTAGACCGGCAAGGGAACTTGCTGTTCCAACAGGACAATGCACGTCCGCATGTATCCCGTGCCACCCAACGTGCTCTAGAAGGTGTAAGTCAACTACCCTGGCCAGCAAGATCTCCGGATCTGTCCCCCATTGAGCATGTTTGGGACTGGATGAAGCGTCGTCTCACGCGGTCTGCACGTCCAGCACGAACGCTGGTCCAACTGAGGCGCCAGGTGGAAATGGCATGGCAAGCCGTTCCACAGGACTACATCCAGCATCTCTACGATCGTCTCCATGGGAGAATAGCAGCCTGCATTGCTGCGAAAGGTGGATATACACTGTACTAGTGCCGACATTGTGCATGCTCTGTTGCCTGTGTCTATGTGCCTGTGGTTCTGTCAGTGTGATCATGTGATGTATCTCACCCCAGGAATGTGTCAATAAAGTTTCCCCTTCCTGGGACAATGAATTCACGGTGTTCTTATTTCAATTTCCAGGAGTGTATGTGTCTTCAGCCTTCTTTAACCTTTCTCAAACTAATCGTAAGGCCAGTATTGCTTTTCGTGTGCCCACACCTCTTCTAAAGCCAAGTCTGTGATCATTGCATCTGTCTTGCCTTCGATCGACCTTCGAATGATAGAGGTGTGGTACCAAACTGAGCGTCCTATTTGCAGATGCTTTCTTTGGTATTGGCACTGTGACACATTTCTAAACTCTGTTGGTAGCTCCCTGGTTTCGTAAATAACTAGTGTGACATGGAATAGTTCTTCCTGTAGCTGTTCTTCAGCAGCCCTCCTGGGTTCTGCTGGTATACCACCAACTCCAATAACTTCCCCAGGTTTTAGCTGCCTGACTGGAAGATCGAACTCCGTCTTCTTCCGAATCAACTTCCACAGCGTTCTCCAGTTCCAGAGCTTCATTATATCCTGCATGTAGTTTTTCAAGGTATTGTTTCCACCTTGCTGCTACGCCTTTCTGCTCGTGTAATATTATTCCATCTTCATTTTGAACTCGAGTGCATTTTATTCGTCTGTTTCCACACAACTTTTTAACTGATTTATAGATTCATTCCAGCTTTCCTACCCTGATCATTCCATTTGCCTCTTTGAATTAGCCCTCCAAGAATTGTACTTTAGTCTTTTTTGACTTCCGGTTGATTTCATTCCTCAATACTCTATATTGACTTTGCCCTTCCTCAGAGTTGTCTTGTTACACTGTACGTCTTAAATTTATTTTTGTCTTTATGCTTTCTGTGCTCAATTTTTTGATCTTTGCCTACTGTCTCCCAGCTACTTCGATTTCAGGTCGTAGAATATAACTTTTCAAGCACTCCCATCTTTCTTCAACATTTCCGATGTTGCTAATAGCTGTAGTCATGTTTGTTTGTTTCTTGTACACTATGTGATCAAAAGTATTCGGACACCCCCAAAAACATACGTTTTCATATTAGGTGCGTTGTGCTGCCACCTACTACCAGATATCCATATCAGCGACCTCATTAATCATTAGACACCGTGAGAGAGCAGAATGGGACGCTCCGCGGAACTCACGCAACGTGATCAGGTGATTGGGTGTCACTTGTGTCATACGTGTGTACGCGAGATTTCCACACTCCTAAACATCCCTAGGTCCACTGCTTCCGATGTGATAGTGAAGTGGAAACGTGAAGGGACACGTACAGCACAAAAGCGTACAGGCCGACCTTTTCTGTTGACTGACAGAGACCGCCGACAGTCGAAGGGGGTCGTAATGTGTAATATGCAGACATCTATCCAGACCATCACACAGGAATTCCAAACTAAATCAGGATCCACCGCAAGTACTACAACAGTTAGGCGAGAGGTGAGAAAACTTGGATTTCATGGTGGAGCGGCTGCTCATAAGCGACGACTAGCTTGGTGTAAGGAGCGTAAACATTGGATGACTGAACAATGGAAAAACGTCGTGTTGAGTGGCGATCCGATGGCAGGGTGTGGGTATGGCGAATGCCTGGTGAACGTCATCTGCCAACTTGTGTAGTGCCAACAGTAAAATTCGGAGGCGGTGGTATTATGATGTGCTCGTGTATTTCATGGAGGGGGCTTGCACCCCTTATCATTTTGCGTGGCACTATCACAGCACAGGCCTACACTGATGCCTTAAGCACGTTCTTCCTTCCTGCTGTTGAAGAGCATTTCGGGGATGGCGATTGCTTCTTTCAACACGATCGAGCACCTGTTCATAATGCACGGCCTGTGACGGAGTGGTTACACGACAGTAACATCCCTGTAATGAACTGGCCTGCACGGAATTACCACGAACTTGTAAATCAATTTCATCCAGATGTCCGGTTACTTTTGATCACATAGTGTATGTCGGTCTAACCACATCATTCTGTAGTCTATTCAGATCCATTTCTCAAAAATTATTGTCTTTCTCCTGTCACTATGTTATGGTCACTATCAATGTGTGAGCTTGGATAACTTCCAAATTATTTTATTTGATTCTGGAACCTTTTTTGTGGGGTTCTGCCCACTCGTGCCTTATAGGGTGCTTAAAGGGTGCAGCTTTCTCAGATACCTATACAACAATTCACAGATGGTTCAAATGGCTCTGAGCACGATGGAACTTAACTTCTGAGGTCATCAGTGCCTTAGAACTTAGAACTACTTAAGCCTAACTAACCTAAGGACATCACACACATCCGTGCCCGAGGCAGGATTCGAACCTGCGACAGCAGCGGTCGCGTGGTTCCAGACCGTAGCGCCTAGAACCGCTCGACCACCCCAGCCGGCCAAGCAAATCACATTAATAGTTTTTATTACAATAATGAAGATTGATAATACTTAACATTGTATTACAAGACCGTGTCGCAAGCGATGGTCGACATGTAAACAGTCAGTGTCCTTCACTGTATGCAATGTTCATGTAAGCAATGGATATGGATCACTAATAACAGCTATCGTAGCGGCCTCCTCGGGTCCGTCTTCTACTACTACGGTGTGCTAGTGCCCGACTACTACTGTGCAACCGAGGCTGGCAGGAGCGGCCCCTATATTCTCTCTGAGAGGCCGCTACTGTCGTGGTGCGGTCCTAGTCAGCGAGATATTGGCTGATGTCGTCTCACAGCGTTCTTTGCTCTTGCGTTCTTCATCTTCGTGCCGGCGCTTGTGTTTATGCCGGAACAATTTTGTAACTAGAATGAAGTCGATCTGATATCTCTTCCCATCTCTAGATGGCTTCCATGTATACCTTCTATGGAGATGATGTTGAAACCACGGATTGCGTATTACTAGTTATATTCTGCACAGATTTCTACTAATCTGTCTTCCCTTTCATTTCTTTCTCCAAACCCAAAAGTCTCACTATAGTGCAGTCTCTTTCCTCTCCCACAGATGCATTCCAGTCTCTGATAATGATAAGCTTGTCTTTTCCTTTAACCATACCTATAGCATCTTTTATCTCACCATAAATTCTTTACACTTCTTCTTCCAAGGGTGATAATGGCATCCACATATGGATTATATCTTTTTCAGTTTTGTGTTCAATTATACAAGTAGTATTCTTCCATCTGTTTTTTGGTAGCCTTCTCCTCTACGTCCGAGTTCCTTGCAAAGAACCACTCCTACCCCTCCTTCTCCCCATCATTTCTCTACGCAGCCCATCAGACTGTGTGGATAACTCTGTATTCGCCGCTCCAAAAGTCTCCACCATCTGGCCATCTCATCTCGCTCGCTCCTAGTAAGCAAATGCTCATTCTTGTCATTTCCAGCTTGAGGTTCTACAGTGCATCGCACCTCAGAATCGTCTGTATATTCCATGTTGTGATAAGTTTTCTTGTATTCTTCATAATCTTTATAATCTTCATTTTATTGAAAGCATAGACTTTTGCAGCACCCTCCCAGAGATCTGAATGGGAGAATGTTCCAGAATCTTTCGCAAAAGTACGATTGATATTCGTTACTGAAGTGAAACGAAACTACTGTTTCTTGGGATATCCTGCGGATCTTTAATGTTGTGGTTTCCCCGTGCCTACCACATCCAATGCAGTTGACTCGGGAAGAGTTCCTCGCGTGCAATAGATCTTCACCGGCACAGCCTCTCACAGAATTGACTGTTGGACTTGGTCGAGTGAGATTCCTTATTCCGGGAATCTTTTGGTCCCTGTGCTAGTTAGACATTTGGCACAAACGCTGCCTCCTCTATAAAACGAGGTGAGCTTGAGGACTTTCCTTTCATTGAGCCTAGGAACAAGGCGGCATTTCCTAATCTAATACATTAGAGAGGAAATGATATAAAGGATGTACAAATTGAGCATAATGTCGTAAACTTCAGAAATGTTTACGGGGGAAAAATAATAACACAGAGAAGTACAGCTGTGAGTACCGACCGTGAGTCGTGCTTCGGTAGCTCAGTTGGTAGAGCACTTGCCCGCAAAAGGCAAAGGTCCCGAGTTCGAGTCTCGGTCGGGCACACAGTTTTAATCTGCCAGGAAGTTTCATATCAGCGCACACTCCGCTGCAGAGTGAAAATCTCATTCTGGAATAACACAGAGATTTGAAAGTAATTAATTATTTGGTACATACGTTCTCCATCGGGCCACGTAGAAATATATTACTAGATATTCTCAAAAACAGAGAGAGAAACCCATATCTTTTCAAATGCACGTAGTACTCGTATTAAATGAGCGGGAAAGTAACGCGATACAGGAGCTGTACTGTATTCACGGACGACATTATGAAAAACCGATATTGATCCGATGGAGAATTGACTGATATTTTATTAATTATTAGCATTTAAAATGAGCTAGGTAATTCAGTAGTGGAAGAAACCTCATCCACATTAACAGCAAATATAAATATAAACATTTAAGAATCATCATAGTTGACGAAACAGGAGAAGGGGTATGAGCACCATAGTCATCAGGAAGAACACCGTTACACATTGGAAAAAGCCTCGATCGGAACAGTGAGATCTAATCTCTCTTATAATGAGAACACTCTTGCAAAGCTGGATTTGATTGGATTGTTTGAGGGAAGAGACCAAACAGCGAGGTCATCGGTCTCATCGGATAAGGAAACGACGGGGAAGGAAGTCGGCCGTGCCCTTCCCGGCATTTGCCTGGAGCGGTTTAGGGAAATCACGGAAAACCTTAATCAGGATGGCCGGAAGCGGGATTGAACCGTCGTCCTCCCATTGCAAAGCTGAAAAACATAATATGTGAAATTACATCTACATCTACATCTACATCTATACTCCGCGAGCCACCTTACGGTGTGTGGCGGAGGGTACTTATTGTACCACTATCTGATCCCCCCTTCCCTGTTCCATTCACGAATTGTGCGTGGGAAGAACGACTGCTTGTAAGTCTCCGTATTTGCTCTAATTTCTCGGATCTTTTCGTTGTGATCATTACGCGAGATATATGTGGGCGGTAGTAATATGTTGCCCATCTCTTCCCGGAATGTGCTCTCTCGTAATTTCGATAATAAACCTCTCCGTATTGCGTAACGCCTTTCTTGAAGTGTCCGCCACTGGAGCTTGTTCAGCATCTCCGTAACGCTCTCGCGCTGACTAAATGTCCCCATGACGAATCGCGCTGCTTTTCGCTGGATCATGTCTATCTCTTCTATTAATCCAACCTGGTAAGGGTCCCATACTGATGAGCAATACTCAAGAATCGGACGAACAAGCGTTTTGTAAGCTACTTCTTTCGTCGATGAGTCACATTTTCTTAGAATTCTTCCTATGAATCTCAACCTGGCGCCTGCTTTTCCCACTATTTGTTTTATGTGATCATTCCACTTCAGATCGCTCCGGATAGTAACTCCTAAGTATTTTACGGTCGTTACCGCTTCCAATGATTTACCACCTATGGCATAATCGTACTGGAATGGATTTCTGCCCCTATGTATGCGCATTATATTACATTTATCTACGTTTAGGGAAAGCTGCCAGCTGTCGCACCATGCATTAATCCTCTGCAGGTCCTCCTGGAGTACGTACGAGTCTTCTGATGTTGCTACTTTCTTGTAGACAACCGTGTCATCTGCAAATAGCCTCACGGAGCTACCGATGTTGTCAACTAAGTCATTTATGTATATTGTAAACAATAAAGGTCCTATCACGCTTCCCTGCGGTACTCCCGAAATTACCTCTACATCTGCAGATTTTGAACCGTTAAGAATGACATGTTGTGTTCTTTCTTCTAGGAAATCCTGAATCCAATCACAAACCTGGTCCGATATCCCGTAAGCTCGTATTTTTTTCACTAAACGTAAGTGCGGAACCGTATCAAATGCCTTCCTGAAGTCCAGGAATACGGCATCAATCTGCTCGCCAGTGTCTACGGCACTGTGAATTTCTTGGGCAAATAGGGCGAGCTGAGTTTCACATGATCTCTGTTTGCGGAATCCATGTTGGTTATGATGAAGGAGGTTTGTATTATCTAAGAACGTCATAATACGAGAACACGAAACATGTTCCATTATTCTACAACAGATTGACGTAAGCGAAATAGGCCTATAATTATTCGCATCTGATTTATGACCCTTCTTGAAAATGGGAACGACCTGCGATTTCTTCCAGTCGCTAGGTACTTTACGTTCTTCCAGCGATCTACGATAAATTGCTGATAGAAAGGGGGCAAGTTCTTTAGCATAATCACTGTAGAATCTTAAGGCTATCTCGTCTGGTTCGGATGCTTTTCCGCTACTAAGTGATAGCAGTTGTTTTTCAATTCCGATATCGTTTATTTCAATATTTTCCATTTTGGCGTCCGTGCGACGGCTGAAGTCAGGGACCGTGTTACGATTTTCCGCAGTGAAACAGTTTCGGAACACTGAATTCAGTATTTCTGCCTTTCTTCGGTCGTCCTCTGTTTCGGTGCCATCGTGGTCAACGAGTGACTGAATAGGGGATTTAGATCCGCTTACCGATTTTACATATGACCAAAACTTTTTAGGGTTCTTGTTTAGATTGTTTGCCAATGTTTTATGTTCGAATTCGTTGAATGCTTCTCTCATTGCTCTCTTTACGCTCTTTTTCGCTTCGTTCAGCTTTTCCTTATCAGCTATGATTCGACTACTCTTAAACCTATGATGAAGCTTTCTTTGTTTCCGTAGTACCTTTCGTACATGATTGTTATACCACGGTGGATCTTTCCCCTCGCTTTGGACCTTAGTCGGTACGAACTTATCTAAGGCGTACTGGACGATGTTTCTGAATTTTTTCCATTTTTGTTCCACATCCTCTTCCTCAGAAATGAACGTTTGATGGTGGTCACTCAGATATTCTGCGATTTGTGCCCTATCACTCTTGTTAAGCAAATATATTTTCCTTCCTTTCTTGGCATTTCTTATTACACTTGTAGTCATTGATGCAACCAATGACTTATGATCACTGATACCCTCTTCTACATTCACGGAGTCGAAAAGTTCCGGTCTATTTGTTGCTATGAGGTCTAAAACGTTAGCTTCACGAGTAGGTTCTCTAACTATCTGCTCGAAGTAATTCTCGGACAAGGCAGTCAGGATAATGTCACAAGAGTCTCTGTCCCTGGCTCCAGTTCTGATTGTGTGACTATCCCATTCTATACCTGGTAGATTGAAGTCTCCCCCTATTACAATAGTATGATCACGAAACTTCTTCACGACGTTCTGCAGGTTCTCTCTGAGGCGCTCAACTACTACGGTTGCTGATGCAGGTGGTCTATAGAAGCATCCGACTATCATATCTGACCCACCTTTGATACTTAACTTAACCCAGATTATTTCACATTCGCATTCGCTAATAACTTCACTGGATATTATTGAATTCTTTACTGCTATAAATACTCCTCCACCATTGGCGTTTATCCTATCCTTGCGGTATATATTCCATTCTGTGTCTAGGATTTCGTTACTGTTCACTTCCGGTTTTAACCAACTTTCCGTTCCTAGTACTATATGCGCACTATTTCCTTCAATAAGAGATACTAATTCAGGAACCTTGCCCTGGATACTCCTGCAGTTTACCAATATTACGTTAACTTTTCCTGTTTTTGGTCTCTGAGGACGGACGTTCTTTATCAACGATGATAATGTCCTCTCTGGTAAGCCGTCAGGTATTTTATCGTTTCGCCCAAGGGGGGGTCCCTCTAACCTAAAAAACCCCCGTGTGCACGCCACACGTACTCTGCTACCCTAGTAGCTGCTTCCGGTGTGTAGTGCACGCCTGACCTGTCTAGGGGGGCCCTACAGTTCTCCACCCAATAACGGAGGTCGATGAATTTGCAACCATTATAGTCGCAGAGTCGTCTGAGCCTCTGGTTTAGACCCTCCACACGGCTCCAAACCAGAGGACCGCGATCGACTCTGGGCACTATGCTGCAGATATTAAGCTCAGCTTGCACTCCGCGTGCGATGCTGGTTGTCTTCACCAAATCAGCCAGCCGCCGGAAGGAACCAAGGATGGCCTCAGAACCCAAGCGGCAGGCGTCATTCGTTCCGACATGTGCTACTATCTGCAGCCGGTCACACCCAGTGCGTTCAATAGCTGCCGGAAGGGCCTCCTCCACATTACGGACGAGACCCCCCGGCAAGCACACCGAGTGCACACTGGCATTCTTCCCCGACCTACCCGCTATTTTCCTGAGGGGCTCCATAACCCGCCTAACGTTGGAGCTCCCTATAACTAATAGGCCCGCCCTCTGTGACTGTCGGGACCTTGCCGGAGAATCGGCCACTGGCCCAACAGGCGAGGCATCCTGTGGTGGCTCGGAAACGATGTCATGACCACTAGGAAGCACCCCGTACCTGTTGGAAAGGGGTAAGGCAGCTGCCACGCGGCCAGATCCCACCTTCGCCTTTCGGCCAGGCACGCGCGAGCCCACCACTGTCCGCCATTCACCCTGGAGTGATGGCTGACCGGTAAGATGCTCACTGCCGGAAGACGCAGCGACATCAGGGGTTCCATGTGATTCCAAGGCCACCGAAGTAGGCATAGGTCTCACCACAGTTGCCCCAACGCCACTACGAGCCGACGCCTGCGCCTCGAGCTCGATGAGCCTAACAGACAAAGCCTCCACCTGCCCCCGAAGAGTGGCCAATTCTCCTTGCGTCCGCTCACAACAACCACAGTCCCTACACATGACCCTACTCTATACGGTTCTGATGAGCTACTCTGATAATCAAGAAACACTCACTGAAATACGAGACGCGAAAACTACGCTAGGTTTTCCCAGAAAAACTATTTAAAAGCTAAGCGCAGCAAATAAGTACAAAAACGCTTTATACAAACAGTACTCGCTGCTGCTGGTGCTCTCGCTCTGGCTGTCACAAGACAACTGCTGATTCAAGTGACTAGTGGCTAACGGCCGCGAAACAAACAAAAGACGGTTTTAGGGCGCTTTCTGTTCTAAACGATCAAGAAAACACTAAGAAATCTAACACGAAAACTACGTAAAGTTTTATCAAGAACTGTTAGTTACTATGCAGAGCAGATAAACACAAATAGAATCCCTTCCTTAGTGGAAGGTCGTAAACAAAATGCAAAATAAACGCTTTATACAAACAGTACTCGCTGCTGCTGGTGCTTACGTCAATACTACGCTAGCAAGCTACGCTCTGACCATATATCCAGAATGGTGCAGGTTAGAAATGCCCATCTACATAATGCCCATCTACATAGTGACTTGCAACTAACTTAGAGATAAATAACATGAGAGACACTTGTAACGGACGACTTTCAAATTCTAAATTTTCCTTATTTCTAGACAGATGGCTTTTGTATCTGTTCGTCTAGATCTTTTATTCCTCCTCCGAAATTTTTTGTCCCTTCCTTCCTGATTCCTCGATGTGCAAGTTGAGCAACAGTTGGAAACACGCTGTGGTATTCCTAACACCCTTATTAGCACGAATTTATCTTTTATGATCACTTTTATTACTCACAGTTGACTTTATAGATGTTATGTATCATTGGTTTGTATCGGTACTTTAAACCCAATCGCCTCGGAATAACGAACATCTTATTCCATTTCCCACTGTGGAACGCTTTCTCTAGGTCCACAATGCTAGGACGTTGTCCATCAGTTTCTTCAATTTTTGTGCCATTACTAGACGATACCTTGCCATGCCTTTTTCTGAAAATAAAGACTATCTTAGTCTATTGTCTTGATTTTTCTTCCTAATCGTCTGTACAGTTTTCTGTTCAGCTGCTACAATTTTAACATGCCAGACTAATCATCGGATGGTTTTCACATTCATCTACATCTACTCCGTAGCTTAATGTGTTTAACGCTTCGATTCGAGAGTCTTGTATCACTGGAAGATCCATATCTCTTGCAAGAGCTACACATCAAGATAAATAGAAAAACACAACCTTTGTGTTCAAAAAATGTGTGTGAAATCTTATGGGACTTAACTGCTAAGGTCATCAGTCTCTAAGCTTACACACTACTTAACCTAAATTACCCTAAGGACAAACACACACACCCATGCCCGAGGAAGGACTCGAACCTCTGCCGGGACCAGCCGCACATAAACACTTTGTGGACGAAGTTGGTTTTCGTGTATTTCTGTTAATATACGACACAAAGAACTGAAAAAAAATTTTTTTGTATAATCTGTACTACTATATATATATATATATATATATATATATATATATATATATATATATATAAACAAATCAGAATGAGATTTTCACTCTGCAGTGGAGTGTGCGCTGATATGAAACTTCCTGGCAGATTAAAACTGTGTGCCCGACCGAGACTCGAAATCGGGACCTTCGCCTTTCGCGGGCAAGTGCTCTACCATCTGATCTACCGAAGCACGACTCAGGCTCGGTCTCACAGCTTTACTTCTGCCAGTATCTCGTCTCCTACCTCCCGAGTTCGAGTCTCGGTCGGGCACACAGTTTTAATCTGCCAGGAAGTTTCATATCAGCGCACACTCCGCTGCAGAGTGAAAATCTCATTCTGGAAACATCCCCCGGGCTGTGGCTAAGTCATGTCTCCGCAGTATCCTTTCTTTCAGGAGTGCTAGTTTTGCAAGGTTCGCAGGAGAGTTTCTGTAAAGTTTGGAAGGTAGGAGACGAGATACTGGCAGAAGTAAAGCTGTGAGACCGGGCGTTAGTCGTGCTTCGGTAGCTCAGCATGTTTGGTCAGAGGGCTACGTGCCCTCTGTAATAAAAAAAACTGAGTTAATCGATCATCAACGAAATTAAACGGATGTCTTACGACGTCCGCCCCGAGCAGATGCAACGAACAAAAGCGAACAAAATAAGAATTAAAAAAAGAAAAAAAAGCTGGTAGAGTACTTGCCCGCGAAAGGCAAAGGTCCCGAGTTCGAGTCTCGGTCCGGCACACAGTTTTAATCTGCCAGGAAGTTTCGAAAAACAAATCGTTTAACGTCGTTATCAAAAATCTCGAAAAGTTCTTTACCTGTTTACTTCAGATTTTTATATGATACTTTAATAAACTTTCAGACAGACATTGGCTACATGTTTCTTAAATATATGATTAATATCGGTACTAGGTACTATGATCCAAAGACAAGCTGATGCTTAACCTTGTTACCAAAAGTCTCGAAAAGTTCCTGATCGATATACTTCACATTTTTACACGACACTCTTACAAACGTTCAGATGGAAAGAGGCAAGACTTTTTTAAACATCTGTATATATATATATATATATATATATATATATATATATATATATATATATGTGTGTGTGTGTGTGTGTGTGTGTGTGTGTGTGTGTGTGCTTTTAAGGTCATAACTGAGGAGTAGCAAAACTCTCAAAATTTCTTGACCGTTTTACTTCAAATTTTTAAACGTTCCTACAAACATAAGCCACGTATGTGTGAAATATACAATGAAACGCCAAAGAAACTGGTATAGGCACGCATATTCAAATACAGAGGTATGTAAACAGGCAAAATACCGCGCTATAGTCGGCAACGCCTATAAGACAACAAGTGTCTGGCGCAGTTGTTAGATCGCTTACTGCTGCTGCAATGCCAGGTTATCAAGATTTAAGTCAGTTTGAACGTAGTATTATAGTCGGTGCACGAGCGATGGGACACAGCATCCCCGAGGTAGTGATGAAGTGGCGACTTTCCCGTGCGATCATTTCACGAGTGTACCGTGAATGTCAGGAATCAGGTAAAACATCAAATCTTCGACATCGCTTCTGCCGGAGAAAGATCTTGAAAGAACAGGACCAACGACGACTGAAGAGAACTGTTCAACGTGACAAAAGTGCAATCCTTCCGCAAATTGTTGCAGATTTCAGTGCTGGGCCATCAACAAGTGTCAGCGTGCGAACCATTCAACGAAACATCATCGACATAGGCTTTCGGAGCCGAAGGACCACTCGTGTACCCTTGAACTGGCCGACACAAAACTTTACGCCTCGCCTGGGCTCGTCAACACCGACATTGGACTGTTGATGACTGGAAATATGTTGCCTGGTCGGATGAGTCTCGTTTCAAATTGTTTCTAGCGGATGGACGTGTACAGGTATGGAGACAACCTCATCAATCCATGAACCTTGCATGTCAGTAGGGGACTGTTCAAGCTGGTGGCGGCTCTGTAATGTTGTGGGGCGCGTGCAGTTGGAATCATGTGGAACCCCACATACGTCTACATACGACTGTGACAGGTGAAACAGACGTAAGCATCCTGTCTGATCACCTACATCCATTCATGTCCATTGTGCATTCTGATGAACTTCGACAATTCCAGCAGGACAATGCGACACCCAACACGTCCAGAATTGCTACAGAGCGGCTCCATGAAAAGTCTTGTGAGTGCAAACACTTCCGCTAGTCACCAAACTTCCCAGACATGAACATTAGTGAGCATATCTGGGATGCCTTGCCACGTGCTGTTCAGTATAGATCTCCACCTCTTCGTACTCTTAAGGATTTGTGGTATCAGTTCCCTTCAGCACTACTTCAGACATTAGTCGAGTCCACGTCACGTCGTGTTGCGGCACTTCTGCGTGCTGCGGGGGCCCAACACTGTATTAGCCAGGTGTGCAGTTTCTTTGGCTCTTCGGTGTATATTGTGTATACATATATAAATAGGAAACATTGTTAGGAAAAATCTGAAAAATTTCTTGACCAATTTACTTTCAATTTTTATACGATTCGGTAATAAACGTTTGCCGGCCGCTGTGGCCGAGCGGTTCTAGGCGCTTCAGTCCGGAACCGCGCTGCTGCTACTGTCGCAGGTTCGAATCCTGCATCGGGCATGGATGTGTGTGATGTCCTTAGGTTAGTTAGGTTTGGGTAGTTCTAAGTGTAGGGGGACTGATGACCTCAGATGTTAAGTCCCATAGTGCTTCTACCCATTTGAACCATTGTTTTGTAATAAACGTTTGGACTGATATAGGTTCCATATTTTTTTTATATGTGGTTCACAAATATATATGTATCCTATACTATTATAAAAAGACAAGTCATTGTTTAAAGTTGTTAGCTAAAATCTTGAAAAGTGTTTGAACGATTTATTTCAGTTTTTTACCCAATACTCTAATGATCACCTAGACGCACGTAGACTATATACAGGGTGTTCAGTTTAACTGAAGACATAGAAATATCTCGATAACTACACATTGGATAAAAAAGTTTGTCTCGGAGGGGAACATCCAATGGTACCACACTCGATCCCCCATCCCATTCCTTACATCAGTGGCGGGTGGAAGCGGGGAGCCGGCCGGTGTGGCCGTGCGGTTATAGGCGCTTCAGTCTGGAACCGCGTGACCGCTACGGTCGCAGGCTCGAATCCTGCTTCGGGCATGGATGTGTGTAATGTCCTTAGGTTAGTTAGGTTTATGTCCATTATAATTATCCGGGCTGTTATGCCGTGGTCGGTTGATGAATTCTGTGGTGATTCCCAACGTTTCGTCTCCGACTGCGGGAGACATCTTCAAGGGGGTCCGTAGCTTGATGGAAGGTCCAACACACACACACTGGCTCGCTACTGACTGCCGCTAAATTCCGTGTCCGCGCGCCCCCGCGCCGCGGCGTGACGTCACGTGTTATGTGGGTACCACCAAAAGAACTGTTTCTAAACGCTTGGAAAAGCACAAGGGAAATTGTAGAAGAGGAGAAACGGAACGATCAGCTGTTGCGGAGCATGCTTTCCAGCCAGGGAACCACAATATTCGTTTCGAGGAGACGCAAGTACTAGCGGCCACGAGCGGATACTACGAAAGGCTCTACAGGGAGGCAATCGAAATCGCTAAACACCCAAATAATTTCAACCGAAAGGAGGAGGGCGTCAAATTAAACGGTATATGGATGCCGGTGTTAAAGAAGATGTGTACCACTCGTCCACTACTGGGTGATGGCAACGGCGATCGACGGCGACGGACAGCGGCCAATTGCACTGACGTTTTCAAAACACGTGACGTCACGCCGCGGCGCGGGGGCGCTCGGAGACGGAATTTAGCGGCAGTCAGTAGCGAGCCAGTGTGTGTGTTGGACCTTCTATCAAACTACGGACCCCCTTGAAGATGTCTCCCGCAGTCGGAGACGAAACGTTGGGAATCACCACAGAATTCATCAACCGACCACGGCATAACAGCCCGGATAATTATAATGGACATGATATTTCCGACCGTGAAAGTTTACATTTTAGTAGTTAGGTTTAATTATTTCTAAGTTCTAGGCGACTGATGACCTCAGAAGTTAAGTCGCATAGTGCTCAGAGCCATTTGAACCATTTGGAAGCGGGGAGCAGCTTTGGAATCTCCGTTGGGAACCCCCTTTTTTATTGTTTTTATGGGAGATTTCGATTCTACGGCAAAATCTACATAGGTTTTGTCTGAAGCACTTTATTCGTTTCGCCACAGATGGTGCTGCAATCGGAGGAAGAGAAGTGGGTACACAATCTATCCAATGCCCTTGAATATACAATGGCACGTCGGAGCCCACCTCCATCCTGCAAGGACAGGACAGGCCTGTATTTCATAAGTTCTAACTCGAAACCCCATTCGCAACGTTGTATTCCTCCGATATATCGAACAGGGGAACACGCGACGCGCCACTGTGGCCATGGCTCGCGGCGAACGCTACTCCACCTCTCCAAATAGAGTATGTGTTCAGACGTAGTACCGTCAACTTCAGTAAATTTAGTGATCCGCTTCAGAAATGACCGTACACAGGAAAGAAGCAAATCTACGGGAATGTCAGCACAGACGCTTCTGATGCGGTAGACCATGTCTTCACGGCCTGTTGGCACTTACTGGTACATCTTATCTTTTAAACATCCCCCAGAAAATGAGGCGAAGGCAGATTAGAGTATCTAGCGGACCAATTAACGGGGCCCTCTCTGCCGATGCACCGACCAGTGTAAACAGGGTGTAATACCTCCCGTGCTTCAATTGCGTAATGCGCTGGGCGACCGTCATGCTGAAACCACATACGTTGTCGAACGTCCAGGGCAACACCCTGCAGTAGCACCGGTAGTTCCTGTTCCAAAAACGTTCGATATGTGCGTCCATTCAACGCGCTATCGATAAAATACGGACCAATAAGTCCGTTCCCCATGATACCACGTCATACGTTAACGCGCCAAGCACGTTTATGGTGAACTTGCCGTAACCACTGGGGACTGTCTACACTCCTGTAAGCATGTTATGCCGGTTAACGCTACCATGGTGTGTGAATGTAGACTCATTGGAAAGAACGAGGGGGTCGTTTGCATTTGTTGACGTGCCCATTCACAAATCACTACTGGTTATGCAAATCGGTGCCATGAACGTCTTGATGCAGTGCCACGTGGTATGGACGATACTTATGAAGACGCATTATTGTGGCAAAACTACCTATGGATATACCGGAATCGCGATATAATTGCCGAGCGTTTATCCACGGGCTGTGGTGCACTGTCGCTAGTACAGCTGTTTCATTAGCTTCACCTGTAGCACGTTTGTTTCGTTTCCTTTTGCTGGCCTGTATACTGCCATCAGACACAAAGGCGTTCAAAACCTTGTAAAAGAACGAAAGAGAGGGAGCTTTCTCTTGAAAACGCTTCTCGGCATACACGGCAACAGCAGCCTCAACATTTCTCCTATATTCTCCGTAAATAAGGACCATTACAGTTTTTTCTGCTGTGGTTGCAACATTCATCGTCCACTTGCACGTCTGTTCTCCAAATGGTAAGTAGGTGTGCAGGCAATAAACGCTGCGCAAGTACTGTAATATTTAGGGCTGCTATCTGTTGTACGTTCGCACGATATGTGAGCCCCAGTCTCTTACGATACGTCGTAGTTCACTACATGGCCACGGTGGCGCTTGGAGTAGTCCCATGTTCGATGCTTCGGAATAATAAAACGTTGCGAATGGGATTTCCAATTAGAAGTTATCAAATACAGGCCTGTCCTACCCTGGCAGTATGTAGATAGGGTCCCACTTGCCACTGGATATTCAACTGCCATTGAGTAGCATGACAGTAATGACTGCGCACCCATTTCTATTCCTCCGATTACAGCGCCATCTGTGACGAAACGAAGAAAATGCTTGAGACAAAACGTATGTAGATTTTGCAGTAGAATCGTAATCTACAATAAAAAAAACTGGGCTTCCCCTTGAAGACCTCAAAGCTGCTCCCCGCCACCCACGCACGGGGTTGGACGGCGGGTCGAGTGCTCTGCTCTGAAAATTTGTGGTTTTGTTTTCTTTCCCGCTATAATAAAAATTGTTTCTCTCATATACATTTCTCTATTTAAAAAAAAACGTATACAGAACAATGTGCTGGTTTGTTTTCCTCCTTGCAGTCGTTTTCAACAGAAAACGTTAATTTTATGTTTAAGGCTTATCGGCTAATGCTTAGAATATTACTACAGATATCAATATGGAACAACAATAAACGAGGCTCGAGACAGGAGGGAAGAGGAAAAGGATAGAGAAGTTCGAGGGGGTAGAGACGAAATGGATATAGAGGGGGGGAGGGAGGAGGAGATGGAGAGAAACGGCGACAGGAGGAAATACAACGCAGAGGAGGTGATGGGCAGAGTGAGGGGGGAAGCGAAGGAAATCGACATGAGAGGGTGAGGAGGAGATCCAATTCCTATACGTCATTAGCAATTGTGAAGCATTGCCGGGTTCGCTAGTTATATTACACAAACGTCCACTTACTATCAAACAATTTGTTTTGTCTCCCTCCCTCACTCTCATTTTTCTTTTTTTTTTTCATCAGTCTTCTGACTGGTGTGATGCGGCCCACTACGAATTCCTCTTCTGTACCAACCTTTTCTTCTCAGAGTAGCTCTTGCAACCTACCTCAATTATCTGCTGGGGTATCTCAGTCTCTGCCTTCCTCTACAGTTTTTACACCCTACCCTGACGCCTTAACAGATGTCCTATCATCCTGTCCCTTCATCTTGTCAACATTTCCCACTTATTCTTTTCCTCGGCGCTTCTACAGAGAACCTCCTCGCTACTTACCTTATCAGTCCACCTAATTTTAAACTTTCTTCTGTAGCACAACATCTCAGAGGTTTCTGTTCTCCTCTGTTCCGGTTCTTCAAATGGTTCAAATGGCTCTGAGCACTATGGGACTCAACTTCTGAGGTCATTAGTCCCCTAGAACTTAGAACTAGTTAAACCTAACTATCATAAGGACATCACACACATCCATGCACGAGGCAGGATTCGAACCTGCGACCGTAGCGGTCTCGCGGTTCCAGACTGCAGCGCCTAGAACCGCACGGCCTCCGATTCTTCCACAATACATATTTCACGACCGTATAATGCTGTGCTCAGAAACTTGTTCTTCGAATTAATACCTATGTTTGGTATTAGTAGACCACTCATGGCCAGGAATGCCCTTTTTTCCCAGTGCTAGTCTGGTTTTTGCATCCCCCTTGCTCTGTCTGTCATGTGTTCAAAAATGTTCAAACGTGTGTGAAATCTTATGGAACTCAACCGCTAAGGTCATCAGTCCCTAAGCTTACACACTACTTAACCTAAATTATCCTAAGGACAAACACACACACCCATGCCCGAGGGAGGACTCGAACCTCCTCCGGGACCAGCCCCACAGTCCATGACTGCAGCGCCTTAGACCACTCGGCTAATCCCGCGCGGCTCTGCCATGTGTTATTTTGCTGCCTAGGTAACAGAATTCTTCGTGATCGCCAGTTGTGATGTCAAGTTTCTCGCTGCTCCCGTTTCTGCTATTTCTCATTACTTTCGTCTTTCTTTGAGTTACTCTCAATCCATATTCTGTACTCATTAGACTGTTCATTCCGTTTAACAGATCCTGTAATTCTTCTCCACTTTCACAGAGGACAGCAGTGTGATCAACGAACCGTATAATAACACCTTTGACTCAGAACTTTAATTCCACTCCTGAACCTATCTTTTACTTTCGTCATTGCTTCTTCGGTATATAAATTGAAGAGTAGGGATGAAAGACTGCATTCCTGTCTTACACGTTTTTTAATTCGAGCACATCGTTCTTAGCCTTCCACTCTAATTATTTTTCGCTCTTGACTCTACATATTGTACGCTACCTGACATTTCCTAAAGCTTACCCCTATTTTTCACAGAAATTCGAACATCTTGTAACATTTGACATTATCGGACGCTTTCCGCAGGTCGAAAAAGCTTATGAACAAGTCTTAATTTTTCTTTAGGCTTGCTTCTATTATCAATCGCAACGTCAGAATTCTCTCCCTCTCTGGTGCCTTTACCTTTCTTAAACCCAAACTGATCATCATCCAACGTATCCCCAACTTTCTTTTCAATTCTTCTGTATATTATTTTTGTCAAAGACTTGAACGCATGTTAAGCTGATTGTGCAATAATTCTCGCACTTGTCGGCTATGGCTATTTTTGAAATTATGTACGCTGTTGTTATTGAAGTTTGATGGCATATTGGCAGTCTCATACATCCTACACACCATCGAGAGTAGTTGTTCAGTTGCCACTTCTCCCAATGAATTTAGAAATTTTCTTTTGTCTTAATTTGATCTTAAATTGCCCAAAGCCGTATGAAATTCTAATTCTGGATCCTCCATCTCTTTCCTGTAAAATCCAGTTTCTCCTTCTGTCACGTCATCAGAAAAGTCGTCCCTCTCATCCCTCTCATAAAGGCCTCCAATTTATTCTTTCCACCTATCTGCTCTGTCCTCTACATTTAGCAGAGGAATTTCCATTGCACTCTTAATTTTAGCACCCGTGCTTTTAATTACGCCGAACGTTGATTTGGCTATTCTATATGCTAATCAGTCATTCCGACAGCCACTTCTCTTCAGTTTTCTTCACATTTTTCGTGCAGCCATTTCGCCTTAGTTTCCCCAAATTCCTATTTATTTCATTTCTCACTGAGGCATATTTCTATTTCCCTGTTTTTTTCTTCCTTGCCCGCATGTCGTGGTCGTGCGGTAGCGTTCTCGCTTCCCACGCCCGGGTTCCCGGGTTCGATTCCCGGCGGGGTCAGGGATTTTCTCTGTCTCGTGATGGCTGGGTGTTGTGTGCTGTCCTTAGGTTAGTTAGGTTTAAGTAGTTCTAAGTTCTAGGGGACTGATGACCATAGATGTTAAGTCCCATAGTGCTCATAGCCATTTTTTTTTCTTCCTTCTTTCGTGGATCGACTGAAATATTTCTTCTGTTACTCATGTTTTTTTGGCAGTTATGTTCCTTGTACCTATGTTTTCTCCAACTTCTGTCATTACCTTTTCAGGGATGTCCATTCCTCTTCAACTGAACTGCGTGCTGAGCAATTCCTTATTGTGTGTCTATAGCCGTAGAGAACGTCAAGCGTATTTCGCGTCCCTTAATACTTCTTCATCCCACCTCTTTGCGTATTGATTCTTCCTGACTAATCGCTTACACTTTAGCTTACTCTTAGTCACTACTACATTTTGATCTGAGTCTATATCTGCACCTGGGGACGCCTTATAATCCAATATCTGATTTCGTAATCTCTGCCTGACCATGACGTAATCTAATTGAAATCTTCCTGTATCTCCCGGCCTTTTCCAAGTATACCTTCTTCTCTCGTGATTCTTGAACAGAGTATTTGCTATTACTAGCTGAAATTTATTGCAGAACTCAATTACTCATTCTCCTCTCTCATTCCTATTACCAAGCCCATATTCCCGTAATCGTTTCTTCTGCTCCTTCCCCGACAACCGCATTCCAGTCCCCCATGACCAATAGATTTTTATCTCCCTTTACGTACTGGATTACCCGTTCAGTATCCTCATATACTTTGCCTATCTCTTCATCTTCTGCTTGTGACGTCTCACGTATACCTGAATGATTCTTGTCGGTCTTGGTTTGTTGTCGATTCTGATCACAGTAGCTCAGTCTATGCCTCACCTTTCTATTCATAACAAATCTCACTCCCTTTATTCCATTTTCTGCTGCTGTTGATATTACCTTACGATAGTCTAACCGGAAATCCTTGTCTTCTTTCCATTTCATTTCATTGACACCCGCCATATCTATACTGAATCTTAGCATTTCTCTTTTTAGATTTTCTAGCTTCCCTACCACTTTCAGGTTTCTAAATTCCGCGCCTCGGCTCGTAGAATATTACCACTTCGTTGGTTATTCATCTTTTTTCTCAGATCACCTCCTCCTTGGTAGTCCCCTCCCTGAGATCTGAATGGGGGACTAATCCGGAATTTTTTGCAAATGGAGAGATCATAAAGACACTTTTCCAATTACAGGCCACATGTCCTGTGGACGCACGTCATGTCTGTAATGCAATGGTTTTCATTGGCTTCTCCAGCCTCATACCGTTGATGACTGCAGGTTCTTCTGACTTTCAGGGGCAGTTTCCGACCCCAAGGGCAAGAGAGTGCCCTAAACCTCTGTCCACTCCACCGCCCTGTTTGACAAGACCGTTGGAAAAACGAAGATGACTGCTCATGCCGAAAACCTTGGCCGCCATTGATGGTATGATTCACATATTAGTGGTACTATTTTGTAGTATGTTTCAGATCAAAAATTCTTAATTATAAAGAGCTCTATGTGACTAGGTCAGAATCAGCAGTGCCGAAAGAACGAATAACTCAAAAACGTGCAAGCAGACGGCACTTCTGATGTGAGCGTAAATCAGGCTTGAAATTCTGTTGGTAAAATCAATATATTTTGTAACGACTGTTTTTCGACCTAGAAGGAAAGCCCGTTTGTAAATAACATTCACTGATAATGTTTGACTCCAATAAAAAGAAACACAATTTGTGACAAAAACAAATGTTGTCTTGTAGTTGCAGAAACGGAATTAAAATATTTTCGGTAATAGGGATAGACATCTAATCTACCCCATGTACATAACCCAAGTGGCGTTATAAAGCTGCAAGATCAAAAAATACAAGGTCGTATTAAAAGAATGTAAGGCAGACCTGCAAATGATAACTGTTTTTAAACTTGTACGTCGAAGAAGAAGTGAAAAAAGCGAAACGAAATTTCAAATTAGGAATAAAAGATCAACGCTAAGATTCGCATACCAAATTGTCTCACTGGATAGATGGAAGTAAAAGTTGGAAGTCCTGTTGAAAGGAATGGACACAATAGTTAACGTAGAATGTGGCTTAAGGATAAGCGCAGTAAATACGAAAATGATGGAGAGACTTAGAAAGAGTAACTATTTTTCCGATTTGTAGAGTAAGATTACGCAGGATGGCAGAGGCAAGCGATATATCAGAAGTGGAATAGCACAGAGAAGAAACCTTCCTCCAATAACAGAGGTCTGCTGGTACTGAAATGAAGAAGAGGTTAAAGGGATTCAGTTCGATTTGGGAATCATCTCTCAAGACAAGTTTATTCCATTTAATGAGATTCCAGGCCGATGACGAACTGGAAGCGCCCAGACAGTGGTGGAATTCCAACCTGACTGTCGCCCATTATAAGGCCCGACAAACAGGAGTGATGGTCTGGGGTGGCACTTCATTTCATAGCAGGACTCCTTAGGTTGTCATCCGCGGCACCCTTGCAGCACAGCGGCGCGTCGACGATATTCTACGCCCTTCATGGGAAGCCATCCTGGTTTACATTTCAGCAATATAATGCCCGCTCGCACACGGCGAGAGTTTCTTCTGCTTGTCTTCGTGCTTGCCAAACCCTACCTTGGCCAGCAAACTATCTCCCCAACTGAGATCGTTTGGAGTGTTATAAGCAGGGCCTTCCAACCAGCTCGCGACTTTGACGATCCAAAGCGCCGATTGGACAGAACTTGCCACGATATCCCTCAGGAGGACATCCAACAACTCTATCAATCAATGCCAAGCAAAATAACTGTTTGCATAAGGGGCAGAGGTGGACCAACGAGTTATTGACTTGCTTAGATTGTGGAGGTCTTTCTCTTGAACATTTGCTTGTCTGTACATGTACACCACATCTAGCGATTTGCTTTTCAATCTAATAGTGGTGGTACGCAATCTTTTTCTTGTCTTATAGTGTATCATGGCTAGTTGAAAGTTTAAATGAATTTAACAATCGTATTAATGTGTGACTGTACACGATGCTATATTTTAGCGTAGTCTTTACATTACTGATTGCATGTTATTGTCAAAAGGAGTAGTGTTTGTTTATGTTGTAACTTGGAAAGTGGGTGAATGAAATTTTATAGAAAGGCTGCATTGGTTAAGTCTGTCCCTAGAGATGTTGTGGCAATTTTCTTCTATGTATTTGTATTTCTGTTTCTTCAAGCAAATTGCTAAAACTCCCTTTCTCGACATGATCAAGTTCTTGCATGAGCCTTTGCTGATTTTTATTCCACTGTTGACGGTTGTACACATTGAAAATGCAGATTTTGATGGGTGTTCATACGTACGGAATTTAAATGTTCATCGAATCTCAAGCTCCTTTCAGTTTCTCTCATATAGCAGCAGCAGCAATTTTGGTAAATGAGTTTATATATACCAGGTCTTTTGTATGGAGGGGGGGGGGGGGGGGAGGAGTAGGGTTGTTATTCCTTGAGTTGTGAATGGCTAGCTGCTGAAGGTTGTGTTTCGTGTGATAGATTATAGTTTTGTTTGCATTTAACCGATTACTTATTTTTTAGGACATGCTTCCTAAAAAAGGACGTCCGACATATTTTCTGCTGCTTTCTACTGTCTTTTGTGTTAACTGTATAGGTGTCTGATGTGAGGCATTGTTGTCTGATGTTTTGTGAGTAGTTTGTCAGTCATGTGAGGACTATATCCATCTTCTGAAGCTGGGTTTTGATGATACTGATTTCTTTTTTCAACTAATTCTAGTAGAATTTTATGTAGGTATCTTAAAGTGGACCTCAAATATGTCATCTTACGCTGGTTTAGTAGGCGAGATGAGCTGTTAATGCATACATCTACAGCTGTTTGGTTTCTGTAAATTCCAAAATGATTTTTCTGATTTTTCCTGGAGATTTTTAAGTCTAAGAAATTTATTCTGTTATTAGTTTCAAGCTGAATACTGAATTTAATGTTTTTGTACATGCTGCTCAGCTTTCTTGCTAATATGTCAATTTCTGTTGGTGCCATCAAAAAGAATAATGGTATCATACGCATACCTTTTGCAGTAGATGATTTTGCTGTTGATTGACTGTTAGGTTTGAAAAATGCTCGCTCTAAGTGGTTTACGTAAATATCTGCTAACTTCACAGTTATGCTGCAACCCATTGCCAACCTAGCTTTCTGTTTGTATATTTTGCTATTAAAACTAAAGCAAATGTATGATAGTGCCAATGTAAGTAACTCAGTAAGCTCATAGAGCTCCGCCATGCGCAGTTTATTTTTAAGTAGATTGTCCTGGTTGTATTTATGATGTCCTCTATTGGGATGTCACTATAAAGATCTACGATATCCCGCTAAGAAAATTTGGCTGTAGGTGGGATGTGCTTCTCTTTAATCTTGTCAATGAGATCATAAGTGTTCCTGATGCGGTAGTTGCTTTCAAAGGTATAACGGGCGTTCAGAAGAGCTAACAGTTTGTTATTTAATCAGTGAACTGAAATGTGCCTGTGGCTAGGGCGTCCCGTGGGGTAGACTGATCACCTAACGTAAGTCTTTTTAGTTGACGCCACTTCGGGAACTTGTGTGTTGATCAGGATTAAATGATAACGAAGACAACACAACACTCAGTCCCCAAGTGGAGACCCAGCCAGGAATCGCACATGGGCTCCTTGTGTGGTATTCTGCCGCACTGACCACTCAGCTACGAAGGTGTATGTTTTGCCGCGCGGGATTAGTCGAGTGGTCTCAGGCGCTACAGTCATGGACTGTGCGGCTGGTCCCGGCGGAGGTTCGAGTCCTCCCTCGGGCATGGGTGTGTGTGTCTGTCCTTAGGATAATTTAGGTTAAGTAGTGTGTAAGCTTAGGGACTGATGACCTTAGCATAAGATTTCACACACATTTGAACTTTTTTTTTGGTGCATGTTTAATCTACATGAAGGGCTGTTCGTAGAATTAACTATAGACCTGATTGGACAATTTTGTTTATGGAGCTTAAGGTGTGACCGAAGGTGCAGTAGGGTTCATAGCGATGCAGTCATGCTCTTCCAAGAAGGAAACTCAGTCATTCCATGTCAATTCACCCAGTCCTCCTTGCTCGGCCATTACGGATTTCGATGAAATGTTACGTAAACATGTATATATGTCCCTGATAAATATTGGTAAAGTTTAACGTACGTCGTTGACTGGGCGAGTCACTTGTTTGCGCAGGGCGAGTGTGAATTTCTGGCGAATATGAGCTCTTATATCCCTGGCAATATTTTGTTGAAAGAAATGAAATTTGGTCATCTTGTACAACTGTAGACGTTCTCTTATAAATAATAATTAGAAGAATTTTACGAGCTACACTCAGCCAAAAAATTTTAAAGAAAATCTCCCGAAAAAATCGGCACCTGGGAAAATTTCGAAACTTCTTATATCTCAGGGACTAAAGTTATGACGAACGTGCAACTTGGCATGTAGTAACCTAACAACACAATGTTCTCATATATAAGGTTTCATTCATCTACCACGTAACAATACTGCATAAATTAAGTGCGAAGTTGAATATTTTATAAAAAGGTAAAAAAATGCGCTATTGTAGACCTTATTTTGCATAAAACTATGTTCTGTAAAACTTTTCAAACTGGACCCATTAGAAAGATCACTATTTTAACCCCCTAAAAAGTGTGCTTGATTATCCAACACAGACTAAAAATGCTAGATAATTTGATTCAAAGTTGGCCGGGAAAACCACGGTATGAAAAGAATATGACTTTTGAATTCTTACATCTCGTAGAGTAAACGCATGCTGAATATGAAACTTAATATCCAATAGCGGTAGCACATAGATGTAGAATACAAAATCCCATTCACCTACTGATTTCCAGCAATCTGCAAATTCGTCGAGAAAGTAAAAATACTGTACATTCGGCACTTCTTTTGCAAATACAGTTTTCTATTCAAGCTTCTAAACCAGTCTCATTTCAAACAACGTGCTTAAGCTCTCACCGGAAGAATGGGTAAATTTTAAAAATGGGTTAACAATGCTCCATGAATTCAGGCAAACTATTCGGAAAAATCGCGCTGCGATTAAACTTTATGTCTCATTGATTAAAGACATGATAAACTTTGCGCTCAACAACTTACTAATATAAGGTTCTCCAATTCAAAATATCATTCACATACTGCTTTCTACAAGATCATTTCAAACTTGATTTTCGTAGAAATTGCAAAAATTGATCACATTTCATTTGCTCTTAGAAAATCTATGATTGATTTCAGCCTAATCACTGTTGGAAAGAGCATGTTTCCAAGCAGCCAAAAAACCGCGCTAACAGTACTAATAAATAACGGACAACTTTGAGTGAATGTAGCACAGCAATCTGCTAGATTGCAGCAACCTGTTGTTCATATTTCGTTGCATATGGTCTTTGCTTTTAAATTGGCAAGTAATATTTCACTGTATTGCGTTGATCCGGGGGACATTGTAACTACCGATTCAAGACATGAACCGCAACCGCATCGCCGTAGGGGTCAGGCCCTATGACTGCGTAATACCGTACCAGCCACGGGTGGTTTCTTCATTGAGGTCCCCAAGCCTGTAACTTCGTTTCTTTACTTAACTTCCGTAGCCTTGTTGTGGTACCTGTCTGAATACAAAGCCATCTGCTAAGTACCTAATCTCCGATTCTCAAATCTGTAGCTGGCTGCTGTGGACGAGCGGTTCTAGGTGCTTCAGTCCGAAACCGCGCTGCTGCTATGGTCGCAGGTTCGAATCCTTTCTCGGGCATGGATGTGTGTGATGTCCTTAGGTTAGTTAGGTTTAAGTAGTTCTAAGTCTAGGGGACTGATGACCTCAGATGTTAAGTACCATAGTGCTTAGAACCATTTGAACCATTTGAATCAAATCTGTAGGAATATCGCACATAGGCGGCAAGCAAAAAGTAGCATCAGTTTTTACTTTAAAATTCTCAATATTGCTTGTCACATTTTTTGAAATTTTCGAGCCACTTTCCGCTATTCCTTTTCTGGAAAACGATATAGTCAGCCAGACGATGATATTGAAGGAACAGACGGTATAAAATGAGATGTTGTTCTGGTACCCAACAAGCATCCTGTCTTTCCGGCCAGAAAAATGAATGAGCCGGCTTTTGGGGATGAATAAATCTTATCATTGCATCATTTTGTTCCGTTGATATGTCAACTCTGATGCAGTTTTCAGACGTTTAAAATCAAAATTGATATTACTGTTTGTTTGCTGCCTATATGAGAACAGAATATAAGGTACTTAGCAAATGGCTTTGTAAGCGGACCGATACCACGACAAGGGCGTAGAATCTAAATTAAGAAACAGAAGCTTGGGAGCCTGGATGAACAGTGTCTGTGACACTATCTCCCCTATTTCGTGATAATACAAAACGAGCTGCCCTTCTTTGTACTTTTTCGATGTCATCCGTCAGTCCCACCTTACGCCGATCACACACCGCACAGCAGTACTCCAGAATAGGGCGGACAAGCGTAGTGTAAGCAGTCTCTTTGGTAGACCTGTTGCACCTTCTAAGTGTTCTGCCAATGAATCGCAGTATTTGGTTTGCTCTACCCACAGTGTTATTTGTGTGATCGTTCCAATTTAGGTTATTTGTAATTGTAATCCCTAAGTATTTAGTTGAATTTACAGCCCTCAGATTTGTGTGACTTATGGCGTAATCGAAATTTAGCTGCTTTCTTTTAGTACTCATGTGAATAACTTCACACTTTTCTTTATTCAGGGTCAATTGCCACTTTTCGCACCATACAGATATCTTATCTAAATCATTTTGCAAGTCGTTTTGATCATCTGATGACTTTACAAGACGGTAAATGACAGCATCATCTGCAAACCATCTAAGACGGCTAATCAGATTGTCTCCTATCTCGTTAATATAGATTAGGAACAATAGAGGGCCTATAACACTTCCTTGGGGAACGCTGGATATTACTTCTGTTTTACTCGATTACTTTCCGTCTATTACTACGAGCTGTGACCTTTCTGGCAGGAAATCACGAATCCAGTCGCAAAGCTGAGGCGATACTCCGTATGCACGCAGTTTGGTTAGAAGACGCTTGTGAGGAACGGTGTCGAAAGCCTTCTGGAAATCTAAAAATATCAATTTGACATACCCTGTCGATAGCACTTATTACTTCATGAATATAAAGAGCTAGTTGTGTTTCACAAGAGTGATATTTTCTGAATCCGTGCTGACTATATGTCAATAAATCGTTTTCTTCGAGGTACTACATAATGTTCTAATACAGTATATGTTCTAAACCCCTACTGCAAATCGACGTTAGTGATATAGGCCTGTAATTCAGTGGATTACTCCTACTTCCCTTTTTGGGTATTGGTGTGACTTGAACAATTTTCCAGTCTTTAGGTACGAATCTTTCTGTGAGCGAGTGGTTGTATATAATTGCTAAATATGGAACGTATAATTTTTCCAGCATATCGAGGGTAGATTGAAGTCACCACCGACTATTATAGTATGAGCGGGGTACTTATTTGAAATGAGACTCAAGTTTTCTTTGAACTGTTCAGCAACTATGTTTCCTGAGTCGGGGGGTCGATAAAACGATCCAATTAATAGTTTAGTCCGATTGTCAGGTAAAACCTCTACCCATACTGTTTCACATGAACTATCGACTTCACTTTCTCTACAAGGCAAACTACCTCTGACAGCAATAAATACTCCACAACCAACTGTATTTAATATATCCTTTCTGAACACTGTTAGATCGTTTGAAAAAATTTCCTGCTTTAGCAAGTTCTCTCTGCCTACAACTATTTGAGCTTCAGTGCTTTCTATTAGAGTTTGGAGCTCTGGTTCTTTCCCAATACGGCTACGCCAATTTACAACTACAATACCAATCGTTTCTACAACTACCTTACTACACTCCTGGAAATGGAAAAAAGAACACATTGACACCGGTGTGTCAGACCCACCATACTTGCTCCGGACACTGCGAGAGGGCTGTACAAGCAATGATCACACGCACGGCACAGCGGACACACCAGGAACCGCGGTGTTGGCCGTCGAATGGCGCTAGCTGCGCAGCATTTGTGCACCGCCGCCGTCAGTGTCAGCCAGTTTGCCGTGGCATACGGAGCTCCATCGCAGTCTTTAACACTGGTAGCATGCCGCGACAGCGTGGACGTGAATCGTATGTGCAGTTGACGGACTTTGAGCGAGGGCGTATAGTGGGCATGCGGGAGGCCGGGTGGACGTACTGCCGAATTGCTCAACACGTGGGACGTGAGGTCTCCACAGTACATCGATGTTGTCGCCAGTGATCGGCGGAAGGTGCACGTGCGCGTCGACCTGGGACCGGACCGCAGCGACGCACGGATGCACGCCAAGACCGTAGGATCCTACGCAGTGCCGTAGGGGACCGCACCGCCACTTCCCAGCAAATTAGGGACACTGTTGCTCGTGGGGTATCGGCGAGGACCATTCGCAACCGTCTCCATGAAGCTGGGCTACGGTCCCGCACACCGTTAGGCCGTCTTCCGCTCACGCCCCAACATCGTGCAGCCCGCCTCCAGTGGTGTCGCGACAGGCGTGAATGGAGGGACGAATGGAGACGTGTCGTCTTCAGCGATGAGAGTCGCTTCTGCCTTGGTGCCAATGATGGTCGTATGCGTGTTTGGCGCCGTGCAGGTGAGCGCCACAATCAGGACTGCATACGACCGAGGCACACAGGGCCAACACCCGGCATCATGGTGTGGGGAACGATCTCCTACACTGGCCGTACACCACTGGTGATCGTCGAGGGGACACTGAATAGTGCACGGTACATCCAAACCGTCATCGAACCCATCGTTCTACCATTCCTAGACCGGCAAGGGAACTTGCTGTTCCAACAGGACAATGCACGTCCGCATGTATCCCGTGCCACCCAACGTGCTCTAGAAGGTGTAAGTCAACTACCCTGGCCAGCAAGATCTCCGGATCTGTCCCCCATTGAGCATGGTTGGGACTGGATGAAGCGTCGTCTCACGCGGTCTGCACGTCCAGCTCGAACGATGGTCCAACTGAGGCGCCAGGTGGAAATGGCATGGCAAGCCGTTCCACAGGACTACATCCAGCATCTCTACGATCGTCTCCATGGGAGAATAGCAGCCTGCATTGCTGCGAAAGGTGGATATACACTGTACTAGTGCCGACATTGTGCATGCTCTGTTGCCTGTGTCTATGTGCCTGTGGTTCTGTCAGTGTGATCATGTGATGTATCTGACCCCAGGAATGTGTCAATAAAGTTTCCCCTTCCTGGGACAATGAATTCACGGTGTTCTTATTTCAATTTCCAGGAGTGTATGTTTTACCTGCCTACTTTTAGACGGACGCCTCTTCTGTGGTTCCCTGAGACCCTCTAACCTAAAAACCGCCCAGTCCCTTCCACACAGCCCCCGCTACCCGTGTAGCCGCCTCCTGTGTGTAGTGGACTACTGACCTATTAAGCGGAACCCGGAAACCCACCACCCGATAGCGAAAGTCAGCCTACACGGCCACAGAACCGCCTTAGCCTCTGATTCGGACCCTCCACTCGGCTCTACACCAAAGGACCACAGTCGGTTCTATCGACGATGTTGCAGATGGTGAGCTCCGCCTTAATCTCGGAAGCAAGACTGGCAGTCTTTACCATTTCCGCTAGCCGCCCGAAACCAGACAGAATCTGCTCCGATCCAAAGCGACACACGTCATTGGCACCGACATGAGCCGCCACCTGCAGTTGGCTGCACCCTGTACTCTTCGTGGCACCTTTTCCACATCCGGAATGACTCCCCCCGGAATGCACGCGGAGTGCACACTGGCTTCCTTCCCCTCCTTGGCAGCCAAGTTCCTAAAGGGCCCCATTATGCGCCTGTCGCTGGTATTGCACGTCTATCTGGTTTGACCACTACGGCGATGCGGTTGTCGGTTCCCGTTCGTGAACTGGTAGTGACAATGTTACCACGTATCAGCACAATAGTACCGCCATACGTAAATATTCATATTGCTATCCAACACTTTTGTCACCTCCGTGTACATCCGTAAGGACAGATTGTCACATCTGGAGCACCATCGAATAGTCAGCAAAGCGACAACTGTTGCAGTTTCTCCTGACTCGCGAACAGAGAAAGGTAAGTCCAGCGATAACACCGGACTCTCGGGTGAAACTGCCTTCAGACAAGCCTTACTCCTTCTGCTTATAGCATCACTATGGACGTACGCATATGTGGGGTATTCGAGGATAACGAACATTGCCAGATGGTATTAGTCATCGCCATTCGGATCATGCATCTGGCATGATGCATGGTATGGGATGCCCCTACGCAAGCAATATGTTCCTCTCTGGTTCGTATTGCCTACAGGTAGCTGGATATCAGGCTTTACGATTCCGATGTGTCACTGTGTTCTAGAAAACTGGCGTTCTACGGATCGGAGCGTGGAATGTCAGATCCCTTAACCGAGCAGGTAGATTAGAAAATTTAAAAAGGGAAATGGATAGGTTAAAGTTAGATATAGTGGGAATTAGTGAAGTTCGGTGGCAGGAGAAACAAGACTTTTGGTCAGGTGAATACAGGGTTATAAATACAAAATCAAATAGGGGTAATGCAGGAGTAGAATTAATAATGAATAAAAAATAGGAGTGCGGGTAAGCTACTACAAAAAGAATAGTGAATGCATTATTGTGGCCAAGATAGACACGAAGCCCACGCCTACTACAGTAGTACAAGTTTATATGCCAACTAGCTCTGCAGATGACGAAGAAATTGAAGAAATGTATGATGAGATAAAAGAAATTATTCAGGTAGTGAAGGGAGACGAAAATTTAATAGTCATGGGTGACTGGAATTCGACTGCAGGAAAAGGGAGAGAAGGAAACGTAGTAGGTGAATATGGATTGGGGGTAAGAAATGAAAGAGGAAGCCGTCTGGTAGAGTTTTGCACAGAGCATAACTTAATCATAGCTAACACTTGGTTCAAGAATCATGAAAGAAGGCTGTATACATGGAAGAATCCTGGAGATACTAGAAGGTATCAGACAGATTATATAATGGTAAGACAGAGATTTAGGAACCAGGTTTTAAATTGTAAGACATTTCCAGGGGCAGGTGTGGACTCTGACCACAATCTATTGGTTATGAACTCCTAATTAAAACTGAAGAAACTGCAAAAAGGTGCGAATTTAAGGAGATGGGACCTGGATAAACTGAAAGAACCAAAGGTTGTACAGAGTTTCAGGGAGAGCGTAAGGGAACAATTGACAGGAATGGGGGAAAGAAGTACAGTAGAAGAAGAATGGTTAGCTCTGAGGGATGAAGTAGTGAAGGCAGCAGAGGGTCAAGTAGGTAAAAAGACGAGGGCTAGTAGAACTCCTTGGGTAACAGAAGAAATATTGAACTTAATTGACGAAAGGAGAAAATATAAAAATGCAGTAAATGAAGCAGGCAAAAAGGAATACAAACATCTCAAAAATGAGATCGACAGGAAGTGCAAAATGGCTAAGCAGGGATGGCTAGAGGACAAATGTAAGGATGTAGAGGCTTATCTCACTAGGGGTAAGATATATACTGCTTACAGGAAAATTAAAGAGACTTTTGGAAAAAAGAGAACCACTTGCATGAATATCAAGAGCTCAGATGAAAACCCATTTCTAAGCAAAGAAGGGAAAGCAGAAAGGTGGAAGGAGTATATAGAGGGTCTATACAAGGGCGATGTACTTGAGGACAATATTATGGAAATGGAAGAGGATGTAGATGAAGATGAAATGGGAGATACGATACTGCGTGAAGAGTCTGTCAGAGCACTGAAAGACCTGAGTCGAAACAAGGCCCCGGGATTAGACAACATTCCATTAGAACTACCTATGGCCTTGGGAGGGCCAGTCATGACAAAACTCTACCATCTGGTGAGCAAGATGTATGAGACAGGCGAAATACCCTCAGACTTCAAGAAGAATATAATAATTCCAATCCCAAAGAAAGCAGTTGTTGACAGATGTGAAAATTACCGAACTATCAGTTTAATAAGTCACAGCTGCAAAATATTAACGCGAATTCTTTACAGACGAATGGAAAAACTAGTAGAAGCCGACCTCGGGGAAGATCAGTTTGGATTCCGTAGAAATATTGGAACACGTGAGGCAATACTGACCTTACGACTCATCTTAGAAGAAAGATTAAGGAAAGGCAAACCTACGTTTATAGCATTTGTAGACTTAGAGAAAGCTTTTGACAGTGTTGACTGGAATACTCTCTTTCAAATTCTAAATGTGGTAGGGGTAAAATCCAGGGAGCGAAAAGCTATTTACAATTTGTACAGAAACCAGGTGGCAATTATAAGAGTCGAGGGGCATGAAAGGGAAGCAGTGGTTGGGAAGGGAGTGAGACAGGGTTGTAACCTCTCCCCGATGTTATTCAATCTGTATATTGAGCAAGCAGTAAAGGAAACAAAAGAAAAATTCTGAGTAGGTATTAAAATCCATGGAGAAGAAATAAAAACTTTGAGGTTCGCCGATGACATTGTAATTCTGTCAGAGACAGCAAATGACTTGGAAGAGCAGTTGAACGGAATGGATAGTGCCTTGAAAGGAGGATATAAGATGAACATCAACAAAAGCAAAACGAGGATAATGGAATGTAGTCGAATAAAGTCGGGTGATGCTGAGGGAATTAGATTAGGAAATGAGGCACTTAAAGTAGTAAAGGAGTTTTGCTACTTGGGGTGCAAAATAACTGATGATGGTCGAAGTAGAGAAGATATAAAATGTAGACCGGCAATGGCAAGGAAAGCGTTTCTGAAGAAGAGAAATTTGTTAACATCGAGTATAGTTTTAAGTGTCAGGAAGTCGTTTCTGAAAATATTTGTATGGAGTGTAGCCATGTATGGAAGTGAAACATGGACGATAAATAGTTTGGACAAGAAGAGAATAGAAGCTTTCGAAATGTGGTGCTACAGAAGAATGCTGAAGATTAGATGGGTAGATCACATAACTAATGATGTAGTATTGAATACAATTGGGGAGAAGAGGAGTATGTGGCACAACTTGACAAAAAGAAGGGACCGGTTAGTAGGACATGTTCTGAGGCATCATGGGATCACAAATTTAGCATTGGAGGGCAGCGTGGAGGGTAAAAATCATAGAGGGAGACCAAGAGATGAATACACTAAGCAGATTCAGAAGGATGTGGGTTGTGGTAAGTACTGGGAGATGAAGAAGCTTGCACAGGATAGAGTAGCATGGAGAGCTGCATCAAACCAGTGTCCGGACTGAAGACCACAACAACAACAACAACACTGTCTTCTACCTTAGAGGACTCCGTGATGTTATCTTTCAATAACTATGCATCAGATGTCAGACGTGGCCATAAATACTTCGTGCGGCAGAAATTCTGACTACTAAGAAGAGTTCGAAATATCAAAAAAGAAATTGAAAGAAGAATTCTAACAAAAATTCTAGGATCCAAAAGCAGTAGTGAATCAGAATGCAAAATATATCTGAAAATTGAAAAGGTAACAGATGTAATGAGAAAAAAGGACATTAAAATTTCCGTGGAGAAATCTGCAGGATGAATAATGAAAGAATAATTAAACGTATCTTTGACTTCATAAACAATTACAAATCTAAAATTACATGCCTCAAAGAAGTAGGAAGAAGTGTCGAAAATGTAGGGATCGACCTGGGGATCATAGGAAGCAGAACACTTTTTAAAGATGCAAAAAATAGAAAAAAAATGAAGAACTGGAAGGAAGTGGTGAAACAAGGTACCCAAACTCAAGGTACTAGGAAGTGAACCACCAGTTACAAATTTCCGCAGCAATAAGAAAGTTGTCTACTCGCACGATTACCGCAGTAATGTCGCAGGGGAATATATGTAAAACAGAATAACTGTGGCTACACATGAGAAACGACAACAATGTTTTATTAAAGTAGAGGACATCAAAATATACTCAACTTTTGCTTTGTGAAAGAGCGTGACACTGATGAACCTAAACAAACCTTACAACGTAAACAGACCTGACACAGCAGATGACTACTAACTAATCTAATGAAAGTTAAGTTTGGACGGCAGTTAGAGTTTATTAGTTCAGTCTTTCAATAGATAAACATTTTGTCTCTCACTTCGGCTAATCTTCGACGCATGGTGTTAACAGTCCGAAGAATGGAACTGGTCGATAGCTGTAGATAACTTGCTGACATGTGTTGAGCGACCTCAAACGAGAACTGTCTGGTAACTGTGCGCAACTGTAGGCAACTGGAACTTATGAGACCTAAACAATAACTGGTCGACTGTTGGCGAGTGGTCGCTTAAACATTGTACTCGATATATGGATGTGCAACTCTGATCTGTTTTAGGAAATGCTTATTAACTTTGCTGTACTGATTTTTATACATTTATTCCGACCGGTTTCTGTTTTCAACCATCATCCGGGGATTATACCAAATAAGTAGTAAGGAACAACATATGTTACTGAGGCAAAATACATGATCTGTAGTTGTCAAGAACTTAAACATCAAACATGAAGATAATAGAAAAGAAATATTTACAAAGCAAAAGCTATATTACTTTTACATTTATATATCATTCTACAGACAAACGCCTTACTGAGGTAATGTCATGACACACACCAAAAGCTACCAGTGAAATATTGCGACTCATTCAACTGAAATACAGAGACTGAGCACCATGGATACTTGCAGAATCGCAGTAAACATATTATACCACAGCAAAGAGTGTACACTTCGAAGACATAAAAATCCAAGAAACAAACATGATTTTACAATCGATCATTATGAAAACATCCAACGTGAAATATAACTTCTTTTGATGTAATACAATACATTCACAAATTCACATCTGCGTATTACCAAGACGTCAAAATAACATCAGTAACGTCAGATTAATATAAATGGGAATTACCCCATATGCATGTGAATACCTTATTGTATTGAGTGCAATGTGAAGTAACAATTTGAAGATTACAATATTACACACAAAAGCAAAATACATCAGTTTAATACAAAACCATAATTGTATATGGTGCAACGTATAAAATCAACGAACAAACAAATCTTCTACATGAATGAAATTATTGTTGCGAAATAGCAAGTACAAAAATAATCACGTACCACAAAAATCCGAACATGTGCGTGGTAGAGGAGTATTACCATAAACGAAGTGGCATAGAAACAAGCAGTGTAGTCCAGTACACGATATACAAACATGGAATGCCTGGGTAAATCACCAGTACAAAAATCTTTCCAAAAATTTTTGGAATGGTGAAAAACGCTCGTACGTAAATATACGGGCAACTTTATAACTACACCGTTGCTCTGACATGTTTAACACCTAACCCTCATATTCTCAAAGAAAGTAGGTGGAAAATGTGAAATATCAATGGAGAAACGTGCAATAATATTAAGTTTCTAGAGATACTTCTAGGAGTGACCATCATACATCAGTATTTAATTACCCAATTCAGGACTTGGCCAACATTAACAAGAGCATAACAATTACTGTCGGATGCAGCAAGTGTTCTGTGGTAATAGACGTAATTATTGGCTGATGAATGACCAATATTAATGTCTTTTAGGCGAAGTATAAAGTAGTTCCGGGTAGGTGTCTCATGTAAAAGCCGACTGATTGTATTATGTGTCGCCGAGACTACCTGATTTGCATGTCCTCTGAAAACTGTCTTTATATTCCCCATCTGGCGAAGACACAGCAAGAAGAATAGGTACATTATTCTCGAAGAAGGAAAGAATTGTAGGCCTAAATAAAACTACTGAAAGAACTGTGGACCCAAATAAAACTGCATTTGATTTATCACACCCTCCAAAAGTCTTCTGTGAAATAAAAGTTTAAAGCCGTAAGACAGGATATTGTCTCTCCTGCACCGATATGTCTCAGTAGAAAGGTGTTCGACTGCTGCTCTGTCCAGTACTTTCTCTAGATCTCTCACCCGTTTTGAATATCTGGACACAGACTGGCATGTCACCATTCGCCAACCAGTACGATTGCTAAACTTTGGTGTAGAGTTGAAGGCTGGAATGACATACTCATGTATGTCTTCCAAGCTCAGTTCGACACGATGCCCAGCCGGAAATCACGTGTTATATTCACTGAAGAGCCAAAGAAACTGGTACACCTGCCTAATATTGTGTAGGACCGCCGCGAGCACGCAGAAGTGCCCCCACATGACGTAGTGCTGGAGGAAATTGACACGATGAATCCTGCAGGGCGGGCTGTCCATAAGTACGTAAGAGTACGACAGGGTGGAGATCTCTTCTGAGCAGCATGTTGCAAGGCATCCCAGATATGCTCAATAATGTTCATATCTGGGGGGTTTGGTGCCCAGAGGAAGTTTTTAAGCTCAGAGGAGTGTTCCTGGGGCCACTCTGTAGCAATTCTGGACGTGTGGGGTGTCGCATTGTCCTGCTGGAATTGCCCAAGTCCGTCAAAATGCACATTGGATATGAATGGATGTAGGTGATCAGACAGGATGCTTACTTACGTGTCACCTGTCAGAGTAGTATCTAGACGTATCAGGGGTCCCATATCATTCAAATTGCACACGCCCCACAACATTATAGAGCCTCCACCAGTTTAAACAGTCCCCTGCTAACATGCAAGGTTCATGGATTCATGAGGTTATCTCCATACCCGTACAAATCCATCCGCTAGATACAATTTGAAACGAGACTCGTCCGACCAGGCAACATGTTTCCGGTCATCAACAGTCCATTGTCGGTGTTGAAGGGCCCGGGTGAGGCGTAAAGGTTTGTATCGTGCGGTCAGCAAGGGTACACGAGTGGGCCTTCGGCAGCGAAAGGCCATATCGATGATGTTTCGTTGAATGGTTCGCACGCTGACACGTATTAATGGCCCAGCATTGAAATCTGCATGAGTTTGCGGAGGGGTTGCACTTCTATCACGTTGAACGATTCTCAATAGTCGCCACTGGTCCCGTTCTTTCAGGATCTTTCTCCAGCCACAGCAATGTCGAAGATCTGATGTTTTACCGGATTCCTGGTACTCACGGTACACTCGTGAAATATTCGTACAGGAAATTCTCTACCTCGGAGATGCTGTGTCCCATCTCTGGTGCGCCAACTATAACAACATTCAAGCTCACTTAAATCTGGATAACCTGCCACTGCAGCAGCAGTAACCGCTCTAAGAACTGCGCCAGACACTTGTTGCTCTATACAGGCGTTGCCGACCGCAGCGCCGTATTTTGCCTGTTTACGTATCTCTGTATTTTAATACGCATGCCTATACCAGTTTATTTAGTGCTTCAGTGTATTATACACGTTGGCGCAAAGCCACTGGACACTGGGCACTGATTCAAATGAAAGTTTGAATTTATGTTTCATTACAAATACAAGCAATACTCAATAAATTTTGTGTTCAAAGTGTCTTTTGTCTTCATTAATAGATCTTTGAAGTCTTTTTGCAACACTGTTATATACTCTATGGCATAGTGTGGTATCACTGTCCAATCATGAAATGCGTGGGGTATGTAGTCTCTTAGTTCAGCAATGGTCTGAGGCTTCTGAGAATAAACAGTCCTGGACAACACCCCATACGAAAAAATCCATGGGTGTGATGTACGGTAACCGTGGAGACATGCCAGTATCTGCCCTTCGACCAGTCACTTTTATTTGGAAAGTTTCGTTTATATAACCGAGGATGGCAGTGGCAGAAGGTGTTGAAGCACCAAAGTGATGAAAGTAAATATCTTGAAAGTTTTCAGCAAATATCGCAAGTCATGGTACCACGTAATTCTGAGACATGTCCATATAGTTACTTCCTGTCACTGTTCCTTCAAAAACATATGCTCCATGTACGCCAAATGATGACACTGCCCCGCCCCAAGCACTCACACCAGGCTGATTCAGGCTGATTTAGTGGTTCTTCTAACAAAAGATTTTGATCGTCAATATACCAGTAAGTGAAGTTATGTCTGTTAACTTGTTGATATAACTTAAAACTGGCCATGTTAGATCAAGCAGTTTTTTTGAGTAGGTTAGGAACATGTTTCTGTTGATCAAGTATCAGTTCACAAAACTGTAGACGTCGATCTGGATCATCTTCAAGTAATACATGTTGTAAACTTCAAACTTCTGTTTATGTAGAATTCTTTGCACTGACCTTCGCGATAAATCTAGCTGAGTTGCTAATCGTCTGGTTCATTTTCACGGACTTTGGGTCACAGTTAAACGTACGCACAATGCATCTTCCTCAGTTGTGACTGTTGCTGGTCAGGCAGATCTTGGTGCATCCATAACATATCACTGTTCTTCAGATCCATCTCATACGTCGTACATTGCTTATCTAGACGGTGGTTTTGATCTAAAGTGTCTTCCCCATTAATTAACAATTGCAGTAGCACCACTTCTATAAAATGCTTTTAATGTGAAAATTCTTTCTTCTTTCGTTAAAATCGTGGCAATTACGAAAACTGCAGATGTAAACATGTCTCACAAATCACGCTATCAACCATTCCCTTGAGAGACTGTAGGGTGTTCTAATTTCTAATATGGTATTATGAGGCGTAATGTTCTTAGGGAAGTTGATCTTCATTACTTGGTTGCTATACAGGATACAATGTGCCTTCATACATCATGATGAAATGGTGGGCAGTAGTTAACACTCACGCTTGTGTGCTCTAGTGAAAGAATAGCGGTAACCTTTACCTGCGTTCCAAGGAATAGGGTACAAATTTAAACGACTGCAGTAAAAGTGTACGGCGGCTGAGGGCAGAAAGGAGCGTTTTTTCTGCGGAACCTGGGTGAAAACATTTGCAGAACGCGGTCTCATTGTGCAGACACATTGAATGGCGCCGGTTGGTCGGCATCCGCGTCCAGGTAGCTGACTAGCTCCAAGGAGTCGCCACTGCAATGGGCAGAGTATTGAAGACCGGCAATAAAGCTGAGGGTGGGCCCTTGCTAGGCATGAAGCCGGTGAGGCAACTGTGAGCTTTCTGCTAATTTCCGTGGGACAGGTCTCTGGCGCCCAGATATCCAGACTCTGTTACAAAACATATTTGTGGAGGCACAAGGCTTTTAGCGAGATTATGAACGTTCTTTGGAAAGTTCGAAATAGACGCTACGGGGAGATAACGATTTTTTTAATGGAGGGCTGTGGTTCCATCCAGGTCATGTTTTTAGCAAAAGACACGGCGTAAACGTGTGGGAAAGAGGCCGTGAAGCTGAATCCTTTTTTTCCTTTTCTCCCAATTAACTTTAAAGACTCTGATTGATCAAATCTGTGTATACAGAGCAAGGGGCAGTCTCCCATCTTCGAATGCGGTGCTCCAGCTCGTGATTAGCTTGTGCTAAAGTGGGAGCAGTCTAAGATAAAACTGTGCTTTGCTACCGAGCTGGACAAGAAAGCTAAGAGAAAGAAAATGGACACTCTTGTTCTGGCGCTTTGCTAGTAAAGAACTCAGGCCTTTGTCTAAATGGTGAGACTTGTGTCCTTTGCTAGTGTACCACGTAGAGCCTGTGCCAGTCACTATCTGAACCGTCAGAGGTACTGCTTCGAGTGTCACGCACACGACTGATGTGTGGGTGTACTTATTAGTTTTGAGTTGGAGATTTAAAAATTTGACATATTCTGTCATGCATAGTTGTGGCACGGAGTCAAATTGGTTTGGCAGACGAGCAAACGGGTCCATCTGCACACTGGAATCCACTGGGGTTTCAGAGGCTCATAGGGTAATACCTGTGTTCCAAATTAGCCGCACACGAGACCGCGTACATGCATTTTTTGGACGCGCATCATTAGTAACAGATTGCTGCCGCCCATGACTTCAGTCACCGAACGCATCGTGGTGTGCCGGCCTGACCACGAGGAGGGTAAAGTATTCGCTGCTACGGCGTAGGGCTCCAATATATGATTTCAGCATCCTGTTCTTTGGAACCATATTTTTCTTTATGGAATAGTAGAGTATAGGTGCTTGATTGTGGCATAGTTTTTGTGCCATACCAAAGATTCACGTGTATGAAGTCAGATAAAGTGATTAGTGTTCTGGTTAGTGTCGTGTGTCGATCCCAAGCTGATCACTTTGTCCACTATAGACCCCATATTAGTGAAAGCGTTTGTCAAATGAAAATGTTTGTGTGGCGTTTCTTTTGCCATATATTTGCCTTGTGATGTTAAGAATGAATAAATCTTTTGTTATTTAGTTCACAACTCCTCCCTGTGTTCTGATTAACATTAACTTGCCATTTTTTTATTCAAGTCCTCATTACAAAAGAAAGTAGAAAGCTTGCACACTAGTTTGATTACTGTGTTGGTTTTGCTTGTCATTGCACAGTATGCCAACTTGACAAGACGTAATTATAACCATTTGCTAATAACAACTTAAAAGGTTAAAACGTCCTGTTGTATTATATCTTACTGTTACTTTTGTTTTCTTTTAACCAGCTGTCCGGTGTCTTTTGCGCCACCCTATACAGGGTGAAAAGTATTTAAACCGACAAAGTCTGGGAGGTTCTAGGGGACATCAAAACAAATATTATTCCCTAATGTCATTTTTTCCTATGAGGAGTATTTAAACCGGTAGAGGAAGATTTCTCTGGCGGCAAATTAATTAAACCAACAAACATTTTTTATGACCAAGAGACAACACATTAACACAGCCCAATTTCAATTACAGTAGATTTTCAAAAATTCCTCCATTGACACGTAAACAAATGTCACACCGTCGGATCATGTTCTGTCTGACACGGGCAAAAACCCCAGGAGTATCCTGAATTGTTCCTGGTGCTGCTACTATCCGGGCAACCAGATCCTCTTCTGATGCAACAGGAGTTGCTAAAATTTTCTGGGAACTGTCGGTCCAGGAATCGACGCACACGACGGCTGAAATGTGCCGGCGCCCCGTCATGTTGGAACCAGATGCGTTGTCTTGTAGGGAGCGGGACGTCTTCCAGCAATTCTGGCAATGCTCTGGCGAGAAAATTGTAATAGTTCCTGCCATTTAATAGCCTAGGTAGCAGATACGGCCCAATTAAACAGTCCCCAACAAGACAGATCCACACTTTAACGAAGAACCGCACTTGATGAGCGCTAGTAACTATGACGTGTGGGTTATCCCCACTCCAAACATGCGAATTGTGCATGTTGAAGACTCCATCACGTCCGAACGTTGCTTCATCAGTAAACAACACAGAGGCTGGAAATGTAGGATACATTTCAGACTGTTCCAGGTACCACTGCGAAAACTGTGCTCTGGGTGGATAATAAAATGGTTCCAGGTTGTGGACACGCTGTAAGTGAAATGGACGTAACAACTGCTCTCGAAGGACTGTTCTTACATTCGTGTGATTCGTCCCATGTTACATGCAATTGCACGAGTGCTGATTGAAGGATCCCGCTCCACATGCTGCAAGACAGCTTCCTCAAATTGCAGCGTTCTTACCATGCGACGGCGTCCCTGTCCAGGTAATCTGCTAAATGACCCGGTCTCACGCAGACGTTGGTACACAGCAGCAAAGGTCGTATGATGCGGTATACGGCGATTAGGATATTGTTGTTGATAAACCAGCTGTGCAGCTCGTCCGTTGTGGTGCGCTACGTAGTACGTACCATCTATTTCAGTGTATTCACTCCAGGCGTATCGCTCCATTAATTATCACAAACAATGCACTCTTACACTAGTGGACAGCAGTTGGCTACAACTGAAGATCGTAATACGGCCTCTAACAACTGAAGAGCGTAAAACGGTCTCCACCGGTTTAAATAATCCTCATAGGATAAAATGACATTAGGGAAAAATATTTGTTTTGATGTCCCCTACAACCTCCCAGAGTTTGTCAGTTTAAATACTTTTCACCCTGTATGTAATGCAATGTTCCTACTATATTCCATGCACACAGTGAGTAAAATTTCGTCGTTTGCCACTCTTCGAAATTTTGCTATTTTAATTTCCAGCGGCGTGTATCACTCCAACTTAGCAATGGAGCGATACACCTGGAGTGAGTACACTGATGTGGATGGTGCGTATTACGTAGTGCACCACGACGGACTAGCTGCACAGCAGGTTTATCAACAACAATATCCTAATCGCCGTATCCCGCATCATACGATCTTTGCTGCTGTGTACCAACGTCTGCGTGAGACCAGTTCATTTAGCAGATTACCTGGGCAGGGACGCTGTCGCACGGTAAGAACGCTGCAATTTGAGGAAGCTGTCTTGCAGCATGTGGAGCGGGATCCTTCAATCAGCACTCGTGCAATTGCACGTAACATGGGGACGAATCACACGAATGTAAGAACAGTCCTTCGAGAGCAATTGTTACGTCCATTTCACTTACAGCGTGTCCACAACCTGGAACCATTTTATTATCCACCCAGAGCACAGTTTTCGCAGTGGTACCTGGAACAGTGTGAAATGCATCCTACATTTCCATCCTTGTTGGATGTTGGATGTTAAGGAGGTTGGCCAAGTTCGGTTTTTAGGAGAGGAGTGGTGGTTGATGGTGTGGCTGTTTGCGGAGCTGCAGAGGGATAGTCATTGCAGTGTTGATACCAAAGCTGTTTAGTAGTAGTGGACATGCCGTCACACCAGACGATCGAATGACGAAGAATCAGAACGTTTTGTGAATTCTTCTCCGAACTGCGTATTCGGAATGAATCACTTGATGCGTCAGTGTGGTGCGGGCAGAACCGAGCAGGCGCCGCGGCTGGTCGGAGTCTGGTGTTCTATGGGCGGCCGGCTTCCTGGACGCGGCGGTGCGACCTTGCCCGCCGAGCGCCTGCTTTGCATAAGGCATGCAGCGCCGCGCCGCGCCGCGCCGTGTTGTATAACGCAGGGGAACGGCTGCCAGACCGCGGGACGCCTCCTGCATACCTGGACCGGCTCTTTGTTCTGAGAGGGCAGGGCGCAGCAGTCCCATCCTCTTTCCAAGGTCTCTGGGTGTCAACCTCCAGATATTTCTGCGCCCTTACGTAACACAGGTTTCTGGCCTGTTCATCGGCATTATTCTATTTTCTGCAACAAACATTAAAAATAGGACAGTTAGTCGTAAAGTTCTAATAACCACATCGAAAAAATAAAGATATTGATGTCTGTCTGCAGATCTTCAATTTGGGTACGCATTGAATCCCTATGCCGCAGTATCATAGCACGCTGTCAGGTGAGTCAAATCAAAATGGCGTAGCCCACTGATAAAGAGAGTGGTTGTGGTTTACGGGCGCCCAGTGGCGAGGTTATCAGGCAACATCGATGAACAAGTCGCGCTAATAACTCATTAAAAATGCCTCCCTAATATTTTAAGCAACAACTTGGACACTTCAGTTGTTGTTGTGGTCTTCAGTCCTGAGACTGGTTTGATGCAGCTCTCCATGCTACCCTATCCTGTGCAAGCTTCTTCATCTCCCAGTGCTTACTGCAACCTACATCCTTCTGAATCTGCTTAGTGCTTCTATTCTCTTCTTCTCTAAACTATTTATCGTCCATGTTTCACTTTCATACATGGCTACACTCTGTGGTGTCACCGCCAGACACCACACTTGCTAGGTGGTAGCCTTTAAATCGGCCGCGGTCCGGTAGTATACGTCGGACCCGCGTGTCGCCACTGTCAGTGATTGCAGACCGAGCGCCGCCACACGGCAGGTCTAGAGAGACTTCCTAGAACTCGCCCCAGTTGTACAGCCGACTTTGCTAGCGATGGTTCACTGACAAATTACGCTCTCATTTGCCGAGACGATAGTTAGCATAGCCTTCAGCTACGTCATTTGCTACGACCTAGCAAGGCGCCATTATCATTTGCTATTTATCTTGTGATGCATGTACCGTCAGACCGATATTCACCAATTATGGATTAAAGTTAAGTATTCCCGCAGCTACGTATGTTCTTTGCTACTATAACTTCCTTTTGTGGATTGGCTGTCTTGCCAGTCCACAACACACTCCATACAAATACACTCCTGGAAATTGAAATAAGAACACCGTGAATTCATTGTCCCAGGAAGGGGAAACTTTATTGACACATTCCTGGGGTCAGATACATCACATGATCACACTGACAGAACCACAGGCACATAGACACAGGCAACAGAGCATGCACAATGTCGGCACTAGTACAGTGTATATCCACCTTTCGCAGCAATGCAGGCTGCTATTCTCCCATGGAGACGATCGTAGAGATGCTGGATGTAGTCCTGTGGAACGGCTTGCCATGCCATTTCCACCTGGCGCCTCAGTTGGACCATCGTTCGAGCTGGACGTGCAGACCGCGTGAGACGACGCTTCATCCAGTCCCAAACATGCTCAATGGGGGACAGATCCGGAGATCTTGCTGGCCAGGGTAGTTGACTTACACCTTCTAGAGCACGTTGGGTGGCACGGGATACATGCGGACGTGCATTGTCCTGTTGGAACAGCAAGTTCCCTTGCCGGTCTAGGAATGGTAGAACGATGGGTTCGATGACGGTTTGGATGTACCGTGCACTATTCAGTGTCCCCTCGACGATCACCAGTGGTGTACGGCCAGTGTAGGAGATCGCTCCCCACACCTTGATGCCGGGTGTTGGACCTGTGTGCCTCGGTCGTATGCAGTCCTGATTGTGGCGCTCACCTGCACGGCGCCAAACACGCATACGACCATCATTGGCACCAAGGCAGAAGCGACTCTCATCGCTGAAGACGACACGTCTCCATTCGTCCCTCCATTCACGCCTGTCGCGACACCACTGGAGGCGGGCTGCACGATGTTGGGGCGTGAGCGGAAGACGGCCTAACGGTGTGCGGGACCGTAGCCCAGCTTCATGGAGACGGTTGCGAATGGTCCTCGCCGATACCCCACGAGCAACAGTGTCCCTAATTTGCTGGGAAGTGGCGGTGCGGTCCCCTACGGCACTGCGTAGGATCCTACGGTCTTGGCGTGCATCTGTGCGTCGCTGCGGTCCGGTCCCAGGTCGACGGGCACTTGCACCTTCCGCCGACCACTGGCGACAACATCGATGTACTGTGGAGACCTCACGCCCCACGTGTTGAGCAATTCGGCGGTACGTCCACCCGGCCTCCCGCATGCCCACTATACGCCCTCGCTCTAAGTCAGTCAACTGCACATACGGTTCACGTCCACGCCGTCGCGGCATGCTACCAGTGTTAAAGACTGCGATGGAGCACCATATGCCATGGCAAACTGGCTGACACTGACGGCGGCGGTGCACAAATGCTGCGCAGCTAGCGCCATTCGACGGCCAACACCGCGGTTCCTGGTGTGTCCGCTGTGCCGTGGGTGTGATCATTGCTTTTACAGCCCTCTCGCAGTGTCCGGATCAAGTTTGGTGGGTCTGACACACCGGTGTCAATGTGTTCTTTTTTCCATTTCCAGGAGTGTACTTTCAGAAACGACTTCCTAACGCTTAAATCTATACTCGATGTTAACAAATTTCTCTTTTTCAGACACGCCTTCCATGCCATTGCCAGTCTACAATTTATATCTTCTGTACTTCGACCGACATCAGTTATTTTGCTCCCCAAATAGAAAAACTCATCTACTACTTTAAGCGTCTCATTTCCTAATCTAATTCCCGCAGCATCACCCGATTTAATTCGACTACATTCCATTATCATCATTTTGCTTTCGTTGATGTTGATCTTATATCCTCCTTTCAAGACACTGTCCATTCCGTTCAGCTGGTCTTCCAGGTCCTTTGCTGTCTCTGACAGAATTACAATGTCAACGGCGAACCTCAAAGTTTTTATTTCTTTTTCCATGGATTTTAATTTTTCTTTTGTTTCCTTTACTGCTTGCTCAATATACACATTGAAAAACATCGGGGGTAGGCTACAACCCTGTCTCATTCCCTTCCCAACCACTGCTTCCCTTTCATGCCCCTCGACTCTTATAACTGCCATCTGCTTCCTGTACAAATTGTAAATAGCCTTTCGCTCCCTGTGTTTTCCCCTGCCACCTTCAGAATTTTAAAGAGAGTATTCCAGTCAACATTGTCAAAAGCTTTCTCTAAGTCTACAAAAGCTAGAAACGTAGGTTTCCCTTTTCTTAATCTTTTTTTCTAAGATAAGTCGTATGCTCATTATTGCATCACGTGGTCCAGTATTTCTACGGAATCCAAACTGATCTTCCCCGAGGTCGGCTTCTACCAGTTTTTCCATTCGTCTGTAATGAATTCGTGCTAGTATTTTGCAGCTGTGACTTATTAAACTGATAGTTCGGTAATTTTCGCATCTGTCAGCACCTGCTTTCTTTGGGATTGGAATTATGATATTCTTCTTGAAGTCTGAGGGTATTTCGCCTGTCTCATACATCTTGCTCACCAGATGGTAGAGTTTTGTCAGGACTGGCTCTCCCAAGGCCATCAGTAGTTCTAATGGAATGTTGTCTACTCCCGGGGCCCTGTTTCGACTCAGGTCTTTCAGTGCTCTGTCAAACTCTTCACGCAATATCGTATCTCCCATTTCATCTTCATCTACATCCTCTTCCATTTCCACAATATTGTCCTAAAGTACATCGCCCTTGCATAGACCCTGCATATACTCCTTCCACCTTACTGCTTTCTCTTCTTTGACCGCATTCGTTTGATTGACAATTAAACTGAGGTCAAATCTGCTGGTAAATTAGGTTTTGCTGTCTTGTCCGAATAGGACACAGTCTATAAAAATGTGACGCGCTGTGATCCATACGCCACAAGCACCACACATTGGAGGGTCCTCTCACCAGAGCAAGGGCTGTATCCTACGTGAAGACGAAATCAGAGGGCCCTCGTTCTGCTTGTCTGGTGCAAGGAGGTACACCATGACCTACTTGCTGACTTTAATGGATGCAGCTTATTGTCTGTCTCTTTCAGCTACTCTTCGCCCTATCCACACATCACTCTGTTCTAGAATAGCCACGTGGGATGGTGTCACACTCAACTGTCTGAGTATCACGACCACACTCCATCGCTGACACATCTGCCATTTCATTACCTTTAATACCCATATGCCCTGTCATAGAAGAGAAAGACGCCTCCTTTTCCAGCACATTAACAAACTGGAGCTGGAGTATCGCGGAGCAGTTCGTTTCTGCATTTGAGGGGAAACAACGCTCCAACAATTGATGCTGAGTTCACAGAAGTGTACGGCAACAATGCACCATCATACGGCACAGTGGGTAGTTGGTGCAGACTCTTCTAGTGTGGTCATGTAAGTCTCAACGATGAACAATCAAATGGCAGAACATCTCTCTGTGAAGAAGTGGCAATTGCAAGAGAAGTGGAGGTGCTGATGCTCGAAGAACAGCGTGCCACAATCACGGTGACAGAGGAAAAAGTGAAAATGAGGTATGTAACAGTTCTCAAGTTTTCGTACAACTTCTTGAAAATGACATAATTCGTCGCCACTCTCTGAGTTCAACGACTGGTCATACCCATTCCATGCCCAGTTCATTCTGCACGTACGTGATGCTCCTTTGGGCTATCAAATTTGATTCCTTGGTACGTTTCCAGATGTGACACCACATGTGCAATTCCCGTAAACTACGAGCCGGTGACGTAAGCACAGAGATGGCTCCCGATAGCGTCCCAGATGTGTTCCGTCAGGAACAGATCAGGCGAATTAGGTGGTCCAGACATCAATGTGTGTCACTGTCATGCTCCTCAAACTACTGTAACATGATTCTGCCCTTTGGACATTGACAATTATCTTGCTGGAAGATGCCATCGCCGTCGGGGAGGCATGACGATTCACAGGTGGTACGCAATAATTTTCGCGTAGTCCTTAGGTGTCATGGCGCCTTCAATTATCACCACAGGTCTCGTAGAAGTGACGGTCCCTCATAGCATAATCCTGCTCCATCGGCCTGCATCAATTGGAGCAGTACATGTTTCAAGCAGTTGTTCGCCTGGATGGCATATACGGATAGAACCATCGACCTAATGTAGCAAGAAACGTGATTCATCCGAATAGGCTACATCTTTACCTTGGTTCTCTGTCCAGTCTCGAAAATCCATGCCCACTGCAAACGTAATTGACGATGTCGTTGGATAAACACGTGATTATGTGAGGGCTGTCTGCTGCAGGACACCACGTTCGACGGTGTGCGCTGCACAGTGTGCTCTGATACATTTGTGACTATACCAGCATTGCACTCTATCTTCAGGTCTCCCACAGCTCGCCGCGCCGGCCGTGGTGGCCGAGCGGTACTAGGCGCTTCAGTCCGGAACCGCGCTGCTGCTACGGTCGCAGGTTCGAATCCTGCCTCCGGCATGGATGTGTGTGATGTCCTTAGGCTAGTTAGGTTTAAGTAGTTCTAAGTTCTAGGCGACTGATGACCTCAGAAGTTAAGTCGCATAGTGCTCAGAGACATTTGGCACCATTTGAACAAATCGCCACCTAGCTTCCTTTACAGGGCGGGCAGGTCTCCGACCTCCAAATACTGTGATGAAGCGTGAATATGTAATACCTTGTCGTCTTCTCGTAGATTTCCGTCCTTAAGCCTAGTTTACACGGCGACACCAGGTTGCAGGCAACTGCGCTACTGGCCACTACGCATGCGCGCCGCGCGTTTGCGCAACTCGTTGGTGAATCTATAAACTTTCGGCGTGTTCGAACTATGGCGACACTAGTTGCATGAGTTTTGAGGTTACGTGTTTTCATATTGTGTAGACAAACTGAAATATGAAATGGGGAACGGAGAATAATGTTCGCTTTTTGGATATCTGCGCTCTGCATAGGTGTCTGCGGGATTTCAGTGATGCTGATTACAAAGATAAGCAACATATTGCTGCTCCTGAGACCGTCATGTGCGATCATAAATAGGTGGTTTGACAGTATCTGAGCTGCAGGGCAAAATTTATTGAGTTAGTAGCACATATACAACTGAATTAAGAAAAATATAAGCAAGTGTAATTCTAGCTGTGGCAGTGCTCTCGTCTACGACATTAAAATCCCATCGTTCGAGTTGGCCGACTCTTTGTTAAGGAATATTGTTGACACGAAGGAAGTCTATACAAATCAAGAAGCTGCCTTCTTTATTCAGTATTCATCAATTTAAAAAGTCGCTGCAGTGGTCCCCATTCACATATGTTAGAATTTTGAAATATTGTCACTGTACAGGTCTATCTTCAAGAGAGTAGTTCGCAAATCATTCTCTTCTTAATGTGACCTGCTTCGAATAATTATTGCTGTTAATGTTAATAACTATTACTGTTAATGTTAATAATTAATGGTGTTAATGAAAAAGCGTCATCACCAACTAAAACCGAATCTTATAGCATGCCGAGTATTCTCGATTCTAATGCACACAATATGATATGTAATTTCAGTTCTGGTTACAGTGATTCACGCATTACAGTACCTTTATTCCTTATCGCATAATAACTCTATTTAGAAGAAACGTGAACAGCTCTGGTGACATTCTAAGATAATTAAAAGAACTTTTTGGGATTTCCGTTATAAATTATTTCAGCACGGATGCTGAGCAACCGAGTCATCCAGTCACGGATCGAAACACGTTTCTTTTTTTTCTTATGCAGCGATTCCACGCAACAAGCTTTAACTCCATCACAACTCGTGCGACGTGCAGCTGCCAAAACTTTCATTTCGGATACGATTCAGGGACCCACAAAACGACGAAACTGAAGCTTGTACTGGTGTCGCCGTGTTTACAGTCAAATGCGAAACCACTGGCGTGCAACTCATTCCATGCAACGAGTGGCGCAACTTTCCATAGATGCTCACGGAAGTAGCACGCGGATAGCCGACTAATTCGCCGTTTTCGACATGCTCATTGCCAGCCGCCGGTCCATGACAATGTGCCCTAGGTCAAAGTCGCTTACATCAGCGGTTTCCCCATTTGTGCCTCGTATCTTCGCTAAAATGATCCTCCATACGTCTCTGATCCAGATTACGCTTTTCTTCCGCGTCAAGTACCGCTACGCCACCGGATGGCGTTCAGTGTCGCGGTGGACAGTGCCCGTTACGTTTTGCCTGACTAGTGTACGTGGAGCAATAAAGAAGTGTACGAGAAAGGAACAGATAAAGTCGTGAAGGAACTTTTGTTAGATCTTGGTTGCTCTTGTATTATTACTCGACTGTAAGTCATCGGTGCCGGCTGATGTGGCCGAGCGGTTCTAGGCGCTTCAGTCTGGAACCGCGCAACCGCTACGGTGGCAAGATCGAATCCTGCCTCGGGCATGGACGTGTGTGATGTCCTTAGGTTAGTTAGGTTTAAGTAGTTCTAAGTTCTAGGGGACTGATGACCTCAGATGTTAAGTCCCATAGCGCTCAGAGCCATTTAACCATCTAAGTCATCGGTCATGAATTAACAATAGAATTACGACGGGCATTACAAGGATTACACATATCATGAAGAACACCTCGAAATACTTTCTTAGCCACACTGGCAACTTTGTTCTTGCAATCGCCTGTATGAAATAATCATCGTTAGTTGTTAGTTCACTGCAAAAGTTTTCTACTGTGTTCTTCAAGTACACTGATATGCTAAAACATCATGATCACTACCCATCGCGACGTAGGATGCTGCCTGGTGGCATTACGGTCACGTGACGAAGTAACAAAAGTATGTAAACAGAGCAGACACGGACGGGGGAGCAGGCGAAGACATGCGGTGCAAATTGGGAAATCCATTGAGATAAGCGACTTCGATACAGGGAAGATTGTTATTCTGCAGAGCCTATGAAATAATATCTCAAAAATGGCGAAGCTGGTCGAATATTCACGTGTTACTGTCGTGAGCATCTACAGAAAGAGGTAGGACTGTGAAACTACCACTAGACGCTAAATGGTTGGACGTCTACGACTCTTCACAGAACGTGGGGTTTGGAGCCTTATCTGCTCTGTAAAGAAGGATAGATATATGGCGATCTGTGGCATCCCTACCGAAAGAGCACAATGCTGGTGCACGCACAAGTGTTTTGGAGCAAGCCGTTCATCGTACAGTGTTGAACTTGGAGCTCCGCATTAGACAACCCTTTCGTGTTCACATGATGACTCAACGATATCGTTAATTACGATTGCAGTGGTCACGGGACCATTGGTATTCGACCATCGATCAATGGGGACGTGTCGCGGAATCACATCTTTGTTACACTAGGCCGCTGGTCGTTTCCGTCATCGAGATGAATGGCAGCTCGAAACGTGCAGCACGCCACGGACGCAGGCTGGTCGGACCAGTATTATGCTATGGGAGACATTCTTCTGCGCTTGTGTGGGACCTGTGGTAGTAATGGAAGACGCTGACAGCTGCGAATCACCTGCGTCCCTTCATGCTTGAAGTCTTCCCTGGCGGCGATGTCATCTCAGCAATATAATTGTCAGAACCGTGCAACAGTGGTTTGAGGATTCGCCTGATGTAAATCTTATGGACGCCATCTTTGTCGCTAGCGGACGCCATCACCACGTACGCGAATCAGCGGCTCCTTATTTACACGAATTACATGGCGTGTGCGTAGACATCTAATGCCACGTATCTCTACAAACCTACCAGCAAACTGCCGGAGCCTTGATACGTACAATCAATGATGTATTTCGTTCCAAAGACGGATAAACGAGATACTAAGCAGGTGGTCATAATTTTTTTGTTCGTCAGTATATCTATTAACAGTTATGATTCGGGGGAAAAATATCGGAAACAACGATTCGTATTCCACAAATTGCATAACACATTCGCATTTGCATATCATGCAAAAGCTATTGACGTAATTGAATGGCATTTTCTGAACTCCATCGTCGATTGCGACTTCATGTAGTGTGATAAGTGTACACATGCTTCGTCGGAAGAAAAGAGAATTTCAGCATCAGCCTTTCGTTCATGCACTTCCTGCTGTAATCAGCTGCAGTTCTGAATTCGAGCTACAGTATTTAGATCGGTCAGTTGATTCTGTACTGTACTTTGTAAGTTTTCAGTTTGCGTTTGTGCACCCCTGTGTGAAGATGTCACTGAGACACCAGTCTGAAGCACTAAACCGTGCAATAATTTCTTCAGGCTTCTTTCCAATGCCTCATCTTACTGCTCCGGACGAGTTAACTCGTCATGCTCCGCGGCTTCCTAGGTGCTAAGGACATGTTTAAACGCGGTCTCTGGATTTTCCTTGCGCGCTATTGACTTATTTACGCAGCCCGTTCACCCAGCTCTCTCACTACTGCGGATGAATTACTTCCATACTTCGGTGAATAGAAAACTTTCGAATTTTTATAATACAAAATATGTGCCTCTTTTTGCGCTATTATTTGCAAAAAGAATGTAGAGGCTAGGGGTAAGATAGATACTGCCTACAGGAAAATTAAAGAGACCTTTGGAGAAAAGAGAACCACTTGGAAACCCAGTCCTAATCAAAGAAGGGAAAGCAGAAAGGTGGAAGGAGTATATAGAGGGTCTATACAAGGGCGATGTACTTTAGGACAATATTATAGAAATGGAAGAGAATGTAGATGAAGATGAAATGGGAGATACGATACTGCGTGAAAAGTTTGACAGAGCACTGAAAAACCTGAGCCGAAACAAGGCCCCGGGAGTAGACAACATTTCATTAGAACTACTGACGGCCTTGGGAGAGCCAGTCCTGACAAACTCTACCATCTGGTGAGCAAGATGTATGAGACAGGCGAAGTACCCTCAGACTTCAAGAAGAATATAATAATTACAATCCCAAAGAAAGCAGGTGTTGACAGATGTGAAAATTACCGAACTATCAGTTTAATAAGTCACAGCTGCAAAATACTAACGCGAATTCTTTACAGACGAATGGAAAAACTGGTAGAAGCCGACCTCAGGGAAGATCAGTTTGGATTCCGTAGAAATATTGGAACACGTGAGGCAATACTGACCTTACGACTTATCTTAGAAGAAAGATTAAGGAAAGGCAAACCTACGTTTCTAGCATTTGTAGACTTAGAGAAAGCTTTTGACAATGTTGACTGGAATACTCTCTTTCAAATTCTAAAGGTGGCAGGGGTGAAATACAGGGAGCGAAAGGCTATTTACAAAATGTCTCTTAGCTCTATGGGACTTAACATCTATGGTCATCAGTCCCCGGCTATTTACAATTTGTACAGAAAGCAGATGGCAGTTATAAGAGTCGAGGGGCATGAAAGGGAAGCAGTGGTTGGGAAGGGAGTGAGACAGGGTTCTAGCCTCTCCCCAATGTTATTCAATCTGTATATTGAGCAAGCAGTAAAGGAAACAAAAGAAAAGTTCGGAGTAGGTATTAAAATCCATGGAGAAGAAATAAAAACTTTGATGTTCGCCGATGACATTGTAATTCTGTCAGAGACAGCAAAGGACTTGGAATAGCAGTTGAACGGAATGGACAGTGTCTTGAAAGGAGGATATAAGATCAACATCAACAAAAGCAAAACGAGGATAATGGAATGTAGTCGAATTAAGACGGGTGATGCTGAGGGAATTTGATCAGGAAATGAGGCACTTAAAGTAGTAAAGGAGTTTTGCGATTTGGGGAGCAAAATAACTGATGATGGTCGAAGTAGAGAAGATATAAAATGTAGACTGGCAATGGCAAGGAAAGCGTTTCTGAAGAAGAGAAATTCGTAAACATCGAGTATAGATTTAAGTGTCAGGAAGTCGTTTCTGAAAGTATTTGTATGGAGTGTAGCCATGTATGGAAGTGAAACATGGACAATAAATAGTTTGGGCAGGAAGAGAATAGAAGCTTTCGAAATATGGTGCTACAGAAGATTAGATGGGTAGATCACATAACTAATGAGGAGGTATTGAACTGAATTGGGGAGAAGAGGAGTTTGTGGCACAACTTGACGAGAAGAAGGGACCGGTTGGTAGGACATGTTCTGAGGCATCAAGGGATCACAAATTTAGAATTGGAGGGCAGCGTGGAGGGTAAAAATCGTAGAGGGAGACCAAGAGATGAATACACTAAGCAGATTCAGAAGGATGTAGGTTGCAGTAGGTACTGGGAGATGAAGAAACTTGCACAGGATAGGGTAGCACGGAGAGCTGCATCAAACCAGTCTCAGGACTGAAGACCACAAAAACAACAACATTTGCAAAAAACTCGTTCCGATACCTTGGACCGTTTATGACATAAGACGATTATTATGACAGTTATGACCACATGATTCCTGATTCATAGGGACGGAATTGGGCGCTCCGTGTGCGACCACAAGCCAAATATAAAGACCAATAACTCGCGAAAGAAATGAGATATCATTCTGCTCACAGTTTTAAATAAAATTTCTATAGCTTATCTACAGAGCAATTTATGAGCTAGAGCCAATCATACGCAAAGTTTATGCAATACCCTCTGTAAATTCTTTAAAATTTTCTGAAATGCTTTATCTAATTTGATGCAGCACAGTCATTATCGCAGTGGCTGGAACGCCACCTCTCAGCACGGGTGACATTATGGTGACACACTCAGCACAGAATGCAGAGAGAACATCTGTAGCAGTGAAAGGACTAGTTTGGCTAGAACTGATAAAACACCTGTCGGAGTCTGAAAAACGGTCAGCAGAGTCACCGGTGTCTGTAGCCAGGCAGCCCGCTATTGGTTTTCACTAAACGCTGGATGCGCCTCTTGCTTCGTACGTGATACTCCCTGCATGATGCACAAAAAACGGTAAAATCGTGGTAACTTATGGACACAAAGAGTCGTCAAACATTGTCTCAAAAAATCTCAGGATGTAAAATTGAAAGGACAAGAAGGGAGATCAAGGAAAAAATGGATATTGCAGAAGAAAAGGCCTATTGCTTGCTTGGAAGCAAGGTTAAGAATACCTCACGGGTCATTAGAGGAAATGTTGAATGGAAAGAACAATCTTATGAGCAACAAAAGACGAAAATAAACAGGAGCTTCAGAAATGAGGGAACTTCATAACTGGGGACCACACTGTACGCGAAGGAATTCTGCTGCCTTGGAAGCAGAAATAATAATACATTGTCGGTTATTTGTGCGATATGATACCCATCAACCGTAAAGAATGGTAAAGGACAAGTTGGTTGTTTTGACAATTTCTCACATATAAGGCATTTTAAGCACATTCATTGTACTTTATTCATTATGATAACTTTTTTCAGTATTTTAGAATAAGCACATATTTTTAAAATCGTAAATTTGGTCCAAAATTTTAAACTAAAAAATACGTGAATTAGTACTTAACATTATTTACTTGCAAATTGAATGTAGTTAACATGGCTTAGAATCGACTTACCACTCATTACCTGCCGGGCGAATAAACGAAATTTATCTCTGAAATCTATCAAAAACATAAATTTAAAAGGTGTCTGCTGTTTCATTTTATTATACTAGGATTTTTTTTTCAATAATAAAAAGTATAACCACCTCAAAATTTAATCTATGGTTTATTGTCGCCTTACTGCAGCAAGTCAACAATGTTGAGGATGACCTTCAACATTTCTGCCATTGCATTGTCATGTTATTCTGTCACGTAAGTTCAAGTAAACCATCGTAAGGCACACAACGTGACATTGTTTACTTGCTTCAGTAATTACACAGAGGAACAAAAAAATTTTTCAGCGGCACAAATATAAGGAGTTTATTTAGATACGTTTGATGATGAAGTACTTAGCCCATAAATTGTTTCAATAGACTCTGGTTCTCATGATAAACTGCACTATAAAAAATACACATTTTTTACTAATCTACCCTCAGTCCGTGTATTTTTCGAAGTAAGGAAACTGCACTCAATATGGCTATGATTCAGTATTGCCTAGCGCCTTTGTCTTGGTAACTATGACAGGAATCAGACGATTGGCAAACTGCGTTAACTATCTTTGCTTCTCACAGAGAGCGCCGTGACTATCAGCGATTTCACAAGTGAGCTTTTGTTATTTGCCACTCAGTCGCTATTCTTTTGTGCAGGTAAGTTTCTGCGTTACTCATTCGTTACGATTTTTCTACAAACATGATACTGTGTAAATTACTTCATGCAGATGTTCTATTTGGGTGTTTTTTTACGTATAGTATGAGTTCTTCACGGAAGTCTTGTGTTAATAACTTCGACCATTTCTGCTACATATGAGATAAATATTGTCAAAAAAGCAAAGACGGAATATAAATTATTTTGTAAAACAAAGCTATTGGGCATATTCTGGAAAACAACTAGGACAACAAGACAAATGTTGGGCCGCACCAACGTTTGTAAAACTTGCGTGGAGTCACTTTGTTATTGGAGTCATGGAGGATGAAAAGGGCTTGCATTTGGAACACCGATGACATGGACCAGCCAAGAAACCACCTCGATAATTGTTACTTTTGTGCTAGGAATGTAAAAGGTATGACTCGATACAAAAAGCGCTCTAGGGTTTACCCAAACGTACAATCCGCTAAGCCAGCAATCTTGCATAGTGAAGATATGCCAAATACAATTTGCCAATTTGTATCTACTTCCTTATCAGACGATTACCGTGATGAAGTCGAAATGTTAGACGTCAGAGTAAAAGCAATAGTGAAAGTGAATTCTCAGGGCGAGCTAAACGGCTTGATTCGATATTTAAATTTATCTAAGAAATCAGCTGAGCTTCTTGTGTCAATAATAAAAGTAAAATATTGTCTTCAGTCTGGCATATCAATAACATCAGCATCCTATCGAACTAGAGAACTCGACGTTCTTCCACATTTCAACGAGGAGAATGATATCGTATTTTGTAGTGGTATTTCTGAGCTTTTGAATTTAATGTATCTTCCTGTATACCGGCCTAAAGACTGGCGACTTTTAGTAGATAGCTCAAAAGAAGTTTTGAGTGTGTGTTACTGCTTAACGGAAATAAATTAGCTTCAATCCTGACAGCTCATTCAACTACATATAAGGAAGGATATCAAAATGTTAAACTTGCTTTAGAGACATTCACTTCATCAACATCAGTGGTCAGTGTGTGTACAGTTGAAAGTGGTGAATTTTTTATTGGGTCAGCAAAATGGATACACTAAATATCCCTGTTTTCTTTGTGTATGGGACAGTCGTGCGAAGAATGAACTTTGGAGCAAGAAAGACTGGCCGCCGAGAATGAACTTGACTATAGGAAGAGATAACATCGCGATGAACCGTTGATCAGTCGGGAAAAAATCATTCTTCCTCCACTACTTATTAAACTTCGGCTTATAAAACAGTTTGTCAAAGCTTTATATAGGACTGGCGATTGCTTCAAATATATTTGTCAGTCATTTCCTGGTCTCAGTATAGAAAACTTAAAGTAGGAATTTTTGATGGGCCACAAATTCATACCTTTATTAACAACGATGATTTCACAAACCAAATGATTCAAGTTGAATTGGAAGCAAGGAAAAGCTTTGTATCAGCTTGCAAAAGTTTTTTGGGGGATCGCAAAGCTGAAGAATATTCCGAAATAGTAGACAAAATGCTCCAAAATTAGAATGAGTGACTAATTATGTTTTTTGCTTAGTCATTTAGATAAAATTCCTGAGACCTTGGGCGATTACAGATAAGAACAAGGGAAACGGTTCCACTAGGACATCAAGATTATGGAGGAAAAATATCAAGGCCCTTGGGATCGCCAGATGATGGGAGACTAGTGTCGGAACTTGCAGACACTCAAGGCCAAAAACCCCATACAAAACGTTTTTCTTAGTTTTTCTTGTTATTTTCTGTGTCATTTATAGCACTCTGTTTGAAACCATCTGATAACTCTAAAATGAAGGTTTTAAAAATTTTCTTCTCTTTTTTTGTAATTTAATTTCTTTTATAAATGGATCGACTGTATCTCAAAAAGCAGAGTCAATTCCACAAAAATATTATTATTTTCGTATTCAGTAGACCAAAATTACCGCCGGCCATGGTGGCCGAGTGGTTCTAGACGCGTCAGTCCGGAACCGCGCTGCTATTACGGTCGCAGGTTCGAATCCTGCCTCGGGCATGGATGTGTGTGATGTCCTTAGGTTAATTGGGTTTAAGTAGTCCTGAGTCTACGGGACTGATGACCTCAGATGTTAAGTCCCATAGTGCTTAAAGCCATGTGATTTTGAACCAAAATTACCTGAATTTGATTAATAAATCCTACGCCGTAAAATGTGTTACCCTGCGTTATTTACAACTTTTGAACCGAATTTGCGTTCAGGGACATATGAAGGATCTTTGTTTGAGTTGTAATTAAACATATCGTCCTGAGTTTGTACAAACCGTTCCTGGAAAGCATATTCGTGCCAGGAACACCACGTACGTTACTACTGCTTTCATCCAGGTTTTTGTCCCTTACCACTGTTTATGTACACATATCATGACTAAGTTCAATTAGTAAGACTATGAAATTAGAGATTGAGCTGTCATTCCCCGGTTTATCGCGGAGCTATCAACTAATATGAATGCAGCAAATCACGTACCAGGTCATACATGCAATAATTCTGTTTCTCATTGGCCGTCCCTTACAACTGTTTACAGCAGAGATCGTCATCTATCTTAAAACTGTCGAACGTAGGCTATTGCGTTAATCCTACTTCTTATGGCCACATGTCGATTATTTACAGATCACATAACAGTTAAAAAAAAAAAAAAAGACAGAAGTGGGCCAGACTGAAGCTTTGAGCTGGCATGTGAGATATGGATGGATAACTTTATTCGACGTGCACTCCCTGTGATGGTTAGGTATATGAGTTCGAATCCTATTATGGCACACAGTTCTATTGCACGTAATTAATGCTGCTTATATTCAGCGCAGAGTAGAAAAATACATTCTCAAAATATATTAAGCCTAATAACGAGAGATATTAAGTAAGTCTTTTACATTACATTAAGATCAAGTTTCTAAATAAAAATTATTTTTTGGAACAGGTAGAGTTCCCCAGAGGGAACAGTATCAAATTCATTTCAAATTTAGTTTATCTTTATGTGAGGCTTTTTTTTTTTGTATCACTGCATGACATTCAATATTTTCATAATAGCTAATGATGGTTACTTTCATGTGGTTTTCCTATAAAGAAAAAGCGTTCGACAGCGTAAAATGGTGCAAGATATTTAAAACTGAAGGTATAAGCTGTAGAAAAAGACAGGTTTTATGCGATGTTTAGAGGAACCAAGAGGGAACAACAAGAATGCGAGATGAAGAGAAAAGTGCTCGTGTTAAAAACGGCTTAAGTCAGGGATGCAGTCCTCCTCCCTTACTGTTCAAGCTGTACATCAAGGAAGTTATGAAGGGAGTAAAAGAAAGGTTTAAGTGTGGGACTGAAATTAGGGATGAACGGATATCAGTGATAGGATTTGACAATGTCATTATTTTCCGCAGTGAGGGTGAGAAAGATTAGGGGGGCAGCCCTCGTTAAAAGAAGTTTATTTGAGTCAAATATAACCCTTGATTTGAGGACGAAATCTCTGAGCGTGCCCGTTTGCAAAAGAATATTGTATGGAAGTGAATCATGGATTGTGTGAAAACGAAAAAAGAGACACTCGAAGCGTTTGAGATTAGTTGTTACAGAAGATGCAGAAAAGATAAGAGATGAAGGGATTCTCCGCAGAATTTGCGAGGAAAGGAATATGTGTACAACATTGAAGATTATGTTAAAGATATCCACGAATAACATCCTCAGCAATAGAGGAGGCTTTAGAGGGAATAGATGTAGGGGAAAATGTACACTGGATTATACCCTACAACTACTTAATTACGTTAGGCCAAGTGTTACTCTGAAATGAAGTCGTGTAGGGCCGCATTATACCACCAGTTACAAAACTGATGACAAAAAAGGAGGAATGATCATTTGTTTTCCAGTACTGCAATATGGACATATTTTGCATTTCAAGCAAGGGAAACTTCTCGAATAACTTGTTGAAACTCGGTGCTTAGAACTAACTTTGAACTGGAAAATTTGAGGAAAAACTTTTAGACCTAATGAGTATATGTGTATTTCTTAATATTAAGTTGACTATTTGTCGACAGGTATTGGAGAGTACCAGATGATATAACTCATGTATTTTCTCAAAGCGCTAAGATACATAAATATAGAAATCGCATGCTGGAAGATTAAAGTCCAAGCTTCTTCTTTACTTTTGAACGACAGAGATCATCCAGAATTTCCACCTTTTTTAGTCACGAACCACTGTCACAAAATGTCAATGTCTCTGACAGTGTGTGCTGCAAATAAGATGAAGATGCAATGGAAAGAGACAACTGCCAAGCAACTAGCTGCTACAGGTGCGTTACTCTGTGGCAAACTCAAGGTCTAGCATTGAGCCAAGTCACTGTGGCGCCATTACTGAGCACAATGCGAGTACCGTTAGTCACATGTGATTGCAAGGGAAAGTGGTGGTCCTCTGTGTCATTTAACGGTGGCGCTCCTCTGATCTCATTATGTCGCTCATGAATACCTGCAATAAGTGAACGTGCCACTCAGTCTAACTGCCCTGTGAAGAGTGATGAGTTTCCTGATTTATTACCAGGCGTTCGAGCATGTATTAAACCGAAAACATTAGAAAGAAACCGCGTTATTCATGTAACATCTGCGAGTAACGTTGTAATATATTGATTATTTCTTGCTACTGTAGTGTTATCTTGAAGTTGTGAGAAAGGAGGATAGGCGCTCCAAGGTGCGGAAGCAGAGACGATACTGAGGGCAGACGAAACTAGGAGAGATATCGTTACATGAAGTAAACCGTAAGGGGAGAGCCTTGCGAAAATGCAGACGCCCCCAGACGCGGTCCCATGGCGCTAGTTACTCTTCAAGGAATTAACATGTAACTTCATATGTCGTCGAGACGCTGTGGTAGGTTGCCACTGTAGAACTTAGAAACCAACAGGCACGTATTAACGTATACAGCCAGCTTAATACCAGCCCTGAGAACAGCAACGTCAGTAGGCTCACAAGGGTTAGAAAGAGAGCGAACACGCCAAAAAACTGTTGACCTAGCAGTCCCTACTCCGGCGACCCTAGGGGTGGGGCTAAACGATGTACACTCCTGGAAATGGAAAAAAGAACACATTGACACCGGTGTGTCAAACCCACCATACTTGCTCCGGACACTGCGAGAGGGCTGTACAAGCAATGATCACACGCACGGCACAGCGGACACACCAGGAACCGCGGTGTTGGCCGTCGAATGGCGCTAGCTGCGCAGCATTTGTGCACCGCCGCCGTCAGTGTCAGCCAGTTTGCCGTGGCATACGGAGCTCCATCGCAGTCTTTAACACTGGTAGCATGCCGCGACAGCGTGGACGTGAACCGTATGTGCAGTTGACGGACTTGGAGCGAGGGCGTATAGTGGGCATGCGGGAGGCCGGGTGGACGTACCGCCGAATTGCTCAACACGTGGGGCGTGAGGTCTCCACAGTACATCGATGTTGTCGCCAGTGGTCGGCGGAAGGTGCACGTGCCCGTCGACCTGGGACTGGACCGCAGCGACGCACGGATGCACGCCAAGACCGTAGGATCCTACGCAGTGCCGTAGGGGACCGCACCGCCACTTTCCAGCAAATTAGGGACACTGTTGCTCCTGGGGTATCGGCGAGGACCATTCGCAACCGTCTCCATGAAGCTGGGCTACGGTCCCGCACACCGTTAGGCCGTCTTCCGCTCACGCCCCAACATCGTGCAGCCCGCCTCCAGTGGTGTCGCGACAGGCGTGAATGGAGGGACGAATGGAGACGTGTCGTCTTCAGCGGTGAGAGTCGCTTCTGCCTTGGTGCCAATGATGGTCGTATGCGTGTTTGGCGTCGTGCAGGTGAGCGCCACAATCAGGACTGCATACGACCGAGGCACACAGGGCCAACACCCGGCATCATGGTGTGGGGAGTGATCTCCTACACTGGCCGTACACCACTGGTGATCGTCGAGGGGACACTGAATAGTGCACGGTACATCCAAACCGTCATCGAACCCATCGTTCTACCATTCCTAGACCGGCAAGGGAACTTGCTGTTCCAACAGGACAATGCACGTCCGCATGTATCCCGTGCCACCCAACGTGCTCTAGAAGGTGTAAGTCAACTACCCTGGCCAGCAAGATCTCCGGATCTGTCCCCCATTGAGCATGTTTGGGACTGGATGAAGCGTCGTCTCACGCGGTCTGCACGTCCAGCACGAACGCTGGTCCAACTGAGGCGCCAGGTGGAAATGGCATGGCAAGCCGTTCCACAGGACTACATCCAGCATCTCTACGATCGTCTCCATGGGAGAATAGCAGCCTGCATTGCTGCGAAAGGTGGATATACACTGTACTAGTGCCGACATTGTGCATGCTCTGTTGCCTGTGTCTATGTGCCTGTGGTTCTGTCAGTGTGATCATGTGATGTATCTGACCCCAGGAATGTGTCAACAAAGTTTCCCCTTCCTGGGACAATGAATTCACGGTGTTCTTATTTCAATTTCCAGGAGTGTATAACAATAATGTGGCAAGCCTTATTTAGCCGAGCAGTTACGTTTAGCTTTCAACTGAACTGTGTTGATACCAAATACGGACTTAGTTAGTACAACTACATTAACATCCCCGCCTTAGGAGCAGTAGAGGGGACCTAACTAAACCGTAATTGGCAGGCGCCTGCAAGGGACCTGCGGGATTGGCTAGGTGGATTTAAGTGGGAAAAACAGTGCCCCCACGCGACTCTTTAAAACCCCTAGATTCCGCATTTTGGCAGAGCTCACAGTCAGGCGATCTGGGCGCCGAATCCGCGTCCGTCGACGCCAGCCTCGGTCCATCTCCGCCTGCTCTCCCACTTGGAGTGCCTCAGTGAACAATGTCAAATTCAGTATGTTTTGTTTTGCAACTAAGTAGTTGCCTTAAGGTGCTGCTAATGTTTGCTACTGTGGTTAGCATCCACTCCTGGGACTTCTGCACTGGCTTCTGTTGTAACAGTGTTATTCGTGCTTTTTCTAACACTAGAACTGGCCTCCAGTGTATTAGTTAGTCCTGTCTGGAATAAAAAAAACTATTTCTAAACCCTGTTTGTCCAAGAGTCTCCATAACGAGTACCCTACCAAGTCTCACTATCTGCATTTCTAGTAAATGCCTGTACCAGTGTCGGCTCAGATAGAAGAAAACAATCAAATGACTTCACTATGAATTGTCCTTCTGCCTTGTGCTCTGTACAGCTCGGGAGCGCAGACTGACCAGTAACCCCTTTTCTCCCTCTTCCACCTGTCAGGACACGACAACGTATCTGAATGTAGTACTAAAAATTACATATCTGGCATAATACAAGCGCACTACTGACAGATACTGTAAAGCAGCCAGCCTCTGGTTGTTTCTTCAGTACGTCATTTTTAATTCAATATTTCACAGGCCCTGTATCAGAATAGTACTGTTGCATTCAATACAGTTAGTTAAATTTCGGCCTTCTGTATTAGGAACAGCTTAGCATATCCTTATATTGTACACTGCCTGACAAAAAAATAGTGAAGCACAGAGAAGAGGAGGAGGAAACGAAATGAAACATCGCGGGTCGAGAGGAAATGTGGTGTTACTCCACTGATTACATAACTGATTAAATTTACAAAAGAATTGGCAATATGGGCCCGCTTATCAGAATGACGTTGGCGAGGACGCATGCACTTAACCGGTTGGAAAGGTGACATAAAGCCATTGTATCCTCTACATCTACATTTATACTCCGCAAGCCACCCAACGGTGTGTGGCGGAGGGCACTTTACGTGCCATTGTCATTACCTCCCTTTTCTGTTCCACTCGCGTATGGTTCACGGGAAGAACGACTGCCGGAAAGCCTCCGTGCGCGCTCGAATCTCTCTAATTTTACATTCGTGACCTCCTCGGGAGGTATAAGTGGGAGGAAACGATATATTCGATACCTCATCCAGAAACGCACCTTCTCGAAACCTGGACAGCAAGCTACACCGCGATGCAGAGCGGCTCTCTTGAAGAGTCTACCACTCGAGTTTGCTAAACAGCTCCGTAACGCTATCATGCTTACCAAATAACCCTGAGACGAAACGCGCCGCTCTTCTTTGGATCTTCTCTATCTCCTCTGTCAACCCGACCTGGTACTGATCCCACACTGGTGAGCAATACTCAAGTATAGGCCGAACGAGTGTTTTGTAAGCCACCTCCTTTGTTGATGGACTACATTTTCTAAGCACTCTCCCAATGAATCTCAACCTGGTACCCGCCTTACCAACAATTAATTTTATATGATCATTCCACTTCAAATCGTTTCGCACGCATACTCCCAGATATTTTACAGAAGTAACTGCTACCAGTGTTTGTTCCGCTATCATATAATCATACAGTAAAGGATCCTTCTTTCTATGTATTCGCAATACATTACATTTGTCTATGTTAAGGGTCAGTTGCCACTCCCTGCACCAAGTGTCTATCCGCTGCATATCTTCCTGCATTTCGCTGCAATTTTCTAATGCTGCAACTTCTCTGTATACTATATCATCCGCGAAAAGCCGCATGGAGCTTCCGACACTATCTACTAGGTCATTTATACATATTGTGAAAAGCAATGGTCCCATAACACTCCCCTGTGGCACGCCAGAAGTTACACACACATGGCTCTGAGCACTATGGGACTTAACACCTATGGTCATCAGTCCCCTAGAACTTAGAACTACTTAAACCTAACTAACCTAAGGACATCACACAACACCCAGTCATCACGAGGCAGAGAAAATCCCTGACCCTGCCGGGAATCGAACCCGGGAACCCGTGCGCGGGAAGCGAGAACGCTACCGCACGACCACGAACTGCTGACGCCAGAAGTTACTTTAACGTCTGTAGATGTCTCTCCATTGAGAACAACATGCTGTGTTCTGTTTGCTAAAAACTCTTCAACACAGCCACACAGGTGGTCTGATATTCCGTAGGCTCTTACTTTGATTATCAGGCGACAGTGCGGAACTGTATCGAACGCCTTCCGGAAGTCAAGGAAAATGGCATCTACCTGGGAGCCTGTATCTAATATTTTCTGGGTCTCCTGAGCCAAACTCGTGGACAACTGTTGTAGCTGGTCCTTGATATCCTGGACACTGGCTCTGGGACGGAGCTGACGTCCGAGATGGTCCCATGAGGGACAAATCCAAGGATTTCACTGGCCATAGGTGAACTTCAACATCAAGCATTTATACAGACATGTGTCATATGTGAATGAGCATTGTCCTGTTGAAAAATGGTACCACGATGCTGTCGCATGAGAGGTTTCTCATGACAGCGCAGGGTCTCCGTGACAAACCGTTGTGCCTTCAGAGTTCCCTCAATCACTACCTGAAATGGAAATCATACCTGATGGCTCCCCAAACCGCTGTGCTTCTCCAAAACATTGGAAGAATAGGCCCTCTCCTCATGGCGCCACCATACTCGCCGTCGATGGTCGTCAGGGGCAGTGCAAAACCGCAGTTAACCGCTGAACACAATGCGACGCCATTCATAAGCAGTCCGTGGTTCCTGGTCACGGCTTCACTCCAAATGCAGCCATTTGTGCTGTGGTATGAACGGCAGTCTACGCATGGAACGGTAATCCCTTAGTCCGGCTGCTGCTAGTATCCGATCACTGGTGCAGGATGACAAAGAATATTTCATAGAGTCCGTTACTTTTTCTTGGATGGTAGGTGCATATGCCAAGGGGTTACAGAGTGCTTGGTGCACAATACGGCAGTCCCCCCTCGTGGTGGTCAGATGATGACCGGAACCCAGATGACAAGCATGTCTGCCCTCACATTCCCATGCAGCCAATATCGGATGACTGACACATCCCAGTGGCTCAAAAATCTGGATAATGCGTCATTCGATCAGTCGACCAAATGGAGAGTAACAACGAGACCTTTTTCAGCCTCTTCCAGGTGCTGATAATTCTGTCTCACACAAATACATCTCCGTGTCTTTCACAGCGATTGCTATACGCCGGCCGTGGTGGTCTAGCGGTTCTAGGCGCTCAGTCCGGAGCCGCGCGACTGCTACGGTCGCAGGTTCGAATCCTGCCTCGGGCATGGATGTGTGTGATGTCCTTAGGTTAGTTAGGTTTAAGTAGTTCTAGGTTCTAGGGGACTGATGACCATAGATGTTAAGTCCCATAGTGCTCAGAGCCATTTGAACCATTTTTGATTGCTATACATACACTCCTGGAAATGGAAAAAAGAACACATTGACACCGGCGTGTCAGACCCACCATACTTGCTCCGGACACTGCGAGAGGGCTGTACAAGCAATGATCACACGCACGGCACAGCGGACACACCAGGAACCGCGGTGTTGGCCGTCGAATGGCGCTAGCTGCGCAGCATTTGTGCACCGCCGCCGTCAGTGTCAGCCAGTTTGCCGTGGCATACGGAGCTCCATCGCAGTCTTTAACACTGGTAGCATGCCGCGACAGCGTGGACGTGAACCGTATGTGCAGTTGACGGACTTGGAGCGAGGGCGTATAGTGGGCATGCGGGAGGCCGGGTGGACGTACCGCCGAATTGCTCAACACGTGGGGCGTGAGGTCTCCACAGTACATCGATGTTGTCGCCAGTGGTCGGCGGAAGGTGCACGTGCCCGTCGACCTGGGACCGGACCGCAGCGACGCACGGATGCACGCCAAGGCCGTAGGATCCGACGCAGTGCCGTAGGGGACCGCACCGCCACTTCCCAGCAAATTAGGGACACTGTTGCTCCTGGGGTATCGGCAAGGACCATTCGCAACCGTCTCCATGAAGCTGGGCTACGGTCCCGCACACCGTTAGGCCGTCTTCCGCTCACGCCCCAACATCGTGAAGCCCGCCTCCAGTGGTGTCGCGACAGGCGTGAATGGAGGGACGAATGGAGACGTGTCGTCTTCAGCGATGAGAGTCGCTTCTGCCTTGGTGCCAATGATGGTCGTATGCGTGTTTGGCGCCGTGCAGGTGAGCGCCACAATCAGGACTGCATACGACCGAGGCACACAGGGCCAACACCCGGCATCATGGTGTGGGGAGCGATCTCCTACACTGGCCGTACACCACTGGTGATCGTCGAGGGGACACTGAATAGTGCACGGTACATCCAAACCGTCATCGAACCCATCGTCCTACCATTCCTAGACCGGCAAGGGAACTTGCTGTTCCAACAGGACAATGCACGTCCGCATGTATCCCGTGCCACCCAACGTGCTCTAGAAGGTGTAAGTCAACTACCCTGGCCAGCAAGATCTCCGGATCTGTCCCCCATTGAGCATGTTTGGGACTGGATGAAGCGTCGTCTCACGCGGTCTGCACGTCCAGCACGAACGCTGGTCCAACTGAGGCGCCAGGTGGAAATGGCATGGCAAGCCGTTCCACAGGACTACATCCAGCATCTCTACGATCGTCTCCATGGGAGAATAGCAACCTGCATTGCTGCGAAATGTGGATATACACTGTACTAGTGCCGACATTGTGCATGCTCTGTTGCCTGTGTCTATGTGCCTGTGGTTCTGTCAGTGTGATCATGTGATGTATCTGACCCTAGGAATGTGTCAATAAAGTTTCCCCTTCCTGGGACAATGAATTCACGGTGTTCTTATTTCAATTTCCAGGAGTGTATGACGCTGTTCACGCCCGTTATGTGGGGTGTAACTAAATTCCCTTCGCAGCCTTGAGGACAGGTTTCTTACACCAAAATAAGAAAAAATGTGTAATAAACATGGGCTATAAGCCGCGTAAAAGCTACGAGCTCTTCTGTATCTTCGAAGCTGTGAAACACGTCTCTTCTACTGTAAACTCTTTTCTGTCCATACTTTTGTGGGAGGTAGAATGGACCAAAATAAGAAAAAAAGTGTCCAGTAAACAAGGGCTCTAAAATGCATAATTTGAGTGCAATGAGCACTTGGTTAACAGACGATATGCGTTTCACTGTAGCGAAGCTGAGCAAGTTTTCATAGCTCTCAAAGTATGCATTTTAGAGCGCATCTTTACTGGTGTTTTGCTGTTTTGGGCCGCGCGGAATTAGCCGAGCGGTCTGAGGCGCTGCAATCATGGACTGTGCGGCTGGTCCCGGCGGAGGTTCGAGTCCTCCCTCGGTCATGGATGTATGTGTTTGTCCGTAGGATGATTTAGGTTAAGTAGTGTGTAAGCTTAGAGACTTATGACCTTACCAGTTAAGTCCCATAAGATTTCACACACATTTGAACATTTTTTCTGTTTTGGTCCATACTTTTTTTTTTAGTCGCCAGTCTTCTGACTGGTTTGATGCGGCCCGCCACGAATTCCTCTCCTGTGCCAACCATTTCATCTCATAGTAGCAATTGCAACTTACGTCCTCAATTATTTGCGAGAAGTGTTCCAATTTCTGTCTTCGTCTATAGTTTTTAACCTCTACAGCTCCCTCTAGTTCCATGGAAGTCATTCCCTGATGTCTTAATAGAGGTCCTATGATTCAGTCCTTTTTCTTGTCAGTGTTTCCAATATGTTCCTTTCCTCGCCGATTCTGCGGAGAACCTCCTCATTCCTTACCTTATCAGTCCACCTAATTTTCAACGTTCTTCCGCAGCACCATATCCGACATACTTCTATTCTCTTCTGGTTTTCCCTCAGTCCACGTCGGACTACCATCCAATGCTGTCCTCCGAACGTACATTCTCAGAAACGTCTTCCTCTAATTAAGACCTATACTTGTTACTGGTAGACCTCTGTTGGCTAGGAATGCCCTTTTTGCCAATGCTAGGCTGCTCTCTCTGTCCTCCTTGTTCCGTCCGTCGTAGGTTGTTTTGCTGCTTAGGTAGCAGAATACCTAAACTTCATCTATTCCGTGACCCCCATTTCTCTCTGTTCTCATTTCTGGTACTTATTATTACTTTCTTTCTTCGATTCACTCTCAGTCATATTCCATTCAGCAGGTCCTGTAATTCTTCATTTTCTCTGAGGGTAACAGTGTCATCACCGATTATTATTATTGATATCCTTTCACCTTGAGATTTAAACCCACTCTTGAATTTTTCTTTATTTTCGTCATTTCTTCTGTAGGGGTGAGAGACTACATCGCTGTCTTATGCCTTTATAATTCGAGTACTTCGTCTTTGGTCTTCCACACGTATTGTTTCCTCTTGGGTCATGTACATATTGTACATTACCAGCCTTATCCTATGGCTTATTCCTATTTCACTAAGAATTTCGAACATCTTGCACCATTTGACATTGTCGATCGCTTTTTCCAGGTCGACAAATCCTACGAACGTGTCTCGATTTTTCCTCAGTCTTGCTTCCATTATCAGAACGTCAGAACAGCCTCTCTGGTGCCTTTATCTTACCTAAAGCCAAACTGATCGTCATCTAACACATCCTCAATTTTCTTTCCCATTCTTCTGTAATTATTCTTGTCAGCGAATTGGATGCATGGGCTGTTAAGCTGATTGTGCGATAATTCTTGAACTTGTCAGCTCTTGCTGTCTTCGGTATTGTATGGATGGTGTTATTCCGAAAGTCAGATGGTATATCGCCGGACTCATGCATTCTACACACCAACGTGGATTTTCGTTTTATTGCCACTTCCCCCAATGATTTTAGAAATTCCGATGGAATATTATCTATCCCTTTCATTTTAATCGATCTTAAGCCTTTCAAAGCTCTTTTACATACTGATACAACACTGGATTCCCTATCTTTTCCCTGTCAACTCCTGTTTCTTCTTCTGTCACGTCATCAGATAAGTCTTCCCCCTCATAGAAGCATTCAATGCACTTTGCCCGTCCCGCCTATCCGTTTCCTCCCCTGAATTTAACAGTGGAACTCCCATTGAACTCTTAATGTTACCGCTCTTGCTTTTAATTTCACAGAAAGTTGATTTGACTTTCCTACATGCTGAATCCGTCCTTCCGAAAATCATTTGTTTTTCAGTTTCTTCACATTTTTCATGCAGCCATTTTTGCTTTAGCTTCCCTGCATTTCCCATTTATTTCTTTACTAAGTGACATGTATTTTTGTTTTCCTGCCGGCCGCGGTGGTCTTGCGGTTCTGGGGCTCAGTCCGGAACCGCGCGACTGCTACGGTCGCAGGTTCGAATCCTGCCTCGGGCATGAATGTGTGTGATGTCCTTAGGTTAGTTAGGTTTAAGTAGTTCTACGTTCTAGGGGACTTATGACCACAGATGTTAAGTCCCATAGTGCTCAGAGCCATTTGAACCATTATCGCAGTGTCAATAGCCTCAGAGGAGGTCAAACGTCTCTCTTCATGTCTTAGACTTCCGTGTCCCACTTCTTGCGCACTGATTCTTCCTGACTAGTCTCTTGAACTTCCCCCTTCTCTTAATCTTTACCAAATTGTGATCTGAGTCTATATCTACTCCTGGATACGCCTTACAATCCAGTATCTAATTTCGTAATCTCTGCCTTACCATTATGTAATCTAACAGAAATCTTCCTGTATCTCCCGGCCCTTTCTAAGGGTACTTTCTTCTCTCGTGATTCTTGAACAGAGCAGTTGCTATTACTAGTTGAAATTTATTACAGAACTCAATTACTCTTTCTCCTCTCTCATTCCTACTACCAAACCCATATTCTCCCGGAATCGTTCCTTCTGCTCCTTCGCCTACAACCGCATTTGAATCCCTCGTGAGTATTACATTTTCATCTCCTTTCACGTGCTGAATTATCCGTTCAGTATCCTCATATACTTTCTCTTCATCTTCTGTTGGCGACGTCGGCATGTATACCTGAACTGTCCGCAGCCCGTGGTCGTGCGGTGGCGTTCTCGCTTCCCACGACCGGGTTCCCGGGTTCGATTCCCGGCGGGGTCAGGGATTTTCTCTGCCTCCTGATGACTGGGTGTTGTGTGATGTCTTTAGGTTAGTTAGGTGTAAGTAGTTCTAGGGGACTGATGACTATAGATGTTAAGTCCTGTAGTGCTCAGAGCCATTTGAACCGTTTTATACCTGAACTGTTGTTGTAGGTATTGGTTTGCCGTCGAATCTGATGAGAGTACCCTTATCACTGAACTGTTTATAGTAGCTCGGTCGCTCCCCTTACCTTTCCACTCATGACGAATCATATCCCTGTTGTGCTGTTTTCTGCGTCTGTTGATATTACACTATACTCGCCTGACCAGAAATCCTTGTCTTCCTTCCATTTCACTTCACTGACACTCACTACATATAGATTGCGCCGCACCATTTCCCTTCTCAGATTTTCTATCTTTCCTACCACTTTCAAACATTAGACATTCCAGGCCCCGACTCGTAGAACGTTATCCTTTCGTTGGTTATTCAATATTTTTCCCATGGTCATCTCCCCTTTGGCAGCCCCCTCTCGGAGATCCTAATGGGGGCTATTCTGGAATCTTTTGCCAATGGAAAGATCATCATGATACTTTTTCAATTTCAGATGTCGTGTGGATACATTGTGTATTTAATGCAGTGGTTGCCATAGCCTTCTGCAACCTCATGGCGTTGATCATTGCTGACTCTTCCAACTTTAGGGGTAGTTTGGCACCCCAAAGGGCAAGAGAGTGCCATGAACCTCTATCGCCCCTTCGCCCTCTTTGACAAGACCGTTGGCTGAATGTGTGTGACTTCTTATGCCGGAAGCATTCGGCCGCCGTTGCTGATGATTTTTATTCAAAATTTAAGTGGTGGTCGGAATCAAACCTGGGACCGCGGACGTTTTTATTACTGTTCAAAGACACTACTCGTAGACCACTGGTGCACTATCACGCTGCTAACATATCAAAAGCAAAGACCTTGCAGCGGAAGAGATGTGGTTCACTTTATCTAAGGCGAACAAGTGTTCATGGCTTTTAACGTAAGCAATTTAGAGCCATGTTTACTACAGTTTTTTTCTTGTTTTGATGTAAGGAACCTGTCCTCAAAGTCTGTAAAGTGAATTTAGTTACACCCTGTACACCCTACCAGGCCTGGTAACAATCCACATTCTACCTGTCACGGAGAATTGCATCTGTTACCATTAACTGGATATCCCCGATGGTGTGTACGTTTACAATATTACATTGACATCTGACTGCTCTTCAGGGTGTTTCATCTTTTTCTCGCCGCCCGCTGTGGCCGAGAGATTCTAGTCGCTTCAGTCCGGAACCGTGCGACTGCTAAGGTCGCAGGTTCGAATCCGGCCTCGGGCATGGGTGTGTGTGATGTCCTTAGGTTAGTTAGGTTTAAGTAGTTCTAAGTTCTAGGGGACTGATGACCTCAGATGTTATGTCCCATAGTGCTCAGAGCCATTTGAACCATTTTGAACATTTTTCCGGGCAATATGTTTTTCAGCCTCGGCTCACACAAATAGTACCATAACGTGTGTCGCTTTCTGAGTGTGTCACCGCCATGTAATATTTCGAAAAAACCTAGAGTAGTAAAATACTAGGAAACTAAATTATTAATCCTAATATTTCGACGTCGCCCTTTCTTCGTTCTTTGTAAACAGATTGTAATGTGACGGCACGCTAAGAAGTCTACACGGGTAATTGTACTATTTGTGTGAGCATTTCGTTTCTGGGATGAGAGTGTGTTCCTCACAGGTAGTCTGCGCAGTTTATTTACTTCAGTATATCTTGGCTACAGTGAGAAGACCTTCTAAAGTGAGTTACCACACAAGGTGCCCATCGGTTATGGTAGTTGCAGGCTGTATCAGTAGCAGCAAATGTTTGAAATGAAGAATTCACACTAATGGATACCAGTGAAGGTACAGTGTGTGAGGACTGGAGGAAAAGGTGACTCAATGACGAACCAAAATGCACTGAAAGATAATTGGCGTTTTCTTAGTGACAAAGCATTGGTAAGAGTCGACTTTAGCAGAAGCCGTCATTCCGCCCCGCGTGTTAAGCTAGCTGTTCATCAGTTTAGCCAGCTGTCTAAGAGAACTGAAGATTTCCTCAGAACCGAGACGGCAGACGTCATTCTTGCCGACGTATCCTGCGATTTGCTGTCTGTGAGTTCAATATCCGCCGGAGAAAGAAGGGCGTAGTCAGCTACGCCAACAACTGCTTCTTATATCAGGCAGAAAAGCGGGTGACAGAAATATTTGCATATTACAACAGATAGGCGCAGATAGGATGTTGTCGGTTCTATGGCAGGGAGGCAGTTCCGAATGGGACAAACAGATGCGAATCAGCTTTTTATGTAGGTTTGTCCAATTTACAGCAGCAGAATGGCTTCAAGTGGAGCAACACATTTTTCCTTTCCCACTTACATAACGGGCTACACTGTAAGGGAATAGTCCTGAATGTCCCACTACGACCGTGGCAAGAATCTGTAGGAAGTCAAAGGAACAGTCCCTAACAATGTTTGGTCACTGGTTTATCACATAAGATTTAAATAAAACATTCAATGGTGAGAATACACCATTTGAAAAAGCGGTGCGAATAAAAAAAAATTATACCTTCGCGGCTGTCTTCTACCTCACTGAGTAACAACTATGCTCATTAGTTACAGAATTACAGACACTTACCTAAAGTTCAAGATAAAGATATATGAACTTCGGGGCGCAATTCTATCAGAGACAGCAAAGCACGATAAGTTGAACGGAACGTATATGACCTCTAAAAGAGAAAAACAAGAATAATAGAATGTAGTTAAACTAAATCAACCAATATTGAGAAAATTGTGTTCTGAAATGAGACACTAAAAGTAGTAGATGAACTCTGTTTACTGGACTTTAAAATAACTGACGATGGCCCAAAATGACAAGACATAAAATACAGTCTGACAACAGAAGAAAAGGTTTCTGAAAAAAGGATTTTACTAATATCAAATATAAATTTAAGTGGGTCATCTCCATTTAAGATATTTTTGAGGTGTGTGAGGTACGTGAATGCTAAACAATTCAGATAAGAACAGAATACAAGCTTTCGAAATGTGGGGCTACAGAGTAATGCTGAAGGTTAGATGGGTAAATGTGATAGCTAAGAAAGAGATCCTGAGTCGAACTGGACAAAAAGAAAATTGTGGCGCAACTTCCGAAGGGAACGGCTAACAGAACACATTCGACAACAAAGTCTTTTTCTTTGGGCTCTGCCGCAATGTTCTTCATTGAATAATATCAACATAGAAGGCTCCTCCTTCAGGCATTGTAACGTCGGCAGCGAGATTGCGTTACATGGGCTCTTGACACTAATCTTGCTGAAACCATGGCCAAAGGAAAATTGGAGGATACTTGCATACAGTTCCCTATGTGTCTGTTATCGTTCACTTTAAAATGCCTGAAGAAGGAGAGTGTCTCTGTCGAAAATGGTAATATTTAACGAAGGACATTGCGGTAGGGATGGTTTTTTTATTTACTGTAGTTAATTACTGCTAATGAAAGTCATATTTGCATAAGATTATTCATTATTTTAGGAACAAAAACTAGGATAGAAGAAGGGTGAGGAAGGTAATAGGATCTCACCTTTTCAAACGAACCATTTCACCGTTCACCTTTAATAATGTAATGAAGCGAGTGAGAAATTAAATTTGGATGGGAGTTGGGAGAAGCTGGAACCCTGCTCCAACCTCAAAATGAATTAGCCACTTCGCAACCTCACTCTGTAAGGACCTCAGTCGGGCTAATACTTGATGATTAGGGAAATGGTGATGATAACGTATTTACTGTGAGACGAGAGACAGCCGCAGAGGGGGTAATCGCGTCAGCAGAGAGTGAGTAATCCTGAGGGCGCTTGGCTTTCTGCGGCGGCGCGGCCATCTCGCCTTGGGCCGGGATGAACCAGCCAGAATGCCAAATGAGACCGCTGCGTGGGAACGCGGCGCGAGCACCCACATCTGCCGACTGATTTCTGGTTTCTCGCGAGCGGCGTCCACATGCATTATTCCCTGTTTCGTTTACAAATCACAACGACAACGAGTCTGATGTTAATCTCCCAAGCATTGTTTTCCTTATACGTCAATTCTTTCCTTGAAAGAAACAATTTTTTTGTTTCTCGTAGTTGGAGTTCAGTCATGTAGAACTTTATGAAGCACATCGTGGTTGCCATTGACTTTAGAAACTATTTATTTTCACTACAGCAAATTCGGCCTTAAATCCATTATCAAGTGGTATACTGTAAGACACTGTGTTTCAGCACAAGTCAAATTTTAAAAATCCTCTCACATGTACACATGTCTTCGCTGTATCCGAGCATTTTAACAATGTTAACAACCTTAACACAAATCCTAATAAACCACTATTCTTGTACACTGGGTGCTAGGATTTGTGTTAATGATATTAAAGGTGTACCTAAACCTTTTAAAAATGTTAACATCCTTCACACAAATCACAAAAAACACAGTTCTGGACACTGTTTATTGAGATTTGTGTTAAGAATGTTAACGTCGTATCTAAGCCTTTTACCAATGTTAACTTCTTTAATAAAAACCTGAATAAGACACTGTTCTTGTACACCATTTAAGGGGATTTGTGTTAAAGATCTTTACAACTCTGAAAGACTTAAATACGACGGTGACATGAGCACATGTCGTACAACTTTTAACGTTTAACAAATGGTTCAATTGGCTCTGAGTACTGTGGGACTTAACATCTATGGTCATCAGTCCCCTAGAACTTAGAACTACTTAAACCTAACTAACCTAAGGACATCACACAACACCCAGTCATCACGATAACGTTTAACATGTGCTGAAGCAAATCTCTTAGAGAATACCACTTAATAATGGGCTTAAGGCCGACTATCCTATCCAAATCTTGTTCCACAGTAACACTGAAATTAACGTCTGATGGAAAACGTTTTGCAGCATAAATATTTTAAGTTTTTTGGACGAGGGATATGTAGGCGAGTGCTTATAATTAATCCATACTGTATTAAATAACAAAATACAGTACCAGAGTGCATACGAATACCAAAGCGTATGAGGTGAACCATTTGGAATACACAGTTCAATACTCTGAAGACACAAGAATTCAATAAAAATGGTTCAAATGGCTCTGAGCACTATGGGACTTAACTGCTGAGGACTGATAGTCCCCTAAAACTTAGAACTACTTAAACCTAACTAACCTAAGGACATCACACACATCCATACCCGAGGCAGGATTCGAACCTGCGACCGGAGCGGTCGCGCGGTTCCAGACTGAAGCGCTTAGAACCGCTCGGCCACAACGGCGGGCACAAGAATTCAATAAAATATAGTAATACAATAACCTTATCACAAAATTGAGCAACCACAATATGTCGTAGAACTTGCTCTACAATACAAGCATGCATCATATAGGTAAGAAAAACATTGGTTCTGGTCACAAAGACTTCACTAAAGGACAACAAAATAAAATGACAACCTGATTCTGTCAGTAAGTAACCTAATAAGCGAGAACCAAAATAAAACAGTAGCTTGCTTATCACAGCAAGTAACTTAACAAGGGTTCACTAAAATAAAATAGGACAGGCAGAGCGACTCACTATAATTAACTACACTCCACCACTACCAACTTGCACCGCATCATAGACAAACCTTGACAACACAGCACAACCACTCGGAACTATGCTACTATACCACCCACAAGAAAAATACGGGCAAGCAAAAGTGCAATAACAATATCATAAATTATTGTACAATGACCTTGCCATGTTTTCAGATTTGCACTCAGAAGGGTTCACACCACGGCCCTGCCATGCAAGTACCCTTAAATACAGTTTTCGCACAGTCAAATGCCTCGTGGCCTCGGTGTGCTTCCTTGGACACAAACTGAACCAAGTCGATTTACCTCCCAGCACACATCATGTGGTGTCAAACTGTGACAACTACCAGTCCTTGCCAGTAGCAAACTTGGCATACAAAAGCACAAGCCACTTAATGCTCTCTGTCTCACTGTAGCTAGACTCTCCACTATACTTCCTCCCCATGAGCTGCCGTCTTCTTCTGGACGCTGGCAGGAAGACACCATCCACTGCCTGATGAAGCGTGCCTTACAGCCAGCCACTCCTCGTTGCAGTTCACTGCTGCTCTTTGCGTGCTGCCTGTGGCTCCATGGCACTCTCTTCTCCACAGTCTGTTTTTCTCTGTGCACGTCAACGAACTCACTGCCAACCTCCTCCTACTGCATCCCACGGCGACTCATTGTGACAACCATGCCGACGCGGAACAATTGTAGTTAGCGTACCGTGCTCAGGGCAGTCCCACAACGTGTCCACCGCTGCATACAGTGGCCTCCGCCGCTGCTTCAAGTCAACGTCACCGCTGCTGCCCGGTACTGCAGACTGCCCCTTCTGTATAGCGTCGCCACAGCAACACTAGCGTCGACGCTACCTCTGTGAACACGCGATCACAAATGCTCTCTGAGACTTGAGCGCCTGACCGCTCTCGCTTGACAAACAGGACGAGCGGAATACAATCAGGCTGCGAGATTCGATTTCACAGCACACTACTAACAGGATTATGTCTAGGCGCTTCAGTCTGGAACCGCGCGACCGCTCCGGTCGCAGGTTCGAATCCTGCATCGGGCATGGATGTGCGTGATGTCCTTAGGTTAGTTAGGTTTAAATAGTTCTAAGTTCTAGGGGACTGATGACCTCAGATGTTATGTCCCATAGTGCTCAGAGCCATTTGAACCATTTTGATTATGTCTGCATCTACAACAACTCTCTACAAACCACAGTATGGTGTGTAGCAGAGGGCACTATCAACAGTGCTATCATTTCATCCATTCCCTATCTCACTTCTGAACCGCGGGATGGTAAACTCCCTTAAGAGTTAAGATACCTCTGATTTTATTGTTGTGATGATTTCGCATTGCATATGTGGAGGTAGGCAATATTTTGCTTGGATCTTGTTGGAACATACAATAATGGAATTTCGATAGCAAACTTCATCAGGTTTCCTTCCATTAGGAAAGTGGGTGCACTCAGCGACTGTTATGTAATTTATAAATGATAGAGCCCAGCAATCAGTCGTCCTTTTTTTTTTTTTTTTTTTTTTGCAGGTTTTATTACGAAAATCCAGATTTCGGCTAGTGCCTAGCCATTATCAATGCACTATTTCTTAATGTCGATGTGTGTTAGTTCCCTGTTGTTCGGGCGTCAGTCATAGTTCTTTGAATACTACTGTATTTATCCTTGGATAACACAAGATATAGTGGATTTAATTGATGAAAGGAGAAAATTTAAAAATGCAGTAAATGAAGTGGGCGAAAGAGAATATAAATGTTTAAAAACGAAACTGACAGGAAATGCAAAGTGGTTAAGCAGTTTTGGTTAGCGGACAAATGTGAGCATTTCGAAACATACTTCACCAGGGGAAAGACAGATACTGCCTACGGGAAAATTAAAGAGGCCTTTGGGGAAAAGAGAAGCGGCTGTATGAATGTCAAGAGCTCAGATGGAAAACCAGGCCTAAGCAAATAGGGGGAAGCTGAAGTGTAGGAATATACAGCGGATCTATATAAGGGAGATGAACTGGAAGGCAATATTACGGAAAGGGAATGGGACGTAGATGAAGATGAGATGGGAGATATGATACTACGAGAAGAATTTGACAGAGTAAGTCAAAACAAGGCACCAGGAGTAGACGATATTCCATCAGAACTACTGATAGCCTTGGGAGAGCCAGCCATGGCAAAACGCTACCATCTGGTGAGCAAGATGTATGAGACAGGCGAAATACCCTCAGAATTCAAGAAGAATGTAACAATCCCATTTCCAAAGAAAACACTATGGCAGGTGTGAAAATTAGCGAATTATCAGTTTGATAAGTCATAATTGCAAAATACTAACACGAATTGTTTACAGAAGAATGGAAAAACTAGTGGAAGCCGACCTCGGGGAAGATCAGTTTGGATTAAGGAGAAATGTAGGAACACGCGAGGCAATACTGACCTTACGACTTCTCATAGAAGATAGGTTAAGGATAGACAAACCTATGTTTATAGCATTTGTAGACTTAGAGAAAGCTTTTGACAGTGTTGACCGAAATACTCTCTTTGAAATACAGGGGGCGAAAGGCTATTTACCGCTTGTGTAGAAACCAGACGGCAGTTATAAGAGTCGAGGGGTATGAAAGAGAAGCTGTGGTTGAGAAAGGAGTGAGACACGGTTGTAGCCTATCCCGATGGTATTCAGTTTGTGGATTGAACAAGTAGTAAAGGAAACGATAGGAATATTTGGAGTAGGAAAAGTCCAGGGAGAAGAAATAAAAACTTTAAGGTTTGCGATGGCACTGTAATTCTGTTAGAGACAGAAACTACTTGGAAGAGCTCTTGAACGGAGTGTACAGTGCCTTTAAAGGAACATATAAGATGAACATCAACAAAAGCTAAACAAGGATGATTGAATGTAGTCGAATTAAATCAGGGGATAAATGAAAAGCACCAGTTTGCTTTTGTTCTGCAATATTACTTTTATTGTTAACCGGTTTTCGCCTTACATTTCCTTGTAAGCCGAAAATCGGTTAACAATAAAAATAATATTGTAGAACAAAAGCAAACTGCTGCTTTTCATTTATTATAATGTTGTTATACCAAGAACCGACGGAAGATTCTATCAACAAACCAGGGGATGTTAAAGGAATTAGAGTAGGTAACGAGACACTTAAAGTTGTAGGTGTGTTTTGGTATTCGGGCAGCAAAATAACTGATCTTGGCCGAAGTAGGGAGGATATAAAATGAAGGCTGACAATCGCAAGAAAAACACTTCTGAAGAAGAGAAATTTGTTGACATCGAATATAGATGTAAATTCTAGGAAGTCTTTCTGAAGGTATTTGCGTGGAGTGTTGCTATGTATGGAAGTGACACATGAACGATAAACAGTTTATACATGAAGAGAATAGAAGCTTTTGAAATGCGGTGCTACAGAAGAATGTTGAAGATTAGATGGGTCGATCACGTAACTAACGAGGTACTGAATAGAATTGGGGAGTCAAGAAATTTGTGGCACAACTTAACGAAAAGAAGAGATCGGTTAAACGGATACATTCTGAGACATCAAAGGATCACCAATTTAGCATTGTTGGGAAGTGTGGGGGTAAAAATTTTAAAGGGAAACCAAGAAACGAACACAGTAAGCATATTCAGAGGGATATGCAGGGTGACAATTATTGAACTTTTCGAAAAAAACGTAAATTAGGTACGAACTACGGCCTGTACGCACTTTATTCAACATGTAAACGTCACTACAGATATTTGGATTTAGATTATGACATGTTCGATATGTCTGCCATCGTTGGCGGTGATGTGGCACAGACGAATAGCGAAATTCTACGTGACACGGTGAAGTGTCGGAACATCGATGCTGTCGATGACCTACTGAATGGCTTTTTCAGCTCAACAATGGTTTTGGGGTTGTTGCTCTACACTTTTCCTTTAATATGCGAGGTGCGACAGTAAAGTAATGAGACTGATGTGAACAAAATGTTGCTTACCGTTTTAGTCAAGTTTAGTGTTGTCTCCTTCAAATTAGTTCCCTTCTGATTGCACACACTTTTTCCAGCGCTTCTGCCATTGATGGTAACATATCTGGAACTCATCTTCTGTAATATCCTCCAAGACCCTCGTCACAGCTTTTTGGACATCTTGTGTTGTTAGAAAATGGTTCCCCTTGACCGCTGTTTTGACTTTGGAAATAGAAAAAAGTCGCACGGAGCGATATCTGGTGAATAAGGTGGCTGTGGTAGTACTGAAATTTGTTTTGAGGTTAAAAATTGCTGTACTGACAGAGCAGTATGGGATGACGTATTATCGTGATGCAGAATCCAATTATCAGCAGCGTTGACACGGACACGAAGAACTCTTTTACGAAGTCTTTCTAAAATTTATTTGCAGTAATATTGGTTAACTGTTTGTCCAGGAGACACCCACTCTTTATGAACAATTTCCATGGAATCAAAGAAGCACACAAGCATGCATTTCACTTTTGACTTTTGACATGCGAGCTTTTCTTGATCTGTGTGATCCCTTTGAGCACCATTGCGAACTTTGGTGTTCTGTCTCGGGATCGTACTGAAAAAACCAACTTTCATCACCAGTGATAACACAGCTCAACAATTCTGGATTGATTTCCGTTTGCTCTAACAGATCGGCTACCACATTTTTCCGTGTTTCGCGCTGTTGTGGTGTGAGATTTTTGGGGACCATTTTTGCATATATCTTTCTCATACCAAGATCTTCAGTTACTATTAGACGAACCGTTTCTCGATTGATGTTCAGGTCTCCTGCAATCATTTTCACAGATATTCTTCGATCAGATCGTACGAGTTCACGCACCCTGGCCAAGTTGACATCCGTCCGTGAGGTTGATGGTCGTCCACTGCAGTCTTCATCTTCAACATTCGTTCTGCCTTCACTAAACATTTTATGCCAAAGAAAAACTTGAGCTCTTGACATAACCTCTCCAAAAGCCTTCTGAAGCTTACCGTAAGTTGTAGTCGCGTTTGCACCCAATTTAACGCAAAAAGAAATGGCATACCGTTGCGCAATGTAATGCGGTTCCATTTTCGTGATGAGAGACACAAACAGGTGTTAACTTATTGCAGCACAACTCACGACTGATCAGTTTCATCGATGTTGAGCTTGGACTAGAAGCAGCTTACAGACCAAGGTCAAAGATGTTGTGCATACGCAAGCCTGCAGGGTTGCCACATATTGCAAAGAAAATCAGTCTCATTACTTTATTGACGCACCTCGTAGCTCCACAAAAGGAGTCACATATTTCCAGAATATAGTGGCCAATCGGGGCCCATGCCAGTGAGCTCTGGGTGCCCCAGAGCCAAAATATGGTCTCCAAAGTTCTCCTCCAGGACATCAAACACCCCCCTGCTTCCACAGGGTCGAGCTTCGTATTGCATGAACCACATCTTGCGAAATCAGGATCACTTTCCATAATGGGGATGAAATCATCTTCCAAAGCCTTCACGTACCACTTGGTAGTCACAGTGCCATCAAGGAATATCGCACCGATTATTCCGTGACTGGACATTGCACACCACACATTGAGCGTGAAGAAACTTCTTCATCGCGAATTGCAGGTTCTCAGTCCCCCAAATACATCAATTTTACTTATTGACATACCTATCCAAATGAAATTGGCTTCATCACTTAACTGAACCATACATGCACATACTAATACCCTCTTGTCCCACGGCAAACCGTGCAATTTGAGCGCCCTAACGCAAACCGTTCAGACGGTATGACGATTTTATTTCATATAGTTCAATAACTGTCAGCTTATAGGTTGCAGTAGTTATTTGGAGGTGAAGATGCTCGCACAGGGTAGAGTAGCATGGAGAGCTGCATCAAACCAGTTTTCAGACTGAAGACAACAGCAACAACAAGATTAACCGAGAGTCAGACAGTATCAGAGTCGTATCTTGTCTTCCGAAGTTCCTTCTGCTTAACTGAGAGCCTCGAAAATTGCTTCCAGTTCTGATGTCGTTGGGAGAAGAGTAATATTTCAGCTTGAATGAAAGGGGTTCAGGTGGATCCCTCACTAGGATTAGAACAGATGGGGTTGGACACAGTTCATATGACTGTTAGGGTCCAGAGATTATCTCATGATCTCGGCACTCAGCACCAGACATCTCAGAGGTAGGGGACACAGTGAAGTGTCGAAGCTCGCAAGAGATTTAAAATGCTTGAAGGTGAGTTAGATTTTTGAAAAGATGTTGTAATTTTGAGAGCTGGCACAGAACATGGGTAGCAGGAGATAGATACAGAAAGCGAGGTGGATTGCATATCATTCCAAGATATCGAATGAGTGGTTAACCAAGGGAAGAGCAGATGTCGCTGCTCCACTTTCATAGATGACGATGGGGCGAGTGAGGTTCATGTATGTATGGATTAAAGTACTGGGATTTAGTCCTTACGTTCGCCAGTTATTAGTTTTGAAACTAGTCATGTAAACTTTAAAAATTTCATTGTGTTAGTGACTCTGGCTTGACGACCGTTTGTGGTGTCGAATAAACATTTTAAATTTCATTCAGTCACACTCCTTAATGACAGTTATGTCGAAATACAAAACCATAATACCTAGCCGAGTGAATGGAGCTTTTAACAACAGCATTACATATCAGAAAAAATAGGAGAAACAGACGTCGCATTCTATTTAACAAAAACATGTCTTCAGCATAAAATAATTCCAAAGTATGCAAAAATTGATATTAAAAAGTAAAAATAAAAATAAATTAGCACAGTTAGTTAAAACTTGGAGTGAGCAACCATAAATTGTCATGACGTCTTGTGACCCATTTCTACTGCCTTGTTACTGTTTTTAGTGTATTTTTCGTAATATTTGAAAGAAGTTTGCTTGCAAGTATTAATGCAGTTTTCCAGGTATGTGATTACATTTGATAATGTAACGACTCAGTGCATTGAAACTAGTTATCTAATCTTTTAAAAATTTCATTGTTTTAGTGACTGTGGCTTGAAGACCGCTTGTGGTGCCAAATAAACATTTTAAATCTTCAGAAAAATATTGAAAATTAGGTGGACTGATAAGGTAAGGAACGAGGAGGTTCTCTGAAGAATTGGCGAGGAAAGCAATATATGTGAAACACTGCCAAGAAGAAGGGACAGCATGACAGGGCTTCTGCTAAGACAGCAGGCACTATAGGGAGATGCAGAGGAAGACAGAGATTAGAATACATCCAGCAAATAACTGAGGATATAGTTTGCAAGTGCTACTGTGCTACTCTGAGATGAGAAGGTTGGCACAGGAGAGGAATTCATGGTGAGCCGCATCAAACTGGTCAGAAGAATGATGACAAAAAAAAGAGGAGGGGGAGGAAGGCTCATCCTTGGAAGGCTGATAGGTGGAGTCTGCATGTTACTTCTTATTCGGTGTTAGTTCTCTTTTAGAATTTTGATTACAATGGTTTTGTGATGATATGTAAACCCCTCGAAGATGGAATGCATGGGCTGTTTTCTCTGTAACTAATTCCTCAGGATTTGCAGGATTAATCGAAAGGTAGCACTGATTACGAGGGTCGTTCAGTAAATAATGCCCGACACTTTTTTTCTCAGAACATATTTATTGTTAAGAGTCAGAATTGGTGACAATATACGAGTACATCAACATGTCTTGTTCATGCCCTATTTTTCTATATAGACTCCATCAGGTTCTGTGGCCGTACTCCAACGTTGTGGAAGTGTATGTATTCCCTGCTGGTAAAAGCTCTTGTCCTGTAGGTGTAGCCATGTCTTCACTGCTTGATTGACACGCTCGTCATCTTCAAAGTGTGTTCCCCATAGAGAATCTTTAAGTGGTTCAAAGAGATGGAATAATGACATCCGCGCGGCTCAACATGTCTGGAGCAATGGCTGTGACAGAACGTCCCGAACGAGACTGATCATGGAGCTCTGTTTCTGCGTTTCTTGAGGCTGTAACTTTCTTTACCCATCGCCCAAATGTATTACAAACGCAAACAAAGTTGACACTCGGCGCTGTGGCTGATGGGAGTGACCGTAAAGGCATTTCCCATTTACAGTCGCTCACATCAGCCACCGCGTCGAGTGTCAACTTTGTTTGCGCGAAGAATACTCCTATCAACTGCAGCATCGCCATACACTGCACACAAACGTTTATGAATGTTAACCAAGAGTTCTCTTTCTGCACACAAGAATCCAATAAAAGTATGGTGGTTGTAACGTGATCGTATGTAGACGCCATTCTGACGCTGTACTGCGGCTGTGCCATCTGTCAGAACAGTTCGAAACTCCACCGGTGCACAGAACAAACATCATTTGTGAAGCACCAACAAGGATGTCTACAGATGTATATTAATGGATTTTGAAAAAAAAATGTGGGGCGTTACTTATTGAACGACCCTCGTGCATCTTCCTTTCTTAGCGTTTGTCTGGTAATACTGGGTTCACTGTTTTCGTAATTTGGCTAATTTATTTCATTTAACCCTTTAAGTGTCACACATCTCACACGCACACACACGCATGCACACAACACACACACACACACACACACACACACACACACACACACACGCACATAAGTTTCGCTGTTAAGTATGAATACAATTTTTATGTTTCTAAGTAGGTAGGCCTGAGGTATCAGCGAATAAATGAGTAATGGTATGAATATTAACAATGGTCTTTGCGGCACTGGTCTTCAAAGCTGGTTTTTTATTTAGATCGCATGTGTCACCTTTGGAGTTAGTCTTCTGATATCTTCATTTCGTACTCGCTTGTAACCATTTTTACAGCTAGTTTTCTTCTGCGTTGTACATGTAAGCAAATAGATCGTCGTGAATTCAGATCCAAGTTACATCCAGTCATAATGATTATATGCTGTGAAATACTTCTTCTAAGCAAACTTGAATATTACCATCTGAGATAATTCATATTAATGCTTCTGACAACGCACATTTAGGGTTGTTACTGAAAATATGCTAGCTAATGAAAACACTTTATGCACTTACTTAAATGTAATAGGTATACTGTTTTGTCATTTTTCACTGGTTTTATAGTTAGTGGGGTCATACTGACATTCGTGAATATGTCTTTTAGATCTACACTGATCAGGCAGAACATTATGACCCCCTAGCTAATAGCCGGTATGTCCGCCTATGGCACGGATAACAGTGGCAACGAGTCTTATTATGGAAGCAACGAAGCCTTGGAAGGTCAGGTCGCTGGAGAGAGTTGGTACCACATCTGCACACATAAGCCACCTAATTTTCGTAAATTTGGGGAGGGGGTGATGAACGCTGACGCCATGTTCAATCATATCCCAGATGTGTTCGAGTGGGTTCAGATCTGGCGAGGTGGGGGGGGGGGGGGGGGGGGGGCAGCACGTCAGTTGGGACTCACCACTGTGTTCGTTGTGTCATGGCATATTATCTTGTTGGAAAATGCCACTGCCGTCGGCAGACATGATCTTCATGGAGGGGTGTATGTCGTCTGCAACCAGTGTAGCATTCTCCTTGGCCGTCATGGTGCCTTGCACGAGCTCTACCGGACCCATGGATGCCCATGTGAATGTTCCCCAGAGCATAATCGAGCCGCCGCTGCTTTTTTCCGTATTGCAATACAGGTGTCAAGGAGCTGTTCTCCTGGAAGACGACGGATTCGCGCCCTCCAATCGTAGTGATGAAGACGGTATCTGGATTCATCAGACCATGCAATGCCCTGCCACTGCGCCAACGTCCAATGCCGATGGTCAGGTATCCATTTCAAAGGTAGTTGTCGACGTCATGGTGTTAACATGTGCAAATGCATGGGTCGTCTGTTGCGATGACCCAACGTTAGGAGTGTTCAGTGCCCTGTGTTAGTTCCGCTACCGCTCGCCGCCTTTCCTGTTTTACCACTCTGTCCAGACTACGACGTCCAACGTCTGTAATGAGAGGCAGCTGCCCAATCCCACAACGTCTGGACGTGGTTTGACCTTGGTTTCGCCGCGTGTTGAAGACACTCCCACAGTACTCCTCGAACACCAGATAAATCGTGCAGTTTCCGAAATGCTCGTGCCAAGCCTCCAGGCCATCACAGTCTGCCCTCGGTCAGACTCAGACAGAAAGCGCGCCTTCCACATTCAACACACAAACAGCACGCTCACTGATACTACATACACCATACATGTGTCTGACTAGCGGTCATTCCGCACTAGGTAACGCTGCCATCGCTTGGTCGGGTTTATATCGATAGTGGGTCGGTGGTCATAATGTTCTGGCTGAACAGTGTATAAGAATGACGTTACGGAGTTCCACGGCAGATGAAGTTCTAGCTGAGCGTGCAATGAACTGTCAGGGAAAGGTTACAGAAAAGCACGCAGAATCTTAAGAATCTAGAGGAGAATCGAATGCAGATGGGAATGCTGGCTAGGGCCTCCCGTCGGGTAGACCGTTCGCCTGGTGCAAGTCTTTCGAGTTGACGCCACTTCGGTGACTTGCGTGTCGATGGGGATGAAATGATGATGATAAGGACAACACAACACCCAGTCCCTGAACGGAGATAATCTCCGGCCCAGCAGGGAATCGAACCCGGGCCGTTAGGTATGACATACCGTCGCGATGACCACTCAACTACCAGGGGTGGACAGGATGCAGATGATGTAGCTACTATTTCTACAGTTTCAAACACTATTTCAGTAACGGATGGTAATTTGGGTAACACAGTGTCAAGTGGACTAGTGGGTGAAACATTAAGTACAGATGCAACGTGTAGGGTAGACTGTTTGCCTGTGCTTGAAGAAGCATTCAGGAAGGTCGTGAAACTGACTCTAATATTGAAGTGCCTGCACATGTGGATTTGTATATGTGGTATAAAGTTGATTGTGAACCCTTTGAAAAATGTCACCGTCCTGAGGGCACCTGGTCACTAACAGCAATTGGCACTGAATAATTCCCTGCTGATATTTCAAACACATAAGCGAAGCTACCATGTATAATTTTGTGCTCCTGACTAACTGGTATGAATATTAACCATTCCATAACTAATGATGGACTTAGAAATACATAATAAATTGAGAAGCTTTATTGTTTACTGTTTCCAAAGAGCATTTTGTCACTTGAAGAGTTAACTTTGTAGCCAGGTGACATTTCTCTCATTGTATTATACGAAAAGGCTGAATTGGACGGATTTTAAGGGCACAGATATCATCCATAAATTCAGTCTGATATTACATATTAACAGTACTAGCTGAACCATAGAAGAGGCGATTAATTTCAGTGTAGTCTTGTACTGTTAATGGAAGCTCTTCTTTAACCTGTTAGGTATTGTACAGATATACTGAAGATTGCTATAATGGGACAAGTGCTAGTCAACAGCCCGTTACCATAAATTTATCTGACAGGAACCTGCAGTGTAGCTATAAGTAAGGTCGTGTAAGCCTCCACCATCGAATTCACTCAAATGCATGCCTGCAGCATGTCATTGTATTTTGCCAGTTTGTGCAGAAAAGTTTTTGATAGAAATCATGGTGTACACGCTAAGGTCTAATGGTCTGAATGCAATATGAGTGTTACACTGTACACCATATTAACCATATTAACTGTTGCACAAACAAGTTTCTCATATTTTTTCTACCAAACTGCATGCAATAGTGGCAGTTAGCTTTTAAATGCGCACAACGTGGCAGCAACGACACTTAAGTGCTGCTCTGAGACTCTCCTCCCTGGCACCTATTTGTATGTCTAAACAGAAAGCGACAGTTAGTTACAAAAATAATGGTACTTGGCAAGCAAGGAAAGAAATGCTCAAGTATTAGAGATGCTGAAGCAATCTTTGTTCACTGCTAGAGTTCTCTCCAGTGTAACCAACGTCACTGAATGGAATAAGTGTCATTACAAGTCATCCGCAACTGGGCGTCTATACATGTACGTCTATACATGTACTATTATGCTCAGAAGTATATGAACGTCCTGAACTGGATTCCACCTGATTTGTATCTGACCCAAATAACGTGACTTTCTTGCAGATCTACCAACGTATTTTCGGTACAGCCGTTTGTCTGTGCCAAATGGTTGCTATAAGAAACCAGTAGACAACACTTCTCTGTATGGATATCAGTCCAGATGCATATAAATACCACGATAACGCAGATATCAGGAAACACATCATTAGAGACGACGTAGTCTTTAACGCTTAAGAAACCAAATTTATTACAATAGATGACATTTCAGAAAGTTTTAACATGAAGTTACATGAGTAAACTGGGACTTTCAGCTATTATTCTTGTTAACTAACCCAAAAGATCTTAAATATGGTTTGAAACACACAAAAAAGTGAGTGCGTGTTTAAACTTGAAATGACATGACGTAAAATTTTTGTTGGACGGTAATTCCATCCCAACACCTAATCAGATTGTTAACGAAGTGTGTGGTGTAACGACGTATTTGGGTTTTCGTTTGTTATATGACCATGTGCAGACTTCGTCACCCACGTCAGTTACACTCACTTCAAAAAATTATTTATATTCTTTTTAATTGTCATAGAATGGTTCTTGAACGAAACTGTAAAACATCAGTTGAGTCGTGTGCAAAGAATTACATCACTTGGGCCAATTGGTTTTTGTAACTTTTTCGAATTTAAATTTCGTTTGTTTCTCCTCAGAAAATTATATCGACACACGTTATCTTGATCTGATCGATATCAGAATCACACATTAAATAAACTTTTTAGACTCAAAGTTTCGGTGAACGACGTAAGAATTACTAATCTTGTCAAATATATTATTAATCCGTTCACACAATTCTTCATAAATAAATCTTCAAGACACGTGTTTCAACTTTAATAGCATACACTATTTTATTAGCTTCCTACACATACAGATGTGAACTTGAGCCTTGACAGACAGTGACTAACATTTCAATAAGATTAAGCTCATTATGACGTCATTGTTGTACAAAAAGAGTATAAAAATTCATTTTTAATTTTTAGAAACACGACGCAACAACTCGGTTCCAGGATCTTCTGTTGCTCCTTGGCTGTCGACCCGCGACGTATAGCGGCCAGCAATTTCCTCTCTGGTCGCGGCAACGAAGATGCTGTCCCCGTTCGTTGCGCCGATCTCTCCGTACATGAAACACATAAAAAAAAATACAAAACTTTTAGATAATTCACATCTTATTACAAATAATAAGAAAACACATAAACAAAACTAAATTAAACTTATAGTCACCTGCAAACTGGGCTGACTTTGGTGGATGGGTGACGCTTAATTTCGTCCCACTACATACCCCACCCACAAGCTCAGTTTGTCAGGTTTTAACCGGAATTAAAACTGTTCAATATACAATATTTAACTGTTAATACATTTTCCTCACATTTTACGTAACCTCAAGTCCTTGCTATTAGATAGATTTAATCCTTTTAACACGATACCGTTGTGACTATTTGTCATTTACCCTTAATTGTGCTCTTATGGTAATTCGTAACCGAATATAGGGAGATTGCTCCTCTTCAGTTAATAGTTGCTAATCAATACTAATTTAGTACGTTCTTTAACGTTGTACATTAGGACAGAGCGTTCAAATTGTGATAGATTAGTTATAGTTTCATTTATTTACTAGAGTTATTCTTTCCAAGAATGTATATTGCTAATACGTTTCTCACAATAACTAATAGTACTATTTACTTTACGTCATTCTTTTCACTAATGCCTTATTTATGCGTGAGGTCAAGAAGAAATCAAGCAAAACTCTCTTTAGAATCTCGGCACGGCTTTCTTTACCTTCGGACACCTTGTTGGGTAATGGCCATTTATTTAGGAGAAACAAGCGAGAGAGCCCCATTTGGTGTGTTCTATATTAACACTATTACAAACCTCTATTAAAGGCACTCTGCTATGTTCTCGTGAGCCATATAGCTCTGGACGCCCATGGTCCCTAAAACTATTAACCATCCCCTTTGGTTCCTACTATCCGAGTAAATTTAAAATACGCAAAATTCCTTTAGACCTAAGAGCAAAATTTCCTCCATATAAATCCCCCTCTTGGTTATCTTTCTCTTTTTGAAGTACCAGTAGATTATTGTAGAACACATGTTTAAGCTTTCTGTCATTTATTTAAAATAACACGTAACTATCACGAAAACTTCACATGAATAAACTATGAACGCTCTTCCGTGTGTAACATATACTAAATATTAACTTATTTAGGAATGAAGGGTTTCATTTGATCAACACTATATAATCCTTTAATTACACCTGATGAAGGTTCCATAAGAAGTAATGCTTTGGGATGTACAATCTTATGTACAACATATGGACCTTCAAAGATAAAGAAGAATTTTCTACATTCCTTATCGATCTTAGAACTTTTAGGATGAGATCGTACTAGCACAAGATCTCCTACCTGAAATGAGGGTTCTACAGCCTGTTGATTATAACTTTTAATTCTCCGTTCGGCATTTTTTACAATCTGTTCGCAAACTTTTTCGTCTGGAATATCTTGTTGTATCTCATTTACTGGTGGCCAAGGTAAAGCAGCTAGTAAAGGCTCACCTATAATTCGTTTGCCTAAAATTTCTATAGGTGATAATCCCGTCGTTAGGTGAGGCAATTCATTTAATATCTTTTCGAATTCAGGCATTAGTTTGGCCCACCGAGTATGTTTATGTGCACAATAAGTTCTACATAATCGTCCTAATTCTTTCATGACTCTTTCTACTAAATTACTTTGAGGGTGATATTTCGAAATTAAGATATGTTTGATTCCATATTGTCTTATCATATCTTGAAATCTTTGACTAATAAAGGCACTACCGTTGTCAGACATAAGTCGTTTAGGAATGCCCCAGTTAACAAAGTAATTTCGGGTGAGGCAGCGTATAACGCTTGCTGTATTCGCTCGTTTCAAAGTATATAGTTTCACATGTTTGGACCAACATTCCATTACAACAAACACATATGTTAATCCTCCTGAACTCCGAGGCAGATGGCCGAAAAAATCTAATGACAGTAGATCCCACAAACCTCGAGGAATTACAGCATATAATTTATAACGCTTGGATTTGTTATTAACTTTAACCTTTTGACAGGTTTCACAAGCCCTAATAATACTTCTCACAATACGTGACATATTTTTGAAATAATAATACTTCATTAGATGTTTAATACATTTATGAATTCCAAAATGCCCGTAACCTTCATGAATATAAGTAATTAACTCGTCCACAACAGTTTTCGGAATGCAGATTTTCCATCTCTGGTGTTCCCTCTGTGCTTTCCAATACAACAAGTCGTTAAAATATAACCACACACCCCGGGTGTTAACTGTTTCGTCCCCATTATTAAGGTTTTGTATAATTCGTAGAATAACATTTTTCTTTCCTTTATGTAATACGGTAACCTACTACTTAGGACTCGTATTAGATGACTGTCAATAATTGGTTCTTCAATTAACTGAGCACGGTTTAAATTCCATTCAAAATAATTCCTATAACCTCCCCACCGTTTAGAATATGGAGGAGGGTCTAACAACTCTAAAGTTAAGTGTTGTTGTTTTCCTCTTGACCAATAATTTTGTTTAAATTGCTTAACAAAATCATCCCAATCCCTGAATTCAGTTCTATGCAGTACTGCCCATTCCGCAGCTTCTGCTTCTAAATGTCCTATTACAAATTGAATGCGTTTTTCATTACTCCATTTAGGAGATAATGATGTTTCAAAAGCTTTTATAAAGATTATAGGGTGCAGTTCGCCTCCTGGTTTGAATACAGGAAATCGACTTGCTACATTTGAATTTGTTGTTATGTCATCCAGACATTCTGCGAGAGAAATAGTCGGATTTTGTTTAGCTGGCAGAGACGGAGTTGCATCGGATTGGCTTGCCGTGACTGCCTTATTCATATTGTTGCCATCCGTGCTAGCAAATTCGATGCGACTGTTGTCTCTGATTATGTTATTACCTCTGCTACCTGAAATGTTCTCGTTATTATCTAATTCCGATAACCGTTTAGTAATTTCCTGTATCCGCATTTCTGTATTGGATACGCGATTAGCTAATATCGATTCTTCACTGTGTTCACGATGTGAACGCTCTGTACCTTCGTCAATATTATTATCTTTGGCAGTCTCAAGGTTACTGCATATTTCAGTAATTAAAGATTTCATGTTTTCGATTTCAGTATGGTCCTTTTCTACTTGATGAGTTAATGTCTCTAATTCTACATTATCTATTGAAGAAATCTCTACAGGTTTGGTAGAGACCTCTTTAATAGATTCCAATAATTCTCTACGAACAGTTTCCGTTTGCATAGAAGGTTCATCTCGTAACATGTTATTATTTTTCTGTATTTCATTTACAACTAAGATATTGACACTATCTAGTCTGTCGGTTAAGTCAGTAATATCGTGTCGCATGCGAGCTTTTTCCTCGCGCGATTCCTGGATATATTCTTCTAACCTTTTACAATTATCAGCAATCTTATTACTAAGTCCTACTAATTTTTCCTGCATTTCAACTTTAGAAGACTCTATTTTATCACTTAATTCTCGACTGGTTTCATTAAGATATTCCTGCAACCTGTCTGTTGATTTTGTTAGCTCCCCTTTAAGTCTAGCAGTAGATTCCTCGTTAGACTGTTTTAATTCCTGTTTTAGTTCCTGTTTCAATCTAGCAGTAGCTTCCTCGTTAGATTGTTTTAATTTAGCGATCGCCCTAAAAAGGGCTCTCATGCTCCTATCGGACATAGATTGCTCTTCGTCTGACATTTCACTTCCCGACATTATTGTAAGATATTAACTATTTACACACGCAGACTTGTAATCAACAATCCTGTAAAAGCACACTTCCTATGTACAACACTCCACTTCCAACTTGAAACAAACTCACCGGACACTAATATTGTAATTTGTAGTTCTCGATGATTAGTGTGCTGCTATGGGCTGCAGATGTAACAGCCGTCGATGCAGCCGCTGAGATGCTGCGACCCCGCTTCCGCAACCGGCCAGGACGCTGAGTCGAACACCGGAACGTCACCGGCTGCAACCACGCCCGGCACCGCCGTAGACAGGCGAAGCCCTCAGCAACACCTCTAATACCAGCCGGAGGAACGCCCCGCAGCTGACGTACTGGGCCTACTAGATTAGGGAGAAAAAAGGTTGTCGGGGTTTGCAGCGTTCAGCTGCTGCCCAACAGATGCGCCTTCTCGTGGAACAACTGCGTGACCGTACTGCTTGGCTGCGGCTCCGTCAGATGCCCACACCCACGAAGTCGCCGCTGGCTGGTGAAGGCTCCACGAAAACTCGCGTTGACTTCCGAAGGACTCTTGATGCTTTGTTTCGTACCTGTGTGCCTTAGTTGCACACAAGTCCTGTTTCTAAGGTCGCCACGGTGCGGTGTTACGACGTATTTGGGTTTTCGTTTGTTATATGACCATGTGCAGACTTCGTCACCCACGTCAGTTACACTCACTTCAAAAAATTATTTATATTCTTTTTAATTGTCATAGAATGGTTCTTGAACGAAACTGTAAAACATCAGTTGAGTCGTGTGCAAAGAATTACATCACTTGGGCCAATTGGTTTTTGTAACTTTTTCGAATTTAAATTTCGTTTGTTTCTCCTCAGAAAATTATATCGACACACGTTATCTTGATCTGATCGATATCAGAATCACACATTAAATAAACTTTTTAGACTCAAAGTTTCGGTGAACGACGTAAGAATTACTAATCTTGTCAAATATATTATTAATCCGTTCACACAATTCTTCATAAATAAATCTTCAAGACACGTGTTTCAACTTTAATAGCATACACTATTTTATTAGCTTCCTACACATACAGATGTGAACTTGAGCCTTGACAGACAGTGACTAACATTTCAATAAGATTAAGCTCATTATGACGTCATTGTTGTACAAAAAGAGTATAAAAATTCATTTTTAATTTTTAGAAACACGACGCAACAACTCGGTTCCAGGATCTTCTGTTGCTCCTTGGCTGTCGACCCGCGACGTATAGCGGCCAGCAATTTCCTCTCTGGTCGCGGCAACGAAGATGCTGTCCCCGTTCGTTGCGCCGATCTCTCCGTACATGAAACACATAAAAAAAAATACAAAACTTTTAGATAATTCACATCTTATTACAAATAATAAGAAAACACATAAACAAAACTAAATTAAACTTATAGTCACCTGCAAACTGGGCTGACTTTGGTGGATGGGTGACGCTTAATTTCGTCCCACTACATACCCCACCCACAAGCTCAGTTTGTCAGGTTTTAACCGGAATTAAAACTGTTCAATATACAATATTTAACTGTTAATACATTTTCCTCACATTTTACGTAACCTCAAGTCCTTGCTATTAGATAGATTTAATCCTTTTAACACGATACCGTTGTGACTATTTGTCATTTACCCTTAATTGTGCTCTTATGGTAATTCGTAACCGAATATAGGGAGATTGCTCCTCTTCAGTTAATAGTTGCTAATCAATACTAATTTAGTACGTTCTTTAACGTTGTACATTAGGACAGAGCGTTCAAATTGTGATAGATTAGTTATAGTTTCATTTATTTACTAGAGTTATTCTTTCCAAGAATGTATATTGCTAATACGTTTCTCACAATAACTAATAGTACTATTTACTTTACGTCATTCTTTTCACTAATGCCTTATTTATGCGTGAGGTCAAGAAGAAATCAAGCAAAACTCTCTTTAGAATCTCGGCACGGCTTTCTTTACCTTCGGACACCTTGTTGGGTAATGGCCATTTATTTAGGAGAAACAAGCGAGAGAGCCCCATTTGGTGTGTTCTATATTAACACTATTACAAACCTCTATTAAAGGCACTCTGCTATGTTCTCGTGAGCCATATAGCTCTGGACGCCCATGGTCCCTAAAACTATTAACCATCCCCTTTGGTTCCTACTATCCGAGTAAATTTAAAATACGCAAAATTCCTTTAGACCTAAGAGCAAAATTTCCTCCATATAAATCCCCCTCTTGGTTATCTTTCTCTTTTTGAAGTACCAGTAGATTATTGTAGAACACATGTTTAAGCTTTCTGTCATTTATTTAAAATAACACGTAACTATCACGAAAACTTCACATGAATAAACTATGAACGCTCTTCCGTGTGTAACATATACTAAATATTAACTTATTTAGGAATGAAGGGTTTCATTTGATCAACACTATATAATCCTTTAATTACACCTGATGAAGGTTCCATAAGAAGTAATGCTTTGGGATGTACAATCTTATGTACAACATATGGACCTTCAAAGATAAAGAAGAATTTTCTACATTCCTTATCGATCTTAGAACTTTTAGGATGAGATCGTACTAGCACAAGATCTCCTACCTGAAATGAGGGTTCTACAGCCTGTTGATTATAACTTTTAATTCTCCGTTCGGCATTTTTTACAATCTGTTCGCAAACTTTTTCGTCTGGAATATCTTGTTGTATCTCATTTACTGGTGGCCAAGGTAAAGCAGCTAGTAAAGGCTCACCTATAATTCGTTTGCCTAAAATTTCTATAGGTGATAATCCCGTCGTTAGGTGAGGCAATTCATTTAATATCTTTTCGAATTCAGGCATTAGTTTGGCCCACCGAGTATGTTTATGTGCACAATAAGTTCTACATAATCGTCCTAATTCTTTCATGACTCTTTCTACTAAATTACTTTGAGGGTGATATTTCGAAATTAAGATATGTTTGATTCCATATTGTCTTATCATATCTTGAAATCTTTGACTAATAAAGGCACTACCGTTGTCAGACATAAGTCGTTTAGGAATGCCCCAGTTAACAAAGTAATTTCGGGTGAGGCAGCGTATAACGCTTGCTGTATTCGCTCGTTTCAAAGTATATAGTTTCACATGTTTGGACCAACATTCCATTACAACAAACACATATGTTAATCCTCCTGAACTCCGAGGCAGATGGCCGAAAAAATCTAATGACAGTAGATCCCACAAACCTCGAGGAATTACAGCATATAATTTATAACGCTTGGATTTGTTATTAACTTTAACCTTTTGACAGGTTTCACAAGCCCTAATAATACTTCTCACAATACGTGACATATTTTTGAAATAATAATACTTCATTAGATGTTTAATACATTTATGAATTCCAAAATGCCCGTAACCTTCATGAATATAAGTAATTAACTCGTCCACAACAGTTTTCGGAATGCAGATTTTCCATCTCTGGTGTTCCCTCTGTGCTTTCCAATACAACAAGTCGTTAAAATATAACCACACACCCCGGGTGTTAACTGTTTCGTCCCCATTATTAAGGTTTTGTATAATTCGTAGAATAACATTTTTCTTTCCTTTATGTAATACGGTAACCTACTACTTAGGACTCGTATTAGATGACTGTCAATAATTGGTTCTTCAATTAACTGAGCACGGTTTAAATTCCATTCAAAATAATTCCTATAACCTCCCCACCGTTTAGAATATGGAGGAGGGTCTAACAACTCTAAAGTTAAGTGTTGTTGTTTTCCTCTTGACCAATAATTTTGTTTAAATTGCTTAACAAAATCATCCCAATCCCTGAATTCAGTTCTATGCAGTACTGCCCATTCCGCAGCTTCTGCTTCTAAATGTCCTATTACAAATTGAATGCGTTTTTCATTACTCCATTTAGGAGATAATGATGTTTCAAAAGCTTTTATAAAGATTATAGGGTGCAGTTCGCCTCCTGGTTTGAATACAGGAAATCGACTTGCTACATTTGAATTTGTTGTTATGTCATCCAGACATTCTGCGAGAGAAATAGTCGGATTTTGTTTAGCTGGCAGAGACGGAGTTGCATCGGATTGGCTTGCCGTGACTGCCTTATTCATATTGTTGCCATCCGTGCTAGCAAATTCGATGCGACTGTTGTCTCTGATTATGTTATTACCTCTGCTACCTGAAATGTTCTCGTTATTATCTAATTCCGATAACCGTTTAGTAATTTCCTGTATCCGCATTTCTGTATTGGATACGCGATTAGCTAATATCGATTCTTCACTGTGTTCACGATGTGAACGCTCTGTACCTTCGTCAATATTATTATCTTTGGCAGTCTCAAGGTTACTGCATATTTCAGTAATTAAAGATTTCATGTTTTCGATTTCAGTATGGTCCTTTTCTACTTGATGAGTTAATGTCTCTAATTCTACATTATCTATTGAAGAAATCTCTACAGGTTTGGTAGAGACCTCTTTAATAGATTCCAATAATTCTCTACGAACAGTTTCCGTTTGCATAGAAGGTTCATCTCGTAACATGTTATTATTTTTCTGTATTTCATTTACAACTAAGATATTGACACTATCTAGTCTGTCGGTTAAGTCAGTAATATCGTGTCGCATGCGAGCTTTTTCCTCGCGCGATTCCTGGATATATTCTTCTAACCTTTTACAATTATCAGCAATCTTATTACTAAGTCCTACTAATTTTTCCTGCATTTCAACTTTAGAAGACTCTATTTTATCACTTAATTCTCGACTGGTTTCATTAAGATATTCCTGCAACCTGTCTGTTGATTTTGTTAGCTCCCCTTTAAGTCTAGCAGTAGATTCCTCGTTAGACTGTTTTAATTCCTGTTTTAGTTCCTGTTTCAATCTAGCAGTAGCTTCCTCGTTAGATTGTTTTAATTTAGCGATCGCCCTAAAAAGGGCTCTCATGCTCCTATCGGACATAGATTGCTCTTCGTCTGACATTTCACTTCCCGACATTATTGTAAGATATTAACTATTTACACACGCAGACTTGTAATCAACAATCCTGTAAAAGCACACTTCCTATGTACAACACTCCACTTCCAACTTGAAACAAACTCACCGGACACTAATATTGTAATTTGTAGTTCTCGATGATTAGTGTGCTGCTATGGGCTGCAGATGTAACAGCCGTCGATGCAGCCGCTGAGATGCTGCGACCCCGCTTCCGCAACCGGCCAGGACGCTGAGTCGAACACCGGAACGTCACCGGCTGCAACCACGCCCGGCACCGCCGTAGACAGGCGAAGCCCTCAGCAACACCTCTAATACCAGCCGGAGGAACGCCCCGCAGCTGACGTACTGGGCCTACTAGATTAGGGAGAAAAAAGGTTGTCGGGGTTTGCAGCGTTCAGCTGCTGCCCAACAGATGCGCCTTCTCGTGGAACAACTGCGTGACCGTACTGCTTGGCTGCGGCTCCGTCAGATGCCCACACCCACGAAGTCGCCGCTGGCTGGTGAAGGCTCCACGAAAACTCGCGTTGACTTCCGAAGGACTCTTGATGCTTTGTTTCGTACCTGTGTGCCTTAGTTGCACACAAGTCCTGTTTCTAAGGTCGCCACGGTGCGGTGTTACGACGTATTTGGGTTTTCGTTTGTTATATGACCATGTGCAGACTTCGTCACCCACGTCAGTTACACTCACTTCAAAAAATTATTTATATTCTTTTTAATTGTCATAGAATGGTTCTTGAACGAAACTGTAAAACATCAGTTGAGTCGTGTGCAAAGAATTACATCACTTGGGCCAATTGGTTTTTGTAACTTTTTCGAATTTAAATTTCGTTTGTTTCTCCTCAGAAAATTATATCGACACACGTTATCTTGATCTGATCGATATCAGAATCACACATTAAATAAACTTTTTAGACTCAAAGTTTCGGTGAACGACGTAAGAATTACTAATCTTGTCAAATATATTATTAATCCGTTCACACAATTCTTCATAAATAAATCTTCAAGACACGTGTTTCAACTTTAATAGCATACACTATTTTATTAGCTTCCTACACATACAGATGTGAACTTGAGCCTTGACAGACAGTGACTAACATTTCAATAAGATTAAGCTCATTATGACGTCATTGTTGTACAAAAAGAGTATAAAAATTCATTTTTAATTTTTAGAAACACGACGCAACAACTCGGTTCCAGGATCTTCTGTTGCTCCTTGGCTGTCGACCCGCGACGTATAGCGGCCAGCAATTTCCTCTCTGGTCGCGGCAACGAAGATGCTGTCCCCGTTCGTTGCGCCGATCTCTCCGTACATGAAACACATAAAAAAAAATACAAAACTTTTAGATAATTCACATCTTATTACAAATAATAAGAAAACACATAAACAAAACTAAATTAAACTTATAGTCACCTGCAAACTGGGCTGACTTTGGTGGATGGGTGACGCTTAATTTCGTCCCACTACATACCCCACCCACAAGCTCAGTTTGTCAGGTTTTAACCGGAATTAAAACTGTTCAATATACAATATTTAACTGTTAATACATTTTCCTCACATTTTACGTAACCTCAAGTCCTTGCTATTAGATAGATTTAATCCTTTTAACACGATACCGTTGTGACTATTTGTCATTTACCCTTAATTGTGCTCTTATGGTAATTCGTAACCGAATATAGGGAGATTGCTCCTCTTCAGTTAATAGTTGCTAATCAATACTAATTTAGTACGTTCTTTAACGTTGTACATTAGGACAGAGCGTTCAAATTGTGATAGATTAGTTATAGTTTCATTTATTTACTAGAGTTATTCTTTCCAAGAATGTATATTGCTAATACGTTTCTCACAATAACTAATAGTACTATTTACTTTACGTCATTCTTTTCACTAATGCCTTATTTATGCGTGAGGTCAAGAAGAAATCAAGCAAAACTCTCTTTAGAATCTCGGCACGGCTTTCTTTACCTTCGGACACCTTGTTGGGTAATGGCCATTTATTTAGGAGAAACAAGCGAGAGAGCCCCATTTGGTGTGTTCTATATTAACACTATTACAAACCTCTATTAAAGGCACTCTGCTATGTTCTCGTGAGCCATATAGCTCTGGACGCCCATGGTCCCTAAAACTATTAACCATCCCCTTTGGTTCCTACTATCCGAGTAAATTTAAAATACGCAAAATTCCTTTAGACCTAAGAGCAAAATTTCCTCCATATAAATCCCCCTCTTGGTTATCTTTCTCTTTTTGAAGTACCAGTAGATTATTGTAGAACACATGTTTAAGCTTTCTGTCATTTATTTAAAATAACACGTAACTATCACGAAAACTTCACATGAATAAACTATGAACGCTCTTCCGTGTGTAACATATACTAAATATTAACTTATTTAGGAATGAAGGGTTTCATTTGATCAACACTATATAATCCTTTAATTACACCTGATGAAGGTTCCATAAGAAGTAATGCTTTGGGATGTACAATCTTATGTACAACATATGGACCTTCAAAGATAAAGAAGAATTTTCTACATTCCTTATCGATCTTAGAACTTTTAGGATGAGATCGTACTAGCACAAGATCTCCTACCTGAAATGAGGGTTCTACAGCCTGTTGATTATAACTTTTAATTCTCCGTTCGGCATTTTTTACAATCTGTTCGCAAACTTTTTCGTCTGGAATATCTTGTTGTATCTCATTTACTGGTGGCCAAGGTAAAGCAGCTAGTAAAGGCTCACCTATAATTCGTTTGCCTAAAATTTCTATAGGTGATAATCCCGTCGTTAGGTGAGGCAATTCATTTAATATCTTTTCGAATTCAGGCATTAGTTTGGCCCACCGAGTATGTTTATGTGCACAATAAGTTCTACATAATCGTCCTAATTCTTTCATGACTCTTTCTACTAAATTACTTTGAGGGTGATATTTCGAAATTAAGATATGTTTGATTCCATATTGTCTTATCATATCTTGAAATCTTTGACTAATAAAGGCACTACCGTTGTCAGACATAAGTCGTTTAGGAATGCCCCAGTTAACAAAGTAATTTCGGGTGAGGCAGCGTATAACGCTTGCTGTATTCGCTCGTTTCAAAGTATATAGTTTCACATGTTTGGACCAACATTCCATTACAACAAACACATATGTTAATCCTCCTGAACTCCGAGGCAGATGGCCGAAAAAATCTAATGACAGTAGATCCCACAAACCTCGAGGAATTACAGCATATAATTTATAACGCTTGGATTTGTTATTAACTTTAACCTTTTGACAGGTTTCACAAGCCCTAATAATACTTCTCACAATACGTGACATATTTTTGAAATAATAATACTTCATTAGATGTTTAATACATTTATGAATTCCAAAATGCCCGTAACCTTCATGAATATAAGTAATTAACTCGTCCACAACAGTTTTCGGAATGCAGATTTTCCATCTCTGGTGTTCCCTCTGTGCTTTCCAATACAACAAGTCGTTAAAATATAACCACACACCCCGGGTGTTAACTGTTTCGTCCCCATTATTAAGGTTTTGTATAATTCGTAGAATAACATTTTTCTTTCCTTTATGTAATACGGTAACCTACTACTTAGGACTCGTATTAGATGACTGTCAATAATTGGTTCTTCAATTAACTGAGCACGGTTTAAATTCCATTCAAAATAATTCCTATAACCTCCCCACCGTTTAGAATATGGAGGAGGGTCTAACAACTCTAAAGTTAAGTGTTGTTGTTTTCCTCTTGACCAATAATTTTGTTTAAATTGCTTAACAAAATCATCCCAATCCCTGAATTCAGTTCTATGCAGTACTGCCCATTCCGCAGCTTCTGCTTCTAAATGTCCTATTACAAATTGAATGCGTTTTTCATTACTCCATTTAGGAGATAATGATGTTTCAAAAGCTTTTATAAAGATTATAGGGTGCAGTTCGCCTCCTGGTTTGAATACAGGAAATCGACTTGCTACATTTGAATTTGTTGTTATGTCATCCAGACATTCTGCGAGAGAAATAGTCGGATTTTGTTTAGCTGGCAGAGACGGAGTTGCATCGGATTGGCTTGCCGTGACTGCCTTATTCATATTGTTGCCATCCGTGCTAGCAAATTCGATGCGACTGTTGTCTCTGATTATGTTATTACCTCTGCTACCTGAAATGTTCTCGTTATTATCTAATTCCGATAACCGTTTAGTAATTTCCTGTATCCGCATTTCTGTATTGGATACGCGATTAGCTAATATCGATTCTTCACTGTGTTCACGATGTGAACGCTCTGTACCTTCGTCAATATTATTATCTTTGGCAGTCTCAAGGTTACTGCATATTTCAGTAATTAAAGATTTCATGTTTTCGATTTCAGTATGGTCCTTTTCTACTTGATGAGTTAATGTCTCTAATTCTACATTATCTATTGAAGAAATCTCTACAGGTTTGGTAGAGACCTCTTTAATAGATTCCAATAATTCTCTACGAACAGTTTCCGTTTGCATAGAAGGTTCATCTCGTAACATGTTATTATTTTTCTGTATTTCATTTACAACTAAGATATTGACACTATCTAGTCTGTCGGTTAAGTCAGTAATATCGTGTCGCATGCGAGCTTTTTCCTCGCGCGATTCCTGGATATATTCTTCTAACCTTTTACAATTATCAGCAATCTTATTACTAAGTCCTACTAATTTTTCCTGCATTTCAACTTTAGAAGACTCTATTTTATCACTTAATTCTCGACTGGTTTCATTAAGATATTCCTGCAACCTGTCTGTTGATTTTGTTAGCTCCCCTTTAAGTCTAGCAGTAGATTCCTCGTTAGACTGTTTTAATTCCTGTTTTAGTTCCTGTTTCAATCTAGCAGTAGCTTCCTCGTTAGATTGTTTTAATTTAGCGATCGCCCTAAAAAGGGCTCTCATGCTCCTATCGGACATAGATTGCTCTTCGTCTGACATTTCACTTCCCGACATTATTGTAAGATATTAACTATTTACACACGCAGACTTGTAATCAACAATCCTGTAAAAGCACACTTCCTATGTACAACACTCCACTTCCAACTTGAAACAAACTCACCGGACACTAATATTGTAATTTGTAGTTCTCGATGATTAGTGTGCTGCTATGGGCTGCAGATGTAACAGCCGTCGATGCAGCCGCTGAGATGCTGCGACCCCGCTTCCGCAACCGGCCAGGACGCTGAGTCGAACACCGGAACGTCACCGGCTGCAACCACGCCCGGCACCGCCGTAGACAGGCGAAGCCCTCAGCAACACCTCTAATACCAGCCGGAGGAACGCCCCGCAGCTGACGTACTGGGCCTACTAGATTAGGGAGAAAAAAGGTTGTCGGGGTTTGCAGCGTTCAGCTGCTGCCCAACAGATGCGCCTTCTCGTGGAACAACTGCGTGACCGTACTGCTTGGCTGCGGCTCCGTCAGATGCCCACACCCACGAAGTCGCCGCTGGCTGGTGAAGGCTCCACGAAAACTCGCGTTGACTTCCAAAGGACTCTTGATGCTTTGTTTCGTACCTGTGTGCCTCAGTTGCACACAAGTCCTGTTTCTAAGGTCGCCACGGTGCGGTGTTACGACGTATTTGGGTTTTCGTTTGTTATATGACCATGTGCAGACTTCGTCACCCACGTCAGATACACTCACTTCAAAAAATTATTTATATTCTTTTTAATTGTCATAGAATGGTTCTTGAACGAAACTGTAAAACATCAGTTGAGTCGTGTGCAAAGAATTACATCACTTGGGCCAATTGGTTTTTGTAACTTTTTCGAATTTAAATTTCGTTTGTTTCTCCTCAGAAAATTATATCGACACACGTTATCTTGATCTGATCGATATCAGAATCACACATTAAATAAACTTTTTAGACTCAAAGTTTCGGTGAACGACGTAAGAATTACTAATCTTGTCAAATATATTATTAATCCGTTCACACAATTCTTCATAAATAAATCTTCAAGACACGTGTTTCAACTTTAATAGCATACACTATTTTATTAGCTTCCTACACATACAGATTTGAACTTGAGCCTTGACAGACAGTGACTAACATTTCAATAAGATTAAGCTCATTATGACGTCATTGTTGTACAAAAAGAGTATAAAAATTCATTTTTAATTTTTAGAAACACGACGCAACAACTCGGTTCCAGGATCTTCTGTTGCTCCTTGGCTGTCGACCCGCGACGTATAGCGGCCAGCAATTTCCTCTCTGGTCGCGGCAACGAAGATGCTGTCCCCGTTCGTTGCGCCGATCTCTCCGTACATGAAACACATAAAAAAAAATACAAAACTTTTAGATAATTCACATCTTATTACAAATAATAAGAAAACACATAAACAAAACTAAATTAAACTTATAGTCACCTGCAAACTGGGCTGACTTTGGTGGATGGGTGACGCTTAATTTCGTCCCACTACAAGTGGAGTTATAGAAGCCAAGCCATTCATTTGTGGACTCACTGCTTTCCAGTTTCCACTGCTCGAAGGATGATGTAAGTCAGATCTTTCAAATAAACCAGCATATAATGGACTTATTCCAATAAAAAAGAAAAAAAAACTAGCCGATGTAAAGAAAATACCTGGTGCACCACTGTGCCTCTCCAAATCATTGGAAGAATGAGACCTCGGCGCAGGTCGCCACCATATTCAACAGCGATGGCCACCCAGCGTAGTGCAAAACCACAATTCATTACTGTACACAACGCTATGCTATTCACTACCAATCCATTCTTCCTGGTCAAGGCGCTAATCCGAATGTAGCCGTTAGTGTTTTAGCGTCAAGTGGCAGGGCTGTGTCGAAGGCTGGGGCTTACTCAGCCAGTAACCAACAACAGAGATGGGTTATGTGGGCGTGGACATCACAGGGGACAGTTCTTCAGACGACAGACAAGGGATGTGCGCAATCTGCCTGGCAATAGGCTGCAACCCAAACGCCACTAGAGGTACTTGTCCCATGACCCTTTTCTCCTCTGCAGACCACGTGACCGAAAGTGACCAGCAATTGGACTCTATGATATTTGTCTTTCATTGGTAATATGCCTGATTGAAACTTTTGTTCGCATTTTCAGGCCTCAGACTTTTCAATATTACTGTTGTTCTTTCAAAATTATAAACATGACTTGTATTCAGTTATTGTGTTCCAAACTAACGCACGGTGAAGAACATTGTTCATGTGTGTTACAATAAACTTCATCATTTTATACCTGGGTGTTTTTGCTGCACAGCCTTAGGTGGACTCATCACTTAGCGATAAAATATTTTTTTCTGAGTCAGTGTCTCTTTCTGTGTGGTCTGACCCAGGTAGCACGCTTACTGTCACGCTGCTTCCAGCATAACAGAACCAATGGATATCACTTCACAGATCTTCTTATTGCTCCAGAAGATGTAATACTTCCATGAACTCCTGAACTCTTTCTTTGTGGCATATTCGGGCCCAGACATTTACGACCGTCTGCAATAACTTAACCCAGAAGTAGAAAACTAGCCTCTGTCCCATGACATCTTGAAGTCCAACTGGACAGAATACTTTGGCTCCCAGGATGACGTGGCAGCAGCCCATCACAAGTTTTCCAGCTCCCGGAAATATAACGGACAGTCTTATTGTGAATGGATTGCTGGCCTCCAGGATTTATCTTCCGACTGCCGTTCCTGTGTAGTTCCAATCGTATGCAGCTTCCTTCGCCCAATACATGATTCTCGTTAATGCATGAAGGACTATGCCGGGGTCTCTCTAAACTGAAGAACACTGATTTACAAAAATGTCTTGTCGTTGTCAAAGCTTTTGGACAGTCTCTCAAGTAGTCAGCCATATTATAGGACCTATCACAAATGCTCATCATTCGATCAACGTTCCACCCTCAGCCCTAGTCACACTTTCAGCCCAGCTTGGATTCACACAAATACTCAGTGGCCAGACACCTCCCTTCCTGCAGCCAGTGTTCTATCAGCCACCAGAGACACAACTACCACTACTGATGTACTAAGTGTACCTCTTGTGAAAAATGCAGACATAAAGCTGATTTGTGTCAGGCTTAACTGAAAATGAATGTCGACTGCGCATGCGTGGATCCCTTGGATATGGGACTGGACGCCTGCGTGGACCCATTCCCAGAGATATCCTAAGTCCAGTTTGTCCTTCCCCATTCAGAGGAATTTCTTTTACTAACGGTAGCCATTAACAATGTGCCAATTGAGATGCAGACAAACATGGGGTTCTCCACGATATTAATTGGCCGTCCTATTATCTTGTGGGATCCTCTCCCCTCCCCTTTTGATGCTCCACTGTGCAATTACAACAATGATGTCATCAAAGTCAATGGCTAATTTACAGCCAAACTACAGCACTGTTCGACCACGCTTATAGACAGGATTTTGGTCTTCAATGTTCCTGGAGTCATGAATTTCTTGGGACTAGAGCTTAGAAATTCGCAATTCCACCCCCAGTGTGAAGTCACGAGGCTCCAACCCTTACCTAAAGACCTCTTTTCCAATTTCAGTTAAGTGTTCAGTCAACTCTCCTCTGATATCAAAGATTTCAAGGCAAATGCAGCTCTTCTGCAACCATCGGTACCGACATCTTACAAAGCAAGAAATGTTCCCTTCACAATCAGAGACAAACTTCAGCTGGAGCTACAGCAGTTGCAGGATGAAGGTACTCTCACTCTCTTTCCCAACAACCAATGGACTTCCACATCATTGTAAAAAAAAAAAAAAAACAGCGCATTTGTGGGGACTTCAAGACAACCATTAAAGCCCAATCTTTCATAGGCACTTATCCTTCCCCAAGGTAGAGAACATAATGGCCCTCCAAGATTCATCTCTATGGTGTATATCTCCAACTTCTGTTGGCTGAAGATGCCTGAAGCTTCTTAGGGATTAATACCCCTTTTAGACTGTTTCAGAATTGCAGCTTTCATTTGGCATTGCCAGTGTTAAGGCCATTTTTCAGCACTGCTTTGACCAGCTCACCTACTGTGTGTAAGGCATGGTGAATATTTAGACGACAGTCTCTTTCCAAGCAAGTACACAGGGGACTGGGCTAAGAACCTGCAAGGACCTCTGTCCGCTAGACAGCATAATTACAGTCAGATAGAAAAAGATGCCATAGGAATCATATTTGGCCTAACAAAGTTTCATGACTATGTCTACATCTGCCACTTTACCATGTTCACGAACCACAAGCCCTTACTCCCTCTTTTCATAGTATTGCGCTAATATTCCCTTCAAAACAGCACACCATCTGTTTCTTTCAAGTTATAATTATGACATTAAGAATCATTCAACAACCCAGTGTACTGATGTCAATCTCCTCTCATGTCTGCCACTGACCCATGACCCCGCCTTTGATGAGAATCCCAATGTCTGCTTCCACCTAGATATTACCAGCGAAGTAGCCATTGCCATCCATCTGTTGGACACTAAGATTGTCACTTGCCACACCATCGAGATCCCAACGTCCTCCAATGCACTCCACCTGATGCCAAGTGGTAAGCCACCAGACCACAGGCAGTTGCGATACTCAGGGGTGCAGGTCTGCCGGTATCACTGGAAAGATGTTTCCACCCTCAGTGAAGTGCTCCTGCTCCAGCGGGCCCATAAATACCTTAACCAATTGCAGCATTGCCGTAGATCTCTTCATCGGTCTGGTAGTCTTTACCACCATCTTTTGGTCCAGAGGTGAAGTTCTCCACATTAACCATTCCAGACACCACAGACCCCTTCTCAACTCCAGACTATGACTGGCTCCCTGGAGGGGCTCTCAGCTGCTGCATATGCCACATCAATGCCAATGCCAAGGGAGGTGGACCTTAGAGCCCCACAGCTGTCCCAGCCAGCAACAGGGAACCAATGAGATGTGCTACCACATCTGTTCCCCCTGTGGGGGGGGGGGGGGGGGGGGGAAGGATGCTGTGTTGAGACAAGGTGCCTGCTCAGTCAGTAACCGCCAACACAGATGGGGGTTATGTGAACATGTAGGCCGCAGAGGACAGATCTTCAGATGGCAAACAAAGGAAGTCAATACTCCACTCAATCAGCAGGTGGTAACCCAAATGCTGCCAGAGGTCAGTAGCTCATGGATCTTTTCTTCAATGTGAGTCACATGTCCGAAAGTAGTACCTGAAGTATCCTCTTTTTTTTCTTTATTGTTAATTTCACACCTGATACAGGTAGGCCAGCAGCGGCACATTACGCCGCTCTTCGGCCACAGATAAAACTAATGATACAAAAGAAGACAATAGCAGAACGGACAGGGTGGATATACAAATATAGACGTACAAAACTAAAACACACGGAGCCATTCACGGGTGCAGAGTCCAAAATAAAAATGTTCAGAGATGTGGACATGCACAGAGATGATAGGTGGCACAAGCGAACGTTGGAGCACAAACGAGTAACACTGGAACACTTGAACACAAACACGATGACACACACAAACACTAGGCGATGAGTCTGGAGACCCGCAAAAAGGGCAAAAAAGGGAGGGAGGAGGGAGAGGGGAGTGTGTAGATGCCAGTGGCAGGGGAGATAGGGGGAGGAAAGAAGGTAGGGGGGTCAAGGAAGCCCGGGAGAGGAGGGAGGGGGGAAGGAAGGAGGGAGAAAAGGGAGAGAGGGTGCCCTCAGGAGAAAACACAGAGTGCGGTAGAGGAAGATCAAAGTTGGTAGGAGGGATAGATGGAGGGGATGAGTGCATCATCAGGGAGGGGGAGTTGGTGGAAGCCACCTTGGGCGAGGGTATGGAGAGTGGAGAGGTGGAGACCAGGTGGGATGTGTGAATGCAACGGACGGGGGTGGGAGAGGATGGGAGAGACAAGTGGGTGAGGGGTATCAAGTTTGCGGGAGGTGTAGAGGATCCGTATCCGTTCAAGAAAAAGAAGGAGGTGCGGGAATGGAATAAGGTCATAGAGGATCCGTGTGGGGGAGGGGAGACGGATGCGACAGGCGAGGCGGAGCGAAGTATGCTCGCACCTAAGCCTTATTTATACCAGTGCTCAGGCTACTCTGTGGTAGTTCACTCCAGATGATTTTCCTGGGTCAGATGTCGATTGCGAAAGTATTCCCACAATCAATAACTCCCTTTGGAGCCACTGCCGTTGTCTATATACAGAGTGGTCCATTGATCGTGGCCGGGCCAATTATCTCACGAAATAAGCATCAAACGAAAAAACTACAAAGAACGAAACTCATCTAGCTTGAAGGGGGAAACCAGATGACGCTATGGTTGGCCCGCTAGATGGTACTGCCATAGGTCAAACGGATATCAACTGCGTTTCTTTAAATAGGAACCCCCATTTTTATTACATATTCGTGTAGTACGTAAAGAACTATGAATGTTTTAGTTGGACCACTTTTTTCGCTTTGTGATGGATGGTGCTGTAATAGTCACAAACGTATAATTACGTGGTATCACGTAACATTTCGCCAGTGCGGACGGTACTTGCTTCGTGATACATTACCCGTGTTAAAATGGACCGCTTACCAATTGCGGAAAAGATCGATATCGTGTTGATGTATGGCTATTGTGATCAAAATGCCCAACGGGCGTGTGCTATGTATGCTGGTCGGTATCCTGGACGACATCATCCAAGTGTCCGGACCGTTCGCCGGATGGTTACGTTATTTAAGGAAACAGGAAGTGTTCAGTCACATGTGAAACGTCAACCACGACCTGCAACAAATGATGATGCCCAAGTAGGTGTTCTAGCTGCTGTCGCGGCTAATCCGCACATCAGTAGTAGACAAATTGCGCGAGAATCGGGAATCTCAAAACGTCGGTGTTGAGAATGCTACATCAACATCGATATCAACCGTACCATATTTCTATGCACCAGGAATTGCATTACGACGACCTTGAACGCCGTGTACAGTTCTGCCACTGGGTACAAGAGAAATTACGGGACGATGACAGATTTTCTGCACACGTTCTATTTAGCGACGAAGCGTCACTCACCAACAGCTGTAACGTAAACCGGCATAATATACACTATTGGGCAACGGAAAATTCACGATGGCTGCGACAAGTGGAACATCAGCGACTTTGGCGGGTTAATGTATGGTCCGGCACTATGGGAGGAAGGATAACTGGCCCCCATTTTATCGATGGCAATCTAAATGGTGCAATGTATGCTGATTTCTACGCAATGTTCTACCGATGTTACTACATTATGTTTCAGTGCATGTTCATAATGGCGATGTACTTCCAACATGATGGACGTCCGACACATAGCTCACGTGCGCTTGAAGCGGTATTGAATAGCATATTTCATGACAGGTGGATTGGTCGTCGAAGCACCATACCATGCCCCGTACGTTCACCGGATCTGATGTCCCCGGATATCTTTCTGTGGGGAAAGTTGAAGGATATTTGCTATAGTGATTCACCGACAACGCCTGACAACATGCGTCAGCGCATCGTCAATGCATGTGCGAACATTACGGAAGGCGAACTACTCACTGTTGAGAGGGATGTCGTTACACGTATTGGCAAATGCATTGAGGTTGACGGACTTTATTTTGGGCATTTATTGCATTAATGTGGTATTTACAGGTAATCACACTGTAACAGCATGCGTTCTCAGAAATGATAAGTTCACAAAGGTACATGTATCACACTGGAATAACCGAAATAAAATGTTCGAACATGCCTACGTTCTGTATTTTAATTTAAAAAACCTACCTTTTACCAACTGTTCGTCTAAAATTGTAAGCCATATGTTTGTGACTATTACAGCGCCATCTATCACATAACGAAAAAGTGGTCCAACTAAAACATTCATATTTCTTTACGTACTACACGAATATGTAATAAAAAATGGGGTTTCCTATTTTTTAAAAACGCAGTTGATATCCGTTTGACCTATGGCAGCGCCATCTAGCGGGCCAACCATAGTGCCATCTGGTTTCCGCCCTCAAGCTAGACAAGTTTCGTTCTTTGTAGTTTTTTCGTTTGACGCTTATTTCGCGAATTATTTGGCCCGGTCACGATCAATGGTTCAAAATGGTTCAAATGGCTCTGAGCACTATGGGACTTAACTGCTGAGGTCATCAGTCTGCTAGAACTTAGAAGAACTTAAACCTAACTAACCTAAGGACATCACACACATCCATGCCCGAGGCAGGATTCGAACCTGCGACCGTAGTGGTCGTGCGGTTCCAGACTATAGCGCCTAGAACCGCTCGGCCACTCCAGCCGGCACGATCAATGGACCACCCTGTATACCTTCGACTCCAGGAGCTGTCAAATAGGACCTACACTGTTCATGACCCCTACACTTAAAGATACATAGCCTCTGAGGCTGTGACCCGCATCTGAAATTTGTAATAATTGTCTTTGTTTTTTGACGGTAATACGCAAGACTTAAACTTTTATGTACTCCTTCAGAACTTTAGCTCATCCACTCAGGGCTTTAACTTTTACACATACATTCCGGATTTCTATTGTGCAATGCTTAGTTTATGGACAATGGATTTTGGAACTTTCAACTTCCTGTGATATTTTCAGGCCTTCAGAGTCTATTGGTGTTCTTTTAATACTCAAAATATTACTTATTTTCAATTATTGTGTTCCAAAGTAACTCCTACTGGAGAAGATTATTTATGTGTGTTACAATAAACTTTACATTCATTTTATGCATGGGTAATATTTCTGCACTGCCTTCAGTGATCACGTCAGGAAGCTTATACAAGGGACTGTAATTACCTGGTCCAGCTGTTGCTAGTCTCTGACCAACTATTCACGATGACACAGGAAGTTGCACAGAGTCGTTTACTTGTTCTCAAATGACAGGCATTGATATGAAGAGGTTCTAATGTGTTTGGTGCACAATATGGTGGTCCTATGTGTCGTACTGGAGTCCTTACCACGAGTTGCCTCCCCTCACGTTCCCATGGAGTCCAACATAGGGCCACTGTCAATTCCTAATGCCCCACAAATCTGAATATTGCATGATTCCACAAGCTGACCATATGGAGAACCAAACTCTGTCAAGAGGTGAACACTCAACATCTGATACTTTTAGTAGCCCTATATATCCTAACAGGTCTGGTTAAAATACGAAAAACACTAGTGCCCTGGTGGTAGCTCTACTGGTCAAAGAGAATTGTAACTAATTATTTATATACCCACCGAAGACGTGTGCGTGTACGAAGTTACGTTGACATTCGACCATTTCTTGTGAGTGCTTCAATATTTTTGTCAGGCAAAGTCCTGGAAACTGGTTTTCATTCTAAAAACTGTGCCATGCTGGGATGAACCACGGGAAAAACCAAACGACATGAGAGCTTATGGGGCAAAAAGAGATTACAATTGCCTCCATAGATACAACTATTGTGGCTTGGACGTCTGGAGTGAAAGTTGATGAAATATTGGTAAAAGGAGTTGGAGATGTGACTTCTCATGGTCGAAGACATAGAAGGCACCGGCTTTGAATGTAGTAAGACGGTTCCTGTTATACAAAGCCTTCAGAACCCTCTAGCTATGGCACTGGTTTCACAGAAAGAGGTGGGAGACGACAAGTAGTGATAGCTGTAAATAACACTCGTAAATGATGATGAAAAAGTACGTGAAAAGTACAATCGATGTTACAGATCTGTATAAAGCGAGTTTGAATTAGATTTTACGAGTGCAAAGATGCCTAGACCTGCAGGGCAACCACTTCAAACATGTATTTTTCAATCGTATTTACTGATTTTAAATAAAATTATGTTTCTCTTATTGCTGAAAGTGCATAGTATTGACGCGCAGCCACGTTTATCCTGCGCCTACTTTATTAAAGCGTGATTTAGATGGCTGCAAATAAGAGTTTGTATCTTTAGCTGATTTATTCACTTAATAAATTGAACTTTTGCCTATTGTTATTTTGCCCATTTGATTGGAGTTCTGAATACACAATGGAATAAGCTATATAAATGGTTGATATGGATTGTTTAATATACTCTGTTTCTGATTTCACTGTTAACATTCGCCTTTAAACTGTACATTACTAGTTCTCTCAGGAGTATTGCAGAGTTTTAAAATGTCGCCTGTGTCTCTTTGAAAGATTGACTGAACGTTAATTAAACTTTCTATACTCAGCATTACATCCTCTCGTTGGTTTGACCCTTATCTTCATCATGGGACTTCTCTACACTGAATATTAACGCTCTGACGTTATACTCGATGACTCTGCGTTCGTATAACCACATACGAGTACACATCCAACCTCAGTGACTGACAATACGCGAATCTTAGAGCTGCTCACCTGCTCCTCGAAGTACCGCAGTTTTCAGATGCGTACGACAACCTCCAAACTCGGAACGGTGAGAAAAGTTGGCGAGAAATTTACAGGGAAAAAATCATCCAGAAAGAGCGTTCTCGGTAAAGAGGGGCGTAAGAGACGAGTCTTCTTGCAAAATCAATATGCAGTTACAGATGTCACGTGCACGAAGAAGAGGGCAATGAGAATCAAAGCTACGAATCACATGTTCAGTAGCGCTGTCCACGGGCAAGCTGTGTCCGACTATGTATAATTCCTACTGCGTGCGCAGCTCCTGCCGTCATGCATGTATAACACGGATACCCATGACGCTGCTTTGCGTAAGCTGCGAAACCGCTACCGTCATCGAAGGTAAAATCCTCTCATTTTCATGCAAGCACAAGACGCTCTTGTCTGCGTCTTGGACTTAGTCAGCAAGGATCTCAGCAAATCGTCACAGGATGACTAATCTCGAATAATCCTTAAAGAAGGAGAGCTCTCTTATTCGTTGTTAATCTTTGACGATGATGACAACTGATTTAATACTGCGATACTTCTCCCGGCCCAAAGTGATCTTCCTCGAGGTCGACCTCCACCAATTTTTCCATTCATTTGTAATAACTCGTATCAACACTTTTTAATCATGAGTTGATTTGCTGATCCAGTGGTATTCACACCTGTCTGCATCTGCCTTCTTCGGAACTGGAACTTCTTCTGGAAGTCAGAGGGTATTTCTCATGTTTCATACGTAACTCGAGCCAGGTAGAATGGTTTTATCATGGCTGGCTATCAAAAGGAACTCAGTAACTTTGAAGGAATACCGTCTTCTCCAGGGGTGTTGTTTCGATTTAGGTCTTTCACTGCTCTGTATTTTTTTTTTTCGTAGGGTCATACATCTTGTTTTTATTTTCTTCCTACTCCCTTTCTGTAACATGTCCGCCCCCATAGCTGAGTGGTCAGTGCGGCGGTATGTCACGCTAAGGGGCCCGGGTTCGATTCCCGGCTGGGTCGAAGATTTTCTCCACTCAGGGACTGGGTGTTGCGTTGTCCTCATTATCATTTCATCATCATCAGTGGAAGGCAAGGGGAAGCTACCACTGGAATCATTTCCCTGCACGCTCATGCGGTGGACCTCTCTGACGAGGCTTTCCCCATGACAAGAACTGCCGTAAGGCAGAACACAAAGTTAACTTTTTTTTCTATAATATTGCCTTCATCTGCCTTGTAGGAGCAAGGTACTGAGAAGTAAACGGCTGCCTTTGACGTGAGCACCGCCGCTCCACTGGTGCAGTGCAGTGTCGGTCGCCTTGTCGAGTCACGGCCTCACGCGGCCTTCCATTCACAGTTCCGCCGCCTGCCTCATACTGGCGCCCTGCCAACTGCGTGAGCAAGGGGAACCCACGCTTGCTTACGTAGCATTCAATGACAGATCCGCATAGCGTGCAAAGTACAGGGACCAACAAAGGCGACGAACCCCTTCTTCACAATGCTGTTCGGCTGCATAAAAATGCAAGTAAACATACACGGTGCAAAAAATACAAAGTAGGTCTGTGTAGCTGTCGACAAAGAGTGAAAGAAAAAGCTGATTTTTTTTTTAATTTACTTTCTCGTAACTCTAATGATTTATCTAGCACAACAGCCTGCCGAAGTTTTCAACGGCTGCGCCTCGGTAGCTGTGCCGTCACAGTGGCGGATTGCTAACCGAAGGAGCCCGGGTTCGATTCCCAGCCAGCTAAGAGATTTTCTCTTCTTGGGGACTGGATGTCTTGTTGTTCTTTCGTTTTTATGGTTATAACTGACATTCCACTATTGAGATGTATGTAAGAACTCGTCCCGAAAGCCAATCTTTTTTTCAAAAGAAAATTTTCCAAAGCGTACTAGTGTGCTGTCAATATGCAGCCCCACTTCGCGTGACACGTTACCGGACTGAGCGTTTTTCTGCACTCACTACACTGTACGAACAGGACAACGTTGTCTAGTGGCACAAGAGGGAACTGCAGTTAAGAACGAATCGTTTGGTGCGTCTCTAGTAGTAGCTACGAGAAACAGTCTTTTTTTTTAAAAAAAAAAAGGAAAAGAATAAAAACAAACACGTAAGTGGCATAAACTTATGTATGAATGACTTAGTCTGATTTTAGAACATTGCATTTATTGAGCACCACATCCTGTATGATTCTCCGCGAAAAATTCAGACACTAGCGGCAACATTCCGCACATAAGAAGTAAAGGGAAAGAAACCCAGGACCAGACGGAATTCACTCAGAGGTGTTATAATGAACTAACTCGTTATCTACAAAACCCTTAAACAGTGCCGTAAGAATACGAAGGGTACTCGCAGTATGGGAAACAATAAATACAGTTAGTCATTAAGAAATCTGCACATGATGGCCTGGTTGAACCAGAATCTTATAGGCCAATTTGCCTGATAAACAACTTGGCTGAAATTCAAGAAAGACTTCTGTGTAACCGCCTAGTAACCTAAGAGAAATTGAAGACCTAAACACTCGTCAGTTCGCCTTCAGAAAAAATAAGTCGATAGAGGGCGCCTTAACCCAAGCATGTTCATTAATAGGAAAATCAAATTTTAAACACTTTGTACCAGTTTTCATAGATGTTCCAGGCGCTTTTCATATGCTCTACTGGCCTAAATATTCTCCAGTTTCTGAGTACTGTGGCTTCCTAACTCTCTATACAACGGGTAACTAGGCTACTCTAGAGCTAGGGTAGCCTAATGACGGGCTGTAAATCGAGCGTCTTCTTTGTATTAGGTGTCTTCTCGTTGAACGCACTGATAGTATGAATGGCAACCTCACCATCTTCTTACAGTTTAAAGTCTTCACTGAGAGGGTTCTTAATAAAGTCAGTTCAAATGACACAGCCCTTCCGTACTTGGCTACACTTAATTTTTTTGTATTTTCTAGTTTGGAAAGTTTTCTTAACAAACCTTTCGTGGTTATCTTAAACAAACATTGCCCCTACACCTTGAATTTACACCCGTTCTGAATGAGTATGAGCTTTACGTCCGATGCCAGTGATATCTTTCTGGCTTTACGTATCGGTTCGCTCTACTGATCTGATGAATATATGCCTTAGGTATCGATTCACTATAATGATCTGTTGAATACATTCGGAATTATAGAACTATGACACCGAATCGGGATAAATATGCACACTTTGCAACCGTCTCATCACTGCCAGTGACTTGATGATCCTCACTAGCTTGTTATTCCACTTTGGGGGAATGCAGCTGTCACTAAATAAATGTATCTCTTTGACTTTAGGAGGTAATTTGTTGAGAATATAGTCATCTAAAAAGGTACACATCATCTGGCCCAATTTCCGCTGTACCTTCGTGGTATGTGTATTAGGATTTTTTTTTTTTTTTTTTTTTTTTTTGCCTCCTAGACAATACATACGACGCTGCAGTGCAAACAGTAATACAAAGTGGCGAGCTTTGTTGGAATATCGGATCATTATGTAACCACTGAGGCCAAAAAGAATAATATTCCAGGAAAGTTTTCTTCTTTCTTCTCACTCTTCGCAAATGCAATTTCGGCGTCCAAAAGTTTTCCTTCATTATCTCACTAACTGTGTTTGTCCTTTGGAACGTAAATGGATAGTTCAGTTTATTTTTCAGAAATATAGAAATTTTTCCTCCTTAACCTTACCAATTCAATTTATAATTTGCTAAATTTTCTTTGTAATTATTAATTTCTGTAGGAATCTTTGCAAAAAGCGATATGTGTTTGTACTATTAAACAAATGATATTATTGTAAGATAAAAAATGGAAAAATTAATGACCTGTTTACAAATGCTTGGTAACAGGTGACCAAATACGCCATAAATACATGAAATACATAAATTAATGAAAGATATAAAAACATAAGTTATCACAACATATTCGAAAATATTACGAGACCTGAAAGTAGCGTGTAGCTTAAAACAAGCGCGTTGAAAAGAAACATGTCTAAGAAACGAATATTAGTTTGTCTTAGCTCTTTGGAGACTCCAATGTTTCACAGGTAACAAAGCAAGTTCTTCAATCTAGCCTAAAATCATTTCTTCGGTCAACTTCTTCCATCATTCCTGCAAGAAAAATGTGTTCATTATTGTTGACACGTAACAGGTGTACATGTACTGTGAATGGCTTGCTCCACATCATTTCGATAAAAGAATAGGTCAAATGATATATACTACATGTAACTTACTAAATAACATTTCATACACTTTTATGCACATTCGAAATGATTGTTTCACAGTACAAGCGTCAACTGATTTAATTAATACCGAAATAATAACGTTTGCATTCACTATGGCATAGTTAATAAACGCAGTTATATTACTTTGGTTGTTTACCACTGATATGTGTAGCTTTATTCCGCTGTAGCAGCATTGGGCAATGTTGGATCTTACTTTTCAGTGGCACGTCGCTCTCTGCCTGCTTGCAGTTAGCCAACGGTTCCTAAACTAGACTATACCGGACTCCTCTCATGTCCAAACGAATGAGATGATGCCTTTCAAGTGACGTCCTGCCTGTGTTGTTGAATAAAACTTCACCTGCTGCATTACCGGTGTCCTATTAAGAGCTCTGCTAAAACGAAATAGTGAAACAAAGTAATAAAAAACGTGCGAGCTTTGAAATGCGTGTGTCACAACTTGACTAACTGGCAATCCGTTAAAATATAGTAATGGAAAAGTTTCCCACTGTCACCGTTCAATCGACAATGAACGCACAGGTGGTACTATACAGATCCCTACCACTGAAATGTGCGCCAACGTCCGACGTTGGATGCCAAATCTCTACATAACCTCTCGTGATAGTGATTTAGCCCCCCCCCCCCCCTCCCTCAGGAAGATCTTTAGCTCAGTGACCATCTTGTTACTATTCAAGTGGAGTAGGATGGATTCGAAGAAAGGCTTAAAAAATCTTCCTGTCAATACATTTCCATCGTTATACATAACACTACACTCAAACACAGATCATTTAATTTCACATGAATCACACTACTCGAAAGGAAAGATAGAAATCCATCTATACGATGGTAAATGTTTGGCAAATGGTGTATAGTATACAAGAATAGCTTCCTTTCCTCTCTGCTCGATATGCGAATAATACAGAAAACAACAAGGTTTTTGGTATCTATCTGCGTAATTTGAATTTTCTCTTATTTTATTCTCGTAATAGCTAACATGTACACTAATGAGCTAAAGCATTATGACCCTATGCTTAATTGCATACCAGTCTACTTTCTGAACGAAATACAGCAGCGATTCAGTGAGGCAATGATTCGACAAACCCTTCTTAGGTTACCGGAGGAATATGGTACCGGACGTCTACGCACAGGTCCCACAATTCCCGAAAATTACTAGCTGGTCGTTTGTGGCACGTAGCTGGTGCCCGATAGCACCCTTGACGTGTTCCATCGGGCTCATATCAAGTGAATTTGGTGGACGAGACATCAGTGAAAGTTCACTATAATGTTTTATAGCGCGGTTCTGTCTTTGTGACGAGAACAGATGTCCTGCTGTAAGATGCCAACGCCTTTGGGGAATACCTCAAGCCATCATATCCACAGCTGTAGTGGTGTCTTCGATTACTACCACAGGTCCCATGGAAGCACAGGTGAATGCCCCAACAGCTTAAAACAGTCCCCACCACATAGCGTCTGTGACACGGATATTTCGAATACCTCTTCACCTGGCCGATAGCATATCTTGAGATGATCATCGGTCTGAAGTAGCTAGAAAAGTGATTTATCTTGCCAGTCAACATGGACCAATCTTGAAGATCTAAGCTCTACTGCAATCGTCACTGACAAAGTTGTTGTATCAGAATGGGAATATATAGAGGCCGTCTGTTGCGAAGCACCATGTTCAGCAATGTCCGTTGAACGGTATGTTCCAGAATACTTGTGAGATTAATTGCACCAGTATTGCACTCTGTCGTGAAATCTGCCAAAGATCGCAATATATCTCGCTTTACAAATGGGCAAGCATCCAGTCTCCACGTTCTGTGATGAGACGTGGGCGTCAACACTTCGTCATCTACTCATAGTTTCACCGTCCTTGAACCACTTTCCATAGAAGCTCATGACAGTAGCGTACCAACAACCGACCAGCTTCGCCAATTGTCGAGATACTCCTCCCCATGTGCCGGATCATTAAATCTATCCTTTGTGGATCGCAAGTTTTTCTCGGTTAAGTGAATATTCAAAACAGCGTGCAGCTGGCCGTTGTTTACTACAGGGTGATTATAATTAAAGTTCCAGTTTTAAAACGCTGTAAAAAAAAGAGTCACTGTTCAGGAAGACATCAAATTTGAACGGAATATCTTTGAAGAAGGGGGAAGCTTTATCGAAAAAAAAACCAAAAATTTTTCCACTAAATGGCGCTATAAGTGTCATGACGTAAATGGATACTGTTACAACTAATAGATGAACAACAATATGTCGGCTATGGGATGAGTTGCACGTTAAACGAACCGTAGTGTGTAATGTACGTGACTGCACAAGTGTGGCATTCAACAGTTGCTGCACTATTTGCTGGGGAAACTCTTCCATCATTGCACGATCGCACTACGTAGGATGAGAAAAATTGGTTTTTAATTGCTCTGAGGCTAAAAACCGAATAAAAAGCAACAATGACATTGGTTTTAACTGTTCTGAGGTCAAAGAGACTGCTACGGTCGCAAGTTCGAATCCTACCTCGAGCATGGATGTGTGTGATGTCCTTAGGTTAGTTAGGTTTAAGTAGTTCTAAGTTCTAGGGGACTGATGACCACAGTAGTTAAGTCCCATAGTGCTCAGAGCCATTTGAACCATTTGAGGTCAAAGAAAGCATAAAAAGCGACAGTGGAATCAGCATTGGCACAATATGTGTCCACCGTTTTCTGCCGCAAGTTGAAATCGAGAAACAGCATGTTCTACAGCAGATCGAAGTGTCTCAGAAGTCTCTTTCGGAATACGTTGTGCAATGTGTGTCTTTAATTTAGCTATGTTTCTATTCGGTACACTGAACACCTCATCTTTCAGACAACCTCACAGCCAGAAGTCACACAGATTAAGGTCAGGCAATTTGAAGAAGGTCGCCATCTTGCATATAGCGATCCTACCCGCACTTCCAAGTTGTTGAACGGTTGGAATCTTGTTGATGCGCAGAAGACTTTCGTAGTGTTTACCAGTGACTGTACTGGTAACAGGACCAGCAGGACCCATTTCTTCGAAAAAATGATGAACAATGCCGTCAATTTGCACCACACAGTTACTTTTGCAAAATGAAGCGGTATCCTTCGAAGTGCGAGCGGATGTTCTGTTGACAATATTGCGCAGTCCTGTGTACTGAAATGCCTCTGGAGATGGAAATGGGCTTCGTCTGTCCTCATAATGTTTCATGGCAGTTCACTGTTCACTTTCCCTTGAGCAAGAAATTCTAGAATATACGTTTGTCTTACTAACAGGTCAGCATGAAGTCACTCCCGAACATGGGTAATTTTGTGTGGCTAGCAATGCAGCATGCTTCGTAGAATTTCATACACATGCTCGCAAGCATGCCCAAAGTTCGGCCAATTCTTCGCCATTGCATGTGCGCACACCACCGCTCGACCACTCCTGCAATGTTGTGGCCATATCTTCTACTGACGTCGGATCAATTGTTTTATTCCCTCTGACACACTGCACTCCAAAAGAGCCTATCTTTTCGAGTGTCGTAATCGTTTTCTCCAGACCCTGGCAGACATCGGACCAACGACTTTTTTTATGCTCTTGCGCGTGCAAAACTTCTGCAGAGCTACTGGTACATAGTCACCATTTTTGTAAAACACCTTTACCAGCAGCGCGCGATCCTGCATTGAGACAGTCATGCTGAGCGTCTCAGACGCAAACTAACAGTAGTGTATCCCCATCTTTTATTTAGCATATTCTGCTATGTACAGTACCACCTAGTGGAAAAATTTTGGTTAAATCTTGTTGGATTCTATAACGTTTCCCCCTTAATTGATAATATTCCGTTCAAATCTGATGTCATTCAGAGCAGTGGTCCTCTCCTTTTTTTATTTATTTTATTTTATTTTATTTATTTATTTATTTTTGCAGCTCGTTGAAACTGTAACTTTAATTATAGTCACCCTATGCACTCCACAATTTTTCGACGAGGCTACCCCCTCCCATGTTCAGAACACTTGGAAGACTAAAGATGATGTCTCACATTCCGTAGTTTATTAGCATGTTGTGTGTATTCCACGCAATTGTAACGGGAGTGGTGACAGGCTGACCGGATCACCTGGAGAGAAGCGCCCTCGGTGGTGGAATTGTGAGACTCAAGTGTCTGTGCGTTGTCGCTGGTCGTGGTCAATAGTGTCGTGATCTTTGTTTGGAACAAATCGTGGAAATGATGGATTCTACGCGTTAGCCAACTGGAACCTGCTATCATGATTCATCAATTTTTCCGATATGCTTATTTTCACGAATTCTACAGTAATGGAGTCCCAAAAAGATGATGCTCTGGTCAAAATAATTGTTTCATCTTACTCCACTGAATGTCCAGCAAGGAAGCAATGTTCGGAAATAACGGATTTGACTAGATGCGAAAGACCTGTGTAGCACTGGTGTTTGGTGCGCACACAGTCTGACCTATGTTTGGCACTCCACACTGAAGGTTGAAATCTCCCCTTAGAAAAAATTTATGAATTACTGTGCTGGTAAACCTATTACGTTATTTGATTTTCAAACAGCTGAGCAGAACTGAACGTACTCAGACGTTTCTCTCTTTACTTATTCTGATCAACACTAAACTGACACACAACATTTTTAGCGCAACGCAATCTGACTTTCAACAATTCCTACAAAAGAATGGCGCTGACTAACAATAACCTATACCTTTCATGAATCACTTACGTCACAAAAATCTTCGTTACTCGAACTACTGCAATACAGCGAGCGCCAGTACTGCCAGCTAAATAAAGGATTCTAACTATTGAAGGCACGAACTTCTGATAGGCATAGTTAGCAAATGAAAGATTTTGATAGTGAAGAAACAATGTATTTACCTTAATAATATTCAAAAGTCATCATATATGTGTATCAGTTCATGATATACAGTATTACAAATTTACTCTTTCTGATGGTCACACGTCCAGATCGTCCGCTCTCAAAATTCTGCCATCTCTCTCTCCACATCCACCACTGCTGGCGGCTCACCTCCAACTGCGCAGCGCTACGCGCTGTTCACATCCAACTGCCCAACTTTACAATAGCAAATATTCTAAAATGCAAATCAGCCACAGACTGCACACAGCACAGTTAGTGATTTTCATACAGAGCGCTACGTGGCGTTACCAACATAAAAACCTAAACAGCCTACTTACAAGGTATTTTGCAAATTCTATCTATCTGCAATAACAAATCGACTTTCACTGCTCCCAGGATGATTTCAGTCTTAGATGAGGGGGGCGGGGGGGGGGGGGGAGGCGGAAAACCTCTTTAACCTGAAATTTCTACGAGATACTGGTTACACAGGATGAAATATTACGAACAAAGTGAAGAAACGCTAGCGGTGTGGTCAGCGTGCTCTTCTCTTTATCCACTTCCTGGTTGGCTCTGAGCACTATGCGACTTAACTTCTGAGGTCATCAGTCGCCTAGAACTTAGAACTAATTAAACCTAGCTAACCTAAGGACATCACACACATCCATGCCCGAGGCAGGATTCGTACCTGCGACCGTAGGGGTCGCTCGGCTCCAGACTGTAGCGCCTAGAACCGCACGGCCAATCCGGCCGGCTCCACTTCCTGGTTTTTAGCTTTAACTGAAAGTGCCCCGTTTATCGCCCGACTAAAATATCCGTTTTGTCTAAACAATGCCATTAGGTGGGCAAGCTCTTTGGGTGAAGCATCCGGATCCTGCCAACACCGACTCAAAGGAAGGCCTCGTCGCTTGTTAGTGGCGTCACGACATCTAGGCACGGCGAACGCCAGGTCTGTTGCAGGCAGAAACGCCTGGGCGTGCTTATCACTATAAATCCCTTATTTTTGGACAAAATGTTTGGTATTGTTTTGGATTCTGCAGTTTTATTTAGATAAAAGATTTTCTTACTATCGTAAAGCTACGAATGAAGATCATAGTTCTGTATTACTGAATCCTCTCGAAACAAACGTAGATCAATATGAGGAGACGCTTTGCCACCGTTGCAAGCTTCGGAAATTTTACATTCAAGAAACTATATTTACTTGATCCATTTTGTTATCGAAACTTACCCCAACCCCCTTACAATGAACTCGTTTCTTTTATTTATTTATTTATTTATTTTCGTTTGACATCGTCACTGGAAATGTGAACTAATTTACATGTGTAAATGTCCAACTGTTGCCAGCCATTAGATTACAGTCGTTTTCAACGAAAGGAATTCTAAACAGGAAACAAAATAGCTTCATACATCGAAAATACTCCTCAGCTTAAACTTTTTTAACATGCACATTGTTGTTGTTGTGGTCTTCAGTCCTGAGACTGGTTTGATGCAGCTCTCCATGCTACTCTATCCTGTGCAAGCTTTTTCATCTCCCAGTACCTACTGCAACCTACATCCTTCTGAATCTGCTTAGTGTATTCATCTCTTGGTCTCCCTCTACGATTTTTACCCTCCACGCTGCCCTCCAATACTAAATTGGTGATCCCTTGATGCCTCAGAACATGTCCTACCAACCGATCCCTTCTTCTGGTCAAGTTGTGCCACAAACTTCTCTTCTCCCCAATCCTATTCAATACTTCCTCATTAGTTATGTGATCTACCCATCTAATCTTCAGCATTCTTCTGTAGCACCACATTTCGAAAGCTTCTATTCTCTTCTTGTCCAAACTATTTATCGTCCATGTTTCACTTCCATACATGGCTACACTCCATACGAATACTTTCAGAAATGACTTCCTGACACATAAATCAATACTGGATGTTAACAAATTTCTCTTCTTCAGAAACGCATTCCTTGCCATTGCCAGCCTACATTTTATATCCTCTCTACTTCGACAATCATCAGTTATTTTGCTCCCCAAATAGCAAAACTCCTTTACTACTTTAAGTGCCTCGTTTCCTAACCTAATTCCCTCAGCATCACCCGACTTAATTAGACTACATTCCATTATCCTTGTTTTGCTTTTGTTGATGTTCATCTTATATCCTCCTTTCAAGACACTGTCCATTCCGTTCAACTGCTCTTCCAAGTCCTTTGCTGTCTCTGACAGAATTACAATGTCATCGGCGAACCTCAAAGTTTTTATTTCTTCTCCATGAATTTTAATACCTACTCCGAATTTTTCTTTTGTTTCCTTTACTGCTTGCTCAATATACAGATTGAACAACATCGGGGAGAGGCTACAACCCTGTCTTACTCCCTTCCCAACCACTGCTTCCCTTTCATGTCCCTCGACTCTTATAACTGCCATCTGGTTTCTGTACAAATTGTAAATAGCCTTTCGCTCCCTGTATTTTACCCCTGCCACCTTTAGAATTTGAAAGAGAGTATTCCAGTCAACATTGTCAAAAGCTTTCTCTAAGTCTACAAATGCTAGAAACGTAGGTTTGCCTTTCCTGAATCTTTCTTCTAAGATAAGTCGTAAGGTCAGTATTGCCTCACGTGTTCCAGTGTTTCTACGGAATCCAAACTGATCTTCCCCAAGGTTGGCTTCTACTAGTTTCTCCATTCGTCTGTAAAGAATTCGTGTTAGTATTTTGCAGCCGTGGCTTATTAAACTGATAGTTCGGTAATTTTCACATCTGTCAACACCTGCTTTCTTTGGGATTGGAATTATTATATTCTTCTTGACGTCTGAGGGTATTTCGCCTGTTTCATACATCTTGCTCACCAGATGGTAGACTTTTGTCAGGACTGGCTCTCCCACGGCCGTCAGTAGTTCCAATGGAATATTGTCTACTCCCGGGGCCTTGTTTCGACTCAGGTCTTTCAGTGCTCTGTCAAACTCTTCACGCAGTATCATATCTCCCATTTCATCTTCATCTACATCCTCTTCCATTTCCATAATATTGTCCTCAAGTACATCGCCCTTGTATAGACCCTCTATATACTCCTTCCACCTTTCTGCTTTCCCTTCTTTGCTTAGAACTGGGTTTCCATCTGAGCTCTTGATATTCATACAAGTCGTTCTCTTATCTCCAAAGGTCTTTTTAATTTTCCTGTAGGCGGTATCTATCTTACCCCTAATGAGATAGGCCTCTACATCCTTACATTTGTCCTCTAGCCATCCCTGCTTAGCCATTTTGCATTTCCTGTCGATCTCATTTTTGAGACGTTTGTATTCCTTTTTCCCTGTTTCACTTACTGCATTTTTATATTTTCTCCTTTCATCAATTAAATTCAATATTTCTTCTGTTACCCAAGGATTTCTACTACCCTCGTCTTTTTACCTACTTGGTCCTCTGCTGCCTTCACTATTTCATTCCTCAAAGCTACCCATTCTTCTTCTACTGTATTTATTTCCCCCATTCCTGTCAATTGCTCCCTTATGCTCTCCCTGAATCTCTGTACAACCTCTGGTTCTTTTAGTTTATCCAGGTCCCATCTCCTTAAATTCCCACCTTTTTGCAGTTTCTTCAGTTTTAATCTACAGGTCATAACCAATAGATTGTGGTCAGAGTCCACATCTGCCCCTGGAAATGTCTTACAATTTAAAACCTGGTTCCTAAATCTCTGTCTTACCATTATACAATCTATCTGATACCTTTTAGTATCTCCAGGGTTCTTCCATGTATACAACCTTCTTTCATGATTCTTAAACCAAGTGTTAGTTATGATTATGTTGTGCTCTGTGCAAAATTCTACCAGGCGGCTTCCTCTTTCATTTCTGTCCCCCAATCCATATTCACCTACTATGTTTCCTTCTCTCCCTTTTCCTACACTCGAATTCCAGTCACCCATGACTATTAAATTTTCGTCTCCCTTCACAATCTGAATAATTTCTTTTATTTCATCATACATTTCTTCAATTTCTTCGTCATCTGCAGAGCTAGTTGGCATATAAACTTGTACTATTATAGTAGGTGTGGGCTTCGTATCTATCTTGGCCACAATAATGCGTTCACTATGCTGTTTGTAGTAGCTTACCCGCATTCCTATTTTCCTATTCATTATTAAACCTACTCCTGCATTACCCCTATTTGATTTTGTGTTTATAACCCTGTAGTCACCTGACCAGAAGTCTTGTTCCTCCTGGCACCGAACTTCACTAATTCCCACTATATCTAACTTCAACCTATCCATTTCCCTTTTTAAATTTTCTAACCTACCTGCCCGATTAAGGGATCTGACATTCCACGCTCCGATCCGTAGAAGTCTTGTTCCTCCTGGCACCGAACTTCACTAATTCCCACTATATCTAACTTCAACCTATCCATTTCCCTTTTTAAATTTTCTAACCTACCTGCCCGATTAAGGGATCTGACATTCCACGCTCCGATCCGTAGAACGCCAGTTTTCTTTCTCCTGATAACGACATCCTCTTGAGTAGTCCCCGCCCGGAGATCCGAATGGGGGACTATTTTACCTCCGGAATATTTTACCCAAGAGGACGCCATCATCATGTAATCATACAGTAAAGCTGCATGCCCTCGGGAAAAATTACGGCTGTAGTTTCCCCTTGCTTTCAGCCGTTCGCAGTACCAGCACAGCAAGGCCGTTTTGGTTATTGTCACAAGGCCAGATCAGTCAATCATCCAGACTGTTGCCCTTGCAACTACTGAAAAGGCTGCTGCCCCTCTTCAGGAACCACACGTTTGTCTGGCCTCTCAACAGATACCCCTCCGTTGTGGTTGCACCTACGGTACGGCTATCTGTATCGCTGAGGCACGCAAGCCTCCCCACCAACGGCAAGGTCCATGGTTCATGGGGGGGAGGGGGGGGGGGGACATGCACATTAGAAAAGAGAAACTTTATAAGATAAAAAGATTTTATTTGATAAATCAAGTATCTCTCTTTTGCCTCTTCTTCTGTCCCCCACCCCCTCGCCCAACGTGCACAATCGCAAGACATTTCATTAACATTCAGTGCTCCTCACCCCATAGTCAACCAAGATACCTAAAGAAGAGCACCAATATGTTCACAGTTTCTTGTAAAAGCAACCCAGTACAAACGTAACTTCCTCAGATTTACAAATACGTAAAGAAGCACGAATTCTGTTGCTGCTGGACCATGAAGTGGTTTTTGTATGTCAATCCTTAAAACAGGTGGAAATTTAAGTTCAGGAGTACACTATTTGTTAAGAAGTGTAATGAATTGCACAATTAACTGATCGCAGAAATCTCTCAGAACAATGTGTGTTGGTCAACTACCGCCAATAGTTTCACATTTCCCTGTGTCAGAGAGGGAGACACCACCATTATGAGTATGCCTGCATCAGACCTGGCGTTCGCCGTGCCTAGCTGACGTGACGTCACGAACAAGCGCTGAGGCCTTCCTTTGAGTCGGTGTTGATCCAGCCCGCCCGGTTAGCCAAGCGGTGTAACGAAAGACTTTCCGTAGTGGGAAGGAGCGCCTGGTCCCCGACACGAATCTGCCTGGCGGACTTGTGTCGAGGTCTGGTGAGCCGGCCATTCTGTGGATGGTTTTTTAGGCGGTTTTCCATCTGCCTCGGCGAATGTGGGCTGGTTGGGCTGGTTCCCCGTATTCCGCCTCAGCTACACTATGTCGGCGATTGCTGCGCAAACAAGTTCTCCACGCACGCGTACACCATCATTACTCTACCACGCATGGACCACTGCGTCTGCGGCGGGGACGGAGCCTCTCCGTCGTTTCTAGAGAAACTTTCAAAGCTCATGTCATTCGCTTATTTCTACTGCATCATCCAAGGAAAAGCTACAAACAGTTTCTTCAACACCACTGAAAGAATTATTAAATGTCGTGCTTTTGATGTAGATGGAAAATTGTTTTTTTTATCTAACACTGACAACATCACATGGTCCAAATTTTTCTCTGTGAAATTACCATGGAACGTCGTGCGGTTATCCCCTGTGGCTACAGACAATCGAATTGTGACATCTGCTGAGACGTTGCATTCTTAAAGGTCCCATCAATTTTGGCCAAAGTAACTCTATCAACCCAATCCCATGATACATGAGTGAGAAGCGTTGCGATATTTAGATGTAGGTAGTACAGTTATTCTGAAACGCATCCATCCTTCGTCTCGTATAACAAATCCTCTCTTTCACTATGTCATGACTAGCTTTCTCTTAATTTCTGTGCAGTGTGAATCTTGATGAAGTACACTATGTGATCAGAAGTATCCGGACACCTGGCTGAGAATGACTTACAAGTTCATGGCGCTCTCCATCGGTAATGCTGGAATTCAGTATGGCGTTGGCCCACCGCTAGCCTCGATGACAGCTTCCACTCCCGCAGGCATATGTTCAATCAGGTTCTGGAAGGTTTCTTGGGGAATGGCAGCCCATTTTTCACGGAGTGCTGCACTGACGAGAGGTATCGATGTCGGTCGGTGAGGCCTGGCACGAAATCGGCGTTCTAAAACATCCCAAAGTTGTTCTATAGGTTTCAGGTCAGGACTCTGTGCAGGCCAGTACAGGGATGTTATTGTCGTGTAACCACTCAGCCACAGGCAATGCATTATGAACAGGTGCTCGATCGTGCTGAAAGATGCTATCGCCATCCGCGAAATGCTCTTCAACGGTGGGAAGCAAGAAGGTGCTGTGATAGTGCCGCGCAAAACAACAAGGCGTGCAAGCCTCATCCATAAAAAACACGACCACACCATAACACCACCGCCTCCGGATTTTACTGTTGGCACTACACACGCTTGCAGATGACGTTCACCGGGCATTCGCCATATGCACACCCTGCCATCGGATCGCCACATTGTGTACCGTGAATCGTCACTCAACACAACGTTTTTCCACTGTTCAATCGTCCAACGTTTACGCCCCTTACACCAAGTGAGGTGTCGTTTGGCATTTACCGGGGCGAATTGTGGCTTATGAGCAGCTGCTCGACCATGAAATCCAAGTTTTCTCACGTCCCGCCTAACTGTCATAGCACTTTCAGTGGATCATGATGCATTTTGGAATTGCTGTGTGATGGTCTGGATAGATGTCTGCCTATTACACATGACGACTCTCTTTAGCTGTCGGCGGTCTCTGTCAATCTGTACGCTTTTGTTCTTTATGTGTCCCTTCACGTTTCCACTTCACTATCACATCGGAAACAGTGGACCTAGGAATGTTAAGGAGTGTGGAAATCTCGCGTACAGCCGTATGACACAAGTGGCACTCAATCACCTGACCACGTTCGAAGTCCGTGAGTTCCAAGCACCCTATTCTGTTCTCTCACGACGTCTAATGGCTACAGAGGTCGCTCATATGGAGTACCTGGCAGTAGGTGGCTGCACAATGCACCTAATATGAAAAACGTATATTTTTGGGGGTGTTCGGATACTTTTGAGCACATAGTGTAATCACTCTGGCAAGTTTCGGTATCATGTCATGGTCCTGACATCTCAATGAAGAATTTAAAGAACTCAGAAGTTTTGCTCTCTTAGCACTATCTTGTAACATTAGAGTGTTGGGGCCATCTCCTCTCCGTAAAGCCTCCGTGGGCAATTTTAAAATTTTCCCGTCGAACTGAATATTCAAATAAATCCCAGAACTGCAGCTGGTCATCGTACACTACACGCACAATATCTCGGCTGGGCACCAGCCAGTTAACTTTAACAACAGTGGCTAAAAATGGTTCAAATGGCTCTGATCACTATGGGACTCAACATCTTAGGTCATAAGTCCCCTAGAACTTAGAACTACTTAAACCGAACTAACCTAAGGACATCACACACACCCATGCCCGAGGCAGGATTCGAACCTGCGACCGTAACAACAGTGATGACAGCTGAAATCCGCAGTTCCACTTGCGGAGGCGTTGCACGCCGGATAGTGTGGTCAATGTGCTACCAACATCTTAACGCATCCGCGGAAGACAAACACCACGCTGATAACTTGTTGTGGGACGGAAAAGTCTTTTTCAGATTTCGATGGCTCACTTGAAGGTGATTGACAGGCGCGCAGTCGAAATGTTACATAATGTAAAGTCACGTTGTCTTGTGATGTCTTCCACTGGAATTTATTGAGGATGTCTGTCACATTCTGCGACTAATTAAGCAATCTCGTGACGAAGCATGTTTCATTTCTTAAATCATCTGCTTCTGCTCCAATAACCCAAATTGGTAAAGGCCCCAAATTGGTATATAATTCTACAGGAATGACGTAAGGAGCATTTCGTAAGTAACCGTATTCAAGGGTCAATGGTACTTCATTAGAATTATTCTGATACCTCCCACTCTAGCGTCTGTTCCTTAGAGGATAGCCGGCCGTTGTAGCCTAGCGGATCTAGGCGCTTTAGTCCGGAACCGCGCTGCTACTACAGGTTCGAATCCTGCCTCTGGCATGTATGCGTGTGATGTCCCTAGGTTAGTTAGGTTTAAGAAGTTCTAATTCTAGGGGACTGATGACCTCAAATGTTAAGTCCCATAGTGCTTCGAGCCATTTTGAACCTTAGCGGATAAATTCATGTGCTCGTTCCATTTAAAATCAGTTTGGAAAGGTACTGGTGGGTTTTAACTGATCCAAATAAAAGGTCGCGGGTCATGTAGTCAAACGAAGTCGGATCTTTTAGTTATTTGCGCGGTTTGCTTTGCATTTACTTTTGTCGAAAGTAAGCTGCCAGTCTTTGGTCCAAGCGCCGATCACCTACATTTCGTAAAAAAATGAGCCATCCCCGCAAGCAACTCCATCGTATGCGAACAACTTGAATTAAGAGCGTTCTGTGCCGAGTCATTTGCTCTCACGGTGATTCAGCTAAACTGCTCATCTCAAATATTTCCGGAATCGAGAAAGGTATGGTAACTCTGTTTTCATCCAAATGCATTCTAAAAATGTCTGTACTAAGCAATGTATAGTCTTTTTCCGTAGCTATATCAATTACAGAGATGACGATATCAACTCCTTCTTCTCCAATTTAACTACAGTAATTTATGTTATTCGTATTATAGATCCCAAAGAGATGAATTAGCCACGTTTCACTCTCCGAAATCCGATATTCGTTTTCTGAGAAATTTCAACGCTTAGAACTTGGGATTTATTTGTTTTGGTCATCAAACCGATTGCTGTCTATCTCAGAAATTCGCGATTTTGTCCCAACACATCATTACGTACAGAGAGCACTGAACCATCTATTGTGTGAAGCACCGCTTCATCACTACAGATTCAGTACGTGAGCTAACAGCCTTTTTAATTATGCCTTGCTATATATCCGTTAATTTTACTAAGGTAAAACTTTATAATATGTATAACATCTTGTACGTGTCGCCCAATCCGGTGACGAACAGCGTCAGTCGACTCTGCACTTCACAGTCTCCCTTTCTTCTTCGCGAAAAAAAACATGTTACTCTTAATTTGTTGGCAGACAAGCGGATTTCGCTAAAATCCTCAGTCACAAGCTGCGATGTACGCTCCCTTCACTGATCTGTCGCTATGGATTCCACCCGTATAGGATTCCCGAGTGATAAAGATCGCCCATTATCAACTGCTTGCGGGCAGTAAGACCGTGAAGTGTCGGTGCATTATTTTAGTTTGAAAGTCATGGATAAAATATATGTCTGTGGTTTAGATAATAAGCGAGGGGAAGAAGGAAGACGTGTGTCGGGATACAATTAGTCTTCCTCGTGAACACACATTTGGCATCTCACCCCCTGCGCCGGCGTGATCAACGGAAGAAACTAAGGAAGTCCCCTATATTAACGACAGAAGGCTTACTATACACGCAGCCAACAGCTAGATGACGTTACTGAGTGATGGACTAAACATGAAGCACAATTACCCATTTTTTCGAACAATTACAACGCTCATCATATAGTCGGCGTTACTATGTAGCAGAAGAAGTGTAACATTTCGAGTCGAGGTGGAGTGACACAGTAGTGAGAAGACTGAACCTTTATCAGGAAGGCTAGAGTTTAAATGCTGCCTGGTCGTCCTGGTTTAATGTTTACATTGTTTCTCTAAATCTCCACACAAGAAAGCTGGGATAAATCTCTCAAAAAGGCTAGATAAATTTCCTATATCCTTCCTCCACAAGTTTTAATTGGGCTGCGGTAACATGCCTTCTAGCTGATGCGTTTCGTATTGGCCTCCTCAATTTTAGGTGACTCGGTAACGTTTACAAATCACAACAATGTTTATTATGCGTCCAGACTCGACGGATGTGTCACGACATTAATAGAAGCTGGTGATGAATGTGGCTGTGTAGTCGGCATGATGCCAATGAAGCAAACAGCAATACATGTTACATTGTATTTTTAAATGGTATTTCCTTAGTCAGTTTCCACTGATCTGCCTACATAGTAACTGTACCCGTAAGAAATAACGTTCATGGTCTTGAAAATGCTCCGGTAGCTTAAAATGGTTTTGCGAACTACAACCCGAACCAACGACCTTGCCGTGTGCCTTGTCATTTCCCACGAACGACATAGTTGAGAACCCAACTCCAACAGGTTCGAAAACAATTTTCCACTCACACGACAAACCATTTGCTCCTCTTACTTCCTCAGACAATAGGTTGCCTTTTCTTGCGCTTTTAATCATGGCGTTTCACTCATGTCATAAATCGCCTCGATACCCAAAATGCTAGCATTCACGCTTTTCACCTGTTGCACCCGAATTCGATGGCTGATGACACCATCAATTTACATGTGGTTTCAGATGAAAATGTTTGCACCAAGCTGCGGGCCACAAGATTTTTTTAGTTTCTTATCTTTAAATTTTATAATATTTTTTGTCATGCAGGGTGCATCCGTGAAGATGGTACAACTCTCAGGAATGATGGAGAAGGGTCAATGTGTCAATTTGAGGTTAGGGACCCTGTTCCGGAAACGACCGGTTGGAAAGGTACAAGCAAAAGCCGCTGTGATGCCTCTGACAGTGGAATACATGTACTGGTACTGTTGTTCAAATGGTTCAAATGGCTCTGAGCACTATGCGACTTAACTTCTAAGGTCATCAGTCGCCTAGAACTTAGAACTAATTAAACCTAACTAACCTAACGACATCACACACATCCATGCCCGAGGCAGGATTCGAACCTGCGACCGTAGCGATCGCTCGGTTCCAGACTGCAGCGCCCAGAACCGCACGGCCACTCCGACCGACGGTACTGTTGTTGCTAAGACTATAGCGTACGCAATTCCCACAGATTCTGATTGTAGTATGGTCTGAAACAAAGGAAAAATGTGTAATAAACATGGACTCTTAAATACATATCTTAAGAACGATGAGCACTTGTTTATCTTCGTTATTGTGAAACTCATCTCTTCTACTGAACAAGGGACCATAGCATTTAAGGTACGCATTTTCTAGCTCATTTCTACTACACTTTCTTTTTCTTGTTTCGATACCTTTGGATGTTGCTTATCCTACAGTCTTAGCAACAATAGTACTAAAACATGTATTCCACTGTCAGAGATTTTCTCTTGTTAAGTTTTGACTCGGTTGTTTCTAGAGCAGGTTTCCTAACCTTAAATTGCTACATTTCCCCTTCTCCATCATCGCGGAAAGTTTGTAACATCGTCGTGGGGTCACCTTTTAAATGAGGGAGGATAACAACAAGGAAAACTAACATTTGTAAAAGTATGTGATATAAGAAGCAAGCACGTTCCAGCACATATGGGCCCAACAACGATCCGTATGAGAGACAAACGCAAATGTGTAGTTGTGAGACACCACAGATTTCGGTATGACATAATGCCCCAGTATTACAAATGTATTTGAAGCATAAACTTTTCATTTAAGTTCCCATTCAATTAGAGTTACATTATCTAGTACAACGCTAAGGAATGTGGTACATGCGTGGTGGGGCACAGATATATTTTGCTGCTGATATAAAACGAGTTCTAAGGCGCCAGTGTCATCGAAGATCAATAATGGAGCTCGCCCTTTACCATGTCATCTCAAAAATACAGTATAACTACTCCAGGAACAACTCAGGCAACGAATTGGCAGTCTTCTCATTACTTACAAGATGACCCAGTTTTTTTTGTTTTTTTTTTTTAGCTCAATGCAGAGACGAGTGCAGTACTTCCTCCAATCTAAGGACGACACATGGAACACTTTTAAACACTTTTAATAGGTGCAGGGGGTGGACAAAAATACGAAAACATAAAAAACACTACACATTACCACGCTTAATACGGCGTAGGAAAATGTTGACATTGACAACAGCTTACAGTCGTTTCGGAACGGATAAAGTCCTGCATGATTTTCAAGAAAGTCCTATACTATTCTTCCTGCGAAATAGTGGCAATTTTACGTACGATGATGAAGATGGATAGCGATCAAGCACCAATTCTGCCTGAAAAATACTTGCAGTTACACGTAATGATGGGACTCGCATTCGTGAGGACGGCGGTTCAATCCCGCGTCCGGCCATCCTGATTTAGGTTTTCCGTGATTTCCCTAAAATCATTTCAGGCAAATGCCGGGATGGTTCCTTTGACAGGGCACGGCCGACTTCTTCCCCAATGCTTCCCTAATCCGATGAGACCGATGTCCTCGCTGTTTGGTCTCTTCCCCCCCCCCCCCCCCCCCCCGAATGAACCCAACAACTCAATGTAATGATGATGGAGGTGGATAGCGATCACACACCCTTCTCTCCAAAGTAGACCACAAAGGCGCAATAGTATTGAGATGTGGTGACTGTGGTGGCCAGGGGAGATGCGCAGTTCATCCTCATGATCACAGAACCAGTACTGGGTGCTGTGAGCTGTATGAACAGGGGTCCTGTCATCTTGGAAACCGCATCAGCATTGTTCCATGGGATGAACCTCATCAGAAAAAATCGTCACACAACCGCGGCAGTAACTCGACCTTGCAGAGTAACCATGGCATCAACGGAATACCTCAATATGGCTGCTCGATGACGACCGAACTCCCGCCAGGTTTCACTCTTGGGATGCAAATTCGGCCAGAAGCTAGAAACAGTGTAAAACAAGCCTCATCCGACCAAATTACTTTCTTCCATTGCTACATACTCCTGGTTTTACGGCTTTGGCTGCACATTTTCGTGTTACTGACATTTGCATCATGGTGAGTAATTTTGGAATTAGAACTCGTCATGCAATTCCCAGTTCATGGACGTCTCTTCGTGTTGTTTTGGTGCTTACAAGGTTCTCGAGAGCTACATTAAGTTCTGCAGTGACTTTTGCAGCTGTCTTCCTCTCATTTTTCGTCGCAGTGCTCATCAGTGACCGTCTATCACGATCGCTCCGCGTTATGACTTAGAAGATGAAATTTCCCCGCTTTCCTTGTATTAGTGGTATAAATCTTCGATACCGTGCCTCTTGAAGCACCAAACACTTCTGCTCTCCTTGTTATGGAAGCACCCACCATACAAGCACCAAAAATTTGCCCTCGTTCCAGTTCACTTAGGGCCGTCATAACGCACTCGCAACTACACAGAAGACTGCTCTGACCACGGCTGGCACTTGCAACGTATTGAGAGAATAGCACAGGTTAGTTCGTGGTCAAATACAATAGAGCAACCTGCAGGCTTAGCTAACATATGGATTTAGGTTCAAGCATGCATTTCTCATGGTGCCTTCATATTTTTGTCCATACCCCGTATAAGCATGCAGAATTGTAACAGGTAATTTGCTGAACTAGTACCGTATTCGTTATTAAGATTAGTCTTGGGTAATATTTTGAAACGCCCCCTCAGAAAAATTACTGTGCTGGTAAACTTCTACGTTATTTGATACAAAGACAGCTGATTAAAACTGAACCTACTCAGACAGTTTTCTCTTTACTTATTCTGATCATCATTAACTGATACACAATATTTTTTTAGCGCAACGCAATCTGGCTTTTAATAATCCCTACGTGGTTTTTATGTTGGTAACTCCACATGCTCTCTGTATGAAAATCACTGGCTGTGCTGTGTGCAGTCTGAGGCTGGTTGGCATTGTTGGAATATTCGCTATTGGAGTATTGGGCAGTTGGATGTGAACAGCGCGTAACGTTGCGCAGTTGGAGGTGAGCCACCAGTAGAGGTGGATGTGGAGAGAGAGATGCCCGAGTTTTGAGCGGACGATCTGGACGTGTGTCCGCCAGTAAAAGGAAATTTGTAAAGATGGATGTCATGAATTATATAGGAAGGCAATGGCAAACCACCTCCACTAGAACCTTGCATTCGGGAGGACGACGGTTCAATCCCGTCTCCGGCCATCCTGATTTAGGTTTTCCGTGATTTCCCTAAATCGTTTCAGGCAAATGCCGGGATGGTTCCTTTGAAAGGGCACGGCCGATTTCCTTCCGAATCCTTCCAGAACCCGAGCTTGCGCTCCGTCTCTAATGACCTCGTTGTCGACGGGACGTTAAACACTAACCACCACCACCACCACTAGGACCTTGCCTAGTACAGCGGTGCGGGTCTCCCGCATCGTCCCCTACGCTCTTTTACGGAGTATAGGACTTCATCATATATATATATATATATATATATATATATATATATATATATATACTCCTGGAAATGGAAAAAAGAACACATTGACACCGGTGTGTCAGACCCACCATACTTGCTCCGGACACTGCGAGAGGGCTGTACAAGCAATGATCACACGCACGGCACAGCGGACACACCAGGAACCGCGGTGCTGGCCGTCGAATGGCGCTAGCTGCGCAGCATTTGTGCACCGCCGCCGTCAGTGTCAGCCAGTTTGCCGTGGCATACGGAGCTCCATCGCAGTCTTTAACACTGGTAGCATGCCGCGACAGCGTGGACGTGAACCGTATGTGCAGTTGACGGACTTTGAGCGAGGGCGTATAGTGGGCATGCGGGAGGCCGGGTGGACGTACCGCCGAATTGCTCAACACGTGGGGCGTGAGGTCTCCACAGTACATCGATGTTGCCGCCAGTGGTCGGCGGAAGGTGCACGTGCCCGTCGACCTGGGACCGGACCGCAGCGACGCACGGATGCACGCCAAGACCGTAGGATCCTACGCAGCGCCGTAGGGGACCGCACCGCCACTTCCCAGCAAATTAGGGACACTGTTGCTCCTGGGGTATCGGCGAGGACCATTCGCAACCGTCTCCATGAAGCTGGGCTACGATCCCGCACACCGTTAGGCCGTCTTCCGCTCACGCCCCAACATCGTGCAGCCCGCCTCCAGTGGTGTCGCGACAGGCGTGAATGGAGGGACGAATGGAGACGTCACCCGGCATCATGGTGTGGGGAGCGATCTCCTACACTGGCCGTACACCACTGGTGATCGTCGAGGGGACACTGAATAGTGCACGGTACATCCAAACCGTCATCGAACCCATCGTTCTACCATTCCTAGACCGGCAAGGGAACTTGCTGTTCCAACAGGACAGTGCACGTCCGCATGTATCCCGTGCCACCCAACGTGCTCTAGAAGGTGTAAGTCAACTACCCTGGCCAGCAAGATCTCCGGATCTGTCCCCCATTGAGCATGTTTGGGACTGGATGAAGCGTCGTCTCACGCGGTCTACACGTCCAGCACGAACGCTGGTCCAACTGAGGCGCCAGGTGGAAATGGCATGGCAAGCCGTTCCACAGGACTACATCCAGCATCTCTACGATCGTCTCCATGGGAGAATAGCAGCCTGCATTGCTGCGAAAGGTGGATATACACTGTACTAGTGCCGACCGTGTGCATGCTCTGTTGCCTGTGTCTATGTGCCTGTGGTTCTGTCAGACTGATCATGTGATGTATCTGACCCCAGGAATGTGTCAATAAAGTTTCCCCTTCCTGGGACAATGAATTCACGGTGCTCTTATTTCAATTTCCAGGAGTATATATATATATATATATATATATATATATATATATATATATATATATATATATATATATATATGATGACTTTTGAACATCATTAAAATAAATACATTGTTTGTTCTCTATCAAAATCTTTCATTTGCTAACTATGCCTATCATTAGTTAGTGCCTTCAGTAGTTAGAATCTTTTACTTAGCTGGCAGTATTGGCGCTCGCTGTATTGCAGTAGTTCGAGTAACGAAGATTTTTGTGAGATAAGTGATTCATGAAAGGTATAGGTTATTGTTAGTCAGGGCCATTCTTTTGTAGGGATTATTGAAAGCTAGATTGCGTTGCGCTAAAAAAATATTGTGTATCAGTTTAGTGATGATCAGAATAAGTAAAGAGAAAACTGCCTGAGAAGGTTCAGTTTTACTCAGCTGTCTTTGTATCAAACAACGTAAAAGTTTACCAGCACAGTAATTCATAATTTTCGTAAGGGGACGTTACAACAGAAAAGTTTACATTTTAATAATATTCTTACTAACTAGGGAAATATTTGATACCGAATCGAGAGGCAAATCGTAACCCCACATTCGAAAATACGTCGCGAAATGTCTTTTGCAGAACCATGTTTATGAGAATCATTTGGCTTTCATTATCGTATACTTTCGCTTGCGCCATTTTTCGCTACTAATTATAATAGACCCTATATACAAGTTTTTCGCCTCTGTGTCTCTCTGTCACTCCTCTGATTTTGGCGCCCCACGTGGACGATTGTATCGCTTGTGCCTTAAACCACCTCCGTCAGGACGCCGTCTTAAGCTATTAGGAAGACTAATTACCGCTCTCACTTGAATGCTGAGTGAAAGCGCCGTTCTAGAATCACGCTTAATGTGATGCAATTTCTCCCATCTCCGTTACATGTTTCTCTTTACTTTCTGACACCACAATCTTGTTGTTTGCACTTCCTAGAAAATCGCGGATTCCATCTGTATGGAAATACTGGATCAACAAATTACAAGGGATATTCACAAATTTTAAATTTTCACCTCTAAAATATAAAATGGCTCTGAGCACTATGCGACTTAACTTCTAAGGTCATCAGTCGCCTAGAACTTAGAACTAATTAAACCTAACTAGCCTAAGGACATCACACACATCCATGCCCGAGGTAGGATTCGAACCTGCGACCGTAGCGGTCGCCCGGTCCCAGACTGTAGCGCCCAGTACCGCACGGCCACTATGGCCGGCTCTAAAATATAAAGTTACGTAATTAATTTCTTATTTGTTTGCAAGTACATGCTGAAATCGCTACGCCACAGTACCGTAGCTCACCAACAGAGGAAACAAAACAGTATGATACAACCCGCTGATAAAGCAGAGTATCCTTCAATAATTCGATTCGAGCATTTGAACGTGTAACATCAGCACAACAATCCATGCTAAATCGGTGGAACAGTACGGCACCAATGCACTACCAAGATTAGGTGGCGCAGATGCTTACAGTGAGGTCAAAAAAATCTTAATGACAAAGAACGAAGTGGCAGACAGTCTCTCTGTGAAGAACTGGGAATCGCAGGAAAAGTGGAGACCCTATTCCTTGAAGACGGCCGTATCACAATCGAGGCGATAGCGGAAAACACACAATTTGCACAACAATATGAACAAACCCAAGCTCTTAAAGTAAAATCTCCTGGATTGTTACGCCGCGTCATATTTCTTCTATACCATATAGGTTTCGACCCCTCTGCTCGGTTCTTCTTCAGGATCTTGTGGTGTCAACGGTTGACTGACCACTGTCAAGAGCCAGTGCCACGTTCCTTTATAAATGGGGAGTTTTCCCGGCTTCTGTTGGAGAAATGTGATTACTGGGTAAAATTCATGTGGCTACCACTGCTTGCCCATCGTAACAACTCAGATTTTATGGCTACGAAGGCCTGCAGACTTGCGTATGACAAAGGTCGCTGCCCGCTTGGTTGCACGGCTGGTCAGACCCATTAAAAGAGCTCGCTGTATCGAGGCAGCAGCGCAAATGTCGCAGCTGCGACGGGCCAATCGAGCCGCCTGACCATCGAGAATAACTGTCGGGTGTGTCACTACGGCTCCGAGATAATGGAGCGATGCAAGCACTGGAAACATATGGATTTACTCCTGGTCGATAAAAAAAAAAATGCAAAGGCGCAACAATCATCGGGAATGATACTGTTTTTTGGGACTACTAAGCTAACAGTTTATATTCGTAACAGCAAAACCCTCACAGTATACTGCCGAAATCCCCTGCGAGCTTACGGGATGCTGTCAGGACGGAGTGTTGCTGGAAGCTGTCCAAAGGAGCATTTATACTACACAGCAAAGCCCTACCTCATGCTGCATAGGACACAGTCAAACATGCTACTTCTTTGACCTGTCAAGTTTTGCCTCATCCAACCCTCCCCGCATTCTCCTTAAATGGCACCTAGTGTTTTCTTTCTCTTTCCTTGTATGAAGAAACAATTACGTGCAAGCACTCGCAGAAGTGGGACGAGGTGTTTTTCAGGTGGAACGTTTCCCCAGCAGCCAAAATGCCGACTTCTACTGTCAATGTCTTCTTCAAGTCATCCATAGTTGGGAAAAATGTGCCGCACTGAACGGTGAGTATGCAAAGAACGTCTAACATCAGTCACTGTGTTTCATGATCCCAGCTTGATGTTTTCGAAGTGACAGTTACAAATTATAGGCTACCCCTCGGAATTATCGGAACGTTCCACCCGTGACTTGGGCACGAGACACCAGCGATACTCTACGCCTAAAAATGCAATTTAAATCGCCTACTCGAGTGAGGCGGTACTTTGTTGAGACACTGGTCTCGCAGTCGGTAGGACGACGCCTCATCTCCCAGTAAGGCCTTAGAGATTTAGTTGTACCGTGGCTTCTCTGAATCACCTAAGGCAAATACCAAGACGTTTCCTTTGAAAAGCATTTCCCTCCCCATCCTGCCCCACTGCGAGCTTAATCTTTAATGATCTCTTCGTCGACAGAACGACAGACTGTAATTAACTATCCGTCCTTTGGAAATCACCTAAAAACTGTAACATATTAGTCATTTTTAAAAGGAATTATTGGTGTTTTGTAGGCGGTTTGGTTTGTAGTCTGATTTATCTACCTCTCCTTTATTTTGGTCAGCTTATATTGGCCTATAAAAACACAAGCATGGAAAAACTACTCGATAAACCCGAAACTTTTGATTATCTTCCGCTACGATTAATTTCATATTCTTCGAATCACCAGGTCGTATGTAAATGCAATTACAAGTTAATCAGACTTCGTTAAAGTGATATTTAATAATACTTAAGTAAGCACATGTTACCTGATTGGTTCTTTAATTTGATTACTGTTTGGAATAGCGTTACTCTGAGTGACACACCGTTCAGTGTCTTTCTACTCATTATAATAAAGTGTAGAAATATTAACTTGAAACTTTCATTACGCCCATGTCCTACGCATAGCGTTACTATAATTTAACTTTGCATAATGTTACCGAAATCTGTATGGGCAATTACACGAATTCATATGAAAAAATTTAAATACAGGATGATTCTTATGTAATTTAATATAAGACACATGGGGCCGCGAATGTCGGGATATGCCCAAAAAGTGGATGACAAATGCTGAATATGTGGCATCACATCCAAAATACGGAGGGTATATTTGAGCCTGTGCTTGAAAGGATGATTGAGCAATGCAACACTTGCGCTCAAGCAAACGTTGGAAATTTCGAACACCTTTGGTGAATGTGATCTGTCATGAATGTAAAAGTTACAAAATTGTCCTCGCTGTAATCAAGCAAAAGCTGCTCTTATTTTGTGTTTCTCTCGTTTTCTCCCTTCTTTTTTGTTTAAAGAGATTATGTAGTAAAGAAAACCTAGGTCATTTGTTGGTAATGACGCAATTTGGAAGCTTATACTCCTTTACTTGCGACGCAATACGGTCCATTTTAGTTGTAGTGTACCTTGCAATAAACCAGCGGAGGCCACGAGAACGGTAAATAAATTAATGAATTAATACCTCAACGTAAACACACAATTGTCTCACGCAGTGAGAAAAATACTGCCTGCTGACGCATGGCTCGAACCCTGAGCCCCAGGCGCGTAAGTCACTCACGTGGTCGCGGAGCCACAGCGACGTGAGTACCTGACTTAGGTTGAAATGACCAGATGCAGCAGGAGGATAGGTTCAACCGCTGCACGTGCGGCGAGGCACGTCGTCTGGTGACATCTCATGTTAGACACTTGTCATCCACTTTTAGGGTATTTCCTGACATTTGCAGTCGCATGAGGCTTTTATTATATTACTTGTCTCAGCGTCATCTAGGTAGCTTTGGAGGTTCTTAAACATTAATAAGAATCATAATCGGAGACTTAAGCAACACGCAGTGCGAGCAGCAAGTTTCTTTAATTACAGGTCAACTATTCGCTGCTCTTTTGTGCATGTCTGGGAAAAATATAAGTACACTATCTGATCAGAAATATGCGGACACAGCTATGTAATGCGGAACTTATAATGAATTCTACTCTGCTTTTGTAAATGATGAAAGTCTATGTGAATGCAGTTTGCCGCTAACTTGGTGTAATGTTTTGTCTGTACAGAAGTGTATCTGTCGCCTTTATCGCTCTTTCCCTCTCACACATAAATCGGTACAATAAAGTCAGGGCTTCGTGTTTTCTAGTTAGGCTGATCCGTGAAAAGACAGAGAAACAATTATGCTAATGGAGGATTCTCTCACTCTCTCTCTCTCTCTCTCTCTCTCTCTCTCTCTCTCTCTCTCTCTCTCTCTCTCTCTGTCCTTTATCTGTGTACAGTTTAAATATATTATTTACGTGAAATCAGCCTAGTAGAATCTCTGGTGGAGCCCTTCGTCTTAATATTCAGCGGCTGGCTTGCTAGAAAAGATCTTTACATTTGTTATTATTATTAAGCGCTGCATTCAGTTGGGAAAATCGATCGTTTTAACAATTCGTTCAGTTTACGACAGATCAAAAATTTCAGATGTGGACGAAGCCTTTTTGGACGATTTCAAAAAACTCAGAGATTGCAGGCTCTCTTCGTCACAGCTGAAACTTCCCAATTAATTACAGGGCCCAGACAATCATCAATGGTTCAGACAGAGAACTCATTCGTCATTCACTCGAGAATAAAATGGTCACAAACCTTATTTCTGAGGAAAATTGTATATTGAATCCATTTCCGTACATGTTCCGTTTTCTGTTGGTTCCAAGTCTCGTGTAATTTTCTTTTACAGGTTTTTCTTTCTCTTTATCTATCACGCTAGCGGCACAAACTTTCCTAGCTCGCTTTAGCGCGAAGAAGTGTAAATAAATCTCCTTTAGCAATCCGACAATCTTCCAACCGATACTTCCGAAGCTGTTCCTCTCTCTCTATATATAATAACCATGGAGCATACATTTCTGTACCTCTGTTGTTCCAAAGAATAAACGTACTAGAAAAATACCTTGGCGTCGACGAGCTGTCGCCGCATATATTACTAGAAAATCTGATCAGATACTTTTCAAACGTAAATACATGTGGATGATTTGGTTGACCATTATTAATTATTGCGTGGTAGAGGGTAATTTTCCGTGGGGAGATTACAAACTGATCACTAAATGTCAGGTGAAATCAGACCACCAGTGTAAAAGGTGGGGAAGCTTGTGGTTGTCACTAGTGAAACAATAACAGCAGAATGGGTCGGTCAGTAGAGTACGGTGAACTCGAACATCGACTAATGTTTGTAACAGACGCATCTAGTCAATAATTTCTTCCATTGCTCAGTCCGGTAATAGAAGAGGACACAATCGCTAATACTGGCACGAAATGCCCATCACTATGTACTGCATAGTGGTTTGCGAACTATACATGTAGGTGTCGAAGGCGTAATGATGAAAGAGCGTATCTTTTCGGTTGTGGACCAGTATTTGTGGTACCTTTTACACCACATACAGGGTGTTTCACTAACTTTCTTTGCCTCTGTAAGTTACGAAGTAATAGGTGGCGGAAATATTTTTTGCGGTAGGTCACCATAAGAAACGTTACACTGTCTGCGGAACTATTAACATAGTTTATTGTGTTATTATCCAAAGAGTTACAGCAAAAAAATACAATTTTTTAAATGGAACAATAGTGGTTTCCATCACGCCCTGGAATCAGTAACATCAGCTGTGTATACAGCAATTTAAATTACATTCCTATCACTTTTAGTCTGGGAGCTATAACCCTTCAAAGTTTCAGGGGCAGATACCACACACGTTGCGCATAACGCAATGCGCCTTCTAAATGTGGTGCAGCCGAGTTGTAACGTCGCCGGTGTCACAGAGCGAGAAGCTTCCTCGATGCGCTGTTAGACTGCCGACTGTAGCCGCACACGGCCGTATACCCGACAGGTCGAGCCACACAAACAAACGGAGCTCAATATACCACAGTTACTGACATCGGATGAAGATGTCATACATGAACAACGAGTACGTTGACATGTTGCTGATGCTCGGTGAGTGCCGACACGATGCCACTGATGCAACCATGGCGTACGCCGTGAGATATCCTAGGCGAACAGCTCCGGCAGCCACCACGTTCTTACGTGTCGAACAACGACTTCGGGAAACAGGCTTGGTAATGCGCCGCAGTAACAGACGAAGAAATGCAAAAGTGAGGAGACGGAGGTGTTTGTTTTACCTGCATTACACCACGATCCTCATGTCAGCTTACGAGCCGTTGCTGCAGTGGCTGGTGTCAGTCTGTAACGCCGGAAATGCATATCCTCCTATTTCCATCTATTGTGCTATTATTTTCTTTCCTTGCTTTGTTACCTCAAGATATGACATTTCTGTCTCTTTGTATATTGTAATTGTTTTACTATTTGTATATTTATGCATTTATGTCGATGTATAATTGGTTTGTTTCGTAAATATTATTTGTATTTTTACGCTGGGTCTTGCCTAGGGAAAACTGCTATCGAACGATTACGTCGATAGGTCGTGTGAAGAATCAAAGTGTGTAGGATCTTTGGTAGTGTTGACTCTGCCGCGTGGAGCGCGGGCAGAACAGTCGGAGTGTGGCGGGAGTAGCGAGTGGAGCAGGTGTGTTGTGTGACGCTCCCGCGAGTTGCCGCGCTTTCGGGGTTTGGCAGCATGTAATTGCGCTCGACTCGCGATGATAGTTTCAGACATGGTGTCGCGGACGGGAAGCATTAGCTGGCGCACATCAAGAGCCCGTTTCGTCTGGTGACCGTGTCGAGAAGAAGGCGCGCCAACATCCAGCTTCTGCAACAGCGACGGCCGACAATGAGTGACTGTCGCCACCTCCTCGATCGACGGCTTCAAACCTTCAATCAACCAACAAGGAAGACTGGAAGCAAGTAAAGTTTTAGAACTGTATGGCAGACCTCAGCTTTTCAAACTGTACCATTTTCGTCACTATAGCTACAGCAACTTAGCATGAACTTCTGTTGCTCATTGTCCCAATTGCATTACCAAGCAGAGTCCCTTCCTTTTCCGAAATGAACCCGAGTGTCGTTGACATTCAAACGCCAGCATTAAAGTAATATAGCTAACTCGTTTTCACTGCTTTAATTTCAAAGTTCAATTATGGCATTAATAGCTGGCTACAATATTCAGATTACACAAGCACGAATTAAGAGTGCGAGCTTTGTTACCGTATTTTAGCTTACCTGTGACTGCAGCTCAGCTTGGTACGTACTAAATTTTACTATTGTTAATTGTTCAGAATCATTTAATTCAAGTTCAAAGTTAAATCTCTTCTTTCTAAATTGCGTAGATTCAAGTAGCTTTTGAAATGATTGTTGAGGTAGTCCAAGACTAACCGTATTTTACTGAATTTCGATGTGCTTCAGAAAGAAAGCTCACTATTAACTTCAGTCACTAAATTAACTTTCGATTTTCCGGTTTTATTAATTCTTTTGCTAAATTAAGTCAGGGTGTAGCGAAATTTATTACTTCTGACAAACTTTCAGTTTTCACACTATACGTGTCAACCTTCAGTTGCCACGCTTCTAGTGCTAATTATATGTGTAATAACCTTTCTTTTTCAGTTACTATAGTAATTGTCCTTAGGACTGGCGACCGTGATTTCCCCCAAATCTCAAATACCTAATTACCGCTACTTAATTGTTAACGTAACGGCTGCACATTTACCTTCTTTATTAACTTTACCCCTTTTCAAAATTAATTTCCACCAGTTTCATTTGCATTTTTCCTTTCATTTAGATGTAACCCTTTCCTCCCTCTTTACCGATAGATTAACTTCGGTGACGATTGCTTTTCCCAAATTTCCATTAGGTACACGCGGTTTAAATTTTCACTGTCATTAAGGTCGGTAAGTGAGAGGGGAGGTTACACGTGGCGACCTGGTGACAGGACAATCTTCAATTTTGAGGTTGTTCTGGACACGAAGTTTGCATTGTGCAAATATCGTAACAACGTACTGGTTACGTACAGGCCGTTACGTCAGCGAGAATAAGTAGTGGGAGTAATCCTAATTATATTTGAGATTTGTCATTTATATTGAAAATTATTAAAATGAGTGAAGGCAACAATTACCAAAATTTGGTAGACTTGGATACGGAACAATCCGTCGAACAGTGGGAAACGCGCACGGCGGTTCCCATTGTTCAGGGGCAGGCGGCTAGCATGAAAGACGCGACCGCCGAAACGCAACAAAGAGCAGAAATGGAATTCCAAACTTTAGAAAATGTTTCGGAATCGGAAGCGAAAATCAAATCTGTACCCCTTGATGATGAATACGGGGGAACATATATAGAGGAACCAGCTACGGAAGTAAAACCGGTAGTCTCCGGGAATTTAACTGATTTATTGAATGTTTTGATTAATGAAATCAAGAGTCAATCGGCAGAAATTATAGCTCTGTCTGCCAAGCAAGAAGCTCAGTCTGAAAAAATTGAACGAAAGCTAGACAATCAGAACAAAGCTATTAATGTTGTTAACAACAATGTTGGAGTTGTTAATACAAAAGTTGATAAAATCAAAGAAGATATTGTTGTAATTAATACCGAAATCGGTAATCTTAAACAGGAAATGATAGGCGTTCAGGCGGAAATTGCGAGCATAAATACTCGTTTTGATTCCGAAATTAGCAGAATCGAGAAAAGTGTAGGAGAAGCAGTTGCTCCGATCATCGAGAATAAGGTGACGGAACAAATTCAATTAATGAAAAAAGAGGATCAAAAGAAGGTGGAAACTTTAAAGGCTTTAGTGTCCGAAGTAGACACTAAAGTGAGGGAGCAGGCTAATACCTGCGAAGAGAAAAAGAGGGAAGTGGAAACGCTTGCGACAACCACTTGCCAAGTAATTACGAGAGTGTCGGAATTAGAAAAGAAACTTGACGAAAAACAGAGCTATGTGCCAATCTGTGCACATAGTTCGGAATTGTTGACGAAAGAGGAGCGGTTCGACCCCTTGAAAAAAGGCGGTATACACTCGACGGATTTCATTAAAAATTGTGAAAGAGTTTTACCCAGATCATGGACTAATTAGAGAAAAATTAATGCGGTTATTGATGTGCTGGCTGGTGATGCCAAGCGTTGGGGCTTAAACCTCAACATTACGAACCTGACTTTTGACGAGTTTAAAAATTTGTTTCTGGCTGAATACTGGTCGGAGCAAAAACAGCAAAGTGTCTGGCGCGAATTTGTCGTATCGAGGCCTTTCGATGCGAATTCGCGCGGTTCGATGAGGGAGTTTTGTGAGGGCTGGATCCGCAAGTTGGAATATTTGCGTGATCGCCGCACGGAATCCGAAATAGTCTGGGAACTCTACAAGAAGCTTCCAGATGATACAAAACGCTACGTAGGAAGCAATTACAGGACAATCAGTGATTTCCTGGAAAGAGTTGAGGACGAGGACAATTGGCGCAATAATCGCGACAGTGGTAGAGACCGTGGTAACAACAACGGGTACCACCCCAACCATAACAACGATAACCATGGGAATAATGCATACCGCAGCAATAACAATAATGGTTCGGACCGTAATAACAATCGGTACAATGCAAATAATAACAGGAATGACGGAAACCAGTATCGTACTAACGTGATACGGGCCTCACAGAATAGTAATAACGCCAGAGGGTGTGATGAACCGCCTCAGCAGCATCCGGGGAGCGTATCTGCTGGGACGAGACAGGGAAACCATTAGCCGCGCCGGTGAGGGGCCGAGCGGGCGTGGAGAAATTTTGGCGGCCCAATAACGGGAGAAAACCCAGGTATCGTCATTATGAAAATTCCGTGTGGAATAATCAACGGCGGGAGAGTGTGCCAGTGTTAGGAGAAAGGAGTGCGCCCACAAGTAGTAAATCAGCTGTATACATGGCAGCAGAAAATACATTCACTGTCAGTGAGAACAATTTAAGTAGTGTTCCGGAAATCGATTATAAAGTGGCAGCTGTAATACCCACAGCGGAACTGGAGATTGAGTTTAAGAATGATTCGCAATTGTTGAGAGAAGATCAGATGTCGGATAAAACGTCCGTCATCGAGCGAGGGGATGCAGAGAGGGATGAGGTCTGGTTAAGGCAGTTCGGTCGCTTATACGACGAACTAAGAGATTATAGGGGCCTGTACGGGAGGAGTGTTTATAGGGAGCGCGGGCAGGATTTGCCGCGTCTCGTCCCACAGGAAGATAGTATTTGTGAAGTGATGGAAAGTTCTGGCCCTAACCGGCAGCACGAGCAAGATTCGTCGTGTTTCGTCCCGCAGGAGTTAGATGTTGAAGTAGTAACGGAAAGTTCTGGCCCTAACCGGCAGACTTTACCGAAAGTTATAGTGGTAGAAGTAGCCGACCCATCCGACGCAAACCTCCAGTTTAAACATTGCGAGAGTATTAAGGAGAAAGATTACGAAAATTTTAGTGATAGCCGGACACGATTGGTAGAAAAGCACATAGATTACAGCGTGTATGAGGTTAGAGCTGACATTATACAGTCAGACGATAGCAGTGTGGGTTGCGCAGATCCAGAGGAAGTAATTTCAGATGCTACTGGGCACATTCCTCCAGGTAGATTGGCAGATGAGATCAATCTGACCAAAGTGGAATCAACGAAGGTGACAATTAGTGAATTGATAGCAAAGCAACACTCACTAGTTGACGAGTTACGGGAAAAGGTTTCGGTATTGGAGGCGAAGCTAGAGACTAAGCCTCAGGACAAACGTGTTGAAATTAAAACTTTATGTGAACAGAGACTGAAAAAGCCGCCAGATAAACCGGATTTAGGATCAAAGCCGGATGGTTTTTTTCTGGAATGACCTGGATATAGACGAGGATTTACTGTGGGAAAATAAAGAAACAGTCGAGGACAAGTGTAGACAGATAGTAGTGTCTGTTAATATGCACGACCTACAACTAAACGTGTTGATTGACACCGGTGCAGAATTGAGTGCTGTATCTGGGAAAATATTTGAGTTACTGAAAGACAGACCTGGCATCGTAGTTATGCCAGTAACAGGAGTGAAAATTATCGGTGCTACTGGGAAGGCCAGTAAACCGGTCACAAAACAGATTTTTGTCAACTTCGAGATATGTGGGGCACGATTTGAACAAGAGTTTGTCGTCGTGCCAGACTTAACTACGGAAGTAATTATCGGGTTAGATTGGCTATTAAAGTACCGTGCAGTGATTAACTGCGAAAGCAAAACGTTGACATGTACGTCCCAAGATAAAACAATAGTAGTTAGTTTTGACGAGGCAGGAGACGGTGTGCATAGGCAATACCAGCCTATACACATTGTTAACTGGCCGGATGGTATTGACGTAGGTATGAATCTGAACTACTGTAATGTGAAGAATCTCGGCATTGACAATAATGTAGAAAGTGAATTGGAAAGTATTGTAGAAGGTGTGTCAAACGTAACACACGAACAAAGACGAGGCCGACTTTCCCGTACCTACTGCCATCACAACCATAGGGCATGGGGCAAATATGAAGCAGAATTTAAGAGAATTATGAACACCTTGAGACATGAATCTACGGGATTTTCTACAGAGGAAATCCTGTTGGATGACAGAAGTAAAAGTTTAGTGGAAGTGATAATCAAATTCCCTCCACGGATTGACATTAGTATTGGTGTGAAAAAAGATCGTTTGCGAGAAGTAACGAAGCTAAAAGCTGATGCTCGCAACGTCGTCATGACGCTAAAGCGCGTTTTGCTAAGTTTGCAATCGGAGACTTAGTACTTGTAAAAGCTCATGAGAAATCGAGCGAGATAGACCACGAAATCTCTAAATTTAAGTTTGTTTATAATGGACCATATAAAGTCATTGGTATACCTCACACAAATGCTTACGGAATATTGTAGACTTGAAATTGTACCAACCAAGGATTGATTAGTACCACAGATAGGGTAATTTGCACAGTATGTAGATATAGAGTGTAAGATTTAAGGATGTGCCATGTGGCGATGCTTTTGCCTGACTTAGAGGTCATTAAAGAAGTTGTAATTAATAAGTAATTTATGTTGATTAAATGATTTAAGAGTTACTGAATATTAATCAATTTAAAAATCCAAGCTGCTAGTTTAAGTTTTCAGCTGAGTCACAGTAGATTAAGGAATGTAAATATGATTTTGTAAATAACAGTAAGATTTCATAAATATGAGATTTACTAGTCATTGCCGATGTACTTAGACGCTGCTTTAAGTTTCAGGCTAGTACATGCGTGTGATGATGGACAGTGTTGAGTTATCCACTGTGATAGTGTTTATGGACTCCTTGAGATTACTCGGGAGTGAGTTTTTCCGAAAGAATTCAGTGAAACGGACGTTCTGGAAACGCCGTCACAAGGGCGAGTGAGATCAAGCGTGCCGCACACGCGGGCGCAACAATACTGGCGAGGCGAGCCGCTGTCGGCTCTTGTGCCGCTGTTGGCTCTTGGGCCGCTGTCGGCATTCTTTGTACTTGCGAGTACGGAAGGCGGAATTGTTTTTCTTCCTGGACAGCTGAAAGAATTCTACTGTCAATATTTGTTTTTTTCGATCTGATGTATATTATTTTCTTGTTTAGCGTTAATTGGACATGACGAGAAAATTAGTTATGAAAAGGTTACATAAAAATGTGTATTCTATGTAATTAATTATTAGTTTGCGTATTTTGATATACCTGTTTTTTATGACCATGCACTCTGATCAATTTTGCAAATAGTATTCCATTTCTTATAGTATTACGAATTTTAATGATTTTGGAATAGCTAAACCATTTTCTATGTTTTTTATGAATTTTGATATGTTGTCAACCTGTTTTACTTTGTGCAAGATGACAGAGTGGAATAAGATTAGCAGTGTCTCCACTCAATTATTATTGTCTAAAAATTGGTTTATGGTTAATTAGGCGAATGCTAAATTTTTTTGATGTTTTGAGCATATGCTTTTCCGCTGTGTCTTTTTTGGGACATTTTCTGAGTCTGTTTACGTTACACGAACATCCTCAGACAATGTGGGGCACGTGTAACGCCGGAAATGCATATCCTCCTATTTCCATCTATTGTGCTATTATTTTCTTTCCTTGCTTTGTTACCTCAAGATATGACATTTCTGTCTCTTTGTATATTGTAATTGTTTTACTATTTGTATATTTATGCATTTATGTCGATGTATAATTGGTTTGTTTCGTAAATATTATTTGTATTTTTACGCTGGGTCTTGCCTAGGGAAAACTGCTATCGAACGATTACGTCGATAGGTCGTGTGAAGAATCAAAGTGTGTAGGATCTTTGGTAGTGTTGACTCTGCCGCGTGGAGCGCGGGCAGAACAGTCGGAGTGTGGCGGGAGTAGCGAGTGGAGCAGGTGTGTTGTGTGACGCTCCCGCGAGTTGCCGCGCTTTCGGGGTTTGGCAGCATGTAATTGCGCTCGACTCGCGATGATAGTTTCAGACATGGTGTCGCGGACGGGAAGCATTAGCTGGCGCACATCAAGAGCCCGTTTCGTCTGGTGACCGTGTCGAGAAGAAGGCGCGCCAACATCCAGCTTCTGCAACAGCGACGGCCGACAATGAGTGACTGTCGCCACCTCCTCGATCGACGGCTTCAAACCTTCAATCAACCAACAAGGAAGACTGGAAGCAAGTAAAGTTTTAGAACTGTATGGCAGACCTCAGCTTTTCAAACTGTACCATTTTCGTCACTATAGCTACAGCAACTTAGCATGAACTTCTGTTGCTCATTGTCCCAATTGCATTACCAAGCAGAGTCCCTTCCTTTTCCGAAATGAACCCGAGTGTCGTTGACATTCAAACGCCAGCATTAAAGTAATATAGCTAACTCGTTTTCACTGCTTTAATTTCAAAGTTCAATTATGGCATTAATAGCTGGCTACAATATTCAGATTACACAAGCACGAATTAAGAGTGCGAGCTTTGTTACCGTATTTTAGCTTACCTGTGACTGCAGCTCAGCTTGGTACGTACTAAATTTTACTATTGTTAATTGTTCAGAATCATTTAATTCAAGTTCAAAGTTAAATCTCTTCTTTCTAAATTGCGTAGATTCAAGTAGCTTTTGAAATGATTGTTGAGGTAGTCCAAGACTAACCGTATTTTACTGAATTTCGATGTGCTTCAGAAAGAAAGCTCACTATTAACTTCAGTCACTAAATTAACTTTCGATTTTCCGGTTTTATTAATTCTTTTGCTAAATTAAGTCAGGGTGTAGCGAAATTTATTACTTCTGACAAACTTTCAGTTTTCACACTACACGTGTCAACCTTCAGTTGCCACGCTTCTAGTGCTAATTATATGTGTAATAACCTTTCTTTTTCAGTTACTATAGTAATTGTCCTTAGGACTGGCGACCGTGATATCCCCCAAATCTCAAATACCTAATTACCGCTACTTAATTGTTAACGTAACGGCTGCACATTTACCTTCTTTATTAACTTTACCCCTTTTCAAAATTAATTTCCACCAGTTTCATTTGCATTTTTCCTTTCATTTAGATGTAACCCTTTCCTCCCTCTTTACCGATAGATTAACTTCGGTGACGATTGCTTTTCCCAAATTTCCATTAGGTACACGCGGTTTAAATTTTCACTGTCATTAAGGTCGGTAAGTGAGGGGGGAGGTTACAAGTCTCACATCTGTGTGGCGTATAGTACGCGGCCACAGGTTTCACGCGCTCTGCCTGTCACTGACCCAGGAGCTGCATGGGAACGATTTCCGTGCGAGAGTTACATTCTATGAATGGGCCATGCTTAACTTCACGCTGGAGTCTTTACAAGGTGTTATGTTCTCTGATGAGTCCACGTTCACAAATTATGGTGCAGTGAATCGCCATAACGTGCACTTCTGGGCCGCAGACAATCCTCAGTGGGTCCGACCTGTCGATCTTCAACGTAGGTGGTCTATTAATGTATTGTGTGGAATCCTTGTGGATGAAATCATCGGTCCACACTGCTTCCCAGGTACACTGACAGCTGAGTTATATCGCGCGTTTATAGTCGATAGTTTGGGTGGTCTCCTTGAACATGTGTGTCTACACACGGGAGTCCATATGTAGATGCAGCACGATGGTGATCCAGCCCATTCTGCGCGTGCTCTTGTGGAAGTACTAAACAACAGGTTTGCAGGAAGGTGGTTGTGGCGCCATGGTCCTCATTCATGGCCAGCAAGGTCGCCCGATTTAACACCATTAGATTTATTTTTCTGGCGATATCTAAAGGATCGTGTTTATGTCACTGAGCCCACATCCCCAGATGATCTAAAACGGTGCATCGTGGACGCATGTTGCTCCGTGACGCCGGCGAAATTACCTCTCGTCCATAGATCCTTTAGAAGGCGCATTGCATTGTGCATTCAGGAACGTGGACACACATTTGAACATCTCATTTAAATCAGCTTCCCACCGCCAGAACATCTATCACCCACCACACAGCTATGTGTAATGTACAGCGTATGGTATCTGCCCCTGAAACTTTGAAGGGTTGTCGCTCCCAAACTAAAAGTGATAGGAATGTAATTTAAATTGATGTATACACAGCTGGTGTTACTGATTCCAGTGCATGATAGAAACAACTATTGTTCAATTTAAAAAATTGTATCTTTTTGCTATAACTCATTGGATAATAACACAATAAACTATGTTCATAACTCCGCAGACAGTGTAACGTTTATTATGGTGACCCACCGCAATAAATTTTTCCGTCGCCTATTACTTTGTAACTTACAGAGGCAAAAAACTTTAGTGAAACACCCTGTATATATAACTGAGCAAGAATGACCATTGCGGATGCACACCAGCCTCGAACTCTTACCGGAACCGGCGAAATGCGTCTAGTAATGAGGATAATGGGCAAGGGGCACTACGTTAGTAGTGTGTGGATAAGTTGAGAATTTGTGTTAGTCGGGAGGCGTGCTAGGGCAGTCCGTACAGCTTCATGACCATTGTCTCTGGGAGGCTTAGCGGTCAGAGAATCTGTCTATTCAGCAGGAGAACCGGGTGCGAATCCCAGCCGGCTAATCTTTCTCCATTGACTTAAATCAACGCCCACTGGCAGCCAATGTTTGTTATTCCTTTGTGTCTTGATGTAGTATCAGTTGCGCTTCATTCCGTACAATATGTTTACAAAACGAGAAAAATTGTAGAAGACATATTGTGTGAAACAGAATAATTTCTGCTGGAGTCCCCAGTGAAAATAACGTTACTGCGGAATAACAGAGAGTAAGACTGAAACTGATTTAACGCAACTTCATCACACCATCAGTCATTACACTCGGAAAGTTTGATTGTTAACCAGAGAAAGTAACCAGAGTGTAAAATATACCAATTTATTTTACACTTTTTAAGTTCATCAGGCGTGTAGTCATTTCCTTCTGTCCAACAAAAAATATCTTCTAAAACACATGTCAGTTGTACGGGAAAAGACATCATTGCAATCTTATCGGGCTTGCAGTCAAGTCTGGTTAAAATTTAATCTGTGCTCTCCAGTTTTTGAAAACTCATAGTGAAGCAATCGGGAGAGAGATATAAAATGTAAGTAGTAGCACCTGTGAGTTGAGTAAATCTATAAGTACTGTACCCTGTTAATGTAGGGCAGCTTCGAAGCGCCTGCAATTGGTCACACGGCAACCCGCCAAACTTCACTGTCACGCAGGTTCGCCTACGGAGGACATTTGGATTTCTTCGGTTTCCGCACTAGCACATTCTTGGTCGTGTTTTAATGTTTATCGTTTACAAATCAGGAAAAGTAATCTTCGCGATTTTGAGCTTTTTTTTTCTTTCTGTTATTTACATTGCTGCACAGCAAGACCTCTCTGAGAAATTTGAGAAACCAATCGGTTGGCGTAGTCACTAGGCTGTACTGGTTGCTTACGGTGATATGCACTTAGGCGCTCATGTGTAGCCTTGTTGCATGTCAGTGATTGTGATAAACCATTTTTAAAAGTCTAGAGAGTTACGCTTATTTGCTCCAATACTCATTTACTAACAATAATGCTTCAATCCCGTGGTACATAGTAAACGACCAAACTGAAAATCCCATTTTATTTTACTTTTAATATCTTAACTACAAAAGAAACCTCTCGATACATATCCTTGCTGTGGGACGATAGAAGAGCATCCGGTCATAGAAGTGTTCTAGTCATCTTCATCCGCACTTCGGGATTAGGATTACGCCTGTTATGAATCTACTCTCGGATTTTTTATGTGATCTCTCTACATTCTTTCTGATCAGTCGAAGGTCTAGCAGCAACACATGCCTTGCTAATCGGTCGTCATACTTTCTCTCGAAATAGTTCTTCCATTTCTGTCAATATTACTGCTTCTTTTTTTTTGTTTTTGCATGTATATATTCAGCTCTTCATTCCTTTGAAATCCGTGAACATGAGTTTTTGTTTTGATATTTTTATAATGTATTAACTGCACTCTAGATTCGGTTGGTACCATTTGGAGCTCAGTTTCAGTTTCGTAATTCAACATTTTGCTCTCTTTCCACTTAGTGTCCAGTTCTACCTTAAAATATCATTCTCTGAAGCTATCGTCTAAATATGTCACGAAAAGATTTCAATCTGGCTTCATTTCTTAATTGTTCAGTAGCTTCTGAAGTGTATTTAATTATATTAGAATTTTTGTCTTCCCATTTACCCCTTCGACAACTTCTTCAAATTAATAAAGGCTTTATTACTTCCTAACTTAGGCTCCCTCTGCCTAGCTACACTGTTCAAAAGAATTAGGGGAACACGTGAATCAGCGTCTGTTATGTTAAATCTATTTTAATACAGACGGCACTTGTGGTCTTCGTGCATGGCTTGAGATCTTCCCTTTCAGTGTGTGCAACAATTAAAATTATCTACTGGCTGTGTCATGTATTACAGTGTCAGGTGATTCCTCGGAAGAAAGTGAGTGTTGGTGTCTCTGTATTTTCTAGAGAGGTACACAGGTGTCAGTTGTCATTTGTGGACGTGGATTCAACCAACCACACGCAATGTGGCACCTTAATGCAATGCAAGTTGCAAGGGCGGTCTATTTGCTCGAAAAAGCTTGGACTTTCGGTCGTGTTGCTGCAGATGTCAATGCCTCCCTATGTGTCATCCATAGGACACGCTACAGGGAGACAGGTCAGAAGACAAGGCGACGTGGACAGGGTCGCCGACGCATTACAACCCCAAGTGGTGACCGATATCCGGCCACGCCTGCGTCGCGACGTCGCCAGAGTTACTGCAAAACGATCTCAGAAGCGGCCAGTGGCGGCGCTGTGTCCGATCGGACTGTAATGACCAGGTTATGAGAAAGGATCTTATGACCGCGACGGCCTGTTCGAGTGCTCCACATGACATGACAACATCTGGCAGCTCACCTTCAGTTCTGCCGTTCCCGTGTCAACGTGCAGCTTCGTCACTGCCGAAATATGTTATTCGCAGACGAGTTCAGATATCCTCTGACGCAAGGTGATGGCTATGTTCGTGTGTGGAGACACGTGGTGAGCGGTACCTCCCAAATGTTGTCCAGGTTCTCTGATGTAGGGACTGCAGTGTCGACAGTCGTGAATCTTATCGTTGTCAATGGTTGTCTTACCAACGTGGTATATGGAACAGATCCGTTGAACCATGTGGTGAATGCTGCATACGATGGTGGCCCTGAATTACTTTGGATGTCAGGGCCCATGTGGCGGGAGTCATCAGGGGTGTCTTCGAAGCCTGGACACTGAAGTAATCGAATGGACGGCGGTGAGTCCCGATCTAAACCGCATCGTACTCATGTGGAACATGCTAGAGAGACGTGTTCGTGGTCGTCCTGTTCCACCCCAAACTCTCCAATAACTCTCATGGGTTCTCATTGAAGAATGGAAATGGATATCACTGGATGATCTCCGTAGACGTAAGCCTAGTTTACACGACGACACTATAGGTAGCAGGCAACTGCGCTACCGGCCACTGCGCATGCGCGCCGCACGTTGCGCAACTCGTCGGTGAAACTAAGCAGTTTCGGCGTGTTCCAACTTTGGCGACACTAGTTGCATGCGTTTTGCTGTTATATATGTTCGTAGAATGTAGACAAACTGAAATATGAAGTGGGGAACGGAGAATAATGTTCGCTTTTCGGATATCTATTCTTTGAATGGGTGTTTGTGGGGTTCCAGTGATGCTGATTACAAAAATAAGCAACATATTGCTGCTCCTGAGACCGTCACGTGCGATCAGAACATACATAGTTTGACAATATCTGAGCTGCGGGGCAAAATTTATTGAATTAGAAGCACATATACAACTGAATCAAGAAAAATACAAGCAAACGTAATTCTAGCTGTAGAAATGCTCTTGTCTACAAGACTAAAACCCCATCGTTCGAGTTGGCCGACTCTTTTTTTTTTTTTTTTTTTTTAAGGAAATTGTTGACTGGAGGGGAGGCTACACAAATCAAGAAGCTACATTCTTTATTCAATATTCATCTGTTTATAACGTCGCAGCAGTGCTCCCCATTCACATGTGTTTGAATATTGAAATATTGTCACTGTACAGGTCTATCTTCAAGAGAGTAGTTTGCATACCATTCTCTTCTTAATACGGCCTGCTTCCAATAATTACTGCTGTTAATATTAATAATTATTACTGTTAATAATTAGTGGTGTTTAAAAAGCGTCATCACCAACTAAAACCACATCTTATAGCATGCCGAGTGTTCTTGATAGTAATGCATGCAATGTAATATGTAATTTCAGTTCTGGCGACAGTGCTTCATGCATTACAATATCTTTATTCCTTATCGCATAATTAACTCAATATAGAAGAAACATTAACAGTTCTGGTAATATTCTAAGATAATTAAAAGAACTTCTTGAGTCTTCCATTACAATTTATTTCAGCAAGGATGATGAGCAACCGAGCTGACGTCTTTTCTTCATCCTGTCATGAATCGAAACACGTTTCTTATTTTTTTCTTATGCAGCGATTCCACGCAACAAGCTTTAACTCCATCACAACTCGTGCGACGTGCAGCTGCCAAATCTTTCACTTCACACACGATTCAGAAACCCACAAAACGACGAAACTGAAGTATATACTGGTTTCGCCGTGTCTACAGTCAAATACGGAACAATTTGCGTGCAACTCTTTCCACGCAACGAGTGGCGCGACCCAATGTCGTCCTATAAACTAGGCTTTATACGGAGTATGTCACGTAGGTGTCAGGCAGTGATAAACGCCCACGAAGAGCAGACACGTTATTGAAACTCTCAAAGTCCAGTGAAAAGCACCCAAGATAACTGGCTGAACGACTGTTTCCACTTTGTTTTCGACACCTGTTGGACATCTCAGTTCCTTTTATCCAAGAATAATGTTTTATCGTGTACTTAATATGTGAAATATAAAAGCATAATTTGGTAACATACTCAATCCTCTATTACTGCTCAGTGGTGTGTGGCAGACGCCCAAAGTCATGTTCCAATAATTCTTTTGAGTAATGTATAAAAAACATCCTAGTGCCTATCCATGTCTTTTTACTCAAAGAGCAATACCTGAGCAGGAGTGTCTGTTCCTGAAATGTATTCATAGGATGAAATGGCGTTAGCTATTACCTCAAGACACTTTTTAATAATCTTGCTACTGACTTATATGATGCACTCAAGACGCTAATCAACTCGTAGAAACAAAAATGCTAATTAAAGAAAGACCAAGTTATAAAAGAGCATAAGATATGTCAAGAGTTTCACAGCCCGGACTGAATCTTTTACTTTGCAGCAGACTCTGCTAAGGCAGTGAGACCGTTGCTATCGAAACGAAATGTGTAGTTTCGAGTGTCGCTCCGGAGCCCAGTTTCCATGTGGCAGAAAGTTTCATTACAGGCGTATATACCGTGGCAGATCCCTGCTATTGTAGCCAGCCTCCGGCTTATCCATTCTCCCAGTGGTTCCTGTCAAGCAAGGTAAGTGAAAACTTTAGGCCTGGTGGAGAAGGAGTGTGTTTATTTTTGACGTGCACTTCTTTCAAGCCAAGGCACTTTTTCCGGAGTTTACCCAGTTTTGACAACACAGCGTCTGTCGCACAGTAACACCAGCGTAGATTTTTTGCCTTTGCTTCATAATTAAGTGCATAAGTTCTCGTCATTTTAAACTGAGTGTGTATAACCCCGCATTTATTACCACATGTCTGTAAAAAAAAATTGTTCAAATGGCTCTGAGCACTATGGGACTTAACATCTGAGGTCATCAGTCCCCTAGAACTTAGAACTACTTAAACCTAACTAACCTAAGAACATCACAGACATCCATGCCCGAGGCAGGATTCGAACCTGCGACCGTAGCAGTCGCGCGGTTCCGGACTGAGGGCCCTAGAACCGCTCGGCCTCCGCGGCCGGCCTGTCTGTAAAATCAATATTCAAACTCGTAAAGATATTTCCATATTTCGTATTATCCTTCCATATTACATTAACGGTAGATCATGTACAAAAATTGACTGTAAACTATTTTGTAAATATTTTGCAAAAGGTAGTTCCCCTAGGGTGAAGTTAGTAGCTGAATCGAAAGAACAAGCTGACATCAAAGATAATCTATTGCAACAGAGACATTAGCGAGAGAACGATTGTTGTTGGCTATATCAGAGGGCGGAAATTTTACAAAATCGGCCCAGGAATAGTACGCATTATGGGAGATGGAGAAGATAGATTGATTCCACAAGAAGTTGTCTGGTGCAGAAGCTTAGCTCCGTTGTATTCTGTAGAGAATGGTCGTGCGTTTGGACAATACTGCTGATTAATTATACGCTACTGTGTAGACAATGAACACCACAGAAAATGCAGGAATGTAATTGTGCAAATTTAGAACTGTACTCGGAATCTCTTTATTTCGTGCTTACGCTGTGTCAAAGTCATGTCCAGAGTGAAATTCACTATCTTTCTTTCTTTTATTTCAAATTCATCATTGTTCATGAACCTAATCCAGTAGTAACAACACTATCATTCCAGAACGAGATTTTCACTATACAGCGGGGTGTGCACTGATATGATATTTCCTGGCAGATTAAAACTGTATTCCGGACCGAGACTCGAACTCGGGACCTTTGCCTTTCTCGAGCAGGTGTTTTACCATTTGAGCTACCCAAGCACGACTCGCCCCCTGTTTCATATCAGCGCACACTCCTCTGCAGAGTGAAAATCTCACTCTGGAAACATCCCCCAGGCTGTGGCTAAGTCATGTCACCGCAATATCCTTTCTTCCAGGAGTGCTAGTTCTGTAAGGTTCGTAGGAGAGCTCCTGTGGAGCTTGGAAAGAAGGAGACGATGTACTGGCGGAAGTAAAGCTGTGAGGACGGGACGTGAGTCGTGCATGGGTAGCTCAGATGGTACAGCACGTGCTCGCGAAAGGCAAAGGTCCCGATTTCGAGACTCGGTCCGGCACACAGTTTTAATCTTCCAGGAAGTTTCAACACTATCATTAATTATCAATAATTAGGAACCAACAGCTAAATTCTTGATGTGTTTTGAATGAAATTAACATACGTAGTGATCAGTCAGAACATTATCACCTCCTGTCTAATAACCGGTATGTCCACCTTTGGTACGGAAAACAGCTGCGACACGTCATGCCATGGAAGCAGTGAGGCCTTGGTAGGTCGCTGGATGGAGTTGCCATGACATATGCACACACAAGTCACCTAATTCTTGCAAATTCCAGGGAGGAGGGCGATAAGCTCTGACGCCTCGTTCAATCACATACCATATTACATATATATACCATATTATATACCATATTATTATATACCATATTATATATATCGGGTTCAGATCTGCCGCTCAGGGGAACCAGAACATCAATTGGGACTCGCCACTGTGTTCCTTGTCACATGGCGCATTACCTTGTTGAAAAATGCCACGGCTGTCGGCAAACGTAATCCTCATGAAGGGGTTTACGTGGTCAGCACTCCTTGGCCGTCATGGTTCCTCACACGAGCTCCACTGGACCCATATATACCCACGTGAGTGTTCCCCAGAGCACAATGGAGCCGCCACCAGCTTGTCTCTGTCCCGTAGCACAGTTGTCAAAGAGCTGTTCCCCTGAAATACGACGGATTCACACCGTCCCATCAGGATGATGAAGAGGGTATTGGGATTTAAGCAACGCTCTGCCACTGTGCCAACGTCCAGTGTTTATGATCGCATGCCCGTTTAAGTCGTAGTTGCCGATGTTGTGGTGTTAACATTGGCACTTGCATGAGTCGTCGGCTGCGGAGGCCCATCGTTCAGACACACTTGAACTGTGCCCAGCATTAAAGTCTGTTGATACACTCCTGGAAATGGAAAAAAGAACACATTGACACCGGTGTGTCAGACCCACCATACTTGCTCCGGACACTGCGAGAGGGCTGTACAAGCAATGATCACACGCACGGCACAGCGGACACACCAGGAACCGCGGTGTTGGCCGTCGAATGGCGCTAGCTGCGCAGCATTTGTGCACCGCCGCCGTCAGTGTCAGCCAGTTTGCCGTGGCATACGGAGCTCCATCGCAGTCTTTAACACTGGTAGCATGCCGCGACAGCGTGGACGTGAACCGTATGTGCAGTTGACGGACTTTGAGCGAGGGCGTATAGTGGGCATGCGGGAGGCTGGGTGGACGTACCGCCGAATTGCTCAACACGTGGGGCGTGAGGTCTCCACAGTACATCGATGTTGTCGCCAGTGGTCGGCGGAAGGTGCACGTGCCCGTCGACCTGGGACTGGACCGCAGCGACGCACGGATGCACGCCAAGACCGTAGGATCTTACGCAGTGCCGTAGGGGACCGCACCGCCACTTCCCAGCAAATTAGGGACACTGTTGCTCCTGGGGTATCGGCGAGGACCATTCGCAACCGTCTCCATGAAGCTGGGCTACGGTCCCGCACACCGTTAGGCCGTTTTCCGCTCACGCCCCAACATCGTGCAGCCCGCCTCCAGTGGTGTCGCGACAGGCGTGAATGGAGGGACGAATGGAGACGTGTCGTCTTCAGCGACGAGAGTCGCTTCTGCCTTGGTGCCAATGATGGTCGTATGCGTGTTTGGCGCCGTGCAGGTGAGCGCCACAATCAGGACTGCATACGACCGAGGCACACAGGGCCAACACCCGGCATCATGGTGTGGGGAGCGATCTCCTACACTGGCCGTACACCACTGGTGATCGTCGAGGGGACACTGAATAGTGGACGGTACATCCAAACCGTCATCGAACCCATCGTTCTACCATTCCTAGACCGGCAAGGGAACTTGCTGTTCCAAGAGGACAATGCACGTCCGCATGTATCCCGTGCCACCCACCGTGCTCTAGAAGGTGTAAGTCAACTACCCTGGCCAGCAAGATCTCCGGATCTGTCCCCCATTGAGCATGTTTGGGACTGGATGAAGCGTCGTCTCACGCGGTCTGCACGTCCAGCACGAACGCTGGTCCAACTGAGGCGCCAGGTGGAAATGGCATGGCAAGCCGTTCCACAGGACTACATCCAGCATCTCTACGATCGTCTCCATGGGAGAATAGCAGCCTGCATTGCTGCGAAAGGTGGATATACACTGTACTAGTGCCGACATTGTGCATGCTCTGTTGCCTGTGTCTATGTGCCTGTGGTTCTGTCAGTGTGATCATGTGATGTATCTGACCCCAGGAATGTGTCAATAAAGTTTCCCCTTCCTGGGACAAAGAATTCACGGTGTTCTTATTTCAATTTCCAGGGGTGTAGTTCCGCCACGGTTGGCCGCCTTCCAAGTTTTACCAGACTGACCAGCTTACGACGTCCGACATCTGTAATGAGGGATGGCCGTCCAACCCCACAACGTGCGGACGAGGTTCCACCTGGGTTCGCTGTGTGTTGCAGACACTCACCACAGCACTCCTTGAACATCCGAAAAGTCGTCCAGTTTCCGAAATGCTTGTGCCGAGCCTCAGGGCCATCACAGTCTACCCTCGGTCAAACTCAGATTGATGGAGCGTCTTCCCCATTCTACACACGGACAGCACGCTCAATGATGCAACATACACCGTGCTGCTATCACATGGACTGGTTTATATCGATAGAGGGCGGTTGTCGTGATGTTCTGGCTCATCATTGTTTTCATATGTCGGTAGTAGTGACAAAAGTAAATATGTTACCGGTAGATGACAAAAATACTGATATAATAACATCGTGTCAATTATACGCTCGACCTGAAGGTAAATATTAATCCACTTTAAAGCAGTTATCTTCAGGCAACTGCTCTTTAACAGTGTATACCAATTTTATGCAGATTAATTCAACTGACTAGTTTTCTTTTCTTCAGATCATTATTTACGCAGTCTGAGAGGAGGGTCAGTTTTTGCTATTATTTTAGCAGTAATGTTTTGAGCCTTCTTCTCATTAGCTAACGAAAGTAAATAATGCAAGGCACAACTTACTCATTACTTAACAAACAAAGGTAACGTGTGTCACCGAGCAGCACGTTAAGGGAGAAACTATCACGATTTTCTAAATCTCTTGTTACTCAATAAATGTTTTTGAATTTCATTTCTAATTCGTGTGTGTGCGAGTGTGTCTGTCATAACTACAGCGTCATTAGGCTTTTGATGCAATGCTGGAATTTGCAGTGGTGAAATACAATACAGTCCACGTCCTTCCCCGTTGCTTAACGAGGAAGTTATTCTCTGTGATAATTTTATTGTTTCGCCTTCTGTACAATACCGTAATAGTTACCCGATTTCTTCCGTCAGACAGTGGTTTTGTTTTGTATGATTGTCACTTTGCAGATAGTCACTAGTAACATCTCTGTGCCCTTTCCTCATATTCATAACGACTTTAAGATTTTTAAATACATTTTCATAGCCTTTCAGATCTACTTGCCAGTTATCCTATTACATTCTTCAGTCCATTGGTGAAATCTGTTTGCACTAGACAAAACCAATGCAATGCCATTAGCAAACCAGTGGTGTTTCAGATGTATTAAAGTAACCTGTATTTCTTTCTGATCCTTCTGAGAACTGTGGTACGAAATCTCCTTGGTTGACTTTTCCTTCAGTCCTGAGTCTCTCGTCATCCTGATGAAATCTAAAGGAAGCTGAAGCATGTTGTTCAGAGTACTAAAATTGGTTGAATCTGTGTCTTGTTTCTTAAGGATTGCTAATACATGTTATATTGAAATTGTGTCAAAAGTTTCTCATTATCTATGAATTGCAAACAAGCGAGAAGTAGTACTCATTGTTCCGTTCTATAATTTTCTATAGTTTCTTTCATGACTTGTAAATGGTCTGTTGTGCAATATTAATTTCTAAAGCCAGCTCACATAACCAAAAATTAATTTTTTTCCTCTCTTTTTTAAGATTCGTCTTCTTTTGCAAAGAATGCATAAATAAGTGTGCTAGTTCGTTTTTTACTGCTCATCCTTCTGGTCTAATAATTTCCATTTGCAACCTCATCATTTCCCAGTGCCTTTATTTTTTTATATAACTTTGCCTGTCCAAGCTTTTTCCTCTCTGTGTGTGGTAATGATTTCAGTGAATATTTTCTGCAGTATGGGATGAAGTTCGATAGTACAATAATACATTGCTCTGCAAAACATAAGGACGAGATAAGAAAGTACCATAACATATTAACTGCTGGGCGGAAGTGAAGAAATGTCCCAGTCGTATACGGAAAGGTGGACGTCACATGACGTGGTACCAGCGTGACTATAGCGCCAAATGGGTCTGGCCCCGCGACACGAGGTAGCTGGAAGAACGGGGAAAGAAAGTGTGTGTTAATCAGGGAGTAGTTACTGTAGCGGTGTTCTTCACTTCAGCATGGTCCGGTGACTACATCTGGATGACTTCACACGGAGAAGAATCACTGGAAAACTGGAAGAAGGACGAAGTGTGTAGAGTGAAGCCCAGGAGTTTGGTATTGCTCACAGCACTGTTTCACGCGCATAGAGAGCGTTCCGAACTACAGGCACTGCTGCCTGAAGCAGAGCCGGTGGTCGACCACGGTCAACTTCAGCAGCAGGTGACCGCTACACTGTGAAACAGTCCAGAAGGGACCCACGCTAAACAGCGTTTGCAATTGCAACAATATGTAATAGGACTACAAGACACGGAATCTCACTCTCCACGATGGAACGGCGACTGAATGGGAGAGGCCTCTTTACCCGAAGACCAGTTCATTGTGTTCAGTTGACACACGCACATCGGCGCCACCATTTGTAATGTTGCCAAGACCACAGGGACCAAACCAACGAGTATTGGGGTCATGTGCTGTTCTCGACTGAAAGCACATTCACTATCAGTAGTGATTCTGGACGTACCCTCTTATGACAAGAGGTGGGAACACGTAATACACCCATACACCCATAAAAATTATCGACTACGATCGTTTTGGTGGTCTAATTGTTATAGTGTAGGGAGGCATAATGTTGCCTGGGCGTACTAACCTTATAATCTTTCGACACGGTACACTCACGGTTTGACGTTATGTGACACTGTACCGCTTCCACAGGTGCGTTTTTTCAGGGATGCATTCGGCCCTGACTTCATTTTAATGGATGACAATGGCGACCGCATTGCACAGCGCAGGTGTAGGTGCTCTTGGAACTTTCGCTGAGCTGTCGTTGAAGTATGGGTCCACGGGTCTTCAAGCCGAGTGCGTCATTTATTCATAGACGACGAATGTTCTCTCCCGTCACATGTTGCAACTTTAATGTCATGATTCACCATGCAAGCAATTTGCTCTATTTCTCTCTATTGTAATTCTACCACAACTGTAGCGAAATTTTTGTAATTTAACTTAATGATGCGGCTTCTAGGCTACGAAACCCGTCGTTAAATAAATTATTTACGAGAGCTGCCAAGCGGTTATTATTCAAGAAGTCACAGGTTTGTTTGACTGATCCGAAGATAGATGTCAACTATTCGTTAGCCTACTTATAAAGTTTCAAGAACAAGTACTGTATGGGGAGCTAAATTTACGAGGGGTAGTCATAAAGTTTTAATTATTGTTGTACTATTGTTGTGCTCTTCAATCTGAAGACTGATTTGATGCTCCTCTCGATGCTACTCTATCCTGTGTAAGCTCCTTCAACTTCCAATAACTACTGCAACCAACATCCTTTTGAACACACTTGCGATATTCATTTCTTGGTCTCCCTCTACAATTTTTATCCCCACATTTCTTTCAGTACTAAATTGAGGAATCCTTGATGTCTCAGAACGTGTCCATTCAACCGATCCCTTCTTGTAGTCAAGCTGTGCCACAAATTTCTTATATTCCCAGTTCTGTTTAGCACCTCCTCATTATCTGATCTGTCCATCTAATTTCCAATCATCTTCTGTAGTACCACATTTCAAAAGCTTCCATTCTCCTCTTGCCTGAACTGTTTATCGTTCACGTTTCGCTTCCATGCAAGGTTACACTCGAGACAAATTCCTTCAGAACAGGCTTCCTAAAAATTAAATCTACACTAACCATGCCGGTCGCAGTGGCCGTACGCTTCTAGGTGCTTCAGTCTGGAATCGTGCGACCGCTACGGTCGCAGGTTCGAATCCTGCCTCGGGCATGGATGTGTGTGATGTCCTTACATTAGTTAGGTTTGGTTCTAAGTGCTAGGGGACTTATGACTTCAGATGTTAAGTCCCACAGTGCTCAGAGCCATTTGAACCATTTTTTACACTGTCCATTCACATTAATGTGACCACCTGTCAAAAACTGGTTGGACCACTGCGAGACGTGAAGGTTCTGGAAGGTACCGACAAGAGTGTGGAGCGCTGCCGACACCAATGCTGTGGTCAGCTGCGCTAGATTTCTCGGTTGAGAATCCACGGCGCGAATAATCTGATCTAGGTGGTCCCACCCATTCTCATTTGGGTTTAAATCCGGGAGTTTGACGGGCAGGGGAGTATGGTGGTAGATGCCATAGTGCCAAGGGAAAAAAAACTGCATGTAGGCGTGGATATGGTCCCCAAAAATACATGCATATTTTTGCTGATCCATCGTGGCTTCCAGAATGACAATATCACCAAGATAATGCCACAAAAACATTTCCGAGGCCATAAGACACCCTCCTCCAGCCTGGACACTTCCGACGATTGTTGCAAGGTGTTTGCTTTCAGACGTTTCCTCTGAAGAGGCCACCTGTTGCCGCTCATTGAACGTCCACTTGCGGAAGTGCCGTGCAAATTCCAGCCTTCGTCGCCGATGAACGCAGTCAGATTGGGTGCATGAACAAAGCGCCTCCTGTGGAAGCCCATATGCAGTAACTTTCGATGAGCTGTCGTTGAAAAGACACGGTAGGTGGTCCCTCGGTTCATCTTTGTAATCAGTTGCTCAGCGGTTGCACGTCTGTTTGCCTCTACATATCACCGCAGCCGGCCTTCATCCCTGTCATCTATGGCCCATGGTGTACCACAGTTGCCCTGGCGCCGGTTTTGGATAGCGCCATTTTGCCATTCACATATTCTTTAACCATGGCGGCACACTAAGAGTTTACAAACTTAACTGTTTCTGAAACGGTTTCACCCCTGGCTCTAAATCCAATGGTCATTCCCTTTTGGAAATCAGCTAAATCGCTCCTTTTCCGCATTACGACATCGACTGCACTGTTTATGCACCATCCACTGATAGTGCTGCCATCTGTCAGTGAGTGGTTATTGACGGTAATGTCGAACATAGGCAATGGTCACAGTGACGTGACTGGGCCGTGTGTAAAGTTATGTGAGACGCTGTCCATTCCATTAGACTGCTCTTCCACGTCCTTTGCAGTCTCTGAAACAATTGCAACGTCATCGACAGACCTCGAAGTTTTTGTTTCTTCTCCTTGAACTTGAATTCCTTCTCCAAGCTTTTCTTTGATCTTCCTTACTTGATTCTCAATGTACAGATTGAATAACATTTGGGATGAGCTACAATGACTTCTCAGTCCCTTCCCAATCACTGGTTACCTTTCGACTCTTGTAACAGCCGTCTGGTTTCAGTAGAAGTTGTAAATAGCCCTTCGCTCCCTGGATTCTACTCCCGCTACCTTCAGAATTTCAAAGAGTATATTCCAGTCAACAATGTCAAAATTCTGTAAATGCTATAAATGTAGTTTTGCCCTTCCTTAACCTATCTTCTAAGAGAAGTCGTAGGATCAGTACTGCCCTGCATTTTCCTACTGATATTGAAAAATGGTTCAAATGGCTCGGGGCACTATGGGACTCAACTGCTGAGGTCATAAGTCCCCTAGAACTTAGAACTACTTAAACCTAACTAACCTAAGAACATCACACACATCCATGCCCGAGGCAGGATTCGAACCTGCGACCGTAGCGGTCGCGCGGTTCCAGACTGTAGCGCCTCGAACCGCTCGGCCACTCTGGCCGGCTACTGATCTTCCCTGAGGTCGGTTTCTAACAGTTTTCCATTCTTGTGTAAATAACTCGTGCTAGTATTTTGCAGTCATTATTTACTAAACTGATAGCTCGATAATATTCACACTTGTCGTCACCTGCTTTCTTTGGAATTGGAGTTATGACATTCTTATATACGTCTGTGGGTATTTCACTTGTCTCACGCAATTTGCACCCCAGGTGGAATAGCGTCATCATAGCTGGCTCTCCCAAGGACATCAGTAGTTCTGAGTGTGGTATCGTCCAAATATCGCAGTACCACACCACAGTCGGCAATGTGGTGGTGGTGGTGGTGGTGGTTAGTGTTTAACGTCCCGTCGACAACGAGGTCATTAGAGACGGAGCGCAAGCTCGGGTTAGGGAAGGACTGGGAAGGAAATCGGCCGTTCCCTTTCAAAGGAACCATCCCGGCATTTGCCTGAAACGATTTAGGAAAATCACGGAAAACCTAAATAGGATGGCTGGAGACGGGATTGAACCGTCGTCCTCCCGAATGCGAGTCCAGTGTGCTAACCACTGCGCCACCTCGCTCGGTCGGCAATGTGCATCGATACCATAGACATTAGCGATGACTCACTGCAGTCGACGACGATGAGTGGAAGAGGATGAATAAGACAGGCCCTCACTCTCAGCACACCAGAGCACTCGCACAGAGGTCAATGTAGAGCCGAGAATGGAAGCACTCTGACCCAGTTCGTGATCTCAGCTGAAGCAGTCAGCATCATCGAGTAGGACTAAAGAGTTATTTAAGTCTCAGATGGAAATGTACTTTTGTAAATGCTGAACATTTTGCTTCAAGACATTAGTTTGTTAACTAGTGCACCTTGTGATGTTTTAATAGTCAATGGTAGTTGTAAATTATCAAGAATTCCTGTGGCAAAGCGTTGTATCGAGTTAAATGAATATTTTTATCCATTCATCCAATAAAGTGAACTAATAGGCCGATATCATACGTTGTAGTTCCAATGAGTCATCTGCCAGAGCAATCAAAAAGCCCACAGTTATGGCCAAACGCTTATAGTTACGACTAGTCATAACACTGACGAACTGTCGTACCCTGTGATCGTGAAATTTGGCGATGATGTTCGTCCATCTCTACATGTTCAGCCTTCCATACAACATATTTTTACTAACAGCGGACTAGTTTTCGGAGACTTCAGCTGCTGAAGTCTTCGTTTTGGCTGTTCAGGAGAAGTTCCACCACGAAAAAATCACCTCGTAGTCATTCTGGGAATGCCTGCATAGCAATGGTTCCTTCATCTGAGATGAAAAGAAGAGCTCACCGAGTGCCATGTGAGGAGAATATGGAAGATGAAGCAAAGTTTGACAGCCTAAAGAATCAGAATGTGTTACTGTGTCCTATGTAGAATGTGCTCGTGCGCTGTCGTGGAGTTAAGAAGTCTTTTGGAGAGCTCCCTAAGACACTTCATCTTGGTAGTTTCCAAAAACCTCGCCATGAGATTTCGATGCTATGCACTTCTGATGGTTTACCCCTTACGAGCATAGTCTGTTAGCACCAAACCATGGCTGTCCCAAAAATCACCGCCCATCACTTTGCTCGATGGTATACGTGAAATGCATTAGCAGTTGCGAATATGGACAACCATCAGCTATAAAATGGAATGACGGCAATGAAAATTTGTGCCAGACCGTGACTCGATCCCAGATTTCCCGCTTATCGCGAGCAGCCACCTTACCATTTTTTAAAAATCTCGTTTTGTTCGTTTTTTTCGTTATATTTGTTCTATGCCACCAGTTCAAGTTCCTCGTTGACCCATTCACTCTGTTTTTTTATTACAGAGGGCAGCTAACCCTCCGACCTAACACGCTGAGCAACCGTGCCGGCAATCATTAGGCTATCTGCGCCAAACTTCCACATTTCGTCAAACATGTGTCTACAACCTGCGCTCGTACATCCATTATTTATATTCCCGTACAGGGGAAACATTCTAATTGAAAGTCACTTTCCCGATCTCTGTGGATAAATATGATATTGTGGAGCCTGTGTTGTTCAGAAGTACGATGCAATGTTCCTTTGGACATGCAGGGATGTCTGAAAAATTATTCACAGCAGGGATTACAGCCATTATGAAATACACGACATGCATTCTCAGTTGCGAATACCCGCCACCACCAGCACTGTAATTGAATGGCGACAATGAAAATTTGTGCTTGACCGGATTTGCTATTTATTGCGAGTGCTCGCCTTATAATTAAGCTATCCGAGCTCGCCTGTCAGCCAGACCCAAACTTCCAGGTGTTATCAACTACGTGTCTACCACCTGCATCTATGCATCCATTATATATCTGCATGTGTGCATGCACGTCCGATCAACACAGGCACTGCTATATTGGATTTATCCGCCGATACCAGCCAAGCGACTTTCAATTAATATGTGTTCCCTGTACAGGAATATACACTACTGGCCATTAAAATTGCTACACCAAGAAGAAATGCAGGTGATAAACGGGTGTTCATTGGACAAATGTATTATACTAGAATTGACATGTGATTACATTTCCACAGAATTTGGGTGCATAGATCCTGAGAAATCAGTACCCAAAACAACCACCTGGGCATTGAGCCAAACAGAGCTTGGATGGCGTGTACAGGTACAGCTGCCCATGCAGCTTCAACACGATACCACAGTTCATCAAGAGTAGTGACTGGCGTATTGTGACGAGCCAGTTGCTCGGCCCGTACAGGACCTGCAACATGCGGTCGTGCGTTATCCTACTGAAATGTAGGGTTTCGCAGGGATCGAATGAAGGGCAGAGCCACGGGTCGTAACACGTCTGAAATGTAACGTCCACTGTTCAATGTGCCGTCAATGCGAACAAGAGGTGACCGAGACGTGTAACCAATGGCACCCCATACCATCACGCTGGGTGATAATCCAGTATGGCGATGAAGAAAACACGCTTCCAATGTGCGTTCACTGCGATGTCGCCAAACACGGATGCGACCATCATGATGCTGTAAACAGAACCTGGATTCATCCGAAAAAAATGACGTTTTGCAATTCGTGCACCCAGGTTCGTCGTTGAGTACACCATCGCAGGCGCTCCTGTCTGTGATGCACCGTCAAGGGTAACTGCAGCCACGGTCTCCGAGCTGATAGTCCATGCTGCTGCAAACGTCGTCGAACTGTCCGTGCAGATGGTTGTTGTCTTGCAAACGTCCCCATCTGTTGACTCAGGGATCGAGACATGGCTGCACGATCCGTTACAGCCATGTGGATAAGATGCCTGTCATCTCGACTGCTAGTGATACGAGGCCGTTGGGATCCAGCACGGCGTTCCGTATTACCCTCCTGAACCCACCGATTCCATATTCTACTAACAGTCATTGGATCTCAACCAACACGAACAGCAATGTCGCGATAAAATAAACCGCAATCGCAATATGCTACATTCCGACCTTTATCAAAGTCGGAAACGTGATTGTACGCATTTCTCCTCCTTACACGAGGCATCACAACAACGTTTCACCAGGCAACGCCGGTCAACTGTTGTTTGTGTATGAGAGATCGGTTGGAGACTTTCCTCATGTCAGCACGTTGTAGGTGTCGCCACCGGCGCCAACCTTGTGTGAATGCTCTGAAAAGCTAATCATTTGCATATCACAGCATCTTCTTCCTGTCGGTTAAATTTCGCGTCTGTAGCACGTCATCTTCGTGGTGTATCAATTTTAATGGCCAGTAGTGTACATAATGGATGTATGAATGCAGGTTGTAGACACATGTTTGAAGACCTATGAAAGTCTGGATCTGGCTGTGAGTCATGCTTGGATAGCCTAACAATAAGACGACCACTCGCGATAAACGGGAAATCCGAGTTCGAGTCTCGATCCAGCACAAATTTCCATTGCCGTCATTCCTTTATACAGTTGATGGCTGTCCATGTTTTATAACGGTTGTAGTCGCTGCAGTGCCTGTTCATTGCATGCATGTCTGAAGGAACATTGCATGGTACTTTTTGAGCAACGCAGGCACTGCAATATCGTATTGCTGAATGATGGTCGGATTTTCGTTTTATCGGCGATTGTGTTCCACAAGTTTCCAGATCTTTCATCGCTACTTCGTACTGAGGAATAGTGATCCATTGTAATTAGCCACGTCAAAAACTCATCTGGGTCAGGCTGACACTATTACATCATTTCCGCAGCTGCCTCAGTTCGGCGAGCTTTTTGGATAGGTGCCAGCAGTCGAGGAACCCATTGGGTGACGACCTCTGTCGTGTGCGAAATGTCGAGTACTATCGCGTCTGTTACGATACACTGACTTTCGAGTACCAGAGCGTTCACTTCTCTTGCGATTCAATTCTATTTCTTCACAGAGAGGTTGCCTACTTCTTCGTTCAGACTTTTCTGACCACACTGGAAGCATCTACTCCACCTAACCTTTTTGACATATGACAATGCGTTGTTGTCCCATCAACTCAGAATAGATTGATGCAGTGTCATTTCCTTTTACACTGCAGCGTCAAAGAAATGGGTATAGGCACGTGCATTCAAATACAAAGAAATGTAAATAGGCAGAATATGGCTCCGGTCACTGTGACTGAGCGGTTCTAGGCTCTTCAGTCTGGAGCCGCGCGACCGCTACAGTCACAGGTTCGAATCCTGCCTCGGGCATGGATGTGCGTGGTGTCCTTAGGTTAATTAGGTTTAAGTAGTCCTAAGTTCTAGGGGACTGATGACCTCTGATGTTAAATCCAACAGTGCTCAGAGCCATTTGAATCATTTTTGAGCAGAATATGGCGCTTGGCTCAGCAACGCCTGTATAAGACAGCAAGTGTCCGACGCAGTTGGTAGATCAATTACTGCTGCTACAATGGCAGGTTATCAAGATTTAAGTGAGTTTGAATGTAGTTTTATCGTCGGCGCACGAACGATGGGACACAGCATCTCCGAGCTAGCGATGAAGTGGGGATTTTCCCATACGACCATTTCACGAGTGTACCGTCAGTATTAGGAATCCAGTAAAACGTCACGCCTCCGACATCGCCGCGGCCGGAAGAAGATCCTGCAAGAACGGGACCAACAAGGGCTGAAGAGAGTCGTTGAACGTGACAGAAGTGCAACCCTTCCGCAAATTGCTGCAGATTTCAATTCTGGGCCATCAACAGCGTCAGTGTCGGAACCATTCAACGAAACATCGTCTAGGTGGGCTTTTCGAGCCGAAGGCTTGATGACTGCTCTACACAAAGCTTTACGCCTCGCCTGGGCCCGTCAACAGTGACATTGGGCTGTTGATGACTGGAAACATGTTGCCTGGTTGGACGAGACTCGATTCAAATTGTATCGAGCAGATGGACGTGTACGGGTATGGAGACAACCTCATGAATCCATGGGCCCTGCAAGTCAGCAGGGGACTGTTCAAGTTGGTGGAGGCTCTGTAATGGTGTGGGGCATGTGGAGTTGAAGTGATACGGGCCCCTGATACGTCTAGATACGACTCTGACAGTTGACACGTACGTAAGCATCCTGTATGATCACCTGCATCCATTCATGTCCATTGCGCATTCCGATGGGCTTGGGCAATTCCAACAGGACAATATGTCGCCCCACACGTCCAGGATTGCTACAGATTGGCTCCAGGAACACTCTTCTGAGCTTCAACACTTATGCTGGCCACCAAACCCCCCAGACATGACATTATTGAGCACATCTGGGATGCCCTGCAATGTGCTGTTCAGAAGAGATCTCCACCCCCTCGTGCTCTTACGTATTTATGGACAGCCCTGCAGGATTCGTGGTGTCGATTTCCTCCAACACTACTTCAGACATTAGTCATGTTCCGGGACTTCTGTGTGCTCGCGGGAGCCTTACACGATAGTAAGCATGTGTACCAGTTTTTTTGGCTCTTCAGTGTAAATGCAGCAAACGAATTATTGCAAGGTGATTCCACTCTATCAATGGGCTATACCGTTTTGTTTTAGCTTCTGTAGTAGTGTGCTACAGTGCAGTGGCTCAGGGATTTCAGTATGTACCAGCACTGCAGACATATACCGGTAAATGAACAAAAGCTTCATTACATAACTTTGTTTTTTTGAGGTGATAATTAAAACTTGAGACTGTCCATCACAGGAATATGCCACAGTCCTCTATGTATCGCTCCCATAGGGAAAGTGAACACATGTTTAGAGCAAATAACAATGTGCACAGAGGCATTTAAACTGTTATTCTTCCCACACCCATTACGTAAATGGAACGGCAAGAAAGTTTAATATGTGGTACAATTGGAAGTGACCTCTGCTGTGCAATTCACAGAGTTGAATATAGATTTAGATGTGGTTCAAATGGTTCAAATGGCTCTGAGCACTATGGGACTCAACTGCTGAGGTCATTAGTCCCCTAGAACTTAGAACTAGTTAAACCTAACTAACCTAAGGACATCACAAACATCCATGCCCGAGGCAGGATTCGAACCTGCGACCGTAGCGGTCTTGCGGTTCCAGACTGCAGCGCCTTTAACCGCACGGCCACTTCGGCCGGCATTTAGATGTAGAAGTTGGTTTGGAACCCTATCAAAAATGGAAATAGGAGTATATCAGACTTGTTATCTATGAGAACATTTACAGAGAGATTGTGTCCAGTGATCGCGAGACATCTGTAGCGCCAACGAATGCCAATGATGACTCCAGAAGTGTAGATCTAATTATAAGCCAACATAAACGAAAACAAATATCTAAACTAAGCATATAAAAATTATCCTATTAAAAAGGAATATTATCTTACAACAAATAGATAAGAAACAAGTTACCCTAATATACAGTACGAAATCAGTTTATTCTTTTTCAATTTGCGAAGTCAGCATGAAGGCATGTTTATCATGTCATTGCTTCATGAAATGGATGCATTCTTCACGAAGCAATCCATATACACCGTTGGTCATTAAAACCACAACATCAAAAAGGATGGCAAATAACGAAATTTTTCTTCTAGTGCTTATATACCGTAATATAGTAGAAAGAACATACGATAAATTGTGAAGCAACTTAAGGGCACTCCCGGCAAAACGGCGCTCCGCGAGCGCTTTGGCCTTGCTCCTGCTTAGCACTCACAACGCCGTGAAGAGTGGGGCTGGTGGAAGAAGAGGAAGAGGGAAATGTAGGCTGCAGCCAGACGCCGCAGTACTCCATACGCCGAGAGAACAGCTCTTGACAGCTGGCAGCCCAGTTGCCACTATTCGACACGGAAGGTCAGCGAGCCTATGGCGGGGGGAGTGAGGCGACAGACCTTCCCGTGTCACCCTTCGGCCTGCGGCAACACTCGGCTCCTTCAGAACCTAACAATGTCGTGTTATTCATTGCAGCATTCCTGTAGAGGCAGCGTTCTGCTGACCGATGCGTTCCTTGATGGAATATTTTTTCACATGCGCTACTAGTGTCTGTCACCTTACACAAACACACACATGAATACTTTCTTTAATGATGTTGCAACCATTTGACTGCAACAATTTTTATTTTACTGTTATACCGTTCAGATTTCGCTGTATTTCATACCAGTCTGATATCTTTTGACATATAAATAAGTTACTGTACTTGAAAATGGGCTATGGTCGAACTCTGGATCATATAACAATAAAATGAAAATTATTACCTTCAAACGCCGGTAGCATCATTAAAAAAAAAATTACCATGACTAAGGACCTAGCCAAAATAAAAATTACACACAATCAGATTTTCAGTATTAACAAGGTAAAGCAACTTGCACAAATGTTACGCGTAAAATATCGAATAAGGGCGCTACTTCTATTTTTCGTGTGGGAGAATGGAAACCCCAAGATCATCGACATCTGATTGGTCATATCCTGTCACAACAACATTGTCTTCGGTATCATCGCTGCTGCTGTCCCCATCGACTGATAAAGAAATTACGATAATATGAACGGATTCTTCTCTTACACCTTCTTCTATGTTTGACCTTGTAATCTCTTTCCACAAGTAGTTCACGACGTTTTTCCAATTTTCTGGCGTTATCCGTGTGATAGCCTCATTTACAAGCCTCTCTGTGTCTCACAATGTAAAGGTTTTGCATCGCTCTGCAATATCTGATTTTATTTGAGGCCAGATGGGTTCAATTGCGTTTTGATGGCTGTGGTACAGTGGAAGACATATAACTTTGTGGCCGTGTCTCTCTGCCAAGGTATCAATCACATAATGCTTCTTCTGTGCCTTGTATTGTTTCACTAATTCCAGAAGTTCTGCTTCCTGCATATTCTGTTCAAAGTCTTTTTTACTATCTATCAACCAGCTCTGACTATTTCGCCTCTCTTTGCAGCAGCCGTTGGTGCGTTATTTAATAGTACAGAATGGTACAGCCCATTTTCCATTACAAAAACAGTACCAGAACAGACGGTTGGTAGCAAACGAGTAACAAACCAGTCTTTGAATGTATCTGCATTCATCTCCTCGTGGTAATCAACAGCTTTTTTCGACTGAAATATCATCATAGCACCGGGCACAAAACCGTTAATAGAGCCAGCATGAATTATAATTAGTCGCCCTCCCTTACCAGTTGGCACACTCATAGTCCCATGATGCGTCTCGTCTGTCCATGAGATGAAATGCTCATGGCGTATGTTTTGTCAATCCATATTACATTTACCGGATTCAGTGCTAGCAACACACACAGGAAATGACATCTCCAAGCTACAATGTCTCCGTGGTCCATTAATACCTTTTGTCCTGAGAACTTTCTCCAGTTTAAGCCACTTTTTTTCAAAAAATGGAGAGACTTGTCGTTCTACCTGTGAACAAACCACTGTCTGACAGTGATGCCATCAACGTTTTAAGTGCTGGATACTCCTTCCTGCTGTAGTACATGTGTATGTGTTGCATGATAGCACTTTCGCCAAAGTTGTCTGTTTCAGTCACACATCTCGATCTCTTCCTTGACTTTCCAGGCGTCACAATAACAGGGCTCACAGCTGGATTGGCGGCCTCTTATCCATTTCTGACTCTCTTCATTGTTGCTGTAGAGATGTTCATAGCATCTGCCACTCTGTCAACCACTTTTCTCACTGATATCAAAAGCCCACCATTGTCCCTTTCCATTTCAAAGTAAACATGCAATCTGTAAATAAATTCCCATGCTTGGGATTTCAGCGTAGGTTCCCTCCCAAAATCCCTCTTCTCTGCACTACGGGCAGCCATTTTCCACTTATACACACTTTTCCACTTATGCACACTACAAGAAACTCGCAGAAGTAGCGGAATGCACACGTATACACACAAACCTCAACGTAGCACATGGCGCGACTGACTGAAAGCAGCCGTCGCCCAGCACTACCACAACACTGGGGCGTTGCCACGGTAACGTAAAAAAAGCTCCCGATCTGATTGGCCGTCGTGGATGCGCAAAGCACGTGCGCCAAGGCCGCGTCAACGGTCAGAGCTCTTCTCTCGCCATATGGTTTATAGGGCAAAGAAGTCATCTTGTCAGATGCCAAGCAGTTTGATCACAATACTACTTGGGTTCGATTTATGTTCTAAATTAGGAATACAATGCCGTCTACGCACTGTCCGAAAAAGAAGAAATGTAGAATGCATAGCTTTCAGTCCCAAATGGGAATTGCCTTATTTCTCATATCTTTCAAAGGCCATGAGAAGTGCTTAATATCTCAACACACCACTATGAGCTGGAAATTTTTTATTGGAATGTCATTATAACACCAGCCACACAGACGATGTGACACACTTGTCTTCTGACGAATGATAGTGATGCAGATTGAACTGAAGTCGTCCTTTACAGAGACAGAGGGAAAAAACTGAATTGTTAATAGAGTGGTGACAAAAAATCTGAGGTCATCTGAGGTCATCAGTCCCCTAGAACTTAGAACTACTTAAACCTAACTAACCTAAGGACATCACACACATCCATGCCCGAGGCAGGATTCGAACCTGCGACCGTAGCAGTCGCGCGGTTCCAGACTGAAGTGCCTAGAACTGCTCGGCCACCAGAGGCCAGCAGAGTGGTGACAAAATTTGTTATGGTCGACATCATCAATTATATAAATTCATTAAGTATCTTAATGCAAGGGGAGAATGGTTTTGGAACAGATATGGTGGACAAGATTTATGCTATCAAACAAAAAATAAGCCTATGGAAAAAATCAAATTCAGGTTCATAACTTGGAACATTTACATATATATGGATCAGACAATCTCTTAGGGATGATAAAAAGAGCTTCAGTTTGAGGGAGGGAACTCTGGTCTAGAAATGATTGAGCTGAAAGTTATAACAAAAAGTAAAAACACTTAAAATTACTACTTTTGCTGCTGACGATAAAAATCCGTGTACGCACTTGTATTCTAATTTACCTGCACAACTACCAAAAGGTGCCACATTAATAACAGCAGCTCAAAGCAGCATACTTCTGTTCCTATGCCACCATGACATCATTGCACGAAAGTTCTATGAATTCTATTGAAGTACTGGCTGTGTACAACATTTCAGCCTTCTTACAGTTTCCATTTGCTTCTTGTACACAAAACTTTATGTCTGCTAATTCCTTAACTCGATATATCATTTCACTAAGTAAGAATGACCGTATACTTCAACTTGAAAACAGACGTTCTTGAGAAGTAGACATGGTAAGTTTGCAGTTATTATGTTGTCTGGAGGCATAAAGCAGAGGGTATCCGCGCAATGTCAACCATTTAGCGATAGGCACTCACAATATGAAGAAATCAGACATTGTGTTCTACAGTGTAATTATTCTTCTTCTTCACCATCTTCTTTTTCATTATCGTTCTGGCTATCTTAGAGTAACATAATTCAGATTTGTACTTACCATTGGATGTTAGGCCAGTTAATATCTATTTAAACAGTTCACTTTATTTTCTATGGGAACTCATATCCTTCAAAATTTGCATCAGTATTGGATATCTACAGAATTATTTGCTTTCTCGGAGTCAACAAACACGAGCACAAAATTATTGCTTTCCCATATTTGAACCGAAATTACCAGTTTCATATTCGAGATAAGTTCCCATCATTACTCAAAGATTGTATCAGTGTCATGTAAATACTCAGTATATTAGGTCTACATGTGTTATTTAGAGACTGCAATGTAGGACTCCAATGTTGGCTATTACGTAATTAGAAATTCGAGTATACAAATACAAGGAACTTGCTTTAAAGTATAATGTGTAGCTAATTTTCACAAAAGTTATTTTTGTGCATTAAAACCATGACTGGACACGCTGCCTGATATCCATCTATATCTTCATCCACATTCTGCATGCTACTGTGACATGCATGACAGTTCCCTTTGTAGGCTGACTGCATTTCTCACGCATCTTATTATGGAACTGAAGTCTGTCATTTGCTGTAACTTTGACTGATCCTCTAACACCATACCATTTCATAACCCTACAAAATGTTACACCAAGGTATTATTGCAATATATTTGACTCCAGATGTGACTCATCGATGTTTTACTCATATAGGATACTATGTTTCTGTGTTTTATGAAGTGCAGAATTTTACGTTTCTCAATATTTAAATCAAGTTGGCAATCTTTTTACTACTCCAAAATTCTATTAAGATCTGCCTGATTCATTGTTATGACTTGCATACCCTCTTTGATCAAGTGCTACTCTGACAGGGATTCATTTATCAATTCATTATCAGTAACAGCACTGTATTCCATTTCTTTTTTAATTGTCTTTTGTGTAACATGTACATTAAAAATATTAATTAAATAACATAATTCCATGTTTTCCTAAACTTTTCTGCTCTTATAATTTATAATAAATGTGATAGATTAGGCCATAGTGTGCTATTGATATGTGTGTTTACTGTCCAATACATTTTTCATTTTAGAAAAAATGATGCTGAGTGAGTTAGTTATTTGCATGTTCTGTGGATCACAGTTGTGACCTCTCACTGTGAGCGGGTTTAGTTAGTTCTTCAAGTGTACAACTGTAGCAACTTCATCAAAAAAATATGGTAACTTGCTGAACATTTATATGATTGTCTTAACTTTTCTAATAACAGTTTTTTAGCTCCTCCCCCTCCCACCCACCCCCCCCTCTCTCTCTCTCTCTCTCTCTCTCTCACACACACACACACACACACACACACACACACACACACACACACAAACTTGTGACATTGTTCCCTGTACAGAAATTCTTCTTTGGAGTAGACAGAGTTTCAAGCTGATATGATTTCAGTTTGCATTTGAAGTCTATTCTATTTTCTGCAAATTTTATTGATATTATTGTCGTAAATCATGTGCTAGTACAGCTAGTCTATTACACAGATATTTGTAATTTATTGCCTGATTTAGAACTGAATGTTCAAGCTTATGACAGGTATCATTTCGTTGTAGGTTTCTGCTTGTGTTCATCTGCAGTGGTTGTGTTTATATTTATTTATTAATTTACATTTAAAAACGTGTTGTTGCTGTATTGTGTAGTCTCTTTAAATGTAAAGAGCAACTCTTCAGTCAAACTCATCTGTTGGATGCATTATTGCTATGAGCGATCTTTCGTATAGTTACATTATTATTTTGTCATCTACTGCCAAAAATGAATCATTTATGTGTAGACTACAGCACTACCAGTGATTCATTTTTTTGAATCAGTGGTAGTAGTTACACAAGTACCATAGATGATGGCTTTTGGTACCTCGATTTCGAAGGTCTGCTTCCTTTTCTCTTCGAATTTATTTTATAATTTTCGAAGCAGATACACAGGCTTTTAACTTCCCAGAGTTTATTTTACCGTTTTCATTTGCCAACACTGTATTAATGTATTTGCTTCAAAGATACTGTGTGTGTGCCAACAACGTCTGTGTTTATGTTATTGTTTACGTTTGACTACTGGCGGCAATATACAATGGGTTGCGAAGACGTGTTTAAAAGTTTACGTGAAGTTGGTTGTTGTAAACGCTGTTGTCTGCGAGTTATCGGTGAAAGGGAATCTACAGCATACAGTGATGTACCAGAAACACTTAGAAAGGTGCGCATACTTTCAGTACTTAAAGAACATGAGGCATGAGAACCGGCTTTAACCTGCATTGTTTTACAGAAAGGACTCGAGTCACCTGTTGAAACTAATGAATGTGGAGAAGATAATGTTTCAGAAGTCATATGCATAGCTTGTTTGGGTTTATTACAAGATAATTTGTTTGAAGGAATAACTGAGAAGGTACTGTACTGTTTTGGATAATATCTGCTGACATATATATTTTTGTAAAAAAAAAATCATGTGTCAAGGAAGTGTGATTTGACATTTTATTCCCCAGATTTCCAACAAAATACTAGAAGGATCCTTCGACAGCACCACATTCACTTGCGCGTTGTCACTGCCGGTCTGTTTCCAGATCAGGGCGCATTCATTGTGGTTGTTTATAAGGGACAAGTTCCCCGAGTATTTTGATTCTGATTTTGCACGTTATGAAACTCATATGGTGCCAGTAAAAGACGTATGGAAGTGGACAGTTGTACCAGCAATAGCCAAACGAGTCAACAAAAGTTTTGATTCTGGAGATAAATGTAATTTCTTCGTTAACGTGAATGTGGAATACGCCAATGACGAAGACGAATGTGCACACATGTATGTAACAATCGTGTGACAGTTGTGCAGGCTGCATATATTTTACAGATGTTCTGTGTTATGTTTCTCTGCAATCAGTTGTATCATAATTTATACCACGTAACCTACATTTTAATTTATAGCAAAGTGTACTTGTTGGCAGTGCTTTGTACTGTATGTCCAATTGCTTTCACGAAGACTGCATGAAAAATAGCTTCTGTCATACTTTTGCTGTGCATAATGTAACTAACTTTCTCAGTTTTGATCTTGTATTGTATGTGTATGAGGGAGACTAAAGAAGTCCTATTTATCTACCTCAGAAGTCGAACATTTAGAATGAGACTGCACCTATCTCAGAATGTTAAATACTTTATTGGGTTTACTATGAATGTATCTATTATTATGCTTGAATTGAACATGCTAAAGTACGCAAACAAGTGAGTAACATTTAACATGGGTTTCACATGTGGCTTCTAAGCTGCCAATTTCCCAGACAAGTTACCACAAAGTTTAAAGGTTATTCAGAGTCAAGAAGTGATTTTTTTTTTATGTAGCCCAGATGTGCTGTTTAGGATCCAGATCTGGAGGCAGATACAGCTATGAAAAATACCTTCTTTCATTAATATAGGTACAATCTCAATGTTAACACTTCTACAGCAGAGCACTGTCACTTCACTGATGTGAACAGGACACGAACACTGCAAGAGATGTGGCATGCAGATCAGCTGTTTTGGGTGTAGCACTTGGAAGAGTGACCATCTGGTCAGCCGAGCGGAGTGCACTCAACTCTTGTGAGTTAAAACTGAGGAGTTATTTGATTGAGAAGTAACTGTTCCAGCCTCATAAACTGACATATGACCGGGAGAGTGGTGTGCTGGCCACCAGCCTCATAAACTGACATATGACTGGGAGAGTTGTGTGCTGGCCACATGCCCCTCCATGTCCACATTCTGTGACACCTTTGGGCTGAGGATGACATGGCAGCCAGTCGGTGTCTTTGTGCGTTCATGGCAGAGTTTAGTTATTTTTAGTTTTAGTGTTCTTGGTTGCCTTGTACTGGATTACAAAAAATATGTTGTTGTCTTCGATTTGTTGACAAATGCTGAAGTGAAGCTTTAAGCAATTTACCGAGAAAATGCTGTGTCTGACATGCTTGAAGCCATGCAAAGGGGGGTCCACTATATAACTTCATCCAAAAATAGGCCTATAGTTGAGTCAGCATAAGTTGATTCCTGACAGATGCAGTGGTGGCTTGTGGCAGCTTAGCAGGCCTAAGTCAGTAAATAATCTAATGCAATTTCATAAACATCTCTGTACCAATACATCAGTATGGTCACAGCTCTTTAGACAGCTACTTTTTTGCCTGCAACTGTTAGTGCTTCACAACTCAAATCTGTCAACAGCAGTGTGAGCTGTCATAGATCTTCATACGCCATCTTGACTATAGTTGTGATGTCTTTTGTGACATTATATTGTAAACTGTATAAAAAATTGAACAAATGTGTAAACACGTGTGAGTTGCTAAATGTCTAATACACTGCTTTTTGTTATTTTTAATGACATGCCTATTTGAAACAGGGAATACTTTGCCGCAGTTGTTACATTTTCCCACATACATCCAGGAAACAATTTTAGTTTGTGGAGAACTATTTAATGGTCTGTGATGTATTTGATAGCTGTTGGATATTATTGCTATCGGCATCATGTGTAGACTGACACTAATCAGTTTATTTGACTATTATAGGTACAGATGAGAGGGGTGAGTAGAGGACATTAAAAAATACAAATAATCCTAATAAACATAGGTCCAGAAATTGATGGTTTCCTTAATATGGTGTAAGCCCAAGTGGAGTTGCACCAGTGTTGTAGCACTGTTAATGTGTAAGGCTATGTTTGCTGTAGGAAGATTCCTGTCAGCTAGTTGAGTATGTTATTTTCATTGGTGTGAAGTAAAGAATGACAGACTCTCAAGTTTTGAGCTGTGCTGGTGATACGCAAGCACTAATACTGCAGCAGAAATGTGGCCTTGTGTTCCAGATATTAGTTTCCACCACAAATGTAGTGTACATGTGCATCAATTACATGTACCTTATGCCAGAGACTAAGGCCAGCTGCTCTAGTCTCTGGCATAAGGTACAAGTAACTTATGAAAATATTTTATCCTTGAGGCCTGTTGCAGTTTTATGTTGACAAGAGCATCTACCTGTAAACATTTACCAATGAGCATTCATTCTGAAGTATGATATATGTAATCTGGTGCTATCTAAAGCCATGGCTTCCAATAATTCTTGTTTTATCAATTTTGTTTATGACAAGAGCCATTCGGCTCCATCTAATCTATTGTGCCATCATGTGGTGTAACAAGGCCACTACTTCTGGAGAAGATATTTTCACAGATATCGAAACCGTGGTCAAGGGCTAATAAACCTTTATTAGCAACTGGTTGGCTGATTTTTCAACCTTGTCAGATTTACACAGTTGCTATTTTACAGCCATGTTTAAGATTTTGAAATATATAAATATGTTTCACTTTACTATACACAGCCTGTTGGATCTCCAGAATGAAAAGAAAGACGTGTCTCACATCATTATTGCCTCCAAAATACATGATGGTTTTGACATGGTTATTTAGATTAGAGGAAACATGTCATGCTTAAATGTAAACTGTGCTCTAGAATTCTTGTTGTATGGGTCCTGTAGTTCTGTGCATATTCTGTATTGTTTAAGTGCAATATCCACTGAATGCCATCTTTGCTTCTCTTTACACATAATTTGTGATTTGATTGTTTTAATCATAACATCATTTCCTAACTCTTTATGGACACTGGTGCCTCAATAAGAAACACTTATTTTTGCAGTTAATAAAATATTTTTCAAACAACTTTTTTAAAATCTGAGTTTAGGTGCAGCATTCTTTTTGACTTGTTGTTGCTGTTGTTGTTGTGGTCTTCAGTCCAGAGACTGGTTTGATGCAGCTCTATCCTGTGCAAGCTTCTTCATCTCCCAGTACCTACTGCAACCTACATCCTTCTGAATCTGCTTAGTGTATTCATTTCTTGGTCTCCTTCTACAATTTTTACCCTCTGCGCTGCCCTCCAATACTAAATTGGTGATCCCTTGATGCCTCAGAGTATGTCCTACCAACCAATCCCTTCTTTGTGACTTGTATGTATATGAAATTGCGTTGGAGGGGGACTTAAATTCTTCATGAAACTTTACTTTTTCTGTTGAACAATCATTAATATAATGGTACTAATGCATGTTTGACTAAGTGAATTTTTGTACAGTGCCATGATTGCTTTTTCTGATTTCCTTTTATGGCATAAGTTTGTGTGTATTTATAATTATTCAGAACATAGCTGTTATTGAAATCAGCATTATGATGTGATAGGTTACAGATGTTGTTTAAGATCAAAATTTCACCAGTTTGGTTGGTGCATGATATCCTCTTGATCACGCCACAAGCTTCTTGTGTCTTATTGGCACAATATTGTTACAATTTAACTTGCTCTGTTCATAAGGGCAAACTACAGAAAGCACTTGAGATAATGGTAAGTAACTTTGTCTGAATGTTGTGCCAGAATGGGTAGCCTACAATTATGTACATTTGGTTTGGTGCAACAAAGTGTTGCTTAAGTGTAATAAATAGCTATTTAAGTAGTTTGTACACCATAAAATTGTGTTTTTTTGGAAATTCGTCATTTGTTATTCTGGAGGTGCTGAAATAAAAAGTGAAAAGTCCAGGTTGCAGTATCAACCATCATGGAAAAGATAGGTTGATCCTCACCAGAAAGATGCCGCATTTAGTTGCAGAAAGGCACAACAAAAATACTGTTACACATTAAGCTTTTGACCAAAGCCACCATCAGGAAAGAAAAACATGCATGCATTCACACAAGCAAACATTTTTCATACACAAATGGTCACTATCTCTGGGTGCTCAGGCCAGACTGAAACTGAAATGCATTGAATGGGAGCAGCAACTTGTGGTGAAGTGGAAAAGTGGCACGGATAGCAGGGTACCAGTGGGAGAAGAGGAAACAGTGCTGCCAGGCAGAGCATGCAGCTGCTAGAGGTGGCAGACAAGGGGCCACCTGGTGCAGTGTTGGGAAGCTATGGGAGAGGGAGGGAAGGGAAAAATGGGAGTGGGAAGGAGAGTAGTAGAGATGGGAAAAAGACCAGTGGGTGCATTGGCATAGAGAATTGCACAATAAGGGTGAGGAAATGTGAGTTAGGAGGAGGTTGGATGATGTGGGGACAGTAGGTACTGTAGGTTAGGGCTGGGATGATTTTTGGGAGTAGAGAATGTGTTGTAAGGATAACTCCCATCTTCGCAGTTCGGAAAAGCTGGCGGTGAAGGGTAGGATCCAGATGGCCTGGGCTGTGAAGCTGCCATTAAAATCAAGATGTTATGTTCAGCTGCGTCTCTCACACTAAATCCCTTGCACTGCAGCACATGGAAGAGCGCTTGAGACACTACCTCCATAAGTAATCCACCCTGCTGAAATCATGTTGCCACCTTCAGGCACCAGTATCCAACCATTAACCTACCCATAGTGCTCCTCCTTGTCGACCCCTCATAACAACTGGGCCCTTCTTAGCTGACCTTTTCAACTTGCCACATCCCCCAAAGCTGTCTTCTGACTCATAACTAAATCCAGAGCCAAAACAATCCCTGAACACTGTTGTTAACCTTTTCACCAAAATCCTCAGCCCCACTGAAATTTCAGTTCTATCCAAATGCTTTACCTTCAGCTGTATACCCCAGTTTAACCCTGCTGGACTTGTCAAAAATCTATTGTCCTCCTAATCACTGCAGTGGGAAACCTTCTTTGCCATCGAACCCTACATCCAAAGTAAACCTAATCCCACCATTCAACCCTGCCTCTGCTATTCCTTCCACTTCCCCACCCCACTGCAGTTTGTTGCTCCCACTTGACACGTTTCAGTTTCATTCGAGCCTAAGCAAACAGAGATAGCAGTCATGTGTGAATGAGGTGTGCTTGCTTATGTCAATGTGTGTGTGTTTTTCTTTTCTGATGAAGGCTTCGGCCGAAAGCTTAATGTGGAACAATCTTTCCGTTGTGCCTGTCTGCAACTCAACATTTCATCTTAACGGTGAGTAGCACTGTATCCTTTTCATAATTGTTGGTAACTTATAAGTGGGTTATTGATTAAAGTAGTATTAAAGGTGGTTATTTAATTATTGGTTGTGTTTTATAAAAAGTAGGCTTGATACATTGGGAACTATTTTAAGACTGGCACCATAAACCTGTTTCTGTTGAACAGGCAGAAGATGTGTAAAAAGTTCTTTGCAGAACGTCGGACACAGAGACGGAAGTTCCGTGGTGAACTGTATACACGAAAAGGAGTAGAACAGCTGCTACCAACCATTGATTCAAAAGTTTTCAAGGAAAATTTTCCCTGTCCCCCATCTGTGCCACAGGTTCCAGTTGCCATCACTTCTGTTGCTTGTTCTCATAACTCAATTTACTTCGCAGGTTGGTTGGTACAAACACATATTCATTACTTATGTCTACTACAACGTCATCTTGTATATTGCATGATCATTTGCCATTAATTTAGAAGTAATATTTGCTTTTGTATGCAGGTCGCTACAATAAGTTCTCCCGCTTTCTCAGCCAGACACCATGGCTCATTGATGGTGAAAGGAGAATGGAATCATCCGTTCAAGAGATAATTAGTGACAAACTGGAAGCAATAACACAATCAGAGGGTAACATACTTTTATCTTGCACCTGAAACATATCCCAATGAAATATTTAGCATTTTATTTTATTTAATTGGTTAAAATGTTTTCTGTATCATTCATTCTAATTTTTATTGTCATACATCTCGTACAATCATACACCTGGTACACTTTAGATGTTTGTGTGTTCCGTAGATCATATGTGCAGTATTTTCTTATGATGTAGAACATGTCAGCAGGTGTTAGCATATATTTCATTCATAGAGTGAGGACTTCAAAATAGCCCTAAAACCTGTATCACACTTCTGAACCTGCATGTGTGACAGTTTGGCATGAAGATCTAACCCTAAAACTCAAACAATATGTACCTAGCAGACAACTTGCAGATCTGATTAAAATATTTGAATAAATCACTCCTTCAAAGTCACAGTTGCAAGTTATATAAATTCAAAAATTGGCTGCCCTGAGGATCAGCAACATGCCATCCACTATACGTGATAAATTCAGGTACATAAACGATCAACCCATCCCAAGTCTATATAAATCACTCAGAGACAGAAAGAACATTTTAATGAAGATTTGGATTCACTCCATAACTATTATAAAATCTAAGGTTACTCCTTCACTTCTCCAAAGCTGAGATGTGTGCATTTCACCAAAATAACCATCTGACAGCTAAACAACTAAATGCTACTTTCCTATTGAAAGAGATTATGATACAGCTTCCACCCTAAACATCTCATTTTTGTGCTAAACTGCTCTTTGATGTTACGAAAACCTTGAGTGTACAAGCTAAAAAATAAAAACTAGAAACAGTGTTTGGATAGTCCAAGTAAAACCCTTTTCATAACAGTAACTGCTTTGATCTATTTAACCTGGGAATATTGTGCTATCATTTGGTTCAAGAGTGCAAACATCAAAAAATTGGATGTGCGACTAAATCAAACCATGGTGATGACAGCCTGTACCTTAAAATCTACCCCAACACTGTGTTTACCTGTGCCCAAGAACATTACACCACCTGATCTAGGATGACAGACAGTTTCGTGAATGTCAAAGAAATCCCATGATTCGTACCAACCACAATACCTGGCCATCCATATGACTGCAAACAGTTGATTACAACATTGATTGAAGTCCCAGAAACCAGACTGGGAAATAGCACAGAATCAAATTTCAGCATTAGTAAAGAATGAAAGAGGAGATGAACAACAGATATCAACCACCTAGATATCACAGATCCCACACTACAACTTCCGGTAATGAATATTCTTAAGAAAATATGGTCAAAGGGGATTAGAATATGAACAGAACATGTGAGGTGCAACTCCATGAAGCATAGGTGGACTATATCAGTTACTGCAAAGTGTAACTATAATGAACCTGAACAAACTGTTAGCCGCAAGTGCAAGTTAGAGTGCCCAGCAAGGACCAATGCAGCATCTGATTGTATCAATCAGTTCTGTCGTTACCTGGTTGATGGTACTGGACTAAGAAATTTAATATAAAACTGTATAACTACCAGTAACATATGCATGTAAAATAGTTAACATTTCTTTTTACCTCCTTTCTGTACTTACTCTTATCTACTGACATATGGTATATTTATATAATGGTATATTTGCATGTTTCCAAATTCTATGTACTGTGTATTGCCATACGATAAATAAACTTACAAAAGTGGCTTTTACATTAATCTAAACCTACATTTAAATTTATTTGCTGGAAACAGCTGCACAAAGACTGTCATCTATTCAGAAATTCATCTGTGAATTAAGAGTAGCTGTCATGGAGAAATAGCTCTGACACGTGACAAATCAGTTGAATTACAGTCTGACAGAATTAATACTGGGTTGAGATGTATAAGTTATTTTGCAACATAGTTTTCAGTTCACCTCTGAATGCAGTAACATTTTTTTATGTGAGCTTCACGAGCTGCCTTCAATTGGTCTATATCAAGGTTCAGTTATGAACTATGCTCATGGGCAAGTTTTGACCACCCAGATGAAGAGCACAATGCTCAGCATGGTAATTTTCTAATGTTGTTTCACAATGAATGCTGTGATGCTCAGTGTCTTTACTGTTCCGTGTGCACTACTTACCTCTCCCATCTATTTCCTGCTCCCATTTCCCATTAGTGGCAGGAGAACAGAAAATTAATAGTAAATTATTTTTGTTGTGTTTGCATGTCTTTTTCTGCTTGATTTTATTGATATCAGTTAAAGTAGATAAACATATGATGTGAAATTGTTTCCGAATGGATGAGTATTTTGAATTGAAAGCTTTTGTAATTTTAAATAAAACAACAAAACTAATCTTAAGCAATATTTGTTCAATAAATTTTGTTTTATAGGGTCACGATTTTCTTCTTCGGGCCGTGAAGATGTTGATGTACGTATGTTAGGACGTGGTCGACCATTTTCTGTGGAGCTGCTGAATCCACACCGAACGTGTTTCTCCCGTGATGAAGTCTGTGCTCTTCAAGCTGATATTAACATGGGAAGTCCAGATAGTGTAATCGTTAGAGACCTGCAACTTGTTACAAGGTTAGACAGATTTTTATTTGCTTATGTTAAATGTTACATTATAAAGTATATTTCAGGATCATTTCGTTTTGAAGTATTTATTGGTAACTTTGTTGTATCTGTTTTTATTTGACTGTCTGGATTTTTCATGCAGCTAAAAACTTGTATGGGGTATAAATGATAACTGTTAACAGTGTACCACTGTGCTGTAGGGGAAGGTGGGATGAACAGTTTTATTCAGGACACTTGTAGTTTATTAAACCTGGAAACTACCTCCCATTGACCTACAAAAGCCACCTAAGCTATAATGCTAACAAGCCTTGCAGAAGTTTGTTGAATATCCTACTACTTTCGTATGTCACTGGCCTAGGAGATCTTTACTGTTTGGAGCTCTTTTCTTTTTCTCACTAAAATGTCCTTGAATATTAAAGAGGCCTTATTCTTGAAACTTCCTGGCAGATTAAAACTGTGTGCCCGACCGAGACTCGAACTCGGGACCTTTGCCTTTCGCGGGCAAGTGCTCTACCAACTGAGCTACCGAAGCACGACTCACGCCCGGTACTCACAGCTTTACTTCTGCCAGTACCTCGTCTCCTACCTTCCAAACTTTACAGAAGCTCTCCTGCGAACCTTGCAGAACTAGCACTCCTGAAAGAAAGGATATTGCGGAGACATGGCTTAGCCACAGCCTGGGGGATGTTTCCAGAATGAGATTTTCACTCTGCAGCGGAGTGTGCGCTGATATGAAACTTCCTGGCAGATTAAAACTGTGTGCCTGACTGAGACTCGAACTCGGGACCTTTGCCTTTCGCGGGCAAGTGCTCTACCAACTGAGCTACCGAAGCACGACTCACGCCCGGTACTCACAGCTTTACTTCTGCCAGTACCTCGTCTCCTACCTTCCCAACTTTACAGAAGCTCTCCTGCGAACCTTGCAGAACTAGCACTCCTGAAAGAATGGATATTGCGGAGACATGGCTTAGCCACAGCCTTGGGGGATGTTTCCAGAATGAGATTTTCACTCTGCAGCGGAGTGTGCGCTGATATGAAACTTCCTGGCAGATTAAAACTGTGTGCCCGACCGAGACTCGAACTCGGGACCTTTGCCTTTCGCGGGCAAAAAATTAATTAAAAAAAGCGTTCAGTGCATAGTGCTGTGGAATGCAGGAAAAAGCAGCAAATTGGCGCTCGTAGGAAGAAGAACAAGACCAAAAATGCAACAGGAGCGTAATATGTAAGAAACTGTCTACGCAACCTGCCACTGATGATGCCTTGCAGAAAATAAAGGCGAAACGCGTATGGCACTAAAATTGTGTTTTATTCAGTTGCTGTCAGACGGTCCATAAGTGAAAATCATCAACATACCGTAGTGTTGTGCTTCTTGTTCGAGCTGAGGGAACAGCCAATTCTCTAACATCTCCAGATACTGTAGTCCAGTTACAGTAGCACCTTCGAAGAAAAAGGGACCAAAAACTTTATTGGCTGAAATGGCGAACAAATGTACAACTAAATGAAACTTTATAGCTCCCTTAATTCGCCGACAGATAGTGCTTAGCTCTGCCTTTTGTCGTTGCAGAGTTTTAAATTCCTAAAGTTGTGGTATTCTTTTTGAATCACCCTGTATATAGTGGGAGTCACTACACAGTCCCCCCCCTCCTGTGTCAGCGATATGTCTCATTAAATTTGATATGCCATCCAGATCGGGTCATCACGCCTTTCTCGAAACTCAGGGGCTTCTGCTTAGGATCAATGTGTTCTTCTAGTTGCAAAATGGTAGCGCCTGCTGGTGTTTGCTGTGTGGCAGCATACGATGTTCGTCAAGCCTCCTCTGTAGCTGGCCATGCTAGGTGGATCTTTCGTTGCTACTTCTCCCTTATCCATGTTTCTCGGTGCCAATTCTTTTTCTGTTGGCCATGAATCTTAAAATGCTGGTTTGATACAGTGAAGTGCAACTGTGGTAAACACAACTTGGTGGCAAAGTCTGACACTGCGATAATTTCATCACCCATATCATAGATGAACTCTCCAGGCAGACGTAACAATTGGCGGTACACCAATTCTTCCACTGTGGCTTGTGATTCAGGCTTGAAGGTTGTCCACAATCCTAGTAAAACAATCAGTAGACTTGTCCAGTTGTCTGCTGCGTGACATTCCATGGCTGATTTCAGTGGTCAGTGTAGGAGTTCCACCTAGCCGCTCACTGCGGGTTGATACGTGGTGGTCCTTATTTGCTTGACACTTAACAGTGTGGCAAGGGCCTTAAAGAGGTATGCCTCAAATAGATGCCCTTGATCTGTCATTGTTTACTATGGTATGCCAAAACACACAATCCATCCTCTGAAAAACATTGTTGCCACTATCTCCGAAGTGATGTCTGCCGTAGGTAATGCTTCTGGCCATCTCGAGTATCTTCCCACAATCATAAGGCAGTAATTGCAGCCTTCGGACGTTGATGGAGGGACTACAACATCCATTTGGACATGGTAAAGTCAATGGTTAGGCAGTATAAATCAGGGTGTGTACGACCCGGGACAACCGGGAGATCCGGGAAAAACCTGGGAATTTTTTCATCCGGGGAAAACCCGGGAATTTTTCATTGTTTTAGTTTTCAATTAAATTTTTGTGATTTTGACTGGTAAGAACCAATACTCTGACAAAGGATATTACCGTATCCCGCTACTGCAGAATAATACTGCAGCAACAAAACATGAAAGAGAGAAAAAAAAAACGAAAACAAAACTTAAGTTGCAAAGGAAATGCGCCATATACAACGACAAAACAGTGCTCGTACAAGCGTCAGCCAACAGAAAAGTGTGTCAAAGGCTTTAGGAAGACTATGCAATGCTTCATAACAACAAATTGCCGCCGATGAGCATGACGTGACAACTGTTTAAATTAGATTCATTTGAGCAGTTGCGGGCGGGCTCTTGCGCTTGCGCAGTTGAGTCTCGTACGAGTAATATCATCTCCCGCTTCTGATTACGTAAGTGTGGCTGGGTGCACACTAGTTAATATTGCGCCAGTTCGGAAGTATAGTAAATCTGGGGCTGATGCACAGAGCAGTCTGAGTTGTGGTGGGGAGGTGGGTCGTCTCCACGTGACCTGTGTTTACGTTCAGTGATTTTGTTGTTTCCTCTTTGTTTATTGCCTCTCACGTTAAATGATAACAAAATGGATTTTTGTCGCCGGGAGCTATCAGATGAATTAAAATATGCTTGCATAATTACGGAAGGCTAAAGTACGTTATTAGTTTAAGATATTATTTCCACCTTTCTGACAGACAAGCATTAATCGCCTTGCAGAGCAATTAGTTACTTTTGCCGGTTTGCTAAAGAGATTTGGCTTTTATTAATCTTTTCTGCTGAGGCAGGCAATTTATCTGAAACGAAGTGTTTAATATCACACTATTGGCTAGTTTCAACTGTTCGCTGCATTTCAAGTGCATGTGTGGCATTATGCGATAATAAAGAACCAAACATGAGATAATACCTTACTGGTACTCCAAGAAAATTTACATACGAATGTGCATTTTAACCTGAATTATGCATTTTAGCATGGTTGACGAAATTCCGATGCTCTTGAAGTATCCTCTGATGTCTTGTTTCTTTTATGACATAATGTAAGATCTTTTAATGTTTTATACGTGCGAAGAATGGAAAAGAAAATTGAGAATGCGCTAGGTGACGACCAGTTTGGCTTTAGGAAAAGTAAAGGGACGAGAGAGGCAATTCTGACGTTGTGGCTAATAATGGAAGCAAGGCTAAAGAAAAATCAAGACACTTGCATAGGATTTGTCGACCTGGAAAAAGCGTTCGACAATATAAAATGGTGCAAGCTGTTCGAGATTCTGAAAAAAAGTAGGGGTAAGCTATAGGGAGAGACGGGTCATATACAATATGTACAACAACCAAGAGGGAATAATAAGAGTGGACGATCAAGAATGAAGTGCTCGTATTAAGAAGGGTGTAAGACAAGGCTGTAGCCTTTCGCCCCTACTCTTCAATCTGTACATAGAGGAAGCAATGATGGAAATAAAAGAAAGGTTCAGGAATGGAATTAAAATACAAGGTGAAAGGATATCAATGATACGATTCGCTGATGACATTGCTATCCTGAGTGAAAGTGAAGAAGAATTAAATGATCTGCTGAACGGAATGAACAGTCTAATGAGTACACAGTATGGTTTGAGAGTAAATCGGAGAAAGACGAAGGTAATGAGAAGTAGTAGAAACGAGAACAGCGAGAAACTTAACATGAGGATTGATGGTCACGAAGTCAATGAAGTTAAGGAATTCTGTTACCTAGGCAGTAAAATAACCAATGACGGATGGAGCAAGGAGGACATCAAAAGCAGACTCGCTATGGCAAAAAAGGCATTTCTGGCCAAGAGAAGTCTACTAATATCAAATACTGGCGTTAATTTGAGGAAGAAATTTCTGAGGATGTACGTCTGGAGTACAGCATTGTATGATAGTGAAACATGGACTGTGGGAAAACCGGAATAGAAGAGAATCGAAGCATTTGAGATGTGGTGCTACAGACGAATGTTGAAAATTAGGTGGACTGATAAGGTAAGGAATGAGGAGGTTCTACGCAGAATCAGAGAGGAAAGGAATATGTGGAAAACACTGATAAGGAGAAGGGACAGGATGATAGGACGTCTGCTAAGACATGAGGGAATGACTTCCATGGTACTAGAGGGAGCTGTAGAGGGCAAAAACTTTAGAGGAAGACAGAGATTGGAATACGTCAAGCAAATAATTGAGGACGTAGGTTGCAAGTGCTACTCTGAGATGAAGAGGTTAGCACAGGAAAGGAATTCGTGGCGGGCCTCATCAAACCAGTCAGTAGACTGATGACCAAAAAAAAATGTGCGAACATATGGGCTTCCTGCTTCATCGTAGCTGCGCAAGTGCGGTGACGCCTGTTATCTCGCCCTCACTTGCAACTGCTGAAACGAACCTATTTCTAACAGGTCGCAGGAAAATATTGCGAATGGTGGTTTGAAAAGCATTACATTCAAAGCAAATTTCCCTTTATGCAAGATGAACTATGTACGATGAATTTCTTAAATCACAAAGCGTTTGACTCTGATTCCAAAATCAACTCATTGAGGATGACCATTTAGAAGAATTTCGAGCCCAGAAGATCAGACATTTACGTCATTATTAAAAATTTTACTGGCACATTTGTGTGATGTATCTTAACGCACAAAAAAGATCAACGTTATATGGGGAAGCTTTACTTCTCTTCCAGCTTATTAATCTTCGAGACAAATATTATATGTGAATGCTGTGTATATTAATTTAAACCATTAACTTTTCTTATTTGTGTGCTCGCACTACTTAAGAGTGATCTTGCTATTGGCTGACTATATCACGTGTCGTATGCTGTCATCAGCTGGCGAGATTACGTGACATGAGCTATGACTGGCTTACAAAAGTGCATAGCAATTTCGATTTGAATGCTTCGGAAAGTGACATGCGGTGTTTCGTGGAATTAAAATTTATACCTTCGTAATACGAAAATATGCAGTGTATATGTTGCTGCACATCAATGGTCTTTCAAAAGGTTTTTTCCCCCCTGGAGTTTCGTTTTCTAAAGTGCCGGGAAATTCTGCGTTAGTATATAAAACCATAAACATTCAAAGGATTGATGAGTTTTACGGTGCCGAGGAAGAGTATACTGTCACTTAACACGGAAAAAGTGTATTTTCACCCGGGAGAAAGTGTATTTTTAACCGGGAAATCCGGGAATTTTTTTTCTTTGTCCACATATACACCCTGATAAATGTACCTACCAGTGCCTTGACATGTTGTGTGACTTTGTTCTTTTGACAGGCCATACTTTGTCGTGGTTCCTCAGACTCCAGGATGTTCTAGATTGTGTATCGAAGTGATTACCAGATCTTGAAATTGCTGCAGAACAAATGGCCCAGACTTTAACTTGGTGACATCTCATTATAACTGCACGTTTGTGGCTGGTATTGCTCCTCTTCATAGCTGGGAACCTGATTTTTGCACAAGCATTGAATGCAGCACCTCATTAGCTTGTTGTACCCATGCCATGGCATCAAAATCAATAGCTGTATCTATGGCCTCAGCGTGCAGTGATGTATGCTTAATTACTGCCAATGCCTCAATCTGACATTAAGTTTGCCTTGCACATATATGATGTGGGTTGTGAATTGGCCAATGTAGTCAGTATGCCTCAGTTGTCCTGGCGATGCCTTGCTTGGCTTCACTTTGAGAGCATATGTTAATAACTTGTGGCCTGTAAAGATACTGAAATTGCCGCTTTCCAAAGAATGCTTGAATTTTTTACTATGGTGTTGGTTGTCATGGTTTGCAATGGCCTGTCGCCCACTTCTGTTGTGAGGATACAGCTTTTGGCTAAAAAAAGCAAGCAGTTGCCAACTCTGGTTTATCATCTGCTGCAACACTCCTCCAACTGCTTTAGCAGAAGCTTCGATCGGTAATGCTAACAGCCAATTTGATGAGGGAGTGCTAGTAGAGCTGCATCCGCTGTTGCTGTTTTGATAACATGGAAAGCATGGTCTGCCTCACTAGTCCATCGCAATCTATCATTTGGCCTATGTGCACCTTTCAAGAGTTCATTCAATGGTGCTATTATCAGTGCATGATGCGACACAAAGTGCTGGTAGAAATTTATTACACCAAGATAAATTTGCAACTACTGAGTTGTAACTGGCTGTGGGTATCCACATATGGCTTCCACCTTGTCTTGTGGTGGTCGGATGCTACTTGCATCCACTGTGTATCAAGAAACTGGACTTCGTTGATGCGAAAAATACATTTTGATGGGTTCACTACTAGTTCTTGTACATGCAAATATTCAAACAACTTCATCAAACACTGCATGTGCTCCTCTTCAGAAGTGGACATAACGGTTATAATGCTGAAAAGCCTGTGCTGCGTTACAGAGCCTGAATGGCATTCACGTGAACTCAAATAAACCAAATGGCATAGTGGCAGCTGTCTTGGGAAGATCTTCAAGAGCAACCAGAATCTGATAGTATGCTCTGACCAAATCTATTGTTGTAAAAATTGTTTGTCTTGTAGTCCTCAATATGTGGCACAAGATATCTGCCTGGAATGGTTCTCACATTTCATTGCTGGTAATCACCGCAGGGGCACCAGCCATTCTTCTTTTTTGGTACCACATGAAGAGGGGCTGCTCAGCTGCTACTTGAAAAGTGACAAATGCCTTGAACTAACGTGCTACGAAACACTTGTTTGATAATTTGTAATTTATCTGGTGCTAAACGTCAAGGGCGGGTCTGGGGTAGTGAGGATATGATGAACAGTTGAGTGTTTGACATGTGTTAACATTAGTGATTGCTTTGTGATCTCTGGGAATTTTTGAATTGTAGAATGCCAGGAAGTCTGCTCCTAGTATGGGGTGTGATACATCAGCCATGGTTAACCACCACTCAAAGGTAGATGCAGTCTGAAGTTGAGTAGTAAAGTGACGTGTCCATCTGTCATAATCTCTGTGTCATTTGCTGCATACAGGCAAACATCATCATGGCTGTGACATGGTTTCTTGGGGTCATGGGAGGCACTGATATTTCTGCTCTGGTGGGTATCAGGTACTGCACTTTTGTGGGGCAGTCTTAAACAAAAAAAATATTGTTGTTCCAGCTGCTACCGTATCCTCATCACAATTCACTTTACATGGTGTTATACACTTTCATGCCTCTTGGCCAAGTTTTCTAGGGTACCGGTATATGTTGTGTGTCACTGGTAAACTATTTCAACTCCTTGATTGTCAATGTGTGCATTGCTTTTTATGTGCTTTTTGTAGCACAGTCACTTGCATTGTAAGCCCAGCTAATTGAGATTGTTATGACAACAAAGTCGCTGAGGTTGTGCTGTCTTGTGCAGTAGCCATTGTTGCGGTGCTTGTCATCTGATACGTTTCTGTTATCCAATCAGTTGTTTGTGCTAATGCCTTCAGATCTCTGAACCGTTAAAATCTTTTGTGCAACTGCCAGTAGGAAGATATCCATAGATTGCTTAATACATCTTCATTGACAGCATTACTTGCAAGAGTATGCAGGCGAAAAAGTAGTTGGGACGGAGTTTTGTCACCTAATTCCTGTGTCTGTAAAAGGTTTTCCAGATATTTGGCTTCAGAATGGGACAGTCACATGGTCTACACATTCTTTATAGCAGCATATCGTTCAGTTTCCAGAGGTGTAGTGAGAATGTCTTAGATTTATGTGTCAAGATTTTCTATTAACTCAGCTACCACATAACTAAATTTAATTTTATCTGCTGTAAATCACTCTATAATTGCGTGAACCAAAGCAACGGGTTATGTTGTCAAAAAGGCGGTGGTTTGATCGTAACCCTGCTGATAAGTCCATTACTTAAGGCTGGCTTGGTAGGCACTGACGAGGTGTTCACCTTTGTGCTGAATGAAAAACCAATGTGGCTGGCACAGGGGTAACAATCGTAGTTTTGATGTGGCGCAGAGCATCACAGCCGGTGCTGAAGTACTGTTATGCGTGATCATGTCGGGTGATGCCAAATATATGTGGTTAACTCATGGAAAGACTTATTTCCACATGTAAATTAATTACACAGAAGTATGCAGTCTGCATGACTTTCAGTATTAGTGAGATGAAAACATGGAGTAACTAAATAATAAAAAACAAAGAATAAACACAATGCAGCTTGGAGTGGTGGAACTCTCGTACAGACTACCGTATTGTACCACTGTATATAGTGAAAGTCACTACAGATTTAATATATGTCCACAATTTTACTTAATAAGAGATGTACTAGGGAGAGAAAGAGAGGCAGTAGGACCAATTTGAACAAAGTGGAAATTATGATCACTACAACAACAGGCTGGCAGTGGTAAATCCAAGTTTTAAAAAAATGCAGCTTTCAAGATCTTGTGCTCTCCTTTTGCAGATTTGTCTATTCCTGCGTTTTCAGCCAGATAATCATGTTTGACTGCCAAAAGAAGTGTTGACGTATCTTGCTGATATCATCAGGTGCTCCTGATGTGCCTGTAAGATATATTATTATTTTTATATATTTTATGACAGAGGGCCATAATGATTCACTTACTGTTGTTATCCTCTGTTGTTTCATTCTGAGAAAGTAATAATCTAGCTATTTGTGGAATGTATGTTTTAACAGATTGAGCAAGGAGGCACAAATTCATATCCACCTGTCCAAGTCATGTTTTTACAAGCTTTTCCTTATGTCAATTAAGGCAAATGCTGGAATTGTTTCTTTTTTTGAAAAGGACATGCTTCATGATTACCTTTTTATATCCTTACCCATTCTGAGCTTGTGCTCCATTTGTAATGACCTTGTCACTGACAGTATGTTAAACACCAGTCTTCCTTTCCTAACTTGAGTGTCAATATTTGTATTATTTATTAGCATATTCCATTCACAGCCTTCTTTGTGGGGCTGAAAATGAAGAGGAACAGATAAAATGAGACATTGGTAACAAGCACATGTAATGTTGCAAACATCTCAAGCAGGTACTTTGTTTCTGTTTCCAACAGCTAGGGGACATCAGGTTCAGTAAACAGAGCAGTGAAATATCTGAGACCAGCCTCTAAAAATAACTTCAGTAAAATGGAAATGAGACTCTCGTCTCCCAGAGAAGTAGTAACCATCGTAAAATCCTTAAAATCAAAGTATTCTCTTTTACAAGCTTTTGCAGCCAGTAGCTCCTTCTTCTGTCAGAAGAGTTTAAAGGGAAGGAAGACGGTGCAGTTGAGAAAAGTCACCCAGAAACCCAGGTCAGGGGAGACTTATCGGATGGTATGAGAAGAAAAGACTGATTGTTGGGGACTGCACCGGACAAGATTTGAAAATCTGAGAACTTAAAGGTGGAAGACAGGGTAACATGCAAGACAGAGATTGCTACTAAAACATTGTGCATGGGTTAATAATAGTGAAAAGCTAAGTGGATTGTATGTAACAGAGATGGTAGGCTGGACAGTGAAAAATGGACTGGTCAGAAAATAAAAGATGCAAGGAACTAAAATGGAGTGAAGAAAGGAGTAGTTACTGTGAAGGAATGCTGAGGTGGAATTATGTAAATTTAGGCCAAAACGGCCTTGCTGTGCTGGTACTGCGAACGGCTGAAAGCAAGGGGAAACTACAGCCGTAATTTTTCTTGAGGGCATGCAGCTTTACTGTATGGTTAAATGATGCTGACGTCCTCATGGGTAAAATATTCCAGAGCTAAAATAGTCCCCCATTCGGATCTCCGGGTGGGGACTACTCGAGAGGACGTTGTTATCAGGAGAAAGAAAACTGGCATTCTACGGATCGGAACGTGGAAGGTCAGATCCCTTAATCGGGCAGGTAGGTTAGAAAATTTAAAAAGGGAACTGGATAGGTTAAAGTTAGATATAGTGGGAATGAGTGAAGTTCGGTGGCAGGAGAAACAACACTTTTGGTCAGGTGAATACAGGGTTATAAATACAAAATCAAATAGGGGTAATGCAGAAGTAGGTTTAATAATGAATAAAAAAATAGGAGTGCACTAAGCTACTACAAACAGCATAGTGAACGCATTATTGTGGCCAAGATAGACACGGAGCCCACACCTACTACAGTAGTACAAGTTTATATGCCAACTAGCTCTGCAAATAATGAAGAAATTGATGAAATGTATGATGAGATAAAAGAAATTATTCAGATAGTGAAGGGAGATGAAAATTTAATAGTCATGGGTGACTGGAATTCGAATGTAGGAAAAGGGAGAGAAGGAAACATAGTAGGTGAATATGGATTGGGGGTAAGAAATGAAAGAGGAACCCGTCTGTTAGAATTTTGCACAGAGCATAACTTAATCATAGCTAACACTTGGTTCAAGAATCATAAAAGAAGGTTGTACACATGGAAGAATCCCGGAGATACTAAAAGGTATCAGATAGATTATATAATGGTAAGACAGAGATTTAGGAACCAGGTTTTAAATTGTAAGACATTTCCAGGGGCAGATGTGGACTCTGACCACAATCTATTGGTTATGAACTGCAGATTAAAATTGAAGAAACTGCAAAAAGGTGGGAATTTAAGGAGATGGGACCTGGATAAACTGACTAAACCAAAGGTTGTGCAGAGTTTCAGGGAGAGCATAAGGGAACAATTGACAGCAGTGGGGGAAAGAAGTACAGTAGAAGAAGAATGGGTAGCTCTGAGGGATGAAGTAGTGAAGGCAGCAGTGGATCAAGTAGGTAAAAAGACGAGGGCTAGTAGAAATCCTTGGGTAACAGAAGAAATATTTAATTTAATAAATGAAAGGAGGAAACATAAAAACGCTGTAAATGAAGCAGGCAAAAAGGAATACAAACGTCTCAAAAATGAGATTGACAGGAAGTGCAAAATGGTTAAGCAGGGATGGCTAGAGGACAAATGTAAGGATGTAGAGGCTTATCTCAGTAGGGGTAAGATAGATACTGCCTACAGGAAAATTAAAGAGACCTTTGGAGAGAAGAGAACCACTTTTATGAGTATCAAGAGCTCAGGTGGAAACCCAGTCCTAACCAAAGAAGGGAAAGCAGAAAGGTGGAAGGAGTATATAGAGGGTCTATACAAGGGCAATGTACTTGAGGACAATATTATAGAAATGGAAGAGAATGTAGATGAAGATGAAATGGGAGATATGATACTGCGTGAAGAGTTTGACAGAGCACTGAAAGACCTGAGCCGAAACAAGGCCCCGGGAGTAGACAACATTCCATTAGAACTACTGACGGCCGTGGGAGAGCCAGTCCTGACAAAACTCTACCATCGGGTGAGGAAGATGTATGAGACAGGCGAAGTACCCTCATACTTCAAGAAGAATATAATAATTCCAATCCCAAAGAAAGCAGGTGTTGACAGATGTGAAAATTACCGAACTATCAGTTTAATAAGTCACAGCTGCAAAATACTAACACGAATTCTTTACAGAGGAATGGAAAAACTGGTAGAAGCCGACCTTGGGGAAGATCAGTTTGGATTCCGTAGAAATATTGGAACACGTGAGGCAATACTGACTCTACAACCTATCTTAGAACAAAGATCAAGGAAAGGCAAGCCTACGTTTCTAGCATTTGTAGACTTAGAGAAAGCTTTTGACAATGTTGACTGGAATACTCTCTTTCAAATTCTAAAGGTGGCAGGGGTAAAATACAGGGAGTGAAAGGCTATTTACAATTTGTACAGAAACCAGGTGGCAGTTATAAGAGTCGAGGGGCATGAAAGGGAAGCAGTGGTTGGGAAGGGAGTGAGACAGGGTTGTAGCCTCTCCCCAATGTTGTTCAATCTGTATATTGAGCAAGCCGTAAAGCAAACAAAAGAAAGATTCGGAGTAGGTATTAAAATCCATGGAGAAGAAATAAAAACTTTGAGGTTCGCCGATGACATTGAAATTCTGTCAGAGACAGCAAAGGACTTGGAAGAGCAGTTGAACGGAATGGACAGTGTCTTGAAAGGAGGATATAAGATGAACATCAACAAAAGCAAAACGAGGATAATGGAATGTAGTCGAATTAAGTCGGGTGATGCTGAGGGAATTAGATTAGGAAATGAGAGACTTAAAGTAGTAAAGGACCAAAGTAACTGATGATGGTCGAAGTAGAGAAGATATAAAATGTAGACTGGCAATGGCAAGGGAACTGTTTCTGAAGAAGAGAAATTTGTTAACATCGAGTATAGATTTAAGTGTCAGGAAGTCGTTTCTGAAAGTATTTGTATGGAGTGTAGCCATGTATGGAAGTGAAACATGGACAATAAATAGTTTGGACAGGAAGAGAATAGAAGCTTTCGAAATGTGGTGGTACAGAAGAATGCTGAAGATTAGGTGGGTAGATCACATAACTAATGAGAAGGTATTGAATAGAATTGGGGAGAAGAGGAGTTTGTGGTACAACTTGACGAGAAGAAGGGACTGGTTGGTAGGACATGTTCTGAGGCATCAAGGGATCACAAATTTAGCATTGGAGGGCAGTGTGGAGGGTATAAATCCAAGAGGGAGACCAAGAGATGAATACACTAAGCAGATTCAGAAGGATGTAGGTTGCAGTAGGTACTGGGAGGTGAAGAAACTTGCACAGGATAGAGTAGCGTGGAGAGCTGCATCAAACCAGTCTCAGTACTGAAGACCACAACAACAACAGGCCAAGTGGGTGGCAAGAACCCAAGGACATGTTGTAGTGGTAGTTCTCACCTGCGGAGTTCTGAGAAACTTGTGTCTGGGGGAAAGAATCCAGATGGTGCGTGTGATGAAACAGGCACCGAGGTCATGACTGTCATGTTGAACAGCATGCTCTGCAACAGGATACTGTGCGCTGCCTGTATACACCCTCTGCCTTATGCCCATTCATCCTCACTAATAACTTAGTGGTAGTCATGTCGATGTAAAAGCCGAACAGTATTCACATAACAGCTGGTATGTGACGTGTCATTTCGCAGGTGGCTCTCCCTTTGAGAGTATATGTTTTACGAGGTACAGAGCTGGAATAGGGATGGTAGCAGGGTGCAAACGGCAAGTCCTGCAGTGGGGATGGTCACAGGGCTATGAGCCATAGGGTAGGGAGATGAGTGCAGAAGGAGCATAGGGTGTGACTAGGATATTGCGGAAACTGGGAGGGAGACAACAAGCTATTCTAGGTGTGGTGGGCAAAATGTCAGGCAGGATGGTTCTCATTACAGGGCATGATTTTGGGAAGTCATGGCCTTGTCGAAGTAGCTGATTAATACTCTTAAGACCAGGATAATACTGGGTGACAAGTGGTGTGCTCCGAAGTTGTTTTTTGGAGGGATCAGCAGTACCATGACTGGATGTAATTGCCCGGGAAATCTGCTCTTGAACTAGGCTGTTGGGATACTTATGTCCAGTGAAGGCTGAAGTGAGAGTACTGGTGTATTGCTGTTAAGGATCTGCATCCAAACAAATACATTTGCACATGGAAGGGATGGTAACTGTCAAAATGTAAATACTGTTGTTTATTAGTAGGTTTGATGTAAATGGAAGAGTGTAGCTGGCCTTCAGGAGGGTGAGATCAACATCAAGGAAAGTGGCATAGGATTAGGAATATGCCCATGTGAAATTTAAATGGGAGAAGGTATTTAGAGATTCTAGGAATCTTAACAGGCCAGCCTCACCATGAGTCCATACAGCAAAGATGTCATTAGTGTATCTAAACCAAACCAGGTGCTGAAGGCTTATGGATCCCAGGAAAGCCCCCTCCGTGTGACCCCTGGAAACATTGGCCTAGGGAGAAGCCATCCTGCTTCCCTTGACTGTGCCCCTGATCTGTTTGTTTGTCTGTCCCTCAAAGGTGAAATAATTATTGGTAAGTATAAAGTTGATTAAGATGAGTAAGAAGGATAACATAGGTTTGGAATCAGGATGATTGGGTTTGTGGATCTTAGGACGAAGGTAAAAGATGAGAGTGTATGGTTTGGGTGGGGTAAGAAGTTCTTTGGATTGAGGTATAAGTCCTTGTGAGGTGCCTGAGATTTTTAGGAGGGCATGCAGGTCAGTTTGAATCACAGGGATGGGATCTTGATGGCAGATGCTGTAAGTAGAGGTGAGAGACAGCTGGTGCAGACCTTCACTAACATACTCCTGTCATTCAAGTACCACAGTGGCAGATCCTTGGTCTGCTGGGAGTATAATGATGAAGTCATCAGCTTTAAGTGAACGTAGAGCCTGGTGTTCTATAGAGGACACATTAGGGTCATGTTGTAGGTACCTGAGGAAATGTTGTGAAGCAATGTTGGATGTGAAGAATTCTTGTAAGGCTTGTAAGGGATGATTCTGAGGTGATAGTGGTGGTGGATTAAGTTGGGATTGTGGTTGGAACTGTTCTATGCAGGGTCCAATGTCAGGTTTGCTATTGCAAAGGTTTTGGTATTGAGTTGCAAAGTGATATTTCCAGTTGATATTGCATGTAAAGGAAAGTAGGTTCTTCATCAGAGCATCATGGTTAAATGCAGGTTTAGGGCTGAAAGTGAGATCCTTGGATGACACAGATAATTCGGTGGGGGAGTTCTCGCCCACTCATTGCCTCTTGTTAATCATTGTCTGTTCTCATGATTTTCATTCGAATTTTTCTAATTTTTCCCAATTCTTTTTCCTGCTTTGACTTGTGGCACAATACATCAAATCAGTTTACTATCCATTGGTCTTCATAACTTTAACCATAGGGTCTAGCACTATTAAGTGCACTGCACTACATTTCGATTATCTGAACATATTTACATCAAGTCCTTGTTGATAGTCATTACAGTGTTGATACCAAAGCTGTTTAGTAGTAGTGGACTTGCCATGATATTGCATTCATTCATCAGGAAGCTCACAATTTTAAACATGGTTGACAGCAGCAATCATAAATTAATTTTCAATATATAAAGTTTACAGCCAAGTAGTTGCATAAGTTTAATGTAAAAACCTTAACCAGGTTTTGATACCACTAAGGGTATCTTCCTCATAAGGAAGTCACCTGTAATCATTAAATGTATTATGAAATAAATGTCTAAGATAGAAAACAGTAATTCATGCATCATATTTTTATACTGACAGTGCTACATCCTTTGTCACAAAGTGGTTTTACATCTTATACCTGTCATCCAGAAAGTGTCATGTTAGTAACAAATAGAAGTAATTTTCCCAGTGTGTTTTTTGAATAGATGTTTTGATGTAGTCCTATTTAATTCATTAAAACATAACATAACATTCATTTTAAAAAAATGCTGTGACAGACCCCTCACAGTTGGTTAAGCCAGACACAAAAATTTGATAGTAAACGATCTTCAGTACTGTGGATTATTTTATTTCTTGAGGAGAGTACAGGGCTAAAAGCAAGCCAAAGATCAGTTTTAGAAACAATACAGTTATGAAATAGTAAGAAAGGCAATTGAGATGAATATAATGAATAGATACTTAAAAAGAAGTTGAGGTAATATTAAGAGGGGTAAAAAATATTATAAATAACTTAAGACAGATGTGGTGCACAAAAACTAGGAAAAACTGTAAATACAACAGAAGTTATAAGCAGGAGCAGCTAGCTACAAGGTTGGCACATACACAAATTAATTACATAAGGTAAACATTCTTTGTGAAGGTATGTGACCATAATTTGTTCAGAGTGCTGAATAGATAGGGCTGCGTGCCTCTACCAAAAAATTTATCTTGTGTCTTTAAAAACTTTATTTTACATCTTTAAGGTTGTGCCTTGTTTAGTTTTTCATGATAATCTGAATGTATTAATTGAACCGATTCATGTCTAAGGAAAATGTAACACGAGTTGAAATCAAACATCTCTGTTGGAATATAACATTGCCATTCTATAACCATACTGAGCCCAGAAAATGTGTTTCCTTCCGAACAATCTGTCAGCCTGATGCTATCGATGATAAATTTTACCTTAACCATTTCCTTTTATGGTCACCTTTCCAGAATTGTCTTGATGCAGTGGACCTGCTATGCAGTACCACCAACTCTTACACTGTGACTTCTTCTTTGGGTGTACAGGTCTCTTATTAAGCAGAACATCTCTGAAACAAATCTCAGAACAGAACAGAAGAGAATTACATTTTTCTTCAGCTTCTTTCAATTGTTTCTGGGTGCTGTCATTGTAGGCAACACCACTTGTTCTCTGCCTTCCAAAACACCACCAAGCCATGACACCAAAGCATAAGTGACCCCTTCACAGCAGTTGGAGATGGCCAATTGCCGTCATGCCTTGGTGACACTCTGTGCTCATACATTTCACTCTGACTACCTACATTCAACAAACCATCTTGCGCACAGTGGAAAGTTTTCTATGTGGTAACTACCTAAGCAACTTTATTACACAAACATCTTTCATATGATTGCGAGGAAGAGGTAGAACATCATGGTACACCACACACACACCCCCACTAAGAAGAAAGATTTCATATAAAACTACTTGTTTATCTAACTACAATTATTTTACAACTTTCAACATTTGTTAACATATAATTGTAATTAAATAAAGTTTATTAAAATCAAACTCAATTTTATTCTTTCGCAATACAAAACTTGTGCGAGCATGTCTCTTAGTTCTGTCTTTGCAGTTTGCCATTACTAGATTCAACAACAATTGTATTTCCATTTTGTTTATGTCTTTAGCACATATTTATGCTTATTTAGTTAAGGGACAAAATGTCTTTTTAATAACGCTGGTCGACAAAACTGACCTGCTTTCTATCACAAGAATAGAAATATGTGAGATTAAATTCTGGAAGTATTTGTCATGCTGAATGCATGTTCTGTTTTTGCCATCAGGTAGAAGTTTTGTGTGGTACTTTGTGTGGTAATTTGTAATAAAATCAGTAACTAGCTATCTAGCTGTAAATGATATCATAGTTAATCTGGCTTAACTAGAAAGTGGTGGACAGTGATTTTCACGCATCTTTTCCACCTGAAACATAACTCTTCTTGGTTCAGCAGCAGTCAGCCAGCATATGAGAACTCCACTTGCCTTGGTATCTCTTTTACAATGTAGAAATTTGATGATGAAAATGCTCACTGTGCTTATCACTAACAACCATGAGATTTTCTGGAAGAATTCGTAAGTGAGAGTCCGAGAAGTGAAATTTTAAGGAAATGTTCCATCCCATAGCTTTATAAGAATGCTGATCAACCACTATGGTTTGCAAGGAAACTGCAACATACATTTTTGAAAAACTGCTAGGCTGCTTTTTCCTGCAGATTTAATAATCCTTCAAAATGTACATCAGTCATTAATGACCATATGTGAGGTCCTATAAAAATTCCCTCTTGAGTTTAGCATCACCAACTTTGGGTAATTTCGATTTCAAATACAAGACCCAATCAGAAAATTTATCCATAGCGTTGACAAAAAATTTCTCACAACCACTAATTTAATATGCAGTGGAGGCAAATATATTTTCTCAATATTCACTAAAGGGAAATGTGACACGTTTTTCTAGCCAGCAATAAGAGATTCATGTTTAGGCCATGCTTTTATAATGTAGTGAGATTTCATATATCTGCTGTTCTACTCACAAAAAAATAAAAAAAATGAAATTTGGTGAACCCAAGTTGCAAACCAAGCTATAAAGCAATGACCTTTATTTCACCACAGATATTCCATTTATGTTTTTCATAATGGATTTTCCCTAAAACTAGTTCCATATTCTCATATTTCTCATTCATATCAATGGCACACACTACAGGTATTGATGGAGTTTCATTGACGCAATACACTCTACACAGAATGGAAGGAAATAATATTTCATTAGTGATATGTGTCCCTAACGCACTCACAGTCACTCAATACTGACACATCACAATACCAGATTGACAGGTCTGCACAGTCTTCTCGTGTGGTGCTTTGGCATGACATTACACATCATTTCTTTAAATACAACGGTACTAAAATCACTACATAAGAGGTATCAGACTCATATGACAGGTCAAAGAGAATTCTAAAATCAAATTTTAAAGTGTAGCTGTCACAAAACTTGTGCCAGATGTAAAAATAGCAATGTAACAACATGCCCTAGACTCAGTAATCAAATTTTTTGCGAAGAAAACCCTGTCAACCAGTGTAAGATCATTTCTCTGTCCTCTCTCACTTTCGTAAACTACTATTTACCTCCAGCTACTTCATAATTACATAGTTAGAATTTTATTGATGAAGAAGACACACAAGAGATTTGCCCTACCAAATAATTTGCATCTTACTTTATGTAAATCATTGACTACAGCAGTGTAAGATTCTCAAGTTTATTGACTTAGAAAAGGTTTATATCTTTAATTATAATAAGGAGTTACATGCTGACATTTTCCTCTGCACACCTTTCCATGATTTCAAATCCCAAATCTTTGTTAGGATCGAAGAAATAAAGTACACAAATTCCCTTCCTCCCCACCCCCCCATCCCCCACCACAGCCCAAGGTAATCTGCTTAATGGGTTCTTCACTGAGATGCCATAGGACAAAATTTGGTCAGCATGTCATAAAGAACAGACTTGTCTCTGTTTCACCCATACAGTCCCATAATATTGACCCTAACTAGACCACTGTCAGTAGCCAGTAGAGACTGGGTAACAACACATCAGTTGTCCTTGGTAACTAGCCTTTTAGTCATCCTTCTGTAATCAGTGGTCTCTCACAGTATTTCATCACTGTGAAAAAAATGTATTTGATTGTAGGTACTTCTGTACTTAATAGCTTACATTAACTACTTAACATCTTATATTACCTAACCTCCCATATAAAAAACATTCGAAACCCAACCATTTTTCATGATAGGAATGGAAAGGAAATGTAAAAAATTCAACGTACAAAATGTACAACATTACCTTTCTTCTAATCATACAGTCCTAATAAGTGTTAGTTAATAATGTTGTTCTTAACACTCAAATAACAAGCTTCTCCTATTGCCTTAATGCTGCAATATAGGATAGTAAGGGAGGGACGTCAATTATAGGCAAGGGGATAGTTGAAGAGGAAGGAATTGCTCCATGGAAAACTAAATATGAAGTAATGAAGCACTTAACTGGAACTGCCTACAGATGTCATCTGCCAAACTTGCAAATGGTGCAAATTCTTCTGGAAATTTCAATTTCTTCAATAAATCAATGTTGTGTAAGATATTTACTCCAAAAATGCTGCATCTTTTCTACTAGAGATTAGATAATCCTAAAGTGTTATAGCCATTGTGCCAGTGATAATGTTTAATTCACTTATTGTAACTGATTTGTAACAGTTGAATGCATGATTCACTTTGTTTGTAATATAATCTAAAACATCTCCTTTAGCTTTAACTAAGCATTGAATAAAAGATAGTGTGGCTGTAAAGCTTCGGTTAGTTAAAATCAGAATCAAATTAGAAATACAATAAAGTAACAGGTATAATTAAAGATATTTGTACCAACAGTTGTAATATTCCTTTAATATACAGATTCAATAAATTGAATATCAGATTTGATACGCATCAACGCATTTGTGTCTGTTGGATAGGCTTATGCGCTACTGAACCAGTGATTAGACGAGTATTTAACACTTCATTTTCTGCCACAGCATACATAACAACATTCCTTCTGTTATGTAAATATGTAAACTTTTCAATTAAATTCTTTTATTCACAAATCATTAAACAAACAAATAAGACCTTCTTTGCCTTAGGTAAGTAATTATAGGAAATATAATTGTGTAAGTAATATAAATAAAAGTATGTTTCTCCAGATTTGTGATTGGTCATATGAGGCATACTACATCCGTAATAAGTTGTAATGTCCTCTAGGTTAACTATTATAACCACCTCCTGGATCAGGAGAGAAAATGCATTGTAAATCTGTACCAGCTATGTCTGTGTTAATTAGTACACTTCTTCTTAGTAAGTACAGGACATCTAAATAATGTAGGATGCCTGATACAGCAGGGATTTCAATGTTAATAAACTTTTGTCCTCCAATGTACAATAAATGACATGACAGCTTACATATTACATAATCATAACATAAAGCTTTCCACAGGTAATCCATAAGGCACAGATACTTATTGCAATAAACCTTAAAATACAGACACAATTTAGCATCACTACATGTACTGTCCCCTGATATGCTGCTTCCACAGCTCAAATAATCATCATTGTATCTTGAATATTTTTCAAAATTAGGCTTAGACTTTAGAATAGAACCAAATTCTCACTTGAACACTACTTCAAATTGACTCAAAGTCTAAACTTATTTCTGTATTTAAAACTCCAATTTAGTACTTCCCATTCTAAATGTTTAACAATAAAGTTAGTGTCATGGTGTCTGCCCAACCCTTATGTAATACTTCTTTAAACTGCTTCAAAAATGCTGCTGGGTGTACAAAACCACCTGGTTTGAACTTTAGAAATTCCTTCTTGTATACTACAGTGCTGCCCACAGAATTTGGTGTAGCACTGGCAGTGTCTACCTTTACTTGAACTTGCCTCCTTCTGAACTAGTCAAAGCCAATTTTCAGCACATTTACATGATTTCGCATGCCTAAGATTTGATCCTTCAGTGTCTTCAATCCATTGTGTGCCTCTTTAAACTGCTCTTCAATCTCTTTCCATACTAAATCACATGATTTTTCTATTTTATGCTGGAACTCCTAGGTAGTTTTACTAAAGTTTCTTGTATTTTAGAAATTTTATCTACTTTTGTAGATACTTTATCTAATGCTTGTCCTGGCCATTAATATTATTAGATAGCTCTACTTTCCTAATTTTCATATTGTCCACCAACTCGTCTTTGATGGTTTCAGTGTCAGGATCCCCCCCGCCCCCTTCCCTCCAATTCCACCTGTTGAGTTTGAAGTGTTTGACACTATTTGACAGTTTGTCTAATGGTTTTAGCTTTTCTAACATTTTGGCTAAACTAGTTTCCATGTTGCAGATGGTACAGGGCTTACAGTATTCACAACAATATTTAATATATTCCAAGAGCCCTGAAATTCTGTAATTCTGTTTTAAGATCAGTAGAACATTTATTGACAACACTGCACAAACAGATCACCACAAAAAAAAAAAAAAAAAAAAAAAAAAATAAATAAATAAAATCAGCTTGGGGCTGTTTACAGCTCACCTAATTGGGAAAATTGCACGCTGCTGCTTTGTTGTGCGAGGGCAAAGTGATGTCATGATCAGTACCTGGTGGTTATTGTGTAGTTAAGTAAATGGCCACTGCACTGCGAAGTGAGGCTGCACTGCTATTGCATTGGTTGGCTGCTGCAAAGGCACTCTCAGGCATCACTGCTGCACTTGTAGCCTCGGGATCAGCGCATCAAAATCTTCTGTTTCATCGATATAATGTTTCTTGACTTTTGTTGACAGTTATTTCAACATATAAATATTTCATGTTGTTGACCTGGTTGCTATGGTCAACTAATCTCATTTCTCCCTTCTGTTGTTATAGTTCACACTTATTTTGTTTTTACCAGATCACAAAATTGCTACTTAAATATTGTAATTACTTTGGGCAATAAAACAGTGAGTGCTTGCCTATGCCTTCTTTACTGTTTACTTCAGCTGCTGTAGGCAATGTCATATTTTCTACAGCTGCTTTTTGAAACTTATTCTCATTTGTGATAAAACTCTCTTCTCTTTGCACGTCTTACCCACGTCCTGTACTTAGGGTGCCAAAACGGTGTGTAACAGTGCCCCTCTGCAGCTATACTGAGCCCTGAAGACTTATTCGCTTCCCTGTGATCTCTCACCCTGTTACTATTGATGATACTTTTTACCTTAATTATTCTATTGTGTGGTCACCTTTCCAGAATTCTCTTGATGCAATGGGCCTGCTATGCAATGCCACCAACTCTTCCCATTTGACTTCTTCTCCCTATGCGGTCGAGAACTGGAAGAGATCTTTGAAGTATTCTAGCTACGAAATGACATAACTGCTTTTTAAAGAACTCTTCTGTATTTTGTTCCTCGTATGTAACAGTTACAACACTGGGCAAACAGTTCTCTTATTAATCAGAATATCATCTCCAAACCGAATTTCCGAGCAGAACAGAAGAGAATGACATATCTGTTCAACTTCTTTCAACTGTTTCTGGGTGTTGTTGTTGTAGGCAATGCCTCTTGTTTTCTGCCTTCCAAAATACTGACAAGACATGACACCAAAGCATAAGTGACTCCTTCACAACTTGTGGAAACTTCAAGTCCCTGCTGCAGCTCAGTGGCACTCTGTCTTGCATGTCCCATTCCGACTCTGTACGTTCATCACACCAGTGTGGGCACAGTGGAAAGTCTTCAGCATGGTAACTACCTAAACAATGTTTTTCCACAAACATATTTCATCTGATTGCGAGGAAGAGAGGAAAACATCATGTTACTATACACTGCTTATAACTGAGTGCTGAATACAAATGAATAACTGAGTCAGAGACATAAATTTTGTGGAAAAATAATTATTTAATCTAGTGGAAAGGAAGAGTTTTAATAGAAGAATGGAAGAGGATTTTGCACTGAGAATGCTCCAAAAAGGACAATATGTGGAGCAGCAGATAGGCTAAAGCTGAGCTTTAAGACAGTCATGTGTCAGAGAGCTAACAGATTAATAAGTTGCAGCATAAAGATAGTTAGTGGCTGTGTATGTTTACTAGCTCTCTGCTGAAGGACTTTGTCCAAAAGTTGAGTAGCATATTGACATTTCTTACATGTCTGCTGCTCTATGCTGCCTCTGTTTGGTGACTATAATTATATGTACTCAACGGATTTATATTCCTTTCTGGTTTGCTCATCCTTACTTATTTTACTTTGCACGTGGCAAGGGCTGTACAAGGATCTTCTGTTTCTTTCTGCTGAGTGCACTGTTTGTCCATTGGCATTGGTGTTCATCCTGCCTGTGACCTCCCCAGTCTTATCTTGCCACCTAATTGTGAGTCTTCTCTTCCTCTCATTCCATCTATTGTTCTGTAGAATACTATTCTAGGTAGTCTATTCTCCGCTATGCTTGCTGTATACGGCCTCCCTAGTTTGACCTTCTCTTCTGTAACACTTCAACCTTATTACTTTGTGTGCACAGCTCTTGCAATTCTTTAATTTTTTTTCTTATCCTCCAGTCCATGTTATTTTCATCATATACAGGTCTGAAAATATTCCTTAGTATTTGTCTTTCAAATATTAATAGTTTTTCTTCATCTTTCATTCTAAATATTAATGATTCATGTCCTTATAGTGTTACCAGTATAACAGTTGAAAGGAACAAGCAGATTTTAAAGTTAAGAACTCTTTTTTCCTTAAGATTTTCCCTAAACGAAAATGTGTTTTGTTCACTGTTGTTAGATAGGCATCTGTTTTTATATCCATTCTGATGTTGTTACTAAAAAGACTAAGTACTTGGAGCTGTCAACTGTCTTAAAAGTTAATCCATCTACAACCAAAAGTGCATCAATTTGGATTTTCTTTCTTTTGACTAGATAATCCTGTTTTCTCAGCAATTTTGTAATAATTTTGCATCAATTTGTTTAATTCTGGTGTGGAACCACATATTAATGGTACATAATTTGGATAGTAAGTCTAATAATGTTCACCTCATGCATCTGGATCCCTTGTGGATTACTTTTAGCAAATTGTCTACCTATCTTCTTTAAGATGACATTAAATAAAGTAAATGAAATGATGTCCCCTTGTTCAATCCATTGTACACCTTAAAATTTTCCATTTCACTCGCAGGTGACAAAAGTTTAATCTATACACATTTTAACTAATCTGCTAAATTCAAGGGTATTTCAAAACCCCTCATTACATTCAGGAGTTTGTGTTGGTGTATGTTATAATAGGTCTTTTTGAAATATAGAAGTAATATGTAGACATCTACATTGAATTCACGCACCTTGACTATTGTTTGCCTTAGAGTGTATAAATTATCTAATGTGGATCCATTTCTGCAGAAACTGCACTGGTAGTCCCCAACTGATTCTTCAGTTATTGGGATCAGTCTGTTTAATAGGCAAATTGATAGGATTTTATAAGAGACATCCAATGAAGCAATTCCTCTGTAGTTATCACTCACAAGGAGATTGTTCTTCTTGAATAAGGGACACACAATCAGTCTGCAGGTATGGATTCACTCTTACAAATCATTTCTATTAAAGACTGTAGTTCTAATTACAGTTGTGATTGTGGTCATCTATTCTTTAATAACTTAGTGTATATCAGATCTTCACAACAAGCCTTAATCTTTAATTTATTTGTTGATTGCTGTATGGTATGGTTACTTGCACATCACCTATATTGGAATTCCCCATCCCCATATTTAAAATGAAGAAAGTAGAGCTTACAGCATTTGGAGGGAAAGTAAATCAAGAGAGTAATAAATTCCAGGAAAGCGTTTGAAAGTAACAATTCATTGAGAAAGAGATTTGGAAACCAGAGTAATATATGGCTCTTTAGATAGTTGGTATTACAGACAAGAGACCTAAATTTGAAATAAGAAGTCTCAGGGTGAAAATGCAAAGAGATGTAAATAGAGGCAGACAGATTATGAGAAAAAGATTGTTAAAAGAAATAAGAAACAACATTAAATAATAAATACTGAAAATGAAGACTGATACTGGTGTAAAGAGTTAATGTGGATGGTAAGCATATAAAAGGAATAAATAAGCTGCAGAAGAAAATAAAGGAAGTACTAAGAGATACAGACTGGGGGCGAATGGGAGCAGAGGGAAGTGAAACAGGTACATAGTGAGAGAGAAGTGTGCTAGAGAGCTATTTCCTATTTTTGGAGTTAAGGCACACCAATTTTGGAAGGGAGATGATGAAACAAGCCCCAGTTCTTGCTGTTGCGGACCAGACCTCACGCAGCAACTATACATTACATGTTTCTGTTATAGGTTCTTTATATAGAAGTATTCCTTCTGACTTGTAGTGTGGAGTAAACCCATGAACAAGACTTTTGATCCCTAACTTTAATTATCCTGGACCTCGTGTGATGACAAAAAGTAGAGTGCATCAAAAAATTTGATTTCATTATCAAATACTTTGTCATGCTCTTGAGATAGTTTATAGAACAACTATGCAGAAGTGTATGCAGGACCTCATGTGATGACAAAAAGTAGAATGCATCATAAAACTTGACCACATTAATGTTTGGTTTCATTGTCAAATACTTCGTAATACTCTTGAGATAGGTTTATAAAAAAACAGTGCAGAAGCGTTTGTTTCTCCAACACATGTAATTATTTACCATAATTTGATATCAGTATAAAAAAAGATTTTCTAGCAGGAAAGAAGAATCATATTGACGTAAGACTGTATCACACAAGAAGAAAAATCCTTTTACAAAGTTACAGTCTGTAACATACTAAACATTCATTTATGTCTGTATTTTGTGTTTCAGTCAGTATTCTTCTGCGTAAAGTGTGATGTTGTTACAGGGAGTGCTTGGCAGAGCTCAAGAAAGGTGAGCAAGAAAAACAGAAACTGTATGAAGCCCTTTGTATCTGCCATGATGTACCATTGCTTCAGGAGAAATTAGATTGCTTATCGAGTGCAGCCCCCTTGCAATTGCAGCAGTGGACACCTATAAGAGTTTTACATCGCCGACCACTGGCAGAGAGAGTCAGAACCATACACTCACTGGCAGCAAAGGAGGTCAGTGGACAGCCAGGTAAGAATGTAGTATATTATGTTCGTACATATTTACTTAATGAGTTACATGAGTCAATTACATCAGGATTAGCAACTGGAAGTAAATATGTCATCAAATATGTTATTCAAGATTTATTATTTCCAAAATATTCTGGTTGTTGTTGTGGTCTTCAGTCCTGAGACTGGTTTGATGCAGCTCTCCATGCTACTCTATCCTGTGCAAGCTTTTTCATCTCCCAGTACCTACTGCAACCTACTTCCTTCTGAATCTGCTTAGTGTATTCATCTCTTGGTCTCCCCCTACGATTTTTACCCTCCACGCTGCCCTCCAACAGTAAATTGGTGATCCCTTGATGCCTCAGAACATGTCCTACCAACCGATCCCTTCTTCTGGTCAAGTTGTGCCACAAACTTCTCTTCTCCCCAATCCTATTCAATACCTCCTCATTAGTTATGTGATCTACCCATCTAATCTTCAGCATTCTTCTGTAGCACCACATTTCGAAAGCTTCTATTCTCTTCTTGTCCAAACAATTTATCGTCCATGTTTCACTTCCATACATGGCTACACTCCATACGAATACTTTCAGAAATGACTTCCTGACACTTAAATCAATACTGGATGTTAACAAATTTCTCTTCTTCAGAAACGCTTTCCTTGCCATTGCCAGCCTACATTTTATATCCTCTCTACTTCGACCATCATCAGTTATTTTGCTCCCCAAATAGCAAAACTCCTTTACTACTTTAAGTGCCTCATTTCCTAATCTAATTCCCTCAGCATCACCCGACTTAATTAGACTACATTCCATTATCCTTGTTTTGCTTTTGTTGATGTTCATCTTATATCCTCCTTTCAAGACACTGTCCATTCCATTCAATTGCTCTTCCAAGTCCTTTGCAGTCTCGGACAGAATTACAATGTCATCGGCGAACCTCAAAGTTTTTATTTCTTCTCCATGAATTTTAATACCTACTCCGAATTTTTCTTTTGTTTCCTTTACTGCTTGCTCAATATACAGATTGAACAACATCGGGGAGAGGCTACAACCCTGTCTTACTCCCTTCCCAACCACTGCTTCCCTTTCATGTCCCTCGACTCTTATAACTGCCATCTGGTTTCTGTACAAATTGTAAATAGCCTTTCACTCCCTGTATTTTACCCCTGCCACCTTTAGAATTTGAAAGAGAGTATTCCAGTCAACATTGTCAAAAGCTTTCTCTAAGTCTACAAATGCTAGAAACGTAGGTTTGCCTTTCCTTAATCTTTCTTCTAAGATAAGTCGTAAGGTCAGTATTGCCTCACGTGTTCCAGTGTTTCTACGGAATCCAAACTGATCTTCCCCGAGGTTGGCTTCTACTAGTTTTTCCATTCGTCTGTAAAGAATTCGTGTTAGTATTTTGCAGCTGTGACTTATTAAGCTGATAGTTCGGTAATTTTCACATCTGTCAACACCTGCTTTCTTTGGGATTGGAATTATTATATTCTTCTTGAAGTCTGAGGGTATTTCGCCTGTTTCATACATCTTGCTCACCAGATGGTAGAGTTTTGTCAGGACTGGCTCTCCCACGGCCGTCAGTAGTTCCAATGGAATATTGTCTACTCTGGGGGCCTTGTTTCGACCCAGGTCTTTCAGTGCTCTGTCAAACTCTTCACGCAGTATCGTATCTCCCATTTCATCTTCATCTACATCCTCTTCCATTTCCATAATATTGTCCTCAAGTACATTGCCCTTGTATAGACCCTCCATATACTCCTTCCACCTTTCTGCTTTCCCTTCTTTGCTTAGAACTGGGTTTCCATCTGAGCTCTTGATATTCATACAAGTGGTTCTCTTATCTCCAAAGGTCTCTTTAATTTTCCTGTAGGCGGTATCTATCTTACCCCTAGTGAGATAGGCCTCTACATCCTTACATTTGTCCTCTAGCCATCCCTGCTTAGCCATTTTGCACTTCCTGTCGATCTCATTTTTGAGACGTTTGTATTCCTTTTTGCCTGTTTCACTTACTGCATTTTTATATTTTCTCCTTTCATCAATTAAATTCAATATTTCTTCTGTTACCCAAGGATTTCTACTAGCCCTCGTCTTTTTACCTACTTGATCCTCTGCTGCCTTCACTAATTCATCCCTCAAAGCTACCCATTCTTCTTCTACTGTATTTATTTCCCCCATTCCTGTCAATTGCTCCCTTATGCTCTCCCTGAATCTCTGTACAACCTCTGGTTCTTTTAGTTTATCCAGGTCCCATCTCCTTAAATTCCCACCTTTTTGCAGTTTCTTCAGTTTTAATCTACAGGTCATAACCAATAGATTGTGGTCAGAGTCCACATCTGCCCCTGGAAATGTCTTACAATTTAAAACCTGGTTCCTAAATCTCTGTCTTACCATTATATAATCTATCTGATACCTTTTAGTATCTCCAGGGTTCTTCCATGTATACAACCTTCTTTCATGGTTCTTAAACCAAGTGTTAGCTATGATTATGTTGTGCTCTGTGCAAAATTCTACCAGGCGGCTTCCTCTTTCATTTCTGTCCCCCAATCCATATTCACCTACTATGTTTCCTTCTCTCCCTTTTCCTACACTCGAATTCCAGTCACCCATGACTATTAAATTTTCATCTCCCTTCACAATCTGAATAATTTCATTTATTTCATCATACATTTCTTCAATTTCTTCGTCATCTGCAGAGCTAGTTGGCATATAAACTTGTACTACTGTAGTAGGTGTGGGCTTCGTATCTATCTTGGCCACAATAGTGCGTTCACTATGCTGTTTGTAGTAGCTTACCCGCATTCCTATTTTCCTATTCATTATTAAACTTACTCCTGCATTACCCCTATTTGATTTTGTGTTTATAACCCTGTAGTCACCTGACCAGAAGTCTTGTTCCTCCTGCCACCGAACTTCACTAATTCCCACTATATCTAACTTCAACCTATCCATTTCCCTTTTTAAATTTTCTAACCTACCTGCCCGATTAAGGGATCTGACATTCCACGCTCCGATAAATTAGCAGTTACAAATTGCTTTTGAATGGTGTGACAATATTCAGGACATTTAAACAAGTTTCATGTTCACATCAGATCTGGAGACCAAATGGCAGAAATGCATTATCTAATGTGCATGCCCTGATGATGTACGGAAAATTGTATCAGTTTAAAGACTACCTAACGAAGGACTAGTGCAAATAGTTTAAGGTGTAATTTCCTCATTTCATGTAAAATACTGCAATTATAATAATTATGAAATGTTCACATCTCAAAATCAATCTGCGCAAATCTTTTTTTCTGAACATTTTTCATGAATACTTCATGTAGAGAAATTCTGCCACCAACAGGCAAATAGGTCAGTTCCCTCCCCTGACTGAACCACAGTCATACACATTTGGTTGAGTCCTGTTTTGTAAAGCAGTAGTCACCGTTACATTTCTTGACATCACCAAAAACATTAAAGAAACACAGCATTCATTTATCTATTCACTAAACTGTAATGTTTTGTAGGTCCCTTCATGACAAAAAACCTACAGGAATGTGGAATGAATCAAGTTATAAATTGACAAATTGAAGTAACTTGTAGAAACTGCATCAATTTTTAAACTGCTGACTAAACCCACATTTAAACTGGTAAAATCAACAGGAAAGCCACTGCTTCAAAGAACAATGCTTCTTCCTCAGTTGCATTAAGCAACTGCCATTTATCTCATAAAAGTAACATAAAATTTTTCTGGGTGATATTATCATGGAATGACATTAACCTAAGTGTTATTAAAATAAAAGCCAGTTTACAATGAGCAACAGATGAAAGGCTGCACAGCAGATATTGCAGTGTTTTACATCATAGCAAATGCATGCAATATTGTTGTGGGGAAGATGATATGATTCTGTTGTACTTCAGGATTAAGACCAGTTAACTCAGTCTGAGCAACATCAAAGTACTATGATTTGAGTATGTGCCCAAGCACAGAAGACTGGATTGGCAGTGGGCTTTTTCATCAAAAATATAATAATAATAATAATAATAATAATATTGCATTAGGCTCCATAGCTGAGCACAAGTCTCTCAATTGGACACCACTACAGCCACATGTGTGTGCCTCCAGTTATCCAATATGGAAAAGGGGAACCTACAGTTTAATATGGAATCATGACCACATGTTGTTCCTGGCAACTCTTTACATTATTGAGAAATGCAGTCTAGATTGAAGGCAGACTAAAAATTTCCATGGTCCAGTAGGGATTCGATTCCAGACCTCTTGGTTTCCAGGCATGCAGTTTGCTGCTAGACCACCGAGCCCACCATAAATGTAATGACATGGTGTTACCAGAACTTATTTATGTTACAATGGAAAGAATACACACATTACCAATGCTGTCTTTGCACTTTCCTCTTGTGTTCCCAGTTTTGTCCTCGCCAGCAGTGTAGGCAAGAACACATGATGTCATTGCATGAAATGCTGAGATATAACCACATTATAAGATTTTTGTTCCTCATGTAATTGACATTGTACATTGTCAGACAAAAAAAGTGAACCACCCAGAATACATGGTCGAATATCAGTGTAACTTTTACATGTACACACTGTTGGCAGGTTTGTAAATAATTAGAGTTACAATTCTCTGTGCCATAATGTAACTGGATCGATAAAAAAACTACTCAACAAGTGACAGCAGGAGAAAACACTTGTAAAAGATATGGAAATACATAAGCCAGTGACTCCTCCTTCTGACAGAAGGGTTGAAAGGTAGGGAAGAGGGATGAAGGAGGAGGACTGGCAAGGTTTAAGATATGGGAAGAGTTGCAGAAAAGTTGCCCAGAATCTCAGGTCAGGGGAGACTTACCAGATGGGATGAGGAGAAAAGAAAGACTGATTGTTGTTGGTGCCTGCACCGAATAGATCTGAAAACATGAGAACTCAAAAGGTGGAAGACAGGGTAACAAGCAAGACAGATATTACTGAAAAAAACACAATGTGCTAGAATCAGTGAGGCCTGGAAGGTAAATGCATTATATGTGGTAGATAGGAGAGAGGGTTGGAGGGGGGGGGGGGGGGGGGGGAGAGAGATTGGAAAATAAAAGTTATAGGCAAATAAAACAGAGCAAATAAAAGGAATAGTTACTAAAAATAAATTCTGAGACCACAGAAATTAACGTAAATGTAGGCCAGATGTGTGGTGGGGACCAAGTACATGTTGCAATGCCAGTTCCAACCTGAGAAACTCGAATAAAAACGGAGAATCCAGATGGTGTATATAGTGACATAGGCACTGAGGTCACAACTGTCGTGTTGTAGAGCATACTCTGCAATAGGATATTGTGTGTCGCCAGTACATGTACAGGATAACTTCCACCATGCAACACACAGTGCCTTGTGGAGTACGTATGAAGATGTAGATGTTCACCCTGCATCTGTGTCCACTCTTTCTGACTGATAACATGTAGTATTGGCAACATAGAGTATACTGATGGAGACCATGGTCTACAACATAACAGCCCCCCCTCCCCTCCCCCCCCCCCCCAACCTATCTACTATGTCTAATGCACTTCACTTAGCTTTCTAGTCTTACTGACTGTTGCATGATGTTTTTCAGTAATCTCTGTCTTGCTTATTGCCCTATCTTCCATCCTCAAGCTCTTATGTTTTCAAATCTTGTCTTCTGCAAGCAGCAACAGTCACTCTTTCTTTCCTTCTCATCCCATGCGACAAGTCTTCCCTGACCTGGGGTTCTGAGAGACATTTTTGTAACTGTCCCCATTTCCTAAACCTTTCCTGTCCTTTTTCTGCATACCTCTTTGTGGTGTCACCGCCAGACACCACACTTGCTAGGTGGTAGTTTTAAATTGGCCGCGATCCATTAGTACATGTCGGACCCGCGTGTCGCCACTGTGTGATCGCAGACCGAGCGCCACCACAAGGCAGGTCTCGAGAGACTGACTAGCACTCGCCCCAGTTGTACGGACGACGTAGCTAGCGACTACACTGACGAAACCTCGCTCATTTGCAGAGCAGATAGTTAGAATAGCCTTCAGCTAAGTCAATGGCTACGACCTAGCAAGGCGCCATTAGTAACATTGCACGTATCTAAAGAGTCTCACTTGTATCGCCACTATCTCCAGATGTACCAAAAGGATGGATTAAAGTTAAGTATTCCAGGAGCTACGTACTTTTCTTTATAGCATTCATTACGTATCCTGTTTCAGACCTCTCGCCATCCAGCTTTAGCTTAGCGCGTGCCCTTCGGCTTCCTCTCATTGTGTCTAGCCTGTCTTGTCTAGACACAACACTCTTCTTTTACCTTCTGCCAAAAGAAGGAGCCACTGGCTCCAAAGCTTGCACGTTTCCATATCTTTTATGTGTGTTTTCTCCTGCTGTCACTTGGTAAGTAGATTTTATCAGGCCTATACAGTATATAAATGGTGTGGACAGTATCAGAGGGTGAGAGATCGCTTTTGAAGGAAATGAGATGCCACATACTCATGTGAGACAGCTTATAAACACCTGACAGAGTTTCTTCTTGTCTGTGCCTTCCATCTGAGAACAAGCAGTGGACTCCTTGGAACATTCTGTACCAGTCCACCTCTTTAGTCAGAGACTTGTAACAACTGGACTAGGGAGTTACTATTCCATTTGTAGGCTGTCATTACCACCACCACACAAACAGATACATTTGAAGAGGTGCCATCACTGGGAAGCATGGACTGCTGATGAATAGTGTCACATTGTGTTCAGCATTGAGTCATTGTTCTGCACTATCCGAGATAATCATCGTCAGTGAATATGGTGGCAGCGCGGAAAGAGGTCAAATTCTGCCATTGTTTTGGAGAGTCACAGCGGTGTTACTACTGACATCGTGGTGTGGGGAGCCGGCGGTTATGACTTTGGTCACAGGTTTTAGTGAGTGAGGGAACTGTGAGGACACAAAGGTACACCACAGACATCCTGTGTCCTCATGTGTTAACTCTCGTGGGATAGTAATGTGGTGTTGTTTTTCAACAGGACAATGCTCATCTGCACATCGCACATGTCTGTGTGAATTGTCTATGTAATGTTGAGGTTCCTCTGTGGCAGCAAGAGCTCCAAATCTGTCCCTGATAGAACTTGTGTTGGTCCAGCTTAGCTGTCAGCTCCATCCTGATGCCAGTACCCGGGATATAAAGACCCAGTTACTAAAGCTGTGGATCAGTTAGCATCAGGAGAGGATAGAATGGTTTTATAATACCCTCTCAAAAAGAATCAGTCCAGACATCCAGGCTAGAGCGGGTGCAATGACTCAACATACTCCCTTTTACTTTACTGCTCTCTCCTCCTGTTAGTAAGTAGGCACATCTCCTATTTCCTGCTGAATAAACATGTATATTCATTCATACATAATTTTCTGTAGATCCCATCATCAAGGAGAACCTTCAGGGACGTGAAATGTGTGAAGTAGCTCTTAGAAACTAACTACTGGTAAATTATTATAAAGTATTTCTGCATACTCAAGCTAAGTTTAATGTAGTAAAATCAGCAAGAAATTTAGTATTTAAGAAAACATAAAAACTAGCTTCTTCCTCAGTTGTGTTAAATCGGTGAAGTTTATCTGCTATTGTGTGCTTATGTATACACTGATCATGACTACCTACCTAATAGCCAGTATGTCCACCTTTGGCGTGGATAACAGGAGCAACACATTATGGCATGGAAGGAATGAGGCCTTGGTGGGTTGCTGGAGGGAGCTGGCCCACATCTGCTCACAGAAGTCATCTAATTTCCATAAATTCCTGTTTAGTGGTAGGGGAGGGGGCAGGGGGCTATGAGCTCTGATGCTATGCTCAGTCACATCCGTGACATGTTTGATTGGGTTCAGATCTGACGAGTTGTGGGAACTAACCACTGTGTTCCTCGAATCACTCCATCACACTCCTGGCCTTGTGACGTGGCGCATTACCTTGTTGCAAAATGCCACTGCTGTCAGGAAACATGATTGTCATGAAGTGGCGTACCTAGTCTGCAACTAGTGTATGTCAGTCCTTGGCCGTCATGATGCTTTGTACAAACTTCACTGGACTCATAGATGCCCATGTGAATGTTCCGCAGAGCATAGAGGAAGCAGCGTTTCCACATCCCACACATACGTCAATGAGCTGTTCCCTTGGAAGACAATGGATTCGCACCCTCCCATTGGCATGGTGAAGAAGGTATTGGGATTCATCAGACCATGTAATGCTCTTCCACTGTGTCAATTTCCAGTGCCATTGGTCAAGTGCCCATTTCACTCGCAATTGTCAATGTCGTATCGTTAAAATTGGCACATGCATGGGTTGGCAGCTGCAGAGGCCCATTGTTAGTAATGTTTGTTGCACTTTGTGTCCAGACACACTTGTACTCTGCCCAGAATTAAAGTCTGATGTTAGTCCTGCCACAGTTCACCGCCGTCCTGTTTTAACAGTGTGCCAGCCTACGACATTCAATATCTGTAATAAGGGCTGGCTGCCCAGCCCCACAATGTCTGGACATGGTTTCACCTTAGTTTTGCCGTGTGTTGAAGACACTCACCACAGCACTCCTGAAACATCTGACAAGTTGTGCAGTTCCTGAAATGCTTGTGGCGAGCCTCCAAGCCATCACAATCTGCCCTCGGTCAAACTCAGATAGTTTGCGCACCTTCCTCATTTTACACTCAAATAGCACGTTCACTTATGCTACATGTACCGTGCCTGTGTCTGATTAGCAGTCATTCCTCGCCAGGTGATGCTGCTATTGGCTGGATGGGCTTATATTGGTAATAAGTTTATGGTCATAAAGTTCTGGTTGACCATGACCACATTGACACTTACTGAACAAATGTTACCTATGTGTATAGAAGTGAAACCTTCTTCACTGTGAACACATTGCTAGTTGTCATGCAGCTAGCTAACTCATCAAACCATGTGAAGAACATCTGTTACAATCTGAGTTCAAGCCAATGTCCAGTGGCAGTGGATACATGCAGAATTCGAATAGCATATTAAGCATAGTACAAGGAAACGCACAATTTGTCACATAATGTTCATATGTATCACTGTAGAAAACTGGCATAGGCAATGACTGATACACTTCTACAGACCTTATACCTGGTGGCTCACAACATCCAATTAGATGTTATTGCAATTGCGCATATTAATGTATTTTCCACGTTGATGTGCAGTAGGACTGATAAGTAAGTGTAACTCATTACGAATCAGAAGTTTTTACATGTAAATAAAATCAGTGAACCACTTTACAGGCACTGTTCAAAATAGTTCCAGTTGGTAGTGATGTTTCAGAATTGTGAATTTTACAACATGTGAGTGTAAGTGGTAATCATAGCTGCATGAACAATTGCTGTCAATTCAAACATAGTGTGTGGCCATTTGGTTGTTTCTTGTCATAAAGCAATACAAAATCCATGAATATTGCTATTTCTCATTTGAATAATGTTGCTCAGGGGCCTATATTGTTTTGCCACACTTTCCATCTTTGATCCAAATGTGTCAAATTTGCAGTCTCCCTTTAAATAAAACTGCTGCTACGATATCAGCTTTTCTGCACTGATTACATTGTACAAGTGATATAGGTGAACCATTTGCTCAGGGGGAAGTTGTGGTTAAGAACAAACCATCCAACATGTTCTTTTTCAGTCGGTATCACAAACAGTTTCACGCGTGCATGTGGGCGCATTTGTGTGTGTGTGTGTGTGTGTGTGTGTGTCCACGAGAAATTCAAATACTAGTGACAGCATTCTTCATGCAAAAACATACCTTTGCTGATCACAGTGAATTCAGAAATACTGTGAGACTTCACACTGCTAAGTAACTTTATATAAGCCTAAATGTATAATACTGCTCTTAGCCTTACACATTACTATTAGACAGAGCTTGACCTGACACAGACATGTTAGCAGGATCACTATTTCTTTCAGTTAATATTGACATAATAATGTTTGCAAGTCTTCATAATATTGTTAATAAACAAATAGTGAAGTTGGGTGGCTCAGAGCAGCACTGGCCTGCCATGGGACCAATAATGTCAAGTGGTGTGAGGGGCCAGTGCCATGTTTGGAACTGCCACTCCTAGCTCCCTATAAGTGTGAAGCATCTGTCTTCACTTTTATGGGAGCAGCAGATTAAAAGGTGGCACTGGCCCTGCTCACCATCTGACAACATTGGTCCCATGGCAGACTAGAGCTACCATAAGCTGGCCAACTCTGCTTTCTGCACATTTCGACCCTTTCTAGAAGGTTGTGGTTTTTACTCCTGATGACAATGGTAGACACAGCCATCGATAGCTTGTGTGTTTTATTCAAACTGATGCGACCCATAAACCAAGACGATTCTATTCATTAATGGGCCAATTGATTTGGAATCACTGTTAACATGATCAACAGAAGTTTTCTGATGTTAAGTGATGTGTGTTAAATATGTTCACAATACTTGACCTTGTACATTTAACTCCGCCAGTTTCAAAAATGTTTGTTAGGAAATCTTGCTTATCATCACACTGTTGCCATAACCAATTACAGAATTCTAGTCTGTTATGGTGGCCTACTGGGTGTTTACTTTGAATCACAGAGTAGTGGTAAGGATAAAGATCTTCAACTTGGGAAACCCTGTAGACAGTCGTATGCGGTATCCCCATACAGTGTCATTTGCCCCACTGATAACTGAATCATCATGTACTGCAGAAAGTATACAATTTTAGTTTGCAATGATTTGTGTGCTTTGATGAAGTCAGGAGCCAGATGGCTGGTTTCACAAAGTCATTGATCTAGTCAAAAAAATATACTTTGTGCTCCCAGTTGTCATATTGAGAAACGTGCATAGTTATGAATCAACATTTACAGTGCCACAACATTCCTCCAAAAACTTGTATTTATCTACATATTCATTGAAGTCATACTGCATGTCCACAGAAAGAAATGAAAGTATCAAATGCTTTATAAGGTCTCATAATATACAGCACAATGTGTATGTACTGGATGCTTCAATATCTCTAAATATAAGGGGCAGTCAAATGAAAATGATACAGATGAGAAAAAAGTAAATAAACTGTTTATTATTTCAAAAGTAATCCCCATAACTGTTGATACATTTATCCCACTATGAGACAAGATGGTTAATGCCTTCATGGTAAAATGTTTGCAGTTGCCTATGGAACCATGGTTGAACCCGGGCTTACACCTCTTTGTCTGAAGCAAATTGGCAGCCACAAATGTCTTCTTCAGTGCTCAAAAATAAGGAAAACACATGGGGAGAGATCGGAACTATATGGGTGATGTGTAAGGCAAGGACACTTTGCAAAAATTGAAGCACACCATGAAGTTCAAGTGTTCCAAATGTTGACAGATGGCTTCATTCTGTTGCCTAGGTTGTTTCAACTATGTAGCAGAAGCTTCATTGGCTAACCCTTACACAGCCTCCATATAGTAGTGATCCCTCCCCAAGTGATTTCCATATTTGTGGAGGCCTGACGAATGACATTTGTGGCTGTGAATTTGCTTCGGACAAAGAGGTGCCACGTGTTTACAGTCATGGTTCCTTAGTTTCAAATTCAGCTTGTTATGAGACTAATAATCAAATTGAAATTTAAGGTATGAAACACAAGTGACAAGCCCTTTTTTACAGGTGCACATCATGAAGTAGAAAAGTTGTAAATACTCATCTGATTTTTGGTGTTGGCTTTCACGACAAACTGGGGTGTCTTGTCTGCTGCCTGCTTGCAATAATCCTGTGTGTGAAATTGCTTCTCTAGGTACTGTTGATGACACTAGGTTTTCAGAAAACTGTTTCTGGTGTTTATTACACTCACTTCTTTTCACATAACTCTGAAAATACATGATAAAAAATATGAATTATTCTGACATAGAGCATAACCAGATTCTGACCTACCTCTAGCAACCATCTGATCAACTAACTGACTGCCCACGATAGGTGCTGCTGCTGTCTATAAGTACATGATGACCATTGCCATTTTTCATTACATTGTTTGCTTTAGACATGAACAAAACTGAAATTACAACCAATATTTGTAGAGTGTTGGTAAACTGCTTAGATATTTTGTTACTACAAAACACAATAACAAGTTTCTTACAGCCAGAATTTACTTAGAAGTATTTTTTTATATTCAAAATTTATAAAATATACTTCGCAAATAATAACGTGAAAATATTTTTAAATTACACTTTAATTACATTTATTTACTAACTTCTGACAGCTTACTATCCTCAAAAATAACTAAACTGTATAGCTAGAATTTGATAACACACTTTGAAATCGAAGAAAATATGCATATAGTTTTTGATTACAACATAGTTTCAAACTTGACTTTATAAGTTAAATGGACCACTGACACATAAAATTATTGATTATGTTATACTGCATAACTTACTTTAGTGTAAGAGCTCATGCTACCAATATTTCATAAATATTCAGGCTTCTGGTATTGACGTCCGCCCCCCGTAGCTGAATGGTCAGCGCGACAGACTGTCAATCCAAAGGGCCCGGGTTTGATTCCCAGCTGGGTCGGAGATTTTCTCCGCTCAGGGACTGGGTGTTTTGTTGTCCTACTCATCATCATTTCATCCGCATCGGCGCACAAGTCGCCGAAGTGGCGTCAAATCGAAAGACTTGCACCAGGCGAACGGTCTGCCCGACAGGAGGCTCTCGTCACACGACATTTCATCTGGTATTGATCTACTTATATTGTGTGTTCGTGCGATTAGGCAATCGCAAACATTTTTCCATGAAGGCATTGCCCATATTTTCTCACAGTGGGATCAATGTATTATCAGTTATAGCAATTACTTTTGAAAAACTTAACAATTTATTTACTTTTTTTTTTCTCGTCTGCCTTGTTTTCATTTGACTGCGCCTTATGCTTCTGTGGGCAAGCATTTAACAATTTGGATGTTACCAAAGAAATTCACTTGCAGGTCATTTATGCAGTATCTTTGACTGATTTTAAGGATAAGTAGGAAGGGCTGAGCGGAGACACATCTGTGTGAAGCCGGGACAGCTGTTGGGAACCTGTGAAGTGTCAATGATGCTAGTAATACATTATTGCAGTTCAGTTTACAATTTACAAGTTGTCATTCTTTTGCACCAGCCTTGGCAGTTGCTCATTCGGCTGCATATTGGATTCTAGCTGACGTCCATTGAGTCAGCTCAGTGTCTACATGCCCAGGCAGTGTTAGTGATGCCTGACACTGCAGCGTGTTGCTGGCGAGCAGCTGCGACCAGTGTCCAGCACGGAATGGTTTCATGTTGGCTGTTGGAGTATCCTTGGTCCCACTCTGAATTCTACAGTGACATTTGGTGACCTGTCTGTAATGCACATGGTGTCGGTAGTCATGTAGTCGGTTGATCTCCTCCTTACCCTTGGTAGGTTTCAACATCTGGAGGCACCTGTGTGTTGAACAGGAAAGTGGAGTCCAGGAGGTCCTGTTACTGGCCTCTGCATTGAAGTATCATACTGGCAGCATTGTGCAATGTGATGTTGTTGAAAGACAGTCAGTTTCTCCATCAGTAGGCGATAAGTGGCGAGCAGCATGAAGTTGGTCATCTTGAATGCATCTTCGACTAGTTCACAAACTGTGCTGAAGCATCTAGGACATGTATTCACTACAGTACCATAATCATGAAATCGAGTGCTATTACTGTGCTTGCCATCAATCCCAATAATCAACTAATGATGAGATCTGGAGTATTTAAAAGGAGCTGGCATGTGCCTATGACGTAAGGCTCAGTTTGTAATGATCGCATGTCTTCTCCTCAAATTCTGCTATATTTTCTTAACAGCCTGTTAACTGATGTGCCAGTTCCTTGCTGTGTGCTCTTGTGAAAGAGATAGAGTTCCTTGAAACATGTCTTATGAGCTAAACAATACCCTTGTCACATTTCCTTTGGTTTTCTGTCACAGTCTCCTTTCTCTTTCCGCCTCTTGATTTTGCCTACAGCAGTGTGAATGAGTCTTAATAAAATTTTCTAATTTCTGCCCCTTTTGTATTTTCTGCCATAACAGAAGCAACTGTTTGAACAGTGTTCAAAAAAGAGTAAACTTTAATAGATCACATTCTCATTCAACATGTTTAAAAAGAATAACTAACTGACAGATCAATGAGTAATTATTAAAACACTTCCTAAAAAGACAAGAAATGTGAGCATAAACATTAGACACAATATGTAGTGACAAAACCATAAATAAAGACAAGTAATTAACTCTCAGCACCCTTCGTAATTATTCTACTTCTTAATTCTCCAACACTTTACAAATTGTTCAAATGGCTCTGAGCACTATGGGACTTAACATCAGAGGTCCCCTAGAACTTAGAACTACTTAAACCTAAATAACCTATGGACATCACACACATCCATGCCCGAGGTAGGATTCGAACCTGCGACCAAGTCAGTGGTTTAGTCAGTGTGTAAGCAAGTTGATTTTAGCTCACACCATGTTCATGTTTAATTTTAAAGTCCTTCCTATGTGTTGCTGAAGGAATTTGTGTGAAATTTCAATATGTTTATTGACACTTTTTTTTTCCATAGGTATTCCTCAACATATATATGGCAGCTTGATTTTCAATATATATTTCTGTCAGTTGATTCAAACCTGAGATTTCGAGTTGTTCACCAAGGTGTCATATCCAATATTTATTGTGGATCAAAAAGGCAGCAGCAGTTCTGTTCTCTGCTGCAGCTTTGATGTTGACATAACACTTGCTTTCAAGTGCACCAAACAGTAGGTCCTCCTAATATGATAAAAACTCAGCTGATGTAGCATCTTTTTGAGCTATCCCACCATAATCACAGTAAGCATAGGGAACAGTGTTCAGTCTTCATCAAAGAATATCCTAGATTCCGTAGTTCACTTAGGTACTGAAAAATGTGTTCACTGTTTTTGAGTGACTAACCAGTGGTTTATTATTAAATCCCCTTGAAAAACGTCTCAAGATTTCCTTTGTAAACATAATTTGATTTACAAAAATTCCATGTGAACTTATTTTAATTTCTGTTCCAAGATATGACATTTGATTTTGAAATATCCTCTCAAATGTTATTTCAAACTTTTGATTCAACTTGTTCAAAAGTATCTGCCTTCCTTCCAATAAGTAATCCATTATCAGTAAACAGAGCTATAATGATACTTGATGGTGACAGATACAAGGAACACTACTGGTCTTTACAAATCCCTATGTCATTAGATAATATGACAATTTCTCATTCCAATTCTTTGGAGGGTGTTTTAGGCCATTTAAACTCTTCCTAACTAACAAACTCTACTTGTATCATTGTTGAAGGTAAGATCTCCTCTTGCAGCTCACAGTATAGAAATACTGTCTTTACATAAAAATCTGTTGTTTTAATTTTACTTATAACTGCAAGACTAAGACACAATCTAACTGATTCATAAAAGTTTCTGAGTAATATAGTTCTTCCTCTTGCTCAAAACCTCCTGCAACTAGTCTGGCTTTATAACATCCAGTGCGCTTTTACGCAAACCTGATGCAGGTTAAAAGTTTTACATTCTTTGGAAGTTTTAAAAAGAGTGCACGTTTTCAATTATGTTAAAGGTTTGTATTCATCAGACATTGTTGCATTACACCAGTTTTTGTCTTTCAAGGCATGTGAAATAGAAATGCCCTCAACTTCACTGCTCATGCCAAAGTTCGAATTATTACTGTTTTAAACAGTATCCAGTTCATAGTCCGCAAATCTTATAGATAGCCTAAAGTTTTGTCAATCACATAGTTTTGGTGGTGAGACTATTTTTGAATTATATGATAAGTGACATGCTGCCACCTTCAGAGACATCACAGAGTGATTTATCAATCTTGTTTCCTCTGGATACTCGATTTCATTCTTCTTTTCCCTTTGAGAAAGTCTTGACTACAATAGCTTCTTCTGTGCCTGCAATTTTTTTGTCAAATATGACCTTATCAGAGGCAACATCTTTTTCATCAGGTAATTAGATTTTTGTATCGGGTCAAATCCAAACCGTATCTGACATAGGTTCCTTTGTTTGATTGCTTTTCAGTGTATCTTTGTTTGCAATTCTCAATCAGAATGTAGCACTCACAACCAAAACTTTTAAAATTACTACGGCAGGACTTTTTTTCTTTTATTGAACTTCTTCCAGTTTGATTTGGTTTGAAGACTGCAATATTTATCACTTCAACCCACAAGTTCTCATTCATTTTGCTGTGGTGTACAAGTGTTAGTCTTGATGTGAGAAACTCCAAATTCATCTAGAAGACCGTTGGTGAGAGCATTCTTGATCTTGATCCCATTATCTAACTTTTTACATTTTACTTTCTTCCCAAACTGATTTTTTTACCATTTCTAATTTGGAAAAGCTGTTCTTTCATCTCTAGAACATAAACAATGCAGAAATGGGAAAATCTCGAAACAACAAAAATACGTTGCTCATCCTGTCAACATGAGATTCGATTAACTTCTCATGGTTGGGATTCACAGTCATATAATATTTCTTAAAAGACATCATAGTCGCCATTGACTGTATAAAATATTTATTGTTACTATTACAATTTCGGCCTTATGGCCATTTTCAAGTAACACTGCAAAGTTAACAACATATTACGATGTAGTAAGTGTCATACTCATCAGATCTTGTGGGACTCTCTCAGTCAAAAGGCTGCATTTTGATGATGACATGTACTCATGTCAGATAGTTTTATATTCTGACATAATGTAACTTTGCAGTGTTATTTGAAAATGGCCATGAGGCCAAAATTGCAATAGTAACAATAAATATTTTGTGCAGTCAACGGTGACTATGATGTCTTTTAAGAAACATGAGATTCGTTTCAAAGAAGTCCTAACCAGAGTATTTTCAGCAACCTACATATTTGTTGGATGAGATTTGTTATGTTGTTTGCTGTAGAGGCAACCAACAAATACAGAGGTTTCATAAAAATGTGAAATTATTGCAAGAAATGCATGTTTGAATATAAATGCAGATGTTAGCCAAGCCTGATGCTTATGCTGTTGTATTTTACTATGAATGGTACCTGTGCAGTGTCCTCAATATAGTGGAGGTGCCAGCTGTCATCAGAACAGTGTTCTCCATAGTTGTGAGTGCATTATTGTCAGAGCTAAATGAATTCAAACATGGGCAATCTATTGGTGCTCGTATGGTGGGTGCTTCCATAACCAACCATTGTTTGGCGTTTCAAGAGGCATCATATCGAAAATTTATAGCATGTGCAGTAAAAGCGAATAAACATCATCCACAAAGTCACATTGTGGACGAAAAAAGTCACAATGTGGATGAAAATGTGTCTTGAGTGATCATGACAGAGGCTCATTGAAGGGGATTGTGATGAAAAATAAATAGATTGATTGCTGCAAAAGTCACTGCAGAACTAAATGTTGCACTCGTGAACCATGTTGGCACCAAAACATCATGAAGGGAGCTCCATAAGTGGGGATTTGCAGGGCAAGCTGGAATTCCAAAACCACTCATCACTAGTGTCAACACCTCTAATAGGAAAACATAATGACAAAACCATAAATCAAGGACTATGGAGCAATGGAGGAAAGTCACTGGGGACATCCAACATAGGGATATACAAAAATGATTGTGTCATTTGGCCCAATGAGTATTGTTTCACACTGTTTCCAACTTCTGTCCAAGACAGGTCTCAAGAGTAAAACATGGCGGAGGTTCAAAGGTGGTTTGGGCAGCCGTATTGTGACATCCCATGGTCTCATTGTTATTCTGCAAGGTCACATTCTGTCAAGTACTACGTGACTGTTGTAGCTTATCAGGTGCATCCTGTGGAACAAAGTTTGTTTCCCAATGGAGATGCTGTGTTCCAAGACAACAGGCCCTCTGTCCACAACTCATCATCCATGATCGGTCTTGTGAGGACGAGGTTGAATTGTCACAGTTCTACTGTCCACCACAGTCACCAGAGCTCAATATTATTGAGCTTTTGTTGTCTGCTTTGGAGAGAATGGTGAGTGATTGCTATCTGCCTCCATCATAATTACCTGAAGTTGCCACTATTTAACAGGAAGAACAGTATAAGATTCCTTTGAAAACCACACAGGAACTGTATTTAATCTGGTTTCTTGCCATACAATGTTTCTAAATTTTTAATCATTTTACTGGCCAACTTGCAATTTGATATTTTCCTGGCTATATTGCTGCTCACATTCAAACCTGTAAAAATTTATGACTCAAGATATGTATCAATCCAATACTTTGTATGTTATTCAGTTTCTTTCTCCTTCTTGGTTTAATTTCTGTCTAGTTGCTACTGACAAAGACGTTCTTGACTTCATTGTTAAGTCTAGTTTAAATCATCAATTGCAACTTAATAGAACACATCAATTACCTGGCTGCCTTGTAACTGAAGTTTGACAAAATAATTATGCGTTTCATTTAGTGATGCTAACTTGACAGCTGACACTACTTTCAACTATTTGCTAATTTGCTGTGCATTACTGACATGTTCGTGTAATTCTTTAAGAAAACGTGCAAATATGATGTATCCAGTTTTTCACTTTTTTATACCTGGGCCAATAACTTGTTGATAGATTCTAGTGTTTTCAAGATAGTTCGCATGCAGAATTATTTATGCAGCGGCCTTGAGTGATTTCAGTGATAAATAACCATTTGAACAATGTTTAAAAGAGTAGGCCTACACTTCAATAGATCACATTCTCATGCAATGTGCTTAACGAGAATAACTAACTGATAGGTCCAAGAGTAATTATTACAACACCACCTGAAAAGACAGGTAACATTTATATGAACATTATGCACAATATATAATGACAAAACATAAATAAAGAAAAATAATTAATTATTATCAACAAGTTACAAGCTACTAATTCCATCTATAATGACAGTATTATGAAAAGTGTACATTGTTACTCATCATATAGTGGAGATGTTGAGTCACAGACAGACACAACAATAAGACTGCTAAACAAGTAAGCTTTCATCCAAAATGCCTTCTTCCGAATTACTGAATTAGACACACACACATACACACACACACATATTCACACAAACGCAACTCACACACATATGACCACTATTTCTGGTGATGCCAGGCTGTTCACACACACACACACACACACACGCACACACACACACACACACACACACACACACACACACACACACACACACACATATTCACACAAACGCCACTCACACACATATGACCACTATTTCTGGTGATGCCAGGCTGCGAACAGCTATGCTTGATGGGAGAAGCAACGTGTGTTGTGGGGATAAGGAGGAGGCTGGGGCAGGGAAGAGAAGGGATAGCAGGATAGGGGGTGGGGGATGGTAAAGTGCTGCTTGTGGGAGCATGCAGGGACGAGGTGGAAAGAAGGTAGGGCAGCTAGCTGCATTCGGGAAGTTAGAAAGAGGGCATGGGAGGGAGGGGGGTGGGGGAGAGGAGAGAAGTAAACAGACGGTAGGTGCCTTGATGGAATAGAAGACTGCGTAGTGATGGAGTGGAAACAGGGAAAGAGATGGGTGGGTGGAGGACAATGACTAACTAAGTGCATGAGAGTTATGGGAACATTGGATATATTGCAAAGAGATTTCCGATCCGCACAGCTGAGAAAATCTGGTGTTAATGGGAAGGATCCCAATGGTGCAATCTGGGCAGTGTGCTCAGAAACTGGGTGGTCCAGCTGTTGTTTGGTCACAATTTGTCAGTGGCCATTCATGCAGTCAGACAGCTTGTTGGTTGTCATGCCTATTTAGAACACAACATAGTGGCTGCAGCGTAGCTTGTAGATCACGGCTGATTTTGCAGGTAGCCCTGCCTGTGATGGGATAGGTGATGCTTGCAACCAGACTGGAATAGGTGGTGGTGGGAGTATGTATGGGACAAGGCTCGCATCTATGTCTATTACAGGGATATGAGCCATGAGGCAGGAGGTTGGGAGTAGGGGTTGTGTGGACAACGGATGAGGACATTATGTAGGTGTGGATGGCAGAACACCATTGTGGGAGGGATGGGAAGGATAATGGGTAGGACATTTCTCATTTCACATCATCAGAAGAGGTAGTCGAAAAAAATGTGATTCAGTTGCTCCAGTCCTGAGTTGTACTGAATCACAAGCGGGATGCGCCTCTGTGGCCAGACAGTGGGACTTTGGGAGGCGGTGGGTGAATGGAGACGTAAGGCATGGAAGATCTGTTTCTGTACAAGTTTTGTAAGGTTAATTACAGTCGGTGAAGGCCTCAGGGAGATCCTTGGTATATTTTGAGAGGGACTGCTCGTCACTATACATGCAATGGCCATGCACCCACAGTCTTTTTATTTCTCTCCTTTCCTACTCCTCCATTCCCCTACCCTTCGTCTAACCTCCTGACTGCACCTAGCTGCCCTATCCTCTCTCCACCTCATCCTTGAATGCTTCCACAAGTAGCACCTTACTATCCCTCACCTCTACTGTGCTGTCCCTCCCTTTCTCTTGATGTCTTAGAATGCCCTGTCAACTGATTTCTTCTTCTAGTCAGGTTATACCACAAATTTCTTTTCTCCCCAAATTTGTTCAGTATTTCTTATTAGTTACATGACCTACCGATCTAATCTTCAGCATTCTTCTGTAGGACAACATTTCAAAAGCTTCTGTTCTCTCCTTGTCTAAATTGCTTATCATCCATATTTCACTTCCATACATGGCTACACTCCATATAAATACTTTCAGAAAAGTCTTCCTAACACTTATATCTATATTCAGTGTCAAGAAATTTCTTTTCTTCAGAACGCCTTTCGTGCGATTGCCAGTCTATATTTTATACCCTCTCTACTTCAGCCACCATCTGTTACCTGCTGCCCATATGACAGAACTCATCTACTACTTTAAGTGTCTTGTTTCCTAATCTTATTCCTTAAGCATCACCTGATTTAATTCCACTACATTCTGTAATCCTCATTTTGCTTTTGTCTATGTTCATTTTATATCATCCTTTCAAGACACTGTCCATTCTGTTCAGCTGTTCTTCTAAGTCCTTTCCTGTCTGTGACAGAATTACAATGTCACTGGAAAAGCTCAGAGTTTTTATTTCTTCTGCCTGAATTTTAATTTCTACTCCAAATTTTTCTTTGGTTTCCTTTATTGTTTGCTCAGTGTACAGATTGAATAAAATTGGAAATAGGCTACAACCCTATCTCACTCCCTTCTCAACCACTGGTCCCCTTTCATGCTGCTTGACTGTTATAACTGCTATCTGGATCTGTACAAGTTGTAAATAGCATTCCACTCTTTTTATTGTACCCCTGCTACCTTCAGAATTTCAAAGATGGTGCTCGAATCAACATTGTCACAAGCTTTCTTTAAGTCTTCAAATGCTATAAACATATGTTTCCCTTTCCTTTACCTATCTTCTACAATGTGTACAACTCTGCTTCTGCCATTTGCAGATAGGTGGTGACAGCGGTAAGTAGCGGTCGAAAGAAACAGATCGCAGATGTCAGGCAGTTAGCTTGGACCTCGGTCAACATAACCTCATTCAAACATTAGTCGATTTGTGTCTGCATCATAAAGTTGTTCTTGATTGAAAATGTCAGTTTACGAGCCTAATTCTCGTCATTTGCGGGAGGTGCTACCGTGTCTTGAGTGGTTTCAGTGCTTCAAGAATGGTGATTTTAACGTTGTAGACTGGCATAGTGGCGGAAGAGAGAGTTTTCAAAGTTGCAGAATTGGAGACATTGATGACTGAAGACTCGTGTCAGACTCAAGAAGAAGTGGCATGATTAGTGGGAGTGACACAGCAAGCCATTTCAAAATGTCTCAAGGCCATGGGCGTGATTGAGAAAGAAGGAACTTGAGTCCCATGTGAACTGAAACCAAGAGATGTCGAATGGCATTTGTGTGTTTGTCAACTGTTGCTTCAGAGGCAAAAACAGAAGGGATTTCTGCATCGCATTGTGACTGGGGAAGAAAAATGGGTTCATTATAATAACCCTAAACACAAAAAATCACTGGGATATCCCAGCCATACTTCCACGTCAACAACCAAAGTGAATATTCACGGCTCCAAGATCATACTCTGTATTTGGTGGGACCAGCTCGGCATCACATACTATGACATGTTAAAACCAAGTGAAACAATCACAGGTGCTTGTTATCGAAAGCAATTAATGCATTTGAGCAGAGCATTAAAAGACAAACGGCTGCAATACAGCGAGAGCCACGATAAAGTGATTTTGCAGTATGACAACACTCAACCCCACATTGCAAAAGAGCTCAAAATGTACTTGGAAACATTAAAATGGGAAATCCTACACCACCCGCCATGTTCTCCAGACATTTCTCCCTCCAACTATGACCTATTTAGATCAATGGCGCATGGCCTGGGTGACCAGCACTGCCGATCTCATGAAGAAGTCAGAAATTGGATCGATTCGTGGATTGCTTCAAAAGATGAACAATTTTTTCAACAGGGGATTCGTACACTGCCTGAAAGATGGGAGAAAGTAGTGGCCAGTGATGGAAAATACTTTGGATGATACATGTGTGACCAATTTGTTTCATTAAAGCCTCAAATGTTGGGGAAAAAATGGCGGAAGCAAAGTTGTACACCTTATAAGATAAGTTGTAGGGTTAGTGTTGCCTCGGGTGTTCCTACATTTCTCCGGAATCCAAACATCTTCCTTGAGGTCAATGTCCTCCAGATTTTCCATTCTTCTGTAAAGAATTTGTGTTAATATTTTGCAGCTGTGACTTACTAAGCTGACAGTTCAGTAATATTCACCTATCAGTACCTGCTTTCCTTGGAACTATTACATTCTTCTCGAAGTGTGAGGGTATTTCGCTTGTCTCATATTTGCACACCAGATGGAAGAGTTTTTTCATGACTGGCTCTCCCAAGGCTATCAGTACTTCTGACAGAATGTTGTCTACTTGCAGGGCCTTGTTTCGACTTAGATCTTTCAGTGCTCTGTCAGATTCTTTTCAATTTCATCTATGTCCTCTTCCATTTCTATAATATTGCCTTCAAGTTTATCTCTCTTGGAAAGACCCACTTTGTTCTCCTTCCACCTTTTAGCTTTTTCTTCTTTGCTTGGGACTGGTTCATTACATTTGTCCTCTAGCCATTCTTGCGTAGTCATTTTGCACTTCCTGTCAGTATCATTTGTATTCCCTTTCGCCTGCTTCATTTGCTGCATTCTTATATTTTCTCCTTTCATCAGTTAAAGTCAATATCTCCCATGTTATCCAAGGGTTTCTATTAGGCCTTGTCTTTTTACCTAATTGATCCTTTTCTGATTTCACAATTTCATCTCTCAAACTTACCTATTCATCTTCTATTGTATTTCTTGCCTCTTTCTAGTCAATCATTGCCTAATGCTCCCTCTGAAACTTACATCACCTCCTGTTCTTTCAAGCTATGTAGGTCCCATCTTCTTAATTTACTACTGTTTTGCAGTTTCTTTAGTTTTACTCTACAGTTCATAACCAATGTGGTCAGAGTCCACATCTGCCCCTAGAAATATCTTACAATGTAAAATCTGGTTCCAAAATCTCTCTCTTACCATTATATAACCAATCTGAAACCTTCCAGTGTGTCCAGGTCTCTTTCACGTGAACAACCTTCTTTCATGAGTCTTAAACCAAGTGTTAGCTATGGTTAAATCATACCCTGTGGAAAATTCTACCAGGCAGCTTCCTCTTTCATTCTTTTCCCTCAGTCCATATTCACATACAATTTTTCTTCCTCATCCTTTTCCCACTATTGAATTTCAGCCCTCCACCACAGTTAAGTTTTCATCTCCCTCAACTATCTGAATAATTTCTTTTATCTCATCATACATTTCTTCAACCTCTTAATCGTCTGCGAAGCTAGTTGGCATATAAACTTGTAGTACCGGGGTGGGTGTTGGCTTTGTGTCTATCTTGGCTACAATAATATTTTTACTATGCTGTCCATAGTAGCTTACCTGCATTCCTATTTCCTTATTCATTATTAAACCTACTACTGCATTACCCCTATTTGATTTTGTATTTGTAACCCTGTATTCACTTGACCAGAAGTCCTGTTCCTTTTGCCATCGAACTTCACTAATTCTCACTATATCTAACTTCAACCTTTCCATTTACCTTTTTAAATTTTATAACTTACGTGTGTGATTAAGGGACCTAACGTTCCACGCTCCTATCTGTAGAATGCCAGGTTTTTTTCTCCTGATGACAATATCCTCCTGAGCAGTCCCCACATAGAGATCTAAATGTCGGACTATTTTACCTCTAGAATTGTTTACACAAGAGAATACCATCATCATTTAATTTTACAATAGAGCTGCATGCCCTTGGGAAAAATTATGGCTGTAGTTTCCCGTGGCTTTCAGCCATTTGCAGTACCAGTGCAGCAAGGCTGGTTTGGTTAATGTTACGAGGGCAGATCAGTCAATCATCCATCAGTCAATCACCCAGACTGTTGCCCCTGTAGCTGCCTCTCTTCAGGAACCACATGTTTGTCTGGCCTCTTAACAGATACCGCCCCATTGTGGTTGCGTTTGTGGTATGGCTATCTGTATAGCTGATGCAAGCAACCACCTCGTCAATGGCAAGGTCCATGGTTCATGGAGGGTGGCAGTATGCCCTATGGTTTTTAATTACACTCTGTCTGACAAAATAAAAGTGAAGCACCCAAACACAAGGTCGGGTATGTAAATGATAATAGTTGCTATTCTCTGCGACAGGTAAGACAGCCACCAAAGTGTGTAAGTGGTTTTCATGTTAGGATTGTTATCAGGCCTGGTAGGGTATATAATGGGCGTGAACAACATCAGGTGTCAAGTGATCAATGTGAAGGACACTGAGGTGCTACCTACTAATGTGGGACAGCATTATTAACACCCAACAGTTTGAACAAGGCTTCATTGCGTGTGTTGATTTGGCCAGCTTGTCGAACTGTGCAGTACCTAGAGGTTTAGGGTGTTCGAATGTGAGAGTGGCACAGTGTTGGCCTGCATTGTAATGTGGAGGCAGACCTAATATTTGTCAAAGTTCCAGTTAACCATGTCTGACCACAACAGAAGATCGCCATATCATGCACCAACCACATTGTATCCCATTCTTATCTGTGCTTGAAATGAGCTCCCTTCAAAATTCTGTGTCATCCTGCACCATAGGTCAGAGACTAGTAGCAGGCAGGCTCAGGTTCTACCATCCCAAGGGTAGGCTACCTTCAGCACTGTAACAGAAACAGCTTCGTTTGGAGTGATGCCATGACTGGGAAGCATGGCTTGCAGATGAATGATGTGAAATTGCGTTTAGTGATGAATCATGGTTCTGCCCTGCCCTGGTGATTATCAACAGCGAATATGGTGCCAACCTGAGGACAGGTCCCATCCTTCCAACGTTTTGAAAGATACAAGTTTGCTACTCCTCATATAATGATGCAGGGGCCCTCTGGCATGACTTCATGTCATGGTTGATTGCGACTGAGGTGTCTCTGACGACATAACGGTACGTCCACAGACATCATGTGTCATATTATATTAGCTCCGACGCAACAGTATCGTATTACTATTTTGCAATGGGACAGTGCTTATTCACGCACGACACATGTCTTTGAACTGTCTTCATGATTTAAGGTACTCTGTGGCCAATAACACTCTAGATCTCTCCCTGATGGAACATGTTGGATAGGCTCGGACATCAACTCTGTCTCAGCACCATTATCCAGGATATCAAGGACAACAGTTGTGGGCTTCAGGAGAGGGCATGATGGCTTTATGATTCCCTTTCTAAATGGATCAGTGCATGCATCCAGAACTGACGTGGTACAACATCATGCTGATAAGTGGGCTCATACTGCCGAGTTCTTTGTAGACTTGTTGTAATAGCATCACATACCCTCTCAGCAAGTGAAGTTTCATTTCATTTTCTCCTCCCCTTCTGTGCAATTCAGTTTTCTTTTTAGGGCAGAGTACATGCAAAACAAAATAATCTCTCAGTGATCCAAACTCTTGTATCTCCGTGCCTTAAAATATGATTGACTAGCAGACAGGGACACTTGAAATTAGATTGTTGGAAAATATCATATTCAACAGATGAGAGGACCATGTGTATGTGAGTTGTGGGTTTATGAATGTGTATATTTTTGTCTCTTGTCCGATGAAGAACTTTGAAAGCTCATATGTTCCAGTAGTCTACTTTTAAAGGTATGATGTGGCCGTCTATTGCAGTTGTCTAAAATACAGTGTTTATTTACAGCAGCATTGTTAATGATAAACATGGATATCTAATTTTAGAATACTATATTTACTGTACAATTTTACGTTCTTCAATGTCTCCACAACACGTGGCTTCCAGTCCTGCGGTATTGTGAGGTCATATGACAATTTGAGGATGAGATGTGTCCTTCCCCCCCCCCCCCCCCCCCCCTTTAGTTGCACAGTGAATGAATAACTAAACAGTGATACATCAGCCTTTTTGTATGTAATCTGCACATCCTTGAATGTATAAGTACAGTAGAAGTGGTGTCACACTGAAAGAAAAGAAACTGAATTAAATCAGTATCAAATATCTCTCCCTGGCAAGAACAGTGACACAGCCCAGAAAAGCAATACCTGAGAAATCACAATGTAAAGAACAAATTCTTTAAAACTTATGGTGAAATAGTATAACCTTCCTCTAAATTTCAGGTAAGTAATGTTGGTGTAAATTCCATTAGACTTTTTGTGCACTTTAGGGCACTTCACACACATTTTTCAGTGACTAAACTAAAAACTGCCATTTTTGGACTTGTGTCACTTTTCTTGCCAGGGTGCTACTGTATATGACAAAAGGTATGTAGGTTACTTCAGAAAGTAAGTTTCACATTGTCCCATGCTAAGAACATTGTGTGACAAGAGTGGTGCATTGTTAGAAGAGAGCACATGTTCCACGTTTCCTGCAGAGAGAGTTCTGGTGTAGTACAGAAAACAGATGCATTACAATATGGAAATGAAATAGTGCGGCAACTGGAAACGTATTCCAACATTAAAGTATGCAGAACAGTGTAATTGTTGTGGGGAAAAATGTCAAAATTGCACCCAGATTCACTAAATATTGGCAATATATGGACCAAATGCAATGTCACACCAGCCGTAAGGAATGATGCCAATAATTTGACCAAGGCTACACAAGACACAGATGATCCTGATTGGGAAGTTCAAATCTTGCACCATGCATTTTCTATCTTTTTGGCAGACTATAGGAACATCGGCATGGAAACACTTTCCAACGATGAGGACATTCACGCAGTGGTTCTTGAATGAGCCCATGACCAAGGAGCAGATTTTTATTGTCAAGGAGTTGAATGGTTGGCAGAACGTTCTGACTGTTGCTAACAGGGAAACTTGGTGACTATATTGAGAAATAATATCACATTTCTTTGTCACTTTGAAGTGTAGTGCAGCATTTAGTAAAAGTACTCGGCTTGCCATAAAGTGTCATTTACTTTTTAAAGTCCCTACATATCACACGCGAGAGTGGGAGTTGTATCTGAACTAGTGACAGAATCAAGAGACTGCTGCCATACCTATAGAGGATAGTGTGAAATCCTAAGAAATGCTATCAAGGAGATTGAGAGTATGAAGTATACAAATTGAATTTATAATAATCAGAATAATTTGAAAATAATGTCATCTACACCGAGTTGACAAAAGTCATGGGCTGATGATATGTGCACATATAGATGGCAGTAGTGTCACGTACACAAGATATAAAAGTGCAGTGCATTGGCTGAGCTGCCATTTGTACTCAGATGATTCACGTGAAAACATTTCCAAAGTGATTACAGCATTTCAGAAAATGTTAGCAAATTCAGTATCAGGCATTACCTCTGACCATGGACAGTGCATTAGCCATTGGCCTTCACTTAACAACCAAGAGCAGTGGCGTTTGTGTAGACTTGCCATTGCTAACAGACAAACAACATTGTGTGAAATAACTTAGAAAACAATGTGAGACGTATGACAAACATATCCATAAGGACATTGCAGTAAAATCTGGTGTTAATGGGCTATGGCAGCAGACTGATGATGCAATTGCCTTTGCTAGCAGCATGACATCACCTGCAGCAGCTCTCCTTGGTTCGTGTCCATTTTGTTTAGACCCTAGACCTAGAAAACCTAGAAAACCGTGACCTGGTCAGGTGAGTCCGGATTTGAGTTGGTAAGAGCTGGTGGTTGCTCCATAATGGTGTGGGATATGCTTATTTGAAATGGATTCGGTCCTCTGGTATGTTTGGTTACTTGGAGACGATGTGCAGCCATTCATGGGTTCATTTTGCCAGACAACAGTGGAATTTTTGTTGATGACAGTGTGCCACGTCACAAGGCCACAATTGTTTGTGATTGAATTGAAGAACATTCTGTACAATTTGACCTAATGATTTGGCCACTCAGGCTGCCCAATATGAATCCAATCGAACATCTATGAGACATAATCAGTATGTCAGTTTGTGCACAGAATCCTACACCAGCAACACTTTTGCTATTATGGAAGGCTATAGAGGCAGTATGGCTCAGTATTTCTGCAGGGGACTTCCAACAACGTATTGAGTCTATGCTATGTCCAATTGTTGCGCTGCCCTGGGCAGAAGGAGATCCAACATGATATTAGGAGGTATCTCATGACTTTTGTCACCTCATGGTATAATGAGATGTGCCAAGGCAGTAAGAAAGTGAGCAAGTATCAAGACTCAGAAACGGTGAAATTGTGTCAATGAAACAACAGAGTTAGGCAAACTCTACATGGAAGCCACTGCAAATGACACTCTGTCATGTGGACTTCCTTCTGTTCTAAATAACAAACACATTTTTATGACATTAAGACTGTGCCCGTAACTCACTGTTGTGCTCCACTCAAGGACATCATATTACTTCTTCTCTCCTAAATTACAGATGCTCATTGTGGTTGTGGAATGTTCACAACTTCAGCAAGTTGGGAGCAACAGTTTGTGGCCATAAAAGGATTGTAAGTTTTTGCAGCTAACATTTGTGTTGAGATAACTCTCTTGATATAATGTATTTTGTGTACACCTACCGCCACAGTTCATGTTCTCAAAATCCAGCAGTGACTAATCGTCATGCCAGTTTCCACAAGCATGAAATCTTTGACAGGTAGTGTACCAGCATATTGGAATTGAAGGTTTCACAAAAACCGCCATCAACAATATATTTTGCAGTACATGGAATGTATTCAAATATGAACAACCATCAGTTGCGTAAGGGAGTGACAATAATGAAAATTTGTGCTGGTCCGGGACTCAAACCCAGATTTCCTGCTTCACGCAAGCGATAGCCTTAACCACATCTTGCACCAGACACAGATTTCCTTATGTCATCATTCCTGCATCAGAACCTGTACTTGTACACATATTACATAATTCCTGTGCAGGAGAGGACATTTCAGTTGAAAGTTGCCACCTGGTATCGGGGGTTGAACACGATATTTCAGTACTTGTGTTGTTAAGAATAACATTGCAGTATTCCTTCAGACATGTTTGCTCTCCTGGAGTGACTATGGAAATGTATTCACTGTTGTGAATATGAACAACCATCAGCTCTTTGTATGTCTGGCACAGATTTACAAGTACAGGTTGTGATGCAGGAATGTGGGCATATGAGTTTGGGTCTGGCTGTGGGTTGTGCATTAAAGCCAAAGTGATTAAGTCCACTGCTTATGTAAAGTGAGAAATCCATGTCTGACTCCCAGTCTGACACAGATTTTCATTGTTGTCATTCCCTTATACAACTGATGGTTGTTCATATTCACACCTGCAAATACATTTTGTGTATTTGATAACAGTTGAAGTCACCACAGTGCCTGTTCTTTCACATAAGCATGCTTGTCCAAAGGAACACTGCTTTGTTCTTAACAACACAGGCATTGCAGTATCATAATTGACAGTGTTACAATAAGTTATGGACATTTTCCGCTGTTGTAAAGTAGCATTCTTGATACAAGGAAGAAAGGGGGAGGGTTCACAATATTACATGGATACTATGTGAAAATCAAGGGTTGAAGTGTGACTTTTGTATCTCTTATAGTGCATAAAGAGGAATAAATGAAAAGCAGCTATTCGCTTGTATGGTTTTACAAATATTTTGTGCTTTTTCTGGTGCTCGTAATATTTGTGGAAGAAACTATTGAGAAGGGGGCAGTATTTTATTTATAGGCTTATGAGTATCAAAAATTTGGAAACATACACTTTAATGCCAGAATGACATTTTCACTCTGCAGCGGAGTGTGCGCTGATATGAAACTTTCTGGCAGATTAAAACTGTGTGTCGGACCGAGACTCGAACTCGAGACTTTTGCCTTTCGCAGGCAAGTGCTCTACCAACTGAGCTACCCAAGGCAAAGGTCCCGAGTTTGAGTCTCGGTCCGACACAAAGTTTTAATCTGCCAGAAAGTTTCATACACTTTAATTGCTGATAATCATGGTAGAAGATGAGTATACTCACACAACTACTTCAATCTGTATTTTAATTGTGCACACTGTGTCAGGAGAATCTTTTACAAGAGCAACTGTCTCTGTTGTTACTCATTATAAAATAAATGTGGCCAGTTTGACTTTACTTGAATTAGCTGCTGCTAGCTTCTGAAATTTCATTCTGTTGATGTGTCACCACAAATAATTGGTATCATTTGAAGCATAATTAACAATGAGAAGGACTGGTACTCAGTTTGTCACTGTACCTTACCAATCTCTGTAACTATTTGGTAGTAAGATAATCTACAAAATGGTTTCTGGTCCTGTTTAGGCCTTTTCAAACTGGAGGTGATGGCACAGGCTGGAACATACATTAAGGAGTTTGTGCATGGCGATTTTGGTCGAACAACACCTGACCTAGGCCAGTTACTTGGTGGTGTGCAAGTCGACATACTGGCGCTTGATGTCTTGGTAAGTTTCACAATGAAATCTTCACAAAAACATTATTCGTTTAGTAATGACATTGTGGTGGCATAAAGGAGCAGCAAGTATATTTTATTACTTATTTAGTTTCCTGTCACAGCTGCATACATATTTCTTAATGGTCCATTTAGTTTTGAACTGTTGCCTATGCCAAAAAGTACATCAGTGATGAAAACTATAAATACAAAAGGTTGAAATATACGAACATTTTCAAGTATGCGCTATGTGTACAGGCCACAGAAGTTCATTACAACAGCTGTGACATATGTGTGTATTTATCATGTGTTTGTAAAACAGTTCCAGTGTGATATATAAAAGATTTGTTCTGTTCTAATAGTATACATTCGAACAATCTGTCCTTGGTACAGTTGGTTTCCATACAGTAGGTCATCTTGGCAAATGTAGTTGAGTGTACTTGATAGGTGCCACCAGTGTTTAATTTGTGCTCCTGCACACTCTTGTCATGCCACAGCACCAATGTCATTTCACTTATTTCAAATAGTACCTCTCATTGTTGTGTGCCTGTCAATTTCACAATTATATTTGATACAAACATTACAAATTTTCATTTTTTAAAAACTTTTAAAATTATTCCAATCTTGATAAGAAGCAGTTGTAACATTACACATTTGGTAAAAAATTAAAATTTTATCCATAACACTAGTGTACTGACAACAGCCGCAGGTGCATCCGTAATTCTAAATTTTACAATTTTTATTTTAAGAACTATTAAGTCATTCCAAACTTTTGTAAAGAAAATTGTATATTTGATTAAAAAATTAGGAACCTTATGTTGTAGTGACCACAGGCAATTGAGCTGTTGTGCTATGGCCATCAGTTGACTGCTGTACTTTTAAAAATATTCCAAATTTCATAAAAAAATATTAGTAACATTGCATGCTTAATTGAAATAAAATTGTGTTCACATTGTACTGACAACAGTCTCAATCAATACCACAATTCTTTATACCCTGCAGATTGCTGTGTCGTCGTATGGCTAGAGATGGGCAGTCTGCAGCTGAATTCATTCAGCAAGCCAGATCTTTCTAAAGAGTGGCTACTGGATGATTCAGAAAAAACGAATGATTTCAAAGTGTGTCTATGGTGGCTGTAATGAGTGGGGTGAAAATTCTACGCTAGGCTGCTGCAATGGCGCCACACCCCACATCCTTAAGAAAACATTTCCCAAGCTAGAAAAAGTGTGTTATACACATGTGGATTCGCGTACCTTACTAGTACATGATGCTCTTCTCTTCCATGAAGACAGGAAATAAAGAAAGCTCATTTTTTCTTTCAATATACTTGCTGTTGGGTGGTAACCATAGAACCATCTGAATAGTAATACTAATTATGATGATATGTAAGTAAATATAACACAATGGTACATCCAGTCTCTGAGTGGAAAAAACCTCTTTGACCAAATCAGGAATGGAATGTGGGCCCCTTCGCTTCACGATCTGCTGTACTGACTGCACAGCTACCGGGGAAAACGAGACAGAAGTGCTTCACTACGATACTTTAAGGCAGAAAACACTTCCAGCATCATGTTCTGCTCTTGATTTCAAAAGAATATCTCAGATTTCAGAAGCTAAATAAAGGTTTACATACTTCTGAGTGAGTTGTTACTTCTTATCCTTTGACTTAGCACTGCCAGTGATCATAAAAGCTGCTGTCTTCAACCGTTGTTCGGGCAAAGCAATCCAGGCGTCACTCCCCTCCCAGCAGCTCAGGCTCCCTACCACTCTCACCAGTCAGACACTAGGCTAACTCACTAGCTCACTACTCCCCACCATTCTCAAGAATTAGATTGCTGGGTGTCTCTCTAGCTCACTACTCCTCACCACTCTCATGGATCGGATCGCAAGCTAGCTCATTGCTCCACGCTGCTCTAATGGATGAGACCGCATGGAGCAGACCACACGGTGACTTGCGGCATCACTCTGTTGTCTACGCTCTTGGCAAAGTGATATAGCTTGCATCTCACTTTCTTGACTGAGCACCTCTCCATCCAAATTCAGCTCTTTATTCTCTGTAAGCTTATTTGATTTGTTCTAGTTATCGTATTGTGATGTTGCTCCTCTGATTTGTTGTTGCGAGCGTTCTTGTTAGGTGTATTATTATGTCTTCTTCTATGTCTCTTGCATTTATAGTTGCTGTTGTTGGTGTGTTGTTAGCATTTATGTAGGTTTTAATTACTGTGGGTGGACAGGATACTAAAAAAAAATGGTACGTATAACACACAGTTATTTTAGCGTAAGTGGTAGTCCATGTATAAAGGCTGTCTCAGGAGCCATGGTCAATATTCAGAGATCTGACAGGAACAATCATTTGAAGCAAAAACTATATATGGAAATATACCCTATTCCCAGTTGTTTTCTGAGATGGAACATATTTAAAGTTGCCGTTGTATGTTTTTCTTGAATAAAACGAAATCTGTGACCTCTAGCGAAAACTTGTCACAGTATAAAATTAAACTATATTATATTTCCTTTAAAAAGCTCCTATTCATTGCTCAAGGACTTACAGGTTGTGTCAAGCGAGCGAGAGAAAACAGAAAATCTTGTGCGATGTGCATGTGTGGAGGTGTAGGTAAGCCAACTTGCGCAAGTTTCCCAACTTGATAGATCACATGTCCTACACTACTATGGTACATTGTAGACAGTGACAATGTACTGAACAATAAACAAAATAAGTAACAATGTACATTAAATATGTTCTGTCTCCGAAACCATTCAGAATAGTGCATATGTCCACAGGAAGTCTTTTGCTTCAAATGATTGTTCCTGTCATACCCCTGAATATTGACCATTCATCCGGGGACAACCTGTATATTATGTTTAATTTTTTATTCATTCATTTAATCTGAACAGGAGCCTTCTTACATCTGACCAGGGTTTTATGTATAATTACAAAACTTATTAAAATCACAGTTACTTAAAAAAAATCATAATATTTTTAATATGGTGTCTCTTCTTCTTCTCTCTGCATGTATCAGTCATTTGCCTGTTATGCCCTCTTGGTTGAAATTGTTGATTTTCCTTGGTCTTCCTAAATATCTTCTGCCCACTGGGTAATAATTATAATCAGTTTTGGCAGTCTGTCATCAGGGTGTATACGACCCAGGACAACCGGGAGATCCGGGTAAAACCGGAGAATTTTTTCATCCGGGAGAAAACCGGGAAAAACCCGGGAATTTTTTAGAGTTCCGGGAATTTTTCATTGTTTTAGTTTTCAGCTAAATTTTTGTCATTTTGACTGGTAAGAACCAACACTCTAACAAAGGATATTACTGTATCCCACTGTTGCAGAATAATACTGCAGCAACAAAACATGTACAAGAGAAAAAAAAATGAAAATAAAACTTAAGTTGCAAAGGAAATGCACCGTATAGAACAACAAAACACAGTGCTCGTACAAGTGTCTGCCAACAGCAAAGTGTGTCAAAGGCTTTAGGAAGACTATGCAATGCTTCCTAACAATAAATTGCCTCCGATGACCGTGACGTGACAACTGTTGAAATTAGATTCGTTTGAGCAGTGGCGGGCGGGCTCTTGTGCATGCGCAGTTGAGTCGCATATGAGTAGTACCTTCTTTCGCTTCTGGTTACAGAAGTATGGCTGGGCGCCACTACTTAATATTGCCCCGGTTAGGAAATATAGTAAATCTGGCGCTGATGCTCAGAACAGTCTGAGTAGTGGTGGAGAGATGGATCGTCTGCTCGTGACCTGTGTTTACGTTCAGTGATTTTGTTGTTTTCTCTTAGTTTATTGCTCTCACATTAAATGATAACAAACGGATTTTTGCGGTCAGGACTTATCAAATGAATTAAAATACGTTCGCATGATTACGGAAGGCTAAAATATGTTATTAGTTTTAGATTTTATTTCCACCTTCCTGACAGTCAAGCATTAATCGCCTTGCAGAACAATGAAGTTATTATTGTCGGTTTGCTAAAGAGATTTGGCTTTCATTAATCTTTTCTGTTTTATTTGAAATGAAGTGTTTAATTTCACTCTATTGGCTAGTTTCAACTGTTCGTTGCCTTTCAAGTGCATATATGGCATTGAGCCATAATAAAGAACCAAACATGAGATAATACAGTACTGGTACTCCAAGAAAATTTACGTACGAATCTGGACATAGGAACGTGCATTATTAGCCGAATTATGCATTTTCGCATGGTTCACGAAATTCCGATGCTCTTGAAGTATCCTCTGATGTCTTGTTTCTTTTATGAGATAATGTAAAATCTTTTAATGTTTTACAGTATGAACATATGGGCATTCTGCGTCATCGTAGCTGCGTATGCGCGGTGACGCCTATCATCTGGCGCTCTCTTCCAACTGCTAACAGGTCACAGGAAAATATTGCGAATGGTGGTTTGAAAAGCGTTACATTCAAACCAAATTTCCTTTTACGCAATATGAACTATGCGCGAGAATGTACAATGAATTACTTAAATCACAAAATGTTTGACTCTCATTTAAAAATCAGCTCTTTGAGGACGACCATTTAGAAGAATTTCGAGCCCAGAAGATCAAACATTTACGCCGTTATTAAAAATTTTACTGGCACATTTATGTGATGTATCTTAAAGTGTAACACACTCGAAAAAGATCAACATTATATGTGGAAGCTCAGCTTCTCTTCCAGCTTATTAATCTTAGAGACCAATATTATATGTGAATGCTATGTATATTAATTTAAACCATTAACTTTTCTTATTTGTGTGCTCGCGCTACTGAAGAGTGATCTTGCTATTTGCTTACTATATCACGTGTCCGTGCTGTCATCAGCTGGCGAGATCACGTGACAATGAGCTATGACTGGCTTACAAAAGCACCTCGCAGTCTCGATTGCAATGCTTCGGAAAGTGACATGTGGTGTTTGGTGGTATTCAAACTTATTCCTTCGTAACATGGAAATATGCAGCGTACATGTTGCTGCACATCAAAGGTCTTTCAAAACATCAGTATATAAAAACATAAGCATTCAAAGAATTGATGAGTTTTACAGTGCTGAGGAAGAGTATATTGTCACTTAACATGGAAAAAGTGTATTTTCACCCGGGAGATAGTGTATTTTTAACCGGGAAATCCGGGATTTTTTTTTTTTCTTGTCCATGTATACACCCTGGTCATCTTCCATTCTTGTGACATAATCCTTTCAGTTGTTTCTGTATTCTTTAACCTGATCATTTATGTTTTCACTTTTAGTTCTTTTCTGATGTCTACATTCACTCTCATGTCAGACAGAATGTACTCAGCTACTCTTCTTAACAATCGGATCCATAGTACTTGTATTCTGATGGGGATGAGTGTTTCTGCTGTGTTGTCCAAGCAAGAGATTCAGGGTCTAGGGAGCAGTAGTTATTATAAGCAGTAGTGGGTCAACAGTAAGCTTGATCATTTGGACTGTGATGTCGTCCTGTACAGTAATGCTGAGCTGAAGGATTTTTTAACTGTGTTGTCAATTCAAGAAAGAATTTTTCGTGACTACCATCATGTAGCTCCATGAAATAATCAGTAAGTGTGTATTTTGTTTACAGTTCAGTGAAGGTTGTCGCTAAAGTCAAGTACTGATTTAGTTTCTTGGTTGGGACAATGGGATCAGCTGCAGCTTCTACTATGCCTACTGTTCCCTAGACCACACAAGCTTTTCCATAGAGCAACGGGTCTTTACATTTCAGGTTAATGTATTTGCATGTCTTAGTTATCATTTCTCTCAGATTGATTGACTGTTTGCTTTCTAGTTTTATTTTCAAGGTTAGGAGGTTGTTTGTAGGTCCAATGTGCAGTGTCTCCAAGGTTCATGAACTGTTTTAGTTCTTCTGTTAGCCAAGGTTCAGGTTTTCCCTTCTGGTTTCCAGTCTTTGGAGGAACATATTTATTGTGTAATAGAGTCAGTTTGGTAGTAAATCGATGGAGTTGGTCTTTCACGCTCAGGAATTGTATGGAAGTCGTCTCCCAAATTATGTCTTGTGTCTTGCTGCAAGTTCAGGTGCGCTGATACACTTAAAGTTTCTGTATGTTGGCACAGTTTATTCCTTACATATTTTAAGAGTAAGTCATAAATATGATATTGTGTGCTGATATTCCAGGTACGAATTGATTTGCTTGTGGATTTCGTGGCAAATATATGTATGGGGGCCAGAGTATAGGCTGCGTTGTGGGTGGGTGCAAGCTGAAATACTATTAGATTTGAAGAAGAAACTACACACTTGAAATTCACAATGAAGGGGCAGAACATTTATGTTAGTGTTCCTAGCATTATTTATATGCTCCTAAGTCAAATTGAATTTCGAAAAAGGCAGTTTTGAAACAGACTATCACACCTACTTTCAGAGGTCTGTAGAGAATGCGCATTAGGCAAATTTTCTTAAGGGATTTGATATCTATGAACATGTATTTGGCTTGTTTGTCTTCATTACTAACGGATGTGAGTAGCACGGTTGGTATTAAGTCAAAGTGTTTGTATACCACTACTTCACCTGCTGTCTGTAGTGACTTAGGACAGTGGAGTCTATATTTAGGTAACCGGAGAACATGCTTGGCTTGAGCTAAGTGTCCACATGCATTAGGTGAAAGACATGGATGCTGATATTCTGAAATATGTGTTGGAGCTCGTCGAAATGAGTTTAAAGTGATGATCACATATGCTCTACATTAACAGTTCAGATACACTAGTAGAACTTGTGGCTGCATGAGTAGAAAAGTTTGTAGTTCCTAAAGCACAGGCTTAGAGTTGCACTGGTTTTTTGCAGCCTTTATCCTCACCATTATCCTGCCAGTTCTTGTCCACACACTATGTAGCTCAAATTTGGATATCATATTATTCAAAATTTTTGTCTCTCAGCAGTGAAATCTTCTCATATTATCAGGCTTGTCTTCACGAGTTTCTTAATCACTATGACTGTTTCAGACCATTTCATATATGATACGAACTTCATGATTGTAGGTCTAGATTTTGCAGATCGTAACATTCTACATCCTACTCTATAACTTCTGATTGTAGGATGTACTGCATGTATGTTTGTTCTCACTTTAAAATTTTGCAATTTAAAATGAGTATCTTAATAGTAAATATTTTAATTTTACCAGTGTATTTTTCACTGCTGCGCAACAGTATGTCATCCACATTGTCTTTGTGTAGAAGAATTATGAGTGATGTTTGGTACCATTTACCAAAATTGAAGAAAAAGGAAAATGCTGCTACTCTCAGGAAATAACTGCCATGGCTTCTGGCTCGTCATGAAACCTGAAGAGCCATCTAAAATCAAAGCATTGTACAGTACCTCTGGAACGATGTGGGTCACGAAACAGATCAAGATCACCATCAATTGATGCAGAAATGTGAGAAATCATTTCTTGTGAACCGTCCTCACTGATGTCTGCTTCCACTTTGGGTGAAGGTGTCTTCCCAGAAAGGCAAATTGTGTCTCAAGCTGTATCCAGCCCATCCGTGTCATCACATTCTGGATCAAGTCCTGATTTATTTCCTTTTGTGGTGCCTCACCCTCTACTGCTTTTCATTTACAACAACCAATAAGAATTTTTTTTTAATACAGTAAAACTTGCTCAAAACGGAATTGCCTGGAACTAAAATAATTTTTGAAATAGGGCAAGTTTCCGGATTACACAAAACTCACTGGGCTATGTAAAATTTGTTAGGTATCATTTATGACAAAAGTAAGTAAAAAATTTTAATTATGCATATACTGTATTTATGTACCTTCACTCCAGCACAGTAGATATTCATTTGCTGTATATTGGACAATAGAACACTGGACTATTACACTGATTGATAAATAACACGCCATTTCTATATTTTTACTCAAACTTTAAATTAGTTTATTATGGTATGTACATACATATTATTCCCATGTTTATTTGCTTTATGTTTCTCTTTTTTGCCACATATCAAGGAGGGATACTTGTTTTAACTTCCAGTTCAAAATTGTTTTTTTCTAGGCAATTTTTTGCTCCATACAATAGTTCCAAAAAGTTGGGAGAATTTGTGTGTGCAGCCAATTGGATAACATCGCTTATGCATGCAATGACTTCTTCAGGTATATTAATTTCTTTAGGTACATAATTTTGCTCCTCTTCTTCTTCCTTTGTTTCTTCTTCCTCATCCTCTGTGTTGCAGATTTCTATTAAATCCATTAATCCATTGCTGAAGTGAAAGTGGAGTGAGTTTACAGAAAGTCATCACTTCAAATGTAATCATCTGCACTACATGAAATGTTTCGCATTTTCATTAATTCAGCAATTGCTGCTTTATTTTCTCGAACTTCGATGGCCACAAAAGCATTTTGTTCTTAAACCCCCCCCCCCCCCCCCCCCAAACCTTGCTTTGTTGAAGCACTTGGTGACAGTTTTGGGTTTTATTTCCTTCACTGCCAAGCCAATCCAATTTACTGCATCCAGGACAGAAACTGACCTTGCAAGAGCAAACAAACTTTCTGCATCTTCAACACTAATAATAAGAGACTGCATCAGTAATCATATATAATGACACTTGAATGTGTATATAACCTCCTGGTCAATGGGTTTTGTGAGGCTGGTTGATCCTGGATGGAACCAAGCCAATTTAACATTCAATAACGTTACTTTTGGGTGGCAGCTTGCATTGTCTAGGAAAAGGAGAACTTTGTGATTTCCTTTTTTCATTTTGGCATTTAAAGAGCCCAGCCATTCTTCCATAAGAGCACTCACCATCTACACCTTTTTATTGCTTCGCCATGTGACTGGAAGCTTACTGACATCTTTGTTTCGTGGTTTTGCGATCTTTCTGACCACCAGTGGCTTCTCTATTTCACCTAACATGTTTCCACATGGCAGTACAGTCAGCCTTTCCTTGGTCATTTTTCTGCAGTGCACTTTTCCCCTCGAGTTGCTAGTGATTTTGAAGGCAGCCCACGATAAAACAGCCCCATTTCATCAGCACTGAACACGTCTTTCGGGTCATAATTCACAATGAAGTTGGACAGTATTGTCTTCCATTCTGTTGCTACACCTTCCTGCACATCCTTATCTTCCGCACACGTTTCATTCCACACGATATTGTGCCTAGCTTTAGAACTAAATTGTCCAGCCATCCTGTGGATGCCTTGAACTCCTTAATCCAAGCTCTTTAGCGACCTTCAGAGCCTCACTCCACATGGGTTGAGATAAAGATCAGTTTTTTGCCCGCGCCCTTACGAAGCATTCCCACTCTGTTTCGTTAATTTCTTCATTTCCGGTCTTCTTCACCTCTCTTTTCATCTGCCCGTTCCCTTTCATCCGTTCATCCTGAATCTTATCATTATTTCTTAAAGTCTCGTAAATTTACGTTTTACCGCATTTGAAACGCAGCATAATTTTGTGCACAGACAATTTGTCTTTTTCACTCGCCTTGATTAAATTAATCTTTTCGTTTAGTGTTAACGACACATACCATTTGTTCGACATCATATTACTGTATCTCATAAAGTGGTACTAATCAACTGAAACTGGCAGAAAATAATGACTTTGCTGGGTTGAACCACTGTTTAATGGAATAATACCCACCTCTTTCACTGCAAGCACATTTCAGCAGTGTGTGGGCAGATGCGCAACAATGTTCCTGTATGCACTGTATGTCAATAATGAGGAAAATGAGAAAGCTGACAAACAGAGTGCTGACAAACGAACTGTTTCCTTTGATGTACTGTACTGACACTGAGTGTAACTTATTCGTCATCGCACGGAGCAGCGTGGTTTTAGGTCCACACCAGCAGCACCGCCCCTGCACTGAACCTCTTTTCTCGGTTTTGCGCCGCTTAACAGAGGTGTTATAAGTAACGTCCCTGTAGAGTCATGAATAACTGATGAAATGCAATACAGTAGTACTGTATAGGCTCTTTTCTGCATTATACTATGAATTATTAAGTTTGTTCTGAGATTTGCTTTCTGTTCCTGCATTAGGTATGTTCCACTTCATACAAAAAATCTGCAAATAAAAGTGGACTGAATGCATCGGGACTGAAATACTTCTATGGTTTGGGCAGATTTCTGAATTATATACGTGCCAATTTGAGAAAGTTTTACTGTGTTATAAAGCCGTTCACATTGAATAAAAGTAAAGCATTAGATATAGAGCTTTTAAAAATGATTGACAGAGGATACTGTCCTTTCTCTATAGTTGAAGATACAGAATTTAATGTGCATTGCCCAAATTATAATTAACCAAGTCAAAAAAGTTGTCAAACTCTCCAATGTCCAGTTTGTATCATGAGTTATTTTATAAACTTAAAAATTATTTGACCACCGCGAAGGCAATCTGCCTTTCTTCCAATGCATGAGTGAGTGTAAATAACATTAGTTTCTATCCACTCACTGCACATTTCATAGATGGGAAGAGTGAACTAAAGTCATACTTTTAGAGTGCTTACAATTCTAAGACAGACACACTGCAGAAAACATCACAAACTGGGTTATGTCTGTTATCCCAAATATAATATCAGCTTTCAAATCACTACTGTACTCAAATTAATTGCCATGCTTCTGAAACTTCCACATACCCCATGCTTCGCACATTCTTTAAACCACACTGCACAACACGCAGTTCAGAAGTCCATACAGAAAACCACTGATGAGGTCGAATGAGTTGTTATGTTTCTCAAGAAGAGACTCTTTGCTTTAAGCAAAGTTGCTGAAATGCAAGAAAATTTTAAAAAAGACCTACTGAAACTGAAATAAGATGTCCCAACTAGATGGAACTGTTATTTATGAAATGTTGCAAGATTTACTCTAAATAAAGATCATATAATTTCTTACCTCGCTATTTTACATGGAAAATCAATCACCTTAAACTTAAAAAAGGTACAGACTGGGAGATAATGCAACAGGCTTTAAGGATTTTGAAAGTTTTCAATGATGTAACCAAAGAAGTGTCCTCAAACAGTCTCACTTTTAAAGATGAAAATCTTGCCAAGATTAATGGAATGGCAGCTAAAATCTTTTAAAGACAAAAATGCAGAATATCCTCAAGAAATAGTCATTGGTTGATAACTTGCTTAAAGAGTTATCTGATTGATTTGGGGTTACCTCCTCCAATGAACTGATTAGTCAGGCAACGCTACTGGACCCCCCATTCATAGGCAAGGATTTTCAGAGGGCAAAACATGCCAGGGCTGCTGCATGAAGGATAATGCAGAAATGAAAGTGTTGGCTGTTCAACAAGAAAAAACAGCTCATTTCTCAACCAGTTAACACTGTGACACATGCGACTTCTTCAATCTCGGAGGAGAGTAATGAAACTATTAGTCAGCTGCAAGCAAGTCACGTCCCAGAAAGTGTGCAATTGTCAGACTGGACAAATATTTAGTGGAGAGATATTTGCCTAGAAAGCAATTCCTTAAACTGATGGGAAACAAGAAAATTGCTGTGGCCAGCACTTGCATGTCACAGCAACGTCAGTGGCCTGTGAACTAATATTTTCAAAAGCAAGACAAATGTGCACTGACAAGAGAAAGAGACACTCATTGACTAAAATGGGTTAAATTTTATTTATAAATAACAAGACTGATTAATTTTTCCTTTGTGGGAAAATACATGTTAATAATGACTGTAAATGATGAGTACAGGTACATTTCATTTATAGTGGGTATTATTTTTAAGTTGTTTTTTCAATAAAAGTATTAAAATGTAACAGGACTCAGTCTCTATTCTTAAATTTTTTCTACTTGATAAAAAATATTTAGGATTTTGTTGTAATGTTAATAATTTCTGCAGCAGACAAAATTTAAAACTTTTGTATCTGAAAATTATTAGGGACATACCACAAAATTATTGTGGGGTCTTGCCCATTTGTCTCGTATAGGATGCCTAAGGGGTGCTGCATTCTCAGAATGCTTTACAACAATTCAGGCAAATAAAATTAGTAGTTTTATTTCAGTAAAGCAGATTTACAATACTTAACTTTGAAATAACAATGGCGTAGCAAGCGATGGGCGACATGCAACATAAATCCGAGTCCTCTGCTATATAATGTTCATGCAAGTTTTACAGACAGTTTGTGGATCACTAATAACTTATATCATAGCACTCTCTGCTAGGCCATACTAATATCTGCAAATACTGTCCCAATAGTGAGCCGATAGTGAGCGATTACTGGGCAGCCGAGGCTGGCAGGAGCAGCACTTATATTCTCCTCTGGTAGAGGCCGCTCCTGTCATGGTGCAGTCCTAATCAGCACACCATTGGCCACTGATGTTTCACTGCCTTGTCTTCTCTTGCATTCTTCATCTTCGTTCAGGCACTTGTGGTTACACCAGAACATTCCTCATCCCCCCCCCCCCCCCTCCACCCCCGTTCCCAAGTTAGTTAATGAAGCGATTACTTGCTCATAAGACAGTTCACCCAAAGTTTTTTAATTAATCTGAACAGTGCACTTCCTATGGTGGATAATAGATATGGAAGTTTCACAGTACCTAGTACATTTTGCTGAGTGAGGGTATGGGCTTCAAACTGGGACAACCACTCAAGAAACTGTCTGAAAGGTGGTATAGAAGCTGTAGTAGGCGGTGCTTGTTCCGGCAGGCGCGCACCATTGGCCAGTAGCTGTTGCTCCGTGTTGAGTAATGCAGAAATCTACTGCGTCTAGAACTGAAACATCTGCATTAGCTGTGTTGCATCTAATGCTTGCATCTGTGGTGTCTCAGCATGGGGCGAGACAGGTGATGTCGGCATGTTGGAAGTGACAAATGCAAAAACAGATACGGCGAGCAAGTAAAATAAGGACAAGAAAAGAAAATTTCTGCAATGCCCACCTGAAAATACTGGTTAGAAAAAATGACAAGAAACTTTTAAAGCAATTAAGTGCCACTGCAAAGTAAAGACAAGAGAGAATTAAGGTGCCAGCACTATATAAACGAAAAGTTCGTGGCCATCGGGCACTGGGTTTTGAGGATACTCATCACCAAATGTGGGGACTTGCCCACTCGTTTCATATAGCATGCCTGAGGGATGCTGCTTTCTCGGAATGCTATACAACAATTCAAGCAAGTAACGTTAGTAGTTTTATTTCAATAAAACACATTGACAATATTTGACTTTGAAATAACAATAGTGTTGCAAGCAATGAGCGACATGCATCATAAATCCCAGCCTTCTGCTACATATAATGTTTATGCTAGTTTGACACACAGTTTGTGAATCACTAATAACTTCTATTGTAGCACTCTCTGCTAGGCCACACTAATACTCTGCAAATACTGTCCCAGTACTGAGCTGATGCTGATGCTGATGCTCGCGTATCATGTCATTTCTGGAAACCCAGAATCTACTTTGTAGGAATCAACATGGATTCCGGAAACAGCGATCGTGTGAGACCCAACTCGCCAGAGATAAATTCTGCCGAAATTTTTACAAAGGTACAGACGGTGTTTAGAAAGGATAGATTGCACGCAACCGGTGGTGGAGTGTTCGTCGCTGTTAGTAGTAGTTTATCCTGTAGTGAAGTAGAAGTGGATGGTTCCTGTGAATTATTATGGGTGGAGGTTACAATAAACAACCGAACTGGGTTAATAATTGGCTCCTTTTACCGACCTCCCGACTCAGCAGCATTAGTGGCAGAACAACTGAGAGAAAATTTGGAATACATTTCACATAAATTTTCTCAGCATGTTATAGTCTTAGGTGGAGATTTCAATTTACCAGATATAGACTGGGACACTCAGATGTTTAGGACGGGTGGTAGGGACAGAGCATCGAGTGACATTATACTGAGTGCACTATCCGAAAATTACCTCGAGCAATTAAACAGAGAACCGACTCGTGGAGATAACATCTTGGACCTACTGATAACAAACAGACCCGAACTTTTCGACTCTGTATGTACAGAACAGGGAATCAGTGATCATAAGGCCGTTGCAGCATCCCTGAATATGAAAGTTAATAGGAATATAAAAAAAGGGAGGAAGGTTTATCTGTTTAGCAAGAGTAATAGAAGGCAGATTTCGGACTACCTAACAGATCAAAACGAAAATTTCTGTTCCGACACTGACAATGTTGAGTGTTTATGGAAAAAGTTCAAGGCAATCGTAAAATGCGTTTTAGACAGGTACGTGCCGAGTAAAACTGTGAGGGACGGGAAAAACCCACCGTGGTACAACAACAAAGTTAGGAAACTACTGCGAAAGCAAAGAGAGCTCCACTCCAAGTTTAAACGCAGCCAAAACCTCTCAGACAAACAGAAGCTAAACGATGTCAAAGTTAGCGTAAGGAGGGCTATGCGTGAAGCGTTCATTGAATTCGAAAGTGACATTCTGTGTACCGACTTGACAGAAAATCCTAGGAAGTTCTGGTCTTACGTTAAATCAGTAAGTGGCTCGAAACAGCATATCCAGACACTACGGGATGATGATGGCATTGAAACAGAGGATGACACGCGTAAAGCTGAAATACTAAACACCTTTTTCCAAAGCTGTTTCACAGAGGAAGACCGCACTGCAGTTCCTTCTCTAAATCCTCGCACAAACGAAAAAATGGCTGACATCGAAATAAGTGTCCAAGGAATAGAAAAGCAACTGGAATCACTCAATAGAGGAAAGTCCACTGGACCTGACGGGATACCAATTCGATTCTACACAGAGTACGCGAAAGAACTTGCCCCCCTTCTAACAGCCGTGTACCGCAAGTCTCTAGAGGAACGGAGGGTTCCAAATGATTGGAAAAGAGCACAGATAGTCCCAGTCTTCAAGAAGGGTCGTCGAGCAGATGCGCAAAACTATAGACCTATATCTCTTACGTCGATCTCTTGTAGAATTTTAGAACATGTTTTTTGCTCGCGTATCATGTCTTTTCTGGAAACCCAGAATCTACTTTGTAGGAATCAACATGGATTCCGGAAACAGCGATCGTGTGAGACCCAACTCGCCTTATTTGTTCATGAGACCCAGGTAGATGCTATTTTTCTTGACTTCCGGAAGGCGTTCGATACAGTTCCGCACTGTCGCCTGATAAACAAAGTAAGCGCCTACGGAATATCAGACCAGCTGTGTGGCTGGGTTGAAGAGTTTTTAGCAAACAGAACACAGCATGTTGTCATCAATGGAGAGACGTCTACAGACGTTAAAGTAACCTCTGGCGTGCCACAGGGGAGTGTTATGGGACCATTGCTTTTCACAATATATATAAATGACTTAGTAGATAGTGTCGGAAGTTCCATGCGGCTTTTCGCGGATGATGCTGTAGTATACAGAAAAGTTGCAGCATTAGAAAATTGTAGCGAAATGCAGGAAGATCTGCAGCGGATAGGCACTTGGTGCAGGGAGTGGCAACTGACCCTTAACATAGACAAATGTAATGTATTGCGAATACATAGAAAGAAGGATCCTTTATTGTATGATTATATGATAGCGGAACAAACACTGGTAGCAGTTACTTCTATAAAATATCTGGGAGTATGCGTGCGGAACGATTTGAAGTGGAATGATCATATAAAATTAATTGTTGGTAAGGCGGGTACCAGGTTGAGATTCATTGGGAGAGTGCTTAGAAAATGTAGTCCATCAACAAAGGAGGTGGCTTACAAAACACTCGTTCGACCTATACTTGAGTATTGCTCATCAGTGTGGGATCCGTACCAGATCGGTCTGACGGAGGAGATAGAGAAGATCCAAAGAAGAGCGGCGCATTTCGTCACAGGGTTATTTGGTAACCGTGATAGCGTTACGGAGATGTTTAACAAACTCAAGCGGCAGACTCTGCAAGAGAGGCGCTCTGCATCGCGGTGTAGCTTGCTCGCCAGGTTTCGAGAGGGTGCGTTTCTGGATGAGGTATCGAATATATTGCTTCCCCCTACTTATACCTCCCGAGGAGATCACGAATGTAAAATTAGAGAGATTAGAGCGCGCACGGAGGCTTTCAGACAGTCGTTCTTCCCGCAAACCATACGCGACTGGAACAGGAAAGGGAGGTAATGACAGTGGCACGTAAAGTGCCCTCCGCCACACACCGTTTGTGGCTTGCGGAGTATCAATGTAGATGTAGATGTAAATACTGAGCAGCCAAGGCCGGCAGGAGTGCTGCTTGTATTCTCCTCTTGTAGAGGCAACTTCTGTCATGGTGCAGTCCTAATCAGCACACCATTGGCCGCCAATGTTCCACTGCCTTGTCTTCTCTTGCATTCTTCACCTTCATTCAGGCGCTTCTGGTTACACCAGAACAATTATTACTCCTTTTTATATGTTCTTTCAAAATAGGGCCAAATCAGATAAAAATACAGGATTAGTGACCTGAGTTGAAAAGGCAATGCATCTTCCTTTTACTTATTTCTGTTAGTGAATTGTGAGTGCTGAATCATGAAAAAGAATTAGTTCATTGCAGTGAATGACCACTTGTGATCTGATCTCTGAGAAGAACAGTTTTGCCCATCTCTATTTACGGCCAGCAGCTGGGTGCTATATTAAATTATTTCACCTCCAGGATGTGTATGCGTCAGGAAATCTGCGAAAAATCTGGGAATTTTTTGATCTGAGAAAAACACAAGCATTTTTTAGAATTCTGGGAAATTTTTATTGATTTCATTTACATTTAAATTTTTGTAATTTTGACTGGTAAGATCAGATACTCCAACAAAAAAATTTACTTTGTCACACTACTGCCAAAAAATACTGCAGCAAGATAACATAAATGAGAGGAAAACAACAAAATAAAATTGTAGTTGCAGAGAAAATGTGCCATTTACAACAAAACAACCTGCACACACAAGCCACTGCCAACAGCAAAATATGTCAAAGGGTTTAGGATGAAGCCTGTGCAATACTTTGTAACAATAAACTGCTTTTGATGAGCGTCACAACTGTTTACATTTATAACAAGTCGCAGGAAGAGTATTGAGATTAGTCGTTTGAGAAGCATTACTTTCAAAGTAAATTTCCTTTTTACGAAAGACGAATTATGTTATGAGTGAGAATGTGCAGTTAGTTTCTTAAATGATAGAGCATTTGACTCTCATTCAAAACATAACACTGTGAGGACCAGCCGCTGACAAAAATTTTGCACCCAGAAGACCAACCATTTATGCCATTATTTAAAATTTATTGGTATATTTGTGTCTGATATATCTTAAAGGGTAACATGCTAAAAAAGACCAAGCTTGAAGGGTAGTTTTTCATATTTATTTTGGTTCTTTCATAGATTGAATATTGTGTGACCAATGGCAAAAATTATAATTATCCTTCAAAAAAGTGAGGTGAATCTTTGAGCAATTCCACACATACTTGACTTTTCTATGGAAACGATGAAGTGCTCGTCGGAACATTTATTCAGACAGATAATATACAAAATGTTCAGTGCAGACCAGTGAAATTTATAATTGTGCTTGTCAGAAGTATTCAGCTGCAGCAATTTAAGCTGTGCTATTAGAATCCTGCATAACCACACCCTCAGACATCCAGTATTGTAGTTAAAAACTTGGCCTGTCATGTAGCTATACTAAATGTATATTAATTTAAACCATTAACTTGTGTGTTCGCACTACTTAACAGTGATGTTGCTAATGGCGGACTACATTACAAGTCCTATGTTCTGAATATCTGCTGTCATTGGCTGGTGAATCACATAACATGAGCTATGATTGGCTCACAAAAGGGTGTCACATTCTCAGTTTCAGTGCTTTCAAAGTTACCATGCTGTAATTGGAATTCATATTTATACTTTTGTAATACAAAAATTTGCAATGTACTTACTGCTGCACATCAAAGTGCTATACAAACTGTGTTGTTTTTTGCTGGCTTTCATATCGTAAAGTGCCGGGAAGTTCTATGCCATTATATTATACGTTTACCATTCAAAGGATTTATAGGTTTTACAGCTCTGAGGGAATATATATTATTGCTTAACATGGAAAAAGTGTATTTTCACATGGAAAAAAATGCATTTTTGACTATGAGATCTGGGAACTTTTTTATTGTCTGCTTATACACCCTGTTGTTGTTGTTGTGGTCTTCAGTCCTGAGACTGGTTTGATGCAGCTCTCCATGCTATTCTATCCTGTGCAAGCTACTTCATCTCTCAGTACCTACTGCAACCTACATCCTTCTGAATCTGCTTAGTGTATTCATCTCTTGGTCTCCCCCTACGATTTTTACCCTCCACGCTGCCCTCCAATACTAAATTGGTGATCCCTTGATGCCTCAGAACATGTCCTACCAACCGATCCCTTCTTCTGGTCAAGTTGTGCCACAAACTCCTCTTCTCCCCAATCCTATTCAGTACCTCCTCATTAGTTATGTGATCTACCCATCTAATCTTCAGCATTCTTCTGTAGCACCACATTTCGAAGGCTTCTATTCTCTTCTTGTCCAAACTATTTACTGTCCATGTTTCACTTCCATACATGGCTACACTCCATACAAATACTTTCAGAAATGACTTCCTCACACTTAAATCTATACTCGATGTTAATAAATTTCTCTTCTTCAGAAACGCTTTCCTTGCCATTGCCAGTCTACATTTTATATCCTCTCTACTTCGACCATCATCAGTTATTTTGCTCCCCAAATAGCAAAACTCCTTTACTACTTTAAGTGTCTCATTTCGTAATCTAATACCCTCAACATCACCCGACTTAATTCGACTACATTCCATTATCCTCGTTTTGCCTTTGTTGATGTTCATCTTATATCCTCCCTTCAAGACGCCATCCATTCCGTTCAACTGCTCTTCCAAGTCCTTTGCTGTCTCTGACAGAATTACAATGTCATCGGCGAACCTCAAAGTTTTTATTTCTTCTCCATGGATTTTAATACCTACTCCGAATTTTTCTTTTGTTTCCTTTACTGCTTGCTCAATATACAGATTGAATAACATCGGGGAGAGGTTACAACCCTGTCTTACTCCCTTCCCAACCACTGCTTCCCTTTCATGTCCCTCGACTCTTATAACTGCCATCTGGTTTCTGTACAAATTGTAAATAGCCTTTCGCTTCCTGTATTTTACCCCTGCCACCTTTAGAATTTGAAAGAGAGTATTCCAGTCAACATTGTCAAAAGCTTTCCCTAAGTCTACAAATGCTAGAAACGTAGGTTTGCCTTTCCTTAATCTTTCTTCTAAGATAAGTCGTAAGGTCAGTATTGCCTCACGTGTTCCAGTATTTCTACGGAATCCAAACTGATCTTCCCCGAGGTCGCTTCTACTAGTTTTTCCATTCGTCTGTAAAGAATTCGTGTTAGTATTTTGCAGCTGTGGCTTATTAAACTGATTGTTCGATAATTCTCACATCTGTCAACACCTGCTTTCTTTCGGATTGGAATTATTATATTCTTCTTGAAGTCTGAGGGTGTTTCGCCTGTTTCATACATCTTGCTCACCAGATGGTAGAGTTTTGTCAGGACTGGCTCTCCCAAGGCCGTCAGTAGTTCCAATGGAATGTTGTCTACTCCGGGGGCCTTGTTTCGACTCAGGTCTTTCAGTGCTCTGTCAAACTCTTGACGCAGTATCGTATCTCCCATTTCATCTTCATCTACATCCTCTTCCATTTCCATAATATTGTCCTCAAGTACATCGCTCTTGTATGGACTCTCTATATACTCCTTCCACCTTTCTGCTTTCCCTTCTTTGCTTAGAACTGGGTTTCCATCTGAGCTCTTGATGTTCGTACAAGTGGTTCTCTTATCTCCAAAGGTCTCTTTAATTTTCCTGTAGGCAGTATCTATCTTACCCCTACTGAGATAAGCCTCTACATCCTTACATTTGTCCTCTAGCCATCCCTGCTTAGCCATTTTGCACTTCCTGTCGATCTCATTTTTGAGACGTTTGTATTCCTTTTTGCCTGCTTCATTTACTGCATTTTTATATTTTCTCCTTTCATCAATTAAATTCAATATTTCTTCTGTTACCCAAGGATTTCTACTAGCCCTCGTCTCTTTCCCTACTTGATCCTCTGCTGCCTTCACTACTTCATCCCTCAAAGCTACCCATTCTTCTTCTACTGTATTTCTTTCCCCCATTCCTGTCAATTGTTCCCTTATGCTCTCCCTGAAACTCTGTACAACCTCTGGTTCTTTCAGTTTATCCAGGTCCCATCTCCTTAAATTCCCACCTTTTTGCAGTTTCTTCAGTTTTAATCTACAGGTCATAACCAATAGATTGTGGTCAGAGTCCGCATCTGCCCCTGGAAATGTCTTACAATTTAAAACCTGGTTCCTAAATCTCTGTCTTACCATTATATAATCTATCTGATACCTTTTAGTATCTCCAGGGTTCTTCCATGTATACAACCTTCTATCATGATTCTTAAACCAAGTGTTAGCTATGATTAAGTTGTGCTCTGTGCAAAATTCTACCAGGCGGCTTCCTCTTTCATTTCTTAGCCCCAATCCATATTCACCTACTACATTTCCTTCTCTCCCTTTTCCTACACTCGAATTCCAGTCACCCATGACTATTAAATTTTCGTCTCCCTTCACTATCTGAATAATTTCTTTTATTTCATCATACATTTCTTCAATTTCTTCGTCATCTGCAGAGCTAGTTGGCATATAAACTTGTACTACTGTAGTAGGTGTGGGCTTCGTATCTATCTTGGCCACAATAATGCGTTCACTAAGCTGTTTGTAGTAGCTTACCCGCGTTCCTATTTTCCTATTCATTATTAAACCTACTCCTGCATTACCCCTATTTGGCTTTGTGTTTATAACCCTGTAGTCACCTGACCAGAAGTCTTGTTCCTCCTGCCACCGAACTTCACTAATTCCCACTATATCTAACTTTAACCTATCCATTTCCCTTTTCAAATTTTCTAACCTACCTGCCTGATTAAGGGACCTGTCGTTCCACGCTCCGATCCGTAGAATGCCAGTTTTCTTTCTCCTGATAACGACATCCTCTTGAGTAGTCCCCGCCCGGAGATCCGAATGGGGGACTATTTTACCTCCGGAATATTTTACGCAAGAGGACGCCATCATTATTTAATCATACAGTAAAGCTGCATGCCCTCGGGAAAAATTACGACCGTAGTTTCCCCTTGCTTTCAGCCGTTCGCAGTACCAGCACAGCAAGGCCGTTTTGGTTATTGTTACAAGGCCAGATCAGTCAATCATCCAGACTGTTGCCCTTGCAACTACTGAAAAGGCTGCTGCCCCTCTTCAGGAACCACACGTTTGTCTGGCCTCTCAACAGATACCCCTCCGTTGTGGTTGTACCTACGGTACGGCTATCTGTATCGCTGAGGCACGCAAGTCTCCCCACCAACGGCAAGGTCCATGGTTCATTGGGAGGTATACACCCTGACCTCATTAAATAAAGTAAAGAAACTATCATATTTAAATAAGGACTACTTATTTATTAATTTGACCAGGTCCTTCACCTTCCATTTATACATCTCCCATTCCGATAATATGTCTAATTTCAACCCCTTAGGCACTGTGAGTAAAATTTTCGTAGTACTTTCAAGACTATGGACTGTGTGTTTCTCTAATGAAGCCCAAAAACAGTCTTGTTGTTCAGACTGATATGTTCCTTAAATCCACTGTTAAAATTAGGACATGATCGACGTTGTAATCTATACCTCAAATGGCCTGTTGTCTGAAATGCTTCTTAGTACTGCTCAGGGAAAATGTGTGCTAATTTTTCTTTCATACAGGCACAATACATCAGCTCATAAAATTTTTTACCCTTAAGTGGCTTCATGTAGTGTTTATTATATTTTGATAATCTGTCTCAACTTCTGTTTAAATGATTCAGTACTGGCATTTGTTTGAGAATACATAAATCTCTTTGCATTTCTGTTTCAAATAATGGAAGATTTTATGAAATTTGAAACTTTTGGGCAGTACACCAGTCAACTGACAGTAATAGCGCAAAAGCACAGTGATCTGAAGGCTGCAAGTATTTTTGCGGCAATACATGATGCTGTTGTTAACACAGTGCAAAGTTTTAATATTTTTTCCAATTATACAGTGCTGTTTTTCTACAAAATTTGGAGTGATTCAAGGGTTTTCAAAATAGAAATTATAAAATTTTCAATTCTGGCAGTGCCTGGGGCTGTTGCCAGTACTATAATGCTACAGATAATATTTTAATTTTTAATCAAATATTTAATGTTACAATTTCTGTTAAACAATATAAGGGAAACATAGATTCCTATTTGCTGTTAAGATGACTGAGGTAGTGCAGTGGTTAGCACAGTGGACTTGCGTTCAGGAGGACGATGGCTCAAACCTGTGTCCGGCTATCCTGATTTAGGTTTTCCATTATTTCCTTAAATTGCTTAAGGCAAGTGCTGGTATGGTTCCTTCGAAAGGACATGGCTGCTTTCCTTCTCCATCCTTCCCTAATCTGAGGTTGAGCTCCATTTTTAATGACCTTGTTGTTGACAGTATGTCAAATGCTGATCTCCTCCTCTATGACATGTTAAGTAGCAGACAGGCACAATGAAAAGACACTTACACTTAAGCTTCCAGAATGCATTCCGGTCCGAGCTGCCGGAGATGGCAGTCATGTTTGTGTGAGGTGTGCTTGCTTGTGTGAATGAATGTGCATTTTATTTCCTGACAGAGGCTGTAGTCGAAAGCTAATGTGTAAGTATCTTTTCGTTGTGCCTGTCTGCAACTTAACACGTCATCTTTACGGTCAATACTAATCTTATCTCTTACTTATATTGTTGATATTCCAGCCTGGAGTTTTCACAGTTACTCTTTATGAAAATTGGAATAATATTAAAAGCTTTTACAATAGGAAAAGTTGTGATGTCTCTATGCAAATGTAATTGTGAAATTAAGAGGCACACACTGAGAGGTACTATTTGAAATAAGAAGAGTCACACCGATACATGAACACATATTGAACACTGATGGTGCCTATCAAGTACACTCAACCACATTTGCTAAGTTGACCTACTGTAAGGAAGCCAGTTGTGCCAAGGACAGACTGTTGAAATGTGTACCATAAAGACAGAACAAAACTTTTATATATTACATTGGAATTGTATTACAACCACATGATAAAGAGGCACGTTCATATTTTTCATTGATGATGTACTTTTTGGGGTACAGAGTGGTTCAATAATGAGTAGTTCAAAAATAGTCTACATTAAGGAATTTACATTAAGGAATATGGAATATATGTACAACTGTGATAGGGAACTAAATAACTAACTCATTATTCAGCTAATTTTGTAAAGTTTGTAATTTAACAGGCTGATTTGCTGTATCTTTAACTGTGTATTTGTATTTAAATATGGAATTTTGTAGAAACAATTCCAGTGTTTATATTTTGACAGATAATAGAACTCATATGAAACTTGGAACACAAAAGTTCCTTTACTTTTAGAAGATGGAGGCCTACGTGTAGTAGTTGGTCCCCCATCAGGCACCTCCCCAATTGGGGTACAGTAGGATGCCTTCCATATACTGAGCCAAACGAATATGCAGAGAGGATCAAAACTACCAGTTCCCAGGCTAACAATATAATCTTGCTTTGAAAATTCTAAAGACATCTTGGCCTCCCAGTACATCACAATTAACAGAAATTGGTAGATACAATATTGTTAAACACAATATTACTAAATAAATCACAGAAAGATTTCAAACAGTAATTCCCATAACCAGAAAAGATAATTAGTAAGAACTACAAGAACACCATGTGTTTTCCACTTTTTAACTGAATTGAGGATTCCATCTTGTTTGCAAAAATGCAATCAACTGCATTAGGAACTGTAAACATAGCATCAGCTAACCAGTCTGAGAAAACAACAGAAATCAGATTCCAAAGCAAATCAACCAATGTTGGCATATCGAGGACAGGAAAATAAATAGGGGCACTCTGTAAATATTCAGCTTCAAGGAAGACAACTCAGAGAAAGTCACATTTGTAAATCCTTTATTTACAATTGCCAGTTTTGGTAAAACAGGGTTACCATCATCTGATCTCAGTAGAGGCTGATTCAAGTGTCCAATTCAGGCTATAAATTTACTCCACCCAAGAGTTTCCCCTTCCTCTGTCCGGTCACCCCTCCCAGTCCACATCATCGTCGTCATGCTCTGCACCCCACTGCGTGGCTCGGGCACCCTTGCATAACATGCCTAGTGCGGGCACTTGTCACCCCTCCCTCCCACATTCCTGGCCAGCAAACCTGGTGCTCCCCTCTGAGCCACTAGCTACCCACCTTAGCTCTTCTTCCTTCCTCTCACCTCTCTCACCCTCCACCCGACAAATCCCCCATCCCGTCCTAGACCATCTACCAAAATGCAATCCTGGCATTGTGAGCTGGGATAATGTCAAGGCATAGGCAGGGATGTGTGTGTGTGTGTGTGTGGGGGGGGGGGGGGGGCGGGTGTACTTATAAATCATTTACATTCTGCCATAACTTTCTCATTATGTTTCTGTCAGTTGTATGGGTGAATGTAAATGTTTAAAAACTTTTGTGTTAGATGTTCATAGAAAAAAAGGCTTGTGTCTGCTGAAATTTTATTAATGACATTAAATGGTATTTTCTTTCTTTTTTTTAGGATATAATGGTGGACTGGCCACCACAAATCAACAGCTGATAGTGCAGAAATATAGGTCTGCATTTCTATTGTAATGGTGAAATTTGTTTTGAGAAAAGGGGACTATTTTCATGGAAATTTTATTAGACATATTGAACATCAATGATGGTATTGTATTTATTGTGGTATCTTTGTGAAATGTTTGCTGGTCAACTAAAATTTATATGTATATCCTCATTAGTGGAGTTTTGGTTATTTCTTTATATACAACATCAAGCCTTTTCCTGGGGACCAAGTAAGTTTATTGTGTGTTGACGTTTCTACCAGTCATTTTTTGTAAGCTGAGGAAAACGTACAACAAAGAAATTAGGAATGGCATAAATCAAAGCAGGCAGTTATGATCCAGACTGACATTATCTTAAGCAAAGTGACACTTGAGTAGTTATCAGTTTGTGAGAGGTGCATTGAGAAAGCTCTTATCATTTGAGATTTATCTGTTTGACTACCATGTTAACAAGGTACCAACAGTGGTTTATCTGCTTTTGACATGTGTAGTTGCAAAGAAAGCTGAAAGTGTTTTTTGTTGATTTATCTTCGTGAGGTGGTTCTTATGTGACGCTTGTTTCTGTTGCTGTCGTAGCAAAATGGAATGTAAGTACGATGTGAAATATAATGAACAGCGCTGTCATAAACTAATAGAAAAATAAATGTATAATTACGTGTTATTTATTACGTGGCTTACTTTCTGAAGCAATTGACAAAGTAATTGCAGAAAGTTACCAATAAAATGAATATAACTAGTTCGCCCCCCGCCCCCCCCCCCCCCACTAGTATCTCTATTGGGCAACAATTTTTTCCTTCTTTTGAAAAGACTGGTCATGACTAATCTACATTTTATGCACTGTGTGTAAAATTAAATACTCAGTGTAATGCAGTAACTAAGAGAAAAATCATATAACATTAAAGGGTTATAAAGTAAAATAAATAAGCGAAAGGAAGGCATAAAAAGGGGTCAATTTAAATTATTGTCTGAAAAGTTTATATTGAAACTAGTTTAACATGAAGAATGAATTTTATACTCAGTCTCAGATTCTGCATAACTAAGGGAGTGTGGTGCTTCTTTTCTGCTGACATGTCATCCAACTTGTGCATTTCTCTCCAGTATAGACTGAGTTAGTAGTCTCATGGTCAAGCTGTACTAATTTTAAAAGGAAAGTAGTGTTTCTGAAAACTTATCTTCCGCACATGCATTAAGGCAGGCAACTGATTCATAAAGAATGACTCAAATGCCTCCAAAATATAGCGCTGGCAGTTCTTGGAGGCAGCAATCTCGATCTGCACTCTAGATTAAAATTGACTACCTTTTCAACTATGTAAAGTGAGAAACATAGGGTTTCAGTTTGACTTTCCAGAAGTTCTGTGTTGATGGTTATCATAGATGTAGCTCTTGGATGTTTATATGGAAGAAACTGGAGACTTTGTATCTGATTGCAGGTTGAAACTCAGAAGCATCAATCACAATGTTACTGCAAATCTATTGAGGAATTTTCATGACAATATGCTAGTTATCCATCAAATTAGAGAATGATTAAGAATGATAAACTTGCTCCAACTAACAAAAATCTAACATGCATTGTGATAATGAGAGACAAGAAAGTCAACAGAGAAATAGTTACCTTTGAAAATGAATAAAAATTGGTGAAGGACTATTGTTATCAATATACATCTTGATTAAGCAGTGAAGGGGACAGGTGTCTCCTGACTGCAAGGGAGGTCCAGGTCCATCTGAAGCTGGTACTAATATAACATTAAATGTATTGAAATCTCTTGCACTGTGTTTTTAGTTTCCAACACAGGATTCATATTCAGTAGCTCTCATTTTCCTGTTTACAAGCAATTTAATGATACTGGTCAATTATTAAACATTGTATGTTGAACAAACATGGCATCGATCGAGTACAGGATGCTGTCTGACATTAAGCAACACTTGGGAGAAATTTAATATTTATAAATTTGCTCAGAAATGTTCTTAAATTTTTGCAGCCCTATTAAATGTGCTGTTCAAATGCCATCACATTTGAGTTGTCCAGCTGAAATCTTCTCTTACTTTAGTAGAAAATCACAATATTTTTTGAGTTGCTGTAAGCTTAATTTGTGACGCTGTGCTGAGTGACAAAATATCAGACAATGAATATCACTTATCATTATGTTCATTTCTGGCAGTGCTCTGTGTATGTGACAGATGACTAATTGCTGTGTGGTTTGCATTCCACATTAAACTGTTAGCCTGTTATGCCTGGCTGAGCAAGTCAGACCTTCTCACTGAAGACCACTTAAGCTGATTTACGCAGGTCCACAAGGATTGGATCATACAAGTCTGAATGACATTACATTAGTAGACAAGCTCAGGTTGTTACCAGAAGTTGCATCATGTTTATCTTGTACAAAGCAAGCAATGCACCTCCAACCTTGTGTACTTTTTCCTGTCTATTATTGTGTGATTTGAGAAATAATTACAACATGGTATTAGTTTATGTTTATGTAAATTAGTAGTTGTTGATTTCTTCTGCATGCTAACAGCTTATCTCTTGAAATTTGGTAAATGTTTGCTCTTCGGTGACTAGAAAACAGCTGTGTGGATTGTAAAATCTGCACAGCTTAGTCAATACAATCTATGAGGCAGTAAACTGTCACATATGTTTCTGAAGTTATGTGCTGTACTGCCAGGAGTACAGGAGTACCGGCAGCTCCACAAATTTGGCTTCTGAGAATGTCTACCCTGGTTGGTGATGCTCTCTCAGAATAATTTGAGCAGGAAAGAAAGTTGGAAATTTGTGGTAAGGTCTTATGGGACCAAACTGCTGAGGTCTTCGGTCCCTACACTTACACACTACTTAATCTAACTTAAACTAACTTACGCTGTGGACAGCACACACATTCATGCTTGAGGGAGGACTCGAACCTCCGACAGGGTGAGCCACACGGACTGTGACAGGACACCTCAGACTGCATGGCTACCCCGCGCGGCAATTTGAGCAGGAGAATGGTTTCCATAAGAGATATATTTCAAGCTTGCCTGCTTTCCTTACCAATAAGTGGTACATTCATAGTTAAGTCTCCTATTCAATATTCATTGTTAATGAAAAACTGTACCATATTGTGTTTCTCCTCCAATCTCAGTGACTATTTGAGAACTGCGACAGATAAGACAGTTGGAGGAGAGGGCAGATAGCACAGGTATTAAAATTTCTCAGAGAAATGTGTTTGCATTCCTACTTCTGACCACTAAGGCAGGAGGAAGTACTTTTAATGTGATCCTGAGAGAGCACTTTTCTGTGATGCAGTGATTTTATTCTGGGGGAGAGGACCCATGAGAATGCATTTCTTGTGGTTTACCGATATCTGCTCACCACATTGCAACAGGATGTATTTCCTGTAAGCTTAATTTAAGCTTATTAAGAAAGGGGGCTGCAGCTTTCTTACCAACTGATCTTTCACCTATTTTGAGAAGTGATGAAACAGGAGCAGTCTGTGTTATAAGATTCTGTGCAGTTTGTACCTTCTATGTGTGTTATTAGGTAGAAGATTTTAATTTGCTTTTGGGATGAATGGGTCATGCTGTTTTTTCCCCATTGACCACCAGTCACAATTCCTTCTTAAGTACGTTGAACTATTGGGCTGTTATAGAATGTGTATTTTAACAGTGTATTTCACATAGTGACTAAAGACTGTCTCTTAAGTATTTTGGTTTTCCGTGCTACAAAGTGAGTGCAGGTGAGTAAGAATGCAGCAAAGCGGATTAGATTTCCATTTCATTTTTTACCTTTTAATCTGTAGTTTTACACATTCTAGCAATATTTGCCTCAAATCACTTTTACTGCAATTTTGAAACCCCTATACATACAATTAACCAATCAGTCATCAAATACTAAATACTTAGTTTGAATGTGTTCCACAAGTTTGGAAATGTGTAAAATTAACAACTTAGTTGGCATCTCCTTGTATATACTGTACATGCCCTCCACAGCCCTCGTAATATCCTGATGGTATTTTTGGGTCTCGAACTGACTGAGATATCAGTATTGTATGTTCTCATCTACAGTTATGGCACATGTCGGTTGAGAGCTAAAACTTGGCTTTAAGCCATCTCCACAGTGAAGCTACTTGTTGAAGATTGCACAGAATTATTTGAGGAACACTGTACTACTGTGCAAGGCTCTATTTTATGGGGCTTAGTGGACCCTATTCCAGAAGCATCTGAGTTGACCATCAGCAACTGAACCCTGGGATGTCTATCAGTGACACCTTTCTCTAATTGCTAGACTTCAGAGACAGTATTCAGACATTGCAGATGTGTTTGATTGTCTTTCTCTGTTCCAAACATCAGTGAAGTGTTTTATTTCAATTCAAGGAAGTGCCTCGAAACAAAATATTGACATGGAATGTTTCTCACATTGTTTGCTTTGAGGCTCCCTACTGTAGCAGCCAGTAAGGCCTTTGTGAAAAATAGAACTCACACACACACACACACACACACACACACACACACACACACACACACACAACTGCACTCTCAGGCAACTGTAGCCTCTGCGACTCAGCATCTCCACTATATGATGAGTAGCAACTTTCCTTATCATAATATTGTTACATTCCATCCTGGATTTTCCATTGTTTGGCTGTAATAATGTCATTATCAAATTGTGGTTGGACACATTTAATGGTCAATGGAATATTCTTCATTTGTTGCCGAGGATGATGAAGTGCACTCAGTATTCCTTCTTGGTCAGCACCATTGATCGTTGAATATGACTCCACATAAGGCCATAGTGGATGTTTATGTAAACCAAATGCTGCATTACTAACAAAAAAAATGTGGCACTTTTGGACTTTCTGTACCTGGTAGGCATTTTTTGTCAAGTAGTTTATTCAAATACTTTCTAGTGGTTTCCTCAGCGGATTGTGTTAGAAATCAGCAATTCATAATCTTTTCCATAGCTACAAATATTCTTCTAAACAAAACAGTACTTACTATATGCAATTCTTCAATTACTTCAGAATGTTGGTGACTTCCTTTGACAGACTCCATGGGAAGTTGAAAGATACCATTCAGCATAAAAACACCAAAGTGGAGAATTGTATTTAGTCAGTAGAAATGCTGGCAGTAACATGGAGGTAAGCAGAACTTCTTTTCATTACTTGGTCACGAAGGACAAAGTAGATTAGAGGATTTTAAAGGCATTGGAAAAAATAGAACCTGAGGAACCAAACTACCAAATGTCTTTCTACCACAGTCAGCTGCTTCATAAAGAAAATTTTGACAGTAATGAATGGCTTCACTTTCAAATGGAGGTTCTTTGAGTTACTTCCAGTATTTAACTTCCTACCACAAAGCAATGTAAGATCTGATAATGTTGTTTGTTTCCATTTGCACAGGAAACAATGCTCATGTGCTCTAGTATGTGTTATGTTTGTAAAACAAATCAACCTGATTTATAAAGGGGAAAATAGTTTTTAGCCAAGTGTCGTTTACGTCACGGCCTTGTGATGTGTCCTGTTAGTCTACCTTGTGGCAGGAGGGGTAAGAATCAAAAGGTTCCATCTCCTCACCACCTTGGCTACACTACACAATCCATTTCCCACTTTTAGCAACAGAGCCAGTCAACACCATATTGTCCCTAACCACAGTCCTATCTGCAGTGTCTCAGCAACCTTTCACAATGTCCAGCAGCAACAAGAACAGTAGAAAATGGTGAAAACTGCTTATGGTGGTCTCTAGTGCACATTCCTTCATGTGATTCTACCATCAGACACTAGACAAAATCAGTGGCTGAAGTACATCAAGTGTTCTTTGGTACGCTACCCTCTAGGTAGGCCTACAACACTCTCGCCTATACCCAGTGAGAGGTATGAAATTTATCATTCGCACTCAAAATTTTCTCAAACTGAGGCTCCAACTTAGTCAGTTGTATGAGTACAGTATCAAATGTCCCATCATTGAGGTTAGGTATGTATTTAGATGTTGTAAATTTTAGCAGTTAGGTAGTACCAATTACAGATAACATACATCATACAAGGTCATTGAGCTTGTAGTTTTTTTTTCTTCCGGAAGAAACTTGTGATGTTAAAAGTATTTCCTTCTTTAAACCTGCCCTTCCTGGTGTCATCAGTTAGCAGAACAATGATTGCCATTTGCAGTGCTACCTGAACATTTTCCACTTAGCAAGGAAAGAGATTCTGGCAGTTTCAATAACTTGGAGTGAGCACCTAAATCTGAGAACATGGAAGATAAATCTTTCTTCAGATAACCAACAAATTTCGTTGTGAACAAAAGTGGAAAACATGAAATGTTGAGCATTCAATGACTGGAAATTGATGAAGTATGAGAAAATTTTGTGCCTGAGATTGTGTTCAATTTCTGTCTGGAAGCTATAAGGTGTGTGTAAAAATCAGAAGTAATATTCTCCTCTCCTTGAAGTTTTTTATCGATTTCATTGAAACACAGTGTAACATCAGCCAAGAGAGCTAGTTTCCATAGCCATTCTTTGTCCGGCAGGACTTCCAAAGGACTGCTTTTCTCATTGAGAAATATTTCAATCTTTATTCTCAAAGGAACTGAGCTTGGCAAAATTTTACCACATGTCAACCACATTACTGCCATGTGGTATGAGATATCACTTGACAAAGATTCTACCTCTTTTAGAAAAGACTTGAATTGACAGCGTTCGAGTCCATGAGATCAAGTGAAATTGACAGCATAAATTACAGCCTTCACAAAACAGAACACATCCACTGACTTTTCACGAAGGTCTTACCGATGAGCAGCATATGAGGGTAGTTTGGAAAGTTCTTTGAACAGAACAGAAAAAGAAAGTACTTACATCACTGAAACATTTTTTAAAATTTTTCAACGTAGTCTCCTTGTAGATTAATGCACTTGGTCCAACGATGTTCCAGTGCCTTGGTCCCAGAAAATGAGTTTCCTCCAGGCCTGCAAAATAGTTGTCAACTCCAGCTAACAATTCTTCGATTGAAGTGAATCTTCGTCCACGAAGAAAATTTTTTGGTTTTGGGACGAGATGGAAGTCTGGCGGAGCCATATCGGGTGAATAAGGCGGGTGTGGCAACAATTCATGCCTTAGTTTGTGTAATTCTGCCATGGCGACGGCACATATGCGGGCGCGTATTCTCTTGATAGAAGATGACTTTCTTTCCTTGCTAAACATGGCCTTTCTTCACGTAACTTTTGTTGCAGTCAGTCCAGGAGGTCAGCATAGTATTCTCCAGTAATTGTTTGCCCAGTGGAGAGACGAATCAGCATGTTTTCACTGCTTTGACTGTTGTTTTTGCCTCTGGGGTATAGTAGTGCATCAAAGTTTCATCTGTGGTCACAAACTAGCGCAAAAAATCTTGTCCGTTTCTCCTAAAATGCGCCAAACATTGTTCCGATATGTTAATTCTCATGCGTTTTTGATCCAGCATCCAGCATCAAGAGTCGCGGCGCCCATCTTGCAGATAATTTTTTAATTTCTAATTCTTCAGTTAAAATGTGATATACCCTTTCAGATGACATCTGGTAAGCGTGAGCAATTTCACGCACTTTCAATCGGCGATGCTCCATGACCATTTTGTGCACTTTTGCAATGTTTTCTGGAGTACTGACACACCTTGGCCGACCACTGTGCGGATCATCATCGAAGCTCTCTCGACCAAATTTAAATTCAACTGTCCACTTGGCAACAGTTGAATAATTAAGGAGCAGAGCCCCCCAGTGTATTCTGGAATTCAGCATGAATGTCCTTTGCTTTCATACCTTTCTTTACGAATTACTTAATCACTGCTCGAATCTCGATTTTTTCCATCTTCGCAAATCACTACGCAGGAACAACAAAAGACCCACGTCACTCCCACAGCTCTTTTCCTAGAGCACTGACGTGGCATGTGTTCACAGGCAACAGTTCAATGAATATCACGTGAACAACTCGTTGCACTAGCACTGACCTCTCGTGGTGATTCCGAGAACTTTTCAAACCACCCTTGTAGTGTATCTTACATTAAATGGTTTGGCAATACCCAGTGCTGTTTTTCTGGGGGAACGCTGAGGCATGCGTACCCCTAAACTTTTTCGTCGACAAGTAATTTTTTTACAATGTTGAGAACTTGGAAGAGTGCCAAAGATTTATTTCACGGACGTAAATTTTTTATTTCATTTTCCCGTGTTGGTAATTGCAATACGAACAATACTTGCGCAGTTTTTGGTGGGAAAAGCGATGTCATTGACTGTTGAGGGTTGATTGGACTCAACTGTTTCATTTGAGGTGTATTATAGGTCAACTGAAGAGTCCGATACCTTTTTTTAGTTCGATATGTTGATGGGGTCATGGCTAAATGCAGACAGGTGGTATCCCATGCTTCCGTTATAAGTAATTTTCGCTGCATTATATCCAATGTCGGAGTTCCCTTAACCCTTTTCTTTTTTAAGCAAAAAAGCACTGGTAATCTGGTAATACCACTTGCCTCACATTATGACTTGGTCTCCCAGTGAAACCTTCATATTTGCTGCATGTATTGCCAGGAAAACCATTGGCATTCTAGTACAGGTCGTGTATGGTTTTGAAGGGTAACTTATAAAGTTTTTCCTGCTAAATAGTTGCAACTACAGATAACAGTGATGGAGGTGGACATCGATCACTCACCATTTTGTCCATAGTAGGACACAGAGGCTCAGTAACGTTGACATTTGGTGATAATGGTGGCCAGGGGAGATGTGACAATTCATCCTCAGGGTCACAAAAACAGTCCTGGACGATGTGAGCTGTGTGAACAGAGGCCTACCGTCTTGAAATACAGCATCACCACAGGGAAACAAATGTTGTACCACGTGATGGTCCTGATCAGCTAAAATGGTCACATAATCCCAGGCAATAGTGCCACCTTGTAGAGTACTGCTCGAGCGGTTGGGATCCCTATCAGGTCGGATTGAGGGAGGACATAGAAGCAATTCAGAGGCGGGCTGCTAGATTTGTTACTGGTAGGTTTGATCATCACGCGAGTGTTACGGAAATGCTTCAGGAACTCGGGGGGAGTCTCTAGAGGAAAGGAGGCGTTCTTTTCGTGAATCGCTACTGAGGAAATTTAGAGAACCAGCATTTGAGGCTGACTGCAGTACAATTTTACTGCCGCCAACTTACATTTCGCGGAAAGACCACAAAGATAAGATAAGAGAGATTAGGGCTCGTACAGAGGCATATAGGCAGTCATTTTTCCCTTGTTTTGTTTGGGAGTGGAACAGGGAGAGAAGATGCTAGTTGTGGTACGAGGTACCCTCCGCCACGCACCATATGGTGGATTGCGGAGTATTTATGTAGATGTAGTATGCATGGGGCCCATGGAATACTGTAATATGGATGACCAGATCACTAAATCCCACCATGTTTCACTCTCGTAACATGAATATCCACAAACTGGAAACAATGTGAAACAAGACTCAACTGACAAAATGACTTTCTCTCATTGCTCTGTAGTGCAGATTTTACAGATTCAGCACTAGGTTTTAATCTTACAGGTATTTGCATCACTGATGAGTGGTTTTGAAATTCCAGCCCGCTTTATACACTCCTGGAAATTGAAATAAGAACACCGTGAATTCATTGTCCCAGGAAGGGGAAACTTTATCGACAAATTCCTGGGGTCAGACACATCACATGATCACACTGACAGAACCACAGGCACATAGACACAGGCAACAGAGCATGCACAATGTCGGCACTAGTACAGTGTATATCCACCTTTCGCAGCAATGCAGGCTGCTATTCTCCCATGGAGACGATCGTAGAGATGCTGGATGTAGTCCTGTGGAACGGCTTGCCATGCCATTTCCACCTGGCGCCTCAGTTGGACCAGCGTTCGTGCTGGACGTGCAGACCGCGTGAGACGACGCTTCATCCAGTCCCAAACATGCTCAATGGGGGACAGATCCGGAGATCTTGCTGGCCAGGGTAGTTGACTTACACCTTCTAGAGCACGTTGGGTGGCACGGGATACATGCGGACGTGCATTGTCCTGTTGGAACAGCAAGTTCCCTTGCCGGTCTAGGAATGGTGCCTGTCGTGACACCACTGGAGGCGGGCTGCACGATGTTGGGGCGTGAGCGGAAGACGGCCTAATGGTGTGCGGGACCGTAGCCCAGCTTCATGGAGACGGTTGCGAATGGTCCTCGCCGATACCACAGGAGCAACAGTGTCCCTAATTTGCTGGGAAGTGGCGGTGCGGTCCCCTACGGCACTGCGTAGGATCCTACGGTCTTGGCGTGCATCCGTGCGTCACTGCGGTCCGGTCCCAGGTCGACGGGCACGTGCACCTTCCGCCGACCACTGGCGACAACATCGATGTACTGTGGAGACCTCACGCCCCACGTGTTGAGCAATTCGGCGGTACGTCCACCCGGCCTCCCGCATGCCGACTATACGCCCTCGCTCAAAGTCCGTCAACTGCACATACGGTTCACGTCCACGCTGTCGCGGCATGCTACCAGTGTTAAAGACTGCGATGGAGCTCCGTATGCCACGGCAAACTGGCTGACACTGACGGCGGCGGTGCACAAATGCTGCGCAGCTAGCGCCATTCGACGGCCAACACCGCGGTTCCTGGTGTGTCCGCTGTGCCGTGCATGTGATCATTGCTTGTACAGCCCTCTCGCAGTGTCCGGAGCAAGTATGGTGGGTCTGACACACCGGTGTCAATGTGTTCTTTTTTCCATTTCCAGGAGTGTAATTCCCTCTTATAGAGCTTCCTTCATGCTGTTTGGATGGTGACAGTTATCGAGTACAACATACAGTTCTGCAGTTCCTTTTGTAGCTGTCATCCTTATATTTTTCGTCACAATACTCTCTGATGCTATCACTCGACAAACACTAGTGTCAGCGTTGTGACTTAGTGGATGACACATTTTCACTTTCCCTATATGCATCACATACGATTTCTCTTGAGACACCAAACACTTCAACTACTTTGATTAAGGAAGTACTCACCAAACGACCACCAACGATTTGCCCAAATTCAAGTTCGCTTACCTCCGATATAATGTAGTCGTGACTACATAGAACACTGTTCCGACCATAACTGACATTTCCGACGCATTGAGGACATTTCACGGGGGCTGTTCTTGATCAAATAAGCAGCACAGCATGCAGGCTTCGCTAGCATCTGCATTTATGTTGAAGCATGCGTTTCTCGCGGCGTTTCCGTATTTTTCTACAATCTCTGTATTTCGGCCCCCATCTGTACCCTGGTACCTTTGAAATCTGTGTTAATATATATATTTAAAAAAAAAAAAAAGAAAGAAAGACTTGAGCAGTATCGGAGAAGCCTGTAGGTTTGTCTAGGGCTATTTAGTACCAAGAACATCTAGATACCCTTTTTCTTGACTGTCTGGATGAATTACAAACAATATCTTTAGTTCAAACCGCCTCTGCATTTCCGGAAATAGTGACTGGTTTACAGTGTTTGGCCTTGTCAGGAAACAGTTCTTAAGCTGTAATTAAAATAGACCTCATTATCAAACTGTGCCCCATGCAGTTTTTCTTAGGGGAGACGAGTATCGTATTCCTTAAGAACAGCAATAACTACGTTATAGATAATACTCATTGGTTTACTGTGTTTATAACGAAATATTTCACTCCCCACGTTGTGTTGAATATAAGGCGCTCATTATCCCCTTTTATGTTTTTAGCTTGAATGGATGTATTTCACACGTACCCAAAAGGAAGAAAACTTCAAATAACAATAGTCAGAAATGAGTGGGAAGAATTGCACACAGTTTTGAAAAACTTCCGCTCGAGCGTGGCCAGGAGTGACCCATGGGCTGTATATTGGAGATCCCTGGACTCAATTATTACTGCACGTACACCACCGGAAAAAATTAGTACATCCTTTTAGAGGTTTCCAATTCACACAAGATCTATTGTTGCAACAGTGCATATAGAGTACATGAACTGATTACAGTTATCAATAGCACAAGCTGTTCTGAGGTACTAGGTTCTGACCCATGCTGAAACACCCATTTTAGTTCGTAGTGTAGCCTCCTCAGGTGACAATAAATACACTGACTCTGGCATCAAGTCGATCATACAGATAGCGAATACTGTCCTGGGATACATTATGCCACGCCTGCTCGACCTGTTCACGTAGTTCTACAAGTGTTGTTGCTTGATGAGTCACACAAGTCACTTCTCGACCCATCATATCCTACATGTGCTCCATTGGAGGCAAACCTGAAGATCTTCTTAGCCAGGGATGTTGCTGCACGTCTTACAGAGCACATTGAGTTTCACGGGCATTGTGTGGGCGAGCATTATCCCATAGGAGCAACATGTCACCTTTCTGTTGCAAGAACATCAGAATAACAGGTCTAACAACATTCTGGATGTACCAAACGCTGGTTAGCGTCCCCCCCCAGAAACACCAAAGACGAACGAGAGTTGTACCTTATTGCCTGACTTGGGGTGGGGCTAGAGTATGTTGAACAAATACACTCTACGAGACAGCAGGCTCCAGGTCTACATCATGTGCACAAGCGGCGATTACTTGCTTGCAGGCAGAATCTGCTTTCATCGCTGGAGATCGTGCCGTGCCATTCCATCTTCTAAGTGATCCTCTGATGTCAGCAGTCGAGCTGTGTACATCGATGCTGTGGCGTGAACAGAAGACCGGCTAGAGGTGTGCATGACCATAGTCCCACTGCTAATAGCTGTTTCACAGCAGTTCATGTAGATACTTCTGGGCTCACAAGCCCTTTTCTGTGCTTGTGGTAGCTGTACCATCTGACACTGCTGCCCTTACAGTATGACAATCCTTTCTGGCGTCCGTGCTGTGTGGACATTCAGGACCTCACCTATGGGGCCAGTCGGAGTGGTCGAGTGGTTCTAGGCGCTACAGTCTGGAACCGCGCGACTGCTACGGTCGCAGGTTGAATCCTGCATGGATGTGTGTGATGTCCTTAGATTAGTTAGGTTTAAGTAGTTCTAAGTTCTAGGGGACTGATGACCTCAGATGTTAAGTCCCATAGTGCTCAGAGCCATTTGAACCATTTGAACAGATGGCTCTCTGGTAGCTATGTTACTATGCTGTCTGTTGGCAGACGACATTGAAACCATTATCAGTACATCCATTTGCCATCATCAGATCAAAATCTATGTCGTCTTTTCAGATGTACTAATTTTTTCCGGCATTGTGTATGAGATTCATAATCGTACCACCTTCCCTGGAGAACATTGCACATTCATTATTCAGGGATTAGAAAGATTTTATGGATTTTCTTACACAAACTACATGTACGTCAGATATACCGTGTGCTAATTCCAATTTAGTGCTTCAAAATACTATATACAGTGTGAAAGATCATAAGAGTCTCAAACCAATGCTTGTGAATAAAGTTGTAAACAAAAAATCTAATTTATATAACCGTTTTATCTTTATCTGAGTCCTTTGAATTGCACAGTCACATTGCTTGACAAACTGTGGTAACGTTTAAATTATTCCCTTGGTATCAGGTGTGTTTCACGTAATGTGAATATATCTATCCACATATACAGGGTGAGTCACCTAACATTACCACTGGATATATTTCGTAAACCACATCAAATACTGACGAATCGATTCCACAGACCGAACGTGAGGAGAGGGGCTAGTGTAATTGGTTAATACAAACCATAAAAAAATGAACGTAAGTATGTTTTTTAACACAAACCTACGTTTTTTTAAATGGGACCCCGTTAGTTTTGTTAGCATATCTGAACATATAAACAAATACGTAATCAGTGCCGTTTCTTGCATTGTAAAATGTTAATTACATCCGGAGATATTGTAACCTAAAGTTGACGCTTGAGTACCACTCCGCTGATCGATCGTGTGTACCGGAGAGCACCGAATTACGTAGGGGTCCAAAGGGAACGGTGATGGACCTTAGGTATAGAAGAGACTGGAACAGCACATTACGTCCACATGCTAACACCTTTTTATTGGTCTTTTTCACTGACGCACATGTACATTACCATGACGGGTGAGGTACACGTACACACGTGGTTTCCGTTTTCAATTACGGAGTGGAATAGTGTGTGTCCCGACATGTCAGGCCAATAGATGTTCAATGTGGTGGCCATCATTTGCTGCACACAATTGCAATCTCTGGCGTAATGAATGTCGTACACGCCGCAGTACGTCTGGTGTAATGTCGCCGCAGGCTGCCACAATACGTTTCATATCCTCTGGGGTTGTAGGCACATCACGGTACACATTCTCCTTTAACGTACCCCACAGAAAGAAGTCCAGAGGTGTAAGATCAGGAGAACAGGCTGGCCAATTTATGCGTCCTCCACGTCCTATGGAACGCCCGTCGAACATCCTGTCAAGGGTCAGCCTAGTGTTAATTGCGGAATGTGCAGGTGCACCATCATGCTGATACCACATACGTCGACGCGTTTCAAGCGGGACATTTTCGAGCAACGTTGGCAGATCATTCTGTAGAAACGCGATGTATGTTGCAGCTGTTTGGGCCCCTGCAATGAAGTGAGGACCAATGAGGTGGTCACCAATGATTCCGCACCATACATTTACAGTCCACGGTCGCTGTCGCTCTACCTGTCTGAGCCAGCGAGGATTGTCCACGGACCAGTAATGCATGTTCCGTATATTCACTGCCCCGTGGTTTGTGAAACCCGCTTCATCGGTAAACAGGTAGAACTGCAACGCATTCTCTGTTAATGCCCATTGACAGAATTGCGCTCGATGATTAAAGTCATCACCATGTAATTGCTGATGCAGCGACACATGAAACGGGTGAAAGCGGTGACGATGCAGTATGCGCATGACACTACTTTGACTCAGTCCACCGGCTCTCGCAATGTCCCGTGTACTCATGTGTGGGTTCATGGCAACAGCAGCTAATACACCAACTGCACCCGCTTCTCCTGTGACGGGCCTGTTACGGACCCGTTTGCGTGCTACGACCATACCTGTTGCATACAGTTGGCGGTAGATGTTTTGCAGTGTGCGGCACGTTGGATGCTCTCTGTCCGGGTACCGTTCTGCATACGCCCTGCAGGCTTCAGCTGCATTTCGTCGACACTCGCCATAGATGAGTATCATTTCCGCCTTTTCAGAGTTCGAATACACCATGGTCACAGTTCCTATAACACTACACTATCACAGTGGTCTGGTAGCACGGTGTACTACAGTTGGTCTGCGTGCGGAGACGAATGCAGAATAACAATAGCAGCAAGCGCTACATGCGCACACTGCGACAGCTAGACGAAACCACAACAGTGCACTACAGCCACACTCGTAAACACGGTCGTCATCGTAAACATGTCCCTGCAGATGCTGCTCGCCGTCCGTGGCCCGTGTTTGTTACAACACGCAACTGAACGTCGGAGGTTTCAAGCGTCAACTTTAGGTTACAATATCTCCGGATGTAATTAACATTTTACAATGCAACAAACGGCACTGATTACGTATTTGTTTATATGTTCAGATGTGCTAACCAAACTAACGTGGTTCCATTAAAAAAAACGTAGGTTTGTGTTAAAAAACATACTTCCGTGCATTTTTGTATGGTTTGTATTAAACAATTACACTAGCCCCTCTCCTCACGTTCGGTCTGTGGAATCGGTTCGTCAGTATTTGATGTGGTTTACGAAATATATCCAGCGGTAACGTTAGGTGACTCGCCCTGTATACGAATGAAACCACTTTAAAGTGCAGGGGGTACTTCCATATGTACCAAAGCTTCTTCCCATTTCATTCGCATATGGAGAGCGGAAAGAATGTCTGCCTAAATGTCTCTGTGCATTTGTTAATTAGTGTAACTTGTTTTTCGGTCTGTGCCAGATACGAAGGGAGTTGTATATTCCTAGATTCTTCGTTTACTGATGAGTTATAAGGAAGCTTTCGCAGGATAGTGGGCGTTGTCTTCAAACGTCTGCCAGTTAAGGTTTTATAACATCGCCTTGCCGCTCTTTCGGCCAAAAGCCTTGCCGCAGTGGTAACACTGGTTTCCATAAGACCACCGAAGTTAAACGCTGTCAGGCTTGGCTAGCACTTGGATGTGTCACCATCCGGGTCTGCCAAGTGCTGTTGGCAAGCGCGGTGCACTCAGCTCTTATGAGGCCAATTGAGGAGCTACTTAATTGAGTAGTAGTGACGCTGGTTACGAAAACTGACAACAGCTGGGAGAACAGTGTGCTAACCACATGCCCTTCCGTATCTGCATCCGGTGACGCCTAAGGGTGAGGATAACACGGCGGTCGGTCGGTACCAGTGGGCCTTCAAGGCGTGTTCGGACGGTGTTTATTTGTTTGCTTGCTTGACGCTCTTCCACGGGTCAAGCAATTCTGTGTGTCATTTCATGCTGCCCTTCTTTGTAGACATTCATTATCCCCGATTATTCCTATTTGATATCATTCCAGCTCCAGCACACTTGAACAACTCTAGGATGGACTCTACGAGTATTTTGTAAGCAACCTTCTTTCTAGACTCACTGCGTTTTCCAGTATCCTAACAATGTATCGAAGTCTACCACTTGTGTTACCGATGTGATCATTCGATATGCTTCTCAGTTGTTACACCTAGATATTTTTACTGATGCCAGTTGTGGTTCATTAAGAGTGTAATCATAAAATATTACGTTTTTTCGTTTTCTGAATTGCACAGTTTTACATTTCTCAGTATTTAAAACAAGTATCCGGTCTTTGCACCACTCTGAAATCTTATCAAGACCTGAAAGGATGTAAGTACAGTTTTTTCCGGCAGCACTTCTTTGCAGACAACCACGTCATGTGGAAAAAGTCTGATGTTGCTGTTACTACATTCTGCTGGGTCATTAATATCCGACATTGACAGCAAGGGTCCCAACATAACTCCCAGGGGTTCGCATTGAGTTACTTCTACTTTTGTCGATGACGTTCCATCCAAAATAATGTACGGCATCCTCCTTACCAATAAATTATTAATCCAGTCAGAAATTTCGCTCGATACCCTCATGTGATCGTGGATTAAGTTTTGCCCATTTCCTCGACCAAACTGCATTTTCATGTGAGCACGTGAATCTACGTATATCCCCCAACTGAAACTATCTGCACGAGGATTAGGTATTATAGTGATGTTGCGTAAACAGAACAATATTTAATACTGAAATAAGCATATATTCGCCGTTATCTCGTAAACGTGTCGTTTCAGACACAACTTTACTGACTTTTTGCTTCTGTTGTTCTACACTTTCAACCGTGCCAGTTTTCACTATTATTATAATACACTCCACATTGTGTTCATAACTATCAATGTAGCTGCCAGTCAGATTTTCTGCTCAGATAGCAAAATAAATTTCTGACAGATGTCAGCACCAATGTACAATTATTGTTATCTACAGATAATGTAATATGGAGTAGTAAGACAATAACTATGTGACGTCTCCGAACAAGGAAAATATCAATGCCTATAGCTGATTAAGGTGACCGTAATACAAGTGCTAAGCGCTTTTTCAGATCTTAAGCCGAAAGGACTCCTAATCTCCAGCACATATATAGACGAACAATGAATGTACCTATTTGCACGAGCTGCTTGACTGGAAACTGTTGCTATTGGAAAACACGAATGAGGAAAGGGTCATCCAAACGCTGAAAAAAAAAGAAAAAACCGAGAAGGTGCTGTGGAATGCCCTTGTCAGAATTTGTGGCAGTACTGGGGAGGGGAGATTCAGAAAATTAATTTAGTTCGAATGCTACACCAGCGTCTGTTTCATCATTTCCACCTGAAGGTTCCTTAGCAGCTCTACACGAGTAACTCATGACAGTTTGTGCTACTTTTGCAGTACTGTGCTTGCCAAAAGTTGTTTATTACTTGTGGCACTGTTCACTCTTGTTTTGTGTTTGCACTGAACTGTTTTATTGGTCTGCTTCAGCTTTTCCAGCACATGACAGAAAAAAATAGGACAAGACAGTTTTTGATGAGAATGATGAGATCGGAAAATGATTGTAGATGCCGAGTGCAACTGGTTGTGTCCTGATGATTAGTGCCAACCATTGTCGTTCCATCTTCTAGATAAAAGGCAATTTTCAAACAGCACATTCGACATGGAATGGTGTAGTGAAGTGATAAGAAAAATGCCATTTCGCTCCTCAATCTCGACCGTCCAAGGGGCCAACATCGATGAGTAGGGAACGCCGATGCTTCTGACGCATTTTCAAACGTTGGAACCGGCTAGCTTCAATACGAAGAATGTCCACAGAATTGTGGCAGACATATGAGTGCTCGCACACTATAGTTCTTCATCGCTACCGATTGGAAGACTTTGGTTGCTGGTGTTCTGCGTCCTGTCACTGCCAGCGGTAGAGATCAAAAATACTCTGTGCAGTCGCAGTGAAGTAGCACTCATTTGCGAAGTCTATGGTTCTTCTAGATAAGCTGACTTCTACTAGTGTTAGAATCGATAATGAAGCAATCTTGGGCTCTGCCTTCCACGTTTGCGAATAACAGCGTATAGATCGCTTAATGTCTTTTTTACGTATTTCATAACGTTTTCTTTTTTTCCTCCTCTACTTTATCTTTTTTAATTTTAATTCTTGATATTAAATATGTACATGTTAAAGTGGAAAAAAGTTCCTTCTTCAGGATTAGGATATTCTTTCTGGTCCAGTAAAGACCATCATAACTCCAAAGAGTGTCCTTGCTCCTCATTGAATTCCAATTTGTATTTATTCCCTGTCAGTGTAAATCAAGAAAGTTTATTAAAAATTTTCGGAACCACTCACTGTATCTTCCCTGCACCTTTGTCGCATGATCCAGTGTTACTGTTGCGGACAAGGTTGAAAGCCTGTTTGTTCGGAGTGGCTGTGGTTATCGGATAGTGAGTGATATGAACCACATACCAAATATACGACCGGAAACGTGCGCCTTTCCGGCTAGATAATGACGTTCAAGTCTATGTGGTAGGTTTTGTTCTGGTAATTAAAGACAATTTCTTCTTTATCCTCGACCAAACTGCATTTTCATGTGAGCACGTGAATCTACGTGTAGCCCCCAACTGAAACTATCTGCACGAGGATTAGGTATTAGAGTGATGTTGCGTAGCTTCTATCCGGTTGGAATCTTGCTATAGATTATATACAACCAGGTGGATTTGACATCTGATTTTCGAAGAACATTTCACCAAATTCTGCTCCAGTCTGTCGACAGGTAACTCCTGTAAAATGGATGTACTGGTTAGTACTGAAATGAAAAAAGAAAAAAATCTGTGAAACGCTGTAGAGATTCCTCCCCCATGTAACTTGCCACAATGAAGTACCACTACAGATAAAGCGGCGGGGGTTCTGTTTCAGGTATGAATTTTGTCAGAGACTTGGCGACTGGCCTGGAGGTGTTGAACAGGGTGTTAGTTACAGACTACCTAGTAGCTGATAAGAAACTGAAAATAGTTTGACGTAAATAATATTAAAATGCAGTAGAGGATTACGCAAATCCGAATTGCCTTTGGAAATGGATGTGGCTATTGTTAGAAAGGGTAACTTGAAGGTGTTTAGAGGAACAGATTGGCCAAAAAATGACTGACAGAATTTGTTCAAAAATGGTTCAAATGGCTCTGAGCACTATGGGACTTAACATCTCAGGTCATCAGTCCCCTAGAACTTAGAACTACTTAAACCTAACTAACCTAAGGACATCACACACATCCATGCCTGAGGCAGGATTCGAACCTGCGACCGTAGCAGTTCGGAGGTGCCGGACTGCAGTGCCTAGAACCGCACGGCCACCGCGGCCGGCACAGAATTTCTTCCACTAGACTGACTGAGATGGGAAATCCTCATGAAATGTGGTGGAGTTTAGGTAAAGCATAGGTGTTTGTTAAATAGACCATTTGCAATCTGTCAAAATACCACAGTCAGTGTTATCGTAAGTGTGGTGTCACCGCCAGACACCACACTTGCTAGGTGGTAGCTTAAATCGGCCGCGGTCCATTTAGTACATGTCGGACCCGCGTGTCGCCACTGTGTGATCGCAGACCGAGCGCCACCACAAGGCAGGTCTCGAGATACGGACTAGCACTCGTCCAGTTGTACGACGACTTTGCTAGCGACTACACTGACGAAGCCTTCTCTCATTTGCCGAGAGACAGTTAGAATAGCCTTCAGCTAAGTCCATGGCTACGACCTAGCAAGGCGCCATTAGCCTTACATAGTTTGATAGTTCTCGTATGAAATGTCTCATCCAGAATGCTGTACTCACATCAGAGAATAAAAGATAAGTATTCGAGGAGCTGCATACTTTTCTTATGAGAATTCACTACTTATCCTGTTCCAGAATTCACGCCTGTCTGCGTTAGATAGCGTGCAGTTAGGCCGCCTCTATCTACAAGGTGTTGGCACATTTGCCGACACATCAGTAAGGTTATCCAAAATGGTGGAATTTTGTATCCTTAGGGTTGGCTGAGATGTATAAACCCAGTTGCCTACGGAGCCAGACCTCAGCCTTGTCTCAGACATCTGTGGAAGGTTACATGAGATGTGTGGGACTTATTGACCCTGATTCTGGTTTTGATGTGCAAGATGCATCCATTATAGTCTGAACAAATTGGGTCTCTCATCCGTGAGTCAGTAGATATTGTCTTAGGTAAGAATACTTTTAAAGTGTAAAAATGTGAAGAGCAAGAAAATGTTCACATGGCACACTGTTGACACAGTATCTCTATATAGTGAAAGAACCTCCCTTTTGGATCGACCCAGTTCTGCACTAGACTGATACTCTCCCAATATTAGAGGGGAAGTTGGGGCAGAGATGGGAGAAGGGTGGCGAGCGGGGGGGGGGGGGGGGGGGGGGGGCGGGGGGGGCTGTCCGCATTCCTACATTAAGCTACAGGTATACAGCCTGATGTAAACGCTATGGCACGTGATAGATCTATAATTCTTTGACATAGTTGATTTGGCTTGCTTGGCTATAAGGACAGTGATTCCCTCAGTGGAAGTCTTCGGTAACGGTATACTATTTAAAAATTCGTTATAGATCTACAAAAGACGAAACCTCTTATAAAAGCTCGTGAGAATACCATGTGCTTCAGGCGCGTTATTAGCCAGACCTTGTTCTAAGATTTGCGTTGGTTCTTCTGGGTCAGAGGGTTGAGAATGTCAGGGGTTTGCATCCTTCATCTTCTGCAAATGGTCAGCGGTATGGGCATGCCGTGCTGGAACTTTTATAGCAGGGGCTTCTGCTCTGGTGTGGAGTTTTTGAAGACTCTGGGTTATATATATACTCCGTCTTCAGACCACGAGTGGCCTACGTGGACCATCCGACCGCCGTGTCATCCTCCTCAGAGGAGGATTCGGATAGGAGGGGCGTGGGGTCGGCACACCGCTCTCCAGGTCGTTGTGATGGTATTCTTGACCGAAGCCTCTACTATTCGGTCAAGTAGCTCATCAATTGGCATCACGAGGCTGAGTGCACCCCGAAAAATGGCATATGGTATATGGTTGTGGTTCTACAAAACTGTAACACTGTTTCCCTCAACCTAATTCCTGGACGATGCGTGCTATGTGAATAGGGGCCCTGTCGTCGTGGAACAAATAACTGTACCATGGGATGGAACTGATCAGGCACACTACTAACGTAATCCTGAACAGTGATGAGACCTCGCAGAGTAGACTACCCATGAGACCCATAGAATAATGTGCCAAAACCATCACCAAATGCAGTCTGGAACCGAGCAACTGCTACGGTCGCAGGTACGAATCCTGCCTGGGGCATGGATGTGTGTGATGTCCTTAGGTTAGTTAGGTTTAATTAGTTCTAAGTTCTAGGCGACTGATGACCTCAGAAGCTAAGTCGCATAGTGCTCAGAGCCATTTGAACCATCACCAAAGCTCCGCCATGTTTCACTCTAGGCAGCTAGCAGTCTGCATCCAAGGCTTAGGATAGCGTATGCTAGACTCAGACTTGGCCATAAGTTGGAAACAGAGTGAAACAAGAGTCATCCAACCAAATGATTTTTTTCCGTTGCTCCACAGGCCTCGTTTTATCGCTTCGGCACCATGTCTCCCTGTTACAGGCATTTGCATCATTGATGAGTGTTTGGAATTCCAATCCATTCTGCAATTCCTTCTTCTTGTTTTGGTACTAACAGGGTTCGCGAGTGTGACATTCACTTCTGTAGTGACTTGCAGCTGCCGTTCTCTTATTTTTCGTCAGTCATCTTCACCGACCATCTGTTACGATTACTCAACACACACCTTCGTCCGCGTTGTCACTTAACAGACAATGGTCTTCCACTTTCCCTGTTTGCAGTATAAATGTTCGATGCGGTGCCTGTTGAAACACCTAACATTTCGGCTATCTTGGTTGCGGAAGCACCCACCACACAAACATTAACACTTTTCCCACGCTCGAATCCACCTGTCTTCAACATAATGCACCCATAACTGCAGAGAACACTTTCAAAATGATGGAGCACAGCAATCAGTTGTCCTTTCCTTTCAGGTTTTATTAAGCAAATATAGATTTCGGATAGTGCCTAGCCATTACCAATGAACTATTTCATAGTATTAATTCATGTCCTGTCGACAGAGGCCGGTACAACAGGGGACTGACATACTAGGACATGCATTGATACTACGAAATAGTGCACTGATAATGTCTAGGCACTATCCGAAATCAGTATTTGCCTAATACGAGGGTAATCCCAAAAGTAAGGTCTCCTATTTTTTTATAAGCACATAGACCTGTTTATTTCTACAATGGTTCACATCAGTTTACAGCTTGAACATTTAGCTATTTTTCGACATTATCACCATTTCTGTCGATGCATTTTTGTAGACGCTGTGGCGGTTTTTGTTTGCCCATGTCATACCAGCTCGCCGCCATGCTGTTCAGAAAGTTATGAATCTCTTCTTTCACCTCGTCGTCGGAGCTGAATCGCTTTCCGGCCAAATGTTCTTTTAACCAGTCCAGAAAGTTGTCCTGTTCGGCTGCAGCGCGGTGAAGAAATGCGCGGGAAGCATCAACTCGTTACCGCATGTGGTCTTCAGTCAGCATGCGTGGCACCCATCTTGCGCACACCTTCCGATAGTTCAATGTTCCCGTTAAAATTCTGTGAGCGGTGCTTCGGGGAACCTCAGGAACCAACGTGCAGAGATCATCCAGGCTGATCCGCCGATCTTCACGCATGCTTTGCTCAACCTTCAACATTGTGTCCTGAGAAACTGACGGTCTCCCGCTGCTTTGTTCGTCGTGAATTTCGATCCGACCAGCTGCAAACTCTCTACACCACTTACGAATATTTTTGACATCCATGCACTTCCGTCAATTGGCGGTGGATTTCAATCGGCGCAGTGCCCTTTGCGTTCAAAAATCGAATAACTGCGCGCAATTCGCACTTAGCGGTAACATCCAACGGGAGCTCCATTCTCAACGGTTGCCAACCCAAGACTGAGCGCCTGCGCGCGGCGTGCCCATGTTAACACACAGCGCGTGAAGCACTCATTCATAACAGTGTGACCAATTGCTACACAAACAGAATTCTGTACTTATAAAAAAAAAGGATACCTTACTTTTGGGATTACCCTCGTAAAACCTGAAAGGAAAGAACAACTGATTGCTGTGCTCCATCATTTTGGAAGACATATCAGTCGTTGAGTGCATCCACGTGTTGAGTGAATCCACATTCTTAATGGGAGGTACTTTGATGCAGAGGACATTGTTCTGACCACGACTGACGCAACTATCGAGGACGTTGCACAGGTGCCGTTCGTGGTCAAATACAACAGCACACGCTGCAAGCTCGGTAAGTGTCTGAATTCATGTTCAAGCATACATTTCTCCCGGTTTTTCCATTTTTTTGTCCGACTCCTGTAGCTGACCAAACTTGTGCTTATGCATTTTTAAGGGAGTCGTCGATGTATTACCGCTCCCGTCGTAGTAGCGTTCTCTAAATCTTGTTGTAATCGTCTTTCCGTTTATCTATTTCTGAAGCTATATCTCTGGTTTGGAAGCCATTAGTCGCAAAATTTCATAATTAACGAGGGCACATTTCAGAAATTTATTGCTCTTATTGATAACTACCTACGACATTTCTCGGAAAAGAGCACGCTCTTCAAAACTAAGACTGACACTTGATAGTGGGAGCATCCATCATAGTAAGGAAAACAGAGAAAGAAAAGTGACAAGGCGCGTGAAGGCTACTGAAGACATGACAGGGCTGCGTCAATCAGACCTTACCACACTTCCTTGTCAATTTTCCTGAAATGTGCCATTCATCTGCAGTATGCTTTCTGCAGTTACAGCAAGCAACGAAAGCATGATTACTAACTGTACTTAGCGCCAAATTGCATACGTGCTACAGATGCGAAATTTAACCGACAGGAAGAAGATGCTGTGATATGCAAATGATTAGCTTTTCAGAGCATTTACGCAAGTTTGGCGCCGTTGGCGACACCTACAACGTGCTGACATGAGAAACGTTTCCAACCGATTTTTCATACACAAGCAGCAGTTGACCGGCGTTGCCTGGTGAAACGTTGTTGTGATGCCTCATGTAAGGAGGAGAAATGCGTACCATCACGTTTCCGACTTTGATAAAGGTCGGATTGTAGCCTATCGCGATTGCGCTTTATCGTATCGTGACATTGCTGCTCGCGTTGGTCGAGATCCAATGACTGTTAGCAGAATATGTAATCGGTGGGTTCTGGTGGGTAATACGGAACGACGTGCTGGATCCCAACGGCCTCGTATCACTAGCAGTCGAGATGACAGGCATATTATCCGCATGGCTGTAACGGATCGTGCAGCTACGTCTCGATTCCTGAGTCAACAGATGGAGACGTTTGCAAGACAACAACCATCTGCACGAACAGTTCGACGATGTTTGCAGCAGCATGGACTATCAGCTCGGAGACCACGGCTGCTGTTACCCTTGACGCTGCATCACAGACAGGAGCGCCTGCGATGGTGTACTCAACGACGAACCTGGGTGCACGAATGGCAAAACGTAATTTTTTCGGATGAATCCAGGTTGTGTTTACAGCATCGTGATGGTCGCATCCGTGTTTGGCGACATGGCGGGGAACGGACATTGGAAGCGTGTATTCGTCATCGCCATACTGGCGTATCACCCGGCGTGATGGTATGGGGTGCCACTGGTTACACGTCTCGGTCACCCCTTGTTCGCATTGACGGCACTTTGAACAGTGGACGTTACATTTCAGATGTGTTACGACCCCTGGCTCTACCCTTCATTCGATACCTGCAAAACCTTACATTTCAGCAGGATAATGCACAACCGCATGTTGCAGGTCCTGTACGAGCCTTTTTGGATACAGAAAATGTTCGACTGCTGCCCTGGCCAGCACATTCTGCAGATCTCTCACCAATTTAAAACGTCTGGTCAATGGTGGCCGAGCAACAAGCTCGTCACAATTCGCCAGTCACTACTCTTGATGAACTGTGATATGGTGTTGAAGCTGCATGGGCAGCTGTACCTGTACACGCCATCCAAGCTCTGTCTGACTCAATGCCCAGGCGTATCAAGGCCGTTATTACGGCCGGAGTGGTTGTTCTGGGTACTGATTTCTCAGGATCTATGCACACAAATATAATCACATGTCAGTTCTAGTATAATATATTTGTCCAATGAATACCCGTTTATCATCTGCATTTCTTTTTGGTGTAGCAATTTTAATGGCCAATAGTGTAGCTATGTAACGGCAAAAGAATAATCCCTAGTCTTATTCGCATTGCGAGTATTTACATGGAAAGTTCTACAGTCGCTATAATCTTCTGAATGAGCTGGGTTCAAATGAAAGCAGCTTATAATAATGCTTCAATAGGAATAAGAAAGACTAGGGGAGACCGGGGCACACTTGCGCATGGAGCACTTTCCTCGTGAACCATTCAAGCTAGACCGCTACCGACGAAGGGGGATTAGAACTGCCATCTTCTTAGGGCTCTCACAAACTCCAAAGCGCCATCTGATTTAATGTCTTAGCGCGAAGAACACATTTTTGTTATTGTGCTAGATGAGTAAATTTGTTACTTAAATATCGAACCTTCTATGGAGCATACATTTTAAAGTTGAGATAGATAAATGTATGTTCAGTTTACAGGAGGTTATTCTACTTTCCAAGGAACAGTTGTACAATTTGAAAGCCTGAAAGGTACTACTGTAGTCTTTTAACTAATTCAAACATGGCGATGGGGCACGTTTACGCAACTCTGTGAGGGCACATTTATGCACTATTTGCATTGCCACGCCAGTCAAGGAAACTTTAAGGTAGCAGCAGATGGAAATTTAATCTAAAAAAAAAGACATGGGGAAATAAAACGCAGAAATTGCTAAAAAAGTATTTGAACTAAATGAAACTTAGGCAGAATGAATTAATTCTATCACTGATAAGGGTAGTAAATTGCTAAATGCAAAAACCAAGAAATATGTGGACAGGCCTGCTTCCGATGTCATCATTAGTATTCTGCCGAAAACAGATTTCCACGTGGTAATTCCACGTGTTCTCCTGTTTTTTATCATTCTCTTCAGGTCCACTTAACTTCTACCTTTCTTTACGTCGCCTATCACCTTGTATCTCCCGCTTCCCCTCAACCTGCTCCCACAAGCTGGTCCTTTCAAAGCGTCTGTTAACAAGCACTACTATCTCAAAGAATGTCCCACCCTGTTCTTCCTCATCTCTCTCATTACCTGTACCAATGTAACGATGAGGATGAAAATTGCCTTTCTATTTACTGCTTAAAACTATACAACCAATTAAAAAGAAATCAAGAATGTGCCCAGTGTCTTAGAGGTAAAAGGTCGGTTCACGACGATTGTGCTACAGTAAACATAAAAGTAAATTGCAGTTCGGACAATGATGATCAATGAACTCTTAATTAACTTTCAAATATTGTGCTAACAGGTGGGAGTTCGCCAAAAAAAATTGTTTATTGTCAGTAAAACTGTTGTGTTTTACCACGTTACTTGGCCTAAGTAAGACTGTACTTTTGGTTACTGCCAACAAAATATATTTTGAAGAGTTTGGTAGTTTTTTTGCTGATTATTGTTGTTTTATGATATGTGTAAACGTACCTACATAGGAGCGAGGTGCGTAAACCCGGGTCATATTTACTCACTCGACTTGAGCGTAGATAAAATTTTTTTTAATTTTTAAATTTTGATGGTGAGTTAGAAGTAAATAAATCAAGTTATACTTGAACAACCATGTTATAAGACTAAACAATTTTAAAAAGGATAAACCTAACAAAAAAATTAAAAAATTCCGAAAAGAAATCCACGGAAATTTGCCCCGATCTTCCCTACTGTCTTGCCACGGCAAGTGTAAGGAATATTGGCCTCTACGATTCACGATTTGTTTGTCGAATAAAACAAAAGTTCAGCGAGCTAGAACTGACTACCAAAAACACCAAGCAAGTGTGAAATCTGGGAGCCCAGTGGGCCACCAAGTGGCACTTGAGTTAACAGTGAGCATGTGCGTTAAGAAACGCCTGAGATTTCAGTGAAAACTTCCAAACCGGTCACAGTCTCAAAGATCCTTGGAACAAGCATTTGCCGTGGCTGTCACCCATACGCTCCGCATTCAAGGAGCCTGCTCTTTTTTCCAAAAAAGTTGCTGAAGACTTGGTGAGAAGCTTATTCCATCGTCTTTCGGGCGTGCGTCCGGGACAGTATTACTTCTTCTTTCGATATTTCGGCTGATAAGCTTGCAGCCATCTTCAAGGCGAGTCACTGTCGAATTTAAACCACTTGACACAGTACTGCGAGTAAAGACGCGTGCGTCAGAGATAACGATGTCGGCAACAAGAGCGTCAGTCATAGTTATTCTTGATCCGCCTAGGAGTAAGATGATGCAAGCGCAGAATCAGCAAATCCACAGTGCTTACCAATTATGTGGTTCAGTAATAAAATGGATCGCAAGTGCTGAAATGCCAGGCAGTGAAGTCTCAGAACAACAGTTCCTTTGAGAGCGCAGATGTGAAACGAGTTGTTTCCATGATTTGTTCAGCTGGTTGTCTGCTAATAGTATTTCCACAGCTTCCTTGGCCACAGAATCCCAACAGTATGAGGCTGTGACCAGTATATTGACTTTGCCGTAGTTAATGGAATAGGTAGAGGAAATATAATGTTCAACCACTTCAGATTTGTTGGGCTGCAGACGGCATGTGTGTCGCTGTTGTTCGACGCTTCGTCTGCGTATTGTTTGTCCCATATACTTTTTATCACAATGATAAGGAATTTCATATATACTCTCCTCACGTAAACCAGATCATCTTTCACAGATACCAAAAGAGCTGCCGTTTAGGCTGGTCGTAGATTGCACCCACTAAGTGCTTCTTCATTATTATGGCAATTTTTGAAGAAATATTTCGCAAGTAAGGTAGAAAAGCCAAAGACATATGTCTTTCGTCTTGCTCTTCATTTGGATGGTCTGGTTTTGTCCAGTGTATAAATCCACGAAGAAAACTACAAAAGGAAGGGTTTCTTTTTAAGAAACGTGAGGCATGGCCATAAACTTGAGGAAGGAGGACTTTATCCCCACCGCATTTGCTGAATCCTTGCAACAGTCCTTGTGTGAGCGGAACTTCCATTTCTCGCATCTCCCTCTTAAGGCAATCAGGAGAAAGTGCGCGTGTAGTATTCGAACAACCAAAGAAGTTCAACCAACAGACTGCGAATCAAAGAGATGAATGACGTCCTCTCGCTACAAATGTATAATACAGTTCTAATAACTCTAGGGGTATTCTAGTGTGGCCACAAATCATCAACATTGTGTGGACAAGTGGAACCTGATGAATGCTTGACCGTAATTCTTTGTTCTCATTGCGGTATTTGACGATGGAAGCCTATTTGTCCTAGTTTAGTCTCGATCTGATTGCTTTGGTTCGAGAAGTCATGATTGTCGAATCCTATTAGCCAATATAAGAGAATTCTACATTTACATTCTGGAAGTCAGCTGATAGTGTGTGATGTACCACGTACCACGTACCACATATGTACCAAGTACTGTCACTCCAACCCCATACACCCCTCCCTCCCCCCCCCCCCCTCCCTCTCCCACGAATGCTGCACTGGAAGAGCGATTCCTGGTAGGCCTCCACGCGGACTTGAAGCTCTGTCATATTACGTTCATGGTCATTTCATGAGAGGGAGGTTGGAGAGAGCAATATATTCGTTGATTCTGCTAGGAATGTATCCTGTCGCAATTTTAACAGGGAACGATAGCCTTCCTTGTAGCGTGTCTCAATGGAGTTAGATCAGCATCCCAGTATCGCTTTTGCGCTTACTGGACGAACATATGACGAAACGCGATGTTCTTCTTTGCATCTTCTCTATTTCATGTATCTATTCCATCTGGTAAGGATCCCAGGCAGACGAGCAATACTCAAGTATCGGTCGAACAAGGGTTATGTAAGAACTATCTCCTTATGTAGTATCCATGCTCTGATAAAAATGTGAAATTGCGCTTTTTAAGTTTCAGCATCACAGTGCCTCTGTTCGTAACCGAGCTGTATGTCGTAATGGTAATAGCCGAAGTCAAATGATCTGAAGCGAGCCCTCATCCCAACTGAAATGATTGCCTTCGGAATGAGGTATACCACCAGTTGATAGGCTAAAATGGATTGCAGAACTGTTCACTATTAAAAAAAAAAAAAAAAAAAAAAAGAGTTGAATAAATCTAGCACTGCTCGTGCAAAGTATTAAATCTTGAGCAGTGAAGCGGTAAGTGCAAGTAAGATATGGTGAAATTTTCAAATAACAAATTTCCTGCATGTGTCTTGTCAGTAAATCTTCATTTTTGTGTGCCTTTGTCTTGCACCGGCGCCGTGTCGGCAAGGTTATATGCGTATTTGTCATGATTAATTTAAGGAATGGTCGGATGCCCTCTCTGTCGCCAGCCCTTTACCCAACCCCTCGCCCCCCGAATGGAAAATGTGGACCACAACTGTCTGCGTGTAATGTTTTTCATGTGAAAGTTATCGAAAGTTTTCTAAACATTTGCGAATCGTGTACCTGAGGCAGGACTTGGCTACCAGCTTGGTATTCGCCTAATGGGATGTAGGATGCCCCTCCTAAAAACCACACCCATGCTGGTAGGCAGACCGGCTCTCGTCGTTAATGCGCCGAGCGAATTAGATTTGGTACCGACGCACCTCCCAGTCCCGGAAGCGGTGGTTTAACGCACAAGGCCATCGGGCGGCTCTGTCTTGTTAGTAACGCTGTTACCATGTATTTTGATTTTTGTATCCCGCCTGGATAGACGGCGCGTGGATCTGCTCCTGTGAACTGCTTCTGCAAAATAGGCCGAGAGTGAAGGACGCGAGTAGGAGCAGGAAAAGGTGAAGTACTTCGGAACTGCCTGTAGATTTTACAAGTTTACTCTAAGCAAACATATGAGTACATAAATAAATACTTAACTTTGGCTGAGATGAGCACATAGGTGCGAAGCCGTACAGGTATCAAAGCTAACAGCTACTAGAAGTTAGAAAGGCAAAATTTGTAGTGGCTCGCCCACTATGAAATAGAAACAATGTTGCTTGGTCGCCTACTCGTGATCAAATGGGCTGAATGTGGAGCGGCGTTCGTCGGGCTCCACAGCGTCGGCTAGAGGGCGCTGTGATCGGTGTCGTTCGTCCGCTCTCATAGTGCCACCCTACGAGAGCGCACCTACGTTGTGGCATCGTAGCTGTCGATACCACATTGATCACCAACGTTTACAGACAGCTGCCGTCTTGGAGAGAGCTCGCTGCTGTGGCCGTGGTATATGGAAATCATGTGACGGTAGTGCCTTCAGGCCTTGCACAGGCTGTCAGCATGACAATGGAGTGGTTGGTTGGTTGGTTGATCTGGGGGGAGGGGACCAAACAGTGGAGTGCAGGTTGGGTAAGATCGCGAGGTATGAGCGCCATTAGATAGCGGCTGGTTATTAGTGTCAGATGCATGAGGTATTCCATCTCTGAAGTCATACAGACACTAGTCTTTTGATGCGCCACTGTCACGGCTGAACTGCGGACTCCTCGAATCAGGGTGCTGTGGGCTAATGCGGCCAACTTTACAAATACTCAGTGCGGGACATTTTGTGGGTGAGGCTAAGTGACTGAGTGTCTCGGTTGCGCTGAAATTAGAAATGAAACACAAGTTACTGATGTGGTCATTTATTCTTAAATTCATATTTCTGACGTGAGTGATATTTTTGGATTAATTATGGGTTTTGATTTAGAATATCATAAAAATTTTCACAAGTTCCCACATTAAATTTTATAATGAGCATTGCAGTTAGCGTTCCACCTTTAAGTGACGATTTTTACGCGTCCACACGGCATCCATGAATGAAAATAGGTACTGGACAATGGTCAGACAGTTTTTATGTAGTATTTGCTGTTCATTAAGTTTTCCGAACACCACTAACCACCGTTGTTCCATACTGCTCTTCATCTCTTCCCATCTCTTCAGAACATAGTGGTCTACGTGATTGGATACACAGCGTACTTCATCGAAAAGGTTACCTTCTGCTATTGTCGTTGCCCATGTAGGCATCCGCTGCGTTAACTAAGTCTGACCTACGCCAGCCCATTTCAGCACTGTTTTAGCTCAGTCTAATTGTATGTTTCGAATTCGCTGTACTGATTAATATATCGGTGAAGGTACTGGATGCAGCTATGATAGAAGTTGCGTACATGCCCCGTAAAATAATTTATGTCGATTTGCCCACTCTCCACACGCTTTTCTAACTTATTCCGTATGCTCAGAGAAATATGATAGTTTTCTAAGAGGTCTGTGTACGTGTTTTTCAGATCCATGAACAATTGAGAAACTTCCGTCAAGGTAATTTTGCCTCCTTCCATCATTTTCTTGGAATCGTTAAATAATGCCGCCTGAACCTGAACGAATTTTTGCCACACCTCTGAGCATTGATTAGAGAAGACTGCACGTATTACAGCTGGACACTTTTCTTGTAATAAAAAGTAAGTTTTCAATGTTACATACATTTGCAAGATTCTCTCAAATGCAGGCAAAAGTGAAAGCCATCTTGGTTTACTAAATTCCGAAATTCTTTTGTACTGCATCTTTGCCCTTCGCAAAAATCTTTGAGAGCTCCTACACGCACTGTGTGTAGATAAAAGTACGAATATACTTTGTAACGACATATTCGACGTCCTCTGGTAACAGATCTGCTGATGTCTGTAAAGTGTTGTGTGAAATGTGTGCTGCGCACCCCACACCATATTTTTCTTCCTAAGCCGTCTTGAAGTAGCCCTTCACGTTGAACCCCACCAAAATTTGTGTTGCATTATGAGCTCAAATTCCAGTCACTTTCTCTTTAAGGTCGTGCTTTTCAAGAATGTCCATTGAAGACTCACATACGGTATAATGACTGAAATTTCACCAGGTAAATTCAGGATGTCTAATATTTTGACGTTATACTTGTAATTGCAGTTGTAGGGTGAAAGTACCGGACTAGCAATGGAAATATTTTCATGCCCTTATGGTGTGAAAGTCTGTACTTCTGTTGAACTCTTCTTTTAAAAGAGTCAGCTCTTTTTACAAGTCTTGCGTGAATTTACAACTTCTCTTTTTGTAGTCGGCGTCATTGCTAAGTAAAACAAGCAGAGTACTTCACGAAATTGGGCGAGACAGACACACACACAAAAGTTAACAATGTCGTGTCGCTCCAAACAATCGCTTATTTTTCAGACCGATTGTTTTTCAGATAGCTGCCAACCTCTGTGATCTAACAGTGGTCGCAATTTTTCTTATTCGAATTGCGTTGTGCTAAAACACTCTTAATTCAATTTCATTTTCTTTTTTACGAATGAGTATCACATGAAGACCTTCATAATCCGCTTTCAAGAATACATGTTACACCTGCGTGAAATTTATTCGATAGCCGCTGCCTTGATTGCTGGTTGGTGCCTGCGTAAGCATTTTCCTTCTCAGGTTGCCGTTCCAAGCAAAACCAGGTAACTTCCCCTTCGCATCCCACGAGTAACGGATTAAAAGGCCAACTTTTCACGGAAGCTGTACTGGCGCTTTCTCACCTTGCCTAACATATTCTGATGCTATATTTCTTTCTTTTTCATTTGCACCTGACAACGAATGCTATTGCACACACTCACACAGAGATTCTGTGTTGATTAGTTGAATGATTCTTCCTACGATGTATGGAAGTAAGATGTGATTGGTGAAATGTGAAACTTACCGGAATGCGGGTCGTATTAGGCATTTTGAGGGACTTTTTTGTTAAATCTTCCAATGCAGGACTGCAAATACCATTGCGGGACTTGGCCGCAGAATCCGATACGGTTGGCTTACTGTGTGCACCTCGAATCGGGCAGAAACTCCGTGCGCCAGAATCAACTGCCGTAAGCAACAACATATTGGTGACAGGGATCACCGTCAACAATGATAAATTGTTAAAGTAGGTAGTGGCTCAAGAGTGCAGCTTATCACTCCTTAGTTCAGTGCTGAACAACACCTGCAACATCCTGTGATCGACGCACAATCAGAATCACCTCTCTGCTACGAGGTATACATCTAAAACACATAAGCAAACCACATGCGAATTGCTGCTCACCTCCTGTTTATACTAGGCAATGGCAAACAGACACGGAACTAGTGTTGGATTCTGGAGGGGGGGGGGGGGGGTCACGTTTATTACATTCTCTGCCCCCCACCCAAATATAGTTGTTGTTATCCCTGACTTTAACATACCTTACGTGCATAGAATTTTAATAATATTAACAATAAATTATAGAATAAATATTGTACTATAATAATAATAATACACTCCTGGAAATGGAAAAAAGAACACATTGACACCGGTGTGTCAGACCCACCATACTTGCTCCGGACACTGCGAGAGGGCTGTACAAGCAATGATCACACGCACGGCACAGCGGACACACCAGGAACCGCGGTGTTGGCCGTCGAATGGCGCTAGCTGCGCAGCATTTGTGCACCGCCGCCGTCAGTGTCAGCGAGTTTGCCGTGGCATACGGAGCTGCATCGCAGTCTTTAACACTGGTAGCATGCCGCGACAGCGTGGACGTGAACCGTATGTGCGGTTGACGGACTTTGAGCGAGGGCGTATAGTGGGCATGCGGGAGGCCGGGTGGACGTACCGCCGAATTGCCCAACACGTGGGGCGTGAGGTCTCCAGAGTACATCGATGTTGTCGCCAGTGGTCGGCGGAAGGTGCACGTGCCCGTCGACCTGGGACCGGACCGCAGCGACGCACGGATGCACGCCAAGACCGTAGGATCCTACGCAGTGCCGTAGGGGACCGCACCGCCGCTTCCCAGCAAATTAGGGACACTGTTGCTCCTGGGGTATCGGCGAGGATCATTCGCAACCGTCTCCATGAAGCTGGGCTACGGTCCCGCACACCGTTAGGCCGTCTTCCGCTCACGCCCCAACATCGTGCAGCCCGCCTCCAGTGGTGTCGCGACAGGCGTGAATGGAGGGACGAATGGAGACGTGTCGTCTTCAGCGATGAGAGTCGCTTCTGCCTTGGTGCCAATGATGGTCGTACGCGTGTTTGGCGCCGTGCAGGTGAGCGCCACAATCAGGACTGCATACGACCGAGGCACACAGGGCCAACACCCGGCATCATGGTGTGGGGAGCGATCTCCTACACTGGCCGTACACCACTGGTGATCGTCGAGGGGACACTGAATAGTGCACGGTACATCCAAACCGTCATCGAACCCATCGTTCTACCATTCCTAGACCGGCAAGGGAACTTGCTGTTCCAACAGGACAATGCACGTCCGCATGTATCCCGTGCCACCCAACGTGCTCTAGAAGGTGTAAGTCAACTACCCTGGCCAGCAAGATCTCCGGATCTGTCCCCCATTGAGCATGTTTGGGACTGGATGAAGCGTCGTCTCACGCGGTCTGCACGTCCAGCACGAACGCTGGTCCAACTGAGGCGCCAGGTGGAAATGGCATGGCAAGCCGTTCCACAGGACTACATCCAGCATCTCTACGATCGTCTCCATGGGAGAATAGCAGCCTGCATTGCTGCGAAAGGTGGATATACACTGTACTAGTGCCGACATTGTGCATGCTCTGTTGCCTGTGTCTATGTGCCTGTGGTTCTGTCAGTGTGATCATGTGATGTGTCTGACCCCAGGAATTTGTCGATAAAGTTTCCCCTTCCTGGGACAATGAATTCACGGTGTTCTTATTTCAATTTCCAGGAGTGTAGTTAATTTACATTGTTGCTTAGTTATCGCTTTACCAAAACTTAGAAGAAATTGCATTTCGGAAAAATTCATTATTTTAAAATGAGTCCGAAAATTTGAGATGTTGATATATCGTACAATTTATTTAAGAACTACACTGCCTGACAAAAATTGAAGCACGCTGAAGGGATGACTGATATCCGTGTAACTTCGTACAAGTGGGGCTACACAACACAGCGGTCACGTAAATGATCAGAGTTGCAATTTTCTGTGACAGGTAGAACGGCTACCAGAGTGCGTTCGTTATTGGTGTTCGTATTTACTGTTGTTACCAGATCTGGTAGGGAGTACAACGGACATGAACAGCGTCAGATGGCGAGTGATCACCGTGAGGGATACGGAGACAATGTTTAACGTGTGAGACAGCGTTATCAGCACCTGGCCGAGTTTGAAAAGAATCTCATTGTAGGACTGTTGGTATTTTTAAAAATATGGGGAATCCGATATATCGATATTTAAAAAGATATCATTATCGACCGTTTTATATCTGAAAAAGTATCTATATATCGACGGAAGAGGTATCGACGTACCTGCCTATAAAAATATCGGCTGCAGATTATAGTGTCAGTTTTAGAGCTGTATATTTAAGTATTCATTTATTATAAGATATTCTGTACATCGACAAGCTAGCAGCCTGCCTATCTCCCTTAGAGCAAGAATTGAACAGAAAACGATGCACGTTCAAGCTTGGCGATAACCACATTACTAACAATGGTAACTGTATGTAAGTGGCACAATAAAAGGTGTCTGATGGGTCCACCGTTCGGTTTCGTCATGTATCCTATTTGTCCAGAACACTTCATGTCGACTTCTCTATTTTTTCATTTCTGCAACGCCAGTGACCTAGCAGTTGTAGTTTCAAAATTGCATGATGAATCTAAACATTGCAGTTTCTGTTGGTACCGCCCAGCGTCGCTTACGTCAGCATTTACCCTCGCACGTCTCCGTCCACAGGAGGCCAATCGTGTCATTTACATTTTTGTTCTTTTCAGCAACTGTTTCTGAAGAATGCAGGTGTGAAGAAATAGCACTCTGGTTTTTTGTTTTTAAACGCCCCCCCCCCTCCCCCCCTCCTTCCGTGCAATCGGACTTCTTCGTTTGTGCCACATATACTTGCTTCACACAGTCAAAGTAAAAGACTGGACGTGATGTAAGTTCAAAAAGTAGTCAGATTCCTTCACGCAGTGAAAATAAAATTATGTTCTACGACAATTTCAAAAGAACAAATTGTAATATTTACCGAAAATTGTGAAAAAAATATAAAATAAATATGTAGCCACTCGATATTGCCGTTTTGATACGATGTATCAGAGGAAAGGGTATCGCCTACATATAACGACATATTTTGAAAAAAATATCGATACATCGATGTTTGTCAACAGCCCTAGCTCACTGTGGGTTTCTATTTGATCGATTGGACGAAGGCCGACCTCGGTGGCCGTGCGGTTCTAGGCACTTCAGTCTGGAACCGCGTGGCTGCTACGGTCGCAGGTTCGAATCCTGCCTCGGGCATGGATGTGTGTGATGTCCTTAGGTTAGTTAGGTTTAAGTAGTTCTAAGTTCTAGGGGACTGATGACCTCAGATGTTGAGTCCCATAGTGCTCAGAGACATTTTTGATTGGCCGAATCGTGCAATATCCAGATTTGTGGGGCGTTCGGTTTTGAGAGTGACCTGTATGGGAACTTGAAGGCAGGCGTACTCACCATCAAGGTTCCGCTCGATCACGTCTGACCACCACAAGGGAGAAATGCATTACTGTGCACCAGCCCAATAGTAATCTTTTCAGATCTGCGTTTGCCATCCAGTAACGAACAATAGACTCTATGCTGCACTATTGATCGGAAAGTAGCAGCAGCCAGACTAAGGAATTATCTTGCTATGTGTAGGCTGCCACTAACACCAAAACACAAATGGCTTTTGGAGTGGTGCTGATGACCAGGAAGTAATGACGTCTGTCAAATGGCATCACATTGTGTACATTGATGAATTGTGGTTCTGCACTATCCCAAATGACCATCGTCGGCAAGTATGGTGGCGACGTGGGAAGAGGTACCATTCTTCCAATGTTTTAAAGAATCGCAGTGACGTTACTACTGGCGTCCCGGTGTAGGGAGCCATCGGGAATGACTTCAGGTCATACCTTGCAGTGATTGAGTGAACTGTGGGGGCACTGCAGTACATCACAGACATTCTCCTTCCTCATGTGTTACCTGTCGTGGGACAGTAATATGGTGCCATTTTTAAGCAGGACAATGCTCGATCACAACTGGCACGTGTTACTCACGAACTGTGTTTGATTTGTTGTTGACAGCAGATACGGTCAGCCTGTGAATGTGTGCCTTTTCCTGGTTGGAATGTTCTGTACTGGCCTGGGTTGAGACCTCTACTGTTCTCAGGATGAGGGAGCAGGCTAGTTGGCGTGCTGGACGCTAACGATAAACATTAGCGGAACAAGAAATTAGTACATTAAAGTTTACCATCGTGTACTTTTCTCTGTCAGTGCACATGCCAGCGACACTGCAGCGCATGGCCTCGTAATGCGCTGATGTTATCTCAGCAATCTGCAGAAGACGTCGCATAGCGATGTCCAATACACGTAAATAGAGTGTCGGTCAGGAAGCAGGCCTCGGTGCCGGCAGGTGTAGCCTGCACAGTAGGCGTTGCTGCCCATGACAGCGACTACTTATTACCAGAGCACTCTGTATCTCTCAACAGCTCTGCACGGCGTGGAGATGAACAACAACATAGCCCTTTCACCAAGGAAGGCCGGGGATGTCGATGACTGATCACAGGTACAGTCGGGGTCGCCAGCAGTTAGTGTGCCACCCGATTACTGCGACAGGTGGAAAGTGTGCTAAATATCATCAGTATGACTCAGCAAGCCTCCAAGTCTTTCCATTAGTGGTTGCCAGGTTAGCAGTTCATAGCGATTGAGTACAACATGCCAGACAGGTAGCAGTCTCAAAGGCGGAAGCCATCTTGGCGAACAGTATCAGCGCATCACAGGTTGGGCCTCACAACTGGTCAGCTGCAATATAAAAATATCAAGACTCGGAAGATTTAGTATTTATTACTGCTTGTCTGAGTCAATGACGTTATGTCTGGCTGTCGATGACCGAATGTTGTGTACTTTACCAGGCTCATCTGCTGTTGTCCCCTAGAACTTAGAACTACTTAAACCCAGCTAACCTAAGGACATCACACAGACCCATGCCCGAGGCAGGATTCGAACCTGCGACCGTAGCGGTCGCGCGGTTCCAGACTGAAGCGCCTAGAACCCCTCGGTCACCCCGGCCGGCGCGGTCTTCACCATCCCTCTTTTTCGCAAAAATGAATTTCAAGGTATCAAACGGTTGCCTTCCCACCATATCAGCAGGCTGATAGATTTCCTTCTGAAGCTTACATTGTATCTATCGCTTGAGCCTTGCTCCGCATTTACGCAGGGTCAGCCATTGTTAATCAGATTTGACATGCTAATGTTTAAGGGGTGGCCGGATGCCCTTCCTGCTGCCACCCCGTAGCCCCCGCGACGGAATTAGTGTACCCCAACTGTCTGCATCGAGTGTAATCCATGGAATAGTGTGAAAGTCTGCAGATGTCTGCGAGCCGTGTAACTGAGGCGGAACATGGGGCCAGCCCGGTATTCACCTAGTGGGATGTGGAAAACCGCCTAAAAACCACATCCAGGCTGTCTGGCACATTGGCCGTCGTCGGTAACTCGCCGGGCGGATTCGATCCGGGGCCGGCGCGCCTACCCGAGTCCAGGAAGCAGCGTGTCAGCAGTTTCGGCTACCCCGTCGGGTCTTTCTGAAGCTTTCATTCTCTCTTACGAAATGAAGCTGTGCTGAGAGAATGACGTAAACTCTCCTCCTCACTGAGGTCATGTTGCTGAGTTTATGATTCCGGTTACTCGCTCACTCGAGGTGTAGCAATATCTTCTGGGTTTGTTCTGCTTCCCGCGATGTTGGTTTTCTGCCTGTTTGTCGTTTCGATTGTGCCATGGGGCACTGGCTTGACTTACCTTGGCTTGGTGCTGGCTGGAGAGGACTTCGAGAAAATTTTACAGTTGTCCATAATACGTTTCTGCTGTGTAACAGTGCTCTACAGTCAATCACGCCACAAGTGCATCCATGTCGGCAGTTTCCTGTGTTAAAAATAGCTTGCGTTTTCGAGAATTCCTTGCCATTTTGTGACTACGATGTTTTCCGAATTAACTGAGAAAATGGTGAGAGGTATGTGTACAAATATAAGCGCATTTAATGAAATATTCTTTGGGGGGGGGGGGGGGGGAGGGGGAGATGGGTTCGTGACCCCATCAAATGTGACTTCTGATCCGTATGTCACCATCTTATACTGGTGAAGTACTCAAGAACCTGTCCGATCGTGTCCTTCCATTTATTGGCCTAAAGCAACCTGTAGGTGAACTGCACCTTCAGAAAGACAGCGCTCAATTATATTTCAGTTCTATTGAACCGATGACATAGATTTGTGTGCCTCTGATAGGTCGCGATGCGCTGCCACCGTCGTCAGGTGGCAGATACATGCAACACTGAAGAGCCAAAGAAACTGGTGCAGGCACGCGTATTCAAATACAGAGATATGCAAACAGGGAGGATACGGCGCTGCGGTCGGCAATGCCTAAATAAGACAAGAAGTGTCTGGCACAGTTGTTAGATCGGTTACTGCTGCTACAATGGCAGGTTATCAAGATTTAAGTGAGTTTAAACGTGGTGTTATAGTCAGAGCACGAGCGATGGGACACAGCATCTCCGAGGTAGCGATGATGCGGGGATTTCACGAGTGTACCGTGAATATCAGGAATCCAGTAAAACATCAAATCTCCGACCTCCCTGCGGCCAGAAAAAGATCCTGCAAGAAAGGGACCAACGACGGTTGAAGAAAATCGTTCAACGTGACGGAAGTCAACCCATTAGTAAATTGCCGCAGATTTTAATGCTGGACCATCAACAAGTGTCAGCGTGTGAGCCATTCAACTAAACATCATCGATCGGAGCCGAAGGCCCACTCGTGTACCCTTGATGACTGCACGTCACAAACCTTTACGCCTTGCATGGGTTCGTCAGCACTGACATTGGACTGTTGATGGATGGAAACATGTTGCCTGGTCGGACGAGTCTCGTTTCAAATTGTATCGAGCGGATGGACGTGTATGCAGACAACCTCATGGATCCATGCGTGCCAGCAGGGGACTGTTCAAGCTGTTGAAGGCTCTGTAATGGTGTGGCGCGTGTGCAGTTGGAGTGATATGGGACCCCTGATACGTATATATACGACTCTGACAGGTGACACATACGTAAGCACCCTGGCTGATCACCTGCATCCATTCATGTCCATTGTGCATTCCGAAGGACTTGCCCAGTTCTAGGAAGACAATACCACACTCCACACATCGAGAATCGCTACAGAGTGGCTCCACGAACACTCTTCTGAGTTTAAACATTTCTGCTGGTCACCAAACTCCCCAGACATGAACATTATTGAGCATATCTGGGATGCCTTGCAACGTGCTGTTCGGAAGAGATCTCCACCCTATCGTACTCTTACGGATTTAGGGACAGCCCTGCAGGATTCACGGCGTCAATTCGCTCCAGCACTACTTCAGACATTAGTCGAGTCCACGCCACGTCGTGTTGCGGCACTTCTGCGTGCTCGCGGAGGCCTTACGCGATATTAGGCAAGCGTACCAGTTTCTTTGGCTCTTCAGTGTATAATGGAATGACGACAATGAAGATTTGTGGCGGATCGGGACTCGAAACCCGGATTACCCGCTTATCGCGAGTTGTCGCCATGCCTTAGGCTGTCCAAGCATACTTCACGGCCAGACCAAAGTTACGTTTGTCGTCAGCGATGCGCCTACAACCTGCGCTCGTACATTCATTGTGTATGTCCCGTTCCAGGGGAGACATTTTAACTGTAAGTCGCTTGCCCGATGGCTGCGGGTGAATGCGATATTGCAATGCCTGTATTGTAAAGAACTGCGACGCCGTGTTGCTTTGGAGTTGCAGCGACTGCAGCCGTTATAGAATACATGACACGTATTGGCAGTTGCGAATATGGACAACTATCAGTTGTGTAATGGAATGACGGCGATGCAAAATAGTAGTGGACTGGGACTCGAACCCGAATCTCTCGCTTATCGCGATCGGTCGCCGTACCATCAGGATTCGAGTCCTGGTCCCGCACAAATTTTCAGTGTCGCCATTCCATTACACAGCTGATGGCTGTCCATATTCGTAACTGCCAACACATTTCATGTATTTCATAACGGCTGTGGGCACAGTGCGTGCATGCGTGTCCGAAGGAACTTTGCGTCGTACGAGCAACACACGCACTGCAATATCGTAATTACCTATTATTTTTTCACCCGCCGCAAGTCAACTACTGACTGTTCAGGCTCAGTGCGGTTTGTATGTGTAGTCGGGTCGTGTTACGTATTTATTTTTGTTCCTACCAGTATGAGCGCTGACACGTCAGAACAGGCTAACTCTTAATTAGCATATTAACTGATGAAATAACGCTGGTTACTGTAATAATCTGTGAACATCAAGTTCTTAACCTATTTGTAATAAAAGGTTTTTTCGTGTAATTCGAGTTTTCCCAAATTCGAGCGCTACTCTGTCTCAGTTACCCCGAATTGCCGAGGCTTTACTGCATTCATATTCAATTTACAGCAGACGCCATCAATAGAAGAGATCAAACACAATATGTAAATCCATTTCCTTACATTCTTTGAATGACAGTTATATTATGACGCAGTGCAAACGAAGCGCTTCGTGCGTCTTCGGTGCGCCAACAATGAGAGCCGAAGGGAGTGTTTCGTTCGGGCTATGTTAGGTAGAGTTTTGCACAGAGCATAACTTAATCATAGCTAACACTTGGCTCAAGAATCATGAAAGAAGGTTGTATACATGGAACAATCATGGAGATACTAGAAGGTATCAGATAGGTTATATAATGGTAAGACATAGATTTGAGAACCAGGTTTTAAATTGTAAGACATTTCCAGGGGCAGATGTGGACTCTGACCACAATCCATTGTAGATTGTAGATTAAAACTGAAGAAACTGCAAAAAGGTAGGAATTTAAGGAGATGGGACCTGGATAAACTGACTAAACCAGAGGTTGTACAGAGTTTCAGGGAGAGCATAAGGGAACAATTGACAGGAATGGGGGAAAGAAGTACAGTAGAAGAAGAATGGGTAGCTCTGAGGGATGAAGTAGTGAAGGCAGCAGAGGATCAAGTAGGTAAAAAGACGAGGGCTAATAGAAAACGTTGGGTAACAGAAGAAATATTGAATTTAATTGATGAAAGGAGAAAATATAAAAATAAAAAAGAAGCAGGCAAAAAGGACTACAAACTTCTCAAAAATGAGATCGACGGGAAGTGCAAAATGCCTAAGCAGGGATGGCTGGAGGACAACTGTAAGAATGTAGAGGCTTATCTCACTAGGGGTAAGGTAGATACTGCCTACAGGAACATTAAAGAGACCTTTGGGGAAAAGAGAACCACTTACATGAATATCAAGAGCTCAGATGGAAACCCAGTTCTAAGCAACGAAGGGAAAGCAGAAAGGTGGAAGGAGTATATAGAGAGTCCATACAAGGCGATGTACTTGAGGACAATATTATCGAAATGGAAGAGGATGTAGATGAAGATGAAATGGGAGATACGATACTGCGTGAAGAGTTTGACAGAGCACTGAAAGACCTGAGTCGAAACAAGGCCCCGGGAGTAGACAACATTCCATTAGAACTACTGACGGCCTAGGGAGAGCCAGTCCTGACAAAACTCTACCATCTGGTGAGCAAGATGTATGAGACAGGCGAAATACCCTCAGACTTCAAGAAGAATATAATAATTCCAATCCCAAAGAAAGCAGGTGTTGACAGATGAGAAAATTACCGAACTGACAGTTTAATAAGTCAAAGCTGCAAAACACTAACACGAATTCTTTACAGACGAATGGAAAAACTGGTAGAAGCGGACATCGGGGAAGATCAGTGTGGATTCCGTAGAAATGTTAGAACACGTGAGGCAATACTAACCTTACGACTTATCTTAGAAGAAAGATTAAAGAAAGGCAAACCTACTACGTTTCTAGCATTTGTAGACTTAGAGAAAGCTTTTGACAATGTTGACTGTAATACTCTCTTTCAAATTCTAAAGGTGGCAGGGGTAAAATACAGGGAGCGAAAGGCCATTTACAATTTGTACAGAAACAAGATGGCAGTTATAAGAGTCGAGGAGCACAAAAGGGAAGCAGTGGTTGGGAAGGCAGTGAGACAGGGTTGTAGCCTCTCCCCGATGTTATTCAATCTGTGTATTGAGCAAGCAGTAAAGGAAACAAAAGAAAAATTTGGTGTAGCTATTAAAACCCATGGAGAAGAAATAAAAACTTTGAGGCTTGTCCATGACATTGTAATTATGTCAGAGACAGTAAAGGACTTGGAAGAGCAGTTGAACGGAATGGACAGTGTCTTGAAAGGAGGATATAAGATGAACATCAACATAAGCAAAACGAGGATAATGGAATGTAGTCGAATTAAGCTGGGTGATGCTGAGGGAATTCATTTAGGAAATGAGACACTTAAAGTATTAGTGGAGTTTTGCTATTTGGGGAGCAAAATAACTGATGATGGTCGAAGTAGAGAAGATATAAAATGTAGACTGGCAATGGCAAGGAAAGCGTTTCTGAAGAAGAGAAATTTGTTAACATCGAGTATAGATTTAAGTGTCAGGAAGTTGTTTCTGAAAGTATTTGTATGGAGTATAGCCATGTATGGAAGTGAAACGTGGACGATAAATAGTTTGGACAAGAAGAGAATAGAAGCTTTCGAAATGTGGTGCTACAGAAGAATGCTGAAGATTAGATGGGTAGATGACATAACTAATGATGAAGTATTGAATAGGATTGGGGAGAAAAGGCGTTTGTGGCACAACCTGACAAAAAGAAGGGACCGGTTAGGAGGACATGTTCCGAGGCATCAAGGGATCACAAATTTAGCACTGGATGGCAGCGTGGAGTGTAAAAATCGTAGAGGGAGACCAAGAGATGAATACACTAAGCAGATTCAGAAGGATGTAGGATGCAGTAAGTACTGGGAGATGAAGAAGCTTGCACGGGATAGAGTAGCATGGAGAGCTGCATCAAACCAGTCTCAGGACTGAAGACCATAACCACAACAGCAACATCTTAGCTGTAGTCAAATGTTGGACGCGAACGGGTGAACGCGTACTTACCAGCGGTTACGCGTTTCAGCATAGGCAATGCCGCACGAGTGAGATCTTATTTGCTCACCGAGCATGTAAATATTAATGTATCGCCACACAATACTAAGCCGATTAAATGTCCAGGAGTAACTTTTGTAAAGTGCCACACATAAAGTTTTGTGAGCTGCAACAGATTTGTTAACCGTGTGACTCCGTAATCGAACGTTTGTTATATCGATTGTTGGAGGTTTACACTTCAGTCCGCTAATTTATTCTGTGTAATTAAAGCTGTCGGCATTCTTGAACATTGAACTGGACTTCTTATTCGGTAGTTAATGAGCCTTATCCCACTCGCTAGTAACTTTCATTACAGTCTCACGTCAAAAGAACCGGACAACTCGACCTATGTTCTGTTTCTGTGCAGGGATATCGTCATCAAGACACCTGGTTGGTAGACATTTATGGCTTGTGTGTGTTCTACGCAGGACACTAGGACCCTAGTTATGAAGAACACTGACAATTCTTTCCGCCGGGTTGCAAAGGTTAATCAGTTCTTGAAACAATTAATGCCCACCAGAATAGCTAGCCCCTGTCTGTATTGTTTTGCCATAAGACACAATGAAGAGCAACAAGTTTCGTCACGTGACATTTTAGTAAATACATGTCTTGTGCAGAGTCTAAACGAACCCCAGTGGCAGATATTACAAGAGAGGCATTTTGTGTCACAGAGAGGTTTGGTATTGAAATTTCTAGAGTGTAAGACGCAAGAACAGTCGGGCAACATATTAATTCCTCCCATATAGACTGAAGCGCCAAAGAAACTGGTATAGGCATGCGTATTCAAATGCAGAAATATGTCAACACGCAGAGTACGGCACTGCGGTCTGCAACGCCTCTATGAGACTAGTGTCTGGCGCAGTTGTTAGATCGGTTACTGCTGCAACAATGGCAGGTAATCAAAATCTAAGCGAGTTGGAACGTGGTGTTATAGTCGGCGCACGAGTGGTTGGACACAGCTTCTCTGAGGTAGCGATGAAGTGGGGATTTTTCCGTACGACCATTTCACGAGAGTACCGTGAATATATGGAATCCGGTAAAACTTCAAATCTCCGACACTTCTGCGGTCGGAAAAAGATCCTGCAAGAACGGTACCAACGGCGACTGAAGAGAATCGCTCAACGCGACAGAGGTGCAACCCTTCCGCAAACTGCTGCAATTTCAATTCTGGGCCATCAACAAGTGTCAGCGTGCGAATCGTCATCAATATGGGCTTTCGCGCTCATGTACCTAGATGACCGCACGAAACAAAGCTTTATGCCTCGCCTGGGTCCGTCAACACCGACATTGGGCTGTTGATGACGGGAAACACGTTGCCTGGTCGGACGAGTCTCGTTTGAAATTGTATCGAGCTGATGGACATGCACGGTTATAGAGACAACCTGATGAATCCATGGACCATGCATGTTAGCGGGGAACTGTTCCAGCTGGTGTAGGCTCTGTAATGGTGTGGGGCCTATGCAGTTGGACTGATATGGAACTTCTGAAACGTCTAGATACGACTCTGACAGGTGACACGTACGTAAGCACCCTATCTGCTCACCTGCATCCATTCATGTCCATTGTCCATTCCAACGGACTTTGGCAATTCCAGCGGGACAATGCGACACTTCACACGTCCAGAATTGCTGCAGAGTGCCTCCAGGAACACTCTTCCGAGTTTAAACTCTTCCGCTGGCCACCAAAGTCCTCAGACATGAACGTTATTGAGCATATCTGGGATTCCTTGCAACGTGCTGTATAGAAATCTCCACCTCCTTGTACTCTTACGGAATTATGGTGTGAGTTCCCTCCAGCACTACTTCAGACATTAGTCGAGTCGGTGCCATGTCGTGTTGCGGCACTGGTGCGTGCTCGCGGGGGCCCTACACAATGTTAGGCAGGTGTAACAATTTCTTTGGCTCTTCAGTGTATGTCTTGCGAGATGAATACAACTAGAAAGTCGAGAAATTAGTGCTCATACGGGGGTTTATCGACAGTCGTTCCATTCGCGAATGGAGCAGAGAAAGGGGGAAAATGATAATGGTGCCAGAGGTAACCTCCGCCACATACCCTGAAGTGATTTCTGGAGTACACCTGTAGATGTAGCCAGTCTTTCGTGACTGCGGTGTGGTATTGAGTGCTGTGTGTACTACAGTTCCTATTGTCTTGGTCGCACAGTGTTAACAGTAATTTTTCATAGCGTCGTCCATTTGAAGATTTCTTTTATGTTATCTTTTTAGTATCCCAGATGCTACTGTGCCTGCCTCCACAGCTGAGTGATCAGTGTAGATGACTGTAATGCAGAGGACCCAGGTTCGATTTCCAATACAGCCGAGCATTTGTCCTTGGTGGGAGGACAGGTACGGGTGCATCATCTTCATGATGCAAATTGAGGAGCTACTTGATCTAGAAGTAGCGGCTCCGTGGTCTGGAAAGTCTGCAAAACGGCTGCGAGAGCGGCGTGCTGATCGCATGCCTCTCTATGTCACAGCTGCATGACACCGTAAGGCAGAAGATGACATGGCGGCCAGCACGCATCACTTGAGCCTTCAGGGTCTGGCGAGGAGCTACTTTAGATGCTGTTGTAATTTTGCTAGTTACACAGAAAATTAGCTCTGAAACATAGCTTAACTTGGCCGATTTAATATAAATAATTACAATACTTCAGATGTTAGTATTTAAGCTCAGTCACAGTTTTATTCCGTACAATGATTCATCACAGTGTGGTGTGTCGTAATGGTGGCAAATACTACAAATTAATACATCTGTTCTGTGAAAAGTGCAGATACAGAGTGGTAACACCATGATCTATACATTTGTCTCGTTTCTATGTCCAGATGAATTTACCGTGGCAGCAAAGAATTCTCAAATAAAACGGTATCGTAGAGGAAGATGTCGGAACTCAGAACAAAAAATTAAATTATCGCGGAAATTCGCGAAAAAATTCCTCTCAACCACAGACGCGGTGAAATTAACATATTTTAGTTTTGTAGATGTGAATTTAGATAAGCCTAGCGACCTCCCCAGCTGCGCACAAGTAGCACTAACAAAGAAAGTACCTCAGGCCTAAAAGCTAAAACCGAGTACAAATGCGTTTACAATACTAAGCTGTGCCTGTTTAACCACCCATAAGGGTTATTTATCTGTAAAACTCCGTAGTTGTGTATATTCGATGTTTGAAGGATAACAAATCTAACGACTACAGAAGCACAAATCACTGATGAAGTAATACCATGTGACAGACAATTATGACTAGCAGATCCACAAAACACGTAAATGAGGTATTATCAGGCAAAAAGCTACAAACTAGTAGATGCTCTGTTGTGGAACGTTCCTACTTTATTCGTCATCAAAGTGAAAATGTGAAATTTCAATGAAGTGATTCAAACACATCAAAATGGATCAGCATGTACACTTGACAAGGGAAACACGTGGACATGCTATATTGTCTTAGGTATATTCACACTACAATAGTCCAGTATCAAAGACCACAGTGACCACACTATCAAATGATGTGACAGGAACATCAGCAACGTATCTGGACCATTGCTATGGATATGTTAACGTATGTCTACACTGATCAACCAGAACATTATGACCACCGACCTACTATCGGTATAAACCCATGCAGGTGATAGCAGCATCACCTGGCGAGGAATGACTGCTAGTCAGACGCACATACAGTGTGTGTAGTATCGGTGAGCGAACTGTTCATATGTAGAATGGTGAAGACACGTGACGTGATCTGTCTGAGTATGACCAAGGGCAGATTGTGATGGCCCAGAGGCTTGGCAATTTCGGAAACTGCATGACTTGTTGAGTGTTCGAGCAGTGCTGTGGTGAGTGTCTTCAACACCTGGCGAAATCAAGGTTAAACAACGTCGAGACATCATCCGATTGGGCAACCATATCTCATTAGAGATGTCAGATGCTGTAGGCTGGGCAGACTGGTAAAACAGGACAGGCAGCGAACTAGGGCGGAACTAGCACCAGACTTTAATGCAAGGCAGCGTACAAACGTGTTTGAACACACAGTGCACCGAACACTCCTAACGACGGACCTGCACAACCGACGATCCATGTACGTGCTGATGTTAACACCACGACGTAAACAACTGCGACTGAAATGGGCAGGTGACCATCGGCACTGGACGTTGGCGCAGTGGCAGAGCCTTGCATGGTCTAATGAAACCCGATACCTCCTCCATCTTGCCGATGGGAGGGTGCAAAGCCGTCGTCTTCCAGGGGATCAGCTCCTTGACATCTATATTGCGGGACGGCGACAAAAAGGAACGAAGGAAGATTGGGTTTAAAGTCCTGCTGACATCAAGGTAATTAGAGATGGAGCACAAGCTAGGATTGTATCAAGGATGAGGAAGAAAATCTGTTGTGCCCTTTCAAAGGGACCGTCCTGGCACTTACCTGGAGCAATTTAGGGAAATCACAGAAAACCTAAATCTTAATGCCAGGATGTGGGTTTGAACCGTCGTCCTCCTGAGCGTAAGTCCTGTGTTTTAACCACTGTGCCACCTTGCTTGGTGGGGCGGAGACAAGCTGGTGCGGGTCTGTTATGCTCTGGGGAATATTCACGTGAGTATCCATGGCTCAATGGTTACAAACCATGTACACCTCTTCATGACAATCATGTTTCCCATTGGCAGTGGCGTTTTTTAGCAAGACAAGATAATATGCCATGTCACAAGGCCAGGAGTGTGATAGAGTGATTCAAGGAATACAGTGTCGAGTTCCGATTGATATGCCACCCCCCCCCCCCCCCTCCTTCGAAATACGCCAGACCTGAATCAGATCAAGCACATCTGGGATGTGACTCAATGTGGCGTCAGAGTTCTTTGCCCCCCTCCCCGGAACTTTAGATGACTTGTGTGTGCAGATGTGGTGCCAGCTCCGTCCAGCGACCTATCAAGGCCTCATTACTTCCAACCAAGATGCGTTTCAGCTGTTATTTGTTCCCAAAGTGGACTTACCAGCTATTAGGTGCGTTCTGACTGATTTAATATATTATTGGTTAGTTAATTTAAAATATTCTTATTTATTTATTATTATTAATAAATATCCTTTATGTGTGCTTTTATTTTAATTATCGGTTAGTTATTGGTTTTAGTTGGTTTAACTGAGCTCCTTATTTCCTTTTATCTGTACTCTCCTGAAAACCTGGAAAATATAACTAATTCGTTTTACGAGGGCAGTTCAATAAGTAATGCAACACATTTTTTTTCTGAAACAGGGGTTGTTTTATTCAGCATTGAAATACACCAGGTTATTCCCCAATCTTTTAGCTACACAACACTATTTTTCAACGTAATCTCCATTCAATGCTACGGCCTTACGCCACCTTGAAATGAGGGCCTGTATGCCTGCACGGTACCATTCCACTGGTCGATGTCGGAGCCAACGTCGTACTGCATCAATAACTTCTTCATCATCCGCGTAGTGCCTCCCACGGATTGCGTCCTTCATTGGGCCAAACATACGGAAATCCAACGGTGCGAGATCGGGGCTGTAGGGTGCATGAGGAAGAACAGTCCACTGAAGTTTTGTGAGCTCCTCTCGGGTCCGAAGACTTGTGTGAGGTCTTGCGTTGTCATGAAGAAGGAGAAGTTCGTTCAGATTTTTGTGCCTACGAACACGCTGAAGTCGTTTCTTCAATTTCTGAAGAGTAGCACAATACACTTCAGAGTTGATCGTTTGACCATGGGGAAGGACATCGAACAGAATAACCCCTTCAGCGTCCCAGAAGACTGTAACCATGACTTTACCGGCTGAGGGTATGGCTTTCAACTTTTTCTTGGTAGGGGAGTGGGTGTGGCGCCACTCCATTGATTGCCGTTTTGTTTCAGGTTCGAAGTGATGAACCCATGTTTCATCGCCTGTAACAATCTTTGACAAGAAATTGTCACCCTCAGCCACATGACGAGCAAGCAATTCCGCACAGATGGTTCTCCTTTGCTCTTTATGGTGTTCGGTTAGACAACGAGGGACCCAGCGGGAACAAACCTTTGAATATCCCAACTGGTGAACAATTGTGACAGCACTACCAACAGAGATGTCAAGTTGAGCACTGAGTTGTTTGATGGTGATCCGTCGATCATCTCGAACGAGTGTGTTCGCACGCTCCGCCATTGCAGGAGTCACAGCTGTGCACGGCCGGCCCGCACGCGGGAGATCAGACAGTCTTGCTTGACCTTGCGGCGATGATGACACACGCTTTGCCCAACGACTCACCGTGCTTTTGTCCACTGCCAGATCACCGTAGACATTCTGCAAGCGCCTATGAATATCTGAGATGCCCTGGTTTTCCGCCAAAAGAAACTCGATCACTACCCGTTGTTTGCAACGCACATCCGTTACAGACGCCATTTTAACAGCTCCGTACAGCGCTGCCATCTGTCGGAAGTCAATGAAACTATACGAGACGAAGCGGGAATGTTTGAAAATATTCCACAAGAAATTTCCGGTTTTTTTCAACCAAAATTGGCCGAGAAAAAAAATGTGTTGCATTACTTATTGAACTGCCCTCGTAAATACCACAGGAGAGCAAGATGTGTATTCCACAGCGGCGATCTCGCGGAAATTCCTCGTCGTCCACCTGAAATCTCTAAAACTTTCGCTCGCTACGCAGATCGTTCGGCACAACTATGTGCTGTGTTGGTTGATGAGTTTTAGTGATAGGTCCAACAATTTAGCAAGTTAAAGTTTGTTAATTCGAAGATAAGCTCCCGAAGAACTCTGAGCGTGAAAAATGCAGGTTCGCACTATCGTTCCAAACTTCAACTCTGGGCGATCTACGTCTCGTAATATCTGCACCGTGATAATTAACTAATTTCGGTATTCAGATATACACACCTTGAATATTTGATGCTAGTTATTGGATTTTATTTTATGCAAAAAACTGTTTGAACATTTACTTTATACCGTAATGGCGTCTCATAACAATACAATCTCTCTCCTCCTCTCATACGTCCGAAGCTCCATTTCCTTCACAAAGAGTCTATAAAACAAAATCTTTGGGTTGGTGAGACACAGATGAGTTCGTAGCACGGAACGTCCGATTCTCGCAATCTGTATGTGCCGTTCACCACAATATCAATTCGTCGCACCCAAATTAGAGTTTTGCATACATTGATACACCATACTGATCAGTGTAGAGCGGTGCAGAATTTTGGTTGTTGACAACTGAGTGAAGGCAAGTGTACAAAATTAACAATATGTCTGCAATAGAGTTTGTACTATCTAAATAAATATACATCCAGTGGCTGGCAGTATTTGCTTGTCTTTGGTGGCAGTATCTGTAACGTAATATTCTACCTGGGAAAACATTCTTCTATCAGACAGTAGTCTTTGTGCCCTGTCTGTGAATCACAAAGCAATAGACCATTCTCACCAACATGTTCACAACAGACCGGACTGAAAAAGCTTTTCATGTGCTCCATGGTCATTTTTCCATTTTTATTCGCTTCAGTATGGATGTCCCGTGGACACATTGCTGCTAGATTGTTTGCAACCTGTGAATGAAACGTCTGTAGTGTTTCAGGCAAAAAATACAAAGCTTGTTCGTAATATGCCATCCAGCGACACAGCCACATCTGTTAAGTAACTGTGGACAGATGTAGTACACAAGCCGTTGATTTTTCACCTCTTTGTGATTCTGTTGAAGAAGACAATGATTTATAAAAAAATGGCTGTGGTCACTACTCCACACGTGATGTGCCTTAACAATGATTTTGTATTTAACGAACGAGTTTATATCTACCACAAATGTTTCTGGTCTCTTTCTCTTGTTCAATCTCTTTGCGTGCCATGACGCTAATGATACACTTGGACGAAATGTTATACTCTTCTTTGAAGCGACTGACGAAATACAACGAAGCTTTAAGATTGCCCAGATCAACTGCCCTAGCAGTTTCCAGATCGCACGCTGGTATTTTCCAATAGTGGACTACGGATCCATAGCCCTGGCTTTGTCAAATTGTGCTTTGACAGTTTCTTTTACAGCCTGCAGTTTTGATGTTTAGTTTCCCTTTAAGTGGTCTGGACCTTGCTGTTTGTTCGTCACGCAATCTAAAATTATCTTGCAGTTGAATTTCGAACAGATGCTGCTATAATGATTCATAAGTTTTGTGTATGAACGGTATGTTGTTGTTGTGGTCTTCAGTCCTGAGACTAGTTTGATGCAGCTCTCCATGCTGCTCTATCCTGTGCCAGCTTCTTCATCTTCCAGTACCTACTGCAACCTGCATCCTTCTGAATCTGCTTAGTGTATTGATCTCTTGGTCTCCCTCTACGATTTTTACCCTCAACGCTGCCCTCCAATGCTAAATTTATGATCCCTTGATGCCTCAAAACATGTCCTACCAACCGATCCCTTCTTCTAGTCAAGTTGTGCCACAAACTTCTCTTCTCCCCAATCCTATTCAATGCCTCCTCATTAGTTACGTGATCTACCCACCTTATCTTCAGTATTCTTCTGTAGCACCACATTTCGAAAGCTTCTATTCTCTTCTTGTCCAAACTGGTTATCGTCCATGTTTCACATCCATACATGGCTACATTCCATACAAATACTTTCAGAAACGACTTCCTGACACTTAAATCTATACTCGATGTTAACAAATTTCTCTTTTCAGAAACGATTTCCTTGCCATTGCCATCTACATTTTATATCCTCTCTACTTCGACCATCATCAGTTATTTTACTCCCTAAATAGCAAAACTCCTTTACTACTTTAAGTGTCTCGTTTCCTAATCTAATCCCCTCAGCATCACCCGATTTAATTTGACTACATTCCATTATCCTCGATTTGCTTTTGTTGATGTTCATCTTATATCCTCCTTTCAAGACACTGTCCATTCCGTTCAACTGCTCTTCCAAGTCCTTTGCTGTCTCTGACAGAATTACAATGTCATCGGCGAACCTCAAAGTTTTTGCTTCTTCTCCATGAATTTTAATACCTACTCCGAATTTTTCTTTTGTTTCCTTTACTGCTTGCTCAATATACAGATTGAATAACATCGGGGAGAGGCTACAACCCTGTCTCACTCCTTTCCCAACCACTGCTTCCCTTTCATGCCCCTCGACTCTTATAACTGCCATCTGGTTTCTGTACAAATTGTAAATAGCCTTTCGCTCCCTGTGTTTTACCCCTGCCACCTTCAGAATTTGAAAGAGAGTATTCCAGTTAACGTTGTCAAAAGCTTTCTGTAAGTCTACAAATGCTAGAAACGTAGGTTGGCCTTTTCTTAATCTTTCTTCTAAGATAAGTCGTAAGGTTAGTATTGCCTCACGTGTTCCAACATTTCTACGGAATCCAAACTGATCTTCCCCGAGGTCCGCTTCTACCAGTTTTTCCATTCGTCTGTAAAGAATTCGCGTTAGTATTTTACAGCTGTGACTTATTAAACTGATAGTTCGGTAATTTTCACATCTGTCTACATCTGCTTTCTTTGGGATTAGAATTATTATATTCTTCTTGAAGTCTGTGGGTATTTCGCCTGTCTCATACATCTTGCTCACCAGATGGTAGAGTTTTGTCAGGACTGGCTCTCCCAAGGCGATCAGTAGTTCTAATGGAATGTTGTCTACTCCCGGGGCCTTGTTTCGGCTCAGGTCTTTCAGTGCTCTGTCAAACTCTTCACGCAGTATCTTATCTCCCATTTCATCTTCATCTACATCCTCTTCCATTTCCATAATATTGTCCTCAAGTACATCGCCCTTGTATAAACCCTCTATATACTCCTTCCACCTTTCTGCCTTCCCTTCTTTGCTTAGAACTGGGTTGCCATTTGAGCTCTTGATATTCATACAAGTGATTCTCTTCTCTCCAAAGGTCTCTTTAATTTTCCTGTAGGCAGTATCTATCTTACCCCTAGTGAGACAAGCCTCTACATCCTTACATTTGTTCTCTAGCCATCCCTGCTTAGGCATTTTGCACTTCCTGTCGATCTCATTTTTGAGACGTTTGTATTCCTTTTTGCCTGCTTCATTTACTGCATTTTTATATTTTCTCCTTTCATCAATTAAACTCAATATTTCTTCTGTTACCCAAGGATTTCTATTAGCTCTCGTCTTTTTACCTACTTGATCCTCTGCTGTCTTCACTACTTCATCCCTCAGAGCTACCCATTCTTCTTCTACTGTATTTCTTTCCCCCATTCCTGTCAATTGTTCCCTTATGCTCTCCCTGAAACTCTGTACAACCTCTGGTTCTTTCAGTTTATCCATGTCCCATCTCCTTAAATTCCCACCTTTTTGCAGTTTCTTCAGTTTCAATCTGCAGTTCATAACCAATAGATTGTGGTCAGAATCCACATCTGCCCCTGGAAATGTCTTACAGTTTAAAACCTGGTTCCTAAATCTCTGTCTTACCATTATATAGTCTGTCTGATACCTTTTAGTATCTCCAGGATTCTTCCAGGTATACAACCTTCTTTCATGATTCTTGAACCAAGTGTTAGCTATGATTAAGTTATGCTCTGTGCAAAATTCTACAAGGCGGCTTCCTCTTTCATTTCTTCCCCCCAACCCATATTCCCCTACTATGTTTCCTTCTCTCCCTTTTCCTACTGACGAATTCCAGTCACCCATGACTATTAAATTTTCGTCTCCCTTCACTACCTGAATAATTTCTTTTATCTCGTCATACATTTCATCTATTACTTCATCATCTGCAGAGTTAGTTGGCATATAAACTTGTACTACTGTAGTAGGCATGGGCTTTGTGTCTATCTTGGCCACAATAATGCGTTCACTATGCTGTTTGTAGTAGCTAACCCGCACTCCTATTTTTTAATTCATTATTAAACCTACTCCTGCATTACCCCTATTTGATTTTGTATTTATAACCCTGTAATCACCTGACCAAAAGTCTTGTTCCTCCTGCCACCGAACTTCACTAATTCCCGCTATATCTAACTTTAACCTATCCATTTCCCTTTTTAAATTTTCTAACCTACCTGCCCGATTAAGGGTTCTGACATTGTACGCTCCGATCTGTAGAATGCCAGTTTTCTTTCTCCTGATAACGATGTCCTCTTGAGTAGTCCCCGCCCGGAGATCCGAATGGGGGACTATTTTACCTCGGGAATATTTTACCCAAGAGGACGCAATCATCATTTAATCATACAGTAAAGCTGCATGTCCTCGGGAAAAATTACGGCTGTAGTTTCCCCTTGCTTTCAGCCGTTCGCAGTACCAGCACAGCATGGCCGTTTTGGTTAATGTTACAAGGCCAGATCAGTCAATCATCCAGACTGTTGCCCCTGCAACTACTGAAAAGGCTGCTGCCCCTCTTCAGGAACCACATGTTTGTCTGGCCTCTCAACAGATACCCCTCTGTTGTAGTTGCACCTACGGTACAGCCATCTGTATCGCTGAGGCACGCAAGCCTCCCCACCAACGGCAAGGTCCATGGTTCATGGGGGGAACGGTAACAGTGACTAAAATAATCGTCATAAATATTGGTTTCCCTTCAGGGACTCACACCTAGTGAGTACGTGGCTGGAGACCACGGGGTCCCGAGCTGAGTCCTGGCATTGCTTCCACTTACTTATGCCAGTGACTAAAGTAATTCTCATAAATATTGGTTTCCCTTCAGGGACTCACACCTAGTGAGTACGTGGCTGGCGACCACGGGGTCCCGAGCTGAGTCACAAAATAATCGTCATAAATATTGGTTTCCCTTCAGGGACTCACACCTAGTGAGTACGTGGCTGGAGACCACGGGGTCCCGAGCTGAGTCCTGGCATTGCTTCCACTTACTTATGCCAGTGACTAAAGTAATTCTCATAAATATTGGTTTCCCTTCAGGGACTCACACCTAGTGAGTACGTGGCTGGCAGCCACGGGGCCCCAAGCTGAGTCACAAAATAATCGTCATAAATATTGGTTTCCCTTCAGGGACTCACACCTAGTGAGTACGTGGCTGGAGACCACAGGGTCCCGAGCTGAGTCCTGGCATTGCTTCCACTTACTTATGCCAGTGACTAAAGTAATCCTCATAAATATTGGTTTCCCTTCAGGGACTCACACCTAGTGAGTACGTGGCTGGCGACCACGGGGTCCCGAGCTGAGTCCTGGCATTGCTTCCACTTACTTATGCCAGGCTCCTCACTTTTATCTTTCCTATTTGGCCACCCTCGGCCAACTCTTGTTCTTTTCCGACGCTGACGCTATTAGGTTTCGAGGGGTAGGGGTCTTCCATTTCCAACCTATACTTCTACTGAGCCGAATATCTCCCAGGATAAGGAGATTACCTGCTATCAAGTGCCAACGGCCTTCTAGGAGGGCGGATGAGCGGCTAGAAGGAAGGGCACTCTCTTGCCCTTGGGGTGGGAAACTGCTCCTAAAGTCGGAGGAGCCACAAGGTGGCCAACGGCATAGAATGGAGAAGGCAATTGAAAACCATTCCATTAAAGACCCGGGCGGATCATGGGAGATATGAATGCCGTTGTTGGGGAAGGTAAAGAAGAGGATGTGGCAGGGAATTTTGCATTAGGATTAAGAAATGAAAGAGAGGATAAACTTGTAGAATTCTGCCAAAGAAATAAACTTTGCATTACAAATACCTTCTTTAATCATCATCCAAGAAGAAGATATACTTGGAAAATGCCTGGTGACATTAACAGATACCAAATTGACTTCATATTAGTGAAGCAAAGATTTAAAAACCAAGTTAAGGACAGCAGATCATATCCAGGCTGTGATGTGGAAAGTGACCACATACTCGTTATGATGACGACTGAACTAAAATTCAAGAAATTTAAAAGAAGAAGTACATGTAAATGGGATTTGACAAACCTGAAAAACGAAAATACACTGAAGCACTATCAACTAGAAACAGACAAGAAAACAAATACACAGGGCTGCAATGACATCCAAAGCAGCTGGGAAAAAATAAAAACTGGTATTTTAGAAGCAGCAGAAGAAGTAATAGGAAAAGAAAGGACAGAGAAAAGGAAGGAATGGATCACTAATGACCTACTAAATATGATGGAAGAAAGAAGGAAATTAAAAAATTCTGTGAAGAAGGAAGACCAAGAGAAATACAAGAGTCTGAAAAACAGAATCAACAGAGAGGCAAAACAAGCAAGAGAAAAATACCTTGATGATCTCTGTATTTCAGTTGAGGACAACATGGGAAAGGGAAATATCGACAAGGCCTATAAATGTGTGTGACATTGCTTTGGAGACAGAAGAAACAAATGTAGGGCTGTTATGGATGAAAATGGCAATATGTTGGATGACGATGATGAAGCTGCAAGAAGATGGAAACAATATATAGGAAAACTGTACAGCGGACCAGACCTGTCTGAAAACATCATGGAAGAAGAAACAGAAGTAGATGCACACAACATAGGTGAACCTATATTAAAGGTAGAGTTTGAACTAGCTCTGAAAAAATTGAAAAACAACAAATCGCCTGGTATAGACAATATCCCAGCCGAACTTCTGAAATCTGGAGGAGTAAAACTGAATCAGGAGTTGTATAATCTTGTTTTCAACATGTACGAGCAGGGTAAAATTCCTACAGACTTTGAGAAAAACATTATGGTCCCCATTCCAAAGAAGGCAAATGCTACAAGATGTGAAAATTATAGGACACTCAGCCTAGTTACTCACGCCTCTAAAATATTAACCTCAATTATTCTAAAACGCATAGAACAAAAAGTCGAAGTTACACTCTCCAAAGACCAGTTTGGATTCCGGAAAGATAGAGGAACCAGAGAAGCAGTATTTGCTCTAAAACTAATAATAGAGAAACGACTAGATAAGAACCTGAAAACATACATAGCTTTCGTAGATGTAGAGAAAGCCTTTGATAATGTTAAATGGGATAAGATGTTTGAGGTACTCAAAAAAGTAGAATAGACCATAAAGATAGAAAAATGATATGGAACCTGTACAAAAACGAGGCAGCAGTTATCCGTGGACGGACAAAACAAGAAGAGGTGCAGATACGAAAAGGTGTCCGGCAAGGTTGTGCACTATCCCCTGTTATCTTTAACGTATACGTTGAAGAGGCACTGAAAAAAGTAAGGGAAAATTCACAGACAGGTGTAGTAATTCATGGCCAACGAATAGATATGATAAGATATGCCGATGATATAGCTGTCCTGGCTGAAAGTGAAGAAGATCTTGTAGTCCTACTGAATAGAATGGACAAAGTTATGGGTGAAGAATATAATATGAGAATTAATAAAGCAAAAACAAAAGTAATGGCATGCGACAAAGAAGATCAAGTGAAAGTCCAAGTTCATGTAGGCAATGAACTGCTTGAACAAGTTGATAAATTTACTTATCTGGGCAGTAATATTACCAGGGATGGAAGGAGCAAGGCAGAAGTGAAAAGTAGAATAGCTCAAGCAAAGGCAGCGTTTAACAAGAAGAAAAACATATTAACATCTAAGAGCATCAGCCTTGAAACCAGGAAAAATTTTTGAAATCATATGTGTGGAGTGTGGCATGCTATGGGTGTGAAACATGGACTCTCGGGACAGAGAAACATCAGAAGCTAAATTCTTTTGAAATGTGGTGCTATAGACGCATGCTCAAAATAAAATGGATCGACAAGGTCACAAACGAAGTGGTTCTGGAAAGAGCAGGTGAGAAGAGAAGCTTCTGGAGTTTCATTGTTAAAAGAAGTGTGCAATTTACAGGCCATCTATTAAGACATGAAGGACTCCTGAACACAATCATAGAGGGATATGTCAAGGGAAAAAGACCAAGAGGAAGACCACGAGTGAGGTACATGGATCAAATCGTGAAAGATGTGGGATGTAACACCTATAAAGAAATGAAGAGAAAAGCTGAAAGACGCACAGAATGGAGACAAGCTGCCATTGTAGCTGTTGCAAACCAATCCTTGGCTTGACCACTACAGAAGAAGAAGAAGAAGAAGAAGAAATATTGGTTAATTTTCTGTCAGCGATACACTGCAATGCACTGAGTTGTGAAATATTTGGGGAGGAAGTGGGTATTCACATTGACTTGCAGTTCCTTTGCTGGCGAGGACGTTCGAAGCTATTGGAACTCTCATACCCCCATGCAGTTTCCTCTCTGCCATGAGACTTAACAGTCACTATTCCTATCCAATGTATCATTATGAAGATGAAGAAACTTTTGTTTTAACTTACTCAACTGAAATATATCAACTAGTTTATTTAATCTTATCGATCTTCAATTATGGAAATAATATATTGTCATATTTAGATGACATATGAGAGCATGTCAGAACACCTGTATCTCAAATTTCTTTTTTTAGGTAGTACACAAAAATGTACACTTTCATATTATATCTATAAATACACGTAAATCTGAAATACAATCTACATAAATTTACGTAAGTCAAAAAGGTTTACGAGTAGGACACCTACATGTATCTATATATAGGATCACATAACTTTAGTACTAACTGCTGTAATATTATTCATGATACGAAACATATTACAATAATGTACTACAAAATCTCTGTTTTAGATGATGTAGCATGACAAAATGTTCTACATAGTTTGTTATACATTTTTCTCATCTTCTACCAATGTTGATGTTGCAGTCTTCCAAACCTGGTATGTAATGCTGTGTAGACGAAGGAATCATGGATTTGGCTCACAGTGAGTGTTATCTGAATGTGGCATCGTAGCTCCATAGACAGTCCCATGACTGTTAAGTTTATTAGCATATCAGCGTCACAGCACAGTCATGTACACTGTACACGACTCGTTGATTTACAGTAGTGTCAACCCATTTCATCCGCTGTTATTCCATGTCAGTGTTATTACGTATTTTTGAACTTCGCAGATGCTATTGAGGTGGATTTGACGTCCAGATGAGTATTTCAGGATGGTATGTTAAACCTGGTTTCCTAGTAATAGTTATAAGTTAAGGACGGGATATAGAAACAGGCCACGATTTGTGGCGGAGGGGTGGGGAGGGGGGGAGGAGCTTAGCGGGGTATCTGCCCTGCGGGGTAATTTAACGGGGCGCCGAATTCATATTCTTTAAGGAAAAAACTTTGTTTCACGAAGTGCCTAGCATCCAGCCACGCTGGCCCATCGGTTATTAAGATGGTTTTGAAACGCATGCCTGTTGGTTTTTGAACATATTAGTTGATTTCTGAACGAATCATAAGTTGATTTTTGAGTGCATGCGTAGTATACATCTACATCTACACGATTACTCTGCAATTCACATTTAAGTGCTTGGCAGAGGGTTCATCGAACCACAATCGTACTATCTCTCTACCATTCCACTCCTGAACAGCACGCGGGAAAACCGAACACCTAAACCTTTCTGTTCGAGCTCTGATTTCTCTTATTTTATTTTGATGATCATTCCTACCTATGTAGGTTGGGCTCAACAAAATATTTTCGCATTCGGAAGAGAAAGTTGGTGACTGAAATTTCGTAAATAGATCTCGCCGAGACGAAAAACGTCTTTGCTGTAATGATTTCCATCCCAATTCGCATATCATATCTGCCACACTCTCTCCTCTATTACGTGATAATACAAAACGAGCTGCCCTTTTTTGCACCCTTTCGATGTCCTCCGTCAATCCCACCTGGTAAGCATCCCACACCGCGCAGCAATATTCTAACAGAGGACGAACGAGTGTAGTGTAAGCTGTCTCTTTTGGACTTGTTGCATCTTCTAAGTGTCCTGCCAATGAAACGCAACCTTTGACTCGCCTTCCCCACAATATTATTTATGTGGTCTTTCCGACAGAAGTTGTTCGTAATTTTGACACCCAGGTACTTAGTTGAATTGACAGCCTTGAGAATTGTACTATTTATCGAGTAATCGAATTCCAACGGATTTCTTTTGGAACTCATGTGGATCACCTCACACTTTTCGTTATTTAGCGTCAACTGCCACTTGCCACACCATACAGCAATCTTTTCTAAATCGCTTTGCAACTGATACTGGTCTTCGGATGACCTTACTAGACGTGATGTCTCTGCCAGGGGAATCCCGTCCCATAAAAAAATTTAAAAAAATTTTCCCGGAGATAAAAGGGGACGGGGCTACACGAGCTGAGCTAAATAAACTCGAACGATTGAATACCAAACGCTGTTTATTTAAACGGTTGATTGATTGTGCGAATAAGGATTTTATATTTATTAGCGAAATCCATAGATTCAGACAACCTAGGTGAAAATAAACGACTAACAGGAATAACAGGTAAGAAAGATTACGTATTGTCTGTTCGGTGGATCCAAGAAAATGAAATGTTGACAGAAAATTTTTACCGGTTCGCTACACTACTAAGGGCCAGTTGTACAGTCTCTGTTTAGTAGCCGCATAAGTTCTATTCTCGAAATAGCGCGGAAAACGCGCTGTACGAACACGTGATAATGCCTAACCGGAGAATAAATGCGGGATCACTGAACCGGTGATTCTGGCAGTCTTAGCGAAGATAACTGGAGAAGAAGTTTTGACAGTGACAGGAACAGCTACAGAATTAGTGATGACGAGATTGTTTGTAGAAGGAGAAAGGAGAAGAAATGGGGACTTCACACAAATTATGTGGAAGAATATGACGATTCCAGATTTATGTAAGGATTTCGTACTAATACTACTTTTCGATCTCAAGCTTGAAAAACTAAAGCATATGAATGAAATGTGAAACTATTTCCTAACATAAAACTTTTAGCTTGTAATAGGTCTAATAGGCATTTGGTATTGGTACTTCGTGAATTATACTCTGTTATATTTATGTAAATGAGGTAGATATAAATCACCATTTGTGCCAAAACAGTCTCGCTTATTCGGTGTGTGCTACAACTGCTGTAATATTAGAAGGGCTTATTTCGTTTTGTCTCTAGCAGCCAGTGACAAAATAGACGTAATCAAATCGAGAAACCACACCAATCTTGCGCACTATTCACATTAACAGCTTTTTCAGTATTAGACAATGAAATTTTTCAAGTAGCAAAACGTTTGACGAACTTTGATGAGGTAATATTTTATTTTGCTGAAAGTGAAACACGCCGTGTAAAGCTGTAGCAAGATTAGAGAGAGAAAAATACTGGGACCTAAGGATTGAAGAAACGTGTACTCTCTTACTTGTTTCTTGTCTTTACTGGTTTCATATTCTCTATTTTTACTTTTATGTAACAAAACAGGAAGTTATTAGCTAATAGGCAATGTAGAGTGCAAATTTTCTGAAGATTTCTTATTCTCTGGGTGATAAACAATACCGTCGAGTATTGACTCCTAGTTTTTTTTGAGGGGATAGGATGTCAAACCAGCCGATTGCGAGGCACCACGGGACATATTAATTTCCACTGTCCTGAATATAGGTTGGGATGGCTTCCATTACAAAATATATACGTTTGAATTCCACAGAGCGAAATACAGTGATCTGCGGTAGAGGAATGCTGTGCTTGGAGGTGTTGCAGTGCACTTTCACACACTAAGACCAAATAACATGTCTTACACTTCCTCGAACATGCATGTTCTATATATAAAACTCTTCAGAAAGATGTCCACTACAAAATGAACATATTTTTGAGGAATAGTTTTTAAAAATATTTTTGATGTCCTGTCTCAAACGCTCGAGTGCCCCGGTTAGGAAATATTATAGATTCGGGGCTGTGCGGGGAAGGTATGTTCTTCCTTCTTCTAGTCCATCTTCTTTCTTCCCTGTCTTCTACGATGTCTTTTCTGTATTTGACACTTCTTCCTTTCTTCTTGCTTCTATGTTGTTTTTTTCTCTGGCCTGGGATATGGCAATTAAGATATCTAGGGTTTATACCTGTTGTTTTTCAGGAATATTTGATATGAATAATGTGATAAGGAAATAATGTGATTTGTTTTATAACACATTCGCCCCAATGCGGCTTCCAGCAGTTCTCTTATTTATACTTCTGATATGTGGTACTGACATTAACTACCACGGTGTTTCTGGAGATGCTAGTCTTACTTAGCAATCTCCCGTTGTAGATATACCTCTCAACGAGGTAACCAATCCTCATAATGATATTTTTATTTTATAGCTCCAGGCTGCCTTGTCGCACAGGAATATTGCTGATCAGCTCTTCTAAATTGTATTTACTGCTCCAGCGTCTGCTTGTCGCTGGTTCCATCTTTGAAGATGAACTTTTCTGCTAATTTGCAGTAAACCCAAACGCCTCTCCTCTCGCTCTGTCTGCTTTCCTCCTCGCCATTACTCTGCCATCTCAGACTGATACGGGACATTCACATTGATCCTATGGATCGTCGTCGACTTGCCACATCGTGCTGCGGTACTCAATGTCCACTCGTGTTACAAACATGTTCCAACCTATGATGAATGAATTCCAGTGCTTTGTTCATAGCTATCCTAAAACTTTACAATGGGCGTTGGCCTTGTCTAACAATTGCTTTAATTAAATTTTATTCCCTTTTACTTTATATATGCTATTGTCCTTAATCTTAAGCAAGTATCCTCAACTTCTTGGAGAAATAGTCGAATTATAGAATAATGGTGATGTGCGTTTTTTTTCTTGCAGATAAAGATACAAATTATGTAAATACGTGTTTTATTGAACTCTTTTCTCTGCTGTTGACTCCTGCAACATAAACTCTCGAAGGAAAATGTTCCTTTACTGATTAACTCATGTATGTTCATCAAATTATCTCATCAACATATTACCAAATTATTCGAATATCTGTTTTCTTACTGTACCTCTAATGCATCTCTCTGGCCTCTTTTTACCTTTTCTTTCTCATCACCTTTTCATATGAGAAATCGAGCCAATATATAGGCAATAATTTCCAATCCTCTTCCATTAATTCAAAGATTCTTTTTCTATTTCTACATCAATAATTTGGATTGTAGGTGACGTGCAGATAAAAACTCCATTAGTACAATTTGAACTGGAACATCAGAAATACACCTCGGCTCAGTCAAGCTTTTGAACTCTATATCTCACAGCTATCGCTCATATGCTTTTAAATGGCTTACTTGGTGCTTCCCCAGTGTCTTTCCTGTTTTTGGGTTGGCCAGTTGTATGTATAACTTTGCGAATTTCTGCCGGACCCCTATATGCACCGAAGAATTTATGGTATTGCTGTTTTTGTTTGTGTGACAAATTATGTGTCTTTACCAAAACTTTCTGTCCCACTGTAAAGACACGATTAGTAGCAGTTTGGTCCGCCCTGGCCTTCCTCCTCATAGCTGCACAATGTAGTTGTTCAATGCCCTTGCCACCATACTTCGATGCTGTACTCCTGGGATTGGTGGAAATTTTATCAGCCCCCTGATCTTATCTAGGGCTGGTTTATTCTTTAGAACTGCAATTGGCGAAATTAACGTGGTGCTAAGCGGCACTCATTGACAACTACTTGAAATTGATATAAATACGTATCTCAGATATTATGCTTCTTATTGTGATACAAATGACACAGCGTTCCCAAACCTTTAATAGCCATTCCGCTGGGATCGTACTTGGTTTATATCTTGAAATGTATATGGGTTTGATTCCATGTTTTCTGCGTGTCGTCTGCGAATATTTGATCTATATTGTGGCCCATTGTCAGACAACATTTTGTCAGCTCTCCCGACTTGTTTTAAGAAATCGTGTTTAAGTGGTCTTGCAATACTATGTACTGTGGCCGATTTTAAAGGGGCTAGGTTATTGTAAGACATTTTCAGGGGCAGATGTGGACTCTGAACACAATCTGTTGGCTATGAACTGCAGATTAAAACTGAAGAAACTGCAAAAAGGTGGGAATTTAAGGAGATGGGACCTGGATAAACTCACTAAACCAGAGGTTACACAGAGTTTCAGGGAGAGCATAAGGGAACAATTGACAGGAATGGGGGAAAGAAATACAGTAGAAGAAGAATGGGTAGCTCTGAGGAATGAAGTAGTGAAGGCAGCAGAGGATCAAGTAGGTAAAAAGACGAGGGCTAGTAGAAATCCTTGGGTAACAGAAGAAATATTGAATTTAATTGATGAAAGGAGAAAATATAAACTGCAGTAAATGAAACAGGCAAAAAGGAATACAAACGTCTCAAAAATGAGATCGACAGGAAGTGCAAAATGGCTAAGCAGGGATGGCTAGAGGACAAATGTAAGGATGTAGCGGCTTATCTCACTAGGGGGAAGATAGATACAGCCTACAGGAAAATTAGAGAGACCTTTGGAGAAAAGAGAGCCACTTGTATGAATATCAAGAGCTCAGATGGAAACCCAGTCCTAAGCAAAGGAAGGTGGAAGGAGTATATAGAGTGTCTATACAAGGGCGATGTACTTGAGGACAATATTATGGAAATGGAAGAGGATGTAGATGAAGATGAAATGGGAGATATGATACTGCGTGAAGAGTTTGACAGAGCACAGAAAGACCTGAGTCGAAACAAGGCCCCAGGAGTAGACAACATTCCATCAGAACTACTGACAGCCTTGGGAGAGCCAGTCCTGACTAAACTCTACCATCTTTGAGGTTCGCCGATGACATTGTAATTCTGTGAGAGACAGCAAAGGACTTGGAAGAGCAGTTAAATGGAATGGACAGTGTTTTGAAAGGAGGATATAAGATGAACATGAACAAAAGCAAAACGAGGATAATGGAATATAGTCGAATTAAGTCGGGTGATGCAGAGGGAATTAGATTAGGAAATGAGACACTTAAAGTGGTAAAGGAGTTTTGCTATTTGGGGAGCAAAATAACTGATGATGGTCAAAGTAGAGAGGATATAAAATGTACACTGGCAATGGCAAGGAAACCATTTCTGAAGAAGAGAAATTTGTTAACATCGAGTATAGATTTAAGTGTCAGGAAGTCGTTTCTGAAAGTATTTGTATGGAGTGTAGCCACGTATGGAAGTGAAACGTGGACGATAAATAGTTTGGACAAGAAGAGAATAGAAGCTTTCGAAATGTGGTGCTACAGAAGAATGCTGAAGATTAGATGGGTAGATGACATAACTAATGATGAAGTATTGAATAGAATTGGGGAGAAGAGGAGTTTGTGGCACAACTTGACAAGAAGAAGGGACCGGTTGGTAGGACATGTTCTGAGGCATCAGGGGATCACAAATTGAGCATTGGAGGGCAGTGTGGAGGGTAAAAATCGTAGAGGGAGACCAAGAGATGAATACACTAAGCAGATTCAGAAGAATGTAGGTTGCAGTAAGTACTGGGAGATGAAGAAGCTTGCACAGGATAGAGTAGCATGGAGAGCTGCATCAAACCAGTATCAGGACTGACGACCACAACAACACTACAAAAATAAATTTATATCCCTTGTTTGTTCATGTCAACGGTCCCATCAAATCTGTTGGTGCGAGTGTTCCAGCTTTTCTGGAGTTATTGGATGCATGGGCGGTCTGGCTTGAAATGTTACGTGCTTAGTCCGCTGACAGTCTTTGCACTTGGCTAATGGTTTTCTAATTCGTTTTTCCATACTCATGAAGTGACATGACTATTTTAATTCCAGGTAACACTTTCGTGGCCCATAACGCACATTGCTCAAATGTTATACCAAATACATTTATTAATTAACTCCTCTGGAATACACATCACCTATGAACTTGTTTGTAGGTATGTATCGGGCGGGGATCTTATAATGTTTGAGCCTGTCTTCGAAGGAAAGAGTAACATCACCTAACGTCACACTCCCCTTTCCCACGTCGAAAATTGCTTGTTGTTGGTTTAAAAAAATCGGCCCCGATGATCATCTCTGTTGATAAACTTGGCACGATTACAAAATTGGTTCCTATCTTGTGTCCTTGACACTTGAATTCTGTCCTAGTCTGTTCTGTGACATCGGTGGAGTGACCCATAATTGGTCCTTTTTTTGTGGCCTGAAGACCGGAAGTTCACTTTCAGTGTTACATCGACTGAATGGCTGTTCCAAAACGGCTGTCATTTCACTCCTGCAATCAGTTACGGCATTTACAGTTGTGCTACCAATATGAAACCTAATTACTGGGTGTGCTTCAAGTGGTAAATTTCGTTCGTCCTCTCACATGATCGCTTCTTCAACCGCATCATACAGAAACCTATTAATCTTTGTACTCTTAAACACCATACTTTGTGGTGGAGTCCCCTCTTTGTTAGTACAGTTTTGCTTCATTCTTCCGTGTATTCTCGCACTATCGCATCATAATCTCCTAAATTGCATATATCGGATTTATTAGCAGGCCGTATTCTAACTTGGGTTTCCCCTGATTGCTCGTTGTCCTCATGAACTGCACCCACTCAGTTCTCTGTAATAGGCATCTGGTAAATACAATGAAATGTCTCATCATACTCCTTTTGTATTATTTCGATTGTTGGCACTTCTGCCTCATCATCAGTCGAATCCCAATCAATCGAGTCAATTGTGCTTTCCATCCTAACTGTTCTGTCTCTATCATTGGTTTCTCTCGTCTTGAATCATATGTGAATCGATTAATTTGTTTACTGTTAACTTCAAAATTTTGCATGGGTATTGCGTTATCCTCCTGGTCTCGCACTTCTACAGCTAGTCAGTGTCACTGTTGAGGAAATTAAGAAGATAATAAGGGCCACGAAAAACAAAAGCTGAACTGGTATTGATGGTATTTCCATCAAAATGTTGAAAAACACACACATTTTCATTTGTGAAGTCCTGTGCCACGTCTTTAATGAATCACTGAGATTAGGAATTGTCCCTGATAGACTTAAATATGCAGTGGTTAAACCATTGTACAAGAAGGGTGACAGAAACGAAGTAACCAATTATCGTCCTTTTTCACTCTTAACTTGTTTCTCCAAGATTAATGGCTCTGAGCACTATGGGACTTAACATCTATGGTCATCAGTCCCCTAGAACTTAGAACTACTTAAACCTAACTAACCTAAGGACATCACACAACACCCAGTCATCACGAGGCAGAGAAAATCCCTGACCCCCGCCGGGAATCGAACCCGGGAACCCGGGCGCGGGAAGCGAGAACGCTACCGCACGACCACGAGCTGCGGACTTCTCCAAGATTCTCGAGAAACTTGTACACAGGATTCTTGAACATCTTAGTAAATACAAAATTCTCAATAAAAGTCAATTCGGTTTCCATAAAAACATCTCAACAGAAGATGCAATATATTCTTTCACCCATGTCTCCAACTGGAATTTTTTGTGACCTTTCTAAGGCATTCGATTACGTGAACCATGAGATTTTTCTGAGAAAGGCAGAATTTTATGGGTTAACTGGAGAAGCAGGGATGTGGCTTGCCTCCTATGTAAAGGACTGGAAACAGAAAGTCATGGTAAATGACACTAATGGGGAACCAGTGTCCTCTTCTTGGGGCACAATAAACTGTGGAGTCCCACAGGGCTCTATTCTGGGTCCTCTACTTTTCCTTATTTTCATAAATGACCTTCCAATGTGCACAAGGACTAAGATAAAATTTACTTTGTTTGCCAATGACACGACGATTCTGGTAGACAATTCAACAAATACTTATCTTGAAATCACTGTAAATGAAATTTTTCAGGAGACCTTTAACTGGTTTACCTCTAATGGATTATCACTAAATTTTGAAAAAACTCAATTGATTCAATTCCATACAAGCCAAAATATCGAAGGGGAGATTAATGTTAAATACAATGATGGGAATTTAGCAAGAGTGGAGTCAACAAAGTCCCTGGGTCTACTTGTTAATAGCAATCTAAACTGGTCCTTACACATTCCTTACCTATGTAAAAAACTAAGCTCAGCAATTTACGCTATTCATGCGATTGCTTCCTTCAGTGACTTAAATACTTTGAAAGCTGCCTATTTTTGTTATTTTCATGTCCTGATGGCCTATGGAATCATACTCTGTGGAAACCAGCCAAAGACAAACAAAATCCTCATAGCCCAGAAAAGTGTCATTAGGATTCTGTGTGGTGTTAATTACAGACATTCCTGCAGGAAACTCTTCCAAGAACTGAGAATACTCACAGCAGTATCTCAGTACATTTTCTCTCTCATGTGTTTCTTGTGTAAAAACCATTCCCTTTTTGAAATGAACAGCGTGAACCATACCTATGACACTAGGGTAAAACATGATCTACATCTTGAGCAAAAGAATCTAAGTAAAAATATTTAATGCTCTCCCTCAGGCAATAAAAATATCAGTTACTGATCCACCTACTTTTAAAGATCAACTTAAACAGTATCTTCTAAGTAAAACCATTTACTCACTGGACGAATTTATGTATGAGAATATGTGAATTGATTTTAATCTATTGTAAGGCTGTTCAATGTAATTTGTAACTTTTTACAAAAAGCAATTCTTGTAAACATTTTTTCCATGTAATATATTATTCATTGTACAACCTGTTATTATAAACAAATGTCTCAAATCTATGTAAATGACACGTTCTAAACCCAAGCGATTTCTCGCTAATGGGTCTACAGAACACGAATGAAATAAATAAATAAAAAATAAATAATTCTGACGTTTGTCTGGGTTAGGTGGCCTAATCTCAACCTTAGATAATACGTTTTTCCTTTTGCTGATTTGACTTTCTCGGGTTCTGTGCTTCTTTCACTGGCTCTGGAATGTTGTCTGAATTCGACTCGTTCTGATACTGTGGCCGAAACTAATTTGGCTATTGCCACCACTTCGCTCGTTCCCATTTATATTATATTATTGTTTCGGTAAAATTGAGAGTTATAGCTATTACTGTTTCGACCTGAATTCCAATTTCCTTCATTTCGTGCATCATTCCGGCCTGAATTCTGCCTTGACCCGTTATTATTGCCATAGTCCCCATTTCCTGTCCTCGGCGTATAACCGTTATTGTCGTGTTGGCTCCTTCGCTTTCGCGCATTATCTTCACTGAATATAAACTCTAACTCATAAAGGACTCCCTTGAAAGCCTGAACGTTATCTCCTGCTCTACCCACTAAAGATTGTTGCCTTAATGGGATTTTCACTGTGCATAAACGGATTAGTTTTTCATCGCTCTATGGGTTATCTAAGCACTGAATCCTCTTCACCATGTTCTCAAAGAATTTAACTGGGCTCTTTTTTTCGAATTCTCACACAGTACCTTCTGAAGACATTCATATTTGATTCTATTTTGTGTTTCAGACGACCAATATCGTGACAAAAATGACAATGTAAACTCCTTGTACGATTTACAAGTTTGAGCCATCCTTTGCACCGTTTCTGCAATAGCAACGTCCGTGTGTCCACAAAATAATGAAACCTAATTATTATGACAACGACCATTGTTCTGGTAAACCAATCTGAAATTGACTGATAATAGTCTTGGATACAAGGAATTACCGTCTTCTTTGTAATGCTAAAAATTTCGTTACAGTGAGGAAGTGGTCATTGTCAAATTTAGTGTTGGCTTGTGCGTTGTACCACCATTGGGTATTGCGCGCTTCCGGCATTCTCTATATGTTCCATCTTGGCAGGATCTGTGGCAGGATCGGTATCCATTCAGTGGCAGCAGACTCTGGTATGGCCTTTATTTTTCCGTATTGGAACTTGCTGTTACCTGATCTACTTGTTGTGGTACTGTATATTGCTCTCATGAACGTTGGCCAGCGTATGTTAAGTTTTGCACTTGACGTATCGTATTTTGTTGTGCTCCCCGCAGCTCTGTCTCTAAATGAGGCATCCTCTGTCTCTGATCAATTGGTACGTTCGTTTGCAGTTTGCCAGTACCCATGCTATGCATCGGCATACTCGCTTTTTCGCTTGCCTTGCCCCTTGGAACATTTGTGCACTCGACATGCAGCTACATTCGCGTCTCTCCACATTTTCGCGATCGTTTTGCGTCTCGTTATCCCCTGCAGATGATTTTGTTACGACTTTCACAGTGTCTCTATTTTAATTTACAATGGATTCAAACGTTTAATCGACTTGATACGCACGCTGTTTTTGTACTTCGACCTTCTATACTTCGCAATAATTCCGCTCTGAGCTTTGGAATTGCTTTTTGTTTTTCGATTCGATCTTCAGAACTTGATTATCAAATCTTTTCAAAGCTACTTTGTAACTCTTCTCTGAATTGTTGTCTCTTCGATCAACTGTTGCGCCTTACGAGTTGGTTCAGTTGCAGAGACATCTACCTGCTGTTTAACTTCTTTGACACTCTGTTGCGTCTCGTCACGCAACTTGGTCATATGGTTCAAATGGCTCTGAGCACTATGGGACTCAACTGCTGAGGTCATTAGTCCCCTAGAACTTAGAACTAGTTAAACCTAACTAACCTAAGGACATCACAAACATCCATGCCCGAGGCAGGATTCGAACCTGAGACCGTAGCGGTCTTGCGGTTCCAGGCTGCAGCGCCTTTAACCGCACGGCCACTTCGGCCGGCTTGGTCATATCTTTCTGCACCTCATCAATATGCATTTGCATTACTATAAGTGCTTCAATCACGTCTCGTGATTCTTTTACCTCCTTTAGAATCTGATCCATCCCTTGTTCCAAGTTTCGTATGCCTATATTCGTGTGTACAAACCCCCTTTCGGTTTGACGTCCTTGCGTTAACCCTCCTGCACACTTTGCATTTGATGTCTTGTGTCAACTAACTCGCTTGCACACTTTGCAGCCGGCCGGAGTGGCCGTGCGGTTCTGGGCGCTGCAGTCTGGAGCCGAGCGCCCGCTACGGTCGCAGGTTCGAGTCCTGCCTCGGGCATGGATGTGTGTGCTGTCCTTAGGTTAGTTAGGTTTAATTAGTTCTAAGTTCTAGGCGACTGATGACCTCAGAAGTTAAGTCGCATAGTGCTCAAAGCCATTTGAACCACACTTTGCATGGTTTTCGCCAAATATTGCAATATTGCAAACATATGATCGGGTACATTTGCATCTTTCCTGCTAGTCATTTGATGCGAGCTTTCTTTCTTCGGTCTTTCTTGCACCGTTTTATTAAGTTCTGAATAGAGTGCAGGTGCACTGACATTCATTCATTCGTTCGGTCCTATCACGTCTCTATGACGACCTGCCTCTTCACTGTTCTCACTATCAATCCCTTGGTATGAATGCCATGAGCCTGTCTCAGTTTCGTGATGTGACATTGTCGTTGCTAACTCGTGTTGTTCACGGAACTGTCCTCGTTATGATAACACCCTCGACCACTTCCAGCTTGTCTACCACCTGTCTTTGATCTGACCTATGTCCTTCCATCCTTTCTGATCTTTCCAATAATCTCTGAGATTGTCGCCACTTACGCACCTGACTTCGGATCGACATGCGAACGTATGACTCAACACGCCTCCAAAACATACATAGCTCTGTATAAATTCTATAATGCAACACAAATTTTCTCTGAGTCAAATGCTGAAGTGCTGTTAACTATGGTTGGAGCAGAAGCCAACAGACACCAACAACGATATGACAATCACCTGTGCGCTAGCAAAATACAAATAAATGTTATTAAGTATACTACCTACTGAATTAAAAAAAAAAATAGAATTAAAAATTTTTCATTATAAAAACTTAACCTAATTCAAAAGGCAGTCACACATTTGTCTTTAATTTCACTTCCAGACCTAGTAACAGTTTGGAGTTATATTGCTAATTTCCAACAAGATAATGTACCACCTTAGAAGTGCTGCGAATTCACACATTATTAGTCAATTAATGATATCAACATACCATTTGTAACATTGAAATGTTAGCAAAATTTTTGAAGTTACCCTTCGACACGATAACACACTCGATCTACAAATTGTCAACAGTAGGCCTATCACCTTATACCTGAAATTACCACTTGACGGTCTCGTATCTAACCATAAACGTATTCTGACAGTCTCGCAGTCTACCCACAAACTATTCTGACAGTCTCCTTTCTAGCCAAAAACGTATTCTGGCAGTCTCCCTTCGAAACAAAATCGCATCCGGGCAGGATCGCCGTTATCTAATGTATTCGCTCGGTTTGGTATGACCTGTTCTTACTACTTACCATGCACGAATACCACTGACAAGTTTAAAGTGCCTATGACCCCAGGCCCTGCCATGTAAGGAGATCCCAGAAATAGTGACGTTTAGACATCAGAATAATAGCTGTTATACATGACCAAAAGTGCACTGGTGTCCAAAATTAAAGCTACAGGCCGCTATTTCTACATTCTTTGTCTAATTCACGATATAATTATACAAACTGTCAATAGATGTCCGTACGGTTGCTTTCTGCGTGGAAGATGACATTCCAGTCAACGGAGAGCCAAACGAACGATGACATCAGGGCACCTTTCAAACGGGGTAGCATTTGCTGTGTAATCCCACCTGCACAGTCGTCTGTACACAGTCACAGCGGTGCATTATGGCACAGAGAAGACGCCTTCCAGACTCTCTGCGATGACTTATCATAGGAGGAATGGAAACAGGACAGTCGCAGATTGATGTGGTCCAACACCTTAATGTGAACCGTTCTGTTGTTCCTCGGATGTGGCAACAGTTTATAGAGACCGAAGCTTTATTCTAAAGACCAGCGCACTGCCGACTACATACGACATCAGAAGCACAGGACATTATTTGGCTGTAAGGACACGACAGTACTTAGTACTGCACGGCAACTGGCATCTGACCTGCCAGCATCCACTAGACGTGTTGTATGAGGTAAACAATGTACAGAAAGTTTCGGCAGAGTGGCCTTTATTGATGGAGATGTGCTGTGTGTATACCTCTGATGTGTCTTAATGGAAGGATGCATCTTTATGAAAGGGAATGTCTAGAGTTGAGTCGTTCACATGCCACCTGGACAGTCAAACGGTGGGCCAATGTTCTTTTCACAGATAAGTCCCAATTTGATCTGGAGAGTGATTCTCGGCGGATTCGCAACGGAGCGAACGATTTCAGGACCGAAACATTGTGTAAAGTGACCGATATGGAGGAAGATCGCTAATGGTGTGAGCAGAGATAATGTTGACCACTTGAATGTATTGTCATGAAATTATATGGGCGAATTTGCAAAGTTTAATTGCTGTCAGATCTTGGGACCTCATGTGCAGTTACAGCGAGATATTGTGGGTCCAGACTTCATATCAATGGATGATAATGCTCGACCTCAGAGCACAGTTGGTTGATGTTTCCTTGTAAATGGAAGATATTGCACGCATGGCGTGATCTGCTAGCTCTCACAATTTGAATGCAATAGAGCACATCTGGTGTGCGCTTGGGAGACAGGTTGCACCATGTCACCATCCACCATCCATTCTCCAAGACTTGCGAGCGGATCTGCGAGAAGAATGGGCATTATTACCTCAAAAGGAGATTGATGACATCATTCACAGCATGCCCTATCGTTTTCAGGCCTATATCGCTGCCAGAGGTGGTCAAACCCCACACTGAGCACATTAACCAGCTGTGTGCAAATCCGTTAAGTTGAAAAAAAACGAAGCAAAATTTCTTCTCCCGTTATGCTTGTTGCAGTTGTTTACATACTGTACACTTTACATTGTTTCTAGTTTACTTTTTTCAGTTTACTGTCACCTGTGTGTACTGTTTTGTGGCAAGATAAACGCAACCTTGCAGAATTTCTGTTTGTTCCTTTAATTTTGGACACCAGTGTGTGTCAATGACGAAGGGGTAACCTCTACGTTAGATCAAACAAGTGAACTATTACTTGTACTAAATGTTTTTATTACAATAATTGCCATAAACGATGGGTTCAGGTTGCGTATTTGGCGACGAAGGAAAATCCTATGTACTTAGGAAGATCCGATAAAATTAACACAAGAAGGTCTTAATTAACCTAACTTCAAGCAAGATAAACTTTACCATAACAACACATCCACAAGTGTAATCACAAGAGAAAAACAGATACTTATGTAGCTTCAAGCGAACTGAACACAAGAAAATTTTCCCAAAAATATTACACTGACAATGTTCTAAAACAACAGAATTGACTGCACACTGACTGGTCTATTGTAGCTGGACAATATCGTCTGTCTGCCGAATGCCATCCTCGGATTTAAGCCCCAAGCATACACATGCAATACGTGGCTGACATAGTTACGGGGGAATAAGAAAAACAACGTAAATCAACTCCAATCTAAAGCAGATATGAAGTGAATGCACTCTAGTGGTTGGGTGGTTGGTTTGGGGGATTAAAGGGACCAGACTGCCATGGTCATCGGTCCCTGCACTCTAGTGACTCGCACACTTAGCATCTGTGCAAAGCCGTGTTTACATTGTGCAGATTGCGGCGGTAGGAGTGGCCATTGTTGGCTATGCCACGTGTCAGTGTCTGATGCGTCGACGCCCTGCGAACCTGTTGCACTGACAGTTCTACAGGGTGATTCAAAAAGAATACCACAACTTTAAAAATGTGTATTTAATGAAAGAAACATAATATAACCTTCTGTTATACATCATTACAAAGAGTATTTAAAAAGGTTTTTTTTCACTCAAAAACAAGTTCAGAGATGTTCAATATGGCCCCCTCCAGACACTCGAGCAATATCAACCCGATACTCCAACTCGTTCCACACTCTCTGTAGCATATCAGGCGTAACAGTTTGGATAGCTGCTGTTATTTCTCGTTTCAAATCATCAATGGTGGCTGGGAGAGGTGGCCGAAACACCGTATCCTTAACATACCCCCATAAGAAAAAATCGCAGGGGGTAAGAGCAGGGCTTCTTGGAAGCCAGTGATGATGTGCTCTGTCACGGGCTGCTTGGCGGCCGATCCATCGCCTTGGGTAGTTGACGTTCAGGTTTCATAACTAACCTTTTTCGTAGGACTCTCCATACAGTTGATTGTGGAATTTGCAGCTCTCTGCTAGCTCTGCGAGTCGGTTTTCCTGGGCTGCGAACAAATGCTTGCTGGATGCGTGCTACATTTTCATCACTCGTTCTCGGCCGTCCAGAACTTTTCCCTTTGCACAAACACCCATTCTCTGTAAACTGTTTATACCAACGTTTAATACACCACCTATCAGGAGGTTTAACACCATACTTCGTTCGAAATGCACGCTGAACAACTGTCGTCGATTCACTTCTGCCGTACTCAATAACACAAAAAGCTTTCTGTTGAGCGGTCGCCATCTTAGCATCAACTGACGTTGACGCCTAGTCAACAGCGCCTCAAGCGAACAAATGTACAACTAAATGAAACTTTATAGCTCCCTTAATTCGCTGACAGATAGTGCTTAGCTCTGCCTTTTGTCGTTGCAGAGTTTTAAATTCCTAAAGTTGTGGTATTCTTTTTGAATCACCCTGTACTCTGGGTTGACTGGATATACAGCCATAAACCGCCCTAAATTTTCGTGAGGTGGAAAGCTATTTTTTTCTCTGGCTAAATCAACTGGCTGTGTCCACTCGCTAAGGCTGAGAGACATGTACGCTGTCGCCTCAAATATTTTTAACAAAAATCCCAGTGATTCGCGCTGTTGTGCTTCTTTCTGCATCCCAGAAGAGGCCTCCCGCTACATTCCCAAGTGCTTTCTTAAGTTAAAAGGCTTTTGCAGAACAGGGGTGGGTCTCACACCCTATACATATGAGTGTCACGTGAATTTTGTTTATGTCAAGCTGATGACGCACTTTCTTCATTCTTACGTTTCTGCGTTAATGGAGGGGCTGTGTTCTGCTTTGGAAGTACCTAAAAATGGATCCCCTACTGTGTTACGATGTTTATTTCAGCGCAGGTGTAAGTCAGAAGACTCGCCCGACGGTGACTCATTGTTGTGCTGTTATCTTCCCCGAAAATGCCAGTTCTGGTCCGCGCGTCGTGCCCCTAGTTGATCTCCCGTAGCAAGGGTTCGCTGGTTTATGGCTTTCCTAAGCTGAGCGCCATGTTGCTGTACCCAGGTCGGGTGGGAAGCCTCGCTTACACTTCAGTCTACTGCTACAAAAATGCTACTTGTCTATCAACATATAAATTAGGTGAATGTTGTTGTACCGAGTTCATGTGACCCAAACTGGATTAATTACTCTCCATACTATGCAAATAACGCGATTCTAAGCAAAGTATGACTTGTGGGGTATCAAATTCATCAGCTAGATGAGTGGGATCGATTTCTTGAGATAAAAACTATGTTAGATGTTAAAAATTATCCTGCCATCTGACAAATTCATTCTGGGTTGCATACTGTAGAGGCTGGTGTAGTTGGTCTCTACAGTGGGTAACGGAACTGGATCGTCAGAGGTTGGGAAGCGAGCAGTTCACCACCCCGGGTGGGGCAGCAGTGGAGCAGTGACATTTCATCATGAAGACAACGTTGGTAAAATATTCATTTATTGCTTAGAAAACTGCAATAGAGAAGGTGTTGTGGACAACAAGTGGCCTTTTGTATTTTCATCACTCGGCTGGTGAAATGAAATGCCAGAAAATTGGCAAACATGCATACAACAGATGGGCTGTTGTCCACAGATGAGGCACAGGCTCACAGTCCTTGGCAGGGTGCGCCATAGCGCAGAGAATCACACTGTGGATCTAGTGGGAATAAGATGGCTCACAGCCATGGAAATGGAGGTAGATAGCAAAGAGTTTGCAAACACAGTCAACAGTGCTGAGCGACTGCACAGTTGCAGACTCAAATTGTAGACCACCAGGGTAGAAGGATGTTAGTATCTGCAGTAGACCTACTGGTGCCCCACCAGTTGCGAGTGCTAAGTCAGCAGCATGAGGGTCACCCCAAACAGCAGAGTCCAGCAGTAGCAGACTCAGACACAAGTGGAGGTAAGGTACCTCCTTGGAGCTGGTGGCTGTCAGACTGCATACTTCCATCTAGAAACGGGCAGGATGACACAGTGGTCAGCATACTGGGTTCGCATTTTGGAGGATGGCACTTCAAACCTGCATCCAGCCATCCAGATTTACATTTTCTGTGATTTCCCTAAGTCACTCCAGGGGAATTACAGGATGTTTCCTTTGAAAGGGCATGGCCAATTCACTTGCCATATTTAACTCTATTGGATCTTGTGCTCCATCTCTAAAGACCTCGATTTCGATGTGACGTTAAACCCAGTCTTCCTTCCTTCTTCCTTTCTTCTGTCTGGAAGTGAGTAGGTCTTGGATCATCCCTGTTTTGTCAAGGTATCAATTCCCATCAAGTCAGCCACAATGTGCTGACTAGTACAGCTTACATCTTTGGGGCAGATGTAAAGCAATCAGGTCACAACTGCCACAGCTGCATCAATTATATTAAGATACTAGGCTCTCTGCTGAGACGGGGCATGAAGTAACTGCCGTGACACTTCAGAAACAGTACTTGCTGTATGAGCAGTAGCCCCTTATGTAGCCCAGTCTGACCCTCCACCATGGCATTTGCATTACCTGTGGGCGGTGTATCAATCTGATTAGCCATTCCGCTGCACTGCATCTCAGCTCATGACAGTTCTGCAAAGTCTTGACACATAATTACGTACAGTACATCCTTTGTTTCCTTTACGCTAGTTCAGCTTAAACTGTGAGGTTCTTTGGTTGTTCCTTAACCTAAACAGTATTTTCTATATTTAGTCCACTGAAAGTTTCTTGCTTCCACATGAGAACGTGATTACACTGAATCATCACTTACAAACTATTACAATAACATCTCCAAATTCTCTCTTATTGACCAATTCTTCAGAAATCATTTAAGAACATGTGGTCCCACTCAATTGCTTCTCATGCTTGGCATTTCTTCTTGTGTATCAGGTCACTTCTTATCTAATTTTCACTGAACTAATCATTATCTGCTGCATATAACTGAGGCTGCTGGTAGATGATGTACAGGGATTTCACAGGGGTGGGCGAATTTCCATGTTAGGTAGATACAGGTTACACAAAGCAGAATCAGAACCACAACAATACCAGTCATCAAGACACTCATGGTCATAATGTTATTGTGATGCCTATTGTTATACTTCCCACATATGCCGAAACATGTTCCCAGCGGAAAACCTTTTTGTGAGCCTATAAGCTTACCCAGTGAATGAAAGGGGTTTCGTTTTAGGGTGTCATTAACATCAATCAGATTCTGGGTTGGCAACATATCTGATGGTTCAACCTTCAATACTACAAGTGTTCTGGCAGACTCATTATAGTTGTTCCAGTGATGGTTGGTGGGAGACAAAACATAGTGCCTACTGTATCACAAGTTGTACCATTAATTAAGATCCCAGCATTTTGCAATTCGAGCCTTGTCATTCTCTTCAGCTGATCTTGTTCTAATATTTCACTGTCACTATCTCTGTGGCAAACACAAAGTAACTAGTATGCATACCAATCCTTTGGAAGAGTGGGAGTGGTGTCAGAACAGCCCTTTGGCATCGTACTGCATCTGCTTTTCCCAATGATGACTGTACCTCATATGCTTGCATGTCAATGTGGATCAGCCTGGTTGGACACACCATAATCCACTCTTTTTGGCACAAATTGAACTCATCTGTTGACCTCAATGCGTAATACCCTCCTCCTTGGAGTATAACAACATCTCCTGCATTTTCACTTGTACAATTTTGCCCATGTTTTCCCACTTTACCAGGTAGTGGTAAATTGTAAAACGCTGGTAATGTGCATCAACACTAATTACTGGGGACTGACTTGATTATGTAGCCTGACTCTATTGGTGTTAATTTCAGCTGTCTCCATATGATAAAACTGACAAATACTATTCCATTGGTTGTACTACATGCTGTAGTTCTATTGTTAACTCTTGTTGCACCTAGTTTTTACTATGTTGCTCATGTCATTTCCTTTTACCATTTACACAAATTTGCAGCTACACAATTTTTGTTCACCTAGTCAACAGTTTTTGGTCTTCACTGACAGGGCTACTCCACAGTCCTCTGTTGCTGTCCAGTATTATCTGCAACTGTACCGAAGTGTGATTAATTTCCTGGATGTCATCATTATCTGTTGTACCAAATACTGTCTTCAATAATTTTTCACTTACATCCAACCATTCCGTTTTCTGTCATAAAAATGCATGTAGTACAAAATCCATCACTTGGTATAACTGATCTCATAACCGCTCATATGAGAGCTGCAGTCCTTGGCACTTTCCCTGTATTGCACATAATATTCCTTTCCACTCAGCTTCAAGAGGCAGCCCAGCGAACATCTCTTCTAACCTTCACATTCCTTTCTTACTTTCCAAGTGTTGAAGGTTAGCCTTAGCATCCATTGGTGACTGGTTATCATGATGCCCTCCAGCCTTTAAAAAAACATTCCTGCTTCAAGTTGCTGGTTCTGCAGTGCATCCACTACTTCTCTCCTGAAGAGGTGCAGTATCATCAGAATTGCTATTTTGTCTAAAACTGACATGGTGTGACCATGGCTGTGTACAATTAATGTAGGTTAATTCTTACAAAGAAGAAGACAGCAACTAACCACCATTAATACTGCTATTTATTTAGGTAAATAGCGCCATTACCAGTTTTGAACTGTCTAGTTCATCATCAGACGGCTGTTCATATGATTTTCAAGATGGCACCTGAGGGAAATGACCTCAACCATCCTCCCTCCCCCTCTCAAAAGGCTGGATGTACATGGTTTATTGTCATACCAAACAGTTTACTGTGACAGCATACTTCCAATTACTTATAAACTAACTGTCTGCCACCCATTTAATATGAAAAACACAGCATCAATGCAAAAGTTAAACTTACTATATTGTAACAACCACCTTACAATGTGACAGTGACATATCTATCACATTTTTTACCATGAAACAGTTTATATATACTGCACAATTCGGAATTTATTGGCATTATTTGAGTGCTTACAGGATTCCACATATGTTCTGATTGTTAGCATTTGCATCCTCTCTTCCATTGTTAGCTTTCACTTTCTTCATAAGCAACGACACTGGCACTTGTGGTAAAGTATCTAAAGCTCTCCAGCCTACATAAATATGTAAGTTCACATTTATAACAGTGATGTTATGTCCTCATGTGGTGTCATCTCTATGACTTGATATGACCCTTAATATCCCATGAGAAATTTTTTTGTTTTGCCCTTTGGTATACAGGGACTTACTAGTATGACCCTTTGATCAATTCTATATTCAAGCAACTTAAAAGCGCATTTCCCATTTGTTTTTACTGCTTGGGTGCTTTCATATTCACATTCTTCACCTTCCATACATCCCGCAGTCTTCTCTGATGCCCCATTTTTTCCCAGCTTTAGACTTCATCAATTCAAAAGACAACATCTTCATACCATATACCAACTTGTAAGATGAGAGCTCAGTGCTTTCATGCAGTTTAGAATTGTACAGAGCTACAACATAGGACAGGTAAACGTCCCAGTTGTTGTGATGACCGATCACATAGTAGCTAATATTTTGCCTACAGTACAATGAATGTGTACTATTCTTCCATTCAGTTGATGGATGAAGTGACTAGTTCTTAGCTTCCAGATTCACAGTAGGTGCCATAGTCACTTAATCACCTCAGAAATGAAGTTGGTCAGGACCTTTAAACTTTAATGACCAACTGTTTACCTTTGCTTGTGCCACTGTACTCATGTGTTGATTCGGGTTGTAGGTATCACAGCATAGCGTGAGAAATGGTCGATGATGGCAAACACATAGCAATTATCTGCCAATATCAGATCAATTGGAGACAAAAAGCCCATTCTGACCATTTCAAATGGCTTGGATGCCTTCAGTGATCTTGCAGTAATATCCATTGATGGGTGACATGGGCATGTTATGCACATGGTATGCAATTCTTTGCAAACTGTTCAATATCCTGACTCATTGTTCCCCACAATTACAATCCACCTATTCTGTAATCAGTCATTCTTTGCCCCCCCCCCATGACCTACTAATACATGAGTGTGACTTCCTTTAACATTTAATACCTCAGTGCTTTGGGTACTACAATGTGTGGCCCAAGTCATCATACAGAGCAGTCGATCATGCATAGCGAATTGTGACTGTATCCTGAATAACTGGCAGTCCATATCATCTATCAACAGCTTTTGTTACTCTGCAAGGCTTCTACCAAGATCTTGTATGACCCCAATCTTTCTGCATAACCCACTAGCATTGCTATGTTTCCTGCCAAGTTGGTGTACTATCTCATAATCAAAACCACTTAATTTGAAAGCCCAACAAGTTAATCTGTTTCAAGGATCTTTCAGCCCTAATAATCATTTTAATTTTGCATGTTTTCTTATAACTTTGAGTTTCCTGCCATATAGGTAACAACAAAAACTGATAATTCAATATGTGCTTCTCAGTGGGAGAGTAATTTCATTTGCCTTCGTTTAACTGCCCTAATGCATATGCTTCTGGGTGTTTCTTGCCATTGACATCCTGACTTAGATTTCAATCTGTTGCCTGGTTGCCAGTGTCACAGAACAGGATAAACTCTTTTTCATAATTTGCAAATATTAATGCCAGGCTATTTGTTAGCACCCCTTTCAATTTATTGAATGTGTTTTGACAATCAGTTATCCATGGGAATTTTACACTCTTTTATAACAAATGATTTAACAGTCTAGCAATTTCAGCTAACCTCTTGACAAAATTTTCTATAATAATTATGTATACCTATAAATTATTGGAGTTGTTCTGCAATTTACGACAGTAAGAAATCACAAAGAGTACATACCTGTCTTGGGTCAGTTTTCACACAGTGTTGGTTAATCACATGATCTAGATAGTTTATTTCAGTCAACACAAAGTAGAACTTTTCAATACTTAACCTTAAGCAAGCCAGACACAACCTCTGAAACACTTCTTTCAGCTGTTGCACATTTTCCTCCACATACTTAGGAGATACAATCATATTGTCTAAATAGACAATACACTGATGTGGTTTTAATGCTTTTAGTACTCCATCTAATAATCTCTGACATGTAGCTGGTACATTCTGAAGACCAAGTGCCATCTGTCAATACTAGCAATGTTCCCAAGGACTGGTGAAAGCAGGCTCCAGCTGGACTTCTAGAACCACTTCCAATCAATGTTATCCACTGCACTTTTCAAATCCATCATGGAGAAGTATTTACACTGACTCAGGTTGTGCAACATTTCTGTTGTATTTAGTATAGGATATGCTTATGTAACTAACTGTTCTTGTGTTCAGATATTGCAGCAGAAACTGTATTTCTTTGTACCATCTGAAAATTTTGTGGGTATGATGACAATGGGTCAGAAAGTATAACATAAAAACATAAAACACTTGAATATAATACTTACTACCCTGATCATTTGTCAGGAGATAGTCGAAATAGGCTAATATAATGCAGTAAACTGGACCAGCTAATATTTACAGAATTAACACGCTGTCAGAATCAAACACTGTTATGCACTATTAATAAATTTATCATACACAATATACCTAATCTTGACTGTTGTGACCAAGTGTTGTCAAAACTGAAATCTAACAGACATTTGTACTTAAGCTGGCTTACCAGTCTCTGTTGAGATATTCATCCAATGTAGAAGGAGTTGCCTATCAAAAAGTCTTTCAAACTCTGTTTAAACCGTGCTTTATGTGAAACCAAGCTTTTAATGGTTGCTGGCAATTTATTGAAAATGTGTGTTCCTGAGTATTGGACCCCTTTTTGGACCAAGATAAGTGATTTTAGGTCTTTATGTAGATTGTTCTTATTCCTAGTATTGATACTATGTATTGAGCTATTGGGTGGAAATAGAGATGTATTACTTGCAACAAATTTCATTAAGGAATAAATATACTGAGAAGCTGTGGTTAGAATACAAAGTTCCTTGAACAGGTTTCTACAAGAACTTCCTGAATTTACACCACAAATGATTCTTATCACACACTTTTGCACCCCAAACATTTTTGCTCAGTTTGATGAGATGCCCCAGAATACGATCCCATATGACAAAATAGAATGAAAGTAAGCAAAGTATGCAAGTTTTTTTTTATATTTATATCTCCTACATCTGACATCATTCTCACGGAAAATACAGACTTGTTTAGGCGCTTAAGCAATTCTGTGGTATGCCCTTCCCAACTGAATTTACTATAGAGTTATAATCCCCGAAATTTAACACTTACAACCTCTTCAATCTGCATGTCTTCATATGTTATACTCATGCTGGAAGGAAATCTTTTACAGGTTCTGAACTGCACATAGTGGGTCTTCTCAAAGTTTAATGTCAGTGAATTAGCTTTAAACCACTTATTATTGCCAGTGAAAATTTGATTATCAGCTATTTCTAAATCTTTACTTGACTTGCTACTTATTGCAATGTTTGTATCATCTGCAAAAAAAAAAAAAAAAAAAAAAAAAAAAAAAAAAAAAAACTTAGCATCTGGCAATGTAACAGATTTTAACGTATACAAGAAAAGGCAATGGACCCAAGATGGAACCTTGAGGAACACCACATGTAATTAATTCCCAATTAGATGAAGACTGACTGTTTACTGCACAGGTATTTTGAAACGACACTATTTCCTATTAGATAGATAAGACTCAAACCATTTTGCAGCATTGCCGGTGGCACTATAATATTCTAATTTACTTAAGAGAATGCTGTGGTTCACACAGTCAAAGGCTTTTGACAGGTCACAGAAAATGCTAGTAGCCTCTAATTTATTATCTAATGAATTAAGTACCTTCTTATTGTAAGTGTAAATAGCTTTCCTATATCAGAACCCTTAAGAAATTCAAATTGTGACTTGGACAATATATTATTTGCAGTCAGATGCTTAAGGAGATTCTTGAACACAACCTTTTCAAATATTTTTGAGAAAGCCGGCAAAAGTGAAATTGGTCGATAGTTTGATGGTATCTCTTTATCCCCCTTCTTGTAAACAAGCTTAACTTCAGCATATTTTAGCCAGTCTGGAAATGTTCTGCTGATAAGAGATTGATTACACAAATAACTTAAGATAGAACTCAACTCTCATGAGCTCTCTTTGATTAACTTTGTTGATATGTCATCATACCCACCGGAATGCTTAGATTTGAAGGATTTTATGATGAATGTTACTTCTTTGGGAGACATGAGTGCTTTTCCATTTTACTGAAGTTATTTTTAAAGACTACTCTCAGATACTTCATTGCACTGTTCACCGGACCTGATAACCCCAAGCTCTCAGTAACAGAAATGAAGTACTTGTTTAAGAGGTGCTACACTTCATGTACTTGTTACCAAAATCTCATTTATTTTTAGAGCCATCTGTTTCTCTTCCTTTATGGCCTCATCTGTCTCTGTCTTCACAATATCTCATACAGTTTTTATTTTGTTACCTGATGTGATTATCTTTTTCTCATAATAAAGCTGCTTTGATTTCTGGATTACTTGCTTCAATATTTTGGAGTATTCTTTGTAATACATTACAATTCTAACATCAGCACTGTTCCTAGATAGTACATACAGTCTCCTTTTTGTCCTACATGATATCTTTATTCCTTGTGTAATCCACAGTTTATTTTTTGACTTCTGTGTGATTTCAGTTACCTTTAGGGAAAAACAATTTTCAAAAGTTGAGACAACTTTAGTAATGAGTGCTTTGTATTTTAAATTTGAGTCAGACATGTTGTAAACATCTATCCAGTTCATGTCTTTGAGCAATTTCCTGAATTTCTCAATTTTTGACTTATTTATTACCCTCCTGTACTCAGATTCAATAGATTTTTTATCCTGAAAAGTTTCAACATTTAACACAAGATGCTGCATGTCACAATCAGATAGCCCATTTATTATTGATTTTGTGATATGACTTTTTTCCCTAGATTTGTCTACAAAGATATTATCAATAGTAGTCTCAGCACATTTACATATCCTTGTAGCAAAGTTCACAGTAGGAACTAAATTGAATGATAGTGTTACTGACAGCAATAATTGTTCATTGACAGAGCTTTTCAATAAATCCACACGAAATCCCCAACAACCACTACTTCCTTGTTTTTTACTAAGAGGTGGGACAGCAGAGCTTCCAGATTTTTCATGAGTGGGTTAAAATTTCCGGAAGGTGATTTGTATATACCTGCTATTATAAATGACTTATTATGAAATACTACTTCTGTTGCACAAGCTTCTAAGTGCTGCTCTGAGCAAAATTTATTAATATCAATATTCTTGAAATGAAAACAGTTTGTGACAAATATGGGAACTCCTCCTTATTCCATTTTTTTCTCTACAGAAATAAGAAGCTAACTTGAATCCTGTAACATTTAACATATCTATACCAGTGGTCACATGATGTTCAGAGAGGCAGATTGTATCAACTGGCTTGCTCAACTCTAATTCTTCAACACAAATAAGCAACTCATTAAGCTTATCCCTTAGTCCTCAGATATTCTGATGCAATAGTGATAACTGATTTTGTGCACTGGCTGATTTACAACTGGATGAACCTAATTTTCCTGCCAGTTTTTGAGTATCTCTAGTTTCAATCAGAGGCTGTCTGCATGAATTGTGTACATTAAAATTTGCTTTTTGGCTGCCTGTTTTATCAATGTGAATGTCATTTTCAGTCTGTCTCTGAACATCTTTTGTTTCTGCCCTCCCTACCCTAAAAAACTGTTGATCTCTCACTTGTAACCAGTGGTACTTTACCACTTGTTACAGTGACCCCCCCCCCCCCTCAAGTTATTTGCTATCAGCCCAGACAGTTTTTCCTTCCCTTTCCTGCTGAGGTGAAGGCCATGCCTAGTATATTCCCACCTGCTGATAGAGTCAACAGGAACCACACTGATATGAGTCCCCATATCTGATCCAAGCAGTTGTTCCACCTCTAAATTAACTCTCCTAACAGAAGAGTTTAAATGAGGCTGGTCATGGCACCTCAGAACAGACACAAGCCCAACACCATATGTCTCGTTGCTGAAGCCTTCTTTACCAGGTCACTCTCAATTAAATAATTAGTGTTCCTATCTATGCAAGAGTCGAAGTATTCTGTATGGTTTCTTAAAGACTGAAGGATTATCCCTCATTGAGATTTTGTGCAGTGTCATGTATATCACTGGTAATGGTCCTCTAGGATGTGAATCATACCAAAAGATTTTCTGTAGCTTTCCTACATGTCCCTTTTAAATGCAGCACTTTTTCATGTAATGCAGATGCATAGATGATTTGCTTGCAGCAAAGGTTGCCACTCAACGCTTCTAAATCGTCATCATCTAGGACATTCAAATTGGCAATTGGTAATTATTTTGGCAGATCCACTTTGACAAAGACAAAATTATCCATACTAACTGGAACTGCGTAATCTTTACCTGAACATGTGCCATGCTCCTACATACAAAACAATGTGAAGTATCTAATATGTCTTGTGCTTCAATGACTCTATAACACATAGACTACCACTGTCAGTACCCACATATATCCAGAGCAGTTTTCTTGTACTTTCCAATACTTTATTATGCAAATTGAGCTTTAGTGACCATGTAAGCAGTTAATTTGGCTCCACCTTCATGATCATCGAACCTTTCAACAACACATCGCTTACACTGGTCATTCCCAGCCAGAACAATGTTCCACTGGGTATGATAGTACACTGTGAAAGATCAATTTTGTGTGATGCTTTTTCAGGAAATCTAGTACTATGATTGCATTTTGCCCCTCACTGACATGGTGCAATTCTTCAATATATCCCCAAAAATTCCTTTCCTCTAACACAGAAATTAAGCAACACTAACTCCAATGATACCACATCATCTATATCATGCAGAATTCAGTATATTATTAAGCCAAGAGGTTCAGACTACTTATCAACATAGGAGCCCCATGAGAAGCTTATGTTCCATTCCATTCACCATGCTCACCAAGCAACACTCCACACCTGCATACACCTTTGCAGCATTACACTGTCCAGCAGTTGAGAACTTGATGCTGGTTTTAATGAACCATTACCATAACATTGTCCTCATTGCTCTTTACTCTGGCAGTCCTGCATGAGGTGTCCTACCACCTGTGCTCTTAGCATAGCAGCTGGGGCATTCCTTCTGCATGTGATCCACAAGTCCACACCTATGACACTTTACTTCTGAGGAAGAAACACTTTGTTTATCCTAAACCCATGTTGTTAAATTTACTTCCTACAGTTTCTATCATCCTTAATGAGAACAGCCAAATCTTTTGCATTCTCCATCCATACTCTCCTTGACATAATGGGTTGAAGCCTTCTCAAAAACACATATGGTGCCCTGTTTTATGCTCTTGCAGGATAATTTTATCTGTCTCCTCATTCTGTGTTATTCATGGGTTTCCACTTTTATTTTCCTAATTCTACAGAAGAATGTTTCCTCTGATTTGTTCCATTTCTGTCACATTCTGTCGAGCTTCTCTCTAAAAAACATGGTACTGTTCTGCTCTCTGTAGCACTGAAAGCATCCATTCTTGAGTTGTTTGAATTTACGTGCCTTACACAATCCCTCATGCTACACTATGTTTGTCTTTCTATCATTCACTGATCATAACTTGGCCATGTGCAAATGTACTTCACCTGACCATCCTCTCAGACTTGTTGATAAATGCTATCAAATTGTCAGTTGCTTTACCCAAAAAAGGACCCACAAGGCCAGCTGTGGTTGAATCCAAAGAAGCATCAGGTACACTGAATGGAGCTTTTGCCTCTACTTTGTCAGCTAGTCCACCCTGTCTATGAATGCCGTCAGCCATTAAATTGTCCACCTGCCTTTGCAAAGCAGCATTTCTCTTGGGGGTTCTGCTACTTATTTCACAAAAGAGTCAATCACCTCCTGAGTTGCCATTGCTTGCACTTGCGGAAACTCCATGTACCAGAAATAAAGTGCATTTAAAGCTCACCAGAAATTAACAAAACAAGTAAAGTCCTCTATAAACAATTGAGTATAAGAACAAAAAATTATATTAATACTTACAACAGATCTGTATTCAGGACACAGATGTGACACATGCTCATAACACAGAAAGTACTACATTTAGCTGCCACTGACTGCATACAAGCCAGTTCATGTCCTGGCAAATTACAACTTTAGTCTCTCCCACGCAGTAAATATATTTTATACAGTTTCCCTTAAATTGTGACAACTGTGCAGGTTTCCCAGGTTTCACAAATTGTACTTTAAGGTTCATATGCACATCAGTTCTATCCACCATGGTTGTATACAAAACAAAACAAAACAAAACATAACAAAAAGGCCACAAAAATAAAAAGCTTGCTCACCACACTTGTATAATTGAAACTGCATGTTGCAGCTGGAGATGTGGTTCTGAATCCAGCTTGCAGACATCTGACACCAATGTAGAGGCTAAGAGTCTTGTCATGTATGATAAGTGGTAGAACTGGGTTGTCAGAAGTCAGAAGACAGGAGTTCACCATCTTGGGTGGAATAGTGGTGGGGTGGCAAATGGACGCATGGTTGTCATCTCATGTTTTGTTATAAAAACAACTTTTTCAGAACATTCAGCTATTTCTCAGCAAATTACAACAATTATAACAATGCTCGATGGAGCCAATGCTGCAAGGCATAAGACGTACATGGCTGGAAAGAAGATGCTGTGGTCAGCAAGTGGCTGTTGTCAGTGGCAGCTTGCAGCATTGCTCAAGTGGTGAAATGATGATGCCAGTAACACAGCAAGGGTGCTGACATAGAGCATGTGTGATGACCTGTGCTGGCATTTGTGTAGACTACGTGCAGCCTCGCAGCTCATGGCAGGGCATGCCAGAGTGCAGAGAATCATGCTTGGGCCCTGCTTGAATGAGATGGCTCCTGGAAGCAGTGCTGTCCATGCAAGCAGGGAGTTTGCCTATGCAGGTGATGGTGGCTGAATGACTGCAAGGTCCCAGGCTCAAACTGTAGACCACCAGGGTAGGCAGCTGGCAGCAGCTGCAAGAGGCCTCCTAGTGCCTGACCCCTGGAGGGCACTGAGTCAGCAGCATCAGGCTCAGCCCCAACAGCAGAGCTGCAGCTATCAGTGGCAGAGTCTAGAAATGGTGGTTAGTCAGTCCATGCATACTCATAAACTGGTGTAGGTTGTTCCTCGAGGGTGGTGACTGTCAGACTGCATACTTCTGTCTACAAATGAGTATATTTATACAGGCTTGTCTCATACCTGTTTTGCTAAGGCATTGGTTCCCATCACATAAGCCACAAGACAGTCACAGATTGAACTTGAAGCAATCAGGTTACCAATGCTACAACGGCTCTGCATTTCTGCTTTGTCGATGGTAGAATTACTCCAGTTCCTGTGCTGGGCCTGGGTATGGGATAACTGCCCTGATGCCACATGCAATATCAATAGATGGTTCCTGATGTATCTGCATCTCGCAGGCCCAATCTGACCCATTTCCGCAGATTCTCTGTGGGCAATATTTCAATGTTATTCAGACACACAAAGTAAAATAGTTGTGTTGCAACAGTACTCTGGAGCAGATGTAGTCAACAAGCACACATCTAATACATAACGAGAAACTGGGAGGCCCTACCAATTTAAAAATAAAAAACTATACCAACTAAATATTCCTTCTATAAATTATATGTTTATCTAAATGCAAGTACTGAAAATTCCTGTTAACTGGATGACAAGTAGTTCCACTTACTACAAACCTGTATGACCAGTAATAATGTACTGGAAACAAGCTTCTGTTAATAGGTATAGGTGAATTTTTCGATGAAAAATACCAAAGTATGCATGAGAATTTTATGTTACCAATGGAAGATAAACAGTAAATTCTAAAAATAATTCAGGAAGCAGAAGCTTTTTTTTTTTTTTTTTTTTTTTTTTTTTTTTTCAAAGTAGAGTTTGCTGGTAATTTACAAGATTTCTGTGTACAGACACCAAGTTGACCTCTGATACAGTGGCTGATGGAGTGACAGTAAATGGGAATTGCCTTTACAGTTGCTCTTATCAGCCACTGTGCCAAGTGCCAACTTTGTTTGCATGGACAGTACGTCTAGCTGGTTTAAACACAAATACTATTGTTATAACGTCAAGTTGAACACATATATTCAGAATGAAACAACACATATAAGTCACAGAGTAAGTTGACAAGCAAGAAATGTGCACACGTTAACATTCGAATGAGCACCGAGTTCCAGTCTAGCGGCCGCTGCTCGGCTGGCCGCTTAGGTGGCACAGCTGCTGCATGGCTGGCAGACAGCGCCGCACGTAGAGGACGCGCGTAATTGCGCGGCGGCACTTTGAATCATTGGCAAGTCACAACACTTTTCCCCCCCTTTGAAATTGTTGCACTTGTCCTGATGGAGGTGTCCTGGAGATGGCTAACGTCCATAGGCGTTGTTTGACTCGCCGTAAAGTCTCGACGAGGAGGCTTCCCGTACGGACGGAAGTGTCCCCAATGATAACGGGTCGAGATGACAGGAGACGTAGGGGTCGAATCTGCTGGGGCCCCATGCACCAATCTGCCCGTTGCGGCAAGTCCAGTTGATATAACAGGAGACATGGGCGATGTGTCGGCGTCTGTTGGAGGAGGCGAGTAGATTGGCTCTGACAGAGGATGGTCATCCGGTTCCTGCATGGGCACGTCTCCTGGTGGCATCCATTCTTGTGCTGGCATCGTGATGATGGTGAGAGGGCTGTGTTGTGAGTATTGAGAGATGCCAAGATCCCGAGCGTCAGGTAGAGCCGAAGGTGGTGTAGCGGCATTCAGAACAGGCGCTGCTGGCACACGAGGCCGAAGCTGGTCCGAATGACGCACTGCAAGACCCGTGTCCGTCTGGATTTCATACAGGCATCTGCCACGGTGTCTTAAGATGCGGCCCGGGCTCCATTTTGGCCGCCTGCCATATCCCCGTACCCAGATGAGGTTGTCGGCGGTGAACTGGCCAAGTGAAGGCACCCGCGGCCGTGAGGTGGGAGGCCGCAGAAGATGATGTAGCATGCGGGGCTGTCGGCCATGTAAGAGCTCAGCCGGGCTGTGGTCGCCCATGGCGGTGAAACAGTAAGATGCTAGGAACTGGAGAAGCGCCTCATCAGTATCAGAAGAAGAAGTCAGAAGTTTCCGCATCTGAGCCTTAAATGTGCGGACCAGTCATTCAGCCTCACCGTTTGATTGTGGATGGAACGGCGGGGCCGTGACATGCATAATGCTGTGACGAGCACAAAAATCTGCAAATTCGGAAGAGGCAAATTGCGGACCATTGTCAGTAACAAGAGTAGAGGGGAGGCCTTCCTAAGAAAAAATGCGGGCGAGAGCACTTGTGGTTGCCACGGTGGTAGGCGACGCGCAACGGGCAATGAAAGGAAAGTTAGAGTAGGCGTCAATTACAAGGAGCCAATAAGTACCTAAAAAGGGTCCCACAAAGTCAGCATGAATGTGCTCCCAGGGCTTCTCAGGCGAAGGCCACGGAGACAAAGATGACTTTGGGGCAGCGGCCTGTGACGCACAAGGGCCGCAGGTGGCGACCATGTGTGCTATTTCAGAGTCAATGCCAGGCCAGTACACATGACGGCGTGCCAGAGATTTTGTGCGAGACACGCCCCAGTGCCCTTGGTGAAGGAGGCGCAAGACCGAAGCACACAAAGACGCAGGTACCACAACACGTGGCGAAGCATTGTCAGTGGAAAGGAGGATAACACCATCCCTAGCCGTGAGGCGGTAGCGCAAAGCGTAGTAATTCCACAACAGATCAGAAGTCTTAGCGGACGGGCAATCTGGCCAACCCTTCTGAATACAGCATAAAACCCGGGAGAGGGTAGGGTCAGAACCCGTAGCAGACGCAAGCCTGTCCCCAGTGATGGGGAACCCGTCCACAACCCGCTGCTCGGCAACATCCAGGTGGAAACACAAAAGTTTGTCCCTATCGAATGCCAGATCAGGACTCATGGGAAAGCGAGACAGAGCATCAGCATTTGCGTGTTGAGCCATTGGCCAGAAATGAATCTCATAATTGAAACGAGACAAGTAAAGAGCCCAACGTTGGAGGCGGTGTGCAGCCTTGTCGGGAAGTGACATTGATGGATGAAACAAAGAAACAAGTGGTTTGTGATCCGTAACAAGATGAAATTTTGAGCCATAGAGAAAAACACCAAACTTATGAAGAGCATAAGTAATGGCCAAAGCTTCTTTTTCAATTTGAGAATACTTTTGTTGGGCATCCGTGAGCGTTTTGGAGGCATAAGCAATGGGTTGTTCCGAACCGTCAGAAAAACGGTGCGCAAGGACTGCACCGACCCCATATTGAGAGGCGTCTGTGGCAAGAACAAGATGTTGGCCAGGTCGATAAGTAGCCAGGCACAGGGCCTGTTTCAGCATAGTCTTCAATTTCTGGAAAGCTGCATCACATGACGCGGACCAGTGAAAAGGCACGTTTTTATGCAACAGGCGATGCAACGGCTGAGCCACCGAAGCTGCAGACGGTAAAACTTGTGATAGTATGCTATTTTCCCCAAGAAGGCCTGCAGTTCCTTAACAGATGTAGGGCGAGGAAGGGCATCGATCGCAGCGACAGTTTGCTGAAGTGGACGAATACCATCCCGAGAGAGTTGAAACCCCAAGTACGTGATAGATGTCTGAAAAAATTGTGATTTCTGAAGATTGCACTTAAGACCGGCAGTCTGTAAGACATGAAAAAGTGTGTGGAGATTTTGAAGATGTTCTTCAGTGGTGGAGCCAGGGACGAAAATGTCGTCCATGTAATTGGTACACCCAGGGACAGGGAGCAATAATTGTTCCAAGAATCGCTGAAAGAGAGCAGGGGCGCTAGCAAGACAAGCGTTGGTATTGATAGAGGCCGAAAGGCGTGTTAAGGACCAGAAACTGCCGGGAAGCAGCGTCGAGAGGAAGTTGATAATAAGCTTCCGACAGGTCAATTTTAGAAAAATACTGGCCTCCAGCAAGTTTAGTGAACAGCTCTTCAGGTCGAGGCATAGGGTAAGTGTCGATGAGGCATTGAGCATTTACAGTGCCTCTGAAATCGCCACAGAGACGAATATCACCATTTGGCTTAGCAACGGCAACGACAGGAGAGGACCACTCACTGGAAGTGACAGGAAGCAAGACCCCTGAAGTAGTGAGACGATCCAGCTCCCGTTTTACCCGATCACAAAGGGCCACAGGAATGGGCCGAGCCCGAAAAAACTTAGGCTGAGCAGTGGGTTTGAGCGTGATATGAGCTTCAAAGTCGTTTGCACGGCCTAACCCAGGAGAAAAAAGAGACGAAAATGTCGTCGACAAGGAATCCAACTGAGCATAAGGAATAGCATCAGAGACGAGACTGACAGAGTCATCTATGGAGAACCCAAAAACACGAAAGGCATCGAAACCAAAAAGATTCTCTGCGTTACTCTGGTCGACCACAAATATGGGAACAGTGCGAACGACGGATTTGTAAGATACCTCAGCATTAAATTGTCCCAAGAGAGAAATCTTCTGCTTATTGTACGTCCGTAATTGCCGAGTGACAGGTGACAGGAGTGGAGAACCCAATTGAAGATACGTCTGAGAATTAATTATAGTGGCAGCAGAACCGTTATCCACCTGCATGCAAATATCTCGACCAAGGATTTGGACATTGAGGAATAACTTCCCTGAAAGGGAAGAAGTGCAATTGACAGCCAGCACAGAATCAGAAGCAGCGTCATGTTCATGAACATCATGTATGCGGTCGGATTTGCAAATGGAAGACACATGACCTATCTTTTTGCAATTGTGACACACAGCCCAACGTTGGGGACAATCCTAGCGTGAATGTTTCGTAAAACACCGCGGACATGAAGGAAGTTGCCGGGGGTTTTGCTGCAGTTTCTTAGCGGGCTGTTTACGGTTAGGCCGAGGCTGCGCGTGGGAGCGCACTGCGGCCACGTCGGCCGGCGGGGACGCACCGCAATGGAGAGAACTTCATCTAGAGTCGGATTTGCCAACTGAAGGGCACGTTGCCGAACTTCTTTGTTGGGCGCCGACCGGATAATAGCATCCCGTACCATGGAATCGGCATAGGATTCTTTGTGAACGTCAGTAACAAATTAACACTTTCGACTGAGGGCGTGAAGTTCAGCAGCCCAAGCGCGATAGGATTGTTGCGGCTGTTTTTGACAACGATAAAAGGCAACACGAGAGGCTACCACATGCGTTTGCTTTTGAAAATAGACAGACAGAAGTGAGCACATTTCAGCAAAGGACAAAGACGCAGGATCCTTCAAAGGAGCCAATTGCGACAACAACCGATACATTTGAGGTGAAATCCAGGAAAGGAACAGATACTTACATGGTTGTTCGTCCGTGACATGTAATGCCAAGAAGTGCTGTCAAAGACGTTTTTCGTAATCAGACCAGTCTTCCGCCGTCTCGTCATAAGGAGGAAAAGGAGGTATAGCCAACGACGAGAAACGCCCCGCATTTGACGCCGCGACGAAATCGCGAATCGCCGCCGTTAGAAGTGTTTGCTGTTCAAGGAGACTTTGCAATAGTTGCTCGACAGTAGCCATGGAAACCTGTGGGTCAACGGTGAAAAGGAAAAATCCACTACCTCGTCGCCAATTGTTATAACATCAAGTTGAACACATATATTCAGAACGACACAACACATATAAGTCACAGAGTAAGTTGATAAGCAAGACATGTGCACACGTTAACATTCGAATGAGCACTGAGTCCCTGTCTAGCGGCCGCTGCTCGGCTGGCTGCTTAGGTGGCGCAGCTGCTGCATGGCTGGCAGACAGCGCTGCATGTAGAGGACGCGCGTAATTGCGCGGAGGCGCTTTGAATCATCGGCGAGTCACAACAACTATTGTGCAGCTTAGTGATAGGTTATTGTTGGTCTAGTCGACAGGGTAAGTTTCTGACAGTTGTCAGTGTACACCTTGATTCTTTCTCATACATATTTCTTGATGGATTTATGGAACATGTTCCATTAACAAATTAATGAAAATATCTCTGTATCAATTTTTTAACAGTTGGCTCATGGACACCCCCTAAAAGCTATGTAGGGAAACCTCTGTCTGACATCCCTACACCAGCATTCCTTGTGGATAAGGAAAAAGTTGTTAGAAACTGTCAGAACATGCTGCAAAAATGTGCAGAACTCCACGTTAAACTTCGACCTCATGTGAAAACCCACAAGACTGAGTAAGTATTTATGGTTTATATTGCTCTCTTTATTTTCTGGCTTGTTTCAGAAGTAATGTTCTTTTCATTTATTATGCTTACTAACTATTTAAGAAAATGCAAAAGTACCAGTGGCAGAGAGGACAAAGTAACTTTATTTCAGAAAATGGGGAAACAAGTATTACACTAGATATCAGACTGCAGATGCATTTAACTTTTAATCTTTATTTTGTTTTACTTACTTCAATATCCATCCAAAGACAATAAATACTCTTTGCAGATTGTCCAACTATCCATGTAAATTTTATGTGAAATCATTAAAAAAACCATAACATACAAAAATATACATAAAATATGATGTGCTCCTGTGTCTGAAACTGTGCATATGTCCAGACTGTGTGTTGTTACTATTAAATTCTGAACTGCTGTCTGTTGAAATACCATCAGACAAACCACACATTTATCTCTTGATGTGAACTGCTTCTTCTCTGCAGCTGTTCTTGCACTGGAATCTGTAAACTGTTATCAAATTTCAGCTTTTTACTAAATGAGAGAAAGTATTTTTTCTGATAACAACTATATGTTGATATAAAGGAGCACCACATTTATAATGAATGAGCATACATTTGATCCAATGTTACATTAGCTCCATCTGACAGAACTAATGACAGTTCTGTACAAATTTTACTGACAGAATGAATCTTCTTTTTTCCATTATGTAAGCACCACTGTCATGGCACACCCATTTTCCCAATGGCAAGCCCCCCTTCTCCAAGTCAGGATGTCATAAGCATGGAATAACTGTACACACAGCACATACCACAAAACTGCCATCACCATCTGCCATGGAGATGTACGACATTCATCTGGGCCAGTGTGCATGCAGAGATGATTAATAGCTTCCAAACAGTTTACAGTTCTAAGCTAACTAGCTAATAACAAATCTTTCACTGTGGCAATCATCAGACATTACTTGTAGATGTTGAGTAACACATTGCTTTATCAAAAGTGGTATGTTACACCACAAGTAATACACACTGTACAAAAATACTACATATAAAATAATATATAAAAAGAATACAAAGGTAATACAATACTTAATAATACAAATTTATATGCATATGTCCTTCTGTTATTAAAAATAAGTCAGTTCTTGCTTTTATCCTCCTCAACCAGCAATTCTTTTATATATCAATGATTCAGTAATGGTTTTATATCAAACAGCAACTGTCCATTAGATATGTAAATATGACGAAAATGTTAAGGAGAAAAAGGGAGTATTTTTGATTTTGGCTTGATATAAACATTATCAGAAAAAATTTATTAGTTAACTCAGTCAGAAAAATACCATATTTTCAGTTGTGGCTTATTATGAACATTATCAGTCAGTTACCAAGTAAAAGCATCATTTTATTTTTTAAATTTTTTTAAATTTTTTTGTTAAATTCTGCTTCAAACTATTTTCATCTTGCGACATTCTGATGTGGAATGGCATTCTGCTGTGAAGCTTAACACTGACATACTAGGTCTTTTTGTCCACTGTTTTTGAAGTGCTGTGCTATTTTGGGTATATCAACTATGGAAGACAGCTTCTTTCTTAAACTCTCCAAAGTGTAGCCTTATATGTAAAACATATTTGATTATATGTAGCGAAGATATTGTTAGTATTTTAGGTTTTTTGAATATGGATTTGCAATGTGTTTGTGGAGGACCGTGTCTCATTATTTGGATAGTCTTCTTCTGTAGCAGAAAGAAATTGTTTTTAGGTGGAAAGTGGTGAACCCCTGAATATTATTTAATATGTTGCAAGAGACTAAAAAAGCCAAAGTATGCCATTCTGGTACCTTCTGGGGTACAAATGTTTGAGATAATTCTAAGTGGAAAACAGACTGATTGTGTTTCCATGCAGTCACAGCTCGTAGCTGTGAAGTTAGGTAAAGAGCTAGCAGGAAAGAAAAATGTACCTATATTTACACAAGCTTATCTTAATAATTGATCTTGCCTATTTATTGTACACCAGATCAACCATGCAGTCCTTTAAGGCTGCGAGCTTGTTGGTGATGTCCTTATAGAATGGCTGTGTTTTTACTAATTGCACTAGAAGTTCTTTCTGAATTGAAATATTCAATACAAAAGAAAGTATCTCTTCTTAAATTGCATTCCTCAGGTATATTTTTATATGCTTTGAGCAAGAAAAGCTTTGCTCCACAGATGCTGTAGTAGAAGAGAGCAACAAAATAAGGAAGAGCAAGTTACATGTATCCATAAAAATGTTACCTTATCCCCATTAAACATTTGTAACATCTTCCCAGTGGAACTCTTCCTGTACTCCTCATTGTCATACATAATAGAGAGTTCATTTCTCAAGCATTGTGTCTTGGAGAATATAGGCCCAAAGAAATTTTGCAAGTTTTCAAGTGCACTGGAAGGAAAATGTGTGGTATTCTTAAAATTTTATGGTATAACCAAGGCAAATAAACTGAACTTATTCACAGTTGTGGAATCTCATCCATTTCCATCAAAACTTATCCTAAGTTTCATAATACAAGGTTCAATACATTTGAACACATTCGTTCTGAGAGAGGGAACTGTACTCTCACGCATGGCACATATTTTACATTTTGCTGGCCTTTTGAAAGATAACTGAAAAATAATATTCATTCCTCTTGTTTCTTAATAATATATCACAAGTAGTCATTACCATAGATATGCAGTAGCTTGAAGCTAAAGACTGTAGATTTACCTTCTTTCATAGTACTTGTTTATAGAGATTCACTAAGGTGCCCACACGTTAAAACTTCCTTCTTATCTTCATATTTTCAATGTGAACAGGGCGATTCTAATGAAATATACACTATATCATAAGCTGGATTGATATTTAAAACATACAGCATAAACACACTACATGCTCCATGCACATGATACCATTGTTTCACAGTCTGTAAGTTGCCAGGAATAAAATTTCCATTCTATCTCCCAGCATGCCTCCTCCAAAACCAAACTCCAACAGATGGTGTTATGGTTGCTATAGCAACCATACTGTTACACTCAATCAGTGGCTCTGCCCATGAGGTGAGCTGTGAGAAGGCAAGGCTATTTCACTTCGCCTGGTCAGAATCACATGTTGGCTGCTTGTTACAAGTGAATTCCATGCAGTACAGGACAGGGAAATATGTCGGGAGTAAAAACAGCACATTTGATAATATAAATAATTTTCTTTGAAATGTGGCAAGATAAAAATATTGCTGAAGTGCCACTTCACTTACTACCCTTGAATAGCCACCCCTGTTTCTGTGCAAGTTTTGTTACATTGTCAATAAAATTTAAATTTTCATGAACATAAATCTCAAGAAATTTTGCTTTGTCAACCAAGACCAGATCTAGATATACATTTTGAATTATTTTCCTAAATTGCTGTAATTTGTTTTATTCGCATGTAATCTAAATGTGTTTACATTCAGCCAAGGGTGGGCATACTTGAGGACTTCATTAACAGTTGTAAGCAGCAAATAGACTGATGCACTTATTAACACTAGTGTCACATTATCTGTGAATAGCATGACAGTGACCACACCATCTTGGATGAATATATCATTTATGAAGGGGGGCCCAAAAATAACTGGAATCGAATGGTTTCACATGCATGCCTTGTAGCTATGCTTTGTGCTGCTAGGTAGTGTTTGCTTGGCGTCTCCCACATCACTCAGTAAGCTGGTTTAACTCAGAGCTAAGTAGTTTGTTTGTGGTGTTGTGTTGTTTGCATATCTATTTCAACCCTTCGGCGATTAGTGACATGGTTGACATAAAGGAGCAAACAGTCTGCATGTAATTTTGTTTTCTGTTAGGGAAAACTGCAACTGAGACTATTGGGATGTTACAGCAAGCCTTTAATGATGATGCCTTGGGGAAATCACAGGTCTATGTTTGTTTTTAAAATTTCAATGGTTCAAATGGCTCTGAGCACTATGGGACTTAGCATCTGAGGTCATCAGTCCCCTAGAACTTAGAACTACTTAAACCTAACTAACCTAAGGACATCACACACATCCATGCCCAAACCAGGATTCAAACCTGCGACTGTAGTGGTCACGCAGTTCCAGACTGAAGCGCCTAGAACCGCTTGGCCACTCCGGCCGGCAAAATTTTAAATCTGGCAACTTGTCAACTGGAGATATGCCTCTCCTCATTTGTCCGTCAACAGGAAAGAATAACAAAATTATTGCCACAATCAAACATGTAACTGATGAAGACTGTTGAAGGACCATTGACCAAATTTCTGAGGAAATGAAAGTGTCGTGAAGCATGGTGCAGCGAATTTTAACCAAAGATTTGCACATGAGATGAGTGTCTGTGACTAGCATGACATTGACTGCATGACTCGAAAAGTGAAGTACAGAATGATGCAATTTTTTTTTTTTTTTTAAATTGTGACTGGTTGTCAGAGTTGGTGCTATGGGTATGATCTAAAATCAAAGCAAGTATTGAGCCTGTGGAAAACTAGAAATATCACCATGACCCTAGAAAGCATGTCAGGTGCAATCCAATGTGGAAAAAACGTTGATTTGCTGGTTTGTGTCAGTGGCATTGTCCACAAGGAGTTCATTCCTCCAGGACAATCAATGAACCAACATTTTTATCTGGATGTATTATGAAGATTATGAGAGAGAGTGCAATAAAAATGGTCAGAATTGTGGAGAAACAGGAACCTGTTGCTCGACCACAACAATGCTCCTGCCAACACGGCTCTGACTGTCTGATAGTTCATGACAAAAAATAACATGATGCTTCTGCTCCATCCACCCTGCTTATGCAGTCTGACTCCATCTGACATTTTTTGTTTCCATGTGTGAACCATACGCTGAAATGAAAGTGGTTCAATGATGTGGTTGACATGAAAGAAAATACACAAATGTCTTTGAACAGAATCCTGCCTTGAGTTCCAGAACTGTTTTCATGTCTGGTAAATGCTTTGGGACAAATGCATTAATGCACACAGAAAATATTTGGAAGAGGACTAAAGTACTATAAATGTAGAGTTTAATAAAAAAATCCAAATAACAGAAATTCTGGTTATACTGTGGTGTCCCCTCATATATACAAGGTGGGGCAGAATTAGGGTTGCCATAAGCCAAGGACAAAATTCGGTGATTATAAAGATGTGGTTGAAATGCGGACCAATATGTATTGCAAGTGACCATTGGTTTGCATTTCAGTTGAATCTTCATCATTACTTTACAGTGGTAATTATGTGATTGAAACCTGGAATCACACAATGTCCTTTCACCTTTCTGCACATCAGCCAAATCTTCATAATTAACATAATTCAAATAGTAATTCTGTCAGCAAAGAAGTTGTAATTAACATGGAAAATTAATCCAAGCATTAATGGTGTCTATAAAGGAGTGGTCAATGATGAAGAAAATTAATTGCAATTGATATTAAATGATAAATAGAATAAATGTTAGGTGGTAAACACCAATACTGACATAGAAAACTGACCTGAAGTTGAATGCCAGCCGGTAAATGCAATGAATCATTTCACATTTCATGATTTTAGTTCAATTTATCTTGCTTTTGATGCATACTAGGACACGGTTTCCATTTTCAAGTACATTTTTAATATGTTATGACAAGGTAAGCCTGATGCTTGCTGTGTGGACTTCTCCAACATTCACTCTAAAGGAAAATGTGCATGTATTTCACTACTGATTCCTCTTATTCTACAGTTACTATGAAGTAAAGTTTCTTTCATATAGCTGAATATCTATAGAATAAGAATTGCAGGTTAGATAAATTTTTATGTGTTTTGCTTGATAGAAGGCTGTGCATTGCATAACTGTTACAAAAAAGTTTCATATGTTTCACAGCAGCAATGAGAAGGTCACAATCAAACCACCCACTTGAAATAATTTCCTCCTGTGAATGTGCCTGTTACTGGGACCTTTTCTTGTTCTCAAGAAGTGCTGAATGTTGGATAGAGTAACATAAAAATACCTGTCTCTTATGATTTTTTATGTATGTTTTAGCTCTATTGGTTGGCTACAAATTGCGCAATTAAATCATTACAGTTTGAACAAAGCCATTCTGTTCATCTGATTTAACATTCTTTGTCCAGTTTCATTATTTTACACTTATTCTATGTGCAGAGAGGCAGCATTACTCCAGACTGGTGGTCAGAAGAAATGTATCACTGTCTCAACATTCCGAGAGGCAGAATTCTTTGCAGATCGTGGTTGGGATGACATTCTAGTCGCATTACCTCTGGCGCCTTTCCATCTTGCTCGTGTCAAGACACTAGCAAATCGTGTCTCAACTTTTCACCTATTGGTTGATAATGTCGATTCAGCAGCAGCACTAGCGCAATTGCCCACTCCTCCTGGAAAAACAGCATGGTCAGTTTTCATCAAAGTTGATGCTGGATATGCAAGAGGTATATGTACAGTATGTCATTATAATTAATTTTTTGTGTAATGTCAATGAACTGTGAAGCATTAAAAATTTAATATAACAAGAGCAATTCAATTATCTCCTTTGGTTATAAGTTCTTTGAAATCTCCAAACTGTATAATTTCCACATAGGAAATAATGGAAAAATGACATTATCAATAGACATTTTGTCTTTAACAGAAACATGTGGGTTAAAATATTTCAGTAATGTATCCTGCCTGCAGTCAGTATATCTATTCAGCTTTAATTGAAATCTAATGCATTTTAGAATTGGAACTTTATTCTTAAGGTATGAAGTTCTTTATTTAAATTTTTTTCCAGCCATATTTTTCCTTAAGTAATAAAAATGTATGCTGAAAATAAGTGTATTTATAAATGTTTTCCACACAGCAAACCTTGGAACAAGTAGACAAAAAACTTAATGAAAGAAACACGTAAATGAGGAACTCTTTCTCTTTAAAATGAATATATAACTCATGAACTTGTCTCACTTCAATAGAAAAATAATAGAAAAATAAAAATTTTGTTAATGAAAATAACATACAATTACTGAAACATTTTTAACTAACAACTGGTGTTACCAGTAAAAATAACGTTTTCTGTTTATATCTTAAATATAATAGCATGTCGTGTAACCAAACAAACCTGGTGCATACCTGGACTGTTGCTTTTAGTATAAGCTGTTATTCATGTGTTATCTTGTCAGTAACTCATGTGTCTACTTCTCTTCCTGATATGTATTTGTGGCAGACATTATTATAATAGCCAAATTATTTCTTTGACTTCTGGTAATGATCCAACAACGCACTGCTGTACATTAAAATAGTGACACCATAAAGGTTAGCAACTAACAAAATTTTAATTGTTGTGGGTATACAGTATATTAAGGAGAATAAATGATTAAATTTGTAGGTGATTTGAGGGTATGGGATTTAATACACCGAGCTGCCACCTCTGGCAACTGAATTGAACTGAGCTAGCATGACAGACATGGGTATGTCACTTTATGCTGTTTCAACTCTATGGCAGAGTTCATCAATTGTAGAGGCTAGTAAGTGGATGTGTGGTAGTCTCTTGGTGCCTTGTGACCAGGTGTTTTCAGTGGATGAGAGGTGTTAAGAATGTAGTGGCTGGTATCAGTTGAATACCATCTGTGCCAAGCCAGGTCAAAACAGTGTGGGAATGTATGACCTTGAGTTATCTTGTTGAAAGAAAACATCTAGGAGATTTTATAGATAGGATGCAGCCACTGACCTTAATAGATCAGAAATCTAATGGTTACTGTTCAAATTATTGCTTAAATGAACTGGAGGTGATTATGTTGTGTACACAATGGCACCTCATACCATTGCAGCTGGTGTTAAGCCCATATTATGACGACAAGTGCAATTGGATAATGTTCTTCCTCCTCAGGGCCTCCACACAAATTTGTGCTGAGTATGATGCTATAAGCAGAACCTAGACTCATCTTAAATGATGACATGATGCCATTCTTGTGTCCAGTGTTGTTGTTGGGCACACCACTTTTGATGCTTCTCTCTCTATTGCTACATCAAGGGGAGCTACAACAATGCACCCCATGTTGACATTCCATGGTGCTCCAGATGTCATCATACTGCAGCAAAGAAGCCCATTTCCTGACTCAGCATATGTGATGTGGCTGTACGATCCTGCATGGCCAACTGAACAATACAATTGTCTTCTCAGTGGTAGTTTTATGGGGCTGCTGAAGCCCTACATGGCTTTGGGTATGGCCGGCTTGAACTCATGGATTCCATATTTTTGTGGGAGTTGTTGGATCCCGAGCAATATGAGCAGAAATATCACAGAGCAATAAACCACAGTTTCATTAGGTAATAATCTTTCCATTATCAAATTCCGACATGTGCTGGTAGAGGATTTTTCTTCTTATATGAAGCATAACGTAAACTTCTCATACACAATCAACATTCAAAAGTTCAATGAGGCTGAAGCAATGAACTAAAATTTGTGCTATGGCAAGGAACCCAGGTCTCCAGCTTACTAGGCAGAAAGGGAAAATGGGTTAAAAGTGTGAATTCAAGCTTGTATTAGGAAGGGCACTGGACTAGGGTAGTCCATGGAGATATGGTAGCCACGTTACAATAGTGTCATGGTTAGCGCATGTGCCTTAGTAAGCAAGCAACCTGGCTTCAAGTCCTTTCTCTGGCACAAATTTTATTTCATTGCTTCAACTTCTGTCCTTATCGAAGATGAAGTTGAGATTTACATGTCTCCATAAAAAATGTAATTCCAACATTCAAATGTATTTGCTGAATGAGGAACCCACTGTGTAATATTTACATTTATACATAATGTTTACTCCTGCCTATTTTGTGTGGTTACATTGAAATACTAATCATTTACTTATCCAAGCATGTGGCACACTTAATACCAGTTTGACATTTGTTGCATGCCATCTTCAAGGTGTTGCAATTCTAATAGTTAGCAGTGTTTTTCTATCACATATCGACAGTTGAGAGTTTCCATCTTGTTGAATGAATCTTATGATAACAGTTAATTCACAACCTTATTCTCTCTTTGTTCCAATGGTGTTGTCTATATAATAGGACTGCACATGTGTGTTGTTACAGGACTGCGAATATTGGACTTACTTCCACTGTTGGAAGTCACTTTTATGTGCATCTGTTGTAATGTGTGGTAAACTGTGCACATGTGATACCTGGCATATCTATGCTTTGTCATCATCATCAGTTATCTGCTATATTAGCAGGTCCTTTGCCTCTCCATTTCCTATGCTTTGTAAGCTACAGAATTTAAAAACCCAGTGAAGGAGTAATAGTTATCTCAGGGTTCATCATCCCAGGGTTTTAGTGCTGCAGCATAGTGGGAGATCCTTTGTGGAGTTTGGAAGGAATGAATAGCTGCCAATAAACTTAAGCTCTGAATATATTTGTAAGCCAGTCTCAGATGCAGATGTCCAGTTTTAAGTCTCAGCCTGGTACACAAGTTTTAGCTTGTCACAACTGATCACATGCACTGCTACAATGGAGTCACTGTACATAGAATAACATTCACTGTTATACCTCTACATCTTTGAGACAGATTGTGAAGTGCAGTGCAGGGGCTACTGTTTATTGTACAATACACACATAACAAATGGAAGGAATAATTTAACATTTGTTTGCATTTCATCCTATTACCATTTTGTTTCACTACATACATGATTTTTCCTGTATTGATCACTACTGTTATTACAGCTGGTAGACCAAAACTGAGAATGATGATGCCACTAACTAAAAACTTCTCCAATGTCTCCAAAGTCTAACTGTGTACAAAGTAACTAATATAAATGGTAATTTGCTACAAAAGTTAAGGAGCTGGAGATTACCATGGGAATGTAATTGCTCCAAAGCTACAGAAGGTTTGTGCATGAAGGAGAGAAGGATACTATACAGATATTCTTGTCATCATTTACTTTCTTCATATGGGTGGGAGAAAAGGGGTCACTGAATGATGTGAAGGGTAATGATAGTGAAGAGATGGTTAAGGCATCTCTCTCTGAGAGTGCTGGTCCTACCAACTGTCTCAAGACTATGTCCACAGATGGAGGCATAGGAAACAGAAACAATATGCTGGGTCAGAAGCGTCTCATAGATACCAGCAGGCCTGTGTCGGAAGCAGCTTCTAATCATAGTACTATCTCAGTTCTTGAATTGGCCTTTGTTTGAGCATTATTTCCTCAGCTTATAACCATTGTTTTATCAAGTCCATGTTGGCATCATCCTTCTCAAAAACAGATCACTTTAGTTGGTGAATACTGGATTTTTATATAATTCGTGATACCTGATATGCTGTATTAAGATTACTGACTGTTGATGAATGAAAATACAGCCCACTTCTTGGATGTTGGCATTATAGTAATGTCATTCAGTGTCTAATTATTTAACATTATATGTTGGCCAAAAGCTGCTGAATTACTTAGTTATTATACTGTCTTAAAATATGAATGTATAACATAATATGAAAAAATATTCACATTTTATCATTTTTGTTACTGACTAGTGTCATAGATTACAGTGAATTTCAGTTGTTAAAGTTTTCCTTATTAAGTCACTAACACAATGAACAAACAACACACAACATTTTTCTTTATTCTTGGAAATATTCTTAATTTTTCTACTTAATAGTGAGCAGTTGTACATTCGGTTGTATTAATGTACATAATTTTATTTCTTCTTTTCTGCCCAACACAGCTGGTGTTCGTTGGTCTGACACAGGACTGGCAGTAAGAATATGTGAAGCTCTTCACCCAAAAGTGATGCTTCAGGGATTATATGCATACTGTGGAAATTCATACAATACAAATTCACCGACTGATATATTAGCTGTTCGCCATCGTACTGCTGAGCGCATACTGAAACTCAGTAAGGAATTGGTACGGAAGGGTTTCACATGTCCTACTGTTTCTATTGGATCCACACCATCAATGAGCATTAGCATCAGTGCTGAAGCCCGCCGAATGTTTATGAAGCTTAATGAGGTACACCCTGGACATTATGTCTTTTATGGTGAGTTTCTGTACTTTTACATAATCACATTAGCAAGATATAAAATTTGTAAATGGTATCTGACATCAGAATCATAACACAGAAATGTTATGTAAAGTATTTTACGTTATTTTAAGATGAAAGGTTTTTTTAGCTATTAGTTGTAATAGGATAACAATAGTTACTTGGATGGATTTAAATTTGGAAGTTCGCATTCAACTTTCAAAACCAGTGCTCTGACAGTTATTTAAGTTTTTAATCTGTTTTATATAAATTACTAATTCTAGGCTAATCTTTATAAGCCCTCGGGCAAAATTGCCATAACTGCTGAGGCAATCATCCCATTGATGCACTAGGTTGAAGTTATCTACAGGGTAAAACACCATGTCCTCCTGCACGAAGTAGTTCATAACTGCCTGTTGCACAGCCTCATCTGACAGGAATCATTGACCCTTGAATGCATTTTTTAAGGAACCAGAGGCATTATAATCACAGGGAGAGATCATGAATATTGGGTGGATGCTCAAATGTATCTCATTTTAGTGGTCTAATGCATGGGACTGGCCTCCCAGATGGACTGAAGTCTTCTGTTGCATAGTGACCAGCGTGGAACTTGTCACACCACGCCACATTGGTGGTTTTCAATAGAATGCTGCCCCATTCACATTCTTCATTTGCCAGGGAATGTCTACCAGTGCTTGTTCTTCAGCATCCAAGAAAAGTAGAAGAGCACATCAGTCCTGTTTGGGTGCATTTGGTAATAATGTTGCCATAGTTCATATTTCTGCATTTATTGCACATGCATTGGAAAGACATAAATGTTACACTAATCCCTTGCCTACATATCTGTGCTTATATACCCACATCAGAGGCACACTATGTTACAGCAACATCCTCAAATGGAAAATTTGATCATCCCTTATAGTAGAATGTCCATCATTAAGAAAATCTATTCTACCTTTCATGGTATAATGAAAGGCAACCATCAGCACAATGGCATATACTGTGAAAGATTCATGAATTAACTCATTCACTGTGTTCCATGAAGGAGAACCTCAAGGGATTTGGGAGATGTCAAATTATATATTAATAAACAGAAGCGACCACTGCAAGCTACTTCTGTAAAGCATTGCTGTTCTTCTCATATTGATAACTATGATAATTGTCTCATATAAAAGGATAAAAATAGCTACTTCAGAGAAAAATGATAATAATCCACTTCTTTTACTAATTAGCTGCTGTTTCCACCCATTTCTTTGTAGCAGGAATTTATGTGACTTTGGTGGTTTCAGAAATTGCTCTCAGCTGTGTATATGTTTCTAAAGTTAAAAACTGTTGAATATGAACATTAACATTTAAAGGAATTTACACTCTCAAGTAAAAACAGATTATAGGAGAAGTGGTTAGTAAGATAACCTTTGCTTTGTTTTTTAATACTTGGGGATTTTAAATTTCCTACCTGATGTCTTTTGGCAACCTGTTACAGACCTTTGCACCAGAATATCATTTTCCATTCTCAGCCCTGCACACAAATATCTGTAAGGAAATTACTTTTACCTGTAGTGTTGTGGTTGTGAATCACAATTAATTCAAAATTCACTCTCATTACTAACCACAAATGCCTTTAGAGAGTATTTGACTTAGTACCATACAAATAGCTATTAACAAAGGCATGATCATATGTGGTATTAAGTAAAATTTATTACTGCATTGAGAATTTCTTGGTGGGGAGGATACAGCATGTTATCTTGTATGGAGGGTCATGATAGATATAAATCTTCAGGCATGACTCAGGGAAGTGTGTTGGGATCCTTGTTGTTCATGTTGCATTTTAATGACATGACAGACAATGTTAATAATAAGTCCACACTTCTTGCAGGTAATACAGCTATCTAAAATGTGTTACTGCCCAGAAAAACTGCACAAATGTTCACTCAGCTTTTGCTAAGAATTCATAGTGGCATAAAAATTAGCAACTTGTTTTACATTACATGAATTTAAAATCAACCTGAACTTCCAGATGGTTCATGTTAGACACCAACTATCCTGTGGTATGCTACTTACAAATTTTTAAGAACCAGTGTGCAGTGAGGATTGCTGGCCCGCATTTCACCCTTTGTGTATAACTCCCATGAAGAGAAGTGTAGCCCAATTATAGCTTGAAGTGAGGGGTTAAATAATCATTCCCCCCCCCACTCACTATGTGAATGGAATGGGAAGAAATTCGAGTGATTGGTATAGTGGGAAGTACTCTCTGCCATGTACTTCAGAGTAATTTGCAGAGTGTAGATATGGACTTAGATGTAAATATATGGAGTAACTGAACTGCCATTAAGCATGCATATTCCAAAGTTCCTGAAGAGACTTTGGCAATATGTTTGGGAGTACACAAAGTATGCTAGCAATCGTGTACACACAATAACATAACAAGAGATATATTCAGGTGCAAAACAGGCATAACTGAGGTAATTAGTTAACTTACATATGTGCTTGAGAGACTTAAGTGTGTTTTACAACTGGATGCCAAAGATGTCATGTCTGGAATAGTTTTGTTTAGTGTGTAACCCTTTAATCTATGCTTTTGATAGATATAAGAAATTTTTATTTGTCTGGAGTTGCATGATATGAGTTTTTTGTAAGATTGTGACCTAAACAGTTTGCTATGAACTAACTACAAACATATTCCATTAGTCACCTAGTTGTTTTTATTATGGATCTACTTGTAATAGCAAAGATTACAGTTTTTGAAGAGTACTCCAATGTCTTTGGTGAATCAGTTATATAAGTGAGGTACAAAATGGGCAAAGTAATAAAACTTGCAGGGCATATCTAATGTTTTCCACTCTAAATTTAGTAATATAAGGGGCATCATCATCATCATCATCATCATCATCATCATTTAACACTGTTTATGCCTTTCAGCATTCAGTCTGGAGCATAGTCCCCCTTACAAAATTCCTCCATGATCCCCTATTCAGTGCTAATATTGGTGCCTCTTCTGATGTTAAGTCTATTACTTCAAAATCATTCTTAACTGAATCCAGGTACCTTCTCCTTGGTCTACCCCAACTCCTCCTACCCTCTACTGCTGAACCCATGAGTCTCTTGGGTAACCTTGCTTCTCCCATGCATGTAACATGACCCCACCATATAAGCCTGTTCGCCCTGACTGCTACATCTATGGAGTTCATTCCCAGTTTTTCTTTGATTTCCTCATTTTGGCACCCTCCTGCCATTGTTCCCATCTACTAGTACCTGCAATTATCCTAGCTACTTTCATATCTGTAACCTCAACCTTATTGATAAGGTGACCTGAATCCACCCAGCTTTTGCTCCCATACAACAAAGTTGGTCGAAAGATTGAACAGTGCGCAGATAATTTAGTCTTGGTACTGACTTCCTTCTTGCAGAAGAGAGTAGATCATAGCTGAGCACTCACTGCATTAGCATTTCTACACCTCGCTTCCAGTTCTTTCATTATGTTGCCATCCTGTGAGAATATGCATCCTAAGTACTTGAAATCGTCCACCTGTTCTAACTTTGTTCCTCCTATTTGGCACTCAATCTGTTTATATCTCTTTCCCACTGACATTACTTTCGTTTTGGAGATGCTAATCTTCATACCATAGTCCTTACATTTCTGATCCAGCTCTGAAATATTACTTTGCAAACTTTCAATCGAATCTGCCATCACAACTAGTCATCCGCATATGTGAGACTGCTTATTTTGTGTTCACATATCTTAATCTCACCCAGCAAGTCTATTGTTTTCAACATATGATCCATAAATAATATGAACAACAGTGGAGACAGGTTGCAGCCTTGTCTTCCCCCTGAAACTACTCTGAACCATGAACTCAATTTACTGTCAACTCTAACTGCTGCCTGACTATCTATGTAAAGACCTTTAATTGCTTGCAAAAGTTTGCCTCCTATTCCATAATCTCATAGAACAGACAATAACTTCCTCCTAGGAACCCGGTCATATGCCTTTTCTAGATCTATAAAGCATAGATACAATTCCCTGGTCCACTCGTAACACTTCCCCATTATTTGCCGTAAGCTAAAGATCTGGTCCTGACAATCTCTAAGAGGCCTAAACCCACACTGATTTTCATCCAATTTGTCCTCAACTAATACTCGCACTTTCCTTTCAACAATACCTGAGAATATTTTACCCACAATGCTGATAAGAGAGATACCTCTGTAGTTGTTACAATCTTTTCTGTTTCTATGTTTAAAGATTGGTGTGATTACTGCCTTCGTCCAGTCTGATGGAACCTGTCCCAACTCCCACACCATTTCAATTATCATGTGTAGCCATTTAAGACCTGACATTCCACTGTATTTGATGGGTTCCGACTTAATTTCATCCACCCCAGCCGCTTTATTGCACTGCAATCTATTGACCATTTTCACCACTTCCTCAAATGTGATCCTATTTCCATCATCATTCCTATCCCATTGTACATTGAAATCTGAAACATTACTGATCATATTTTCAACTACATTGAGCAACTCTTCAAAATATTCCCTCCATCTGCCCAGGGCATCAACAGGATTCACCAGCAGTTTTCCTGACCTGTCCAAAATATTTGCCATATCCTTCTTACCTCCCTTTCGAAGACTGCTAATTACACACCAGAATGGTTTTCCAGCAGCTTGACCCAAAGTCTCCAACCTGTTTACATAGCCTTCCCAAGATTTCTTCTTGGATACTGCAATTATTTGTTTGGCTTTGTTTCTTTCTTCAACATAACTTTCTCTGTCTACCTGAGTTCTAGTATGTAGCCATTTTTGATATGCCCTCTTCTTCCTTTTACAGGCTGCCTTGACTGTGTCATTCCACCAAGCTGTTTGCTTCATCATACCTTTACACACTACTGTTCCAAGACATCCTTAAGCCACTTCTAGTACTGTGTGCCTGTACCTTGTCCATTCCTTTTCCAATGACTAATTGATTACATTCAACTAACTGGTTCCTTTCTGAGGTCACTGTTATGTACTTGTGCCTGATTTCCTTCTCCTGAAGTTTCTCCACTCTTATCCTCCTACATATGGACATGACCTCCTGCACTTTCAGCCTCACAATACCAATTTCACTGAAGATTAAATAGTGATCAGTGTCATCAAAGAATCCCCTGAATACATGTGTGTCCCTCACAGCCTTCCTGAATTCCTGACCTGTTATTATGTAGTCAATGACAGATCTGGTTCCCCTGCCTTCCCAAGCATACCGGTGAATGTTCTTATGTTTAAAAAAGGAGTCTGTGATTACTAAGCCCATACTGCCACAGAAATCCAAGAGTTGTTTCCCATTCCTGTTGGCCTCCATATCCTCTCCAAATTTACCCATAACCTTTTTATACCCTTCTGTTCGAATTACAATCCTGGCATTAAAATCACCCATGAGCAGAACACTGTCCTTGTCCTTTACTCTAACAACTACATCACTGAGTGTGTCATAAAAACTATCCATCTTATCTTGATCTGTCCCTTCACAATGCGAATACACTGACACAATCCTAATTTTCTTGTTAGACACTGTCAGATCTATCCACATCAATTGTTCATTTTCATACCTTATTGCAACTACGCTGGGTTCCATTTCTTTCCTGACGTAAAGCCCTACACCCCTTTGTGCTATTCCTGCTTTGACTCCTGACAGGTAGACCTGGTATTCTCCCACTTCCTCTTCTTTCTCACCCCTTACCCAAATGTCACTAACAGCTAAAACGTCCAGCCCCATCTTACTTGCAGCCGCTGCCAGCTCTACCTTCTTCCCAGATTAGCCCCCATTGATATTAATTGCCCCCCCATCTCGTTACCATTCGTTTCTTTCTTTCTTTCAATATAAGGGGCAGTCAAATGAAAATCAAACACCCGTCACTATAGGACAATGGAATGGTACCATTCAAAAGTAATAACTATGTGCATTATTTATCCCACTAGGAGATGAGACAAACAACTCCTGTTTCATAGAATGCTGTTGGCCACTGACTGATCCACAACCCCAACCACTCTTGGACTTCATCATCCAACTGAAACCAATGTCCATGCATGTCTTTCTTGAAGTCACCTAAGATGTGAAAATCACATGGTGAAAGGTCTAGGCTATACAGAGGATGTTGCATTGTTTCCCAAACAAATCACTGAAGCATAAACTTTGACAGTGTGGGAGCACGAATTATTGCACAATAGGATGTTTTTGTCTGATAGAATTCCTGTGTGTTTTGCCTTTGTGGCACATTGCAATTTCTGCAAAGTATCTTCATAGATCTGTGAATTGATTGTGGTTCCACAATTGAGGAACTTGATGAGCAGAGGGCCTCTGCAATCAAATAAGACCTCTATGACCATATTGGACTTTGGGTGAACAACTTCAAATGTCTTTAGTGGAGGAGATGTATGATGTTTCCACTGTTGGCTTTGCTTTTTGCTCTCAGGGTGTTGCCAGTTGTATGAAGACTGTGCTTCAGTGATTTGGTTGGGAAACACTGCAACATCCTCCATTCAGCCTGGATCTTTAATGGTGTGATTTTCACATCTTTGGCGACCTGAAGAAAGACTTGTGTGGATATCAGTTACAGTCAGACAAGGTAGCGCAAGAGTGAATATGGCTGTGGATCTGTCAGTGGCTACCTGAATTCTAAAAAACAGGAATTGATTGTCTCATCTCCCAGTGGAATAAATGTCTTAACACATGTGGTAATTTCTTTTGGATGGAATCCCATAGTCGTGGGTGTTCGGTTTTCATTTGACTGCCCCTCATATTTCTGTGTTAACATAATTCTTTAGTTATAGTTCTTCTTAATCACTGGCCATGTACAGCAGGATAAGTTTAATCATTAAATATACAGCCGATGACAAGGATATTTTTACAGAAAATTCTAAAAAGGAATGCTACTTGTTTATCAATATATTAAAAGAATAAGGTCAGATCAGTTTATTTCAGAATGTTATGTTACTAATTAGAATGGGTATTTCAATAACCAGTCAGAGAGTATAAATTTAAAAATGTTGTAGGGCAAGGACTGAGTGGATTTTAGAAATTAATTAAGAAATTTTAAACATGTCAAATTTTTTGTGAGTTCTTGTCTTTGTCTCTTTCTGTCCTGGGATACCAAACTCCAGTTTCTTTTAGTGTTGTGATGGTGTAAGTTCTTTCTGTTGTCAATCCTACTTAAACTGCATTTGACATAAAATAATGCTGTATAGATTTTTAGGGGAATGACAGTATCTTCAGATTGATAGCTGTGTACCTTATGATTTATTTTGTTCACTATTCTAATTACTGTTTTAAATCATTAAAATTTCATTGATTTAGCAGGAATGTCTCCAAATCACACACTCATGTCCACATCAAAACTGGTATCAGTGACTTTGAGTCAGTTGTAGCAACAATGATTACCAAAGAACAAAGGTCAACTGAAACGAACAGAAGTTCATCAAATGAGATGGCGCATTGGCTTGGGATTGGAGCATGTAGAACAACTACGGCTAAAGTTTAAAAGAATAGTTGACTATGCACTGTAGATACATGTCCAGTAAAACAGTTTCTATTGGGATGGTACCCATATGGTATACAGTCATTGCAAAGAAACATATAAAGAAACTAGGAAGTCACATAGTTGCTGTATTTCTTGATTTCCTTAAAGCATTTGACTCATACCACACCTATACTTGTTATCAAAAGTATGACTGTATGGAGTATAAAGTCAAATTTGTGACAGGATTTAAAATATTTTAGTGGGGAGGACACAGCAAGTTACTACAGATGAAGAGTTGCTGACAGATGTAGATGCAACTTTGGCTGTAGCCTAGGGAAGTGTATTGAGTCCCATGCTGATCATATTGTTTATTAATGACCTTGTGGATAATACTGATAGTAACCTCAGAGTTTTTCCAGGTGATGCAGTTATCTACAATGAACTACAATCTCAAAGAAGCTGCACAAATATTCAGTCAGATATTCATAAGATTTCAAAGTGGTGCACAGATTGGCAACTTGCTTTAAATGTTCATAAATGTAAAATTGTGCACTTCACATAATGAAAATACATAGTATCCTATGGCAATAACAATGAGTCACAGCTAGAACCAGTCAACTCATACAGATACCTGAGTGTAGGGATATGAAATGGATCTATAATATAGTGTCAGTCATATGCAAAGTAGATTGCAGACTGCAGTTGATTGGTAGAATACTGGGGAAATACAATCAAGTCTGCAAAAGAGACTTCATACAAACACCTCTGTGACTTACCCTTGAATACTATTCAGGTCAGTGGGACCCATTCCAAATAAGATAAACAGGTGATATTTAATGGATACAAAGTAGAGCAGCTCAAATTGTTGTAAGTTTTTTCAACCCTTGGGAGAGTGCCACCAAGATGCTGAAAGAACTGAAATGCAAGACACCTGAAGATAGATGCAATCTACTCCAAGAAAACCTAGTTTGAAAGTTTCTAGAAACAACTTTAAGTAATGGATGTAGGAGCATATTAAAACCCCATACATATTCCTCCCATAGGGATTGCAAAGACAAGATTAGACTAGTGATGGCATGTGCAGAGGTATTTAAGAAATCATTCTTCCTGTGATACACATGAATGAAATGGGAGAAAGTCCTAATAAGTGGTGCAATGGTACATACCCTTGCCATGCACTTCACAGTGGTTTGCAGAGTACAGATGTATGTAGATCTGTGTACCAAAGGATATGCATAACTGGAAAAAGACTAAGTATCCTGTCCTGACACTCATTCATGGCTGCATATGTTAGTTTCCACATAAGATAGCACACTCAAGCTATTCTCTTGCAGTTATGGCTAGTAAGTCCCTTCCAGTTTAATGTGGAATTGATGTGAAAGTCTAAGTGTTGTACTTAGTTACTTTGTAGGTATTAGTTCCTGTGTTGTATTATGATTACAGAAAAGTGTGTTTCAAGGAAACCAGTTCATTGTTAGTTACCTAAGCCAATTATATGATGTGTGGTGTGTAATAGGCTGTGTTGTGTCATCTGCATGACATAGCAGAGAATTAGCTCTTACATTGGAAAGTAAATAATAAATTGCATTGATAAAAAGAAACGGACATAGGATCATGCTATGTAGCACAGTAGACCAAACTACCTTCAGTGAAGAATACCTATATTTAATTGAAGGAAAACAATCAATTATTGATAGAATTATTTAATTGGATAGATAAAAAATCTACTCACCAAGTGGCAGCAGAACACACACATAAAAGACTGTTGTGATTGGCAAGCTTTTGGAGCCAGTGGCTCCTTCTTCAGGCGGAAGGGTCTAAGGGGAAGGATGAAGGGTGAAGGAAAAGGACTGGAGAGGTCTAGGAAAAGGGGTAGATTTTGGAAAAGTCACCCACAACCACATGTCAGGGGAGACTTTCTGTATGGGATGAGAAGGAAAGATCAATAACAAGCAGTGTTTCAGCACTGTTGGATCTTAAGGAAATAATATGACCTCCTCCAGCATTCTTACTATAAAACTCAATTACTACAGAGTAGATGAGAAAGCTCTATACCTAATGCAGTTTTGCCTGAACAATAGGAAACAGATAGTAAAGATAAATAATCAGACATCAGATTGTTTTCCAGTTATGAAGGCTGCACCTCTGGGATCCATTCTTGGGTCTTTCCCATTCCTGATTTGTATAAATTATTTATCCACAGTTGTATAATGAGATACAGGGTTATGTGGAGATACAAAACACTCATTACGTGTGATACCATCCTCAAAAATGTGTAGCACAGTATGGTGTTAGTGATAGAGAGATGTTCCATTCAGTTTCAGGTGAATGTATTACACAAAAATTGCAGTAAAACTGAAGACATTTTCAACCTGAATTCTCCAGACACAATAATAAAACAATCACATTATTAGGATTCCCACATAGGTCAAAAATTCAGCTGAAATATCCACAGAGGAAAATTATATGGTAGACTGGCTTGTGTCATTTATCAGCTGTAGAAGTTGATGGGCTATTGCAGTAAAGTAATCCTATTGTATGCATATTTCACATTCTTTCATTCCTACCAGTTATGAAATGTTACAATTCATTAATCCTATGGACACAAAATTAGAATTTTTAATGTCATAGGAAAGCTGTCAGGTGCATTGGAGGACTTAGACCATGTAGAGATCATTTCAAACAACTAAATATAATAGCAGTTACTAGTATGTACATTTATAACTGATTTGTTTTTATTGAAGGGAACTTAATGTCATCAGTCCATAAACACAACACAAGAATTGAGTTGTGTGATAGACTTGCAAAGACCCATAACAACTACAATAACTTGTTCTTATCTACATCAGCAAATTATTGGAAAGTGACAATAAATAAATTGAAAACTAGCACTGCAAAATGGTTAAAAAATAAAGGATTTTACTCTGCTCATTAATTCCTGGACTATGTAACAAATGTCTTAAATTTTTGATGGTAATGAACTAAAGATAATCAGCAGACTCTGGTATGTGCCTATAATTCACACAATGAATGACTTATTGTCATTTAAGCACAGTTTAATTAATTATTGTCTTTGTCATTCATTTAATTAGGCTGAATATTTATCTTGTAAGTCATCTATTAACTATTACTTCGTCTTACTGTCATTTACCTATTTATGCAGTGTATTTATTTCATATTATTTTCTTGCACTTATTGTTATTTATCTAATCATTCATTGGATGATGCTGACTGAATGTAAAAATACTCAAAAATGAATAAGCCAGTCATACTCACATGTAATGAAAGGCATTTGGATTTAGAAACAAATCTGTCAATCAACAAATCTTGTTGGGAACTAACAAAAACTGAACATTTGTAACTTTTAAGTATCCTTGATCAGTACGAGTGGGGTCTGAGATAACATCAGTATTGAAATCACCACATAAATGACTTTCAATTTACTGTTACTCAATGTTAGTCACAGTCTCTTTAATTGTCAGAGGAAGTTTATAAAACTTCCTATTAGAAGTCTATGCTACCAGAATCACTTATGTTGTATACCAGGGATATTAGGAATGTATAGCACTCAGACAGCTACTAACCCTAGAGGTTCATTCAACTTTTTGAATATATAGTCATTTCTTCTTCTGTGCATTATGCCTACAGTAATGAAATACAGAGTACTGAATTGCATCCCTGATGACACTTAGGAAAAATTTTTCCCCCCTAAGAAAATAAATAGTATTCTTCAGAGAACTATTTATAACTGCAGATGCCTGTGATGGGAGTCTGAGAAAAAAAATAGTGGACTACAGGTATAAGAGTTATAAATGCACAGATACATTCATCATGAACTGCTGCATTAATAGTGCTGGTTCAAGAACATTCTTCCACACAAGTGACATATTTGTTTAGTGCCAACTCCTCATAGGGCCCCCTTTTTCCACACAAATGACATATGGTTTGGTACCCCCCGTTTCCATCCCTTTCTCATACATTAGTTGCCATTTCTTGGGCCCTTGGTAAGAACATTACAAATAAATCTAAATCTAATGAGCCTGGAAATAGGTTGTTTTCACTACTAATTATAATTTTGCACTATAAGGCCATTAGCACCCTCTCAGCTCAGCATCCCGAGCAGCCACTTGTGTCATGTGGACCTTAAACCAGTCCTGTGTATAGTAGTGACAGTGCACAGAGGAGGGTGTATCATACCATTACCAGGAACTGGCAGAAGGGTTGAAGGAGAAGTAAGGGAAGTGAAGGAAAAGGACTGGTGAGGTTTAGGAAATTGGCAGAGATTGGAAAAGTCACCCAGAACTCCAGGTCAGGTGAGACTTATTGGTCAGGATGAGAAGGAAACACTGATTATTGGGGGACTGCACTGGATGAATCTGAAAACCTGAGAACTTAAGCCTTTAACTGCTCTGGACGTGTTATCGTGCATGCCTTTGTACCTGTCCCTGTGTGCTCTGAACGTGTTTACGTGTGGCACCAGTCCTTCTACCTGGCAATCTGAACGAGTCTACATGTAGACACATTCAGAGTACCAGGTAGAAGGACTGGTGGTGTGCGTAAACACTTTCAGAGCACACAGGGACAGATATAATGGCATGCCCATTAACATGTCCAGAGCAGTTAAAGGGTTAAAGGTGGAAGATAGGGCAATATCCAAGACTGAGATTACTGACAAAACATCATGCACAAGAGTGAAAAACTAAGTGCTTTGTATGTGGTAGAGGTGGGAGGGGCAGAGAATGAAAATAGATAGGTCTTAAAATAAATTATATAGAAAACTAAAAGGGAGTGATCGAAGGAGCGCTAAGTGTGAAGAAATTAATGTAAATTAAGGCCAGGTGGGTGGTGAGAACCGAGGACATGTTGTAACACAGTTCCCACTTGCAGATTTCTGAGAAATTGGTGTCTGGGGGTAGAAAGCAGATGACACCTGTGGTGGAACAAGCGCTGAGGTCTCAACTGCCTTGTTGTAGCACATGCTCTACAATAGGACATTGTGTATTGCCAGTAACTGATAACTTAGTGGTTGTCATGCCAATGTAAAAAGGCCAAACAGTGTTTAAATAACAGCTGCCAGACATGAGTCATTTTACAGGTGGCTCTCTCTTTGACAGTATGTGTTTTGCCAGTTACAGGGCTGGTAAAGGAGGTGGTAAGAAGATGCATAGGGCAAGTCTTACAGTGGGAATGATCACAGGGGTATGAGCTGTAGGGTAGGGAAATGGATGCGGAAGGAGCATAAAGTCTGACAAGGATATTGTGGACACTGGGAAGACAACAGAATTCTATTACAGTTGTGGTCAAGTAGAATAGACCTCATTTCAGGGCATAATTTTAGGAAATCATAGCCTTATCAAAGTAGCTGATTGACCCTCAAATGGGTACGCATTTTTTTATAACACAAGCAGGTATGCAGCATACTTTGTACACATGTCAAGAATAGCTGTCTTTATGTTATGAAAGTAAACAAGTATGGACAATATCATATTTTAATCTTAGTTTAATTAAATAATGATACAATAAACTCACATTATATGAGTTAAATTACTTTTTACTTATACAATAATAAGATAAAGTTTCATCGTATCAATCTACTGCCATATAGAAGGGTTACCCCACAGTAATGACTCAATCAGAGCATTGAACAGCATAATTGCTTCAGGTCCCAGCCAGTTATTCAGTTGACACTTATCTCATAGACAACCACCTCATTGTATGTTTGTGCTGCTAGCTTGGAATCTTGGTCATTTTCTTGCATGGATCATAAATTTTTTCTCACCTAGCACACTGTTTTATTACATTACTGCTGCTCTCTTGGCCATATAACTTACCATATTGATAGCTGAAGCAATAATGAAGGAATATATACAGACTTGCAATTGCAAAACAACTATGGAATGATGCAAGGCAATGTTATTTGTGGCTGGCACACTTTATACGCAGGAGTGCCCACTCAAGGGTTAATACATTCAAGACCAGGATAATACTGAGTGATAGGAGGTGTGCTAATAATATGTTTTTTGGGAGGATCAGCAGTACCAGGATTGGATGTGATGAGTGGGGAAATCTGCTTTTAAACTAAGCTGGTGGGTTAATTATGTCCAGAGAAGGCTGAGGTGAGAACAATATCTATTGCTCTAAAGGGTCTGCATCTAAACAAATATGTTTGCCTCAGATGCCAAGGCTGTAAGAGGACATGGAAAGGATGGAAACTGTTAAATTGTAAATACTGTTGTTAGAAGTTTTAATGTGTACAGAAGTGGGTAGTTGTCCCTCAATCCTTGTGAAATTTAATTGGGAGAATGTATTTAGAAATTCCAAGAATTTTAACAAATTAGCCTCACTGTGCATCCATATGGCAAATATGTCATCATTGTGTCTAAATCAAGTCAGGAGCTGAAGGCATATGGATCCCAAGAAAGCACCCTCCAAGCAACCCATGAAATGAATTAGCCATCCTGGTTCCCATGGCTGTGCACTTGTTCTGTTTGCATGTCTGTCCCTGAATGGTAAAGTAATTGTTGGTAAGTATAAAGTTGATTAAGCTGAGCAGGAAGGATATTATAGGTTTGGAATCAGGTGGTCACTGATTAAGGAAATGTTCAGCAGCAGAAAGATCATCTACATGCTGGATGTTGGTATACAGGGAGATCAATGATGACAAGCAAGATGTGTGATGGGAATGGGATGGGCACAGATTTAAGATGATCTAGGAAATGGTTGGTGTCATTACTATATGAGGTAAGTCTTTGTACTGTAGGTTGCAGGTGTTGATCAACTAAGGCAGGTAAGTGTTTGATTGCAGCTTTGAAGCCAGCAACTATGGGACAGCAAAGGTGATTGGGTTTGTGGATCTCAGGAAGAGAGTAAAAGGTAGAGATACATAGTTTGGGTGGGATAAGAAGTTCTATGGACTGATATATTGTTCCTGGTGAGGGGCCTGAGGTTTTAAGGAGGGACTGCAGGTCAGTTTATAGCACAGGGATGGGGTCTTTATGGCAGATGCTATGTGTAGAGGTGTCACACAGCTGGCGTAGACTCACACTGTCAAGTAACACTGTAGTAGATCCCTTGCTCACTGGGAGGCATCAGTTTTTAGAGAATGAAGAGCCTATAGTTCCGTAGAGGACTGGTTAGGGTCATATTGTTGGGACATGAGGAATGGTTGTGAAGAAATGCTGGATGCTGGAAGGCTTGTAAATGCTGGTTTTGAAGTGGTGGTGGTGGATCAAATTGGGATCATGGTCACAACTGGTCAAGTCAGGGTTCGATGCCAGATTTGGTGTTGGAAATGTTTTGGATTGAGTTGGAAAAAAATATTTCCACTCGATATTATACTTGAAGGGAAGAAGATCCTAAATCAAAGCAGCATGATTAAATGCAGGTTTAGGGTTGAAAATAAGGCACCTGGATAAAACCGATAATTCAGGAGGGAAGAATGCCTTAGATTAGAAGTTGAGAATACTGTACTGTTGTGACTGGTTCTTGGGATCATGAGTTATCATTGCTCTGGGATACTGTGGTGAAGCCTGGGAGATGTTGAGAAGGCTGGCCAAGCTCGATTAGATGGAGAGGAATTGTGGTTGATGATATGGCTGTTTAGGGAGCTAGAGAGAGACAGGAAGGCAAACACCACTGTTGAGGTAATTTAGGAGAAAATGGGAGAGCTTTTTGAGGTGATGTCTGGCCTGTTATTGCAGTTTGAAGTTAGGTTGGTTGACATGCAAGGAAATGTGAGGGGCAGATAACTGCAGGATTTTGTAGGAGACAAGGATGTCTTATTCCTATGCCAATCTTTTCATGAGTTGCTTGGAGGAGGTCTTCCCGGGATCCATAAGCCTTCAACCCTTGGTTTGGTTTAAATACGTGGTCGGATTGACCATAATGCAGTAGGGGGCTCACTAGTTTGTGAAAGTTCTGGTACATATGCAAATATATAGTGCATTGGAATTGAGATGGGCAAGCAGGGAATGCTACAGCCAAACGGGACAGGCTGGGAGCAGTGATTGGCCACTGGGGTGGTGAATTCTCAGAATGGAGGTTGAAATGGCTGTCCCAAGAGATGACAAACTATTGTCCACCTATACAACTGCACAGCCTAGTGTCCAGCTGGAGAGCAGTGTGACACCAAGTGCAGGAGGTGAGGGAATCTGTGTTTTGTGGACCTCCTTTGAAAATAACCTCTGCTGCCTGTAGAAAGTGTTGACTACAGGAAACAGTCTAGTCTCATGGCAGCTCTTTCTTTAGTTCTCAATTTCCCAGTCATGAGGCTAATGGAGTAGGTGAGAAATGCACGATAGGTGTAATAGAGTGTGACATCGAAAGTGCAATGCTGAAGTCAATGTTTTTTGGTAGCAGGGGGAAGATGTTCATGTTGTGATTGGCACCAGAAGGAGAATCACTGTTTTGGTGGGATTATCTAGTTGGAGGGAATCCTTGTGATTGAGTCACAGTGCTTCTTAATTTTGCAGTTAACAACAGGGGAAGGAATTAGGAGGGCATAAGTGAATGCTACAAGAGAGGCAGTTTGGGTTTGGTCCCAGAAGTGTCTGCATCAACTTGTGACTCAGTCACAAAGGTGTTCACATGTTCTTGCACATTGGTTATGGAAGTGTCTAGATTGAATCCATGGACAGTAGCAATAGAGGATGAATTGACTTGGCTTTGCATCTCAGTTGAGCCCATAACATCTTTTAGTTATGGCAGGGTTCTGATGACATCATCTTCATGAAAGGCCCAACAGTTGTGCAACATACAGCTTGGCACAACACACACATATTTAGGGTGAGCAAATTTGCAGCACCAGCAGAGTAGTTTAATTTGATTTCAAACTTGTGAAATCTGGGATGATCACCTGTCTCAAGTTCATCACACTTATACTGAATGTGTGAACATCTGGGGATAGTCCTCAACTTCCAGCCAATGCTTTGATCAGGAATCTGCAGAATAATATGGATTGTAATTATTGTTGTGCTTTATTAGAGTGTAAATTCTGAAGTGGACAACTAATAAATTTATTGATGGGTAAGTAATGTTGCAATCCCCTTAAACGTACCCCTGAGTTTGGACAGAATAGTCATGATTTTGATAGTTGAATGTTCAGGGGAATATTTTCAGTCAGAGTAAATCATATGCAAATAAATATTGTTCCAGTCAGATAGCATCAATCAAATTCAGATTTATGCAAATTCCCCACATTAAGATCTATTCCAAGGGCCATAATTTTGCATTACCCACTTAACTTTATGCACAATGGAAATTTGAAGGGTAGCTTAAAGAATGGCTTGCCCACAATTAGTTTTGAGGGGCTGGGAATATTATTCTCACTGGGGTTTTTCAGTCTAACATCTGTGTATTAGTGCCAGCTAAATATTGGTTCTTTATTTCTACATTGCAAATGTACTGGAGAGGAACTGAATGTGGAAGAACTCAACTGTGACTTAACACTGTCTATGAACATTAAATATCAAATGCTTAATAATAACTATTGTTGGTCAGTGACTGACTTTGAAGGCAAGCTAATGGAGACTTGACACAACTGACAGTACTCTTTCTTGGCTTGATGGTGTCTGATAATTGCATTGTCTACAGTGCCTGTTTTAAAGACTCATGTAAAAGAGTTTATACAAAATATTAAAATGCAGATTAATTACACATTTTATAATAACTTTTAAGACAAGTTTGTTAGGCACTACTTATACAAATTTGACAATGAAGTTATTTTGATTGACTTTTGTCTATATATTTTTTAAATAGTCAATATTGAATTCTATTTCTATGAGCAGATTTTTAGGCACCCTTTTACCCACCTGTTCTCTATTAAAGTCCACCAAGGTTATTCTATACACAGAATTTTGTGTTTGAGATGTTTCATCAACTAACACGTTTTTTAAATAACGTTATTATATATAATCAACAGAAAAATTAGGATAAGAAAATGATAATACAGCAATTTTAAAAGCTATATTTTCTAAAATTCAAACAATCTGTCTCTTACGACAACAAAATTTTGGAATAGCAATGTTTTGTACACTACAAAATATGAAGCAAAAATATTGTTTTTTTATACAAAAGAAAAATAGTGCTATCAAATGAAGTGTGACATGTGTGAAGTTGAAACTTCCTGGCAGATTAAAACTGTGTGCCAGACCGAGACTAAAATTCGGACCTTTGCCCTTTGCGGGCAAGTTTGAAAGGTAGGAGACGAGGTACTGGCAGAACTGAAGCTGTGAGGATGGGATGTGAGTTGTGCTTGGGTAGCTCAGATGGTAGAGCACTTGCCTGTGCCAGAGGAACTGTTTTCACTGAGTTATAAGCCATTTGATGTGGTGAATCGGCTGGTGCAACCCATTTAAAAAACAAGCCGTAATGTGATTTTTGAACATTGGTTTACAAGCTATAAACTAATGTCACATCTGGTGAAAGAACACAAGCTAACTTCTGTGGCAACAGTGCATAAGAACAAAAGGCAAATCCTTCCTGAATTTTGCAAAACTCGTGGTAGAGAAATCTACTCATATAAGTTCAATTTCCAAAAGGATATTACACTTTCTTCTCGTACACCAAAGAAAAACAAAGTTGTTTTGCTCATGTCTAGTCTTTGCACAATGTTGAAATTGATGAATTGACAGGAGATAAAAAGAAACCAGAGATAAACATTTTTTTATGATTCTATGAAAGGTGGAGCTGACTTTGCAGGTCAGCAACTTATGATGTAACCCACAACTAAAAAAAATGGCCTTAGATTGTTTTCTATCCAATACTGAATATGGCCAGCATAAATGCTGTTGTTGTTCAGTGGTCAAATAACAATAAAAAACATAAGCATTGTAATTTTATAAAAACACTAGGACATGTCTAACTTGAATGTCTAACAAGAAATACCTCAACCACCAAGCACTTTGTGTAAAGGAATCAAAGATTTTAGTGGAGAATCTTCACAAGAATCAACTGCCAGTGTCAAAGGTGTACAGAAAAGATGTCAATAGTTTCACTATGCTAGACATTGTAAGACATCTCATGTTTGTGATGGTTGTCATAAGTACATTTGCAAGAACACATTGTTCCATTCTGCCAACAATGTGCTATGGCAAGAGATGATTAACAGCTTATGTCAAAAGTTTATTGCTCATTTTGTGTTTGAAGAACACACAAAAAATTCGAGTTACTGATGAGAATTTATGATTTTGTAGATTTTAAAAAAATATGTGGGTTTACAAGCTGCTAAAATGATTATTTTGTAGACTTTATGCAAAAATTAAGTGATAAAGCATTTGTACACTTCACAGTGTTTATTTCTATGAAAATCCTGTAGCTAATAAATAATTCATAAATTTAATTCCCATCTTTTGTTAAAAAGTGCCAAAAAATACTTAAAAAATATAAATGAAAAACAGGGTCAATATGACCCTCCACATGCTTAATGTACCCTTTTTGCACCACATCCTCACCAAGTTAATTATCAATCAGTGACTTCTATAGAATATAGTGCTTTTACAGTACACTCTAAATCATGTATGTTTTACATTTGAATCTTAATGTACTTCTGATTTGATTACAAATGCAAGGCTCCTTCTGAAAGTAGCAGTAGGACTTTTTCTTATTTCCTCTCTTTTGTTATGATAATTACATGAATTGACAGTTCATATTTTATCCTTCTTATTGTTATGCAGTCCAAGTATAATACAAAAAATTCACTCCACTTTTCAGATCTACAACAGGCCTCTCTGGGTTGCTGTTCATTGAATGATGTGGCATGCCGAATTATGACTCGTGTTATTGGCCACTACCCTCACCGCAAGCAGATGCTTATTGACTGTGGCTTCACTGCTTTAACCAAGCAAGGACTAAATGCTAATAAAATTGTTTCTGGATATGCTGTATTTGAATATCATCCACATCTCAAGTATGTTATTCTTAATTTTTTATGCTTCTGTGTTTTGTGTATATCCTGCTAGCATGTACTCTAGTGATGAACTATGTACAGGATAACACTGCAGCAGATGTGGAAAGTACGAAGACATATATCTAACATCAAACATAATTGACAAGTTTTGTTCCATTTCACACATAAACCAATACTGTTACAGTGCTACCTTTCCATATCCCAAAGACTATTATTTGGAAAACTATAAAATTAAGTGGTTTATATTTACCAGCTGCTGAGGTCACACTGCGAGCAATAGTGCATGATGGGAGAAACAGTCTGGATGGAGGAGGTAAGGAGGAGGCTGGGGCATGGAGGGGAAGGAAAACAGGTTAGGGGTGGGGGATGTAAGTGTAAACTAGGAGGTTAGATGGAGGACAAGGGGGTGGGGGGGGAGCAGAAAAGGAGATAAGTATAAAGACTGTTGGTGTGCACTGGTTGAATAGAAGGCTGTGTAGTGCTGGAGTGGGAACAGGGAAGGGAATATGTTCATGAAGGACAATGAATAATGAAGGTTGAAGCCAGGAGAATTATGGGAATGTAGGATATATTGCAGGGAGAGTCACCACAAGTAAAATTCAGAAAAGCTTGTGTTGGTTAGTAGATGAAGCCTGTGAAGCAGTCATTGATATGAAAATTGGGAAGCATGCTCAGCAACTGGTTGGTCCAGCTGATTCTTAGCCACAATTTCTCAGTGGCCATTTATGCAGACAGACAGCTTATTGGTTGTCATGCCCACAAAGAACACAGCACAGTGGCTGCAGTTTAGCTTGTAGATCACATGACTGGTTTCACAGGTAACCCTGCCTTTGATGGGCTAGATGATGCTTGTGACTGGACTGGAGGTAGTGGTGAGAGAAAATATGGGACAGGTCTTGAACCTAGGTCTATTACAGGGATATGAGCCATGAGGTGAGGGGTTGGGAAGAGGGGTTGTGTAGGGCTAGATGAGGATATTTTGTAGGTTTGGTGGTGGTGGAACACCACCGTGAGAGGCGTGGGAAGGATAGTGGGTAGGATATTCCTCATTTCAGGGTATGATGAGAGGTAGTCTAAACCCTGTTAGATTATGTGATTCAGTTTCTACAGTCCTGGGTAGTACTGGAATATTAGAAGAATGGTCCTCTGAGACCAGACGATGGGATGTTGGGAAGTGTGGATGAACACTACCATTCCCAATGCCTGATAGATTCCAAACCTACAACCTCCTTCCTGGATATCATGACAAATTATATCCTTACCCAAAATTACTTCTCCTTTGATGGTACCACCTAAAAACAAATATGGGGTATGGCAATGAGCACCTGCATGGGACCATCTATTCGTGGTCCATATAGAGGAATCCTTCCTAACCACCCAGAATCCCAAACCACTCACCTGCTTCACATTCACAGATGATGACATCTTCATGATCTGGATCAAGGGTGAAGACATCCTATCCACATTCCTCCAGAGCCTCAATACTTTCTCTTCCATTTTCTTCACCTGGTTCTCCTCAACCCAGCAAGCCACCTTCCTCAATGTTGACCTCCACCTCAAAAGCGGCTACATCAGTACTTTCATACATATCAAACCTATCCACCACCAACAATAACTCCACTTCAACAGCTGCTATCCATTCCATACCAAGAGGTTCCTTTCATAAAGCCTAGCCACCTGTGGCCATCACATCTATAGTGATGATCAGTCCCTCTCAAAATAAACCAGGTGTCTCACTGAGGCCTTCACAGACCGTAATTACCCTCCAAACATTTTAGAGAAACAGATTTCCCATGTCTTATCTCTGCAGTCATCCACCACCTTCCAATGTCCCACTGTCAGCATTCCCAGAAGCAACTAAATCACATTTTCCACTGGGATTCCACTACCTCTCGTCATGCCTGAAATGAGGAATATACTGTCCACTATCCTTTCCACTCCTCCGACAGTGGTATTCCACCACCCACCAAACTTACACAATATCTTCATCCATCCCTACAAAACCCTTCCTCCCAACCTCTTGCCTCATGGCCCATATCCCTGTAATAGTCCTAGATGCAAGATCTGTCCCATACTTCATTCCAGTCCAGTCACAAGCATCCCATAGTCCATAAAGCTATGGTTACCTGTGAGAGCAGTCATGTGATCTACAGGCTAACCTGCTACAACTGCTCTGTGTTCTAAGTGGGCATGACAGCTGTCAAGTTGTCTGTCTGTCTGCATGAATGACCACTGACTAATTGTCAGCTGGCCCACCCATCTGCTGAGCAGACTGTTCAGCACAATGCTATTCATCTTAATGACTGCTTCACAGCCTTTGCAAACTGGATCCTTCCTACCAATACCGTTTTTCTGAACTGTGCACATGGGAACTCTCCTTGCAATATATCCTACATTCCTGTGACCCTTCTGGCCTCAACTTTGTTTAATTCAGAAAATGGCCTTTCAGCTGAAAACTTACTTGTTTAGCAGTCTTTTTGTTGTGCCTGTCTGTGACTCAACATATTCTCTATGTAGTGGGTAGCAATCTATCCTTTTCATAATATTGCCATTATGCCATCCTGGATTTTCCTTGGTTTATATTTACACTGATCTTGTTGTTAAAAAGTCTTTACATTGCTAAAACAAGTAGTAACCAAAGCATTGCAAATTTCTGTTATGAAAGTAGCAGAAGAGTGTCATAACTTTGGAAAAACAGGTAGTACTTCTCTATCTCATAGTTCAGCAATAATATTTAAGTGTGACCGACAGTGCTGCTTGATGTTGGGAGAGCTTGTCATGTCTGCCCTTTTACATGAGCATCGTGTATGCTAATCTGTAAGAAGATAAATTGTGAATATAAAATACTTTATTTTCAGGATATGCTATTAGGATTATTATGAATGTTTTGTCAAACAATGTCTATGCAGATATATATTTCATTTGCAAACTGAGACAGTCCGGTTCTAAAGAAGAGATGTTTCTAAATAAGAGGTTTCTTTTTCTAAATGTCAAGACATTTTAAGCTATTGAGTATAATTGCAGAAAACAGAAGTATTCATAATATACAGCTATTGAGGGGCCTGCAGGTCAACTTATCCTTGGAAAGAAGAAGGTATACTATTTTCCAGAATGAATCTTTCATAGAAATGGAGTGTGCAATTTTTTACACTGCTTCATAAAGCTTGTCACTGGAAGGCAATAGTATAAGCAGTTTGGCAATTAGAGTCCATGATACCACTTGCCTAGCAGTGGAGAAGGGAACAATGCAGGTAAATACACAAAGCTACATTCCGGGAGGGGGGATACACTGCCAGAACCTATTGCACCTATTGTATTGTAGCTGCAGTAAGTGGAGCAATTTCTTTTGCTACTCTTATTGCTGTGCAAGCTGTTTCCATAGCTTAGAAAACTGTAGATCCTTGTCATCACTGTACTATTTGATATGATGGTAATTAGCTAAGCTTATGATGCTCATTCAGATAAATGTGGCAATGAGCTAACAAATTACTAACACAAATGGCCGGCTCATCAGTGAATGAAGTCATGTTATGAATGAGGAACACAGTCAGATAGTGTGAGAGAAGCCCAAGTTATTTGCCAGAATCAGCAAAAACAAGAAAACAAAAATGTAGCCAGAGTTGGCAAAAAAATTATCTAGTGGCACAATATGACTATCTTCATATGATGCCATGCAGTGTATCTTTCTAGGTCTGTGCCAATATTTATTTAGTGATACAAGCTGCTGGTGATAAGGGAGAGCAGGGGATACTGACACCTTAAGAGATTTTTTGTTTTATTTAGACTCTGGCACTTCCATTGAAAAGTTCGTGGTAGCCCCATGTGACCCAGGAATGTTAGACATATAGCTGTACCAGAAAAACTGAATCATATTGAATACCTTCAGAGTTATATAAACATTTTCTCAAGTCCACAACCTGTCAGTATTGCCGTGGGTACCTGGATCATATCGATAGCCTTACAGGGTAATACCAACAGTATGACATAGTCAGAGTAAAATTCTTGTTCTAAGAAAGCAACACTTTTTACTATCATAAAATGTGTCAAAATATATACACAGCATGTTTTGCAAAAATGATGTTCAAGTTGGAAAAAAATAAGTCAGCTTCAGCTTTATTGAAACCAGAACACTGCTGATACTTGTTGCTGATGGTTTTCTTAAGCTAATTTTAGGATTCATCTTTCTGAAACCAAAATCTCTGCCTACAGCCATTTTGGGAATTTTCTTGAAATTGTCATTAAGGTCCCAAACAATTCACCATTAGTCAATCAGGGAAATACCATAGAATAATTGTTCAAATGCAATCATCTTGTTGATTAATTCTTGCTCTTGTTCAGGAGTGATAACAAATCTTCTCTCCAAGGAACGTTACTTGTCTTAATTTAATTTTAGTCAATCATAAAATGTAATTTTTAGTATGTTCAGCTGCTTTCATACACTGTTCTGCCCAGACTTCACTAAATGTAATGCCTTTTTGAGGTTTTCTTCAGTCAATTTAGCCCTCTCTGCTTTTCTTTTTCTTGTCCTCATCATCTGAAATTAGATATGAGATTTTACTTAAGTGGAAACAACTTTTTTCTGATGTCTGCAGCATGACACCCTGTCAACATTGTCCCATAATAGTCTGCCATTATTACTCCACTCAGACATCATGGTGGAAATCAGTTTTTAATGACTTTGCTAAGGCTCAAAAAATTGCAAAAACTATACTAAAGGATGCACTAGAAAACATACTATGTACCTAATTGATAATTATTACTGTAAAAAAGTTTGCACAATAGTAGGTTGTTGTTGACAAGAACTTGTTGCCTCTGCACCGTACTGCTGGTATCAGCCGCTGTGCTGCAGCACTGTTTCCCACTCAGTACAATGCTACTCAACTGAGTAGATGATGGTGTCTGGTATGTTGGTATTCCCCTGGTTTTCCCCTAGCAATGTCACTTAAGTACAGCATTTCAAGTGTGCTAGAACATGGTGTACGAGTAAGTATGCATGACAGATGGGGATACTAAAATGTACAATTTCTTAAATATTATATCATAAACCCTTAATGTAAAAACAGAGTTATATGAAATAATATGAAATGTGATGCCAAACTGTCAGCAGGCAGAGCAGCTTTTTACATCTTCATTTTCTCCCTCTTTGTAAACTACAGTGTAAAAATAACAATATACAGACTGGTGTTTTCATTCAGAATCTTGAAACTTTCATTTATAATAATTTATAAAACATCTTCATCCCATTCTCCAGTGGAATTCTGACTGAATTAGTGATTTTTTTACCCAGGCAGTTTTGAGGAGTATGTTGTTGTGATGGAAAGACTATGTATTAAACAGATGAATGTTTTATTCTTTTTCTCTAGAATCCATTCTGCTTTTATTCTTCAAAAGGTATTATTATTTCCTCTTTTGTTCTTTCCTTGTAATAAGACTTCTGTTATTACTGTTTCAGACTAATTGAATTGACTCAGGAAGTTGGCAAAGTTGAAGCTGTTGATGATGCTCTTGATGTCAATAGATATCCAATAGGAACTGTGCTTTTCTTGTACCCTTATCAAGTAAGTATGTGGATACGATACATTCTTTCACTCATAATACAGTAACTGTGAAAGATACTGCAATTAAGTTGTTTCTTTAAATAACTTACAACATACAGAAGGCAAAGATTTACAAAACTGACCATGATTTGGAATTTTACCCTTGTTTTTTTGTTTTTATTTTCTGAGGATCCTGTAATAACAGTGGTTCTGAATAAGTCATCTCAGTTCACTGCAGAATACTACACAGTTGTCTATTACATGGGACAACTGTCAGTAAATCTTAGCTGTATTTACTCATGTGAATGCCAGGAGCATTACTTCACTAAGTCCATAACTAATTTCTGATCACATCTTGACACCTTATGTAGTTCTATGTCTCATAAACTCAGTGGTTATTGGACATTAAACTCATATCATACTTTTCCTTTATCATATTTTCTGATATTCTCTGTGTAGTGCACATAGAAAATATTAAAGACCTGTGAATAAATAGTAATAAATTATCATAACCAACTTAAAATACTTTTTTTTAGTTATGTCAGATTTTACATCAGGACACGAGGAAATAGTTCATAAATAATCATACGGCATTCACAATTTCTCTGTGAACTTTTTTTAATTTCTGTTCTTTTGATTGGCCAACAGTATATGGTGGTGTAACAGAAATAACATAGCATTAATCAGATGACATAAAAGTATAGTGACTTTTAGAACAGATAATTGTTTTCATTGTTTATGCAAGATTCCATACTTTTTGACACTCCAAGTCCTGGCTCATCTGATATTCATGTTATTTCAGGAGTGAAAGGGTGTACGTAAATAGCTGACAGCATAGACTGTTCCTATGTAAGAAATCATATGAATTTATGCTCTACACAAAATATTTTCATCGATGAAGCTATTTGAAACTATCAGAAATCAGAAGAGTGCAGATGACTGTAAATTAATATGGTACTATTTGCTTTTTTATTGCCCATTTCTCGCTAAACTCATGTTCACAGCTGCTGTCAGTTCTTCAGAGCATTATACACCTCATATAGACAGATGTTGTTCTCAGTGAAACTTACCATTGACTTTGAATGTTGTCATGGTGGTGCTGTTGCATGGGTACTATGGGTACTGATGATGCCTGATCTTTGTCCACTAAAATTTCTGTAGGGTAGAGTCACTGCCCTTCTCTTGTGTAGGCCAGATGATTGTCCTGGAACTTTGACATGCTATTACATTTGCAGTGATGCTTCTTGTAGGCTGCTGGCATAGTAACATATCTAGCAGTTATACATTCACTTAATATTCTCTCCCATAGTAATAAAATATCATATGCTTTCCATGCACTTTCATGACACTTGCCAATAATATCCACATAGTGTACTTTTATGAATATGATGAAAAAGATCAGTTGTAGACTAGAAACTGGAATAAATTTTTTGTGCTAAGTTGGTGCAATCGTTTTGTGGACTAGTTTCATTATGGTTGTTGTGAGTTGTCACAAAAGACAAGAGCATGAAAGAAGGGTTACAAAACAAAATATGTGGATGGGGCAATCCCCACTATGCTCTTGGGTGCTGACTTTAAATATGTCTGATTATAAATTGACGAAGACCTCATAATGACAGATTAATGACATATAATCTTCTGCATTTGAAAGAGAAGGTTCTATTTTTAGAACTTCTATTCATCCTGCTATACTTGCATTCTGAGAAATTATGTGGAAAGGTCCGAGTTCAGGAAAACGAATCAGAAAGAAAATGATAGTTAGCAAAAAGCTACCAAAATCTCACAGAGTAGAAATCATTTTTTGGGAGGTCATATTATTTCTTAAATGTTTTATGATTATAGTGTGTATTTCACTCATTCACCTTCATTTCATAAACTGGCAGTCAAATGATGTATAACTTACAAAAGTCTGAATTAAACAATGCTAAAATCCAGGATGGAAGAATGACAATATTATGAAAAGGATAGATTTTAGTCATGGGACAGCGTTTCCGACTGCAAATTTTCTAAATACAAGTTGCAAGTGATACAAATTTTGCTTCTGTAGAAGAAAATGCTACAAAATTTAGTTTATTAGTTCCCCAACACAGTTTTACAAAAATGCATGATAACATACCCTTATGTTGATTTTATGTCTGAGCTATTAGCTCAATTAGCATCAGCATAAGCTACTACAGTTTCATAGTTTTTCTCATTTTTATATTGTATCCAGTAACCTACTGTGCATTTTATGTAATGCAGTATCTTCTTTAAACCTTTCCAACATGGTTCCTTTGGATCACTTTGTTAATGACTAATTAATGGCATAGATTAAACCATGGTGAGTTGCTTGAGTTACATAATGAAAACACCTTATTAATTTTCTGTAAGGCACTTTCTCATGCAGCCTCTTGTCATTCTCAACTTCTCTGTAATTCAATACCATGGGTGTGTTAATTGGCTCCCCATCATTCATTCCATACATCTTCAACAAATTTTCCAAATAAATTTTCTGACTCAAAATTATTACATCCTCATCCTGCCTCTCATCTTATCTTAATTCCCAATAAAAGTCTCACATGTCCCAAATCTTTCATTTCAAATTTATGTCTTAAAGCTAATTTGAATTCTTTAATTTTCATCTTATCGTTTTCTAAAATGATAATATCATCTACAAACAAAAAGTAAACCTTAATCAAGCAATCAGAAGTCCAGGTTGGAATATCAACAATATAATGAAAGAGATCGATTGCTACTCACTTTAAAGAAGACATGTTGAGTTGGTGACAGGCACAACAAAAAGACTATTTCACATTTATCTTCTGGCCAAAGCCTTCATCAGAGAAGAAATCACACACTCTTTCATTCACCCAGGCAAGCACACCTCATGCACACTTGACCACCATCTCTGGCAGCTCTGGTTTGAGCTGCTGCAGATGGCTGTCATGTGTATTGGAGGTGTGCTTGCTTGTGTGCATGAATGTGTGTGTGTGTGTTCCCTTTCTAAAAAAGGCTTTGGTCAAAAGCTAAATATGTAACAGTCTTTTTGCCTGTCTGCAACACAACATATAAAAGAGTAAACATTAGTGTTCAAGTTCCTATAAGTAAATAGGCACCAATCAGAATTGCTCTGATCAAAACCTAGACCTTTAACAAACTTGTCAAACATTAAATTCAATGAACTTGTGACCTGCTTTGTTTATCTTACCTACAATATCTGGCTCTACGTGAAATCCTGCTGAAATCTTTATATAAAATTCTTAATCTAAATTTCCATGATTTGCAATCAGTTTTTTATGATTCATGGAAAAAATGAGTGCTAATCCAGCAAGGTATGCAGGAGAACTTCTGTGGAGTTTGGAAGATGAGGTACTGTCAGAACTAAAGCTGTGAGGGTAGGTTATGACTTGTGCTGAGATAGTTCAGCCAGTAGAGCACTTACCCATGGAAGACAAAGCTCCTAGGTTCAAGTTCCAGTGTGGCACACAGTTTTAATTTGTCATGAAGTTTCAAAAGTGCTAAGAAATGTTTTCTATGATATTCTATATCCAATCTGCTGTTGAGTTAGCCCCTTTGATAACTATAATCTATTATAGATCCCTCAAAGAAAAAACCATGCCTAGTAGTTGGAAGAAAGTACAGATCACATCAGTCTACTAGAAGATTAGCAGAAGTGATCAACAAAGCTACCACCCAATATTCTTGACATCAATTTATTGTAGAATCTTAGAACATATTCTGAGCTCAAATATAATAAGGGAGCTTCAACAGAATGATTCCTCTGTACCACCCAGCATGGATTTCAAAAACATTGATCATGTGAAACCCAACTCACATTTTGCTCTCAATGACATACTGAGAACCACGGATCAAAGTGGTCACATAGTTGCAGTATTTCTCGATTTCTTTAAAGTATTTGACTCTGTGCCAACCTAGGCGTATTATCAAAAATACGATCATATCGAGTATCAAGTGAAATTTGTGATTGGACTGAGGAATTTTTGGTGTTGAGGATGCAGCATGTTATCATGATGGAGAGTCTCTGACAGATTTAGATGTAACTTTGGGTGGAGCCAAGGGAAGTATATTGGGTCCCTTGCTGTTCATGTTGAATGAGAGTGAAATGCATTTGCCATCCCTGCGCATGCCTATTTTTAATTTGTAGCTGCCAGAAGTTTCATTGTTATATATCTGATAGTTATTGTTGCTGTACTGAGTTGAGTATTGTGTCCCACAGTTTGTGACTTTCGAGATAGCAGAGCTAGAGGAACAATGTGTCTGCATTAAATTTTGTGTGTAGCTCAAACATTTACAGAGACACACTAAATGATGCAAAAAGCCTATGGTGATGAGTGCTTAAGTCATATTTGGTGTTATGAATGGATCACATTGTTTGAAAATGGCCAGGTGGAAGTTAAAGATGACCCTCATTCAGGACACCCTTCAAAGTCTGGTGACAATGCTTCTCTCAGGAATGTCATCATGAATTTGGCTACAGGGACAAACTGTTAATCAATGGTACTATCAAGAGGTGTTGTGACACCTGTGAGAAAATGTGAGAAGGAAATGGCCTGAAATGTGTTGAGACAATTCATGGCTCTTGCATCACTATAATGCATCCACACATTCATCCCTGTTGATGTGTGACTATTGCATAAAAAATGAAAGAACTGTGCTGCTTCATCTTCTGTACTCTCCAGACCTGGTACCTGCAGACTTTTTTTTATTTTATAAGTTGGAAATACTATTGAAAGGACAAAGATTTGCAATGATAGATGAGATAAAAGGAAATTTGTCAATGATGCTTCATGCAACCCAGGAAAAGGAGTACTAAAACTGCTTATGGATTTGGAAACAGCATTGGGAGCAGTGTATCAATAGTGGAGGAGAATATTCCAAAGGAGACCATGCACAGTGAGTAAAAGGTGAGTGTGGAAAAATTTTGTGGGCAAAGTCGTGGATTTTTATGACCAGACCTCATATATTAATGAACTGGCAGATAATATTAATAGTAACCTCAGACTTTATGCAGATAATGCAGTTATCTGCAGTGAAGTACAGTCTGAAAAAAAAGCTGCACAAATATTGAGTCTGATCTTGATATGATTTCAAAGTAGTGCACAGATTGTCAACTAGCTTTAAATGTGTGGAAATGTAAAATTTTAAACTTTACAAAACAAAGAAATGTAGTATCCTATGTGTAGAGTATCAGTAAGTCACAGCTGGACTTGGTAAACTCACACAAATACCTGTGTTACACTTTGTAGGGACATGAAATGGAATGAGTCTATAGTCTTAATCATGGATAAAACAGGTAACAGACATAAGTTTATTGGTAAAACACTAGGGAAATACAATCAGTCTACAAAGGAGATTGACCGAGCGAGGTGGCGCAGTGGTTAGACACTGGACTCGCATTCGGGAGGACGACGGTTCAATCCCGCGTCCGGCCATCCTGATTTAGGTTTTCCGTGATTTCCCTAAATCAGTCCAGGCAAATGCCGGGATGGTTCCTCTGAAAGGGCACGGCCGACTTCCTTCCCCATCCTTCCCTAATCCGATGAGACTGATGACCACGCTGTCTGGTCTCCTTCCCCAAAACCAACCAAAGGAGATTGCTTAAAAATCACTTGTGAGATCAATTGTAGAATATTTCTCAAGTGTGTGGGACCCATACTACATAGGACTAAGAAAGCACATTGAATGTATGAAGAGAAGGGCAGCACAAATGGTCATAGGCTTGTTTGACCCATGGGAGAGTGTCACAGAGATGTGGGAAGAATAGAACTGGCTGACATTTGAAGATGGATGTCATCTATCCCAAGGAAGTCTACTTACAAAGTTTCAAGAAATATCTTTAAATGAAGATTTCAGGCGTATAGTACAGCATCATACTTATTGCTCCCTCAGACAGAATTAGTTTAATTACAGCACACTCAGAGGCATTTACACAGTCATTCTTCCCATGCTCCATACATGAATGGAATGGGAGAAGACCCTACTAATGGATACCACAGAGTGTGTCCTCTGCTGTACATATCAAAGTGGTTTCAAGAGTATAGCTATAAATGTCATCAGAAATGTCACATGTTCAGTGGAAATATTAGTGTGCTTAGTTCATATGCCAATTATTATAGACATAGTTCTTCGTTCATATGCTTAGCATCTCTTGATGCCTGTGAATATCACAGGAACTTTTTGAAAAGTCAGTAAATAAGAAGAGAAACATAAGAAGAGATAAAATGTTTAATTTTTTGTCCAAAATGTCTTACCACTTAAAACAACCATGGCACAGCTGATGCAAAATGCTTCATGAATTTCTAGAGGCCAAAACCAGCAGTCATGGTTTGGCACTTAGGCAGATGAGCCATGTAATTATTGCTTGAGATCAGTAGGAAGTCATTGCTTGATATTCAAACCTCATTGCCAATTTTGTTAGATTTCTCTACCATCTAACCTGCTGCTCACAAATTTAGTAACATTGTGTCAATTCTTCACGTTTTTAAATTAGATATTTTTGTGTTGGATTCCATTCCCAAACAAAATGTTCTAACTGAGGTGCTGTTCACATGAATATTCTTCTTTCCTTATATTTACTGGGTATTTTCTAAGTATTTTAATTAATTGGTAATTGTTTTGCATGTTGGTTTTTGTAACTGTCATGAACCTGACCCCTAATTTCAATGTGCAAATTGTATATTGTGTGGGAATAACTCAATATTTTGCTTCTGTGTTACCTGGTTTTCCAGTATTCATAACCAGGCTTCTTAACATTTCTGTTTCAAATATTTACCAGCTGCCTATTGCTGTTGTCAAGGTGGCTCACTGAACTTTTTTATTATTTCCTTGCCTAACTGTACAATACTCTGATGTTCTGTTGAGTGGAAAAGTTAGTGAGTTATCTGAAAAAATACTGGTATTTTGTGTAATTAATTGAAACTAACAATACTTGGAATAATTAATGAATATTTTAAGTAACTGATGTTATCCTTTTCATGGATGTTCATCTGCAAATTTTGTTAGTTACATTTGTAAATTTATTTATGTATCTATTTAAATTTTAGGCCTGTGCAGCAGCAGCTCTTCACCCAGTTTATTATATTCACAAAGATGATGTCGTGCAGGAGGAGTGGAGACCTGTTCGTGGATGGTAGACCCAAAGGATAATCTGTACTTGTTGCTGGAGAAACATCCATGAAGAGAAATTTGTGTTTTATGTTTGTTAGTAGTAGTGAAGAGACATTGCAAAACTTTGAAGATTTAATTAAGATGTATGGGCAGCTCAGTGAATACTTTTCAGGCAGCTAAATGACAGAAATTTTGGATAATCCTAAAATAAATGACATTATAAGAATATTTTTTCATTATATTATTTACTGTGGCAGTTTGCAATGAGTTTGTCTCAGGTTTATAGCATATAATAGTCACAGCTGTAAAAGTTCTACTGTGAAGATTGTAGAAAAAAATGTTTCATGCAGTTTTGTAGGAGTGTTGGCACTTCAGATCACTAACCACTTTCCACTGAGTTACATAATTTTTAACAGTAATACAAATCACCTAACACTGTCTGTTCACGGAAATATGGGATGATTTTAGAAACACACATACTATGGCTGTGTACTTGCTGAACAAATTGCCCTGTTTATCAATCAGGATTTATTTTATTTGCACATACACTAAAGAGCCAAAGAAACAGGTACAGCTGCCTAATATCATGTAGTACCCCTGGGAACATCCAGAAGCACTGCAACATCACATGGTATGGATTTGACTAATGTCTGAAGTAGTGATGGAGGGAACTGACACCATGAATCCTGCAGGGCTGTCCATAAATCTGTGAGAGTACAAGGGAGGAGAGGTCTCTTCTGAACATCATGTTGCAAGGCATCCCAGATATACTCAATAATGTTCATGTCTGGGGAGTTTGGTGGCCAGTGGAAGTTTTTAAGTCAGAAGAGTGTTCCTGGAGCCACTCTGTAGCAATTATGGATGTGTGGGGTGTTGCATTGTCCTGCTGGACTTGCTCAAGTCTGTTAGAATGCCCAATGGACAAGAATGTATGCAGGTGACCAGACAGGATGCTTATGTATGTGTCACCTATCAGAATCATAGCTAGACACATCAGGGGTCCCATATTACTCCAACTGCACATGCCCCGCATAATAACAGAGACTCTACCAGCTTGAACAGTCCCCTGCTGACATGCAGTGTTCATGGATTCATGAGTTGTCTCCATACCTATGCACATCCATCCACTTGATACAATTTGAAACAAGACTCATCTGACAAGCAACATGTTTCCAGTCATCAACAGTCCAATGTGGTGTTGACAGGCCCATGTGAGGCATAAAGCTTTGTGTTGTGCAGTCATCAATGGTACATGAGTGGGCCTTTGGTTCCAGAAGCCTATATCAATGATGTTTCATTGAATGATTTGCACACTGACACTTGTTGATGGCTCAGCTTTGAAATCTGCAGCAATTTGCTGAAGGGTTGCAGTTCTTCAATTGAATGATTCTCTTCAGTTGTTGTTGGTCCTGTTCTTGTGGGATATTTTTCTGGTCATATCGAAGTCAAAGATTTGGTTTTACCAGATTCCTGATATTCATGGTACACTCATGAAATAGTCATACGGGAAAATCCCAGTTCATCGCTACCTCGGAGATGCTGCATACAATTGCTCACACGCTGATTATAACACCAGTTCAAACTCACTTAAATCTTGATAACCTGTTATTGTAGCAGCATTAACTGCTCTAATAACTGTGCCAGACACTAATCTTATATAGGCATTGCCAACCGTAGCACCTTATTCTGCCTGTGTAGATATCTCTGTATTTGAATATGCTTGGCTATACCAGTTTCTTTGGCACTTCAGTGTATATTAAGTAGTCACAGCAAAAAATATCAATTATCAAAGGTATCTCAGCTTTCTAACCCACAATTAAACAGAAATACTCCATATTACTAAAAATGTTTGATTCATTAAGGTAATGTAAAAGAATGCGTTTATACAGTGGAACTATGGTTTAGTTTCTGGTTTATTAACCTATATGTTGCTTATAGCAACAGTTATTTAAATTCTGCTCCTTAGAAGTAGACAGAAAGTTATTCTTATAGGGAAGGGCAAAAACAGTAAATACAAGGAAAGTAATTAGAGTAAAGAATAAGGCTAATCTGAGAATCTGGATAAATTAAGAGACTTTACACACATTATAATGATAGTAGTGCAGGCCAATCTCAGTTGTTATGTCTTATCTTGTTGCCCTGGTGTGCATTAATACTACAAAAATCCAAGTCAGTGAGGAAAGTTAAAAACAACCAACTGATAGGCAAAAAACAGTGGTGTAGTTATCAGGGATATACAGCAAAATTAAAAATTACAAAGGTCTAAGCCCTTTGTTGCATAGACATGTACATCTAGCGTGCTGTGCAGGCAAATTAATGAAAAAATGTAAAATATACACCAGGAAGCTAGTAAAAATTAAGAATATGGAAAGGGAAAAGTTGAATTATTCAGTCATTAACATATTACTGGGTTGTGTAAACTCACTCATGAGGAATACTTCTTGGAGAATGGCCCAGAATGGCCCAATGTATTCGTTAATTCAAATATGTTACTATAAACAGCTCCTGCAGGTTCACCTTCAACATAGACTTGGAATATTCTTTCCCCATTCTTCATCAACATAGGGGTATGCAGCTCGTTGTCTAGTGGCTAGCATTACTGCCTCTGGATCACGGGGTCCCAGGTTCGATTCCCAGCTGGGTCAGGACTTTCTCTGCCGGGGGACTGGTTGTTTGTGTTGTCCTCATCATTTCATCATCATCAACATTCATGACAGTGGCTAGAATGGATTGTGTAAAAATTGGGAATTTGTACGGGCACTGATGACTGCGCAACTGAGTGCCCCCAAATCAAATATCATCATCGTCATCGTCATCTTCATCATCATCATCATCATCATCAACAACAACAACACAGGTATTTCTGATCTTTCTGTCAATGAAATGTTAAGATTTACCTCCCCTTTACTTCTTAATTAATGTTTACTAAAGATGAATAGGAAACGAAAGTCTCCAAACAGACATTAATGATCACACATTAAACATAACTACATTTGTGAAATTTGTTGGTGGCCTGACAGATAAAAACTAAAAGTGAATTACACTGAGTAACAGTTGAGCAATCTCAATTGGGCTTGCTTTTTTTGTATTTTTTAACATAATGATATTTTGTATGCTACCATGCTTTTGCATGATCTCAATATTTTATAAGATAATTCAGAAAAAATCAATAGATGGCCTTATCTGCAAGAATAATCAGGTATAATTTTTAAAAGGATGGATGACAGGATACTATGAAGAGGCTTGTTTACTGTTACTAATTTCCCACAAATATAAAGTACTAGCAACCTACCTGACTTCACACAGGTAACACTAAGTACCTACTTCTGGACATCTTGGCTATCATAGCTGTAATAAATTAAATACACAAGCCTTCCTCATGAGTCTGTCTATATATTAGCAAAAACAGTATCAAAATCCCTACAGTAGTTCCTGAGATTAGCCTTCACATACAGACAGAAAACCACAGAGGGAAGCTTCATTTATAAAATGTATAAATGTCGCTTATTGACTGAGTGGTTAAGCTCAGGACTAAAAAAGCAAAAGTTTGGATTTCAAGTCCTGGCCAGTCTAGGACTTTGTTGGCTGTTATTGCTTATTTCACTCTGGAAATTTCAAAAATGCCAAGTTGCAGCATGATTTGGAGTCTACATTAAACTATAGATTGCCTTGTAACTGACTGGGCAAGTCAGTTCAGATGTCAAAGAAAGGCACTGATAAAATACTGGCATATACAAACCAATCTGTCAGATGAAGACAGCTTTAATGTTATCTAAAGTAAGGCATTCAGAAATAAATGAATGAATGAATACTGTGTGTCTATGATTCTGGTGCAAGCCCATTAATGTGATGCCACATTTTACTCATTAGTATTCCAGTTGGCCTTACAAGACTATTGGATGCTCTTTGAGACCTTTCCACACTAGAAAAATCCTAAGTAGTTGCTTCTCACATAAACTTCTAGCCCATAGCAGCTTTCAAATACCAATTAAAGATATATTTTATTAGCCATAATTTTACAAATTTCTAGAATATATCATCCTAGCTCTTTTTGTTACTCTTATCCTGCTTTGAGGAGCTTCAGTTCACATGCCTGTAACTGGCTTACATCTCTTCTCTTCATTACCCACATGCATAGGTCAGTATTGAAATATAGTAACTTCCATTTATTGCTTGTTTGGTTTTTTTGTGAAATGCCTTGTGCCAAACCAAGCTCCTAACACTTTGCAGGAATGCCTCTACCTGTCTGCCATGTTCACTGATCACTTTCTTATTTATTTCATTTCCCTCTATCATGCTTCCTAAATACTTGACACTTTCCACTTTCTTCAGCTGTTTACCTACAATCATTATTCCACTATTTGGTTTATTTCTAGTTTAGTCAGGGTCTCATATTTGTTTACATTAAATTTCATTCCATACTGTTGCACAGTTTCTTCACAAGCATCCAGCTATTTCTGAATCTTCTTCTCCCTGTTTCCTGGATCATCAAGCCACATGTGAACGCTGTTGCTTTCTTCTTGTCTTCTCCAGTTTTTCCTACCACCTTAGTCATTATCTCATCCATGACCACAACAAAGAGAAAATGGGAGAATGCACTGACCTGTTTCACACCACGTGTTTGCTGAAACCAATCTGTTCTTTCATTTCCTACTTTCACACAACTCAGACTTCCGCAAGATATCTCCTCCACTCTGCTTGTTGTCTCTTTTTCCACTTCCTACCTTCTTTTCTAGTTCTTCCCAGACCTTCTTTCTACAGATGATATCAGATGCCTTTTCTGTATATAAAAAAAAAGCTATCCCAAAGTCTTCCCCAAATTTTTGGTGATGCTCTGAAGCTGCCTCATTGCAAATATGAGGTCTACAGTTGACCTCACAGAACTGGAGCCATGCTGCTCCTCTCTGTTTGTTCTTGACCCTCATTCATATTCTGCTCTCCAGGATCTTTTCATGTACCTTGGCACAATGTGGTATCAATGTTACTTCCTGTAGTTTCTACAGATCTTTCTATCACATTTCTTGAATACAGGAAAAATTAGTGCCCACGTCCAATCTTCTGGCGTCTTCATCTCATTCCACACCACCTTTATCACATGATACAGCCACTCTTTCCCAACCTCCCTTGCTGCCTTCACCATTTTGACACTTGCTTTGTCCATACCTGACGCCTTTCCTCCCTTTATCTCATCCACTACCATTTCCATTTATTTCCATGTCAGGTTTGTTTCTCCCCAGAGTTTACTTTACCTCCTTTAGACTATTATCCTCATCTCCAAGTCAATTTGGATTCCGCAATTGCTCAAAGTACTTCTTCCATTCTATCTCCTGTGTCTCTTCATTATTAACTTCTTTCTCATTTCCATCCATCAATGTTATATCCTCTCTCAAACGTCTCCTCATACCTTTGACCATTCCATACATGGGCGTACCCAGCGAGGGGCAGGGAGGGGGGGGGGGCAGCTGCCCCCCCCCCTCCCTGCCCCTCGCTCCCAGAAGATATTTGCAGTTTTTCACTAGTTTACTGTTTTATTTAATAAGAAATGTATAAGAAATGCTGCATGTTTTTTCGGATTGTACAAGTGCATTCTTGTATTTAAAATTATTATTAAAAGCAGTTTTTCACTGGTTTACTGTTTTATTTAATAAGAAATGCTGTATTTTGTCTCGAGTTCTTGTTTCCTGAGACTAGTATGATCTGCCTCCCCCCCCCCCCCCCCCCCATGCCCCCAGTTTAGATCCTGGGTACGCCCTTGATTCCATATAGCAGTTTCTTACTTCCTCCATTACCTTTGTCAATTCTTCCATCCTCACTCCTCTACCCTCAGCTGCTGTCTTCTTTACCTATTACTTCTGTTTCTCATACTCCTGTCTTCCTGATTTGGTCCTTTCTTGGAATCACAGCCTGAAAGCCTTGTTCCTCTTTCCCACTACCTCCTTGACTCTTTCACTCCATCATGGTGTCTCATTTCACTATTTTATGCCACTTTTCCTTCCTCATACAGCTATTGCTTTAGCACTTTCAAATTATTCTCATTCCTCTTCTTCTTTTTTTGTTAATCCTTTAGTAACATTCTTCCTTGACTTCCTTTTCCTTCACTTTCCGTATTCTAATTCTCCTTTCATGGTCCTATGTCTTCTTCCATTCCTTCACAATCCTCAAGCTCTTCTCTAGTACTTGGTGGTCACTGTCCAGTGCCTCAGATAATAGTATCTTTATATCCATTACAGTTAGATTAGATTAGTTTTTCATTCCATAGATCTGTGCTGAGGAGATCCTAGTGAATGTGGAACATGTAAAAATTTTTTTTCCCCCCAATCATATAGTATGTAATCCATCAAAGATGTCTGTGCTACATCCCTCTGTTTCCAGATGCCCTCTTCAATTTTTCTTAAATGGCCCAGAAATCATTCACTATAGCTGATGTAGTGATCTGGGCCTGTCCAATATATTCACAATAAAAAGGGTATCTCAAACCATGGTCTCTGACAATGGCCCAAATTCATAGTATCTAAATTTTGCCACTTCAGCCATCACAGTGCTATCAATATCTAATGCTACACCTTTTCACACAGTGATAACTGATAGACAGACTGCTGGGTCAGAACCTCGGCCACTCAGATGTGAAAGATCTCATTAATGATATCCTATGAAGAAGCCCTTATTTGCTTCAATATACACTCATCAAAAATGTTTTGCATCACCTCGGTTCTGAGGGTTCCGGAACCTGTCCAGAAAATTGGAACAGAGATCAACATAAACATCATTTCTGCCCTTTTTATTGCTCATGGAAACCACACATTGCATGTTGTACCACCATACAGCAAGATCTTCAGAGATGGTGGTCCAGATTTCTGTACACACTGGTACCTCTAATACCCAGTGGCACTTCCTCTTGCATTATATATATCCCTCAGATAGGTTGGTGGGCCACGTCGTCCATAAACAGCCATTTCCAATCTATCGCAGGCATGTTCGAAAGGGGTAATGTCTGGAGAACTTGCTGGCCAGTCTAGTCAAGCAATGTCATTATCCTGAAGGAAGTCATTCACAAGATGTGCACAACGGGGGTGCCAATTGTCATCCATGAAGACGAACGCCTCGCCAATGTGCTGCCAATATGGTTGCACTATCGGTTGGAGGATGGCATTCACATATTGTACAGCCATTATGGCGCCTCCCATTACCACTACCGGCATACGTCAGCCCCATATAATGCCACCCCAAAACAGCAAGGAACGTCCACCTTGCTGTACTTTTGGACAGTGTGTATAAGGCATTCAGCCTGACCAGGTTGCCTCCAAACACATCTATGACTGTTGTCTGGCTGAAGGCATATGTAATAGTCATCTGTGAAGAGAATATGATGCCAATTCTGAGCGGTCCATTCGGCGTGTTGTTGGGCCTATCTGTACCACGCTGCAGGGTGTCGTGGTTGCAGAGATGGACCTCACTATGGACGTTGGGAATGGAGTTGCACATCATGCAGCCTACTGCACGCAGTTTGAGTCATAATGTGATGTCCTGTGGCTGCACAAAAAGCATTATTTAACATGGCAGTGTTGCTGTCAGGGTTCCTCTGAGCTATAGTCTGTAGGTAGCGGTCATCCACTGCAGCAGTAGCACTTGGTTGGCATGAGGGATACATGTCATAGACTGTTCCTGTCTCTCTGTATCTCCTCCATTTCCGAACAGCATTGCTTTTGGTTCACTCCGAGATGCCTGGACACTTCCCTTGTTGAGAGCCCTTCCTGGCACAAAGTAACAATGCAGACACGATCAAATTGCAGTATTAACCACCTATGCATGGTTGAACTACAGACAACACGAGCTGTGTACATCCTTCCTGGTGTAATGACTGGAACTGATCAGCTGTCGCACACCCTCGATCTAATAGGTGCTGCTTATGCATGGTTGTTTACATCTCTGTGCAGGTTTTGTGACATCTCTGAACAGTCAAAGGAACTGTGTCTGTGATACAATATCCACTGTCAACGTCTACTGGATTCTCCACCTCTGCCTCTGCTAAAGCCTTCGCCCCCAAAATGCGCAATCAACACAATGCCCTCCTTGTTATTATGTCCTCTGCACTCTCTAGTTTGAGCAACAACAACAGTTCTTTCAACGAGTCTGTGATGAAGCCATGGGTGTTGAGCCATTACCTCCACCCTCCTACATGCCAAGCACAACAACCAATGTTGCATCCTTATACCAGATGATGTAGTATGCACAACACCTCTGTTACCACCCATGAATGAGGTGAATGTCACCATTTCAGTGTCACATCCTATACTGTCTGAAGCTTGAATGACCATAACATGTTGCACTTGGCCATCTGTTTATTTTGTCTTTTTTACTTCTGCACAGTTTAGCCTGTGTAACAGAACAGACATTGCCAGGCCATGGTCAGAGCACTAAGATCCAGGGATTGACTGTTGCTGGGCAATACATCTGCCAGTACAGCAAGTCAGCAAAAACCACCACATACATGCTGCTGCTTCCATGTACCAATGACCTGGGATGCTGACCGACCTCCAGGAAATTTCTAGAGTTTGTCCCACTGTTGCTTGACAACAGGCAGAAGTTGGTCACTGACCCTGTTCCAGATCTTTCCACGGTGAAATAGAAATGCATTCTCCTTCACATAGTCAACCAGGAGCAGTTGTACTTAATCCCCTCCTGGACCACCTATCATCTTGAACCAGCTGAGCAATGTAGCTGCACCCAGTCAGTGTCAGTTGCAGCCTTTGAGTCTTCACTGTAATTATGTTGCTGCCTCACTGCCACTGTTAGATTAAGAACCAAGCACCACTGCTGGAATACCCAGGCACTGGCAGTCAGCACTCGCTGCTGCCTCTGTGAGACTGCTCACTGTTGTGACTGCTGCCACAGAAGTGTGAATGGGAGACCCACCAGCCTCACGCCACAAATGTCCACCACTGCTTGATGCAGTGCCATACCCAGTGGAACACTGGACCAAGGTTCATCTCCATGGGCAGTCCTACATACTGTCACATTACTTATACCCCAAGCAATAATGTAAGAAGATGTTGCTGCCCACCTCAGCCATCACAGCTGAGGTGAGGGCCATGACTGCCATGTCAGCACAGCAGTGCTTGGTGTTCCTTCTAAGCCAAGCCAGTGTTCCACTTTCCAGGCATTGTGTGTGGGTCACAAGTTGTCTGCTTTGCCTGCTGCACCAAATATAAATATTACAAGATGACACTAAAGTGCACCATCTACAAACCCACAACACCAGGGAGGGAGAGCCATCATTATGAGCACCAGAAGAATGGCTCTTCCATCTGTCTATGGTGGTAATTGCATTCCTGACCCCTTAAATTTTGATGCCCAGCATGGGGCATCTTGTTGCATAATTACCTTTTTGGTTTCAGCAGTGGGATGGTTTGGAAATGATGAAGAAGATACACTTCATTCTGATGACAGAAGAGTCCAATGGTGCCTCAACTGCAGGCAGTAACATATTGGGATAACAGTAAAGACTTCTGATTTTGGTTACTCAACTGTGACGACAACATATTGGGATAACAGTGAAGACTTTTGATTTTACACTAGTGGGATCCGTGTATCCTGGTGTTCTTGCATCTTGCATCTTGTATATTTGGTGTTTACTATGTTGGGTTCTGACGTAGCTATTGTATGGTAAAGGCCTGAGTGCCAAGCCATTAATGCCTGTGGTATGCACACAGTGCAATTTACTGCAGCACACAGCCCCATGCACTAATCTCACATTGTAATTTGTTGGGTTTATTATCGAAAAGGACATTACACAAGCCAATGCTGGGAGTGCACCTGGCTTAGACACGGGAAACCATGGGTGCTGATGGGACTTAAGAATAGGCCAAAATACCCTTGAGCTTTTCTTGAAAATAGTGTAAAGTGCAATAAGCTATTTGGACTACGTATATTTTCAAATTTACGATCTTATCCTTTTTTCAATCTTATTTGAAATGTTTTAATCTCTGACTGTATAGTGGTATATAGTATATAGTATATCCCCCCCATGAACCATGGACCTTGCCGTTGGTGGGGAGGCTTGCGTGCCTCAGCGATACAGATAGCCGTACCGTAGGTACAACCACAACGGAGGGGTATCTGTTGAGAGGCCAGACAAACGTGTGGTTCCTGAAGAGGAGCAGCAGCCTTTTCAGTAGTTGCAAGGGCAACAGTCTGGATGATTGACTGATCTGGTCTTGTAACAATAACCAAAACTGACTTGCTGTGCTGGTACTGCGAACGGCTGAAAGCAAGGGGAAACTACAGCCGTAATTTTTCCCGAGTGCATGCAGCTTTACTGTATGATTAAATGATGATGGCGTCCTCTTGGGTAAAATATTCCGGAGGTAAAATAGTCCCCCATTCGGATCTCCGGGCGGAGACTACTCAAGAGGATGTCGTTATCAGGAGAAAGAAAACTGGCGTTCTACGGATCGGAGCGTGGAATGTCAGATCCCTTAATCGGGCAGGTAGGTTAGAAAATTTAAAAAGGGAAATGGATAGGTTAAAGTTAGATATAGTGGGAATTAGTGAAGTTAGGTGGCAGGAGGAACAAGACTTCTGGTCAGGTGACTACAGGGTTATAAACACAAAATCAAATAGGGGTAATGCAGGAGTAGGTTTAATAATGAATAGGAAAATAGGAGTGCGGGTAAGCTACTACAAACAGCATAGTGAACGCATTATTGTGGCCAAGATAGATACGAAGCCCACACCTGCTACAGTAGTACAAGTTTATATGCCAACTAGCTCTGCAGATGACGAAGAAATTGAAGAAATGTATGATGAAATAAAAGAAATTATTCAGATAGTGAAGGGAGATGAAAATTTAATAGTCATGGGCGACTGGAATTTGAGTGTAGGAAAAGGGAGAGAAGGAAACGTAGTAGGTGAATATGGATTGGGGCTAAGAAATGAAAGAGGAAGCCGCCTGGTAGAATTTTGCACAGAGCACGACTTAATCATAGCTAACACTTGGTTTCAGAATCATGAAAGAAGGTTGTATACATGGAAGAATCCTGGAGATACTAAAAGGTATCAGATAGATTATATAATGGTAAGACAGAGATTTAGGAACCAGGTTTTAAATTGTAAGACATTTCCAGGGGCAGATGTAGACTCTGACCACAATCTATTGGTTATGACCTGTAGATTAAAACTGAAGAAACTGCAAAAAGGTGAGAATTTAAGGAGATTGGACCTGGATAAACTGAAAGAACCAGAGGTTGTACAGAGTTTCAGGGAGAGCATAAGGGAACAATTGACAGGGATGGGGGAAAGAAATACAGTAGAAGAAGAATGGGTAGCTTTGAGGGATGAAGTAGTGAAGGCAGCAGAGGATAAAACAGGTAAAAAGACGAGGGCTAGTAGAAATCCTTGGGTAACACAAGAAATATTGAAATTAATTGACGAAAGGAGAAAATATAAAAATGCAGTAAATGAAGCAGGCAAAAAGGAATACAAACGTCTCAAAAATGAGATCGACAGGAAGTGCAAAATGGCTAAGCAGGGATGGCTAGAGGACAAATGTAAAGATGTAGAGGCTTATCTCACTAGGGATAAGATAGATACTGCCTACAGGAAAATTAAAGAGACCTTTGGAGACAAGAGAACCACTTGTATGAACATCAAGAGCTCAGATGGAAACCAAGTTCTAAGCAAAGAAGGGAAAGCAGAAAGGTGGAAGGAGTATATAGAGGATCTATACAAGGGCGATGTACTTGAGGACAATATTATGGAAATGGAAGAGGATGTAGATGAAGATGAAATGGGAGATATGATACTGCGTGAAGAGTTTGACAGAGCACTGAAAGACCTGAGTCGAAACATGGCCCCGGGAGTAGACAACATTCCATTGGAACTACTGACGGCCTTGGGAGAGCCAGTCCTGACAAAACTCTACCACCTGGTGAGCAAGATGTATGAAACAGGCGAAATACCCTCAGACTTCAAGAAGAATACAATAATTCCAATCTCAAAGAAAGCAGGTGTTGACTGATGTGAAAATTACCAAACAATCAGTTTAATAAGCCACAGCTGCAAAATACTAACACGAATTCTTTACAGACGAATGGAAAAACTTGTAGAAGCCGACCTCGGGGAAGATCAGTTTGGATTTCGTAGAAATACTGGAACACGTGAGGCAATACTGACCTTACGACTTATCTTAGAAGCTAGATTAAGGAAAGGCGAACCTACGTTTGTAGCATTTGTAGACTTAGAGAAAGCTTTTGACAATGTTGACTGGAATACTCTCTTTCAAATTCTAAAGGTGGCAGGGGTAAAATACAGGGAGCGAAAGGCTATTTACAATTTGTACAGAAACCAGATATCAGTTATAAGAGTCGAGGGGCATGAAAGGGAAGCAGTGGTTGGGAAGGGAGTAAGACATGGTTGTAGCCTCTCCCCGATGTTATTCAATCTGTATATTGAGCAAGCAGTAAAGGAAACAAAAGAAAAATTCAGAGTAGGTATTAAAATCCATGGAGAAGAAATAAAAACTTTGAGGTTCGCTGATGACATTGTAATTCTGTCAGAGACAACAAAGGACGTGGAAGAGCAGTTGAATGGAATGGACAGTGTCTTGAGAGGAGTATATAAGATGAACATCAACAAAAGCAAAACGAGGATAATGGAATGTAGTCGAATTAAATCGGGTGATGCTGAGGGAATTAGATTAGGAAATGAGACACTTAAAGTAGTAAAGGAGTTTTGCTATTTGGGGAGCAAAATAACTGATGATGGTCAAAGTAGAGAGGATATAAAATGTAGACTGGCAATGGCAAGAAAATCGTTTCTGAAGAAGAGAAATTTGTTAACATCGAGTGTAGATTTAAGTGTCAGGAAGTCTTTTCTGAAAGTATTCGTATGGAGTGTAGCCATGTATGGAAGTGAAACATGGACGATAAATAGTTTGGACAAGAAGAGAATAGAAGCTTTCGAAATGTGGTGCTACAGAAGAATGCTGAAGATTAGATGGGTAGATCACATTACTAATGAGGAAGTATTGAATAGGATTGGGGAGAAGAGAAGTTTGTGGCACAACTTGACCAGAAGAAGGGATCAGTTGCTAGGACATGTTCTGAGGCATCAAGGGATCACCAATTTAGTATTGGAGGGCAGCATGGAGGGTAAAAATCGTAGAGGGAGGCCAAGAGATGAATACACTAAGCAGATTCAGAAGGATGTAGGTTGCAGTAGGTACTGGGAGATGAAGAACCTTGCACAGGATAGAGTAGCAGGGAGAGCTGCATCACACCAGTCTCAGGACTGAAGACCACAACAACAACAATAGTAGTATATATCGTGCTAACACAATTAACCCCTGTGATTAAAAAAAATCATAAAATCACTGTACTACAAAAACATAAATTTTTGTTCACATGAATATATATTATCGAAAGTGTTCTATTGCGCTGTTGAGTGAGTTTCATTTTCTGTATGTTATTTTTGATTTTATGTTCTGTTTCGATCTTACTGATGTACTTTGGATCAATGTTAACTGTGCCAGTTGGTTTTATGTTGTCTAGTGGGAAGGCAAGAAGGAATGAAGGAGAGATGTAACGTTTTTCTGGAGCTGTGTACAAATGGAGTGTATTTCACTGAGTGAACATTGTAATTGATGGCAGCAAGGCATCTAGGACTTCTAAAAATGAAAATTAGATATGAATCAGTTTGTCGTCTATGTTATTTCAAGAATCATTCAACCTATAGGATTTCCAGATCTACAAGAGAACCTGTCTCCCAGACAGAAGAAATTCAAGCAACGGATTGAAGGGGATCCTCAAAAAAACAAGATGAGTATTTTTTCTTTCAAACTACTACTAGACCTGGCCAACAATACATTTATTACCATTGACGGTCATCCAATGTACGTAACAAAGGAGGTCGTTAAAGTGGTGCCATTGTGATCAGGATACTTGTACGTTTGGATTTTTACATTTTATGTTTAAGGTGACCAAAAAGGATAAAATTGTGTTGCAAAGTGGAACAATTTTAAGCCAAATATAATTTGACATAGTACATGTAGAGAAGTTTTGGAATCACACAATACTGTGGACATACATGGTGGTAAAAGTTGAAGCATTATTACTAAAGTTGATGCCATCTACCCAATCCAGGACAATAGTAAGCTAAGTACCAATTAAAACACTTATTTTTGTATTTTCTCAGTGCAGTGTTGTGTGAACATTTTGACCATTTCTTTTGCACTGATAATTTATGAACAAATTTACAAAAAGTGGATCATGATCCAAACAATGAAATAAATATGCCAAACCTACCAGCTTTAACTAGTGACTTTAAAGAGGATATAGCCAAGAAAGACATGGTTCAGGATAAATTAGACAATAGTCAACCAAATCAGTTAAATGAAATCAGTGCAGATTTGGGATTTAGACAGTAGCTTGTTAGATTCGAGTCCAGACCGTGAGAAACAAGAACAGTTGCATGTAAATGAAACAATGCTAGTGGAAAACCCTAACAGTTAAATTTACAAGACATGTTTATTGCATTAATGTCATCAATGGAAAAAATAGTGACAAACTGTACTCTGTAGAAAAGAATAGTGAAAAACTTGAAAAGTCGATAGCCTCAGAATGTGATCTTATTAGAGCAGAACTTACAAACAAATTTCAAATGTTAGAAAAGACTTAGTTGGTGTGTGTTCTCAAGTGAAAGCTATAGATGAACGTGTGAAAATAGTAGGGGGGGGGGGGGGGGGTGAGGCTTCAGAATCCAAAATACAATGATTAGAGACAAAAATAGGGGAAGTGGACAAGGACCTCAGATCTGAGATAGGTTCTGTTGAAGTTTGATGTAAAGATCTGTTGGAGACACTAGTAAACAAGCTGTAGGCTTTATAAATAAGTTAAATGAAAAAATAGACAGTGTTGCCTTAGATGTAGACCAAAAAGTTCAGAAGATAGCTAAGGTAACAGACTCAAATGTGTCAGACTTACATAGTGATGTCACTATTATCAAAAAACAAGTACAACAGTTACAAAATGGGGCTTATCCAAAAACGTTCTGTAAAGTAGGACACCCAAGCTATTCTACTGTACCACTGAAGTGTTTCTCTGGTGACAAACATTTTCATCCCATTGGTTTTATACAAAATTGCCATGATAGTTTTCTCCCTGGTATGAGTGATGAATTAAAAATTAAATTTATTAAAAGATCATTAGAAGAGGAAGCCTTGTCATGGGCCAACCAACCTGACTGTTGCAATTTATCCCTAGATGAATTTGAAAAATGTTTCTTGAAAAAGTTTTGGTCTGATGCTGAAGAGGCAAGGATAAAGAGTGAGTTAAACGGTCCGAAGTACAGGGAGCAGAGAGGGAGTATGAAAGAGTTTTGCAAAGACCAGATCATGAAACTTGCACACTTAGACCAACCTTTTCGTGAATTAACTCAAATAGATGTACTTGAGAAAAGGCTACCAGAAAGAATTCAAAGGGGGTTAGTTTATGGGCCAGATGATTCTGTAGACCAGTTCCTAAAATATGTAGAAAAGTTGGACAGGCCATATAATAGGTTTGGCCAACACAGTACTGATTTCAGGAGGCCAAACTGGAGTAACCACAATCATAACAGAAATACAAATAATAGTGACAGTTTTAAACAAGAACATAACAACAACACTCTGGGGAGGAAAGACAGGAATCCATATAATTTTAGAAATTATCAGGATGTACGACCAAACCATGGGGACCAACAGTTTTATGAGAATAGAACTTCTGGGAACAGAAATGGTGATAGGAATTTTGAAAATAGAGGTGGACAGTGGACAAATAATAACCAGTCCCCCCCACAGGTGAGAGATAATAATAGTAGAGGCGATAGGGTTTCAACACAACCATATCCCACACAATTGTAAATATCTTAGTGCTATTGCATTTTTTCTTTGATGTTTTGTTATTTATGTAATGAACTATAAGTATGGGGGTGATTCTTGAATGATACTAACAGGTACAAGACTACTTTGCTATTGAATACTATACTCATACCCCATAAAAACTGTATAACATTTTATCATTTTTGTAAATACCTTGAAGAGACTGTCTGATAACTAGTAAATATGTATACTATACTTTGTCTCTGAACTACTTGGAAACAGTGTAGAGTGCACCATGCTATTTTACGTAAATGTCTATGACACGGAACTCTGAAACAAACAAATCCTATTTTCACCGAAGTGTGTAGAAGATATCAGGAGAGTTATTGAAATTGTGGGTACTTCTTTCCCAAAAAATTGATACATAATATTATCTGTGAACAGTATATAATTTTGTGTATTATCTAAATGGACATTTTCCAATTCTATCTAGCTTTAAGTGAATTTTCAACCAGAAATGGTATGTATATTTCAGACAACCCCATGATCTGGGGAGGACATTTCCATTTTTGTGTTTTAAGTGTTAGTTAGATGACATGTTCTGTGGACAATCACCATAGTGCTTGTAAATATAGGTTATATCATTGATGTTGTATAGTATCTTCAACCGTGAGTTGAACCAAATTGGTAGTGACCTTAGCTGTGTATTTACAATACCTTACAATATCTTTTAGTTATGTGATAGATTTCAATGTATAGTGTCCCCAATTGCAGTTGTGCCATGTTAGCACACTGGACTTATATATGAAGTACTATACACATAATCTAGTATCCTGGAATTGAGTATTGCTTATGTAGCACACAGAACTTTATAAAATGTTTTGACTTTTTAGTGGTGTCTATGCTGCACATAGTATTTTATGAACTACTGACAATGTAAAATGGTATTGTAAATCATGGTAGTGCCAAAAAGGCACAGAGGTCTTGCTTCTGAGATATGGTATCCCATTTTTCAGTATTGAAATTGGTATCATAATCTACAATATAGCAAGTGGTATCGTATGTTACAGTTATGATGAAAGTAACAGAAAATGGTATCAACTTTTCAAAAATTGAGTAACTTAAGAAGTCAAGTGTATAAGAGAACAAATCATTTATCTTATTATTATCTGCATCCAAGTTAAAATTTACTTATTGTTGAGTGTTAGCTTTAGCCTTGTTACTCCTAATGCATTAATATTTGCTTTACAGTTCTGTCTTAGTATAAGTACTTTTTCTTTAACCTTCCGTCGGGCACGGCTGTTCAAATTGATACACCTCGAAGTTTACTGTAAATTATTTGTCAATGAGTGGCAACACTGACGCCTACTCACTAGTAGCTAACCTTTTCCGAACGCTTGTCATTGTTGTGTGCTTCAGTGTCAATACGACTGCTCTGTTGTCGATATATGTGCCGATTGATCAGTTTGATACACTGCGCCCATTCGTGTTGCATTTCAACAATTCATTTCTTTGATTATCAACATAACTTAGTAAGTAGTACAATGTTAATATACAATGTGTAATGCATTTATTTTCTTTTTGGACCATTTAATCGTCAGTTAAGAATGTCTGAGTATCAGGTATCAAATTGATACACTGCGCCTGACTGCATTATTTTATAGGAATTTTATCATTTTAGGTGTGAGACACTTGATCATGGCAGGCTACAGTAAGACGTACAACCTCCTTGACCCAAATCATGTTGCAGAAATACAAAAAATGTTGTTCAAAGAGGATAATGATGAAGTTCATGAGGATTTTGAAGATGAAATAGACACAGATTGTGATGATGCAGTTGAAGTTCGGCAGGAAGATTCAGAAACAGAGGAAAATGACAGTGAAAATGACGAGGAAGTACTTGAAGAAAGCCAGAATTATTGTAGTGGAAGGGACAAAGAGACAAAATGGAATAAAGTTCCACCATTGCAGAGAGTACATTTCAGGGCTCACAATATAATTCGAAAGTTACCTTGTCCTATAGATGTGGCAAAAGCATTGAGAACGCCTTTGGAATGTTGGAATTGCCTCATAGATGACGACGTTTTGTCGGTTATAGTGCTGTATACCAATCAGTATATTGAAAGCATCAAAGCTTCTTTTCAGCGAGAGAGAGACGTAAAACCTATAGATATTATTGAACTAAAAGGTTTCGTTGGTCTTCTGTTTTTGGCTGGTGCTAACAAAAGTAACAGACAAAGAAGATCTGTGGGGAAGTGATGGGGATGGAATTGAAAAATTTCGTCTCGTTATGAACATAAAACGTTTCAAATTCATCATGCGGTGCCTTAGATTTGATAATCGTGTGACTCGCGATGAAAGGAGAAAATTAGACAAGATAACAACAATTCGGGAAATATTTTCTCTGTTTGTACAGAATTGCCAGAAATCCTATACCCTTGGAGAAAACGTTACAGTACATGAGAAACTTGAAGGATTCCGTGGAAGGTGCAGTTTTCACCAATACATACCTAGCAAACCAAACAAATATGGAATTAAGAGATATGCTCTTGTGGATTCCCAAGTATTTTATCTCTATAATCTGGAAATATAAGCTGGGCTGCAGCCAGAAGGATTGTACCACGTTAGCAATAAACCTTCAGATGTTGTTCTGCGACTATGTGAACCAATTTATCAGTCAGGTCGAAATGTGACAGCAGACAATTGGTTTACTAGTATTGGTTTGATAGAAGAGCCAAGAAGAAAAAAAATCTTTCTTTTTTTGGGACGATGAAGAAAAACAAGCGTGAGATTCCTCTGGAGTTTGCCATCAGTAAAGGCAGGGCTGTCCATAGTTCACTTTTTGGCTTCAAGAAAGGCTGCACTCAAGTTTCCCACGTTCCTAAAAAGGGGAAGTGTGTTATCTTGGCATAAAGTTTGCATGAAGATAATTCAGTAGATGCTGACACTGGAGATAAACAGAAGCCATCCATTGTAACATTTTACAATAGCAGCAAAGGTGGAGTCGACACTACAGATAAGTTGACCGCTTCATACAATGTAGCAAGAAATGTGTGCCGTTGGCCCATGGTCATATTTTTTGCAATGATCAATATGAGTGGAATCAGTTCACAAGTAATTTACTATGGTAACAATGAGAATTTTATCCGAAGAAAAGGATTCCTGAAGCAACTCTCACATACGTTAGTTCTACCTCACCTGGTTTGTAGAGGCTTGGACACCTCAGGAATTCACAGAGATCTTCAACTGCGGCTACAACAATATAGGCCAACATGTGAAGAAGAAGGAGAAGACACAAGCAGAAATGAAGAACAAGGGACTGGGATCAAGAGGAAAAGGTGTAATACCTGCACAGAAAAAAAAGACTGACAAAATATTGTTGCAAAATGTGTCAGAAGCCTATCTGTTTGCTACACATTGAACCTTTTTGCGCTGAATGCGGAAAAATTCCTCATTTGTTACCACAGTCAAAAAGTGACGATGAAACAAATTAATGAGTTGTAATATCATTTTTGTTCTGCTCCAGTGTCATAATAGCCTTTCTATAAAGATAATTGTCATTTGTAATGTGTTTTATTAGAGAAATATAATAAAGAAGCAAATGAAAAAGTGACATTTTTATCATTTGTTGCTAAAGCCCAACATTGACGATAAGAAACCTGAATGATGAATATTTCTACTGCAGTTGTGCTCGTATGTCATCTTTGGCTTTCATTAAATGTACACTCCTGGAAATTGAAATAAGAATACCGTGAATTCATTGTCCCAGGAAGGGGAAACTTTATTGACACATTCCTGGGGTCAGATACATCACATGATCACACTGACAGAACCACAGGCACATAGACACAGGCAACAGAGCATGCTCAATGTCGGCACTAGTACAGTGTATATCCACCTTTCGCAGCAATGCAGGCTGCTATTCTCCCATGGAGACGATCGTAGAGATGCTGGATGTAGTCCTGTGGAACGGCTTGCCATGCCATTTTCACCTGGCGCCTCAGTTGGACCAGCGTTCGTGCTGGACGTGCAGACCGCGTGAGACGACGCTTCATCCAGTCCCAAACATGCTCAATGGGGGACAGATCCAGAGATCTTGCTGGCCAGGGTAGTTGACTTACACCTTCTAGAGCACGTTGGGTGGCACGGGATACATGCGGACGTGCATTGTCCTGTTGGAACAGCAAGTTCCCTTGCCGGTCTAGGAATGGTACAACGATGGGTTCGATGACGGTTTGGATGTACCGTGCACTATTCAGTGTCCCCTTGACGATCACCAGTGGTGTACGGCCAGTGTAGGAGATCGCTCCCCACACCATGATGCCGGGTGTTGGCCCTGTGTGCCTCGGTCGTATGCAGTCCTGATTGTGGCGCTCACCTGCACGGCGCCAAACACGCATACGACCATCATTGGCACCAAGGCAGAAGCGACTCTCATCGCTGAAGACGACACGTCTCCATTCGTCCCTCCATTCACGCCTGTCGCGACACCACTGGAGGCGGGCTGCACGATGTTGGGGCGTGAGCGGAAGACGGCCTAACGGTGTGCGGGACCGTAGCCCAGCTTCATGGAGACGGTTGCGAATGGTCCTCGCCAATACCCCAGGAGCAACAGTGTCCCTAATTTGCTGGGAAGTGGCGGTGCGGTCCCCTACGGCACTGCGTAGGATCCTACTGTCTTGGCGTGCATCCGTGCGTCGCTGTGGTCCGGTCCCAGGTCGACGGGCACGTGCACCTTCCGCCGACCACTGGCGACAACATCGATGTACTGTGGAAACCTCACGCCCCACGTGTTGAGCAATTCGGCGGTACGTCCACCCGGCCTCCTGCATGCCCACTGTACACCCTCGGTCAAAGTCCGTCAACTGCACATACGGTTCACGTCCACGCTGTCGCGGCATGCTACCAGTGTTAAAGACTGCGATGGAGCTCCGTATGCCACGGCAAACTGGCTGACACTGACGGCGGCGGTGCACAAATGCTGCGCAGCTAGCGCCATTCGACGGCCAACACCGCGGTTCCTGGTGTGTCCGCTGTGCCGTGCGTGTGATCATTGCTCATACAGCCCTCTCGCAGTGTCCGGAGCAAGTATGGTGGGTCTGACACACCGGTGTCAATGTGTCCTTTTTTCCATTTCCAGGAGTGTATTTGGCACTTATAATATGTTTTGTGAACAGAATTTAATAAATGATCATGTGAACAAATGATGTCGTCAATTTGATATACTGCGCCCGATCTCGCTGCGACAAACACCGCGCCCGACAGAAGATTAATATTGCTAATTAGTATTTGTACAGATTTCAATAGCATAATTACATCTGACAAAATCTAATTTTTTTTTTTGCAAGAAGTAACCCTTTTCAATTTTTTTTTCAAGATGAGTCAGTATTTACTTTTGCCTATGGGGTTTATCAAGTATTCTTTTCATTTAACTTCAAATCAGTTAAGAAGCAATCTTGATGTTCTCTGTTTTTTTTCCAGATTTTTAAGCCTTATTCATCTTGCAATTCTCTTATGAAATATTTCATATATGTGATTAGGGAACATTGAATTCTGAAGCTGGTATACTGCAAAATAGCTGTGCCCACTCACAAAAAATCAGTCTTCAACTATTCAGACCACAGAAACCTATGATTTCGTAAACACTTGTGTTACTACATGTTCAATTTTTGTAAACATGGTGTGTGCCTGTGAGGAGCAAAACTCTTGGGGGGGGGGGGGGGGGGTGATGTGCAATAAGCCATTTGGACTATGTGTATTATCCTATGTTGTGCTAACACAGTTAACCCCTGTGATTGAAAATCAAATTTCATAGAATTACTGTACTACAAAAACATAAATTTTTGTTTATGTGAATATATATTATCATTATTGTTCTATTGTGCTGTTGAGTGAATTTCATTTTCTGTACATTATTTTCAATTTAATTTTCTATGTTTTGATCTTAATATGAATATATCTTTACTGATGTACTTTGGATCAATGTTAACTGTGCCAGTTGGTTGTATGTTGTCTGGTAGGAAGGAAGAAATGAGAGGTTTAAAGGTTTTCTAGAGTTGCATACAAATGGAATGAATTTTGCTGAGTGAACATTGTAATTGACGGCAGCAAGGCATCTAGGACTTTTGAAAGTGAAAATTATGTATGAATCAGTTTGTTGTCTATTTTATTTCAAGAAACATGTCAAACTATAGGGTTTCCAGATCTACAAGAGAACCTGTCTGCCAGAAAGAAGAAATTAAGAAGAAATTTAAGCAATGGATTGAAGGAGATATTTTTTTTTTTAAAAAAAAGAACACTAGATGAGTATTTTTTTTTTTTTTTTAAACCACCACTAGACCCAACCAACAATATTTTAACTCCATGAACATTGATTACAATTAAGTCATCCAATGTGTGAACAAAGGAGGTTGTTAAAATAGGAACTTTTTTAAAGTAAAGCAAGCACTGCAAATAGTTAAGTTTAGGTAATGGAATAGAACAACTTTTAGCTTTGACCTATATGACATGGAATATCTGACTTATCATGTTTAGTATGGTAGGAAACACTGATAGTTTGAATAACTAGTAAAGTTTGCTGTAGGAGATATGATAGGTTGATTGCTAGTGAATGTGATTTAGTTCTCAGAGACAGAGCAGGTAATAAGGTAGACATTAGTAGTTGTAGTTCAGTACTGAGCAGCTAGAGCCTGGTCAAAGAGTCACAATGGAATTGGATGGTTTAGATTTCCTGTCAGCAATATGCTGAAATATTGCACCATCGCAAGGTGAGTCATTGGCCCTGATGATGTCAATAAAATTTAAAACACTCCAAGTCTTGGAGGATAACAGTGCACATAATAGCAGTATATCTACCAATAATGTCTATAGAAATTGTTATGGGAGAACATATCGGATTCATGATATTGAAGAGCTCAGTGTAGTGAGGCCACTGGACTGCTTGTATTCTCTTGGAAAGAAAGATAATTGTGAATTTAAATATATAGGTTTATTATAAAGTATCATAAGAAATATGATGAAGAAGTGTCATGTGCATTTGTTGATGTGTTGTGATGGTGAAGTAAGTGCCAGGATGAAATAATATTAATTGGTATTCACTGAGTGATAGAATTCTTCCCCATCAATACATCTGACAAAGTGGCAACAGTAATGCTGCCACAACTCACTTCCTTTTGTAGACACATTTTTATTACTTGGACCACTGAGATAAGGCAGCAGGATAGCATCCATACAGATTATCAGAAAGAGAAGTGTACATGTCAAGGAGTGCCTTTTTTCCTTTTTGCTGTAGTAGCAATGGGTAGCATATAATATTAAGAATTTTATTCAAGTTGTTAGAGGTATATTATGTAAGTAATATGAGAATGTGGTAAATGTGAATTTTAGCACTAAATAGTAAGTGGATTAGAATGCCTTCCTGATTCCCACTCACTTCACGTGATGAGAAATGACGTAGCTGCTAACAGGACCAAAAGTGACAGCTGAAATGAAGATAGCACAGATGAGAGCATACAGACTCAGTGATTGTGAGATAATGTAAACAGTGTCACTGTGAGACTAATAGAGGATGGCAAAGTGTAAACGCTTGAGACTGAATCAATGCCTATATTGGTGACAGTTTTCAATAGAAGTTCTGGGGCTGAATGATTCTTAGGAGGAAGGAGTTGTAATGGAATAGACACTGCCAAAACCTGGTCATAGTGGTGTGGCCAGGGCATTAACAACTGCCAGACAATGCCCCTACCAATACAGGAACTCTGTAGAAGCTGTGAAATTAGCACCACTGCTTCCACATGCCTGCCTCTGTGTGCCAATGACCTGGGATGTTGACCAGACGTCAGGAAATTTCTACAATTCGTCCCACTGCTGCTTGATGAAAGACAGATGTTGGTCACTGATCCAGTTCCACACCCTTCCAGAGTGACACGGAAGCACATAAACTTCCATTAAGTCAACTAAGAGCAGCTGCATTCAAACCCTCCTGGACCATCCATTGTTGTGGACCAGTTGCGCAACTTAGCTGTGCTCACTCTGTGTGTATGTCAATGCCAGGTTGTGATCCAAAGATCACTGCCTGACTGCCTAGCCCCTGGCATCCAGCACTCTGCCGCTGCCTCTGTGAGACCCCTCGCTGATATATCTGCCTCCTTTCATGGCCAGGGCATGAATGAACAACCCACAATTTTTGTGCCACTGATGTCCAATGGCGATTGACGTAGCATCTCCCTGGGTGGCCCTGCCTACTGTCACATCACTGAGACCCTGAGCCACAACATAAGAAGATATTGCTGCCTGCCACAACCATCACAGCTCCCAGCTGTGGGCTGTGACTGTCTTGTTGATTCAGCAGTGCTCAGCATGCCTGCTTTGCCAAGTCAATGGACCACTTTCATGGGATTGTGTGTAGACCACATGCTGTCTGCTTTGCCTGCCACACCGATTATAAGTAGTACAGGAAGACACTAAACTGCTCTAGAGATGAGGGTGCACTCAGATGACTGTCCAGGTTGAATGAAATAATAAAGAATTCTTAATGTTCTCTATTTGTTTCTCTACATCTGGCCGCTGTGTCCCTCCCAACTTCCAAACCATCTACAAACTCACAATGCCCAGATGGGAGAGCCATCATCACAATGAGCACCAGAACAACTGCTCTTCCACCCCTCTGTAGAGGTCATTGCACCCCAACCTGCTACACTTGTGTAACCATTTTTGAGTTTACTGTGTAATCCATCAAATGGATACTTCCATGTTTACGAAATTACATTGGCCATAAAGTGTTAAAATGGAATTATGTGGCTGACAATAATATAAACAACATGACACCAAAAGTTTCTTGAACAGCTGTGATGCAACACTACTTTCTAATATAATTGTGTATTGAGCACTTGGTGAGGATATATTCATATCTAGCCCTCCCCTTACATTACCATCTGGAACATGTCTGACCCCACGCATCTATCAAAAGGCAGATGGATATTGTATCCTTGATAAGTAGTGGCAGTGAAATTCCAACATTGAGCTATGATATTAAAGTGGAGTCAATTAATTTCCTCTGACGGTGGCAGAGCACCAATGTTGTGCCTCCATCCTTGCAGGGGTCAATCAGAGAAGCAGCCTAGGCAGACAGAGCCTTTGATTTCTTGGACACTATAAACATACGGGCACAGCAGGTGCGAAGCCAGTTCACATAGACTACTATAAACAAAGCTATCTTTCATACACCTTTATAATGCTGTGATGATCACATTGCTGTGGATTTTAGCTTTGGTTTGGATTATTTGGATATTGCTTATGATGTACTTGACTTCTGTTCTCATATTCACTGGCTTGGAAATTCTTATGTGATTTGTAAGAAAATAAACACCTACAGCCATCCTTATGTTGTCATTTATTGTATATCTACTAGTTTTGGCGCTTTAATGTACCATCTTCAGGCCTTAATTGGTGCTGATTGGGTTATCACGATCCATATATATGATGCATCAGTGGCCAACAACTGATTTATGCAGACTACATGTAACTGTGATAACTGTGATGTCGTCTCTCCAACCATCAACTGACACTGATGTATCATATATATGGATCATGATAACCCATTCAGCATCAAGAAGATGGTACACTGAAGTGCCAGAACTGGTAACCACACAATAAATGACAACATAAGGACGGCTGTAGGTGTTTATTTTCTTACAATAGTGGACAGCCTTAGTCCCTCGGACCTCCTGGCGCAAAGATGGACATACCAAAAAAATTCTTGTGTGAAGTCACTCTCTGTTGTTTCCTGGCAAGTATAGTTCCCAGGCTGCTCACCTGTTACAGTCTACCAGCATGTCATTTTTCACAATGTATCAGTCAGTGCTTGAACTCTGAACCAGACCCTGAGCAGCACGTTTTGTGACTCACCTTTCAAATGTGTAAAGAATATTTTGTATTCACTTTGAACAAGTTGGAAAAGCTCATATCCAGTAGCAACTTGACTTGAAGAGTTCCACTGCATTCAACTCTTCTTCAAACTTGGAATTTTGTGGATAGCACGTCGAACTCACATTTGGGAGGATGACGGTTCAAACTGGGTCCGGCCATCTAGATTTAGATTTTCTGTGATTTCCCTAAATCGTTACAGGCAAAGGGCACACCCAATTTTCTTCCCCATCGTTAACATAACCTGAGCTTGTGCTCCATCCCTAGTGATCTCGATCTCAACAGTACCACTATATTAAACCCAATCTTCATACCTTCCTTCTTGAATTTTAATTAAAATTATGAATGGAACAAAATATCGAACTGTTTATACAAATTAGTTTCCAATATGAGATGAAATTGGTACAGACTTTAAGATGGAAAGATGTTTTGTGAATTAAAACATGGTCCACATAGGCTGTATCCTTTTTATTTTCTGTACAATTGGCCAGTTTCAACTGTAGGTTATTTTCAAGCACATACGCCTATTTTAGGCTTCCAGTTTCATTTCTCATTCTAATACATCGCTGGTACATGTGGACATGGATATATTGTATTTTGTGTGTATGTGACAGAAAAACAAAACAGTAGTATACATGATTACGTCCATTAGTTGACATAAACAGAAAGCTGCCATATCATAGTATACAATTAGTCGACACAAGCAGAAAGCTGCCATAGCATAATATACTATGATGTGGCAGATTTCTGTTTCTGTCGGCAAATGGATGTGATAAAGTACACTGCTGTATTGTTTTTGTGCCACATACACACAGAAATATGATGTATCCCAGTCCACATGTACCAGCGGTGTATTAGAATGTGCAAAGAAACTAAGCTTGCGATATGTCTCGAAAATGGCCTATGGTAAAGTGGCCAATTTTGCGGAAAATAAAAGGAACACAGCCTACTTGAGCCATGTTTTCATTCTCAAGACATGTTGAGGCTGTGGACTCCCGCAAAAATAAAACTTTTTAAAAATTCCACAAGTATGACAATGGCCATTACAAGCTGTATGAGCTTCTTTTCTCTGGGCATAAGCTTGTGTTGGAGGACCCAACTACTAGTGGTGCTCAAACTGTGTTTGGTTACTGTGCTGTCCTTGTGCAAGATTTTAAGCTGGATTCTCCTATCCTGGGCATCGTTTCCTCTGACTGATGGCCTTGTAGGTGTGGATTTCCATAGAACAGTAGTCATTAGACATCGCGAGAGAGCACAATGGGGCACTCCGCAGAACTCATGGACTTCGAACGTGGTCAGGTGATTGGATGTCACTTGTATCATATGTCTGTACACGAGATTTGCACACTTCTAAACTTCCCTAGGTCTATTGTTTCCGATGTGATAGTGGAGTGGAGACGTGAAGGGACACACACAGCACAAAAGCCTACAGGCCGATCTTGTCTGTTGACTGACAGAGACCGCCAACAGTTGAAGAGGGTCGTAATGTGTAATAGGCAGATATCTATCCAGACCATCACACAGGAATTCCAAACTGCATCAGGATCCATTGCAAGTACTGTGACAGTTAGGTGGGAGGTGAGAAAATTTGGATTTCATTTTCGAGCGGCTACTCATAAGCCACACATCACGCTGGTAAATGCCAAATGACGGCTCGCTTGGTGTAAGGAGTGTAAACATTGGACGATTGAACAGTGGAAAAACGTTTTGTGGCGGTCCAATGACAGGGTGTGAGTATGATGAATGCCCAGTGAACGTCATCCGCCAGCGTGTGTTGTGCCACTAGTAAAATTCGGAGGCATTAGTGTTACGGTGTGTTCGTGTTTTTCATGGAAGGGGCTTGCACCCCTGTAGTTTTGTGAGACACTATCACAGCACAAAACATTGATGTTTTAAGCACCTAATTGCTTCCCACTGTTGAAGAGCAGTTAGGGGATAGCGATTGGATCTTTCAACACAATTGATCACCTGTATATAATGCACGGCCTGTGGCGGAGTCGTTACACGACAATAACATCTCTGTAATGGACTGGCCTGCACAGAGTCCTGACCTGAATGCTGAAGGACACCTTGGGATATTTTGGAATGCCGACTTCGTGCTAGGCCTCAATGACTGACATCGATACATCTCCTCGGTGCAGCACTCCATGAAGAAAGGACTGCCACTCCCCAAGAAACCTTCCAGCACCTGATTGAACATATGCCTGCGAGAGTGGAAGCTGCTATCACGGCTAAGGGTGGGTTAACAACATTGAATTCCAGCGTTACCGATGGAGGGGGGCACTAACTTATAAGACATTTTCAGCCAGGTGTCCGGATACTTTTGCTCACATAGTGTATAAGACAACATGTGTCTGGCGCAGTTGTTAGATAGGTTAGTCCTGCTACAATGGCAGGTTATCAAGATTTAAATGAGTTTCAACGTTGTGTTATAGTCGGAGCACAAGCAATGGGACACAGCATTTTCGAGGTAGCGATGAAGAGGGGATTTTCCCATGTGACCATTTCAGAGTACACTGTGAATATCAGGAACCCGGTAAAACTTTTCAGCAAATAATGACAATGCAGCAGGATGGGCTGAAGATGCATTTCGCAACTGATAGAGACAACTGCCTATGTTGGAGCTGTTTGTGTTTTTTTTAAGGACCTGTCAAACCACAGTGCAGGCTATAACTTTGTCCTGTTCCACTACCACAGATAGAATGAACCAGAGGTGTTCACCTTGATGTATGGGCCTTGAAGGAGCTGGCTCACTAAATTGCCGCAGATGGCACTTGAAACAAATTTCTTTCTGGTTCACCATTTACCTTGGCAACCAATATTAACACAGCGTTCACTCCCTTCCCCACCTTAAAATTGGCAGGAGTCAATAAGACTGTTGAAACACTACATCTGGTCATGTGATCGTGACGTCACGGGAATATACAGGGTGATTCAAAAAGAATACCACAACTTTAAAAATGTGTATTTAATGAAAGAAACATAATATAACCTTCTGTTATACATCATTACAAAGAGTATTTAAAAAGGTTTTTTTTTCACTCAAAAACAGGTTCAGAGATGTTCAATATGGCCTCCTCCAGACACACGAGCAATATCAACCCGATACTCCAGCTCGTTCCACACTCTCTGTAGCATATCAGGCGTAACGGTTTGGATAGCTGCCGTTATTTCTCGTTTCAAATCATCAATGGTGGCTGGGAGAGGTAGTTGACGTTCAGGTTTCATAACTAACCTTTTTCGTAGGACTCCCCATACAGTTGATTGCAGCTCTCTGCTAGCTCTGCGAGTCGATTTTCCTGGGCTGCGAACAAATGCTTGCTGGATGCGTGCTACATTTTCATCACTCGTTCTCGGCCGTCCAGAACTTTTCCCTTTGCACAAACACCCATTCTCTGTAAACTGTTTATACCAACGTTTAATACACCACCTATCAGGAGGTTTAACACCATACTTCGTTCGAAATGCACGCTGAACAACTGTCGTCGATTCACTTCTGCCGTACTCAATAACACAAAAAGCTTTCTGTTGAGCGGTCGCCATCTTAGCATCAACTGACGCTGACGCCTAGTCAACAGCGCCTCAAGCGAACAAATGTACAACTAAATGAAACTTTATAGCTCCCTTAATTCGCCGACATATAGTGCTTAGCTCTGCCTTTTGTCGTTGCAGAGTTTTAAATTCCTAAAGTTTTGGTATTCTTTTTGAATCACCCGGTATGATGGATGTGCTCTCAGCTGAAGTCGTTCAGTGGAAGATGCATGAAATTTCAATAGCAGTCAAAACTGTCCAGTGCCTTCCAGCAGAATAGGAGGAGGAAGAAGAGTAAGTGCTCACTCATTACATGTCTTTGCTAATGTCACCACATGTAGCAGTTCTCCCTCTTCTTTGTCAAGTTCCATTTCTTTCTTCAACTCCATGTCTTTGTCTGTGGATGCTTACTGTTTCACCTCCTTCTTTGTTCCGCACCCTCCAGTGTGTGGACTGGCAGTGACCTCCATCACGTCTGGACCAGCAGCAACTACCACTGGCTCGTCAGAACCTGTAGCCATTTCCTGCATGTTGTGGCCAGTATCAGCAGCAGCAGCATCTTGGAATCCTGTACCAGACCTGACCAGCATGTTGGAGCAGGATAATGAGCTGCTATTATCCATCCTGTTCATTGAGTTGTTTTATGAAGACACCCGGCCAGTTCCCAACTTTCATAAGAACTGTGGTGGGGGCCCTAAACCACGCAATGCAGGCCACTACTGCTCTCCAACACACGTACCATCCCAGAAAATTCTAGTGTTACTGCAAGGACAGAGTGTCGATTTGGTGGATGAGAAGCTGCGGATTCCTCCCTGTGTTCTACTGTTTCGATTTCAACTTATAATTTAAGAGTTAGCGGTTCAAAGCACTTAAATTTGGGGTAGAAGTATCAGTGGACAGTGACTGCTGCATTGTGTTAGAGACTAAAAATGCAGTGAGAAGTGTTAAAGTGTGGTTTATGGGCTTGGAATGGGATGAACTGTGTAATGCAGAACCTACTTCAATCAACAGACGACCTCCGAGTATTCTCTATCTCCAGATATTTACTGTTCTGGCCTGACACTAAGATAACATCATTGTACAGCGCCATGACACTCATGCTGTGATCTGGAGGTCGATCCATCAATCTGCAACACTCCACTGTTACAAACTTGTTCATTATATGGATGGTGCTATCCCTTGTGTTGGAAGGACTGAAACATAGGCTGCCGTGTGTTTAAACTTTGTTTAAAGACATTTTAAAGGATTTCCATACATAAGTACACATGCAGATGATTTAAAACAGTGCATCAGTACAGTGTGAAAAGAAGAAGCTGAAGGAACACCCATTAGTTTGACAAAAATACACGCTAAATTTTGTTCATACAAGAAACCTTTACTTTCAAAATACTTAACTGTTGTGAAGATTGAACCAGTGAATTCTTACTGATGCATACCATTGCTGATGTGTAAATAAAAAAAATATTATCACATATTTTTGTTGGTTTTCTAATTTAAGTGCTCTGTCATTATACACACATAAAAAAAAGTTTTGCATCATCTCGGTTCCGGGAGTTCCGGAACCTGTACAGAAAATTGGAATAGAGATCAACATAAACATCGTTTCCGCCCTTCTTGTTATTCATGAAAACCACACATTGGATTTTGTACCACCATATAGCGAGACCTTCAGAGGTGGTGGTCGAGATTGCTGTACGCGCCAGTAACTCTAATACCCAGTAGCACGTCCTCTGGCATTAATGCATGCCTGTATTCGTCCTGTAATACTATCCACAAGTTCGTCAAGGCACTGTTGGTCCAGATTGTCCCACTCAATGGCGATTCGCCGTAGATCCCTCAGAGTGGTTGGTGGGTCACGTCGTCCATAAACAGCCCTTTTCAATCTATCTCAGATATGTTCAATAGAGTTGGCGTCTGGAGAACATGCTGGCCACTCCAGTCGAGTGATGTCGTTATCCTGAAGGAAGTCATTCACAAGATGTGCACGATGGGGGCGCGAATTGTTGTTCATGAAGACGAACGCCTTGCCAATATGCTGCCAATATGGTTGCACTATCGATCGGAGGATGGTATTCACGTATCGTACAACCGTTATGGCGCCTTCCATGACCACCAGTGGCGTATGTCGGTCCCACATAATGCCACCCCAAAACAGCAGGGAACCTCCACCTTACTGCACTCGCTGGACAATGTGTCCAAGGCGTGCAGCCTGACCAGGTTGCCTCCAAACACGTCTCTGACGATTGTCTGGTTGAAGGCATACCCAAAACTCATTGGTGAAGAGAACGTGATGGCAATCTTGAGTGGCCCATTCGGCATGTTGTTGGGCCCATCTGTACCACGCTGAAAGCTGTCGTGGTTGCTAAGATGGACGTCGCCATCGACGTTGGGAGTGAAGTTGCGCATCAAACAATCTATTGCGCACAGTTTGGGTCATAACACGACGTCCTGTGGCTACACGAAAAGTATTATTCAACATGGTGGCGTTGCTGTCCGGGTTCCTCCGAGCCATAATACGTAGGTAGCGGCCATCCATTGCAGTAGTAGCCCGTGGGTGGCCTGAGCGAGGCATATCATTGACAGTTCCTCTCTCTCTGTATCTCCTCCATGTCTGAACAACATCGCTTTGGTTTGCTTCGAAAATTTGGAAATTTGTGGTAAGTTCTTATGAGACCAAACCGCTGAGGTCGTCAGTCCCTAAGCGTACACCCTACTTAATCTAATTTAAGCTAACTTACGCTAAGGACGACACACACATCCATGCCCGAGGGAGGACTCGAACCTCCGAGGGGGGTTTTCTTCGAGATGCCTGGACACTTCCCTTGTTGAGAGCCCTTTCTGACACAAGGTAACAATGCGGACGCGATCGAACCGTAGTATTGACCGTGTAGGCATGGTTGAACTACAGACAATACGAGCCATGTACCTCCATCCTGGTGGAATGACTGGAACTGATCGGCTGTTGGATCCACTCCATCTAATAGGTGCTGCTCATGCAAGGTTCTTTATACCTTTGGTCAGGTTTAGTGACATCTCTGAACAGTCAATGGGAGTGTGTATGTGATACAATATCCACAGTCAACGTCTGTCTTCAGGAGTTCTGGGGACTTGGATGATGCAACACTTTTTTTGATGTGTGTGTGATGTAAGTTGTAGCCATTGTAGCTCAGTTGGTAAGATGAATGTGCTATAGTGGCTACATATGTTATTATTATTACAAGTGTTCATTTTCGTATAAAAACCCATTGCACACCAAAATCTGATGTAGTCAGTATCATGGCATGGTGAGTGAAGCATCAGGACTTTGTTGTAAGTGACTGGTGTTGTGATGGTGTGGAAGAACCCATCCAACTGCAGCAAGACAAATGTTCTCGTGTCACTACTACACTCCTGGATGGAGTCTGGTTTGGGCACGTCTGTCTATTTTCAAAACGCTGTTTCAACCCAAGTACCAGCTATTTCAAACGATACTACATGGTGTACATGGTGTAACATACATGACATTCATTCGAAGCAGTCAAATCCCCAGCCAGGAAAAGTAAAGCCAAAGGCAGTGTTCATATTTGACTATGTTGCTGTGGAAATTCAGGATAAAAATCTATGATATTTCTGTTTTGGTCATCATGTGGGTGTTGACATATTTTATTGAGTCAGACATATTCCAGAATACTGAAACAGTTGGTGAGGTGTAATGCAAATCACACTACAGCTTTCAAACAAGACAATCTGAATTTGAAGCACATTTACCAGGTGCATGTAGGAACTGCATGTCATTCAATGATTTTGAAGAGATATGTGCAGATTGCTAGAATGAGACACAGTATGGGTTCCTCGCTATTGATAAATCAAGGAAACTGAATGTCAGTAGGTACAGATAGAACTTTCAGGAGTTTCTTCATGTATAGCTATGAAAAAAGTGATGAATATTGTTAGTATACATTGCACCAAGGACAATTTTTCGTGTATGTCAGGCACACAGACCGAGAGGAAAGGTGCGCATAAATAGAGAATGCGTCTTTAGATGGATGGAAAACTTCAGTCTCTCGAAAGCTAGAGACATGTGGCCAGACCTTCCTGAGACTGATCAGTGACTTAGATGCTAGGGTTAAGGAACTACAGACGTACACCCAGATCATTCTGAGATAGAAAGTAAAGAACTTAGCTGTAAAGGTTAATGGAATTGAAAAGAAAGTAGATGAGTTAAGTGTAAAGGGTGAGAGAAATGTATATAAGGTGCAGCCTGTGAAGCAGCCCGCTTAGTGTATAACAAGATGTCAACTAAGCAGAAGGTCATCACTGCACAGAAGTCTTTTCGAGTTACAGCTGCTAAGGTTACCAGTAACTGAATCTCTCGATGAACTCTCAGCAAAATTACACAGTGACGACGATGATGCTTTTGCCACTTTCATTAACCATCTCAGCGATGCTAGGATAGACAAAAACATTTGGTGTCAGTGGTGAAAAACCATAAACGCTGGGACACAGCCTATGAGTTTAAATAAAAAAAAATTACAGGAAATTTCAGAGAACACTAGGTCTACTAAACCACAGTTTCCTAAAACCCTCAAAAAACAGTAAAATTTTCACCCACAGATTTGGAGATGTATGGTGGGATATTACAGTTGACTGGTGTACGAAGGAAAGCAGGAAACCAACGCAATGTGAAATACAAAGACGTTATTATTAGAATGTCAGTATAGCAGTGGTGAAGGTATTTACATTCAGCATAAAAGAGTCACCAATCAGCCCCCTCAGTATACACAGGGTGTTACAAAAAGGTACGGCCAAACTTTCAGGAAACATTCCTCACACACAAAGAAAGAAAAATGTTATGTGGACATGTGTCCGGAAACGCTTACTTTCCATGTTAGAGCTCATTTTATTACTTCTCTTCAAATCACATTAATCATGGAATGGAAACACACAGCAACAGAACGTACCAGCGTGACTTCAAACACTTTGTTACAGGAAATGTTCAAAATGTCCTCCATTAGCGAGGATACATGCATCCACCCTCCGTCGCATGGAATCCCTGATGCGCTGATGCAGCCCTGGAGAATGGCGTACTGTATCACAGCCGTCCACAATACGAGCACGAAGATTCTCTACATTTGGTACCGGGGTTGCGTAGACAAGAGCTTTCAAATGCCCCCATAAATGAAAGTCAAGAGGGTTGAGGTCAGGAGAGCGTGGAGGCCATGGAATTGGTCCGCCTCTACCAATATATCGGTCACCGAATCTGTTGTTGAGAAGCGTACGAACACTTCGACTGAAATGTGCAGGAGCTCCATCGTGCATGAACCACATGTTGTGTTGTACTTGTAAAGGCACATGTTCTAGCAGCACAGGTAGAGTATCCCGTATGAAATCATGATAACGTGCTCCATTGAGCGTAGGTGGAAGAACATGGGGCCCAATCAAGACATCACCAACAATGCCTGCAAACACGTTCACAGAAAATCTGTGTTGATGACGTTATTGCACAATTGCGTGCGGATTCTCGTCAGCCCACACATGTTGATTGTGAAAATTTAGAATTTGATCACATTAGAATGAAGCCTCATCCGTAAAGAGAACATTTGCACTGAAATGAGGATTGACACATTGTTGGATGAACCATTCGCAGAAGTGTACCCGTGGAGACCAATCAGCTGCTGATAGTGCCTGCACGCGCTGTACATGGTACGGAAACAATTGGTTCTCCCGTAGCACTCTCCATACAGTGACGTGGTCTACGTTACCTTGTACAGCAGCAACATCTCTGACGCTGACATTAGGGTTATCGTCAACTGCACGAAGAATTGCCTCGTCCATTGCAGGTTTCCTCGTCATTCTAGGTCTTCCCCAGTCGCGAGTCATAGGCTGCAATGTTCCGTGCTCCGTAAGACGCCGATCAATTGCTTCGAAGCCGGCCGGTGTGGCCGTGCGGTTCTAGGCGCTTCAGTCTGGAACCGCGTGACCGCTACGGTCGCAGGTTCGAATCCTGCCTCGGGCATGGATGTGTGTGATGTCCTTAGGTTAGTTAGGTTTAAGTAGTTCTAAGTTCTAGGGGACTGATGACCCCAGATGTTAAGTCCCATAGTGCTCAGAGCCATTTAAACCATTTTTTTTAATTGCTTCGAACGTCTTCCTGTCGGGACACCTTCGGTCTGGAAATCTGTCTCGATACAAACGTACCGTGCCACGGCTATTGCCCCGTGCTAATCCATACATCAAAAGGGCATCTGCCAACTCCGCATTTGTAAACATTGCACTGACTGCAAAACCACGTTCGTGATGAACACTAACCTGTTGATGCTAAGTACTGATGTGCTTGATGCTAGTACTGTAGAGCAATGAGTCGCATGTCAACACAAGCACCGAAGTCAACATTACCTTCCTTCAATTGGGCCAACTGATGGTGAATCGAGGAAGTACAGTACATACTGACGAAACTAAAATGAGCTCTAACATGGAAATTAAGCGTTTCCGGACCCATATCCACATAACATCTTTTCTTTATTTGTGTGCGAGGAAAGTTTCCTGAAAGTTTGGCCGTACCTTTTTGTTACACCCTGTATACTACAGTGACCCCAACGAAATAATAAATCAAGTAGTGCTGCTCATGGCACCAGCTACTGCAGGCAATACCACTCATTCGAGTGAGATTGTCTCAATAATTCCAGAGATTAGAGGGAGAGGTATAATCGAGTGAGTATGGAGATGGTGTTCGAGAACTGCACAAACCAGCACACAAAACATACCCTCATAGACATGTTGTGACTAGATGTTTGGATAACTTATAGCAGATTGCTCTTGTAAATATGAGGGAATTTCACATGAGAATAAGGCATTCAAATATATTGTAATGGTTACTGAAACATACTACAAATTTGCCTGCGCGTTGCCTGCTAGAACAAAAACAGGGAGAGGTGTTGCAGAGGGTTTGAGCGTTTGTTGCAAACACGTACAAATCGATTCCCGGGCAGCCTCCAAACCGATCACGGTAGAGAGTTTTTCAATATGTATTGCAAGACCGTGATGCAGCGGTATCCATACATCACTACTCAGTATTCATCCACCTGATAGCTAGTATGGTGGAACATCTGAATACAACAAAACAAGGTCAAATGTGAATGCATTTTAATCTTCGTTGTTGTTGTTGTTGTTGTGGTCTTCAGTCCTGAGACTCGTTTGATGCAGCTCTCCATGCTACTCTATCCTGTGCAAGCTTCTTCATCTCCCACTACTTACTGCAACCCACATCCTTCTGAATCTGCTTAGTGTATTGTTGGCTGGTTGGTTGATTCAGGGACAGGGGACCATACAGTGAGGCCATCGGTCCCATCAGATTAGAAAGGATGGGGAAGTCGGCTGTGCCCTTTCACAGGCACTATTCCGGCATTTGGCTGAAGCAGTTTACGTAAATCACAGAAAACCTAAATCAGGATGGCCAGACGTGGGTTTGAACTGTCACCCTCCTGAATGCGAGTCCAGTGTACTAGCCACTGAGCCACATCGCTTTGTGGAAATCATAGTACAGTTACCTCTAATGTGGAACCAGCAGTGATCTTGAACATGCACAGACATAGAAGCGATGGCAGTGGCCTTCAACGAGCCGGGACATTTTGGAGGCAGAAGCGACCACCTTCGACTTGCCGGACTGGAAGTATCGACGATGAGCTTCAACCAATCAGGTATCGCAATGTCCCCGTATTTTCAACGAGGACAGAATGGGCGTAAGGTCTAAAACCAACGTGAACAACGCATAGCGCGACACTTCACAACAGAACAGCAAGGTGATTGCACTTACAAACTACGATATTCTTAAATCAGTGGGTCTGAAACCACGAGATGACATCGTTCGATGCAACTAGCCCGAGAAAATACAGTCGCATAAACCTTATGCATCAACTAAATTCAGCAAGAATGGTAAAATTAAGATTTTCATCCAACACCAAGGTGCTTTGCCCGCATCTCGTGGTCGTGCGGTAGCGTTCTCGCTTCCCACGCCCGGGTTCCCGGGTTAGATTCCCGGCGGGGTCAGGGATTTTCTCTGCCTCGTGATGGCTGGGTGTTGTGTGATGTCCTTAGGTTAGTTAGGTTTAAGTAGTTCTAAGTTCTAGGGGACTGATGACCATAGATGTTAAGTCCCATAGTGCTCAGAGCCATTTTTGAACCAAGGTGCTTTAACGATCTCATGCAAGAGTTTCATATATCTTGATGGATCATTTATGAAAAGGGGTAGTACTGCTACAGTGGCATCTAACGTTAGAAGTAATGCTTTAGCGTTCCTGTTTCATGATATATGAAATGAACTTAACAGGGCCGAGATTAACTGCACACGTTATGTGGGCATAACATCAACTCTTAAAGCATATGTCTCTGATTCTGCCTCGGATTTGAGCGATTTAGAAACTGCTGGATAGTCCATAGACGAGACAGTCGATAGAACAGTGGAAGAGTACAAGATATTTACTGCATGTATACCTTTAAAACTACTTGTGGGATACTTTGAGGACATGTGGCGAATTGTTCTGAATGATAAACACGAACTTATTCTGGTATGGAGGACAATGGTATACAGCTCATACGTTCAAGGAGCCCAAGAGGAGAACGAGATCACCATCAGTAAAATAATATGGAAAATGCCACAAATCACTGTATCAGATGAGCAGCACTTGAAGCTTTTAAAAGTTCTGAATGCCAGTGTATTTCTACTGTTATCTTTCCATACATAGGAGGTTTTCGATTATCCAGTGCTAACGACTGCAAGCAGACAAACGTGGTCTACTGAAACCTCCTCTCAGCTGGAGACGCCCAGGTTCATCATACTTGCGTTTCAGACCAACAGAAGACAGGATACGGCAAATGATTCCACCAAATTTGACAATTGCAGGTGAACTAATTCCAGAGTCTACCTGAAGTCCGAATTCTACCCTTATGATAATTTACACCTGCAGTGGAATGTATACAGTCTAGCATTTGACATGTATGCGAGGTTCCCTGCTTCAAACTACGAAAAGGAAGGATGTGTACTCAGTCCACAGAAACGAGATAATTAAATCTGGACCTACAGATGTACGAACTGAATTTGAATCTTCAGCAAATTTCTCAGAACACATTGCAGTGAATACTCCAGTTCTATGTGACCTTGCGATTAACTGCTCCCAATCTCTGGTGTTGTGCAATGTGCTGTATAAATGAACAGCTGCTGCGCCATATCCAGAGCATTTCACAATATTAAAAAAATCGGAAATTTGTGGCAACTGCTGAGGTCATCGGTCCCTAAGCCTACACCCTACTTAATCTAACTTAAACTAACCTACACTATGGACAACACACACACCCATGCCCGAGGGAGGACTCGAACCTCCGACGGAGGGAGTCGCACGGCCTGTGACAAGGCGCCTCAGACAACGCGGCTACCCAGCACGGCTCACAGTGTTATATGAGGGTGTGAACATCATTGCGGACACTTAGGGTTTCTATGACGATGAGCATAGACAGTTCACATTTAAATATGTTGCATTCATAGCATCCGCAAAAGATTCTGGAGTAATAGAGACTTTCTCAGCACACATTGTATCACTGACGTCTCTGAAGAATGTGAAATGTGCCAAAACATGAAGGAGTGCAAAGTGGTTAACACGTTTCTACCATGGAAATCACTGGGATGATCCTGGTTTACCATATAAATCAGTGGTCGGTAACTGGCGGACCTCAGTAGATCAAAAACTGGCGTGCCAAAAATATAATTGAGTAGCATCCTTATAATTTTTTCTAGTGGTGTACAATTAAGTGTTGAATAACTAGGATTCTTAATGGTTAGTTATAAGTAGATGAAATGCATAGTTGCTATGCTGTGCAGCGCAGGAGACTGCGCTGAAGAACGGGTGCGGAAGGAAACAGGCTGGCCGGCCGGCGCATCGTGTTATGACGATCCACATAAAAGCTGTGTACACATTACTTCAACACAAGAATTTTATGTGATGAATAAGGAAATTTTATAAACCGATTTCAGATTCTAGCAACCTCGGAAATCTCTATCAAATCAGAGAAGGCATATTCATTTGAACACCACTTACTGCTGCCAACATTACGTAGCTGACTGTGTTGTACAAGGTAGCCATTGTCGTCTGCTTCGTTGTTGTTTTGCGCTGTACTGTTCTGCGTGTTTTTATTGTGCAGTTGTGCTAAACAGTATCAAAATGAGTGTAGAGGCAGTTGCTGGCCCATCTCGGGAGTCGCCAATAACCCCTACCGGTAGGCCTACGGTTAGAAGGAAACCAGTATTACGTAGCGATGCTCGCAAAATTATCGAATGAATGGTTCGTGAGCGCATAGTAGACAAACATACATACATTCATTTGTATACAGGGTGTTACAAAAAGGTACGGCCAAACTTCCAGGAAACATTCCTCACACACAAAGAAAGAAAATATGTGGAGATGTGTCCGGAAACGCTTACTTTCCATGTTAGAGCTCATTTTATTACTTCTCTTCAAATCACATTAATCATGGAATGGAAACACACAGCAACAGAACGTACCTGCGTGACTTCAAACACTTTGTTGCAGGAAGTTTTTAAAATGTCCTCCGTTAGCGAGGATACATGCATCCACCCTCTGTCGCATGGAATCCCTGATGCGCTGATGCAGCCCTGGAGAATGGCGTATTGTATCACATCCGTCCACAATACGAGCACGAAGATTCTCTACATTTGGTACCGGGGTTGCGTAGACAAGAGCTTTCAAATGCCCCCATAAATGAAAGTCAAGAGGGTTGAGGTCAGGAGAGCGTAGAGGCCATGGAATTGGTCCGCCTCTACCAATCCATCGGTCACCGAATCTGTTGTTGAGAAGCATACGAACACTTCGACTGAAATGTGCAGGAGCTCCATCGTGCATGACCCACATGTTGTGTCGTACCTGTAAAGGCACATGTTCTAGCAGCACAGGTAGAGTATCCCGTATGAAATCATGATAACGTGCTCCATTGAGCGTAGGTGGAAGAACATACTGACGAAACTAAAATGAGCTCTAACATGGAAATTAAGCGTTTCCGGGCAGATGTCCACATAACATATTTTCTTTATTTATGTGTGAGGAATGTTTCCTGAAAGTTTGGCCGTACCTTTTTGTAACACCCTGTATATATATAGATTTTAATGTACATGGCGATTTCAGTTTCGTTTACAAACAACATTTAAAGCGAGTTTTACTTCCAATCCTTTCGTCTGCTTTCGTGTAAGCATGACGCGCATTTTGTAGTGCCAGCTCTGCAACTAGTAGGCGTGCCTTGTCCCCCCCCCCCCTCCCCCAACGCCATCACCCCCCTCGCCAGTAGCCAATGCTTGCTTCCTCCTCTCCCCGCACTCCCCTTACAACTCTTCCTTCTTACAGTTAACACACTTTGACAAGGTAGTAGCTCCTTTGCGGTGCCTCGGCACGTTCTGTGTGCCGAGCGTCGGTATTTTTATGAAGAACCAATCTAAATAAAAAAATTACACAAATTTTATCGCCACTTCGTCAGTAGTTGCTCGGATCTCGTACGGACGGTTTCATTTTTATCGAGGCTTATAAAGTTTCTTTTGCATCGATATGGATTCTAAAAAAGCATAAAGTTGATAGCGAAAATAAAGTTTTGGACTGAGTGGACTGAACAATATTGTTTTACGCTGCCGGATAGGCCGAGAGCTGTTCCAGTTTGCCTTACATGCAACAGAACTGTTGCTCTTGTTAAAAGTGCCAATTTAAAGCGACACTACGAAACAACTCATCAACAGTTACATAAAAATTCTCCTCTGCGTAGTGAAACTCGTCAAGAAAAATTCGAGACATACCTAGTTTCTTACAAAAAGAGCATGGCCTTCCTAGTTCGCTCTATGAGCGAACAAGAAAAAAAAATAAAAATCCGCAGAAGCAGCAATGCCTGTATGTTGGACGTCCAATAATAACCAGAAGCCATTTTCAGACTCTAAGACAGAAAAGAAGGTGTGCTGGACGCGGTCGTTTTTCTTTCTTTCTTCGAAGAAAAAAAGGATGTTGTTGCAGCAATTCAAGGTATTCCATTGTCGGCAGGAAGTACTAGAAGAAGAAACGTAATTGGGCTGCTGACAATAAAAGTAGTTTGCTCGAACTTTCGCAGAAGGCTCCTTGCTACGCTATAGTACTAGATGAATTATGCGATATTGTTGATGAAGAACACATGTCTATTTTCTTGCGATCTTGCGATATTGAAAGTAAAGAATTTAGGGAAGATCTGCTAACAGCATCGCTATTGACTTCATAACAAAATCCAACAGCCGGCCGGTGTGGCCGAACGGTTCTAGGCCCTTCAGTCTGGAACCGCGCGACCGCTACGGTCGCAGGTTCGAATCCTGCCTTGGGCATGGATGTGTGTGATGTCCTTAGGTTAGTTTGGTTTAAGCAGTTCTAAGTTTTCCATCACTCAGAAAATTTCATCGTTCAAGAAATCCAAGAGTAAAGCCTCAGATCCATATCGAAATTATGTGAAATTTAGTTGGTATTTATTTGACTGAGCGGCCAAGGTGTATACGGACCACTGAGATTTTCTGCTTCGTCTCCATTATTTTGGATTTGAGCGTGCTGTAGGTGCTTGTGTTCCCATGTAAAAAAACTGTTTTTGACCAACTGTTTCCACCAACAATTGTGACTGCAGTTTCCTAGATTCAGGACGAAGAGGTTATTCCAATATATTTAGTTCCAGTAGTGTCGTTTACCGATTTACCTGAATACATCCACAACGGACTGGAGGCGGAATTCGTGAAGCGTCTCCAGGTGTGTTTGTATCGTTGTGCACTGTTCTAAGAACATCGTTCTGTATGACCTGCAGGCGGCGCAGATGTCTTGGAGCTCCATATCCTCGTAGTGGAACTGCATATGTCATCAGGAGTTTATGACTGCAAGCGTCATCAGGAGATTGTGGTTGCCTTCCTTAAAATAGCTGCCATCTGGCGGAATTCCGCTCCTAGTTGCAGCTATCGACGTCTCTGGAGGCTCCTTATCGATATTGCTGCCTGACGCAAAAGAAAGGAATGCCCTATTATTAAAAATGCACTTAACACAATACTAATATTACTTATATTGCTGCAATTATTTTAATATTATTGTCATTATCATCATTATAATTAATGGTGTGCCTCTGGCTGTTTATTTGCACGTTGTCTCAATTTTATGTACAATATTTCGGGTGACTGTCACCCGGTACTGCTTTAGGTACTGCGAATTGCGCTGTTATGTGTACTCGTTGCCTGAACCTCAAGTAGACTGTGAACTGTTGTTGGTTTAGCGTCGGTATTTTTTGCTGTGCTCGATTCCCGACACTCCTACACCCTCCATGCTCTTTGTTTTTCCACAGCCAAACTAATAAGCGGAGATGAGCACCTACTTTCAGCGTTTCCCAGCTCTGGTGGATGTGATGGTCAGCGCGATCCTAATAAGTTGACTGCCAGACCACAAGACTTGTATAAATTGGAATCTCCATCCTTGTTTATTAGGTTTTCTTTATTTGGATAGTCTTCTTAATTACGCAGTCCCAGGAACCTCTCTTTTGAAACGCGGTGGTTGTCTTACCGTATTTCATTTCATGATTATATTCGAGGCAATGCGACTGAGTTTCTTGGCTGTTTTAGCCGGGCATGTCGCTCATGTCCCTTGCACTTCTTCTGGAGTGTTAACGAACGTCTGCCTACGTAAGACAGCCCACATTCACATGGAATGCGGCACACACACGCACGGGTTTCCGAGACTTAGGTCGTTTTTATCATAACAAAGAAGACTTATTATCTTTTTTAGCAGGAATTAAATGCAATCGAAGCCATGTTTCGGTGGAGTCTACCGATCTTCCCGGATATTGCGTCAGTTTAACTCAGGTGAGAGATTCATACACTGAAGAGCCAAAGAAACTGGTACACCTACCTAATATCGTGCAACGCCTCCGCGAGCACGCAGAAGTGGTATGTACTCGACTAATGTCTGAAGTAGTGTTGGAGGGAATTGACATCAGGAATCCTGCAGGGCTCTCCATAGATCCGTAAGAGTACGAGGGTGTGGAGATCTCTCCTGACTAGCACGTTGCAAGGTATCCCAAATATGCTCAATAACGTTCATGTCCGGGGAATTTGGTGGCCAGCGGGAGTGTTTAAACTCATAAGAGTGTTCCTGGAGCTACTCTGTAGCAGTTCTGGACGTGTGGTGTGTCGCATTGTTCTGCTGAAACTGCCCAAGTCCGTCGGAATGCACAATGGACATGAATGCTTACGCACGTGTAACCTGTCAGACTCGTATCTAGACCTATCAGGGGTCCCATTTTACTCCAGCTGCACGCGCCCTACACCATTACAGATCCTCCTCCAGCTTGAGCAGTCCCCTACTGACATATAGGGCCCATGGATTCATGAGGCTGTCTCCTCACCCGTACTCGTGCATCCGCTCGATGCAATTTGAAACGAGATCCGTTCGACCAGGCATCATGTTTCCAGTCATCAACAGTCGAACGTCGGTGTTGATGGGCGCTGGCAGAAAGCTTTGTGCCGTGCATTCAGGGTACACGCGTGGGATTTCAGCTCCGAAAGCCCATATCGATGATGTTTCGTTGAATGGTTCGCACGCTGACACTTGTTGATGGCGCAGCACTGAAATCTGCAGCAATTTGCGGAAGGGTTCCACTTCCGTCACGTTGAACGATTCTCTTCAGTCGTCGTCGGTCCCTTTCATGCAGGATCTTTTTGCGGCCGCAGCAATGTCGGAGATTTGATGTTTTACCGGATTCCTGACGTTCATGGTACACTCGTGAAATGGTCGTACGGGAAAATCCCCACTTCATCGCTATCTTGGAGATGTTGTGTCACATCAGCTGTGCGCCGACTATAACGGCATGTTTAAAGTCATTTAAATGATAACCCACCGTTGTAGCAACAGTGACCGATCGATCAACCACGCCACACACTTGTTGTCTTATATAGGCTTTACCGACCACAGCGCCGTAGTCTACCTGTTTACATATCTCTGTAATTTAATTTCATGCCTATACCAGTTTCTTTGGCGCTTCGGTGTAGCTTCTCTTTGTCTCAGTTTCAATCACTTCCTAGGGTTTCAGCGGCCTAGGTTTTCTTCAACATCACACAGGAGACTTTTTATCTTCGTTGACAGGAGCGACATACACCGAAGGCCATGTTTCTTAAGGAATCTCTGATTTTTTCAGATACTGAGCCAGCATAAGGTAGTTAACCGATTCTTAGCTTCTCTTTTTTTTAGTGTCAACCTTCTCGAGTGTTCTTTATATTGACTGCAAAGCCAGCTCAGTTTGCCGATCTGAATACCCATTCCTTCGGAACACTGTTCATAAGTGTTGTAATTCTTCGGCGAGACTGTCCTTAGCTGAAAGTGTTCGACCTCTATGGACCAAAGGTTTTCGTTTTGAATTTGTTACGACAGACGCTGATGGCACGAGGGATGGAGGTAGAAGTTTTTGTGCATGGGTTTGTTATGTACATTTTGACCCAGTGATCCGTTCGCTGCATGTATCGATAGAGACACATTGTTCTGAACTTGGCAAATTCTAGTGCCTTTGATCCAAAGTGTTCCATGTACACGTTCGGCACTGCAGGTGATATCGGAATTTCCATCGTTTTGTTCGTAATATATTCCGTCGAACGGGAAATAAATAGACTCAGAACATGCCTAGAACATCAGAAGGCGCACCATTTATCAATCACGCTGACAAAACCTCATCACTTTGATATTTTGTAATGTTAACTCTAAAGAGAATATCCCGCTATTTTTGACATGGGGGTAAAATAAATGCAGAAATAAATAAAATTAATTAGTACAGCTCTCTTTGTGTGCACAAAAGCGGGCGTTCGATACTAGGAGGTAGCAGGGGAATACGCAAAACTGTTTATCCGGCAATGGTCCCAATGGCGACCTTTCATCGCAAACACCAACATAATGCAGAATGAAATTTTCACTCTGCAGCGGAGTGTGCGCTGATATGAAACTTCCTGGCAGATTAAAACTGTGTGCCCGACCGAGACTCGAACTCGGGACCTTTGCCTACCGCGGGCAAGTGCTCTAACATCTGAGCTACCGAAGCACGACTCACGCCCGGTACTCACAGCTTTACTTCTGCCAGTACCTCGTCTCCTACCTTCCAAACTTTACAGAAGCTCTCCTGCAAGGTTCGCAGGAGAGCTTCTGTAAAGTTTGGAAGGTAGGAGACGAGGTACTGGCAGATGTAAAGCTGTGAGTACCGGGCGTGAGTCGTGCTTCGGTAGCTCAGATGTTAGAGCACTTGCCCGCGGAAGGCACAGGTCCCGAGTTCGAGTCTCGGTCGGGCACACAGTTTTAATCTGCCAGGAAGTTTCACCAACATAATGACTGGCAGTATATTTAAGTCCCTTAGCCTTTGCTTGCCTTCGCCATGGTATAACATCAGTTATGACAGTCAACTTATGGTGTTCATGGAGAAAGTCGATTATCATTTACATCATACGTGGGAAGAAAATCGAGGGAGGTGTATCCAACTGACACCACTATTTCGTACAGTACGGTCTACGCTTCGTTGGTATCTACCAATTAACTTTTATTATCGTTTTTTTTTTCTTTTTTTTTCTCTCGTTCGCCGGCCGGAGTGGTCGAGCGGTTCTAGGCGCTATAGTCCGGAGCCGCGCGACCGCTACGGTTGCAGGTTCGAATCCTGCCTCGGGCATGGATGTGTGTGATGTCCTTAGGTTAGTTAGGTTTAAGTAGTTTTAAGTTCTAGGGGACTGATGACCTCAGCAGTTAAGTCCCATACTGCTCAGAGCCACTTTTCTCTCGTTCATGTTTTGTTGCTGCAGTATTATCCCACAATAGTGGGATACACTAACATCCTTTGTTAGAGTTGGTTACCACTCAAAATCACAAAAATTTTGCTGAAAACTAAAACAATGAAAAATTTCCGGAATTCTAAAAAGTTCCCGGGTTTTTCCCGGTTTTCTCCCGGATGAAAAAATTCCCGGGTTTTTCCCGGATCTCCCGGTTGTCCCGGGTCGTATACACGCTATTGTTTAACTGCATATTAATGAGACGGCAACAATTGTGTCTGGGGATTTTATGGATTAATCGGTGATTTCTCTGTGAGTGAACTTCAACCTCATGTTCTCGCCATTACTTCTGTCTTAGATTAACTAGTCCCTTTCTATGATCCTTCTTTCCTTAAAAGTTTGTTTATTTGAAATTAATGACGCTGTAACAATTTTGTCTGGGGATTAACGAATTTAACGGTGATTTCTTTGTACGTGGTCTGCAGCCACATGTTCTCGTCATTATCTCTATTTTAGGTTAATTGATCCCAAAATACGCTTTCGTGTGATCCTCCGCACATTAAAAGTTTGTTTATTTTGAATGAGTCTGTAATAATTTTGTCTGTAAATGTTAATGATTTTTCGGTGAGTTCTTTGTAATCAGATTCCATCCCACTGTAACCGTCATTTTGTTTTGCTGTAGACTAACAGAGTCCTATTGATGTACCTGAGCTAGTTTATTTCCATTAAGAGTCAGATTCAAAAAAATAAGAGTGAAGTTTCCCGCGGTTCACGTGAGGATTTTACCCGTTTCATGGTGATTCCTGGAAGCTGACGCTTGACCATTTGTTTCCGCCAATGGTGTGCAATTATCTGCTTGGTGCTGATCGTGTGAATACAGATATCACATAGGTCTGGGTGCACGCCCAGTGTCGCACTAATCGTTCAAAATGGTTCAAATGGCTCTGAGCACTATGGGACTTAACATCTGAGGTCATCAGTCCCCTAGAACTTAGAACTACTTAAACCTAACTAACCTAAGGACATCACACACATCCATGCCCGAGGCAGGATTCGAACCTGTGACCGTAGCGGTCAGGTAGTTCCCGACTGAAGCGCCTAGAACCGCTCGACCACCGCGGCCGGCGCACTAATCGTATGCGGGTGTTTGTGAGATGCCGTGTCCATGAGAATGATGCGTGTGGTAACCAACTTCTGTTCTGATTTCGTTTTAAACTGTGTGTGTGACGATTTCCTTTGTGTTAGGAGACCAAGATTAATTTAATGAAAGCTATCTGCACCTTCGGCTGCCATGAATATATAAGTGCTTGTCAGTTAAATGAAAATTGTTTCTGCTTGTCCATTTTAAAAATAAACATGTAATTTTTACAAAAGAACTCCTCTCCCACTGTCATTATCACTATGTAGTGTTGACCCATAGGGAGAAAACTTTACCACCAGAAGAGAGCGACAAAGCAAAGAATAAATTCATGGTAATAAAAGAAAAAGACACCTGTTCCATCAAATGTGTGTGGTGTTCCATTGGTAGCTTGCCATTCTTGTTTTATTTGTTGGTTTGGATTGTGGTCTGATTGACCAGTGTGTTAGATAGTTAATCAACCTTTCCATAAAAGTACAGTTAAGACGAGTTTAACCATGCAATATAACGAACAGAATTATACAGAGGACGCTGGTAATGACTAATTAAGGAATCGGCTGTACGCTTCCAGTTTTAATTTTATATTGAATTTGTGAATAACACTTATTTTCATTCTGTAGCAGATATTTACGACAATGTAAAATGTTGCAGGGATGTTTTCATTACCATTCCCCGTCCCACAAAAGCTTAAAATAATATGCTCGGTTCACTCATTCCATCTGATGTAGTATTATAAAAAATACTGAAGTGTCGATTATAAAAATACCACAACAAATAACCGATGATTACATTTTTCTAAGCTTCGTTTTTGCTTTAAATTTTTAAGCCTTTCCTGTTGAATTAGATATTATTGCTCATGCAGTGCGCATGAATAACTAGATTTGTTCCATACCACATTCACACACGCAAGAAGACGAAAGAGCTGTCATGGAACAACCTTTGTAATAATGTACATTTTCTCTATAGCTTTCTTGCTTGACTTACCCTTTTTTTATTACATTTTTCATACATTAAGAATACATATTTGATATTATCCGCATTACTATGAAGATTCTTTTGTACTGGGTGGTCATGACTCCTTTCCACATGTTGAAGCGATGAATAAGACAACGTTTCGCTTGGAAGCAATAGAGAGACTCTTCATACAGCTGTGACAGAATTAGTTTGAGTAAAGAATGCCCATGATTTCTTGTCTGTCACTATCAGGCTTAAAAGGTATTTAATGATTTTGTCTCTGGAGCATGCGAGTACTACATATGAACAAGGTTATCGAAAATTTGAAGTTCTTAAAATTGACACCCAGGAGACAACCCGAAACTCATTATTCTGCATTTGTTATGGTAAAGTATGGAACAATAAATTTAAGATGCGTTGATCGCGTGCCAAGTCTCGAGAATCAAGATAATAAGTAGTTAATTAAAGTGATAAGAATCTGGAGGAGATAGACGAGGCCTTCACGGTAATTCGCTAGACTACGTGGAAGATACCACGTAGGAACACTGTACTCTTCGTCGTCTGCGTCTTTATTGTGAAACTATTTGACACAAGTGAAAATAATCAAATCACTGATTTTATTTTTTTCTATCACTTTTGAGTCGTCTAGATTATACGAGAGGTCTAAAAGCAAACGATATTTTACAATTAAAATTCTGTGAAAGGAACATTGTTCACCTTCCAGGTCTCTCATTTAACAGCAGCAAACCACAACTTCATTCTTCTCATACTACACGATTTCATGTTGAATAAGAGTAAGAAAGAGAGAATAAGAGTAAATTAAGACAATTTTTAACAAGAAAAAACATCCCAGGACCGACAAGTGGGAGACGTGCTCGTGGCCAATCGCACAAGACCACAAAAGAATAAAGAGTCGAGCAGCAGCATATAAACACTCAGTCAAATTGCAGATTAAAGATCCTGTCTGAATGAACAAATACCTGGTGTCTCAATAAATTTCCTATCAATTTTATATGAGTTCCTTGAAAATTTAATCGCGATTTAAACCATTAATGGAATTCTTGAGAGATAAGACACTTCATAATAATGATTCCTAACATAATGGGGAACAAAAATCAGGAACGAGATTTCGACTGGCGTCATTTTGAGAGGCTGGTAATTTACTCAGAACGGTGGCAACCATAAAGGCTACTCAAGTTTTAAATGGCCGTTCTTCTCCTTGTGGAGATGTGTGGATACAGTGAGAACTGCCTTTCCAACAGTTGGAACTGAGCCAGGAAAGTAAAACTGTGTCTGCAAAAAGTAAATGGTCAGCTCCTGTGTGCCAGCAGGTAGGCTTTGACCTCTGCCCTCCCACATAGTTGGAAATGGCTCTACTTTTTGAGGTCAGGAGCTTACAGGAATGTGGCACAAGTGAAGCCAACTGTGGCCATCACAACGTCCTGCACAATTCATTTTGAGCATCGAGATGTATCAGCTTCAGATTTGTCTCTGTTGTGGACATGTCTTCCTACAGGCATTTGCTGCAGTTACTTACAGGGAATGGATAGTTTCAGTGTACTATCCCTTGTTGCCAGATTTTCGGTAATCCTAACTTGTCCCCCTCCACCCCCCCCCCCCTCTCTCCCTTTCCTTCCCTTATCAAGAGCACCTTCCAGAGGACTCCAGGTGCTGACATAACCGGCATGGTTGTCAGGTCGCTTACGTCAAGTATAGAATTTAAAGGGCAGACCTAGCCCATTTCGCCATGGCAGACAATCCAAGATGATGAACCAAAATGGCTGACTCGAATCTGCTCAAGTGGAATTAATTGAATATTACGGTCAACTAGTAACCCGGGAGTTCTTGGTGGCGCCTGAAACTCAATCCAGTGGAATTAATTGGTAACCTGAGTTTTGGGTTTTCATTGCTTTGAACTTGTGGCTTTGATCAACTTCGGCCATGAAAATGCTAAGCGGCAGAACTCGGTTCTGTTCCGCCACCCTTTGTGAAGTAAAGTTCGTCGTTCAAGGCAACATGTTGTTGTTGGTAGTTTTGCTGACAATTCGGCTAGTTTAAATAAGAAGACATTTCACCAGCAGATATCAGTATTGTGGTAAGGCTTAGCCAGCTGCAAGCACTGCAGTCACTTTTATATAATTAGGAACTTTGACAGAAGTCAGATTGGGTAAAGTCGTACAATTTTCATGTATTTCTGAATGCAAATTTCATACGCAGAATATCTTGTCTTTTTTCACATTACACTTTTGTCAGAACACATGGTTGTGTGAATTCGCCACCGTATTAGACATTTATAAACTAAAGTGAGCACAAGTAGCCTTTTACACAAATTTCCAAGTTTTCAGGGGATCTGTAATATTAATTCTTTTGTGTATCTGAAATGTGGTTTGGAAGGAATGACAGCTATTCTTACTCGAAGTTTACATATTGCCACCCTGGTAGAGCTGTGTAGCTAATCTGATGGTTAATTGTAATGTATATCCATTGCATTTAGATTTTCTGGATTCATCAATTCACATCTTTTCTTGGTATTACCAATTTCAACCGCAGTGGCAACTATTTATTGACAACCGATACAAAAGAGTTATATGTTTGCACCTGTTACTGACCTTCAAAGTAGTCACCAGCTTTGTGTAGAACCCCTTGCCAGCGTGATAGAAGTGTGCATGTGAAAAAGTGCAATAACATGTGTTATGCATCGCCAAATGACATTTACCGCGATGCAACTGTGCAAAATAAGGAACAGGTAAACCACTGGACCTACGGTCGGGACGCACTAAAGCATTGAAGACAACTCCACGGGTGGAGGAATTTTGGATGAGACTACAAGGAATGTAATGTCCGCGGAATACGATGGCCACTCTCACCTGCCTACCTGGGCAAATCGAGGATTGATGCCAGCATTTTGCCGTCCGGAGTCTTGCAACCATGCCTTCACGAGACTTATGTTGTGGAATTGAAATACCTTGGTCTTCAATGACGTGACGCATGACCTAGGAAGAACAGCGTTATCAGTGATAATAAACAGTGCACGAGTGAACATGCCCATATATCTGTTGTCAAATCTGTGAACAGTGGCGTCGATATCCAATAACATTTACGTTAGGCAGACTACCAAAACAATGCTCACCTTTGCGTTATTATTGTATGTATTATGTATATGAACTGCAAAGGACGACACGTCGTACAAGGACAGCTAATCTGAAACAGAAGACATTTTAAATGCAGTACTTTTTACGAGAGACAATGACCAATAATGAAATGCATTTTGCTTTAACATATGTATTAGTTTTAAGATTATTGTATCTGTTTTAGAGGTAAGTGCTTATTTTTTGTAAAAAACCTCTTGGAATATCCTGTCACAGTGATGTGTTGTGCACACGCACGTAGGAACTGCATATAGACTGTGATCACCGTGTCGCGAGTTCAACTAACGGCTACTGCCAAAATGAAATACACGCGACTGCGCAGGTGCGGCAGCCGCAATACCAACATTGAAATCTTCTAGGCGCAAGCTCCTTATTCAGATATCATATACCATGAACTGTATTAGATGGGCGTGGATATATAGCAAACATGTTGATGTAAGTTCAGATTATAAATAAAGATATTAATTAGTATAAGCGGTTGTATCGATTCTGGCGTGCAACCGCTGAAACATTAGAATAATTACGCAGTTCAGTTGTCTTGCCGAGAAGACGACACTTTTTTGTTCTGGAAACCGTCATGATCGGTCGCATATCTGCCATCGTTGCAGATAATTATTTGGCACACCGCCATTATTCTATGAGACAATACCTCACTAGGCATACTCAGACTTGCACACAGCAACAGAATTAATGCAAGTGTCTATGTCATTTAATTTAGAATAATATTTTGTGAATACAGTGATATTATTTAATCTTGTGTTTCATTTATGTTGCAAGCTATTGTTCCAATTAAACGGCGTCTTGACAAGGCTAAAGGTTCCGTGTTATAAATTATATCAAAGGTCCAGAACGAACCAAAGCTTTGGAATTATTCAATGTTCAAAGTCCGATAAAGAAATAGTTTCAGAAAAATCACTCACAGTCAAACTTACAATGAACGGACCTTACGCAAAAAGCCATTGTAGAGCACACAAAGTTTGTATAAACTGATCACATACTATTATCATTACATATCATTATTTGTTTGTTCTTCGATATTCTCAAACCACACAGGAAAAGCCACAAAAAATCGAAGCTTGTATTGTATTGTATGTTAATCGGGGGCCTAGAAACGACGGAGAGGCTCCGTCCCCGTCGCAGCCGCAGTGGTCCACAACCCCACGACGACTACCGCAGTCCACTTCACCCCTCCGCCGCTCCACACCGAACCACTCTTTCAGGGTTATTGTGCGGTTTGGCCCCCGGTGGACCCCCTCAGGGATCGTCTCACACCAGATGAGTGTAACCCCTATGTTTGCGTGGTAGAGTAATGGTGGTGTACGCGTACATGGCGAACTTGTTTGCGCAGCAATCGCCAACATAGTGTAGCTGAGGCGGAATAAGGAGAACCAGCCCGCAATCGTCGAGGCAGATGGAAAACCGCCTAAAAACCATCCACAGACTAGCCGGCTCACCGGACCTCGACACAAGTCCGCCGGGCGGATTGGTGCCGGGGACCAGGCGCTCTTTCCCATCCGTAAAGGCGTGCGTTAGACTGAACGGCTAACCGGGCGGGCAATCAGAGCTTACTGAAATAGCGAAACAGATTCTTAACTGTCGGCTAATGTAATCAGCACTGCTGGAAGCTGAAAACTACGTGACAAATATTATTACTTCCTAAAGTCAGCAAATACCGATATTCTGACAGTGATTACAAGTGTTGTGTCTATATCCAAATATTTGATCTTGTATTTGGGTGTCCGCTTTCCTCCTCTTTGGCCAGACGATAACCTGTGTTGTGTCTGCATTATAAATGCTCTTGCTTGGAAAATTTTAGTAATGCGATAACGGCAGGCAACGCCTGTTAAAAAGTGTGATAAATTCTAACTGGTTAAAAGTATTTGACAGTCGTAGGTGTGCGATACTCTACCGTCGTATCTCCCACCAAACCATTTCGTGTTTCACACGTGGCGGACATTATGTTATCAAAAGGTCAGTATTAAACGGCAAGAAATGAGACGTGATATATAATAAAAGATGAATGTGATTTGATGATAAGGAGCAAGCGTTTAATAAACAGGAAATAGGTGATATTAAAAGATAAGTGAGGCAAATTTGCGATGAATTATCGCCAAAACACAGTACTAATGACTTGATACCGGAAAACGGGGTGGGAATTCCCGAAGATGTTATCGACCACTGTTTAAATTTAGCACCATGAACTGTCTCTTTGTGTCTGCCTGCTGGGTTTGCGCGACGCCATATCTCTATTCTCCTTCACTGTCTCGGTAACTGCAATAGATATTCCTAGATCTCCGTGGAAACAGTGTCAACACTATAATCAGTCGCTAGCAAGACTACACAGAAGGTCACAGAATATAACGGCTCCTCCTTATTTGTTATTTGATATGTATTGCTACAGTATCTTAATACCCCACTGTATATAATTACACCGCTGCGCCTTTACACATAACTGTTGCCACAGACAATACAGAGCCGGATTGTACAACGTTGTAATTTGATAGAAGTTAGACTGTATTACTACTGGAAGAGCTTATTTATTAACTTACATATTAAGATGCACCTGATGTCTAAAAATGATGCGTACTCTCAAATTAAGTGTTACAGTGTTATCACCGCATCCATAAATCGTCTGTATGTTGTATGAAATATATTGACATTACTAGCGTAAGTTACATGTTAAGATGCACTTGATGGCTCCACTGGCAGTATAAATGCGAACTTTCGAGGAAGGCTACGACATTTAGCGATCGCTACTGTAGTGTCAATGCTTTTTTAAAAAATGTGTACAGACTGAATCTTTAAACTACTAAATAATGCCAAGAAGAACAGAATTTTTTTAATGATGTCGAATTTTCCGAAACTTTAGTAAAAAAATTGCACTAGAATATTGTGTTTTTGTTTTGGAGAGACCTTCAGAGAGGTGTATCAGTTAAACTGTATATTTTCGTAATACACAAGCATAACTTTGAAAAGCACCAAATACGATATTTTTGCTTCATAAGCGCTTAGAAAGACATGGTGTCTGCTCCGGTTGTTGCTGTCGGACACAGTGATGGTTAGGGTTCCATACAGAGATAAGCTATTTTTTAATTGTTTAATTTTGTTTGTTATTTTGCAGTGGAGAAAACTTCTGTCTCTGGCCGTGAACAAAAATTCGATATTTGTGCTAAAGTAAAATAGTACTAAAATTGTCTGTATTATACAGGATATCAAAATACCTAAAGAATTGTTCCACAACGGTACAAAACACACGTGGCACTACTGATATAACTTACAATTTAAGTTGCACCTGTCAATGAAAATATTTCGATCTTTAGAGGACGCTTCAAGGAAATGAAAAATTCTCATATTTTTTGTCAAAATATGTAAAGATTTGTTATACAGCAGTACGAAAGACAAATGACTCTCTTATTGGTACTAGTAAGACTGCAATCTGGTTTCGCAGAACAGAGCGGATCAGGTTGTGAAAAGGGACAAGACCAGTTACTGTTAGTTACACAAGAATACACAACTTTATTGCTTTTAAAACACAAACACATTGCTCTTTAAAACAACAAGGATCAATTCACGATTGAGGACCCAAGTAACTTCTCAATAACAAAGGGTTTAAATAATTCATTTTAAAACACAAGTATTTAGAAAAACCATTGAATGCCTTACTTAAGTAAAATTAAAATATCTTGTCGGCTGAAAGCCCAAATAATATTCCAGATGATCAAAGGAAATTCTTTAAAAGGCAAGCATTTACAACTTTCGACTAAAAGCCATATTAAGGAAAATTTGAAATAATTCCTCGGCTGAAGGTCCTATAATATTTCAAAATAATAAAAGGCAACCTTTAAATACAAGCATTTACACAGAAAACCATCTTAAGAAAACTTGAAATATCTTCACGGCTGAAGGCCCAAACAATTACTCAAAATAGTTAAAGACAAACCTTAAAATAAGCATTTACACAGTACGGCTGAAAGCCACTTTAAAAACTGAAGATAATTAAAGAGGAACCTTACAGACAGGAATTTACACATTAAGGCTGAAAGCCACAAATTTTAAAACAAACGCGGCTGAAAGCTTAAACGCAGAGCAAACAAGATTTTTAAATAAAACACGGCGGAAGGCCTAATCTTAAAATACTTCACGTAAGGTTCGGCGGAAGGCCATATACTGAACATAGAACAGAAAATTAATACATGGCTGAAGGTCTGACATGGTACTTCCGACAAAAGAAACTCACAATCACAAACAACAGAATAGTGGTGCTCAGAAGTATACCAAGGGTGGCCTGGGGGGGGGGGGAAACTCTAATATAAATTTAGGTGAGACAGGCAGCAAAGCGTAATACTAAATAATCGGATGGCAAGACGACCTGGGGTCGGCTCAAAGACCATCCAACAACCTAATCAATTCCCTTCAACCGACCAACGGCACGACAACCGAAAATATCAGCGAGGACGAAGATACCTGCAGCACTACGTCTTCAAATATTGGCTTCTAAATACAGCGAAGTCACAATAACCACTCAAAAATATGAACAAACAAGGGCTGTCGAACTACACGCCGTGCCGGACAGCATCAACACAGCGAGGCAACACACACTCGCTGCTCTGTCGCTACCGACCAACTAGCTACTCCAGTGCGCAGACAGCATTCATCTGCTCAGTGAAAATCACAGAAGCTACGCACAGTTCCACGTAACGTCTGTTCTTTCCGACATGTCCGAAAGAACAGACACCATATCCATACAAGTATATAGTTCTGGCAATACCAGTCATGACCTTTTTCTTTGCGGATGCACACATATTCGCCGAACCCTTACGGAACTTGGTAAGAATGTCTTCCACGATTAATGAATATGTTGGCGTGGGACACTACGAATGTAGTGTGTGGATATACAAAGCGAGAATGTGGGTCTCGCGGGAGTCGTGCGCGTAATAGTACCTGCAGTCGCGCTATCCTCTGTGTCCTCGGTGCCTCTGATGGTTAGTCGGGGCACACATTTTAACCTGTCCCCGTTGATATGTATCAACGCCCATCAGCAGCTGGAGGTATTAATATTCATTCTAGGCGGCTGCAGTTCATCCATATTCGGACATGTCCGAAAGAACAGACACCATATCCATGTAAGTATACAAGTTACGTGTGTCGGCAGGGGTCGGGCAAGTCTTGGCTGTCCGGAGCTCACTACAGCTCCAACCTGACTCAACTCGATGTCCGTTGGGAACTCGGAGACACGGCGACCCGGGCACACTGGCTCGGACCCAACTATGCAGAGGTAACTGTTGCCCATTGGCCACGACAACTCTGAACAAGGAAGAAGCCGACCCACGTCCGGCAAGATGACCAACTGACGAGGCCCAGAAACGGTCAAAAGACCAAATACATGTCGCCCAATGAGACGACAAACCGAACGACCAACCAACGGTCGTTCCCGCTCCAGTCTCCTACCATCGGATAGTTCATGTGTGTTGCCAGCGGTCGGCGAGTACTGGCTGTCCGCACCTCACTGGCGCTGCGTCCCCACTGAACTCGCAGACCACGACCCGGAAATACTAGCGGCCGCTCCAGAGAGAGTACGACAGTGCTCTTATCGATAAGCGCTGCTGCTGCCACTCACGGGCAAGCAAACCAACAACTTAGTGACCCCAGTAAATTGAATAAGAAACGAGAGGGCGGCACCGCAAAGACAAGCTGTCAAGCAATAAACGGCACGAACGGGAGCCGCGCATGGCTCAAAGACGGTAGTCTAGTCAGTATTTGAGAATGCACATGTGCATTTATGCCGATTCGGTGAAGTATGACACGCTTGAATATTGCACAAGTCTCAACTTGTCTGAGAACGTTGATATATAATTATGTTGACTCAGCAAACATGACATGCTTGGAAATTGCGCCTAAGCATATGCGCGAATGATAGCAGGTTAACATCACTGATAGACTTATGCTGTTTCACAGTTATAACAGAGTCAGGATGGTCTGAGCGTTATTGACCTCATAGCAGGCCATGATGAAATTGCAGGATGGCACACAAGGCAGCAGGAATGAAGAACTAGGTCTTCAGCCACCGTGGAATAATAAAGGCATTGAAAATGACAACGTGGTTTCAAAAAAAAAAAGGTTCAAATGGCTCTGAGCACTATGGGACTTAACATCTATGGTCATCAGTCCCCTAGAACTTCGAACTACTTAAACCTAACTAACCTAAGGACATCATACAACACCCAGTCATCACGAGGCAGAGAAAATCGAACCCGGGAACCCGGGCGCGGGAAGCGAGAACGCTATCGCACGACCACGAGCTGTGGACAACAACGTGGTTTATTTAGCACAGTTCATAGAGCCAAAGTACTCAGTGTGTCAGTGGTGCATGTTGTCCTCGGGTGATGGTACTTGGTTGGCTCCACAAGCGCCAATGTAAAGATGCCAGGTGAGAATGATGGCCACAGAAGAAGTGAAGTCAGTGCCGTGGCAGGCATGGAGCTGTGTCAGGCCTTCCAACATCCCACCATGCCTTCCAACATCCCACCGTACTCTGGTTTGGGTGGTTGATGGAAGCAGTAGGCTGCCAGTTCAGGTCTTGGTAGCATCAGGACAAGACCTGGCCCAGAGACCCATGGCTAGTGGGTTCGATGTGTAGCAATATTTATGGCCACTCAACCCACCTCTGTTATGACAGAACGTCACTTTTGGTCACATTGACAACAGAAGCAGTAGAATCAGATTAGTACCAGCCTCCAGCAGGGTGCAATAATCCAAGTCGCCCCTGCAGTGGCCTGGCCCTCACACCATGCTGCATTGTTGATGTTCCAGGCCGGCAGCAGGCAGTGGGAGTAGATGTGTGGCAACGCAGTTCACTCCAGTGCTGGAATGGAGACTTTCATCGTGTAAGCTCAGGACCTTTCAGCTTCTGCAGCGAAGTGTGGCAGACAGCCTTCTGGCTTGCCTAACCACAGGCTATAGATGTTGATTTGGAAAGTTACTAGTACAACACCCCTTCCCTCATTAGAAGATCTACTCCACCAGATAGCAATCTGCTATTACTTCTGCAAGTCACTTAACATTACATTTTTTGCTCATTTTTACATTTAAGTGCACTCCCTGTTCCAACTGTTTTTAAGCAAACCATGACTGGTTTACAATGTCTGATGGATGGTATACTTTGCGATTTTGTGGTGGTGATTAATGCAATACACAAGCTGAAGATCTGCTCCACGCTAACACGCTCCTTCTGTGCTGCTGGCTACTCGTTTAGAGAATTAAATAGGTTGTTATTCAAGGTACTGTTAAAAAAGGACAAGTTTTTTGCAGGTAGCATATCCAAATACCTGTTAGGCTACTGCATTGGCTAATATGTCATGTTCAGAATCATAGCCCCTGTTATGGTTGTTGGAAGCCGAAACGTTGACGCCGAAACGTCACAAATCGTACCATTTATCATTAGATCATTATCTTGCAGCTCTCACATTCTGTACCGTTAAGACGAGCTGTTCGTAACAATTCACGATTTCCAGCACTAGGCCACACATGGAATATACCCAGTGTGGACCAGCTTTCTGGAAATAGGGTTGCAGTGTTAGGATGTCTCACAGGAATCCTTAGGCTCCTGTTCCTTCTCAGAATAATTCTACTTCCAACGTCCCTGTGGCAATCTATATCACCTGGGATGGGCATATCGTAGCTTGCTGTAGCTGGCAGTGATGGAGTTCGTCTGCCATCGTTAGTTGTGAAGCTTTTCCCTCTTCACATGACCAATGTACTCCTTTTGCTCGGTTTTACGTAAACTTTCTCCAAGGCCCCAATCTTCCAGGGTATGGGTGATTAGCACAGTACTTGTACAGGCTTGGCGCTTACTCAAATGGTTCAGCTGGCTCTGAGCACTACGGGATTTAACATCTGAGGTCAACAGTCCCCTAGAGCTTAGAACTACTTAAATATAACTAACCTAAGGACATCACTCACATCCATGACCGAGGCAGGATTTGAACCTGCGATCGCAGCGGTCGAGCGGTCCCAGACTGAATCGTCTAGAACCGCTCGGCCACAGCGACCGGCTTGGCGCTTGCTACTGATAATTGAGTTAGCATATGGAGACTAGAATAGTCAGTATTGGTATTCACTGTCATGACGTGTTAAACTAGTGCTAGGTTTCCTCTTCTGGAGGAGGAAAAAACACTAATGTAGCTGGCAGTTATTCTCGCGCTTTCCCTGGCTCTGAGCACTACGGGATTTAACATCTGAAGTCAACAGTCCCCTAGAGCTTAGAACTACTTAAATATAACTAACCTAAGGACATCACACACATCCATGCCCGAGGCAGGATTTGAACCTGCGATCGCAGCGGTCGAGCGGTCCCAGACTGAATCGTCTAGAACCACTCGGCCACAGCGACCGGCTTGGCGCTTGCTACTGATAATTGAGTTAGCATATGGGGACTAGAATAGTCAGTATTGGTATTCACTGTCATGACGTGTTAAACTAGTGCTAGGTTTCCTCTTCTGGAGGAGGAAAAAACTCTAATGTAGCTGGCAGTTATTCTCGCGCTTTCCATAGGCCAGCCAGAACCTGCCTTGTTGGCAACGTGGTAGTGGTAAATTGTCCACACACTGCGTGATGTACAGCTTTTTGTAACTCCACAACACCCATTTGGACACCTCCTAAACTACAGGAAAGTGTGTACAAGAACTCCCCACAGCCAACTGTGTATCCAATAAGTCCAATGTGTCACTATTATACCTACATTCTGGTTCACCAAACTTCTGGCTATTTTCACATTATTCTTTAGTTCGTCTATTAACCCCCATGGAATTCCGGTGTAGATCAGCATTCATTGTTCTAGATTTGTTAGCTGTATCTTGTCCCATTCCACCAAGGTTTTGCCGGCCGCGGTGGTCTAGTGGTTCTAGGCGCGCAGTCCGGAACCGCGAGACTGCTACGGTCGCAGATTCGAATCCTGCCTCGGGCATGGATGTGCATGACGTCCTTAGGTTAAGTTAGGTTTAAGTAGTTCTAAGTTCTAGGGGACTGATGACCACAGAAGCTGAGTCCCATAGTGCTCAGAGCCATTTGAACCACAAAGGTTTTGGTACCTTCCGCCTCATTCTGCACGTGTTGTTGACCTCCCATATATAATACATGTTTGTGTTCCTAGATGCTGTTTTCAGCAGTCTGCCTCCTTCACCTGTTGAACCCCACCTCTATCGTATTAAAACGGGTGGTATCAAGTCCACGGCTTGCGGCAACTGGTGCTGGAGCTGCTCGTACATAAGACCCAGTGGCCAGATCTCTCCTTGTATCTTTCTGTATACGCCATTCTAACCAGCGTCAAGATGTGGTTTCGAGAAAGCTTTGTCCAGCCCTCAGAACTCCTTCCTACGCCCCATGCAAAATTAGTTAGTCTCAAGGTCCACTCACGTCTGGTCAAGACGATGTCTTCCTGCCTGCTGAAAAGCATCCGCCCATTCTGTAGTCGTTTCTGCAAAGCAGCCAGCCCCTTCCAGCTGTGGAGGTTCAGTACTGCTAGTAAGACGATCCACCCCATGGTAATTCTCACTGGTGGTGTCACCTGGAGAAAGGAAGCCGAAATCACTTTCTCCTTTTAGGTCTAAGTCTATCATCTATAAATAATACTCAAAATAATAAACACAACAAACTCCCACGTTACTACATCAACATCAAAAATTAATCCATTTGAATTACATATACAATATCTCAAGAAAAACCATTGCCCTACCAATCAATGATATCTACCCACATGTTATGATACACAACTAATATCTCAAAATGCTGTAACTTGCTTTATCATTTGTACAGCATTCACACACTTTTGTTTCCATTTTACATGACACAGTAAATACAGCCAAAAACACGAAAAATGATATAATACTACTTTCATGATCTAATCACAAAAGGGATGTGCATGTAGACTGTATGGGTGCGACTGGTTTCTCCTTCTCAGCTGTACTAGAAGACGCTCTATCCTCTTTCACACCATTTACCTGTTTATCGAAGTCTGTAACACTCTCTATCAGGTAAGATACTTCATCTAACAAAGACTGAACCGCCTTCTAATTTGTACTCCCCTATTCTTTTGACTTAGTTATTCTGAAGCCTATCCAAGATGTAAGGACAAACAATAGAGAAAGCACAATGTGATCACTGTAGCACTATCGTAACACAATTCAATTTTTTTTTCATAAGCACTAGGCAAGCACATTCATCACACTGCCTGGCGCACTGTCCGTATCTTCTATATATGAAGCATGTCACTTGGGATAACACCATATATGGTGCACTACACCCCAACAAATGACGCTAAGTACATCTAACAGGACACATACCGGCTTAATCTTCCCATGTGTTTCCTTTAAACTCCTCCACTTTATGGCTTCATTAGTTTTTACAAACTTTACTTTCAAATTAGCCCGCCAATCCAAACAGGCTGCTACTGTCATACTTGAAGAAAGCACAGTTAGGAAAAATAATATTTCTTCATTCACCCCACAATGCTGCTGCTGCTGATGATGTTTACCAGCCTACGACATTACTCAGTCACGGCAGTTATAATGGGGCCAGGATGATTCAAGCGTTACTGGACTCATAGAAGGTCACTATGAGGTTGTAGGATGGTACACAAAACAGCATATCGAAGAACCAGTTCCTCAGCTGTCATGGAATCATAAAGGCAGAGAGAGAAAACATAAACATGACTTATTTAGCAGACTTCATACAGTAGAAGTAATCTGTGTTCCAGTAGTGCATATAAATCTAAGGTGGTGGTGCTCCCTTGGCTCAACATGTGGCAGCAGGTGATGGCCACCAGTGAAAAGACGCCAGTCGAGATATGTGGCTACAGAAGGAGCCAATTTAGGGCCTTGGATGTTGTGGAGCTGTGTCAGGTCTGTCAACATCTGAGAAGTGGCAGCAAACTCCAGTGTAGGCCAGACACGCCGTTAGGCACAAATCCAGCGATTGGCCAGCAGCTCACAGTGAATATGGTCCAGGAGGCACCCAATCTTGGATGATGAAACGAGAACCCCCAGAAGGTGCCCTGGAATATTTATGGCACTTGACCCAACTTTGTTATGATATGACTTCGCTTTTGGTCACGTAGACCACAGAAGCTGTGCAGCACTAGGCCCCAGCAGGGTGTAATTCAGGTCACTCCTATGACAGTCTGACACTCGCAACACACTTCATTATACTGTATATGTTCCAGCCCTCGTAGCAGGTGGCAGGGCCCAGTGCGTGGTAATCATATTCACTTCTGAGCTGAAATGAAGGCGTTGGTCATGTCAACTCAGCACTTTCCAGCTTCTGGAGGAGTATGTGGCTGAAAGCTTCTGGCTTGTCTGGCTACAGATTGTGGATGCCCATTTGGAAAGGTAGAAGCATAACACCGCGTGACACTTCGATAAACTAATGTACTGAACAGTAGTTTCAATATCTGGATTTAATAAACGTCAAAGCAATTAGTCCAAACGAAATTGAACGAAATTGTAACAAATGGCCCCACATGTCACCATTTTATATTCGGCTGCAGATAATCGTCAATTTTCAGTTGTAGAGATATTTTAAACACTTTATCAATCACATGAAGTTACGATTTTCGCATGGCAGCACTTGCTCTGATATACAGAAAGGCTATGTCACCATTAAAAAAATATTCAGACATAGAAAAATTAGAAACAGATGGAGAAACAACTTTTCCTTTCAAAGTTTATAATGACAGCCTGTCCTTCAGCGATTATCAGAAGAAAATTATTTTCAGATGCTACCATCTACTGGAAGGAAAGTGCATTGGTGCCAGTGGTTAATTCGAAATCTGCATGTAGTAAGTTGCTCCATGTGACAACTAGCCTGGTCTCAGAAAAGACACAAGTAGATTACCGTAAACAGGAGATGTTTCAGGATTTTGGGCAGGATAACGAATAAGAGAACGAACATTCTTTTATTAACTAATGCCTTTACATTTAGACACACAAAACAACTCTTTCTTGCCGGCCGGTGTGGCCGTGCGGTTAAAGGCGCTGGAACCGCGTGACCGCTACGGTCGCAGGTTCGAATCCTGCCTCGGGCATGGATGTGTGTGATGTCCTTAGGTTAGTTAGGTTTAATTAGTTCTAAGTTCTAGGCGACTGATGACCTCAGAAGTTGAGTCGCATAGTGCTCAGAGCCATTTGAACCATTTGAGCCAACTCTTTCTTTATTTTTGTTTGTTAGTTCCAGGTGGCAGCACTGCTGACCATATAACCATGACATCACTTCTGGTAATGCCTCCTACATTTACACAAGGCTACTGGGTGCTGACGATCAAGTGCGTCCTGATTTCTGCATCGCATAATCTGGGGCACCGTGTCACGTAAACCTGATACTGCATCATACTACCCTTTATGTACACCAGCATGTTTGCAATGGGGCCAAATATTAACTGGCGATGTATGCGGAAATTTTTTACAATTTCGTTGGAGGTAGTAGTTATAGTATTTTAAATTCAAACACTACAGTTAACGTGTTATTTCATCAAACTGTCATGTAGTCCACAGAGCAAAGCGTAAGTTAGTACTATCAACAGAAGATGGCAAACATTTCCTACTGCAAGATAAAATTTTTACCCTGAGATAGGTCACTATAATGTTTGCCTGACTTTGAAAAGTAGGTGACAAGTTGCTAGTTGAAAGCAACCAAAATTAGTTTTTCCCATATATATGTGGAAGAAATTTAGATCTTAAAACTACTGTTCAGTATGTTATTTCATCAAAGTGTGATTCAGTTGCCACTGTGTGACAGCATACGTCAGCCAATCGTCTGTGCGTACACGTTGATACAGTCTCCAAGCATGTGATATTTTGTAAAGTCAACATACATGCATGTCTGCTTTCCCAGATAAGTCGAGACTTGCGCAGTTTCCAAACTGTGTGTTACTTCGCTGAGTCAAGTGTGCTTTCTCAACTTGTAACTAGACTTTCATCTCAAAAGTGCCAATAAACGTGCCGTGTGGGTTTTGTACTCTTCTAGGACAAATATTCACGTATTTTTGTAAATAATGCACACAGTTTTGAGTTTATTTAAAGTCTGGTACAAATACCGAGCTATTGTTAGCAACACCTGTAGCATAAACTTCATGTCAAATGAGTAGTGCTATGTGTTTTTTGTACTGTTATAGGAGAAATATTTAGATATTTTGATAGATAATACAAATTATTTTAAGCGTTTTTTTTTTTTTTTTTTTTTGCTTTGGTGCGAAGATCGAATTTTTGTTCATGATCACAGGCTGAACTATCCTCTGTGTGGAACCTTGTCCATCATTGTCTTTGATGTATTCAAATCGAGCAGTTGCCAGGTTCATCTAAGTTATTATGAAGCAAACATCTCGTATCGGTTGCTTTTCGAAGTTAAACTTGCGTATTACGAAAATATGCAATTTAAGTCACACACTACATTAAAAACATATATCCAAAGCATAACATTTTTAGTACTGTCATTTTCCTAAAGTGTTGGAAATTGCGATGTCTGTGGATAAACTTGCTATGCATCTTGGTATTAATTAGTAGTTGAAAGGAGATATAGACTGTAAACTTTTTTTTTAGAGAGCCTTCCTCGAAAGTTCATTTTTGTACAAATAGTGGAGGCATTAACCATATCTTAATATGCAAATTACACCAGTAGCATCAATATATTAATTTTGATACATAATAAAACAATTTCCAGTATTGGTAATAACACTGTCATACTTAAGTTGAGAGTACACAATCATGATTTGATGTCAAGTGAATCTTGATCTGTAGGTTACACAATAATTGCAATCTTGTTGTACCACACCTGACACCCACTGTCATATTATGGCACATCATCTCTCACTTTATGGTTCATACACAGTCAGTCTCTGGTGTTAGAATACTATTTCAGATCTGAATGCTCATTTGTTTGTTTGAAACTGTTAACTGTCATTGCCTTGCCTGCTTAGAATATTACTGTAGGCAACATCTTTTTTGTACAGCTATAGAACAAAATATGTACTGACTCTTTGTTTGGAACTGTCAACTATAGCTGCTTACCTGCTTAACATTTTATTTTAACCGACACGCGTTTTGTACAGTAATGGAACAGTAATACAGAAAATTTAGATGTGGAAATGTTTACCTTGAGGGACCATTTTGCTTTCACCAACTTTCGCACAAAATGCAATGGGGTGTGAGCCGTTCTGCGGCTTGCGTTGAACCTGTTTGTAAGTTTCCGCCCTCTGTTGGAGGTCGGACCATATCCTTTAGTTGGCATGGTTGTGGTTGTTTGTCTTCTTATAGTCTTGACTGGCGCCACTCGTTTCGCAAGCATTGCCTGTCCGCTAGTGGCAGAAGCGGCGGTTATCGATATGTAGTAACTGTTGCCTACCTTTGGGGCGACGTCGTTGTTTTTCCGTGTCCTGTGAGGGTGGCAGTTCGTTTGGGGACCCAGGAGCAGCCAGGTCTGCGCAGTGCGAGAACACGCCCGGACCGCTGGCGGCACGCATGAACTGCTGAATGGAAGGGCTGTGGTCACGAGGGTGCACGACCTCGTCGTAAACCAGATCCTGCAGGCTTCAAGATGAGTGCATTTCAATTCAAGTAGAGAAACCTTCGCCACTGTTACATCTCGCGATGTCTCCAGTGACGTGGGTTCGTGTTGCTGCTCGTGGTGTCGCCGAGGCTAAGAGCAGCGAGTGGAGTGCTTGGGGAAAGCGGATCTGATTAGCTTTCCTCAGCTTCTTATTGCTATGTACTGCGTTCAGCTTTTTACTATTTAAGTTCAACCAGCGGTATTTTTCCTACCTGGTGGTCGCTAACGCCCCAGTCACCTACTGTGGGGGTTAGTGTATGTAACAGCAGTGTACGTTTCCTCGCTTTGCCACTGCTTTCCGGTAAGGCGTGTAGTTTTGACAACTTTCTTGATTGTAGGCCGTTTGTGATTCTTCTACTCTGGTGGTAGCGATTCCTTTATCGTTCCGTGCGCCCTAAGCACAGTATTCTGGGGGCACAGTGCAGTCCGCCGGTTCCGGCTTTGGTGTGTTGTTCCATTCTTGCATTTGGTTTATTGGACGTCAGGCACCTTCAGCAAGATTATCATTAGTCATTCGTTAGACTGCCACTAGTCTCAGTTAACATCTTGTGAAGTGAATGCAACTCTTGGCTGCCTATCTCAGGGCTCGCGAAAGTGTTTGTTGTCGGACCTTCTCAAAGGTTGATTCCTGGAGCACCATCTGTGACTGGTCCTTGTGTTTTATTAGTGTAATATTTATTACCATACCTTGTAATGCCTACATTAAAAGTTATGTATGTCTAGTTAATAGTTCCGGCCGCCTTCTGGAATCAATCTAGCAGTGTAAGGGTTGTGTTACAAGGTTACCATCTTATTTCGTCCATTGAGTAGTCTGTTCCTTGTTTCTTTTAGTTAATCTTTACCTGTATTTGCTTTTTTATAAATTTTTTATATAATTTCCGTTCCTGGCGTGTAAGGCCTTCAGCCGTGATTGTGGTCATTTGTTTGGAAAAGAGTACTTTGATATTTCTATTTTAGCAGTAGGCCTTAAAACCTTATTTACTGCCATTCCTGGCGTCTGATACCTTCTGCTGTGTTTGTGGCCACTTACTTTTTAATATTTCAATACCTGTAGCGAGTTCTTAAATATTTTTAATTTATTGGCAATCTTGGCGTGTAAGGCCTTCAGCCATGACCACAATGGCTTGTTGTTTTTTAAACATTATCTATATCTGTATTTTATGGTGATTTGCTAAAATGTAACCCACTGAAAACACTATTATTTACACAGTTGTTTATTCCTTCATTAATAACGTGTGGTATTTTTTTATTTATTGTTGAGTCTGGAATTACTGTTTTAAAAATACACTCCTGGAAATTGAAATAAGAACACCGTGAATTCATTGTCCCAGGAAGGGGAAACTTTATTGACACACTCCTGGGGTCAGATACATCACATGATCACACTGACAGAACCACAAGCACATAGACACAGGCAACAGAGCATGCACAATGTCGGCACTAGTCCAGTGTATATCCACCTTTCGCAGCAATGCAGGCTGCTATTCTCCCATGGAGACGATCGTAGAGATGCTGGATGTAGTCCTGTGGAACGGCTTGCCATGCCATTTCCACCTGGCGCCTCAGTTGGACCAGCGTTCGTGCTGGACGTGCAGACCTCGTGAGACGACGCTTCATCCAGTCCCAAACATGCTCAATGGGGGACAGATCCGGAGATCTTGCTGGCCAGGGTAGTTGACTTACACCTTCTAGAGCACGTTGGGTGGCACGGGATACATGCGGACGTGCATTGTCCTGTTGGAACAGCAAGTTCCCTTGCCAGTCTAGGAATGGTAGAACGATGGTTTCGATGACGGTTTGGATGTACCGTGCACTATTCAGTGTCCCCTCGACGATCACCAGTGGTGTACGGCCAGTGTAGGAGATCGCTCCCCACACCATGATGCCGGGTGTTGGCCCTGTGTTCCTCGGTCGTATGCAGTCCTGATTGTAGCGCTCACCTGCACGGCGCCAAACACGCATACGACCATCATTGGCACCAAGGCAGAAGCGACTCTCATCGCTGAAGACGACACGTCTCCATTCGTCCCTCCATTCACGCCTGTCGCGACACCACTGGAGGCGGGCTGCACGATGTTGGGGCGTGAGCGGAAGACGGCCTAACGGTGTGCGGGACCGTAGCCCAGCTTCATGGAGACGGTTGCGAATGGTTCTCGCCGATACCCCAGGAGCAACAGTGTCCCTAATTTGCTGGGAAGTGGCGGTGCGGTCCCCTACGGCACTGCGTAGGATCCTACGGTCTTGGCGTGCATCCGTGCGTCGCTGCGGTCCGGTCCCAGGTCGACGGGCACGTGCACCTTCCGCCGACCACTGGCGACAACATCGATGTACTGTGGAGACCTCACGCCCCACGTGTTGAGCAATTCGGCGGTACGTCCACCCGGCCTCCCGCATGCCCACTATACGCCCTCGCTCAAAGTCCGTCAACTGCACATACGGTTCACGTCCACGCTGTCGCGGCATGCTACCAGTGTTAAAGACTGCGATGGAGCTCCGTATGCCACGGCAAACTGGCTGACACTGACGGCGGCGGTGCACAAATGCTGCGCAGCTAGCGCCATTCGACGGCCAACACCGCGGTTGCTGGTGTGTCCGCTGTGCCGTGCGTGTGATCATTGCTTGTACAGCCCTCTCGCAGTGTCCGGAGCAAGTATGGTGGGTCTGACACACCGGTGTCAATGTGTTCTTTTTTCCATTTCCAGGAGTGTAGATGTGTGTAACTGTAAAAGGCAACCAATAGTAACTGATTATGGCCCCATCCACAATCGTAACCGAATCCTGCCTTCCCTTGACTAACAGGTATCAGGGTGGTGTTATGGGAAGGTGTGGGGAGCGGTTTTCTGCTGGATGTGGACGGAGGTGCAGATGATTTAGGCTGCCAATTTTTGCCAAAACTCTTTATTAACAATCATACAAGAACACAGATCAGGGCAGCTGCAGCAGGCTGACAGTAGACTCCACGAGGCGATGGTCCAGGTGGTAGCCAGATCTAGGCGAGGCTAGGAGGTCTACTTGGGAATGAACATGGACCTCCAGGCTGGAGAGCAGTGGCTCAATCTGAGAAATGGAGATGTGGCAGGTGTTGGCGGCCGTGAGCCCGGGCAGTCAGACAGTAGTCACTGCTTCATGGCCTGTAGATGGCAAACACAGTTGCATCAAAAGTAAAGCGACGACTGACATCACGGGAGAACTCTATTGTCCCAACCAGGGGATTTAAATGCTGCGGCCCAGTGCTGAGTTTGCGGAAGATCGGTGTTTCTATGTCACCTGGAAACACTGTGAGTGGAGGCTGATGACTGGGATCCAGCTGTTGTTAATGTGTCAGTCGGTCAAACTGCTGAAGCTTCCTGAAGGCTGTTCCACTCTCAGGTCATTTACACTCAAGTGCAGTGCAGTGAAGTACAGAAGTGTCGCTGTGTGCGGTCTTGTAGTATTAGCAGGGGCACTGCGAGGCAGACTCACTAAGGCTGCGACCTGGTTAGAGTTCTCGGCTGCTTTCCATGTTGCTAGATCTTTCAACTGCTGCAGATGATCGAACTTTGCTTGTTGCCAAAGGCAGTTTAGCCTGTAAATTATGTCAGTAGTGCTAGACATATTTCGATAAATAATAGAGACAACTTAGATGTGTAAATATTTAATTTGTGAGTCTAATGTGCCTTGAACTTTGTTCATTGCCAAGTGCAGCGTAACCTGTAAGTAGTACAAATACGTGAGCCTTTGTACATTTTACTGTTAAAGAACTTTAGACACGGAAATATTTAAACTGAGCATAAATTGTGCCTTGCATTTAATGTTGTACAGTGATTGAATGTCGGTAGTTGCCAATTCTGAGGTACAGAGAACAAGGTAGGGTACATACTGGTTGAATGTTTCGTTTTAATGTCCTGTGGAACATGGGCTGTGATTGGCTGTTCACTTTAAGTGACAGGTAAAATTGTGGGCTCTGATTAGGAAATCTAAATGTGTGTGGTGTGTGTGTGTGTGTGAGAGAGAGAGAGAGAGAGAGAGAGAGAGAGAGAGGGAGTGAGTGAGCTTATGTGTGTGTGTGTGTGTGTGTGTGTGTGTGTGTGTGTGTGTGTGTGTGTCTGTGTGCGTGTGTGCTTGCATGTTAGCTGTAATAGGTTTTTGCAAGCTGTGTTAGTTTTTGTAAATTCAGCAAGATCTAGACAAGTCAAGACATGACTAGCCTGTGTGTTTTCTGCTGACCAAGCTGTATCAGGCTTCTGTAAAGTTAATCATGTCAGAGTCAGGTTGAGAGCTGACAAAGCTGAGGTTCTGCTGATGAAGTTGTGTCAGATCGCTGACAAGACGGCACCTTTGGGGAACACAAATGGCAAGCAGTATACTACGTTGTGGTTGACGCAAAAGGTCTCTGGTTGTAATATTTCCAAGAAAGTGGCGTGGTTTAAGAAGGAAATGAAAAATGTGACTTACTGACAAAAAACTAGACCGAGATTTGGAGATTAAAATATGTGTGTGTGTGTGTGTGTGTGTATGTGTGTGTGTGTGTGTGTGTGTGTGTGTGTGTGTGTTCTGTCTTGAAGCTCTCTGCTTGACCTACTTCCAGAAGAGGGATGTTGCTTTAGAAGGAGATGAAAAAATGACACCAAGTGACGCATACAGAACAAGGTGGCGCCCTGGGGGCACATACTGATTGGCTCTCAGTGCCCGAAATAGCTGGTAAAATACAGGGTTTCGATCGGCTGTTTCGTTTTAATGCCTGACAAAATCCTGGTTTGTGATTGGATAATAGAGGAGGAATGGGTGGTGAGGAATGCATGTTAGAGGAGTGGATGAGTGAGTGGGGAGAGGAGGTAGGTGTGGATTAGAAAGGGGACTGGCTTAGAAAGGAGACATGGTTGCAACTCCTACAGTTTGAGGAACGGCCCATGTGCATATTGCGTGCAGAATGCCAACTGCTTTCCTACTGCTTCCCCCTATTTTTCTCAGGATTTCGAACATCCTACGCCATCTTACATTGCCAACCACTTTTACTTGTTTACTTTTGGAGTCATCAGTCTTCTGACTGGTTTGATGCAGCCCACCACGAAATCCTCTCCCGTGACAAACTCTTCAGCTCAGAGTAGCACTTGCAACCTACGACCTCAATTATTTACTGGATGTATTCCAATCTTCGTCTTCCTCTACAGTTTTTATCCTCTACAGTTTCATCTACTACCATGGAAGTTATTCCTTGATGTCTTAACAGATATCACACAATTCTGTCCCTTCTTCTTGTCAGTGTTTTCCGTATTTTCCTTTTCTCTCGATTTCTGCTGAGAACCTCCTTATAGCTTACCTTACCGGTCCACCCAATTTTCGAGATTCGTCTGTAGCACCACATCTCAAATGCTTTGATTCTCCTTTGTTCCAGTTTTCCCAAAGTCCAAATTTCACTACGATACAATGCTGTGCTCAAAACATACATTCTTAGAATTTTCTTCCTCAAATTAAGGTGTATGTTTGATAGCATATGTTTGGTACTAGTAGACTTCTCTTGGCGAAGAATGCTGTTTTTGCCAGTGCTAATCTGCTTTTTATGTCCTCATTGTTCCGTGAGTCATGGATTACTTTGCTGCCTAGGTAGAAGAATACCTTAACCTCATCTACATCGTTATCACCAATTCCAATATTAAGCTTCTCGCTGCTCTTATTTCTGCCACGTCTCATTATTTTCACCTTCTTCGGTTTACTCTCAATGCATATTCATTAGACTGTTCACTCCATTCAGCAGATCATGTAATTCTTAACTTTCGCTGAGGTTAGCAATGTCATCAGAGAATATCATCGTTCAGCTTGAATTTTGATTCCATTCTTGAATCTTCCGTTTACACCCGTATTTGCTTCTTCAATGTATAAATTGAACAGTAAGGACGACTACATTCCTGTCTTACATCATTTTTAATCCGAGGTCTTCATTCTTGGTCTTTCACTCTTATTGCATAGTATATTACCCTTCTTTCCCTGTAGCTTACCCTTATTTTTCTCAGAGTATCGAACATCATGCATCATTTTATATTATCGAACGCTTTTTCTAGGTTGATGAGTCCTATGAACATGTCCCGATTTTTCTTTAGTCTTGCCTCCATTATCAACTACAACGTCAGAACTGCTTCTCTGGTCCCTTTACTTTTCCTACAGCTAAACTGATTCTCGTCTAACAGACTCTAAATTTTCTTTTCCTTTCTTCTGTATAATATTCTTGTCGGTAACTTGGATGCGTGAGCTGTTAATCTGGCTGTGCAATAATTAACTCGCACTTCTCGGCTCTTGCAACCTAGGGAATTGTGTTGTTAATGTTTTTCCGAAAGTTCGGTGGTATATCGCCAGACTCAAATTTTACAGACCAAAGTGAACGGTCGTTTTGTTGCCACTTAACCAATAATCTTTGAGGTTCCAATGGAAAGTTATCTATCCCTTCTGCCTTATTCGATCTTAAGTCCTCCAAGCTTTCTTAAATTCTGATTCTAGTACTGGATTCACTAACTCTTCTAAATCGACTCCTGTTCTTCTTCTATTGCATCAAACAAATCTTCTCACTTATAGAGGCCTTCAGTGTATGCTTTCCATTAATGCGCTCTCTCTTCTTCATTTAACAGTGGAATTCCCATTGCACTCTTCAAGTTACCGCCATTGCTCGTAATTTCACGAAAGGTTATTTTCACTTTCCTACATGCTGAGTCAGTCTCTCTGACAATCATTTCGCTTTCTATTTCTTCATGTTTTTCATGCAACCATTTCACCTTTGTTTCCGTGATCGTCCTACTTGTTTCATTCCTAAGCAACTTCCATTTCTGTATTCCTGAAATTTTTTTTAAATTCTAAATACCAATTTTTAATTACTCCTTCTAGTTTCACAAATTGTGATCCTGGCAGACCAATTGCCATCCTGACAGGGTCACCATTTTTTTGACTCCATTCCTTTTTACATTCATTAGCCATCAGCAAAAACACCCTGTGAGTACATTAGTGTCACTAGAAGAAACAGCAGGTTCTCTACAAGCTTTTTCTTACATGTAGACAGTGAAGTACTGTCTGGGTTGTCCAATACTACATCAAATCGTCTGATTCCAGGCTCTAAGTTTCGTACTATTTAGAATGACACTCAAGTCTACCGAGGATGGTTAGTTTTTGTGACAAGATGTGCAAAAGATTACTCAAGGTTGCTCATGTTCACAGTGGATGCAGGCTGGTGATCCAATATTTTTACACCTCTGTGAGCGGCATTTACCTTTAGCTGCAATATGTTGTCAGCTGCCGACTGGTGTGCCCGAGCGGTTCTAAGCACTACAGTCTGGAACTGCGTGACGCTATGTTCGCAGGTTCGAATCCTGCCTCGGGCATGGATGTGTGTGATGTCCTTAGGTTTGTTAGGTTTAAGTAGTTCTAAGTTCTAGGGGACTGATTACATCAGCAGTTAAATCACATAGTGCTCAGAGCCATATGAACCATTTGTTGTCAGCTGTATGGCTGCCCTCGCCCTCTGAAAATCCTATAAAACGCTAATCCAAGTCCTTATCTTATCAGCTGAAGGAGCCCTAGGTTCCTCGTTAGGTGAGAAAACATGCACTCGTCCTTAGTCTGAAAAATATGGCGATACACATGCGCATGGATGGAGCAGCGTGTGTACCTCAATGCCCTCTCAGTTCTCGCAAGAACGATTAACTGTGTGGCTGTTTCGTTTCTCTGCTATTAGAGCTAAATGACTCTTTAGCTAATTCCTAGCTCAATGTCAGCCAAAGTGAATGCAGTGTTCACACAAAATTTCTCTTTACGCACGCTATTTGAGAGGAGAGTCCACGAAGTTTTCAGTATTCCGTCTTTAGTAGCAAACTGTCTCCCACCTGTGTTCTTTTTCACTTCGTGTCACGGCTTTTTAGAGCTATGGGATCGTTCCTTTCATCTCTTGCAAACTACTACGCTAATCGCAAAGGCCATACCTCCAAACTGCTCCATAATCTCGTCACCTCTACTCCTTCCAAGTTTATTTCAGCCAATTGGACATTTTGTGCCTGTCCCTGACACCTAAAAGTTACACACGTACATCACGATAGCACCACGGACCTTTCACGTGACCAGAAAGGGCGACTCTATTCAACTGCGTCTCAGGCCTGTTTGTACGCATCTGGAAATTCCTCATCGCAATTTCCTAAACAATTTCGCCATTGCAGGCAGCACTTGGTCGTCGCCTGCTCTCTTCAGTGGACCGCGTGGTGTGTTCGCAGTCTCCTTCGATACAGGTCACACCATGTTAAAAGTGTTTAACTGTATGCGGACTGTGGCTGGGCAACCCGAATCCACCTCAGACTCGAGCGTCTCTTCCACCAGCTTTTTTTTCACCTTTTTCTCACTGAAATGCAGGATTTGGGTTTGGCGTGTTAATACAATCGAATCGACTGCATTAGCTTTTTTCATTACGGACAGTATATTTTTACAGGCAAATCTGCTCATATCACCGAAGTATGTCATGTGACATATAAATCTCCTCTTTGTGACGTATAGAATCTCATGTAAGGTGCGAAATTAACATTTATTCAAGCTATCACCCTACACTTGGACCAGTTATTATTCCACAGTACCTTGACGGAGGAATGTACCTGGACTTCCTGCAGAGTATCTGCCTGGGTTGCTTGAGAATGTGTCTCTGGTAATGTGACAGGTTATGTGGTTTCTACACAATGGAGCACCACCCCACTTACACATTACAGTTCACCGATACCTCAATAATATCTTCCATGGATGTTGGATAGGATGCGGAGTCCCCGTAGCATGGCCTGCTAGCTCATTGGACTTAGACCCCCTTAATTTTACCTCTATGGAATCTGAAAAGCGTTGTGTATGGTGAATCAGTTTCTGATGTGCAAACCCTTCAACAGCCTGTTAATGAAGCCTATGACACTATCTGGAGAGAAGCCAGAATGTGCGAAAGAGTGAGTCAATCCATGTCGCAACATGTGAACACATGGATTGCATCTCATGTACGCCACTTGATATCTGTTGCAACGTGCATGCGCTGCAGCTCTGTACTGTGTTCTAGGACGATTTGTTGTCGTTGCATTCACACTGTCCATTTCTGGACACATGTTTGTAAGACATTTTTTCCTCGATTTCCAGTTGGGAATCTATCCCTGCAGTTTGTTGGTTTTATTAATGATCACCCGGTACATAAAAACCTGATTGGATGTAGGAGAGTGTGGCGAAACAAGCGCTGTAACGTTTCAGAGATACAGAGGCGAGAAAGTGTGCCAGGACTTACCACAGTTCACTGCTAGTCGCGCCACGTCACCATAACGCGACTGTGGGTAGCACACCAGTATTGCGCCATAATTAAGAATGAAATTAAAAGTTAAAACTGCTTTTTCAAAGTTTGTCAACATATGCTTTAGTGTAATAATGTTTAAACTGTCAAGTCTCAGATTGGTTAGGTCAATATTTTTAACTAAATGCATCGTTTCAAGAAAAAAAATAATAAGTGGCACTAAATATTAAAGCTAGGAAGCCAGACATAGGTCGTAATGTGCAGATGTATGTCAAAATTAATTGGTACAAGTCTCAACGTGGTTAAAGCAATATTTTAGTCAGAATCCACGTTTTTAAGAAGAATTAAAGGCGCTAAATATTAGAGTTAAAAATGTGAAAATTTATATGATGCTTCAACATAAAAATAATAACTACGTGACCCCATTAAGCTACCTCTAATAGTTATATTAGGACTATAAACTTTTGGTTACAGCAAGTGGTGAAAGCTGGTAAATAATACAGCTATGACAAGATTTAGGACCTTGATGTTAATAACAACCAATACAAAGTCTCTTAAAGTTGTAGTTCAGAGATCATGTTCTACCGTCAGTTTCGTTCCAAAAATTCTAGAAGGCAAACTTTTAATGCAACCGAGCTAAAACTTTTTCTGTGATTTTAACCATCTTACCTACATGCATGCAAAAATTATGGAGATTCTAAAATGATTCATAACATTGTTAGTAAATATTGTGTGTCCGAGAAAGCGGCCGTTTAGAGACTGCTACCGTGTGCATAGGGCGGATGACAGAAGGTATTCCCTTGCCCGCTGCGCCACATACATGAGTACAGCCCGAGAGGCAAGACTAGGCTTCACTTCGCTCCCAGCCACCGTAAGATACGCGTCAGTCAGACGCCGGAGTGCGCGCTGTCTCGGATGACGTCAGAGATAGGCTGTTACAAAACGCTTAGTTTCAGTTATAATAGAAAGTGAACTCGCGGGGACTGTAAACCGTCCTGGATCGCTTAGATTTCGCAAAAGTAACTGTTAGTGCGCCGCCCATAATGCCAACAAATCCACGTGGCAAGTGGTGACAGTTATTTTCCACTTTTGTGGTGGGCATTTATTTTGATTATCAGTAGTCAGGGCGAAAGACGATTTAGTAGGAACTTACCGTAGAGCTCGCCTCTGAACTGCTCATAATGCTGTTTAGGATAGAGAGGTTTACTGTCACTATGGGCAGAATGAATATTATTCTGTTGTGCGTGTGAAACTTTACCAAATAGATGTACCACTGAGAACTCAAAATCTTCATTTATAATCGTAGTTCTGATCCCGCAGAGGAAACAGAGAAGATAAACATTTCTTTCAGTTTGCTGGTCAAGAATGTGGACTTGCAGACTGGAAACTATAGGCAGTATGTTCTTAAATGTGTGTGAAATCTTATGGGACTGAACTGCTAAGGTCATCAGTCCCTAAGCTTACACACTACTTAACCTAAATTATCCTAAGGACAAACACACACACCCATGCCCAAGGGAGGACTCGAACCTCCGTCGGGACCAGCCGCACAGTCCATGACTGCAGCGCCTAGACCGCTCGGCTAATCCCGCGCGGCGAGTATGTTCTCCATCGCTTTCTGGATGACCACGGAAATAGTTGCCAGGCTCTCGTAAAAGAGGCGAACGATATTTACAACAATCCTAATTTCCTCCTATGACTATTATCATCATTATTCTCATCAATCCGCCGTCCCACAGAGGTACTGAAGGTATTAACCTGATCAGGTCAAATAAATACATAGAAAAATAAAAAGAAAACGTATATACATGCTCCATCACAAACATAAAAATAAACGTGTAACATACTAACCGTTATTGCTATAAAGAACAATACTCAGTAGAGCCAAAATCGGATGGAAAGACACTGAGTCAAGAAAGCAGAATCACTGAGTGAGCTAAGAGCGCAGCATGTGGAGTGACTTCTGAGTCGCTTCGTGATTCGCTCTGTGTGGGCTGTGGGGAGCAGAGTGGTTACTAAGGCGCTTTGCGATATCTTCCATACAGTCTGGAACCAAGCGACCGCTACGGTCGCAGGTTCGAAACATGCCGCGGGCATGGATGTGTGTGATGTCCTTAGGTTAGTTATGTTTAAGTAGTTCTAAGTTCTAGGCGACTGATGACCTCATATGTTAAGTCCCATAGTGCCCAGAGCCATTTGAACCATTTGATATCTTCCATGTGAGCAGTGGCTGTAGATTGTAGGTCGTCTGACTAATTTCTCCAACAAGGTATTTCAAGTGTGATGCTACCTAAAAGGATAAGAAGTAACAACTCTATATGAATGCATGGAGTCTGTTCTTTCAGACATGTCCAAAAGAACATACATCACACGAAATCTGCAGCTGTCAAATCTGTCAAATACACACATCAAAAAATGTTTTGCATCACCCAGAACTTCTGAAGACAGACGTTGACTGTAGATAATGTATCACAGACACAGTCTCTTTGACTGTTCACAGATGTCACTAAACCCGCCCAAAGATGTAAACAACCATGTAGGAGTAGCGCCTATTAGACGGATGAGTCTGACAGCCGGTCAGTTCCGGTCATTCCACCAGGAAGGAGCGACACGGCTCGTGTCGTCTGTGGTTCAACCATGCCTAGATGGTCAATACCGCGGTTCGATCGCGTACGCATTGTTACATTTTGCCAGGAAGGGCTCTGAACGAGGAAAGGGTCCAGGCGTCTCGGAGTGAACCGAAGCGATGTTGTTCGGACATGGAGGACATATAGAGGAACAGGAACTGTCAATAACATGCCTCGCTCAGACCGCCCAAGGAATACTACTGCAATGGATGACCGTTACCTACGGATTACGGCTCGGAAGAACCCTGACAGCAACGCCACCATGTTGAATAATGCTTTTCGTGCAGCCACAGGACGTTGTGTTACGAGTCAAACTGTGAGCAATGGGCTGCATGATGCGCAACTTCACTCCCGGCGTCCATGGCGAGGTCCATCTTTGCAACCACGAAACCATTCAGTGCGGTACAGATGGGCCCAACAACAAGCCGAATGGACTGCTCTGGACTGGCATCACGTTCTCTTCATCGATGAGAGTCGCATATGCCTTGAAGCAGACAATTGTCGGAGTCGTGTTTGGAGGCAACCCGGTTAGGCTGAACGCCTTGCAGCGAGTGCGACTAGGTGGAGGTTCCCTGCCGTTGTGGGGTGGCATTATGTGGGGCCGAGGTACGCCGCTGGTGGTCATGGAAGGCGCTGTAGCAGCTGTACGATACGTGAAAGCCATCCGCCGATCGATAGTGCAACCATATCGGTAGCATATTGGTGGGGCATTCGTCTTCATGGACGACAATTCGCGCTCCCATCGTGTACATCTTGTGAATGACTTCCTTTAGGATAACGACATCGCTCGACTGCAGTAGCCAGCATGTTCTCCAGACGTGACTGAAAAGGGATGTTTATGGACGACGTGACCCACCAACCACTCTGAGGGATCTACGCCGAATCGCCGTTAAGTATTGGGACAATCCGGACCAACAGTGCCATGATGAACTTGTGGATAGTATGCTACGACGAATACAGACATGCATCAGTATAAGAGGACGTGCTACTGCGTATTAGAGGTACTGGTGTGTACAGCAACCTGGACCACCATTTCTGAAGGTCTCTCTGTAGGGTGGTACAGCATGCAATGTGTGGATTTCAAGAGCAATAAAAAGAGCGGAAATGATGTTTACGTTGATCTCTATTCCAATTTTCTGCACGGGTTCCGGAACTCTCGGAACTGAGGTGATGCAAAATTTTTTTGATGTGTGTATATTAAGCAAATTGATGTAGGAGGGGGAGAGAGGAGAGGGAAGGGCTTATAGATATCTCTCTTATTAGGTAGCTGCGCGGACTATTTCGGCACTCTTTTTGGCCGATCCACATTCCCAGACAACACCCATTTATAAAACTGATTCGCTGCAATGGGCAGTGGATTCACCAGATTCAGTGCGGATGCACACTTACGTGCGCCCTCCTTCGGGAATCTCTAGGTAGCGAGCATGGAGGACATGGAGAGGGACTGTATGTAAGTGGCGCTAGGTAGGAATGTAGCTCGGCCGAGAGTCGTGCCGTTATGGTCCGCGCAGTTGCATTAAACATAGTGAAGGGATGGCGCTGTGGTTAACGCATCTGCATAGTAAGTGGGAAATCCCGGATTCGATTCCCAGACTAACAAACATTTTTACTCCTCGCCACTGACGTTGCACAAATTCCTGATGCAGCTGATATCAATAATCACTTCCCTTTTCTTTCCTTTCTCCTCCCTCCTTCTTCAACTTGCATAATAAGTAACTGAGCCATGTGTGGCTCACGCTCTTGCTGTTCATAAGTTGGCATCTTGTATTAGCGGTAGTGGCGTCTCGTAATAGTGGTAGTGGCGTCTTGTTTCCTTCTTGTGTTAATGACGCCACTGAGTTTACTAGTATTGTTTGTCGGCGAGTGGCAGCAGCAGCGGTTATCGATAGCCAGCGCTGTGGTACTATCTTTGGTGCGACCACTTGTATTTCCGGGTCGTCATGTGTGTCGGCTAGGTCGGCTCCAGACGGAGCAGGAAGGAGGTCCGCAGCGAGAGGGCAGGTTGGGCCGCTGGCGGCGTGCAGGCACTGTCGGATCGAGGTGCTGTAGCCGACGACCGAACCCAAGATCTTTAATGTTGAGTGAACCCTATCCAGTAGTGAAACCTCCACTGTTCGAGATCTCGCCGTTGTTTGCGCGTTGCTGCTCCCATGGTTGGTGAGACCAACCGAAACAAGTGGAGTCTGTCAGGTTGGAAGAAGCTATTAGCCGCCTTCTACTGCTTGATATTAGTTTGAATTTATTGTTATTATTGGTGAAGTGTAGCAGGCGGTATCTTAGTGCTTAGTGGCTGCTAACGCCCCAGTTACCTGCCTTGGAGGTTAGCTTAATTTGCGGCAGTGTACTTCCCTCATCTTGCCGATGCTCTCCGGCATGGCGTGTAATTTGACGCTTCCTTGATTGGGGTATGGATAATTGTTTTCCTTGTCTACCTTGGATATATTGGTTCGTTCTGCCTTTTAAAGTTTTAAACCCCAGATTCCGGAGACGCGGTGCTGTCTGTCACTTCACTCTCGCCCGAATTATTCCACCGTTGAACTGGTTATCTGGCGTTAGGTGGATTTGCTAAGAAGGTTGATCGGCGTTTAAACAGTCTCTAGTTTGAGTTGCCCTCCTTAGGTGAACATTGCTCTTGGCTGCCAGTCTCACCGCTTACACAGCTTTAGTCACTCCTCATCTCGATCCAGGGAGCACTGTCTGTCGATCACTCCATCTTACTTGGTGAAGTTGTCATAATTGTTTAAAATTTACCCTGCTGTTTTAACGTGTAATTGCCTTCCTCACTTTTAATTCAGGCCTTCAGCCGTTGAGTATTCTGAAATTGCTTGTGGCCTTCAGCCGACAGATAATTTTCAATTCTGTCTGATAAGGTCTTCAGCCATTACTATAGCTTGTTACAGTTTTGATTGTTTAAGACGAAAATATCTTAGTATTTGTTAACGTGTAACTGCGTTCCTCACTTGTAATTCAGGCCTTCAGCTGTTGAGTATTCCGAAGTTGCTTGTGGCCGTCAGCCGACAAATAATTGTCAATTCTTTCTTAGTAAGGCCTTCAGCCGTCAGTGTAGTAAAATCTTGAAAATGATTGTTGGAAATTATTTCCTCAAATAAAGTGTATGTGTTTACTGTAACCAACGGTAGCTGATTACGGCTCCACCCTCAATTGTTGCCTTGTCCTACCTCTCCCTGACCATCAGGTCAAAGTAACAACCCACTTAAAAGTATGTAAAGTTTCATTGGGATTCCGCTATTTATTTATTTATTTCAAATCAAGATTAGAAGGAGGACGAGATTAATGTTTAATGTCCCATCCATAACGAGGTCATTAGAGACGGAGCACAGGATCGGATTAGGGAAGTATGGGGAAGGAAATCGGCCGTGCCTTTGAAATGAACCATCCCGGAATTTGCCTGAAACGATTTAGGGAAATCACGGAAAACCTAAATCAGAATGGTCGGAGACGGGTTTGAACCTTCGTCCTCCCGAATGCGAGTCCAGTGTGCTAACCACTGTGCCTCCTCGCTCGGTCAAGATTAGAAATACGGGGTCCAAACGATAACTGTTTACAGTGTACCACGGTGGGGTAAGAGAAGTCGAGACGAACAATTCTGTATAGGATATCTGTGGTCTATCAAATTGATAAACTACCTTAATTTGGCCAACAAAAACTACGTAGGTTAAACTCAAATAGTGGCAACTATTTATTCGCAACCGATACAAAAGAGTTAAATGTTTGCACCTGTTACTGTCCTTCAGAATAGTCACCAGCGTTGTGTAGAACCCCTTGCCAGCGATGTGGAAGGCTTAGTATACCATTAGCAGAGCCTATTCTGTTGGTGGTGCGAATGGAGCGGTCTACTGCCTGTCGAATCTCTGGAACAGTTTTGAAGCGAATGTCACGAAGTGGTTCCTTCACCTTAGGAATCAAATCAAAGTCACAAAGACTTAAGTCCGGGGAGTATGGTGGATGGTACAGTACTTCTCAGTCCCATCGACCGAACAGAGTATGCATAGCTTGCGCTGTATTCGACCGCGCATTGCCGTGAAAAATGATGAGTGGGTTGCGCAGTAAGTGTTGCCGCTTCTTTCGCAAAACTGGTCGCAGATGATGCTCCAAAACCGAACAGTAATACTATGCACTGACGGTCTGCCGTGGAGGAACGTAATGCGTTAGAATAACACCTTCACAGTCGTACACGAGAATCACCATAACTTTCACCATACTGGGGCTCCGACGCACTCTCGACTTTCGCGGCGACCCATAATGCTTTGCGAAAGAAGTGGCGACGTTTACAGCGCAACCCATCCATCATTTTGCGCGACAATGCGCGGGCGCTCACAGCACAAGCTGTGGCTGCTCTGTTCGGTCGATGGGACTGGGAAATACTGTACCATCCACCATACTCCCCAGACTTAAGTCCTTGTGACTTAGATTTGATTCCGAAGATGAAGGAACCACTTCGTGGCATTCGTTTCAGAATTGTTCCAGAGATTTGACAGGCAGTAGACCGCTCCTTACGCACCATTAATAGAACAGGCTCTGCTAACGGTATACTACGCCTTCCACATCGCTGGCAACGGGTTCTACACAACGCTGGTGACTACTTTGAAGGACAGTAACAGGTGCAAACATGTAACTCTTTTGAATCGGTTGTGAATAAGTTCCAACCCTCGTACATAGGCCACAGCGCATGCGAGTCGTCTGGGATTTTCAGTATCCTCACAATTAGCGGAATGTATTAGTCCTGGAGAAAAAATGAATAGGTCCTTTTTTGTCGGAAATTTAATGTAGTATAATTTTATGCTAGGTTAAATTTTCGCTAATGACGCGTTTTTCGAGGTATTGTAACTTCCCCACAAAAATTTTGTAATGACAATAATTAAATGTTAATGGGAATATAACCAAGTGTAACCTTCCCACAAAATTTTAAGAAACTATTTTAAATGAGAATGGACATCGTATTAAGTGTAACCTTCCCGTAATTATTTTTAAATGGTATGAATTGAATGAAAATGCAAGTAGAGCCAAAGGTTAGATTCCCACAGTAATAAAAGTCAATGATAATAAAAATGTGCAAAAAATGTTAACTGCCCACAAAATTAACGTTAAGATCAACCTGATAAATAGATTCTGGGAGGAAAAGCAAAGGAAATATTATTTCAATTGTAATGATTATTTTCTTAAAAGATTGCTTTGAGAACAAAATTATTATTGGGGCAATTCTTGAACAAATTAATTACAGTTAACATACTTTACATTATCAGATGTGCGCAATGCTGCTTCATTACCTTATTTAAAAAATATACCTCATCCAGAATCTTGACCAGAGACCCATGTCGACGCCCGCCGACTCCTCACACACAACTCCGACTGTCTCTCGCGCGCTACTAGCACGAACGAACTACATGCTCTCGCGACTCGCTACGTACAACAACTGCCTCACAACAGAACTGAACTCTCGCGCGGTCAAGCGCAGACTAGCAACGATAAACAACTCTCTGGTCAGAGATTCTGTCATGCCTTGCCATCGCTGCTACTGAATACATACGTGTTTCAGTATTAAGGAAATTGTAACTAAGGGATCTTCAAATTCACGTCCACTACCACGCCCCCTTGTCCCCCAACAGGTCAGGATCTCTCGTATGTTGTCCACGGTACACCCCCTATCACGGTACAAAAATATACGACTATACGAAAGTCTAATGCTATGTCTCCATTCACACAGGTCCTACACACTAACTTGAATAATTGGTTGGTTGCTCGTTCCACAAAGAAAGTCCAAACGAATGTTTTCTACCCCTTTTCGCTTCTTTGACCGAAAGTCTTCCAAAGCCCTGTTAAATACTGAGTCTAATGCTAGATCCCCTGCGTCTTCTATATCGACACTCATTTCTTTTTCTATCAGGTCATCAATCAAGTTACCCTCGCATTGTAGAGGACTTCATGTCCTCTTTTCACTCTGCCGCTCTCTCCTCTGCGGTTAACAGAGGAGATCCCATGGCAATCTTAATGTTGATATCCTCACATTTACTTTCACTGACGTTTGTTCGACTTTCCTGTAGGCTGAATCATCCCTTCCGACGCCGGTTTCTTTTTCGATTTCTTCATATTTTTCTTGCAGCCATTTCGCCTTCGCTTCACTGCTCTTCCTGCTTCCAAGCGTAACAAATAAATAAATAAAAAAATAAAAAAATAGAGTACACAAAAAAGTAGGGAAATCGGTCTATAATTAGAAGTCAGTTGCTTATCTCCATTTTGTGTATTGGTATCATCCCATATTCGACCTTTTTTTGGTCTTCCTTCTCTGTCCCAATGACTTTCAAGGAACCTTTCGAGTACGAGGTCGCAAGGTCAAACTTTCGTAACACTTGAAAGTGTTGTGTTAACTTATGACAGGAAAAATATTAGTTGCCGATGGGGAGACAGAAAATGAATATCTGGAAGGTGCAGAGATCAACCTCCTACGAGATATATGTGTACACTTCTCAAAATGGACATAATCGATAGTCAAGTAATGACCTAAACAAACTATTTACTTGCACCTTGAACACCGATTGAAAAGTGGTGTGCCATAGTGATCACAAATATTCGCACCACAAAGATCAAAAGTGAACTCCTTCGAAATTACAAAGGCGCGCATCCACTCTAGAAGAATGCATATAGAATCAAATCGGTGTAATTGGGTGATGAGAACTGATAGAATGTGATCGCACGCAACCAAATGCGAAACAGTCCGTCATAGAACTTATCGTGAAACTGGCTATCCTTTAAGAAAAAAACAAACACGCGGAGGCTTATTTTGTCCAGTGGTTCCAGGTGGCATGATCTGCAATATCACACAAGTTTCAGGAGGAATAGTTAGCTCCAAAGGAGTATGAATTTCACACACAGAGTAGGAATCAAGCAAAAGGAAGTAATTTTGACCAGATATTGGCCAAAAGTAGTGTTCATACCGTAGTTCTAGTTCTCTTACGCGCATGTCCCCACACTTGATTGCTGTGAGGTAAATATTCCCTACTGCCCTTGCAAGATCACGCACACGAGAAAGAGTCGTAGTGACAGAGCTCCTCCAATTTCTCGCTGCACAATAAACAACTTTCTTGCCAATTTGCCATTCAGATTAACAGTCGGCATAATTGTATACGAATGCGTTAAGCCATTGATGTTAGTTACAATTCTCTTTGTACCTCGAATTTCCAGGGGGTTCCTTTCACATACAGTTCTTCTTCAAATCCCGATTTTCTAAGTTGAAAACAAATTCCTTACTGAACGATGGGATAAGTTTGTTTACCTCATATACAAATTTTCAGGTCTATGCCGCAGTATGCCGTGCGTCGTCAAGTTGACGTTTTGTTTGAAATTTTGTTATCTTACGGCTTCCAATTCTGTAGCACTGCTTGACGTTATGCAACCATTCACTGCTACCCTTGAAATCGCTGTAATCTAGATGGCATGCAATATGATTTGCATAACGTAGTATGTCACTATCATGCACATCTTGCATTATATCGAGAATCCTCGAAACGTGCAAACACGAGTTTTTGCAACAAGTGCGCCTTGCCCTCCCTTAAATATCCGTAGTTTTTTTCATACACTAAACGGTAATGTAGCTGTGGACTTATTCGCAATCTCTTCATTACTGTTTTTTTACTATGCTGCGGATTATTTTACATATGTTTAGTACCCGCTTCTTGGATAAGGATTGTCTTTCCTTACGTTTCACTGGAGACAGGATTTGTGGCTCCATGTCCAGCAAGTGTGACAAACTAAATGGTTCGACACATGTTTCAGTATCACTTTCACTTGTTAAGCACGTATCGTCATCATTGTTCTCTTCATGTACATTGTCCGCACAGGCGAGCGTATATGACACCACGCATCCCGCTGACTCATCTTGCAGATACGGTAGTACTTCATCTGTCACTTCTTTCTCATTCTACGAAATTCCTTGGATTCCTTTCGGCAACTGTTTTGTAGATGTAATGCAATGTTTGCTTTGTTTATCATTGCCATTGCTCTGCATTGTATCAATACTACTAGCACTGCTCTAAAACTGTTATGTATTACTCGTCGACTAGGTAGTTCAACTACGATCCGTAGTCTCATGCTGTGATGCTGTGCTCACCATTGGATACCTCCACTACCTCCCCCGTCCCCCCTCCTCCCGCCCACCATGTTTGCTATTAGCAGTCAATATTGTGACTGCATGGTAGACAACATGTTGTGCGCCGAATACAGGAAACATCATTGACCTTTTGCGACCTCACACTCAAGGAGTTCCTTGTTAGGACTGTTTTGTTCACATTACTAATTTAAACTTTCCCGTGAGGCAAATAAAAGGAAAAATACTTTTGTAAACATTACGAAAAAATTAATTACGTTAACAGTCCGATCTTAAGTTAACTCTTACAAGCACAGTAGCTTCGTAGTAAGAAGGCCAGAGAAACAAAACGATTTAATTTTTAGTTTTATGTTGTGAAATTCATAAAATTGCGAGGTAAAATTTACACAAACGTCAGTTTCACAATTTGAAAGTGTATGACTAAGCCAGTGGCATAATAGTCCAATCAAAGAAGAACAAAAAGAATCGAATGTGGAAAATAATTCGTATTGTCGCATATTTTCGTAGAATGGTAGGAAAAAAAAAAATGGTTCAAATAGCTCTGAGCACTATGGGACTCAACATCTTAGGTCATAAGTCCCCTAGAACTTAGAACTACTTAAACCTAACTAACCTAAGGACATCACACACACCCATAACCGAGGCAGGATTCGAACCTGCGACCGTAGCAGTCCCGCGGTTCCGGACTGCAGCGCCAGAACCGCTAGACCACCGCGGCCGGCAGAATGGTAGGAGGGAGTGTCATGAGAAACATACTAGAATTTCTGATCGGTGGGATGATTGTGTGGGTGGGTTTCCAACGAAAAAGCTCCTATTCGTTTTTCTCTAGGACTGATAGTTTGTCTGCACAGAACGTGAGAATATTGAAAATCCCACACAAGTGCTGTAACTCAGGTAGTTTTTCTAGTCCAAATTGAGGTACTTTCACGACTTGGTGGACCAAAAGTGTCCTACATCAAACGGTTTATCTACAATTTCTCTACACGATTGTGGAACGCTGTGAGCAGTTGTCGCTTGCACCCCGTACAAAGTGGCTAAGTACGTTCTGCATTAATCCAGCGATCTGATTTTTCTTCATTTCCCATTCCTTCTATGGCTGAGAAAAGCTGCACGCACTTGTGAGACATGAAAATGCATACAGTCACATGCATTTTTTTGCGTCTTTGAAAACGAGTGTTCCAGCATGAGGCGTGCGGTACTGTTGCAGCAGCCAGTCGCAGAATCTTTGTTACGTTCACTAATGTCAGCAGGGAGGCAGGGAGACGTTTCGGATCTGCTGAGCTATCGCTCCCGAGTCACCAGTTGCTCATTCCTTAGGCTCCTTAGGATCTGGTCCTCAGAATCAGTTTAGGAGAAGATAGCCCATCTGTACTCCATACCACTAAATCATCAGTCTGGTCACAAGTTTTATTTCATATCCCATAAAGCCGCACTTTTATTAATAACTGTTGGTGTGGTAACGAGTCAAACAGTTTTAGGAAGTCGAGAAATATGGTTTCCGTCTGATTGCCATCGTCTGTACATGGCTTTCAGGATGTCATGTGGGAAAAGCGAAAGTTGGGTTTAGCTTGACCTATGTTCTCATATTCAGTGCTGCTTGGCATGGGTGAGGTCAGTCTGTTCGAGATATCTAATTTTTTTGAGCTCAGAATATGTTCTAGGATTCTACATCAGATGAAATTTATTGAAATTGATGATGATGTTTGGTTGGTGGGACGCTCAACTGCGCGGTCATCAGCGCCCGTACAAAGTCCCAATCTTTTCACAGTCCAATTTTTTACACAGTCCAATCGAGCCACTGTCACGAATGATGATGATGAAATGATGAGGACAACACAAAAACTATGATCCAGAGGCAGCAACGCTAGCCACTGGACCACGAGCTGCGGACTTTATTGAAACTGGGCGGTAGTAATGTAAGTCACTTCGGTTACTCTTTCTGTGTCTGGGTGTGGCTTGTGCTTTTTTTCTAAATAGCTGTTCACAGTTTCTTGTTCAAGGGCTCTATCTCAGAGGACAGCAGAGGATTTCTGGCAACGCGATGCACACACACCACGCGTTACCCAGAGCGTGGCGCTGAAAATCCTCACGAAATTCTATGAAACCGGCTCTGATGCAGGCAAACCGAAAGCTAGACGGTCGAAAATGGCTGTGGATGTAGTAACATCAACAGGTATTTTGACGTCGCTCATTAAAACTCCAAAGCGCTGTACCCGCCGCACTGTACAGGAACTGGGGTCAGCTGTACATCAACAATGAGAATTTTGAGCACAGGTAAATGGCATCTTTATAAAATTCCATCGTTTCCCCTGTGACCTGCCGTTTACATATGAAGTTAACTTCTATGGAAATGTAGAGGTTTACTAACTGAATCATAAATACTGGTCAGTTGTCATCCCTCACAACGTGTGTCGATCAAAGGTAAATGGTGCACCGAAAGTTATGGATTTTGCAGAGTATGGAGTTCTTGTACAGTTGGGACTTTTTAATTCAGTGCACACTAATAGCAGCTTGTTATCTGCAGTTGTTAGTGGAGTATTTGCTGCCATTAACGCTGTCTGAAGACAGGACATGGCCAATTTTCTTCAGCACGGTGATGCTCCATCTTATTATGAGCCAGCTGTCTGGATATACCTGTATATCCCATTTTCCCGGAGATGGATAGGTTGTAGATGTGTGGTGTGGCTGCAGTGTTCCCAAATTTTAAGTTCATTACATTTCTATCTGAGGGGACGTGTGAAGATCGAAACCATTGCACAACGTCAGGGAGAGGATTGTAGATGCTTGTGCTCGTGTTCAGGTACATGTATTGGTAACGACCATGAGGAATAGGTGAAGTGGATAATACCAACCGTACAACCTGCTAGACACCACTACGAGAACATCCTGTTGCCTTTATGTGTTACCACCAGCATGTGCTACGTTCTATACAAAACGCGATATAGCTCGAGAACGAATAAAGTTATGCCCTAAAGAAGACATCATTGTGGACCTCATGTAATTGGCTATCCATCTGACAGCTCTCATGAACACTTTTCCATTTCAAAATTTCGTGTTGCATCCAAGATAGCACATCCCAAAATAGTCACCATATTGCTAACATAGTCTCAAATGTCCCTTCTCGTACCAATTGGCTTTAAATGTCTGTTTATCGACATGTTTTTTGTTTTAGAAGGTTGTTCTACGCCTACAGACCACCCTGTTTATTGCATTCATGGAAAAGCAGGAGAACCACTCACAGCTGAGTCTGTGAACTAAATAAATTAAGACACAAACTACTTACAGGCGTTAGCTGCGAGTGGGCATTGATTTAAATCAATGGATAAAGTTGAAAATTTGTGCCGGACCAGGATTAGAACTCATGCCTCCTGCTTTCTAGGCAGATGAGCTGACCAAGACACACTAGTCAGCGCAACTGTATGAAAAGCCCAAGCACCCCTCGTGGCAGACTCAAATTCTCAGGTTATCCACACACTACTAACGTAGTGCCTCTTGCCCATTATCATCATTATTTGCGGAATTTCGCCTATTCCTGTAAGAATTCGAGCCTGGTGTGCATCCACACTGAAGAGATCGTTGGATATATATATATATATATATATATATATATATATATATATATATATATATATATATGGTGTCCCAGCTATCTTGTCCACCCAAAATATATCTGGAACAATAACAGCTATTGGAAAACGACTTTCACCGGTATCAATGTAGGGCTGGGGCCCATGAATGTACATATTTGGAAACATTCTAAAACGAAAGCATATGTGTTTTTTAACACAAACTTATGTTTTTTTAAATGGACCTCCTATATTTATTCTTCAGCAATCCATAGCATGACAAAGCACATACACAATGGCGTTGATTGCATTGCAATATTCCCATTACATCCCGAGATATTGAGACGCGAAGTTGACGCTTGAAACACCCGACATGCGCTGCTAGCGCACGTCCTGAGGCTCAGGCGTGAACCCCATGCTGCCCGTAATCGCGATGGTCCGAAACGAATAATACGTTCTGCTGCCATCCTCTTGATAAGTATGGAAGTGTGATTACACACGTCAATCACATCGCGATTACGGGCAGCATGGGGTTCACGCCTGAGCCTCAGGAAGTACGCTAGCAGCGCATGTCGGGTGTTTCAAGCGTCAACTTCGCGTCTCAATATCTCGGGATGTAATGGGAATATTGCGATGCAATCAACGCCATTGTGTATGTGCTTTGTCATGCTATGGATTGCTGAAGAAAAAATATAGGAGGCCCATTTAAAAAACATAAGTTTGTGTTGAAAAACACATATGGTTTCGTTTTAGAATGTTTCCAAATATGTAATTCATGGGCCCCAACCCTACATTGATACCGGTGAAAGTCGTTTTCCAATAGCTGTTATTGTTCCAGAGATATTTTGGGTGGACAAGATAGCTGAGACACCGTGTATATACAGGATGAGTCACCTAACATTACCGCTGGATATATTTCGTAAACCACATCAAATACTGACGAATCGATTCCACAGACCGAACGTGAGGAGAGGGGCTAGTGTAAATGGTTAATACAAACCATAAAAAATGCACGGAAGTATGTTTTTTAACACAAACCTACTTTTTTTTAAATGGAAGCCCGTTAGTTTTGTTAGCACATCTGAACATATAGACAAATACGTAATCAGTGCCGTTTGTTGCATCGTAAAATGTTAATTACATCCGGAGATATTGTAACCTAAAGTTGACGCTTGAGTACCACTCCTTCGCTGTTCGATCGTGTGTATCGGAGAGCACCGAATTACGTAGGGATCCAAAGGGAACGGTGATGGACCTTGGGTACAGAAGAGACTGGAACAGCACATTACGTCCACATGCTAACACCTTTTTATTGGTCTTTTTCACTGACGCACTAGTACATTACCATGAGGGGTGAGGTACACGTACACACGTGGTTTCCATTTTCAATTACGGAGTGGACTAGAGTGTGTCCCGACATGTCAGGCCAATAGATGTTCAATGTGGTGGCCATAATTTGCTGCACACAATTGCAATCTCTGGCGTAATGAATATCGTACACGCCGCAGTACATCTGGTGTAATGTCGCCGCAGGCTGCCACAATACGCTGTTTCATATCCTCTGGGGTTGTAGGCACATCACGGTACACATTCTCCTTTAACGTACCCCACAGAAAGAAGTCCAGAGGTGTAAGATCAGGAGAACGGGCTGGCCAATTTATGCGTCCTCCACGTCCTATGAAACGCCCGTCGAACATCCTGTCAAGGGTCAGCCTAGTGTTAATTGCGGAATGTGCAGGTGCACCATCATGCTGATACCACATACGTCGACGCGTTTCCAGTGGGACATTTTCGAGCAACGTTGGCAGATTATTCTGTAGAAACGCGATTGATGTTGCAGCTGTTTGTTACAACACGCAACTGAACGTCGGAGGTTTCAAGCGTCAACTTTAGGTTACAATATCTCCGGATGTAATTAACATTTTACAATGCAACAAACGGCACTGATTACGTATTTGTTTATATGTTCAGATGTGCTAACAAAACTAACTTGGTTCCATTTAAAAAAAACGTAGGTTTGTGTTAAAAAACATACTTCCGTGGATTTTTGTGTGGTTTGTATTAAACAATTTCACTAGCCCCTCTCCTCACGTTCGGTCTGTGGAATCGGTTCGTCAGTATTTGATGTGGTTTACGAAATATATCCAGCTGTAACGTTAGGTGACTCACCCTATATATATATATATATATATATATATATATATATATATATATATATATATATAGTAGTGTAGTGACTTTTTGACTCAGTGTTCAGATTAAGTTTCCAAGAAATGGATCTATGGATTTACCGATCTATGGTACACGATTACTGAATGAATCACTCGTTGAAACAATGCAGAAGAGATTTAAACTGCTAATATACGAGTAGAGTACATACATATTAAAAGCATGAGTTGTGCCTGTCTGTGAAATAAATGTAAAAGCACGTAATAGATAGAAGTTTTTGCGTCAAAAAAGTCTTCCATAATATCCATACTATCCGAATAATAGTGAGAAATATCAGCCAATGAGGATTTGGTTACTTAAGCAACTCGCTGAAAAAAGTTACAGCGAACGGTGCCTGTTTGCTCCATAACTTGCTCATAAAAGTTACTTTCCAGGCAGATGCGTGACCACTTTGCCCCGTTGCTCGGCACAGGTCTTTGATAGACATAACTGGTCCTGAGTTGCTGCCGAAGGTATGAAAACAGGTGATTTCTGAAACGTATCACAAAATTACTTCAGAACTTGGAGACAGTTTGCATATCAACTGCCCCATGGGTAACGTTGTTTTCACTTGTCCACATTACGTAAGTAGCTCCTCTCGTATGCGCCTACTATTAACTGTCCTTGTGTTAACGAGTCCATTACTAGCAGTAAAAATAGCTGTCTATGTAAGACGACATTAAAAACAAGTTACCCGATATATAGAAAAAATTATTGATAATGAACCATCAACGATGTTGTTGATAACTACAATGAAATGACCCTGTTATCTTGCCATCAACCACGTATAGATTTTGTTGATAAGAATCCCTTTATATACATGTCGAACAGCGGGGTGCAGGACAAGCCTAGGCAAGATGAAAGTCATTGCTTTGATTCTTATACTTTCAGCAGCAGCCTCAGGTTGGTAATAACAATATTTTCATCTCTTTGCATCAAAATGTCTAATGCGTGTGAATTCCCAAGGGACCAAACTGCTGAGGTCATCGGTCCCTAGGCTTACACACTACTTAAACTAACTTATGCTAAGGACACACGCACCCATGGTCGAGGGAGGACTCGAACTTCTGGCGGGAGGGTCCGCGCAACCCGTGACATAGCGCCTCAAATAGCGAGGCCACTCCGCGCGGCTCTTTGCTTCAGTGACTTCTGAAAAAGAAACTGTTGTAATACCTGTTGTATTTATGCTATTTGTTGCTGCAGTAACATAAAGTAAGTATATTTTTATTAAAAAGATTCTTGAAGCCAAATAAGAATGTTGCGTGTATAATCTGTCATGTCGTTGACCTGAGCACCAGCGCTCCCATCTCAAAAAATGTACAGAGATCGATATTGTCAACAATCTGTGGCAATAGCGCCCAGACATCCACCCGAAAATCCTACATTTTGCTGTGTAATTTGACGTGAAAACAACAACTAGAAGAAACACGTATTGGAGCTTATTTATCAGTTGTTGTTGTGGGCTTCAGTCCAGAGACTGGTTTGATGCAGCTCTCCATGCTATTCTATTCTGTGGAAGCTTCTGCATCTCCCAGTACCTACTGCAATACTAGCGCATTCATCTCTTGGTCTCCCTCTACGACTTCTACCCTCCACGCTGCCCTCCAATACTAAATTGGTAATCCCTTGATGCCTCAGAACATGTCCTACCAACCAATCCCTTCTTCTAGTCAAGTTGTGCCATAAATTTCCCTTTTACCCAATCCTATTCAATACCTCCTCATTAGTTATGTGATCTACCCATCTAATCTTCAGCATTCTTCTGTAGCACCACATTCTATTCTCTTCTTGTCTAAACTATTTATCGTCCATGTTTCACTTCCACGCATGGCTCCACTCAATACAAATAATTTCAGAAACGACTTCCTGACACTTAAATCTAAACTCGATGTTTATAAATTTCTCTTCTTCAGAAACGCTTTCCTTGCCATTGCCTGTCTACATTCTATGTCCTCTCTACTTCGACCATCATCAGTTGCTTTTCTCCCCAAATAGCAAAACTCATTTACTACTTTCAGTGTCTCATTTCCTAATCTTCAGCGTCACCCGATTTAATTCCACTGCATTCCATTATCCTCGTTTTACTTTTGTTGATGTTCATCATATATCCTCCTTTCAAGACACTGTCCATTCCGTTCAGCTGCTCTTCCAGGTCCTTTGCTGTCTCTGACAGAATTACAATGTCACCGGCGATCCTCAAAGTTTTTATTTCTTCTCCATGGATTTTAATTCCTACTACGAATTGATCAGTGTGGCTTTGAAATAAATCAAGTAGTTAACTTATTAGCTATATCCAACCATTGATGTCGTATGTAATACTCTGTAGCAAGTCGACTATTACAGAGAAAGTTTTCAGAAGACAAAGAGCTTCCATCTGAATGATATTTACTGGTGGTTTATAATCAGCACGTCTTCAAAGAGCTAGGCAGTACAACATGTGTTAATTTTACTGTAAATAATCTTTCAGTCTTGTAACTGACTAATAATATTACAACTATGACACTATACGAATTTTATTGTCTCCATTATTCTTCATTAAAATTGAATTTTTACCGAATATGGGGCAATTACAGTACAATAAACATTGTTGACCGTATTATCAAAAAGGAAACATTTTCTTGATGTTCTGCAATTATTATTTCTTCTGCTTCCCGTGCCATTGACTTTTGACATAACCGATTCGTGATAAAGAAATATTAGTCATGATAGTTTTTTCTTTTTTATATTGTTCTCACGTTATGTCAAGAGCCGGCGGGAACTCAGTTGATTATAGTATTATTCACTTCATCAATGACGTAGCATGCCTGAGAGATATTAAAATTAAATTTAGAAAGCAGCATTTATGCAGTAATATAAGACATATTTTGTGCATTAGCATATGCGTGAAGCGTTCAGTGAATTCGAAAGTAAAATTCTATGTACCGACTTGACAGAAAATCCTAGGAAGTTCTGGTCTTACGTTAAATCAGTAAGTGGCTCGAAACAGCATATCCAGACACTACGGGATGATGATGGCATTGAAACAGAGGATGACACGCGTAAAGCTGAAATACTAAACACCTTTTTCCAAAGCTGTTTCACAGAGGAAGACCGCACTGCAGTTCCTTCTCTAAATACTCGCACAAACGAAAAAATGGCTGACATCGAAATAAGTGTCCAAGGAATAGAAAAGCAACTGGAATCACTCAATAGAGGAAAGTCCACTGGACCTGACGGGATACCAATTCGATTCTACACAGAGTACGCGAAAGAACTTGCCCCCCTTCTAACAGCCGTGTACCGCAAGTCTCTAGAGGAACGGAGGGTTTCAAATGATTGGAAAAGAGCACAGATAGTCCCAGTCTTCAAGAAGGGTCGTCGAGCAGATGCGCAAAACTATAGGCCTATATCTCTGACGTCGATCTGTTGTAGAATTTTAGAACATGTTTTTTGCTCGAGTATCATGTCGTTTTTGGAAACCCAGAATCTACTATGTAGGAATCAACATGGATTCCGGAAACAGCGATCGTGTGAGACCCAACTCGCTTTATTTGTTCATGAGACCCAGAAAATATTAGATACAGGCTCCCAGGTAGATGCTATTTTTCTTGACTTCCGGAAGGCGTTCGATACAGTTCCGCACTGTCGCCTGATAAACAAAGTAAGAGCCTACGGAATATCAGACCAGCTGTGTGGCTGGATTGAAGAGTTTTTAGCAAACAGAACACAACATGTTGTTATCAATGGAGAGACGTCAACAGAAGTTAAAGTAACCTCTGGCGTGCCACAGGGGAGTGTTATGGGACCATTGCTTTTCACAATATATATAAATGACCTAGTAGATAGTGTCGGAAGTTCCATGCGGCTTTTCGCGGATGATGCTGTAGTATACAGAGAAGTTGCAGCATTAGAAAATTGTAGCGAAATGCAGGAAGATCTGCAGCGGATAGGCACTTGGTGCAGGGAGTGGCAACTGACCCTTAACATAGACAAATGTAATGTATTGCGAATACATAGAAAGAAGGATCCTTTATTGTATGATTATATGACAGCGGAACAAACACTGGTAGCAGTTACTTCTGTAAAATATCTGGGAGTATGCGTGCGGAACGATTTGAAGTGGAATGATCATATAAAATTAATTGTTGGTAAGGCGGGTACCAGGTTGAGATTCATTGGGAGAGTGCTTAGAAAATGTAGTCTATCAACAAAGGAGGTGGCTTACAAAACACTCGTTCGACCTATACTTGAGTATTGCTCATCAGTGTGGGATCCGTACCAGATCGGTCTGACGGAGGAGATAGAGAAGATCCAAAGAAGAGCGGCGTGTTTCGTCACAGGGTTATTTGGTAACCGTGATAGCGTTACGGAGATGTTTAATAAACTCAAGTGGCAGACTCTGCAAGAGAGGCGCTCTGCATCGCGGTGTAGCTTGCTGTTCAGGTTTCGAGAGGGTGAGTTTCTGGATGAGGTATCGAACATATTGCTTCCCCCTACTTATACCTCCCGAGGAGATCACGAATGTAAAATTAGAGAGATTAGAGCGCGCACGGAGGCTTTCAGACAGTCGTTCTTCCCCCGAACCATACGCGACTGGAACAGGAAAGGGAGGTAATGACAGTAGCACGTAAAGTGCCCACCGCCACACACCGTTGGGTGGCTTGCGGAGTATAAATGTAGATGTAGATGTAGTGTCCATGCTTCATATTTCTGAGATATTTTTCTTTGTTGTGTGTACTACTTTTTTTTCCTTTGTTTGTGAAGACGACTCTAAGGCCATAGGTAATCCCTTCATAGACTGGGTTTCCATCTTCTCCCGTCAAAACGCATTCTCTTTTTCCTTCTATTCACCTGCCCTTCTGCTGACGGTGTCTATTCTCTTGTCTGTTGCATTGCTTGTCCTTTATCGTGGTCCTTCATCATTCCCTATCTCTGATGTCTTGCACATTATTTGCTCTCGACTTATTTCTCCTTTTCTCATTTGCTTCCGTCTTGATTTACATCTCAGACCAGTCCTTCTTGGGTTGAGTAACTCATTTGATTCTTGACTCTTCTTCTCGCTTTACAAAGTTTCTCCCATTCTCTTCCACTGATTCTACTCAAGCTCATCCTGGTTACGTCTCGAGCAACATTGCCCTTTTTAGTTTGGTTTCTTCTATACATTACGTCAGATGTTTGAGTGTGAATAATTATTCTACACGTTCTCTTCCTTACTTAAATCCTTGTTTGTAGTGATATGTTTTACACCCTACTTGTTCTTCTATTCTCTTCAAGAGTAATTTCTACAGCACTTTGCAGCCAATATCTAGCAGTTCCTTCTTGTTCCCATTTTTTACGTATCACTACTAAGGTTGGATTTTTTTATCCTTCAGGTAGATTCCTCGTTCGTTCGATCTCATTAACAATTTTTGCCATATTGTCTTGCACGCTGCCACCTTCTCACTTTCTCATCCCAGATACTATCTTTTTAACTTCCTATTCTTTAAGTCGCATATGCCCACTGGCATATCAACCTTGGTTAGCAGTATCATTGTATCATTTCTATGACTATAGCTATGAGATACAGATCTTCTGCGGTTGGTTTGGAATTCTGTGGGTCATGGCAATACTCTGCCAGTATCCTACTGTTTTTCTTTGAACTTACGGCTAAGTCCGCTTCGTTGTTTCTTATGTAAAGTTTTCTGCCTTCGTATCCTATCAGTTTCTCTTGGAATTTTTCTAAAAAGTCTCTGCTAATGTTACTTCTCAGATTATTCACGATCACATCCACTTTCTGCTTCATCCTTTGTATTTTACTTCATATTATAGTTCTCGCCGCTTTCTTCCTCTCTTCGTTAAAGATCCGTCATTTCTCTACATTCCTTTAATTCCTGCAACAGTTTCTAAAGCGTTTTTTCCTTTTCTCTGCTGCTACCTCATATTCCTTGTTGGTCTAGTAGCGCTCCTGTTTCTTTCTTACTTCCCTCATAACTCAGCCTCTTTCATGTATTGTATTCGCTTTGCTTTTCCATCTCTTCCTCATACTTTTTCCTATCGTATATTAGGTTGAACTTGGTCTGTCTTGGTGTCTCCAATTGCTATATTTGTCAATGATTGTTCCTCTAGTCCTTCCTGTTCCTGTCGCTACTCGCTACGTGTTTGGTTACTACCGTGCACGTTTTGTTCTCTGCTCCTTCATATCCTATCTGACTTACTTCTCACCTCGGTATGCGGCCATTGTATCGGTTGTCCGCAATAATCCTCCAAATACACGTAGGTACGCGGCTTTTCTTTCCCAATCCGATTCCTGATTTTACTTTCAACATTTAGAACCTAAAGCGTATATTCCCCCATAAATGGCTATCTTCTATCAGCACATGAAAATTATTTATATTAATACCCTGGATACTGTTCCGTTTCACATCATTACTACAGAGCTATGCCATGTGAATAGCTTGTGTAACATATAATTACCTGGTGAACTAGCTGCTCGTTCATGGAAGCAATGTGCCGAACTGTCATGCTGCTACGAGAACATATTAATGAAAGTTGGAAAGCTATGCATCTCCAAAAGCCTAACTACCCCTTATTACTAGAGGCCATGCAGAGAGATATTAACGAAGTACAAAGTTTTTATTGTGACCAGCATACAGGGCAGTAAAACATCGAAGTTGAATGTGCAGGGACACTATGCTTAGACGACAAGGAAAGGAGATGGTTTCTATCTGACAAAAAATTAATCATTTCCCCGCTTTGTAATAAGCAAACCACATTATTCGAAGCAGAAGCGCAGAAACTGTAATTAGGTAGAGATTTTCCGATGCTGTGGAAAATAATACGAGGTTTTTGGGAAATTTATATTTGCTGAGATTCTTCAAGCATTCCTTTATCTTCGAAGTTGTCATTGTTGAGTACGGATTTGTTCCGAGCGCGGTGGCGAAGCTGTCAGTACACTAAAGAAACGGATTTCAGATCCCGTTTCGTTATCCTGGTTTAGATTCTTCTCGATTTCCCTAAATCGATTCACACAAATGTCGCAGTATTTTCTTTGAAAAGTGCATTGTCGACTTTACGAAATTGTATGTAACAGAATAAAGGTAATTTTTTTCCCATCTTATTATTACCAGCATTCTCTTCCAGCTTCGTATTACTTTGTAATGTTAGGTCCAAATACTTTATTGATGCGACATGAAATCACTAATGTTTGGTTACTGTTTAACTAACCTCTGTGATAGCGGTAATGCATCTGACGTGAACAGTTAATTTATTTTGATAAAGGGAGCAACGTTGTGTACAGTAAATTCACAAATCTTACAATGGTGCCTTCAAAGATCTTGGAATTTTTCACTCATTTTTCTACGTATTTGCTTTTTGACAGTATTTGTGGCTAGTAACAAAAGTCGCCTGCACGTGAATTCTGATTTGCATAATTACAAGCCAAAACGAAAATATGGCACCCATGTAAAATTTGCTTTGCCTCCTCGTCTGGAGGTTAAAACTTTTTTCAGCATCCAGATGCTAAGGTCTGTATGTAACTGCCTGGAGAATGAAAGGGGCAAACGGGGAATGCTTGAAAATTCAAAAGAAATCAAAATGTTTGTTAGCAGCCATCCCTTCTACATCTTATCTGGCTATCTACACTGAAGAATTGAAAATTATTAATTCTAAATATCTTTCACTTTTTTTAGTTCATAGATAATTGTTGTCGTTTAACATTTACCAAGACATTATGTAAAAATTAACGTATAAACAGTTACTGTTCAATGTATGTGGGAAAAAACGTGATTTTTCTCAGATCTGTGTCCTTTCTATTAATTGTATCGTGTCTAATTATAGCCTTTCTGAGCATACAGTATAACGACCACAGTTAATGGATAAAGCTACCAAGAGAAGGAACTGGTGCGCAAAACTTAAGGACGAAAGTAACTTTCGCATGACGTGTCACTGTTAAGTAATATAGCTCAATGAAACTTGGGCCACACATAAAAAGAACATTTGCAGTATAGTAGAGAAGGTAACTGATAGAAATAAGCAATGAGACGAACAGAAATTACACTTTTATTCAAAAACCATGATTACACTGAAGTCACATCGATTTGTGATGGTCCTCGGGCAATTACAAAAGGCGGGACATGGTTCTTAAAAGAGTGTGTGATCACAACGAACAGCAGTGTATGTTCTGCAACGTGTTCCCGTGCTGGCCACAAGTTTTGTAAGGTCTTGTGCTGGTGTGTCCCATTCGTCCATCAGCACTTGTGACAACTGCTGGATGGTCGTTGGTGCATGAAGACGTGTTACAATATGTCTCCCCAATGCATTCTACACGTATCTGACGGGTTTTATGTCTTGGAAATGGACAGGCCAGTATTCACAGAAAATCCACTCGTTCCAAGAGCTCCTCAACCTGCGCTTCTAGAAGATGTCGCATATCGTTAACCTTAATAATGAAGTCAGGGCCGAATGCACCGCTGAAAAGACGCACATGGGGGACGAGTACAATGGCACAATAATGTTGACCGGTGCGTACCGTAATCAAAGATATGGACGTACGACCATGAAACATTATGACTCCCCATACCATGACATTGGGACCTCCAAAATGCGCATGTTCGACCATTTTCTTGGGTGCGTTACGTGTCTCCGCCTCTCGCCGTAAGGGGATACCTCCAGTATCACTACGAAGACTGAATCTGCTCTCATCCGAGAAGAACATGCGACCCTGCTACTCATTGGTCCATCGCCCATGCTCTTGGCATCATCACAAACGGTGCCCCCGATGTCCGGGTATCAACGGAACACAGTGCACTGGTCCTCGGCCAAGGAGACCGCCCCTATGCAGTTGCCATGCCACTGTGGAGCATGAGATTACGAGCGTTGCATTTCTGTTAAATGTGATTGCAAGTTTGACGTGGGTCCGCCCTTTCCTGTTGCACAATTTCGCGGCCATCTGGTGTTGCAGTTGACTGTTGTCGACCACCACCTCTCCATCAGGCAGCAGTGCCTGTTGTTGGGAACGCTCCCCATGCACCTCGAACAATGCTGTGGGCAATACCAAACTCGTGGGCTCCAGCCTTCTTTCCAGTTTCCCGATGATTCTTCCCCATGAAAAATCATCCAGATGTTGTCTCTGGCCCATATTGTAATGAAAAACACAACCATACTGCACAGTAACTGCACTATGTATGAAACTCGGTGTCTTTTACTGTTCCTTCAACTGCCACGTATTTTGGGGTGAGCCACATTTGGTGCTGTAGTCACGCTGACTCCATACTATGTGAAGTCCAGCTTTTTATGTACGACTGGGAGACCTCAGGCAACATGTTCCCGCACTTACATTCATTTCCAGTGTTGCTTTATCTCTCTCGTCCCCGAGTTTTACAGAGCAGTGTTATTACCGGCATTTCTGATGGCTATCTCTTTTTGTATTTTTACACCTTTAGTTGTTCTGCATAATGTAGAATGCAATCCTGTAATGAACTCTTCCCTCAAATGTGGATAATTTTGCGCCATAGAACGAAGTAGCTGTTATTCCACTCTATCTCTCACTAGATCGAGAAAATGACGCACTTATACGTAATCCACTTAGTACCATCGTGGTGTGATGACATTTACAGTAAATTTCTTGACATTATAATTCTGTCAGAGACAGCAAAGGACTTGGAAGAGCAGTTGAACGGAATGGACAGTGTCTTGAGAGGAGGATATAAGATGAACATCAACAGAAGCAAAACGAGGATAATGGAATGTAGTCGAATTAAGTCGGGTGAAACTGAGGGAATTAGATTAGGAAATGAGACACTTAAAGTAGTAAAGGAGTTTTGCTATTTGGGGAGCAAAATAACTGATGATGGTCGAAGTAGAGAGGACCTTAAATTGTAGCCTGGCTATAGCAAGGAAAGCGTTTCTGAAGAAGCGAAATTTGTTAACATCGAGTATAGATATAAGTGTCAGGAAGTCGTTTCTGAAAGTATTTGTATGGAGTGTAGCTATGTATGGAAGTGAAACATGGACGATAAATAGTTTGGACAAGAAGAGAATAGAAGCTTTCGAAATGTGGTGCTACAGAAGATTGCTGAAGATTAGATGGGTAGATCACATAGCTAATGAGGAAGTATTGAATAGGATTGGGGAGAAGAGGAGTTTGTGGCACAACTTGACTAGAAGAAGGGATCGGTTGGTAGGACATGTTCTGAGTCATCAAGGGATCACCAATTTAGTATTGGAGGGCAGGGTGGAGGGTAAAAATTGTAGAGGGAGACCAAGAGATGAATACACTAAGCAGATTCAGAAGGATACAGGCTGCAGTACGTACTGGGAGATGAAGAAGCTTGCACAGGATAGAGTAGCATGGAGAGCTGAAGCAAACAACAACAACAACAACAACAACAGTAATTTTCTACAATATACCTGAAAATTTACATTTTGTTGAAACATTCAGAGTCCATACTCAGTTGTTTGCTGGCAGTTAGAGGGTGGTTATAGTTTAAGTGTAGCTACTCATAGTGGTTCAGTGTGAGCTGTAATTATCTTATGGCAGCGAAACTTGATCGATATGCTAATGTGTTAATGCATGACCGATTCACGCTGGGAAACAAATTACATTCATTTTTGGCCACTAGATGCAAATTTGGCGCTGTACTCTGTTTGTATGACGGAATGTCATTCACGTTGTTATTTGACAATGGGACCTCGAAGAGGAAGGCGTCCTATCCTGTTGGAAGCTGTTGACAGGGTTGCCATTGCTGTAACTGAACATGCAGCACATGCCATGGGTAGTGCTAGGGCTCCTGCTATGTCATGGGAACTGTTCCTCCCACGGTCAACAGTACGGAATGTTTTGCGATATGTTTTACACTAACACCAGTATAAGATACAGGCGGTGCAGCAAGTGAAACCTCATGATCCGCAGCAACGCTCTGAATTTTCCCTTCAGTGTCTGGCATGGACTGAAGTTGATGTTATATGATCAGACGTGTGGAACATGTCAGCTGCTAGTGACTTGTAAAATCCTTTCAAGGGATACCATAGCAGCTAAAACGAATTCGAAAATCTTATTGGCTTTGACGAGTCGGCTCCAGATCAAATTTTCTGTATTCCCAGATTATCTGGATTTTCGATAGTTTGAATACCTTAGCTTCCAGCTAGTCCAGACCAGTGGAAAACCACTCTATCCCATATTGTCTCCTCATGTTTTATGTCTGTAGATCAAAGAATCGCGCGCCTCATTTAAGCAGACATTTCTTTTTTTTTTTCTCACAGCCCGTCCTCGTCGTTGGGAGCTGATTCCCACGAAGGATGGCGGAGTCGAGCTTTTCGACCTGACGCAGCCTCTGCCGGAAGTGCGCGTCGACGCGAGCGATGTCGTCTTCCAGCTCTACACCAAGTGAGGCAACTAACTAACTGCAGTGCGCATTCTAGTGCTGATATTTTATTCTTGCGTCTCGTCTGGGCAAATGATGCTTCCAATGCTGAAATCAGTGTGATATTTAATGTCTGAAACATATGCAGAGACTTGATGAACAGTTCCCTTGGGTGTGTACATCCTACTTCTTTTCTAGTACTAGAATTGTAATATTGCTTCCTCTTTTAGGTACTCGTCACATGTAAAGGGGAGCCCTAGAATATTTTATATCTGCTTTTATTTATCCACTTGCTTCTAGTTTTAATGAGTCAACTTCTTTGGCCACATTGATATGTAACTGGAACTCTGGACTGTTACAAGTAGCAACTTTCATATTAACAGTCATCATTCTCCCAAGTGGTTTCTTATCGTCCTCCACTTATTCTTGTTCTATGGCATCTTTTCATCTAAGCATATTAATTTCATCGTATATCTACAATACTCCATGTTGCCTATCCTCTTCTTGTTTCCTATGCCCTCTTACCTTTACCTGCCGGCCGCTGTGGCCGAGCGGTTCTAGGCGCTTCAGTCCGGAACCGCGCTGCTGCTACGGTCGCAGGTTCGAATCCTGCCTCGGGCACGGATGTGTGTGATGTCCTTAGGTTAGTTAGGTTTAAGTAGTTTTAAGTCTAGGGGGCTGATGACCTCAGATGTTGAGTCCCATAGTGCTTAGAGCCATTTGAACCATTTGAACCTTCACCCATCCTCACCATATCTCCCGTTTTTGCTCCAGTGCCTATGTAACTATTCCTGGTTGCGTTGACACCTAGAACCCGTGCCATCAGTTTAAACCTTAACCTTGCAATTTCTCACATACTGCTTTCTTCATTCTCAAACTATTTTCACTTTACCTTCATTTAGTTCATAATTTTAAACACATAAAGAGTTAAACGACTCAAATATCCAAGATTTTGAGAAGAATGGAAAAGAAAATAATGGGTATGTTATATTAGGAACAGTTTGGCTTTAGGAGAGGTAAAGAAGCCAGAGGCTTAGTTCTGACGAAGAAAAAAAATCCAGAATCTTACATGACGTTTGTCGACTTATAACAATCTTTCGACAATGTAAAATAATGTACGATATTTGAAATTATCACAAAACAGGCGTAAGCCATAGAAAGGAACAGATATTATACAAATTGTATGGGGAAGAATCTTCGAGAAACTGAAAAGAAGACGAAGTGTGACGAGTGGAGCCCAGGAGTTTGGTAGTGCTCACAGCAATGTTTCAGGTGCATGGGGAGCGTTCCCAACAATAGGCACTGCTGCCCGAATGGGAGGTGGTGATCGATCAGTCGGAAACAACAGCAGATGACCCCGGCATTGTGCAAGAGGGTATCCATGTCAAACAGCATTGTTATCCTCGGTGAAAATCCAGAAGAGTTACAGGACCAGTTGAATGGAATGGACAGTCTAATGAGCAGATAAAATCTACTGAGAGTAAATTAAAAGAAGGCAGTAGTAGGGGATAGTGTTTTACCTTGGTAACTTAAATCAGATATTTCCCTATCAATGGACAGTTAGAGAGTAGGGCGGTCAGTGACTTACCCAGTACGGTCGTCAGATATAATTTCCTTTGATTATTTATTTTGGCGCTGCAACAAAGACATAGAATTTCTGCAATCCTATATGACGTGAAATAGTTTGTGAAGCATGCCACTTGCAGGGATATTATGGACTACGCAAAGCGATTGTGCAGTGCTTCATGTGATTCTAAAATCAATCACTAGACTGAATGGGGACCAAAAAACATCATAAGTTCCTGGGTACACTATCCCTTAGATGCAACACTCTCCACTCATGAAGAATATCATAAATGAGATTAATGATGAAATTATCATCAAGATAGAGGATCAAACAGTAGACAAAATGAGAGTATTCTACTCTCTTGGAATCAAAATAATGCAGGACAGATGTAGCATGGATTATAAAAGAAGCAGACTATGCAATCAAAGAAGGCATTCCTCACTAAAATAAGCTTGCTTATCTCAAACATAGGTCTGAATTCGAGGAAGAAAATTCTGTGAATATACTTCTGTAGCAGAGCATTGTATGAAAGTAAGTCATGGACTGTGGGAAATCCGGAAAAGAAGTGATTCGAAACGTTTTAGTTGAAATTCTGGAAGTTAAGTGAACTGATGAGGAATGAGAATGTTCTTTACAGAATCGGTAAGGAAAGAGATATGTGGAGAACATCGGTTAGCATAAGGGACAGGATGCTGGTACATGTGGTTACGACGTTAGAGGATAACTTTCAGTCTACTAGAGAGAGCCACAGAAGGCAAAAATTGTAGGAAAGACAGGGATTGGAATACATCCAACAAATACTTGAAGACAATGGGTTAAGTGCTGCTCTGAGACAAAGAGGCTGGCACAGGATAGAAGTCAGGATGGCCCTCTTCAAACTACCCAGGGGACTAGTATGGATAAAGGTCGCCTGGACCATATACAGTAAGAATGGGTTTATTTATTTTGTCCTTTGATCATATATAATACAATGTACGATGTGACACTAGACTTAACCCCAGTCATTACGAACAACAATTATCAAGATTATATGTACCTATATTTCTTACAAAGTACGAAACTTATGGATTTATACATTTATTATAGTTCAAGTACTCACTTATTGAACAGAAGCAGTCATACTGTAGACATTATCTAACACATCTTTCAAAAGCTTTAATATTTAGTGTACATTTTACATCATTTGGTAACTTATTAAATAGTTTTATTCCCATTTAGTATGTTGCTTTCTGACACAAGCTTGTACTTTTTAATTTAATGCTGTGCTTGTGTTAGTGACATTTTCCTAATAGTATTATTATTTCCAATTACATTTTTTAAAGTATACATTAACCTGTATTTTAAATATTAGTTTACGTGACTGTCTAGCACTGCTTGCTGTAATAATCATACTGGCTATTTTTTGGATTCTGAATGTCCCTGGAGCTACTGGGGTATTTAGCCAGAATGTGAATCCACATTTTAAGTGTGCTTTAAAATATCTATAGTAACCGCACATTAGTGCCTGCACATTTATGCATCCTCTTAGAGCCCTTAAAAAATAAAAGCCTGAATGCAGCTTGGCATTAGTGGGCTGAATATATATGCCCCATATTCACAATGGATTGTTGGTTATATCTGGATAACGCAAGATTTTGTCTCGACAGTTATGGAAATTTAATGTTACAGTTTTGCTGCTGATTATTATATGCTGATTATTTTTTACTATTTACTTAGTTGATTTTCAATGTTTACTTCATGTTGAATCTTCCTTTTTTGCTGCTTTTGATATTACTGTGTCATCAGCAAAGAGAATAATGTTGTTGAATAAACATGCACATCTGGTCCATTGATATAATCAGGAGAAGAAGAGGTCCCATTACTGACCCTTGAGGTACTCCTTAGGTCATTTGCATTCTTCTGACAGGTATTCTGTGACTAGTTTTACATTTTCACATGTGTGTCTGATGCCTATTTTTTGATTGTAGGCGCTGAGAAAAGAATGAATTCATTCATTTCACAATCCCAAAATGCCACAGTATTCAACCATGTGTAGAAGCCTCTGTGGTTTACCATGTCTAAAGCTTTAGTTGGAACTAAAAATATACCTGCTGTTTGATGTTTTTCAACAATGGAATTTAAAACAGTGGCTGTGCATTCATAAACTATCAACTCAGCTGAGTTCTTGCTTTGGAAAACATACTGAGAATTGGTTAATACTTCATTTTTGTTTATAAATTTTATTAAGTTACTGTACATTATGTTACAATCCTTTTGAAAAACAGGGTTTTATTGTACTGGGGCGATAGTTACCACTTTATCTTTGGATGGTTTTAGCTAATCTGTAAAGAGCCTGTCTCTAATGAGCAGTTGCTTACGTGAATGAAGGGATCTGTTAGACTTTGGAGGGAGAGCTGTAAGATTCTGGCGTGTATACCATTAACTCCTGCTTAGTGTGCTATTTTTAGACTTGTAACATCCTTGACTGTCTCCCTCCCAGCTTACATGATCCACAAACATTGGTAATCCAACCCTGTTGCCGAATCTTAGGAGAGACGTATATAAATATATACAGGGTAGTCCGTTGATAGTGACCGAGCCAAATATCTCACCAAATAAGCATCAAACGAAAAAACTACAAAAGAACGAAACTCGTCTAGCTTGAAGGGGGAAACCAGATGGCGCTGTGGCTGGCCCGCTAGATTGCGCTGCCATAGGTCAAACGGATATCAACTGCGTTTTTTTTTTAAATAGGGACCCCCATTTTTTATTACATCTTCGTGTAGTACGTAAAGAAACATGCATGTTTTACTTGGACCACTTTTTTCGCTTGGTGATAGATGGCGCTGTAATTGTCACAAACGTGTAAGTACGTGGTATCACATAACATTCCACCAGTGCGGACGGTATTTGCTTCGTGATACATTACCCGTGTTAAAATGGACCATTTACCAATTGCGGAAGAGGTCGATATCGTGTTGATGTATGGCTATTGTGATTAAAAAGCCCAACGGGCGTGTGCTATGTATGCTGCTCGGTATCCTGGACGACATCATCCAAATGCCCGGACCGTTCGCCGGATAGTTACGTTATTTAAGGAAACAGGAAATGTTCAGCCACATGTGAAACGTCAACCACGACCTGCAACAAATGATGATGCCCAAGTAGGTGTTTCAGCTGCTGTCGCGGCTAATCCGCACTTCAGTAGCAGACAAACTGCGCGAGAATCGGAAATCTCAAAAACGTCGGTGTTGAGAATGCTACATCAACACCGATTGCACCAGTACCATATTTCTCTGCGCCAGGAATTGCATGGCGACAACTTTGAACGTCGTGCACAGTTCTGCCACTGGGCACAAGAGAAATTACGGGGCGATGACAGATTTTTTGCACGCGTTCTATTTAGCGATGAAGCGTCATTCGCCAACAGCGGTAAAGTAAACCGGCATAATATGCACTATTGGGCAACGGAAAATCCACGATGGCTGGACCAGTGGAACATCAGCGACCTTCGCGGGTTAATGTATGGTGCGACATTATGGGAGGAAGGATAAAAAAATGGTTCAAATGGCTCTAAGCACTAAGGGACTTAACATCTGAGGTCATCAGTCCCCTAGAACTTAGAACTAATTAAACCTAACTAACCTAAAGACATCACACACATCCATGCCCGAGGCAGGATTCGAACCTGCGACCGTATCTGTCACGCGGTTGCAGACTGCAGCGCCTAGAACCTCTCGGCCAAACCGGCCGGCGAGGAAGGATAATTGGTCCCCATTTTATCGATGGCAATCTAAATGGTGCAATGTATGCTGATTTCCTACGTAATGTTCTACCGATGTTACTACAAGATGTTTCACTTCATGACAGAATGGCGATGTACTTCCAGCATGATTGATGTCCGGCACATAGCTCGCGTGCGGTTGAAGCGGTGTTGAATAGCATATTTCATGACAGGTGGATTGGTCGTCGAAGCACCATACCATGGCCCGCACGTTCACCGGATCTGACGTCCCCGGATTTCTTTCTGTGGGGAAAGTTGAAGGATATTTGCTATCGTGATCCACCGACAACGCCTGACAACATGCGTCAGCGCATTGTCAATGCATGTGCAAACATTACGGAAGGCGAACCACTCGCTGTTGAGAAGAATGTCGTTACACGTATTGCCAAATGCATTCAGGTTGACGGACATCATTTTGAGCATTTATTGCATTAATGCGGTATTTACAGGTGATCACGCTGTAACGGCACGCGTTCTCAGAAATGATAACTTCACAAAGGTACATGTATCACATTGGAACAACCGAAATAAAATGTTCAGAAGTACCTACGTTCTGTATTTTAATTTAAAAAAACTAACTTTTACCATCTGTTCGTCTAAAGTTGTGAGCCATATCTTTGTGACTATTACAGCGCCATCTATCACAAAGCGAAAAAAGTGGTCCAACTAAAACATTCATATTTCTACACGAATATGTAATAAAAATGGCGGTTCCTATTTTAAAAAAACGCAGTTGATATCCGTTTGACCTATGGCAGCGCCATCTAGCGAGCCAATCATAGCGCCATCTGGTTTCCCCCTTCAAGCTAGACAAGTTTCGTCCTTTGTAGTTTTTTCGTTTGACGATTATTTCGTTCGATATTTGGCCCGGTCACGGTCAGTGGACCACCTTATAGTCTATAATTTTATCATTTGTTTTCATGAAAGAAAACACTACGGATTAGTAGGAAAACACCCCCGTAATGTATGAATATAGCTTTAGTAGTGTCCTGCTTGCCACAGTCACGTTGTTTAAATATCCGGGCTTAACGCTGCCAAGTGAAGCCACTGTTCACGTGTACCGTTGCCATTATCCATGTTTTGTGCGCCGTGTCAACTAGTGTCAGTGATGTTTTCTCGTCCAGCGTGAACGGCTCCATGTTTTTTGTTTTTTAGTGTCTACATTGTTTTGCCAGCCGTTTTGATTGTATTCTCTGTGCCCCCTCCATGTATTACTTATTGCAAACCTCAAGGCTGAAGAGCGGCGTACTCAGCTGCTGACAGCCCGCCTTGTGTAAGGTGATAAAAATCACAATAAAGAAAAAAGCAAAAAAAAGCAAAGCGAAATGAAATGGAACAAGCATGTGAGGATTATGATAGGGAAGGCGAATGGTCGACTTCGGTTTATTGGGAGCATTTTAGGATAGTGTGGTTCATTTGTAAAGGAGACGAAATATAAGGCGCTGGTGCGATGTGTTCTTGATAACTGCTCGAGTCTTTAGGAACCATGCCAGGTACTATAAAAGGAGACTTGGAAACAGTTAAGACATGGGCTGCTAGATTTGTTACAGATAGGATCGAACAAAACGTAAGTGTTACGGCGATGCTTCGGGAACTCGAATGGGGATCCCTGGAGCCAGACGACGTTCTTTTCGAAGAACATTATTGAGAAAATTTAGAGAACCGACATTTGAAGCTGACTGCCGAACGATTCCACTGCCGCCAATATTAGCGCGTATGGGGCGCGAAGATAAGATATGAGAAATTAGAGCTCTTACGGAGGCATACAGACAGTCGTTTTTCCCTCGCTCTATATGGGAGTGGATCATGAATGGAAATGACTAGTAGTAGTACAGAGCACCCTCCGCCAAGCACTGTACAATGGCTTGCGGAGTATCTATGTAGATGTAGACATCTTTAAAGTACTTGTATAATGAAGAAGCTGTCAATTACTCACAGAAGAAAGGTATATATGGCTTTGTGATACGTAATGCAGTTAGGACTCTTCCGCCCAGCAGAAAAGGAAGAGTAGGATAGGTTATTTTACTTGTTTGTTAGTGTCCTTGTTGTTGTGGTCTTCAGTCCGAAGACAGATGTGATGCAGCTCTCCATCCTACTCAATTCTGTGAGAGTCTCTTCACGTCCGAATATCTACTGCAATCTACATCCTTCTGTATATGTGTACTGTATTCATCTCTTGATCTGCCTCTACGATTTTTACCCCCAACACTTCCCTCCAATACTAAGTTGGAGATCGCTTTATGTCTCAGAACATGTTCTGTCAACCAATCCCTTCTTTTGTTCAATTGTGCCACAAATGTCTTGTCTCCCCAGTTCTATTCAGTATCTCCTAATTAGTTACGTGATCGACCCATCTAATCTTCAACATTCTTCTGTAGCACAACAGTTTGAAAGCTTCTACTCTCTTTTTGTCTAAAATTTTTATCGTCCATGTTTCACTTCCATGGGTAGCTACATTCCAAACAATTAACTCCAAAAAAGATGTCCTACAACATAAATTTATCTTCGATGTTAACAAATTTCATTTCTCCAGGAATGATTTTCTTTCCATTCCCAGTCTACATTTTATATCCCCTCTACTTCGCCCATCATCCATTGGCTGCCCAAATAGCAAAACTCGTCTACTATTTTGAGTTTCTCTTTTTCTAATCTAATTCCCTTAGCTTCACATGGCTTAAATGTTTGTTCCCACAGCAAAGAAATGATATATTTCTTGCTATGAGTCATTACTGATAATGATTTACTTGCTGCACACTACAGGCCTATTCTTACAGGATATAGTGGGCTCTTAGAACAACGTGTAGACAAGGAATTATAGAAAGAAAGAGAGGGAAAGAGAGTAGTATTAAAACCTCTATTCCTACTTCTCTTTAAGTGCTGTAGTTCTGTTTGGCACTTTTTGAATATAAAATCTTTTAATAAATTCATTTTACCGGAATACAGGTTTATGTATAATCACTATGGCAGTGTCCTGTAGCTCCTCACAAGGACAAAAGACAACTCACAAAGGAAATCCTTCCATCGTTCTACCACTGCCTTGCATTGTGATATACTAAAGAAATCTAAAAGTATGCAGAACAAAACTGTAAAAATACATATGGCTGCCTTACTTTGATGTTCTTGTAGTGTATCTCTGCCTTACTGTGTTCGTTGTTGAGTAATCGAGTAGCACCTAGGTGCCAAATGATTGTTGAGGCTGCTTGTCATGTGAAACGAGACAGTTATAGAAATGATAAATGTAGGCTCAGCACCCAAATAAATTAGAATATTGAACAGATAACGAGAAAGCTTAGAAAGCATTAGTATGTATAAGTAACTTTATATTGAAAGTATGGAGTGCGGTTGATGTCGAAGCTAGAGTGCCGAATGAATTATGTTATTGTTAGAAGATTATGAAAATAGACGGAGTGCAGTTAAAAGGCAACAGTATATGTATGTTTATTTGCGTAATGAAGAATAGTTTCTACGTAATAAAAAGTTTCTGGTTTAACTGGGTATTTGAGGAGTTATTAACATAAATGGCCAACATACTGAGTGACACTGTATTTAAATGTTCGGTATTTGCTTCCCCCACATCGATATCTTACCTACGGCGACGAGCGATCGGAAAATCTTCGATAAATAAGTGTGCACAGGAGAATAAAGTGAGACAGCGATATCAGAATTAAAGAAGTGATGTGAAAGAATTGGCGCCACGTGCTGACAATAGTGGGGAACGGGGGGGGGGGGGGGGGGGGGGGCAACTGTCGAACGGAGGGGCAGCTTAACAGACCACGCGGCTTGAATGGAGTGAAGTTTCCGAACGCTGAATTGAATAAATAGAATGTATTCACAAAATTGAAACGACGTAACTACAAGAACGCCAGGTAGCGACCTTCAACATTGGAGAGGAAGCCACAACAAGTGTTTCAAAACAGCTAGAATTAAGTTTATAAGAACCCAAACAATTAAAGAAATTATTAAATTAAAAATGGGAGAAAAATAATAAAACAAATAATTTGACATAATAGGAATAGACTGATGTCAAGCAATGCTTCACTAGCATATTTTATTGAAATAGTCTTATTTTTGGAGAGTGGAATAGTGGGCTACGATATAGAGTGAACTATGTTAGAATTGTACTTTGCTTGCTTATTCAAGCTAGACTACTGATATTACTCGTCATGACTGAAACTGGAGATAATGTTAAGTGCAGTGGAAATCGTTGGCCCACGTGAAGAGCAACGAATGATGGAAACTGTTGTTAGTGAATCGGAGAAATTAAAGATGCTAGAGGCATTAATGGATAAACGGAAAAACGAACGAGACAAAAAATAGGCACAGCGGATAAAAAGAAGTAAGAGGAAAGAGGCACAACTGTGTGAAGAACTTGAAAAAAATATTTGGACAAATATTACACAAATTAGAAGAAGGTATAGCCAAATACGAAGCTTTAGAAACTGGCAATGATGTGGGAACTTCTGAACTGGACGCAAAGCTGCAAAAACAAAACAAACCTGAAACAGCTGCGGATACTAGTGAAGAAGTCTTAGTGAAGACAGTTTTAGATCAGGAAGGCTGTACGAAAGAAGAGAGCGAGGTAGAAGCAGTACAAAGTACGAGACAGTAATGTAACTGAAAGTGAGAAGATAGCAACAGAAACAAACGAAAAGTGTGATGGACTAGGTAACCGTGTGGAATCAGCGAGGGAAGAAATGGAAAAAAAAAACTATAGCAAAATCGAAGAGGACGAACTCGAATACATTGAAAATTAGTTAGAGCAATTTCCAGCAGCGAATACAGTGAAATTGCAGTAATTGGTTTTCGTCTCAATGATGGGAAACTGGGAAATTTTTTCTGTAAGGTGCAACCGATCATGTACCTTTTTTGTACGAATATCAAAGAAGGCTGGTCTACCGGTTGCACAGATGAGAAAAACATCAGCGAAACGAACAGAAGACGATTGCTCGGTAGAAAAAACGAATTGACTGCTAGCAAACGTACCAAAGTAGGAGTGAAAGAAAGTAAACAGAGGAAACGCGCAGTAATGAAAGAAGGAGGAATCAAGTATGAGAGGGGAAAGACGAACAAGACAGAAGATTCGTGAGTGTTAAAAAACATCACACGTGTGTCACGGAAGAAGAAACATAACAAGGTTTACGGTGCCAAAAACAACGGCAGAATGATGAAGAAAGACAGACTGCAAGCCTCATGACGCTGTAGCGACAGCCAGAACACATAGGTGTTTCATAAAAACTTTACGAGTGTAAATGATTTTGTAATTTTTCAAAATATTATTTGTGAATGGACGCTTAGGTACAATTTGTTTTTCTTGGATTTTTCCACACGTCCTGTGCTAACGGCAACAGCGAGTCAGGCATCGACACTGCGCAGGCGCGGGATGGACTGCTCCCTTCCGTCATGCAGCTACGCACTTGCCATCACCGATTTGATTAATATTGACAGGGTGCGCAAATCAGTTACATAAAGAGAAAGATGCAGCTGTCAACCATTTCCAGAAAATTGAGTTTAAAACTTTTAGGCATATGTATGAGTGGCGGCTCGTGGCCAAAGAAGATGGTGGTGCACTTTACTCACAAAGGAAAACATCAACAAAAGAGAGAAAATCGGTACACTGCTCAATGTTTTTGTAACGCCTGATACAAATAAAATGCTCGCTCGTGTCACTCCTGCATCTACTCGTAATAAAACCAAAAGGTGTTCAGAGAAAAAAGTATTACTTTTGCAAAATAAAAGGAATTACAATCAACTGCAGCTCAATGTGCTCTAGAGATGGGCAAACTGAAACACGCAACTGTTTCGAAACAAATGAAACAGTACAATGAAATGTTTCGATACGCTGTTTCGAAACAGTGAAACAGTTTGTGTTTTGTAATCTAATAAACCTACACATTTTATCATCTTGAATGTTTACTGTATAAGTATGTCCATATAAACAAAAATGAGGTGCGAGAGCAATAATCATATCGCAGAAAGCATGAAACTATCACTTAGGCGTCTTGGCAGTTTCGTATTTCCTGCAGCAAATGCGCTGCTTTCGTGTCGTGTGACTTTCATACTTTTCAATTGGCTGAGGACAGCCATAGCTGAAGACAGAAGAACCACCACGAACGGAACTGGAGGTGGGAGCAAACTGCAGAAACAACGGATATGCTACTGGGATTCCCACATTCCGTTAGTATGGATAATATACCCATCCTGCTAATTTCCATGCGCACAAAGGGAATCATTGTGGATAATAGGCACAGTGACTATAGACTCACAAATTACGCCAAATAATTCGAATAAATAACAAAATATAACAGAAAAAATTTTGTCTTTCAAGGTGTTTTGAACCGTTACTATAAATTCACCATGCTTCCCAGCCCTTCCCGTTCACTATTACGCTATCAGTGATATGTCAAACAGATTGCTTTCAATTATACCTACATAAAATTTATGTATATGTCTAATAACTGTCACTATACGCCTTTTTTTATTCACATTGGTGTAGGCTTACTTGCGTTTCTTAATATGATTACTGTACATGAACAGAGAATCGTATGTTATAAAAAAATGTGTAATTTAACCGAATGATTTTCACATATTTGTTATTTTGAATGTGAATAGTATGCGTTGCTTTATTGTTTGGTTAGTGTTTATAAAGCAGATGTTACGCCATTTCGAAATAGGACAGTCAGATAGAAACGAAGCTTTATTTCCGGATATCTTAAGCTTCATGCTATTGCTTGTGAAAAATATTTCGACACTCTTGAAAGTGTTTCATGAAGTGGCATGTTGTGTTTCAGTGCCTGTGCCGAGCCCGAATCTCGTCCGACACAGGGCGGAATGAAACACCACTGTTTCGTAACAGTGAACAACAGCCGTTCCGAAACACTGAAACAGTTCCACGTATCGATACACTGTATCGAAACATAGAAACAGTGGCCAAGTCTAATGTACTCAAAAAGTGGTAGGCATGCCTTACTAACCTTTTTCAGAAGGACTGAGTTAATGCCGTTCGATTATGTCTCTGAATTTGGATGTGGTGGTGATCACTTGAACAGGAACTGTATTCTTCTTTCCTTTATATTTGCGAATCTTTCAATTACTCTTTGATTGACGACTGCAATTTCTAAAACGAGGTCTCGTTCAATAGAGAGCATCGCTGGTGCTGATAGTCTTTCTTGTTCCATAGTATTCCGCAAGAAGGTTTTGATGCGTTTCAGCGAAGAAAAACAACGTTCTGCTTCTGACGCGGTCATTGTAATTGTAATTATCGCTTTCAGGAGTTTCACAGATTCGCTCAGTGTATCACAAAGATTATTGTCTGTTATGTAATCCAGAAAGCTTAAAGCTGCACACATGCTTTTGAACCCCTTTCTTCCATAAGTAACAGAATTCTGTTTTAAGTTCCTTTGCTTCCAAAAAAGAGTAGCATTCTAATAGCAGCTCTGAAATACGTTTCTGGAAAACTGGAAGAGTAAGTAGCGAATTTCTCTGGTAGAAAGACAGAGGCTGCAACTAGGTGTCCAGTGAACTTGAATCTTTCTTTTGCCTCGTAACTTACGACATCACATACTTCTTTTGCCTCACGCAGTAGATTACACATCGCTGCGCAATCTTGTGTTCTCCCTCTTTTATGGTACTCATATAAACCTGTTGAATTTTCACTCACTCCTTCCCTAATGTTCGAAATTTCACGCTCAAAAGCTGTCAGCTGATTGTGTGCGTAAATTAGGTCAATATACCTGTTTTGTAGCTGGTTATACAAAATATCCATATGGATCATGATTTTATGAAAAAAAGAAAGCCAAAAAATGAACTTTTCATCCTCCAAAATTGTTACTAAGCCACAGGGTTGCAGGATCGTGTTCTCATTACACAGTTTTCCCCCCTGGCTCATGTTATTCATGCACGTGATAATATCTTCCCTATATTCGAAAACGGTATTGACGCTCCTTGACTGAAAATTCGAACGTGTAGGTACTGAACGTGGCAGTCGTTTTCGTACTATTTCGTCGAGAACTGCTGTTCTTTGAAGAGATGTTGAAAAGAAGCTGCAATGTCCCTGAAGTTTAGTGAAGAATATTCACACATTTTTATTAATGGAAGCGGCTTTAAGCATAATGAGATTCAACTGGTGGGCATAGCAATGAATGTATGAAGCGTTGGGGAACTTTTCCTTAACAAGAGCCTGCACCCCACGTGACGAGCTACTCATGACTGCTGCACCATCATATGTTTGCGCTATTATCTTATGTGAACAATTCAACCAAGTGATTATTTATCTGTTCGATAATGGATGTTGCCGAAGACTGGGCATCATGCTTTTGTGGTGCTATGAAATCCCAAAATCTTTCAACTCATCTTCCCTCACAATTACAGAAATGATAAACGTATGCTAACTGCCAAAACTGATAATAATATTGAAGTGATAACAAGAAAGCATAAGTGTGTATAAGTAATTTTATGTTCAGATTATGGAGAATGGTTGATATCGAAGCTGGAGTATCAAAATTAGTAATGTTATAGTTAGAAGACTATGAAAGTAACTTGAACGAAGCTAAGAAGCGAAAGTATATATTTGTATGACGAAGAATATGTTTCATACAATAAATAATAACTGGTTTAACTGTGTGTCTAAGGAGTTTATTAGTACAGGGTGTCTCTATAAAGCGTCGTCAGGCGCAATTTCTCTAGTACTTCAGCAGATATTTGCAATTTCATTTTTGCATTGCATAGCTGTAGTCAACCCAAACACTGTTCAACACGTTTTTCATACGACGGCCCTTGCTGACGGAAACCGTCGGTTTATTTCCAGTTAAAGCCGAATTTTACGTGCCCGTTCGAAAAAGTGGTCTCAGATTAGTCTAGTTCTACCCGACTCAGTAACACAGCATACATGGCGGTAGCAGTCAATGTGGGCCAGGGCAGTGCTGTCGCTGTTGGAGACAGGTTATTCTTCGAGTTTTACTGTCCCTGTTAACACCTAACGACAAAACAGAAGTCGCACTAGACTTCTCTGGGAACGCCCTGTACTTTGAAGATAATTTTGTTTGTAAGTGGAAACAAACCGACATTTTTCGTGGACCCTGGGATTCGCACAAAGGACTTGATGAGCTGACTCCAGCTACACAATGCAAAAAAGAAATTGTAAACATCTCATGAAACACCAGAGAAAAAGCGCCTAACGACTCTTAGGATAATACCCTGTATAAACGACCAACACATTGAGTGACTCAATAATTTACTGTTCGGTATGTACTTCCCAACACAGATACCTTACATCTGTCCCACTTATATCTATTTCTGTTATCTTTCTCTGGTTCAAATGATAGAGTAAGTTCCCTCTCACAAGCATATTAACTTTTTGCAGTTTACCCTTCCTACAATTCAGCGTCCTTACTTCTGTGACTCCAGGAATAATAATAGCTTTATTTTTCAGGGTGGCTACAAGCTGGAGATTACAATGTGATTGTCGTAGACTGGTCAGTCCACGCAGGAAACTGGAATTATGCTCAAGCAAAAGCTGCTGTATCAGGAGTTGGAGAAGTGTTGGCTGCATTGATCAACTTGCTTGCTTCTCTTGGTGCCAGCACCAATAACATGCAGCTTGTAGGACACAGCCTAGGCGCCCATGTCTGTGGTGTTGCAGGCAATCGTGTTACTGCAGGAAGACTAAACAGAATTACAGGTAGGAAGGGATCAGAGTCATATTGTTAAATGCTTAATAATACCAGATGTAGCTGTACAGTCACAGATTCTGTAACTTCCCGTCTCATTTGTCTGATGAATAAATTTCCTGAATGTTTCATACTTCCATTTGTTATTTACAAAAGCTAATGGCACGAGAGATTCAATTCTTACGTTGCAGTTAATAATGGAAGCAAGACTAAAGAAATATCAAGACACGTTCATAGGATTTGACGACCTGGAAAAAGGGTTCGACAATGTAAAATGGTGCAAGATGTCCGAAATTCTGAAAAAAGTAGGGGTAAGCTATAGGGAGAGACGGGTCATATATAATATGTACACAATATGTACAACAGTCAAGAGAGAATAATAAGAGTGAACGAGCAAGAACGAATTGCTCGTATTAAAAAGGGTGTAAGACAAGGACGTATCCTTTCCCCCCTACTGTTCAATATGTACATCGAGGAAGCAATGAAGGAAATAAAAAAAGGTTCTGAAGTGGAATTAAAATTCAAGGTGAAAGGACATCAATGATACGTTTCGCTGATGACATTGCTATCCTGAGTGAAAGTGAAGAAGAATTACATGATCTGCTGAACGGAATGAACAGTCTAATGAGTACAGAGTATGGACTGAGAGTAAATCGAATAAGGACGAAGGTAATTTGTGGAACAAATTTCTGAGAATGTACGTCTGGAGCACAGCGTTGTATGGTAGTGAAACATGGACTGTGGGAAAACCGGAACAGAAGAGAATCGAAGCATTTGAGATGTGGTGCTACAGACGAATGTTGAAAATTAGGCGGACTTATAAGGTAAGGAATGAGGAGGCTCTGCACAGAATCGGGGAGGAAAGGAATATGTACAAAACACTCATAAGGAGAAGGGACAGGATGATAGTACATATGTTAAGACATGAGGGAATCACTTCCACGGTACTAGAGGGAGCTGTAGAGGGCAAAAACAGTAGAGGAAGACAGAGATTGGAATACATACAGCAAACCATTGAGGATGTAGGTTGCAAGTGCTACTCTGAGATGAAGAGATTAGCACAGGAGAGCAATTCGTGATGCGGCACATCAAACCACTCAGAAGACTCGTGACCAAAAACAAAAAAAAAAAGAAAAATGTTATACTACTATATTAAGTTCACCTTTAATTGATCATAATATTTTATCTGGTTAACACACCTTGCATTTGTTGTGTTTCTACTTATGGCTCAACTGTTTTATATTGATAGTAATATCTCGTTATATGTTCACAGCAAAATCAGCACCTACATTAGGCCTTTCAAGAAATATTGATTCTAACTTTCTTGTTTCCTATGACTTTTACTGTTTTTTCACAAACTTGGATCCATAATTTTAAATCATCAAATTTTTAGAGTATTATTTTGTTATTATTATTTCACTCTTTTGCACTTTTTATGTGTGAGGTGGGATTAACTTTGATTAAGGATTCTAACATTTTGACAATTTAACATCAGTCTTAATAAATGCACAATGACCTGTAGAAATTCTGAAGCATTATAGCACATTAACGGTGGGTTACTTTAGTCACACATCAACATTAACTTTCCATAGAATATGAGGCACAGACGTAACTTGAAATGAGAGTACTGTAATTTAATTCAGAGCATTAACCAAATGATACATTTTTATCGTTTTTCACGAAAGTTTCTTTTTTGTATAACCTAGTTTTCAAGCTGTGAGCCCATTTTCTAATACATGAATCAGTTGCTTGCTAGAAAATGGGCTTACACCCAAAATATTGGCCATATAAAAAGAGTACAGGTTTGTGAAACAAGACAAAAAAACTTGTCTCGTTTGGTACAGTACAATATACAGTACAATACACAGTGTTTCATCAAGAACCCAAAGCTGAATCAACTGAAGTGATTAACTCAGAGAAAATAAAGCTTCACTAAACAAAGACTTCTCTTGAAGTCATCCATGCTATGTGGAAAAAGTATTGATTCTATGGGAACATAAATAAATATTTGATATTGAAACATGATTCATGGATGAGCTATTCCACTAATGTGAAAGTAAATCAGGACTTTCTGTGGGTCTTAATGAAACAATTGACAAAACATTCCTTTGATGATGAACCTGGTTTTGTTTTGTGTAACCAGTATGAACTTAATTTCACAGCTGTAAAGACAGCAGAAAAGAAAGGAACCAACAATATACTGATTCAAATGCCTTGTTCTCTCGTGATATCAAAACTCATAAGGATAAGTGAGCTTGTTAACATGTGAAGGCATGCTGGCCCCAGTTTGAAACTGCCTTGTAGATTAATGATGGAGTCTGGTGTGCCAGCCTGCCTGGCTGTGGTTTTTAGGTGGGTTTCCATATCCACTGAGATGAGATTCAGGCGGTTCCCAAGTCACACTTCTGATAATTGTGCACAAACAATTTGAAAATAATCCCATATTTGACCATGCAATTACATGGCATGCAAACAGAAGGGATATAGGAATTGCTCCTCAGGACTGTAGCTGGAAGTAGCTGTAAAGTGGTTTTGGGCGTGGTAATCTGACAGTAATAATAGCTCTCACACAGGTATGGTTGGTTCTCTGTGAACTTATTGGGGGAGGGGGAGGACACCATACCAGTCTTGACACGGCACTGACTGGCTAAAGAGTACGAGAGAGAGAGAGAGGGAGAGAGAGAGACTATCAGAATAATATTCATCAAAAACATGATTTTGTCTGCACAGGCATGGACCCAGCGGCACCACTCTTTGGTATAGAGTTTACTGCAGACTGTCTTGATGCAAGTGATGCTAGCTTTGTACAAGTAATACACACCAGTATCGTATTTCCTGGCTGGAAAGATGCTATGGGATCAGTTGACTTCTATCCAAATGGTGGATCATCCCAGCCTGGCTGTGGCATTGATGCTGGAGGTTAGTTATTTATGAAATTGTGTATGTCGAATTTTTTGTTGCAAAAGTAGAGAGAGTTTATGTATTGACATGCAACCTGTTTCATACCAACCGAATTAATTGTGGGATGTATGATAATAATTAACGAATAACTTCTCCCGCATAAAGTTAGTATTTATTTGTGACATACTGAAGATGTACAGATCTTACAGTTCAATTAACCAAAATATTCACTTATGTACAAAAATCGATTGTGAAGGAAGGAACACTTTTCAGACTTAGATATGGTGTACAAATTAGATCCTTATATGTTTAAAAGTAAAGAAAGTGTTATGTAAAGGTTTTTTAAATTACAGCTACCAGTCACAAACTTCGTCAAATTTTGAAATTACCGCTACCAGTCACAAACTTTGTCAATTTTTTAAATTACCGCTACCAGTCACATATTTCTTGAGACAGTCACAGTAGAAACAAAGTCAAAATGGCTTCTAAGAGAGTGTTCACTATGTTACAACACAATTTTAGCGTATTTCTGCTTTTAAAATTTTATAGTTTCTATACAGACAAAATGATATTTTTAAATAATTGTTGTAATTTCTTTAAAATTGTAATTTTCAGCTGTTGCTCATGCGACATACAGTTCTAAATGATAATCACGTTCTAGATTGATTCACATTTCTGTTAGTGTTTACAGTAATGATTACTTGTGCTTTTTGTTCCACAATTCACAGGTGTCTGTAGCCATGGTCGCTCAACAGAATTCTTTGCTGAATCTATAACAACAGCCACCGGTTTTAAGGCACACCAGTGTGGCAGCTGGAATGACTACAATAGTGGAAGTTGCGATGGCAATCCAACAGCTCTCATGGGAGAGACTGTATCAACCAGGTAAAACATATTCAGTAATATTTAATGTTGTTTATTAACTTAAATAATTTAGGAATTCCTGAATAATCTAGATAAATATCGAATTAATACTTCCATGTAAATATCCTTCACCTTCTATTCACCCATTCAAACGTATATACATACATTATGCTCTCAAGGTAGTCAAAAAATCATTGCACATCTTGATTACTTGTGATATTGGAAGCTTATGAAAGGAATTAAGTAAAAACCAATTTTTCAATAATAAAACATACACATATAACATTAATAAAAGTGAGTATGTATATACTTTTTTACACTATCACTCTAAAAATGTACTGACTACTACACTATATTGACATCATATGATCTATATGCACATCACAAGCAAAAAGTCAGTCACACATTTCTTCATCCTGGTCAATAATACGAATTTTCAAGGGTGATAGAGCAGGGCAAATGTATCACTTGTAGTTTAGGAACTCTTCTCTGGAAACAAGTGTGATGATTAATAAGAAATTAATCTTGGGATGACTCTGCTCTACCCAGGTAACTTCAGGACCTTTAGACTTTTATCTGTTTGATGTAATAAATTGATTTTATATACAACACTGCTGTTCTTACTGTATGGTAGGCACAGCCATCCAACATGTATGCATACATCATAAAGGATGAACACTGGAAAACCCACTAATACTCTATAGAAAGTATGATGTGTGCACCAACATGGGTAGTGCTGATGTTAATATGTTTAAGACTGCAGATTGTGCTTACAATACAAATTGTACAGCATTAATGAAATTGTGTTGGAACCAATTACGGAATTCGTGTGTGGGCATCCATTTGGAAATTATAAGGAAGTTGACCCGTTGTATTGGGTCAAGTGTCCATGTAAGAGACATCTGATGCGCATAAATGTATCCAGACGTTTTTCAATATTTAAGGGAATCTGGGAAGTGATACAACAAGACAAATGCCTGAAGAGGACAATTTACTGCTTCGACTTCTAAGTTGCTGGCATCAATGAGAACCTTCACTCAGCACTCGATCACTCGCCTGCGAATTGGTGTCTTACACAGTATTGTGTGGTACAGAAACAACAGCTACACTTCTACCACCCACAGAAAATCCAACCTTCGTCTTGCTGACATTAGAGTTTGTGTCTCGGAAAGTAAAATGGAAATAGTACGTACACCCCTTGCATTCACACAATGTAAGTGTTATAGAACCTACAGACTTCCATCTCGTGTCGAGCCAATGAAAGCTGTGTGGTCAATCCTGACTTTCCAGCATAAGTACTTTTCTTGGAACAGATCTGTTTCGTCAGGGCTAGAATGCTCAGTAATTACGAATATCACATATAGGTCATTTTGAAGCCCATGCTATAGTTACAGTTGTGAAGACCCATGACCATTGATGGAGCTCCAGCAAACTTGCATCTCTTGCTCGAGAACATCTAGTTGAGATATTTAATTGAAGGTGGACAGGGAGGCGAATTTTATTTCTTTTCTTTTAAATTGGTTCTCCTGATAATTCGATTTCTTCATATGGAGTCATGTAAAAAGTCTCATCATGTGACACCTGTAGAGACTGAAGATGGAAAGAAGTCTCTCTTTCTGTAACATAGACTTCTACAATGATGTCAGGCGACAAACCTGAGTAGAAGTTGAGGGATTCCACATTGGGCAATTGTTATGAAAGTAGTATCTTATATGAGGTGTTCAGATAAACGTAATTATTACAAAAATGTGTGAACTCAGATTTTTATCTCCAGGAGATAAACAGTAAGGCTGACACTTACTAATTTTCACTTATTTTAGATCAAATTTCTACATCTGAAATTGTTTCACTATGTCCTCCCCAACATCTGTGAAAGTTTGTGTTACCGCCACTGAAACATCTTGGCAATGAGCCGAACTTGAAACATGCAGCAAAACCAAAAAAGAAAAAGATTGCAATCTTGGAGGAATTACTGTCACTTGTCCAACTTTAAACAGCTATAGAGAAGCATAACATAAAACAACCCCAAGACTGTATTGTAAGTAAACCATACTTTTGAGATATAATTGCTAAACATTATAAGGAGAGACACCTCCTTTGTTCAGGGAGAGGAAAGTGTTGAAGGAAAGGAGACTTGTAAGCATCAAAGATGCAGGGAAAAACCTCCCTAGATCCTGAGTCGAGGTTAACTTAGTGGAAAGTATATATGGTAACGCTCCTTTGCTTTGGGGTTCTATTTGACTACTCCCTTAGTCTTAAGCATTACGAATCTCTTTAATTTCATTGTTTTATCTCTTCTGCTGCACAAAGAAGACCCTTACTCTGACAAAAATTTTACACCTTTGTTTGTGCTTCTATCTGCAGTTGGTTGGTGATGATGCGTTTTCTGTCTATATTATAAATATTTTCAGATTATTAATAACTAAATACCATATTTCTGTAATACTGCATACTGATTTTCTTTCTTTCAGTGCTTCTGGAACATACTATTTGGCAACTGCAAGTTCTTCACCATACGCTCTTGGATAGAAGTGGTGCACACTGTCTCTTTCCAAACTTCTTTATCAGTCTGGAACAATAATTTTGATGTTGATCTAATATATAACTATTATTAAATGAATAAATTTGTTTGTTGTACTTTATAAAGACTCTTTTATTTTCCTCGAAAAAAAACAATATTGAATATACAATTTTACTTAAATACAATGTCCAAGAAAAAAAGTGTATATGTATTATCGTCCTTGATATAATGAAACTTTCTTCCTTAACAATTGTGCTGATAGTCCTCGACAGTAAAGTAACTCTGTAGTTTATTGTGTTGGTTTGGTGTATTAGAAAACGAGCAAGAGCAGTAGAAGTCTGTAGATACTTCAGTAATTAAAAGAAATAAATGAGACTCGTCCGGGACTGCTATGGTCGCAGGTTCGAATCCTGCCTCGGGCATGGATGTGTGTGATGTCTTTAGGTTAGTTAGGTTTAAGTAGTTCTAAGTTCTAGGGGACTGATGACCTAAGATGTTAAGTCCCATAGTGCTCAGAGTCATTTGAACCATTTTTTTTGAGACTCGTCTATGACAATCAAACTTGTCAAATCAGGCAAAAATCTTAAACAGCAAGTTCCTGGCTTTGCCCTTCTCATCAGATTTTGTTTCACTAGTATGGAAACAGTTGACAACACCATACTGAGAACTCAATAAAATCAAATACAACCTGATGGTGGCACAATTACAAGATAAAAATAGAAAGCAAAGAATTGAGAAGAACAAATAGTATTTCTTTCATTTAGTAGCAGGCAAAGCTACACGACAGAAGGCTTCTAGTAGGGAATACTAGATGACCAATAATTTTAAGGTAACAGGAGACGTAAATTTGTCACCTACAGCCTCAGTTCTCCACTTAAAAATTTTAACAAAGGAAATAAATCATAAACATTGAGTGTTCAGGCAATATTTTGGAATAAACCCTCTATTATTGCCCGAAGCTCATAGACGACACATTGTAGGTGACACTGACGAGCAAGTTACCTCCTCAAATCAAAGTTTCTTTGATTTTAAATGAGGGAAACACACGTGAGAACAAACTACCGATCGCCTATCGAATTTTTGCACTTCCGGATCAGCGCAGTTGCTAAACAGGAGCTAGAAGCGACGTACAACAATGGTGGCCATTATGCACCTGCTCACAGTGAGTAGGAGCCAAAGTGAGACTAACGCATCCGGAGGAACTCGATGTGGCCGCCAGATTTCAATAAGAACCATCTGACAGGATTCCTGATGAACAGCTGTGCGCGGTGGGTGATGACACTCAGGGTTCCAACCACAGATGGCAGATGACCCGGTGGTATTTGTTTCATTCGCGTTTTGGAGCAGATGCTCGCAAGCGCGTTACAACAAGCTCGCACTAAAACGCTGATCGTGATCTCCAGTAGGCACCACAGTTCGCAATATGATGCAAGAACAATTACATCTTCAGTGTGTGAGTCACACGAGTTGGCCTCAGCTTAACAAGACAGTGGCTGACTATACATTCCTGAAAGGAATACAGGTCAGTATTTTCTCTTCAACTCGATCTCTGAAGTAAGCACACTCTCGAAATCAACTGCTCTGTGTCATACCTCCACAGTTTCTGTTGGTGAGCAGCACACCTGTTATGCTGTATGGTACAACAATTGCACAGTCTATTTAGGTCTGAGCACCGTGTTTACATGGCCATTCACTATGGCAGATGTCGACAAACCACTTTTGGGCTCCGTTTTGCTACATTACATCCATCTGTGTCCGATTTAGCAGATGAATACTTCGCCACAGAAACACCAGTGGTTTTTTTATTTTTCATTATCGGTAGACCACTTGTTCCTACACCTCCGCCTTCGACAGATTCCTACACCTCATGAACAAAAGAGCTTCAGAGCAGATGTATCCAGTGTATCCAGATATCAAGACTGAAAATTCAAATTTAGTGAGTGAAACGTTGGTTTTACGTTAAACTTTGAGAGCCAAAAGCAGCGAGCTAGAAAAGGCCAAAAATTAAATGTCACAGTGAAGTATTAGCATGACTGTCAACACCAAATGACCTCCACCTTCAAACCCGTCACTCAACACAATTCCACAAGGTGTGGAAAAACTAAAGTGCATGACAAATTTAGTTGCTCTTCGAGATAGGATACAGAATTCATTTACATGGACGTGAAACTAGCCCATACCATGTTAGGGCTATATGCCGTGGACACAAGTGTTTCAGTGGACGTAAAACAGTTATGTAGATATGCGATATAAAACATGTGCAAACGTATTTACCAGGTGGAGTCGTCAGCGACCATCCCTAATCACACCAAGCGACTACTTCGAGAGGTAACTACGAAGCAATTGCAGGTCAGCGACAGTGGTATCAGCGAATCAGCACTTCCTTTATATCGTCCCCAAACGAAAGGACAGGATGTGTGGTTTTACAATTTTTCATGATCTTTTTCTTGTGAGAAATTTGCACAGCAAAATGATATCTGAATACAAAACCGAATAACAGTGAAATGCGAATAAAAGGTCTGTGCACTGAACATTATAACTATCTGTATGAAATATTATCTCTGGAAAGGACATTGTGTAATATTATCTTTTTTTTGGTACTATAAACAAGCAGGATCAGTAGCCGCCATCTTTTTCTTACGTTTTGTTTCGTGTTGGATGCAATCGCTGTATTTGACGAAGTGAGATTAAGGTGTAAAATTGTATAATTAAAGGTTAGTGTATGTACCAAATATTAATTTAGTTATTATTTATAGAAACTTGCACCCTCGATGCCATGCTTTTAATTATTTCAGCATTTTAGTATTTTCTAACTGCAGCGCCGCCAGTGAATAGAGTATCGCTGGTGGAGACAATACGCCACATTTACGTGGCAAATTCAAATTTTAGTCAAATATTGCTTTTCGCCTTTTTCAGTAATAGCAAGAAACTATCTACAATTATTTCACTTAAGGGTGTCTACCGGAGCATCAAGATATTTTTTTCAGGTTTTCTCAGTGCTTACCGTTTTTTGACATCCAAGTTACGAACAGCAGCTTTGGCCTGTACTAGTCGTAGGAATTCAATTAATATAAATTATGTTCGGCTCTGTAAATCGTAGGAACGATTTTCAAAGATAATATTCAGAATAATACTTACTTTTAACGTTCTTATTTTTTTCTTGTCCTAAGGAACCTAGAGCACAATAGAAAGTTATTTTTCGCAAATATTAGGCAGGCTTTTATTCCGATTAATACTTTACAGACCCATACGGCGAAAGACGAAATAACTCTCAGTGTTACAAGCGTGTTGTCTTGTGTTCCCATTTTCTTACAGATGTGGCATTAGGGACGATGCCATCCACAGAATAAACATTTCCCCAGGACCCTCTGTCTTTCATAAAGCCCGATATCTAGAACCAGCAAAGCTACATGTCACTAAAGCAAATACTGAAGAACTTTTATCTTCGGATATAGTGTGGAAATTGGGTAGTACATGGGCTTTCCTCATCCACATGGTGCCTATAAAGGATGGCACATACGGAATGTACAGTGCCTACAATTTTAGCTCCTTCGTAGCGGATCGAGGCAACACAGTGAATTATAGTAATGAATATTAAATATCACACAAAGTCTCGGCGCTTTAGCATGCCTTTTTTTGTTAAAGGTCCCTTCAGGTATTTTTTTTTACAGTGTTTCTTATTTCCGTCTTTTGATTAAAATCGAACTTCGTAATAAGGCAGCACCCGAAGACGACATGATCCTAGGAGTAGATTTCTTGCATCAACATCATGCCAAAATTGACCTTGGACAACGAACTGTGGAACTTGGTCGAATGCTATTTCCGCTAGGGGAAACTCTTGTCAATGCAGAACTGTCGCGAGGGGCGTTCAACATAATGAACAAACTAATTGAACCGAGTACATTACCATTAAGGCTTAATTCGCGTGAGTGTGTGTCTAGTGGCATCGGGAAGCCACTTTGGGTAAATGTCATTTAAAGGGAGTTTACACTCTGTATCGCAGAAGTATCCGGATCATGCTATATTAGTCGGAGGCGACTTCAACCTACCTAATATAGACTGGGATGTCTATGGATTCATTACAGGTGGTACAGACAAGCCGTCGTGTGAATTACTTTTGAACACATAATCCGAAAACTGTCTTGAGCAGCTAAATCGACAGCCAACGCGCAATGGAAATGTTTTAGATCTGGTAGCCACGAACAGATCAGACCTCATCGACGGTGTCAGTGTTGAGACAGGGATTAGTGATCATGATGTTGTCATTACGACTATGGTTACGAAAGTTAAAAAGTCGGTCAAGAAGGCAAGGAGAGTATTCTTACTAGAAAGAGCAGATAAGCAATTGTTAGCATCCCACTTCATTTACTTCCGATACGATGGACGTGGAAGAATTATGGGCAAATTTTAAACATTGTAAATCACGAATTGGACAAGTATGTCCGAAAAAGGTGGTTACGGACGGAAAAGAACCACCATGGTTTAACAGCGCAATTCGGAGAATGCTCAGGAAGCAAAGACAGTTGCACTCGCGGTACAAGAAAGATCAGGAGATTGAGGACAGGCAAAGGTTAGTAGAGATTCGTGCTGCTGTAAAAAGAGCGATGCGCGAAGCATACAACCACTACCACCGTCATACCTTAGCAAAAGGTCTTGCTTAAAACACAAGGAAATTCTGGTCTTACGTGAAATTGGTAAGCGGGTCGAAGGCTTCCATCCAGTCACTCACTTATCAGTCTGGCCTGGCAGACAGCAAAACGAAAGCTGAAATTTTAAATTTAGCATTTGAGAAATCTTTCACGCAGGAGGATATTACAAACATACCGCCGTGTGAGTCTCGTACAGATTCCCGTATGGAGGACATAGTGATAAACATCTCTGGGATTGTGAAGCAGCTGAATGGGTTGAAAATAAATAAATGGCCAGGTCCTGATGGGATTCCAATTCGGTTTTACAGAGAGTACTCTACTGCATTGGCTCCTTACTTAGCTTGCATTTATCGCGAACCTCTTGCCCAACGTAAAGTCCCGAGCGACTGGGAAAAAGCGCAGGTGACGCCTGTATGTAAGAAGGGTAGAAAGACGGATACTCAAAATTACTGACCAATATCCATAACATCGGTTTGTTGCAGGATTCTTGAACATATTCTCAGTTCGAATATAATGAATTTCCTTGAGACAGTTGCTGTCCAGGCATCAGTAAGGCTTTAGAAAGCATCGCTCCTGCGAAACGCAACTCGTCCTTTTTTCACATGATATCTTGCGAACCATGGATGAAGGGTATCAAACGGATGCCATATTCCTTGACTTCCGCAAAGCATTTGACTCGGTACCCCACTGCAGACTCCTAACTAAGGTACGAGCGTATGGGATTGGTTCCCAAATATGTGAGTGGCTCGAAGACTTCTTAAGTAATAGAACCCAGTACGTTGTGCTTGATGGTGAGTGTTCATCGGAGGTATGGTGGGTCCGCTGTTGTTTTCTATATACATAATTGATCTTTTGGATAGGGCGGATAGCAATGTGCGGCTGTTTGCTGATGATGCTCTGGTGTACGGGAAGGTCTCGTCGTAGGAGGATACAAGATACAAGAGGATACAAGATGACTTGGACAGGATTTGTGATTGGTGTAAAGAATGGCAGCTAACTCTAAATATAGATAAATGTTAATTAATGCAGATGAATAGGAAAAAGAATCCCGTAATGTTTGAAAACTCCGTTAGTAGTGTAGCGCTTGACACAGTCACGTCAATTAAATATTTTGGCGTAACATTGCAGAGCGATATGAAGTGGGACAAGCATGTAATGGCAGTTCTGGGGAAGGCGGATAGTCGTTTTCGGTTCATTGGTAGAATTTTGGGAAGATGTGAGTCATCTGTAAAGGAGACCGCATATAAAACACTAATACGACCTATTCTTGAGTACTGCTCGAGCGTTTGGGATACCTATCAGGTCGGATTGAGGGAGGACATAGAAGCAATTCAGAGGCGGGCTGCTATATTTGTTACTGGTAGGTTTGATCATCACGCGAGTGTTACAGAAATGCTTCAGGAGTGGGAGTCTCTAGAGGAAAGGAGGCGTTCTTTTCGTGAATCGTCACTGAGAAAATTTAGAGAACCATCATTTGAGGCTGACTGCAGTACAATTTTACTGCCGCCAACTTACATTTCACGGAAAGGCCACAAAGATAAGATAAGAGAGATTAGGGCTCGTACAGAGGCATATAGGCAGTCATTTTTCCCTCGTTCTGTTTGGGCGTGGAACAGGGAGAGATGATGCTAGTTGTGGTACGAGGTACCCTCCGCCACGCACCGTATGGTGGATTGCGGAGTATGTATGTAGATGTAGATATAGATGTGGAGTCGAATCTACCTGTGGGTGCAGTATGTGTTATTGAACCATTGGAGGATAGTGAAGATTTGGGTTCACTGGGTTGTTTTGTGAAACGTAGTGTTGTACGCGTACAGGAGGGGAACGACGGGCGAGTAGTTCCCGTGGACATAGATAATTTTAGAGCTGTAGACACGAATTTGAGGAAAGGAGTTTTAGTAGCAAATTTGGCTGTGCCAGATGACGAAGACTGGTGTTCGAGAGGTAGGCGAAGCGATCAACCACTGCCGATAGAACTGCATTGAATGACAAAATTAAGCATTTGAAAGGAGGAGAATGAGAGCATATGGAAGAATTATTATGGGAATTTAAAGATGTGTTTTTTCCACAAGGGCCGTTACCAGCAACGCCATTAGTTCAACACAGGATACCAACAGGGAATGAAGCACCTGTTTACCGTAAACCATATAAAATACCGAGGAATTTGCAGCCGATTGTGGAGGATTTCATTGCGGACTGTATTATAGAGCATATTAATAGTTGTTGGGAAGCGGGCATTGTCGTTGTGCCTAAAAAATCTATGGATGTAACTAATAAATATAGGTTCTGTTGTGACTACCGATACCTCAATAATAAGACAGTAACGGACGCATACCCCATTCCAAACATATCGGAGACTTTGGATCATTTAGGTCAGAGCGAGTACTTTTCTACGATGGATTTGACAAGTGGTCATCATCAGCTAGAGGTGGCTCCAGAGGATCGTCAAAAAACTGCTGGAGGCCATTACCAGTACATTAGAATGCAATTCGGATTGAAAAACGCTCCGGCAACATTTCAGTGGTTGCTAGACAGTGTCTTGAGGGGTTTCAAACTACGGCAGTGTCTTGTCTATTTGGATGACATTATAGTGTTTTCAAGTAGTATGGAGCAACATGGACAGCGATTAAAGGAAGTCTTTATGAGGTTAAGAGCAACTCGTTTGACGTTGAGCCTCGAGAGGTGTCATTCGCATTAGAAGAGATAAAATATTTGGGTCATATATTATCAGTAAGGACGGAGTGCGAACAGATCCGAGGTTGTTACAGGCTGTAAGGGATTTTCGGGAACCGAAAACAGTTAAGCAAGTGCAGTCATTCATAGGAATTTGCAGTTTCTATCGAAAGTTCGTGAAGGGTTTTGCAGATATAGCAGAGCCATTGACACGATTGTTACGGAAGGATGTGAAATTTGAGTGGACAGAAGACTGTCAGAAAGCGTTTGACAAACCGAAAGAAGTGTTAACAGCAAGTCCGGTTCTTGTGTTTCCAGATTTTGAAAAGGAGTTTATACTAGCATGCGATGCATCGAATCAAGCATTAGGGTGTGTTCTTAGTCAGGAAATTGATGGGAAAGAACATCCTGGAGCCTATGCATCTAGGCAGTTGAATGCAGCAGATAAGAATTACTCAACAACAGAGAGGGAAATGCTTAGCGTAATCTATGGAATCACATATTTTAAATGACATTTATATGGGAGAAGATTTCGGGTAGCTTCAGATCATGCTGCGTTGAAGTGGTTCTTGGGGGTTGAAGGATCCGTCCACTAGACTCGCTAGATGGGCTGTGAGGCTTAGTGAATTCGCCTTAGTGAATTGAATAGTGGTGCACAAGCCTGGGAAGAAGCACGGTAATGCGGATGCACCAAATAGGGAGGTGGCAAAAGTAGAGGTAATATGTTATGACCTAGCAGTATGGTAAAAATTACAGAACGCGTACAACAATTGTAAATTGTATCGGACACAGCTACGATTTGATACATACGATGGTCTTCTATGCTGGGGAACGAAGTTGGGGCCAAGGGTAGTAGTGCCAGCGAAGTTGAGGGATGACGTTTTAAAGGAAGCACATGATCACGTGTTATCCGGTCGTGGAGGGGTAGAGCGACGAATAGGAGAGTGGCGGAGAGATACTGGTGGAGAGGTAGGAAAGTGGATGTGGATTCTCATCACCGTCTGTGGGACGACTTTTGAAGCATATTGTATGCGAGTAAAATGCAAAAGTCCATGCAAATACCGGTTTGTCTCCATATGATGTAGTGTACGGGCGAAAAATGTCGTCACCGTTTGATTTAGTGAAGCTACAGAAAGGAAGGACTGATGAATCTGTACGTCAGTTCGCGAGAACAATTCGGAATGTTTGGAAGCGGGTACAAAAGGCGAATACAAAGGCTTTAGAAAGGCAGGAAGACGCAATAGAGCGGAAAGGAAGTATAAAGTGGGGCAATGGGTAATGCTGTCAAGCCCCTGTACGCAAAAAGGCAAAACAAAGAAGTTCCTCACGAGGTATCAGGGGCCATACCAAATTGCTGAAACAACATCTCCCGTTAATTTTAAGCTTTAGCTGACAACTAGAACGACGATAGTACACATTCGGCGGTTACGGCCATTTAAGGGTTGCCAAAATGTGACTCCAGGCGTGTCACAGGAAGGAAAGAGGAAGAAAGAGAAAGAGAGGTGCCAAGCGCAGAGAAAACCACGCAGGTAGAGTACAGCATGAAGTACCGTATGCTTTGCGATCTAGAAAGTAGTAGAGTATTTGTAGATTTTTTATTTTGTTTTCTTGTTATGTATCATTGGGCTTGCGTAGAATAATTAGGCATTGTATTTTCGTATATGTGTTTTCGAGTTTTGTGAGCCTGCTAGGGGCAGCAGTCTTTTGAAGAGGGAGGAAGGGTGATGGTGATCCCTGTCCTCAGGTCACTGAAAACGGAAGTGTAGCGTCTGACGTATGTAGAGTGTTGTTGGAGGGGAAATCAAACGCAGTTCTGGAGGAGTAAATGTGTCGGAGTAAATTATGCGGCAAAGCAGTAATAACTATGTGTTGAACGATGTCAGAGTCGTACGATTCCATGTTTAATTTTTTAGTGATCGACAGTGCTGGGTCACAAAAGTCGTGTTTATTGCACCAGTTCAGATAATGCAAATCACAGGATGAAAGTAGTCACACTGTCAGTGTTAAGTTTGGATCAAGAATAGTGAATGTTGGAGGAAAATCTGTGAAGCTACAGATGTGGGTCACATGCGTTGTGCAGCTATTTTTAGCCAGGAGGGATAAATGGTCCAGGGGACATCATGGAGCCAAAATTGAGATTACAATGGGTTGGGATGCATTGGATCGTCTCCACCTACGAGAATTTGGTAGTAGTAGCAAGTTGTTTTGAGCGGAGAGTATTTGCAGAAGCGAAACGTGTAGAGCTCGACGGGAGTGGAATTTTAATCAATGGAACTAAGTGTAACATAATAGGACCAACCTTCCATCTGCCAGTGTCAATTTCAGGAGTCACGCAATTGAATGTTACGCAGCCACAGCTGTACTGGCCAGAAGCCACTTTAGAGTTTTCGCCAAGGCACAATCTGACCTTGTTAAATCAAACTCTGGAGCCAGGTCTGTTGAGATCCATAAACCAGTTCATTTTAGAGCAAGAGGGGCGCATATCAGCCAAACAGCTTGTTCCACATGTCGCTCAGTATAGGGAACGGCAACGGCAAATAACGATCATTCTGAGCACCTCTGTGCCAAGTGTCCTCGCAGCCTTAACTTTGTTATGTGTTGTTTTCTTTCTGATCACGCAGAGAGCTAATTCCAAGAGGGAACCAAGGGTAGTCCAAGTCCCAGTGGCTGGGATACCAAGGGAATGAGACGAGTAGGTAAGGGGATAATCGAGCAGTGGTCGTCCAGTAAGGAATTTTAACGTTTTGTTCCATGCCATGGTTTTAAGAGGGCACTAGACCACATTTAAGTTTTCTATAAGTAAGGAAATATGCCATAAGTGCTGACCAAAACGAGTTAAGAGCTAGTTAAGGGTCGACCAGGGGACCAGGTCTTTCCAAAGAGGGGAATAATGTTTCGGCACCACAGTTTAAGATAGGAAAGTTAGATTCAGTGCAACATTCCAGAGTGAACTAGTTACAGCCAGGTGCGGGTCTGTTGACAGTAAGTTACGGTTGCGAAGTAGAGTGGATTCAAATTCAAATGGCTCTTAGCACTATGGAACTTAACTTCCGAGGTCATCAGTCCCATAGAATATAGAACTACTTAAACCTAACTAACCTAAGGACATCACACACAACCATGCCCGAGGCAGGATTCGAATCTGCGACCGTACCAGTCTCGCGGTTCCAGACTGTAGCACCTAGAACCGATCGGTCACCCAGGCCGGCGATGTAGAATGGAGGCCGCAGGGCCGTCGAATCACTGAAAAGAGTAAACGCAGCGGTTTGCATGTCTCAAGTCGCAGGCAGAAGGGGCCCACTGACGTAACCTAGTTGTTGGGAGTACGTGACTCGGAGCTGCGCATTAGCAAAACAGGGGCACATAGCCGAGTATAAATACAGGGTGGCGCACGAAATGTGTTACCAATTATTTCTTTCACAATTTACAACGCACATTAGATATCCCGCTGGGATCTCTGCAGCAGTACCAGCAGAGCTTGGAAAAACAAATGAGTAACGAAATGACGTGAATTCACGATACTGCCGCTAGGAGACTAGTAAGCAGCAATGGCTGACAATGGAAGACTGACGACACAGCAACAATCGGCAATTGTGTTACTTTTTCATGAAACGAAAAGCCTTGTTGTGACTCAGAGGCGTTTTCGACAACAGTTTAACACATGATGGGTCCCTTGCAAGAAGACCATCCACAGGTTGTACGATAAATTTGTACACGAAGAAACAGTATTAGAAGCAAAGCTACCTCGGCCTAAGCCTGTTTTTTCGCCGGAGAATATTGAAGCGATACAAGTTGCTGTACAGTGAAGTCCCAGGAAATCGTGTAGAAAGGCATCAGTGCAACTGGGAATATCTAGACAGTCCGTTCAATGCATTCTTAAAAGTGACCTCCATATGAAGAAGATGACCTGTGCACAGAAGCTCACTGAAGAACACAAGCAGCAGAGACTACTGTTTGCTCAGTGGGCAGAGGATAGGGAAGACACTCTCAACAACGTTTGGTTTTCAGACGAGGCGCATTTTCACTTAGACGGTGTGGTTAACAAACAAAATGTACGCTTTTGGGCCACTGAAACCCACAAGTGCTTCATGAACGACAACATTATGCTCTGAGGATTACAGCATGGGCAGCGATTTCCAGTCATGGACTTATTGGACCCTTTCTCTTTGAAGAAACTGTGAACAGCAAGCGTTATTTGAGCATGCTTCACAATAGCTTCATTCCACAGCTTCCTGCTACTGCCTTGCCCTTCAACACGCAGTGGTTCATGCAAGATGGAGCAAGGGCACATACTGCAAACACTGTGATGGCGTTTCTACGTGAGCATTTTGACATGTGGATAATTTCACTCAGGTTTCCAAGTCGCTTCAATGACGGACAAAATTGGCCCCCCAATAGTCCAGACCTCAATCCATGTGACTTTTTCCTTTGGGGGTACCTAAAGGAAAAAATTTTCCTGCAACGTCCACGTGATTTAATGGAGCTCACAAGACTTATTCTTCAAGCTTGCAGTGGAATTACGGAAGACATGTACCGTAGGTTAATCACTAGCTTCAGTGTTCGTTTGAAGGAAGTTAGGAAACGAAATGGTGGACATATTGAGCATGTGCTGAGTTAGAACAAATCTCCATGGATGGCTCTTCATTGTAGTATATGTTTCTTTCAGATTGTATTGACAATGAAGTATATATTCAAAAACAAAATGGCAACATATTTCGCGCACCACCCTGTAGGTGCTGTTTTCTAACGAGATTCATTGACGTGTGACAGCTCTCTTGGACGGCGGGGCATGTCACACCACCGGCTACATGCAACAGCAGATGGGGTGCCAGCATTCCAGTCCCCAGCTGGTCGCTGGTTCGACCCTCTGAGGGCAAAGTGGGTCATTCAAGTGTGGCAGCTCTCCTGGACGGCGGGGCGTGTCACACAAATGGCTACACACAACAGCAGATGGGGCGCCAGCATCCCAGTCCATGGCGGGTCGTTGGTTCGACCCCTCAGGCCCACGTGGGGTCTGTAGCCAGCCAACCAGTGGCGGGCCACTCCATGGCTCGCTACCGCCAGCTACGTCAGCAAGGTAGGACGCAGTGGGCCGCTCGGCGGCTCCCAGTGGATCAGCGCTGAGTCAGTGGGGGAAGAAGACCATTGAGCCGGCTGTCGGCACAGCCCTGACGACGCGGTCCTACAAGGCTGACACATAGCAGCACTCTGCACTGGGTCCCCGGGGTGGTGGCCTCAGCATTGCGGGACCCTGTGACACAGACTGAGGTGAACGGAGCACTGAAGTGGAAACAAATAAATCATTTGGAAAGTTTTCGCCTAGTTTTAATACAGCACCTCCTGGCACCCATCCATTACATTTGGTGTCTTCACAGTACATTTGGTCATCCTGGTACATTCGGTGGCAGAAGTCACCATTACAGTGTATGTATTGATAGTAAAATAGTGCATGGATAACATGAATCACGAGTAGGATTTATTGCATCTATTTGTGGCATGTTCGACTATTATGAAAATAAATCCATGGAGAATGTGACTGATATAGACCATGAATGCACCTATAAAAGACCACAAAAACGCAAACTTGATGATGGCGAAGAAGTGGACTCTGAAGACGTATTTCTGACTGGAAGGGAAAAATTTGGAGTCTCATATTTTCTCAAAGTACTCGACAACTTGTACGCCGAATTAGTGAGGAGGAAGGAAAGCTATAGAACACTGTTGGACTCCTTCACAGTTTTCACTAACCTTAAGAACAGTTCGCCTGACGATATTCCTGAACGTGTAGCAAAACTACAAGCGTCATATGACACAGATTTAGAGCTTTCATTCCCTAGTGAATGTGTAGATTTCGCGGAACTTTTGAAATCTTCTGAGTTTAGTGATATACCAGTCAAAATGTGTAATTTTTTACGAAAATAGAGGTTACAGTCCTTGTTTCCGAATGTTGACATTGCACTTAGAATATTTCAATCTATGGCACTTACAAATTGTTCAGTAGAACGCTCGTTTTCGGCTCTTAAAAGACTGAAATCATACCTACACTCCACGTTGTCTGAGGAGAGATTGAACGCCTTGTCCATTCTTCACAACGAAGCCGACCTCCTAACTGGTAACTGTCTGAACTATGAAGATATGATCAACGAGTTTTCTGCCGTCAAAGCCAGACACAAACTTTGCTGACTGGTGAGTTTTTTTATTTATTCAAATTAGTTTTAAAAATTTAAGATTATAATGTGATTTTTATTATAGTTTAGAGTACGTTCATGGGATTTACAAAATACGTATTACCTGTTTACTCTACAATTGCCGATGACAGAACACGGAACTAAACCTTGTTTGCGTGCAGACGTGACCGAAGGTGCCAGAGAATACTAATCATCATCATCAGTTTTCTGCTATATTTGCAGGTCCTTTGTCTCTCTCTTTTAAGGTTTTCTAGTTTTCCTGCTTGTAGCAGAGTTCTAATATTCCAGGTACCAATTCTCCTTTTGATTTTTTGCGTCCCTTCAAGTTGTCCCCCCACCCCTCCCCGGAGATCCGAATGGGAGACTATTTTACCTCCGGATACTGATTTAACGTGAGAGGAACCCATTTTTGTACATAAAATGGAGACAATACTAAACAATACGCGAATGACCGAGTCTGCTCGGCGCTATACAGTCAAGACATTCTGATGCTGTAGTATATTACAACTGATGCGTATTCTTGGCGTCTGCTGAAATGTATAGTTATCGCGGAAATATACGTTTTCGGAGAGTACGCTCAGATGAAAAAGTGTGAATAATAACGAAGTTTAATTCTGTCGGTAAATACGTGAAAGCTGGTAATACCGTTAGAAAGAGCTATGGTGAGAGCAGTAGCTGCAGTACAAAACTGTCCAGCCCTTACATTGATTAAAGGTATTGTGTACTCTTATTATGCAGCATCTAGCTACACAGACCCTAATGCTTTACATGTTAGCTACTAGACTATAAAACAAATTTGATTTTTCCACACTAGTCTGTAAAATTATGTAATAGCAAATCCAGTTCTGTGTTTGTTCGCCCGTATTTAGTTATTAGTTCGTGCACTGAAATCTCTGTTTCATTTTCATTTCTTACGCGTTGCTATAGATTCACGTATTAATACCGAACGTGTTTTTTCTATGTGCTACAGATTCAAGTTATTAGATCGTAAAACAACAGTTTAATTTTAATTTTCAACGCATCTCTGTAAAAGTACGTATAAATTTCTAATGTATGACACTTTCGCTTCGATTTTTAGATTGTAACACAACTTTTTTATTTTCATTTTCAACGGTTCCGTGGAAAAGAACCTATTAAAAGTGAATGTATAATAAAAATCCATTGTCTCTTGCAGGCTCTGCTGAATTTTTAGGCCATAAAAGAAAATTTATTTTCCTTGTGTTCGTTTCTGTTGTCTTTCGACACAAGAATGTGTTAACAAGATGCAGTTTTAAGTTTGTTTTATCCATTTCCGTACACCAAGTACAGTTCAGGAACCATATTACATTTTGACTGAGCGCGAGTAGACCGATGACGCGTCCTTCAGAACAACGAATGGCAGAGTACGGAAGCAGCTCACAGCGCTCCCACCAAAACGGCAATTGTGAAGTGATCGGGTAATAGTTATGATTTAAAACATGTTTTTCTTAGGGGGGGGGGGGGGGGGAGGGGCCGTATATACACTCCTGGAAATGGAAAAAAGAACACATTGACACCGGTGTGTCAGACCCACCATACTTGCTCCGGACACTGCGAGAGGGCTGTACAAGCAATGATCACACGCACGGCACAGCGGACACACCAGCAACCGCGGTGTTGGCCGTCGAATGGCGCTAGCTGCGCAGCATTTGTGCACCGCCGCCGTCAGTGTCAGCCAGTTTGCCGTGGCATACGGAGCTCCATCGCAGTCTTTAACACTGGTAGCATGCCGCGACAGCGTGGACGTGAACCGTATGTGCAGTTGACGGACTTTGAGCGAGGGCGTATAGTGGGCATGCGGGAGGCCGGGTGGACGTACCGCCGAATTGCTCAACACGTGGGGCGTGAGGTCTCCACAGTACATCGATGTTGTCGCCAGTGGTCGGCGGAAGGTGCACGTGCCCGTCGACCTGGGACCGGACCGCAGCGACGCACGGATGCACGCCAAGACCGTAGGATCCTACGCAGTGCCGTAGGGGACCGCACCGCCACTTCCCAGCAAATTAGGGACACTGTTGCTCCTGGGGTATCGGCGAGGACCATTCGCAACCGTCTCCATGAAGCTGGGCTACGGTCCCGCACACCGTTAGGCCGTCTTCCGCTCACGCCCCAACATCGTGCAGCCCGCCTCCAGTGGTGTCGCGACAGGCGTGAATGGAGGGACGAATGGAGACGTGTCGTCTTCAGCGATGAGAGTCGCTTCTGCCTTGGTGCCAATGATGGTCGTATGCGTGTTTGGCGCCGTGCAGGTGAGCGCCACAATCAGGACTGCATACGACCGAGGCACACAGGGCCAACACCCGGCATCATGGTGTGGGGAGCGATCTCCTACACTGGCCGTAACCACTGGTGATCGTCGAGGGGACACTGAATAGTGCACGGTACATCCAAACCGTCATCGAACCCATCGTTCTACCATTCCTAGACCGGCAAGGGAACTTGCTGTTCCAACAGGACAATGCACGTCTGCATGTATCCCGTGCCACCCAACGTGCTCTAGAAGGTGTAAGTCAACTACCCTGGCCAGCAAGATCTCCGGATCTGTCCCCCATTGAGCATGTTTGGGACTGGATGAAGCGTCGTCTCACGCGGTCTGCACGTCCAGCACGAACGCTGGTCCAACTGAGGTGCCAGGTGGAAATGGCATGGTAAGCCGTTCCACAGGACTACATCCAGCATCTCTACGATCGTCTCCATGGGAGAATAGCAGCCTGCATTGCTGCGAAAGGTGGATATACACTGTACTAGTGCCGACATTGTGCATGCTCTGTTGCCTGTGTCTATGTGCCTGTGGTTCTGTCAGCGTGATCATGTGATGTATCTGACCCCAGGAATGTGTCAATAAAGTTTCCCCTTCCTGGGACAGTGAATTCACGGTGTTCTTATTTCAATTTCCAGGAGTGTAATATGGTGTGCCTATGGGTGCAAACTTTTTAAATCCGACAAAAGATAATATTATGTATTTGATGGAACAATGACGGTGCGATGTGCTACGAATTGCTTGCTCGAGGTGTGACCATCACTGCTGACATTTATTGTCAACAACTGAGACGTCTTCCAGACGCAGTCCAAGAACAGCGACCAGGAAGGCTGCATGAAGTGATGCTACTACACGCTTAACACCCGCCCGCATTCTGCTAGACTGACAAAAAACACTATAAAGGAGTTGGGTTGGGAAATCAATCCGCGCCACCTTGATGTCCTGATCTTGCACCCTCAGATTCTCTGTCACCTTTTCCGCTCTCCACCGAACAACCTCCAAGGAACTTCCTTTCTGGATGAAAATGCTCTCCGAACATGGGTCGACCAGTTCTTCGCCTCAAAACCATGTGGTTTCTACAGTCACTGAGTCGAAATATTACCCCCACGTAGGTAGACTGTTGTAAATAGTGAGGAAGAATGTATTATTGATGACTAAAATCTCTGTTATGTGTATCTGTTGTGTGTTATTAAACGTTATGCAAAAACTCTACCAACTCAAGCATCAGTTAACAAATACTTACTTTTCAGGCAACGAAAAGAGAAATCTCCTCGTTGTTTTGACCTACTGTATAACCCATATTTATCACAAGGCAAGTTTTTGTTTGTTTGTTTGATCATTTAACTAAGCAGCCATCACCTTTCTTTTATTCGTAGCTTAAGTTTCAGCTGCTTGATTCCACTACTTTTTAGGATAGCTTACTTATTTTTTAAACTGTTGAGCAAGAAAGTTTATATAAAATTTGAGATTTTCGAATTTCTACTAAAAATACAACATTCTTATGGTGGCTCTTATTTTTCAGGTCTGGTTTTTTTCTTTGTGCTACCACGTAGTTTGGTTTCTTTGTTAAAAAGATGGTTGTGCACAATTTTGGCTCAGTGAGGAAAGAGAATGGAGTGCCTCTCCATTTACAAAATCGTAGAATGGCGCAAAACTGTGTTTAATTTTTAGCTCAAACAATATTGTTCAGAAGTATCTTTCTTAGAGTTTTTTTTAACTTTCAACTTAATTTTTTTTACTTTCAACTTAATTATAAATACCTTCAGTTTGATAACCAGGTTTAGAGTGCTGATGACATCTTCATTTTCCGTGTGCTCTTCAAACCCGCGTCCGGTCATCCAAATTTAGGTCTTCCGTTATTTCCCTAAATCGCTCCAGGCAAATGCCGTGATGGTTCCTTTGAAAGGATACGGCAGATTTTCTTCCCCATCGCTGCAACCTATGCTCCGTCTCTAATTACCTCGTTGTCGACGGGACGTTAAATACTAATACTCCTTCCTTCTTCCGTAAAATGGAAATGCCGTGGGGCTAGGGCCTCCCGTAGGGTAGACTGTTCGCGTGGAGAAAGTCTTTCGAGTTAACGGAGAAAATCTCCGACCCAGCCGGGAATCGAACTCGGGCCGTTAGACATAACATTCCGTCGCGCTGAATACTCAGCTACCAGGGAAGACTCCGTTTTTCCTGTGCGCCACAGAGAATTGTGCCAGTCTCTTTTTGGAAACAGGGAGGCCACTGACCAAGAATTTCGGTATACAAAAAGGGGAGACACGCGCTAAATCAGCTCAAAATAATTGAAATTTCTTTTCTTGTCATTTCAAATATTCAGCAGTTTTCATTGTAAAATGAGCTTTTGTTTCTTGGAAATCTGTTTATTATTTTCCGAGATACTGACAATTTTCAATACGTTGCACAAGAAGTGCCAGGCCTATTTTGGTGTTACCGTAAATTTTCAGGCGTATGACTTCGTGCTGTATCCACGTGATGTAAGCAACTTCGATTTATATTTCAATGGTGTCCCAGTCACTAGCATAGGTGACAACTGAATGTCGTTTGTCGGTACGAAATGAAGACATGTTTCTTTTCGTTATTTGGAAATATTGGAGGGAAAGGACGTCTCGCGAATTCCGAACAGACAAGCTGCAAACTTATTATGGGTTAGCCATAAGAAGGAACTGTAATTGTTAAGAAAGTGTGAGAAGAGCTCCATAAGGTATCAAGTGATGAAGACCCACGGAACACCGTTTGCCCAAGCGGTCCTGAAATTTGGTGCAAATGTTAAGGAGCACTCTGCTTTGGCGAAAATTATGAGCATAAACACTCTTTACCACTGGTAGTTATGACCACAATAAAACCTGTATTTAGGGAACCTGCTAATAACGACCTATTGAAGAAGTACTTGCTTGGTAAAACTCAAAATCTGAATGAAAGTTTCAACTGTATAATTTTGAATTTTTACCAGAAACGGCGTTGGTTCGCTGTAAAATTTGGTATATTAGACGCTGTATTATGTTTTAACGATGGCGTATCAGAAAAAATTGAAGTACTGGAGAGGCCAGAAGTCAATGCAGCTGCTACCACAAGACTGGCTTTACGAAACAATTATTCTTCAAGAATTCGTAAAACGGACGTAGTTGCACTTAATTGCATAAAAGAGGTGAGAAAACAAAGACAAGCCAAAAATGAAAGAAGAGAACATGCCCACGATTCAGATGGTGCTGAATATGGTGCAGGAAAATATTAATTGTAAAAACTGTTACTATAAAAATTTGTAAATAACACACAAATAAAGCTTTAAACCAAGTTTTCCCGAAACAACATTTTTTATCCTTTAGGTACCATTCTTCCAGAACTGTTTGTGTCACAGAAACTCCAAGTGTTCTACAGCTGTTACAAGCAACAAATGAGCAAACCGATGCACATTGGGCTTTGTAAAACTTCTATTTATTTTGGTTCAGATTCAAAAAGGAGATTCATTTTTTAAAATTGTAACCACGTTTTTTAAAAAAAATGTGAACCGAGCTTACAAGCTCTATTTGCCTGAATCTGCACTAGATTAAAGTAACAATTACTGGAAATTTCCTTTTCATGTCTCAGAGTTCCGTCTTTTATAGTTTGTTCAGAAATGGTACCTAAATACATTGAAACTTTGCGTTGCTGGCATAAGGAAAATGTATATCACCTGTCTCCCCCTTAAAAAAAGTGCGATTTTATTCAAATTTATTTACGTAAGCATTACAATACAAAGATTTTCATTGCTTGTTCCTTTTTTGAAACTCTTCAGGGTGGACTGTTTCCATCCTCATTTCACTCAAATTTTCTACAAATGAATCACTGTCATCATCAAAATCATTGTCAACAAAATCAGTCTCACTCTCACTTCTCTCAAAGCTCTACAATCTCTTCCTCAGAAAGGACTGTGTGCGGAGAAGTAGTCTTTCGCGCCTGCTGATTTGAACGTAATTATTACAATCTTTCTTACAACACAACTGGCGCAGTTCGACACTGAGTTAACACAGTCTTCCCTACATGGCAGTACCATGCAGCGTTGATGCCTAGCACAATCAGATTCGAGAATGAAGCATGTGAGAGTTACAAATAACCGTGTCGAATGCGGCTCGACGTGGGAATATAAAACAAAATTCGCAATGTCGAGCGGCACTTTCCGTTAAAGTGGAAAGGGTTAAGGAAGTTGTCACTCAAATCAAATCTATTTAAAGATACTAGTATTTTAATGGAAATGGCTCTGAGCACTATGGGACTTAACATCTATGGTCATCAGTCCCCTGTTTAATGGAAAGAAACTGTTCAGTCACATAGACTTAATTTCTGTGATTTCCTACTTGAATTCTTATATATTTACGACAGTTGGTTCTGTTTAATGATTCTGTGTGGTGACTGTCTTCATTTTTTGTTTGGAAGATTAAGGCGACGGAACAGGAGACATGAACCATAAACGATTTTTCAGTTTTTGTAAAGCCGCTCACAGGGTATCACTACCGACGATCTGATATACAAATGTAAAGTTTTGAAAGAATCCTGAGATACAAGCATGATGCTTTGGCTTCTGAAGAAGCACAAGATCATGCTTCGAGTTACATACTGGTAAGGAAAATACGAACAAAATAAAGTGCAGTCTCTCTCTGTGGTCATAATTCAACTTCACCACGAAACATAAACTTTTTCAATACATATATGAATTTCGCCATTCACCTCGTATGATGGATCTCTTCGGAGTAGTCAAATATAGCCCAAGAAATGGTTCTTCGAGAAGAGAGTTTGCAATTAATTCGAAAACTATCAATATAGTTCATTTCATACGTTTTATACCTGCAAGATAAATACAAACGTTCATTTTCCAAAAAAATATTTTCAATCAAAACACACAAACCTCTAAAAGCGGTCGTATTTTATGCTGTTGTGAAAGACACTAATGATTTAACTAGAAATGCATTCAGTGCGAGTTTGATGGACAGGTTTTTCCTCTCCATATCCGTAAGAAATTCAGTGACCAAAATATGGGTAAAATTATTAGCATTTAACTGGTAATGAACTATAATTTTATAAAGTTATATTTTAAGTAATCATTTAATTAATTTTTGAATTTCATATTCGTTTCACTCTCATCTGTTAATGGCTTCATGCGCTCGCTCAGAAGTTCTCTTTCCCAAATACCTGATGTGTGATGCCACGCATGAATCTTAGTGCCCCTTTCAAATGGTGACTGGCTATCTTTTTCAAAGAAATGATGTGAACTATGTCACGAAGTTTCGAGAAAAGGGCTTTGTTTCTTTTCACTTGGGAAGTTTCGACGATTTCTGAGCATATTTATGTAGTTGCCCTCGTTGTTGACACATAGCTTCTAATTTTAGTACTAAATTTCATTTCTCCTATGTCGGAAGTCATTTTTCCAAATAAATCTTCGCTTCCCACACAGATAGGCACTTTGATGTGTAGTTAACTTACACATCCGCACATCGCAAAAGAAAACTATTAGTGTTGGATTGACATGATAGTGATTCAGTTATTTCGTGCTAGTAAAGCAGACACGAGTGTTCATTATCTTCTGTAAACGAACGAAAAACGAAGACACTGTTCTTGCTGCAGCTACGTGTTTGGCTCGAAAGTGAATGACGGCTGCGGTGGTTCGCACTGGGTCGCAAACAGGTTCCGTAATCCGTACTTCCATTCAGCCTGCTCTGGCCTCTCTTTACTGACTTGCGGTCAGTGGCCCGTCACGTCAGCCGAGTAATATGATACTTTCTAAAGACGGATTCAGTTAAGGAAATCGAAGTACGCAACCTGTCTACATAAGGGTGATAATGTAGATGTTAAAGCACAAGGACTGACGGTGGCTGTACATACAGCAACAGAGGCATCGATACCTGTCATCACAGGTAATTCTGCCGGAGTACCTTGCAACTGGACCGATACGCTGCAGAAATCAAGATGCGAAACAAGAAGCGCCAGGAAGCTATACCAGAGTGGCATGACCCAAGAAGAAAGAGTTTGAAGGTTGCATAGATACAGGTATGTTAAAAAAATGTTTTAAGGAAGCGCTATGGGGAGTATGTTACCAATTAAATAGTTACTTGTGCGATCTTTACAATGATTGTTTCTTGCAAGGAAGGGTCCCTGCACCATGGAAGAATGCTGAAGTGGTAATAATTAGTAAAGGTCAAGATAAGGATCCAATGATACCCAAATCCTATGGACCAGTTTGTCTTTTGAACGTTCTCGGCAACATATTTGAAAAACTATTATGCAAAAGATACAAGATAACAGATTGCTACATGGAATGAGCCCTCACCGGTGCGGGTTTAGAAGAGCAAGGCAACTGAAGAAGCAATTAAGAAGGCGATCTCGCTAGGGAAAGATACTTGTTCTACGTACGCTCTAGCAATGATGAATGATATTGCTGGCGCTTTGGACAACCCATGGGGCCGTCTTCCTTTGGTCGCCTTATGGATTTGGAGCGCCCAGGAGCGCTGCATAATTACCTGAGAGATTATAGCACGGGTGACATCCTTCTTTAACAAGCCCAGGAAAGAAAATAAGCAAGACAATATTAAAAGGCTGTCCGCAGAGGTCAGTGTGTGGTACGGAATTTTGGGGTGGAGCACTGGCGCCCATGCTACAGAATCCCATGACAGCGGTAACATAAGCGACTGGTGGCATTTGCAGATGACGTGCTGTTCGTTGTAAGTGGTGACACCAGAAGAATTATAGAAGACAAATGTCGAAGTGTTAACTCGTCACTAGCACCTCACAAAAAAACCTACCTGTTGCTGAAAGAGAACCCTTTAAGAAACCCTAATACAAAATTAAATGATATAACGATCTGGGGAAGCACAGTAAGGAGATATCTAGGGGTATTTCTGGACTAACGTCGTAACTTTGCGTATTATTTAGAGGAAGCAGGCAGGCAAGGTACACACTTTATGAATAAGACTACAACGATTTGAAGACAATTAGAGTATACCACCAATCTATATTAGAGTCAGTCGTAGGATATGGTGCGACCTTTTGGGCTCATAAACTGCAGTTAGTGAAGCCAGACTCAATAGTGAGGAGAGTTCAACGAGGCAGGCTACTACGAGTACGACTAGTGGGCGCCTACTGCAGTACCCTGAATGACACTTTGTTAGCAATTCTAGGAATATGTCCACTGGACTTGGAAATCAGGAAAAGGGGGAGCCTTTTACTGGTTTAAGAAAGGACATCAGATGGAAGTACGAAGGGTGCTTGGAACTGAAGCCAATTCGAAAAAGGCAGTAAAATATTGCATATTACAACTGCAGCAAAACGAATGGGACACTTCAGGCACAGACAGGGGAACATACAAATTTCTCCCTAAGATCAGGGAGAGATTAAAAATGAGATTTCTTAACTCATCGAGTGGGTTGATACGTTACCCGATTGTCCATAGCCCTTGTGCCACGTATCTATACAAAATCAGAGGACAGATGAATGATAGCTGCGCCTGCGTCAGTGTGGGCACACCAGAAAACACATTGTGGGACTGCACACTCTACGAGGTGCGACAATTAAGTAATGAGACTGATTTTCTTTGCAAGATGTGGCAAGCCTGCAGGCTTGCGTAGGCACAATATCTTTGACCTTGGTCTATAAGCTGCTCCTTGTCCAAGTGGCATATCGATGCAACTGCTCAGTCATGAGTTGTGCTGCAATAAGTTAACACGTGTATGTGTCTCTCGTCACGGAAATGGAACAACATTATATTGCGCAACGGTATGCCATTTCTTTTTGCGTTAAATTGGGTGAAAACTCGACGACAACTTACGGTAAGCTTCAGAAGGCTTTTGGAGAGGAGGTTATGTCAAGAGCTCAAGATTTTCGTTGGCATAAAATGTTTAGTGAAGGCAGAACGAATGTTGTAGATGAAGACCGCAGTGAACGACCATCAACCTCACGGACGGATGTCAACTTGGCTAGGGTGCGTGAACTCGTACGATCTGATCGAAGATTATCCGTGAAAATGAGTGCAGAATAACTGAACATCAATCGAGAAACGGTTCGTCTAGTAGTAACTGGATTCCGCATGTGACATCCCATACTGCTCTGTCAGTACAGCAATTTATAACCCCAAAACAAATTTAAGTACTACCACAGCCACATTATTCACCAGGTATCGCTCCGTGCGATTCTATTTCCAAGAGTCAAAACGGCGGTCAAGGGACACCATTTTCAAATAACACAAGATGTCCAAACAGCTGTGACGAGGGTCTTGGAGGATATTACAGAAGATGAGTTCCAGAAATGTTACCATCAATAGCAGAATCGCTGGAAAAAGTGTGTGCAATCAGAAGGGAACTACTTTGAAGGAGAAAACACTAAACTTGACAAAAACGGTAAGCAACATTTTTTTTTCACATCAGTCCCATCACTTTATTGTCGCACCTCGTATGAAGATGTAGCGCGTAATGGACGTCAGGTATTAAGGATATTGGACCCCGAAGCAGCTCTAAGGAGTGAGTCGACCTGGCGCATCTTGGACGATACTGCAGCCGCAGAATCCAGGAAGGCCAAGAAAGACTACATGAGGCATTCAATCACAAGTCATCATGCTGCCATCCACGCTAGATAACATACTCTGCAGGTGGAGAGAAGGTAACTGAGGTCAGCGAGCACCGAGTGAAATACTGTCACAAAGATCAATATAGTGGTGGTGCAAATGATCATAGAAGTGTGGAGTTTAAGAAGTAACATTGAGGGATGGAATTACTTGCGTAACAGTGATGGATGGAATTACTTGCAGCAGTCGAAACGCTGCTGACTTACTGCCAGACACACGAGGAATCCAGCAGATTGTGGCTGTTGACTGGGTTAGTATGAGGGTGGATTCAGTAGTGGAAACAACCATCTACCAAAATAAATGAACAAACAGAGAACAAATTCAGTAGTGTTTGTAGTAGATTAGTCGCTGGGTAATTGGTTAAGGGTTTAATGTAGTTTTGTAGTAACTATCAGAAGTAAATAATTAATACATAATTTATTACTGTCCAAGGAAGTGTGATTTGTGTGGCCTATTGTAGCTTTTCAGATAATAGGCTGTAATTATGAAGAATAAATAAGAAAAATGTCTGCATGAGGCAATCAATGAATTTATATTGCAGAAGTAATAATTGTGCATACTTGATATTATCTCCGGAAATTTATCTAAAACCTATGAGGCGCCCACAATTATATAATAAAGGCACGGTGAAGGAGTAAAAATGAACGGTTCCGAAAAAGGAACCAGTGAACAAAGGGGTGGGGCAAATAAAAGTGACACAGACAACAGAGTTCCTGAGTAAAAAGAGACACAGCAGAGGAAAGTAAATACATTACTAACCTTAGCAGTCGTTGACAGTGACGACCATTCACTTCTTGGCACTTTTGGGCTCTGGTCAGCTAGTTGCTGGGAGCAGATCGAAGCTGGACTGCTCATCCGAGATCTTCTGCTGCAGTTCTTGAAGACTATGAGGGTGTGTTGCGACACATCTTAGACCTGAGGGCTCCCCACACAAAGTAATCGCACATTGACACATCAGGTGATCTGCTTGGCCAGCTAGGGCCGTGACCGGACTGATCTGTGCTAACAACTCTGCCAGGCGCGAAGATATTGTAAACGTGCTCCAGGGTTCGGCCTGCTGTATGGACAGTTGCTCCATCCTGTTGGAAGTAAGCCACGACCAACCGATGATCAGCGCCCACATGGCATATAGAACTATACACGTATATGGATATGGTGTCTGTTCTTTCGGACATGTCCGAAGGAACAGACACCATATCCATATAAGTATATAGTTCTGGCAGTACCGGCCATGACCTTCTTCTTCTGTGCGGATGCGCACATCTTACTCTAATGGGACTTGGTAAGAATGTCTTCCACGAGTAATGAGTGTGTTGGGTAGGGACACTACGAATGCAGTGTGTGGATATATAAGGCGAGAATGTGGGTCTCGTGGGAGGCGTGCGCGAGATAGTCCCTGCAGTCGCACTTTCCTCTGTGCCATCGGTGGCTCAGATGGATCGTGTTCGGTCAGAGATTTAGCTGCCTCTGTAATAAAAAAAACTGAGTTAATGGATCAACGACGAACTGAAACGGGTGTCTTGCGACGTCCGCCCCGAGCAGATGCAACGAACTAAAGAGAACAAAATGAGATTTAAAAAAATAGGTTGTTTACGTTATAAAAAAAGAATGGATAGAGTGTCTGCCATGTAAACAGGAGATCCCGGTTTCGAGTCCCGGTCGGAGCACACATTTTCACCTGTCCCCGTTGATATATATCAACGCCCTTCAGCAGCTGAAGGTATTAATATATAATTCTAATTTCGTTACATATAGAACAGGACGACCGTGTCATGAATTCTCACAAATACTATTGTGTGAAAATGAAATTAACGTATATTGAAACTGTAACATTCCTGAATCTGATCAACCTTATTTGATGTCTAGAACATTATTTCTTGTTCTGTGATTTATATGTTCAAGTAACAAGTGCACTGAATATTAAAAATCATTCATTAAATTTTACGAAGTTCTGGGCTTGTTTACCCCTGCAATCGGTTTTTTTAATGAAATATCGGAAATACTGAAGTTGACTATTTTATTCTGACGGCTATTACTACCCACTACTTACATATTACACTAATATCTAGTCAGGAAATAGCTTCGGACATTAGTGAAAAAGAGGATCTTTGGAAGTTATCGATATAGAAGAGTTTCTGTGATTGTTTCACAATTCCGATAAAATTTGCCTTCATAGTTAAAAAAAAAAAAAAAAATACGGAATGCTGTTTCGGTCTCTTCTCAATTGGTAAAGCCGAATCTAATGGCGAGTTATGACATGTTGGAAGAATAATGACCGAATACTGGCCGGCCGCGGTGGCCGTGCGATTCTAGGCGCTCCAGTCCGGAGCCGCGCTGCTGCTACGGTCGCAGGTTCGAATCGGGCATGGGTGTGTGTGATGTCCTTAGGTTAGTTAGAAGTAGTTCTAAGTTCTAGGGGACTGATGACCACAGCAGTTGAGTCCCATAGTGCTCAGAGCCATTTGAACCATTTTGAACCGAATACTGATAGATTGCAAGAGATATACCAAGGTCAGAAAAATCTAATGCTTACGGTTTTGCGACAAGGCGACACTTGATTCAAGAGTCTTACTCAAGAGATCAGAACATCAGCATTTTCCTGTAAATAACGCAAATGTCATGGTGATAAAATCAGGTTTTCTCAACTCCGAGAGCAACATTAAAGAGATTGAATAATTTGCTTCTATTTACCTCGATATCATCTTAAAACTTATCACAGTCGTCCGCTTGATATGACCGAGGCCATAAGGGGAAGGAAAAATACTGTCACACCATGGTTCTAAGACTGGATGCGGACAGCTGTTTTTTCCGTTAGGGCACTCATATTATTAGAAATACGTCTTTCGTAAGTCACAAATGTGTGTGCAGTATAAAACGTTGCAAACATCTGAGTAGTATCACCTACTTTCCTTTGTATAAACGGCTGACAAACTTTGGCTTAGTGTTAAACAACGAACTAAAATATATTTTCTGTAAGGAAGAGTTAAGTGCAGTTATCACACAGAGGCGTTACCGCTAGTTCTACAAAACAAAGTGACCTTTAACAGCACAATCGTTTCAGGGCACCGTACATGAAATAAGGAAATGAGGGTCCAGTCGTAGAACGAAATCAGTCCATGTTCAGGAATTAGATAATGCGATTATACGTCAAAGTCCACTCAGTTCCATAAGAACAGACCGAGCTAAGCACGAAATCCCGCAGTGCGCTAACCCATGCTTTTTGCAGGTAGGGGAACCTTTGGCAGAACGGGGTACTTAATGTTCAACAATGATTTTGAAACAGAAAAAAATTATAAGAAGGTATTGAATTGGTTCAGACCTCTTGATTATAATACTAACTTTCAAAACATGAGATCCTATCAATATTTAACTACCCAACTTTCCATTTTTACTGGAGAATTTGGGATATGGTAGTTTTCCCCGTTTTACTCCACAGATGGGGCAACATAGGAATTATGAGCGCACTTGAGGCATTCGCTAAATTTCATCAACCCTACTGGGCTACTTTAGTTTTAAGGATGTTTAGGAGTTTGGGCCACCCTTCTTCGTTATTTTCGATCCAGTTGTAACCATACTGGACTAATTCAAAGCGCCGTTTTTGTAGACATGGGCATTGCTACATTTGGAATTAATAATATGCTCTACGGACTGGAACCTGGAACCTAAATGCTGGAGATATCCGTACTCCACAAGGAGGCATGCGCGATGAATATGGGGCAGGAGCTGTCCAGTGCCAGTTTTTCCAGTCTTGCTGTGGAAGATATGGATGGGGTGGCTCCGCTAAAGATTTCCTCGAAGTTTGCAACTCAATATCAGTGACTACTGATGGTAGGAAACCTTAAATTCTAAATACAATCTTATCAACAGGCCAAATTCCACATTTATGAAAGCCATTAACAGCATGTAATGTCGTTTAGGACTGAAAATAGGCATTGCCAAATAAGGTCGCAATTTCAGATTGTGTGACTGATGTTAGCAATTTACGAATTATATCCTCGTAATACTTGCTAAAGGGTGTCGTGTAGGCTACATCGATGGCTGTAGCCTGCGTGAGATGTGTGTCGGTAAACACAAAAGTACTGGAGGGTGATTGTAATTAAATTTTCAAACCGCTGTAGAAATAACACCACTGGTCAGAATGACGTCAAATTGCAACGGAATATTATCAGAGAAGGGGGAAAAAGTATGGCAGAAGAAAAATAAACAGTTACAAAATGTAGGTATGCCTCGTGCTATGAGGGTCATAATTTAATATTGGCCGACTACAAATCACAAATGAATCATACAACAATGCCTAAGGTGTACGTTTGGCGTTAAACTGCACTACTCAGTGTGCATTGGTGTACATGTGTGATACTGTTAGTTACGTAAGGCCATCCACCACGGGAAGGTCATATCACATCGGATGGGAAAAATCGGTTTTTTACTGTCCCGAGGCCACAAACCGCAAGAAAAGCATCAATAAAAATCAAATCAGATTGTTAATTTCCGTTTGACTGGCGCAAAACATATTCAACATGCTGCCCACCGTTTTCAGCAGCAAGTTGAATTCTAGAAGCAGCATATTCCACAACTGATCGAAGTGTTTCCGCGGTCACGTTCAGAATGTGTTGCACAATGCAGCTAAGTTTGCAATCGGAACACTGAACACAACATCACTCAGATAGCCACACAGCCAGAAGGCACACGGCTTAAGATCAAGTGATCGGGACGGCCAGGCTGTAGGGAAATGGCGGCTTATAATTCTAGCGTTTCCGAAATGGTGCTTCAGAAGCTGCTTACCTGGATTTGCAATGTGCGGAGGTGCGTCATCTTGCATAAAAATGATCACATCCAAACAACCACGCTGTTGTAGAGCTAGAATGACGTGGTTGCCCAGAAGATACTCATAGCGCCAACCAGTGACGGTGCAGGTAACAGGACCGGAAACACCTGTCTCTTCGAAAAAATATGGCCCTTTGCTGAATGATCTCGTAAAGTCGCACCACACAGTGACCTTGTCAGGATGAAGTGGTACTGGTTGATTTGCGTGTGGTTTTTCCGTTGCCCATACTCGACAATTCTGCGTATTGACATATCCAGTCAGATGGCAGTGCGCTTCGTCTGTCCACAAAATCTTCCACGGCCAATCATTGTCCACTTCCATGCGAGCAAGAAATTCTAAAGCAAAGGTCTCTCTTGCTGGCAGGTCAACAGGAAGCAACTCGTGCACATAGGTAATTTTGAATGGATACAAAAAAGGATGTTTCGAAGGATTTTATGCACCTAGCTCACGGGTATGTCCAATGTTCGGGCAATTCTCCGTGAACTACACGTTTGCACACCCCCACTCGTCTCCTCCTGCATTGCTGTGGCCACTGCTTCCACTGTCGTCGACTCAGTTCGTTTCCTCCCTCTACCAGTTTGCACACCAAGAGAACCCGTCTTTTCGAATTTCCGAATCATTTTCTCCAGACTCAGGCAGTCATCGGACCAACGCCTTTTTTCAAACCCTTCAGTGACCGGAACTACTGCAGAGCGGCGAGTGCACGGTCACCTTTCTCGTAATACAGCTTTACAAGCAGACCGCGATCCTGCATTGAGACAGTCATGGCGAACGTCGCAGACGCGAAAGGTGGAAAAGCCGTATACCCAGCGTGGTTGTACCAATTTCAATGAGTCGTGCGTCATTTACGTATTCTGACACATACAGCGCCATCTATTGACCAATTTTCACACTACTTTTTTCTTCTGCCATATGTTTTTCCCTTCTCCGATAATATTCCGTTGCAATTTGACGTCATTCTGACCAATGGTATTATTTCTACAGCGTTTTGAAATTTAAACTTTAATTATAATCGCCTTGTATAGTCCCATTATCCCTTGATAGATCGCTTAGTTCTAAACTTTTTGTGCGAGTGGGGTGTCCATCTAGAATGAAAAGCACTGAACTTTGTTTATTCTCCGCTGTGAACGGCATTAAGTGTTTGCTCCGTTCTACAAAGGGCTTTATAGTAATCCTGTCTGTTTCGTGAACCTCTGATATTGCACCAACTGGGAGACGAGTCTGAATCTCCTGTCTTATTCATTTCTTTGCGAAAATTACTATTGGAGGCTCGTAGCCACTAGATGCAGATCTACACTGTCACATTACCACCTCTTTCCACGTAGGCAGTGAGTTCCGCACGTCTACATCCTTTCAGAGCAAGTATTCTCGAGTGGACTTTAAGGTTTACTGGCGTTCCCGTCGAATCATAATTATGTATTCTATCCTATGTAGCCGGCCGCGGTGGTCTAGTGGTTCTAGGCGCGCAGTCCGGAACCGCGGGACTGCTACGGTCGCTGGTTCGAATCCTGCCTCGGGCATGGATGTGTGTGATGTCCTTAGGTTAGTTAGGTTTAAGTAGTTCTAAGTTCTAGGGGACTGATGACCACAGAAGTTAAGTTCCATAGTGCTCAGAGCCATTTGAACCATTTGAACCTATGTAAGCTGGTATTCAATTACAACGCTGCAGAGCAAATTAAAGATTTTGTCAACTGCTGGTTTCTAGCCACTAAAGTAGCTTCTGGATTGTATGCTGCATCAAAAATTCTCTTATCCACTCTACTCCGATTTTCAATCGTTGCAAAACTCATAGGTTAATTCTCAGAGTTCAATGGTTGTCGATCCAAGTAGCTGATTTTCAATTTGAATAAAATATTTCACTAGTTCGACCTCTTGTTGTATAGAAAAGGCACAATTAAAATGACTCTTTGCTTTTTTAACACGATAGTCTTTGTTTTTATGTTTCTCTTCACATGACGCTGTAATGCAGTTTCAGGATGTTGAACTTAGTTGCTACTTCCTTGTAACTCATTTTTCCACTTGTTACAGCTTCTACCGTCTCGTGCATGGATATAATAGATTAATTTGCTGTTCGTTTTTCTTTTGTAGACTCGAACCATTCTGTACGGAAAAAAATTCTTTTGTGTACAAAATCTGAAAAATGCACAAATAATTAATATGGGGCACAACAGAGTACTAATGGGACATAACGGAGCAGTACCCCGTCCTGCCCTTTCAGTGAACACCATCAAATATAATTAATATTTAAGCTACGTAAAAAATGAAGCTGAGGATAGAATCAAGTCAGTGGTAAGAATTGAGTATAATTGTAACAAACATTAGTTTATTTACTTGTGGGATATTAAGACCTGAATATTCCATAAACGTTAAGGGAAAACCCATCGACACAGAAAAAGCAAGAGCACAGCAGCAAATGGCATCGATGCATTGTTAAGAAATTCGCCGCGATCTCTCGACATAGTTCTAACAATATCAGAGAGACGGAAGCACATGTGAGACAAAAACCATGTTACTCCGTTCTGCCCCACTGGCAGAACACATGTTTCAGATGATTAATTACACCATATACCATAAGCGAATTTCAGAATTTTTATGACTTTTGTAGGCGATGGCGATTTTGAATCTTATTCTCGTTACTTGTAAAACAGTGAAATAATAGAAAAGCTGCCGCTTTCCGCAATTTATATTTATTAAGGCGATGTAAAGCTTTGGAAAGAACCATTTCTGAGCTGGATGTTTTGGTAGTTAAAGACAAGAGAAAGTAATTTAATGTATTCAGCAAATTATTTTGTGTTTGTGTTCAGGATTTCTGTTTTAAATCTTGTTGTTTAATATGATGAGCATTTCGAGTTTTGTTCCGTGAAAAATATTGGTGTAGTGACCATAGAATAAATATACTGTTCAGCACGTCAACTCAGTACCACAGTATTCCCAAATGTTTAGGCACATGTACCCCAAACTTGGACCTCCTTCTGGTGCTTCCCAAGGATTTATTTCCCCGCCAATTCTTTCCAGTGCCCCTTCATCAAGTACTTTCTTTTCTCACTTTTCCAATGACTCACTGCCAGCTCCAACTGCGGCCCTTGATGACATCTTCGCGGCCCGCCACGCCCCACAGAAACGAGTCGGGCCCGAGCTGCATCCCAGGCCCTGGCGCTGCCCAGGCCAGCCAGTCACCCCCCCCCCCCTCCCCCTATCCTGGGAATCGAGGATCTCGATGATTTTTACCCATTTTCGTTGCCGATATTGGCAAGACGTTGGTACCGGGAATTCCAAGACTTTCGAGTACGTTTTAATTATAAATTTTAAACTTAAATTTTTTGTGTAATTTTTCATATTATTTTATTAATTTTGGAGCTATATAAACATGCTAAGCCGCGCGGGATTAGCCGTGCGGTTTGGGGCGCTGCAGTCATGGACTGTGGAGCTGGTCCCGGCGGAGGTTCGAGTCCTCCCTCGGGCATGGGTGTGTGTGTTTGTCCTTAGGATAATTTAGGTTAAGTAGTGTCTAAGCTTAGGGACTGATGGCCTTAGCAGTTAAGTCCCATAGATTTCACAGACATCATCAAACATGCTAAGCTAATTGGCAGTTGCAGATGTGTTTACTTCGTCCTCTCTAGTCTCAATTGTGATTGCTGGTACGATTTGCTGGAAGTAATCCGGGAAGGAAACTGTACTGCCAGTTTGTTACGCAGATGTCGAATTGTTCTCTGGAAGGAAGGAGAGGCACGCAGCAATCAGTTGCAATCCCGATAGTTTTTATTACTTTTGCTTATCTATATTTCGGATATAAATAGTCATCTTAAGTGCATTGGAGTTATAATCAAACAAACTCGACTCAGTAAGATCGTATGGTGACAGGTATTGCTGCAGTATATGTCGCCGTAAGATCTTACTGTGGCGAGTTTTTGGATTGTAACTCAAATGCACTGAAGATGGCTATTTATAGCCGATATGTAATTTTGGAAGAATAATAAAAATTAATGGGCTTGCGACTAACTGCCGTGTGCCTCTCATTCTTTATAGTCTATGGTCGCTATGCACAACGGCAGAAGATTGTCCTGTGGAATGCTTCAACGGATATTTTATAGTACATCGCAACCTCATCCCCAACGATGTAGGTGCAGTCCTGCATCAATTACCAGTATCAGCTTGCTTTGAAAAATTACCGTTTCTGTATGTGTCGTAGGCACAGACTGTCAGGTAATGGTTGTTTGTTTGTAGAACAAGTAGTTCATAAACAACCTGTGATGCTAGCAGCAGCATGGTGCGGTAGTCGTTTGCCCTTATGCCTATCACCGCTAGATGGCGAAGGATCGTTTCCACAGCGGCAGGGACTTCTCTTCGTTGTAGCTCGGTCAGTTACCGCGAAACACTTGTAAATTATGTACAGAAACATCTTCAACTTTTGTAGTCCTGTGTTCCTCGTTGCATGTATTATTACGGTATATTGATAATTTTTACTTTTGAACCGTCTAAGTACAACTGAATGAAACACAATTTTCATGTTATACGCATTTCGTCTTTAATCTCTGCAAGACAGCTTCAATGGCCTGGAATATGTACATATTTTCACTACTTAGTAACAGAACATCTAGAGGGTTGGATCCCCTCCTTCGAAAGCGTCAGATTGCAAAGCCTGGGCTACTCTCAGGGTGGAATCTCCGTCTTCGAAGATTGTGTGTGTTTGTCTGTCTGTCTGTCTGTCTGTCTGTCTGCTCGCTGCTGTCGCTGTTCGTTCGTCCGTCCGTCCGTCCGTCCGTCCGTCCGCTTGCCTGCCTGCTGGCTGTCCATCGCCGTCGTCGTAACCGCTGCCGCCGCCGCCGCCGCCGCCGACGCCGCCTGCTGTTCGTCCGTCTGTTCGCCGCTGCCCATAGCCGACGCCGACGCCGCCTGCTGCACGTCCGTCTGTCCGTCGCCGTTCGTCTGCAATGAGTACTCCCACCTCCACCGTCATCTACACCTCCCCCTCCCCCTCTCCCACAGTCACTTCCTGGAGTGCCGCCTCTGGCCTCCCTCCTTCGACCTCCCCTTCCCTTCCCCCACTTACCCACCCCCCTATCTCCTCCCCTGCTGTATACCCACACCTCTACACCCTTCCTCCAGCCTCCACACCCTCAACAGCTCCCACTACTACCCCCGCCCTCACGTACGCCTCTGTTGCCGCCTCTGCTGCCGCCCCTCAGGTGGTTGGCTTCCCCTCTCTCACCGACCCCGTCGCTTCGTCTTCTGCATCTCCCGCATGCATCACGTCGCGCCGAGCCACCATCGCCACCACTGAACCAGCTGCTTCTCCTGGTGCCTCCACTACGCCACAGGGATCTGACACCCGCCACCTCCCTCTCCTCCCCGTCCCCCTCCCCTCCTCCCAGCCTCCAGTCTCCAAAAAACCCCAAAAGCGCGTCCTTACCGACTCTGCTCCCGCCACTTCCCACAAAAAATCAACACCACCTCCCCCTCCCCCTGCCGTCACCATGGACACCACCCCTCCTCCTGCCACACCTGCCTTGGCCCCCACCCTCCACACCTTTGTCCTGTCAACTCCCGATCCTAAGTTCCTCGACGCTCGTACCCTCACCCAGGAAATACGAAAGTACTTACCTGGTGCTCCCATCTCCCAACTCATTCCCCGCAGGGACTCAGTCCTTATCAAGTCCCCGTCCCCATCCTTTCACGCAGACCTCCTGCGAAAACTCCCACGAGTTATGTTTGGCCCCCACGCCTCTCTGACACCCTTCCTTTCCGCTTCCACTCCTCGTCAGCCCCAGCCTCCCCGTCGCCCCCCCACCTACACCGCTGTGATCACCAAGCTCAGCCCGGTGATCACAGAGGATGAAGTGTTGGTAGAACTGAACTCCCACCCGCACTTGGAAATCCGCTCTGCCCGCTGTATCCACAATGCCTCTGGTCCCACCTACCTCATGCGGGTATTCTCCGAGTCCGCCCCATCCATAGACCATCTCCTCACCCAGGGTGCCCTGATATACCACCGTCGCCACCCTGTTGAATCCTTCAAATCCCCTCCCCAATCCTACCATTGCCAGCGGTGCCTGATGTACAATGACCACCCGACTCCCAACTGCAAAAACCCCCTCACCTGTCCCCATTGCAAGGCCTCCCACTTTCTCAAGAACTGCCCCAACCTCGTTGCTCCTCCTTCCTGTAATACCTGCAATGGCCCCCATCCCACATACTCCCACAAGTGTAAAACTCCCACAAGTGTAAAGCTAAACCCCCTCCAGCCACCCCTGAACTTACAGTCCCAGTTCGTCCCGTCGATCCTCCTGTCCATCCTAACAATTCCCTCCGTCCACCCCCCACGGCCGAGGACATCATCCGGTTCATTACCGTTGTACTCCAAAACATTCACCCTTTTCAGCACCCGCACACCTTCCAACAAATATCCCTTGCTGCTCACTCTGTTTTCCACCTGAACACCTTCGCCACTTACTCCCACAACCAAGCCCACTTCACCTTCACCCGCCTCGACACCCTAGTTTAAGTCTCTTCCCTTCCCTCTCTTCCCCCCCTCCTTCCCGTCATGGCGCGGCACGAGTCTCGCATCCTCTTCCAGAACATTCGCTCCTTCCGCTCCAACAAATACCTCCTCATGCACACCCTCTCCCACCACCAGGTCGACACCTTCCTCTTGAACGAAACCTTTCTCCAGCCCCACCATTCTATCCGCACCTCCCCCTATATCCTCCACCGCACTGATGCTCCTGGTCCTTGTGCGCAGGGTGGAGTCGCGATTGGCCACCTTAAGCATATCCCCGTCCGGCCACAACCTCTCCTCAATGACCCCACTGAACACCTTATCCTTAGCGCCTTCTTCCCCTCCCTCACCATTACCTGTGCCACCATCTATGTCTGCTCCACTGCTCCTCTTCCTCATGACTTCATCTCACACATTGACCACACCTTCTCCACCTATGTGATTGCCGCCGACCTCAACATCCATAGCCGCACTCCTGCTGCCCTTCGGCGGTGGCATCAGTTCCTCTCCACAATCCAGGGTGACCTTGTTCCCATTCCCCAGCACACCCGACCCGAAAGTAACACCACCCCCGCTGTTGTCATTGCCTCCGCCAACCTCCTTGGGCGTATCACTGTCGCCGTCCTTGACCCCACAGGTAGCAATCACCTCCCTGTCCTTCTCACCATAACGTCTGCAAACGGCCCCCCTCCGGCTCCGCAAGCTGCACCCCCTCCCAAGGTCGTCCATGACTATCGCCGTGCCAACTGGGATGCCTACCGGGACTCCATCTCCACCCAGGTCGAAAGCCACCCTCTTACCTATCGCCATCCTGACGACATCATCCGCGCCTCGTCCTTCCTTCAGACGGTAAATACTGACGCCATGGAGGCCCATGTTCCTACTAAAACCATCCACCCACACCGTCCCACTCTCCCTCCGCGGGCTGTCCTCCTCCTCCGTGAATCCCGCCGCCTCTATCGCTCCTTCCTGCGCACTCGTGACAGGGATACACTCCAACGCCATCGGCAAATAAAGCGACACGTGCGGAACCTTATTACAGCAACGAAACGCCGGGACTGGCGCCAGACCTACACACGACTCAATGCCACCCTTCCTATCAACACCTCCAAGTACTGGTCCACCTTCCATCGTCTTACTGGTTCCCTTTCCGCTCCCCACTACCCCCTTCTCCATACCGATCGCCCCCTTCCAGACAACCTCAGTAAGGCCAACCACTTCGCTTCCCACCTTTCCGAGGTCTTCTCCATCCCCGATGATCCCCACTTTGATTATTCTCTTTTCCCCACCGTCATGGAACGTGCTGATACCTCGGTCGCTCCACTTGCTCCTAGTCTTCAGTTCTTCGGGCAGTTGCCCCCCTCCGACGTCAACACTCCCATCACAGAACAAGACATTAAACTTCTCCCCCAGTCCAAACGCAACACGGCCCCTGGTCACGACTGTGTCACCTACCGTCACCTTCGAGAAAGCCCCTATTCCTTCCTAACTGTCCTCGCCCATCTCTATAATGTCATCCTCTCTACTGGCTTCTACCCTGACCTGTGGAAGACCTCCCGCGTCCTCCTATTCCTCAAACGCAACAAACCCCCTTCTGCCGCCTCTTCCTATCGTCCCATCTGCCTCACCTCCGTCTTCAGTAAGGTCTTTGAATCCATCCTCTCCCACCGTATCCATCGGCACCTTGCTCAACACCACCTCCTCCCCCTTACCCAGTGTGGCTTCCGACCCTCCTTCTCTGCTGACGACCAACTCCTCAACCTTGTTCACCTTTTGTCCCTCCAGCTCAACTCCCGTCGCTCCGCCATTTTTGTTTCCCTTGACCTCCAAAATGCCTATGACCGTGTATGGCATCCCGGTCTCCTCTTTAAACTCCAAACCTACGCCCTGCCTATCAATTTTGTCCGTCTGGTCGCTTCCTTCCTCTCGCACCGTCCTTCCTATGTCACCCTCCACAACACCAACTCCCGTATCTTTTATCCCACGGCTGGCGTCCCCCAGGGTTCTGTCCTCTCCCCTCTCCTTTATCTCTTGTATACAGCTGATATGCCCAAGCCACCCCCACCAGTCCACCTTCTCCAATATGCTGATGACACCGCCTTCCTGGCTCTCTATCCTACTCTTCAACGGTCTCAACGTACCCTCCAAACCCACCTTCACCAGTTCACCACTTGGTGTAACCAGTGGTTCCTCCGTCTCAACCCCTCCAAAACCCAGGCAATCATCATAGGCCGCACCACTCGCTCCTTTCGCCTCCATGATTTCTACCTCACCCTTTATGGTCGTCCTATCCAACTCACCCCCACCCTGAAATACCTTGGCCTCACCCTTGACCGACACCTCACCTGGACCCCTCATCTCCTGACCATCCAGCAGAAAGCCCATTCCCGCCTCCGCCTGCTGAAACTCCCACCCGCTTTTACAAGGCCCTCCAAATCCTTGAACGCCATGCGCTCTGCCTTGCCTTCCGTATCCGCCTTCCTTCCCCCACACGGCTCCTGTATGAACTGATCCCCTTCCCCCATCTCCTCTTGTTCCTCCAACATCTCCGCATCCTTTACATTGTTCGCAGGGTTGATCCCCCCCACCCTCTGGTATCCTCCTTCCTCTCCACCTCCCGCCCGTTGCTGCACCTCTATCGCTGTATCCCTCCCTCTCTCCACCTCCACACCCTCCATCTCCTTCATCAGGGCAATTTCCAACGCCTCCCCCTCCCGGATGACGAACTTCGCCGTGACATCTACCCTTCCTTCCAATTATAACCTGGCCTTGTTCCCCCCCCACCCCTCCCCAGGGCCCCCTTCTCCTCTTTCCTCCTTCTCCCAGAGCGGATTTTCCTCCATCCCCCCCTCCCCTGAGACCCTGCACCCCATACTTGCCTCTCTCCTTCCCACATCCCTCCCTGCCTGGCCCTCTTCTGCGCGCCCCCCATTCCCCTCCCCCATCTCTTCCCCTCCCTCCCTTCTTCAGGTCTCCCTCCTCTCCTAGAACCTGGCAGATCCTCTGTATTGATCATCATCAGTGTTCCACATCAGTGTTGTGTTTAGTGCTGTTTCTCGTGTGCGTCAAGAGGTGTGATTTTAATTGTGTACTGCCTTGAGGTTCGCCGTCGGTGTTACGTTATGTGCTATGCCATCCGTCACACCTTTATGCTCCAGTCATACTGTGCCTTGTGTTCTTTTAATCGTCGCAGTGTGAGGCTTTTTGTGTGTGCTACTTTTAAACAGATTTTTATCTCCATTTTACAGTCACCCCGTTTTTTTCTCTATTGCCTTCCATGATGTTCTCCCTTTTTTATATCTATGTTCGCCTTCTCCTCTCCTTTGCTGTTTTTAAATGTCTTCTATTGTTTTGTTCTATGTTGTTTTGTTCTATGTCTTTCGGCTGAAGAGCAGCGCATATGCTGCTGCCAGCCCACCCCGATGGGGAATTGAAATACAATAAAGAAAAAAAAAAAAAAAAAAAAAAACTTAGTAACAGAAGCATAATACGTAGAAAATCGTCCACGCAACCTGTAAGTGGAATTTAAAATATTACTACGTCATAGAAAAAACCAACCACCAGAACTGTTTATAACCTGTAGGTACATTTCTCCAAAATGTAAACTAAGTAGTAAAATATGTACATATTCCAGGCCACTGAAGATGCCTTGCAGAGAATAAAGGCGAAACTCGTATGACACGAAAATTGTGTTTCATTCAGTTGTAGTTAGAAGGTCCAAAAGTAAAAATTGTCAATGTACCTTAATACGTACACAAACGCTCCTGTATCTATTGCTGAAATCCAGATCAAAATCCCTCAAATAGTTCATGAGATTTCTGATGGATTTCGAATGGGATGTAAGTTTTTAACGGCAAAAAAATCTTTATATAATATAACCACAAATTAACAATTTCCTGGTTTTCCCTTTACTTGTACTGTGAAACCTTGCTTCTTGCATAATTTCATGATTCTAAGTCAACGAGAAATACACTGTAGGTTTTAACGAGTGAGATAGTGAGTATTGTTTTAGAAGTTTAAATACTTCACAGCGTCAAGAGACCGTAGACCTTAGTATGTGACGTAAATTTCTTCTTCTTACCTCTATCTGTTCCTGGGAAAATGGGATCTTAACAGTTGGAGAAATAGACACACAGGCAGACAGATAGACGGACGACAGAGTGACCCTATAAGTTTTCCGTTTTTACTGATTGAGGTACGGAACCCTAAAAATCATAAACATTTTTCAAAATAATATACACAGATCAAAAGAAGTTTTGCATCACCTCGGCTCCGATTGGTCCGGAATCTGTGCCGGCCGGTGTGGCCGAGCGGTTCTAGGCGCTTCAGTCTGGAAACGCGCGACCGCTACGGTCGCAGGTTCGAATCCTGCCTCGGGAATGGATGTGTGTGATGTCGTTAGGTTAGTTAGGTTTAAGTAGTTCTAAGTTTTAGGCGACTGATAACCTTAGATGTTAAGTCCCATAGTGCTCAGAGCCATTTGAACCATTTGAACCGGAACCTGTACAGAAAATTGGAATATAGATCAACATAAACATCATTTCCGTCCTTTTTATTGCTCATGAAAACCACACATTGCATATTGTATCACCATACAGCGAGACCTACAGAGGTAGTGGTCCAGATTGCTGTACACACCGGTACCTCTAATACCCAGTAGCACGTTCTCTTGAACTGATGCATGCTTTTATTCGTCGTGGCACACTATCCACAAGTTCATCAAGGCACTGTTGGTCCAGATTGTCCCACCCATCAACGGTGATTCGGCGTAGATCCCTCAGAGTGGTAGGTGGGTCACGTCGTCCATGAACAGCCCTTTTCAATCTATCACAGGCATGGTCGATAGGGTTCATGTCTGGAGAACATGCTGGACATTCTAGTTGAGCGATGTAAGTATCCTGAAGGAAGTCATTCACAAGATGTGCAAGATGGGGGCGCCAATTGTCGTCCATGAAGTCAAATGCCTCACCAACATGCTGCTGGTATGGTTGCACTATCGGTCGGAGAATAGCATTCACGTATGGTACAGCCGTTACGGCGCCTTCCATGACCACCAGCGACGCACGTCGGCCCCACATAATGCCACCCCAAAACAGCAGGGAACCACCACCTTGCTGCACTCGATGGACAGTGTGTCTAAGACGTTCAGGCTAACCGGGTTGCCTCCAGACACGTCTCCGACGATTGTCTGGTTGAAAGCATATGCGACACTCATCGATGAAGAGAACGTGATACCAATCCTAAGCGGCCCATTCGTCATTGGGCCCATCTGTACCACGCTGCATGGTGTCATGGTTGCAAAGATCTTACTCGCCATGGACGTCGGGAGTAAAGTTGCGCATTATGCAGCCTTTTGCGCACAGTTTGAGTCGTAACACGACGTCCTATGGGTGCACGAAGAGCATTATTCAACATGGTGGCGTTGCTGTCAAGATTCCTCCGAGCCATAATTCGTAGGTAGCTGTCATCCACTGCAGTGCCCTTGGGCAACCTGAGCGTGGCATGACATCGACAGTTCCTCTCTCTCTGTATCCATGTCCGAACAACATCGCTTTTGTTCACTCCGAGACGCCTGGACATTTCCCTTGTTGAGAGCCCTTCCTGGAACAAAGTAACAGTGTGGACGCGATCGTACCGCGGTATTGACCATCTGGGCATGGTTGAACTACAGACAACACGAGCCGTGTACCTCCTCCCTGGTGGAATGACTGGAACTGATCGGCTGTCGGATACCCTCCGTCTAATAGGCCCTGCTCATGCAAGGTTGTTTACATCTTTGGGCGGGTTAGTTAACATCTCTGAACAGTCAAAGCGACTGTGTCTGTGATACAATATCCACAGTCAACGTATCTTCAGGAGTTTTGGGAACCGGGGTGATGCAAAACTTTTTTTGGTGTGTGTGTTATTGTGATGAATGGAAATTGCCATATTAATGAGTAACGATTGATGATATCGGGTTAACTGTGGTAAGAAATACGATTGCTGGTTTGCTTAAAACCCTCGTACAAGTGAAGAAAACGTGATTTAAATCTCCTAGAGTTACCCCCCTTAAAATCACAGTAAGGAATATTTTGTGTGTGTATTCAGTGAAGGTGGGTGCGGGATGCTGTGTAATTAAATTCATTTGAACTGTAGAAGGGATAGATCCTTTTTTTGCATCGATTGTATGAAACTGTGGCTTCGAGGGAATGTTTGTATTTTTCCGTGATATTACTCTTTGCTTCATTTCGACACTTCATATTCGTCTTTCCGTTGGCGTCTTGCTCTTCTGTATTATTTAATCTCTCGGCCTGATTGCGGTAGTTTGATATTTTTAAATGTGTCTTTTCGAACGGCGGTATTCGTTAAGTCAATGACGTTTAACGTCAGCGGGTCCCTTGATCCAAACAATTTTACCTCTTTCCGAGAGTTTCATTTTTCTTGGTGGCTTTCATAATGTCCATTATCTGTGGATTAGTTTTCTTGAGAAGTGATGGTGTCTGCTTCTATAATCCGTTATAATCGTAATATGTTTTATTATGACGTCGTGTATGAAACCAAATTCAAGTCTTGTTATCCAGATATGAATACAGGAAAGTACATCTACACCTACGTGCATCTACATATACATCTACATCTACGCGATTGCTCTGCTACTCACAGTAAAAGTGCCTGGCAGAGGGTTCAATGAACCACCTCCAAGCTGTCTCTCTACCGTACCACTCTCGAACGGCGCGCAGGAAGAACGAGCACTTAAAGTTTTCTGTGCGAGCCCTGATTTCTCTTATTTTGTTCTGTCATACCTGTGGTTCTGGAGACATCCGTTCAAGCATTACGTATTGTTCCCCTTTTTCTATAATTTCTCCTTAGTTAATTAATGTTTAGTAAGAGAAAATATTTTTATTTGTAAGGAAATGAACTGCACTTGTCTTCTGCCTGTTCTATCGTCTCTTGTTCTTATGATCTATGACAGAGCAGATATAAGTTTGGTAATTTCAACATATTTACTCGATAAAGGTTACTTTAATTTGTCAGCTGTGTAAGCTCCATCATTGACTGAAGCCAGCACCTTACTCCTTATCATTTATTCCATTTATGTTGCAATGCCTATATGTTTCAGGGAAAAGGCAGAAGAGGTTGCCGGCGATTGACTGTCACGGATGATCGGACACTGTTCGTGTTCTTTCGTTAATTGATTTTCTATTAAGGACTGGAACCACCGGAGATATATAAGCAGATCATTTCTCTTCTGTACAAAATATTGTATAGCAAAAATTACGCAACTTTGATCGGTTTCTGTTTCCGAACAATGACACCCGTCAACATACACACTGGCCCGATGAAACAGAAAACTCCGGAACCGCGCGGCTGTTACAGTCGCAGGTTCGAATCCTGCCACGGGCATGGATGTGTGTGATGTCCGTAGGTTAGTTAGGTTTACGTAGTACTAAGTTCTAGGGGACTGATGACCTCAGATGTTAAGTCCTATAGAGCTCAGAGCCATTTGAACCATTTTTGAAACAGAAAACGACTCAATAAATAAGAGGATGGACTCCAGTAATGCAATCTGGGTATTAAGTGGTGTAGAAACTTCAACATGCAGTATTGCAGCGTGCAATTTGTGCGCATGATAGCCTTGCTCAATGTGGGTTGCATCCATGTCACGACTGTTGTGTATATAGGAGTGGATAATTTACAGAACATTAACTTAAAGACGCTTCTTTGAGTAAGGAATTCTATTATCATATCACTACTGAGACGGGAGGTAACGCCACACAGTGCTTATCTCGAAAAACTCTTGGAAATTATCAGCAATTCAGATTCTTACTAACTGATAGGCGAATGTTATCGTTGGGAAGTAGAAGACGTTTGCTAGGATAAAGAAGTTAGTGATGACCAGTATAGATATTGTCAGTGAAAATCACTTCGAATAATTAATCACTCCAGGACAAACGTTTTTAAGAATAGTTTACAACTGATGACCTGAGATGACGTTTATAACGAACCAAATGCTAACATAAAATTTAATCTATTACACGATCAATGCATGCCATTATTTGATAATAGTCTTCCGCATAAGCTAATCAGAAGAACATTAAACAGAACTGTAAAAACACCATGGACCACTAAAGGGATTAAAGTACCTGGAGCCGCGCGACCACTACGGTCGCAGGTTCGAATCCTGCCTCGGGCATGGATGTGTATGATGTCCTTAGGTTAGCTAGGTTTAAGTAGTTCTACGTTCTAGGGGACTGATGATCTCAGATGTTAAGTCCGATAGTGCTCAGAGCCATTTGAACCAAAGTACCTTGTGAAAGGGAAAGGGTGCACACTACAGAAATTACGAAAAATTACTAAAAAATTATTTCCAACTGAAGGAAAGTGCACATTATACCAGAAATCAGTCATTCTGGCAACAGACTTATGTCCATATCGAATGTAGGGAGAGGCAGTACAACATGCCACAGAACAGGATAACATCACTGTTGATTGGTATGGTTGGGGTACAAATGATCAGTAGCAGTTATCAGTTATGTTTCTTAACCATTTCTTAAATATAGTACAGAATTTAGGGGCAAACAGTTAAAATTAAATCAGTACGATGAAAAAAATAAATCACATACAATTCAATCATGCGGATGTCTCATCCATTTCTCCTTCTGAAATTAAGAAAGTTATACATTGTTTTCCAGGAGGAATGGACAATATTAAGGAATATGATAGCAACGATCATTCGAAACAAAAATGTCTAGTAAAAATGGCCTCTAAAATGCATACCTTAAGATAAATGAACACTTCTTCATCTTCGATACCGTGAAACAAATGTCTTCTACTGCAAGCTATTTGCTTTCTACACTGAAGAGGTAAAGAAACTGGTACACCTACCTAACATCGTGCAGGGCCCCGCAGAAGTACCGCAACATGACGTGGAGTGGACTCGACCAGTGTCTGATCTAGTGCTGGAGGGAATTGTCATCGTGAATCCTGTACGGTTGTCCATAAATCCGTAGGAGTACAAGGGGGTGGAGGTCTCTTCTGAACACCACGTTGCTAGGAATTCCAGATGTGCTAAGTAATGTTCATGTCTGGGGAGTTTGGTGGTCAGCGCCAAAAGAGTGTTCCTGGAGCCACTCTGTAGCAATTCTGGACGTGTGGGGTATCGAATTGTCCTGCAGGAATTCCCCAAGTTCGTCGGAATGGACAATGGACGTGAATGGATGCAGGTGATCAGACAGGATGCTTGAGTACGTGTCACCTGTGAGGGTCGTATGTAGATGTATCAGGGGTCTCATATCACTCCAACTGCACACGCCCCACACCATTACAGAGCCTTCACCAGCTGACAAACAGGGTCCATGGATTCTTGAAGTTGTGTCTATAACCGTACACGTCCACCAGCTCGATACAATTTGAAACGAAACTCCTCCGACTGGTAACATGTTTCCACTCATCAATAGTCCGATGTCAGTGTTGACGGGCCCAGATGAGGTTTTGTGTCGTGCAACCATCAAAGGTACAAGAGTGAGCTATCGGCTCAGAAAGCCCATATTGTTGATGATTCGTTAAATGGTTCGCACACTGACATTTGTTCAGGCCCCAGCATAGAAATCTGCAGCAATTTGCAGAAGGGTTGTACTCCTGTTACGCTGAACGATTGTCTTCAGTCGTCGTTGGTCCCGTTCTTGCAGGATGTTTATCCGGCAGCAGCGATGACGGAGTTTTGATGGTTTACCGGATTCCTGATATTCACGGTACACTCGTGCAATGGTCCTACGTGGATCTCCCCACTTCATCGCTACCTCGAAGATGCTGTGTCCCATCGCTTGTGCGCCGACTATAACACCACGTTCAAACTTACTGAAACGTCGATAAACTGCTATTATAGCAGCAGTAAACGATCTGACAACTGCACCAGATTCTAGGCGCTGCAGTCTGGAACCGCGCGACTCCTACGGTCGCAGGTTCGAATCCTGCCTCGGGCATGGATGTGTGTGATGTCCTTGTCAGGTTTAAGTAGTTCTAAGTTCTAGGGGACTGATGACCTCATAAGTTAAGTCCCATAGTGCTCAGAGCCATTTGAACCATTTTTGAACTGCACCAGACACTTGTTATCTGCACCGCAGCGCCTTAGTCTGCCTGTTTACATATCTCTGTATTTGAATACGCCTGCCTATACCAGTTTCTTTGGCGCCTCAGTCCGCAGCTCGTGGTCGTGCGGTAGCGTCCTCGCTTCCCGCGCCCGGGTTCCCGGTTCGATTCCCGGCTGGGTCAGGGATTTTCTCTGCCTCGTGATGGCTGGGTGTTGTGTGATGTCCTTAGGTTAGTTAGGTTTAAGTAGTTCTAAGTTCTAGGGGACTGATGACCATCGATGTTGAGTCCTATAGTGCTCAGAGCCATTTGAACCATTTTGAACCGAATACTGATAGATTGCAAGAGATATACCAAGGTCAGAAAAATCTAATGCTTACGGTTTTGCGACAAGGCGATGGAGAAATGAGTATCAAACAGAGCCACCGACACGTTTAACGATTCGTCGCATTCGAGACAAATTTGAAGCCGAAGGCTCTGTTAAAGATGTACACAAACAACGATCTGGACGACCTATAACAGTAATAAGTCCAGCTAACTCCCGTCGTGTGTTGCAACAATTTACTCGCTCACCACAGAAGTCTGTGAGACAGTGCGCCCGTGAAACTGGAGTGAGTCGCTCAAGTGTTCGGCGAATTTTGAAGACAGCAAAGTGGAAGTGCTACATCCCACGATTGCTACACGCGGTGAACGAGGTCGACCCAGATCGCAGAATGGAGTACTGCGAGTGGTTTACTAACATGGTGCCCAACGATGAAGAGTTTGCAAAGATGTGTAGTCTGATCAGGCACAGTTCAAACTCAGTGGTACAGTAAATCGCCACAATTTCATCTACTGGGCCGCCGAAAATCCGAACGTCCATGTAGACAAAGCCGTGAGTTTGCCAGGAGTAAATGTGCGGTGGGAGTTGTCTTACTGGGGCTTGATTGGGCCATTCTTCTTTGACGGCACAGTTACAGGTGAGGTGTACCTTCAGAAGCTTCAGACATCCATTTTACCTGCCATCCGAGACTTATATGGAGACGGAAGAGTTTACTTTCATCAAGATTGTGCCCCAGCCCACTACCAACATCGTTTTAGGGCGTATCTCGACGAAAATCTACCAGGACGATGGATAGGCCGTAGAGGTGCTGTAGAGTGTCCACCACGTTCCCCAGACATAGCTCCTCTGGACTTCTAGCTGTGGAGAACACTAAAGGACGTCGTTTATCGACAAAAGCCACGCACATTGGATGAACTTCGAGAATCCATCATACATTCATGTGCAAATATCCAACTGAAAACGTTGCAGTCAGTAGTTCGTGCTGCACTTCGGCGGCACCGTTTGTGTGTGGATGTTAATGGTGACCATTTCGAACACCTACAGTGATATTTTTAAGATGGGCTTTAAGCTACACTTTTACCAAAAATGAGACAACTCCGTCAATTAGTTTGCAAGTTATGGACTTTTAAACAGTGGAGTCTTTTTTTGGACCCCTCTGTATGTTACAAACAGTGCTCACCATCGAAGATCGATACCGAGAACACCAGCGTTGCAGTCGACAATGAACCTAACAAGTCGGCAGTCGCACAGCAATATCTGGAGTAGGAACGTAACTGGATTTTAGCGTAGACTTACAATTACTGGGACAGTGTCGTTAGTGAAACCATCGAAATTCGCAGCTTGTCATTAGGGACTGCAGCTATAATCTCCACTAGGTTTGGGGACCAGCACTAGTTCTGATTGAGAAGACGCCCTGCCACCAACGAGCTGGCGACGAGAGCGGACACAGCAACTATACTGACGCTGTCACACATTCCGACGCAGGTGTCTACGCGACTGCCGATGCGCGCTCTCGGGCGCGGACCGTGGAGGGAATGGCTTGCGATGTGAAGGGATACAAGTCGGCCGCGCGTCTTCAGGAGCTCCATTCATCAAGACACCTGACAATGGCGACATGTGTGATCTCCGAAATATTGCGCCCAGACCGGCAGTATACCCGTGGACTGTTCCATCAACAAATACGCAGCATGACACTGAAGAATCACAATTTTCCAGAATGAGATTTTCACTCTGCAGCGCAGTGTGCGCTGATATGAAACTTCCTGGCAGATTAAAACTGTGTGCCCGACCGAGACTCGAACTCGGGACCTTTGCCTTTCGCGGGCAAGTGCTCTACCATCTGAGCTACCGAAGCACGACTCACGACCGGGCGTGAGTCGTACTTCGGTAGCTCAGATGGTAGAGCACTTGCCCGCAAAAGGCAAAGGTCCCGAGTTCGAGTCTCGGTCGGGTACACAGTTTTAATCTGCCAGGAAGTAATCACAATTTTAACTATAGTTCAACGGATACCCGTCTCGTGGCTACTTAATTTTTTTCTAACTAACATGGATATAGGACTAATCTTTTGTCTTCTCTTTTTTTTTATCGAACCGATCTTTGCTATTTCTTCTGGATTCGTTTAGGCCTCATATGCACCAACTATACATAAAAATCGGCATGCAAAACCGTAGTTAAGAAAGCATAAAATAAAGTAGCTCCTGTGAACAAACTGACCATGTAACTTCACAACAACAAACAGTTGGGCTGGAAGTGTGAGAACGCTCCACAGGTGACAGCCATACACGTGACGACGACGACGGTCATCCAGGGTAGTGTTGAACTAGGATTCAACGATGGACACAGCACGGTGCCATTCATCAACAGTCCACGTATCCTACTCACGACGTCCTTCCAGATACGATCTTGTGTTGTGAATGGCAGCCTATGCCTGGGACGGTAATTCCTCGTCCAAAAACTGCTAAGTCTCCGACCACTGTTGCGGGATGATACAGAATCATGTCCATTATAATTATCCGGGCTGTTATGCCGTGGTCGGTTGATGAATTCTGAGGTGATTCCCAACGTTTCGTCTCCGACTGCGGGAGACATCTTCAAGGGGGTCCGTAGCTTGATGGAAGGTCCAACACACACACTGGCTCGCTACTGACAGTAGTTGGGAATCACCTCAGAATTCATCAACCGACCACGGCATAACAGCCCGGATAATTATAATGGACATGATATTTCCGGCCGTGAAAGTTTACATTTTAGTATGATACAGAATGTTGCACGGAGTCCATTACTTTATCTCTAACGGCAGACGCAGACGTGAAGGGTTTACGTTGTACTTGGTGCACAATGTAGCCGTGCTCCCTTGAGGCAGTCAGTCGCGGTTGAGAAGAGCTCTGACGATGAGAATGCCTGCCAAAGCGTTCCCACATGGACCAGCATCGGTCCACTATCAATATTGCATGCTTCGTCTAGCCGACCAAACGGAGACCCACAATAGTACCCCTTTCAAACTGTCAGGACCGAGCGAGGTGGCGCAGTGGTTAGACACTGGACTCGCATTCGGGAGGACGACGGTTCAATCCCGCGTCCGGCCATCCTGATTTAGGTTTTCCGTGATTTCCCTAAATCGCTCCAGGCAAATGCCGGGATGGTTCCTTTGAAAGGGCACGGCCGGCTTCCTTCCCCGTCCTTCCCTAATCCGATGAGACCGATGACCTCGCAGTTTGGTCTCTTCCCCCAAAACAACCAACCAAACTGTCAGGTGCTGACACGACTACGTGGCATCTAAGTGTCCTTCACAATGACCACTCAACATATGACGCTGTTCACGCCACTGATATACCCTACCAGGCCTGGTAACAACACTAAACAAGAACAACACTCATATACTCTGGTGGCAGTTGTACCTGACACAGAGAACTGCCGTTCTAATCGTTTTATTGCCCGCTGATGGTATGTACCTGTACAAGATCACATTGACATTCGACCATGTCTTCTGTGTGCTTTTTGTCAGACAGTTTATTTGGTGGTCTAGAACTCAACCGTGCCAGGTGCTGTGCTCTTCAGGAATGCCAGGTTTATACATATCATGAATCTATCAACACGTTAATGAGAAACCGGTTGATACTGTACAATTATTACTTCGTATCTGCCACCGTATATATACCATGTCTTAACGAGCTCAAATAGCAGTTCGCAAAGAAAATTTTGAACTAACCTGTATGCAACACTCTGCGGTCAGAATCGTTTATTGCTGGTAAAAAGTTCCACATATCCTCAGATTTTGGATTTATTCGGAAGAAATTGAAGATTAGTGTCTAACGCCCCAGCGATGGGGAATGGGCGACGGTTAGACAAGGATGCGGATATTACCTCTATTTTTGTCATAGAAATTGTTTCATCCTTCAGCTTAGGTTATTTAGGCGAATGGTGGAGAAACAAAATCTGTGCGGCTGGACGGGGCTTTGAACTCAGCTCCTCCAGAATGTGAGGGATTGATTTCGGTCATTTTTCCCTCGTCTTGCCATTTTCAGAAACGTTATTGTAGTTCACTGATCTTACCTTTTAATTTCTTTTTGTGATCATACTCCCCCCACGTTTCCACTTGGCAATGAGATCGCTAACAATGAAAGTGAGCTTATTTAATTCATGCGAATTCTCTGACAGGATATCCACGATTGTCAGTCCCTACGATCTCATTTCAGTCACATCTCTCTCGTGACTTGCTCTGGTGTAACATGTGTCTATGTTGTTGTTTCATTGCACATGAAATTAATATCCTCGGACGACCAGCCCGAGAGCACACAGAGCGAGATCAGTGAGCTTTCCGAAAATTTATAACTACTTAGTGTGAGTTGATAAAGGTGTACTAGAGTAAGGAAAAAAAAATTATAATTTGTTTACAGCTCTTTAGGCCGTTTCTCGCAACCTTGTATCCATAACCTCTCAATCTTATCTACATCTACATCTGTACTCCACCAGCCGTCTTAAGATGTGTGGCGCACGTTACTTTTTGTACCAGCCTCACCACCCCCTTTTCCTGTTCCAGTCGCGAACAGTTCGTAGGATGAACGATGTGGGCGCTCCAATCTCTCTGATTTTATTTTCGTGGTATTTTTGCGAGATATACTTAGGTGAAAGTAATACACTGGTTGACTCTTCTAGAAACGTACGCTTTCGGAACTTTAGCACTAAACCACACCGTGATGTAGAATACTTCTAGGAGCGACTGCCACTGGAGTTTGTTGATCATCTCGCGCTTACTAAACGAACTTGTAAAGAAAAGCAGTGCCATTCTTTGGATCTTCTCTATGTCGTATATCAGTCCCACCTGGTACGGATCGGAGACTGACGAGCAATAATCAAATATTGCTCAAACGAGAGATTTTGAAATCTACCTCTTTCATTGATTGTCTACATGTCCTAAGGATACTTCCAGTGAATACGTCTGATATTTGAGATACCTGCAATTAGTTTCATATAGTCGTTCCTCTTTACGCCGCTCCATGTGCATACTCCTATATACTTTTCGAAGTAATCGCTTCCAGTGATTATTCTGCAATCACGTAGTCATGCAATAAAAGGTCTTTCTGTACATGTATAAGCAACATGTTACACTGGTTTACATCGACAGTCAATTGCCACTCCCTGCACCTCGCATCGAGAATGTCTTTCTGCATTTCGCTACAATTTTCTTGTGTTGCAACTTCTCTGGATACATCATCATCCGAGAGAAGCCTCATTGTGAAAAGTGTAGGTCCTATAATACTCCCGTGGATTACGCCCGAAGTTACTTTTACATCTGTAGACTTCTCTCCGTTAAGAGTGACACGCTGTGCTCTGTTAGCTAGAAATTCTTCAAACCACAATTTGGCTCATATTCAGTAAGCTCGTATCTTGTTAATAAGATTTGTAGTGCGCAACGTTGTCCAAAGCCTTCAGGCAACCAGGGGCCTGTGACTACAGGTTTCTGCGTCTCGTGGACGAACAGAGCAAGTTGGGTTTAACACGATTGTTGTTTTCGAAACCTATGTTTCTTACAGAGAGGAATTTCGATCTCCAGAAATTTCACAATACGCGAACATAAAACATGTATCAAACTTTGGCAATAGACCAACGTCAGTGATATAGGCCTTTAATTTTGTGCGTCTTTTCGACGACCCTTCCACAAAACGGGAATGATCTGTGCTTTTTTTCCAATCATTAGAAGCACTTCGCTCCTCCAAAGACCCTATGGTTTACTGCTGTTAGAATAGGGGTTCTTCCGCTTACTTTGTGTGTAATCGGGCTTACGTTCAGTCAGGCCCATTAGTGTTTGCTCTGTTGTGTGAGTTCAGTTGATTATCTACCTCATGCTCATTTCGATATCTGTCATTTGTGCCACGATTTAGGAGAGGAAATACAGTGCGATCTTCCTCTGTGAAACAATTTTGGGAACAGACGTTTAGTATTTCGGCCTTTTCTCTGTCGTCTTCCGTTTCATTGCTATTATGGTCATCACTTTTCTGGACAGATGACTTCAGTCCGTTGTCTGGTTTAAGATAAGCCCAAAATTTCTTAGCATTTTCTGTCCAGTTGGTGGACAGAATTTTACTTCCTAATTCGTACAATGCTTCAAATGGCCCTCCTTACTCTAATTTGGCAGATTTGTAACACGGTTGTCGAACCACAACGACTCTTTTCAATCATTTTGTCATTGATATTCGGCTTTGTCAGTGTTGGAGATGAAATTTTTATGTAAACCACTCAGGTGATCTGAGATGTTCCTTATCGTTCTTATTAAGCAGAAATATCTTCCTAACTCCCTTTGTATTCGTATTTACAGCCATATTCAGTAACAATGTTAACGGCATCAGTCTCTGTTCCACGGTGAGTCGAAAAGTTCTGCTCTGCTTGTCACCAGCAGATTTAGTATGTTATCTTCACGAGCTGCTTCTCTGATTAATTGCTCAAGGTTATTTTCGGATAAGATATGTAGAAGAATTTCACATATTCCTTGTTCCTACTACACTTGAGTCTCCAATTATATAGCTGGTAAGTTGAAGCCTCGACCTAAAACTAAACCATATCCACGAAACTTGGGCGAAATAAATTTGCAAGTTCCCCCTCAAATGTTCCACCACTACTATTGCTGAGACAGTGAGTCTATAAAAGTTTCCGCTGACCAAATTTGATCCACAATATGACCATACGATGGAATTCAGCTTAATGATGGCTTGTTTAGCTTCTGTTGGCTTCTGCCTTATTTCATGTTGACTGGAACCCTGATCTAACAGTGTAACTTCCAGATATTTATACCTCTGACACGCCTTAATAGTGTTTCTAGCTATGATACTGACATAATGTTTACTTCCTATCACGAGATATTTTGTTTTGGAAAAAATTATACTTAGTCCTGCTTTACTGCATGTTTCTAAGATTCATTTCATCATGAACTCTACATCACAGTCATCTACAAACAATATTATTTGTTCACCGGTGAGTAGTAAATTCGATAGGTAATTCCCGTCTGTAGGCCTATTTCTCCACACTTCTTCATTCACTCTTTCAGAATTTCGTTCAGATGGTACTAGAACATAGTAGGTGCTGTACAGCACCCTTGTGTAAGGCTCTTGATTGGTCGCACTAATCGGGAGTTTTCCGTCCTATTTTAATTCTTGTCTCTAGTGTCTCGTAAACTATTTGAATTGTTGCAACATACATCTTATTTATTGTGCTCTCGTCAAGGTACTGATAAAGACTATTTATAGTAAATGCATAAAAATCATGTGCGTTTCTCTTCCCCTGGCTCTTTTTTTTCAGTTGTTTAACTTATAGCAGATATATTATCTATACAGGATTAGCTGGTGGTGAGGCCACTCTGTGCATCTCCTACTTTAATTTCGTTCTTCATACGTTCTTTTATAATACGACCATAGAGCCTTTCAGTGACGCGATTTTGATAATGCCCCTATAATTGTCACAATCTGTTGTTGATCCTTTCTTATGAAATGGTGTCAAGTATGCTTTTCTCCTCTCTGTTGGTGAGGGGGGCGGTTTCTTGTTTGATCAAACACTTGATGAAGATACGTTGGATTACTTTTAGGATATCTTCTGTTGCATTTTTATGGGCTCAGCAGGACCTGGAGATTTTCCATTTTTGATTTTTCAAACTGGTTATTCTAATTCTTTCAGGGACACACGTGGCACTAACTCCTCCTTGATCGTATATGGTGCTATCTGTAGGAACTCTTCTCAGTCTTCTGTTTACACATATCCAACATATCCATATTATTTGATACTTCTCTCTTTATCAGTAGTATATTTGTACTGTTCTTCCCCTCTTTTCTTAGATATAATTCTTAGATGTAATTCTGGCAGAGGAAAAGGGCAAATTGAAATTGGTAAGGGATTCGTAACTGGGCGTCAACGTGCACCATGTCCCACATTAGTGCAACTGGCTTATTTTAATTACCGACCCATGTTTACACCTGGCATGTCAAATATGGCGAATTTTTGTCCTCAAAAAGTCCTACTCTTAATTTGAAAATTGCTTCCACAAGCTATCTATAAGGGGCGTTCAAAAAGTTTCCGGTTGAATGTCTTGGTGCAGCGTATATGTACGCTATGTGATTAAAAGTATCAAGACACCCCCCAAAAAATACTCTCTTCTTATTAGGTGCATTTCGGTGCAACCTACTGCTAGGTACTCCATACAAACGACCTCAGTAGTCATTAGACATCGTGAGAGAGTAGAATGGGGCGAGGCGCGAAACTTACAGACTTCGAAAGTGCTCAGGTGATTGGGTGTCACTTGTGTCATACGTCTGTACGCGAGATTTCCACAGTCCTAAACATCCCTTGGTCCACTGTTTCCAATGTGATAGTGAAGTGGAAACGTGAAGGGACACGTACAGCACAAAAGCGTACAGGCTGACCTCTTCTGTTGGCTGACAAGAGACCGCCGACAGTTGAAGAGAGTCGTAATGTGTAATAGGCAGACGTCTATCCAGACCATCACACAGGATTTACAAACTGCATCGGGATCCACTGCAAGTACTATGACAGTTTCGCGGGCGGTGAGAAAACTTGGATTTCATGGTCGAGCAGCTGCTCATAAGCCACACATCACGCCGGTAAATGCCAAATGACGCCTCGCTTACTGTAAAGAGCGTAAACATTGGTCAATTGAACAGTGGGAAAACGTTGTGTGGAGTGACGACTCACACTGTGGCGATCCGATGGCAGGGTGTGGGTATGGCGAATGCCCGGTGAACGTCATCTGCCAGCGTGTGTAGTGCCAACAGAAAAATTCGGAGGCGGTGGTGTTATGGTGTGGTCGTATTTTTCATGGAGGGGGCTTTCACCCCTTGTTGTTTTGCGTGAAACTACCACAGCACAGGCGTACATTGATGTTTCAAACACCCTCTTGCTTCCCACTGTTGAAGAGTAATTCGGGGATGTCGATTGCATCTTTCAACACGATCGAGTACTCGTTCATAATGCATAACCTGTGGCGGAGTGGTTACACGACAATAAAATCCCTGTAACGAGCTGACCTGCACAGTCCTGACCCGAATCTTGTAGAAAATCTTTGGGATGTTTTGGAACGCCAGGCCTCACCGACCGATGTCGATACCTCTCCTCAGTGCAACACTCCGTGAAGAATGGTCTGCCATTCCCCAATAAACTTTCCAGCACCTGATTGAATGTTTGCCTGCGGGAGGTGAAGCTGTCATAAAGGCTAAGGGTGGGCCAATACCATATTGAATTCCAGCATTACCGATGGAGGGGGCCATGAACTTATAAGTCATTTTCAGCCAGGTGTCCGAATACTTTTGATCAGATAGTGTATGTGACTGATAATATCGAGTTTTTCGGCGATATTTTGTTCCATTGTCGTCATTATCAGTGACAGTGGAAATGAGAGCGCAAAATCTGGTTCCAGCAGATAGCACAACTGAAATAGTACCAGGAGGGCTGAGACGCTTAATGAAGGTATCTGACTGACGGATCTCCAAGAACCGTATTACATTCCCTCACTCTGACAGCCTACGGAGCCTTCACATCGCCTGATTTTTCAGGATTACCACACCACCATATTGCCCAGATACTAGTGACCAACGTCTTACATTTTATTATCCTGCTAGTTCCTGAAATTTTGTTAATATTTCCATAATCTTGTAGCACATCTGAAGGACAGCCTATCTCTTGCCTTCCAAACAAAGCACTCGAGTTGTGCACTGAAATTGACATAGATAATGTATACAGTGTTAGTACGCTTCCCAGAAGCGCGATCAAGGTTCGGTAGAAGACTAAGAGATAGGAAAGGACATGGAATTCCTCTTGTCTTATGTAACTCAAGAAGCCCTCTTCACAAGTGTCGAGTTATCGCTAAGTATCACGGCTATGCTCAGTGCTGAAGAAAACCCCAGAATTTCTGTACTGTACGAGTACTGATGAACTGAGACTCTGGGTTTTCCTCGCCTGACGCACTATCATCATGTCTCATTAACAAACTCTGCATAAATTGTAAATTTACACTTATTGGTTCAAATGGCTCTAAGCATTATGGGACTAAACATCTGAGGTCATCAGTCCCCTAGACTTAGAACTACTTAAACCTAACTAACAAAAGGACATCAGACACAGCCATGCCAGGGGCAGGATTCGAACCTGCGACCGCAGCAGCAGCGCGGTTCCGGAATGAAGCGCCTAGAACCTCTCACCCATAATGGCCGGCTTACACTTATTGTACATAAAGATAACCCGTTAACGTTCTGATACGCCGCTGCCTATAAATCACCGGAAACAGTAAATTAACAACTTTAAAATATTCAGTAGTATGCGTTTTGAGCAACTTACAGTGTAACGGCCACAAAAGTACAGAAAACCACATACCAGGCTGAAAGTTATTAGAAGAACTTTAACGAAATATGTTTTGCAAACAGATAGCATGGTGGCTAGTGTCATGTGTGTGTCTACCCTTTAACATGCCACAGAGATGCATTCGTGCGTCCTACAGCCAACTGAGTGCACTTGAAAGGGGTCGAACTATATGGCCTTCTGAGTGGTAGCATGGTCCTTTCGGGGAATTGACACACAAGCTAGTCGTCGTAATATCCATGACACTATGTTCTAGCCACGAGATGTTAGAATGAACTAAGTGTACAAACTTCAACAAGTATTATCGATACTACGTATAAAAAAGACTGTATCGTGTAAAAATGACGATAATTATTTCATTATTTCTGTAATAATTTAATTTCTATTTGAATTAAACTATTATCAGAGAACTACATTCATGGACAACGACAGTTTTAATCTTTTTTTGTTATCTGTGATAACTGTGGTTCAGTTGTCCTTCCTCTGCTAACGGATGAACTTTCCGGACGTGGGAGTGTGATATTGTTAATTATCATTGTTTGAAAAAACAATCGCTGTTGTCTAGACGTGGATTTGTATTTATTTGAATTGTAATCCAATCTAATTTTTAAGTGTTAATTTTCAGCTCTGCAATTAGGAGCTCAGCCATTAGGGCTAGTAACTTACAGCGGAGTTTACTAGTAGCTGGTATAAAAAATATGAAACATTTTCATTGAGCATAATTTTAAATGCTAAAGAATAGAGAACAATAGACTTTTATCTAAATATATTAACTTGATATAAAATAAATCGAGAATAACAATAAACAAACTGACTATCGTCTGTCTGCCGCCATCTTAGCAAAAATATCTCCGCGGCAGTTTTGAATCGAGGATTTTAACAAACATAAATGTTGTTAGATATAAATGAATGGAAATGTGCACCGGTGGTCACGAATCTACTTTAAAAGACAGAATTCTACTCAGATTGAATCTTTAAAAATAGTGTTCACAGCACGTTACCGAATATCAATTTCTTATTTGCTGATGTATGGAGCCTAATTATTTCTGACGATTTACATGAAATATTTTAGTAGGAGACATACGTCAGTGTTGTGCGCGGGTGGTATTTTGTGACTAAAGGTTCCTTTTGCTAGAGATTTCCATCTTAAGTAACAGTTGTGTAAAATCTGATAAATGATGTGAAATTTAGTGCCACTCACACGACTTCAAGTGGAGATTTCTTTAGCAGAGTGACAAATATTAGCCGGGATAATCATTTTTGAGATCAAACGAATTGTTACGCTGACAATAGGTAACTGGTTTTATATTTTTTTGATCTACCTGAAATATTATTTATAAGTAATTAAAATCACGAAATACTATAAACCGGTTCCGCCACATCGTGCTGCATCAGTTGTACAACGATGCTGATATCAGTGGTCACACTTTAGGTGATGTCCTGGACGTCCACGAGGCACAGACAACCAGCAGGATCGTCGATTGTAAGGGCACCAATGGCAGAGCGTACAGTTACCACAGCACAGATAAGAGGCTTTATGAGCCTAGACGTACCAAAACGTACTGTGGCGAGTTGGTTATGAACAGTAAGACTATGGGCACACGCACCTCTCGATCGTCTTTCACTCATGTCATAACATCGACATGTACGGCTCGATTTTATCCGTCAGAGATGGAATGGCTGCGCCGTGGTATGCAGTAATGAAAACAGTTTCTGCCTGCACGTAAGTGATGGTTGTTTGCATGTACGGTGTGGACCTGGTGAGCACTGTCTAGTAGAGTGAATTCGTCCAAGACACATTCGCCCCACCCCAGGACTTATCGTTTGAGGTGCGATAAACTACAACTCTCGTTCACCTTTAGCGTTTCTGGAAAGGACGCTAACCAGCGTTCTGTACATTGAGAATGTTGTTAGACCCGTTCCTTTGCCGTTCTTGCAACAGGAGGGTGTAGTGTTGTTCCAGCAGGATAATGCTCGCCTGCATACTGACCAGGAGACTCAGTACGCCTTGCAACACATGCAGCAACTTCCTGGCCAGCACGATCTCCAAACTTGTCTCCAATCAAGCACGTGTGAGATGTGGGTGGACTAGAAGTGACTTATCAAATATAAATTCTTATATATGTAAGTGAAAAGGCCGATCAGGCATGGTATAACGTATCCCAGCACAGTATTCGCCGTCTGTATGATCAGGTGGATGCCAGAGTCAGTGCCTGCATTGCCATCCATGGAGGCTATACCACATACTAATATGGGTGTTTCAGCATGGGTCGAAACATGGTACCTCAGAACCGCTTGAGCTATTGATCTGTATGTACTACATATGCACTGCTGCAACAATAAATCTTGACTGAATTGGAAACCTCTAAAGGGGTGTACTAATTTCTTTCCAGCTGTAGATTATATATCACTCATCAGAAGACAATTGATCCTTGAACAGAGAAACAACGCAAGTGTCATCCAGTCGAGTTTTTGTAAAGCTCTTTGTAATTTAACAGAACAGGACAACATTTAGCGAAATCCAAAATTCAGACCTTAACGAAAAATGTGACACTGTCTCACAAAGTTTGTGCGAATTGACGTCAATACAAGAACTTGAATTGTAACATTATTGGAATACCGTATTCATGAAAATAAGTCAACTTAAGATGAACCGCGATCAATTACGATGAACTGTAATTAATTTTATAGAGCTATCCAACTAAATTTAAGAATATGCGAAAAATATATAAATAAAAGTCCAGTTTATTATTAATGAAATTCGCACATAGAAAAGTGACACAACTTACCATTCAACGGACTGTAAAGACACAGTATGTATGTATCTAAAACAAAACTGTATTTGTACACCAATCAACAAAAATAATTATGTTATTATGGACATGTTCAAAAATGGTTCAAATGGCTCTGAGCACTATGGGACTTAACTTCTGAGGTCATCAGTCCCCTAGAACTTAGAACTACTTAAACCTAACTAACCTAAGGACACCACACACATCCATCCCCGAGCTAGGATTCGAACCTGCGACCGTAGCGGTCACGCTGTTCCAGACTGTAGCACCTACAACCACTCGGCCACCCCGGCCGGCTATGGACATGTATTTCACGTAATTTTGATATATTAGTAATATTTAGAAATGCTAATAGTTTCAGAAGCTTCACATTGAATTGTAATGTGAAATTCCATTACCAGTTTTGCAAATTCATTGATATCTTAATTGTAAATTCAAATAAGTTTTACTGAAACAATGTATAATTAACGTTATAGTTGTTGAAATCCATGTAAGCAGCAACAGCAGTATCTGAATAGAGTAAGTGTTGTCATTCTTACATCAGTCTTACACCACGTATTGGGCACTAAACCCATGTCAGTATGTGATACAATAACAATTTTAACAATATTTTGAATGTGTCGCTTATATGCTTTAACCAACATCAGCTATTACATATGTGTAAGTGGATCCACTTTATATTCAGATTAAGAAAAGGCTACAAATCTAGTTACACACATCACCGAAGATCGTCAGTTACTTACAAGTTAACTAGCTGAATTGTAGCCACGACACCTGGTTAATTTTTAATATAGTTGGAGTAGCTGGGATAAAACAAATACGTTTTATGTTCATGATCCTTCATGCGCAGTCACTTTACTTCTTTGCAGATCACATATCACAGGACTTCCACGATTAAATATTTTCTTACGTGATTATGCACCAACTAAGCTTGCGCATCAACAATACTATCTACTTAGTTGTGATAGTCAACTGGTGGTTGTGCTGACTATGTTCACATACCACACTGCAGTCCATGCGTACAAAGACCTGGAAGTGTTCTCCACTCTTCATTTACCTGTGTTCATGGATGTACATCAACAGTCATGTGCAAGATCTATGAACCTACATCACCACATTACTAGTACAAGATAAGTGAACGATTCACGATTTTCAGTCTGAGCAGATTGATCAACACAGTGCGGATCAATCAGTCCCCTCCATATGCACTGCTGGTTGACATCGTACTTATATCAAAGCGAATGTGACTATGTGCTGCACGCACTATTTAGTAAATTTTTCTTCCATTATTTACAACAGATCAGACCGTCCATGAATTGTATAAGAATTCAGCACATACTTAATAAGCTTTATTACCAGGGACATATAATACCACAGAATTGTTAGAATATAGTCAGATATAAAGAAACTAACCTCTGCTCCTGGGGTAATATTTGATTCACTCCCTTGCCTGACATTCCTGCTCAATACATTTGCTCTTTCAGTAGAATATCCAGCAGCATTGTGTGATCAGATTTTTGCCTATCCCCAAGGTTGCTACCAGGACTGGATCAAGTTCTCCCTAACTTACATGGCAACAGAGATAAAACCGCTAACTAATACTAAATCATCAATAAATATATATCTATACTTATTCATTAACTCAGAAGAATTGAAACTATCTGAAATGGCAGACCCAAAAACTTCAGTGTTCGCATTTCACTTGTTTACTCTTGAGGACTATAATTTTTGAAGAATTCATTAACATAAGTAAGCTACTAAATCATAATTACTACAAACGGACAGAACACGCCATTTAATTCATTTGCAAGACGTAAAAATCTCAAATGTGGGTAAGACATTTTCTCTTACTGCTACACAAAAAACACAAAATAGCTATGTATACAAAAGACACAAATAATAATGTGCTGTGAACATCACAGAAATATTCCTTAATAACTAACTGTGGGAAAAACACATTATTTAGGCAATAACAAAATTAATCTAGTCACATATTGAAATACACATGTTTAGATTACTATCTCCTCAAATCTTGGTGCAGACAAATTCATTCAATCTTGGGACAAAACTCCTAGATAAGGAATTCTTATAAAAATAAGTATATCTATATATAGTAACTATCATTTTTTATTTATCTTATTTAACAAAGAGGATATAGGGTGGGCTCTGATTAAAACACTATCCCCACACTCAATCTTTTGCATCTTGGACATTTTACTGGCAACGACTTTTTCCTTTCACAAGCTCTTTCTCTTAAAGAAACGACAACTTGTCACATCTTTTCATACCAACAATTCTCATTCCTGCGGATTTGCTGGAGTATATTTACTCACTCATGTTTTTCTGCAACACCAGTCCTGTATGTGTACAGTTGGTGGATGTAGGTTGCAGGCTGTAAATATGCTCTTAAAAAGATCCTATGTAGTTAACCCATGTGTTCTGCCTGTCATCACAGTATGTCCCAATAAATCTGTTCAGTTTGCTGAAAACGTACGCAATGGGGTTAGCATCTGGATGATATTATGAGGTATGGATTTGCTTACTCCATTGGCGCGCCAGGGAATTTTTGACAGCAGTAACTGATTAAGTTGGTTGTGTTTGCAAACGGCAGTGCAAGTGTCCTTCACACTCTTGGAATGCATTCCGCTACTAACGTTTGGATTATAGCCACACTGGTAACACTTTTAATTGGATACAGCTCAGGTATTCAGTAAATAAATCAGAAAAGAGATAAAATGCAGTAAACCCTCAATCATGATCTTGGAAGGGATCCAAAGACATCTGTTGCGAATACTGATAACGGTTCTGTGGTCAGAATGATTTGCAATTCATTTTTACATCATCCAATAGATATTTTGATTTTTCGACAGGTAGTGCTGGAGCTTAGCATGCTTCACACCGTTCTGTGTACATTAGGACGTCAGCAACATGTCACTGTCTTATGTTCACATTTAATGACATCAAGGTGTCCCCAGCCTTAGTGGGTGCACCATACAGTGTTATTTTCGCAATATGCCAGGACATACTTGCACCAACTGTCAGATTGCGGATTCCGACAATAGAACAGAACACCCTTGACTGTGGTACGCTGTTTGGTGACCTTTTGACTCAGGTTTTGTTGTAATTGTTGTTTTACAATACTCCACTGAGAATATGCGCTGTGTAACTTGGCCACATTCCTGCACAGGTCTAGATAATGTATTTCTTATGTGCTTTGTCGTTCATCAATGACATTTTTAACTCTGGACGTTGCTCAGTAATTTCCTAGGTTTCGTCCAAACCTTCAGGCAGACTCAGTAAGGTGTCTGCTACTGTGTTTCCCTTTCTTTTTAGGTGGATTACCTTAAAATTGTACTCCTGGAGAGCTAATGAGCGCTTTGCTAAACGTGTGTATAACTATCTGATGTCAGTAGAAAACTCAGGCCCTCATGTCACAATATACTTTCAGGTGGGTTCCAACCAGGCAGTAATGAAATTTTCGAAGTGTCCACACAAATACAAGAACCTCCAACTGCCAAGCCCCAGCCCGGTGCACGATGCATCTGTCATCAGGGAGAAACCAATTGTATCAGGATCGTAAAGCATTTTAGAATTTACTAGTGACTCTTTAACGTTGTCTAATGCCCATTGAGAGCCCTGAAATCAGTGCCACAGCATTCTCTTTCTCGGAAGATTCAGAGATGTTTCTTTATTGCTTAACTGATTTGATATGAACCTTCGATTAAAGGGTGAGAGTCCTATGAATTCTTTTAATTGCTTCCTTGCACAAGGAGCAGAAAAATTAGCCACTGCACTTATTTTTGCTCTGTCCCGTAATATACTATATAATATTATTGGATTACCGGGAAAGTTGATTTATTTTGAATAAGATTGAAATTAATTGCAATTGTAAATTATCGGAAATTATCACTTTTTTGGAAAGTAATACTCTGATCATACGTTGTAATACACGTAATAAAGTATTAATCACTTTTTCTACTTGTATGAAGTCAGCTAGACATATTTACACTTAGAGAGGTAACAGTCCTTGAGAGCATGTAAAATAGGTGACTTTTGTGATTTTTTCAAGTAAAATCAAAAGTAAAGCTAAATCTGATGAGATAGTATTATTCCTTACACTTTTTCCTTTAAGAAAACATTTTTATTTCCACATCGGATGCTCCGTGTTACCGCTGCACCAAGTGGGAGGACCCCTTGCATTCTGACCATATTTGTCATAGACGGGATATCCCGAAGCCCTCCCGTTGTACCTGTAACAAACTATTTTTGTATAAGTCATTTTCAATATATTTTCTATCAGCATACACAGGATAACTCAAAAATATCAAGTGCTAACAAAATGGTGATGTGTTGAAAGAAATGTCATGTTTTTCGCCCTAAACATCGAGGCAAAACTGTGCACGGAAAACAGACTTTAAGAGATATCGCAAAACGGCTGTGTGCGCTGATAGAGCGTTCAGTTTAGAATGCCGGTATCAAATTCCAATCAAAATCGTATATACCGATCTCGAGTTATGTTTTTAGCCATCCTGAAAAATTCAGTTTGGAGAAAAAACGGATTTAAGTTTTTGGGTTACATTTTGTGTAGTTTTGTGTACCTCTAGTGTACCTCCCTGAACAACAAAGCAATCCTTCCACATAAAAAAGGAAGTTCTCCTCATCTTCTTCGTGACCACTGTGGTCCTACGGGCTCCTTTGGCAGCTTCTGTCATCCGCTGGTCTGCTCGCACGATACTCTTTTTGTGCGCTTTTGTGCAGAACTTGTAAAAGGCGATGTCGACTTTCTCTCCCGGTATAAATGGTTCTCAGAGAAACTTTTTCACAGATCGCCCTGTAATTCGATAACCGACTTCTGGCGAACTTCGGATGAACACTACTACAACGTAAACATTCCAACGAACATTGTAGATAAAAAAATTGACTTTCTGAAATTTTCAAAGGAGAGTATCCCGTTAAGGGAACTTTTATCTGTTACCTTCGTGCTCCATTCTATCGTCGGGGCTGGGGAGTAGAACGAGCACTGCAGTTCGTGTTCACGTTGTTGCTAATGGTCAGCGTCAAGTTTTTAATTTAACTTAACTGGCTAGTAGAAAAATGCATAATTTCTGAAACTGAAGGCGCTATACGCTAGACTATGAACCAAAGGCGTTACCATTCCACTTCCAGCCAAACGTACCGGTGTATGAAACATAAATGAAATTAGTGTGCTGGGCTTCTTATCGATACAAATTGCTACATGAAAGAGTCATACTTCTCATCGATTTTTAATGATCGATAATGGCCTGAGAATTTTAAACAGAGCTCACTAATTAAACTGCGCTAGTGCAATTTCATCAGTACAGTAATTTGCCGAGTGGGGTATGATTAACAAAATCCGCTCTTCTCCCAAGGAGGACAATGCAGGCAAGGCGAAGTTCAATACTCTGAGAGCAGAGATCTACATCAAATTGGCGCAGAAGTTACTGGCCCTCATCCATCAAACATCTACTATTACTCGTACATGATGAATAAAATATATAGATATACTGCAGTAAATAAAAAAGCTACGATGTCAGAAAATTGTATAGAACTGTAGAAGATCTGCACACTCAGTGTACATTGATATAATCCGTTAATGTTCTCTTACATTACTGATGACCAGTCACCGGGAACAGTAACTTAACAACGTTAGAATATGTAGGAGTATGCGACCTGAACATGCTACACTGGAACGACCACAAAACTAGCTGTAGAAACGCAAATACCAGGCTGAAATTTATTAGAAAATCTTTAAGAAGACATACACTGCTCGACAAAAAAGTCAGACGGAGACGGACAAGAGTGAAACTTCACGGACTGAGAGATCACGTGACGTTATTGCAGTAATTACAAACTCGAGGCAAACTGACAAAGCACTTGGAAGAATGGGCCTAGTTATCAGTTTGAGGTTGCACTCCCTCTGGCTTGGATGTGCGCACAGATTCTGTTGGGAAACATGTCATAAAGCTGTTGTGTCCTTCCCTGAGGCAAGCTGGCTCAAAACTGTGGTAACTGGTCCCTTATCGGCCTCTGTTGGGGTCCGATCTGGGGATCGGGAGTACCTTGACATCACGCTTTCAGTTCATAGAGACATGTGGCACGTATGGACGAACATTGTCCTATTGAAAAATTGCACCACGATACTATGGCATGAGAGGTGCAACCTGAGCTCTCAGGATGTCGGTGACGTACTGTTGTGGTGTCAGAGCTCTCTCAGCCACTGTCATGCTTCATCTAAAGTCATACCCGATGGATCCTCACATCCGTGAAGCCAAGAGTAACAGCCCCGCGCCTCTCCAAAACACGGGAAGAAGAGGACAACTCCCAAGGTCGCTGCCATATTCACCGATGATAGTCATCTGGCGTAGTACTGAAGACAGTACCGAAAATATCTCTCGTGCAACGCAATGGAGAAAATCTGATGGCAGGAGAACATGAAACATTCGAAAAACTTCCTGGAAGAAACTAGCTTAGACATATCTGAAAAAAGCAGAGGAAGGAAAAATGCGTCAATATCATTTCCCCTTTGGAATTAGGAGAGATTAGGGTTTAGACAGTTTGAGATCAGTGCTACGTGACGTCATCGCTGTCAGGTATTATATATTCATCAGCAGACGACTGATCCTTGTGCAAAGATAACATACTCCTCCTATCCTAAGGTGTTTCCTAAAACCTGGTCACACATGTGCAGTCACTGAGCGACTTTGCTAATCGCCTATCACAGAGGTTTGCCAAATAAATACACTCCTGGAAATTGAAATAAGAACACCGTGAATTCATTGTCCCAGGAAGGGGAAACTTTATTGACACATTCCTGGGGTCAGATACATCACATGATCACACTGACAGAACCACAGGCACATAGACACAGGCAACAGAGCATGCACAATGTCGGCACTAGTACAGTGTATATCCACCTTTCGCAGCAATGCAGGCTGCTATTCTCCCATGGAGACGATCGTAGAGATGCTGGATGTAGTCCTGTGGAACGGCTTGCCATGCCATTTCCATCTGGCGCCTCAGTTGGACCAGCGTTCGTGCTGGACGTGCAGACCGCGTGAGACGATGCTTCATCCAGTCCCAAACATGCTCAATGGGGGACAGATCCGGAGATCTTGCTGGCCAGGGTAGTTGACTTAAACCTTCTAGAGCACGTTGGGTGGCACGGGATACATGCAGACGTGCATTGTCCTGTTGGAACAGCAAGTTCCCTTGCCGGTCTAGGAATGGTAGAACGATGGGTTCGATGACGGTTTGGATGTACCGTGCACTATTCAGTGTCCCCTCGACGATCACCAGTGGTGTACGGCCAGTGTAGGAGATCGCTCCCCACACCATGATGCCGGGTGTTGGCCCTGTGTGCCTCGGTCGTATGCAGTCCTGATTGTGGCGCTCACCTGCACGGCGCCAAACACGCATACGACCATCATTGGCACCAAGGCAGAAGCGACTCTCATCGCTGAAGACGACACGTCTCCATTCGTCCCTCCATTCACGCCTGTCGCGACACCACTGGAGGCGGGCTGCACGATGTTGGGGCGTGAGCGGAAGACGGCCTAACGGTGTGCGGGACCGTAGCCCAGATTCATGGAGACGGTTGCGAATGGTCCTCGCCGATACCCCAGGAGCAACAGTGTCTCTAATTTGCTGGGAAGTGGCGGTGCGGTCCCCTACGGCACTGCGTAGGATCCTACGGTCTTGGCGTGCATCCGTGCGTCGCTGCGGTCCGGACCCATGTCGACGGGCACGTGCACCTTCCGCCGACCACTGGCGACAACATCGATGTACTGTGGAGACCTCACGCCCCACGTGTTGAGCAATTCGGCGGTACGTCCACCCGGCCTCCCGCATGCCCACTATACGCCCTCGCTCAAAGTCCGTCAACTGCACATACGGTTGACGTCCACGCTGTCGCGGCATGCTACCAGTGTTAAAGACTGCGATGGAGCTCCGTATGCCACGGCAAACTGGCTGACACTGACGGCGGCGGTGCACAAATGCTGCGCAGCTAGCGCCATTCGACGGCCAACACCGCGGTTCCTGGTGTGTCCGCTGTGCCGTGCGTGTGATCATTGCTTGTACAGCCCTCTCGCAGTGTCCGGAGCAAGTATGGTGGGTCTGACACACCGGTGTCAATGTGTTCTTTTTTCCATTTCCAGGAGTGTAGTTTCGAATCTGGCTACGCACCAGCAAAGCATCCGCATCAACCACTTCGTTTATTACTAAAATTCCGAAAACATACGTTTCAGCGAGAGTTGGGCAGCGTCATACTATTTGCTCTCACCTACTTTTCGCGAAATGACCACGCTGCGAAACCAGAAAAACCAGAGTTCACACAGAGACTTCCCGACAGCTATTGTCCGCATGCGTGATTGGAACAGGAAAGTTGATGAATGATAGCGGTACCAGAAACACCAGCTTCCCCCAACCAGCAAATGGCTTACCGGATAATGTGATCAAAAGTATCGGGACACCCTAAAAAAACATACGTTTTTCACATTAGGTGCATTGTGCTGCCACCTACTGCTAGGTATTCCATATCAGCGACCTCAGTAGTCATTAGACATCGTGAGACAGCAGAATGGGGAGCTCCGTGGAACTCAGGGACTTCGAACGTGGTGAGGTGATTGGGTGTCACTTGTCTCATATGTCTGTGCACTAGATTTCTACACTCCTAAACATCCTTAAGTCCACTGTTTCCGATGTGGTAGTGAAGTTGGAACGTGAAGGGACACGTACAGCACAAAGGCATACAGTCCGACCTCGTCTGTTGACTGACAAGAGACCGCCGACAGTTGAAGTGGGTCGTAATATCCAGGGTGAGTCACCTAACGTTACCGCTGGATATATTTCGTAAACCACATCAAATACTGACGAACCGATTCCACAGACCGAACGTGAGGAGAGGGGATAGTGTAATTGTTTAATACAAACCATACAAAAATGCACGGAAGTACGTTTTTTAACACAAACCCACGTTTTTTTTGATGGAACCACGTTAGTTTTGTTAGCACATCTGAACATATAAACAAATATGTAATCAGTGCCGTTTGTTGCATTGTAAAATGTTAATTACATCCGGAGATATTGTAACCTAAAGTTGACGCTTGAGACCTCCGACGTTCAGTTGCGTGTTGTAACAAACAGCTGCAACATACATCGCGTTTCTATAGAATGATCTGCCAACGTTGCTCGGAAATGTCCCACTGGAAACGCGTCGACGTATGTGGTATCAGCATGATGCTGCACCTGTACATTCTGCAATTAACACTAGGCTGAGCCTTGACAGGATGTTCGACGGGCGTTTCATAGGACGTGGAGGACGCATAAATATGGCCAGCCCGTTCTCCTGATCTTACACCTCTGGACTTCTTTCTGTGGGGTACGTTAAAGGAGAATGTGTACCGTGATGTTCCTACAACCCCAGAGGATATGAAACAACGTATTGTGGCAGCCTGCGGCGGCATTACACCAGATGTACTGCGGCGTGTACGACATTCATTACGCCAGATATTGCAATTGTGTGCAGCAAATGATGGCCACCACATTGAACATCTATTGGCCTGACATGTCGGGACACACTCTAGTCCACTCCTTAATTGAAAACGGAAACCACGTGTGTACGTGTACCTCACCCCTCATGGTAATGTACATGTGCCTCAGTGAAAAAGACCAATAAAAAGGTGTTAGCCTGTGGACATAATGTACTGTTCCAGTCTCTTCTGTACCTAAGGTCCATCACCGTTTCCTTTGGATCCCTACGTAATTCGGTGCTCTCCGATACACACGATCGATCAGCGGAGGAGTGGTACTCAAGCGTCAACTTTAGGTTACAATATCTCCGGATGTAATTAACATTTTACAATGCAACGAACGGCGCTGATTACGTATTTGTTTATACGTTCAGATGTGCTAACAAAACTAACGGAGTTCCATTTAAAAAAAACGTGGGTTTGTGTTAAAAAACATACTTCCGTGCATTTTTTTATGGTTTGTATTAACCAATTACACTAGCCCCTCTCCTCACGTTCGGTCTATGGAATCGATTCCTGAGTATTTGATGTGGTTTACGAAATACGAGGGGCGTTCAGAAAGTAAGCTCCGATCGGTCGCGAAATGGAAACGACTATGAAAATCCGATAAAGCTTTGCACAGATGTGTTGGGTAGTGTCTCTAGTATAACCCCAGTTAGCATCACGTCGCTCTTCTCATTTCTGAGCTCGCAGTGAGTGCGTAAAGATGTCTAGAAAACAGTGTCTGCCGCCAAGTACGAGGGCCTGGTGAGAAATTTCGCCTGAAGCTATGCAGCTAACATTACACAACTGTCGTGCTGTTTCGTCTTCACGACAATTCTCAGCCGCATTCTGCAGGGGCAATGAAGATGCTCCTGCATCGTTTTCAAATGGAAATGTTAGATTACCCACAATACAGTCCGCAATTGTCTCCCCCTGAGTTTCATCTCTGGTCACATGAACCGCTGTCTTTGAAGACAACATTTTGACACAGACAACGAGGTGTAGGCCAGCGTGGAGAATTGGCGGAAAGCACTGGCGGCTGCCTTCTATGATGAGGCTATTGAAAAGTTGGTACAACGCTATGACAAAAGTCTAAGTCAGAACGGCGACTACGTAGAGAAGTAGCTGAAAGGTGTAGCTAATTGTTACAAGTAAAACATTTCTGATGTTCACTGTGGTTTCAATTTGTCAATCAATCGGAGCTTACTTTCTGAACAGGCCTCGTATATCCAGCGGTAATGTTAGGTGACTCACCCTGTATAATAGAAAGACATCTATCAAGACCATCGCACAGGAATTCCAAATTGCATCAGGATCCACTGCAAGTACTATGATAGTTAAACGGTAGGTGGGAAAATTTGGATTTCTTGTCGAACGGCTGCTCATAAGCCACACATCACGCCTGAAAATGCCAAACGATGCCTCGCGTGGTGTAAGAGCGTAAACATTGGACGATTGAACAGTGGAAAGACGTTGTGCGGCGTGACGAATAAAGGTACACAATGTGGCGATCAGATGGCATGGTGTGGGTATGGCGAATGCCCGGTGAACGTCATCTGCCAGTATATGTAGCGCCAACAGTACAATTCGGAGGTGGTGGTGTTCGGTGTGGTCGTGTTTTTCGTGGAGGGGGCTTGTAACCCTTGTTGTTTTGCATGGCACTATCACAGCACAGGCCCCCATTGATGTTTTAAGCACCTTCTTGCTTCCCACTGTTGAAGAGCAATTCGGGGATGGCGATTGCATCTTTCAACACGATCGAGCACCTGTTCATAAGCCACGGCCTGTGGCGGAGTGGTTACACGACAATAACATCCCTGTAATGGACTGGCCTGCACAAAGTCCTGACCTGAATCCTATAGAACACCTTTGGGATGTTTTGGAACGCCAACTTCGTGCCAGGCCTCACCGACTGACATCGACACCTCTCTTCAGTGCAGCACTCCGTGAAGAATGGGCTGCCGTTCCCCAAGAAACCTTCCAGAACCTGATTGAACGTATACCTGCGAGAGTGGAAGCTGACATGAAGGCTACGGGTCGGTCAACACCATCCTGAATTCCAGAATTACCAATGGAAGGCGCCACGAACTTGTAAGACATTTTCAGCCAGGTGTCCGGATACCTTTGATCACATAGTTCATACAGGTGGAGAGCGTAATTTTAATAACATCCAAACACTAATTCTTTAAACATTATGTTGTGATTCTTCATACTTAACTTTCGTGTATTACAGTGAGACGCGAATGTGAAACCAGTCAGCAGAGAAATAAATGCATGCGGAAGACTTCTTGAAAACAACAGCTGGATTAGTTTGTCATACCAAGCCAACGGTCCATCATCCAAAGCATGGACTCGAGCTCGATGTGGTTCCTTTCTCTTTCTCACAAGTACAGCGTATCAGATATAGCATAGGAGTAAAGCACAAGTGAAAGCGATACCAATGTTAATATTGCAGATAACAATGATCTTGTGGTTAGAAGTATATAAGGAAGGAAAGAAATGATTCAAATGGCTCTGAGCACTATGGGAATTAACTTCTGAGGTCATCAGTCCCCTAGAACTTAGAACTACTTAAACCTAACTAAGGACATCACACACATCCATGCCCGAGGCAGGATTCGAACCTGCGACTGTAGCGCCTAGAAGCGCTCGGCTACCCAGGCCGGCAAGGAAGGACAACAAGGTACGATGGTTACAGATAGTATTATGACGAATTAAGTCATTAGTTAATTCTTTCACTAACAATTCCATTTTTTCGTAGTGAAATACATTACTGTGTGGCTATTTTAGGTAATATAGTAATCGTAAGCAGCAATGTGAAAAAAATGTTGCTCACCATTTCATTTTTTAATGCAGGGAGGGGTGTGACAGAAGAGATTATTCATAAGTAACTTCAATATTTCAGGAGAGAAGAGCACAAAAACTACAAGAAATATAAAAAAACAGACGCATATCAGCGGATAAGCATCTATCCAAGTTTTTAACTCACATTACAGGTATTCAATATGGGCATAGTGCGTTCAGTTAATTGATATGAATTGTCCAGAACTACGCAACAACAGCTCACTTCGCAAATATGTACATGGTGTTGCATATATGATAATACCAGACAATTCAGTGCTACAATACGGAGATGAGTGGATCAGAGGGTTAACAATGAAACTGGAAGATAACACAACCTAGTGGTGCAAACTGTAATTATAAGAGTTCTGAAAGCCAGTAAGAGGATTTCATAATATGCAGCAAATTCTCTCTGCTTCTCTGAACACCTGTCATGGGGCACATGGCACATACGTCCCTGAAAAGGGCATACAGCAAGGTGGTTGGGGAGTGGCAGGACCAAGGCATTAAATAAACACCACTGGTACCACACAAAGTTTAATAAGTAAAGCAGTACTGGACAAAATAACAATTAAAAACCAGTAGATGCTCAGTTGATCTAGTTTCGCAACGTAAGAATGCATGATCTGAATGTAGGCCGGATTCCACACAGGCACCAGTTTCCGATGCTAGACACGGTGTTGTACATGGTCTGGCTTAGTAGCGCAATGACTGGAACTCTTAAAGCATAAATTGAAATACATTTAACAGAAATACAGTAATTAGTTCACAAAGTGGGTGCCTCTTCAAGTTTTCAATATTACACATTACATTGCCCGCAGATAGAATTATATACTGTCAGAAAATCATTAGTACACCCGTAAAGATGACATCGATTTTAATCCGATGACGGCATGTGCCACATGGGGGATAGTAGATGTACTGATAATTGTTACAACGCCGTACTTCAACAGATAGCGTAGTGGCATAGCTAGAGAGCACCATCTGTATCTGCCATTTAAGGACTGTTCACAGCCAGGAGGCTCAGTGTGCTGGTGTGAAGCAAGCAAGTAACCACGCCACGGAGACACACTTGTGCTTCCAACCGAGGGTCGAATTGGCTTTTTAAAAGGCAATCAGTTGGTACATTAAGCCAACCGGATATCTGACTTAAGGGCATTAAAATTAGAGGGTCGTGATAAGGAATCAACCTCTGAATTGGGGTCCTTGGTTAATGAACTGCAGTTTAAGGTCAAATGTTTAGAGCTTGACGGGAAGAGAACTGGAGAGCAGGATTTGTTACCTTCCGGGCGGTTCGTTAGCAAGCCCGGGAATAACGCCCTTATGTTGTCCTAGGGGTTAGACCGGGCGTTTGCTAATTAACCTAATCCCGTGTTGCATCTGTTTCGAGACATCTTAGAATTAGTTATAGACAGACTAGAGCAAATTGAAAGGTTGTTATGCTTGGTGGTTCGCTTCGAGCAACATCCTGATGCGTTTGGTGTTTCCCATCAAGTAGTTTTGTCTCTATTGTATCCGTTAACTAGAGGCGAATTGAGGACCCTGGTATTCAGGGCCATGGCAGAAGGGTTGTCCTTGCAGCAATTTACGGAACTTGTGATTAGTGAAAGATTGGCCACGGGAGTTAGCAAACAACTCGAATGTCGCTATATTTGGCAGATGCAGCAAGATAAAGAGGAGTTACATCAATACGCGGATAGAGTTAAGACAGCCTGCTTGGCCTTGTTAGTTGATTTGCTAGAGCGGCAGTTAGTTTCAACTGACCTGAAGGGAATGCGAGCGGCGGGTAAGTCAGACTTTGTTTTCCGTGGTCGTCCCTCTACTTGGGAAGAACCTCGTGCCGCCGTTGTAGCGATATCCGCGTTGCCGCTCTCGGACGATGGATATCGTGAAGTTAAGGTTCAGACCACGGGCGTTATTGAGGGGAACTCGGGATTACCAACATCAGCTGAGTCTGTTAAAGAGGAATCGCGGCGTTGTTTTAGGTGCAGTCGAACTAGGTATTTAGCTCGTACTTACGTTCAGCCTTCTGATTGGCAACATGGTCCTTTTGGAGAACTGCCAAGCAAGTTGGACGTTTTTCGTCACTTGTGTAACGATGCTGGTATCAGTGCCCACGTGAACATTCTCACACTTGTAAACGATGTTCTGGACGTCCATGCAGCACAGACGCCAGCCAGGATTGTCGTAGTGTAAGGGCAGCAGTGGCAGATCGTACAGCTACCAAAGAACAGTTAAGAGGGCTTGTGAGCCCAGACGTGTCAATAGGAACTGTTGAGAGCCGGTTATTATCAGTGGGACTACGGGCACGCACACCTCTAGACCGCCTTCCACTCACGCCACAGCATCGACGTGCACGGCTAGACTGGTGCAGTCGGAGGATCACACGAAAGATGGACTGGCGCGCTGTGGTCTTCAGCGATCAAAGTAGGTTCTGCATCACGAGAGTGGTGGACGTTCATGCGTACGACGTAGGCCTGGTGTGTGGTCTCATAGCCGGCCGGGGTGGCCGAGCGGTTCTAGGCGCTACAGTTTGGAACCGAGAGACCACTACGGTCGCAGGTTCGAATCCTGCCTCGGGCATGGATGTGTGTGATGTCTTTAGGTTAGTTAGGTTTAAGTAGTTCTAAGTTCTAGGGGACTGATTACCTTAGAAGTTAAGTCCCATAGTGCTCAGAGCCATTTTTTTGTGGTCTAATTGAGTGCATTCGTCCAAGACACACTGGTCTCACCCTACGCCTTGTGTGGTCTGGGGTGCGATAGTCTACAGCTCTCGTTCACCTTTGGTGTTTCTCGAGGTTACGCTAACCAGCGCTCTGTATGTGCAGAATGTTGTTATATCCATTCTTTTGCCGTTCTCGCAACAGGAACGTAATGTGTTGTTCTGACAGCATAATACTCGCCTACACACCGCCCGTGAAACTAAGCACGCTCTGCAAGACGTGCAGCAACTTCCTTGGCCAGCACTGTCTCCGATCTTCTCTCCAGTCGAGCGTGTAGGATACAACGGGACGAGAAGTGACTCGCGCGACTCGTCACCAATATTTTTAAGCTGTCTGTCGTTTATCTAAAGTAAGTCAACGAACAGGTCTCACAGGCGTGGCATAACGCAGTCCAGGACAGTATTCACCATCTGTAAGATCGACTGGATGCCAGAGTCATCATCTGCATTTCCGCCGATGGAGGTCACACTGTATGCTAATGTGGGTGTTTCAGCATGGGTAGATACCTTGTATCTCAGAACGGCTTATGTTATTAATCCGTAAATGTACTCATTTCATGTACTCATTATGCACTGTTCAACAATTAACTCTGAGGGGATTGGTAACCTCTAAAACAGTGTACTAATTTTTCTTACGGCAGTTTATTTGGAATAACCTTTCAGCATGCGCTCTCTGTGGCGCCACGTGCGAAGCCGTTGCTAAGTAACAGTCAAAGAGTCTAACCACACCCAATGCCTATAGGAGCGACATGGCTCAGTTCCAGTAGTAGTAAGATGGTTTAAAAAGAAAGGCTGGTTGCGGTTTCTTCTTCAGTGTGAGCTGCATGTCGGTGGGACTATGATTGTTGAGAGCATTGCAAGTGAAAAGCAAGGTCCTGGCTTCCACTCCACGTCTGACAAACAGTTTTAATTTGACAGGAAGTTTCAAACAGCCCATACTCCGCTGCGGGGTGAAAGATTCGTAAAATAGAGTTACTCAACCTATGGCAAATGTGGAAGGCCTCTACCTCTTCGCAGTGCAGTGGGTTCACATATCTGGGACTCCTCGACGACCAATTATTAACACGGAAGACGCATTCGCCTGGTTCAAACCCCAGTTAGGCCACGCAGATTTAGCCTTTCCGTGGTTTCCCTATATCGCTTAAGGAAAATACTGGGAAGTTTCCTTTGAAAAGAACAGATCCACATCCTTTCACAATTCGAGATAGTCTCGAATGGTCTTGTCGTCGACGAGACAATGAACACTAATATTCCTTCTAATTAACAGATTCCGCCGGCCGCTGTGACCGAGCGGTTCTAGGCGCTTCAGTCCGGAACCGCGTTGCTGCTACGGCCGCAGGTTCGAATGCTGCCTCGGACATGTATGTGTGTGATGTCCTTAGGTTAGTTAGGTTTAAGTAGTTCTAAATCTAGGGTACTGATGACCTCAGATGTTAAGTCCCACAGTGCATATGGCCATTTGAACCAATTTGAATTAACAGATTCCGTAACAGGTGGGTACCAAGATCCGTACCAGTTTCTTGACCTTCACATTCTTCGGATCTAAACCCATTAGACTTTTATTCGTATGGGCATTCGAAAGCTCATTTTTATCTAATCCAGGTGCAATATAGAGAACGTCCTTGCAACCATGTTGTAGAAGACTCCGGAACAATAAGCAGTTTGGGTTGAACGTGGTTTAACAATTTCTTCTACCATCGTGAATTAAGCTGTCTGTCGTTTATATAAAGTAAATCAGTGAACAAGAAAGACATTCGTTTTAATAACCCAGGGTGTATTCCTTTGCAAATTGTAACGATAAAAGCCTCTAGTCCAGTTATTTAACTGAAGATTCTAAGGTATTCGATTCTGTCGGGTTTTCTTGGCACTGATCAAATGTTCAAATGTGTGTGAAATATTATGGGACTTAACTGATAAGGTCATCAGTCCCTAAGCTTACACACTACTTAATCTAAATTATCCTAAGGACAAACACAAACACCCATGCCCGAGGGAGGACTCGAACCTCCGCCGGGACCAGCCGCACAGTCCATGACTGCAGCGCCTCAGACCGCTCGGCTAATCCCGCACGGCGGCACTGATCACGGAGGTAGTTAGTATTGGACGATAGTAGCCTACAGGTCAAAGCCGCCCTGTTTACATTCCCGGAAGTTGCCTCAGGGAAGTAAGAATATAGCCGCCGTTGTACATCAAAGTTCAAATGGCTCTGAGACTACGGTACTTAACAACTGAGGTCATCAGTCCCATAGAACTTAGAACTACTCAAACCTAACTAACCCAAGGACAACACATACACATCCATGCCCGAGCAGGATTCGAACCTGCGACCGTAGCAGTCGCGCGGTTCCGGACTGAAGCGCCTAGAACCGCTCGGCCACCGCGGCCGGCTGTACATCAAGGAGCGGTAAGAACACCTAACGGTGCTCCCGGGAGTGGCTGGTTCAGAATGATAGCCAATGACTGTCCCAGCAAATCAGAAAACATAGTTAATAGGAAAATACTAATAATTAGGTTCATACACAATAATTACAGTTACAGTATATAAGAGACAAAATTGACTTTTAAGATCGAGGCTGTGCCACGAAAACACATAAATTTAATGTAACAAAATACTGATAAATAATATATAAATCAACATCCGGTAATTTGCTCGTTCTTATGAGTACCTAGCAGAACATGTAACTAGCGCAAAACCATAATTTCGTTTAGCTCAGTGGGCGAGTGCAAGTCTTTGAATTGGACGTTCCTTTGGCGACATTCTTGTTTCTAAACTACCTAGTTATCCAGATGGGAAATGGGAGGCTACGGTTCAACGTGAAATCCTGGCGACTCCTCACTTCACTGAGAAGCGGAAGCTCATTTAGAGCCAGACTGAGAATTTGGGCGGTCCGACTGGTATTTAGTCCCCCGACCTCTCTGTGTCAAGACATGCATTTTATCACTAGATCAGCAAACCGTACATATGCTGATAACGCGCTCTCATTTCGGTAGACACGTAGTACAGTTAACTTCTCATGTAGGTTTGGTGGTATTCACATCTATTGAAGACTTGGTGGACCTCACATGAAATGAATACTATTGGTATGTACACTCAATTCTTAGCTGTGGAATTCTTTTTTGGGGAAAAATGCACAAAATATGAACACAATTTTCAAACTCCAGAAAGGAGCCATAAAAATAATAACCAAAAATGGCAGTCGAGGTCATTGTAAAGATCTGTTCAAAATACTGGGGATTTTAACTGCTCCATGTGAATACATTAGCCAGTCAGTTGTACACGTCAAAAATAACATTGGGGATTACTGCACAAACAGCTCTGTCCATGACTATGGAACAAGAGCTAGACTCAACTTACAAATACCAAGAAAAAACGAACATAAATCTCAAAACAGCATTTTTACCAAGGAATAAAACTGCACAATAAATTACCAAAAGAGATTAAAGAAATTGCCAAAATATACAGCTATAAAGTACCTGTTATCCAATACATTTTATACAGTGAAGGATTACTTAGATGGAACAGAATAGGGGTTTGGTAAAAAAAAGGTTATAGAAATAAATAACAATAATGATGTAAAATTCGAAATTTTCCCGGCGAATAAACTGTTCAAAAAGATTTCGGGCTTGCAACCGGTTGTCGTAAACTTCATTGCACGATATTTCGGCTGGAAAACTGCCAGCCATCTTCAGGTGAGCCGAACGAGGGCTGACGAAGACGTTCGGTATTGCCGCTGGCTGCAGCTATCGAAATCTTCTGGCGCCTTCGTCTCGAGCAAATTTCGGAGATGACGGGATTCCATGCGTTATTCAATTGGTAACCACTGTCACACTTCATTAGATTTCCCGCAATGCGTATTTCAACTGATTCTTTGATAATGGAGTCCAAAAAAGTTGTTGCAGTGGTTAAAATCGAAGTTTTGTCGTACTCCATTGAACGTCCGTTAGAAATACAATGTTCCGCAACTGCAGACTTACTGGGCTGCAGTAGGCGAGTGCAACGTTGATGTTCTGTACAACTCTCTTCCACTGTACGCGTTGTCTGTCCTATATAGGCCATACCACACTGACACGGTATTTTGTAGATTCCCGCCTTCCGCAGTAACAAGTCATCCTTCACCGATCCCAGCAAATCCGAAATCTTAGAAGGCGGACGAAAAATCACTTTCACATGAAAATTATTAAGAATCCTTGCTATCTTGAAGGAGATATTTCCGACAAAGGGAAGAAAAGTTAGGGACTTGGCTGGTGCGTTCTCCTCTTTATCCACTTCCCGGTTCCTAGTTCTAGTTGAGAAGGCCCTGTTAATTTGCCGGGTCGAGTACCCATTGTCTCTGAACACCGTCCTCAAATGTGCCAGTTCCTTAGGCAAATTCTCTGCATCCGACACCGTGTGTGCCCTGTGTACAAGGGTTTTAAGTACACTCATGGTCTGGCATGGTTGACGGCAACTTGAAGAATGCAAGTACAAATCAGTGTGAGTGGGCTTACGATAGACAGAATGTCCCACAGTGCCGTCACTCTTCCGTTTAACCGAAACATCCAGGAATGGAAGGCACTCTAGTTCCATAGTAAATCGAATATTCTCATGGATGGAGTTAAGGTGATGAAAAACTCCATTAACTTTTCTTCTCCGTGGGGCCACACCATGAAAGTGTCATCGACGTATCTCCAAAAGACAGTTGGTTTACAGATTCAAGTGCTCTCTCTTCAAAATCCTCCATAAAATGTTTAGCCAGCAGAGGAGACAGAGGGCTGCCCATGGCGACGCCGTCAGACTGTTTAAAATATTCCTGGTTAAACACAAAATAAGTTGATGAAAGAGTATGTCGAAACAAAGCAGTAATGTCCGATTTAAACTGTTGACCAATTAGAATCAAGGAATCCGCAAGAGGTACTTTTGTGAAAAGGGAAACTACATCAAAACTCACTTGAAGATCCGAACTACGTAAATGGAGAGCCGCCAGTCCGTTGATAAAATCAGCAGAGTTCCGTATATGGTGTGAACATTTGCCAACAAATGGTCTCAACAAAGAAGCTAGATGTCTGGCTAAATCATATGCGAGTGCGTCAATATTACTCACTATAGGCCGTAAAGGCAGACCTTCTTTATGCACTTTAGGAAGACCATACAGTCTCGGTGGTACGCTGCCATGTGGTCTTAACCGCTTGATGGTCTCTGGAGCTAGCGATGAAGAGTCCAAAAGTGCACACGTCTTCCGTTGCACGCGTGCTGTTGGGTCTTGATCAATTCTCCGATACATAGTATCACTAAGTAGACTATACATCTTCTCCAAATACAACTAACGAGGTAACGAAACGGTAGAATTACATTTATCAGCCTTAAGCACCACTATTTCCGGATCTTCTCGAAGGTTCCGTAGTGCAGCCCTTTCTTCAGTGGCTATGTTACTGGGTTGGGGAGGAGCTTTCAGAAGAACCCGACCAGTTTCCCTTCTTATTTCTTCAGCAGCGTCCACAGGAAGGCGACGTACAGCTTGTTCAACACCACTTACGAAACTTACTGCACTTGGTGTAGATGCAAAGTTAAGACCTTTGCCCAAAACCGACAGCGACGCATCGTCTAAAATCTTCTCCGTGAAATTAACCACGGAACGTCGTGCAGTTATTTCCTATGGCGTCGGCTGTTGTAGCACCAAGCGATCAAATTTCGGCATCTGCCGGGAACGAGCAGCCTTATGTACCCAGTCGAACTTGACTGAAGTCACACCATTCACCCAATCCCATGATATAGGAGAAAGAAGTGCTACAATTTTCAAGTGTAGATGGAACAGTTCTTCTGAGATGGCATTCAACCTTCGTCTCGTATAACAAATTCTCTCCTTCACAATAGCACGGCTCGCTTTCTCCATTATTTTCCATTCAGTGGTCGTCTTAATAAAATGTGTCACTCTGGCAAATTTGGGTATTATGCCATGGTCCCGACATCTCATTAAAAAACTTAAAGAACTTAAAAGCTTTGCTCTCTTACCACGTAGCTTGTCGAACCTTCTTACATTTGAGGCCATCTCCTCCCCGTAAAAGCGTTTGCCGTAAAATTTCAAATTTTCCCGGCGAATCAACTGTTCAAAAAGATTTCAGGCTTGCAGCCCGTGGTCGTAAACTTCATTGCACGATATTACAAAATACCGTGTCAATGTGGTATGGCCTATACAGGGTGTTACAAAAAGGTACGGCCAAACTTTCAGGAAACATTCCTCACACACAAAGAAAGAAATTATGTTATGTGGACATGTGTCCGGAAAAGCTTACTTTCCATGTTAGAGCTCATTTTATTACTTCTCTTCAAATCACATTAATCATGGAATGGAAACACACAGCAACAGAACGTACCAGCGTGACTTCAAACACTTTGTTACAGGAAATGTTCAAAATGTCCTCCGTTAGCGAGGATACATGCATCCACCCTCCGTCGCATGGAATCCCTGATGCGCTGATGCAGCCCTGGAGAATGGCGTATTGTATCACAGCCGTCCACAATACGAACACGAAGAGCCTCTACATTTAGTACCGGGGTTGCGTAGACAAGAGCTTTCAAATGCCTCCATAAATGAAAGTCAAGAGGGTTGAGGTCAGGAGAGCGTGGAGGCCAAGGAATTGGTCCGCCTCTACCAATCCATCGTCCACCGAATCTGTTGTTGAGAAGCACATGTTGTGTCGTACTTGTAAAGGCACATGTTCTAGCAGCACAGGTAGAGTATCCCGTATGAAATCATTATAACGTGCTCCATAGAGCGTAGGTGGAAGAATATGGGGCCCAATCAAGACATCACCAACAATGCCTGCCCAAACGTTCACAGAAAATCTGTGTTGATGACGTGATTGCACAATTGCATGTGGATTCTCGTCAGCCCACACATGTTAATTGTGAAAATTTACAATTTGGTCACGTTGAAATGCAGCCTCATCCGTAAAGAGAACATTTGCACTGAAATGAGGATTGACACATTGTTGGATGAACCATTCGCAGAAGTGTACCCGTGGAGGCCAATCAGCTGCTGATAGTCCCTGCACACGCTGTACATGGTACGGAAACAACTGGTTCTCCCGTAGCACTCTCCATACAGTGACGTGGTCAATGTTACCTTGTACAGCAGCAACTTTTCTGACGCTAACATTAGGGTTATCGTCAACTGCACGAAGAATTGCCTCGTCCACTGCAGGTGTCCTCGTCGTTCTAGGTCTCCCCCAGTCGCGAGTCATAGGCTGGAATGTCCCGTGCTCCCTAAGATGCCGATCAATTGCTTCGAACGTCTTCCTGTCGGGACACCTTCGTTCTGGAAATCTATCTCGATAAAAACGTACCGCGCCACGGCTATTGCCCCGTGCTAATCCATACATCAAATGGGCATCTACTAACTCCGCATTTGTAAACATTACACTGACTGCAAAACCACGTTCGTGATGAACACTAACCTTTTGATGCTACGTACTGATGTGCTTGATGCTAGTACTGTAGAGCAATTAGTCGCATGTCAATACAAGCACCGAAGTGAACATTACCTTCCTTCAATTGGGCCAACTGGCGGTGAATCGAGGAAGTACAGTACATACTGACGAAACTAAAATGAGCTCTAACATGGAAATTAAGCGTTTCCGGACACATGTCCACATAACATCTTTTCTTTATTTGTGTGTGAGGAATGTTTCCTGAAAGTTTGGCCGTATCTTTTTGTAACACCCTGCATAGGACAGACAACGCGTACAGTGGAAGAGCGTTGTACAGAACATCAACGTTGCACTCGCCTACTGCAACGCAGTAAGTCTGCAGTTGCGGAACATTGTATTTCTAACGGACATCCAATGGAGTACGACAAAACTTCGATTTTGGCCACTGCAACAGCTTTTTGGGACTCCATTATCAAAGAATCAGTTGAAATACGCATTTCGGGAAATCTAATGAACCGTGACAGTGGTTACCAACTGAATAACGCATGGAATCCCGTCATCTCCGAAATTTGCTCGAGACGAAGACGCCAGAAGACTTAGATAGCTGCGGCCAGCGACAATACCGACGGCAGCTGAGTATTGCAGTTCCACCAGCGAGGGCGCTGTCGCTGGGCGGTGTGGTCCTTCTGTCTCCGCGACTTCAACCAGCACCCCCTGTAAAAGAAAGCCTGTCTACGTAGTGCGTGACGTCCCAAGTTGGCTACACACATGGCCCCTTCTTCAACAGTTTCACGGAACAGTGCTTGTGAATAATCGTTCGGCGAGTTTCGCGTCAGTTTACTATTATAGTGAATGGTGTTCCTGCGTCAGTGTACGTGATTTGGTTGTTTAGTTTCTGTGCACTATACTGGTGATCTGTTTTTCTTGCCTGTGAAAATTTCGTTGCCTGCAAAATGCCGTATCGTTGTTGTGTGCCGAATTGTAGAGGAAATTGACCAAAAGTAACCGTGTTTAAATTTCAGCAGGATGAAGCAACGAGGAAGAAATGGTTGTCAAGTATTCGCAGAGATAACTTCACTCCTTCTTCAAGTTCAAGAGCGAGTATTTGTTTTGTTTATTTCTTAAAAGAGGTTAAGTGTGCTAACAAAGAATAGGCACTTATGCAGTAAGGAAGGTCAGCAACATTTTGACTAATATATCAGATCTTAACTGCGTAAGTGCCGAAGAAAATAGTGTTTCGTTTCCTTGCCCTGGCAATTCTACAGTTTAGCTGGTATAGGTTATATGAATTCTGTATTCTGCAAGTTCAACCAGTATAGTCTAAGCACAGTCATACTTACGTAGTTAAATATCTCAGTATATCTTTATACTTACTGTTTATGTTGTCTGTTGTTAGGACTAAAAGTCGGTTTATAATTAAGTACATGCACTTCAGATACAGACGACTTTCGATGTATTCTGCTTCTGTATATAGTGTTTCTTTTTGCTGTAAAAGTCTTTAGGAAGTTGTCTGTTCAAAAACAAGTAATGTGGTGTACCCAGAAATTGAAAATGAAGTAAAAACAATGTCTCAGTCACTTATTTTTAATAAATTATTGGTGGGAATTTGAAGTCAATGCAAGGAATGTTACTATTAGGGAATACAGTAGGATTTCGACTTTACTGTGAACCACAGACAGGAAAAATGAATGAGTACATGAATGGATTAACAGGCAATCGCAAAATGCAAAGGGAGAAACTGTGAAAGCATATAAAAAATACTTGTGGATTTTACAAATTCTTACTTTCTGGGTCTGGAATTTCAGATACATGCCAGTGGCCTACACAGCTGTCTTATAGATACACAGCTAAAGTACTTGAAAGCAATTGTGTGCTCATGTTTAGCCTAATAGGTAGCACATAAGTGGCAATGTATTAGTTCATCATATTGTCAGTTTTTATGTAAGTTATGAACTGATATATTGATTAGGAAATAGTAGCTGAAATACAAAAGCAAAACAGTGTCTATCTGATAAAAAGCACTACCTTTAAGTATTTCATAGTTCTAAAGGTTACACAGTGTGACAATTACTTTGTATTATTCTGTTACTGTTTCACAGTTGCTTCTATGGATTACACCTGTGTGAGTTTGGTGTCATCATGCTTTCTTGTGTCCAAGGTGTGTGTGTGTGAGGGGGGGGGAGGGGGGGCAATAGAGCAAGACATTAAGCAAAAATCCCACCCCTCTAGTGAATATATGAGCTTCAAGGCTAAATTATAAAAAAAATTATCACTGTTATTGAATTATGCCACAAACATTAGTCAATGTTTGTAATTTTTGATGGGGCAAGTACTTTCTTCATTTCACCACCTCTTTAAGAGCTTGTTGCCACGACATGTAACTGCATGTGTTTTGATACTGTAGTGTTACTGTTTTATAGAGCTACTGTGCCATGGCCACATTTATGACTTGAGTGTTCTTCTGCATTTTAGTTGGGAGTCTATTTGTATTTTAGAACTAGAAACTAACTTTATATTCATAAATTGTTTTCACACTATTTATATTGTCATCACATTCAATTGTAAGCACCTTTTTCATTTTTTATTCATTTTTAATTACAGGTATGCCATTTTCACTTCCGCAAGGATGATGTTATTTGGGAAACATAAATTGTAGATGAAAGGACTGGTCATTTATTAAGAGCCCCCCTTCTCAAACCACGTTTGAGACCAGATGCAGTTCCATCACTACTCCCAAACTGTCCTTCCTACCTTTCAAAGGAAGAAAGTAGACGTGAAGGGCCAGAGGAGAAAAAGCAAAGACTTGAAAATGAGCAGTTAGCTGCAGCGTTACAATATAGTTTAGCATCACAGAAGGACTATGAAAACAGTTTCAGCTTCAGTTCTTTAGAAGAGTTGATGTTGCGTACGAAGGAAGTGGATTTGCCCAACGAGTGGAGTGTGATCGAAAAACACAGTGATTTTGTTTGTTTTTTAAAGATAATAAGAAAACCAGCGCCATTAATCACACATTCTGTCGTTATAGATAGTAATTTAAATGTTTCATTGTTTAAGAAAGATGTACAAATTAAGACATTAGGAAAAAGATTTTTTTCCTGTAATTGTAACCAATATCCATGAAATTGTCAGTGTACTGCAGGAGTTTTCAGACACAGATTGTGGGCACTCAGAAACTTCTATAGATAGTATTGTAGAGATAGTGAAAGACAGTTTAGGAGTGCTGAAAAACAGTTTACAGGAGAGTGAAAAGGAGATGGCAGACTTTATATATGAACAAGATTGTCTCATAAATGTCAAGAAATTTAATCATAGGTTTAGTTCTACATTTATGATACTGTGTTGTTTGCTATTTTCAATTTCATCTCATGCTTACAATTTTTTATGTAGCAGCTCATTAATGAAAATGCCACATCCAAGCACTCTGCGTAGGATCTGCAGCAAATTTAATGTGAATCCATCTCACGAGAGGCTTGTGGGAAGTAATTTCCTGTCCTATGCAAGACAGAAATTTTAATACTTGAACAGCGACGATGTCAATGTTGTTTTGAGTGTAGATGAAATTCATCAAATTCTTATTTGGAATATAAAGGACGTAGTGTTTTGGGCATGTCATATAACTCGGAATGTGCTGCAAATTCAGCGTTTGTATTTATGTTGCAGAGTGTCTTGTACAGGGATGTTGTTCACAGTTAACTGGTGAAAACGATTTCATCTAATGCATTATACGATGTGCTACTGGCCGTAATAAATGGCCTTGTACTAATAGGCTATAGGGTTTTTTTGTGTGGTAACTGACAACAACAAAGTCAATAGCAAAACCATGTCCATGTTTCCTCTGGATAAAGCTGTTAATATAGTTTTTAAACATCCATCTGATCCTAATCACTCACTTTTCTTTTTAATTGATGCCATACACATTGTTAAATGCATAAGAAATGAGTGGCTGAACCAAAAAAATGATGGTAAAGATATGTTTTATCCTCAGTTTCCAGTTAGAAAAGAAGTGGAAGAAAATAAGTTTTCTGTAGCATCTTTTAAAACACTGTAACAGATTTATGACATAGATTCCAGTTCTTTAGTAAAATATTGTCACACATTGTCTCTCAGATCACTTTGCCCTACATCGTTAGAAAAACAGAGCATGAAACTAGTGCTGTAGATATTCAATCGACATGTGTCAGAGGGCCTTGAGGTAGCTAGTGATAAATTTGATTTGAGACATGCACCATCAACCGCAGAATACATTCGAATAATAACAAAATGGTTTGATGTCATGAATGTGAAATCAGTGTTTAAAGGGAAACACAAACAGAATCCTTATATGGATCCGTTGACAACTGATAGCGTTTCTATGCAATTTTTGCTAGATTTTCTAGACAGGCTTGATGTGTGGAAAGCAAAGGGTTTGTCAAGTGGGTTTCTCACAAAAGAAACATTTTTTGCTATTCAGCATACAACATATGCCGTTGTAGAGATTGCTCGATACTGTACTGAAGAGCTAGGTATGAGCTATTTACTGACAACCAAGCTACAAACAGATGTGCTTGAGCGGCGTTTTGGAAAGTATAGACAACTTGCAGGTTCCCAATACAATGTTTCAGTGACAAAAGTCTATGAAGCAGAAAAGAAGCTTCGAATTCAAAGTGTAATGCCTTTAGTTTTATGTTCTCCTTCCTATGGCAATATCACAGTAGGGGCCATAAAATTTTTTATGTTTTCTGACGTTGAAGAAACAGACACATTAGACATAGAAGTCAGTGTAACTGTAGACAATGTTCTTGCAGTGAAATATATTGCAACGTCTTTAACTTTCATTGCAGGCTACTGTGCTCATGCAGTGATTAAGAAGCTGAAATGTGAGAGTTGCCTTAATGAAACTGTGATTGAAAAGGAGTTGCCAATAAACGAACATTTTAGTTTGATACAGAGACTTGATCATGGAGGACTACAGTACCTGTCAGACACTATTTTAAATGTGATTGTCTACACTTATATTGTCATCAGCAAACTTCTCAAAGAACATGAAAGAGATTTTCTTGCCTGTACAAATCAACATGCTATTGCCTGTGCAGTAGCACTTGCTACTCTTCAAGAAAATGACTTTTTATTATTTGATTGGGTATGCTGCAATGGACATTCATCCCAGGCAATAATGGAAAGTGTTGTTTGGGTTGGTGTCAATATATTTTTAAGCAACTACTGTAAAAAGGTTAATGGAAAAAAAATTTCAAAAAACACTCAGCGAAAACTGCAAACTCTTACAACATAATTTTGAAATCTTTATCTTAGATTCTTTTTAAATCATTAATACAAAACCTGTCATCAGTAATATTGCCACATCAACAAATGCCTCTTAAGCTGAACTAATTCAGTTAATATGAAACTAGTCAAACTTACCAAATTGCAACTTAATGGCTGAGAGTTTATATAAATATTTTAATATGCAGCTGCTAACAGCTATCAACACTAATAGCCTAACTTGAAATTTTTATCAAAGAAATTAATCTTTAATATAAAGAATCTTACACTAATTCTTACTCAGTTGAAGTTGGATGGTGAATGATACATACAGGAGGGAGGGGAGGGGGTGTGGCAGGCAGAGAGGACCAATAGTAATTTTTTTATAGCATGTGAAACCTAAAAATCAATTCACTTGGTTGTCCGAGTATGACTTGAACCACTTCTTTGCTGCACGCCTTATTCACAGTATTTCTAATTTGTGTAATAAATTTATGTGGCCCAACATGGCACATGCCTTTGACAAAGACAAGACAATGCCATTTTGATCACCTTCCTTTATTATTCTGAGAAAAACTTACACAAACTGTGCTATAGCAGACTCCACTTTTTTTGCAAACAAGGTTAGTTTGTTTTGGTGATAAATGGAAGACAAGAGCAAAATTGCTCTATAGTTCTCTACATTCTCTGCAACACTTTTCTTTGTATACTGAAGTTATTACTTTAGCTTGTGATACATGTGAGAAATCTGCCAATTTGTAATGATTCATTAATTGTTACTGTTGAAAAAGCTACTATAGTATTTATGCATTCTTTAGGTACACAAACTTCGATTTCACGTAGTGTTTGTGGTGTTCCTCTGTCTTCTACTACTATCACTGTTATGAGTGCAGATGTGCACGCTGTGCCAATTGCCTCTCTTTTTCTGAGTTTACTGCTTTCTCTGCAGAGAAAGAGAGAACAGATAACTGTTGTTCTCTCAACATTTTCTTATGTAGATCGTGCTTGTATATATTTTACTACCATTAACAATGGAGAAGCTGGTAGGGGAGGGCTTTGCAGTACTTTCATGGCCTTCTTTGTGTATAATGATTGGCAGGTCTCCTCATCTAATAGTAATGTAATTGTGGAACAGATCTCACTTCTGTTACAAGCACCATTGAGTGCCACTAATCCTCAGGTTGACTAATTACTGAGCTCTTTAAATAGATGCTTGCTCTGTGCCGTAAAGTGCCTTCTTGTTAGCTCATCTTTGCTGAGGAGGAAAATATCTGAGGTGGAATCTCAGGTACGCTCTTCTGTTGGCTTTTTGAATATATTTGTGTATAAAAGAATATTCAAGAAGCTTAAGCCTGTCACAATTGCTTTTCTCTCACCTAATCTAATTAATGTAACCAGATCGTATTCCAACACCACTTGACACATTTTTGCCACATAACATACACTTACTTGCAATTTACTTGCAATTTACTTGCAATTTACTTGCAATTTACTTGCAATTTACAGGGCGACCTAATATAATGTCTATATGCATCGCCATTTTTCTACTACAGTGCTTTCACATGCATTCTTCCTACACAAAACTTTATGGTGCAGTGTTTTATTTGCATTCTTTTAGTGTCCCACTTACTTACAGACCTTCCATTACTACCCTGGAGATTATAAAATAGCAATTTAATAATTAATGTTGTTCAAAATTTATCATTATTATTCCTAAAATTATGAAACTTAAGGCTCAAGATTGTGCTTATTGTTAATGTTTGGACTTGGTGTCCATAAGTCTTAATTATTTTGTCCCTATATAGTATTCATGCTGTACATCTATAATTTTCTATTGTGAACCACTATAATCTAAAATTTTTCTCATTCCATTTGTTAGTGATTATTGACAAGAGTGTATGGAAGATGAATAAAAGAAATAAATAAATTCATTCATACACAGAATTTTTTTACTTCATTTGCTTTCATTCATGTCAGCATGGTCAGTAGATGAAACTTGTGTTCCACTTCTAAACAATTACCAGTATATATATTTTGGAATAATGATCTGTCGAAGTATTGCAACTAAATAGAGCTGAACCACCACCCCCACCCCTTTCTCACAACTTATGGAAGAATGAAGTATCTAAGCCACTGGTGAGTGCAGCCAAAATGTGATGCCAAATGAAGGTAAGTGTTCATTTTTCACAATTATTTCATCGCAGGTCACATCAGGTCATAAAACTTCTCAAGAGATGAAATGAAAGTTTACTTCATAGTTGAAATTTATCTATGTGCAATTCATGCAAACAGTTTGTTCCAAAGTGTATATTTCTTAGTACAGAAACATTCTTTCTTCAAAGGTATTCAGTTAAGAGCAGCGAAATTCTAACATGGTAATGTGTATTTTGAGACCGCATGTAATTTCAATACATAATCGAAATTTAGTAACTTACTGAGGAAAGAGAATTCATTGATATTTGTATTGGCATACCAAAACTTTATGACAATACCATTACATACTCATCTTGGGTCAGTGAGATTTTCTTAATGGAAAGAAAGTTTCTTAGGGAAAGGTGCACAAACTGAGAAGAGATATCATATCATTCATTAGAACTGCATTTCACTTAAAAACTATTAACAGGAGAAATTTCTTTAAATTAAAAAAAAACATGAATACAAGGTTGCTGAAATGATGGACTAAAACATATGTAGAACATGTCTTTCAGGGCAGTGTTAGTTTTTGAAACGACTCATACAATTGCTTATTACCAGTGCCTCTCTGTAGGGGATGTTGTAATTCGAACACTATTTGCCCAATTTTCGTGTTTCGTTTTTTAATTCACAGGTATATCATCCAATCAGGTTTTAAAATGGATTTTGCTACATAAGGAATAAACAGCGGCAATAACAGTGTCCGTAAAATGTTAGCTGCCAGTGTGCTACTTTGCAAAATGCTGTCCACATTATTAGACCTGCGTCAAAGTGATGCAATATTTAACTTAAAAAACAAAACAAAAACTCTAATAGAAAGTCCTCGAGAGCATACGAGAATCTTTCGCGGGTGGCTTTCAATCAAAATTTTTGTCATTAAAAATCGTCTTACACAGGAACTGCAAAAAGGAAGAATGGTGAATGGTGGTCAGCCATAAAAGATAAATGTATACCGTTGCAGACGTTTAGATTGGCCTTTTCGAGATTTACAATTTATACTACAGCACTTACAGTTTAGGAATGGTATTGGAAAAGAGCACACTGGTGGCAAACACTTGCACTTTGTGTAGCTGACGATCCTTGAACGGCTAACCAGACTGTCATCAAACAAGTCGTGACAATCCCCATTAAAGCAACTTTAAAATAAACTACAATGAAATGGGTCCATTCATTTGGGAGTTTTGCTGCCTCAGATAGTGAATGTTATTACATCCACTCTTTACGTCGGGGCTAAAAGGTATGCAGAAATAAGTTACAGACAAAAGAACTGGGTCATTTAAGAAAGGAAATCTTGTAATTCATGAGAGAGGTATGTCAGATTTCTTTACGAATTTTCCTCGTGCGGTTCCCTTAACAGTCTATTGCTGTGGCCAAACGGACTGCGAGCACCGGCACCAGACTAGGTGCGTGACGTCACTGAGCGGGCGCGCAGGCTTTCCTCTATAGGGGGTGCTGCTTCAACGCATGCGGGGCAGTACCATCAGTGCACTATATAAGCTGGAGCGGAGAATGTCTTCGTCAGTCCTCGTTCGGCTCACCTGAAGATGGCTGGCAGTTTTCCAGCCGAAATATCGTGCAATGAAGTTTACGACTACCAGCTACAAGCCCGAAATCTTTTTGAACAATAATAATGATTATAAAACATCCAACATTCCACATAACACCTTCACACTATGTTTTTTTCCTTCTTTCTTCCTTTTCTAGAAATGCCCCGAAGCTATGCATAGCACAATACTAACACCTCTTCCTCTTTCTCAACTCAGCATCTCTCTCACTATGAAGGGATGCTCACTCAGTTTTGCAGGATGGGAAATGGAAGTTGCGGTACGGAAAATGGCCCAGAGATCACCAGTGTGTGTGTGTGTGTGTGTGTGTGTGTGTGTAGTGAGTGACGTGTTATGAAACTATGTGTGTATAATGTGTGCAGAGACTGATAGTGAGATATGAGTGAACAGTGTGGCTTTACATTATATAATAAGTTATTTGTAGAAAACATGTATTATATACCAGGAGAAAATTTAATGATTCTCTCTAACTGGAAGTATTTAAATGTATGTGTATATGAATGAGATTATTTTAAATTGGTATAAACTTGTAAATATTATGACATATCCTATGTCCTTGTAAAAAGATGTCTACGGATGAATAAAGCTACTACTACTAGGTGGAGTCATATACCGTGCCAGTAACTGGTAAACGTGTTGGATTTCATTTCCGCCTGCACAGCTCAAACCCCAATTACGAACTATATGTTGTTACTAGTAACGTATTAAACGTTGTAATACAATTCCAATGCTATTCAAAAAGATTTAGCAACATAGATGTTATCTGATCACATGTTCTAAAAAATGGTTCAAATGGCCCTGAGGACTATGGGACTTAACATCTGAGGTCATCAATCCCCTAGAATTTAGAACTACTTAAACCTAACTAACCTAAGGACATCACACACATCCATGCCCGAGGCAGGATTCGAACCTGCGACCGTAGCGGTCACGCGGTTCAAAAGCTGAAGCGCGTAGAATCGCTCGACCACACCGGGCGGCGATCGCATGCTCTGTTGGAGTGTTCACGCTCCCGCCAACATGGTCACAATATATTAATACTGATGAACCTGTCGTATTTTCATCCATAAATTTCACAAAAATTTAAAGTCGCTTCCTTTGTCTCAGAAAGGCGTCCACAATTCAGCAATACACATTTTCAATAACAAACCAACAGCTGTATAAATGTTTAAGTAATAACTAAGTTCAGTTTGGGAAAAGTCTAATGGATTTATTTGTGACCAACTACTTCTACTCTACTGATGAATTTCTTAGCAGAATCCGAGCGAAGTAGCGCATTCAGGAGATTGACGACTCGAATCCACGTCTGACCATCCTGATTTAGGTTTCCCGTGATTTTCCTAAATCGCTTCAGGCAAATACCGGGATAGTTACTTTGAAAGGGCACGGCCGACTTCCTACCCCATCCTTCCCTAATTTGATGGGAGCGATGTCCTCACTGTTTGGTCCCTTCCCCCAAATTAACCAACCAGCCATCTTAGCAGAACTCACTGATGTATGTATGTTGTTAATAATAATATTGTATATAATCTTAATAACATTGTATATAATCTTACCTTGTACTCATTTTGTGTAGTAATGTGATCATTGCAAATAAGTATTGGAAAATGTTTTGATTTTATTTTTTTATGATGACACATGGCTACAGTAGCCTAAGGATTATCATATACACCTGAGTTATTGAACATTTAGTAATTGGTGACAAATTTTATATCCTTTTAAATGTTAATACGCTTTGGACATTGTTTTGTTTTTTGACTGATTCCACATTCAAAAGGGCAGTTTCATTTGGGATCTATGGAAGGTACATTAGCATATCTGTTCTTATTTTGTAAATGTTTATTGTGTATTATTGTTTTATGCCAAATTCCTCATTCCAGAGGATCTCCTCACTTTGGATCAATTGGAACTAAAAGTACACCTAAGAGCTAAGACTCTAGTTGGAAACAATCAAGGCCTGGTGATTTTTTGGCAGCCCTTTTGAGAAGAGCATCTTTAATGTCATTGGTCGTGATTGGGAGTGTTAACAACACTGCAGCCTCTCCATTGAGAACACCATTGTCAGTAAATGGAGGACTTCATCTGTCTCTGAGATGTCTTCATCCCCTGCTTTATAGTGTACTGTTCCACAAATGCTTCTGCAGTATCCTTTTAGGCTGTGAAGCGTCGGCCATCCTTCATGTCGAGGGCATGTACCAACATTCTCCAATCTAGTGCTGACAACAAGCACATATAGGTGTGGCAACCAGACAGCGTAGTAAAAGCGTGATGATGTTCACCTGTGAGGACGGGTCGTGAGTTGTGTTTGGGTAGCTCAGTCGGTAGAGCACTTGCCCACGAAAGGCAAAGGTCCTGAGTTCTAGCCTCGGTCCGGCACACAGTTTTAGTCTGCCACGAAGTTTCATATCAGCACACACTCCGCTGCAGAGTGAAAATTTCATTCTGGATCTTCACCTTTATCCGCCTCCAATCCACCTTACATTCATCAGATGGCACTTGGGTGGAGATCTCCTGTAGCAGCATGAACTAGTACTCCATTGTTTGGTGATGCCAACGCATTTTCTTGCGACCGTATTGGATCAGAGTACATAGAAAGGCGGACTAGACCCATTCGAGCCACCAACTAAGTGTGGACAGATACGATGGTAGGTGCGTCTCACATTCCCTCCGTTCCTCTGTTATCAACTGCCGGCACTCTGGTTTGTTGATGAGCGAAACACTCAAGTTCCACAAGCCCCATCCACGCCACACCTTCTACCGTGGTAAGGATAATGTGCAGACATAATCAACATGGTCAGAGAATGCCGACCATATCTCTGCGTCAAGCGTCATTGTCACGAGTCCTTGGAGACGTAGGCACAATCAACGTGGCTCACTGAGTGGCTGGTGACATAAGTGAATCCTCGCTGGTCGCCATGTATGCGTTGCCAGATACCCATGAGGTGTAGTTCATTTACCAGCTGTTCAATTCTGCACTTGTGGTGAAATGCGGCATTCGGTACTTCGGGGATACGACGTATTTAAAGTCACCTCTGAGGATGGTGTGGTAATAACGGTCCACAAATAATGGCGCTACCTCTACGACATAAAAATGTGCCAATTCCCTTCTTTTGTCAGTACCAGAGAGAGCATGTAACTTTACGATTCTTGTACGATATTGCCCACTCGTCTCTTATAGGGTGCCTAGGAAGGTGTTTTCTCGGATAGATAGACAACATACAAGTAAATCATATTAATGGAGTTTATTAGAGTAATTGAATTAACAACACTTAACTTTGATTTACAATGACATGTCGCAAGCAGTTGGCGACATGCAAATGATCAATGTCCTTCCCTATATACAATTTCCATGCAAGTAACTGATGTGGATCACAAGTTATGGCTCTTCTAGTGCGGCTCTACTAGTGCGACTCTTCTAGTCCTCTCTTCCAGAGCGTCTTTTCTAGTGCGCCCGAGGTTAGGCGGCGCGTCGTTTTTACTCTCTTAGTGTAGAGGCCGCTCCTGTCGTGGTGACGTCCTAGTCAGCGTGCTATTGGCTGACGTTGTCTCACAGCCTTCTCAGCTGATCGTCCTTGATCTTCGTGCCGGCGCTTGTCATTAAAAGCCTCAAGGTGACGGACCGTCGTCGTGTAGGGAGCGCGACAACGGCAGGGAAGGCAGGAGTGTGGGCGCAGTACTGGACTGGAAACTGTGGCTGCATGGGACATCAAGCTTCCAGTCGTAGCTCACCATCCGGCCTTCGCTCTGGCGAAAACATCCCACGGAAAACGACCAGAAGGGTACGCATCCAGCTCCTGATTCCATAAATCAGATGAAGAAGGTGGCGACTGCTGCGGTGTAGGGGGGGGGGGGGGGGGAGCTCCATTGTAAGGACAAGAGGAGGTGGAGGGGGTGAAGACTTTGTCTCCATGGGATCATCCCGCAGCATCGTGATGACATCCTCTGGCGGCTGCTGTGACCGCGCTGCCCTCGGGATCCATGAATATGGGGGAAGAGAGACTCAAATACCATCAGGCACATGACAGAGGCGAAGTTTTGATGTCGGCGCTGCAAGCCATTTGTACCTGAAAAACGAGGGCCACATTGAGGTCTGCCGCCCTCATTGTGTCACGGAACATCTGGATCTTGACCCATGTACTGATGACACTGAGATTAATAGTGACTATCTGATAAACTTCCCACTGAATGGGGATATTAGAAGCATTCATGAGGGTAGGAAGAGCTGCGGTGTTCTGAAATGGCTCATCCATCAGCAGCACGTCCCCACCCCCTTAGACCTTCATCAGTTAGATTTCGTTGAGTGGCGTGACTGCAGCCGCCACAACCACCCCTTCATGTGGGACTTCAGCACCATCAGCAGCGTGCTGCGTTGGTGGTTGTCCTGGTGAGGTACTCTGTCTGTAGCAGTCAGTGTTTCATAGACTGTGGAGTCGTTGGTTAGCTCCAGCTGCTGTCCTGCATCCATAGGCATTTCACTGTGTGTGTGTGTTGCCACCTGGGAGCAGACTGGAGGTTCTGTGACTGTTTCGTCCTGCAGGTGAGGATCGCTGCTGTTGGGGGTCATCTTCTACCAGACATAGCGTCTCTCAGGAACCTGACAGAGCCAGCTGACATTTCTTTCTTCACTTCTGAGACCTTTGTTTGTGCACATAGGTGTTGGTCGAAGATTCCTGAGGATACTGACCGTCAGGGACGATATCTTCAGTTGTAACAACCATGGAGGCGGCTTCCATCCCAGTCTCCTGTGCCACTCCACCGTCTCACGATAAAGGCGTAGCAGGAGGGAGTTCAGTCGACGTCTTCATTCCTTCTGCGGTGTCCTGTTGCTACTCTAGAAAGGGTACTGGTGCTGGTAAAAGCAACTCCACAGTCGGTGTGTGGTGGTCGAATTGAGCAGCCTGGACGTACGTCAGTGGGAGAGCCAATGCTGTAGTCATCACCTCCTCCACCTCTGGCAGTAAATGGGTAATTTGGTGTTGCACGCAGCTGGGATGTGCATACCCTTCTTGTCTACATCCCTATCATGCTTTGAGCTGACCATCACAGATGATGATGGTACAACAGCCACCAATGTACAAATAGGACTGGACATGCTTGGGAAATTCGATGCAAATCTTTTGCACCCCATTAAGAACTGGCTACATGGTGTAGTGCACCCATTATTCGGCTGTATGGTTCATAAATTTTCGACAGGCACTCAGCTCAGTAGCAACCACCTCACCAGGAACCTCAGACGGTAATTTCAGCATCCGAGCAGTCTTCTGTCCAAGACCTGCATGAGGGCTGGGTTCTCAGGATGGGGCAGGATAAGGCTACGATTGTGGCTGGGACTGTAATCAGTTACTCTCGGTTGCACAACAAATACGTAAACTTTATTTAAAGAAATTAAAATTTTAAATCAATCTTTTATAAAAAATACGTAGTTGACAGTATGACGGCTTATCACAGAGAAAAAAAAAAATTCCACAATTTTAGGGCCGAAGGCCACCGACAATACCTCAAACAACAAACGGCTGAAGGCGTGAAGTAGAAGTCAGGAAAACAATTCTAAATAGCACCTTTAAAATAAATACCTTAACGAGTTATATTCTTGAGTTCAGATATCGTTGTTGACATTTTCCTTCTCCTTGCTGACTTCGGAAATTATGTAAAGAATAGTGGCCATTTTTTTGAGACCACTTCATATTAGAGTTTACCAAGACTACTTGCTAGCTTACTCCTTGACTAAATATTACATTGCAAAAATATATCTGTATTAATTGTAGCCATGCGGAACACAAGATGAAGTTACCGTGGTGTCACAACAATGACCATGCAACGTGGTGTTGTATTATCTAGAAGTGTTCATTAATGCAGAATGTATACTATAGTCTAATTAATTCAGTAATGAAAGCATCACTGAAAGGAAGAATGTATTTGACTAAGGTTACAAAGTACCACCTTTCACAGTTGAAAATTAAAATCGTTACGTATTCAAACCATTTTATTCAGTCGATTTACGAATCTACTGTACGAGTCATTTTCAGAGATTAATATGATTCAGTTTAACCCTGCAGCAAGAAGGACCTTTCCATATGCCATCAGTCTCTGCATAAGATAAAAATTAGTGTCGTATGTGTACTGATACTTGTAGCAGCAAATTTATAATTTTTCCTGCCAAGAAACATTATAGCGCACCATGACCGTCGGGCATTACCAAGGTTTCATTACCATTGTGGCCAATCGTCGAGACGGAGATCAATGTCGTCTTCAAGATTCAGATCCGTCACATGGGCGGTCGACCACTCTTGAAAGAAAGGATAGTGTGGAGACTGGGCTAGCCATATACTGGGGGGTTGTTTCCAGGCTGAATTTTCACTCTTAAGCGTAGAGTGCGTGAATTTGAAATTTTCTTCCAGATTACCTTTTTGTGGACACCGGCGTCGCCTCGTGGGCCAACCGCTGCGGTTTCCATCCTATTAGATTATAGTATGAGTCAGTCAGTGTAGATTATCCTGTGGCCTTTGTTCGTGATCAAAGTGTTGTCAGCTTTCGTGTGGTAGACCAATCTTAGGCTAAGTAAGATTAGTTAGCGTGACCACTCAGTCTGGCTCACGTTGCCTGTGTTCCTGTGTTTAACTTGCCCTAGCTGGGCAATTTCCCTTAGGAAAGAGTGCCCTTGGCCTCGTATGTTTCCATTTGTGTTTGTGATCACAGTTCTTCACACTCGGAATGAAGAGGTTATGGAAATGTCTCGAGTTCCTAGCAAGTATCCTGATTACCTCCCACAAGTTTTCGAGGAAGTTATTAATTGTATGTCTCCACGATGCGTTTTTTATCGTGGAGCACTGTTTATGATTCGTAGTACCTTCTTGTGTGTGAGTTGCAGACTTGGAGCTACATGTACCCAGACTGTGTGATTAGACATCAGAATGACAGGCCGACGCTTTAAGACACGGTTCTGGCTCTGACCTGCAGTGATCCACAGCTTTCACAAAAAACCATTCTCACGACGATCAAGCAGTGACTTGACGCTCATTTCTCTCTTATTACAGCCCAATGTTTTAAACATTGCATTATTTACTTTGCTTAGGAAACACTGGTGCTAATTTAGCTGTGATGTAAAATCAATGCCAGTCAAATCTACAGCTATCGACGAAAGATAACTCGTGATATCTGCCTGTTTTGGATTTACCCTTTTACTTAAGCCTGACAAAGGAAGGTGTGGCAAAACACGCCTCGCCACGACCTTCTCTCAACTGCTTGCAGACTTACTTTTGATAAGATAACCGCAGGTTGTTATCATTCTCGGACTGTCGTCGGGCACATGTTTTCCCACGCTCCCGTGCAGGCTCTTTTCCGCTTCTATCTTCCACTGTAATCTGGAAGAAAATTTCAAATTCACGCACACTACGCTTAAGAGTGAAAATTCAGCCTGGAAACAACCCCCCAGTATATGGCTAGCCCAGTCTCCACACTATCCTTTCTTTCAAGAGTGGTCGACCGCCCATGTGACGGATCTGAATCTTCCGCTGTGATCCCTCACAAATGTGACTTTACTCATTTCAAGAATTAGGAGCAGTCCTCTTGAACATTTCTGTCTAACTTGAGTTTCAATGGCAATTATAAAAGAACTTGTTTACATGCCCACATAGCCCCGCGTTTCAGTACGCCGTTTCTCTGATTTGGGTAGATGCTCCGGCCCCAGATCGAATCCTCCTGTTGGACTGACGACGGGGGTCGATGTTCTGGCCAGCATGGAAGTGGTCTTTAGGCGGTTTCCCACATCATACTTAGTGAATACCGAAATGCTACCAAAATCCTGCCTCAGTTTCACGATTCGCAAGCAGTTACAAAACGTTCACACACTTTCACATGAATAACCCTCAGAGGGGAGGGAGGGGGCAGGGGGAGGAAATCTAAAGGGGTGGAGAAAGGAAGACCATCCCTCGACCATCTGACACTAACATTGCCAAAGCGATAGCGACCACCAAGCCTCCTGTAAGTACACGATAAAGATAAATGGAAAAAAAGAAAGAAACTTGTTTGTGCTAATTTTAACCCTCATTTCTACGTATTTATTTATGTATGCTTAATTAATTGACTGTTAATTCTTATCTGTAACATTTCATTTAAATGAAATACGACTGTAGCTCCACACAGCATCTCGTTCGGTAGAGAATGGACTTCGGACAAGGGTAGGAGGTGAATCCAGTCACAGTCTGACTGAAATAACCAGCTTGACCTTAGCTTGGGATAATTAAGTGAAACCACCGTAAATCTAGATCCGGATGATTAGGATATGAACAGCGATTCTCCAGGATTTTCGTTCTTTTCCCTTGCCTTTATATAGCGTAGCATTGGGCCCGCTTTTTCAGGGTATGGCAAACTTTGTTTTGTTTAACTTTGTGGTCAGATGTCTTTTGTGATGCCACAGTCAAGGTCACATAATGGATGGAAATCATATGTGCCATCTGTCATTGAATAGTGTGAACTTGATTCTTTATGCTATCCTACTTCAACTGTATGTGTATTGTGCTGTCTGAGGTGGAATTAAGGACTAGTACAGCATTTGCTCTAAGGAGCGTGGGAAACACCTTAAGGGGAGTTGGAATGCCGGAAAATGGAAAAAATTCACATTTTCAGTTTTTAACCTTATAACTTAATTTGAAATTTTCTGCTTAAAATGGTGCAAAATTTGTTAAGAAATTCCAATTGGAAGTATTTTTATTTAATTTTTCAAAATTACATGTGCGCCCAGCAAAGTTACCCATCTTGTGATTTGTACACATTTAAATCTTCGCATTTCCGAAAACATTACATATAGAAGGCTGTGGATTTCACTCTTCAGTTGTAGAATCTTTGATCCTTCCATAGGTACCATTGTTTTTACGACTAGCTGTGTTTATTGTTCAGTTTTTGATCTGTGAGTGTTTGTTTTGAGCCTCGAGTTTAGTTTGTCGCTCATTTGGAGTTTGTTATCTGTCTTGTTTTGACTTTCAGTGGTGAGTGCGTAGTTTCTACGATGCCTAGGAGTGCATCATTATTTAAAAAGCGAAAGTTTCGCGGTAATAGATTTACAAATAACGTTTGTTCAAGTGATTCTGCTTCAGCACCTGTTGATGCTGGTGAAAGTTCTGACGTTTGTACAGCTGAGATGTGTGAAGGAGACACGCCCACCAGTGCATCAAAAAAGAAGTTATCAAACTGTGCAAGTGAAATTACAGATGAAGCTTCTAATGAACAATATGTTTTAGTCGACTTTCCTGTTTTTACTGAGTTTATGAAGAAATGTTTGTGTTGTAATCTTTGTGGAGGTTCTTTTGATATGAACATAACAAAATCTATAGGACTTTCCTGCAAAATTGCTATAGTTTGTGCCAGTTGTGAAAATGAGACCTGTTTTTGGAGCTCTAAAACATGCAGTAGCAATTTGTTTGAGAGTAATATCAGGCTAATGTATGCAATGAGAGCAATTGGTAAAGGACATACTGCTGCTCAAACATTTTGTGCCATAATGAATCTTCCACCTCCACCTGCTAAAATTGACAATTACACTGAAGTGATAGGAGATGCTGTTCAGTCTGTAGCAGATTTATCAATGAAAGCTGCTGCCAGTGAAGCAAAATATATAAATGAAGGAAACCCAGATATCCCTGTTGCTTTTGATGGAACCTGGCAGAAAAGGGGTCACACATCCAAAAATGCTGTTGCTACTGTTACTAGTGTGGACAGCGGTAAAGTTTTGGACTATGAAGTGCTCACTAAACATTGTTACCATTGTGCATCTGGTAAGATAGAAGCAGCTCACATATGTAGCAAGAATTATGAAGGTACGAGTGGAGGCATGGAGGCTGCCGCTGCTGTGAAAATGTTTAGCAGATCAGAAAAAGAACGGGGAGTATTTTACACAAAATTCCTTGGAGATGGGGACTCCAAGGCATACAAAAGTGTTACAGAATCCATGCCATATGTCAATAAGACAATAACTAAACTAGAATGTGTCGGTCATGTTCAGAAACGAATGGGCACTCGTCTAAGGAAACTGAAACAGAATCTGAAGGACAAAATTTTGTCAGATGGTAAAACCATTAGAGGTCGCCTGTCAGATAAAATTATAAATGAATTACAACAATACTATGGTATGGCAATAAGAAATAATGCAAATAATTTGCAGGAAATGAGACAAGCTGTATGGGCCACATATTTACATCGATCATCAACTGATGATAATCCTCAACATTTTGCTTGTCCAGATGGTCCTCAGTCATGGTGCAATTATAGAAAATCTCAAGCTACTGGGGATCCTTATCACCATAAAAATTATATTCCATTGGCTGTTATGGAAGTAATTAAACCAATATATAGAGACTTGGGGCATCCTGATCTTCTGCGAAAATGTCTTCATGGTTGTACCCAGAATCAAAACGAGTCGTTCAACAACCTCATTTGGACTCGTGTACCTAAGAATGTATTTGTTGGGATAAAAACATTGAAATGGGGAGTCAGTGATGCTGTTATTTCATTCAATGATGGTCATATGGGTAGGCTAAAGGTCATGGCAAGGCTCGGCATTGCTCCTGGTATCAACACCATCAGAGGTCTTCAGCTTCTGGACAGCGTGCGAGTAAGGAAGGCTCAGTATGCAGCTGAATTTAATACAAAAAAAGCAAGGGCAGCAAGGAGAAGAAAGCTTCTAGGTGAAGAAGAAGAACTAGAAGATGACCCTGATTACTCTGCTGGACACTTTTGATAATAGAATAAAAGGTATTTGTGAATTTTCATAATAAATTACTTTAATCGCATTTTCTGGCATTTGACATTTTTAGTGTTACATGTACCTTTATCTCATAAACCACTCAACCAACAACATTCAAATTTTCAGAAATGCTGCAAAACAGTTCAAAGAGGCCACTGAACTAGAATCATGACAAGAACTGGCTTATTCTCTGAACTAGGGAAGTTTATGTTATACTTTTTCCAATAAAAAATGGCTTAATGGTAAAAAATTCATAAATACTATACCAACAAAAAGAAAACATTGGTTCTAGTTCAGTGGGCTCACAATATATGCTGAAAACCTCTGCCAGAATTTCAAAGTTCTGAAGATAATAGTTCCAAAGAAAAAGGTACACAAAGTTAGCAAATTTAACATTGGCGAGATAGGGCATTCCAACTCCCCTTAAAAACCACACTGAGGCTGGCTGGCGTACCAGGCCACAATTGTTAATTCGACACACTGAGTCAATCCGATAAGCAGATTAATCTCGAACCTTCAGAACACGAGCAGACTATCTTAACCATTGCATCACCAGTCTCAGTGCTGTCTTATTGAGTCTATACTTACCTTCAGTAAGTGAAGATCACAAAGATAGTAATATTAAGAAGTCTTATTAACATTACTATCTTTGTGATCTAAATGTATTTCCCCAGAAAAAAGATTATGTATACATGTATGTATATATAATTTCTTAATTGACATTCTTTCCGTTTCATATACCACATTCTTCTGCAGTAAAACTGTTTCTAGGGTCCGAGATAAAGATGTTTTCCATTTTCCTGCTTTTCCATCACTAGATGAAAAAAGTTTTAACATACTTCACCAGAAGAATCTTTAGTGTCCATGTTTTGTTATGATACTTTTCCAGTTTCAGCATTTATTTTACTGCCAGTATTTATTGTCAATATATAACATGTCAATTCTCTTTGAGATTTCATTGTCAGTTTTTATTGTCAACTTTGTCTGTCAATTTTTCTATCAAGGTTGCTACAAAGTAACTTACAAATAATCTCTGACAGTAAAAACTGACTATATGAATGAAGTTTCATTGTTTATTCTTCCCCATGTTCTCTCTAAGCATTTGCACAGAAGACTGATACTCACTATTTCAGCTGTAGATCTAACCACTGCCGTGTGAAGTCACACATTTATGATATATGAGTGTATGTTAGGCAGATGGGCTACAGTTTTTCTAAATTCTCTTTTTGGTATTTCATTCATATATCAATTCTTACTGTCAGTTCTTATTGTCAGTTCATACTGTCAATTCACATTGCCAATTTATATTGTCAATTCTTTCTGTCAATTCTTAATGTAAATTCTTGTCATCAGTTCTTATTGCCAATTTTTATTGCCAATCCTATCAATTCTTATAGTCAGTTCTTATTGTCAATTCATAATATCACACTGTCAATTCTTGTATCAATTATTATTGCCAATTCTTATTGCCAACTCATATTGACAATTCATATTGCAATCTTTTCTATTTTCAGAATGAGATTTTCACTCTGCAGCTGAGTGTGCGCTGATATGAAACTTCCTGGCAGATTAAAACTGTGTGCTCGACCGAGACTCGAACTCAGGACCTTTGCCTTTCGTGGCAAGTGCTCTACCATCTGAGCTACCGGAGCACGACTCACGCCCGGTCCTCACAGCTTTACTTCTGACAATATCTCGTCTCCCACCTTCCAAACTTTACAGAAGCTCTCCTGCGAACCTGGAGAACTAGCACTCCTGAAAGAAAGGATACTGCGGAGACATGGCTTAGCCACAGCCTGGGGGATGTTTCCAGAATGAGATTTTCACTCTGCAGCGGAGTGTGCGCTGATATGAAACTTCCTGGCAGATTAAAACTGTGTGCCCGACCGAGACTCGAACTCGGGACCTTTGCTTTTCGTGGGCAAGTGCTCTACCATCTGAACTACCGGAACACGACTCACGGCCGGTCCTCACAGCTTTAATTCTGCCAGTATCTCGTCTCCTACCTTCCAAACTTTACAGAAGCTCTCCTGCGAGATACTGGCAGAAGTAAAGCTGTGAGGAACGGGCGTGAGTCGTGCTCCGGTAGCTCAGATGGTAGAGCACTTGCCCGCGAAAGGCAAAGGTCCCGAGTTCGAGTCTCGGTCGGGCACACAGATTTAATCTTCTATTTTATTCATATGTTTATTCTTTAGAAATATTTTCTGCGTTCTCTTGGATGATACTGGTTGTAGAAACATTCGAAACAGAGATATTCCGAGCGCGGCGCAAAGGCAGGTTTGCCACAGTGACATCTCCTTGTATGAAGCTCACTCGGGAAGAAAATGTCGTTATCACTTTTGAAGATTTTGCGCAGTGGCTATAATATTGCCACAAATCAAGCATAACAGGTCTTATTGTCAGGAATTTCACCGAAAACAACTTCAAATGATTTCCTCTGTCTTCTGACATAAATTAGTGGATAAATAACCACGTTATACCAATGTACTTAACGCTCACAATAACGGAGCCGCGATGCTAACCGCTGCGCCCCCATTTTTTCTGATGGTAGAGCGCGGTAAAAGGCACAAAAGTGAATTTCACTGATAATGATTTCAGATGATTTTCTTACTCACCCGACTTTCAATTAGTAGACAAATAAGAACAACTTTATGTTAATATACTGGAAAACATTTATGCAGTATTCTTCCAGAACAGGAGTACATAAATGAAAAACAAAAATGACAATGATCATGTTTTGAACATGGGGCTCATAATTCAGAAGCTGCATTGCTAAATACTATGCGACGAGTTTGTCAGACGATATGGCACAGTTAAAGACACGTAAAATACCTCGAAAATATCTTAACTTTGAATGGTGTTTTTTCAGAAACTGTGCAATTGTTACAAATAAGCTGATGCACGCGTTTGTTTATTTTGACCCCCATCCACTTAGTGAACTTTCTGGGAAGTCAGGTTATGGCACATACAGGGTCGTCTCCTAGGATAAAGTACTGCTTCTCACTGTATGTGGCTGAGTTACACTAAAACGAACCTGTTAGCTTTCGAATAAGACTGGAACCTTGTACTTTGTTGTTATTACATTGTTCAAAACAATTAAGGAAACACAGGTAAAAAGAAATGGTTCAAATGGCTCTGAGCACTATGGGACTTAACATCTGAGGTCATCAGTCCCCTAGACCTTAGAACTACTTAAACCTAACTAACCTAAGGACATCACACACATCCATGCCCGAGGCAAGATTCGAACCTGCGACCGTAGCGGTCGCGCGGTTCCAGACTGAAGCGCCTTTAACCGCGTATCCACACTGGCCGGCAGGTAAAAAGACCCAATATGTTACGCCTAATTTTATACAGGTGGTTCCTGTTGCCTAATTGCATAGTTTGAGATCTTCCCTTGCAACGTATGCAACAGCTAAAGTAATGCTTCATCAGTCGATTGTGTTAGGTGTTACAGTATCAGGTGACCAGATGGATGTGAGTACCAGTGACCCAGTGCCCTTGAGTGAGGTACTCAGCCGCATCAATATACTGGAAAACTTTTGTGTAGTTGTCAGTTTTTATTGTCAATTTGTATTGTCATTTTTACTGTCAGTTTTTATTGTTAATTTTGTCTGTCAATTTTTCTGTCAGGATAGCTACAAAATAACAGTAATTTAACAATAAGAATTGAGAATAAAAATTGACAGCATGAATGATGTATCATTGTTTATTCATCCCCAAATTCTCTCTCAGCATTTGTGCAGAAGACCAGTCCTCTCGCCTTCAATTGTTGATCTATCCACCCCTACGTGAATTCACACATTTATTATGTATGTGTGTATGATATGCAGGTGGGTTACTGTCTTTCTAAATTCTTTCTGGTATTTCATTCTTAAATAAATTTGTACTGTGAGTCGTTATTGTCAGTTCATACTGTCATTCACGTTGTCAATTTATATTTTCAATTCATATTTTCAATTCATAGTGTCAATTGTACTTGTTAATTCTTACTGTCAGTTCTTATCGTCAGTTCTTATTGCCAATCCTTTCTGTCAATTCTTATTGCCAGTTGTCAATTCCTATAGTCAATTCTTATTGTCAGTTCATATTGTCAGTTCATATTATCAACTCTCATATCAATTCTTATTGCCAATCCTTCTTGCCAATTCTTATTATCAATTCATGATGCCAGTTCATATTGCCAACTCTTCTATTTTATTCATTTGTTTCTGCTTCACGAACATTTTTTGCACTGGATGATATCAATTGGAGAATCATTCGTAACACAGATAGTCCAAGCATCACACGAAGGCAGGTTTGCCTCAGTGACATTTCCTTGCATGAATTCACTGGGGAAAGAAACATGGTTATCATGATTGACGATTTCGCAAGTTGGCATCAATTTTGCCACAGATCAGGCGTAACATATCACTTTTGCGAAAACTTATTCTCACTTCTTATTGTCAGGAATTTCACCGAAAGCAAGTAAATTATTTTCTCATTCTTCTAACATACAATTAGTAGACAAATAACTACAACTTTATATCAATATACTGGAAAACATTTGTGTAGTTATCTTCTACAGGCTTTGGTACATAAATGAAAAATAGAAACAATAAAAAAATCTTGTCTCGAGCACGGGGCGCACAACTAAGGGACTGGGACGCTAACCACAATGCCACCATTTTGTCTGAGAATATGGCGTGGTAAATGGTACATAAAGTATCTCGGAAATACGACAACTTTGACTGTTGTTTTTTCAGAAGCTGTCAAGTGTCCATGAATAAGACAAGACACGTGTTTACTTATTTTGACGTATCTTCTACTGGAAAATGGGGTTATGGCACTAGGAGTGTTTTCCTTGTAAGATAAAGCACCTCTTCTCACTGTCTCTGGCTGGTCACAACAGGAGGAAACTGTTATTTTTTCGGATAACACTGGTTCTAGCGATAACCTTGTGGTTCGTTGTTAATACACGGCTCAAAAGAATTGGGAAGCATACGTAAAAAAATCCAAAATCTCTTTAGATACAGGCAGTACCTATTACCTAATTGTATTGCTTGAGATCTTTGCTTATTGACAGTTCTTTCTGTCAGTTCCTATTGCCAGGAATTTCACAGAAAACAATTTCAAATGATTTTCTCTTTCATATTACATAGAATTAGTTGACAAATAAGGGCAAAATTATATCAGCATACTGGACAAAATTTTTGTAGTAATCTTTCACAGACATAGAAACACAAATGAAGAACAAAAACCATGTTTCCAACATGTGTAGCAAATTTAAGGATCCGCAAATCTCACTACTATACTGTCATTTTGTCTGATGATGTCTTGCGGTAAAAGACACATGAAGCACCTCCAAAATATTCAACTGTGACTGTCGTTTTTTTCAGAAACAGTCCAGTATCAACGAATAAGCCAAGACATATATGTTCGCTTATTTGGATCCTTCTTCCACAGAGTGAAGTTTATGAGAAATCGGGTTAGGGCACTTCGAGTGTTTTCCTCGTAAGGTAAAGTACCACTTCTCACTGTGTGTGGCTGGTTACACCAGGAGGAACCTGTTGGCTTTCGGGTAACATTGGTTCTTAGGGCAATCTTATGCTTCGTTGTTACTACACTGCTCAAAAGAATTAGAGAACACAGGTACAAAAATCCAGTATGTTAAGTCTATTTTGAAACAGGCAGTACCTGTTGTCTTATTGCATAACTTGAGGGTCTTCGTTTGCCATGTATGCAACAAGTAATGTCATGCTTCATCAGTTGATTGTATTAGGCATTACAGGATGAGGTGACTGCACCAGAAGGAAGTGAGTAGCAGTGACACAATGTCGTTGATTGAGGTACTCAGATGTATCAATATACTAGAAAAAGTTTGTGTAGTTGTCATTTCTTATTGTGAATTTTTATTGTTGATTTTAGTGTCAATTTTTATTGTTAGTATTTAGTGTCAACTTTTATTGTTGATTTTTATCGCAAATTTTGATCTGTCAGTTATTACTGTCAATTTTTATCATTAATTTTATAGCCAATTTTGTTCTGCCAATTTTTACTGCAAATTTTTAGTGCTACTTATTAGACAATCTTTTTGCAATTTTTTGCTGCATTATAGATTACCAATTTTAATTGACAATTTTTATTGCCAATTTTTATTTTCAATTTTTTTGTGAATTTTTATTGTAAAGTTTACCTTAAAATAATAACTAAACAATGATAATTGCCAATAAAAATTGAAAAAATTAACAATGTACCATTGTTCGTTCTTGCCCACCTTATCTCAGCATTTGCACAGAAGACCCATCCTCACTGTTTTCAGCTGTAGATCTACCCACTCCTGTACAAAGTCACACATTTATTATACATGTGTGTGTGGAAAGCAGACAAGTACAGTGTTCCTAAATTCTCTTTTTGCTATTTCATTCTTGCATCAATTCTACATGTCAAGTCTTATTGTCAGTTCAATAAAATCGTCAATTTACATTATCAATTCATATTGTCAGTTCTTAGTCAGTTCATATTGTCAATTAATATATCAACTCTTATTGCCAATTCTTATTTCCAACTATCCTATTTTATTCATATGTTTATTCTTCATAAATATTTTATGCATTCGCTTGGATAATATCGATTGTAGAAACATTCGAAATACAGAAAGTCTGGGCATTGCACGAAGGCAAGTTTACTATAGTGAAATTTCCTTGTGTGAATCTCACATGAGAAAAAAACGTTCTTATCATTCTTGAAGATTTCGAGCGTTGGAAAATAATTTTGCCACAAATCAAGCATAACAGATCACGTTTGCAAAACTTAATATCACTTCTTATTGTCAGTCCCTGTTATCAGGAATTTCACCGAAAACAGCTTCAAATGATTTTCTCATTCATTTGAGATACAATTTGTAGGGAAATAAAGATCAAGTAATATCAGTATACTGGATAACATTTGTGCAATAATCTTCTACAGGGATGAGTATATAAATGAAAAATAAAATGTGGCGCAAAATTAAGAAGCCACGATGCTAACTACATGCCTCCATTTTGTCTGAGAATATGGTGCGGTTAAAGGCACATAAACTACCATGAATATATTCAAATTTGACTAGTTTTTTCTGAAACTATCCAGTATCTACGAATAAGCCTAGACACGTGTTTGCTTATTTTGACCCCTCTTGCACCCAGTGAATTTCCTGGAAAATCGGGTTATGGGACTTGTAGTATTCTCCTCATAAAGTAAAGCACCGCTTCTCATTGTCTGTGGCTGGTCACACCAAACTGAACCTGTTAGCTTTTGGATTACATCGATCTATCCGCAATCTTATGTTTCGTTGTTAATACACTGCACAAAAGAGTTGAGAGAACACAGGTACAAAAATCCAGTATATTAAATCTAGAATGAGATTTTCACTCTGCAGCGGAGTGTGCGCTGATATGAAACTTCCTGGCAGATTAAAACTGTGTGCCCGACCGAGACTCGAACTCGGGACCTTTGCCTTTCGCGGGCAAGTGCTCTACCAACTGAGCTACCGAAGCACGACTCACGCCCGGTACTCACAGCTTTACTTCTGCCAGTACCTCGTCTCCTACCTTCCAAACTTTACAGAAGCTCTCCTGCGAACCTTGCAGAACTAACACTCCTGAAAGAAAGGATATTGCGGAGACATGGCTTAGCCACAGCCTGGGGGATGTTTCCAGAATGAGATTTTCACTCTGCAGCGGAGTGTGCGCTGATATGAAACTTCCTGGCAGATTAAAACTGTGTGCCCGACCGAGACTCGAACTCGGGACCTTTGCCTTTCGCGGGCAAGTGCTCTACCAACTGAGCTACCGAAGCACGACTCACGCCCGGTACTCACAGCTTTACTTCTGCCAGTACCTCGTCTCCTACCTTCCAAACTTTACAGAAGCTCTCCTGCGAACCTTGCAGAACTAACACTCCTGAAAGAAAGGATATTGCGGAGACATGGCTTAGCCACAGCCTGGGGGATGTTTCCAGAATGAGATCTTCACTCTGCAGCGGAGTGTGCGCTGATATGAAACTTCCTGGCAGATTAAAACTGTGTGCCCGACCGAGACTCGAACTCGGGACCTTTGCCTTTCGCGGGCAAGTGCTCTACCAACTGAGCTACCGAAGCACGACTCACGCCCGGTACTCACAGCTTTACTTCTGCCAGTACCTCGTCTCCTACCTTCCAAACTTTACAGAAGCTCTCCTGCGAACCTTGCAGAACTAACACTCCTGAAAGAAAGGATATTGCGGAGACATGGCTTAGCCACAGCCTGGGGGATGTTTCCAGAATGAGATTTTCACTCTGCAGCGGAGTGTGCGCTGATATGAAACTTCCTGGCAGATTAAAACTGTGTGCCCGACCGAGACTCGAACTCGGGACCTTTGCCTTTCGCGGGCAAGTGCTCTACCAACTGAGCTACCGAAGCACGACTCACGCCCGGTACTCACAGCTTTACTTCTGCCAGTACCTCGTCTCCTACCTTCCAAACTTTACAGAAGCTCTCCTGCGAACCTTGCAGAACTAACACTCCTGAAAGAAAGGATATTGCGGAGACATGGCTTAGCCACAGCCTGGGGGATGTTTCCAGAATGAGATTTTCACTCTGCAGCGGAGTGTGCGCTGATATGAAACTTCCTGGCAGATTAAAACTGTGTGCCCGACCGAGACTCGAACTCGGGACGAGGTACTGGCAGAAGTAAAGCTGTGAGTACCGGGCGTGAGTCGTGCTTCGGTAGCTCAGTTGGTAGAGCACTTGCCCGCGAAAGGCAAAGGTCCCGAGTTCGAGTCTCGGTCGGGCACACAGTTTTAATCTGCCAGGAAGTTTCATATCAGCGCACACTCCGCTGCAGAGTGAAAATCTCATTCTGGAAACATCCCCCAGGCTGTGGCTAAGCCATGTCTCCGCAATATCCTTTCTTTCAGGAGTGTTAGTTCTGCAAGGTTCGCAGGAGAGCTTCTGTAAAGTTTGGAAGGTAGGAGACGAGGTACTGGCAGAAGTAAAGCTGTGAGTACCGGGCGTGAGTCGTGCTTCGGTAGCTCAGTTGGTAGAGCACTTGCCCGCGAAAGGCAAAGGTCCCGAGTTCGAGTCTCGGTCGGGCACACAGTTTTAATCTGCCAGGAAGTTTCATATCAGCGCACACTCCGCTGCAGAGTGAAAATCTCATTCTGGAAACATCCCCCAGGCTGTGGCTAAGCCATGTCTCCGCAATATCCTTTCTTTCAGGAGTGTTAGTTCTGCAAGGTTCGCAGGAGAGCTTCTGTAAAGTTTGGAAGGTAGGAGACGAGGTACTGGCAGAAGTAAAGCTGTGAGTACCGGGCGTGAGTCGTGCTTCGGTAGCTCAGTTGGTAGAGCACTTGCCCGCGAAAGGCAAAGGTCCCGAGTTCGAGTCTCGGTCGGGCACACAGTTTTAATCTGCCAGGAAGTTTCATATCAGCGCACACTCCGCTGCAGAGTGAAAATCTCATTCTGGAAACATCCCCCAGGCTGTGGCTAAGCCATGTCTCCGCAATATCCTTTCTTTCAGGAGTGTTAGTTCTGCAAGGTTCGCAGGAGAGCTTCTGTAAAGTTTGGAAGGTAGGAGACGAGGTACTGGCAGAAGTAAAGCTGTGAGTACCGGGCGTGAGTCGTGCTTCGGTAGCTCAGTTGGTAGAGCACTTGCCCGCGAAAGGCAAAGGTCCCGAGTTCGAGTCTCGGTCGGGCACACAGTTTTAATCTGCCAGGAAGTTTCATATTAAATCTATTTTGATGGATAATTGTACAACTTGAGACCTTCGCTTGCAATGCATGCAACAACTAAAGTCATGCTTTATCAGTCTATTGTGTTATGCATTACAGAATCACATGACCTCTGCAGAAGTAAGTACCTGTGGCCCAGTGCCCTTGAGTGAGGTACTCAGACGTTTCGATATACTGGAAAAGTTTTGAGTATTGTCAATTTTTATTGTCAGTTTTTACTGTCAACTCTTAGTCCTAATTCATAAGGCCAACCTTTACATTTTATTCATATGTTTATCCTTCAGGAATGTTTTATGTATTCCCTTGGATGATACCAATCGTAGTCTGAGCACTGTGTGAAGGCAGGGTTGCCACATTGACCTTTCCTTGTATGAATCTGACACGAGATGAAAACTTCGTTATCATTGTTAAAGATTTAGCGCGTTGGCAATAATGTCTCCTAGAAACAAGCATAACGGACCATTTTGCGACAACTTATTGTGAGTTCTTACTACCAGGAATTTCGCCGAAAAGAACATTAAATAATTTTGTCATTCATCTGTCACACAATTAGTAGACGAATAAGGACAATGCTACATCAATATACTGGAAAATGTTTGTTTAGTAATCTTCCTCAGACCTGGATATGTAAACGGCAAACAGAAATAAAAATAATCATGTTTCGAAGACGGAGCGTTAAATTAAGAAGCCATTACACTAACCACTAAGCCGCCATTTTTTCAGAAATTGTCCACTATCCACGAATAAGCTGAGAAAGGTGTTCTGTTATTTTGACTCCTCTTCCACTGAGTGAACTGAGGAAATCGGGTTATGGCACTTGGAGTGTTCTCCTCGTAAGGTAAAGTACCACACTACAGTATCAGGTAGCCCCTCCAGAAAGGAGTGAGTACCGGTGACCCAGTGTCCTTGAGTGAGGTACACAGACGTCAGCTGTCATTTGTGGACATTGCATTCAACCAAACACATGCAATGCGACATTTTAATGCAATGCAAGTGTGTTTGACCCAACGAGGATGGATTTGGTCATATTGCTGCAGTTGCCATTGCCTCTTCACCTTTCATCCAGTGGTTGTGGGCACGCTACAGAGAGGCCGGTCAGTGTATAAGGTGAGCTGAATAAGATCGACGAAGCGTTGAAGCCCCACGTGATGACTGATATCTGGCCACATATGCGTTGACGCGTCATAGAGTTACCACCAGAGCACTGGAAGACGAGCTCAGAAGGGCCACTGGAGCCGCTGTGTCCGATCAGGTTGTAAGGAACAGGTGACAAGAAAGGACTTCAAGACCCAGAAGGCCTGTTAGAGCACCGTTGTGGCATTTATGCCGTATCGTGCCCCGCTTTTATTCGTACGTTACGTTATAGCCTGCAGTGTATAGAGCATAACTGCGTCAGTAGCCGGTAGTTGGTAGTCGACCTCACACCACGCGACGCCAGATGGTCACGTAGTGTGGGAACAGCGGAACGTTAGAGAGGCTTCCGATGGTGGAGCAGGGGGGGGAGTAACCGTTCGGACTGGCAGCCAAGTCGCATATCGCTCACAATTTGCTTTTGCAGATTAGTATTACATTTTAACTTCCATCCCTACCGGTGGTCTCACTTGTGCTGAGAATGATCATTTAATAATTTCATCAGCTTCAATTATTTTTATGTGAAAAATTAGATGTTTTAATTAAGATGAACTTTCATTAGATGTTGAGATGGACTAATCAGAACAGAGCAGGAGGAGACAGGCGCGAAACGGTGGTTAAGCGTCTCCAGGAGTCGCGATTGGGAATGTAAAGTGTACAGACAACATGTGTTGTAAGTGATAGGACACTGAGTAGCACTGAAATGTTTCGTGTGATATTATCGAAAGATACATCAACTAAATGTATTGCGTGCAGTGAGACTGTTATTCACGGTGTTCAGGACATATTTCGGGTTTCAAAATGTACTTTTACTGGCTCTGTGCGACTGCAGGCCATTCACGGCAAAGTTTGTAAAATTTTAAAATGCATCGTCATGGAGATCATTAACATTTAACTTCCAAAACTTTTATTTTAGTAATTTGTTCATTAATTGCTCGTAATCTACTTACGAATGTTGAAATGGGAGTACAATCGTGCGCTTATGGCTGGCGATCGTTGCATCACCAAACTGGCTATTTACGGCTAACTTAACGGGCTGAAAAATATACAAAAGATTTCTTTGTTACAAGTGTGCAGGGTTGTGCAATCAACTACTAAAATAAAGTCGAATATAACTTAACGAGATTACTATTTCACCATAAAAATTTATCGCACAATGGCTGATACAACCTTCTAGTACCAAGGCTCGAACAATAAGAAGGAAGACTGACTATCAATAACTTTTTAATAAAATAAAATCGAAATTTTCACAGATAATTACTACATCGAAATAATGTTCATACATTGACATGTAATCTTGTCGCTAATATCGCTGAAACTATGGATGTAGACATAAGGAGAATTGTGATGACGTGCACCATCTTAGTTGCCCCACGAAATTACTCGAGTAGTGAAAGTTATTTGATCAAAAATGCCATCTTATGTGCTGCTACTACTATTCGTTATAATCGTCCTTTCCTGTAAAGTGTATCATTGTATGTATAAAATATAGATTTCCCAGACGAAAGCAGGTAAGTAATGAATGTATAAAATGATGACTGCATGCGATAAAACGCCTCATTGGTTGAAATACTAGGAAGCGGAAGATTATTCTGGTAATCCATACAGATGGCTTTCTTAATCTTAGGTATTTTGGACATCAAACGCTCCGAACGCCTAATATCGTATAACTTGTCTACTGTCCTTTTACGTAGTTCATTTCCAGTCGTTAGATGTTGTTTCTGCTCATTCATAGTTTGTGTCTGAGTTGCATCTCTCTCGTTGGTCACATACTGAGCAAGTGTCAGTTTTGGAGTACCTAAAACCTATGTTGCAGTTCGTCACGAACATGAGTCGATATTGTACGTACGACACAAGCTTTGCAGGATTTTTCTCTGAATATAAAAGGTATTCTTCTGTTAAATCCAACCGTTTGCTGTGAAGAATGCCATCCATAGTGTGGTTTGCGGCCTCTCAGTGACTGTATAAATTGATGCCCTTCAGATACGGTTTCTCCTTTAAGTTAGTTTGGCCTAGTGTTACGGTCTCCACATGTGCTTTCCCTGTAGCCAATGCCAATGTCTTTTTAAATGTAGTAGGACATCTGTTCGTGATTACATGCAAAGTCAAGAATTCTGGTTCACGTACCTGAGCATATTGTATCTGTCCATCTTTATTAATACGCACCTTATAGACAGCACAACTATCATGACATGCAGCTTCGTCTGGACTCTTCTTTGGTTTTCTTCGCATCACACGCATTCCTTTTTCTTGTATTTATATTCTGTACAGGACTGGAATGTTCATCTTAACTCTCCGACTTTCTGATTCATTCATTTTACTTAAGAACTAACTTGATCCACAGTCTGGGTAACAGTAAACACATGAGTTGCTCAAGTTACCGAGAAAAATTCCTTTTCCAGCCATGTTCGACTGCCCAAAGTGACGCAATTTTATGTCGATCGGTCTTTGCATTATTAGTAAACAATTTATCAGTTCGGACTTCGTTTACAATGTGTGAGTGACTGTGAAGTATTGTTAGAAAATGAGTAACATGAAGTTACAGCATTAAAGGTTAGATATTAAAGGAGAAGAAAAAAGCTGTAAGATGCATTAACTACAATGACACTGACGCACTGACGGTCTAATAAAACGAGAACTCAGTTCTACGCGGAGGTTTACTTCCATGCAGTTCTGCTCCTTCGACATTTCAAGTAGCTTTCACTTTGTTGACATCCACAAGTGATGATAGCAGGTTCCCGGGTTCGATTCCCGGCGGGGTCAGGGATTTTCCCTGCCTCGTGATGACTGAGTGTTGTGTGCTGTCCTTAGCTTAGTTAGGATTAAGTAGTTCTAAGTTCTAGGGGACTGATGACCATAGATGTTAAGTCCCATAGTGATCAGAGCCATTTTTTTTATGATAGCAACCTTTGACTTCTTGTGCCCTCATTGCACATTTATGGGCTAACAAAGAAAACGTGGGTAAATTTTAGCAAACGTGAACATTAAAAAAGTGCATATCATCTGAAAGTTGAATATGTAACGACTAAGAATCCAAATGTAAACGAGACACATGGAAAAGAATAAGTAAACAGTTCATTATCTCAAAAGTAATCGCCACAACTGTTAACACATGTATATAATTGTAAGACGGCACGTTCAATGCCTTCATGGAAAAAGTCGTGTTACGACAAAATTTAAAATTTTTAAATTTAGTCAGTAATTATATGAAATATTGGCAATCAGATTTGGTACCGCTGGAAGCCGTTAGATAACAACCTACAGCTGGGATTGTACCCTGGTTTAGGCGTTTCGTAGATTAACCTATGATGTAGAACTAATTCCGTTACTATACTTAGGACAGCTGAAAACAGCGACTGTGCTGGTGTGAAAAGAAATAAACTGAAGAGAAAAAATAGTTGGAGTGCACTTGGTCTAAATATGGTTCTCTAAACTATGGTCGGATCTGTTTTAAAAGGAAACTTTATCATTGCTATACATTACCAGTTAAGCATACAGCGGTGAGATACGGACCATTAATGAGAGTGTAATTCAGATACCGAAAGATACATGTTAGGAATCAGTAGGAGGGGCAGGAAATCAAACAAATGATCCAAGCAACAGAAAGCGATGTATGTACTAAAGTAAAGTGTGTGGGTAATGCATACAAGTCCGTGGACGATGGATGCACAAAGGAAGTTGTTGGTTGGGTTCCTCGAGCTAAGAAAAGACTGGAATGACAACATGGAAGTAAGATAGACGTCTTTGCATGAGAAACGTGGACGGGAATACCTGGAGACCCATGGAAAAGTCTGGAGGAGATCTTTACCCACTAGTCTATATCGAATTGATGATGATGATGACGAGATCGTACTAGTTTTGTAGTTCAATCATCATCATCATCAATTCGATACAGACTTCTGTCAGTCACTTCTGCATACCAACATAGCCTCCTGGATACGAGGGAATAAAAGTTCACAGTGACTCTGGGTACATCTTAAATACATTAAAAGCAGCCTCGTTTCACTAGACTATTCAACGCGCCACACTGATGTTTTCGATAATCTTGCTAAATATGTTTTGGGGCCCGCACTGCATCTGTAATCGAATCTGAAAACAATTTTCTATCCTCTGAGTGGCAGTGGCAGTAATCTTGCGTTCGTGGTTTCAGCAAATTTTCCCATTTATTCAGCTGCAATGAGTGTGCGTATCACAACAAAGGCCTCCGACATCATTGTTTTCGTGCACACGTGCAAAATTGTTTTTTTGCATGTGCACGTATGCCTGATGCGAAACATTTTATGCAGAATACGATGTCATCTCGATAGCGGCATGAAAACAGACAACTCATCATGAGTACTCATTGAGCTGATGTTATCTAGCGCTGCAGTCTGGAACCGCGAGACTGCTACGGTCGCAGGTTCGAATCCTGCCTCGGGCAGGGATGTGTGTGATGTCCTTAGGTTAGTTAGGTTTAACTAGTTCTAAGTTCTAGGGGACTAATGACCTCAGCAGTTGAGTCCCATAGTGCTCAGAGCCATTTGAACCATTTGTTATCTAGCGGTCTATGTTGGAACTGTCTTTTAATTGCTGATAAAGAATCGTCAAGGCTGCAGCAAATCGAAGTCCACACGTATCACTGACCTGGCTATCAAGACGGGTATCAGATTTACCGCACCTCAACAGTTTACTGATTAAAGTTAATTACATTGGACTGAAGTAGTGGGTCGTTATAATAAGCAGTCGTGTTGCAAAATTCGTGGTTGTTGGATTCAGCCAGTTCGTGAATGTTGCAGGGAAATTTACACGACAAACTTCGGCAAAAAGACGACGCCCTTTTCCAGTACAAAAGCTTCGACAACCTTATTCGAAGCTATCAGTAAAATTACACCACTGGCCATTAAAATTGCTACACCAAGAAGAAATACAGATGATAAACGGGTACTTATTGGACAAATATATTATGCTAGAACTGACATGTGATTACACTGTCACGCAATTTGGGTGCATAGATCCTGAGAAATCAGTACCTAGAACAACCACCTCTGGCCGCATAAACGGCCTTGATACGCCTGGGCATTGAGTCAAACAGAGCTTGGATGGCGTGTACAGGTACAGCTGCCCATGCAGCTTCAACACGATACCACAGTTCATCAAGAGTAGTGACTGGCGTATTGTGACGAGCCAGTTGCTCGGCCACCATTGACCAGACGCCCTCAATTAGTGAGAGATCTGGAGAATGTGCTGGCCAAGGCAGCAGTCAAACATTGTCTGTATCCAGAATGGCCTGTGCAGGACCTGCAATGTACACAATGTACACATACAAACCACCTAATGACACGTGGCAAAATCCCCCCTTACCGGACGTACCTCATTCTGGAATTTATATAGGGGACTTTAACAGTCATTATGAAATGTGGGTTACAGAACAAAAGATTCGAACGGAGAAGCTCTTACAGTTTGAATCGAAAATCACCACCACACCTCTCAAACGATGCAAAGGATTTGAAACCCTTTCACTCTGCCCGATGGCAGGCTGATACAAACCCAGATCTCTGTACTTTAACAACTGATCAACAACACACCTCAGTAACCCACACAAAGAAGGTGTTATGAGGTTTCCCTCACAGCCAACACAGACCAGTGCTCGTAGCCATCGGAAGTCAGACTCCTCCAATCAGATGTGTCCAAAAACCAAGGAGGAACTTCAACAAAACCAACTGGATGTCTAATGCAAAGGAAGTTGATGGACATCTCCGCTGGATCCCGGCGACATTTGAAAATTACGAGCACTTTGTTGGTGTCATTAGTGGAGCAGCAAAACGCAATATACCACGTGGTTTCAAGAAGGAATATATGTCCTGCTGGAACAAGGAGACAGAAGAGCTCTGCAAGAAATACGAAGCTCATGGTGACCCAGAGGCACGCAACAAGGTACTCCAGTCTCTTAACAGCCAAAGGAAAAAAAGATGGTTGACAACTACCAAAGAACTGGGACTCACCCACTCAAGCCGCAAAACACGGTTCCTGCTCAGACGACTAGGGCAGCATCACCAAAAATCAGCCAGAAACCACATATCACCCCATCGCGCATTGCACAACACATCAAGATACGAGCAGACAATGTCTCCCCGGACAGCAGCAGCACAAGAAGTTTACAAGAAGAGCTTAAAACTATCAACGGCACCCTCGACGGAAGGTCACCGTTCAGCTCTCCTTTTACTGACAGCGAAGTTGAGAAAGCCATAAGATGTCTAAAGCCAAGGAAAGCAGCAGGTCTAGGTCGAGTGTTCCCAGAATTTATGATCCATCTTGGCGAAAATGGAAGGACATGGCTACAGAGATTCTTTACAGACTGCTTGTGCAACGATCAGGTACAGGCAGATTTTAAGATAGCAAAAGCCTTGTAATCCTAAAACCAGGGAAACCGAAAGACGATCACTCAAGCTATCGTTCAGTTGCGCTTCTCAGTGTCTCCTACAGACTACAGGAACGGCTAATCTACAATAGAATCTGCCAAACAGTTGACAGCAAAGTTCCTTCCTACCAAGCAAGCTTTAGGCAAAACCTCAGCTGCTGTGAGCAGGTATTGGCGCTCACTTCATATGTCGAAGCTGGTTTCCAGAAAGGACTGAAAACTTCAGCAGCATTTGTAGCTCTAACTGCTGCTTGCGACACGGTGTGGCTGGACGGACTAATGTTAATGCTAAAGCGAACTGTTCCACGCTTAAGAATAACAACACGGCTGTCCAACATGCTGAGAAACCGATATTGCCGACTCTGTCTTCATGACAAACTTGAGAATGGCCTACCACAATGTTCTGTCCAGGACCCCCTATCCAACCTGTACATAAGCGACTTCCAGAAACTATTTCTAGGTAGTTCTGCTACGCTGACGATACCGCCATTGCGTATCAAAGCAAGCACCTAGAGGAGGGAGAAAATATGCTCACACAAGGCCCTAGAGTACTTGATGACTATTACAGAAATTGGAGATTGTGCCCTAACCCTACAAAAACTGAAGTGACAGCTTTCCACCTCAACAACCGATTAGCAAAACAGCCACTAAACGTCACCTTCTGTAACACTTACTCATCTTCAGGTGGTAATGCAAGATCTTATATTCGTGAAAGCGGTGGTTACCTGCTTTTTTGGACTGACACAGTCTCTCACAAAAAATTCCGATATAAGTAACGGCCACGGAATTTCTGCCTCCTCGTGTCGGACCTGGTGATAGAGTGGTAAAGCTAGTGACTGAAAAGCGAAACGTCTCTGGATGGAGCCCCGAATAGACCCTACACATCGTTCACAATCGGAGATACCTTCAAGGTTTAATTTATCATTGGCTGTACCATAAAGAAAATCAAAGAATTTAGTACTGTCAATATATATGTATAAGTGACTAAAAATTAAGCCCACTGATTCATTTTTGATTTTTTTTTGTTCTCCTTTCTATAAGCACACTGCAAAATATGTATCTATATTAACTGAATAATAATATTTGTAGTAATACTCCCGTAGGAGTAAAGAATAGATTGAAGCTAATGGAAGTTTTCGGAACAGAAAGAAACCCTGTCACACATTAAATCTGGATGAATAGCTCTGAATCTCAAAGAATTTTACAAATGGTGTGATGAGGTCGCCGAAATAATTCACGTGTAGAGAGAAAAACAGTATCAGTTAATGAAATACAGATATTACAGATATGTTAGAAAACGACAAATTCAAAACTTATAGGAGGAAAAGACAAGTGAGAAAATAGTCCGTTGCAATTGACCAACGATAACAAAGTTAATCTGATGCTGCGCCACTCTGAAGCTGGAAGAGACGCAATATAATGTTTACTGCAGGGCGACATCATTATAAGCTTACATTTCTTCACTTACTAGAATCCGGCGGTAAGCCATAAATGTGGTCGCGTCTACAAGTACTCGAGTTCAACCAAAGAGGATGTTACAGGCAGCACAAGAACAGTGTAGAAATGATAGCCTATTTAGCTCTTTCTGTTGCTGAAGTTTTCAGTCTAAAGGTTGATATGATGCAGCTCCGCAAGAGGTCTACCCTGAACAAGCCTCTACGTCTCTAATTACTGCGAGTTACGTGCCTCTGAACCTGCTTACTGCAGTGAAGCCGTACAATTTTAGCCACCCACGACTCCCTCTGTTACCAAATTTATGACCCTTCCATGGCTTGGGAGGTGCCCTTCCTACCGATACCTTCCTCTAGTTAAGTTGTGCCATTAATTCATTTTCTTCCCCAAATCTATTCAGTTCCACGTCATTACGTAACCGACCTGGTCTTAACCTTCAACTTTCTTCAGTAGTGTGCCACTTCGAAAACATCTATTACCATCTTCTCTGAATTGCTTACCGTCTATGTTTCACTTCGTGCGAGGCTACGCCCCATACAAATACATTCGGGTAAGACATCCTAACACATATCCTAAAACTGCTATAGGTGAAGGCGATCATCTACAACCAAAGAAAAACGACGCGTTTCAATATGATCATGTCGCAATAAAATGAAATAGGTAGCAATATTTTTCGTTACATGGTAGCCCTGTCGTTTAAAGAGTGTTTCATGGCAGAGAAACATCACAGTATCCTTGTCCGTGGCTTGAATTGACTCAACTTGAAAGTCCAGAAAAAGCTGCAGAACGCTAAAGCGCCTTGAGACCGTCATGCTGGCTCTTTGATTTCTTGGCTTGCACTATCATACTGGTGAATGAGAGTCGGTCACTTAATACATACATGGCCAGTCTCTACACAGCTCGCTAAAGTTGATATCTTCATGGGTACACCTAAAACGTATTCATACTTTAATTACAAGTATGGATGTTAGAGTCTGGAGGCTTTTGACACTGTACCACACAAGCGGCTCGTATTGAAATTGCGTGCTTATCGAATATCGTCTCAGTTATGTGACTGGATTTGTGATTTCCGGTCAGGGAGGTCACAGTTCATAGTAACTGACGGAAAGTCATTGTGTAAAACAGACGTGATTTCTGGCGTTCCCCAAGGTAGTGTTATTCGCCCTTTGCTGTTCCTTATCTATGTAAACGATTTGGGAGACAATCTGAGCAGCCGTCTTCGGTTGTTTGCAGATGACGCTGTCGTTTATCGACTAATAAAGTCATCAGAAGATCAAAACAAACTGCAAAACGATTTAGAAAAAATACCTGAATGGTGCGAAAAGTGGCAGTTGACCCTAAATAACGAAACGTGTGAGGTCATCAACATGAGTGCTAAAAGGAACTCATTAAACTTCGGTTACACGATCAATCAGTCTAATCTAAAAGGCGTAAATTCAACTAAATGCCTAGGTGTTACAATTACGAACAACTTAAATTGGAAGGAACACATAGAAAATGTTGTGGGGAAGGCTAACCAAAGACTGCGTTTTGTTGGCATGACACTTACACACTGTCAAAGACCTACCAAGGAGACTGCCTACAATAAGCTTGTCCGCCCTTTTTTAGAATACTGCTGCGCGGTGTGGGATCCTTACCAGATAGGGCTCACGGAATATATCGAAAAAGTTCAAAGAAAGGCAGCACGTTTTGTATTATCGCGAAATATGGGAGAGAGTGTCATAGAAATTTTGCAAAATTTGGGCTGGAAATCGTTAAAAGAAAGGCGATTTTCGTTGCGACGGAATCTTCTCACGAAATTCCAGTCACCAACTTTCTCCTCCGAATGCGAAAATATTTTGTTGACACCGACCTACATAGGGAGGAACGATCACCACGATAAAATAAGGGAAATAAGAGCTCGTAAGGAAAGATATAGGTGTTAATTCTTTCCGCGCACTGTACGAGATTGAAATAATAGAGAATTGTGAAGGTGGTTCGATGAACCCTCTGCCAGGCACTTAAATGTGATTTGCAGCGTATCCATGTAGATGTAGATGAAGATGAAACGCACCAGGGTAGCCGCGCATGCCATCCCGCAGCTTCGACTCAGTCGAGACGCGCTGGCCTCGAGTCGAATCCGCCTGGCGTTTTAAGGACGAGGGTCGCTGTGCCGTCAGCCATATTATCGATTTAGGCGGTTTCCCCACATCCCATCATGTGAATACCCAGCTGAATCTCTTGTCCCGTCTCAGACACACGATTCGCAAACATTTCGAAAACTTTCACACCCTTTCACATGGGATAACACTAGACGCAGACAAATGGTGAACACAAATTCCGTCCTGGGGGGAAAGGGGTGGCGATAAGAAAGGGCATCCAGCTACCCTATAAAACTACCGTTGCCAAATCCAATAACTGACACACAGACCCCTTGAAGACAGGCGTGAGCTCACGAAAAATGAGCAAAATAGCGAGTAATGGGTACAAACGCATACAGATTTGGCACAAAGTCACCTTCTAACACAGCGTTGTACCCAAAAAACCTCAAGCGAAAAGGGTTCGAATGTCGGTCTGGCCGACATTTTTATTAGTTGCGACAAATAGCTTTGCCGGTGCGTGTCAGCCCGAAGAATCTATACTAATAGAATCCAGTACGAATCCAGTGCGAATTTTCAACGCAAATCAAAGTAACATCAAGTGTGACGCAAGGAAGTGTCGCAAGCCAGCGAACGTTCTCAGCATTAGTAAACGATTTATCAGATAGGGTTAACCTAATCAGATTATCCTTTGCCGGCTCTGTTACCATCTGAAAAGTGTCATTGCTGGAATATTGTAAGGAAATGCAGAGGAACAGATAGTATTCCTATTAGGTGCGGTGATATATGCATGACAAAGGGAACGGAGCTGATGGTAGGGCCTACTCGATTACAAGGTTGCAGGTTTCTGGAGACGGTCATCTCGCAATAAATGATTAAATATTCTGTTCATTAATTACTGGGCCTGCCAACACCGATAGGGAACACATTGTCCAAACCACCTGGCGATACTGTCCAGCAGCCTGGACAATCTCAATGAACAGCTTGCCTTACTGTGTTGACTATGAAGCGAATTATGGCGACAGTAGTACTTGGCACAACCGTGAGGAGCCCACACATAGTAATCGTATGTGGCTGCTGAACCCAGCATCTGTTTACCAGACTCGTGCACTGAGCAAGCAGTACACTAAATGGAAATGAAAAGAGAGATTTCCATAACACTATGATGGTTATACAGTCCTAACTTAAGCAGAGATTCAGATGGAATTAGATATTTGTTATACTTAAAATGCTGAGCTTAAATAATTTTTTAGTAATTAAATAGCGGAAACGTTGTTCTTGTTCGTAACTAGTAAGAATGTTTCTCTTGTTTCAGTCGAATAATACACAGTTTAATCTACTGTACCCCTCTTTTCAGACAATGAGATAATTAACTAGCTCATCAAGGTCCATTTCCGTGTTTACTTGTTCTTTTTTTGTCAGTTCTGTTTTGAACTACTTTTCGAAGACAGTTCCCAAAGTCCATTGCTTTACACATAACCTTATTACCTTTAAATTTCCTCTCAGTCAACTGTATTCATAAATGACCCAGGAAAGTTCATTGGCTTCCGACATAAAACACGCTGTCAATTACACGTAAATACACAGTGTTTCACTATGCAGCACGATCCTTACGAACAGTTCACCTGCAGCATCTCCTGTCTGTGGATCAGGATCTGTGCTCTGTCGACAAACATTGTAATCAGTCGAAAAAAAACAGTTAATTACATTGATCACTACTTCCTAAAAAATAAGTTATTTCAGAGGGAATTCGAAAACGGGCGTTTTAAAACACTGTTTTGTATTTCAGAAAGGGTGTGTTAATGACCATGTGCTATGGACTAACAAGCAGCAAGAGAAGGATTAACGAAGTCTGATCTGGCTCGCAGGCTAGAATGAGTGTATTTTTAAACGGTTATCCATCTCATGAAAAGAATACAGAACAACACGATACGATAACACACGGAACAAAGTTTACATGATTCACCGAAAAAAAGGCGCACAGAATTCCCGTCTCTTAGGGTAACTTGCATTTGTGACGACAGAAAGAACATCCCACCACAAAAGAAAACGAAAAATATATGCATTATGTTATCAAAAGTCGAACAGGCAGCAGGCCCAACGGCACCACCGATCGCCATGTCATCCTTTGCCAATAGGTGTCACTGGATGCTCAAGTGGAGGGGCATGTGATCAGCACACTGCTCTCCCGGCCTTGTCAGTTGTAAACCAGCCGCTACTTCTCTACCAAGTACCTGCACAATTGACCTCACAAGGGCTTAGAGCACCGCGCTTGCCAACAGTGCTCGACAACCCGTGTAGTCACCTTTTCAACCGCTAGTCAATCCCGACAGTGCATATGTTTGATGACCTAACGCGTACAGGTATTAACACTGCAGCAAGGCTGTTGGTACATAGTTTATAAACCGAAAAATAGTCTAAGAGGTTAACAAATGTGATGCTGTTTAAGCAAGATAGTGGTTATTTGGTATACAATTGCCGCGCAATGTGAGGCTCCACGTCACAGATTGCACGGCCCCTCCCGCCGGTGGTTTGAGTCCTACCCCGGGCATGGGCGTGTGTGTTGTTCTTAGCATAAGTTAGTTTAAGTTAGTTTAAGTAGTGTTTAAGTCTAGGGACCGATGACCTCAGCAGTTTGGTCCCTTAGGAATTCACACACACACACACATTAGGTATACGTTCTTTTGGGGATGTGATGGCGGCTCCTGGTAGCTGTGTGTGAGGTTTGGTTCTGTTGCAACAGTTGGACTGCATGTCGTCTGGAAATGAATATGGAATGTATAAATGGTGTGATGACGTGACGAACAGCAGACAATGCTGACACCAGTACTAGCCAGGACTGCGTCTTCTTCCCTAGAATCGCGGGTGTGCAAACTATCGGCAGGGATCTTCCAGCACAGAGCCATAATGCTCACTCAGTAACAACATTCTTAGTTAAGTACAGTTTCCATACAAGAGGTCGATTTTCGAGCACGGAGACAGGGTGGAAGGCGTGGACACTGTGCTGGTGGCGTGGCTCTTCGGCATAAGGCCGCGTCCCACTTGGGCGACAGAAGCGACCGACAGCGCCCGACATGTGGACGTGCGACATTTTTGCTACAGGCAGCAGCATAAGACTATATACTCGGGCAACCTGCGTGCGAGCGACTGACTATCGGTACAAGATGGCTACAAGAGCTGACCACCTTGTGCAGTCTGTTTTTGTTTCCTGTGTAAACCCATAGCAGGATCAAATAACGCTGTACTAATGTGCGATCTGTCGGCGTTGAGGCGTCCATTTTGTGTTCTTGTCTAACGCGCTCCTGATCAGCTAAATGAGAAAGGTGTAACCACAAGTGTCAGTGACGAAGTACTTGTGCAGACGCCGCTCTGTGCAATATTCTTGTTGACTTTTTCATTATTCTTAGTTTTTATGTAATCGCTAACAGAATTTAGATGGAAGGACTTTGGTTTTGAGCGTGCATGACGGTAGACGTGTTCTGCACTAGAGTATTTCTCGTTAATTGTTGTGTGCCATCTTCGGCACATACTGTAAGAGATTTTCATGTTTGAAGTTAAATGAAAATGAAACTTTGATGTCAAATATATGGAGATGTTGGGCTGTTTGTGGGAAGAGACCGAACTGCGAGGTCATCGGTCTCCTCGGATCAGGGAAGGACGGGGAAGGAAGTCGGCCGTGCCCTTTCAGAGGAACCATCCAGACATTTGCCTGGAGCGCTTTAGGGGAATCACGGGAAACCTAAATCAGGATGACCGGACGCGGGATTGAACCGTCGTCCTCCCGAATGTGAGTCCAGTGTGCTAACCACTGCGCCACCTCGATCGGTCAAATATATGGAGAGTGCTGTAAAAAGATTACTCTGTAGAAGTATGAGAAGACTAAGGTACGTCTTCGAAAGAAATGTTCGATTTACCAAGAACCGATATCATTGAGTGACTGCTACGCTATAGACTAGAGTTGCATATAATGTGTCGGTTGACTAGGGCCCCCCGCCGGGCAGACCATTCGCCTGGTGCAAGTCTTTCGATTTGACGCCACTTCGGCGACTTGCTCGTCGATGGGGATGAAATGATGATTAGAACAACACAACACCCAGTCCCTGAGCGGAGAAAGTCTCTTGTGTGTGGAAGAATATGCAGTGTCTATGAGCTCGTAATGTTCCTCATTACTGGATGATTTAACTTGCAAATCGTATTCAATCTGCTCCGAATTTATATGTGACAATTCACCGCTGCGCGCAGGTGAGCCCGTGGTCTATCCGCATGGCATAGAAACTATTTCTTTGTGTGTCGTACTAAAGCCTTTCAGGAGACGCAGCAGTTTCCTGTCATCAATGTAAAAGGTGACTGAACTTCATCAAGTAAGTAAAAACTGTGTGCTTGGCCTGAGTGATCAAGAGGTAAAGCTATATCGACGGATTATGCAGTTAAATAATTCTTCCACTCGGTATTAAAAATCGGGAGTCGCAACTGTATATCAGTTTAGATTTTTATGTTTGGTCATTTAATGTAATTCTACGTGTTTCATGGCAATGACTGCTATAACTTAGAAGTGAAATTCATACACAAGAGCTACTTTGAAAGTCAAATCTGTTGACTGCCAGTGCCAGTTAGTGAACTATTGATTCAAGAGTTCAGATATCCAGCTACTTCGAAATTCATAACTTTCTCAACACTAAGTGGTGTGCTCTGTGTAAGTGTATGCTGTGTAGCCCGAACTCATTAGATTACACTACTTGCCATCCAAACCACTTGGTCTTACGCATCACATATACTTCGTTATAGATACATACAGTTCAGTTGCCAAACAACAAGCTAACAAATAAACAAACTCATACACCACCACGTATTTTGGTAAAGAGAAGGATACTATAAGCTGTTTCTAAAATATGGCGTCTATAAACCTTGGAATGTTTTAGCTGAAGAATAAGGTAACAAAATTAGCATTACTTATAAAAATAATGTGATAAAGGAGCGCAGTGCATGAAATTCGCAAAGGCAGGAGTCTTCATGAAGAATTTCATCACGTACACTGAAGCGCCAAAGAAATTGGTATATGCATCCGTATTGAGGTACAGAGATATATAATCAGACGAATACGGCGCTGCGGTCGGCAAAGACTATATGAGATAACAAGTGTCTGGCGCAGTTGTTATATCCGTTACTGCTGCTATATTGACAGGTTATTAAGATTTAAGTGAGATTGAACGTGGTGTTACAGTCGGCGCAGAAGATATGGGACACAGCATCTCCGAGGTAACGATGAAGTGGGGATTTTCCCATACGACCATTTCACGAGAGTACCGTGAACATCAGGAATCCGGTGAAACAACAAATCTCCGACATTACTGCGGGAGAAAGAAGATCCTGCAAGAACGGGACCAACGACGACTGACGATAATGGTCCAACGAGACAAAAGTGCAACCCTTCCGCAAACTGCTGCAGATTTCAATGTTGGGCCATCAACAAGTGTCAGTGTGCGAACCATTCAACGAAACATCATCGATATAGGCTTTCGGAGCCGAAGGCCCACTCGTGTATCCTTGATGACTGCACGACACAAAGTTCTGCACCTCGCCCGTCGACATCGACATTGGACTGCTGATGACTGGAAACATGTTGTCGGACGAGTGTCGTTTCAAATTGTATCGAGCTGTTCGACGTGCACGACAACCTCATGAATCCATGGACCCTGCATGTCAGCAGGGGACTGTTCAAGCTGGTGGAGCCTCTGTAATGGTGTGTGTGTGTTTGGGGGGGGGGGGGGGGGTTGTGTAGTTGGAGTGATATGGGACCTCTGATACGTGTAGATACGACTCTGTCTGATCACCTGCATCCATTCACGTCCACTGTGCATTCCGATGGACTTGGGCAATTCCAGCAGAACAATGCGACAGTCCATACGTCCAGAATTGCTACAGATTGGTAGCAGGAACACATTTGAGTTTGAATAATTCCACTGGCCACCAAACTCCCCAGACATGAACATTATTGAGCATATTTGGGATTCCATGCAACGTGCTGTTCAGAAGAGATCTCCACCCCCTCGTACTCTTACGCATTTATGGACAGCCCTACAGGATTCACTGTGTCAATTCCCTCCAGCGTTACCTCAGACATTGGTAGAGTCCATGCCACATATCGTTGCTGTATTTCTGTTTGCTCACGGGGGCCCTATACGATATTAGGCAGGTGTCCCAGTTTCTTTGCCTCTTTAGTGTGTATCACCAACTACAAAGATCACAAGACAAAATTTTCGAATATACGATGATGACTGCAGATAAGTTAGACTACCTCATCAATGAATTAAACAGGAGTGTCTATTATGTAACAAGGGACTTGCAGCATTCTATAAGCAGTTGACCTCAGTCTAATTCTAAATGATAGGCAGGATAAGATCAGTGCAGCTGACATAATCAAAAAATGTCAAAGATTCCCAGAACCAGAATCAACATGGAATAGTGAGTTTGTATTGACTCTAGATCCAATTCTCAGCATCGGTAGCACCCATGGCTGCAGACAAAAAGCAACATTTGGGCATAGTAATTAGAGTGAATCCTACGCACATGTTAGAATTCAGCTGATGATGCAACCAATTAAAATGTTATTAAGGAGCCAAAACCTTCGAAGTCTAGACAGAATATAAATGGCTTATGACATCAAGTCTTATGTCTTACCTAACCTCAATCATGTAGCTGCACTCCTATCTATTCCTGAGACAATATGCGAGACAAATACTTTACGTGGCGCAGAGGCATATATGGAGGTTCAGCTTATTCAAATTGCCTTTTCTCAGTACAACAATCCCATGTGTCAACGGTGGATTGGTATTGTGAAATCAGTACAAGCACTGGATAACAAATTAGCTAAAAAAATAAAAAGGTCAAGATGCTCATGGAAGTCACTGGAAGTATAAGAGGAAAGATCTTCGTAATGTTACGCCCGTCAGATTTAAGGCTGACTATTTATATCGATGCACAATGCAAAAAATTATAGATGTGTCTACATCTGATACATAGAAACAAGCTACTTAGGATGTACTGAGTGAGTCCTCAACAAGAGTCTAGCAACATTTAATCCAATACGTTCCTAAGCGCCGTATGACAAGCAAATGTCTTCACACCGAATGGTCACAAGATTGGAGAAATGTCCAAGCAAAGGTACCTACAAATAATAGAGCAATGTGTGTAAATGTCATCACCGAAACCTAAGCAACTCATGCTGAGAAATATAAAATCAAACTGACCCCCCTGAACCTTATGCGAAGTGGGCGGTGTTGAAATCGAATGGAACACACGCACACACACACACACACATATATATATAGAGAACGTTTAATATTTGGAATTGGATAAGAAAAAATCTCTCTATTATCACGATTATTTCTATAAATAAGATAATCTTCCAGCAAATTTTGCAACAAGACTGGAAATTTTTTCCTGAGGCTAACCACAATGCTTCTGCCTGGCTTGTCGTACACTTGATATTTTTTTCTAGCCAAACTCAAGGGCATTAATATAGGGAATTTACTATTTGTCATTGCAGCTCTGGAGTTTTAAATCTTATTTAAAACAACGCACAATTATCTACCTGTGATTCTTGAGACAGATTAAGAAAGGAAAATGATGGTAAAGGGCACGCTTTACTTAGTAACTATCCTGATCGAATGAGACGGTTTAGAAAATCATTTTAAATTGCGAAGAAAAAGATTTAAAAAAAAGTTTTGAGAACGCATTGAGAATGCACAAGAGACAAATCTCTGTTTGGTCTAGCTTCGTGCTCTTTTTTCTTTTTAGAAAGTTTCATTGTCATTATTATTATTATTATTATTATTATTATTATATGCGTAGGTTAGGGAAACGATATGTTCTGCACATGCATAAACATACTAAACACTTGTGAACCTTATAATTCTCATTTCAGTTCAATAAAAGAACTAGTATTAAAAAAATGTCCACTGATAACCTGTTATAGACATTTGGGAGAGAATATAATCTGCATAGAAATTACTTCTTCTAGTATTGTCGTCGTGAATTGCTGAGTTCACTCTAAATTAAGTCTTTTTAGCAACCACAAATACTATTAGGAAGCACATGTATTGGTATTTAAGTATAAGAACCCCTAGGTCCCTAAAGGAGCTTTTACATGATATTCGTTTATCAGCTTTGTACAATATTCTTACTGCACGCTTATACAGGAAAAATACTTTTTTCACCGTTGCTGAAATGGCGCAGTAGATTAAACATGGGATATGACTGAGTGAAAGTATGCTAAATCTGCTAACAACACTGTTTGCACATCAGCACAATGAGAAATTTTTCTGAGTTTAAGGCAGGCAGAACTGCCTTTTTGATTAACTGACCCACCTGGGGTTGACACATCCGTTTAGTATCCATCTGTAAGCCCAGGACCTTCATACATGCAGCCACATCCAGGCCATGAATCTGTACTTCTGATACCTCTAAGTCAATTTTATTTCTTTGAAATTGTGTTCTGTGCTTTTTAATAAGATTAAGGGTTACGCCGTTGGCTGTGAACTAGTGTCAATGTCGTCTCATTATTCACCTTAATGTGTCTGTTATAGATGTGCTTTGGTCCTTCAGCAGTATACTGTATGAGGAACAGTCAAATACGGTAAAAACGAGACAGATGGAACAAAAATAAATACATTGTTCATTATTTCTAAACTAATCATCATAACTTTTTAGACGTTTATCCCGCTGTGAGAGAAGATGGTCAGCTCCTTCATTGAAAAATGTTTGAGGTTGCCTATGGAATCATGATTGTACCCATGTGTACACCTCTTCGTCCGAAGCAAATCGGCAGCCACGAATTTCTTTCTTCAAGGCTCCAGAAATATGTAAATCGCACAGGGAGAGACTGGGACTGTATAGAGAACGTGGAATCGTTTCCCAGCATAAATTCTGTATCATAGTCAAAACAACGTTGTCAACATGTGGGCGAGCATTATCCTGCAACAGAATGATATCGTCCTGGGCATTTGAATTTGACGGCGCATTGCCATTTTTGCAAGGTGTCCACGAACCGCTGTCCCAGAAAGACAATGGGCAACGGGTCCTTGCAGCCAAAGCAAAACGCCATCGTGACTTTCCCGGAGCTGGTGTGAACGGCATCGGATATTTTTCCGTGCAGGTGAATTCACGTGCTTCCATTATTGGCTCTGAATCTTGCTCTCCAGGTCAAAATGATGGGATAGGAAACGATATCCTTCATCGTGAAAACGTTGCTGATACTGCTCCTCCGTTAGGCCATGGGGAAACCATTGCGCACAGATTTTCTGGATCTTCAGGTGTACTGTCATGATGACGTAAGCGGTACCGTAACTGACGCCCGACATGAGTCAAATGTCTTCCACCATCCACCGTCGGTCATTTCTGACGGCGGCGTCCACCACAGCAACAAGAGAAGGGATAATTACACAATGAGCCTGTCTTGGTCGACTGCTGTCTTTCAAATCTTCCTATGACATCCGCCCTTCTCGAAATCATTTAACCGACGCAAACACAGGCGCATGTGACATACCTTGTTCGCCATACACAGCAGACATTCGGGCAAGAATTTCACTACTTGACACACCTTCCGCAGTCATAAACAGCACCACACCTCGCTGTTCCTTTTTCCCGGCCTCCATACTGAAGTCGGACGCACACACGACTCGCTGACGTCACGCCAAGCACGCCTAACAGACACATGGCACGGAGTTGAATGTTCGCGCTATTCCTCCCCGATTGCCAGCGGGGGACACTTCCGTACACACACCTACCTGCGAAACCAAAGTCCGCGCCATGCTCATTATACAATATGCTTGTTTCCATTTGACTGTCGCTTCTAGTTGTGTCATCAAGAATTCAAAAAAAGTTCTCCAGTGTCCTATGTAAATCATTTATGTAGACTAAGTACAGGAGTGGAGGAAGCACAGAACATTGCGGCATACAGTACGTAATGTTTCTCCACTCTTCATGTAATTACGCCTGTCGTATTTGTTGCTTCTGTGACCCTCTGGCTTGTATCGTTAACATGTGACTCCGTAGGTGCTAGGGAAAGATCTGTAATATTTTACCGTTTCAGCTTTCCTTGCAGAACTGTATGATCTATAGAGTTAAAGTCATGGCAAGGTTACATAAATGCCACCAGAGTAATTTTCATTGTTTAATTCTGCCAGAATTCAGTTCGTGAGATCATGCACTGCATTCACAGGAAGCCTAGGGATCCGAACGGAGCTGCTGATAAAAAGTTATTTTCAGCAAGATGTTCAATATTCAGTTTGCAAGGTATCTTAACAAAAATTTTGAGAACACAGGAAGGACGGAGAGCTGCCTCTACTAGATATCAGTTGCTTATCTCCACTTTTGTGTATTGTTATTCCAACCGAACCCTTCAGCATTTCAGGATATACACCTTGACTCATCTACTGATAACAAAAGATATGCCAGCCGGGGTGGCCGAGCGGTTCTAGGCGCTACAGTCTGGAACCGCGCGGCCGCTACGGTCGCAGGTTCGAATCCTGCCTCGGGCACGGATGTCCTTATGTTAGTTAGGTTTAAGTAGTTCTCAGTTCTAGGGGACTGCTGACCTCAGAATTTAAGTCCCACAGTGCTCAGAGCCATTTGAACCATTTGAACAAAAGGTATTTCGGGAGTGGCTCTACCAAGCCAGCACATGATTTTACTACTTTGACCGAGGCACAATCATAACCAGAGGAGTTAATAGTTTTTAGTGACCGACAAAAAGTGGAACTTTTTCACTGATACACACGAAAGCCAACTAGTGTCTGAACACATATGATAACGGGAAGCACATTTAACGCCTAGAATTAGCAATAAGTCCTTGAAAATGAAATCCTAGGTATGCGTGGGATATACGAGGGGCGTCCAATATGTGATAAATTTTTTTCTGAGAGCAGGTTGGCTATATTCAGGATTGTAATACATCATATTATTCCGTGCTCTTTTGGCTACAAAAATGTATTTTGCAGCATAATCTTCCTCCAGTGCGACAGCCATACGCCACCGTACTGCGATGGTGTGTATGGTACCATTCTACTGGTCGACGTCACAGCCTACGTGTTGTTGCATCAATAACCTCGCCATCATGCACATACTACTTCCCTCGGGGTGCATTCTTCTTTGGGCCAGACAGATGGAAGTCAGAAGGTACGTGATCCGTGCTGCAGAGTCGTTGAGAAAGAACAGTGCAATGAATTTTTCTGAGCTCGTCTCGGTTGCGTACACTTGTGTGAGGCCTTCCGTCATCATGGAGAACGGAACTTTCATTTGCATTTTTATGGCGGCGAACACGATGTAGTGGTTTCTTCAATTTCCTGAGGGTAGCACAATACACTTCCGACAAGATCGTTGTACCGTGAGAGAGGACATCGAACAGATAAACCGATTCAGAGTTCCACTAAACGGTCGCCATGATTTTACCGCCTGAGGGTGAGGCTTTGATCGTTATCTACGGAGGAGAGGTGGCGAGGTGCCACTCCACGTATTGACGTTTTGTTTCCGGTTCGAAGCGATGAACCCAACAGACATACACTTTTGAGTAATCCAAGTGTGTACAAGTGTATCAGAATCACCAACAGGGACGTCCAGTTGTGCAGTGAAGTGTTTGATTGTGATCTGTCGATCACCATGAATGAGAGTATCCGCTCGTTCCATCATTGCAGGAGTCACAACTGTGTGTTGAGTCACAACTGTGTGTTGCCGGCAGACTCGCTGGAGATCGGACAGGACTGCGCGACCTCCTTGCAGTGATGGCAGACGTCTATCACAACGACTCGTCGCGCTTTGCCCACAGACAGGTGTCCGCAGACATTTCCTACGCACTTATGAACATCAGCGACGCTCTGATTTTCTGCCAAAGGAACTTAATGACAGCTCTCAGCTTGGAAAGCATCTCCGTTACAGAAGCCGTTTTGAAGGCTATTGGAACTAAGTCAAACTATAGGGACTGAAGCGGGAATATTCCACGATGCCCCAGAACAAATTCTGCGTTTTTTCAACCAAAACTGATCGAGAAAAAAAGGTGTTGCATTACTTACTGAACGCCCCTCTTACATAGAAAGAGAAAGTATTGTGACTTAAGAGGATCTACAGCTACATACCGTGCACACCCGTCTGAAGTGCACGTAAGAGGGTACTTAGAATGGTACCATATGTGAGGGTTTCTTCGTGTTGCTGTTGCCATCTCGAGGGTTGGATCCCATCAGTTCCAAGTCGAAGGATTACACTGCCTGGGCTAATCTCAGGGTGCAATCAACGGTTTAGGAGGAGCCCCCGCTGTTACCGCCTGTCTGTCTGCCGCCACTGCCATCCATCAGTCCGTCCGTCCGTCCGCCGTCGTTGCTGCCTGCCCACGCCGCCACTGCCGCCACCCGGTGCACGCCGCAGCCGCCGCCCCCTTCTAATTCTTTCCCCACTCTGGCGACTTGTGTCGTCAGTGGACACCGCCATCCATCATGGACACCCACACAACCACCATCATTTACACTTCCCTTTCCCCTGCCCCACTGTAACCTCTTGGAGTGCCTCCCACTGCCATCGCCCACCAGGAAGACTTCCCACCCCCTCCCCACCTGCCCTGCTACAACTACTCCATCTCACCTCCTCACAGTCTACTCCCCATCTATCTACTCCTCATCCCTGTATCCTCAGCTGTCTGTTGCTCCTGCCCCTACCCCTGCTCCTTCCCCTGCTCCTGCCCATGTTCCTGCTCCTACCCCACCTCCCACTGCTATCGCCCACCAGGAAGACTTCCCACCCTCTCCCCACCTGCCCTGCTACAACTACTCCACCTCATCTCCTCACAGTCTACTCCCCTTCTATCTACTCCTCATCCCTGTATCCTCAGCTGTCTGTTGCTCCTGCCCCTACCCCTGCTCCTTCCCCTGCTCCTGCCCATGTTCCTGCTCCTACCCCGCCTCCCACTACTATTGCCCACCAGGAAGACTTCCCAACCCCTCCCCACCTGCCCTGCTACAACTACTCCTGCTTCCTACACCAGAATCACCGCCTGCCATACCACAGTTGCACAGTCGTCACCACAGAGCGCCCCACCATTCCCAGTGCCACTGCCTCACAAGAGGGGCCTGCCTCCCACCACCTCCCCATCCTGTCAGTCTCTCATTACTCATTCCAGGTCACACCCACCAAAAAGCCACCCAAGTGGCCAAGTGGCAACCTCACCTCCACCCCTCCTCCAAAAAACCACTGCCCACCACTCTTCCTGTTGATCCTGTCATGGATACCACCCCTCCTCCTGCCTCCCCAGACCCCACCCTGTATAATTTCATCCTTGCTAACCCTGATCTGAAACCCTAGATGCCCACACCCTCACCCTCAAAATCTGAAAATACATCCCCAATGCCCCTATTACCCAACTTATCCTCAATATATCCTCCTCTCCCTCTTTCCATAATGACCTCCTCTGGCATCTTCCCTGCATAACCTTTGGCCCCCATGTATCCCTCACCCCCTTCCTTACATCCTCCTCATCAGCTCCAACCCCCTTGTTGTCGGCCAATCCTCACAGCCACGATCATAAAACTCAGCCCTGTGATCACAGAAGTGGATGTGTTTGCAGAACCAAACGCCCATCCCACCCTGGAATTTTGCTTGGCCCATACTATTTACAACTCCTCTGGCCCTACCTTACTCATACACATCTTTGCTGAGTGCAACTCCTCCATAGATCACCTCCTCACACAAGGAGCCCTTATTTTCAACCACCGCCACCTTGTCGACCACTCCCATTCCCCTCCTCAATCCTACCATTTCCAGCACTGTCTCCTGCACAGTGACCACCTCACCCAAAACTGTAAGAATTGCCCCCCCCCCCAGATGCCCCCATTGTAAGGCCTCCCAATTCCTTAAACAGTGTCCAAACCTCGCCTCTGCCCCCTTCCTGCAGCACCTGCAACGAACCTCACCCCACCTACTCCTCCAAATGGAAAGCCAAACCCCTTCCCACCAACCCTTAGCTCACTGTCCCCATTCGCCCCATCGACCAGCCCATCCACCCCAACAATTCCCTATGCCCTCCCCCTACTGCTGAAGACATCATCCAGTTCCTGACCATTGTCCTGCAGAACATCCACCCCTTCTAATGCCCCCATACCCTTCAGCAAATTTCCCTTGCCACCCACTCTGCTTTCCATTTGAATACTTACACTACCTACTCCCACAACCAGGCCCACTTTACCTTCACCCACCTCAACACCCTCGTTAAGCCCCTCTTTCCTCCCCCCACTTCCCCCTCCCACCTCCTGGTGAATCAACACTATTGTCTCCTCTACCTAAACATTCGCTCCCTCCCTGCCAACAAATACCTCTTCATGCATACTCTATCCCAGCACCAGGTCAACTCCTTCATTCTTAATGAAACCTTCCTCCAACCTCATCATGTTGTCCACACCTCTACCTATCGCCTTCACTGCACCAACACTCCCCTCCCTATTGGCCAACTCAAGCATCTCCCTGTCTGGCCACAACCTCTACTCAATGACCTGACTGAACACCTTCTCCTCAGCATCTTTTTTCTCTCCCTCACCATCACCTGTGCCACCATCTACATCTGTGCCACAGCTCCCCTCCCCTAATACTTCATTTCCAATGTTGACTGTACTCCTCCACCTATGTGATTGCCACTGACCTCAACATCCACAACCGTGACCCTGCCACCCTTCGGCAGTGGCATCAGCTCCTTGCCACCCTCCATAGTGACATTGTTCCTCTCCCAGAACACACCCATCCTGAAAGTAACTGCATCCCAGATGTTATCCTCACTTCCCCCAACCTCCTTGGTCATATTGCTCCAGACATCCTCGATCCCATTGGTAGTGACACTGACTCTAATCCCATTGGTAGTGACCACCCTGCCCCATCCTTCTCACAGTCTCTTACAGCCCTCTGTGCAGCTGCCCCTCCAAAGTCCATCCACGACTACATGACTACCACTGTGCCGACTGAGATACCTACTGGGAATCCATTGCCTCACTGGTCGACAGCCACCCTCTCACCTTATGCCATCCCACTGATATCACCCATGCCTCTTCCTTCCTTCAGAAGCCCATCACTAATTCTTTGGAGGCTCATGTTCCTATCAGACTCATCCACTCTCACCACCCTACACTTCCTTCTTTGTGAATCCTGCAGGCTCTACCACTCCCTCCCCTGCACTTGTGACCAGGATACACTCATCCAGTTACAGTGACACATCCGGAGGCTCCTTACAGCAAAGAAACGAGAGGACTGACGCCAGACATGCACACACTTCAACTCATCGTTCCCTGTCAACTCCTCCAAGTACTGGTCAGCCTTACATTGCCTTACTGGTAGCCATCCCACCCTGCATTACCCTATTATCCACGACAGTCGCCCCTTCCCTGACAACCCCAGTAAGGCTAACCATTTTGCTTCCCACCTATCCAAGGTATTCTCCATTCCTGACGATCCCCATTTTGATTACTCCCTTTTCCCCACCATCCTTGACCGCACTGATACCTCTCTCCCACCACTTGCCCCTATTTCCCAGTATTTGGATAAGTTACCTCCCTCAGACATCAACAATCCCATCACAGCATGTGACATCGCACTTGTCCTCCACTCCAAACGCAACACTGCCCCTGGTCACGATGGTGTCACTTATCCTCATTCTTCCTGGCTCCCCTTGCTACCCTGTACAACGCCTTTCTCTCCACTGGCCTTTATCCTGACCTGTGGAAGACTTCCCATGTCTTGCTGTTCCGAAAACCAAACAAACCCTCCTGTCACACCTCTTCCAATTGCCCCATTTGCCTCACCTCCGTATTCAGTAACGTCTTTGAGTCCATCCTCTCCCGCCGTATTCTTCGCCACCTTAACCAGCACTACCTCCTTCCACTTACTCAGTGTGACTGTGGCTTTCAGCCTTCCTTCTCAGCCGACAACCAGCTCCTTAACCTTACCTATCTTCTTTCCCTCCAACTTAATTCCCGTCACTTCGCTATCTTTATTTCCCTCGACCTACAGAATGCCTAGGACTGTGTCTGGCATCCAGGACTCCTCTTCAAACTCCAGACCTATGCTCTCCCTGTCAATTTCGTCCGTCTCATTGCTTCCTTCGTCTCCCTTAGTCCCTCCTATGTCACTATCCACAATTCCAACTCCGTACCTTCTATCCCTCTGCCAGCAAGCCCTAAGGCTCCGTCCTTTCCCCTCTGTCTCCTGTATACTGAATTTCCCCACTTTTTCCCTCCTCCCTGGCCTCCAGTCCCTCGGCATGTCCCTCCCAGCGGTTTTTATTCCTCATGCATGCTCTGTTGTTTTCCGTGTTTTTTTTTTAAGTGTGTCACTCTGTGTGATTTTTATACTGTGGCGGACTGTGTTTGACCGCAGTGATTTTAAGTATGCAACGAATTGCCAGCTGTGTTCTTTTAACTTTGTGTCGACTTTTAAACCGTACTCCAGTGCATGTCCCCATATTTGTGTATATTTTAACCCCCATCATCTCTATTTACTGTGTTTTTCATGTCCCCCTTTTATCCCCTCCTTTATGTAAGAATCCCCCCTTCATGTATTTTTGTAAAACCATTTGGCTGAAGAGCGGTGGACTGTGCCTCTGCCAGCCCTCCCCTGCCCGTATGGGGCAGGGGTACGAAATTACAATAAAGGGAAAAAAATGCAGCTGTGTGTAGAGTGCAGGAAGAATGACTACTTAAGACCTCAATACTTATTCTAATTTCGACTTTATGGTTCTTATGTGAATGCTGCTTTGGGTGCTAAAGAATACCTCTAGACCTTGGCCTCACCCTCGACTGTTACCTCACCTGGACCCCTCACTTCCTGACCATCCAGCAGAAAGCCCATTCCCACCTCTGCTTCCTGAAACTCATATCTGGCTGGACATGTGGATTGCATCCTTCCATCATCCTCCACACCTATAAATCCCTCATCCATCCTGTCCTCTGTTATGCCAGCACTGCCTGGATCTCCGCCCATCCACACCCTCACTTTTTACAAGGCCCTCCAAATCCTTGAACGCCATGCGCTCCGCCTTGCCTTCCTTATCTACCTTCGATCCCCACAAGACTCCTGTATAACCTCATCCCCTTCCCCCACTTCCTCCTCTTCCACCAACATCTCTGCATCCTTTACACTGTCTGCAGGCTTGATCCCCCCCATCCCCTGGTTTCCTACTTCCTCTCTGACCCCTGGTCGTTGCCGCGCCTCTTTAATTGTCCCAGTGTGTGGTTTTTTTGTGTGCAGTACATTATTACTGTTTTTATTCCCGTTTTACAGTCGCCCCTTTTTGTCTGTTCTCTTTCGTACTGTTCCCCATTTTTTATATCTATGTGCGCCATATTTTCTCCATTCTGTTATTTTAAATGTCTGCTTCGTATAATTACTGTTTTTCGGGTGGAGAGCAGCGCATTTGCGCTGCCAGCCCGCACTTGATGGGACATTGAAACACAATAAAGGAAAAAAAAGTGGTTATTGCAATATGTTATCAAATAAAGCAAAGTAGGCGTTCTGCACCCTTGTGGGCTCATGCTTATTGGCCTTATAAATCTCCAACTCCTCTAACAAGTCGAGAGCACGACCTTTTCCCGCCTTGTGCAGAATATGCATACAACTCTGAATATTCCCTATAGCGTAGCCGGTTTCTGTCAAATGCATTCCCAATGCAGTTTTGTTATGTGCCTGAAAATGCTCCTTGAATCTTACGAGGGTGGTTTGAAAAGTTCTCGGAACGGAATAGAAAAAAGTACTTACATCACTGAAACTTTTTTTATTTCTCAATGTAGTCTCCTTTAGATTAACGATGTTACAGTGCCTTGATCCCGTCTCGAAAATTAGTTTCCTCCAGGCCTGCGAAATAGTTGTCAACTCCGGCTATCAATTCTTTGTTTGAAGTTAGTCTTCGTCCACCAAGAAAAATTTTCAGGTTTGGACGTAAGCCATCGTTTCTCGTACGACACACTACTGTTTAAGGATGAAGTTAATATCTATGGAAACGGAGACGCAAATAAAAAGGATTACAAGTACTGCTCAGTTGTGAACCCTCACTGAATGTTTCCATCGAAGGTAGGTGGGGCGTCAAAAGTGGTGGTTTGGTGTGGACAATAGAGTTCTCATGTCGTAGGGCACTTCTTCATTCAGGGCACTGTAAAGGCAGCCCGTTATCTGCAGTTGTTAGAGGAAGATGTGCCGTGGTCGCAACTGCCTGAAGGCGGGACATTGCCAACTTTCTTTCATCACGACAGTGCCCCACCTCAGCTGTCCGGATAAACCTATAAATCTAGTTTCCCCACAGATGGATAGATCGTGAACGTCGTGTTGTATGGTCACCACATTCCCAGGATTTTACTCCATAGGATCTCTATCTGTCGAGACATGTGAAGCCACTAGTGTATGCGGTGAAGATCAAAAACTTTGCGTGCGTCAGGGAGCGGAGTGTTGCTGCTTGTGCTGCGCTTTTTGCTGACGATGCTGTGGTGTACGGAAAAGTGTCGTTGTTGAGTGACTGGAGTATGGTGCAAGTTGACATAGACAAAATTTCTAGCTGGTGTGACCAAAAGGAGCTTGTTCTAAATGTAGAAAAATTTAAGTCAACACAGATTAGGAGAAACAATCCTGTAATGTTGAATACAGCGTTATTAGTGTGCTTCTTCACAGTCAATTCGATGAAGTATCTAGGCGTAACGTTGTGAAGTGATATGAAATTGAGTGAACATGTAAGGATGGTAGTAGGGAAGACGAATGGGGAACTTCGGTTTATTGGGAGGATTTTTGGTAAGTGTGGTTAATCTGTAAACGAAATCGCATACAGATAACTAGTGCGGTTCATTTCTGAGTACTGTTCGAGTGTTTTGGATCCCCATCAGGTCGGAATGAAAGAAGAAATCGAAGCAGTTCAGAAGTGTGCTGCTAGATTTGCTTTCGGTAGATTCGATCATCACTCGAGTGCTACAGTAATGCTTCGGGAACTCAAATGGGAATCCCTGGAGGGAAGATGACGTTCTTTTCGCGGAAAACTACTGAGAAAATTTAGAGAATCGGCATTTGAAGCTGACTGCAAAACGATTCTACTGCCGCCAACATACATTTCGCGTTAGGAACCACGAACATAAAAAGATTAGGGCTCTGAAGGAGGCGTTTGGACAGTCGTTTTCCCGTCACTCAGTTTGCGAATGGAAAAGGTAAGAAAATGAATAGTAATGGTAGAAGGTACTCTCCGCCATGCACCATACGGTAGGCTGCGGAGTGTGTATAAGGATGTAGATTCCGCTACATGTGTGCGCGAGTAATGGGACGTAACTCGACACCCAATTAAGTTACGCTCAACTCAGTTACATCATTGTTTTCCCCGTGTAACTGTCTATTTGTTACGTAACATGACCTCCCTTTCCATTCCAAAATTTTGAGTTACGTCCAGGATGGTGGATTCCAAAATTATCGCCATGTAGGTAACACTGTCTCACATGTCTTTCCCGCCTTCCACCCCCCCCCCCCCCCCCCCCCCCCAGCCTCTAGTCTTCAAGCTCTCTCATCACATGCTATTTAACTTTCAATTTCTGTTTGTACACACGTTTTTTTTTCTTTTTTTGTTTTAGTTTTTGAAGGATGGTTTCGCACCTATATAAACTGTATTCGAAAAAGTCAAGGAGAGCAATTAACAACTGAATCTGTGAACAAAATAAATCATACTAAGTGCAATAGCGACTATTTTAATTCAATGTCCAGATGAAGTTTCTAAGAAATAATGCTTTTAGTTAATCTATACTCTGAGCCGTTCTACGTTCCTGAAATCTATGGAACACAATGACTGACTGACTCACTTGTAGAAGAGATTTAAACTGCTAATACAAAATAAAGCCATTTTTACATAGTATTAAATGTATCTGTTTTATTTATCTATCAAATAAATGAGCAAATGCGTAATAAATATGTGTTCTTGCGCCAAAAAATGCGTCTATTATCGTCAAAAAATTGTTTCAAAAACATTTTCTTCACCTTTATTTTTGTTTTTCGAAGAAAACAGTGGGAAATTATTCGCCAGTGAGGATTCGATTTCTTCATTAACGCAGAGAATGATACCTGTTTATTTTTTAATTTCCTAAAAAGAGTGCCCTACCATGCAGATGCCCTACGGAACCCTCTCGAGTAATCCGTCGCCACTTCGCTACGTTACTCGGTGCATGTCTGACCGATATAATTGATCCTTATTTTCTAATCAACGTATCAAAACAGCAGATTCCTGAAAGGTGTCAAAAAACTATTTCTGAATATTCTGAAATCTCACATATCAGTTGTTGCACGAGTAATGTTGCGTTCAGTTTTCTACATAATGCAAGTAGCTCCTCTCGTGCGCGACTGCTCTTAACTGTCCTGACAATAAATAGATTATCAGCAATAAAAGCAACTCACTAAGTGGGGAGCAATGTAAGACAAATCAGCCGATATGAGTGATCAATTTATTGATAACGAATTACGATTGATGTTGACAACGATATGGAAACGATACTCCTATCTTTCCATTAAAAACGTGCTAATTAAATGATAAGTTTTCTCTTTATATATGTGTCGAATAGCACGATGTAGATCAAGAGCTGGCAAGATGAAAGTCATTGCTTTGATTCTTACACTTGCGGCAGTAGCCTCAGGTTAGTAACAAAACTGCACACTTTTGTATAGTGACTTAAAAAAATAACGTATTCTCATACCTGTGGTATTTCAACTGTTTGTTGCTGCCATAGTATAAAATACATGCATTTGCAGTAAAAAGATTCTCTGAGCCAAATAAGACTCTTTTTGTATATATTCTGCCATGTCTTCGACCTGAGCGCCAGTCCTTCTAGTTCGCTACAGCACTTGTACAGTAGAAGAGATGTGTTTCATAGTTGCGAAGATGAACAAGTACTCATAGTTCTTAAGGTACCCACTTTAAAGGCTTGTTTAATGGACATTTTTTCCTTGTTTTGGTCCATACTACCCTCTCTCAAATTATAGAAATTTATTATTGTATTTATTATTTATTTATTTATTGTCGAATTATAGACCTGTTACATTTTTAAAATAGATCGTCCATCATACAGTTTTCGCTTCTCATCTATTTTGTAGTTTTCTTTTGTTTTGTTTCTATCTACAACAGTTTACAGAGAATAATATTTTTTAAGATAACAATAATCCAGGACTGAAATATAAATACAATTTTGTTGTTGTAAGAAGAGTATAAAAAGATGATAGGACAGAGGTGAGATTTGTTAGAGCCATCACCGACTGTGACTGGCGGTGAATGCCTCGGAATGGTTTCTTCGAGTTGTTGACCGCCAGTCACAACAAAAACAGTTTGATTAGTAATAGAGAAACGGTATTGCTAATACTATGCATTAAATTTAGGTGTTCATTCCAGTGCAATATTTGGTGCTTTATTGGCTAAATGGCCAGCACCTTATGCTTATTTACTGCCACATCTCGTCTTCCTCTTCCTGTTCCTCTTCAGTGTCACTGTTCACACTGTCAGTGTGAGGGTCGCTATCATCCTCTGGAGATTCTTGTTACATTGATGTGGGGTCTGAATGGGGTGCAGTAAAGTGGGGGATGCCCCAGGGATCAGTGTTGGCGCCACTCCTGCTCCTTATTTATATAAATGATATGCCCTCTAGTTTTACAGGTACCTGTAAAATATTTCTGTTTGCTGATGACACTAGCTTGGTAGAAATGGAGGCTGTGTGGAACATTGGCTCAGTTTCAAATAGTGCAGTTCATGAGTTAAGTTCATGGCTTGTAGATAATAAACTAACGCTAAATCACAGTAAGACAAAGTCTTTACAGTTTCTAACACACAATTCAACAAAACCTAACGTTTTAATTTCACAGAATGGGCATATGATTAGTGAAACTGAACAGTTCAAATTTCTAGGTGTTCAGATAGACAGTAAACTGTCATGGGAAGCCCACGTTCAGGATCTTGTTCAAAGAGTTAATGCTGCCATTTTTACTATTCGAACGGTAACTGAAGTGAGTGATCGTTCGACACGAAAATTAGTCTACTTTGCCTATTTTCATTGGCTTACGTCATATGGTATTATATTTTGGGGTAACTCTTCCCATTCTAAAAGGATATTTTTGGCTCAGAAACGGGCGGTTCGGGCAATAAACGGTGTAAGTTCATGAACCTGTTGTCGACCCCTGTTCACGAGTCTGGGTATTCTGACATTGGCCTCTCAATATATACATTCCTTGCTGTCATTTCATGTTAACATTATTAGTTTATTACCAAGAATAAGCAGCTTTCACTCAGTTAATACTCGGCAGAAATCAAACCTGCATTTGGATAGGACTTCCTTAATTCTTGTGCAGAAAGGTGTGGATTATTCTGCGGCATCCATTTTCAATAAGCTACCACTAGAATTCAAAAATCATAGCAGTAGTCCACGCACTTTCAAATCGAAACTGAAGAGTTTGCTCGTGGGTCACTCCTTCTATTCTGTCGAGGAGTTCCTTGAAAAAGTAAGCCGATACTTGTTGTTTTGTTGATTGCGTTTACTTAAACATATGGCTTTACTTTTTCGGGTTCATTAACATTTTATTTTTATCTGTTATTACTTTTATATTGTAATTTCATATATTGACACGTTCTACCACCTTGGCCAATTGCTCCGAAATTTGGTCCTACGGAACTTGACGTGCAAATAAAAAATTAAAATTTCATATAGGCATTTCTGTTATATAGTGTCCGCAGGTACTCTTCATGTGTTGTTTTTGAGATACTGTTTGTCAATCAGTTTAGCTGCGCCCATTGTTCTTCGTCTCTTATTGCTGCGTATACATGTATGTCTGTTTCTGTTTAGTTCAAGTGTAGTGTATACTGTTCGCGTATTGCCCTCAGAAGAAGCCAGTGTATTTTGGGGAACGTTCTTTCCCACATGTGCATGTGTGTCTGTCTCAGACTCACTCGGTTGTGGAAATCAGAGAGCTTGCAGTAGAAGAGATTTGTTTTACAGTACTGAAGATGAAAAAGTGCTCATAGCTTGTAAGGTATGCATTTTAGACCACACGTTTACTTCACATTTTTGCTTCGAATGATCGTTCCTGTCATATCTACTAATATTGAACATTCCTAATGGGACACCATGCATGCAGTGTTCCCCTATAATGACCACAGTATCAGTGAATTTTATTGAAATTAATCATTAAATGTTGTAACTGAGTAATAATATCCACAACTACAACATTATACGAAAATTATTGCCTCCATTACTCTTCTTTAAAACTGAATTTCTCCAAAATATGGGCCAATTATACTACAATAATCATTACTCATCATAATATTGAAAAGGAACACTTACTTGATATTCTGAAACTGTTATTTCGTATATCACAAGAAAGCTTTCAGAGTCTTAGACTTTCGTCAGGTCGAAAAAAAAAATGACGCGTTATAAAATACATAAAGTGCTCTCTTCCTTATATTATTGTCACTATCTGTCAAACGCCGAAGGATAATTCAGTTAATGCTGTTCACCACCTTCTCATTGAAGTAAAAGGTCGGCCAGATACTAAAATTCACTTTTATTTAGTAATATATGAAATACATAGTGCGTTAGCGTGGATCACTTGCGTCCTAGTTCTGAAGTATTCTGCTTTATTGCGTCTACTATTCTCGTTCTCCTTTTTTCTTTGTAACGGCATCCGTATGACCACAGGTATCTCCATCATGGATTTGGTTTCCTCCGGCAATGCGTTGGTTGCACAGTGAGGTGACATAAATCATGGGCTACCTCCTAATATCGTGTCGGACCTCTTTTTGCCCGGCCTAGAGCAGCAATTAGATGTGGCATGGACTCCACAAGTCGCTAGAAGTCCCCTCCAGAAATATTGACTCTTGCTGCCTCTACAGCCGTCTACAATTGCGAATGCTTTGTCGGCGCAAGATTCTGTGCACGTGCTAACCTCTCCATTATGTCCCATAATGGTCGATTCGATTCATGTCGAACGATCTGGCCAGCCAAACCATTCGCTCGTATTGTCCAGAATGTTCTTCAGACCTATCGCGAACAACTGTGACGTGGTGAGACGGCGCATTGCCATCCATAAAAAATTCCATCGTTGTGTGGAAATATGAAGTCCATGAATGGCTGCAAATGGTCTCCACATAGCCGAACATAATCATTCCCAGTCAACGATCAGTTTAGTTGGACCAACAGACCCAGTCCATTCCTTGTAAAGACAGCCTACACCGTTACGGAGCCGCCACCAGCGTGCACAGTGTCTTTTTGACAACTTGGGTCAATGGCTTCGTGAGGTCTACGCCTTCGCCACACTGTTCTGATACATTCGTCGTACGTCCAAACATTGGTTTCTGCGGTTATTTCACGCAGTGTTGCCTGTCTATTAGAACAGACAACTCTACACAAACGCCGCTGCTCTCGGTCATTAAATAAAGGTCGTTGGTCACCGCGATGTTCGTGGTGAGAGGTAATGCCTGAAACCTGGTGTTCTCGAGACATTCTTGACACTGTGGATCTCGCAATATATGGAGTATCCCATGCCTCTAGTTCTAGCAACATTTCACGCCCAAAGTCTGTTAATTTCTAGTTACAACTATTATTCCGCATTTAAAGTCTGTTAATTCCCGTCGTGTGGCCATAATCAAGTCGGAAACTTTTCCACGTGAATCACCTGAGTACAAACGAGAGCTCCGCCATTGCACTGCCCTTTTATACCTTGTGTATGCGATGCTGCCGCCATTCGTATAAGTGCATATCGTTATCCCATGACTTTTGTCGCCTCAGTGCAAACAAGTGTTATAATATGATTTTTTTATTTTATTTTATGATGGATGGCTACAAGAGCCTAAGAAGTATCATGTGCGCCTCAGTGTACTGAGCATTTACGTAATTTGTGACAAGTTACCTATTAGATTTTAAATGAAAATATATTAAGATTTCCTTTGACTTATTCCACATTCACGAGGACCTTTTTTCACTTGGAATTTGTGAGAAGTAAATTAGCAGTTTTGTTTTTCTTATTAAATATTTATTGTGCACACTTGTATTTGGGAAATGTTCTACATCCTGGAGGATGTCCTCAGTAGGCATCTACTGGAACGAATTAGTTTCTTCACTGCATGAGGATTACATAAAACTGGAAGAAAAGGCCACAGGAATAAATAATATGAGGAAATACAGAACGAGAAAGAGCCGTGGCCACGTGCAAGCTTTTGCCAGTTATTATTTTCATCAACTTTAGGAGTGTTCAAATGGCTCTGAGCACTATGCGACTTAACTTCTGAGGTCATCAGTCGCCTAGAACTTAGAACTAATTAAACCTAACTAACCTAAGGACATCACACACATCCATGCCTGAGGTAGAATTCGAACCTGCGACCGTAGCGGTCGCTAGGCTGCAGACTGTAGCGCCTAGAACCGCACGGCCACTCCGGCCGTCCTTTAGGTGTATAATTGGAACGCAATATTCAGGAATTGAAATTTCAGTACCATGTAGTAAATGAAGAGCCAAATGAAAAAAAAATCACAATGTCGGTTGCTTTCATGTACGTCCCCCCCTTTACAATTGGGATACCTTAACATGACTTCAATGGCTTTGATGATTTCCGAGCACTACAGCCAGATATTCTATCGTAGGAAATAACCCAACAGAGGAATTGATTTGGTGAAGGAATGTAATTTCGTTTGGTGTGGGGAGCGGAGGGGCCTTGGTGTTTAACCAGCTTCTGGCTGGTTTGGTGGAACCCACCACAGCGTCCTCTTCTGTGCCAACTTCTTCATCTGAGAGCAGTACTGGCAACCAACGGCCTCAATTATTTGTTGCTTGAATTACAATCGCTGTCTTCCCGAACTCTTTTTACTCTCTGCTGCTCCCTCAATTACCGTAGAACACAGCTGCAGCTGAAAATTTCGAAAATGAATTCCAAAATGTTATTTCTTGGACAAGTTGACTTCAAGTTTTCTCAATCTCCAGATTCTCTGGACTTTCGATAACTCGGAATATCTTAGGTCCCACCTAGTCTAGACCAACGAAGTTCCACTGCATTTCATATTAGGTCTTCACGTTAAATGTCTGTAACCTGCAGAATCACATGCCTAAGTTACGCAGACACATAATCTTTCTCTTACAGCCCGCCCTCGTCGGTGGGAGCTGATTCCCACGAAGGATGGCGGAGTCGAGCTTTACGACCTGACCCAGCCTCTGCCGGAAGTGCGGGTCGATGCGAGTGACGTCGTCTTCCAGCTCTACACTCAGTAAGACAAATGTCATCTGCGATACGTATTATAACCACGATATTTTATTCTTGCGTCTCTTCTGTGTAAATTTTAGTCTAATACTGAACTCAGTGTGACATTTAATACTGGAAACATTTACAGTGACATGTGGACCGGCTCTCATGGGTGTGAAGACCCTATTTGTCTTCTACCAATACCAATTTAATGTTTCATCCTCGTTTAGGTCCTGAGTCATATGTGAAGGGGAATCCCAGAATATATTACTTTTCCTTTTATTTCTCAGCATATTAATTTCAAATAATGAACATCTATTCTCCGAGGTCCATATCCTCATCACCGTTTCCTTTCCTCTCCACCTTCCACCCCCTCTGCACACCTCCTGCTTATTCCATTATCAGTTTAAGTATTCGTAGATGCCTTTGGGCTTCGAACATGCTCCACTAATGATAACCTTCATCTCGTAGCGATTACTCACAATTTCCACTCGTCACTCTCAGTTTTTTTCATGTCTCCTTCATTTATTAGTTATTATTTTAAATGCACAATCTGCTTAGCAATTAATGTAACCAAGTTGCTGTTAAGAATAATACGGAGAAGACTGCAAAAGAAAAACGAGGATATGTTAGATAACAATCACTTTCGCCTTAGGAGAAGTAAAAGACACCAGAGACGCAGTCTTGACGTTGAGATTGATAATAGAGACAATACTTAAAGAAAAATCAAGCCACTTGGATATACTGGAAGATCTAAGGCGAACTCCTTCGAAGATACAAACCGTCTGGGACATTCAGCTCGGTATGCACTCTTGAAGAATGCATACGGTATCGTAGTGGAGTAACTGGGTGATAAGAGCTTACGGAATGTGATGGCATGCAACGGAATGCGAAACAGGTTGTCGTGGAGCTTATCATTAAACTGGGTATCCCTTAAGGCGTAGCTACTGTTTCATAGATAGGGAAAAAACAAACACACAGGGCCTGAAAATGTCCAGTGGTTGTAGGTGGTATGAACTGCAATGTTACACACTTTTCAAGAGGGATAGTTTGCTCTAAAGGAGTATGGTTTTTATACGCAGACCAGGAATCAAGCAAAAGTAAGTTATTTTGACCGACTACTGGCTGAAAACAGAGCTTATAACATAGTTGTAGCTCTCTTACACCCATTTTCCCACTCTTGTTTGCTGTAACGTAAATATTCGCTGCTGCCCTTGCAAGATCACGCACGCGAGAAAGAATCGCAGGGAGCAGAACACCTCCAACTTCTCGCAGTACAATGAACAACTTTCGGGCCACCCAAATTAACATTCGTCATAATTGTATACATATAAGTTAATGCATTGATGTTAGTTGATCTTGACACAATTCTCTTGGTACCTTTAATTTCCAGAGTACCTTTCATATGCATTTCCTCTTCGTATACCGATTGGTCGGAGTTGAAAACAAATACCTTACTAACCGAAAGTGTAAATTTGCTTATATCATCTAGAAATTTCAGGGTCGATTCCATAGTGGATCTTTTCCACCCTTGAATATCCGTAGCTTCTGTTATGAGCCACATGATCATATTGCTGTGGACTTATTCGAAATATATTCCTCATTGTTTTTTACTAGCTGTGGATTATCTTTCATGTATGTAACTATGTTTAGTATCCGCTCCTTGGACAATTGTCCTTTACTACATTTTGCTGGAGACGGGATCTGTGGCTCCCTGTCCGACAAGGATGATGACCTGTATGGCTCGACACCTGTTTCAATATCGCTTGCACTTGTTAAGCACATACCGTCATCATTGTACTCCTCATTGTCCGCACAGTCGAGCATGTAAGACACCATACATTCCTCTGACTCATCTTGCAGAAACGCTGATATTTCATCTTCTACTTCTTTCTCACTCCGCGAAATTCCTTGGGTTACTTCCTGACGAAATGTCAATTTCGGCAACTGTTGTTGTAGATACAATGCAATGTTTGCTTTGTTTATCGTCACCATTGCTCTTCTTTGTATCAACACCACTAGCACTGCAACATTGTGAGTTACTCTTCTACTAAGCAGTTCAACTACGTTCTGTAGCCTCATACTGTGCTCTCTATTAGTCACCTCCAGTCCCGCCCCCTGTTACCATTAGCAGCCAATGTAGTGGTTGCATGGTAGCCAATATGTGGGGTGTCGAATGTAATAAACATCACTGGCCTTTTGAGATCTCTCACTCGTGAGAAAGTCCTCCGACAAATCGGCAAGGAGAGATACGTGTAAAACAATGACCACAATGAGGAACAAGATAATAGCGTGTGTTACACTGGAGGTAAGTGTAACGTTACTAGAGGGGGCCATAAAACGCAAAAACTGTAGCAAAGACAGAGACTGGAATAATTATTTCCAACAAACAGCTAGGTCAATGTGTATAAGTGATGACGTCCACGCAGGATATAGGTCACGGTGAGCAACATCAAATCACCTAGAAGACTAAAGGGAAACAAGAATGATTTTAATCACCTTATGGTGTTGCAGTTCCTCTTGTTATGTCGTGGTTGCTACGAAAATGTGGAACGAGGAATTCCAGCTTATGCGAGACACCTTTTTTCTGTTTGTTTCACCCAGACATCTTTCAGCCCTTTTTGGGCTATCTTCAGTGACTTATTTATTATTTTCTAATTGTAAAATTGTTGTTACAGAAAAAGTTGCAGATGAGAAGTTGCAGATTGGTAGCAGAATACCTACCAAAATAAATGTCCAATAGCATCATGTAAAGTATATAAACTTATGCATAGATCCACTCTTTTCGCCAATTAAGCTATAAATAGAAGTCTGACATAATGTTATTGACAACACACAGTGCATCAGGTCGTTAATACATATCTCAGCTGTGAACTATGAAAATATGATGTATAATATTTTACAACAATTATTCATTCACAATGTAAATATTATGTACCAAAAGGTCCGCAAAATGTTAATATGTAACAACAATTTTACAGTTATAAAATAATAAATAACCCACTGAAGATATCCCAAAAAGGGCTGAAACATGTCTGGGTGAAACAAAAGAGAAAAAAAGGTGTCTTGCATAAGACGGAATTCCTCGTTCCATAAGACTGATTTCTCTGCGTTGTGCTGGTGTATTCTGTTCCTGCGTGTTTCTCATAATTATAGAGTACTGGTAAAACGCTGCGAAAAGCTTTAACAAATGCGTTCTATCGTGGAGAAACAGTTGTTCAGACACATGTCAAAGATGTTTCCTCTTACATGTTTGAGAAACGTATATATAATGTTAAGTGGTAACTTTTCCTTTTGCTCTATAAAGATAGTGACAAATGGCCGAAAGAGGGAAGAAACATCTAGGAGCCAAGCCACGTGTTACCACTAACAGCTTGTAAATTTCAGCGACTGTCGCCTTGGATGATCCACTAAGCACGATAAAATTCCTCCATGAAGCTCAAGTCTTTTGTGGGAGACATAAAAAGAAGGGCTTAGTTTTGGGAATTGTTAGAGCTGTTAGTTGCTGAGAACTAGTCAATACCGACCATTCATAGGCATATATCACAGATAAGCATGAATATAATCTATGCTACGATATCACACCCAAAATAGTTTTTAAGGATTTTGTGGAGTTAACAATAAGCCACTAAGATTATATTCTCAAGGTGAACATGTCCCCAATAACAATTTCAGATGACACACAGATTGATTTGATTGATCAGATGGAGATATATTATCAACAATGTTTTCTGTTTGTCAACAGAGCAAATCCAAGTAGCCCTCAAACTTTGACAGCAGGTGGATCTTATATTGGAAACTTCGTTGCCTCGAAACAAACAAAATTTGTTAGCCATGGATGGATGAACTCAGGGGACCACATGAGTGACATCCGTGATGGTAAGTGCTATTCTGTAAAACAAAATGGTGTACATCACATACATCCAAATCTACAAAGTCAGTTGACATGTCATACATAATTCCAATCATCTAAAGTGAATATTAGTTACAGGTTACAGAAATATTATCATTTATGGTTACTGGAATATTTTAATATCGCATGTCAGGTATCTACAGTGAAAGAAGTCCTTCAGTCTACTTGGGTTGAAACGAATACAAAACAATCTTCATTAAATTATTAAACAGAACCAAATATACTAATAGCAATACTACTGATTTGATGCTCTTGTTTGAAAAATCCTTTCCAATTGGTGCGACTGCAGTGTTCATGAACAGTTTTGAAACAAAATAAATTTATCCCTCACTTCAGACACACAAACTTAAATTCATCAGTTTCACTTATCAATCTTATAATAGGTGTAGTCGTATTACAAAAATTTTACGTTTCAATTCATGCAGCTTCTTCAGATAGCACATTAACACCGGAGAAAGCATGCTGTGATAACAAATTTTAAAAGCGTCTCAGAAGAAAAGGAAATGATTGAAAAGAAAAGTGAATCAACGAGATGGGGGAGAAAAGAAGTTGTACTTCTGAAGACTATGCTGTGCAGAAATTTTTCTCGTTTCTCATGCCAGCAAAATTCTACAGCTCTATGCCTCCATGCAGTCTCACGTTCTTTGATCCAGGTATACGTAATACCAGCCAGGTGATTCAGTTTATAGGTTCTGTAAATTAGAAAGAATTAACAGAATTTCACAAATTATAATTCTTTTTACAAGTTACGAAACAAATATCAAAACTGCCATAAATACTGAAGACATTGTTGTAAAATCCAGCATGAAATAAGTGTATGAGAGTAAATCAGTATTCATTAATTAGAAGAAGTGCTGAATCCAGGAGTTAACAGTTGCTGTGTGTGTGTGTGTGTGTTTGTTAGCTTTGCAGAAAGATGCTGTCCAAAATCTGAGAACTATGTTTCTTTGCACTTCTGTCTCTCTCCTCCTCATAACTACTTCTTTCTGGTGAGAAATAATCTGGTTTTAATAAACATATTATGTAACAAATGTGCAGCAGTTGGACTGAAATGTTATTATATATTGCCAGGAAACAAAACTAAATTCGTTTAAAATATATAGCAAGACACTGTCCGTTCCTCACAGAAGAGAGTTACATGTGGCTTTGTAATATGTAATGCAATTAACACTAAGTATTGTGCCTAATACTATCGCTGTTCTACAGGGCAGACATGGGAGAGTAGGATACGTTATTTTACATGTTTGTTCCTGTAACAGAGAAATTATCTATCTCTTCGCCGAAGTTAAGTAAATAATACTTACTTTGTCCCCATTACAACTCTTCCCTTACAGGGTATAATGGAATCTTAGAATAAACCGTAGACAGGGAACTATAGGAAGAGAGAGAAAGAGAGAGAGTGGTATTATAACCTCTATTTCTAACTCTTATTTTAGTACTGTAGTTATGTTTGTCACTTTCCAGTTACGAAATCTTTGAATTAAATTGTTGAAGAAGTGTATAAGTTTATTCGCAATCACTATGGCAATATTCTTAAGCTCTTCACAAAGCTAGCAGGAAAGTCATAAAGGAAAACTTTTTATACTTAAGAAAATTAACTTGTACAGAAGATAAATATAAAAATATAAATCCTTTGGATTATTTTGATGCCTTGCTGCGTGGAGGGTAACTTCTGTTACCTTTCTCAAATAGAAATGACTGCATAATTTCCATCCCACTAGCATAATTAGCTTCTCGTATTTTACCTTTGCTGTAACTCATTAGTTCTCTAATGCCAGGCATAATGAGAGCGCTTTATTTGCATATTTTTCAGCCTGGTTACGAGCTGGAGATTACAATGTGATTGTCATAGACTGGTCAGTCCACGCAGGAAACTGGAATTACGCTCAGGCAAAAGCTGCTGTAGCAGGAGTTGGAGAAGTGGTGGCAACTTTCATCAACTGGCTTGCTTCTCTTGGAGCCAGCACCAATAACATACAGCTTGTAGGACACAGCCTAGGTGCTCACGTCTGTGGTGTTGCAGGCAATCGTGTTACTGCAGGAAGACTGAACAGAATCACAGGTAGTGTGTTATTTTAAGGCACTTTGTTAAACGCATTAATAACTCTAGATATAGCTTATACTTCTGCTGATCTGTCACAGATTCATTAATTTCCTGCCTTTATTTGTCTTGTGAATCAGTTTTCTGAATGTGCCATACTTCCGTTTGTTTTCTCTATTATCTCTTTACACATTTTCGTTTCTGCTTTGCTCATTCTAGTCCTGATGGATGTTGTTTATTTACAAAAGCTCATTCATGTCATTGTTTTATGTTTCATTGATCAGAAGATCTTACAAATAAAGTCTGTATTCGTTATGCTTTTACTTCTTGTGCAAATATTAGATACTGACATCATGGCTGTTCACGTATTTCTTGCAAGAGGAACAATCGCTTCTGGACCATGTATTTCAAGGAATATTGACGCTAACTTTCATGTTTGTTATGACTCTCTTTGTCTTTTATCACAAGCTTGGATCATTGTAACTTACTTAAGTGATATGAATCCACAATTTGAACTCAACTAAATTTTTAAATTGCTGCGCTATTTGATAATTGCGAATTCACTTTCTTGCACTTTTTATGTGTGAGACATGATTAACATTCATTAATGATGGTGATATTCTGATAGTTTAATATCACATTAAATAAACGAAAAATGACCTGCGTAAACAAGAGAAAGACTTTTTGAGCACTGAACCACGTAAGGTTAAAGAGAAACTTACAGAGTCACTGATCCTCCCCATCCTTCAGTATGGTGTTCCTATTCTCCAAGAACTTTCGTATGAGAGCTCACATCAGCTGGGACTGGCGATGAATGCTTGTGTGCTACACGTTTGTCATGTACGCTATATCGACCATACTACTCCTGCCTATGAACAATTATCATGGCTATATGCCGATAAGTATAGAGATTATCATACCCTGTGTGTGCTGCATCGTCTTCACAATCATTGCTCTCCTTCCTATTTATCCTCACAACTCTTAACGGATCTATCTGAACAACACAGCAGAAATACTCGTTCCCATCAAAGTAAAAGGCTCACTTTACCACTACACAACACTGTCATGTTCTGTAAATCATTGTGTGTGTCAGAAACCCACCTTTGGAACAATCTTCCTCAAAACATTAGGGAAATTAAGATCCTTTGAAACTGCAGGTCCTAATATGGTCAGGCTTAATAAGCAATGAATCAATAAATAATAAATACTTGTTACTTCGGTCAAACATGAACATTAACAGTAATTAGAGTGTAGGGCAGAATTAACTTAGAGCTGAACTCAAAAGAGTATTAATTCAGAGAAAATAAAACATTTCTATAAATATCTTCTCTTCTAGTTACCTATTTGATGTGGAAAGCTATTGATTGCATGGAACAAAAACAAATACATGAAATTAATGGATGATTCACCGATGATTTATTTATTAATTTCAATGTACAGCAAGACTTTTTAATAATCTTAAATGTAATATTTATGAAAATATTGCTCCCACAAAGAACCAATGACAAAATCCAAAGATTTTTGCTATATAAGGCAGTACGAATTTAGTTGCAGCAATAATTGTAACAGAATAGGGAAAGAAAACAGCTATCAATATACTGATAAAATTTATAGTCTCATCTTGTCTATCAGAATTCAATTCCACAAAAATCTAATTTTATCTCCACAGGCATGGACCCAGCAGCACCACTCTTTGGTTCAGAGTCCACTTCAAACCGTCTTGATGCAAGTGATGCTAGCTTTGTACAGGTGATACATACCAATGGTGGACTTCTGGGGTGGTATGATGCTATGGGAACAGCTGACTTCTATCCAAATGGTGGACAATGGCAGCCTGGTTGTGACTTTGATGTTACAGGTTAGTTATTTATGAAATTATGCACTTTAAGTCCTTTTACCAAAATAGACTTGGTTGAAGTATTGACATGAAAACTGTTTCATACCAACCGAATTAATTGTGTGGCAGATGACGATACATGACTTTGCCTGCATAAAATTTTTGTTTTTGGCATACAGAAGACAGAAGAGTTGCAGCTTTCATATTTCAGTTAACCAAAAAATTCACATATGTGTAAATATCCATTGTGAAGTATGGTACTGTTTTTCAAACATAAATATTTCAGACAAAACATCCTTACATTTTAAAAAGTATAGAGTGTCTTTAGTTCTGTATATCTATACATATTACTAATTAAAGTTCCTTGCCATATTATTCAGTCAGTATGTGGAGGCAAATCTCCGGAAGCACTATAGGCATTTTGGTACAGTTTTCACTGATAACTAGACTGATTCATATGGAAGGTTTATGTATAAACTATTCGTGCAGATTGGCTGAACTACAATGAATTAAAGTCACCAACAGCTTTTTTCTCTCTGTATGTGAAGCCTATCGCCATGAACTACTGTTGGGATTTTGATGCTGTTTTCAGTAATGATAGACTGATTCACAAGGAAGGTTTGTGTATACAATCTATTACTGCTATGACAGAGAGTCATCCTGCCGTAGGTACTTAGTGCTACCTATGCAAAGCCAGGTTGAGTCGCTAGTTACTACACCATTTTATGGTATTTCTATTAATTAGAATGTAGATATAGAGAACAGCTTGTTCTTCAAATATTACGGTTTCTGTACAGTCAAAATGTTACTTCCAGATTGTTGCTGTCTTTTCTTTTTTAATGATTACTTTATGATGTTTGCTCATGTGCCACATAATTCTGCCTGGTAATTCTTTATATACTAAAATGATTATGTCAACCATTATAGTGAAAATTATACATATATCTTTATTCTATAAATCCACAGGCGCGTGTAGCCATGGTCGGTCAACTGAATTCTTTGCCGAATCCATAACATCAGGAACAGGATTTAAGGCATACCAGTGTGGCAGCTGGGACGACTACAACGCTGGAAACTGTGCTAGCAACCCAACAGCTCTCATGGGAGAGACTGTCTCAACCAGGTACAATACATTCAGTAGTGTGTAACGCTGTTTAGTAAATGACTTAGTTTAGGAACACTTGAATAATCTATATCAAAGCCTAACGAAAATTACTGTGTGCGTACTATTAGCCAATGTAGCGAAAGAAACTCTTAATCTTAGAATCAATAAACATTTTATTCAATTGCACAAAGAGTTATCTAACAACGAAACTAGATCAAGGCGTTTTACGTGAAGGTAGAGCTGCCCCGATAACTAGAACGTTCAGTAGTCAAATTTAACTCCGAAAATAGGTGACAACAGAATGAAAAACTATTCTAAGAGTAAGGGAAAGAGCGTCACAGAATACAGCGCCTCTGGCGGCTGGCTCGAAAGCACTTTGACAGCACCCCCAACTTAACGCTCAAAAACTACACAGCTTGCTCTGCGCTATCGTGTCACTTCTGTCTGCTACATCAGCCCCCCCCCCGGGAAAGCGGAACGGTATCCAAAAACCTCCTATGGAAATGGACTCGTCGACCAGAACGTGTTGTGCGTCCTGAGACGTTCGCATCAACGGTTGCCGGAGCTGGTGGTGACGAAGCATTTGGGACTGGGTCGGGATTGTGCTGCTGCGTTGTCCTCGTCGGTTCTTCTTCTTGGAAGACGCATGCAGGCTTCAAGCGCCCAATGAGGCAGTATTGCTTTTGCCATAAACAAAGATATCGGGCGTGCAGTAGTAAGGTGGTAGTAACGTTGGTTTGATGCCATCAGAGCGTACCATTCTGTGTGAGGTCGTGTTAAGGTCTGGGCGTTTGCTGGAGCCTGACGCGGGAGATGTGTTCTCTCGACTGAGAAATAAAACCACCATCTGTCAAGTTGGGTAGCTGTAAGGACAGTTAATACACAAACTCTCCTGACAGGCGTAACGTTTCACTGTACACACGTTTGGCAGCTGAAGGGTCCAAATCGCGCTCGTGAGTGTTTCCCAGACCGAGCAAAACCATTGGTAGGGTTGTTTTTCAACTTGCATCATGACACACCAGGTCTCCTTTCAGTGTTTAGTGTCCACGTTCTATCAGCCCTTTGCTGGTGGGGTAACAATAGCTCATCATTCTATGATGATGAGTGCCACATAATTTAGTCATCCGTGCAAGCAGGTCGGTCTCTTACTGGCGTCCGCGATCTACGTGACATGCAAAGGGCAGCCCTCGGTCGACGGTCGAAACTCGATAGTCCCATGTCCACTACAGTCGTAATTGACGATGTCAATGGGTCAGCATGTGAAAATGTAGGGGTGATCTGCTGCGGAACTCCATATTCAACTATGTACAATGAACGGTGTGCTCCGAAACACTTGTGTGGGTGCAAGCATTGTCCTGTCTCGGCAGAGATGCCACATATCACCATTGACCCTACTCTATAGAACAGACAAGCCTCCAAACCCTACGGTCTGTGAAGAGTCATGGGTGTCCAACAATTTAGCGCCTAGTGTAGCTTCACTGTCCTTCTACTTCTTTCCGTAGGTGCTCACGACAGAAGCACGTGAACATTCGGGGCGACCAGCTTCTCCTTTTTCGAGATACTCGTTCACAGGCTCTGCATAATAATAATAATCTGCCCTTATCTCAATGGATTACCCTATTTGGAGACCATGACTTCGCTAGGGTGATCTTCCGTCCGTGTCTCCTCCGCTGACATAATTTTATTACCGCGTCATGCATCCGCAACGCCAACAGGCTGAAACCAACGTCTCAGTGGGCAATGATTATAAGTTTTTGGTTTATCAGTGTATGACCTATACGCACATTAACATCAAAAAGCCAACAATGTATTTCTATGAGAGAGATGGGCAAGTGTTTCAGGAAACAAGTGACTTTATAAATAAGAAATTAGTTGTGAGATGACTGTGGACATATGATTTGAGAACGAATGAATTCTTGTTTGTCTGATAAAATAAATATAATTTATGTACATAGTTACTAATACTGTAAGTAGGCACAGCCAACCACAATGTTCCATAACGAGAGCACTGACATGATAATTGCTAAGAGTGCTTATGACAGTGTACTGTTTTTACAGTATGAATTTTATGGCAATAATTAATGGTATTTGAATCATTTATTAAATTCTTGTACAGATAAGCATTTGAAACTTTAGGACGCTGAAAGGTTATTCTGGGTCAAGTATCTACTTAGTGCACCAACTTATTCAAGACCTTTCGTATCATTAGAGGAATTTAGGCAAGTGAAACAACAATACAACATCTGGAGAGGCCAATGAACTGTATGGATTTCTGAGTTGGTAAAAGCAATTCTTGTCGACGTGAATCTGTCAGCACTGGATCACTTGTATGTGCTACTGGTGTTATAAACAGAACTGTGTGATGTACCAACAGCACCTACGCTCCTACCCTCACAGAAAATTAAAGCTTCAATTCTTGCTGACCTTGGATCATGTGTCTTGAATAGTAATATGGCAACAGCACTTACCACCTTACTATTCAAAGGAAATGGAAGTTACAGCTTCTATTGCCTTAAGATCTCATGTAGTGTTAAGACAACAATTGCTGTGAGATAACCCTTCACTTTCCAGCACAAGTGCCTGCCTTGAAAGAGGTCTGTTGCACCAGAGGTAGAATGCTCAATAGTCAAAAATATCACATATATAGACTACTTTGAGTTTATGAAGATCCATCACCAGGCATAGAGTTACAACAAACTTTAAATCTTTTGCTTGAGAATGCCTGTATCAGACATTCCCTGGATGTTGGACAGGAATAGTTTATTTTTCATTTTTGCCTTTTCCTGTGAATCTGTTCTCCTGATAAGACGACATTTTATTTCGTCTTTTGGAGTCACGTAAAAAGTCTTATGAGACCCATAGAGTGAAGAGGATCTCATCGAGAAAACTCTCACTGTATGCGACATATAAGAGTTGTTAAGATAAATGAAATTATTATAAAAATGGGTTTACGGGAGTTTTATTATCAGCAGATAATAAGCAAATATGAATTTTTCCACGTTTCTCCACACGGCTTTTGAATCAGTCAATTCTAGACCAAGTCTGCATCTGAAATTGATTCGCTGGGTCTTCTTTATTATCTGTGTAAGTCTGTGTCATCACCAAGGAAATATCTTCAGCCGAGATTGGAAAATATATCAAAAGTGATAGTGAAAGCAACTGCAGTTTTGGAGTAATTACTACGTCATTTATTCATTTTTAATAGCATGAAAAAAGCATAATATAAAGCATCCTCAAGATTTTACTATGATTTACCATTCCTGGAAGACGTAAAATCAATAAACTTTATAAGGAGAGGCAACATCTTCTGGTCAGAAAGAGGAAGGTATTGAAAGAAACGAGACTTGTAAGATTTAAAGTTACAAGGAAAAAAAATCACACGGGACCCTATGTCATAGGTAATTTCGAGGAAATTATATGCAGTGAGGATCCATTGGATTGTGGTTCTGTGTTTCCTTTCCTGTAACGTTATGGCTTGCAACTCTCGTTTACTTCACTGTCTTTTGTCCTCTGCCACGTGAAGTAGTTCTTTGCTCTGACAAACCAATTATAAATTTCTATGGGTAGCACATGCTCTCTGTGCACATTATAAATATTTTCACATCATTAATAACTATGTCTTATGTTTCAGTGATACTGTACAGATTTTCTTTTTTTTCAGCGCATCTGGAACGTACTTTTTGGCAACTGCAAGCTCTTCACCTTATGCTCTTGGCTAGATGTTGTGTATTCTGCCCAGGATATGGGATACATCCTAAACATCTGTATCAACCTGGAACGGTAATTTTCATGTTGATTCAATGCATAAATACCATTAAATAAAGAATTATATTGGTATCACTCTGCAAAGACCCTTTACTTTCCATCCACACAAAAGTACTTATTACACAATTTTAATTAAACAGACTCCCCAAACATTCTTCTTTAAGAGTTGTGCTGGTTGTCTTTGCAAATCCAGTAATTGTATATTTTATTGTGTTGGTGTGGCAGTATCAGAAAAAGTAAGAACAATACAGGTCTCTGGATTTCTTCACCAGCTGAAATAAACCAGACACCTAGATTGCACACAAACTTCCCAAATCAAGCTAAAGGCTTTTGAGAAACTGGAAGTTTTTGGCTTTGCACTGGTCATCAGCATCTGTTTCAATTCCTTCTAAACAGCTGGCAGTGTCAATACTGAAGAGTCAATGAAACCAGATTGAACCTGACAGTGGTACAACTATAAGTGAAACTTAGAAGGCAAAGTATTAAGAAGCCTGCAGCGCTTTTTTCACTCAGTCGCATTTATAGGGCATGGTGAAGACGATAGCAAGGTTACATGCCAGATGGATAATAACAATTACTGAACTTCCTTAGTAGTGGGTAACAGGTGACCAACAATTGTAAGGTAACTGGAGATGTGAGGTTGTCATCGTGTCTAATTAAAGGTTTTAAAAAAGAAAATGAAATCATAATCACTGAGTGTTGATGCAATATTTTGGAACAGAGCGTTAATTATGCAATGAGGCATGAAATAAAGCTCTCAGCTGAGGATGATCATCATGTCAGTGTGAAGATTGTGTTGCTTTTTGATCTATACGATAGATGATGCATTAAATATTACGTTTAAGTAATAAATATAGAACTTCAATAATTTTTAATAAAAGTGAGAAATTCACGCTTGTGCATGTACATTGGACCAGCCACTCTTCACTCTGTCAGGCCACATATATTTTGTATATCTGAATGCACTCAGAAGAGGTAAGATGCATAAGAACATAGGTTATTCAGAAAATGAAGTTGTAATTTAATTAAAATGTGAGGAAGTCCATCTCACAGTTGTTTCCTCTTTAGTGTCTCTGAAACGCCACAGTTCTCTAGATCTCTCTTATGGCCTAAAACTAAATTTGATGCTACCGTCACCATTCTAAGTGACAAAAGTGAAAATTCATGCTGCAGTTCGCTTAATGAATTCAGTGTAGGTAAGAAGAATTCAGTGTCATTTCCATCATGATTGTGGTGACAACAGTAAAAATTGAAGGAATTGTGTTTGAATTTCAAAACCCAAAAAATGAAGTTCATGAAGAAGAATAAAGGTATTTGACATATGGGGATGCGAAACAGATCAATCACATTTATTGAATCACAAGCAAATCAGGTGACAAAATTTGGTTCATTGGTAAGATACTGGGAAGATGCAGTCAATCTACAAAGGATATTGTTTACAAAATATTTGTGTAATTCATCCTAAAGCGTGTGATACATATACCAACAATGTCTAGTAGGTAATATTGAAGAAGGGCAATACGAATGACCAGATGTTTGTTTGACTCACAGGAGAACATCATAGAAGAACTGAAAAGCCTGAAGTGGCACACATTTAAAGATTGACACTAACTATAATGCTTACCACTATTTAAAAATATTAAAAAACTAGTATTTAGTCAGGAATCTTGGAATTTACTACAGCTCCCTGCCTTTACTCCTGTTGGATTGAACAAGACTACATTAGAATAACAACAGCATCCACAGGTGCATTTAAGTAATCTTTCTTTCCACACTCCACATGCAAATGGAGTGGCCAGAAATCTTGATATGTTGTACAATGGGAAGTACCTTTTGCCACGCCTTTCACTGTGATTTTTCATTGAATGGCTGTAGATTCGGATATAGATGTAGACGAAAGTATGGAAGAAATATTGAAGCTGATGATGTTCAACGTTCAGTGAACTTCTGAACCGTTAAGAACTATGTAGTATAACTCAGTCTCTCTGTAATTGTTGATGAAGGAAGTAGAAACAGATCGATTCATGCTAGATGCCGAAAATGAAGTCCAAAAGCTTTGCAACGTCAATACCACTTTGCATTTTATTGATTTTTTGTGATTTATTGAATAGTCTGTTCAGTCACCTTGAATAATACTAAAGATATTGTGCATGTTAGATTGCATAGGATCAACTATTCATCATCAATACTAATATTAATCACTATATCCTTGTTGTGAATATGTAGATTATTTTTTATCTTCTCATAAATGGAGGCAGCTGAAACCAAATAAACTTCAAACTTCTTCATTAATAAAAAATAAAAGCGTAATTTCATCACAGTAATCATTGTTAATTGAGGTACCCTCAGAAACAGTGTTCTATACCGCTACCTATATTAAAGATAATATTAATGATATCAAATGACATAGTTTTAGAAACAAGATTAGCAAAAGTCATTTTATCTGGTGCAATAGTCTGACTTTTAAAAGCTGAAAAACTTTCAGAATTATCCTTTACACCCACGTACAGTTTAATGTAACTTGCAATAATAGCTCGATTTTAACATTCATATGCTTTCATGCTTGTAGCAGGTTCCTTTGTATGAATAAATTTTCCTAATTTTATAAACTGTATTGACCACAAGAAATACTATCATTTCAGTATTAAAATATAACTTGTAATTTTTTGCTATGAAATTGGTGGTTAAAACAGTTGCATGCAAAAACCTTTACTACAGTATTAAAATAATCTTTAAAGGAAACACTTAATCTTTTACTTAGAAATATTGAATAACTACTCAATTTAAATAATGTACCCATTCATTAGTAATTAAATGAAGATACGTGTAGAAATTAAAGTAAGACATCCAGAGAAGCAGGCAAAATTAAGACATTCTAAAAATTTGCCTAACACAACTTATTGTGGATCAATAGATGTAAGTGGTTATGGAAGCACAACTTTAATGATTGATAACTATCTATTAAGCTGAACACTGTTTCTTTTAGAATAAAATAAATCATGAATTCGTTTACTCTGAAAGCTTAGTTCATTAAAAGTATCAAGAATCTATGAGAAATGACAAAGAACTGAAGCAGCAACAGGTGATTCATTAGCATCACGTATTAGTAATGTGAATGTAATTCACTATTAGTTTTCGATGAGTTCACGTTGGAAGGTTAAGGAAACGTATAAGAATACTATCCTCAAGAAAGACATAGATTAATAGACCACTTTTATTTAGCTCAAATATAGTTTTAAGAACTATGCATAAAATTTTGGAAAGGTGACTTCGGTGACGAGCTAGCTACTACTGCAGCTAAAGGAATAATGTGCAGTAAGACAATACACAGGATGATTCAGCTGAGCTGATAAGATATCGTTATTCTCTTTCAACAGAATAGAATCGCGAAAAGGCCGCACTACAATATGTATGGTCTCTTTTAATAGCTAAATTAATCACACAGATATCGATATGAACTTCGCAATTTTCTAATGGTATTGCTACAATTTTTGCAGGTAGTATCGTAGTTCTAATAGAGGTGAATTCAACGGCGATTTGCTCTTCAAAATCCGATTACAATTTTAGGAGAAATTACAACATTTAGAACTTACCGTTTTCTGTTTTGAACAAGAAGCCAACAGCTGTCATACTAGAAACTTCGCGTTATATGGAACTGTCTCTTCAGGCTGAAAGGGACACTTTAGCTCGACGTAGCTAAGACAGTCAGCTTACAGTGGTGCAGAAAAGTTTAATTTAAAACTGGTACAAATCGCACTTGACATCTGAGGATGATTCGTCAGTCCCACAATAATACAGGATGTTTCAAAAAGGACTTTACAACTTTAAAAATTCATATAAATTTACTGAAATAAGATGTAGAGCTGGGCTTAGTGCTATTTTTTAGGGAAACACATCAAGTTCTTTCACCTTACACTAAAGATGTCGTATGTGACTACCGTTGGATATACTGCACACATCCCATCGGAAGCCAATTTCTTCCCAAACTCGCTGTAGAATTGCAGATGTAACGTGCTCAGTGGCGGCGTAAATTCTCGCTCTAAAGCTCAGATAGAGAAGCTGGCACAGGAGGTGCAAATACGATTATACGATATCCTTGATGAATCCCCATAGAAATAATCTACTGATATCAGGTTTAGGGAACGGGGGGGGGGGGGGGGGCATGCAATTGCCGCATCACGGCCAATCCATTTTCACTGAGAAAATTCCTTACATTAGCCAGGTAGTGGGGTGGTGCACCATCTTGCATGAAGTAAACATTTCGTTCTTGGTCTTCCTCATCGATCTGTGGTATATGGTACACTATTTCACTGATGGTTCTCTCACGGAAAAAAGGGGCTATACACTTAGTTCTTACTCAACGCTCAAAAAAGGTTCAGTTTATGGCTATCACGAACATGTTGCAAAGTTTGATGTGGATTTTCACCGTCCAAGTCCTACAGCTATGTATGTTAGCCTTGCCACTTTAGTGAAAAGTCGACTCGCCAGAAAAGATTATTTTGTCCAAGAAATTTTCATCCTCATGTAACTGTTTGCCCCCCATGAACCATGGACCTTGTCGTTGGTGGGGAGGCTTGCGTGCCTCAACGATACAGATAGCCGTACCGTAGGTGCAACCACAATGGAGGGGTATCTGTTGAGAGGCCAAACAAACGTCTGGTTCCTGAAGAGGGGCAGCAGCCTTTTCAGTAGTTGCAGGCGCAACAGTCTGGATGATTGACTGATCTGGCCCTGTAACACTAACCAAAATGGCCTTGATGTTCTGGTACTGTGAACGGCTGAAAGCAAGGGGAAACTACAGCCGTAATTTTTCCCGAGGGCATGCAGCTTTACTGTATGATTAAATGATGATGGCGTCCTCTTGGGTAAAATATTCCGGAGGTAAAATATTCCCCCATCGGATCTCCGGGTGGGGACTACTCAGGAGGACGTTGTTATCAGGAGAAAGAAAACTGGCGTTCTACGGATCAGAGCGTGGAATGTCAGATCTCTCAATCAGGCAGGTAGGTTAGAAAATTTAAAAAGGGAAATGAATAAGTTAAAGTTAGATATAATGGGAATTAGTGAAGTTCGGTGGCAGGAGGAACAAGACTTCTGGTCAGGTGAATACAGGGTTATAAATACAAAATCAAATAGGGGTAATGCAGGAGTAGGTTTAATGATGAATAAAAAAATAGGAGTACGGGTAAGCTACTACAAACAGCATAGTGAACGCATTATTGTGGCCAAGATAGACACAAAGTCCACACCTACTACAGTAGTACAAGTTTATATGCCAACTAGCTCTGCAGATGACGAAGAAATTGATGAAATGTATGATGAGATAAAAGATATTATTCAGGTAGTGAAGGGAGACGAAAATTTAATAGTCCTGGGTGACTGGAATTCGAGTGTAGGAAAATGGAGAGAAGGAAACACAGTAGGTGAATATGGATTGGGGCTAAGAAATTAAAGAGGAAGCCGCCTGGTAGTTTTTTGCGCAGAGCATAACTTAATCATAGCTAACACTTGATTTAAGAATCATGAAAGAAGGTTGTATACATGGAAGAATCCTGGAGATACTAAAAGGTATCAGATAGATTATATAATGGTAAGACAGAGATTTAGGAACCAGGTTTTAAATTGTAAGACATTTCCAGGGGCAGATGTGGACTCTGACCACAATCTATTGGTTATGAACTGTAGATTAAAACTGAAGAAACTGCAAGAAGGTGGGAATTTAAGGAGATGGGACCTGGATAAACTGAAAGAACCAGAGGTTGTACAGAGTTTCAGGGAGAGCATAAGGGAACAATTGACAGGAATGGGGGAAAGAAATACAGTACAAGAAGAATGGGTAACTTTGAGGGATGAAATAGTGAAGGCAGCAGAGGATCAAATAGGTAAAAAGACGAGGGATAGTAGAAACCCTTGGGTAACAGAAGAAGTATTGAATTTAATTGATGAAAGGAGAAAATATAAAAATGCAGTAAATGAAGCAGGCAAAAAGGAATACAAACGTCTCAAAAATGAGATCGACAGGAAGTGCAAAATGACTAGTCAGGGATGGCTAGAGGACAAATGTAAGGATGTAGAAGCTTATCTCACTAGGGGTAAGATAGATACTGCCTACAGGAAAATTAAAGAGACCTTTGGAGAAAAGAGAACCACTTGCATGAATATCAAGAGCTCAGATGGAAACCCAGTTCTAAGCAAAGAAGGGAAAGCAGAAAGGTGGAAGGAGTATATAGAGGGTCTATACAAGGGTGATGTACTTGAGGAGAATATTATGGAAATGGAAGAGGATGTAGATGAAGATGAAATGGGAGATATGATACTGCGTGAAGAGTTTGACAGAGCACTGAAAGACCGGAGTCGAAACAAGGCTCCGGGAGTAGACAACATTCCATTAGAACTACTGACGGCCTTGGGAGAGCCAGTCCTGACAAAATTCTACCATCTGGTGAGCAAGATGTATGAGACAGGCGAAATACCCTCAGACTTCAAGAAGAATATAATAATTCCAATCCCAAAGAAAGCAGGTGTTGACAGATGTGAAAATTATCGAACTACCAGTTTAATAAGTCACTGCTGCAAAATACTAACGCGAATTCTTTACAGACGAATGGAAAAACTGATAGAAGCCAACCTCGGGGAAGATCAGTTTGGATTCCATAGAAATGTTGGAACACGAGAGGCAGTACTGGCTCTACGACTTATCTTAGAAGAAAGATTAAGAAAAGGCAAACCTACGTTTCTAGCATTTGTAGACTTAGAGAAAGCTTTTGACAATGTTGATTGGAATACTCCCTTTCAAATTCTGAGGGTTGCAGGGGTAAAATACAGGGAGTGAAAGGCTATTTACAATTTGTACAGAAACCAGATGGCAGCTATAAGAGTCAACTGGTATGAAAGGGAAGCAGTGGTTGGGAAGGGAGTGAGACAGGGTTGTAGCCTATCCCCGATGTTATTCAATCTGTATATTCAGCAAGCAGTAAAGGAAACAAAAGAAAAGTTCGGAGTAGGTATTAAAATCCATGGAGATGAAATAAAAACTTTGAGGTTCGCCGATGACATTGTAATTCTGTCAGAGACAGCAAAGGACTTGGAAGAGCAGTTGAATGGAATGGACAGTGTCTTGAAAGGAGGATATAAGATGAACATCAACAAAAGCAAAACGAGGATAATGGAATGTAGTCGAATTAAGTCGGGTGATGCTGAGGGAATTAGATTAGGAAATGAGACACTTAAAGTAGTAAAGGAGTTTTGCTATTTGGGGAGCAAAATAACTGATGATGGGCGAAGTAGAGAGGATATAAAATGTAGACTGGCAATGGCAAGGAAAGCGTTTCTGAAGAAGAAAATTTTGTTAACATCGAGTATAGATTTAAGTGTCAGGAAGTCGTTTCTGAAAGTATTTGTATGGAGTGTCGCCATGTATGGAAGTGAAACGTGGATGATAAATAGTTTAGACAAGAAGAGAATAGAAGCTTTCGAAATGTGGTGCTACAGAAGAATGCTGAAGATTAGATGGGTGGATCACATAACTAATGAGGAGGTATTGAATAGAATTGGGGAGAAGAGGAGCTTGTGGCACAACTTGACTAGAAGAAGGGATCGTTGGTAGGACATATTCTGAGACATCGAGGGATCACCAATTTAGTATTGGAGGGCAGCGTGGAGGGTAAAAATCGTAGAGGGAGGCCAAGAGATGAATACACTAAGCAGATTCAGAAGGATGTAGGCTGCAGTAGGTACTGGGAGATGAAGAAGCTTGCACAGAATAGAGTAGCATGGAGAGCTGCATCAAACCAGTCTCAGGACTGAAGACCACAACAACAACAAAAAACAATGTAACTGTTTTAACATATTCATACAGAAGTTCTTGTGAGCGATTTTGTCAGTCTCTTATTACTCGTACGATCGACAAAATGTACGGTTTCAAATACAAACGGTTTCTCAACACACATCAAACAGTCGTATGTGAGATTAGCAGTTCACGAGATGCACGCCGGGTCGATTTCGTAGCGCTGTTGACCAATCGTCGTCTTCACTTGCTCAAGGACATCGTTAGATATGCTTGGACGACCTGATGATTTCCCATATCTTACCGAGCACCCTGTTTTTATAAAACATTTATGCCACTCATAAACTGAAGGCCTACTAGAAGGATCTTTAACGTACATGGTACGGCAATGACCCTCAATTGTCGCAGCCGACTTCGATTCTTCAAACCAAAACACACAGCTTCGCACACTTGGGTTCAGTAAGGCAGCCATCTTTAACGCAACTGCCGCTAGCGCTCCTTACGGTGCGATTCGTCACAAGCGAACTACGCCAGACAAAACTTGATGTATTCCTCTACAAATTGACACTAAATCACCTCTGTAGGTACAACGAATTACTTTATACGAATTTTCAAATTTGTTAAGTCCTTTTTGAAACACTTAGTTTTGCTCTTGTTTCTGCCAGAGCCTTCATAGAAAGATGGACATGAAAAATTGAACATATCTGTAAAACACTGAATTAGGGTGTATAGACAGTTAAATTATAGCTTAGTGACATGAGTTTATAGTAAATTGAAAAATCACAACAGCAAGAAAGAGAAAATCGCAAAAGAAAATGGTCATAAACATTCAATTAAAATTCCTCTTATATCACCAGGTGATTTAAATGCCCACCGTCTATTACACTACAAATTTGATGGTGCAAGCGCTTCTGGAAAGTCTGAAGGGATTCCTTCGATATCATTGGACATGGTGCAACAATTCGGTGCTATAAATGCTCTTGAGTCGTCGGACTTGGACACAGACTTTATCTTTGAGTTTACTGAAGAGAGAAACTTCCAGTAGCATCACATTAGGCGATCATGCAGGTGAGTTTATACCGCCCTTACATTCTATCCAGGTACCTGAAAAGATCTGGGTGAGCGCTTTCCTGGCCACAAGCGAGCAGTGAGCCAGGCACTCGCAGTTCCAGTACGACGTACATCTACATATTTCGAGTGATACTTCCCGTAGGAGAGCTGGTAACACTTCGGTAAGAAAATGTGTGTAACCTTTATCCATTGAGGTTGCTGCAATGAATTACGGATCAGTCACGGATTGTAGTCTCCGATAATGCTGACGCAAACATTCACACTCCGCTATCTGCCCAAGCCGTCGGCACACGGACCGCGCATGCGAACGTTGACTGTGTCGAATTTCTGACTTCATAGCGTGGAAAGTCTTCCGTCTTTCAGAACGTGCTGACTAATGTCTAGTATGTCAGATACTGAACGTGTATCTGAACGTGAACCACTGGTTTCAGTTGAAACCCATATGGAAATAAATATATTCTGTTTCTAAGCATCACCAAACTGAGGTATCTCGAAAACCTATCTTGAATTGTATGATTTGCTGTAATAAAATGACGGGAAACATTATATTGGCTGTAAAGAAATTAGTGTACCTTGTGTATCATGAAAGTATGCCGTTTCAAGGCAACGGCACACTGAAGATAAATGAAAAGCTCGTTGTTCTTGGCACAATTTGTCATAATTAAATGTCAATTTATAATATAGTTACGACTGGAGCTTTCAGGATACGGTAAGATGGAAATTATGGTCGTGAGTTATTCACATTCGGTGTCGCGTAACGAGTAGAGATACAGAATTGTAGGCTAAGAGGTGATACGTTGATGGTCCGAGTCTCACTGGATTCCAACATATATTTACTAAACTTCGCTTTTTCCAATAAATTCTTATACTTTCTTATTAGATTATATTCTATAATATCCGGTGTTATGCAAATACACTTTATGCGCAAGTCACAACGTTTCTGAGCATTAAGCATCACGCTGGACCTGGCACGCTCAACGTTCGACTGCACGATTAGTGTGCCGACGGTTTTAGCCAGTGCAGAGTCTCAGAGGCTCAATAACGTGCGTTTCTTACATTCAGCTTTCCATGATTTGTAAAGGTAACTTCCCGCTAAAGAGAACTCTCTGAAGAAACAACCAAATGACATAATGTGGCATCATAACCGAGAGAATAGTCCATACATCTTCTTTAGTCCCACTGGGTATCTGCTGGTGAAGTGATACGCTGCAGATGAAAGCTGTTTGCGCGCAAAATGTGGACAATGTAGATTTGACATTACAGAGCAACTGTCCAGATATCAATTTCGTTTGCTACCCTTATTTCCTAGCCTCTGTGTAGTATTTCAGTGGCATTGTAATAACAGTTTTCAGACTTTCACTGAATCGTTATTCTTGGACTCTGTCTGTCGGAATACTTATGTATACGAAGTGCGACTATAAAGTAATGAGACTGACGTGAAAAAAAATGTTGCTTACGGTAAGTGTCTCCTTCAAAGTAGTTCCCTTCTGATTGCACACACCTTTTCCAGTGCTTCTGCCATTTATGGTAACATTTCTGGAACTCATCTTCTGGAATATCCTCCAAGACCCTAGTCACAGCTTTTTGGACATCTTGTGTTGTTTGAAAATGGCGTCCCTTGACCACCGTTTTGACTCTTGGAAACAGAACAAAGTCGCACAAAGCGATATTTGGTGAATAAGGTGGTTGTGGTAGTACTGAAATTCGTTTTGGGGTTAAAAATTGCTGTACTGACAGAGCAATATGGGATGGCGCATTATCGCGATCCAGAATCCAACTGTTATTAGACGAACCGTTTCTCGACTGATGTTCAGTTCTTCTGCAATCATTTTCACGGATAATCTTCGATCAGATCGTACGAGTTCACGCACCCTGGCCAAGTTGACATCCGTCCGTGAGGTTGATGGTCGTCCACTGTGGTCTTCATCTTCAACATTCGTTCTTCCTTCACTAAACATTTTATGCCAACGAAAAACTTGAGCTCTTGACATAACCTCCTCTCCAAAAGCCTTCTGAAGCTTACCGTAAGTTGTCGTCGCGTTTTCACCTAATTTAACGCAAAAAGAAATGGTATACCGTTGCACAATATTGTGCGCTTCCATTTCCGTGATAAGAGACACAAACACGTGTTAACTTATTACAGCACAACTCACGACTGAGCAGTTGCATCGATTTGCTGCTTGGACTAGAAGCAGCTTATAGACCAAAGATATTGTGCCTACACAAGCCTGCAGAGTTGTCACATCTTGCAAAGAAAATTAGTCTCATTACTTTATTGTTGCATTATGTATACAACTCAACTGTTGTCTTGAAGTTCCTTCTGCGTTATCTCTAAAGAAACAGTATATCTAAGTTTGTGAAAGATGTTGTTTTTCAAACCATCCAGCAGGTGTCAAATGTGAACAACATGGAGAGGATGAAAGCTACATTTTCTCTGTGCCTTTTTTATGGGGTGACAATTGTTGAACTATACGAAATAAAATCGTCATAGCTTCTGAACGGTTTGCGTTAGGACGTTCAAACTACACGGTTGGCCGCAGAACATGATGGGAATTAGTACACGCATCTATGGTTTGGTTTAGCGACGAATCCCACATTCATTTGGATGGGTTCGTCAATAAGCAAAATTAGCGCATTTGGAGGACTGAGCATCCGCATTTCCCGATCGTGATCTTACTTCACCCTCAAAGAGTGACTGTGAGGTGAGCAATGTCCAGTCACAGAATAATCGGTGCGATATTACTTGATGGTACAGCGACTACCGAACGGTACTTGACGGTTTTGGAAGATGATTTCGTCCCTGTTATCCAAAGTGACACTCATTTCGGCAAGACGTGGTTCATGCAAGACGGAGCTCGACCGCATCGAAACAGGAGGAGCATTTTGGGATACCGCATTCTGGCTGTGGGGCACCCAGAGGTCACTGGCATGGACCTCTATTGGCCGTAATATTCTCCGGATCTGGACACATGCGACTCCTTTCTGTGGTTCTATATTGAAGGCAAGATGTACAGCGATAACCCCAAGACCATTGCTAAGCTGAAAACAGCTATTCAGGAGGTCATCGACATCATTGGTGTTCCAACACTTCAGCGGGTCACGCAGAATGAAGCGTGGATAAAGTGTGTATCCTCCATAATTTTTTTTTTTCGTATAGTTCAATAACTGTCACCCTGCAGAGTTTCTACAGTCTGTTTCCTCCTTATCGGATGTGATGTTTTTCCATACCTGGGTATGAAATTACGAACTTCTGAATAAGACAGCTATCAGTTTCATGTTCAAAACAGATCAATTCTAAGTTCTAAATATCATAATTACTCCAAAACTGGTAATTGGATTTTGAACAGTGAAGCGCTGTTGAATTTCTCTCTGTTAGAACTGCGATACATGCAGCAATAATTTGCATAGCTCCATTTGTAAAGCGAAGTTCATACCAATATCTCTCGCCGTTTATAGAAGACTTCCTCACAATTCATCTTCGTAAAAAACGAATTACGACAGCTTAAACGGTTCTGTTCTGGAAATATCTGAACCGAATGTACACTAGACTGTCGCTAATTCGCCATTTCTTGCATATATGGCTGCTGGGTTAATTTAGGTACCGGATTGTTGAGACTGTTCGATATTTAAACACATTTGGGCCATACTCTGTTGAATCCAAAGATCTATTTATTTTCAAGAAAACTTAGTCTCAGAGAGTACACATAAAGTACTATCTTTCTCTACTAAATGACCAGATTTTTAGTTGTCACAATGATGACAAGCGATGGTGGCACCTTTTTTACAGAGCCGCATTACGACCATTACAGTGGAATTGTATGCTCTTGGTTGTTGGATAATGTATTCCAGGATGATGTCTGCAGCTTCAGCAGTGCGAGAAATCGTCGTGCTCTCTTCTCTTATGTATTTTCGTCATCATTTTCACCACTGCTTTTCTGCACACTTTTGATTACATCTTTATCTGGATGTTTGGTCTACCTCACAGTTTTCCTCATTCATCGACGTAGGAATATCTTCTTCATCAGTTTATCCTCCTCATACTGGACGCTTGTGGAACATTTCAGTGTACGAAGTGTTAATAGTTGATGATTCCGAATTGACTGGGTCTTCGCTGTTGATCTGTACTGGTTCCAATTGTGTATGAATGGACTGCCACGCTTTTCTCCACCTCTTCATTATGGTAGCGTTCTCCATTTCATCCCATTCCTCTGATGTTTCGATAACAACATAAGTTGATTGGTTTCCACACTTTCAACATAGATGCAGCAGAGCAGTTTTACGATTATTCAGCAAGGAGACAAGAAATGAATGTCGAACTGATTCCAAAATTCCTTGGTACAAGGGCTGAATTAGGGATGCCACATAGAGTGGAAAAACAGAGTGTCTGTATACCATTCGATTTTAGAGTCAATTCTTCAGCCGTTTTCTCATAGCTGCTGCAAATGTTTTATAAAACCATCGAGATAGTATTTTTCTGTCCAGCCGTACTTTCTTCTGAGCACAATATCGCACTGACATTGTATCTCTATCACTGTGTTGAAAACAAGTTGAATGTTGTGATTTTCCAACCACCATGAGCGGTAGTTTGACTCCCAGCTGCGTTACCACACGCCATTAATGCTGCGCTCTATTTCTGTTGTCCATACTCACGAACTTCCTTCTGGTTCTTTGTGATTTTTGAAGAGAACGCCTTGTAAGAGATCCGGTCTCGGATACTGACATACGGCTGGGAGAGCGATGTGCTGACCACATGCCGCTCAATATCCGCATCCAGTGACGCCTGTGGGCTGAGGATGACACGGCGGCCGGTCGGTACCGTTGGACCTTCATGGCCTGTTCGGGAGTAGGTTTTTTTTTTAGTTTTTATCTTGTACAGGAAGCCGTTGTCATCAGCATTGTACAAGACATCAGCATTAAAATCTTTGCCATCTTTTATCTTCTACATCTTCTTTCAGAAACTCTTCTGTACCTCTTTTGCTCATTGAGTGACTTTCCCCGGTGACTGTCAGTTGCCCCATGCCATGTCGTTTTTTCTATTTGATAACCAGCCAACTGAACCATAAACTAGTTACTGCCACCAAGCAGTTTTTTAAATTCAATTGCATTTTTCTTTGTACTTGGGCTACTAACTAGAATTCCTTTACCATCTAGAAACAGCTATGTCCAGTACTTCATTCTCACTCTTTCGCATAACCTTTCGTTTTCCCAACTCGCTCTCCATTTGGCTTGCACACTATCAAAAAACATTTTTTTTCATAAATAATAGCTGGTCCAACATTGTCCGCAGCAATGGTGGCTTTCTGCGAAGAATCACGATCCAATTTATCTAAAATTTCGAGTTTCTGATTGAGGTCTGCTGTAATGTGTTTCGATTTATGAGGCATGATACTGAATGTAAAGAAAGCCACAATTTCACATATTTATATTTGCTGGTCGCTGGGGCTCATTTCGAAATGAGACTCATCACTGAAGACAACTCTCCTCCAGTCATTGAGATTCCTTGCTGAAGACATGTATGGAGACCTCCTGAACAGCGCTGGGATACCAGCCTCACTATCGACCAGGAGGGACAGTCTTTTCGTAGCAGGACTCCTTTGGTTGTGATCCGCTGCGCACTCCAAAACAGCGGTACGTCAGCGATTTCTGGGTCCCGGTGTGTTGCACTTCATGGCAAGCCAACCTGGGCTATCATTTTAGCAAGATAATGCCTGCCCGCACACGGTGAGAGTTTCTACTGCTTCTCTTCGTGCTTGCCAAACCCTACATTGGCCACCAAGGTCGCCGGATCTTTCCACAACTGCGAATGTTTGGAGCGTTATGGGCAGGCCCTCAAACTAGCTCGGGAGTTTCACGATCTAACGCACCAGTTGGACAGAATTTGGCACGATATGCTTCAGGAGCACATCCAGCAACTCTGTCAATCAGTGCAAAGTCGAATAACTGCTTGCATAAGGGCCAGAGATGGACCAAGGCGTCACTGACTTGATGGATTTGTGAAGCTTCTTGTCTTGAATAAATCATTCAAATTTTCTGAAATTTTAATCTTTTGTATGTCTGTACAAGTATTTCGCTCTACCGATTTCCGCTCTATTCGGATAATTTCTCTGTAGTGCGTCTTTTTCTTTTGTCTTAGAATGTATGTACACCGAATGACTCTTCAAGTGTCGTCAGGCACATTATCTGTGGTGTTTCAGTATATATTTGCGATTTTGTTTTAGCAATGTGTGGATGCAACTCGCCTACAGAAATATCGTTCATCACATGTTTCATGCGACGCCCAGTGTCAATAAAAAGCGTCTGTTTGTTTCCTGTTCCAAACAAAATGATTTTTAAAGTGGTCACGAATGCGAAATCCGTTATATCGACTAATATTAACCGGGACTGAAAATCACGAAGAATAGCTACGCATCCAGCAGCAACTCATTTGCTGCCTTGCCACATGCTAACTGCTACCGCCAAGCAACAGCGCTGCTCAGTCGCTGTTGGAGTACAAGTCATGCTTCTTAGTGCTCCTCTTAATATCATACTAGATTCATTTGTGATCGCTCTATCGCATGTGCATGTAAAATTCCGCTTTGAAAATAATTTTGTTTGTAGAGGGGAACAGACCAACGCCCTCTACTGACTCTAGAAGTCGCATAGACATGTAATGAGCAGTATTTCCTTGGACCGACTGCATTTACACACTGATAATACAAAATATGCAGTGATGGCACTGAACAAGTAGAATTTAACAAGTAAATGAAACAACATATCACGAGTCACTTAACTTCTAATAAACTGCGATTTCTGGCGAAGACCTGGCGCAGCACCCCCAGATCGCTCTCCCGAACCGTCCGCCGCCAGCCGCTTCAACGGACGCAGAATGGCGCGCCGACCTCCCGTCTCACGGCGCCGCAGCTCGCACCGGCCAGACCGATGTCATGGGTTGACTCCTGTTGCTCCCGTGTTGGCCGCGAAGCCACTACGCCTCGCTATACGGCGCGGCCACTGGACTGACGTGGCGACCTCACATGCGCCGACGCTCAAGACGGACAAGTCATCCAGTGTCCCAGTGTGCGACCGACCAACCGATCGATCTAGCCGCCAATGAACATTGCCCAACACATACTAGCACTCCGAACGACAGACACCGACTGCCTCACACTGACCTGGATGACCAACTGACCAGACTCGCCGAGACTGACCAACTGCCTAGACTCGCCCGACTGACCGACTCTGGCGAGTTTATAGCACCCCTTAAAGGCACGTGAACAGGCAACTTTTCCCCTTTCCCACGAGAGGGAGACACCAAAGCTGGGATTACCACAGCGGCGCCACCGCCAGAAACGGAGGGCGGCTGCTTTACACTACGCGCTGCGGCGCGCTCTTCAAAACAGCAATTTTTTTTCCACGGCTCAGGCACACAAAATTCGACCATAAAAACCATTTTGTTTCTAACGGGAAGCAAACTGCTGCTTTCCGTTGACACTAGTAATCACACGAAAGATGCGATGAGCAGTATTTGTTTGGGAGAGTCCAAATACACACTGAAAAATGAAACTCCAAAAATCTGCCGAAACAGCAGGGGAAAGGTGCCTGACGAGTCTTAGGAGATGTAACATGTCCGATTTACGTATCCCGCTCGATCGGGATCAGATAGCAGCCCAAATAAATATTAATTAATGTGACCGTGTACCTAATGGGGCTGGCAATCGGATTTGACTGCTACAGAGTTGTTACATTCCATTTTGTTCTTCTCAATGCTGTAATAATGAAATGTCTGGTAACAAGGAGATCAACAACACAGCTTCACTAATCAAGACCTATATTCGTCTCAAAAACACAAGAAAAAGGAGACAGCCACTGCCTTCGTCATACATAATTAATTACGGCTAATCTCAGCACAGGCCTCTTCGTTATTCATTATTGTCACACGCAGATTCAATCACTGTAATCCAACACTGCAATCCAAATGATGCCGGCGCCAAACCAAAAATATCGGCACAGAAATATCACTGAGCACTCTCGTAATTGTACGTCTTCACTTTCCCGTATTATTCTAACACAAAGGGGTTAAACCGCGGCGATGGCCACTCCCTTTGTCGGTCAGCCTTGTATTATAGCAACAGGCCTCCACACGGCTCGGCCCGCAACCTGGGAATTGACTGACTCAACTCTCACTCGCTCTCGCAACCCGACACTATCGATTGTTTGCCCTTTCGACCTGTGCCGAGTGCAAACTTATAGTAAGGGCCTACGGACCCCTTACAGAGAGTCAGCCTGTATTGTCTGTACATACTAAATGTTTCTCCTAAAAGTTATCTCTTGTGTTTTGATAGATATTTGTAATTTTACTTTTCAGTGTGTAGCTGAGGTCAACCCAAAAAAAATTCTACTCATACGTCTTTCATGCAGCGCTCAGTGTCAGCAGAAAACATCAGTTTGTTTCCAATTACAAACAGTATGGTTCTCAAAGTAAGATTTTATATGCCCATTCGATAGAGTGGTTCCAAATTAGTCTAGTGAGATTTTCGTGTTATCAGTTTTTATTAAGGACGACTGTAAAACATGTAGAGTAACTAATACTCTAGCAGAAACTCACTTGCTATCTTGGTCTGCCCTTTGTGCACATGGTGTACGTTTCTGCACGTAACGATCGATATCTTGTCTGTGTGTTACAATTCAGTAATTTTGCCCTACTCTACGTTCTGTTACCCTGCGATCAGCGTGTCAAGTTAAAATCAATTCCTGGACTTGCCTCAATACATCGTTTCGCAATCTCTGAGGCACTTTGTGACTCAGACCGGCTGAATTTGTGCGTGACCTTCCTGGGAGGTGTATTAGTTGGAAATCAAACGCAATAAAATACAATGTCCTCCGAGTTAATGTAATAGGTGGATCTTTAAGTCTCAGTAATCATTTGAGTGCTGTAGGATCAGTAATTACTTTAAAACAATATCCGCATAATACACTACTGGCCATTAAAATTGCTACACCAAGAAGAAATGCAGATGATAAACGGGTATTCATTGGACAAATATATTATACTAGAACTGACATGTTATCACATTTTCACGCAATTTGGGTGCATAGATCCTGAGAAATTAGTACCCAGAACAACCACCTCTGGCCGTAATAGCGGCCTTGATACGCCTGGGCATTGAGTCAAACAGAGCTTGGATGGCGTGTACAGGTACAGCTGCCCATGCAGCTTCAACACGATACCACAGTTCATCAAGAGTAGTGACTGGCGCATTGTGACGAGCCAGGTGCTCGGCCGCCATTGACCAGACGTTTTCAATTAGTGAGAGATATGGAGAATGTGCTGGCCAGGGCAGCAGTCGAACATATTCTGTATCCATAAAGGCCCGTACAGGACCTGCAACATGCGGTCGTGCATTATCCTGCTGAAATGTAGGGTTTCGAAGGGATCGAATGAAGGGTAGAGCTACGGGTCGTAGCACATCTGAAATGTAACGTCCACTGTTCAAAGTGCCGTCACTGCGAACAAGAGGTGACCGAGACGTGTAACCAATGGCACCCTATACCATCACGCCGGGTGATACGCCAGTATGGCGATGACGAATACACGCTTTCAACGTGCGTTCATCGCGATGTTGCCAAACACGGATGCGACCATCATGATGCTATAAACAGAACCTGGATTCATCCGAAAAAATGACGTTTTGCCATTCGTGTACCCAGGTTCGTCGTTGAGTACACCATCGCAGGCGCTTCTGTCTGTGATGCAGCGTCAAGGGTAAGGGCAGCCATGGTCTCCGAGCTGATAGTCCATGCTGCTGCAGACGTCGTCGAACTGTTCGTACAGATGGTCGTTGTCTTGCAAACGTCCCCATCTGTTGACTCAGGGATCGAGACGTGGCTGCACGATCTGTTACAGCCATGCGGATAAGATGCCTGTCATCTCGACTGCTAGTGATACGAGGCCGTTGGGATCCAGCACGGCGTTCCGTATTACCCTCCTGAACCCACCGATTCCATAATCTGCTAACAGTCATTGGATCTCGACCAACGCGAGCAGCAATGTCGCGATACGACAAACCGCCACCACGATAGGCTACAATCCGACCTTTATCAAAGTCAGAAACGTGATGGTGCGCATTTATCCTCCTTACACGAGGCATCAGAACAACGTTTCAACCGGCCGGCCGGTGTGGCCGAGTGGTTCTAGGCGCTTCAGTTTGGAACCACGCGACCGCTACCGTCGCAGGTTCGAATCCTGCTTCGGGCATGGATGTGTGTCCTTAGGCAGGTTAGTTAGGTTTAAGTAGTTCTAAGTTGTAGGGGACTGATGGCCTCAGATGTAAAGTCTCATAGTGCTCAGAGCCATTTGAACCATTTGAGTAACGTTTCATCAGGCAACCCCGGTCAACTGCTGTTTGTGTATGAGAAATCGGTTGGAAACTTTCGTCATGTCAGCACGTTGTAGGTGTCGCCACCGGCGCCAAACTTGTGTGAATGTTCTGAAAAGCTAATCATTTGCATGTCACAGCATCTTCTTCCTGTCGGTTAAATTTCGCGTCTGTAGCACGTCGTCTTCGTGGTGTAGCAATTTTAATGGCCAGTAGTGTAGCAATGGAAATGAGTTATTCCGAATATTAATGCGAGCATTTCTTTCTCTGTTGCTGAATCCTTCTTTTCTGCTCGTTTGAGCTGTCTTGGTGCATAGGCTATGGAGTGTTACTTTCCATCTATTTTCTTATTCGAAATGCAACCCAGTGTGAAATTTCCGAGTCACAGGACAGTATAAACTATTTATGGTAATCTGGAAAGGCAAGAAATGGACTAGATATTAATAAATCTTTCAGTTTTAGAAATGCTGTTTCACAGTCTGGTGACAAATTAAGCTTTATTTCTTTTATTAGCTACTGTGGGGTGACTCTCACAATTTCAGCAAATTTTCATATGAATTTCCAATAAAAATTTGTGACGCCTAAATACGATTGCAATTCCTTTATTGTTGTAAGCCCCGGAAAATTTTTGGCGGCATGAATAAGTCATGAAATGGCACTTACCCCATTTCAGCCCCTAACATGGCCCAAGTAATGAATTAATAGAAAACTAAATGGCACTTTTCCAGCCTGTGGGTTTACCGTGCTTCACGTAAATAATAGAAAACTTCGCATAAACATACTATATGCTTCCGTATGTCTTTGGAGGACACAATCATCCAAATAGACCATCCCTTGCTTCAGTTTTAACCCTCGCAGTACACCATCTGATAGTCTCTGGAAAGTAGTTGGTGCATTTTTCAGTCCAAAAGACATGTGACAACATTGATAATGACTTGAGAATGCTCCCTTCGGACGATTTTCATGTGCTGCCTCTAACTGATGGTATCAAGTTATAGATCCATAGTTGTTACCTATTGACACCAGCCCAGAGTAATTAATGTTTTTGTGAAGCTTGGCATAATTGGTATCTGATACTGTTTTCTGATGACGTCGTCACAGTCGCAACAGAAGCGCTATGCTTCGCTCTCATCTGGCGATTTTTTGGTTACAATGACGACAGCTGCCGACCAGGGATTAATATTTGCTTCTATAATCCCATCTTGAAGCTATTGACTTACAGAGTTTTCTGTGAAAGCCTGTAGGCTTCGAGGAGCACAATATGGTTTCTTATGAACAGGAGATTCATTCCAGTGGGAATATAATGTTGAGCCAGAGGTGTGCCAGGCAATGGGCCAGGAGGATCACACAACCCTACGTACTTTCTTGAACTGGGAATTCTTTGATCTCTTGCGTAAAATTACATGCAGATTTTACCCCACACTGGGAGTCAAAAATGCAGTGAATCCTTCAAACTCGGTGATATAACACAGTATGCAAATTACTAACGGGATCGTGTCACATCGGGAACCAGTAATATGTGAAATCAATAATTAAGTGAAATCAAAACGCAAAATGTTATCAGATGAAGGGACTGATAAGCGAACGGAGCATATTGTTTAGAGGAGTAAAAGATGAAATGGCTGCATTTATTTCAGTACCTTTTACACACTCCAAAATTACAAATCTCAGGGCCGATTCGAATGGGCATGGACATGACTCAGGCCGGCCGCTGTGACAGAGCTTCAGTCCGGAATCGCGCAGCTGCTACCGTCGCAGGTTCGAATCCTGCCTCGGGGCATGGATGTGTGTGATGTGCTTAGGTTAGTTAGGTTTAAGGAGTTCTAAGTCTAGGGGACTGATGACCTCAGATGTTAAGTCCCGTAGTGCTTAGAGGCATTTGAATCATTTTTTGACATAGTTATTAGGGGTAAAACTCAATGGGATTCGGGGCAAGTAAGGCTAGCAATCTGCTTCCCTGGTACTTTAAATATGATGCTGGCAACAATCAGAGCAAAATGCCTCGGACCTTTTGGAGGTGACGGAGTCCCACCTCTAACTGACAAACAAGGGACTCCTAAGATACGACTCGGCAAACAAATGGTAATGAGATGGGGAGCTATTAATATCAATGGGGCTACTCTGGGAAGAAGGTAGAGCTGGCAGAGGCTGCATGTAAGATGGGGCTGGATGTTTTAGCTGTTAGTGACATTCGGGTAAGGGGTGAGAAAGAAGAGGAAGTGGGAAAATACAAGGTCTACCTGTCAGGAGTCAAAGCAGGAATAGCACAATGGGGTGTAGGGCTTTACATCAGGAAAGAAATGGAACCCAGCGTAGTTGCAATAAGGTATGTAAACCAACGACTGATGTGGATAGATTTGACAGTGTCTAGCAAGAAAATTAGGATTGTGTCAGTATATTCGCATTGTGAAGGGACAGATCAAGATAAGGTGGATAGTTTTTATGATGCACTTACAAGGGGAGGCCGCCAATTGTGAAATTCAGATTCGATTCATACTGCGCATAATAAAAGCTTGTGGCCAGAGGTGCAATGTGGCAAAGCACCAAGATGCACTTCTCAGCCGTTGTCGAGAAAATCGACAGTTAAAAGAAACCGTTGCGGTGAAAAACTCTCTACGATTAAAAGATTTCCACAGCGTCGTAGCGCAGCGGTAAGCGCTCAGGTTCGTAATCCGAAGGTCTCTCGACTGAAAAGTTTAATTTCAGTCTGCCTTCGGCAGGGCAACAGAGCGGACGCGTACGTGTTGACTTCGTGCGGCGCGCGAGCTCGCCTTGTTTACTTTCCGACGGCCGTTGCTTAAGTGCCGGCTTACCTTGTACGATCCATGGCGAACCGTTACCGTAAATCAACACTCCGATTTACTTTCTGCAACCGATATTATAGGCATACATTTGTCCATCGTGAGCAGCACGGTCTATGTGAAAATCATTAACGACGCGGCGTGCGAACGCATACTACGTGAGACCAAACAGGGGCTCCGCTTCTGTCACGCTGATGGCAATGTGGGAGAGGTAACCGTCGACCACGCAGGCTTAGGTATGCGAACGATACGCATTTTCGAATTGCCATTCGAACTTCCAGCTGAGGAAGTCGTCGCGGCACTACGCCCATACGGCACAGTCCACGGCCACACTGCGGAGAAGTGGACACAGTTTCGGACGTATCCTGTCCTAAACGGGGTCCGACAGGTCATCGTAGATCTCCGAAGCCACGTCCCGTCCTACTTACAGATCGGCGGATGCCGTGCCATAATTATATACGATGGCCAGCCTCGGACCTGTTCCGGGTGCGGCAAAGAAGGCCACCTTAGATCCGAATGCCTACAACGGCGTATTACGCAACTTCCAGCTGCCGAAAAACCACCCACGTCGCAACCTACAGTGCTACCGGTGACCTATGCCGCTGCTCTGGCTTCTCCTACCACTTTGCAACGTCGCCCGGTCACCGCAAACGACGCCACCAACGAGCCCGACCAGACACTGACGGAGAGCGCCTCGGACGACCTGCCGCCTCGGCCGGCCATTGACGCCGCTCCGAAGATGCCGACGCAACCAGACGCTGACCCTGATCTCGGAAACACGATGGAGATCGACTCGCTCATCGTTCCTACAGCGGCCTTTCTGCCAGAACGACGTGACTCCCTTCCGTCGTCGGACACGGCGGGTCGCACAAGGAAACAACGTTCCCCGAAACGTCGCAAGCGAAGACGTCGCACCGTTTCCGGCCAAGAGGAGACGTTACAAGTCGAGGAGGACGTACCCGTCGACCAGCACGAAGCCTCAGAACCCGCTACTGCTGACGAAGACGTCATGAGCGCGGAGACATCTATCGGTGTGACTGCGCCCCGTGCTGACGCTGAACCAAATCATGAACGTCTCACAGGCGACACGACACCACGCACAATTACAACATCTTCTGAAGACAAAATGGACGATACACCAGTTTCCGCTTCCACGGCGTGGCACGAGGAGGAGGTCACGGAGCAGGAGCCGTTACGGGACCCTGCGCCATCACGGCCGCACCACTAATCATACTCTCCCCAGACTCCCCTGCGGGCCAGCGGGATAACGTTCCGCTGCGACGCCCACACCCTTGCGCGGACGGCGGAGTGGACCAGCCACCAGCAATCCGACACCAGGCCTACCGGATAGCAATCATCAACACCAACAACATCCGTTCCAGGGTGAAAATCCGCCTTATGCAGGAGATGTTCTGGGCTTCGGATATTGATTTCGCCCTTCTGCAGGAAGTTCACTTGGCTAGTCTCCCGGATATTAATGGCTATACCGCCCACGCCTCCGCGAGTGATCCTATGGGCCGCGGGGTGGCCATCTACGTCCGCCACGGGATTTCTGTGACCGATGTCGCCTTCCTTCCATCAGCTCGGGGCATGGCACTCACTGCCATGGGGACACGCATCATTAATGTCTACGCTCCCTCAGGCACCGAACGACGGCATGAAAGAGCCCAGTTTTATTCCGAGGAAATCGCTCCCCTGTTTTTAGGGCGTTATGACCATTGCCTACTAGGAGGTGACTTTAACAGCGTTCTGCATCCTAAAGATCAGATCCCCCACTATACTACATGCCAGGAGCTACGTATAGTGGTGCGAGACCTCCTGCTTCACGATACCTGGGAAGTACAACACGGCGACCTTTCTGGCCATACCTTTCTTACAAGTCATTCCGCAAGCCGACTAGACAGGATATATGTCTCACAAACTCTTAGATCTGCGATACGGGGCGCCGAACGCTGGCCGCTGGCCTTTTCCGACCATTGCGCTTACATCTGTACGGTCCTCCTTCCGCCGCAATCAGTATGGCGCAGCCGTGCGCCATGGAAACTCAATACCTCACACTTGCATGACCAGGCGTGTCGCCAACAAGTCACTGACACGTGGACAGCCTGCGAACGACGCCTTCCTCGCTACCGCTCGACATTGACATGGTGGTTGGACTGCGCCAAGCCGGCGATCCGGAGGACACTGATGAGATACGGGAAGGACATGGCCGACTGGCATCGCACCACTGTTGACTTCTATTACGCGATTCTCCGAGATCTGGATGCTCAACCGCCAACCCCGGACAACCAGTTGGAACGGCAAAGAACTAAGGCGAAGATAATTGCGCTGGCACGCCGGAAATTGCATGGGGTCGTGATACGGACGCGGCGCCACGATCACGCGGATTTAGAAATTCCATCCATGCATGATATAGTGTCCGACAACCGAAGGCGTCGTCGGCAGATCATCAGCACTTTGACAACGCCTCATGGAACGCAGGTGACCACTCAGAATGACATCGTCCGCGCATTCGTCGAGCACTACCGTCGTACTTATAGTGATGACGACTCTGAAACTGCAGCAGACGACTCCATTTTGAATTACGTCACGCGCACCCTCCCCCACACGGAGGCGGATGCTTTGACAGTGGCGGTCACGCTAGACGAAGTCAACAACGCAATCGCCAAAGGTGCAGTCAACAGATCGCCCGGCATTGACGGCTTACCGATTGAGTTTTACCGTACCTTTCGGGACCTCATGGCCCCACGGTGGACGACTATGTATCAAGAACTGATAACATCTGACCAAGCAATCCCACCCGCCTTTGCTGAGGGCATCATTATACCAGTCCACAAACCAGCCCGTGGTTCGATGGTCACGAGTTACAGACCGCTCACCCTCCTCAATGCCGATTACAAGATTTTCGCTCGCTTACTGGCAATGCGGCTCCGAACTACACTCCCTCATATCCTCTCGCCAGAACAAACGACGCCTGGCGGACAGATTAACATACAGACTGCCACAGGGGAATGCCGCGACTTAATTGCGATAGCGGCGGCCTGCAGGCTCCGGGCAGCGGTCGTCGCTATAGACTTCGACAGCGCCTTCGATAAAGTGCGTCATCGTTTCCTGTTTTCGGTGGCAGCCCGAATGGGCATCCCCCCTCCGTTTCTCGACGTCATCCGGCGTTTTTACGACAGTGCCAGTTCACGTGTCCAAGTCAATGGACGTATAGCAGGGCCGGTACCTATCTGCCGTTCGATACGGCAGGGGTGCCCCCTCTCTACCCTCCTGTATGCTATTGCCCTTGAGCCCCTTATTGGGGGCTTGACGACCAAGCTTTCTGGCCTCACCCTACGCCAACACACTTTTCGCTGTCGGGCATATGCTGATGACCTCCTCCTCCTCATTCGCTCCGGCTCTGAGATTCGGGATGTCCTCGACTTGATTACCCGTTATGGGGCTGCCGCTGGCAGTGCCATGAATGTCGCCAAATCTTCTGCAATGCACATTGGACGAGGCCTCCAGGAGGGTGAAGTGGCACCACTGCCGCTTGTGCGGACTTTCCGGTACCTGGGCATTACCTTTACCCCCACGGTCACACGCACGGCGGCAACGAATTTCCGTCGCCTGTTACACGTCATCCGCAACGACGTCCGCCAGAACCTCTTGCGCCGCCAGGACACACTTCAAAGGGTTGCGTTTATTAATCTTTATGTGGCATCAAAATTGGTTCACATCGCGCAAGTTCTCCCTCTGCCAACTGCAATTGGGCGCAACCTTCAGGCGGCTTTTGGCTATTACCTCACGGCTGGTTCAATGTTTAAAGTCCGTTATGAGACACTTACCCTGCCCACACAGTATGGTGGCGTTGGGCTCGTCAATGTCCGTATGCGATCTGCAGCCTTGTACATGAGTACCATGAGAAAACAGTGGATGGGCCAGGGTACATCTCTAACACGCAGCTTGCTTGAGGTCCTCCTACCAGCTTCCACCTCACCACCAGTGTCTGTCGGCCATATCGTGCCTCATTTGTCCCATCTTTCGACCTTTTCCGTCGACTACAGTTATATACATACCAGTCTCCCAGATACACGCCCACCTAGGACTAAGGATTTTTACAGCCTGTTGCTGCGCAGTAGTGTGTAAAGGTAGGAGGAAGCAAACAGCTTGGTGGAATGACACAGTCAAGGCAGCCTGTAAAAGGAAAAAGAAGGCGTATCAAAAATGGCTACATACTAGAACTCAGGTAGACAGAGAAAGTTATGTTGAAGAAAGAAACAAAGCCAAACACTTAATTGCAGTCATTCTGGAGTGTAATTAGCAGTCTTCGAAAGGGAGGTAAGAAGGAAATGACAAGTATTTTGGACAGGTCAGGAAAACTGCTTGTGAATCCTGTGGATACCTTGGGCAGATGGAGGGAATATTTTGAAGAGTTGCTCAATGTAGGAGAAAATACGATCAGTAATGTTTCAGATTTTGATGTACAGAGGTATCTCTTTAATCAGCGTTGTGGGTAAAATCTTCTCAGGTATTGTTGAAAGGAAAGTGCGAGTATTAGTTGAGGACCAATTGGATGAAAATCAGTGTGGGTTTAGGCCTCTTAGAGGTTGTCAGGACCAGATCTTTAGCTTACGGCAAATAATGGAGAAAAGTTATGAATGGAACAGGGAATTGTATCTATGCTTTATAGATCTAGAAAAGGCATATGACCGGGTTCCTAGGAGGAAGTTACTGTCTGTTCTACGAGATTATGGAATAGGAGGCAAACTTTTGCAAGCAATTAAAGGTCTTTGCATGGATAGACAGGCAGCAGTTAGAGTTGACGGTAAATTGAGTTCATGGTTCAGAGTAGTTTCAGGGGTAAGACAAGGCTGCAACCTGTCTCCACTGTTGTTCATATTATATATGGATCATATGTTGAAAACAATAGACTGGCTGGGTGAAATTAAGATGTGTGAACACAAAACAAGCAGTCTCGCATATGCGGATGACTTAGTTGTGATGGCAGATTCGATTGAAAGTTTGCAAAGTAATACTTCAGAGCTAGATCAGAAATGTAAGGACTATGGTATGAAGATTAGCATCTCCAAAACGAAAGTAATGTAAGTGGGAAAGAGATATAAAAGGATTGAGTGCCAAATAGGAGGAACAAAGTTAGAACAGGTGGACAGTTTCAAGTACTTAGGATGCATATTCTCACAGGATGGCAACATAGTGAAAGAACTGGAAGCGAGGTGTAGCAAAGCTAATGCAGTGAGTGCTCAGCTACGATCTACTCTCTTCTGCAAGAGGGAAGTCAGTACCAAGACTAAGTTATCTGTGCACCGTTCAATCTTTCGACCAACTTTGCTGTATGGGAGCGAAAGCTGGGTAGATTCAGGGTACTTTATCAATAAGGTTGAGGTTACGGATATGAAAGTAGTTAGAATGATTTCAGGTACTTGTAGATGGGAACAATGGTAGGAGGGTGTCCACAATGAGGAAATCAAAGAAAAACTGGGAATGAACTCTATAGATGTAGCAGTCAGGGCGAACAGGCTTAGATGGTGAGGTCATGATACATGCATGGGAGAAGCAAGAGACTCATGGGTTCAGCAGTAGAGGGTAGGAGGAGTCGGGGCAGACCAAGGAGAAGGTACCTGGATTCGGTTCAGAATGATTTTTAAGTAATAGGCTTAACATCAGAAGAGGCACCAATGTTAGCACGGAATAGGGTATCATGGAGGAATTTTATAAGGGGGACTATGCTCCAGACAGAACGGTATCAGTCAGTCAGTAGCGAGCCAGTGTGTGTGTTGGACCTTCCATCAAGCTACGGACCCCCTTGAAGATGTCTCCCGCAGTCGGAGACGAAACGTTGGGAATCACCACAGAATTCATCAACCGACCACGGCATAACAGCCCGGATAATTATAATGGACAATTCGCAAGGTGTCCTTTCTTAAGCGAGGTGAGTGAATTCACCAAGCTACCCCCTCCTAGTTTGCAAAATGCGTCTGTGGCGTTTGCTATACGAGGTCCGGCCTTCGCCTAATCCTGGGCCCCTGGCATTATGAGTCGACGAGAGTGGCCCCCAGTGGAGGTACCACCTAGCTCCTTGTCATGAGTCTTAAGTTTCTGATATCGGAAGATGAGAGTCATGGCAAAGTGGTCGATCTATGTTTACTTAGCCCATCGCACACTCACTTAACAAAAATAAATAATTAAAAAAGAAAGATGGAGAGAAGAAGAATCTTCAATCCTAATAGTAACACAAACGCTTCACTCTCTGATGTACGTTTTCTGGGGGGTATTCGATTTTCAGCCCAGCTGATTATTTACACTAATGATTGCCCTTCTGTCGAAGCCATGAACAAATAAACATGGACCAAAACAAGTAAACAGTACGTGAGGAACACAAATAATACTGAACGTGGTGCTAACGTCACAAATGTACGTAAGAAATATGTGATAGATGCGGACTGGTATCCAATCCAGTGCCACCGACCAAATAAGCAATGGAAGGCATGGGCCAGTTTTGCTCATTTGCATACAGTTGATGGGTAGGTAACACGGACTTCATTCAACATTAAGTTAGCCTTGACAGTACAAACTAACGATCTTTAACAATTTATGAGTTATTTTAAAAACACTGGTAACAACATGGCCAGATAAAATTTTTCACATACACCCCGAAGAGCTAATATAAAAAACAAACTAAGATGGAAATACAACAAATTTCCAAAGCAAAACGCCAGAAGGCCTGATTTTAAGGACCAGCATACAACAATCAATAACGCCGGAAAGGCTTATTTAAAGAAATTGCCACTACCACAACCATAACGCTTGAAGGGCTGATGTAAAAAAATTGCAACTAACAATCAATAACGCCTGAAGGGCTGATTCCAACAACAAATAGCAAACTGCAAGCAGTAACGCCTGATGAGCTGGTTCTAAGAAATAGCAACTAAAACCAAATATGCCTGAAGAGCTAATTAAAGTAATGCAATTAAAAACTCAATAATTAACTAGCACGCTGTCTGACAACGAGGTATTGCAATCAGCAATAAAATAACTGAACTCTTAAGAGCTGCTTCACATTTCGCTCATACATGACCTGGCCGGTACACTAAAGCCGGCTCGCAAACCACCAGTTTAGCGTGGGAGTGCACACAAGTCTACAACAGACTAAAACATTCAATTACGAGAAGTTCACTGCCCCAGCCGCCAATTAAACAAACACACATGATATACCAACACGCCAGTCAAATCGTACACAGCAAGAATTCTCTCCTTGAAATTGTTAAAGAAATAGAGCATAAAATATCTTAATGTAGGGGGGAGCAGACTGAGCTGACACAGAGATCAGATGAATAAGTACAGTCAGGCAATTAAAATCGCATAACAGCTAGCTAGAACGGCTGGCGATAGCAGAAGATTCTTGAGGAGGTGCTACTCACTTTCGTAGTAGTCCGCAGAAGCAAATAATAATATTTACACTTACTATCCATGATATTTTCGCATTACTTGCCGTAAATTTAGTCAGGCTTCGTAACATCTTTACCGTTTTACATGCACCTGTGTGCGTCGTCAAGCAGTTGCTTCTCAAGAAGTTCAAATGGCTCTGAGCACTATGGGACTTAACATCAGAGGTCATCAGTCCCCTAGACTTATAACTACTTAAACCTAACTAACCTAAGGACATCACACATATCCATGCCCGAAGCAGGATTCGAACCTGCGACAGTAGCGGTCGCGCGGATCCACACTGTAGCGCCTAGAACCGTCGGCCACAACGGCCGGCTCACAAACCTTGCTGACAACCCATCGCAGTCAATGACCTCTGAGACACAGGGTTACGTAAAAAGCTACTTTTTAAAAATTGTTGTAGTTAAGCCAAGTAGAAAAGGCCAGACCATTTTATGAATATGGAGCGCTTTGCAGGCTTTACTGTTCCCTCCGCTTCGGTTCTGTTGCATATATTCAAGTTTCAGAAAAAAAATTGTTACTATTCCCGCATGTAGTAATGTGCGTCGTCCAGCAATTACATCACACTGGTACGCGGTCCGAGGATTCGCAGTAGGCGGCGAGGAGTACGCGCCTGCCCTCTATCGACGGCAGTCCGTACTACGCGGTGCCGGCAGCTCATCAGCTTCGGCAGTTGCTGGCCTCTCGCGGCTCTCGCCTACACTACGTGGAGCCCACCGAATACAGAGTTCCCGCCATTAACCGCCTTCACTCTTCCGAATGCCCGGTCCACCATGACAGAAGAAAGCGACGGACGGACAGCCGCGACAACGCCTAAGGGGGAATGTAATGAATCGACTCTGGTCCAAAAAATCGATTTTTCAAAAATTTAAGTTTCTTTATCTACACAGTTTAATCAATGTTGTGTGTGAATTTTGTATTCATAGCAGCTTTAGAAATGCCTTTAAATTATTAAACTGATGAACTCTGCACTGGCGACCACTCCCACCTTTTCCCACATTTGGGAAAATGCTTGCTTCAGCGGAAGTGTTGTCAGTGTGAAGGCTATTTTCTTTAGATATCTTTGGCTGACATCTACATCTTTGGCTGAAACTTCCTTGCACATCTACATCTTTGCCTGAAAACTTCCTTGCATGTGGTTTATTTACGTTTTAACAATACTAACACATATTAGCAGGAGGAATGTTGATATTCGCAAACCTTTACGTGGAAGTCAAGATTTATGCATAATGGGTGGTAGAAAAACTGTGTTTAAGTGGCGGATGTTTCACGGAAATCGGTTTACCAACAAAAAAAGAGGAAGCAGCTCAAAATAAAGAACATAAGCTCACAGCTTCAGCATCGAAACTTGGGATAGGAGAATTGTACAGGTGCGTGAATGATGTTGATATGGATACCACAGGATTCAGACTTACTGATTTAGAGCATCTATGCGAGGCTATAAAGTTTTCATGTTAATGCGTTAGCTGTAAAAATACAGAATGCATAATTGTTGTTGAAGAAAGAAGAGTGGGAACAGCTTGTGATTTTAAACTAATTTGTAATTCGTGTGGCAATGAATTTGCGTTTTCCTCTTCCAAAAAAACTGACACTGGTGCCTCTGAAAGCAATTTTAGGTTAGTATATGCTCTGAGATGCCTTGGACAGGGCAGGGTAGGAGGTAATTAATTGTGTGATTTTCCATACATGCTTCCACCTTGTGCTAGGTTTGAAAAAATAAATAAAGAAATGTTTGATGCTGTATACGATACTGCCAACGTTTCTATGAAGAAAGTAGTGGAGGAATTGGTGAAAATAAACTAAAAAGAAATAGATCCTGGAGTAGATATTCACGACCGTGAGTCTCCTACTAATGTTACTGGCCTATGTGTGTCTGTTGATGGGACCTGGATGAAAAGGGGTCACACATCTCTGTATGGAGTTGCATCTGTTATTGTTATTGACTCAGGTAAAGTTTTAGATGTAGAAATTATGTGTAAATATTGCCACTAGTGTGCAACAAGGAAGGCGTCCAACAATGGAGACAGTGAGAAACCGCAGCAAGAAAAACATGCAGAAGCATGCTCTAAAAATTATATCGGCTGGAGACTGCTGCGGTTGTGAGGATGTTCTCCAGATGTGAGGACCAGTATGGTGTTAGATGTACTAAATACTTTGGTGATGGGGACTCCTGTTTGTTCCAAGCTGTAGCAGATAAAAATTCATACAATACAACAATAGAAAAGTTGGAATGCGTTGGCCACATCTAAAAGAGGCTTAGTGGTAGGCTTCGTCGCTTGCTGAAAGAGAAGAAAGTTGAAGTACTTGAGGATGGAAAACCACTAGGAGGAAAAGGCAGGCTTACTCTGAAAGCAATTGATTCTCTTCATAGACTCCATGGGAGAGCTATCAGGAAAAACACACATAAGTTAGAGGCAACGAGGCATGCTGTGTGGGCATTTTTTTTTTTTTTTCACAAACTGTCCACTTGACAGACACCAATGCACAATTTGTGTCCAAAAGATGATTGGTGTAAGTTCAAAACATAAATGAGATGTATTCACATAAACACTCATTACCAGAGCCTGTTATGAATGCAATTAAACCCACATTCAGGTTTCTTGCAAACCCTGATTTATTGAGGATTGTGTCTTCATGGAAAGACACAAAATCCAAATGAAAGTCTCAGTAATTTAATTTGGTTTGGCTGCTCAAATAGCACATTCTGTGGACTTGAAGTACTCAAAGTAGGCGTCTATGATTCAGTTTTACGTTAAAGTATCGGAAATAATGGCAGAGTTGAAGTGCTGAAGAGAGATAATATAGACCCTGGTGCATTTACAACAAAAGCATTTTACACCATCAATAAGAGCAGGGTCAAGAAAGCTAACAGATCAGTGTCTTACCTGCAAATACAGGCCAGGCAGGTTAGAAGAGGAGAGAGTAGAAAGCTAGAGGATGATGAGTATCAGTATGGAGGGTTTTAAAATTGAGGTAAGCTTATTACATATAGAAGTATGAGAAGAAAATCTCTATACATCATTTTCTCTGTTTTACATTTTGTACGTTATTAGAAGTCTTTTCTCAAAAAGTAAATGCGCTAATGCTATAAAATTTTCAGAAACTGTTCACAACGTGTTGCTGTCTCCCTGGAACTAAAAAATATGAATTCCTGCAAATACATTCTGATTTTTAGACGATTGTATGTAAGAAAATAAGTTAATTTTGGATGTGCAAAATTAAAAACTCTGTTAATGATACAATTTGTACCATAAATTAATAACTGTATTTCAGTGGTCTTATAACCTTCTCAGACAACTACAATAAAGTTTTCAGATTAACTGCACGATTAGAATTTGAGCTATGGCTTTTTATAAAAAAGACAATAAAAAATTAAAAATTCGATTTCCTATCAAAATATAAATCCTGCATATTTTGTTATATTTTTCTGTCAAAACAGAGCTCTTTTGCTTTAAACATGCAAGATTTTAGATTTGTGCATTAATAAATATGACTGTTTGATTTTTTAAATAAATGTTTACGTTATCCGTTATATACCCCCTTAAAACGAATACCGTCAGATGGACTGGACAGACGAGATTAACTGATATCAAGTGAAATTAGCAAAATTACAAACTGGCCTTACATGGGTATTCCATCTTTCAACCATCTTCTATAGTTACAAAAACCTGCTATGCAAGACGATGCTGTGGTAAGATGGTGGTTCAAAACACAGTTTGGCGCCAAGACCTACTTTTTCCGTTATTTCCCTAAATAGCTGAAAGCGAATCCTAGGACAACTCCTTTGGAGGGGCACAGCTGATCTGCTTCCCATAGTTTCGCAGTTCCAGCTTGAGCCCTGTCTCTGATGGCTTCGTCACAACAGCCATTAGTCCATACCTTGTCTCTTACTTCATTTTTGCAAAAGCCTTAACTGTCCCATGCTGTTGATAAGATGGTGGTTAAAAACCCAGTTTGGCACCAAGACCTACTTTTTCCGTTATTTCCCTAAATAGCCGAAATCGAATTCTAGGACAATTCCTTTGGAGGAGCACAGCTGATCTGCTCCATCAACATAGCTTGGAATTGTGTTCACTCAAAATATTACCATTTCTTACAAGATCTGGAACGTTATGCACGCTGTACCTTCTTTTGTACCTGTTATTCCTGATCTCAAATACAATTTCTACCACTGATGAAACTGCTCTCCCTTCAAAAGATCCTCCAACTTTCGCACAAATGCTGTACATCCTGTAAAATTGAGGTACAAAACCCTCCGCAAACCTAGGCACCAGCTGTGCCCGTACTAGAAATGTCGACCTTTCTTCCGCCTCCATACCTTTCATTCTCTATTCCGAGGAAACTTCAGCAGTCTGATTCCTCCTGTACCAGAACTGCACGCTGTCATTCACCTGTCCTGCCAGCTATAGCCCTTGAATCTATATCGCCTACTTATATCATCGCCCCAATACCTTTGGCAGCCTCCTGACCACCATAATACATCCATTGCTGCTTGCTCTTGAAGTCCTCACTAACCAACCACACATCCCAGCCCAGCGACAACCCACGACCACTCCCATACCTGCCAATCCATACACCCTATTTGGCCCTCACCTCCATCCTACAAATATCAGTCGCTGAAGGCGACGACGGAAATTATTGACACAAAAACAATGGAGGACCTATTTAGATGTGCTAGCACAAATCGCACGGTGTCTCTTACCATCACACGGCACTGACACGCGATGTTGACACATGATGTGCTGCGGAGTCTAGCCAGTTCATTCAGCGAAAAGACGTGGAGCCTCTTCTGTCGACGACTACAGCCACTGCCTCTCAATGTCAACGTCGTAGCATCCATTCATATGCAAGAACTGCCCTCAATTGGCAAGTTAACCAAGCGCTGCGGGTCGCTGCTCTTCAGGGACAAGAGTGTCCTTCCGGTCTCATCAGGTGCGAGACGAAAAGATTTCTGTTCGTTGCCCCCAGCTTCATTCAATAAGTACAGCGCGGCTGCTAACACATCTGCATAGATCCTCAACTGTTTTCGTGTTGAGTATATAATTTATGTCTTTGTCATATGACGACTGTTACGTCACAGAGAGACATGCTTGATGGCTCTACCAATTGACAGTAGACTATAATGCAATGTGGAGTTCTGTAGCATAGGATTCTGCGATGACACGGGGACGCAGCTTAATACTCTACAAAAAATTAAACCTTACCACGCCAACAACTCATTACGAGGAATAATTAGGTCCATGTGGGTCAGCGTTACAAGACTAATGAAAAATTGCACGAACATATTGAGGAAGCCTTTTGCATCGTAACTACGGAGACACTTTGCAAGTCGTCGAAGGGGACACAGAGACACACAGATCTCTGTGTAAGGCACGACGGTCCACATACCGATACGCCGAATATGTACTTGATATATCTTGTTTTGACCAAGCGGTACGGTCTTTTGGCCACGCTGTATGAAGGGTGACGCATTCTGACTTCCCATGTTTCCCTTACGTCGGTTTTGTTCGTCAAATTAGTCATCTCACGACACTGAATTTAAGAGTAGCGAAGGAGAAGATTCGTCACCAGTTTGTTTTTTAGCGCGAAAGTGTCAAGAAATAGTTCAACAAATTTCAGTAGCTGTAGTTTAAGAAAATCCCTGTGTCCCACTGAACGATTCATGCTCAGCATTCTGTGAGCACAACGCCCAAACTGCCTCTAGAACTGTACAAGTATTACCTCCTCTGACACATCTCGCTTAATGAGAATATGGCTACAGAAACAGACATGGGAGTAGACATAGCTCAGTTGATGAGTGGCTAAGTATTGGACTGCATCTCCAAAGATCAGAGAGCCAGAGATTGTTCCTGGGATTTCTGTTGCCTTTCATCCCTTCTTTCATTTCTGACAAAGGTTTGTCGACATGGAAAAAGCCGGAGCTGCACCATGGTTTGGAAGCCCAATAATTATCTTGATATCCGAATAAGTAACTGGGTAAGATAGTTCAAAAGTAGGAAGATGGCCAGAGCCCACCACATGCAGTGGGACTGTGGCTAGTGAAGCATTGCAGTGACCAAACATACTTTCATCTTGAGGACAACTTTATATATCACGTTCTGAAAAGGAATGACAGACTTTTCTCTTGAGCACCAATCTTTTTGAAAATACAAAGCGAAGGAAAATGATACTGATGCAGTATGTATTACCCACCAAACATAGAACAATGGGTTGCTGAGCACAAATGTAGATTCACAACTCACTTACTTACTTATACTGGCCACACAAACCGCAGCCAGTGTTTGGCGTCACTCAGTCCAGCTTTCCACACCTTTCTGTCAGCTGCATCTTCGTCACCCTGGCCTAGTATCTGCACGTCTCCCACGGTATTATCTTTCCGTCTCGTTCTCGGCCTTCCTAGTGGTCTCGTTCCTTCGGCTTTTCCATCCATCACTGCCTTTATTACCGCATTCTCTCCTCTGCTCCTCGTGTGTGCGTACCACGTGAGTCTTTTCGTTTTTACACTCACTATGATGTCAAGTAGTGTGTATAATTGTCTGAGATTCACAAACATGAATACATATCAAAAGAAACTTATACACCGGTAGTTTCTGTAAAAGGACAAAAATACGACTTTGATGTTGACACCTTTATTAATCATTTCACTCCTACCATATGACAGACTGGTAGGCAAGGTCCAGACATATTGCTTTCCTTCAGTCTATTAACATTAAAACATAACCAGAAAGAGTTGCACTTAGAATAAATAAAACAATTGGTTTCAATTACAAGACTTACAATGTCGAAACAGAACCACTCGATACCGCTATATGTTCGAACGCTGGCAAAAGAATAACAGTACACCACAAAAAAGACTTACAATGTGGTAAGAGGAACACTCGATATAGCTGTTTGTTCGAACACTGGCAAAAGAATAATAGTACACCACAAAAACAGAAGGAGAAACGCCGGCCGCGGTGGCCGAGCGGTTCTAGGCGCTGCAGTCTGGAACCGCGCGACCGCTACGGTCGCAGGTTCGAATCCTGCCTCGGGCATGGATGTGTGTGATCTCCTTAGGTTAGTTAGGTTTAAGTAGTTCTAAGTTCTAGAGGACTGATGACCTCAGAAGTTAAGTCCTATAGTGCTCAGAGCTATTTTGAAAGAGAAACATGGTGAATAGTGTGAAAAAGTTCGGAATAGAAAATTGTGCTTATGTGTCGGAAATAAAGTGGTAGTGCAACCTCCAGACCAGATGAGACAAAATGCAGCCGTGAACTGTCTGATAATCTAAAAATAACAAAACTATATCGTTATAGATCCCAATGAAGATGTCTTAGAGCAAGAAAAAGGCGCCGGCCGGAGTGTCCATGCGGTTCTAGGCGCTACAGTCTGGAGCGGAGCGACCGCTACGGTTGCAGGTACGAATCCTGCCTCGGGAATGTATGTGTGTGATGTCCTTAGGTTAGTTAGGTTTAATTAGTTCTAAGTTCTAGGCGACTGATGACCTCAGAAGTTAAGTCGCATAGTGCTCAGAGCCAGCCAAGAAAAAGGCGAAAGGCGCCTGAAAAAAATTATAATACAGTAATTTTGTTTCAGTTAGATTCACAATAAAGAAGTGGTCCGATATAGGCATCCTCCCCCTACATTACTATTCTTATAAAGCCATTATACAATGAAGAGTCAAAGCGCCCCAAATGCACGCAGAAGTGTCACAAGACGACGTGGCATGGACTCGATTAGTGTCTGAAGTACAGAAGGAACTGACACCATGAATCCTGTAGGGCCGTACATAAATCCTGTAGGGCTGTACATAAATCCTGTAGGGCTGTACATAAATCCGTTAAGATTACGAGGGGTTGGAGATTCTTCTGAACAGCACGTTGCAAGGCATCCCAGATATACTCAACAATGTTCATATCTGGGGAGTTTGGTGGCCACCGGAAGTGCTTAAACTCAGAGAAGTGTTCCTGAAGACACTGTAGCAATTCTGGATGTGGGGGGTGTGGAATTGTACTAGTCCATCGGAATGCAAAATGGACATGTATGGATGCAGGTGATCAGACAGGATGCTTACGTACGTGCCTCTTATCAGAGTCGTATATAGACGTGTCAGGGGTCCCATATCACTCCAACTGCACACGCCATACACCATTACAGAGGCTCCGCCAGCTCGAACAGTCCCCTGCTGACATGCAGGGTCCATAGATTCATGAGGTTATGTCCATACCCATACACATCCGTCCATTCGATACAATTTGAAACGAGACCCGTCCTATCAGGCAACATTTACCCAGTCATGAACAGTCCAATGTCGGTACTGTTGGGCCCAAGCGAGGCGTACAACTTTGTGTCATACAGTCATCAAGGGCACACGAGTGGACTTGCGACTCCGAAAGCCTATATCGATGATGGTCCGTTGAATGGTTCGTTTTCTGAGACTTGATGATGGCCCAGCATTGAAATCTGCAACAATTTGCGGAAGGGCTGCACTTCTTTTCAATCGTCGTTGGTCCCTTTCTTGCAGGATCTTTTTCCAGCCACAGTGATGTCGGAGATTTGATGTTTTACTGTTTTGCTGGATTCCTAATATTCACGGTACACTCGTGAAATGGTCGTACGGGAAAATCCCCATTTTATCGCTACCTCGGAGATGCTGTGTTCCATCGCTAGTGCGCCGACTATAACACCTCGCTCAAACTCACATCTTGATAATCTGCCACTGTAGCAGCTGTAATGGATCTAACAACTGCGCCAGACACTTGTTGCCTTATATAGGCGTTGCCCACCGCAGCGCCGTATTGTACCTGTTTACATATTTCTGAATACGCATGCCTAATCCAGTTTCTTTGGCTCTTCAGCGTATATCGAGGTATCGCTCCTCCCTTGTTGCATTATCAATATTATCTTACCCAGATCTAATGGCGAGATACCAGCCAGTCAGGCGCACTAGCTCCGCTTAAAGGAAGAGAAACAGGACAACTCACGTCTGTTTTTAGCGAACAATGTCTGGTTAGGGAAGCCAATGAATCCCCCTGCTGCGACATTACGCTGATAACACCAGCGGCTAGATGTACACCGAATGGCGCTTCTAACGCGGACACATATTTCTGCCTTGTTGGTGTTCCCAAACGTACTTGTTCTTACGCTACTCTTTTCTGGCAAGTGTCACTTTCTGATTTCCTACCGTTACTCTGTTAACTTCAGGGGTAACGACAGGGTGACAGAAGAATATGTTACTCAATTCAGGATTTTTTTCTCCGTACTGGGTGTAGTAGAAAAATGGGTTTTGCTGCAATGAACAGGGAATAAATACACTGAAGTTTTTATGGGGAAATAGTAGTATCTGCACTGTGTAATTGGGATTTTCCCGAGGCAGATATGAAAGGAGGTAGATCGACAGCTGTCGTAGTAACTCCGGTTGTGGTTACCTGAAACATGAAATTAACATATCAGCCTGATTCTTACAGGTAGAATTTTATTTCATCGCAGGAATTTGAAAATAAATAAATAAATAAATTGGCGGAATTATAGATACTTTTGGACCCCTCTTTTTTCCATAAAGATATTAAATATCAACATTAAAAAAGTCGGCTTCGAAGAACTGAAGAGAATTCAGTTTGCTTCAAGGGAGACCAAAAATCATTCAAATCGGATGAAGACTGTAGCGTGAGAGACGGCAACCGTGCCGAAAAATATGATTTTGATAAAGTTTGACAATTATTTGTCATATCCTAAAAGGGTCGAAAGTTGAAACTTACGGGATATCACCACGGCTAGTGGATGGTCGCTTTCTGCTATTTTGACCTGATAAGCCCTCATTTTCGTCCTCAAAGCCCTTTTAGTCACCAAGCGCATCACCGCTGGCTTCTCCATGTTCACAGAAGCGGAGCATTTCATCGATTTCGATTTGAAGGGCATTTGCCACTTGCATTTATGCAGTATGGCCTACATTGAACAGACATACTGCCAAATGTTAAGCAATGTTGACAATTTCGCTTTGGGATGGATGTTACTTTTGGTGCATATATCAGAATGAGTAAGACCGTCCAAAAACGCTCCAGCAAATCAGATTTAGTCAAATCGGTATAGACAGCGGTGGTAGCTTCCATAAGAACGAATGGCAACCGCTTCTCTAACGCTGAGGCGTGCCGTGCACGCTCGGCTTCAAACGCTCACAGAATCGTTCCTTTTTAGAGTTCGCGCATAATATTTTGAGGAATAAAAAATGCATTGGCATTTTACGTCAATAAAATAAACCTGACGGCACTAGAAGGTTTGAAGTAGTACAAGTCAAACTATGAGGAGCTTTTAGTACTCTTTATGGAGAGCTACTGGTAATGCGCTTTGATGCCGAACGGACGCAGATACACTGAAGTGCTGAAGAAACTGGTATAGACATGCGTATTCAAATACAGAGGTATGTACAAAGGCAGAATACGGCGCTACAGTTGGCAACGCCTGTATAAGACAACAAGTGTCTGGCGCAGTTGTTACATGGGTTACTGCTGCTACAATAGCAGGCTATCAAGATATAAACGAGTTTGAACGTGGTGTTATAGTCAGCTCACGAGCGATGGGACACAGCATCGCCGAGGTAGCGATGAAGTGGGTATTGTCCCCTGCGACCATTTCACGGATGTACTGTCAATGTCAGGAATTCGGTAAAACATCTAATCTCCGACATCACAGCTGCCGGAGAAAGATCCTGCCAGAATGAGACCAACGACGACTGAATAGATTCGTTCAACGTGACGGAAGTTCAACCCTTCCTCAAATTGTTGCAGATTTCAATGCTGGACCACCAATGAATCTCAGCGTGCGAGCCATTTAACGAAATGTCATCGATATCGGCTTTCGGAACCGAAGGCCTACTCGTGTAGGACTCCACCACACAAAGCTTTACGTCTCACCTGGGCCCGTCCACACCGAAATTGGTCTGTTGATGACTGGAAACATGTTGCCTGGTCAGACGAGTCTCGTTTCAAATTGTATAGAACGGATGGACGTGTACGGGTATGGAGACAACCTCATGAATCCATGGACGCTGCATGTCAGCACGGGACTGTTCAAGCAGGTAGAGGCTCTGTAGTGACGTCGGGCGTGTGCAGTTGGAGTGCTATGGGACCCCTGACATGTCTAGATACGCCTCCGACAGGTAAGCATCCTGTCTGATCATGTGCTTCCTTTCATGCCTATTCTGCATTCCGACGGGCTTGGGAAATTCTAGCGGAACAATGTGATACCCCACACTTCCAGAATTGCTGTAGAGTGGCTCCAGAAAAACTCTTCTGAGCTGAGCACTTCGCTGGCCACTAAACTCCCTAGACATGAACATTCTTGATCATATCTGGGATGCCTTGGAACGGGCTGCTCAGAAGATATCTCCACCCCCTCATACTCTTACGGATTTATAGACAGCCCTGAGGGATTCATGGTCTTAGTTCCCTCCAGTAATACCTCGGACATTAGCCGAGTCCACGCCACGTCGTGTTGCGGCACTTCTGCGTGCTCGCCAGGGCCCTACACGATGTTAGGCAGGTGTACCAGTTTCTTTGGATCTCCAGTGTGTTATGTCACTAGGATAGGTCGTTATATGCCTCACTGGTATTTGTGTTTGAGCCTCAACAAAGGAAGTTCTTAAGAGAGCCACAGCGAAACCAGTCCCAGAAAATGGCTTCACGGGTAGTGAGGTCTCTAACTCTTGGTAGAAAGTGTACGTTCAATTCTGAACCGAAAGACGAGGAAAGGAAATGAACATGCAGAAATGAGAGAAAAATATGTACCTTTCAAGAACACAGAAAATGCTTCAGTTGTGGTACGCATTTGAATTTCCATAATGGCTGTATCGTTTCATTTACAGAATCTTTCCCAAGTTCCGTATCTGTGCCAGCTCGCCGAGTTATATTCTTGAGTTCAAACATCGTTGTAGACATTTTCCTTCTCCTTGCTGACTTCGGAAATCATATAAAGAATAGCGACCATTTTTTGAGACCACTTCATGTTAGAGTTTATCGAGACTATTTGCTAGCTTACTCCTTGACTAAATATTACATTGCAAAAATATTTGTATTAATTGCAGCCATGCGGAACACAAGATGAAGATACCGTGGTATCACAACAATAAACATGCAACGTGTTGTTGTATTATCTATAAGTGTACATAATTGAAAAATGTATATTATAGTGTAATTAATTCAGTACTGAAAGCATCACTGAATGGAAGAATGTATTTAACTAAGGTTACAAAGTACCACCTTTCACAGTCTTCTCTGACTGGGTGAAAATTATAATCATTACGTATTCAGACCATTTTATTCTGTCGATTTACGAATCTATTGCTCGAGTCATTTTCAGACATTAATATTATTCAGTTAAACACCGCAGCAAGAAGGACCCTGCCATATGAAATCTGTCGCTGCGTAAGATAAACATTAGTGTCGTATGTATACTGATACCAGTAGCCGTAAATTTATAATTTTTCCTTCCAGGAAACATAACAGCGCATCATGCCCATCAGGTATCACCAAAGTTTCATTTCCATTTTGGCCAATCGACGAGACAGTGATCAGGGTTCTTGAAACAACAGATATTATGGAGACTGCGCTAGCTATATCCTGGAGGATTGTTTCCAGACTGAATTTTCACTCTGCTGCGGAGTGTACGAGGATTTGAAACTTTCTTGCTTATTACCTTCGTTGTGGACACCGTCGACGCCTCGTGGGCCAACCGCAGTGTTCTCCATCCTGCAACAAGTCCAAGTCATCACCAGGGAGATCTATTTGGTTGTAGTAAGGGTCAGTCAGTGTAGATTATCCTGTGGGCTTTGTTCGTGATTAACGTGTTGTCAGCTTTCCTGTGGAAGCCTAATCTTAGGCTAAGTAAGATTAGTTTGCATGACCATTCAGACTGGTTGACGCCGTGCGGGGTTGCTACACGGTCTAGGGCGCCTTGTCACGGTTCGCCTTGTCCCCGTCGGAGGTTCGAATCCCCCCTCGGTCATGGGTGTGTGCGTGTGTTGTCCTTAGCGTAGCTTAGTTTAAGTTAGATTAAGTAGTGTGTAAGCCTAGGGACCGATGACCTCAGCAATTTGGTCCCATAACTTACCACAAATTTCCGATTTCGACTGTTTGACATACAGGGGCTTTCTGAGGTCAGGTTGCCTGTGCTCTTGCGTTTAACTTGCCATAGCTGGTCAGTCACCCTTACGAAAGAGTGCTTTTGGCCTGATATGTTTCCATCTGTGTTTGTGATCGCAATTCTTCAGGCTTGGAATGAAGGGGTTAATGAATTGTCTCGAGTTCGTGGGAAGAATTCTGAGTACCTGACAGAAGTTATCGTGGGAGTTATTAACTGTATGTCTTCACGGTGCGTTTGTATCGTGGAGCTTTTTTTATGATTCGTAGTACCTTCTTGTGTATGAGTTGCAGAGCAAATGTCTTGGAGCTACATGTACCCAGACTGTGTGATTAGACATCAGAATGACAGGCCACCGCTTTAAGACACGGTTCCTGCTCTGACCTGCAGTGATTCACAGCTTTCACCAAAAACATTCTCAGGACGATCAAACAGTCACTTTACGCTCATTTCTCCCTTATTACAGCCCATTGTTTTAAACATTGCATTGTTTAGTTTGCTCAGGAAACACAGGCGCTAATTTAGCTGTGATACAAAATCAATGCCAGTCATATCTACAGCTATCGACGAAAGATAAGTAGTAATATCTGCCTGTTTTTTATTTACCCTTTTACTTAAGTCTGACAATGGAAGATGTGGCAACACACGCCTCTCCACGACTTGCAGACTGACTTGTCATAAGATAACCGCAGGTTGTTATCATTCTCGGACTGTCGTCGGGCACATCTTTTCCCACGCTCCCGTGCAGCCGCTTTTCCGCGTCTATCTTCCACAGAAGGACACTACGAAAATATTGTTCCCGCTGTGATCCCTCACACAAATGTGACTATCCTCATTTTAAGAATTAGGAGCAGTCTTCTTGAACATTCATGTCTTACTCGAGTATTAATGGTAATTATAAACGAACTTGTTTACATGCCCACATAGCCCCGCGTTTCAGTACGCCGTTTCTCTGATTTGGGTAGATGCTCCGGCCCCAGATCGAATCCTCCTGTTGGACTGACGACTGGGGTCGATGTGCTGGCCAGCGTGGAAGTGGTCTTTACGCGGTTTCTCACATCAGACTTAGTGAATACCGGGATGCTACCAACATCCTGCCTCAAGTTTCACGATTCACAAGCAGTTACAAAGCGTTCACACACTTTTACTTGGATAACACCACATACATATAGCTGAGTACACAAATTCGGTCCCAGAGGGGGGAGATGGGGAGGGGGAGGAAATCTACAGGGGTGGAGAAAGGAGGAGCATCCCCCGACCATGTGACATTAGCATTGCCAAAGCGATTGCAACCACCAAGCCCCCTGTAAGTACACGATACGGATAAAAAGGGAAAAGAAGAAGAGTAAGAAACTTGTTTATGCCAATGTTATGCCTCATTTCTACGTACCGGTATTTATTTATGTATCTTTTGCTAAAGTAATAGACCGTTAATTCTTATCTGTCATATTTCATTTAAAGGAAATACGACTGTAATTCCACACAAGTTAATATTTCGTTCGGTGGCGTATGGACTTTGGACAAGGGTAGGAGGTGAATCCAGTCACAATCTGATTGAAAGAACCAGCTTGACCTTAACTTGGAATAATTAAGTGAAACCCCCTAAATCTAGATCCAGATGATTAGGATCCAAACAGCGATTCTCCAGGAGTCTCTTTCTTTTCCATTGCCCTTATATCGTCTATCATTGGGTCCGCTTTTTCAGGGTATGGCAAATTTTATTTTAACTTTCCGGTCAGATGTCCTTTGTGACGCCACAGTCAAGGTCACATAAAGGAAGGAAATCAAGTGTGCCATCTGTCATTGTATAGTGTGAACTTGTTTCTTTGTGGTATACTACTTTTACTGTGTGTGTATTGTATTGTCTGAGGTGGAATTAAGGGACTAGCCCAGCATTTGCTCTAACGAGCGTGAGAAATCCCGTAAAAACCACACTCAGGCTGGCTGGTGTTCCAGGCCACACGGAGTCATCCGGTTTTGGCTCAGCTCCCTGTCTCGAAATCTGGGTCATTGCCCTTTCTGATATACAAGCAGATCAATCTCTAACCTTCAGAACACGAGTGAATTATATTAACCATTGCATCACCATTCTGTGTTGTCTTATTTAGAAGATACTCACAGTCACTTAATAACATTATTATCTTCGTGATGTAAATGTATTTCCCCACAAAAAATGATTATGTACACATAAATGTATATACAATTTATTAACTGACTTTTTTCCGTTTCATATGCAACATTCCTCTGCAGTAATACTGTTTCTAGGGTTTGAGATAAAGCTGTTTACCATTTTCGTACTTTTCCATCACTACATGAAAAAAGTTTTAACATGCTTCACCATCAGAATATTCGCGTCCGTGTTTCATTATGATACTTTTCGACTTTCAGCACGTATTTTATAGTCAATGTTTACAGTCGTTGTATAGCATGCCACTGCTTTTTGGGATTTTATTGTGAATTTTTACTGTCAATTTCCTCTGTAAATTCATCTCTTGAGGTTACTACAAAATAACATTAACTTAACAATAACAATTGACAGTATGAAAGATGGATCATTGTCTCTTCTTCCCCACATTCTCTCTCAGCATTTGCACAGAAGACCCATCCTCACGCTTTAGCTGTAAACCTAACCACTCCCGTGTGAAGTCACACATTTATTATATATGAGTTTACAGTAGGCAGACGGGTACAGTGTTTCTAAATTCTCTTTTTGGTATTGCATTCTTATATCAATCCTTACTGTCAGTTCTTATTGTCAGTTCATATTGCCAATTCACTTTGTTAATTCATATTGTTAATTCTTATTGTCAGTTTTTATTGCCAATGCTAATTGTCAATTCTTATAGCCAATTCATATCGTCAATCTATACTGTCAATTCAAATTGACTGTTCTTATATAAATTATTATTTCCAATTCCTACTGCCGGTTCTTATTGCCATTTCATTTTCACAACTGATATAGTGAACTCTTCTATTTTATTCATGTGTTTATTCTTCAGAATTATTTTATGCATTCTCTTGGATGATACTGGTTGTAGAAATATTCGAAACACCGATAGTCCGAGAACGGCGCAAAGGCAGGTTTGCCAGAGTGACATTTCCTTGTATGAAGCTCACTCGGGAAGAAAACGACGTTATCACTGTTGAAAATTTCGCGCATTGGGAATAATATTGCCGCAAATCAAATATAAAAGATCAGTTTTGCAGAAACTTATTATCAGTTCTTATTGCCAGTTCTTGCTAAGAATTTCACCGAAAACAACTTCAAATGATTCTCTCATTCTGCTGCCATTGCGTATCAAAGCAAGCACCAAGAGGAGGAAGAAAATGTGCTCACACAAGGCCCTAGAGTACTTGATGACTATTACAGAAATTGGAGATTGTGCCCTAACCCTACAAAAACTGAAGTGACAGCTTTCCGCCTCAACAACCGATTAGCAAACCAGCCACTAAACGTCACCTTCTGTAACACTTACTCATCTTCAGGCGGTAATGCAGAATCTTATATTCGCAAAAGCGGTGGTTCCCTGCTTTCAGAACTGACACAGTCTCACATAAAAAATTCCGATATAAATAACGATCAAGGAATTTCTTCCTCCTCGTGACGGACCTGGTGATCGAGTGGTAAAGCTAGTGACTGAAAACCGAAACGGCTCTGGATGGAACCCTGAATGGACCATACACATCGTTCACAATCGGAGATACTTCAAGAGTTAATTTATCATTGGTCGTACCACAAAGAAAATCAAATAAGTGTTTGTGTTGTCAATGTATATGTATAAGTGACTAAAAATTAAGCCCAATGATTTATTTTTCATTTTTTTGTTCTCCTTTGTATAAGCACACTGCAAAATAGAAATCTAGAAATATGTACCTATATTAACTGAATAATAATATTAATAGTGATAATCCCGTTGGGGTAAAGAATAGAATGAAGCTGATGGAAGTTTTCGGAATAGAAAGAAACCTTGTCACACATTAAATATGGATAAATAGTTCTGAATCTCAAAGAATTTTAGATATTGTATGATGAATTCGCCGAGATAATTCACCTGTAGACAGAAAAACATCAGTTAATGAAATACAGATATTACAAATATGATCAATTCCCTGTTAGAAAATGACAAATTCGAGACTTACAGCAGGAAGAAGACGACAAGTGAAAAAACAGTCCGCTGCGACTAACCAACGATAACAAACTTAACCTGATGCTGCGTCGCTGTAAAGCTGGAAGAGATGCAATATAATGTTTACTGTGTCGCGACATCATTGTAAGCTTACTCTTCTTCACTTACTAGAAACCGGCGGTAGATAGCAGCTGCGGTCGCTTCTCGTAGTACTCGGGTTCAGCCAAAGAAGACGGTACAGACAGCACAGGAATAGTGTAGAAATGATAGCCTTAGCCTATGTAGCTCATTTTGTTGCCGAAGTTTTCAGTCCAAAAGCTGGTATGATGCAGCTCCGCAAGAGGTCTATCCTGAACAAGCCACCCACGACTCCCTCTGTTACCAAATTTATGACCCTTTAATGCTTCGGGAGATGCCCTTCCAACTGATACCTTTCTTTAGTTAAGTTGTGCCGTAAATTCATTTTTTCCTCCAATTATGTTCAGTTCCACATCATTACATAACCGATCTGGCCATATAACATTCAACATTCTTCAGTAGTGTCCCATTTCGAAAACATCTTTTACCATCTTCTCTTAACTGCTTACCGTCCATGTTTCACTTCCTGCGAGGTTACGCACCATACAAATACATTCGGATTAGACATCCTAACACATCCTAAATCTGCTACAGGTGAAGGCGATCTTCTACAACCAAAGAAAAACGACGCGTCGCAACAAAATGAAATGGGTAGAAATATTTTTCGTTGCATGGTAGCCCTGTCCTTTAAAGAGGGTTTCATGGCAGAGAAACCTCACATTATCCTTGTCCCTGGCTTGATCTGACTCAGCTAGAAAGTCCAGAAAAAGCTGCAGAACGCTAAACCGCCTTGAGCCCGTCATGTAGGCTCTTTGATTTCTTGGCTTGCACTATCATACCGGTGAATGAGAGTCGGTCAGTTAATACACGCATGGCCAGTCTCCATACATATAAAGTTGATATCTTCATGAGGATACCGTAAACGTATTAATTAAAAATATGGATGTTAGAGTCTGGAGTAACGAGACCCATCAGGGTAGCCGCTCATGTCAGCCCGCAGCTTCTACGACTCAGGCGGTCGAGCTGGCCTCGGGTCGAATCCGCCTGGCGTTTTGAGGACTAGGGTCGCTGTGCGGTCAGCCATATTGTCGATTTAGGCGGCTTCCCCGCATCCCATCAGGTGAATATCCAACAGAAACTCTTGTCGCGTCTCAGACACACGATTCACAAATATTTCGTAAACTTTCACACATTTTAAAATGGGATAACATTAGACGCAGACAAATGGGGAACACAAATTCTGTCCTGGGGGGGAAGGGTTGCCAAAAGAAAGCGCATCCAGCTTCCCTCTACCACTACCGTTGCCAAATCCAGTAATCGACACACAGACCCCTTGAAGACAGACGTAAGCTCTTGAAAAGGAAACAGAATAGCGAGTAACGGGACAAACGCATATAGATTTGGCACAAAGTCACCTTCTTCTTACACAGTGTTGTATCCAAAATGCTCAAGTGTAAAGGGTTCGAATGTCGATCTGGCCAAAATTTTATTAGTCGCGACAAATTCATAAGAAACAGTTTCGCCGGTGCGTGTCAGCCCGAAGAAACTGTACTAACAGAATCCAATACGTTAAACTGGTGTGCGAATTTTCAACGTATATCAAAGTAACATCGAGTGTGACCCAAGGAAATGTTATAAGCCAGCGAACGTTCTCAGTATAAGTAAACGATTTATCAGATAGGGTCAACATAATCAGATTATCCTCTGCCGGCTTTGTTATCATCTGAAAAGTGTCATTGCTGGATTATTGTAAGGAAATGCAGAGGAACAGATAGTATTCCTATTAGGTGCGGTGAATGGGAGCTCTTTTTATTGGTGACATACGCATGACAAAGGGAACCGAGCCGATGGTAGGGGCTACTCGATTACAATGTTGCAGATTTCTGGAGGCGAACAGTTGGTTTAAACATTTAATGCCAACCTGACGAACATATTACCACATATCGCAATAAATGATTAAATATTATGTTCATTAATTACTGGGCCTGCCAACACCGGTAGGGAACACATTGTCCAAACCACCTGGTGATACTGTCCAGCAGCCTGCGTCGCACTGTTATTATCAATGTCAATGAACAGCTCGCCTTATTGTGTTGACTATGAAGGGAATTATGGCCACAGTAGTACTGACTTCGTCCTACCATTAGTAACCCACACATAGTAATCGTATGTGGCTGCTGAACCCAGCATCTGTTTGCCAGACACTTGCACCGAGCAAGAAGTAACCTAAATGAAAATGAAAAGGGAGATTTGCATAACACTAAGATGGTTATACAGTCCTAAATTTAAACAGAGATTCAGATGGAATTAGATATTTGTTATACTTAAAATAATGAGCTGAAATAATTCTTTAGTAATCAAATAACTAAAAAGTTGTTCTTGTTGTAACTAGTAAGAATGGTTCTCTTGTTTCAGTCGAATAATACACAGCTTAATCTACTCTACCCCTCTTTTCAGACAGTGAAATAATTAACTAGCTCATCAAGGTCTATTTCCGTGGTTACTTGTTCTTTTCTGTTTTGTCAGTTCTGTCTTGAATTACACTTCGAAGACAGTTCCCAGAGTCCATTGCTTTACACGCAACTTAAGTACTTTTAAATTCCCTCTCAGTCATCTGTATTCATAAATGACCCAGGAAAGTTGATTGGCTTCCAACAATCACACGTAAATACTCAGAGTATTTCACTACGCAACGAGATCCATACGAAGAGTCCACCTGGAGCATCTGTTGTCTCTGGATAAGGATCTGTGCTCTGTCGCCGAACATTGTAGCTATATATACTTTGTTATCAGTCGAAAAAAAAAACAGTTAGTTACACTGATCACTGATTCCTAAAAAACAAGTTATTTCAGTGAGAATTCGAAACCGGGCGTTTCGTATTTCAGAAAGTGTGTGTTAATGGCCATGTGCTATGGGCTAACGAGCGCCGGATTAATGATGGCTGATCTGGCTCGCCGGCTAGAATGAGTGTATTTTTAAGCGGTTATTAATCACACGAAAAGAACACAGAAGAATTTAAAATAACACACAGAACAAAGTTTACGCGATTCACCGAAAAAATGGCGCACACAATTCCCGTCTCTTAGGGTAACTTGCATTTCTGACGACAGAAAGAACTTCCCACCACAAAAGCAGAACGAAAAATATATGCGCTATGTTATCAAAAGTATCCGTACACCTGGCTGAAAATGAGTTACAAGTTCGTGGCGCCCTCCATCGGTAATGCTGGCATTTAGTATGGTGTTGGCCCACCCTTAGCCTTAATGACACCTTCCACTCACGCAGGCATACGTTCAGTCAGATGCTGGAAGGTTTCTTGGGGAATGGCAGTCCATTCTTCACGCAGTGCTGCACTGAGATCGGTCGGTGAAGCCTGGCACGAAGTCGGCATTCCATAACATTCCAAAGGTGTTCTATAGAATTCAGGTTATTGTCGTGTAGGCACTCCGCCACAGGCCGTGAATTATGAGCACATACTCGATCGTGTTGAAAGATGCAATCGCCATCCCCGAATTGCTCTTCAACAGTAGAAAGCAAGATGCTTAAAACATCAATGTAGGCCTGTGCTGTGATAGTGCCACGCAAAACAGCAATGGGTGCAAGTCCCAGCCATGAAAAACACGTCCACACCATAACACCACCGCCTCCGAATTTACTGTTGGCACTATACACGCTGGCAGATGACGTTCACCGGGCATTCGCCATACCCACACCCTGCCATCGGATCGCCACATTGTGTACCGTGATTCGTCACTCCACACAACGTTTTTCCACTGTTCAATCGACCATTGTTTACGCTCCTTACACCAAGCGAGGCGTCGTTTGGTATTTACTGGTGTGATGTGTGGCTTATGATCAGCCGCTCGACCATGAAATCTAAGTTTTCTCACCTCCCGCCTAAGTGTCATAATACTTGCTGAGGATCCTGATGCAGTTTGGAATTCCTGTATGACGATCTGAATAGATGTCTGCCCATTACACATTACAACCCTCTTCAACTGTCGGCAGCCTGTCAGCCAACAGACAAGGTCGGCCTGTACGCTTTTGTGCTGTACGTGGCTCTTCACGTTTCCACTTCACGATCACATCGGAATCAGTGGACCTAGGAGTGTTTAGGAGTTTGGAAATCTCGCGTACAGATACCGAATCATCTGATCACGTTCAAAGTCCATGAGTTCCGCAGAGCGCCCCATTCTGCTCTCTCACGACATCTAATGACTACTGAGGTCGCTGATACGGAGCACCTGGCAGTAGGTGTCAGCACAATGCACCTAATATGAAAAATTCATGTTGTTGGGGATGTCCGGATACTTTTGATCACATAGTGTATCTGCCAGACCTTGAAGAGGCTACTCCGTATCGTTAACAGACTCTACTATAGGTGGAACGCAGACTGTGCTAAAGGGAAATGAGAAAGCACCCTGAACCTGAATCAGAGATGCCTGAAATTGCAGCTATAATTTATACTACCTATGCTTTATTCGCGAAGCAAATCCAACCCTTTACTGTAATACGTTAGGATCCAGAAATTTTAACGAATTTTACAAGACAGTGCATTTATTAGCGAGGGCTTACACTACTACACATTGCTCCTAGCCTACTGTTCGACAACTACCAACGAACTCTATTTCTTCGTACTCAAACGTTATTTATATTTTGCCTCCTGGGAATTTGCTGCCAGCGGTAAAATTGACACTGTTCAAGAATTCCAGTATATAATGTACAAAAAAACTCCTTTCGAACAGGCTTCGGAAGCCCAATGGCACCACCGACCGCCATGTCATCCTTAGCCGATAGGCGTCACTGGATGCACATATGGAGGACCATTTGGTCAGCCCACTGCTCTCCTGGCCGTTGTCAGTTTTCGTAAACGTGCCGCTACTTCTGAACCAAGTACCTCCTCAATTGGCCTCACAAGGGCTGAGTGCTCCCCGCTTGCCAACAGTACTCGACGGACCCGTGTAGTCACCTACCACACTGCTAGTCAAGCCCGACAGCGCTTATCTTTGATGACCTAACGGGTACAGGTATTAACACTACAGCAAGGCTGTTGGTAGATAGTTTATAAACATAAAAATAGTTCAAGAGGTTAACAAATGTGATGATGTTTATGCGAAGATGGTGGTTATGTGGTATCATTTGCCACACAGTATGAGGCTCCATGTCACAGATTGCACGGCCCCTCCCGCCGGTGGTTTGAGTCCTCCCCCGGGCATGGGCGTGCGTGTTGTTCTTAGCATAAGTTAGTTTAAGTTAGTTTAAGTAGTGTTTAAGTCTAGGGACCGATGACCTCAGCAGTTTGTCCCTTAGTAATTCACATACACACACATTAGGTGCCGGCCGCGGTGGCCGTGCGGTTCTGGCGCTGCAGTCCGGAACCGCGGGGCTGCTACGGTCGCAGGTTCGAATCCTGCCTCGGGCATGGGTGTGAGTGATGTCCTTAGGTTAGTTAGGTTTAAGTAGTTCTAAGTTCTAGGGGACTTATGACCTAAGATGTTGAGTCCCATAGTGCTCAGAGCCATTTGAACCATTTTTTTTAACACATTAGGTATACATTCTTTTCCTTATGAGGGTGATGTGATGGCGGCTCCTGGTAGCTGTATGTGAGGTTTGGTTCTGTTGGAACAGTTGGAGTGCATGTCGTATGAAAATGAATATGGAATGTATAAATGGTGTGGCGACGCGACGAGCAGCAGACAATGCTGACACCAGTACTAGCCAGGGCAGCGCCTGCTTCCCGAGAGCCGGCCGGTGTGGCCGAGCGGTTCTAGGCGCTTCAGTCTGGAACCGCGCGAGCGCTACGGTCGCAGGTTCGAATCCTGCCTCGGGCATGGAGGTGTGTGATGTCCTTAGGTTAGTTAGGTTTAAATAGTTCTAAGTTATAGGGGACTGATGACCTCAGATGTTAACTCCCATAGTGCACAGAGCCATTTTTTTTTTTTTTTTTTTTTTTTTTTTGAGCTTCCCGAGAATCGAGGGTATGCAAACTGTCGGCCGTGATCTTCCAACACCGTGGCGAGCACGGAGACATAATGCCCACTCAGTAACAATATTGTTAGTTAAGTACAGCTTCTACACAAGAGGTCGATTTTTGTGCACAGTAACATGGTGGTAGGCGTGGACACTGTGGCGGTGGTGTGCCACCTCAGCATAAGGCCGCGTCCCACTTGAGCGACAGAAGCTACCAACAGCGTCCGACATTTGGACGTGCGACATTTTTACTACAAGCAGTGGCATAGGACTACATACTCGGGTGTCCTGCGTGCGAGCGGCTGACTCTCTCTATGCTACAAGAGCCGACCAGCTTGTACAGTCTCATTTTGTTTCCTGTGTAAACCAATAACAAGAGCAAATAACACTGTATTAAGGTGCGACCTGTCGGCGTTGAGCAGTGCATTTTGTGCTCTTGTCTAACGCGTGCCCGATCAGCTGAATGAGAAAGGTGTAACCGCAAGTGTCAGAGACGACATACATATACATAGGCCGCTCTGTGCAATACTCTTGTTGACTTCCTCATTATTCTTAGCTTTATGTAACTGATAAGTCTAACACGATTTAGATGGAAGGATTCTGGTTTTGCTCGTACATGAAGGTAGACGTGTTCTGCACCAGAGTATGTCTTGTTAATTGTTGTGCGCCATCTGAGGCACATACTGTAAGAAACATTTTGTGTCTGAAGTTAAATGAAAATGAAAGTTTGATGTCAAATGTATGGAGAGTGCTGTAAAAAGATCACTCAACAGATGTATGAAATTAAGGAGCGTCTTAAAAAATAATTTTTGATTTACCAAGAACCGGTATCATGACACTATAGACTGGAGTTCCTCATAACGTGTGTGTGTGTGTTGTGTGTGTGTGTGTGTGTGTGTGTGTGTGTGTGTGTGTGTGTGTGTGTGTAAGAATATGCACTTTCTACGAGGTCGTAATATCCCTCGTCACCGGATGATTTAACTTGCAAATCTAATTCACTCCACTCCAAAAACTCCGAATTCATATGCACCTCAAAAAAAGTTTTGCATCACCCCTGATCCCAGAACTCCTGAAGAAAGACGTTGACTGTGGATATTGTATCACAGACACAGTCCCTTTGACTGTTCAGAGATGTCACTAAACCCGCCCAAAGATGTAAACAACCATGCATGAGCACCACCTGTTAGACGGAGGGGGTCTTACAGCTGATCAGTTCCACTCATTCCACCGGGAAGGAGGTACACGGCGCGTGTTGTCTGTAGTTCAGTCATGCCTAGACGGTCAATACCGTGGTTCGGTCGCGTCCACATTATTACTGTGTGCCAGGAAAGGCTCTCAACAGGGGAAGTTTCCAGGCGTCTCGGAGTGAACCAAAGTGATGTTGTTGGCACATAGAGAAGATACAGAAACACAGGAACTGTCGATGGCATGCCTCGCTCAGGCCGCTAAAGAGCTACTACTGCAGTGGATGATCGCTACCTAAAGATTTTGGTTGGGAGCAACCCTGACAACAACGCCACCATGTTGAACAATGCTTTTCGTGCTGCCAAACTGTGCGCAGTACGCTGCATGATGCGCAACTTCACTCTCGACGTCCATGGCTAGGTCCATCTTTGCAACCACGACACCATGCAGCGCGGGACAGATGGGCCCAACAACATGCCAAATGGACCGCTCAGGATTGGCAGCCGGCCGTTGTGGCCGAGCGGCTCTAGCCGTTTCGTTCCGGAACCGTGCTGCTGCTACGGTCGCAGGTTCGAATCCTACCTCTGGCATGGATGTGTGTGGTGTCCTTAGGTTAGTTAGGTTTAAGTAGTTCTAAATCTAGGGGACTGATGCCCTCAGATGTTAAGTCCCATAGTGCTGAGTGCCATTTGAACCATTTTCACCAGAATTGGCATCACGTTCCTTTCACCGACGAGTGTCACATATGCCTTCAACCAGACAATCGTCGGAGACGTGTTTGGAGGCAACCCAGTCAGGCTCAACGCCTTAGACTCACTCTCCAGCGAGTGCAGGGAGGTGGAGGTTCCCAGTTGTTTTGGGGTAGCATTATGTGTGGCCGACGTACGGCGCTGGTGATCATGGAAGGCGCCGTAAAAGTTGTACCACACGTGAATGCCATCCTCCGACCGATAGTGGAACCATATCGGCAGCATATTGGCTCGACATTCGTCTTTATGGACTACAATTAGCACCCCCATCGTGCACATCTTGTGAATGACTTCCTTCAGGATAACGATATCACTCGACTAGAGTGGCCAGCATGTTCTCCAGACATGAACACTGTTGAACATACCTGGGATAGATTGAAAAGGGCTGTTTATGGACGACGTGACCCACCAACCACTCTGAGGAATCTACGCCCAATCGCCATTGGGGAGTGGGACGGTCTGGACCAACAGGGCCTTTATAAACTACCCAATTACTTCAAACTTCAGAATTTTCTCAACACTAAGCGGTGTGCTCTGCGCAAGTGTATGGTGTGTAGCGCAAACTCAGTAGATTACACCATTTGCTATCCAAAGCACTTGGCCTTAAGCATCACATATACTTTTTATAGATACATACATTTCAGTTGCCAAACAACAAACTAACGAATAAACAAAGACATATACCACCTAGTATTTTGTTAAAGACAGGGATACTGTAAGCTGTTTCTAAAATATGGCATCCATAAACCTTGGAATGTTTCAGCTGCAGAATAAGCTTTACTTCAGAAAATAATATGATAAAGGCCCGCTGTGCATAAAATTCACAATGACAGGAATCTTTATGGAGAATTTCATCATTTACACTGAAGAGCCAAAGAAACTGGTATATGCATGCGTATTCAGATACAGAGATATGTAAACACGCAAAATACGGCGATGGGGTCGACAACTCTTACGCATGACAACAAGTGTCTGGTGCAGTTGTTAGATCGGTTATTGTTGCTACAATGGCAGCTTATCAAGATTTAAGTGAGTTTGGACGTTGTGTTGTAATCGTCGCACGCAAGAGGACGTGCTACTGGGTATTAGAGGTACTTGTGTGTACAGCAATCTGGACCACCACCTCCGAAGGTCTCGCTGTCTGGTGGTACAACATGCAATGCGTGGTTTTCATGACCAATAAAAATGGCAGAAATGATGTTTCCGTTGATCTCTATTCCAGGACACAGTATCTCCGATGTGGCGATGAATTGGCGATTTTCCCGTACCACCATCACACGAGTGCACCGTGAATAACAGGAATTACGGTAAAACATCAAATCTCCGACTTCGCTGCGGGTCCTGAAAAAGATCCGGCAAGAACGGGACCAACGACGGCCGAAGAGAATCGTCCAACGTGACAGAAGTGCAGCCCTGCCGCAAATTGCTGCAGATTTCAATGTTGGGCCATCATCAAGTGTCAGCGTGCGAACCATTCAACGAAAACATCATCGATATGGGCTTTCAGAGTCAAAGACACACTCATGTATCCTTGATGGATGCGCAACACAAAGCTTTACGCCTCGACTGGCCCTGTTAACACCTACATTGGACGATTGATGACTGGAAACATATTGCCTGATCGGACGAGTCTCGTTTCAAATTGTATCGAGTGGATGGACGTGTACGGGTATGCAGACAACCTCATGGATCCATGGACCCTGCGTGCCAGCAGGGGACTGTTCAAGCTGGTGGAGGCTCTGCAATGGGGTGTGGCGTATGCATCTGGAGTGGTATGGGTCCTCTGATACTTCTAGATACGACTCTGACAGGTGACACGTACGTAAGCATCCTGTCTGATCACTTGCATCCATTCACGTCCATCGTGCATTCTGACGGACTTCGGCAATTCCAGCAGGACAACGTGACACCCCTCATCTCCATAATTGTTACAGACTGGCTGCAGAAACACACTTCTGACTCTAAACACTTTCACTGGCCACCAGATTCCCCAGACATGAACATTATTGAGCATATTTGGGATGCCTTGCAACGCACTGTTCAGTAGGGATGTATACCCCCTCTACTCTTACGGATTTATGGACAGCCATACTGGATTCATGGTGTCAGTTCCCTCCAGCACTACTTCAGACATTAGTAGAGTCCATGCCACGTCGTGTTGCTGCACCTCTGCGTGCTAACGGGCTACCAACACGATATAACGCAGGTGTATCAGTATCTTTGGGTTTTCTGTGTATATCAGCATTACAAAGATACGTTGGACTACCTCATCAACGAATTAAACACGAGTGTCTCTTAAGTGACAACGAACTTGCAACACTGTGTACGCAGCTGACCTCAGTGTATTTCTAAACGATGAGCAAGATGAAATCAGCGCAGCTGACGCACTCAACGAATATCAAAGACCTACAGAACCGGAATCAACATGGAAAAATCAATTTATATTGGCTCTATATCCAATTCTCCATATCGGTAGCACCCATGGCTGTAGACAGAAAACAAAATTTGAGAATAAAATTAGAGTGAATCCTACGCATATGTCAGAATTCAGCTGGCAGGAGATGATGCAACCAATTACAATGTTATTAAGGAGCCAAAACCTTTGAAATCCAGACAGAATACAAATGGCTTATGACATCAATACTTATGTAATACCTAGTCTCAATCGTGTAGCTGAGTGCGTCCTATCTATATCTGAAAAATATACCAGACAAATACTTTACGTGGCGGCGTGGCATATCTGGAGGTTCAATTTCTTCAAATTGACTTTTATTAACACAACAATCCCTTGTGTCAACGGCGAATTGGTAGTGTGAAATTTGTACACTCATTGGATAACAAATTTCCTTAAACGAAAAAAAACAACAACAAACAAGCAAGATGTTCATGGAAATCACAGGAAGTATAACAGAAAGGATGTTAGAAATGTTACGCCCATCAGATTTAACACCGACTACTTGTATCGATGCACAATGCAAAAATTATAGATGTGCCTACATCTACGTCATATAAACAAAATACTTAGGGTATAATGAATAAGTCCTCAGCAGGAGTCTACCAACAATTAACCCAATGAGTTCCTAAGCCCCCTACGTCAAGCAAATGTCTTCACACCAAATGGTCACACGTTTAGAAAAATGCCCAGGCAAAGATTGTACCTACAAACAGAAGAGCTATGTGGCTATACGTCATCACCGAACTCTGTCCGCCTCATGTTAAGAAATATAAAATCAAACTGACCCCCCTCGACCTTACGCTAAGTGGGTGGTGTTGAAGTCGAATGGAACACATATATCTATGCAAGAGAACGATTAATATTTAAAATTGTGTAAGTTAAAAATCTCTGTATTATCACGATTACCTCTATAAATAAGTTAGTCTTCCACCAAATTTTGCTATCGGATTGGAAATTTTTCCCTGACACTAAGCATAATACTTCTGCCTGGCTTGTTGGACATTTGACATATTTTGTAACAAACTCTAGGGCACTGATATAGGGAATTTACTGGTTATTTGTCGTTGCAGATCTGGAGCTTTATATATCGTTTGGAAACCAGATGTGTACCTACAACATCAGTTCTCTACCTTTGATTCTTGAGTCAGATTGAGAAAGGAAAATGACGGTAAAGGGTACGCTTAAGACAGTAACTGACCTGATAGAAAGAGACAGTGTAGAACATCAATTTAGTAAAAAGAAAAAGAATAAAATTGCAAGAATGTACAAGAGACGAATCTCTATTTGGTCTAACTTCCTGTTCTTTTTTCTTTTTTCAAAGTTTTATTGTTATTCTTCTCATTTTTATTGTAAGTGTAAGTCAGGGAAATGATATGTTCTGCACATACATATACATGCTAAACAGTTATAATTCTCATTTCAGTTCAATAAAATAACTAGTATTTAAAAAAAGTCCATTGTTAACCTATTATAGACTTTTGGGACAGAACATAATCTGTATGGAAATTACTTCTTCTTCTAGTACTGTGGTTCAGGATTGCTGAGTTCACTCTAAATTAACTCTTTTTAGCAACCAAAAATACCATTAGGAAGCATATGTATTGGTCTTTAAGTAGAAGAATCCCTAGCTCCCGGAAGACGTTGTAATATTCTTACTGCACGCTTCTATGAAATAATACTGAATAGACGCAAAAGATTATAAGTGGGATAGGACCGATGAAAATGTGGAAAATATGCTATGTATGCTGACAATACTGTTTGTACATCAGCACAATTGGAAAGGTTTCTCAGTTCAAAGCAGGCAGAACTTAGCCTTTTTGGTTAACTGATCCACCTGGCGATGACACATCCGTTTAGTATCCATCTGAATTCCCAGGACCTTCACACACGCAGCCTCATCCAGTCCATGGATCGCTACTTCTGGTACCTATTGAGTCAATTTTATTTGTTTGAAATTGTGTTCTGTGCGTTTTTATAAGATTAAGGATTAAATTATTGGCTATGAACTAGTGGCAAAGTCGTCCCATTATTCTCCTTAATAGGATGTGCTTTGATCCTTCGCCAATGTACTGTATCGGGAACAGTCAAATAAAAACGAGACAGATGGAAAAAAAGTACACTATTCATTACTTGTAAAGCAATCATCATAACTGCTTAGACATTTATCCCGCTGTGAGAGAACACGGTCAGTGCCTAAGTGGAAAAATGTTTGCGGTTGCCTATGGAACCATGAAAAGATAACGTTCTACTAGTCGGGGCGTGCAATGTCAGAAGTTTGAACGTGGCAGCGAAGCTAGAAAATCTGAATGTGAAAACGCAAGGGCTCAATCTAGATATGGTGGGAGTCAGTGAAGTGAAATGGAAAGACGACAAAGATTTCTGGTCAGATGAGTGTAGGGTTAATGAACAGCAGCAGAAAATGGTACAACGTGAGTAGGACTTGTTATGAATAGGAAGGTGGGTGAAAGAGTGTGTTACTGTGAACAATTCAGTGATAGGGTTGTTGTTATGAGAATCTACAGTAAACCAACACCGACAACGATAGTTCAGGTATACATGCTGAGATCGCAAGCTGAAGATGAAGAGATAGAGATACGGCTAATAGAGTACGTGAAGGGAGATGAAAATCTAATGGTCATGGGCGACTGGGATCCATTTGTAGGGGAAAGAGTAGAAGAAAAGGTTATAGGACGATATGGGCTTGGGACAAAGAGTGAGAGAGGAAAAAGACTAATTGAGTTCTGTGATAAATTTCAGCTAGTAATAGCGAATATTTTGTTCAAGAACTCTGAAAAGGGTAATCACAGACGTTGGAAAGAAAAACGTTGGTACAAAGAAGGTAACTGCCAAGAAACACTGGGTTGATCGATGAAAGGAGAAAGTGCAAAAGTGTTCAGGGAAATTCAAGAACACAGAAATACAAGTCGCTGAGGTATGAAATAAATAGGAAGTGCAGGGAAGCTAAGACGAAATGGTTGCATGAAAAACGTGAAGAAATCGATAAAGAAATTATTGTCGGAAAGATTGACTCGGCATATAGGAAAGTCGAAACAACCTTCGATGAAATTAAAAGCAAGGGTTGTAATATTAAGAGTGCAACAGGAATTCCACTGTTAAATGCAGAGGAGAGAGCTGATAGTTGGGAAGAGTACACTGAAGGCCTCTATGAGGGGGAAGATTTGTCTGATGTGATAGGAGAAGGAACAGGAGTTTCATTTAGAAGAGATACGGGATCCAGTGTTAGAATCAGAATTTAAGATAGCTTTGGAGGACTCAGTAACAAATAAGGCAGTAGGGATACATAACATGCCATTTGAACTTCTAAAATCATTGGGGGAAATGACAAAAGAACGACTAATCACGTTGGTGAGTAGAACGTATGAGTCTAGCGACATACCTTCTGAGTTTCGGAAAATTATCATCCATACAATTCCGAAGACTGCAAGAGCTGGCTAACAGGTGCGAGAATTACCGCACAATCATCTTAGTAGCTCATGCATCAAAGTTACTTACAAGAGTAATATACAGAAGAAGGGGAAAGAAAACTGAGGAAGTGTTAGATGACGATCGGTCTGGCTTTAGGAAAGGTATAGGCACCAGTGAGGCAATTCTGACGTTGCGGTTCTCAATGTAAGGGGGGCTAAAGAAAAATCATAACACGTTCGTAGGATTTGTCGACCCAGAAAGAGCATTCGATAATGTAAAATGTTTCAAGATGTTCGAAATTCGGAGAAAAATATGGGTAAGCTATGGGGAGAGACGTGTAATACAGAATATGAACAATAACCAAGAGGGAATAATAAGAGTGGGCGACAAGAACGAAGTGCTCGGATTAAAAATGGTGTAAGACAGGGATGTAGTCTTCCACCACTTCTGTTCAATCTGTACATCGAAGAAGTAATGATTAAAATAAATGAAAGGTTCAGGAGCGGTATTAAAATTCACTGTGAAAGGATACCAATGATACGATTCGCTGATGACATTGCTATCCTGAGTGAAAGTGAAGAAGAATTACGTGATCTGCTGAGTACAGAATATGGTCTGAGAGTAAATCGAAGAAGGACGAAAGTAATGAGAAGTAGTAGAAACTTAACGTCAGGATTGATGATCATGATGTAGATGAAGTCAAGGAATTCTGCAACCTAGACAGCAAAATAACCAATCATGGGCGGAGCAAGGAGGACATAAAAAGCAGACTTGCATTGGCAAAAAGCCCTACTAGTATCAATCGTAGGCCTTAACCTTAGGAGTAAATTTCTGAGGACGTACATTTGGAACGTAGCATTGTATGGTAGTGAAGCATGGACTGTGAGCAAATCGGAACAGAAAAGAATCGAAGCTTTTGAGATGTGGTGCTACAGACAAATGTTGGAAACAAGAGGGCTTATAAGGTAAGGAATGAGGAGGTTTTGCGCAGAATCGCGGAGGAAAGGAACATGTGCGAAACACTGACAATGAGAAGGGTCAGGATGATAGGACATCTGTTAAGACATCATGGAATGACTTCCATGGTACTAGAGGGAGCTGTAGAAGGCAAAAACTGTAGAGGAAGACAGAGATTGGAATACATCCAGCAAATAATTGAGGACGTACGTTACAAGTGGTGCTCTGAGATGAAGGGGTTGGCACAGGAGTGGAATTCGTGGCGGGCAGTACCAAACCAGCCAGAAAACTGAGGACACAAAAAAAATCATATTTACAACTCTTCGTCCGAAGCAAATCGACGGCCACGAATGTCTTTCTTCAAGGCTCGAGAAATATGTAAATCGCACGGGAAGAGACTGGGACTGTATGGGGATGTAGAATGGCTTCCCAGCATAAATTCTGCATCGTAGTCGAAACAACTTTGTCAAGATATGGGCGGGCATATCCTGCAACAGAATGATACCGTGCGTGCACATTCCTAGGCATTTGAATCTGATGACACACTTCAATTTTTGCAAAGTGTCCTCGAACCGCTGTGCGTTAACTATGGCGCCGTGTTCCAGGAACACAATGAGCAGCGGGTTCTCGTGGTCAAAGGAAAAGGCCATAGTGACTTCCCCGGAGCGGGGGTGAACAGCTTTGGATTTTTTCCGTGGGGTTGAATTCGTGAGCTTCCATTGCTGTCTCTGACGCCTGCTCAAAATGATGACATCACGTTTCGTCTCCCGAGTAAGTATGGGACAGTAAACGACATTCCTCATCGTGACACCCTAGCAGGTGCTGCAGTGATGTCGAATTTCTGTTCAACTTCTACTCCTCCATCAGGCCTTGGAGAAGCCTCTTGACACAGATTCTCTGGAACTTCAGATGTTCCGTCATGATGACGTAAGCGGTACCGTGACTGATACCCAATATGAACCAAATGTCTTCCGGCATCCACCGTCGGTCATTTCTGACGGCGGCGTCAGAAGGGGTAATGACACGATGGGCCTGTCCCGGCCAACTGCTATCTTTCATGTCTATCAATGACATCCGACCTTCTCCAAATGGTTTAATCCATGCAAACACATGCGCATGTGACATACTCCGTTCGCCATACACCGCAAACATTCGGAATAGAATTTCACTTCTTGACACTCCTTTCGCAGTCATAAACACCACCAAACCTCGCTGTTTCTTGCTCCTGGCCTCATAGTGAAGTCGGACGCACACACGACTCGCTGACCTCACGCTGAGCTCGCCTAACAGACAAATGGCACAGAGTGGAACATTCGCGCTGTTGCTCCCCGATTACCTGCAGTTGACACATCCATACACACTCCTACCTGCGTTAAAGTCCACGCCACGCTCATTGTACAGTCTTTCTTGTTTCCATTTGACTGCACCTTATACTTGTGTCATCAAGAGTTCAAAAAAAAGTTCTCCAGTGTTCCATGTCAATCATTTATGTAGACTAAGTACAGAGTAGAGCAAGCACAGAGCACTGCGGCATACAATACGTAACGTTTCTGCAGTTTGCATGTAATACTTTGCCTGTTGTATTTTTTGCTACTGTGACCCTCTGGTTTGTATCGTTTAGATGCGACTGTGAAGATGCTAGGTAAGGATCTGTAATATTTAACCGTTTCAGCTTTCTTAGCAGAACTGTATGATCTACACAGTCAAAGCCATGGCAAAATTTTTTTGGAAATTTGTGGTAAGGTCTTATGGGACCAAACTGCTGAGGTCATCAGGTCCCTAAGCTTACACATTACTTCAGCTAACTTAAACTAGCTTACGCTAAGGACAACACACACACACATGCCAGAGGGAGGACTCGAACCTCCGACGGGGGGAGCCGCGCGAACCGTGACAAGACGCCCCTGAACGCAAGGCTACTCCGAGCGACAAAGCCATGGCAAGGTCATAGAGATGTCAACAGAGTAATTTTCATTGTTTAGTTCTATTAAAATTCAGTTCGTGATATCATATACTGAATTCACACAAAACCTAGGGATCCGAAAAATAAAAAGTTATTTTCAGCACGACGGTTCAGTATTCAGTTGCAAGATATCTTAACAAATATTTTGAGAACACAGGAAGGACCGAGAGCTGCCTCTCATTAGAGGTCAGTTGCTTATCTCCTCTTTTGTATACTGGTGTTCCTATTGCACACTTCAGCATTTCAGGATGTGAGCATTATGGGACTTAACTATATACACGTAGGCAAAAGGTAATTCAGGACTGGCACTACCAAGTCAGCAATTATACTACTTTGGCCGAGATACAATCATAACCAGAAAAGTTAATAGTTTTTAGCGACCTATAAGAAGTGGAAGTTTTTCACTGATACACACGAAAGGCAACCAGTGTCTGCACACACATGATTCTTTTTTTTTTTTTTTTTTTTTTGAGAGTGTGTTGGCTTTGTTGAAGATTGTAATACATCATATTATTCCCCACTCTTCTGGCTACAAAAACCTATTTTGCAACATAATCTCCCCTCAGAGCGACGACCTTACGCCACCTTACGGTGATGCCCTGTATGTCCGCATTCTACTGGTCGACGTCGCAGACAATGTCTTGCTACATCAATAACCTCGTCATCATGCACGTACTGCTTTTCGCGGAGTGCATCGTTCATTGGGCCGGACAGATGGAAGTCGGAAGGTACGACATCGGTGCTGTTGAGTAGATGAGGAAGAACAGTCCAATGAGCTTTGTGAGCTTCTCTAGGGTGCGCAAACTTGTGTGAGGTCTTGCGTTACCTTGGAGAAAGAAAAGTTCATTTGAATTTTTCTGGTGGCGAACACGTTGTAGTCGTTTCTTCAGTTTCCTAAGAGTAGCACAATACACATCCGAGTTTATCGTTGCACCATGAGGGAGAACATCGAACAGGATAACTTCTTCACAGTTTCAGAAGACGGTCGCCATGTTTGTACCGGATGAGGGTGCGGCTTTGGACGTTATCTTCGGGTGATGATGATGATGATTGGTTTGTGGGGCGTTCAACTGTGCGGTTATCAGCACCCGTACAAATTCCCAAACTTTGCTCAGTCCAAACTCGCCACCTTCATGAATGATGATGAAATGATGAGGACAACACAAAGCACCCAGCCAACTCGAGACAAGTGAAAATTCCTGATCCCGCCGGGAATCGAACGTGGGACCCCGTGCTCGGGAAGCGAGAAGGCGACCGCGAGACTACGAGCTGCGGACATCTTCGGAATAGAAATGGCATGGTGCCACACCATGGATTGACGTTTTCTTTCCGGTTCGAAGTGATGAATCCATGTTTCATCGCCTGTGATGATTTTTGACCAAAAGTTGTCATGATCAGCCTCGTAAAGCGCAAGCAGTTCCGCACACACGTTAGTTCGATGATCTTTATGGTCTTCTGTTAGGCGGTGAGGAACCTAGGGGCACAAACGTTTGAGTGACCAAACTGGTGTATGAGTGTAACACCAACAGAGACGTCCATTGAGCTGATAAGTGTTTGATTGTGATCTGTCGATCACCTTGAATGAGAGTGTCCGCTCGTTCCATCATTGCAGGAGTCACAACTATGCGTTGCCGGCCGGCTCGCAAGAGATAGGACCCCTAGCCCAACGACTCATCGTGCTTTTGCCCACGCTCAGGTCTCCGTAGACATTCGGCAGGCTCCTACGAATATCAGCGATGCTCTGATTTTCCGCCGAAAGAAACTCAATGACGGCTGTCCGCATGGAACGCACCTCCGTTAGAGACGCCATTTGGAAGGCAAAGTATAGTGCTACCACCTATCGCAACTACGTCAAACTATAGGAGCTGAAGCGGGAATATTCCATGATGTCCCAGAATAAATTCTGCGTTTTTTCAACTGAAACTGGTCGAGAAAAAGAAAGAAGTGTTGCATTACGTACTGAACGCCCCTCGTACATAGAAGGATGGAGTATTATGACTGAAGGGGATCTACAGCTGCATCTACATACATACCGTGCACACCACTCTGAAGTGCAGAGAAGAGGGTACTTAGCGTGGCACTATATACTATGGCATCTTCCCGTTCTAGTTGCGTATGGAGCGTGGAGAGAATGACTGCTTAAGACCTCAGTACTTGTTCTAATTATGACTTAATGGTTCTTTTGTGAACGATGGGCTGACTGCTAAAGAATACCTCAAACTTCTTCACTTAATACTAGTTCCCGAAACTTTGTAGGTAAGCGCTGGTGAGATAATTTGCTTCTATCTTCAAGCATCTGACGTTTCAGGTCGTTATCATTTCCGTGACGCTTTCCCAATAGTAAAATAAATCTCCGTCCATTCCTGCCACCCTCATTTGTATACGTTCAGTGCCCCTTGCTAGTCATATTTGGTATTGCTCCACACACTTGAACAATACCTCGAGGCGGGGCTCACAAACGATTTGTAAGCAGTCTCCTTTGTAGACTGTCTGCACTGTCACAGTATCCGGCCAATGAACCTAAGCCCACACCTGCCTTACCTACCACTGGGCGACGCGCTCATTTCATTCCATATCCTTCCGAGCAATCATAGGGTACTACTCTTCTGCGATTTGTGAAGTGCACAGTTTTACAGTTTTCTAAACTACAAACCGTTGCCAATTTTCGAACCACTTCGAAATCTTATCGAGATTTGACTCGATATTTTTCAGCGTTTTAGAAGTAGTAGGTCCAATAAAGTTTTGCATCACTCCAGTTCCCAGAACTCATGAAGATAGACCTTGACTGTGCATACTGTATCACAGACACAGTCACATTGACTGTTCAGCGATGTCAGTAAACCCGCCCAAAGATGTAAACAACAATGCATGAGCAGCGCCTACTAGACGGAGAGGGTCCGACAGCCGATCAGTTCCAGTCATTTCACCAGGAATGAGGTACACGGCTCGTGTTGTCTGTAGTTCAACCATGCCTAGACGGTCAATACCACGGTTTGATCGCCAGGAGGGGCTCTCAACAAGGGAAGTGTCCAGGCGTCTCAGAGTGAACCAAAGCAATGTTCTTCGGACGTGGTGGAGATACAGAGAGAAAGGAACTGTCGATGACATGCCTCGTTCAGGCCGCCCAAGGGCTACTTCTTCAGTGGATTACCGCTACCTAAGGAGATTATAACTCAAGGAACCCTGACAGCAACGCCACCATGTTGAATAATGCTTTTCGTCATCCACAGGACGTCGTGTTACGACTCAAGCTGTGCGCAATAGGCTGCATGAAGCGCGACTTCACTCTCGACGTCCATGGCGAGGTCCATCTTTGCAACCATGACGCCTTGCAGCGCGGTACAGATCGGCCCAACAACATGCCGAACGAACCGCTCAGGACTGGCATCATGTTCTCTTAACAGGTGAGTATCGCAAATGCCTTCAACCAGACAATCGTCGGAGACGTGTTTGGAGGCAACCCGGTCAGGCTGAACGCCTTAGACACACTGTCCAGCCAGTGCAGCAAGGTGGAGATTCCCAGCTGTTTTAGGGTGGCGTTGCGTGGGGCCTATCTACGCCGCTGGTGTCCATGGAAGGCGCCGTAACAGCTGTACGATACTTGAATGCCATCCTCCAACCGATAGTGCAACCATATCGGCAGCATAATGGCGAGGCATCCGCGGTCATGGACGACAATCCGCGCCCCCATTGTGCACATCTTGTGAATGACTTCCTTCAGGATAACGACATCGCTCGACTACAGTGACCAGCATGTTCTCCAGACATGAACCCTATCGACCATGCCTGTGATAGACTGAAAAGAGCTCTGTTTATGGACGACGTGACCCACCAACCACTCTGAAGGATCTACGACGAATCACAGTTGATTGGTGGGATAATCTGGACCAACAATGCCTTGATGAACTTGTGGATAGTGTGCCACGACGAATACAAGCATGCATCAATTCAAGAGGACGTGCTACTGGGTATTACACGTACCGGTGTGTACAGTAATCTGTACCACTGCCTCTGTAGGTCTCGCTGTATGGTGATACAATATGCAATGTGTGGTTTTCATGAGCAATAAAAAGGGCGGAAATGACGTTTATGTTGATCTCTATTCCAATTTTCTACACAGGTTCCGGAACTCTCGGAACCGAGGTGATGCAAAACCTTTTTTGATGTGTGTAGATAACTGCATAATCCGCAAAAAGCAGTTGTTTGCTATAATATTCTCCGTCAGGCCACTTATATACAGTATGAGGAACAAGGGTCCCAACACGTTTCCCTGGAAAACGTCTGAAGTTACTTTTACTTCTGTCGGTGACTCTCTGCGTCTTCCCTACCAAAAAGTCCTGATCTGTTCAAAAGTTTCGTGTAATACTCACATAATCGTAGTTTTGTTAATAATCGTTGTTTCGGAAGTCAAGAAATATCATATCAACTTGATTGCCTTGGAGAAGAAAGTGGAAATGTTAGTTCAAAATGGTTCAAATGGCTCTGAGCACTATGGGACTCAACTGCTGAGGTCATTAGTCCCCTAGAACTTAGAACTAGTTAAACCTAACTAACCTAAGGACATCACAAACATCCATGCCCGGGGCAGGATTCGAACCTGCGACCGTAGCAGTCGCGCGGTTCCGGACTGAGCGCCTGAACCGCTAGACCACCGCGGCCGGCGAAATGTTAGTGTTTAACGACCCGTCGACAATGAGGACATTAGAGAAGGAGCACAATGTCGGACTGGTTGAGACACGGAAAGCAAATCGGTCAAGCCCTTTCACAGAAACTATCCCAGAATTTGTCTGGACTGATCTAGAGAAGTCAATGAAGACCTAAATCTGGATGATCGGACGTGGTTCTCAGCGTCGTCCTGCTCAGTGTGAGTACAGCGTGCTAAACACTACATCACCTCACTCGCTTGATCGCCAGGTTCCACGGCATTCAGGATGTTACGTGAGAAAAGCTTAAGATGGGTTTAGCTATATTCATGTCTTCGAAATCCGTTCTGGTTGGCATGGAGGAAATTATTCTGTTCGAGTTAACTCATTGTGGAGCTCAGAATATGTTCTAGGATTCTCCAACGGATGGTCCTCAGCGAGATTGGACGGTACTTTTGCGAATCACTTCTGTTACTTTTGTTGTAGACGATTGTGGCCTGTTCTAGGCGCTACAGTCTGGAACCGCGCGACTGCTACGGTCGCAGGTTCGAATCCTGCCTCGGGCATGGATGTGTGTGATGTCCTTAGGTTAGTTAGGTTTAAGTAGTTCTAAGTTCTAGGGGAGTGATGACCTGAGATTTTAAGTCCCACAGTGTTCAGAGCCATTTGAACCATTTTTTTTTTTTTTTTATTGTGGCCTGTGCTTGTTTTGTGATGGCTGACCACAGCATTTTGTACAAGGGATTTATTTCAGAGGGTGGCAAAATATTTCAAGCAACACCATCCACACAGATGACATATTAACCAGAGCACGATGGTAAAACTTCTCGGAAACCAGTGCTGCCGCAAACAAACCGATAGCTTGACTGTCGTAAATGGTTGCGTGTGAAGGAACACCAACGCTATTCTGACATCGTTCTGTAAGGGTCTATAACGCTGTACTCGCCTCATCAACTGTACACCAACAAAGACAATTTTGACCAGATATAAATGACATCCTTATAAAATATCAGTATTACGACAACTCATCGAGTTGGAGACATGTGAAGCCAGCTGTGTATGCGGTGGAGATCAAAAAACTTACGTACGTCAGGCAGCGGAGTGTTGCTGCTTGTGCTGCTCCTGTTTGCTGACGCTGCTGTGGTGTACGGGAAAGTGTCGTTGTTGAGTGATTGGAGGCGGATACAAGTTGACTTAGACAAAATTTCTAGTTGGTGTGACCAAAGGGCGCTTTCTCTAAATGTGAAAAAAAAAGTCAATACAGATTAGGAGAACTAATCCAGCCGGCCGAAGTGGCCGTGCGGTTAAAGGCGCTGTAGTCTGGAACCGCAAGACCGCTACGGTCGCAGGTTCGAATCCTGCCTCGGGCATGGATGTTTGTGATGTCCTTAGGTTAGTTAGGTTTAACTAGTTCTAAGTTCTAGGGGACTGATGACCTCAGCAGTTGAGTCCCATAGTGCTCAGAGCCATTTGAACCATTTGAACCAGCCAACTAATCCAGTAATGTTGAATACAGCATTATTAGTGTACTTCTTCACACAGTCAATTCGATTAAGTATCTTGACATAATGTTGCAAAGCGATATGAAATTGAACGAACATGTAAGGATGGTAGTGGAGAAGACGAATGGGGAACTTCGGTTTATTGGGAGGATTTTGAGAAAGTGTGGTTCATCTGTAAAGGAGAGCGCATATAGAACACTAGTGCGGCCTATTTCTGAGTACTGCTCGAGTGTTTTGGATCCCCATCAGGTGGGATTGAAACAAGACATCGAAGCAATTCAGAAGTGTGCTGCTAGAGTTGCTTTCGGTAGATTCGGTCATCACTCGAGTGCTACACTAATGCTTTGGGAACTCAAGTGGGAATCCCTGGAGGGAAGACGACGTTCTTTTCGCCGAACACAACTGAGAAAATGCAGAGAACTGGCGTTTGAAGCTGACTGCAAAACGATTCTACTGCCGCCAACATACATTTCGCGTTAAGGACCACGAGGATAAGAGAGGTTAGGGCTCTTGCGGAGGCGTTTAGACAGTCTTTTTTCCCTCGCTCTGTTTGCGAGTGAATCAGGAAAGAAAATGAATACTAGTGGTAGAAGGTACACTCCGCCATGCACCATACGGTGGCCTGCGGAGTGTGCATAAGGATGTAGATTCCGATACATTTGTGCGCGAGGAGTGGATAAAGTGGATAGTACCAACCTTACAACCTGATGACAACGTGTTAAGAACATCCTGTAGCCTTTATGTGCTATGAACAGCATTTGTCTTGTTCTGTACAAAATGGCACGTAACTCGAGATCCTATTAAGTTACGCTCAACTCAATTACATCATTGTTTTCCCCGTGTAACTGTCTATCTATTTGTTACGTCACATGACCCCCCCTTTCCATTGCAAAATATTGAGTTACGTCCAAGATGGTGGATTCCACAACCTCTCTCATCACATACTATTTAACTTTCAATTTCTGTTTGTCCTCACGGTATTTTTTTGTTTTTGTTTTTGAAGGATGGTTTCACACCTATATAAACTGTATTTGTAAAAGGCAAGGTGAACAACTCACAACTGAATCTGTGAACAAAATAAGTAGTACTAAGCGCTACAGCGGCTATTTTAATTCAGTGTCCAGCTGAAGTTTCTAAGAAATGATTCTTTTAGTTAATCCATACTCTGAACCAGTCTGCGTTCCTCAAGTTTCTCCATTTAGAACATAATGACTGACTGACTCACTTGCAGAAGAGATTTAAATTGCTAGTACAAAACAAAGGCATGTGTACATAATATTAAATGCATCAGTTTTATGTATCTATGAAATAAATGAGGAAATACGCAATAGATACAAGTTCTTGCGTCAAAAATGCATCTGTTAATTCGAACTCGTCAATAAATTGTTTCAAAAACATTTTCTTCGTCTTTATTTTTGTTTTCCGAAGAAACCAGTGAGAAATTATTCCCCAATGTGGATTGGATTTCTTCAGTAACGCAGAGAATGATGCCTGTTTCTTTTTAACTTCCTAAAAAGAGTTCCCTACCACGCAGATGCCATATGGAACCCTCTCGAGTACTCCATGACCACTTCGCTACGTTACTAGGTACATGTCTGACCGATATAATTGGCCCTTATTTTCTAACGAAAGCATCAAAACAGCAGATACCTGAAAGGTATCACAAAATTATTTCTGAATATGCTGAAATCTCACATATAAATTGTTCCACGAGTAATGTTGCGTTCAGTTTTCAACATAATGCAAGTAGCTCTTCTCGTGTGCAACTGTTCTTATCTGTCCTGACAATAAATAAAATATCAGCAATAAAAACATCACACTAATTAGGTAGCAATGTCACAAAAATTAGCCAATATGAATGATCAATTTATTGATAACGAATTGTGAATGATGTTGTTGACAACGATGTGGAAACGATCCTTCTATCTTTGCATTAGCAACGTGATAATTAAATGATAAGTTTCTCTTTATATAAGTGCCGAATAGCAGGATATAGAACAAGAGCTGGTAAGATGAAACTCATTGCTTTGATTCTTGCACTTGCAGCAGCAGCCTCAGGTTAGTAACAAAACTGCACACTTTTGTATCAGTGACTTAAAAAAATAACGTCTTCTAATACATGTGGCATTTCTACTGTTTGTTGCCGCCATATTATAAAGTACATGCATTTGCAGTAAAAAGATTCTCTGAGCCAAATAAGACTCTTTCGCGTACATTCTGCCATGTCTTCGACCTGAGCGCCAGTGTCTCTATTTCTCAAAACTTACAGAAATCAGTCTTGTCAACAATCTGTGTCAAGAGCGACCCGAAACCCACCTTAAAATCCTACATTTTGTGGTGTACATATACATGAAAATAAGAACTATAAGAAACACTCTACGAAGCTCATTAATCAGTAAATTAACACTGTCTATTCATTAACATCGTTTGCAATACTATTGTGGAGTAAGTCGTCAATTGCAGAGAAATTTTTCTTTAGATAAAAGGGTGGAATCTGAAGTATCCAGGGTGGCCCAGTATTTAGGGGTGTGACAGGAATTTTTCCACGTGAATCACCTGAGTACGAATGACAGTTCCGCCATTGCACTGAACTTTTACACCTTGTGTATGCGATGCCACCGCCATCTGTACATGTACATATCATTATCCCACGACTTTTGTCACATCAGTGTAAACAAGTGCTACAACATGATTTTTTTAAAATTTTATAATGGATAGCTACAATAGACTAAAAAGTATCGTATGCGCCTCAGTGTACTGAACTTTTACGTATTTTGTGACAAGTTACCTATTAGCTTTTATATGAAAATATATTAAGATTTTCTTTGACTTATTCCACATTCATGAGGACGTTTTTCCACTTGGAATTTGTTGGAAGTAAATTAGCAGTTTTATTTTTCTTTGTAAATATTTATTGTGCATACTTGTTTTTGTGACATGTTCTACAACCTGGAGGATGTCCCCAACAGGCATCTATTGGAACGAAGTAGTTTCTACAAATCTTTTTCCTGTACTCTACCGCTTCCTCACAGTCCTTGTTCCACTAAAGAAGCTCCTTTTTCTTTCCTCTTTTCGCCACAATTTTATCTTCGCGTGTAGGAGATAAAAAGAGGAATGTTGCGTACAGTGAAGTCACACATCTTACAAGGGCTTCTTCAAAGGTCTTGGAATTTCTCATTCATTTCACGATTCATTTGCAACTTGATACGATTTTCGTCTACTATTCAAAGTCAACTACAAGTCAACGGCGACTTACACAATCACAATAGAATACGAAAATACAGTTTCCATACAGACTTTGTTTTACCTTCTTTTCGGGTGTTCAAAATTTTGATCAGAACCCATGTGAAAAATTTGTATCAAGCAACCGACAGACAGAAAGCAAGGAATGGGGTATACTTGTGAATAAAACGTTTACTCAAAGCCTTTCTGAGAGTAACTGGAGCATATCGGGTGTTGTTAATGGCTAATGTTACCAACAGAAGTATTTCTCATAGCTCTCTCTCTCTTTGTGAATTTGCGCCTGACGTTATTCTATATAATGTGGACTGTAACCTTGCAAGGACTCCTTTCCTGTGTGTCTAATGGGATACGAAGAATTTTGTGGTAAAGAACTAAGTAACTGTCATTTCACTCTAAGTGGTCACTCGATCGAAGAAATGACGCAGTCACTTTATACGTAATGTGGTTAGTACCAGCGTGGTGTAATGACAATTACAGTAAATTTCTACGATGGGCAGTATTCGAGGTGAGTATGAAAAGTAATGAGACTGATTTTTTATTTACCAAATCTTCTTTTTTTTTTTCAAGCAACAATATTGTCCCCTTCAAAGTAGTTCCTTTCGGCAGTTAAACGGCGGCGGAGTCGCTCTTCCCAGCCTTGGTAGCAGCGCTGAAAGTCTTCAGCTGATAAAGAGTCTTTAACACGTTAGTGACATTCTTTTGAATGTCCTCCAATGTCTCAAAACGTCGTCGAATTACAACATATTTCAATTTCGTAAAAAGGGAAAAGTCAGAATGACTCTGATAAGTGAAGAGCGGCGCTGCGGAACACCAAAAACATGGTTTAAATGGCTCTGAGCTCTATGGGACTTAACTTCTGTGGTCATCAGTCCCCTAGAACTTAGAACTACTTAAACCTAACTAACCTAAGGACATCACACACATCCATTCCCGAGGCAGGATTCGAACCTGCGACCGTAGCAGTCGCGCGGTTCCGGACTGAGCGCCTTAACCGCGAGACCACCGCGGCCGGCGCGGAACAACAGGTACGCCTTTTGGGATCGAAAATTCCGTGATGGAAGTGTCCTTGTGACATGGGGCGGTGTCACGATGCAGCATCCACTTGCCTGCAGTGTCCGTACTCACTCGATTCACTCATTTCCCAAGCCTTTCAAGGATATCTTGTTCCTCCAGCACGAAGTGTCAACCAATTTTTGAAACTGAATTTTTGAATTCAAATTCTTTAATTTGATGGTCTCCCTGAGCGAGGTTCATCTTCAACCTGCTCCAAAACTGATTTGTGCCAGCGAAAAACTAGTGTTCTTGAGAAGGAATGTTCCCCACAGTCCTCTTTCAATTTTTCAAAGGACGCAATCGCATGTTCTTCACTTTTAACACGAAAATTGATGGCATAACGTTGTTCTAAATTCCGCTGTTCCATTTTCGTAACTCACAACAAAAACTCAACTTCGCTGGTGGCGTTGTACACAGCCCCGTGATGGTTGTACGGAGCTGAAGCGAGGAATGAACATCTGGAAGGGATGAACAAACCACTATGAAGTACATGGTAGAGGGTACTCACAGCAGTATAGAACCACATATTATGGTTTCTAGTCCCCTCTGGGGAGCGGAACGCATGCTTAAATGCTTCTGTGTGTGTTGCAGTTGGTCTAATGAGTTAGGGGTCTCTATGGGAATGATCAACAGGGGAACGACGAATAGCTCAAGATTTTTTGCTTAACACTGGTTTCGAAACTTTGTAAGAAGGGTTTCGCGGAGTGCTTAGAGTATATCTTAAGCATCTGCCAATTCAGGTTTCACGGTATGTTAGTGACGCTCTAACGCGAGTCAACAAACATGCAAACATTCGTGCTGCCCATCGTTCGCCACGTTCAGTAAATGTCCTATTAGTACCGTTCGGTGTGTATTATTTAGGAATATTCCAATATGGGAACCACAATTTATTTATAAAAAATCTCCTTTGTAGATTGACTGCATTTTCCCAGTATCATGGGAGTGAACTCGAGTCTGTCAACCACCTTACCAACAACTGAGTCTACGTGATAATTCCATTTCATGTACCTACAAACTGTTACATACAGGTATTTATTTTCGTTGACTGATTCCAACTGTCACTCGCTGATCTTGTAATCATAGGATACTATTATTTTGAAATTGGTGTCGTGCACAGTTTTATATTTTTTTCAACACTTTAAACGAGTTGTCAATCTTTGCACCAATATAATTCGGGATCTCACTAGGTATTATGCAGCTTGTTTCACATATTCAGCGTACAGGGGATAGGCAAAACAATTTGAACACCTGTACTTACTTGGGAATGGTTTATTAATAAGGCTTAGGAACACCATTTGTGTGTATAACAGCTGCGATTCTGGCATTTAATGGTTGTATAGTCTCGAGTGGAATGTTACGCCGCTCTTCGATCAGAACCTCTTGCAACTCCTGTAGAATTACAAAATAAAATTCTATGTACCGACTTGACAGGAAATCCTAGGAAGTTCTGTTCTTGCGTTAAATCAGTAAGTGGATCGAAACAGCATATACAGACATTCTGGGAAGATAATGGCATTGAAACAGAGGATGACACGCTTAAAACGGAAATACTAAACACCTTTTTCCAAAGCTGTTTCACAGAGGAAGACAGCACTGCAGTTCCTTCTCTAAATCCTCGCACGAACGAAAAAATGGCTGACATCGAAATAAGCGTCCAAGGAATAGAAAAACAACTGAAATCACTCAACAGAGGAAAGTCCACTGGACCTGATATACCAATTCGATTCTACACTGAGTACGCGAGAGAACTTGCCCCCCCCCCCTTCTAACAGCCGTGTACCGCAAGTCTCTAGAGGAACGGAAGGTTCCAAATGATTGGAAAAGAACACAGGTAGTCTCAGTCTTCAAGAAGGGTGGTCGAGCAGATGCGCAAAACTATAGACCTATATCTCTGACGTCGATCTGTTGTAGAATTTTAGAACATGTTTTTTGCTCGCTTATCATGTCATTTCTGGAAACCCAGAATCTACTCTGTAGGAATCAACATGGATTCCGGAAACAGCGATCGTGTGAGTCCCAACTCGCTTTATTTGTTCATGAGACCCAGAAAATATTAGATACAGGCTCCCAGGTAGATGCCTTTTTCCTTGACTTCCGGAAGGCGTTCGATACAGTTCCGCACTGTCGCCTGATATACAAAGTAAGAGCCTACGGAATATCAGACCAGCTGTGTGGCTGCATTGAAGAGTTTTTGGCAAACAGAACACAGCTTGTTGTTCTCAATGGAGAGACGTCTACAGACGTTAAAGTAACCTCTGGCGTGCCACAGGGGAGTGTTATTGGACCATTACTTATCGCAATATATATAAAAGACCTAGTAGATAGTGTCGGAAGTTCCATGCGGCTTTTCACGGATGATGCTGTAGTATACAGAGAAGTTGCAGCACTAGAAAATTGAGCGAAATGCAGGAAGATCTGCAGCGGATAGGCACTTGGTGCAGGGAGTGGCAAATGGCCCTTAACATAGACAAATTTAAAGTATTGCGGATACATAGAAAGAAGGATCCTTTATTATATGATTATATGATAGCGGAACAAACACTGGTAGCAGTTACTTCTGTAAAATATCTGGGAGTATGCGTAAGGAACTATTTGAAGTGGAATGATCATAAAAAATTAATTGTTGGTAAGGCGGGTGCCAGGTTGAGATTCATTGGGAGAGTCCTAAGAAAATGTAGTCCATCAACAAAGGAGGTGGCTTACAAAACACTCGTTCGACCTATACTTGAGTATTTCTCATCAGTGTGGGATCCATACCAGGTCGGGTTGACAGAGGAGATAGAGAAGATCCAAAGAAGAGCGGCGCGTTTCGTCACAGGATTATTTGGTAAGCGTGATAGCGTTACGGAGATGTTTAGCAAACTCAAGTGGCAGACTGTGCAAGAGAGGCGCTCTGCATCGCGGTGTAGCTTGCTGTCCAGGTTACGAGAGGGTGCGTTTCTGAATGAGGTGTCGAATATATTGCTTCCCCCTACTTATATCTCCCGAGGAGATCACGAATGTAAAATTAGAGAGATTCGAGCGCGCACGAAGGCTTTTCGGCAGTCGTTCTTCCCGCGAACCAGGAAAGGGAGGTAATGACAGTGGCACGTAAAGTGCCCTGCGCCACACACCGTTGGGTGCCTTGCGGAGTGTAAATGTAGATGTAGATGTAGTGACGACGCAGGTGGAAATCTGCTCCGGAGGCTGCTCTCCAATTCCGCCAACAAGGGTTTGATAATGTTCAAGTTCAAGGACTCTGGTGGCCAGGGAAGAGACTGCATATCAGTTCTCATACCACGATTTTACTGTCCCGACTGTGTGAATAGGTGCATTATCGTCCTGAAATATGGCATTATTGTTGGGGAGCAACATTTGAATCGTGGGGTGCACCTGATCACCTAAAATGTTCACATAATCGTTGGCTGTAACACGGCCTTTTGAGAGTTATTATGGGACCAGTAGAAGACAATGAAATGGCTACCCACAGCATCACAATTCCACCTCCATGCTTAACCGATGGAATCAAGCAGTCAGGATTGTAGGCTTCTTTTGACGTTCACCAAACGTAAACCCGGCCCGATGTTGGAAAAAACTAAAATTTTGACTCGTAGGACAGTATGACGTGTTTCCACTGATCAGCCGTCCAGGATTTATGCTTCTGACACCATGTTTTAAGCTTCTTTACGTTGGTTGTAGTCAATAACCGTTTCGGTGTAGCAGCTTTTCAATGAATATTCGCTTTATGAATTTCTCAGCGGACAGTGTCGATAGATACGGAGTCTCGAACACGGCTGTTGAGCTCTGCAATCACTTTAGCCGCTGTAGCTTTGTGTTGTTCTGACACAATTCGTGTTAGCGTACGACAGTCTCTGTCATTTAGTTTTGATTTGCGCCCACTATTACGTTTACACGATGATCTCTTTCCGTGTTTTGTGTAGGCTGGCATGACTGTTGAAACAATTGCTCTTGAAACATTCAATAAGTTGGCTGTCTTGGTTACTGATGCTCCAGTTAATAGGGCCCCCAAAATCTGCCCTCTTTGGAACTCTGTTAGGTCTTTCATTGCAAGTTGACCTCGGCCTCTAAATGCAGATACGTTGTGTGCACTACTCGTAAACAACCTGCACCGATGCCTAGTCCGTACTGAACACGCACAGTTCAGTGCAACACGTGCCTTACCTCTGTTGTTGACCATCAGACACAACCACCCACTGTTCACATTATTTTGCCCATCCCCTGTAGTTAGCCGACCCATATGCAAGAAGCTTGAGATTGCTGTGTTATCTGGCAGGTGATTCACAAGAAACATGAACAACACAGGTCCCAACACTGTTCTCTGCGGCACGCCACAAGTAATATCTGTGTTTGTCGCTGGTTCTACATCCAAGACAACATGCTGCGTCGTTCCTACTAAGAAATCTCAATTCACGCAAAACTTTTGGTTCATACCCGATACACAGTACTTTCGTTAACGATCGTTGGTGTGGTATCGTCTCAAATGCTTTTTCAGAATCATGGAAGTCTGTCATGTTCCATGGCATTCGGAATATCATGTCAGAAAAGCCTAAGTTGGGTTTCGCATGTTCGATGCTTTAAGAATCTGTGTGGTTGTCAATGAGGAAGTCAATCTGTTCGATATACTTCAGAGCCTCAGATCAGTTACTATGGGCTAAATAAATTTAAGCGTCCAGGTCTTGGCATTTTCTGTTTGTTCAATTCAGCTTTTATCTGAAGACATTGTAGATAAAATACATATTATTACTACAGGAAAATGGTTACTAGAATGAATCTTTGATCATAGTGAAATTCTGTCAGTAAAACTCTTTTTGTATGTTACATTATTTTCTAGTATTTTTTGGCTACTGCCACCACGACCTCTTGTAATTAAAAACAAAAATGATACAAAAACGAAAAGTTATGCGCACAAATTAGCAATCAACAACATAAAATCTCAACCAGCAAATGCACTTCTGATGAAATAAAGTTTGATATCAACGTGTACCAATGATAAAATAGGGTGCCAACTGCTGGCTCAACTAGTAAATTGAAATAAAATCAAACTAACGAAAATATAATGACATGAAATACTAGTGAAACGTGGTTCTCTTCTTTCTTTTGCGTCGTCACTATTCTGATCATTTTCACATGCCCGGCCACGACTTCCTGTTGTTCCACAGCAGAGAAATGTGTAGCAAATGAATGTCTGAGCTGGGCCCAGACTCGACCTCAATTGCTTTCTGTTCGGAAGCAGTCGCCTTAACTGTTGAGGTACCTGAACACACGACTCCATGTCAACTTTCACGATTCCATTCGTGATATTCGAGTACTACAGGAAATAACACCAATGGAAGATTTGATTTAGCAAAGGATATGGTATTGAGAGGGGAGGGGGTTAATGTTGGTTGGTGTTTAACCGGTTTCTGGCTGGTTGGGGGGACATTAACGAAATTTCAAAACTCTGAAAAAAACCTTATGAAGTCAAAGGTTCTCAAGACAACGTAACTACGTTTGGAACATTTGTTAAAATATTTTATGTGCATACACAAATATGTTTTAATTTTTATCGGTGTTATAGGTTTTTATTTATAAACAACTGAAATTTTTAACAAAGTGAGTACAAATATTCATTTTTGAAAAGTGTTTCAGAACTAAATTAATACTTTTTGTACAAAATTTGATATACCATTATTACAAATATCTGTGTAATAGAATTTTGATCTCTTATTTTGCTGGATTTTTACAGCTCTCCAAATATCTGTAAAAAAAAAAAACCAATTTTAGGGTTTCTCTCTTACATTTCCATTGTATTAAATGAAAATTCCTTTCAGAGAATATTTCACAATAGTATTGACTAGCTTAATGCCAAATTTAAGTACTCTAACGTTAATGATTTCTGAGGAAAAGGTACATAAACTTTTTAAAATGTAAGTTACGGGAAACCTGACTCAAAGATTTGAAAGTTTTTATATATGGCCTTGCCCTCTGTGAGTGAATTAATGCAAACCATATGCATACTACTTTTCATCCTCAAGGAATCTTTTCTCTGATTTTCTTCCTTGAATAATCTGATTTCAAAATGAGTGCCGCGCGGGATTAGCCGTGTGGTCTGAGGCGCTGCAGTCATGGACTGTGCGGCTGGTCCCGGGGGAGGTTCGAGTCCTCCCTCGGGCATGGGTGTGTTTGCTTGTCCTTAGGATAATTTAGGTTAAGTAGTGTGTAAGCTTAGGGACTGATGACCTTAGTAGTTAACTCCCATAAGATTTCACACACATTTGAACATTTCAAAATCAGTAGCAAAAATGTCAGCTGCAGAAATTCTCCTGTTAGAGATTTCCTTCAATATCGATAATGTGAAAGCTCCCGTATCAAACCCTAGCCTCTGCGTTGAGAAAATTGCTCAGTGTTCCTACGCAACTGGTACAAGAACCAAGGGGACACACTAGGAATGGAACACCAAATTGAGAAGTGCTTGGATTAGAAGCAGTGTGAGGGGATGTAGGCTTTCTCCCTCACTGTTCCACCTTTGGGCTCCTATATCAAGGACTAAATGGCATGAATAAACCAAATATTCAGCAGCAGAGGCATACCAGGGTGATCCTGCGACCTGGCACAACTACCTAAGCTGCAGCCTACCTCCTTCCCCTTCCCCCCCCCCCCCATCCACACCTACCCCATAAAACTGCCTTTATGCAATTTTTTACGCAGTTTTACAAATTGTATAATTAGGTTTAATATAATGAAGCAATATTGAAAAACGTATCTAACTGGACAACATTGCTGAAAAGTGTTGCACACAATAAAATGAATGTGTCGTTGTAGTAAATAAAAGGCAAACTGTATAAACTTTCTAAAGAAATTTAAATAAAAATGAAATCTGTATCTTATTGTTTATGGGTTTATCGGTTTACTGGTTGCAGAACGGTGATTAATAAATAACAAATTTCCTTTGCTGCTCATAAATTACTAATAAAGCAGAAATTAATAATTGGAAGTAAAAGAAGAAGGGCTATAATTAAAAACTGCCACAATATCCCTTTCCAGGAACTGTGTTTTTACTATAATTTAATTTGGATTTCCGCGTTTTGAGTGAAGCAAACGCGTTAGCTACATCGTTTAAATCAAGTTTATCAACTTTGTTGTGCTGTATCGAGAATGCAGCTAACTCTGACAATCTGATCTCAGCATACACGACCTTAAGTATGTTTCTATCATTAATTTGTCGAAACTGCGTTTACAATATGCTCCGGTCACCGCCACTGTCATACTATTTCGTTGTTTTGGTAAGTATCCTTCACGCCATACGTTGAAAAACAAGACATTCGGAATACCCACAAGCCAAGCTGTGTCAATGCTCTTAATCAGCTTCTTCACGTGCAACTCTAAAGCAGTTACTTCATTAACTAGATCTGTCGTATCAATGTCTCTGGCATATGTTGCACCAAAATCAATGGCACATTTTCTGCAATAAGATATAGAGATTTCATTTAAGGCCTTTCTTGACAAGAAATTACAGTCAGATGGAATTGTGAGATAAGCATGAGATCTGTCAGTTTCACCTATGCTCTACGAAATGCTTGAAACGCTTTAGCTCAAAAAGTCTGTCCATTCCATAGGCGCCATTGATTGCTCAAAGAGCATATTTGCTTTATCATCTCTTCACCGACCTTTGAGTTCCTATAACATCCCAGCGATGTTGTTGAACGGAGCCAGGTGAAAAGGCGTCAGCTGTGGGAACAAAGTGCACTGTTGCCACATAAACCATGTTAACGGTAGACGCCTCTTAGGTTGTCAGTAGCCGTTTCCTTATGATGCTGCTTAGACGAAATGACACTATGACGACAGCGTGCGTTTACAGTCGCAGTCTGAGGGGAAAACTGCTTCTCAAAGCCAGAAGGTAGGAACACAAAAGGTAGGAGACTCTCATGTATCCCCTCCAGTTAATTCTTAAATCTTCCTTCTTTATTGTCATCTTTACTAGTCAATTTTTATGTCCGACCTGTGTCTGTTAACTTGGCAGAGATCTATCTTACCGTCGCCACAGGACAGTACCGTTGAATTCGATGTTAATGGATAGGACCTGTTGAATGGAATGGACAATCTAATGAGCACAAAATATGGATTGAGAGTAGGACTCAATTAAAGAAAGACTAAAGCACTGAAAAATAGCATAAATGGAGAACGTTGGAGCAGAGGAAGTTAAGCAACTTTTCTGCCTTCGAACCAGACTGATACAAGATGGACGTAGCAAGGATTATATAAGAAGCAGACTAATGCAATCGAAGAGGGTATTCCTAGCTAAAATAAGTCTGCTTAAATCAAATATAGGCCTTAACTTGAGGAATAAAAATCTTGCACGTATGTATAGTATTAATTATGGGCTGTGGGAAAACCGGAAAGAAGACTATCGAGACGCCTGAGATGTGGTGTACAGAGAAATTCTGCAGATTAAGTGGACCAAGAATAAACCCCTTCAGTGAGAGCTCGCAAGTTCAATCTTTAGTAAGGCTGATTTGCAAGTGTTGTGGCAACAACTATGACAGGAAAAATATTAGCTGCTAATGGTTCAAATGGCTCTGAGCACTATGGGACTTAACATCTATGGTCATCAGTCCCCTAGAACTTAGAACTACTGAAACCAAACTAACCTAAGGACTAGCTGCTAATGACTCACCATATGCATAAGGAGTGCAACAGAAAATTTGTGTCCGGCAGGTGCAGAGACACATCCTTCTATGAGTTGTATGCATTACACTTCACAAAATGGACATCGTCGACATTCAAGAACTGCTCAAAATAACCAAGAACTTGCAGCATGAATAACAAATAAAAAATGGCGTGTGTAGTGATCAGTAAGATTCGCACCACCAAGATCGAAGGCGAACTCCTCCGAAGATACAAACTGTGCGGGACATTCAAATCGGTATGCACTCTTAAAGAATGCATACGGTATCGTAGTGGTGTAACTGGGTGATAAGAGCTGACGGGTTGTGATGGCAGGCCAGGCTGTCGTGGGGCTTATGATGAAACTGGGTATCCCTTAAAGAGTAGCTGCTGTTTCGTATGTAGGGTAAAAACAAACACCCAAGGCCTGAAAACGTCCGGTGCTTTCAGGTGGTGTGAACTGCAATGTCAAACGCTTGTCAGGAGGGATAGTTTTGCTCCAAAGGAGTATGGTTTTTATACACAGACCAGGAATCCAGCAAAAGTAAGTTAATTTGACCGACTACTGCTTAGAAACAGTGCTCATACCATAGTTGTAGTTCTCTTACACCCATTTTCCCACTCTTGTTTGCTATGGCGTAAATATTCCCTACTGCCCTTGCAAGATCATGCACATGAGAAAGAACTTCAGGGGACAGAACACTTCCAACTTCTCGCAGTGCAATGAACAACTTTCGTGCCAATTTACCACCCAAATTAACAGTTAGCATAATTGTTTACACATACGTTAATGCATTGATGTTAGTTGATCTTGACACAGTTCTCTTGGTTCCTCTAATTTCCAGAGTTCCTTTCATATGCATTTCCTCTACAGATACCGATTGGTCGGAGTTGAAAACAAATTCCTTATTAACTGAAAGGATAAGTTTGTTTATCTCATCTACCAATTTTAGGGTCGATTCCATAGTGGACCTTTTCCACCCTTGAACATCCGTAGCTTCTCTTATGTACCACACGACCATATTGCTGTGGACTTATTCGAAGCATATACGAGGACCATACATTCCACTGATTCATCTTGCAATAACGCTGATATTTCATCTTCTGCTTCTTTTTCACTGTGCGCAATTCCTTGGGTCAATTTCTTACGAAATTATTGTTACAGAAAAATAAAAGTTAGGTTTTGATGTTTGCAGACGAGACGTTGTAGATAGGTAGCAGAATAGCTGCCAAAATAAATGTCCAATAGCGACATGTAAGGTATGTAAACTAACGCATACCTCCACACTTTTCGCCAATTTAGTTGTAAATAGAACTTTTACATAATGTTATTGACAACACACAGTGCATCAGGTCGTTAATACATATCTCAGGCGTGAACTATGAAAATATGATGTATAATATTTTACAACAATTATTCATTCACAATTGTAAATATTATGTACCAAAAGGTTCGCTAAATGTTGATATGTAAGAACAATTTTACAGTTAGAAAATAATAAAGAACCCACTGAAGATAGCCCAGTGAGGGCTGAAACATTCTAGGTGAAACAAAATAGAAAAAAAAGATGTCTTGCATAAGGCGGAATTCCTCGTTCAATAAGAATGATTTTTCTGGGTTGTGCTGGTGCATTCTGTTCCTGCGTGTTTCTCATAATTATAGAGTACCGGTAAAGTGCTGCAAAAAGTTGTAACAAATAAGTTCTGTCGTGGAGAAACAGTTGTTCAGACACATGTCAAAAATGTTTCCTCTTACATGTTTAAGAAACGTATATATAATGTCAAGTCGTAACCTTTTCTTTTGCTCTATAAAGATAGTGAAAAATGGCCGAAAGAGGGAAGAAACGTCTAGGAGCCGAGCCACTTATTAAGGCTAACAGCTTGTAAATTGCAGCGACTGTCACCTTGGATGGTTCATTAAGCACTATAAAATTTCTCCATGAAGCTCGAGTCTTTTGTGGGAGACATAAAAAGAAGGGCATATTTTTGGGAATTGTTCGAGCTGTTGGTTGTTGAGAACTAGTCAATACCGACTATTCATAAGCATGTATCACAGATAAGTATGAATATATTCTATTCTCCGATATCACACCAAAATAGCTTTTAAGCTTTTTACGGTGTTAACAATTGACCACTAAGATTATATTCTCAAGGTGAACAATTTCCACGAAAATATGATGATGTCTCCAACAACAATTTCAGATGACACACAATAATTTGATTGATCGAACGGAGATATACTATCAACAATGATTTCTTTTTGTCAACAGAGCAAATCCAAGTAGCCCTTAAACTTTGACAGCAGGTGGATCTTACATTGGAAACTTAGTTGCCTCGAAACAAACAAAATTTGTTAGCCATGGATGGATGAACACAGGGGATCACATGAGTGACATCCGTGATGGTAAGTGCTATTCTTTAAAACGAATTAGTGTACATCACATACATCCAAATCTACAAAGTCAGTGGACATGTCATACATAATTCCAATCATTAAAAGTAAATATTAGTTACAGGTTACAGAAATATTATCATCTACAGTCACTGGAATATTTTAATGTCGCATGTCAGGTATCTACAGTGAAAGAAGTTCTTCAGCCTACTGCTTAAATATGTTATGGTTGAAACGAATATAAGAAATCTTTATTGAATTAGTAAACATAACCAAATATACTAATGGGAATACCACTGATTTGTTGTGGCTTATCTGACAAATCCTTTTCAATTGGTATGACTGCAATGTTCATGGTCAGCTTGAAACAAAATAAATTTATCCCTCACTTCAAACACACAAACTTAAATTCATCAGTTTCAAGTATCAAGCTACAATAGCAAACTGTGCTTAAGAGAGGTATGTCAGCAATGTGAACCACATTCTTTGCTTTTCCCTATGCTGCACTAGCCAAAAATCCTCTTACAATAGGTGTAGTCATGTTACAAAAATTTAACGCTCATGCAGCTTCTACAGATCACACATTAACACCGGCGAAAGCATGCTGTGATAACAAACATTAAAATCGACTTAGAAGAAAAATGAAATTAAGAGAAAGAAAAGTGAATCGACGAGACGGAGGAGAAAAGAAGTTGTGCTTCTGAAGACTAAGCTGTGCAGAAATTTTTCTCCTTTGTCATTCCAGGAAAATTCTACAGCTCTATAGCTCCATGCAGTCTTACGTTCTTTGATATGGACATTAATAGTACGAGCCAGGTGATTCAGTTTATAGGTTGTGTAAATTACAGAGAATTAACAGAATTTCACAAACTATAATTCATTTTACAAGTTATGAGACAAATATCAAAACTGCCATTAATATGGAAGACTTTGTTGTAAAATCCAGCATGAAATATGTATATGAGGGTAAATCAATATTATCAATCAGAAGAGGTGCTGAATAAGAAAGCACACATAGAGTCGATGACAAAATAGTAAGCTTTCAGAAAAGTCATTATTCAAAGCTACACAACTAACATGCAGTAGAACTGTTGTATTTTGACACTGCAACCTAACTGGACCAGGAGTTAATAGTTGCTGTGTGTGTGTGTGTGTGTGTGTGTGTGTGTGTGTGTGTGTGTGTGTGTGTGTGTTTGTTAGCTTTGCAGAAAAATGCTGTCCAGAATCTCAGAATTATGTTTCTTTGTTCTTCTATCTCTCTCCTCCTCATAACCACTTCTTTCTGGTGAGAAGTAATCTCGCTTTAATGAACATATTATGTAACAAATGTGGAGCTGTTAGACTGAAATGTTGTTATATATTTCCAGGAAACAAAACTAAAGTTGTTTAAAATATAACAAGACTTGTCAGTTACACACAGAAGAAAGTTACATGTGGCTTTGTGATATGTAATGCAGTTAACACTAAGTATTGTACATGATACTATCGCTGTCCCACAGGGCAGACATGGGAGAGTAGGACACGTTATTTTACATGTTTGTTCCTGTAACAGAGAAATGATCTATTTCTTGAGTTAAGTAAATAATACTTACTTTGTCCCCATTACAACTCTTTCCTTACAGGGTATAATGGAATCTCAGAATAAGATAAGGAATACTTTTTGTACTTGATAAATCTAAACTTGTATATGTATTGCATTATTTTGACGCTTGGCTGCGTGGAGGGCAACTTCTGTTACGTCTCTCAAATTGAAATGACTGCATAATTTCCATCCCACTTGCATAATTAGCTTCTTGTATTTTACCATTGCTATAACTCAGAGTCCTTAGTTCTGTAATGCCGGGCAGAATAAGAGAGCTTTATTTGCATAATTTTCAGGCTGGTTACGAGCTGGAGATTACAATGTGATTGTCATAGACTGGTCAGTCCATGCAGGAAACTGGAATTACGCTCAGGCAAAAGCTGCTGTAGCAGGAGTTGGAGAAGTAGTGGCAACTTTCATCGACTGGCTTGCTTCTCTTGGAGCCAGCACCAATAACATGCAGCTTGTAGGACATAGCCTAGGTGCACACGTCTGTGGTGTTGCAGGCAATCGTGTTACTGCAGGAAGACTAAACAGAATAACAGGTAGGGTGTTATTTTAAGTCACTTTGTTAAACGCATCAATAACGCCAGATATAGCTTATACTTCTGCTGTTCTATCACAGATTCATTAACTTCCTGCCTCTTATTTGTCTGTTGAATCAGTTTTCTGAATTTTTCATAGTTCAGTTTGTTATCTATATTATCTCTTTACACATTTTCGTTTCTGCTTTTCTCGTTATAGTCCTGAAGGATGTTGTTTATTTACAAAACCTAATTCATGTCATTATTTTATGTTTCATTGATAAGAAGATCATACAAATATAGTCTCTATTCGTTATGCTTTTACTTCGTATGAAAATATTTAGTACTGACATCATGGCTGTTCATCTATTTCTTGCAAGAGGAACAACCGCTTCTGGACCATGTATTTCAAGGAATATTGATGATAACTTTCATGTTTGTTTTGACTGTCGTTGTCTTTGATCACAATCTTGGATTATTGTAACGTTCTTAAATGACATGAATCCGTAATTTTAACTCAGCTAAACTTTTAAGTTACTGCAATATTTTTTATTGCGAATTCACTTTCTTGCACTCTTGATATATGAGACATGATTGACATACATTAATGATGGTGATATTCTGATGGTTTAATTTCATAGTCAATAAACGGAAAATGACCTGCAGAATCAAAAGAAAGCACTGAACCACGTAAGGTTAAAAGGAAACTTACAGAGTCACTGATACTCTCCATCCTTCAGTATGGTGTCCCTATTCTCCAAGGGATTTAATATGAGAGCTCACATCGGCTGGGACTGGCGATGAATGTGGGTGTACTACACATTTGTAATGTACGCTATTTCGACCATACTGCTCATGCCAATGAACAATTATCATGGCTATATGCCGATAGGCATAGAAATAATCATACCTTGTGTTTGCCGCATCATCTTCTCAATCATTGCTCTCCTTCCTATTTATCTTCACAACCCTTAACGCATCTATCTGAACGATAAAGTAGACATACTCTTTCCCATAAAAGTAAAAGCCTCACTATACCACTAGACAACACTGTCATGTTCTCTAAATCGTTATTTGTGTCAGAAACCCGCCATAGAACAATCTTCCTCAATACATTAGGGAAATTAAGATCCTTTGAAACTGCAGGTCCTAATATGGGCAGGCTAAATCAGCAATAAATCAATAAATAATAAATACTTCTTACTTCAGTCAAACATGATCATCAATTGTAATTAGAGTGTAGGGCAGAATTAAGTTAGTGCTGTACTCAAAATCGAAGTATTAATTCAGAGAAAATAAAAACTTTTCTATAAATAACTTCTCTTCCAGTTACCCATGTAATGTGGACAACTATTGATTCCGTGGAACAAAAATAATACATGAAATTAATGCGTGATTCACCGATGATTTATTTATTAATTTCAATGTACAGCAAGGCAATTTAATAATCTTAAATGTAACGCTTATGAAACTATTCCTCCCACAAAGAGCCAGTGACAAGATCCTAAGATCTTTGCTATATAAGCCAGTACGAATTTAGTTGCAGTAATAATTGTAAAGGAATAAGGAAAGAAAACAGCTATGAGTATACTGATACAAATGTATTGTCTCTTCTTGTCTATCAGAATTTAATTCCTCAAAAATCTGATTTTATCTCCACAGGCTTGGACCCAGCAGCACTATTCTTTGATTCAGAGCCCACCTCAAACCGTCTTGATGCAAGTGATGCTAGCTTTGTACAGGTGATACATACCAATGGTGGATATCTGGGGTGGTATGATCCTATGGGAACAGCTGATTTCTATCCAAATGGTGGAAAATGGCAGCCTGGTTGTGACTTTGATGTTACAGGTTAGTTATTAATGAAATTATGCACTTTAAGTCCTAATACCAAAGGTAGCAGTGGCTGAAGTGTTGACATGCAAGCTGTTTCATACCAACCAAATTGATTGTGTGGTAGATGATGATATATGACTTGGCCCGCATAAAGTTAATTTTTGTTTTTGGCATAAAAAAAGTAGGCAGAAGAGCTGCAGCTTTCACATTTCAGTTAACCAAAAAATTCATGTATGTGTAAAATTCCATTGTGAAATATGGTACTCTTTTTCAAACCTAATTATTTCAGACAAAACAGATCCTTACATTTTTAGAAGTATAGAGAATCTTTAGTACTACGTATCTCTATATATTACTAATTAAAGTTCCTTGCCACATTATTCACTCAGAATGTGGAGGCGAATCTCAGGAAGTACTGGTACAGTTCTCACTGACAACTAGACAGATTCATATGGAAGGTTTATGTATATAATATTCGTGTAGATTGGCTGAACTATAATGAATTAAAGTCCCTAACCACTTTTTCCTTTCTGTATGTGAAGCCTATCCTCATGAACTACTGTAAGGATTTTGATGCGGTTTTCACTAATAGATAGATTGATTCACAAGGAAGGTTTGTGTATGTAATCTATTAGCACTATGGCAGAGAGTCTTCCAGCCATAGGTAGTCAGTGCTGCCTATGCAAAGCCAGGTTGAGTCGCTAATTACAATATTATTTAATGGTCTTTCTATTAATTAAGATGTAGATATAGAGAAAAGCTTGTTCTTCAAATATTATGGTTTCTGTACAGCCAAAATGTTGCTAATAGATTGTTGCTGTCTTTTCTTTTTTAATCATTTCTTTATGATGTTTGCTCATGTGGCACATAATTCTGCCTGGTAATTCTTTATATACTAAAATGTTTATGTCAACCATTATAGTGAAAATTATATATATGTATTTATTCTACAAATCCACAGGTGCGTGTAGCCATGGTCGGTCAACTGAATTCTTTGCTGAGTCCATAACATCAGGAACAGGATTTAAGGCATACCAGTGTGGCAGCTGGAACGACTACAACGCTGGAAACTGTGCTAGCAACCCAACAGCTCTCATGGGAGAGACTGTCTCAACCAGGTACATTCAGTAATGTGTAACGTTGTTTAGTAAACGACTTAATTTAGGAACACTTGAATAATCTATACCAAAGTCTATCGAAAATTACTGCGTACATACTATTAGCTGCCAATGTACCGAAAGAAACTCTTCATCTCAGAATCAATAAACATTTTATTCAATTGCACAAAGAGTTATCTAACAACGAAACTAGATCAAGGCGTTTTACATGAGGGTAGAGCCGCCCCGATAACTAGAACGTTCAGTAGTCAAATATAACTCCGAAAATAGCTGACAACAGAACGAAAAACTCTTCTAAGAGTAAGGGAAAGAGCGTCACAGAATACAGCGCCTCTAGCGGCTGGCTCGAAAGCACTTTGACAGCGCCCCCAACTTAACGCTCAAAAACTACACAGCTTGCTCTACGCTATCGTGTCACTTCTGTCTGCTACATCAGCCTCCACCGGGAAAACGGAACGATGTCCAAAACTTCCTAGGGAAATGGACTGGTCGACCCGAAAGTGTTGTGTGTCCTGAGACCCTCGTATCGACGGTTGCTGGAGCTGGCGGTGACGAAGCATTTGGAACTGGGTCGGGATTGCGCTGCGTTGTCGGAATTTCTTCTTGAGAGAGCAATAAAGGCTTCACCTGGCCCAGTGAGGCAGTAGTGCTTTTGCCATAAACAAAGATATAGGGCTTGCAGTCTCCTCGTCGTACCACTTTATGCAGTCCTGAGTAAAGTGTTAGTTACTTTAGTTTGATGCCGTCAGAGCGTAGGTTTATGTGTATACTCTTATTAATGTCTGGGCGTTTGCTGAGGTCTGATGTGGGAGATGTGTTCCCTTCCCTGACAAATAAAATCACCATCTGTCAAGTTGGGTAGCTGCAAGGACTGTTAATACACGAACTCTCCTGACAGGCGTAACGTGTCACCGTACACAAGTCTGGCAGCTGAAGCGTCCAAATCCGGCTCGTAAGTGTCTCCCAGACCGAACAAACCCATTGGGAGGGTTGTTGTTCAACTTTCATCATGACACACCAGGCGTACTTTCAGTGACCAGTGCCAGTGTTCTATCAGCCCTTTGCTGGTGGGGTAACAATAGCTCATCATTCTATGATGATGAGTGCCACATAATTTAGTCATCTGTACAAACAGGTCGGTCTCTAACTGGCGTCCACGATCTACGTGACATGCGAAGGGCAGCCAAAACGTGACAACTAAGTAGGAGCAAAGGCATAAACTAAGGTCTCGCCACGATGTTGTCTACTGGTGCAGCTTCCGGGCAGTAAGTGAAACGATACACCATTGTTGGTAAATAACGTTGGCTGTTCCATGGATTCTAGAAGCCAATAACATCGATATGAACATGCGGTTGTATCAGGAAAGTTACCCACTAGCGCGCGAACATGTCCTTTGGTTTTGTTGCGTTGGCATTTAATATATGTCCGTTCCCAGTCTCGGCAGTCTTTCTTGACTCCTGGCCACACAAACTATTGGAGGCTAATCGTGTTGTCGCATGACCCCTGACGGTACAGTTTACATATGTTATCGAAAAGACACCACCGAACGCCGTATGTAGGAAAGGACGAGTTTTGCCACTGGACACGTCACCGGACAACTTGGCGTCGATGCCAGAAATCTCGAGCATCTGAGATTTTGATGATAATTTGGAGTCTTCAAGGAAGTCGTGCAGGTCGAGGTGAACAATTCACGTTATTTAATCGGACGCCATATGCGCGTGGCTTATGGTGTGGAAAGATATTAAATGCTTGGTCTCCAGTTGAGATCAGAATTATTTAATGACTTCGTAGATTGCTATAAGCTCTCTGTCATTGGCACTCTAATTCTGTTGAGACGGAGACTGCTAATGCGAGAAGAATGCTAGCGCTGCCCTGCTCCATTATGTTGTTCAACACTGTGTTGATAGCCGTCTGACCCGCGTCAGGTACTAGAGCCAATGATGCACTCGGTTCTGGGTGTGCGAGTAATGCCGCGTCCGCTAAACGCTCCTTCGTTGCTTAGAAAGTCGTGATTATTTCATCCGTCCAGGCAACTAGTGAGTTTCCCTTGCTCTTCTGGCCAGTGAGTGCCGCTCTTAAAGGCGCTTGTAACTCAGCCGCATGAGGTAGATTTTGGCAATAAAAACTGAAGACGCCAAGAAAGCGATACACTTCCTTGTAAGTCCTGTTCGGGTCATCTGCAGAATGACTTTAACTTTCTCTGGCAAGGGTAGTGAGCCCGACATGATCCTGTGGCCCAAAAAATCAGCTTGTGCCTGGCCGAAGACGCACTTGGCGGTGATTAGAACAACGCCATACAGTTCCAATTTTCTGAACACTTCAGTAAGACGCTGCTGATGTAGCAGTAGAGAATGTCATCGTAGCTGGTGTCTTACATGACTCTGCCACATCTCGCCGAAACCTGCAGCTGTTAACCCAATGACGCCATCAACAAGCCGCGTGTTCGCCATGTCGGGAAGCAGTTGATAGTGCGCCAAACAATCTGCGCCTATTATGGGTTCTGACGCATCTGCAACCATGAAATGCCACGTAAAGTCGCACCATAGTCCGAGGTCCAGGCTGATTCACAACGTTCCGTATGTCGATATAGTTGAATTGTTGGCGGCAGTCAAACGGAAGTGGGTGCATGGTCGCTTGATGTACTACTTCCTGTACAGGAACACGCATAGGTCAGAACCAGTATCTACGATCACTGACGAACAGGCGCTGAGACGACGCCTGGCAATCGGTTGACGCGCGTACATCCGTTTGCTGCTGTTTCCAACTTCTCCTAAGCGGCTGTCGTAGGTAGAGTGGTGATCACATCTTCAATCTCCGATGCGTATTTCTGAATCAGCGGGCTCGTACTGTGAACAAGGGTTGCAACGAGACTGAGGTGCCGACTTTAGAAAGTGCGGGCACGTAAACATGGTGTTGCTACGAGCGCCATCTAGTAGCCGCAGAAACAACTAGGCTACTGTACATTCAAAATTAGACACATGAAATTGTGATGCAGCTGATTCAGGCATAACGTAAGCATTAACAATAACAGAATGAATTTTCATATTTATCTGCTTTAAATAGAGATGCATTTTGTAACGTAAAAAACGTTAGTATGACATACAAGAAAACAGCAAAGATGTGACAGGAAAACAATATTTCGGTAAACTGCATGAGTAAATCTGAATCAAAGATGAAGCAATGGTTTTATACAGTCAAAAAAGTTTTTATTTCGCAGCTGCAGCTGTTCGTTGAGAATGAGGGCATCACGACGAGTGAGATGTTTGAAAAATCTCCAATTCGTCTAAGACATCTAACCTACGCCCCTTCTTTTCGGTATGCAGAAATTTGTTATCGCCTATGGCTTTAGGTACATGTCCAGTAATTAAGAGATGATCGGCAAAGGACGAATTTAGGGGACTGGTGCCGTTCTTTCTCAAAAGATGTTCTTTATATCTGATGGTGAAAGCACGTCCAGTTTGCCCTATATAATAGGAGGAGCAGGTATCGCAGATGATCTTATAAACGCCAGAACTTGCTGTAGGGGAGCCAATGGATTTCAAATTATGAATGAAGTTTCTCTTTAGATTATTATTAGTAGAGAAAGCAATATGGTAGTTGTATTTGTTGCGAATCATGCGCTGAATCTGATAGGAAATGGGTCCTATGAAAGGAATAGAAAAACGTTTTTTTGGGTTAATTTCAGTGCATGAGGTGTTCAGCGTGGTAGTTCTTGCAGTTTTCTTTTTTAGAATATCATCCACTATGTTAGGCGTATATTCATTATTGACTGCTATGGTTTTAAGTAAATTAATCTCCTCATTAAACTTTTCTGTTGAAAGTGGTATGGAGGTTGCTCGGTGGACGGCAGAGTGAAAAAAGGCCATTTTTTGAGACTGTGGATGAAAAGAGGAAGCAGGCACGATTTGGTCAGTATACGTTTCTTTTCGAAAAATATTGAAAGTGATGTTATTGTCTTCTACTGTCAGCGTCAAGTCTAAATAATGTAATTGGCGGTTTTCGTTTTCGAGTTCAATAGTGAAAGAAATTTTTTCACGGAGGTCGTTAAAAAGTTTAAATATATGATCAATTCTAACGGCGGGTCCGTTATAGATGACTAGAATATCGTCAACGTATCTTGTGTAAGAAAGGATGCCTAGTGAAGCGGCTGAGACACGGTTAAACAGCTTTTTTTCCAAGGAATTGATAAAGACGTCGGCAAGGATGCCGGCTAAAGGTTTGCTCATATCGAGCCCATCAGACTGCTGGCACAGTTGTCCGTTAAATTCAAAGTAGTTGTACTTGTCAACGACATTAATGAGATTCATTAAGTCGGTAATCTGTTCATCTGATAGATCTTTTTTAAATTGACGTAAGTTTTCTTCCCCAATGATGAGCGTCTCATGTACCGGGAAATTGGTATAAAGATTTTTAATATCTAAGGAAAAAAGCTTGGTGTCTGAACTGCATACTAAGTTTTTAATATTTTGGACCAAAACGTGGCTGTTAGGAACGGAATAATTATTTTCGTAAACGAAAGATTTTTTCAAAGTTTCGTGTAGAAATCGGGCCAAATCGTGATATGCGCTATTCATGCTGTTGGAGATTGGACGTATTGGATGACTAGGTTTATGAATTTTGAACTGGGACCGAAGTTTACGGGGTTGGGGATTCATATTGATGAGCAGTTTCTTTTGGAAAGCTTTTATAAGAAATTTAGCATTGTTAATGGCTGACCTTACTTCATTCTGTAATTTAGGAGTCGGATCATCATGCAGCTACGATATGTTGTTTTCACTGAAGAAATTTTCACGTTTAGAAATATACTCAGAAATATAAGCAATGACTAGACAACAACCTTTATCGGATTTAGTTATTAAAGCATTTGCTGTTTTAAGTTTATTATAAATTGAAGTTACAAAAATTCTGTCGTTATGTGTAGCATTAGACAAAGTAGCTGCATTTTTCTCTAGCATGCGGGTTACATCATACGCAATTCTGGCTTGAGAGCATTATCTATCTTATTATAATCGAGACCGATTTTTAAATCAACAAGCATATTTTCCCTTACATTTCTGTCTGACAGGTTAGGCCTGACATTGTATTTTAGTCCTTTTCGTAACAAGACTTTTTCATTCTCAGTAAAGACGATGTTGGTTTTATTTAAAATTCTTTCATGAAAGATGTGACTGCTTTTTTAAAATGTATTCTGAGGGCATTTTTCCTTAGAAAGCAGACAAAAAAGATTGCTGAGCTTCTTCTCGTGTTTCTGCATTATACCTATTTTACAAATCTCTAGATGTTCGTTAATTTGCGTCCACATGTCGTCAATATTAAAATTATAGTTTACACGATAAGTGTTTGTGATATTTAAGTACAAATGGTATGCTTCTTCGTTAAGACGGTCTTTTTTAGCGTACAGCTCTTTTATTCTATTACAAATAATATTCTTAATGATAGGTCTAAAGGACTTTGGATTTTTCTAATATACAGAAAAATTGATGTAGGCTTTTGTATAAATCTGGACAAGTCCCCTTTTTTCACACTGCTTGTTAAAACAGATAGTCATATTTGTATTCAAAATTTTCATTTTTAAGTCTTTATATTTAGAAGCAGCTTTAGATACCTGGGCAGGTAAGAAACGTAAAAAATCTTTGAACATAGCTGCTAAGGTTCAGTGACCATGTCAGAATTATATTGGAACAAATAAGCCCTCGGGAACAAATATTAAGTCAAAATTGACCTGGTTTCGACGCTACTATGAGCGTCGTCTTCGTAATTAGACTAACTGTTCTAAAACATATTCGGTATATAGTAAATTAATAAAATTAAAGTTTGTACTGACTGGAAAAGATGCAGTACTTACAAGTCACATATTAAAAAAGACCTGAGCCGGAAAGGTGACGTCATGAACAGTTGTGAGATGGCGAGCCCCTAAGGGCTGCTCGTACTGTGAACAAAGGTTGCAATCCTTGTTCACAGTACGAGCAGCCCTTATTATATGCGGTGAGGATCCGTTGGATTGTGGTTCTGTGTTTCCTTTCCTGTAACGTTATGGCTTGCAACTCTTGTTTACTTCACTGTTTTTTGTCCTCTGCAACGTGAAGTAGATCTTTACTCTGACAAACCAGTTATAAATTTCTATGTTGAGAACATACTCTCTGTGCATATTATAAATATTTTCGCATAATTAATAACTATTTCTTATATTTCAGTTATACTGTACAGATTTTCTTTTTTTTTTCAGCGCATCTGGAAGGTACTTTTTGGCAACTGCAAGCTCTTCACCTTATGCTCTTGGCTAGATGTTGTGTATTCTGCCCAGTGCATGGGATACATCCAAAACTTCTATATAAACCTGGAGCAGTAATCTTCATGTTGATTCAGTGTATAACTACCATTAAATAAAGAATTTTATTGGTATCACTCTGCAAAGACCCTTTACTTTCCTTCCACACAAAAGTGCTGGTTACACAATTTTAATTAAACAGACTCCCCAAACATACTTCTTTAAGAGTTGTGCTGGCTGTCTTTGCAAATCCAGTAATTGTATATTTTATTGTGCTGGTATGGCAGTATCAGAAAAATTAAAAACTATACAGGTCTCTGTATTTCTTCACCAACTGAAATAAACCAGACACCTAGATTACAGTCGAACTTCCCAAATCAAGCTAAAGTCTTATGAGAAACAGGAAGTTTTTGGCTTTGCACTGGTCATCAGCATCTGTTTCAATTCCTTCTAAACAGTTGGCAGTGTCAATACTGAGGAGTCAATAAAACCAGATACAACCTGACAGTGGTACAACTACAAGTGAATCTTAGAAGGCAAAGTATTAAGAAGCCAGCAGCGCTTTTTTCACTCAGTAGCATTTATAGTGCATGGAGAAGAAGATAGCAATGTTACATGCCCGATGGGTAATAACAATTACTGAACTTCCTTAGTAGTGGATAACAGGTGAGCAACAATTTTAAGGTAACTGGAGATGTGAGGTTGTCATCGTGTCTAATTAAAGGTTTTAAAAAAGAAAATGAAATCATAATCACTGAGTGTTGATACAATATTTTAGAACAGGGCCTTAATTATGCAATGAGGCATGAAATAAAGCTCGCAGCTGAGGATGATTATCATGCCATTACGAAGATTTTGTTCCTTTTTTATCTATGTGATAGATGATGGGTTAAATATTACGTCTAAGTAATAAATATAGAACTCCAATAATTTCTAATAAAAGTGAGAAATTCACGCTTGTGCATGTATATAGGACCAGCCACTCTTCACTCTGTCAGGCCACATATATTTTGTATGTCTGAATGCACCCAGAAGAGGTAAGTTGCATAAGAACATAGGTTATTCAGAAAGTGAAGTTGTAATTTAATGTGAGAAAATCCAACTCACAGTTGTTTCTTCTTTAGTTCCTCTGAAAGGCCACACTTCTCTAGATCTCGTTTATGGTTTAAAACTAAATTTGATGCTACTGCTATCGTTCTAAATGACAAAAGTGAAAGTTCGTGCTGCAGTTCGCTTAATGAATTCAATGTAGGTACGAAGAATTCAGTGTCATTTCCATCCCGATTGTAGCGACAACAGTAAAAATTGAAGGAATTGTGTTTGAATTTCAAAACCAAAAAAATGATGTTCATAAGGAAGAATAAAGGAATTTGACATATGGGGATGTGAAACAGATCGATCACATTTATTGAATCAAAAGCAAATCAGGTGACAAAACTTAATTCATTGATAGGATACTGGGAATATGCAGTCAGTGCACAAAGGATATTGTTTACAAAATATTTGTGTGATTCATTTTAAAGTGTGTGATACACATACCAAAAACGTCTAGTAGGTAATATTGAAGAAGGGCAATATGAATGACCAGACGTGTGTTTGACTCACAGGAGAACATCTCAGATGAGCTGAAAAACCTGAATTGGCAGACTTTCGAAGATTGACACTAACTATACTGCTTACCACTATTTAAAAATATTAAAAATCGAGTATTTAGTCAGGAATCTGGGAATGTACTACAGCTCCCTGCCTTTTACTCCTGTAGGATTAAACAAGGCTACATTAGAATAACAACAGCATCCACAGGTGCATTTAAGTAATCTGTGTTTCCACACTCCATAAGCAAATGGAATGGCCAGAAATTTTGATATATTGTACAATGGGAAGTACCTTTTGCCACGCCTTTCACTGTGTTTTTTCATTGAATGGCTGTACATTCCGATATAGATGTAGACGAAAGTATGGAAGAAATATTGAAGCTGATGATGTTCAACGTTCAGAGAACTTCAGAACCGTTAAGAACTAACTAGTATAACTCAATCTCTCTATAATTGTTGATGAAGGAAATAGAAAGAGATTTAGTTATGCTAGATGCCGAAACTGAAGTCCAAAAGCCTTGCAACGTCACTACAACTTCGAATTTTACTCATTTTTTGTGATATATTGAATAGTCTGTTCAGTCACCTTGAATAATACTAAAGATATGGTGCATGTGAGATTGTATAGGATCAACTATTCATCATCAATAGTAATATTAATTACTACATCATTGTTGTGAATATATATATTATTTTTTTTCTTCTCATAAGAGGAGGCAGCTGAAACCAAATAAAGTTCGAACTTCTTCATTAACAAAAAATAAAAGCGTAATTTCATCACAGTAATCATTGTTAATTGAGGTACCCTCAAAAGTAGTGTTCTTTAGAACTATACCTCTACTTAAATTAAAGATTATATTAATGATATCAAATGACATAGTTTTAGAAACAAGATTAGCAACAGTCCTTTTATCTGGTCCAATACTCTGATTCTTAAAAGCTGAAAAACATTCAGTATTATCCTTTACATCCACATACAGTTAATGTAACTTCCAATAATAGCTCGATTTTAACATTCATTTGCTTTCATGCTTGTAGTAGGTTTCTTTGTATGAAAAAATTTTTCCTGATTTTTTAAACTATATTGACTAACAATAAATCCTATCATTTCAGTGTTAAAATATAACTTGTAATTTTTTGCTATAACAATAGGAGTTAATACAGTTGCACGCAAAAACCTTTACTACAGCATTAAAACAATCTTTAAAGGAAACACTTAATCTTTTACTTAGAAATATTGAATAACTACTCAGTTTAAATAATTTACCTGTTCATTAGTAATTAAATGAAGATATATGTAGAATTAAAGTAAGACATCCAGAGAAGAAGACAAAAGTAAGACATTCTAAAGATTTGCCAAACATAATTTATTGTGCATCAGTAGATGTAAGTGGTTATGAAACCACAACGTTAATGATTGATAACTATCTACTAAGCTGAAGACTGTTCATTTAGAATAAAATAAATCATGAATTCATTCACTCTGAAAGCTTAGCTCAATAAAAGTTTCAAGAATCTATGGAAAATGACAAAGAACTGAAGCAGCAACAAGTGATTCATTAGCAACACATATTAGTGACAGTGACGATGTGAAAAGTCGGACAAATGTGAATGTAATTCGCTACTAGTTTTCGATGAGTTCCCATTGGAAGGTTAAGGAAACGTATAAGAATACTATCCTCGAGAAAGACACAGCTTAATAGGCCCCTTTTATTTAGCTCAAACATAGTTTTAAGAATTATGCATAAAATTTTGGATAGGTGACTTCGGTGATGGGCTAGCTACTACTGCAGCTAAAGGAATAATGTGCAGCAAGACAATACACAGGATGATTCAGTTGAGCTGATAAGATATCCTTATTCTCTTTCAACAGAAATGAATCGCGAAAAGGCCACACTAAAATATGTATGGTCTCTTTTAATAACTAAATTAACCACACAGATACCGATATGAACTTCGCAATTTTCTGATGGAATTGCTACAATTTTTGCAGGTAGTATCGTAGTTCTAATAGAGGTGAATTCAACGGCATTTTGCTCTTAAAAAGCCGATTACTAGTTTAGGAGAAATTACAACATTTAGAACTTACTGTTTTCTGCCTTGAACGAGAAGCCAATAGCTGTCATACTAGAAAGTTCGTGTTATATGGAACTGTTTCTTCAGGCTGAAAGGGACTCTCTAGCTCGACGTAGCTACGACAGTCAGCTTACAGTGGTGTATAAAAGTTTAATTTAAAATTGGTAAAAATCGCACTTTACAAAAACATGGTTCAAATGGCTCTGAGCACTATTAGTCCCCTAGAACTTAGAACTAGTTAAACCTAACTAACCTAAGAACATCACAAACATCCATGCCCGAGGTAGGATTCGAACCTGCGACCGTAGCGGTCTTGCGGTTCCAGACTGCAGCGCCTTTAACCGCACGGCCACTTCGGCCGGGTCGCACTTTACATCTGAGGACGATTCGCCAGTTCTACGATAATACAGGACCTTTCAAAAACGACTTTACAACTTTAAAAATTCATATAAATTTACTGAAATAAGATGTAGAGCTGGGCTTAGTGTTATTTTGTAGGGAAACACATCAAGTTTTTTCACCTTGCACTAAAGATGTTGTATGTGACTACATTTGGATATCCTGCACACATCCCATCGGAAGCCAATTTCTTCCCAAACTCGCTGTAGAATTGCAGGTGTAACGTGCTCAGTGGTGGCGTGAATTCTCGGTCTAAAGCTTAGGTAGAGAAGCTGGCACAGGAGGTGCAAATACGATATCCTTGAAGAATGCCCATAAAAAAAATCAAATGGTGTCATGTCTGGGGAAAGGGGGGGGGGGGGGGTTGGCATTCAATTGACGCATCACGGCCAATCCATTTTTCCCGAGAAAATTCCATACATCGGCCTGGTAGTGGGTTGGTGCACCATCATGCATGAAGTAAACATTTCGTTCTTGGTTTTGCTCATCGATCTGTGGCATATGGTACATCATTTCACTGATGGTTCTCTCACGGAAAAAAAGGGACCATACACTAAGTTCTTGCTGAAAGCTCAAAAAACGTTCCGTTTATGGCTATCACGAACATGTTACGAAGTTTGATTAGGATTTTCACTGCCCAAGTCCTACAGCTATGTGTGTTAACCTTGCCACTTAAGTGAAAAGATGCCAGAAAGGATGATTTCGTCCAAGAAATTTTCATCCTCATGTAACTGATTTAATATATCCACACAGAAGTTCTTGTGGACAATTTTATCAGTGTCTCTCATTGCTTGTACGATCGTCGAAAAGTACGGTTTCAAATGCAAACGGTTTCTCAACACACGCCAAACAGTCGTGTGTGAGATTTGCAGTTCACGAGATGCACGCCGGGTCGATTTAGTAGCGCTGTTGAGCAATCGTCGTCTTCACTCGCTCAAGGACATCGTTAGATATGCTTGGACGACCAGATGATTTCCAATATCTTACTGAGCAACCTGTTTTTATAAAACATTTATGTCACTCATGAAGTGTAGGCCTACTAGGAGGATCTTTAGCTCACTTTGTATGGAAATGACGCTGAACAGTTGTTTTCGACTTAGATTCTTCAAACCAAAACTCACAGGTAGCACGCTCGGGTCCAGTGAAGGCAGCCATCTTTAACCCAACTGCCGCTAGCGCTCCTTACGGTGCGATTCGGCGTAAGCGAACTATGCGAGACAAAACTTGATGTATTTCCCTACAAATTGACGCTATAATAACCTCAGTAGGTACATCGAATTACTTTATATGAATTTTCAAATTTGTAAATTCCTTTTTGAAACACTGTAGTTTTGCTCTTGTTTCTGCCAGAGCCTTCATAGAAAGATGGACATGAAAAATTGAATGGATCTGTAAAACACTGAGTTAAGGTATTTAAACTGTTAAATTATAGATCAGTGACGTGAGTTTATATTAAATTGAAAAATCACAACAGCAACAAAGAGAAAACCACAAAAGAAAGTGGTCATAAACACTCCCTTAAAATTCCTTTTATATCACCAGGTGTTTTAAATTCCCACTGTCTATCACAATACACGTCTGCTGGTGCAAGCGCTTCTGGAAAGTGAAGAGATTCCTTCGATATCATTGAACATGGTGCAACAATACGGTGCTTTAAATGTTCTGGAGTCGTCGGACTTGGACACAAACTTCATCTTTGAGATTACTGGAGAGAGAAACGTCCAGTAGCGTCACATTAGGCCATCATGCAGGTCAGTTTATACCGCCCTTACATCCTATCCAGGTACATAGAAAGACCTGGGTGAGCGCTTTTCTGGCCACAAGCGAGCAGTGAGCCAGGCACTCGCAGTTCCAGTACGACGTACATCTACATGTTTCAAGTGGTACTTCCCCTAGGAGAGCTGATAACACTTCGGTAAGAAAATGTGTGTATCTTCTAACAATTAAGTTTGCCGTAGTGAATTACGGATCAGTCACGGATGGTAGTCTCCGATAATGCTGAAGCAAACATTCACACTCCGCTTCCTGCCCAAGCCGTTGGCACATGGACCGTGCATTCAAACGTTGAGCGTGTCGAATTTCTGACTTCGTAGAGTGGAATGTCTTCCCTCTTTCAGAAGGTGCAGAGTAATATCTAGTATGTCAGATATCTTGAACGTGCGTCTGAACGTCAACCAATGAGTTGGATGCACGCCACTAACGCCATATGACGCCACTTTAGTACAGCGTCACGAGACTCCATACTGGTTTCAGTTGAAACCCATGTATGTATAATCACCAAACTGAGGTACCTCGAAAATTTGTCTTTAATTGTATGATTTGTTGTAAAAAAATAACGGGAAACATTATATTGGTGGTTAAAGAATTAGTGTAACTTGTGTATTATGAATGTATGCTGTTTCAAGGCTATGGCACAATGAAAATCGATGAAAAACTCATTGTTCTTGGTACAATAATGAAATATCAGTTTAAATTATAGTTACGACTGGAGCTTTCAGGAGATGGTATGATGGAAAGTATGGCCGTGAGTTATTCATATTGGGTGTAATGTAACGAGTAGAGAGGCAGAATTGTAAGCTAAGAGGTGATGGTCGTCTACATGTTATTTGTTTTCTTTGTGTGTATATAGTGATTGTTCGAGAAGTGTAGTTCAGTTTCAATAAACGACATTATACTGAGTGTTCTACAATACTGAGTATTCTTCAGTGGCGACGAGTATTGTGGAACGAACCGACGAGAATCATGGTTACAACAGCAGCACCTACGGAATGGCAACAATTCTTTCAAGGACTTCTGCACCAGTTTTTGGAAACTCAGACACAACTGATCGCCGAAATTCGAATCCTCCACCGTCCCGCAGCGCCACCGCCGTTCCAAGCAAAAAAATGGTTCAAATGGCTCTGAGTACTATGGGACTTAACATCTGTGATCATCAGTCCCCTAGAACTTAGAACTACTTAAACCTAACGAACCTAAGGACGTCACACACATCCATGCCCGAGGCAGGATTCGAACCTGCGACCGTAGCAGTCGCGCGGTTCCGGACTGCGCGCCTAGAACCGCTAGACCACCACGGCCGGCCGTTCCAATCATTCAACGATGAAGTTGAAGAATAGGAAACATACGAACGACGTCTCCGGCAACACTTCACGATTCATCAAGTCACCCAAGAAGACAGGCAGCACGCTTTTTTCTTGTCATGGAACCAATCGAAGATGTATCTCCTGCTCACGAAGCTACTGCCGCTGGACCCCGACTCCCTCTCCTTCACCGCCATCTGTGCGACGTTAAATGCCTACTACAAACGCCAATATCATGTATTCGCAGCCCGCGTTGAGTTCTACCAATGCCGGAAGAAACCCGAGCAGACCTATCGCCAGTGGGCAGCCGAGCTGCAAGGTCTCAGCAGGAAATGTAAGTTTCACACACATCTTTCCAAGGAATCATACACTGATGACATGATGCGTGACCACTTGATACAGGCAGCCCCAGACGCCGTTTTCCCCTATGACGCCCTCAAGTTAGAACACCTGTTCCTCGAGCATGTTATAGAAGTAGCCTACAAGTTCGAAATTTCTACAGCCGCCTATCGTCGACCGGAATCCTGGGGAGATGTAGCAGCAATCCGTGACGGCGCCACAATGGACACCGAAGACGTCGCAGCAATCCAGGGCTCAATGCCGCGCTCCTACCGCTGCCACGGTCGGAGACCGCCTCCACAACAAGATGCTGAGTCGCATCATCCTGGGCAGAGCCAGAAGCCACTGCAGCAGCAACACAACCAGCAACGTCGTCGTGGGGATCATCTCCACCTGCCCTCCTGCCCCACCCGCTATTCAACACATGATTGAGAAGGTTGCCCAGACCGCTGGGCGCAATGCACACACTGCAGCAGGGAAGGCCATTTAGCGCCCGTTTGTCACGCAAAAACACCCACCTCCAGCAACCGCCAGCCCAGGCCATATCCAGACGGCTGGAACAACACCCCAATGAACGTCAACTAGGTAGACAACTCCTCGACATCAAAAATTTTTATAGACATCACTATCAATGACAAACCTCTGCGTCTGCAAGTGGACACAGGTGCAGCAGTATCCTTGATTAATTAAACTTCATATGCCAACATTGGTTCACCAACTCTCTCTCTCCAGCGCTTAAGCATCTACTGGCGTACAATAAGCAAGAGATAGCTCTCCTAGGGCAATTCATGACCCAAGTCAAGTACAAATCGGTTCACCATCCAGTCACCTTCTGGTTGTCAACAATTCCTCCACAGCAGACTTATTCAGACTGGACGCCTTCTGCTTATTCGGGTTTTCCATTGTGGACGATGTTCACCTGGTGTCTCAGCATGTTCCTTTCCCTGAAGCTGATGCATTCTGTAATGAATTCCAGGATCTGTTTTCACTGGGCATAGGCTGCGCCAAGGACTTTGAGGGCTCGCTCCAACTCCGTCCCACTGCCTGGTCCCGCTACTTCCGGGCACGCCAGGTACCAGTGGCGCTACAATTGCTGCTCAAAGAAGAACTCCAACATCTGCAAGATGAAGGGGTTCTCCAGCCCCTGCGGTTCAGCTTGTGGTCCACGCCTTTAGTCATCGTGCAGAAGCCAGGCTGCCACCTTCGCTTCTGTGGTGACTTTAAGTCTACAGTCAACCCAGAGCTTCTCGTTGATGACTATCCCCTTCCACGACTGGAAGATCTTTTTCGCAAGTTGGCAGGGGGCTCCTACATTACCAAAATCGACCTAGCAGAAGCATAGCTCCAAACTCCTCTTGATCTTTCCTCCCGACAATACACTGTTATAAATACTCCTTTTGGCTTCCTCCAACTAAACCAACTCATGTTCGGTTTAGGCAGTGCTCCTGCAATCTTTCAAAGATACCTTGAACAACTTCTCACTGATATTCTGGGCTGTATAAATTACTTAGACGACACAGTCGTCACAGGGTCCTCCTCCGAAGAGCACATAGCCAACCTCCGCCTCCTCTTCCTCCACCTCCGAACTGCAGGTCTAAAATGTAATATTTCTAAATGTTCATTTTTCCAACAATCTATTTCCTATCTGGGTCACATCATTTCCCAGAATGGCATTTGTCCATCTTTCTCTTACATCGACATCATTAACAACCTGCCCCGTCACTGGGACCTTCATCAGTTGAAATCCTTCTTGGGCAAAATTTCGTATTACAGGAAATTCGTTCCTTCTGCAGCTCAAGTGGCAGCACCCCTGTACCACCTCTGCCGCAAAAATATCCCATTCTGTTGGACCGCAGTCTGTGAGACCGCCTTCCATACCCTCAAACAGCAGCCCCAATCCACTGCATGTCTCATGCCTTATGATCCAAATCTTCCTTTGATACTTGCTACGGACGCCTCTGAGTATGGTGTGGGCGCCGTCCTGTCTCACAAATTGCCGGATGGCACAGAGCACCCCATAGCATACATCTCAAAAGCTCTCTCCACAGCGCTAATCAAATATTCCCAAATCGAGAAAGAAGCACTTGCCATGGTTTTTGCCTATTCCAAGTTCTGTCTCTTTCTCTATGGCAAGTCCTTTCACATTATTACTGACCACAAACCGCTCCTCTCTTTATTTGCGCCTTCCGCGCGATTACCGACCAAAACATCCCAGCGTCTCGAGCGTTGGGTGTTGTTCCTGTCCCAATTTCGCAACACCATGCATTTCCATACCACTTCCCAGCACGCCAACGTGGACGCCTTGTCGCGTCTACCACAAGGTCCGGACCCTGCTTTTGACCAGTTGGACCTCCTCGTTTTTCAGATTGATGATGACGCCCAAGAGGGCCTGAAGGCATTTCCTGTTACAGCTGTCAAAGTAGCTGCAGCCACCGCAGCAGATTCCCTCCTCCGAGTCGTCCGACACCGCGCTCTGCATGGTTGGCCATCCTCGCCACCTCCTCAGGATCAACGCCACCTCTGGTTGTACTATTCCATCTGACACCAGCTTTCGGTGGTGGATGGATTTCTCCTTCGCTTATATTCAGCAGAACTGCGGGTCATCTTTCCGACATCCCTGCAGCCGACGATTCTCCACATCCTTCACCAAGGGCATTGGGGGATCGTTCGCACCAAATTCCTCATAAGAAGGCATTTTTTTGGATCGGCCTCACGTCTGACATCACTGAGATGGTGCGGCGCTGTACCGTCTGTGCCCAAAAATTGCCCCGTCACCCCAAAAATTCCTTCCCTGGCCTATGCCAAACGGTCCCTGGGAACGCATCCACCTAGACTTCAAGGGACCATTTCCGGGACACCAATGGCTCATAGTCACGGATGTATTTTCCCATTTCCCGTACGTCATTCGGTGTTCAGCAATCACCACGTACGTTACCTTATCAGCTGTCGCAAAAATATTTTGCTTGAAAGGATTACCGAAAGCCATAGTCACAGACAATGGAGCACAATTTCGCAGCCAGGAATTCCTCTCCTTTTGCACTGACAACGGCATCCAGCATCTTCTTACCCTGTCCTTCCATCCCCAATCCAATGGGGAAGCGGAACGCCTGGTCAGAACTTTCAAGACACAAATGCTCGAATATACCAAAGACCACTCCCTTGAAGATGGTCGGACGTTATTCCTCAGTTCCTATTGAGCCACTCTGATAGGGGACTGAAGCCCAGGAGACGCACTCCACAGCCTCCTACATGTTCTCTTGCCCTCTCCAAGCATTCAGATTCCTCCTGGACAGTCGCAGTTCATCCCTGGCTCCTTAGTCTGGACCCAATGTTTTGGCACCAACGCAGGTTGGCTGCCCGCCGTCGTCCAGCGTCCCCGGGGTCGCCAACTTTTTGATGTCATCTTCGATGGCCACATAGTCTGTCGCCATCGAAATCAATTGCGTCCCCGCTACCATGCGCCACCTGCACTGCACCCTACGACACGGACCACCGCCACCTTTACAACCCATTCTGGACCACCTACACAGACCCCTTCACTAATGCCATCTAATCGTTGCATGGGTGACGTTTCAGGGTATCAGTCGCTGCCACCAGCACCACCAACACAGCAGCCGCAGCCGACGGACCAGCTGCCTGGCCCCTCTTCGGCCACCGATGAAGACGAACTGATGCCACTGGCCCCACCCAGGCCGCCATCACAACCAGTACGCCGGTCAGCCCACATCGCAGGACGTACAGCACCATATTCTCCAAGAGGCAGCCTCCACAGCCTCCTCCAGGGAGCCGCAGCTGCAGATATGCACAACGTAGCAGCTATCGATCCTTCGCGCGGCTCTCCCCCGGAAGGGAGGTATGATACGTCTGCCACAGACGGCCCCTGCCAGGCCAACTACACTCAAGACACCCCTGTGTACCATATAACATACACAAGCACTTGCAGGCGCAACCAAGGGGAAAACAATTCTTCAAAACGAACAGAACTTGCTTGAGACTAATGCGAACCTTTTTCTGCAGAGGTCGCCTCACAGATACAGGGAAAGTTGGAGTACTCCGCCGACCTCCGCCGGCTTTATAAGGCCAGCGAGGCAGCAGTGCAGCCATCAGGGGGTTGGATCCCCTCATTCGAAGGCGTCAGATTGCAAAGCCTGGGCTACTCTCGGGTTGGAATCTCCATCTTCGAAGATTGTGTTCGTCTGTCCGTCCGTCCGTCTGTCCATCTGTCTGTCTGTCTGCCCGTCTGCCCGCCGCTTCCTGCTGTAGCTGTTCGTTCGTTCGTCCATCCGTCCGTCCGTCCGCCTGCCTGCTCGCTGTCCGTCACCGCCGCTACCGCTGCTGCCTGCTGTCCGTCCGTCCGTCTGTTCGCCGCCAGCCGGTGCTCGCCGCCGCCGCCGCCTGGTCGCCGCCGTCGCCGTCCGACCCTGGTCTTTGGCTGTCTTCGTCTTCCTCCGTCCTCGTCCTCCTCCGTCTTTGCCTTCGTCTGTCCCCTGTTTGTGTCCTTTTCTTTTCGTTCTGTGCGTTATTGTTTCTCCCTGACGTCATGTCCACCCCCACCACCACCGCCATCGCTACCACCACCGCCATAGTTTACACTTCCCCTTCTGCCGCCTCCACCACTATAATGTGGTGTGCCCAGTCCCACCCCCCTCCTTCCATCCCACCTCTTCTCACTCTCCCATCGCCCTCGCTCTTTGTCGCCCCCTCTCCAGCTTCTTCCTCCCGCTCCTCTCGCTCTGATCCTTTCCCCCCACTCCCCCAGCCTGTCACTGCAGCTCCGGCTAGGGTGGTGGCCCGTCGGGCCACTGTCCATGCCCAGCTCTCGCCGTCGCCGTCGCTGTCACCGTCACCGTCGCCGTCACCGTCACCATCACCGTCTCCGGCGCCGACTGCTGCGTCCACGCCAGGACCTGTCCCTTCCCACCACCTCCCTATAGCTCCCGTCCCTCTTGTCACCACCCGCCCTTCTGCCGCCGATAAGCGCCCTAGTGGCACCACCACCTCCTCCGCCCCCAAAAAGGCCCCGCCCCGTCCTCCTTCCCCCCCCCCCCCAGGGTGCCATGGATGTCTCCCCACCTTGCCTTGCTCCCTCCGCCTCTTCCTCCTCCTCCTCCCCCCACTCTTTCTACAAATACCTCCTTTCCCGACCCGATCCTTCCCTTCTTGAGGCCCAGAATCTCTCCCTCCTCCTCCGCCAACACTTCCCTGGTGCACCTATGTCTCTCCTCACTCCCAGACAGGATTTCGTTCTCATCTCCTCCCCCAGCCCCACCCTCCGTACTGACATCCTCTCCCACCTCCCCATCACCCGTTTTGGCCCCAATGCCTCCCTCACCCCTGCTCATCCCCATCTCCTACCCACCAACCCCAACCCCCGCGTCGCCCGCTGACCCTCACCGGCGTGATCACTCGGCTCAGTCCGTCGATCACAGAGGAGGAGGTGTTGGCGGAGCTCAAGGCACGTCCCATGCTGGAGGTGCGGGCGGTCCGCCGCATTTTCAACTCGGCCGGCCCCACCCACCTTATGCGGCCCCCTCCATTGACCGTCTCCTGAAGGAGGGTGCCCTCCTCTTCAACCAGCGTTACAGGGTCGACCCCTCCCGTTCCCCCCCTCAATCCCTGCACTGCCAGAGGTATCTGCACTATAACACGCACCCCACAGCTGAGTGCGGCGAGGCCCCCACCTGCCCGCATTGTAGGCAAGCGCACTTCCTCAGGCAGTGCCCTAACCTCCAATCCCCTCCTTCCTGTACTACCTGCCATCTTCCCCATCCCACCCACTCCGAAAAGTGTAAAGCCCGACCCCCTCCGACCACTCATGTACTCACCGTCCCTGTCCGTCCTCTTTACGCCCCCACCCCTCCTGGAAATTCCCTTCGTCCCCCCCCCCACCGCTGAGGACATCATCCGGTTCCTCACCATCGTCCTCCAGAATGTCCATCCCTTTCAGCGCCCCCACGCCCTCCAGCAGATCTCCCTCGCCGCCCGTTCCATCTTCCAACTCAAGATGTACGCCACCTACTCCAACAACCAGGCCCATTTCACCTTCTCCCGCCTGACACCCTCGTCTAAATCCCTGTCATGGAGCAACAGCAACGTATCCTTTTCAACAACATCCGCTCCCTTCCCGCCAACAAGAACCTCTTCCTGCACACCCTTGCCACCCACCGTGTGGATGCCTTCCTCCTTAATGAAACCTTCCTCCAACCCCACCACACCATCCACACTTCGCCCTATCTCCTCCACCGCTCCGATAATCCCCTCCCAATTGCGCGTGGCGGAGTTGCTATTGGTCATCGCCGCCAGATCCCCATTCGGCTCCAACCTCTCCTTCCCGACCCCACCGAACACCTGATCCTTAGTCTCTTCTTCCCCGGCCTTACCGTTACCTGCGCCACCATCTATGTCCGCCCCCATGCTCCTCTTCCCTTCGACTTCCTCTCCCACGTCGACCGTACCTTCTCCTCCTACGTGATCGCCGCTGACCTCAACATCCATAGTCGTTCCGCTGCCCAGTTACGGCGGTGGCATTGGTTCCTCTCCACCCTTCAAGGCGACCTCGTCCCCATCCCCCAACACACCCGTCCCGAATCCAACTCCACTCCTGATGTTATTCTCTCCTCCCCCAACCTCCTTGGTCGCATAACGGTGGATGTCCTGGAGCCTATTGGTAGTGACCATCTCCCTGTCCTCATCACCATTTCAGACGGACGTCGCCCCCGACCTGACCCTCGTAATGACCCTCCCCCTAAGTATGTCCATGACTATTCCTGTGCCAACTGGAATGCCTACCGCGATACCCTCTCCAGCAGACCTTGTCTGAGGCCGTGGAGGCTCACGTCCCTACTGTCGCCATCCACCCCCACCATCCTACCTTACCCCCACAGGCCGTCCTCCTCCTCCGTGAATCCCGCCGTCTCTACCGTGCCTTCCTCCACACGCGTGACCCGGACACACTACGACGCCACCGGCAACTCCAACGACACATTCGTAATTTGCTCGCGGCTAAGAAACGCCGGGACTGGCAACAGACATGCACCCGTTTAAATGCTACCCTACCTATCAACTCGTCCAAGTTCTGGTCAGCCTTCCGTCGCCTTACCGGCACTAAATCCTCCCCCTACTATCCTCTTCTCCATGATGATCACCCCTTCCCTGACACCCTTAGTAAGGCCAACCACTTTGCCTCCTACCTCTCCAATGTATTTTCCATCCCCGATGATCCCCAGTTCAATTACTCCCTCTTCCCAGATATCCGCGATCGAACTGACACCTCTTTCCCTCCCCTCGCTCCTGGTTTCCAGTACTTGGACAACATTACAAACATGGAACTCAATGCCCCTATCACTACACAGGATCTCATTGATACACTCCGCACAAAACACAACACCGCTCCTGGTCACGATCGTGTCACCTACCGTCACCTTCGTGAAGCTCCTGTCCCTTTCCTCTCCACTCTGTCCACCGGTTACTATCCCAACCTGTGGAAAACCTCCTGTATCCTCATGTTCCTTAAACCTGGCAAACCGCCGTCCGCCGTCTCATCCTACAGTCCCATCAGCCTTACCTCGGTCTTCAGCAAGGTCCTGGAATCTATCCTCACCTGACGCATCCTCCAGCATCTCCGCCTGCACTGCCTCCTTCCCGTTACCCAGTGTGGCTTTCGGCCGTCCTTCTCTTCTGACGACCTTCTCCTTCACCTCACTCATCTCCTTTCTGAACAGCTTAATTCCCGTCGCTCCGCAATCTTCCTCTCCCTGGACCTCGAACGTGCCTATGACCGCGTATGGCATTCTGGTCTCCTCTTCAAGCTCCAAACCTTCGCCCTTCCCATTAACTACGTCCGTCTGATCGGCTCCTTTCTCTCCCGCCGTCCTTGCTATGTCACCGTCCATAACACGGATTACTACACCTTTTTCCCCTCTGCCGGTGTGCCCCAAGCCTCCGTCCTCTCCCCCCTTCTGTACCTTTTGTACACGGCGGACATTCCGCCGCCGTCAGCCCCCGTCCACCTTCTCCAGTTTGCCGATGACACCGCCTTCCTTGCCCTTGGCCCCACCCTACAGCGCTCCCAACACCTTCTCCAATCCCATCTTGACCGGTTCACCGCTTGGTGCAACCAGTGGTTGCTCAAGGTCAATCCCTCCAAAACCCAGGCGATCATTGTAGGCAAAACCACCCCTTCCTTCCACCTCCTTGATTTCTATCTCACCATCTGTGGCCGTCCTATCACCCTCACTCCCACCCTTAAGTACCTTGGCGTCACCCTCGAACGTCACCTCACCTGGACTCCCCACCTCCGGACAATCCAAGCCAAGGCACACTCCCGACTCAGTCTCCTCAAGCCCCTCTCTGGCCGTACGTGGGGTCTGGACCCCTCCACCATCCTCCACACCTGTAAGTCCCTCATCCGCCCTATCCTTTGTTATGCCCATCCGGCTTGGATCTTCGCCCCCCCTACCTTTTATAAATCCCTCCAAATCCTTGAACGTCATGCTCTCCGCCTCGCCTATCGCATCCGTCTCCCCTCCCCCATGCGGATCCTGTACCATCTCATCCCCTTCCCCCATCTCCTCCTTTTCCTTGAAAGGATACGGATCCTGTACACCTCCCGCAAACTCGATCCTCCTCACCCGCTCGTCTCCCTGATCCTCTCCCTCCCCCGCCCGCTGCCGCGCCTGTATTCCCATGTTCCACCTGGTCTCCACCTCTCCACCCTCCTTACCCTCTCCCAAGGTGGCTTCCGCCAGCTCCCCCTCCCTGATGATGCCCTCCTCCCCTCCATCTATGCCTCCTACCAACTTGATCCTCCTGCCCTCCTCCTGTGTTTGCTCCTCTGGGCACCCTCCCTCCCTTCTCTCCCTTTTCCCTCCCTCCTCCTTTTCTCCGCCCTCCTCCCCTGGGCCTCCCCTCCCCCGTCCCTCTCCTCCTGCCCCCGTCTCCTCAGCCATTGGCATCCTTTTTCTCCCCTCTCCCCCACCTCACCCCTGTTCACCTCTTGGCAGGTCCCCGGACTCGCACACGCTACGTGGACATTCGCGCGCCGGAGATCACCGCCATCAGTGTTTCGTGTGTGCCGTCGTGTTTAGTGTTCAGTGTTCACCGTCACACTCCCTCGTTCACCAGTGCCATCGTCATCTTCAGTGTTCGTGCGTCGTCTCATCAGTTAGCAGTGTGGTTTATCGACGAGTGTGAACGGCTCCGTGTATGTCTCTATGTGTCTCCTGTTTTATTGCCCACCGTTCTGTAACTTGTGTCTTCTCACTGTTTTTGCTGCTGGTATATTCTATGGCTGAAGAGCAGCGTAGTGTGCTGCTGACAGCCTGCCTGTTGTACAGGCTTTAAAATAACAATAAAGTAAAAAAAAAAAAAAAGCAGTGCAGCCAGTTCCTCGCTGAGCTAGGACCAGCTCCGACGGACCTCACCGACGCTCTTGATGAATGTTCGTCTACATTTTATTTGTTTTCTTTGTTTGTATATAGTGATTGTTCGAGAAGTTCAGTTTCAATAAACGACATTATAGTGAGTGTTCTACAATACTTCGCTTTTTACAATAAATTCTAATACTTTCTTATTAGTTTATCATTAACGTTTATTTCTTACATTCAGCTTTGCATGATTTGTAATGATAACATCCCGCCAAAGGGAACTCTCTGAAGAAACAACCAAATGACATACTGTTGCATCAGTCCCACTGGATAATCTGCTGGTGAAGTGATACGCTACAGATGAAAGCTGTTTGCGCGCAGAATGCGGATAATTTAGATCTGAAATTACAGAGAAACTCGTAATTTCTCTTGAGTTAACACGGATTACGAATAACAGCTGTCCCGATATCAATTTCTTTTGCTCCCCTTATTTTCTAGCGTCTATGTAGTATTTCAATGGCATTGTAATAACAGTTTTCAGACTTTCACTGAATCGTTATTCTCGTTGGACTTTGTCTGTCGTAATACTTCTGTATACGAGGTGCGGCAATAAAGTAATGAGACTGATGTGAAAAAAAAAAATGTTGCTTACCGTTTTAGTCAAGTTTAGTGTTGTCTTCTTCAAAGCAGTTCCCTTCTGACTGCACACACCTTTTCCAGCGCTTCTGCCATTGATGGTAACATTTCTGGAACTCATCTTCTTAATATCCTCCAAGACCCTCGTCACAGCTTTTTGGACATCTTGTGTTGTTTGAAAATGGTGTCCCTTGACCGCCATTTTGACTTTTGGAAGTAGAAAAAAGGCGCACGGAGCGATATCTGGTGAATAGCGTGGCTGTGGTAGTGGTGAAATTTGTTTTGAGGTTAAACAAAATTGCTGTACTGACAGAGCAGTATGGGATGCCGCATTATCGTGATACAGAATCCAATTATCAGCAATGTTGAGATGGACGCGAAGAACTCCTTTACGGAGTCTTTCTAAAATTTCTTTGTAGTAATATTAGTTAACTGTTTGTCCAGGAGGCACCCACTCTTTGTGAACAATTCCCTTGGAATCAAAGAAGCACACGAGCATACATTTCACTTTTGACTTTGAATGCGAGCTTTTTTTGGTCTGGGTGATCCCTCTGGCGCCATTGCGAACTTTGGCGTTTTGTGTCTGGATCATACTGAAAAAACCAACTTTCATCACCAGCGATAACAGGGCTCAACAATTCTGGACTGATTTCCGTTTTCTCTAACAGATCAGGTGCCACGTTTTTCCCTGTTTCTCACTGTTGCGGTGTGAGATTTTTGGGTACAATTTTTGCACAAATCTTTCTCATATCAAGATCTTAGGTTATTATTAGACGAACCGTTTTTCATTTGATGTTCAGTTCTTCTGCAATCATTTTCACGGATCATCTTCGATCAGATCGTACGAGTTCACGCACCCTGGCCAAGTTGACGTCAGTCCGTGAGGTTGATGGTCGTCCACTGCGGTCTCCATCTTCAACATTCGTTCTGCCTTGACTAAACATTTTATGCCAACGAAAAACTTGAGTTCTTAACATTACCTCCTCTCCAAAAGTCTTCTAAAGCTCACCGTAAGTCGTCGTCGAGTTTCGGAGGAAAGTGTGCGTCCGTTCTGATGGAAGTGATCAGTGGACGCCCATGGCCGCATTATCACTGCAGTTAATTTTTTGACCGTCCCGGTCTTGTCACCCTATTGCCGTGTTGTCAGTTCCGTTCTGTATTTCTGTTTTTAGCCTATGAGGAGCTAGTAGGATTAATTTGGTCTGAGCACTCCGACAGTGGCAGCAGTGTCATATGCTTTCCCAGCCATTATACACTGAAGAGTCAAAGAAACTGGTACACTTGCCTAATATCGTGTAGGGCCCCCGGGAGCACGCAGAAGTGCCACAGGATGACATGGCATGGACTCGGTTAGCGTCTGAAGTAGTGCCAGAGGGAACTGACGCAATAAACCCTGTAGGGCTGTTCATAAATCGGTTAAGACTACAAGGGGTTGGAGATTCTTCTGAACAGCACGTTGCAAGGCATCCCAGATATACTCAATAATGTTCATATTTGGCTAGTTTGGTGGCCATCGTAAGTGCTTAAACTCAGAGGAGTGTTCCTGAAGCCACTCTGTAGCAATTCTGGATGGGGGCGGGGGGGGGGTATCGCATTGTCCTGCTGGAATTGTACAAGTTCATCGGAATGCAAAATGGACATGTATGGATGCAGGTGATCAGATAGGATGCTTACGTACGTGTCACCTCTCAGAGTCGTATATAGACGTGTCGGGGGTTCCATATCACTCCAACCGCACACGCCCCACACCATTACAGCGCCTCCACCAGCTCAGCTGACATGCAGGGTCCATAGATTCATGAGGTTGTCTACATACCCATACACATCCATACGCTCGATACAATTTGAAACGAGACTCGTCCTATCAGCCAACATTTACGCAGTCATGAACAGTCCAATGTCGGTGCTGAGGGGCCCAAGTGAGGCGTACAACTTTGTGTCGTACCGTCATCATGGGCACACTAGTGGACCTGCGACTCCGAAAGCCTATATCTACAACTACATCTACATCTACATGATTACTCTGCAATTCACGTTTAAGTGCTTGGCAGAGGGTTCATCGAACCACAATCATACTATCTCTCTACCATTCCACTCCCGAACAGAGCGCGGGAAAAACGAACATCTAAACCTTTCTGTTCGAGCTCTGTTTTTAAATATTAAGTGTTTGCGTTTTGAGTTACGTAAGATTTCTTTAATGCATTTCTTTTGTAACCACACCTTTAATGGCAAGTTGTTATGTCTCTAGTGGTAGTGATTATTACACTTCTACCTCCCTTTTCTTTTTGGACCCCTCTTTTTCCGAAAGAATACTAAATATTCGTTGAAGGGTTCGTATGCTGAGACTTGTTGACGGCCCAGCATTGAAATCTGCAGCAGTTTGCAGTAGGGCTGCACTTCTGCCACGCTGAACGATTCTCTTCAATCGTCGTTGGTCCCGGTCTTGTAGGATCTTTTTCCAGCCACAGTGATGTCGGAGATTTGATGTTTTACTGGATTCCTGATATTCACGGTACACTCGTGAAATGGTCGTACGGGAAAATCCCCATTTCATCGCTATCTCGGAGATGCTGTGTTCCATCGCTCGTGCACCGACGATAACATCACGTTCAAACTCACTTAACTCTTGATAATCTGCCATTGTAGCAGCTGCAACCGTTCTAATAAATGCGCCAGACACCTGTTGTCTTGTATAGGAGTTGCCTACCGCAGCGCTATTTGTACCTGTTTACATATCTCTGGATGGGCTTGCCTATTCCAGGTTCTTTGGCTCTTCAGTATATATTGAGGTATCGCTACTCCCTTGTTGTTGCATTATCCATATTATTTTACCCAGATTTAATGGCGAGATACCGACTAGTCAGGCGCACTAGCTCCACTTAAAGGAAGAGAAACAGGACGACTCGCACTCTGTTTTTAGTGAACAACGTCTGGTTAGGGAAGCCGAGGAAGCCCCCTACTGCGACATTACGCTGACAACACCAGTGGCTAGATGTGCACCGAATGGCGCTTCTAATGCGGACACATATTTCTGCCTTGTTTTGTGTTCCCAGACGTACTTGTTCTTTCGCTACTCTTTCTGGCAAGTGTCACTTTCAGATTTCTTACCGCTACTCTGTTAACTTCAGGGGTAACGACATGGTGACAGAAGAATATATTACTCAATTCAGGATTTTTTTTTCTCCGTATTGGATGTAGTAGAAAAATGGAGTATGCTGCAATGAATAGAGCATACACTGAGGTTTTTATGAGGAAATTTTAATATCATCACTGAGTAATTGGGATTTTCCCGATGCATATCTGAAAGGAGGTAGATGGACAGTTACCGTAACTCCGGTTGTGGTTATCTGAAACATGAAATTAACATATCAGCCTGATCCTTACAGGTGGAATTTTAGTTTATCGCAGGGATTTCAAAAAAAATTATTTGGCTAAATTATAGGTATTTTTGGAGCCCTCTTTTTCCGAAAAAATACTAAATATCAACATTAAAAAAAAATCGGCTTCGATGAACTGAAGAGAATTCAGTTTGCTTCAAGGGAGACCAAAAATCATTAAAATCGGATGAAAATTATAACTTGGGAGACGACAAAACTGCCGAAAAACATGATTTTGATAAAAATGCGTTTAAAGTTTGACAATTATTCATCATATAAAAAAGGGTCAATGCTTGAAACCTACGGGATATCGCCCCGGCTAGTGGATAGTCGCTTTCTGCTACTTTGACCTGATGAGCCCTCATTTTCGTCCTCAAAGCCCTTTTGGTCACCGAGCCTATCACTGCTGGCTTCTCTATCTTCAAAGAAGCGGCGCATTTCATCGATTTCGATTTAAAGAGCACATGCCACTTGTATTAAAGCAGCGTGGCCTACACTGAATAGACATACGACCAAATTTGAAGCAATGTTGACAAGTTCACTTTGGGCTGGGTGTTATTTTAGGAGCGTATCTCCGAATGAGTAAAACCGTCCACAAACGCTCCAGCAAATCAGATTTACTCAAATCGGTATAGATATAGGTGATGACTTCGGTAGCAACGAGTGGCGACCGGTTTTCTCACACCGAGCCGTGCCGTGCACGCTCGGCTTCAAACGCGCGCAGAATCGTTCCTTTTCAGAGTTCGCGCATAATATTTTGAGCAATAATTTTTAGATGTATATACATTCTATAATAAAAAACATTCGAATTTTTTTCCATGGAAATCCTGACGCTTCCCTTTCAGTCACGAAACATCGAAGCATACTTTAGTTACCGAACAGCTCCAGTTTTGTATTCGGACGTAATGGATCGATAAATAATAATGAACAATGATTCTATTGTAACTTATTGTACATGCACATAGCTTTGAATACAGCATGTTTCCTCGATCCTTAGCGGATCAAGATACTTACCTGCTTCGTTTTCGTGGCAAAAGCGCGTTAGATGACAGACTTGGTCAGGGGTAACCTGAACACTAAAATCTATTTGTCTAGTTTTCGCCTTCTTTCCCACAGTCATGATCTCTATTTTAACCAACAGTTCACCTAATCTTTCGTCGGCTTCTTGCAGTGACAAACTGGCAGTATTATCTGGCGCTCACGCAAATGCTGCCTGTTCCACGACACGGCTGGTCACGGTCCTGCTTGTACAGGATGTTCTACTTACACACAGTCATACACGTACCTTCACAATTTAAATTACAAATTTTTATACTCTACACTTTTGCACTCGTTACTGCTTGTGGATGGTACACTCTTGCAGTCCAGCTTGTACTACTGTTCATAACACTAACACTAGAAGTGTTAGTCTTTGATTCAGTAAGAAACTTTGAACTAGGCACTCATTATCATATAAATTATACCATTATGATACCCCCTGAGGTAGCAGAATCGGTACACTTTACTAATACAAGCAAATAACGCAGTAACTAATCATTTCCCATCTTCTGTTAAACTTCTTTCTTCTTAGTAAGAAATGTAAGCGCACTTCAGCAACTTCGTTCCGGCACTAGATGCACCTCTCACTCACATAATAAAATGGAAACAAATTTAGAAATAATGGTCACAGAACCAATAAGCAGTAATGCGTTCCGTGCGCGTTTGTGGCTGTACTTTACATGGTTTCTGCTACTAGATGGATAGGAAATCCTCAATCACCAAGCTCTGAATGGCACACACTATAAGTTATTACAATCGAGTGGTCATTCCTAGTGTTACGTCTGTACCTTTAGCTCTATTTGTCATTGGGTTTGGTATCGATTATACAGGGTGGTCAGAAAATGTGTACGAAATGCTTGTAGGGATGTTACAGGGCAGGTTGTACTGAGACATAGAAAGAAATTCGATACGTTGCTCCGTTTCCGAGTTATTTAGCACAGAATTTAGCCAATCGGGGCGTCGCGCGCTCACGCTCACGCGGCCTACCAAGGGCGGTGTTGCCCAACGAGTGCTTTGTCTCGTCAGCTGAAACTTGAATTTACGCGCGCGACGATCTGATTGGCTAACTTCAATGCTAAATAACTCGGAAACGGCGCAACGTATCGATTTTTTTTTGTAACATTCATATCTCAGTACAACCTGCCCTGCAACATCCCTATAAGCGTTTCAGACATTTTCTGACTACACTGTATATAAACATGGGTACGGTAAATCAAGTGGGCTATCACCACGGACTGTGCCAGATCCCCAAACAGCTCGTGAACATCGGAGTTAAAAGTGTCACTTCACAAGCATGGTCCTCCTTTAGGTTAAGATATGAATTCCTTTTCTAGTAATTACTCCAGTGCTGATGCAGGTGTAATTAAATTGATTTGTAAAGGGGAAACCTAACTTTACGTGTTTGTAAATATTAAGTGTTTGCTATTTTGAGTTACGTAAGATTTCTTTAATTCATTTCTTTAGTAACCACGCCTTTAATGGCAAGTTGTTGTATCTCTAGCGGTAGTCATTATTACACTTCTGCCTCCCTTTTCTACAAAATGTAGACTACTCGTACCCCCACCGATGCGACTCCCGTCCGTGAGTATTGCAGCCACATGCAGCCGACCCACTTGATGCACGTCAGCCTTGACTCCGGGACTTCACCTTATCACGGTGCCCGTGTAACCCTGGACCCGCTCAGCTACAGCTCAGCTGGCTGTTGCTACCGTGCTTGCAGCCACGCCAGGATGACAACCGGCCACTGCACCAACTCCGACCACATCGCACAATCGGGAAGTAACATTTCAAAGAAAACTGTTAAGCAAGACGCCAAGAATAGCCCATGTGTTGACATGCCTGCACGTGTGTCGGGCGGAAGCGCGGCCGCGATCGCTGACGTCACTGCTGTGCTGTGGCCGCAGGCGGAAAGGGGCCGGCTGATACACTGTTCTCGAATACGACAGCCAACCCTAAGAGCCACGCTGATAAACATATTTACCGCTGGTCTTAAAAGTTCTTTATTACTTTATTTATTACAAACAACTGATTTTATTTCGATTAACATACTCATAGTCGTGATTATTGAAGTTTTCCTGGCGTACTGAGTGTTCTATGAGATTTCGGGATTGCAGTCGGATCACGTTGACTTGTTGCCACGATATTTCGTCTGGCAATCGTCCAGCCATCTTCAGGTGAGTGTCCTTCACTGGAGACTGCAAGTTCCCGGAGCAAAAATTGGTGCGAAAACGCATGCGCATTGATCTCCGTCACAAGAGGGTCATCTATCGAAATCCGCGTCCTCTGAAGCTACTGCTCTGTCTGTGGAGTGCAGGCGCATGCGTAAAGGTGAAAACGATATGTCCGCCCTCTGTCGGAATGGGCAACCACGTCGCTAAAAAGAGACGTCAGATGTCGCAGGACAAGTCATTGCGAATAAACAGTCTTCTTTCAGAGGAAATCAGAGAGATCTCCGGGTCCCAGGACTTGTCCAGTTGAAAACCGCCATCACGATTTACAAGATTTTGCGCGAGGCGTATCTCCACAGATTCTTTAATTACTGAATACCAAAAATTTTTCCCTGGGGTCAAGATTTTCGTGGCAGAAAAATCCAGAGCGTGTCCTGTGGTAATACGGTACTCAGCTACTGCCGACTTACTGGTCTGCGAAAGGCGAGTGTGGTGTTCGTGTTCAATGCACCTTTCACGTACTGTGCGTGTCGTCTGACCGATGTAAGTTTTGCCACAGTGGCAAGGAATTTTATAGATCCCGGCCTTCGCAGACCCAGATCGTCCGTTAGTGAACCGAGAAGGGCACTAATTTTCGCCGATGGCCGGAAGATTAATTTAACTTGATGTTTCCTTAGGATCCTGCCTACTTTAGATGAAAGATTCCCAGCGTATGGAATGAATGCCCTGGACTTGAATAGCTCCTTATCTTCTTGATGTTGTAGGTCGTCACGTTTCTTCCCTCTTAGCGCTGTTCTAATCTGATGTGGAGAGTAACCATTACCTCTGAACACCGACACTAAATGTTCCAGCTCCTTTGTAAGGCTGTCTCCATCAGAAACAACATGAGCCAGGTGCACCAACGTTCTAAGGACGCCGGTAGTTTGCGCAGGATGATGACAACTCGACGCTCGCAGGTAAAGGTCCGTATGTGTTGGCTTACGGTAGACAGAATGCCCTAATGACCCAGCCAATCTCTTAGTAACCAAGATATCCAAAAAAGGGAAGCAACCATCCTCCTCTATTTCCATTCTTCTTCACCATGGAGCCACACTACAAAAGTGTCATCTAAATATCATCAGAAAACTCTCGGTTTAAGTTTTGCCGAATCTAGTGCCCTTTCCTCAAAGTCTTCCATGCAAAAGTTTGCTACCAAAGGCGAGAGAGGACTGCCCATGGCAACACCGTCAGTCTGCTCAAAATATTCGTTGTTAAATAAAAAGTAGTTGAGGAAAGGACATGATGGAAAAGTGCTGTTATATCAGCCGTGAACTTATTGCTGATGAGAGACAAAGAATCCTTAAGAGGAACCTTAGTGAAAATTGAGATGACGTCGAAGCTGATTAGTAAGTCAGATTCACTAAGTTGAAGTGGCATCAGTCTATTGATAAAGTCAGCCGAGTTGCGAACATGATGCGCGCACTTCCCCACAAAAGGTCTCAGTAGAGAAGCGAGATGTGTCACCAAATCATACGTGGGGGCGTCGATATTACTGACGATCGGCCGTAACGGAACCTCTTTTTTGTGGATCTTCGCAAGACCGTATAGCCTTGGTGGCACAGAACACTGGGGTCTTAGTCTTTTCGCCACTTCTTGCGGAACAGAAGAAGAATTCTGCAGTCCTGATGTTTTCCTTTCCACTTTCGCTGTGGGGTCTTTGTCAATCTTCCGATACATTGGCTCACTCAACAAATCTTCTGATTATAAACCTCACGTAGCAACTGCAAGGCCTGGGACCCGGTGATCTCTCTGATTTCCTCTGTAAGAACGACTCGTCTGTCCGAAGTGACCGAGCGGTTCTAGGCGCTTCAGTCTGGAACCGCGCGACCGCTATGGTCGCAGGTTCGAATCCTGCCTCGGGCATGGATGTGTGTGATGTCTTTAGGTTAGTTAGGTTTAAGTAGTTCTAAGTGTAGGGGACTGATGACCTCAGATGTTAAGTCCTATAGTGCTCAGAGCCATTTCAACCATTTGCATCTGTTGTGGCCGTGCGCGTCCGTCAAGGTCTCGGTATGTCCTGCACTTGCTGACTTCCATCACTGAATTGCTGGCACCATCTTCGCCCCATTTGCCTCGACATCACACCTGACCCATACACCTCAACAAGGCGGTTATGAATATCTGTGCCTGATACTCCACGTGCCCATTCATTGCGGCTCTCACTTCCGCCTTTGACCACGACTCCAAAACGCACCTTCTCTCCATAGCTCCGGGAAAAGACTGAGCTGCTGGCCTCGACTTTGTGCAGGCACTGCGACAGCGCCATCTGCTTGATCGCGGTCGACCTCTACCCAATGGTGTATCGGTGTCTTGCACGAGCGCTTTCACCCGCCGTGTCGTCTTTCGCCCATATCACACAATTCTGCCCAGAGTCGACAGGGGAAACTTATTTTCCAACTCCCCCTCGTACTATGTCGTCCATACGGGAGTCTGTCCGATGGTCAAATGACGGTATGTTTGTAGGATTCTCCGGTGTGAACGATTTCTTGAAGAGAAATTTAAAACTTCGGCTTTCGTTTTGCTATCTTCAAGTGTTACACCAGACTGGTCAAACAAGGAACTGAATGGAAGCCTTAGACCCGCTTAGCGATTTTCACTTTGGGATTGTATTTTAATATCACTGAGTACTTTTAGAGTGAGACAAAGTGTTCCATAGGATCACATTAGTACAATATATTTTCATTTCTTATTTAGTAGGAAACATTTTGTTTCATTCGTATTTCAGAGGAATCCACATATGACAGCATTGTGTTGCTGTAATAAATTTCAGTGTATAGTTTGCAGACTCGTACATATTTGATGAGTGATTGAAGTGGGATGGAGTGCAAGGTATTATTGAAGGTTTATGTGAACCGTTTGCAGTGGCGTATTTGTTGATTAATGCACGGTGGAGCGCCTTCCACATGCTGATTAAGCTGCTACGCAAGATTTCTATGAATACTTTCTGCACAAGTTGTTGTTAATTCAGAATTTGTTCTGGGTGTTTAGTCCTGTGAGTTTAGATCCGTATTATTTCTAAAATGTCCATTAATTGTCCTTTGGAGACATTATGAAACTGAGATTTCTCTCGATATTTTCAATGGAGTATTTATACTCTATGAGATGCGTGCCGAAAGCTGAAAGGTTATTTTCGCTTGTGTTTATATGTTCGCTATATTTCGTTTCTAAATTAACGCTTTGGTGTTAAACATTTAAAAATATCCTTTCTACAAAATTTGAGAGCTACAAGGCGCAGAAGTACCGAGAACTTTTGTACTATCTGTAAAGCACCAAATTAAATGGCAAAAGAAGAAAATACGCCAAGGAGATGCAAGAGAGAAAGTGTCCAGGTTAACGATTACATGTACCGCTCGCAATGTGCTTATATCTCGTTCAGGAAGAAAACATTACGGGACCTGCTGTTCATCGTTACCAAATGCCACTATTAGTCACCCTAAAGTCATGCGGAGAGCTCCGCAGCCGAAGCAGTCTGGGTAGTTAAGATAACTTGGTGGTGTTATGAACACAGGATCGTGAAAGTCGCTGATTAACTGACATACAAGATAGCTCGACAATTATTGTTGTTGTTGTTCGTGTTGTTGTGTTCTTAAGTCAGAAGACTGGTTCGACGCAGGCCAGCACGTTTGTGATTGCGGCTTGTGGTCTAGTGGTTAGCATGACTGCCCTTCGATGCTTGGATGACAAACTCGATTCCCGTCCACGCCATTGATTCTCCCCTCTTGCGCGATGGTTTGCCTTATCATTTCGTGTTATCATCATCGACGCATAAGTCTGCGATGTGGTGCCGAAGAGAAAAAGGTGAACTAGGCAGCCACACGGGACTCTCAGCCAATAATGCCGTACGATCATTTCATTTTTATCTCACATGCTTATCTATGAACGACTCCTAAATACGCATAACTCTTGCAAATAACGTGTGTTTGAACCTGCTTGTTATGGACAAGCCTTGGTCTGACTCTACAACTTCGCCCCTTTCACCCCATACCTGCCCCCCTCTCCTTCTTCCCAACCCCCGACTTCCGTCCATTACCAAATTGACGATACCTTTTTGTCTCAGGGTAAGTCATCTTAATGGGTCCCTTCCCTTAGTCAATTTGTGGCACTTGTTTTCTGTACAGTTCGATTCATTACCGGTCCATTTAGCATTATTATTAGAACCACATTTCACCCGCCTGGTCAGCCGAGAGCGCTAATGCACTGCTTCCTGGACCCAGGTAGGCGCGCTGGCGGGTAACGTCAAGCGCTGGTGTGCCGACCAGCCTGGATGTGGTTTATAGGCGGTTTTCCACATCTCACTAGGTGAATACCGGGCTGGTCCCCACGTCCCGCCTCAGTTACATGACTCACAGACATTTGAAAACACGTCCACACTATTTTATGGCTTACACTAGACGCAGACAGCTGGGGTACACTGATTCCGTCCTGAGGCGTATAGGGTGGCGACAGGAATGGTATCTGGCCACCCTCTGACGCTACATTGCCAAATCCTAAGTAACAAGGTCGACCTCGCGTTGCAGTGGGTCAGAGGCCCAAAGGAAATGATGATTAGAACCACATTTCAAAAGTTTCTATTCTCTTCTTGCCTGGACTGTTTCACTTCCAGGTTTCATCTCCATACACCTCAGACAAACACCTTAGTCAAGACTTCACAACAATTAAACTTATATTAGATGACAGTACCACAAGAAAATTAGCACACAAATGGAGGGTTGATCAAAAGTTTGATTTCAGCCGTTATTACTATTTACCGAAACTGGACAGACGGCGGTGAAAATTTGGGAGCGCTTCACCACGACGAGAGTTGCGGCCGTATTTCGTATGATCGGATGACAGCTGGTGGTCTTGTCCAGAGGAACTTGAGGCAGACATGCTGGAAATGCTTCACTCGATCGAGTTCAGCAAACGAGACACACACTGACATCTTCATGTTGGAGTGAGCATCCAAGAGCCAGCAACTTCTCAAAAGCTGCCTCCGAAATTTTGAACATGTTACGTTGCTTTGCATCGTCCTGTCGTAGTTCTTTAACGCTGTGACCTAGGACTTTTAATATGCCTCATTACTTTGTATTGTTATAACACTAACGTCGGTTTTAGGAATCGGACCACAAGGGTATCATCACAGGTGATATAGCTTGCATCAACAAAAATATGGATACACACGTAAGTTAAATCCTGCCAACATATTCACAATAAAACCACACTGATCCATACATCTTAAAATGTAAATGAAAACACTACTCTGCCTGGTAGCGCTGCGTCGGTGGACATTATGTAGACACAGCTTCAGCACTTGCATGACTCAGACACGGCTCTCGTTCCAACTGCCAGCTGCCACAGAGGATCGTACTCGCACTTCACGCCTCTAAATGCACAGGCACCGTCCATCCGACGCTCTGGAGACACTTGTGCACGGCGCCCACACCGGTCTGGTGGCTGCCGGTAGGCCGCTCCTCGGCCCCAGCTGACTCCTCGCGCCCTCCACCTCCTCGTCTGACGTGCATTGTTCTCCCTGACACTGGTGGACTTCCATCCAGCTCCTCCTGCTCTACCGTTACAATTCTGACAGTGGGCTCAACACATTGCAACGTCGCGGTTTTCTACATACTCGTCCTCCTGAAATAATATTTACTCACCTTGCTGTGATTTCTTCATCTGCAGTCAGGTCAAACGCCTGCCGTGTTACAAACGAATAAGCGTCTCAACTAGAAAATCTGTAGTAGCGCCAAAAGCATTACACGAGTCCAACGGTGCAAGAAATGTTTTGCTAGTACCAAGTACTACCGTACTGATAATCAAGAACAATATTATAAGGCTTTTTTTTCATATAGGGGAGAGGTGATCGACAGTATCAGTAATAATTAATAGCCTTGAAAAAGTTTTAATTAAAATTATCGATGTACACTACTGGCCATTAAAAGTACTACACCAAGAAGAAATGCAGATGATAAACGGGTATTCATTGGACAAATATATTATACTAGAAATGGCATGTGGTTACATTTTCACGCAATTTGGGTGCATAGATCCTGAGAAATCAGTACCATGAACAACCACCTCTGGCCGTAATAAAGGGCTTGATACGCCTAGGCATTGAGTCAAACAGAGTTTGGATGGCGTGTACAGGTACAGCTGCCCATGCAGCTTCAACACGATACCACAGTTCATGAAGAATAGTGACTGGCGTATTGTGAGGAGCCAGTTTCTCGGCCACCATTGGCCAGACGTTTTCAGTTGGTGCGAGATCTGGAGAATGTGCTGGCCAGGGCAGCAGTCGAACATTTTCTGTATCCAGAAAGGCCAGTACAGGACGTGCAACATGCGGTCGTGCATTATCCTGCTGAAATGTAGGGTTTCGCAGGGATCGAATGAAGGGTAGAGCCACGGGACGTAACACATCTGAAATGTAACGTCCACTGTTCAAAGTGCCGTCAATGCGAACAAGAGGTGATCGAGACGTATAACCAATGGCACCCCATACCATCACGCCGGTGATACGCCAGTATGGCGATGTCGAATACACGCTTCCAATGTGCGTTCACCGCGAAGTCGCCAAACACGGACGCGACCATCATGATGCTGTAAACAGAACCTGGATTCATCCGAAAAAATGACGTTTTGCCATTCGTGCACCCAGGTTCGTCGTTGAGTACACGATCACAGGCACTCCTGTCTGTGATGCGGCGTCAAGGGTAACCGCAGTCATGGTCTCCGAGCTGATAGTCCATGCTGCTGCAAACGTGGTCGAACTGTTCGTGCAGATGGTTGTTGTCTTGCAAACGTCCTCATGTGTTGACTCAGGGATCGAGACGTGGCTGCACGATCCGTTACAACCAGGCGGATAACATTCTTGTCATCTCGACTGCTAGTGATACTAGGCCGTTGGGATCCAGCACGGAGTTCCGTATTACCCTCCTGAACCCACCGATTCCGTATTGTGCTAACAGTCATTGGATCTCGACCAACGCGAGCAGCAATGTCGCGATACGATAAACCGCAATCGTGATAGGCTGCAATCCGACCTTTATCAAAGTCGAGAACGTGATGGTACGCATTTCACCTCCTTGCACGAGGCGTCACAATAACGTTTGACCAGGCAACGCCGGTCAGCTGCTGTTTGTGTATGACAAATCGGATGGAAACTTTCCTCATGTCAGCACGTTGTAGGTGTCGCCGCCGGCGCCAACCTTGTGTAAATGCTCTGAGAAGCTATCATTTGCATATCACAGCATCTTCTTCCTGTCGGCTAAATTTCGCGTCAGTGGCAAGTCATCTTCATGATGTAGCAATTTTAATGGCCAGTAGTGTATAATGTCTCATCAGAATAACCCCAGCAGCAAAGTAGCGCTTCAGGGAAACCAAAGAGGGTTTAAAGTGGCTACTTTTGTGTCTAACCTCTACTATATAAACAATGTGCGGGTGTTGTTAGTTCTCTTGTCTTGTTTTCTGCGCTCTGAACAAGTCTACGTAGCTGCGGCCTGCGATGTAGCGAGCATTTCCGTGTGATATGCTACGGAAGGGATCAGGGCATTTTTGTTAAATTGCAATGAAATTGCCTGTAGTTAATTTATACGGGACAGACTTCTGCCGTAGGTCACTGACTGATAATATCTGAGGAATTGTGTGCGCGAGAAAAAGTAGCTCTCAGTATTAACTTCTAGTACATGCCGAATAACTGATAATTGGATCTGTGGACCATACTATAAATTGAATATAAGGACGGGTCTGGTCACTTAGCTTTGTGAAAATAAAAGTGTAGGTAGTTTGAATTACTGTATAGAAATATAGTAATGGACCATAGTTCTTGCTAGAACATCTCTGGGTGACCAACTATAAAAATCACGGACATTTTAGTTTCCATAATTGCTGAGAGTAGTTGTAGGATCAACCCTCCTTTTCCTTCTATACAAAACGTAAACGTTCATGGTCACTTAATTATTGTTTAATGTTATTAATAAAAAATTAAAGTGATTTCCATAACATCGTCTATATTGGCGAATACTAACATCCAAAGACGTTACTAACTATATTGTCTTCGGTAACGCAGCAACAAACGAAGGGTGATCGACTGAGCCAAAAAGTTAACTTTAGTAACTTAGTCACCGTTATGTTTGTGGCTGCACCATCTGCTGTATATATCTAACTAAATGCCGAGCATATACAGTAGATAATAACATTATATCTTCCGCCAGAGAAGTCGACGACAGCAGGCCGATGGAGGTCGGTTACACAAGTTAGCTCAGGTATTCAACGGTGAATAGATTGAAAGTGAAAACTTGAATATATTGTCACTCATTTGATACAAAACACGTCTGCGCTAACCAAGTCCATGCTAACCTGAAGCTACAGTTTCGGCACACTCACACGCCATCACAGTAACTCATCACAGCCAGCTAATGGTAATTAACTGAACCGGACTCTAGAAGAATTACCAAATGCCTTACCCTTGACAGAATACTCGCTCAAATGTTACACAATTTGACGACTACGAATGTTCAGTTTGCGGTCACAGATTGTATAACATGCCACACAGATTTTGGTTATTCAAAAGTTACAGCTCGCGTATTAAAATCGGAATTTCACGTGTTCGTTTTTCTCACGCGTTCGCATCCACTTTGCTGCACTCCAGGCTCAAGGGCTAATCATTATTCTGCAAAATTATGACACCTGTTAAGAGCTTCTTATACCCACATCCGAACATCGGCCGCTCGGGGTAGCCGTGCGGTCTACGAGCGCCTTGCCACGGTTCGCGCGGCTCTCTCCGTCGGAGGTTCGAGTCCTGCCTCCGGCATGGGTGTGTGTGTTATCCTTAGCGTAAGTTAGTTTAAGTTAGATTAAGTAGTGTGTAAGCCTAGGGACCGATCACCTCAGCAGTTTGCTCCCATAGGAACTTACCACAAATTTCCAATTTTTCCGAACATCATGATAGCTGAACTCCGAAATGACTCTTCAGACTTCACAAAGCAGTTCTTTAGCTCACAAAATAGGTGTGGACGTACTGTTCTGTGGTTGGCTGGTACACTCCACAGCCAGTTCTATATTAGTATTAAACTGCGCAATCCCGTGTCTTTTACATTTGACCAATCACAACTTCATAGCGTTTATGAACAGTTTACTAAATGCGAAAATTTAGAAAGTCCACAAACATCAAACTAAGTCCTAATTTAAATAACAGAATTATCGTAAAATGTTTCTCGTTTCCCCAGGCTCATAAACTGGTAAGTTGTACATTACAAAATTCGCCTAAGAGTATAACTCACTTTCTCTGTACAGTCAGAGTTCTCCCGCTAACGTCTGTTCATTTGATCGATATAACAATTTTCATGTACTATTTTAGTTTCTCTTCACACCATTATTCACATTAACAAAGGAATTAGCAGTAACTAATGAGAGTGGTAATAATCACAATAACAACAATTTTGTTTCCAAAATATGTTTTAATTGCCTGGTAATTTCATAGCACGTACGAGGTCGTTTGGGGCTCAGCATTGTATGGTACTGAAACATGGACTGTGGGAAAACGGAGCAGAAGAAAATCGAAGCATTTGAGATGTGGTGCTACAAACGAATGTTGAAAATTGGGTGTACTGATAAGATAACGAATGAGGACATTCTGCGCAGAATCGGACAGGAAAGGAATATGTGGGTAACAGTAACAAGGAGAAGGGACAGGATGATAGGACACTTGTTAAGACATCATCGACAGACTTCCATGGTACTAGAGAGAGCTGTAGAGGGTAAAAATTGTAGAAGAAGACAGAGATTGGAATACATCTAGCAGACAATGGAGGATGTAGGTTGCAAATGCTACTCTGAGAAGCCTGAGAAGAAGAGGTTGGCACAGGAGAGAAATACGTGGCGGGCCGCAGCGAACCAGTCAGAAGACTAATGACTGATACTGTTCGGCCCCAGTCGTAACTATTTGCAGCGAGTCGCTTGATCAGAGCGCATCCGTTGCGCGATAATCGTGACTCACTGTCTTGTGTTGTCTGCTTGCTATCGTCTCTTACTTAACACGAGCGCGATATGAAGAGGTAAGCCCCAACGTGGACCACTAATCTATACAATATTTTACAGCATACAACACATCAATATAGACAATGTCCTTATTGAGTAAAAAAAATTACAAATTAACTTGACTGTTGCCAAAATCTGTACAAAAAACCTATGAAACATTACTGGCGAAGTCTATTGCACGTAATAATGCTGAATGACCAATAAGGAATCTGAATCATAAACAAGAGCCAATTACTAGTAGCATTAAGTGTTGGTGTTGCACAATTCCACTGAGGCGAAACCTGAGGCTGGACAATGTCCGTTGGCCTAAAAGTTTGAAAAGTGAGTGCAGTCCTCCCCTCCCCCCCTCCCCTGCTCACCGTATAAAAGCATAGTCCTTTACTGTCAGGCTGAGAACAGCCTCGCGGCTCTAGAAACCCGCAAGGCGGATATCACCGTATGAATCTGTACTGCTGCTTTAACTGCTCGTTAGCATGTGATAAACACTGGTGAACCGAAACGCTGTAACCACCTGCATAACAGATCGCTGGTCCAGGTGTAAAACGCAAGACAGCAGTGGTCCTGCGTGATATCGTTTCGAAAATATTCAATAGATTTCCCAAGATACGTGGTCGCGCAGTTCCCGTAAGTCACGGGCTGGCGGTTTGTGGGGGAGCGGAGCTGGCACCGAGCAGGGTCCCAGCACTCCTGAAGACAGAGCAGCACGGTTCTGGCCTGGTGACACAGACAGTTACATAGGCGGAAGGCGCCGTTGCAGTCAGGCAAGAAGTCGAGCACAGAGGGATACAGGTGGTCCGCAATAACGATCACGTAGACGGCACCTGTCACAGTGCCTTCCCTTACTAGCAGAGATCCCACGGAAGCCGAGGTCAATGGAACACATGGCATAACGCTTCGTCTACCGAATTGCGTCCGTGGTGCGGTGCACGTTTCGAGCATACCTTCGAAAGACTCGATCTCTTGTAACAAGTTACTTACCTACTTAAACTGGCCACACAAACCGCAGGCGGTCTTTGGCCTCACTCAGTCCAGCCTTCGACATCTTTCTATTAGCTGCATCTTCCACACCTAGTAACTGCACGTCTCCCACGGTATTATCTTTCCGTCTCGTTCTCGGCCGTCCTAGTGGTCTCCTTCCTTCGGCTTCTCCATCCATTACTGCCTTTATTACCGCATTCTCCCCTCTCCTCCTCACAAGTCCGTACCACCTGAATCTTTTAGTTTCCAAACTCGCTACGATGTGAGGTAGTGTGCATAATTGCTTCAGCTCTCTGTATTTCCTTATTCTTGTCCACTGTTCATTTCGTTTCACTGGTCCATATATTCTTCTCAGTACTTCATTTACAAAAGTGATGAGTGATACGTGGTACTTACTGGAATTAAGGAAAACGTGGAAGGGAGGGCCCACTAATATAACTTTTTTTTCACACTACCCGTTTATTTAACAATATAGAAATTGTGTTTTACATATAATCGAAGCATTTAATCATAAAATTTTCTTTGACAAAATGAACTAATTTGAAAAATTCTTTTGACCTTAAACCTTAATTTGAATAAGCTTTTAATCTTTGCAAAAGAAATCTGAAGTGCTGTATTGCCCGTTATCAGGTGAAACAGCGGTGTTTACTACCGCGCTGGACACACTCTGTCTTATTAATGGTCTTCTGCAACATATAAGCACCATTGAGGAGAAGAGTGATTAATCTTCTCAAAACAAATGACTTAACTTTTGATTTGAAAGCTGTATGTCGAAAGGTTCGGGGTTAACATGCGCACCTGTGCTTAAGAGTTAAATAGATTAGCAAACAATATAACAATGATAAGTCTTACTTCAAAGCAACCAGCCTCTTAACATCTGTCGGCAACGAAGGTGCAACTGGATCCCAACCCGTCCCTTCTGACAATGTTATTTTGATTAAAGCCCTGGCGACAGTTAACTGTTAATATTTTCAAATTTAAACTGAATGTCAGTTACTAAGACCGCTCTGAAGGAGCGTCTTAAAACATTATCTGCGAAAACAAGATCCAGCTAAAATACACCAATAATGACCCGGTCTTTCAAACACAGAAACTAACAACTTAGTACAGCGGATTGTTCAGATTATAACTAATTACTGAGAAATGTAATTTCAGTCAAAGAATTGAACCGGTTACAGCTAAATCTAACCACAAGGTCCCTCTTTTGTTTGATGGCAACTTGTGCTTAAGTACATTTGTTCCGGCTGTATTTACGACCAAGATCTGATTAATTAGAACATTAATGATCGTGTACAAACCAGAAAGACAAGGCAATATAATAGAGGAACAAATTTTCAAACAACAACTAGTGTCTTAGTACACTATTCCTCCCTATATGCCGGCCGGAGTAGCCGTGCGGTTCTAGGCGCTACAGTCTGGAACCGTGTGACCGCTACGGTCGCAGGTTCGAATCCTGCCTCGGGCATGGATGTGTGTGATGTCCTTAGGTTAGTTAGGGTTAAGTAGTTCTATGTTCTAGGGGACTGATGAACCACAGCAGTTAAGTCCCATAGTGCTCAGGGCCTTCCCTATACTTACGACCAAAGAGCCAACCAAGTAAAAGTCTGAGGGTCGGGTAAAAACGAAAAAATAATAAGGAGGGCAGGTACACGATGAAACAAACCACCACGATGATTACAGAATGTTACTCCCCTTTATCAGCTCGGGGCTTCGACCGCTCGGACCTCGTAACCACCTCTTGTCGCGACGCTACCACCAATCTCCAAACTTCGTGCCTTTCTCCCGGCCTAGCGAACCCCGTATATATACTGGCAAGTAAAGGCCCTCTAAGGACACAACCCACAGTACCAACTCTTCCACATAGATATCGGCAATGGCGCCGCAAGAGGGATATTCGATACTACACCTGAGCCAGTGGCGCCATACAGAATAGTGTACCAACTCAATGGCGCCAAGGCTCAATGAGTTTTTTACTTTTTTTTTCAGGGTCCAAGTCTCGTTTGCGTTGCACACCACTGGTTTGATGATGGTCTGATACAGTTATTTTTGCTTGCCAAATAGTAACTTAGATCTTATGATGTTATGTATAGCTCCTTGACATCTTCCCCCAGCTTCAATTCTCTTTAAGATCTCTTCTTCTACAGGGTTTTGCTGATTGATGTTGACACCGAGGTACGTGAATGTGTCCGTTTTCCCTACTTTTATGTTCCTGAGTGTTAGATTGTTTTGTCCTGACTGAGCTCTTCATCCTATTACCAAGAACTATGTTTTACTTTCATTTATCCTTAGGTCTACTTTTTTAGCTTCTTCCATCAGTACAGTTCACATTTTCTCCAGATCTTTCATGCTCCTTTCTGCCTTCACAATTTTCTTCCTTTCTTGGGACCTTTGTCCTGCGTCACGCGGGGTAGACCGTGTTACTATTGATGTGGCAGTGTTAATTGCAGAGGGTGGCCGGATGCCCTTTCTGCAGCCACTCCAAACCCCCCGGAACTGAATTAGTGGACCCCAGCTGTCTGCGTGTAGTGGAAGCCATGGGTTAGTGCGGAAGTTTCCAAAAGTCCGCGAATCTTGTAACTGAAGAGGAACGTGGGGACCAGCGCGGTATTCACCTAGCAGGGTGTGGAAAACCGGCTAAAACCCGCATCCAGGCTGGCCGACATACCGGCCCTCGTCGGTAATCCGCCGGGCGGATTCGATCCGGGGCCGGGGCGCCTACCCGAGTCCAGGAAGCAGCGCATTAGCGCTCTCGGCTACCCTGGCGGGTTCCTTCTGTCACCACAATATTATCTGTGAAAGCCATAACATGTACCTTTTTCCCAATGGCGACTCCTGTACATTCTTTCGTTACTCTTCTCAGGGTGTTGTTAAGTGCGAAACTGAAAAGCGTTGTGGATATAATATTTCCCTGTCTCACTCCTGTGTTTACCTGAAATGTTCCTGAGAACTCCCCCTGTACTTTCGCTCTATACTTTGATTCCATTACACACGTTTTAGTTATCTTTATCAGCTTGTCCGGTATCCCACACTCTGCCATTATCCTCCACGTCTTCTCTCTATGCTGTCACATGTTTTGTTAAAGTCTATAAAGACAGAAGGTACCCTTATCGTGCTCCCAGTTCTTATCTGGTATTTGTCCTGGTGTGAATATTTGATCAGTTGTTGACTTAGCCTTTCTGAACCCCGCTTGTGATGTGTCTAATATTACTTCAGTGTATGAGTTGAGCCTGTCCAGTGTAGCTGCTTACGCCATTTTACAGCACGTGCATAGAAGAGATATCCCTATACAGTTCTGTATCAACGTTTTGTACATGGTACATACACCAGCAGTTTTCCATTCCTCCTCCTTTACTTCTTTCAAAATGGCTCTGAGCACTATGGGACTTAACATCTATGGTCATCAGTCCCCTAGAACTTAGAACTACTTAAACCTAACTAACCTAAGGACATCACACAACACCCAGTCATCTCGAGGCAGAGAAAATCCCTGACCCCGCCGGGAATCGAACCCGGGAACCCGGGCGTGGGAAGCGAGAACGCTACCGCACGACCACGAGCTGCGGACTTACTTCTTTCCCGGTGTAACAACAGAATTGATTAATCGGATCAGCCGACACGTTTACATCGATCCACGGTTTACTCTCTATGATCCCGTGCCCATTGCAATCGTGACTGACAGTGTCAAAGGGTCAACACGGCAACACGTACGGATCGTCTGCTACGTAGCTCCACGTTCGAGTACGTGCGCTACGAAACACTGGTGCCTTCAGCGCAACTGCGCTCTGGTGTGAGATCTGCCACACATCGCCATCAGCCCTGCACCACGGAGCGGGCTTTCCGACGCGACGGGGACCGCACTTCCAGCGTCTCGTCTCCTACTCTTGGGTTCAACGCCCTCCACTGTCCACAGACGCTCATGACAGCCTCACGCCAACAGCCGACCAGATTCGCCGTTTCCGACATGCTCGCTCAAACGCCGTGGCGAACAGCAATGTGCCCTTACGTCTGCGGGTTCCCCATTTGCGAGCCTTTACCGTCGCTTGAATATTTTCCCATTCGTATCTACTCGGCTTACCTAATTCTGTTAGTGTGTCACATGTCCGCAACGCTACCTGGTGGCATCCAATCTCGCGGTGGGCAGTGGTCGTAATGTTTTCGGCTCATCACCGTGCTGTCTTCATGATATTTTCACCACCAGTAACCCTGTTCGACAAATTTATTTTTGCAATAAACACAGTTACTCACAATCTCTCTTACAAAGGAAACCCCCCATCGCATCTTTCTCAGATTTAGTGATAAAATGGCCCAGTTGATAGCCCCAGGAAGAAGGTGCACTGAACTGTGAAAAAAGAAGCGACATAGAAACTGTGAAGCGTCTAAGCACGAGATGTGCAGCATCAGGCAAATTGCAGGAACCACGTTGTTGTGGTTGTGTTTTCACGGAGCAGGGCTGCAAAGTGAGAGATCTGTAATCCATGTTCAAATCTCACTTGTACGTACTTTTCTTCACAAAGTTACGAACTTTCCATCCAGCTATTGAGGTGCCTGTTCTCCTTCTGTAGTATTGGCAATTGTCATACTATACATTGGTTATAGACTATGAGTCATCTGGTAAAAATATATGTTCCGGCCTATCGAAAAGCGCCGGCACGAAGACGAAAATAGCACGAGGAAAGAAGGCGGAGAGACGACGTCAGCCAATAGCGCGCTGACAAAGACCGCACCACGACAGGAGAGGCATCTAGCCGAAGAGAATACAAGCGCCGCTCCTGCCAGCCTCGGCCGACAGTATTAGTACAGTAGTAGACCCGGTACTACGATAGCAGTGACGTGTCATCCATATCCATTGCTTACTTGGACATTGTCTATAGTGAATAACATTACTTATTTGCATGTCGCCCACCGCTTCCGACACCGATGTAAAGCCTAAGTATTGTCAACCTTCTTATTTGTAATAGAAACCATTAATGTTATTTGCTTGAACTGTTGTATAGCATTCCGAGAAAGCAGCACCCTTTAGGCATCCTATAAGCGACGAGTGGGTAGGCCCCCAAATATATTAACCGTCGCACGTAAATGTGAAAATAGCGAGAACAGGTGAGATGCCGCATAGACCTCCCACAGAGAAGAAAACAACAAACAAACGGACGTGAATTATGTTGTATGTTGTATGTTCGCCGGGGACCTAGAAACGACCGACGGAGAGACTCCGTCCCCGCCGCAACCGCAGTGGTCCACAACCCCACGACGACTACCGCAGTCCACTTCACCCCTCCGCCGCCCCACACCGAAACCGAACCCAGGGTTATTGTTCGGTTCGGCCCTGGCGAACCCCCCCCCCCCCCCCCCCCCCCAAGGGAACGTCTCACACCAGACGAGTGTAACTCCTGTGTTTGCGTGGTAGAGTAATGGTGGTGTAAGCGTACGTGGAGAACTTGTTTGCACAGCAATCGCCGACGTAGTGTAGCTGTGCCGGAATAAGGGGAACCAGCCCGCATTGGTCGAGGCAGATGGAAAACCGCCTAAAAACCATCCACAGACTAGCCAGCTCACCGGACCTCGACCCAAGTGCACCAGGCTATTAGTGCCGGCGACCAGGCGCTCCGCCCCTCTCCGGAAAGCCGTGCGTTAGACTGCTCGGCTAACCGGGTGGGCTGAACTATGTTACAACAAAGGAATTCAAGAGTCAAAACATCTAAACAGAAACGCGAGAGTCATAACATGTGGTATTTGGGTAGAACAAATAGGAGGTACGTACGAAAGTTGCCCAGAAAATAATGCATCACATTTTTCTTATTCTACAATTCTTTTTTGAACATAATGAGAAATACACACACGAAAGAATGATGTTTTATCTACACACCCTATTTTTCCACGTGATCTCCATCCCGTTCTATGGCCTTCCTCCAGCGCGGAACAAGAGCATGTATGCCCTGTCGGTATCAAGTCTTGTCCTGGTAGCGGAGCCAGTGTTTCACTGTGTGAATCACTTCCTCATCGTCCTCAAAACGTCTTCCACGAATGGCATCCTTTAATGGCCCAAACAGGTGGAACACCGAGGGGGATACGTTAGGCGAGTCAGGTGCGACAGTCGTGGGTGGTCTCCACGAGCGCTGCAAATCGTTGAGCTCAGCCGAACCACCTTCTGATCACCACACCCTCCATGCCCAGTGACTAACTGTACTTCTGTCGACAGCAGATGCTCCATAGACTTTGCACAAGCGTTTGTGAATAATCCCCACAGTTTCCTTCTGTGCAGCGACAAATTCAACTACGGCACGTTGCTTGTAACGTGCATCACCTACAGACGCCATGTTCAAACTTTTCCGCAGCTACGCTATCAGAAGTGATGGAGACTTGGCGTGCTCACTTAGGAGACTTCAAATAATACATACGTAAAGTTTCGAATCCGCAGGATTGTTTTGGAATGAGAAAAGAAATGCGGTGAATGTCTTTCTGGGCAACTCTCGGATGTCCTTCCTCGCAGCTCGCTGTTGCAGACGGACGTGAAACCACGACACAGAGATACATCTGAATTCAGCAAACAGACACACCAATGACTGGATCGGTGCAAGGGTTATTTGAACACAGATATCCTTGTTTGCAATCCAACAACATGACCAGATAACCATGACATCATGCATGTTTACGTTTGCACTTCTTGAGTTTGGAACGTTCACTGTCTCGGTTTCGCTTCCTTTTTCACAGTTCATTACACTTTCTAACTGTTTTCATTCTCGATCTGTGTTCAGTTTTTGATGGGCTATTCACAGGGTGTCTTGCCACTGAATCTGAGGTTGGTGGGATGAGGAGTTTCCATTGTTAGTAGCCAGTTCAGCACTAAAGAAAGGCAAGCCTGTTGATTCTTGTGCCAGAATAATAGACCAGCACTTCTGTACATCGTCCACAAGTCTCATAACGCGTTTAAAATAAATTGCGACTTTCGACAGTTGAATACGAAACGAGTCGGGGTAAGCGCAGTTGCCGGCGTGTGCTGGGCGCTTCAGGACATGCCCACAGTACAGCTCCAGGCCTGCTCGGCGCGAAACCTGGCAGGCTCGCTGACTGCGTGAACAGCAAACCGGACGAACCGTGATCTTTCTCTATTGACTTTAAAGAAACTATCCGTCAATAAACGATCATTCTCGCACGTATTGTAATTTAATTCGTCAGTTTCTTTCATTAGCGTCATTTCGTTGACGGTCAAAGTTATTCTGCTATTTCGATAGTACGTAAACTCCTACAAGAAATTGTAAGTTTGCAGTGAGAAATACTTGTCGGTATGAATTTGTGTTGGTGTCTGTTAGCTTACATGTTGCTGCGTAGTAAATGTAGATAATATATTGAAATACAGGGTGTTCCAGAAGTGATGGTGAATATTCAAGGATATGACGGGAATGATCATTAAACAATAAAGTCAAGTAAACATGGGCTCTAAAACGCATACCTTAACAGCTATGAACACCTGTTCATCATCGGTACTTTGGGACAAAACTCTTCTAATGAACAAGTGCTCTAAACTTTTAATGTATGCATTTTAGAGCACATGTTTACTAGACTTTTTTCCTTGTTTTGGTCCATACTACCACTTCCCACAATATGGAAAGCAAAGAACTTGCAGTAGAAGAGATTTGTTTCAGAATATTAGATCAAGACTGTCTCATAGTTCTTAAGGTATGCGTTTCAGAGCCTATGTTTACTTGACTTTTTTGTTTAATGATCATTCCCGTCATATCCTTCAATATTGACTATCACTTTTGAAACACCCTGTATATCGCTGTCTGTCTCCAATCTCGAGAAAAATGGAATGTGTGTGAAGCCCTGTGTAATGAACTGCTGCGTCAGTAGAGTAACTAGAATGTAATATTCATAAATTCCTCGTATCTCACACATGGTTTGAGATATCGGAACAAGATTTTAGCAAATGATAGCGCACGAAGAAGAGAGTGATTTGTCATATGATTAGTAGGCGGAATTTCCATATCTACCGCGATACTCAAGCGACTACCGATTTTTTCATTGAAATAATGTAATGATTGAGGACCATCGATAGTTGATGATGGCTCAAATGGTTTTGAGCACTATGCGACTCAACTTCTGAGGTCATCAGTCGTCTAGAACTTAGAACTAATTAAACCTAACTAACCTAAGGACATCACACACATCCATCCCCGAGGCATGATTCGAACCTGCGACCGTAGCGGTCGCTCGGTTCCAGACTGTAGCGCCTAGAACCGCACGGCCACTACGGCCGGCAGCTGATGATGGGTTTTGTAACAATATGAGTGAAGTTACACGTTTATTTTTATACCGAGAATGGGCTGTTTCATGAATTGTTGACTTGACTTGCACTCAGTTGCTGGTTTAATAATACAGTATTTGAAGATTCTGCGCAGTTTCAACTCCATTAGTATGTTAGTGGGACGAATATTTCTAAACTAAATTCTGCTGTGTTTTGACAAAAGAAGCAGATTTTTTTTTGGGGGGGGGGGCGAAAGGGAGGGGGGGGGATTTGTGGTAAGTTCCTATGGGACCAAGCTGCTGTGGTCATCGCTCTCTTGACTTACACACTACTTAATCTAACTGACGCTAAGTGCAACATACACACCCATACCCGAGGAAAGACTCGAACGTGCCTACCCCGCTCGGCAAGTAGATTTCAACATGGTAACAAGAGAAGTTACGCACAGTCCAACATGAATCAATGTCTCCTCAAGTACCTTATTACTTTCAACTTTATCTCATCGAACATTTCTTTCTACCCAGAGCAAAATATCTGTTTTCCTCCACTACATTTCTGGAGCTTTATGTATAACAACAAAGTGGTAGGGTTCAAAAAAATGGCTCTGAGCACCATGGGACTCAACTGCTGAGGTCATAAGTCCCCTGGAACTTAGAACTACTTAAACCTAACTAACCTAAGGACATCACACACATCCATACCCGAGGCAGGATTCGAACCCGCGACCGTAGCGGTCGCGCGGTTCCAGACTGTAGCACGTAGAGCCGCTCGGCCACACCGGCCGGCCAAAGTGGTAGGGGTTTTGTCCATTACTTTTGTCGAATCCCGAGGAATCTATAGCAGCAGAAGGCTATATTCCCAACAATGAACGTGTTCTTAGACGACGCTTTTATTTCAGATCCCGTATTCAGATGTACTGCACTGTTGTTATTAATAAAACGCCAACACAAAACACTTGCCGGCCGGAGTGGCCGAGCGGTTCCAGGCGCTACAGTCTGGAGCCGCGCGACCGCTACGGTCGCAGGCTCGAATCCAGCCTCGGGCAAGGAAGTGTGTGATGTCCTTAGGTTAGTTAGGTTTACGTAGTTCTAAGTTCTAGGAGACTAATGACCTCAGACGTGAAGTCCCATAGTGCTCAGAGCCATTTGAACAAATGATTCGTGGCGCTTGTGTGTTGGCAGCTGGACTCCCGCATAGCGGAAAGGAACACTGCTGTGTTCGCGACGAGAGGCGTCCAACTTCCCGCGGTTTACCCTTCCTGCGGAAAGATTTGCGCCGCGCCCGTCGCTGTGCTGAGCCTGCGTGCGCTCCCTGCAGTGCGCACTGCGCGTGTTCCCCCTGTCAGTGAGAACAGCCTAAGATGCAGGCGGCGGGTGTGGCAGCGTCGCTGTTAGCGCTGCTTGCAGCAAACGGCACCTCGCTGCTCGACTGGGTCTGCGACTACATCTTCCAAGTCACCGGGCCGCCCGGGAGCAGCTACGGCGAAAAGAAGTTGTGGTGGACCTACTGTCAGTATCCCCGTAAGTACTTTTTCGTACATTACGGATTTACACGACGTTATCCGCCGTGCGGTTCTTAACAGCCGACAGACGTCTTGGCTTGCACGTCCTGTTGTGGGGCGACATAAAAGGTTCTCAGCCCGACAGTAAGGTACTATTTTCACCCACTGCTACATGGTCGCGTATACAAACAGTGATCCAAAACTGTAAAATGTTTTCTATTCCAATCTTTGATCACAATATGAATTCTTTAGACGATGACCGGTTTCAGTCCGTAATGACCATCCTCAGGTCTTCTTCACACCATGTCCTAAAGTGATAAGGCCATAAAGGCATCGTCATAACATATAAAATATAATCAGCATAGCATCGTCATATAGATCTAAAATATGGTGTAGAATAGGCCGCATCGTCCACACAGTCATTATGACAGTCATCTTCATCTTCATCCAATATTGCTTGCAATTCGGCGTCTTCGAACTTTTTTGGTGGTCTTCCACGTCCTTCATTTCTTACATTAAAGTCATTATTTCTGAACCGTTGAAACCATCTTTTGCACGTTGCTTCTGATAGAGCATGATCACCATATGCCTCGACAAGTATTCGATGCGACTCTGTAGCACTTTTTTTCAAATGAAAACAAAAAATTAATGCTTTCCGCACATCATCACTTTCTGGTACAAAATTCGACATTGTTAACACGATGAAAACATATGATGTTGTTTGTTCCATGACTTGATGTATACTAAATATCTTTTACAGATGCCATACCAACCAAACAAACAAAAAATTAAGGCTCGTTCACAACACATTGTTCCCTATCGACACATTTGTAGCCGCACGAGATTAGCTAAGCGATCTGAGGCGCTGCAGTCTTGGACTGTGCAGCTGGTCCCGGCGGAGGTTCGAGTCCTCCTCGAGCATGGGTGTGTGTGTTTGTCCTTAGGATAAGTTAGGTTAAGTAGTGTGTAAGCTTAGGAACTGATGACCTTAGCAGTTAAGTCCCATATGATCTCACACACATTTGAACATTTTTTGACACATTTGTATCTTAACGCTCATTTCATACCGGTACACCTGGTATATACCATTTCTGAGAATAAACGAATTAGCGAACTCTCGAAAACCATCCGTTAATTGTATCATTCGCTGCAATAATATGACGAGAAACGTCATACCCATGGTAAAAGAATTATTGTAACTTGCGTATTATAAGAGTATGCCGTTTCAAATGAATAGCATGTTGAGAATCCGTTAACAACGCATTGTTTTTGATAGAATTTGTTATGATTAAATCTCCGTTGGTAATGTAACTACAATTAAAGCTTTCAGGAAATTTTAACATTTTGTGTCGTATCATACGTCGCTGTGTACTAACAAACTTACTCGACTATATTACAAATATGCTCCCCTAAAGACCAGAAAAGTAAAAAAGAAACTTGTAACTTCGCTAGCTGAAAAACGAAAAGAAGTCATGAATCTCATAGACGCTGCATACTTGGCATGTAAACTGCGCCCCACGCTTGAAAATCATATGCATACAAACAGAAACGGAAGCAGCTGTGAGAAATGCAAAACTGAGGCAGGCCCACACATTACCCGACAACAGAAATAGAACATCTGTCCTACGGAAACACCTGTGTGGTCTTGGTATAGGCAAAGTAAAAGCTGCAGCTGAGCCAACTGTCCCTGCGGAAGAACTGAACAAGTAGTTCACATTATCTGAGAGCACGACTCAACCAAGAACGAAACAGATGCTTCATGGCGACTGTAACCACAAAGAATTCTATCTAAAGCGTGTTATTTGCAATACCGCCAAAAACCCATCACGTGTTTCAGATTAGCATCTATTGGATACAATGGCATCACAGTCCAAATGCTGAAGGTTATCACTGACTCAATACTGCCCACTGTAACAGATATCTTCAACCTCTCCATAACTACAAGAGTTTTCGCTGAGGCCTGTAAACAGGGACTGACTAAGCCACTATCTAACAAGGACGTTGCCACAGCACCCTCTGATTACCGACCTAATTGCATTCTTCCCGCACTGTCCATGACCTTAGAATAAATAGTACACGGCCAGCTAACAAAATGCCTAATCACAAACAACCTACTAGAAGGATATCAGTTAGGTTTCTGTAAACATCACAGCGTAATGGCTGCCTTAATAATGATGACAGATGACCTAAAGCTTGACGTGGATGCACAAGAGGCGACTACTATGTGATTCTTAGACTTAAGAAAAACCTTTGACATTGCCGACTTCGACATTTTACTTGCCAAATTTAGCAACCAGAATTTCTCACCAGGTGCATTGTAGTGGTTTCGCTCATACCTGATGCCTTGCCAGGAATGCGTCATGTCTCACACCCTAAGGTCACAACGGAGGCAGGTCGTATCAAGCATCCCCCCCAGGGTTCGGCATTAGGTCCTATGCTCTTTACTTTTTATGTCTACGATGTGTGATCAGTTTTGTCCTACTGCAAACACCACATGTACACAGATGATCTCCAGTTGTATCGAAGTGCAAAACCAATAACCCTGAAGACAGCTATCAAGAATTTTAGTAGTGACCTGTGTGCAATATCAAAATGGAATCAGGATACACTGTTAAAGCTCAAGCTACGCAAAACCCAAGTTGTACAGGTTGACCATTCTAGGCTCATTAGAACGAATTTTTACAATCCTTAACCCCAAATCGGAGAAATATCAACTTCTTCAGAAAAGAATCTAGGTCAGTAACACATGACAATCTAAATTGAACTAGGCACGTTACTGCAATGTGTAAGAGAACATCAGTATCTCTCCATGCCCTAGGAAAATATAAAAATCTCTTCCGTCTTGATCTCAAGAAGAAAGTTTTACAAACACTTATACTTCTAATTATTGATTACAGCGATGTTATACTGTAAGCCCTTTCTCAAGAAAGTTCACATAGCCTGGAACTGGCTGTGAATGCATGTGTCCGTTATACCTGTGATGTTCGACTCTTCCATCACATTTCATCATCATATGCACACCTTTCCTGGCTTCATGCAGACAAGTGCAGGATTTTTTCCATAACCTCTGATACCTTTACTGTCTTGTCATCGAACGCTGTCCCTCATATACCTCCTCGAGCTTAACGCTCTTGTCTGAACAACATGGCAACATTCATTCTCACAACAGAAAAATGTTTTCTGTCTCGCTCCATCGCGTAGCTACTTTCTCGATGTCCTTCTCAGTATCAGGACTCTCGAATAAACTCGTGCAGTATATTAGGGAAATGAACTACATCTCCAGCTTCATAAGTCAGTTAATGACATGTGTACTAAAGCAACAAAAATGATTACCATTGTCCCTGTATGCATTCTTTGCCCTTCTTTCCTAATTTTCCAATATTCTCAGCTGGTGCAGTCTCCTTAAATTTCCTTTCCCCAGAACTCGCTATATTATAAAATATGTATTTTGTACGCCCATAAATCATTTTTACATCTGCCACTATGATGAATGTTATTATTGTAATCATTATTATTAATTACAATTATTATCACTATCAGTGGCACTAGCAGCAGAAATACAAGTACAGGAAGTATTAACTTTATTAGTTGATAGTGAGTATTACTTACTCACATTGTCACTGTAGACATTAAAATCATTTTAACACTTTTTAAAACGCTGATGAACTCCATGTCTTCACATTAAAATTCCTTTTTTCTTAGGTAACTATGATGTAAAAAAGTTACTGTATGTATGGAAACCCAATCCGTTGTAAGAGAGGGCCTGGTAGCCCTAATTATGTGAGCTTAAATCAATGCTGGTAGAAGTTATCTGTATAGTTGAGGGCCAGTGTCTTCAGAATAAGCGGTTGAACATTCGTAATTACGTAAAAAAAATCAAAGACGGCGCTTATCAGAATTCACTGAGCTTGCTCATTGCAATCGTGCTGATATCGGCGGCACAAAGGCCATATACGAAACTTCGATCTCGTAAAAATTTATTGTTTATAAATTCTAAAACTCAGCTAATCTATGTTGAGGAGACGCAGTTAGTTCTCGTTCCCCGACGGGATTTACCATAACTCGCCAGGGTTTGGAAAGGTGGAAATTATTTATTAGATATTATTCATGCCGACAAATTCCACAACTTACGAGCCACTAGAAAAGGCTCACGAGTGACTACAATACCACAAAACTTGAGCAGTTAACAGTTGGCCAGTAAGCTGCGCCCAATCTATCATCACTCTCGAGAGAGTGATGCATTATACACACGATAAACTTTGCTCATTAATTACTTGTGTCTAAGCCTCAGCGTTTCTCACCAGCAGAAATATACTTAAAACACAGTCATAAAGTTCACTGCCTGCACGGCTTTACTCAGTCAACTTTACTTGCACAGACTGTGCTCTAACAAAGCTTACTGCGGAATCATGACACAACGACTCTCAGTACACGTCTTTCCAATTCAACTGCTGAGACACTTGTCTTCTGATTGTGGTGTGTCGCTCCACTCTCTTAAGTCTTGATGGTTATGACATCAGACACTACAGTTCACCACATATAAACTCTGCTTGTAATTATATCATTCTCTACAATTTACTGATATATAAGTCAACTCTACATTCATCAACACTAAGAATTCTCTACTGTCAACCAGAACAAAACGTAAAGTGGATTATTTTTTGCTTTGGGATGGCTCTGGTGTTGGAGTTCTCCGCAGGAACCAAAGAGAAGAGAAGTCTTAACATTTAATTTGGGTCCTTTTTATATTCCCTGCACCTGCTCCTATGCTTTCCAGATCCCATTGCCTTAGCCCACGATGGTGACTGGCAATATCTGAGGGAGCCAGCTGCCCTCCCCCGAATGTGGTATCTGGCAGCCTCGCGCTCCACCCATTTCCGAGTAGGCTAGCTCAAACTCAAATAACTCCACTATGTGTACTCTGATTGTTATGCTGTTTACACCATTCTTAGTGTAATGAAATGTTGCATCAGTTGACACGTTCGTCAGCTATTTACCTCTCTTAATTATTATACCAAATCGCTTAATTCATTTAATTATCAAACTGAGCATGCGAATCGTTATGACAGCACACTGCCACATCTCTCGCTGCTGATATTTATGGCATAAACAATGGCTGTAACCCAACTGGGTTGGGATTGTTTAGGGGAAGAGACCAAACAGCGAGGTCATCGGTCTCATCAGATTAGGGAAGGACGGGGAAGGAAATCGGCCGTGACCTTTCAACGGAACCATCCTGGCATTTGCCTTGAGTAATTTAGAGAAATCACGGAAAACCTAAATCAGGATGGCCGGACGCAGGATTGGACAGTCGTCCTCCTGAATGCGAGTCCACTGTGCTAACCACTGCGCCACCTCGCTCGGTAACCCGACTGGCCTTCGAGCTGAACTGAGCTCGGATGGCCAATCCAGGTATGTCATTTCGTATTGCTGCAAGTATGTGCCAGAGTTCCGTGGCTATAGAGTGACGCATACCAGTTTTTTGGTAACCCACTACCAGATGTTTACAGTGTCAGAGAGATTTGGAGAACGTTCTGTTAACGGCGACTGTTAAAACCATCTGTATCACGGTAGATCGGGACAGTGTGTGGTTTTGAATCATCTTCTTGGAAGATAATGTCAGGGCATCTCAGAGATAGGGCAGAACCATAGGTCTCAACGCATTACAAATATAAAGGCTGCTGTCCAAAATGCCGACTATGCACTGTGTATCAAATGGTGCCCTATACAGTGATTCCAGATGCTGGCCCTGCACGAGACTGATCAGTGCAACCTGGCAAGCCTCCGCACTGCATCTGTCGACCGTGAAGCTGTAATAAGAACAGGGCCTCTGCTGAGAAGACAACGTGCTGCCATCCTGTGCCCAGCACCTTCATAGGGCGCACCACTGCCGGTATGCCCATCTCTGCTTCCACACCGGTGGAGCCCACAGCAATGGTCAGCGTGCTCATAGTCAGCTGAAATGCTAGTAATCTGCCCGTCGAAGCCCAAACTACACGTGATGACATGTTTACGAGTACTTTATGGATTGCTGCTTTCATGTTGTCGGTATTTCAGTGGCGAGATGTCTGAACATACACTCATGCTCATAAATTAAGGATAATTGCAGAATGCGGTGCCACACAACGTGGCTCTACACAAAACTGGCGCTAATAGCATAGCCACATAGGGAACACACACGGCATTGGTGATAAGCTGAGAACACCGTCCCGAAACACATGTGCTACAAAACACCACTGTTTCCTGCGCATGTACCCCGACATCAATATGGGATATGATCACCATGCACATGTACACAGGTCGCACAACGGGTTGGCATACTCTGGATGAAGTGGTCGAGGAGCTACTAGGGTATAGCCTCCCATTCTTACACCAGTGCCTGTCGGAGCTCCTGAAGTGTCCTAGGGATTTGAAGACGTGCAGCAATACGTCGACCGAGAGTATCCCAGACGTGCTCGATGGGGTATAGGTCTGGAGAACAGGCAGGCCACTCCATTCGCCGGATATCTTCTGATTCAAGGTACTCCTCCACGATGGATGCTCGGTGGTTCCGTCGTTATCATCCACCAGGAGGAAGATGGGACCCACTGCATCCCTGAAAAGGCGGACGTACTGGTGCAAAATGACGTCTCGATACACCTGACCTGTTACAGTTCCCCTCTCAAAGGCACGCCGTGGTGTATGTGTACCAATCATGATCCCACCCCACACCATCAAACCACGACCTCCATATAGGTCCTTTTCAAGGACATTAAGGGGTTTGTATCTGGTTCCTGGTTCACGCCAGATGATACCCAGCGAGAATCACTGTTCACACACCTGGACTCGTCCGTGAACATCACCTGGGTCCACTGTTCCAATGACCATATACTGTGTTCTTAATACTAGGATTTACGGGCTTTCCTGTGACCAGGGGTGAGTGGAATGCACCTTACAGGTCTCTGTAGACTGCATGTCTGGAGACAACTGTTCCAATCGCTGCGGTGAGGTCCCAAGCAAGGCTACCTGCTGTACTCCGTGGCCGTCTGCGGGCACTGGTGGTGAGATATCGGTCTTCTTGTAGTGTTGTACACAGTGGACGTCCCATACTGTAGCGCCTGCACACGTTTCCTGTCTGCTGGAATCGTTGCCATAATCGTGAGATCAATTCGTCGCATATGGAGGGCCCCTGCTACGACCTGCTGTTTTTGGCCAGCCTCCAGTCGCCCTAGTATTATATTCTCCATAACGTCATCAATATGTGTTCTTCGAGCCATTTTCAACACACAGTCACCATTAGCACGTCTGAAAACGTCTGCACACTTGCTCCCTGCACTGTACTCTGATATGCACCAGCCGGCCAGAGTGACCGAGCGGTTCTAGGCGCTACAGTCTGCAACCGCGCGACCGTTACGGTCGCAGGTTCGAATACTGCCTCGGGCATGGTTGTGTGTGATGTCATTAGGTTAGTTAAGTTTAAGTAGTTCTAAGTTCTAGGAGACTGATGGCCTCAGAAGTTAAGTCCTATAGTGCTCAGAACCATTTGAACCATTTGATATGCACCAACACACCTCTGCGTATGTGGACTGCTGCCAGCGCCACCGTGCGATGACCGCAGGTCAAATGCACCGCACTGTCATACCACAAGGTGATTTAAACCTGCAAACCGCCCACCAGAGCGTTGTTTCATCATGTAGCAGCATTATCCTCAATTTATGAGCATGAGTGTAGATGTTGATGTTGTTGTTGTGGTCTTCAGTCCTTAGACTGGTGTGATGCACCTCTCCATGCTACTCTATCCTGTGCAAGCCTCTTCATCTCCCAGTATCTACTGCAGCCTACATCCTTCTAAATCTGCTTAGTGTATTCATCTCTTGGTCTCCCTCTACGATTTTTACCCTCCATGCTGCCCTCCAGTGCTAAATTGGTGATCCCTTGATGCCTCAAAACATGCCCTCCCAACCGATCCCTTCTTCTAGCCAAGTTGTGCCACAAACTCCTATTCTCCCCAATTCGATTCAATACGTCCTCATTAGTTATGTGATCTACCCATCTAATCTTCAGCATTCTTCTGTGGCACCACATTTCGAAAGCTTCTATTCTCTTCTTTTCTAAACTATTTATCGTCCATATTTCACTTCCATACATGGCTACACTCCATACAAATACTTTCAGAAACGACTTCCTGACACTTAAAATCAGTACTCGATGTTAACAAATTCCTCTTCATCAGAAACGCTTTCCTTGCCATTGCCAGGTTACATTTTATATCCTCTCTACTTCGACCATCATCAGTTATTTTGGTCCCCAAATAGCAAAACTCATTTACTACTTTAAGTGTCTCATTTCCTAATCTGATTCGCGCAGCATCACCCTTCTTAATTCGACTACATTCCATTATCCTCGTTTTGCTTTTGTTGATGTTCATCTTATACCCTCCTTTCAAGACACTGTCCATTCCGTTCAACTGCTCTTCCAAGTCCTTTTCTGTCTTTGACAGAATTACAATGTCATCGGCGAACCTCAAAGTTTTTATTTCTTCTCCATGGATTTTAATACCTACTCCGAACTTTTCTTTCGTTTCCTCTACTGCTTGCTCAATATACAGATTGAATATCATCTGGGAGAGGCTACAACCCTGTCTCACTCCCTTCCCAACCACTGCTTCCCTTTCAAGACCCTCGATTCTTATAACTGCCATCTGCTTTCTGTACAAATTGTTAATAGCCTTTAGCGCCCTGTATTTTACCCCTGCCACCTTCAGAATTTGAAAGAGAATATTCCAGTCAACATTGTCAAAAGCTTTCTCTAAGTCTACAAATGCTAGAAACGTAGGTTTGCATTTCCTTAATCTTTCGTCTAGGTGAGTCGTAAGGTCAGTATTGCCTCACGTGTTCCAACATTTCTACGGAATCCAAACTGATATTCCCCGAGGTCGGCTTCTACCAGTTTTTCCATTCGTCTGTAAAGAATTCGTGTTAGTATTTTGCAGCAATGGCTTATTAAACTGATAGTACGGTAATTTTCACATCTGTCAACACCTGCTTTCTTTGGGATTGGAGTTATATTCTTCTTGAAGTCTGAGTGAATTTCGCGTGTCTCATACATCTTGCTCACCAGATGGTAGAGTTTTGTCAGGACTGGCTCTCCCAAGGCTGTCAGTAGTTCCAATGGAATGAGTGTAGATAGAAGTAGTTAATGAAACTGTGTCCGGGCAGTCAGTGAGCGGTCTTCAATGTTTCACAGGAAGCTATGACGTGTACGTGACGTGCGACAACCTGGCGCCGCCGTCTGCTGCGGTGTCGGCGGTGGCGCGCCTGATACCGACCACCAGCAGCAGCAGCCGCTGGCCACCCGCATGGGGGGAGGGGTGCGGCGGCGCTGTGGAGGCGGTCCGCGACCTCGCCAGAGCCACGCCAGACGAGCTGCACTCCTGGGACCTGTGCTCCCTCATCGCTAAGCACTGCATCCACTCCTCCTGTGTCCGGGGGTATGTATGCCACGGAAGGCCTCCGTCATTAACCGTACACCTAATCTTCTTTTCCTTTTCTTAATTTTCTTCTGTGCACTACCATCTGTCTTCGCTACTTTCCGAGCCTTACCAAGTGCACCGCACGACACACTGGTCACTTCCCTACGAGACAGCGGGCTAGTACCTCGTGGCACCACCTGTAGCCGTGATGACGGCTTAAATGCAGATGCTAACTACGCCTGCTGGTTGCGCTATTGTATTTGACCAAAAATGTTACCTGCGCAACGTCCTCAATACGCTGCAAGTTGCAGTCCTGGTCAGAACATTGTTCTGCATAGTTCTGAATGGATTAGTCCGCCCCGATAGCTGAGTGGCCAGCGCTGCGGTCTGTCACGCCGAGGGGCCCGGGTTCGATTCCCGGCTGGGTCGGAGATTTTCTCCGCTCAGGGACTGGGTGTTGTGTTGTCCTCATTATCATTTCATCATCACCAGTGGAAGGCAACGGGAAACCACCACTGGAATCGCTTCCCTAGACGCTCATGCGGTGGACCTCTCTGACGAGGCCTCCCCCCATGACAAGAACTGCAGTAAGGCAGAACTCAAAAGTTTTGAATGGATTATGTCGGAATAAGTGCAATCGTATGAGGGCGAATCGCTGCTGCTCTTATAGTGGGTGCCTCGCTAAACAAGACGCCTGAAGTGTTTGGTGTACCAAGAGGCAAGATTTGTACCAAATGCAGCGAGAGTGGGAAATGCATCCTCTAAGTCACAAATTGGACGAAAGTGTAGCGGGACTTTGAATTTTTCCGCGCTACACTCGTTCCCTCAGATATAAATTATACAGTCGCAGCTGTATGAGCGCTCGACGGTAGAGAAAATATATAAGAAAATGAAGGTACAGAAGTTTTAACTCTTTTTGTTTTCTACCCGCTCTTGTCTCTTGAGAGCGGAAGCTTAAATTCACTTATTAGCTAGTCTTGGTCGGATTAAGACGAAAAAACTTATTGATGTGCAGACGTATTGTGAAAGTTTGAATGAAATTTGGAGGATGGAAGCAGCAACGCAAAATACATAGCATTCAATATCAAGACGGTTTTAATTTGTATACGTTAGTAATTCCTGGACAATGAAATTTATTGCAAGATTTCGGAGCAGCTACGACTTTTCACGCAAAAATGAAGCAGGAGATTTTTGGAGAACAAGATCTGGACGCCGCACAAGAGAAGACATGTTAATATGGTAAAGAATGAACTCTTATCTACGCCATCTCCCCCTGTTAATCACATTTTGTTGTTCTCTGTTCTCTTTCAAATAATTTTTGTAGTGGAAATTGGTTTGACTTTTGCTCAGAAACGCCACAAGGACCACCCCAACAATAGCTTTTCCGAATCACAAAGTCCGATAGCTCTTCTGTAATACGAAGTCCGATTTGCATTTCATTCTTTCCCTTTTTCTCGGTCATTAACGATTTTAATACCCCTTTTTATTCACCACTTCTTCCCACATATTCAACCTTTTCTTCTCTTCTTTTCCTTTTTTATTAACCACTACAAAAGGATGTGTTGCTTGGTCGTGACAGACGGTCATTGTGAGGACTGCGACGAAACATAAGAGCACGATAGCTACATTAGTCACATCAGAACTGAATGTCGTAATCGCAAATACGAAGGCAGCTCCATAAGCAGGGAATAGCAGAGAGAGCTCGAATTCCGAAACTATCGGTGGATATCAATTCCTGCAGAGTGATGAAATGGTTATTAATAGGAAAACGTGGTGCCGAAGCCAACCGAAGAAAGCGGTTCGGTCGGATGAGTCTTGCTTCACATTTTTTTCCAACTTCTCAACGAGTTTACGTCCAAAAAGTGAAACATGGAGGTGGTTCGCTGATAATTATGACAGCGATATCATAGTATTCCATTGGCCCCATTGTTACTTCCAAGGTCACACTGCTGACAAGGATATGTGACCATTTTGGCTGATCAGGTCGAGCCCATGGTACAGTGTTTGTTCCCCAACGGCGACGCCATTTTCCAAGATGACTGAGCACCTCTTCACACACCTCGCATCGTCGAGGACTGGTTCCTTGAGCACAAGGATGAATTCTCACGTCTCCCTCAACCACCGCAGTCACCATATCTCAATATTATTAAGCCTCTGTGATCTACTTTCGAGGGGAACGTGCGTTCAAAATGGCTCTGAGAACTATGGGACTTAACTTCTCGGGTCATCAGTCCCCTAGAACTTAGAACTACTTCAACCTAACTAACCTAAGAACATCACACACATTCATACCCGAGGCAGGATTCGAACCTGCGACCGTAGCGGTCGCGCGGTTCCAAACTGTAGCGCCTAGAACCGCTCGGCCACTCCGGCCGGTGAACGTGCGTGATTGTTAAACACCTCCTTCATCTTTACCCGAACTTCCCACTAACCTGCAGGAAGAGTGACATAGCTCTCGCTTGGAAATTATGCAGGACTTGTATTTACCCATTCAGAGATGACTGGAAACTGTTATGACAGTGTGTTATGTTCTTGGTGTTTCCTTATTTCTGTACACTGCCTGTACGTCATATAGACATCCCTTGATGTTTAAGTCCGGTGGACGCACCAGTTTCCGGCGATTATGAGTGGTACGTTGCAGCCTCTGCTTCGAAAATTCCCAGCCACTGTCCACGGTATTAGTATTGTGTGATAAAGCAGGCCCCACGAGGTGTGATAGGCGTCCTGGGTGTTTGCCCGACCGGAAATGTGTGCATGCAACCTTGTGAAAATGGCTGTTGTCATCTTGTAACATGGGAGTGTCCACAGCATACTGATCACGAAGATTTACAAATAGGGCAACGCTTCGTCACTGAGAACGGGGAAACAAACACTCTGGTTCACGTTATAAGGGGATAGTTTGTGTTGTTGGCCCGGATGATGATCACACGAATATTTGGTCAGGATTTGTAAGCGGTGGGCCCTTGAGGTACGGCAATACGCGAACACGAGAAGTCAGTTTAAACAGTTTTATTAACAAAGGCTGATTATAAAACACGCACGCTACGCGAACCCATCATCACTGTGTCTGACATCCTAACATCGGCTAATTACGGTCGTATCGAAAGGCTCCATGGTGAGCTAAGAAAAGAGCCATATTCGCGACCGAGGCCGCGTTAGTTAATACGTCGCGCTGTGGACGGCGGTCAGTGGCTTACTCTCTGCCTCGCACTGCTGACCAATCAAAGTGTCAGCATTCCAGATGGGCCGGCTGGCGAGCGCGTTTTATGTACCGTACGGCTGCGTGCAGTCCGTAAAACCTTATAATGGCTCTGAGCACTATGGGACTTAACATCTATGGTCATCAGTCCCCTAGAACGTAGAACTACTTAAACCTAACTAACCTAAGGACATCACACAACACCCAGTCGTCACGAGGCAAAACCTTATAATGTTCAGGATAACCTCAATGAGTGCATCCAAGTCACCGTACGAAAACACCCTCATATCTTAACAGAACCACCTCCGGCCTGAACTATTTTTCACGTACTGCAGCCTGAACAACTCTTTGGATCGTTGGTCCACCTTACTCTTCGCATCGTTTGAAATGAGCCGAAATCATGACACATTGCTATACACACTACATGCGTCCGCTTAGTTATAGTCCAGTTCATAGGTTTGATTGGCCCATTAGGAAGATTATCTCTATGTGCCAATGTGACCAACAGCCTCTTGCGTGGCATCCGACTCGAAATGTCTAATCTTTGCAGTTGTCTTCGTGATGATCGCTCGGAAACTGGACCTGCATTCACTGAAAGTAGTTGTTCCTGTCCGGTTTGAAACTGACTGCCATTGAGAAGGAGTGCCTTTCTTTCGAGTCCCAGCGGCTAATATCTGTCTACTGTCGCTGTTCTTACGAGGTGTTACACTGCTGTCAGCGGTACTGCATCCCTTGTAGACATATGGACAGTCCACAGTGATAAACAAACAAACAAACTGGGCAATTTCTTGCGCTTAGTTATAGCCCAGTTCATAGAAAGCAGGTGTTGACAGATGTGAAAATTACCGAACTATCAATTTTATAAGTAACAGCTGCAAAATACTAACGTGAATTCTATACAGACGACTGGAAAAACTGGTAGAAGCCGACTTTGGGGAAGATCAGTTTGGATTCCGTAGAAACGTTGGAACACGTGCGTCAATACTGACCTTACGACTTATCGTAGAAGAAAGATTAAAGAGAGGCAAACCTACGTTTCTAGCATTTGTAGACTTAAAGAAAGCTTTTGACAATGTTGACTGGAACACTCTCTTTCAAATTATAAATGTGGCAGGGGTAAAATATGTGGTGTCACCGCCAGACACCACACTTGCTAGGTGGTAGCCTTTAAATCGGCCGCGGTCCGTTAATATACGTCGGACCCGCGTGTCGCCACTATCAGTGATTGCAGACCGAGCGCCGCCACACGGCAGGTCTAGAGAGACTTCCTAGCACTCGCCCCAGTTCTACAGCCGACTTTGCTAGCGATGGTTCACTGACAAAATACGCTCTCATTTGCCGAGACGATAGTTAGCATAGCCTTCAGCTACGTCATTTGCTACGACCTAGCAAGGTGCCATTACCAGTTACTATTGATGCTGTAAAACATGTACCGTCAAGAGCGATGTTCACCAATTATGGATTAAAGTTAAGTATTCCAGCAGCTACGTACGTTTTTTGTTAGTCTCATTTCCTTGACCTGTTCCAGACCTCACGCCAGCCTGCGTGAGCTAAAACGCGTGCCTTTCGGCTTCCTCTCATAGTGGCTTGGCTGTCTTGCCAATCCACAACTAAATACAGGGAGCGAAAGGCTATTTATAATTTGTACAGAAACCAGATGGCAGTTGTAAGAGTCGAGGGGCATGAAAGGGAAGCAGTGGTTGGGAAGGGAGTGAGACAGGGTTGTAGCCTCTCCCCTATGTTATTCAATCTGTATATTGAGCAAGCAGTAAAGGAAACAAAAAAATTCGGAGTAGGTATTAAAATCCATGGAGAAGAAATAAAAACTTTGAGGTCGCCGATGACATTGTAATTCTGTCAGAGACAGCAAAGGACTTGGAAGAGCAGTTGAACGGAATGGACAGTGTCTTGACAGGAGGATATAAGATGAACATCAACAAAAGCAAAACGAGGATAATGGAATTTAGTCGAATTATGTCGGATGATGCTGAGGGAACTAGATTAGGAAATGAGACACTTAAAGTAGTAAATGAGTTTTGCTATTTGGGGAGCAAAATAACTGATGATGGTCGAAGTAGAGGGGATATAAAATGTAGAGTGGCAATGGCAAGGAAAGCGTTTCTGAAGAAGAGTAATTTGTTAACATCGAGTATAGATTTAAGTGTCAGGAAGTCGTTTCTGAAAGTATTTGTATGGAGTGTAGCCATGTATGGAAGTGAAACATGGACAATAAATAGTTTGGACAAGAAGAGAATAGAAGCTTTCGAAATGTGGTGCCACAGAAGAATGCTGAAGATTAGAAGGGTAATCACATACCTAATGAGGAGGTATTGAATAGAATTGGGGAGAAGAGGGGTTTGTGGCACAGCTTGACAAGAGGAAGGGACCGGTTGGTAGAACATGTTCTGAGGCATCAAGGGATCACAAATTTAGCATTGGAGGGCAGCGTGGAGGGTAAAAATCGTAGAGGGAGACCAAGAGATGAATACACTAAGCAGATTCAGAAGGATGTAGGTTGTAGTAAGTACTGGCAGATGAAGAAGCTCGCACAGAATAGAGTAGCATGGAGAGCTACCTCAAACCAGTCTCAGGACTGAAGACCACAACAACAACAACATGGTCACGAACTTGTCCAAACACTATAGCTGGTTTCTGCTATCCCTTAAGATCTCCAAGTCGACCCACCTTGCTGTGCTAATTTCATACAAGCAACTGGCACTTACCTACCACGACTGCCATCTCTCTGCCACGACTTGACGTCAGCAGTGGAGAGTCACGTGACTCCCTGGTACCAGTTCTACACTACCTGTAGGGCTGCAGAGCAACCTGTGTGCTAAATTAAGTTGTTGACTAGTATTTTGTCTGGTGAGGTTGCCATGCTTTGCAAATGATATAAGACTTGTTAGTTATTCTATTATAATCATTATAGCTAATGAAAAGCATCAGGCTGAAAATCACGTTATGGTTGTCTGCTTAAAGTAAATATCGTTTGTTCGTTCCTACGAGGGGCGTTGAATAAGCATTGGAACACATTTTTTCTGAAATCGTGATGGTTTTATTCAAAATTACAATACACCATATTATTTCCCACTGTTTTGGCTGCAAAAGCCTGTTTGTCAACATAATCTCCATTGAATTCAATGGCTTTACGCCACGTCACTGGGAGGGACTATATGAACGTACGGTGACACTCTAGTGGTTGACGTGAGAGCCAACGTCGTGCTGCATCAATAACCTCTCCATCACCCACGTGCTGCTTCCCATAGAGTGTATCCTTCATTGGGCCAAACGGACGGAAGTCGGATGGTCCGAGATCTGGGCTGTAGGGTGGTTGAGGAAGAACAGTCCATTGGAGTTTTGTGAGCTCCTCTCCAGTGTGCTGATTTGAGTGAGGCCTTGCGTCATCACGAAGAAGCAGATGGTCGTGTGCATTTTTTGTGGCGACGAATACGCTAAAGTCGTTTCTTCAATTTCCTGAGGGTAGCATAATACACTTCCGAATTGATCATTGCGCCATGCGAGAGAAAATCAAGGAGAATAATCACTTAAAAGTCACAGAAGCCTATCGCCTTGTTTTTGCTGGCTGAGGGCGCAGCTCTGAGTTTTTCTGCGGAGAAGAGGTGGTGTGGTGGCACTCCGTGGATTGCTGTTTTGTTTCCAGTTCAAACTGATCAACACATGTTTCATCGCCTGTGACGATGTTCGACAAAGAATTGTCGCGATCAGCCATCTAATGTGCAAGCAATTCCCCACAGACGGTCCTCATAGCTCTTTATGGTCTTCTGTTAGGCTGCAAGGAGCCGACTGGCTTTGAGTACCCAAACTGGTGAACGAGCGTGTCAGCACTACGAACAGAGGCGTCTAGTTGTGCAGTGAGCTGTTTCATTGTGGTCCGTCGACCACGTCAAATGAGAGTGTGCGGTTTCGTTCACTGTCAGGTCTCCGCAGACATTCTCCAAGCGTCTATGAATACCTGCGATGCTCTGCCGCCAAAAGAAACTCAATGACAGCTGACTGCTTGGAACGCACCTCCATTACAGACACCATTTTGAGGGCTGCATATAGCGCCGCCACCTATCGGAACTTGGTGAAAGCATATGGGCTGAAGCGGGAATATTCCACGATGTACCACAACGAACTCCGAATTTTCTCAACCGAACCTGCCCGAGAAAAAAGGTGTTGCGTTACTTACTGAAAGACCCCTCAACTAGCCAGAAAAATGTTGTACCACTGTGAGTGGGTTAAATTCTGTCAGGAGATGATTTATCATTTCACAATCAGCAAGCAAGTTTTTTGTACACCTTCATTCATACTATAGCTATAATATGCAGCCAGAACATTCGCTAGGATCGTCAAGGCACTCCTTGCGGAAAATACACTCCTGGAAATGGAAAAAAGAACACTTTGACACCGGTGTGTCAGACCCACCATACTTGCTCCGGACACTACGAGAGGGCTGTACAAGCAATGATCACACGCACGGCACAGCGGACACACCAGGAACCGCGGTGTTGGCCGTCGAATGGCGCTAGCTGCGCAGCATTTGTGCACCGCCGCCGTCAGTGTCAGCCAGTTTGCCGTGGCATACGGCGCTCCATCGCAGTCTTTAACACTGGTAGCATGCCGCGACAGCGTGGACGTGAACCGTATGTGCAGTTGACGGACTTTGAGCGAGGGCGTATAGTGGGCATGCGGGAGGCCGGGTGGACGTACCGCCGAATTGCTCAACACGTGGGGCGTGAGGTCTCCACAGTACATCGATGTTGTCGCCAGTGGTCGGCGGAAGGTGCACGTGCCCGTCGACCTGGGACCGGACCGCAGCGACGCACGGATGCACGCCAAGACCGTAGGATCCTACGCAGTGCCGTAGGGGACCGCACCGCCACATCCCAGCAAATTAGGGACACTGTTGCTCCTGGGGTATCGGCGAGGACCATTCGCAACCGTCTCCATGAAGCTGGGCTACGGTCCCGCACACCGTTAGGCCGTCTTCCGCTCACGCCCCAACATCGTGCAGCCCGCCTCCAGTGGTGTCGCGACAGGCGTGAATGGAGGGACGAATGGAGACGTGTCGTCTTCAGCGATGAGAGTCGCTTCTGCCTTGGTGCCAATGATGGTCGTATGCGTGTTTGGCGCCGTGCAGGTGAGCGCCACAATCAGGACTGCATACGACCGAGGCACACAGGGCCAACACCCGGCATCATGGTGTGTGGAGCGATCTCCTACACTGGCCGTACACCACTGGTGATCGTCGAGGGGACACTGAATAGTGCACGGTACATCCAAACCGTCATCGAACCCATCGTTCTACCATTCCTAGACCGCCAAGGGAACTTGCTGTTCCAACAGGACAATGCACGTCCGCATGTATCCCGTGCCACCCAACGTGCTCTAGAAGGTGTAAGTCAACTACCCTGGCCAGCAAGATCTCCAGATCTGTCCCCCATTGAGCATGTTTGGGACTGGATGAAACGTCGTCTCACGCGGTCTGCACGTCCAGCACGAACGCTGGTCCAACTTAGGCGCCAGGTGGAAATGGCATGGCAAGCCGTTCCACAGGACTACATCCAGCATCTCTACGATCGTCTCCATGGGAGAATAGCAGCCTGCATTGCTGCGAAAGGTGGATATACACTGTACTAGTGCCGACATTGTGCATGCTCTGTTGCCTGTGTCTATGTGCCTGTGGGTCTGTCAGTGTGATCATGTGATGTATCTGACCCCAGAAATGTGTCAATAAAGTTTCCCCTTCCTGGGACAATGAATTCACGGTGTTCTTATTTCAATTTCCAGGAATGTATTTTATAAAACTGAGTTCCTAAACCACCTCCTGAACCACTTTTACACCAATTAAAAATTAACAACTAAAAAAGTTTTCAATCTAGTGTATCTTGCAGAGCACCATAAGTAGAGTTCCTCTAATAATTATAAGATGATTCATCCGTTACACAATAAGTTACCAGGGAAACCATTTCGTAAATATACGGACTGAGAAAATCAGTTTGTAAGTTTGAAAAATGCTTTACTGTAAGTTAGAGCGACTTTTATGAGCGAAAACTGCCCAGCTCAATAGTATACTCCTTGGTGTCCTTTCTTCTTTGCATCATTTTTCAATTTCAGTCACCGAGCGAGGTAGCGCAGTGGTTAGCACACTGGACTCGCATTCGGGAGGACCACGGTTCAATCCCGCGTCCGGCCATCCTGATTTAGGTTTTCCGTGATTTCCCTAAATCGTTCCAGGCAAATGCCGGGATGGTTCCTTTGAAAGGCACCGCCCACTTCCTTCCCCATCCTTCCCTACTCCAACAAGACCGATGACCTTGCTGTCTGGTCTCTTCGTCCAAACAACCCAACCCCTCAATTTCAGTCTTTCCTGCTTTCCTTAGCTCCTTGGTAGATCGTCTTGCCATGCCCCCCTTTTTTTTGAAAGAGTTATGCTCCACATGATTTCATTCTTCAAACATTTGATTGTATTTACCACACAGGTCTTTAAGTTTCTCAACAGATTTTAATATGCCACCCAGCCCATCATTAAAAGTAATCACAATGTCACAAGCCCCTATTTGTACCGTTTTTTTTTTAAAAAAACAGTCTTTGGGCATATACCTTAAATTTTGGAGTGGAATAAGTCATAGCATCTTGAACGAAACCAGTCACAAAACGTTTATCTTTTTTTAAAAATTATGTTACAAATTACATTTGCCCTTTTTGTTATAGAATCCTTAGATACGTAATAGGCTTTCATGTTTTTCATCAAACAACTTGGTGCGTAGCTACGACTATCACTATTCTTTTCCAAATCTCCAGTCCTCCCAGGATAATGTGCCATTTTGTTTTTATAATATGCTTTGAGTTTTCCATTTCAAAATAAAGTAAAATCGCCTCAGAAATCACGTTACAACAGCTGTAGAAAATAGTCCACACTCTCAATGACAGAACACAATTCAGAGAGTAAACAATTCTGAGGTGGACAATTGGAGGGCTGAACTATGACTAACAAGTATGAGAAATTTTCAGTTCCGTTCTGCCACACAGAAGCATGACAAATGCACGTCAAAGTTAACGTGAAAGTCAGCAAACTAACAGAAACTGACGGATGCAGTGACATGGAATGTTCAAATATCAGACGCCTATCATCATATATATTCGTCTATAATGCTGCAACCGACAAATATTTTTTGTTGAAATCTTCACGTCTGCAAAGCTGAAAGAACGGAGAGTCATTTGGAACAAATTTTCAGAATTCCATTTTTTGAATCCAGGTAGCTGTATGTAACTCCTCAACTATCATTACACTGGACATTTGAGTCATTCAAAATTGAAGTAAATTACTAATCGCAATGCATAATGACTGAGAAACGTGACCTCACAATAATATTCACTGTCACTAGATTTCCTGAATCACCTCTCTCTGCCAATCAAAATGCATTTCCAAAAAAATGTAACAATTTAATTGTAAAGTCTTCCCACCTAGCAGCAATTAGAAATGGCAATGTTGAAAGTACAAAAACCTGCATTACGCAAATATATATACAGAATTAAATAATATTTTACAATCACAGAATTAACTTTTACTTTACCAGAATAATTACTTTTGTTATTGAATTTACCTGCTTCACAAAAAATTGGTGAATGCAGTTAAATTTCAAAATCGAAATAATACTTCCGGTTAAGCCATTGAAATAGCAAAGTGTAATATTAGCTTTCTCACTCACTTAGGACTTTCATATTAGATTTTATCTCTGTTTTGGAAATTGGAAATTTGTAGTAAGTTCCTATGGGACCAAACTGCTGAGGTCATCGGGCCCTAGACTTCCACCCAACTTCATCGAACTTACGCTAAGGACAACACACACTCCCATCCCCGAGGGAGGACTCGAACCTCCGGCGGGGGGAGCCGCGAGAACCGTGCCAAGGTGTAGCCGCGTGGTCCTGTTTTAATAACGTGACACCTGATTATTATAATGATTGGAACAGGATGCTACTGTTGGCGATGATATAGGAAAATCGTTAAGATTAGGTAAGGATTAAAATTTACAAAGTACTGCAAAATTCAGTAAACTGATTTTAAGACCCTGCAAGTCTCGTACGTTTCTAAACTCGGAAGTGGCACAGTCTTACTTTGAGGTAGCGCTGCTTTTAGCGTAAAATAATGACTTTTGAAGCCATAGTTACTGGGCAAAAGGCTCGTTTCCATTTACGTGGAATGTATAATTATAGCTGGCCACAAAATACTTCTCTCTCATTTACACTCTTCAGACTTCTCCTGAAATTAAAATTTTAATGTAGTCTATACAATTGATTTTTCGATGTATCCACAATGCCTTGTGAAACATTATGTCACAACGCCATTTACAAAAATTTTTTGCGTGCTCTGACAACTACTTCACGTCCGACCTCTTTCACTGTTAACTAGCGACTGTTTTAGCGCTCTCATATACCATCGATGTTATTATACACTATAAAGACCCTGACATTGCCAGTGTGTTTACGACGTTCCCTAAAACATTATTTTGATATAACTGTAATAAGTTTACTTTGCAATATTTCAGTTGATCAGAATTTCAAGAGAATAATAAAATCTAAACATACTTATAACCAGAAAATAATACTGAGAAACGTAAATAGAAATAATTTGTTGTGTATGAGGTACTGTCTTTCAGAGTTATAGTCGCTGACCGCAGATGAACATTTTAGAGAGTTAACTGTATGATTCTGTTCTAACCAGGTAGTGTCTCTAAATGTTTTCCGTTTTCACACTTCTTATTTCTGTTGTAATATAAAAAATGAAGGTGTTTAAATGAAATAAGATCCCTGTGTAGGCTTTCCACAAAACAGGGAATGCTTAGAACTTATTTATTCTTAGGCTACAATTAATGGGCCTTCATTAACGAAAAAGTTATTGATACGCGCTTCCATCTAAATCCCGTTCAGTGCTTCTCATGCTTTTACTACTAAATGACTCTATATAAATGAATATAGCCCAAAAAGGACGCAGTTAATGATTTCATGAAACAGATTACTCGAACCTAGGCGAACATGTAACAGAAGGTGATGTTATGGAGGATTTATTTTACTGCACATCTTTCAATCTGCATACTATTTACTTTTAAGTCTCTTCACGTCCCCTTTACCCTGATCTTTCAGGTATAGGTACTTGCGATTGGATGGGAATAAGAATGAGCGTCAACATCACACAGAGAGACGATGAGATTAATTGATCACAAATAGTGAAAATTTATTCAGGTCAACCATGAGACTGCCACCGAAAACACTTTAAAACACATTTATAAATCAAGAATCTCATGACACTGATAGGAGTACACAATCTAACGTCCGATTGCACTCTATAACTGTCCCTTGACACATATCAAAGTGCGGTTCAGAGGGAACATTAATTATTGTGAATGGAATCAGCCTCATGGCTGAGATATCAAAGTTCCAAACCATGAGGCAAGGATCACTTAACACACGCACATTCCCACAGCTAGATAAAGGACAAATTTTAGTTCTGCAATCTACCACACCAAGGCAAGCAAAGAATGATTAGAGTGGTCAGTCTTGTCAGAGATAGTTGGTTGCAAATATGTTGTTAAAATCATAAAGTAGTTCATGAAAGATAGGTCCACATGCATGCAGGTACTTATGCATAGGTTCCCACTAGAACCTTTAACTGGAACCTATGGGATCACAAATATGTGAGGGTCTATCAGACAAAGGAGATGATACTGGACACAAAGATTTACCGGTTAAAATAGTAATTAATTTATAATATTCACCATATGATTCAGGAGCTGCTATAGAAACAATTTAATGTACAGCTCACAATAACTATTGTTCGGACAAGGTACGTGTGTGGTAGTAGTCCAAAAACTAACAAAGCACACACTACCAAGTTACAATAAATACACGAAATCATGTTAAAGAATAAAAAAGAGGATCATGAACATTTCCTTGAAATACCGAAGCTGGAATGAAATAGACTATACACAAGCTACACTCTCATACTGAAATACATGTAACGTCAACCAATGAAGACGCTCGAGGGCATATCGGTTCACTTACCAAACAACTGCAAGAGTGTCGAAACAGCTACGTGGCCGACATGGTTTCTGTTTCCAACAGGTGGAATTGAACGATACCATTACTTCTGAGCAACCACACCCCACACATACTAGGACCTGTTGACTGACGCTGCCTATGCTTTTTGTTCTCTGATATAGATTTCTATCACTTTAAAATGGCAAAGACGAGTTGCTGCATTTGCTAACTCTGGTCGACCGCAGAAGCATTTGAAATGCACTGACACCCAGTTCATACATTCATAGTTTATAGGATAAATGTATGATGTAACATACATCTACAAATGAAATAAATGAACAAATCGGCTTCTCCTTACTCCAGAGATTGATTATTAGCGTAACGCAGTAATGTCTGTCGTGAAATCAGTACCACAGGGATACTATACGCGTTATGAAATAAAAGTCTATGAAACGAATCTGACTGATGCGTTTCATCAACGGAAGCCCCAGGGAAAGTTGAGCTGGGGCTGTCCTTCAAATGGAAGGGCAGTCCCTGGCATGTTTTACTGAACAAACGAGGACAATATCTTAAATACCTTATTTTGCATACATAGTAATTAACGAACAAAGTCACAAGAAACAAGTACAAATCTTGAGGGAACAAAATGATTCGATTGTAATATATGAAATCATAATTTTAGAGACCCATAAAAAATAAAACTTTGCAAAATTTTATTGTTGTCAAGAAAAAGTTTAACTATGAACTACGTAACGTCTGTCAAATTAATTAAAGAATAACGTCAGCTTTGCTATTAAAGAATAACGTCAGCTTTGGTAATAAATACAGCCACTTATTATGACAGCCCACCAGCAGCTAATAGAGTATAGTAAACAGTGTAAGTATATTCATGCTGCAGTTTGATGTAGCAGTCAGATGGCGATCCAGTAACAGTAAAAAACGTAAGGAACAGTTTTGGGTTATAGCACATAACGATTGAGGGCCACGACGACGACACATTCTATGTTTCGTCGAAATAATCAGAAAATAACTTTTAATAAGCAGCATTTAAATTTGTATGCGAAGATTGAGAAAGAGAATTCATTTCAAAGGGAAGATTTCATTTGTTATTATTAAGCAAGAGGTAGAAATCCTAAGGGAAGGTTTCACAGGTTATTGTGCAAGGGAAGGTTCCGCAACAAAAGAGATATAGAGGAGACGGGAAGGTTTCACTATCAATTGAACAGCATGGGTGACAGGTAAGAAGTACATGATAGAAACAAACACAAATGTACAGTTTGTTCATTACAAGAAAAATAAGTGAATAAAATAATCAAAAAGGATACCACTCCTTTACAATCTAATGGACTTTAACCCAGTTCAAATTTTATCCACTTAAAAGAAGATTGCTTCTTTAGAGTCTAATAAACACTCATCTATTCAAATACGATAACTTTTCGGAAAGCAAGGAACCATCAGTCGCGAAACGGAAACTACAGTGAAAATCCTATGAGGGTTTGCACAGATGTGTTGGGAAGTGTCTCTAGTACGTTAGCAGTAGCTCTTCTCCGTTCAGTTTTAGCGCTTAAAGGTGCCTAGAGCAATAATGTCTCCAGCCAAATATGAGGTGCCTGCCGAGAGATTTCGCCTGATATCATGCAACCCCGCAGAACCTAACTTCATGCATTTCCTTCTTCATGACAGTTCTCAGCTGCACACTGCAGCGGCTATAAAAACGCCCGTGCAGCGTTTTCGATGGGAAGTGTTTGATCAGCCTCCATACAGCCCAGATGTGGCTCCATCTGATAAACCTCTGGCTATGAAGACGACGTTTTGAAATAGACAATGAGGAGCATTCCAGCGCAGAAATGTGCCGGAAAGCACAATAGCCTGCCTTCTGTGACGACGTTATTGGAAAGTTGATACACCATTACGACAGATGTCTAAGACAGAGCGGAGACTACGTAGAGAAGAAGCTGGAAGATTTAGCTAACTGTTGCAAATAAAAGTTGTGATCCTCACTGTGGTTTTCATTTCGCGACCAATCGTTCCCTTTTTCCCGAATAGACCTCGAATTATGCACTTAAAGTTTGCACATGAGAATGAAATTTGACACATTACTTATGAATATCATTTAATTAATACAGTTTTGTATTTTTAAAGACAATAATTAATGCTCCAACATGTTAAAAGTATCGCAAAAGAACATGTTGACCGACTTCAACACTACAGTATCAAATAAAATTTAAACGTCAACAAAATTAATGTATCACATCGTTAACAAAGGGACATACATAATCATCGATTAACTCAAGAAAAATAAAGAAAAAGTTACTATTTAGACGTGTATATTACCAAATGTAGGCAAACAAACTTGACAGCAACTACACTCCTGGAAATGGAAAAAAGAACACATTGACACCGGTGTGTCAGACCCACCATACTTGCTCCGGACACTGCGAGAGGGCTGTACAAGCAATGATCACACGCACGGCACAGCGGACACACCAGGAACCGCGGTGTTGGCCGTCGAATGGCGCTAGCTGCGCAGCATTTGTGCACCGCCGCCGTCAGTGTCAGCCAGTTTGCCGTGGCATACGGAGCTCCATCGCAGTCTTTAACACTGGTAGCATGCCGCGACAGCGTGGACGTGAACCGTATGTGCAGTTGACGGACTTTGAGCGAGGGCGTATAGTGGGCATGCGGGAGGCCGGGTGGACGTACCGCCGAATTGCTCAACACGTGGGGCGTGAGGTCTCCACAGTACATCGATATTGTCGCCAGTGGTCGGCGGAAGGTGCACGTGCCCGTCGACCTGGGACCGGACCGCAGCGACGCACGGATGCACGCCAAGACCGTAGGATCCTACGCAGTGCCGTAGGGGACCGCACCGCCACTTCCCAGCAAATTAGGGACACTGTTGCTCCTGGGGTATCGGCGAGGACCATTCGCAACCGTCTCCATGAAGCTGGGCTACGGTCCCGCACACCGTTAGGCCGTCTTCCGCTCACGCCCCAACATCGTGCAGCCCGCCTCCAGTGGTGTCGCGACAGGCGTGAATGGAGGGACGAATGGAGACGTGTCGTCTTCAGCGATGAGAGTCGCTTCTGCCTTGGTGCCAATGATGGTCGTATGCGTGTTTGGCGCCGTGCAGGTGAGCGCCACAATCAGGACTGCATACGACCGAGGCACACAGGGCCAACACCCGGCATCATGGTGTGGGGAGCGATCTCCTACACTGGCCGTACACCACTGGTGATCGTCGAGGGGACACTGAATAGTGCACGGTACATCCAAACCGTCATCGAACCCATCGTTCTACCATTCCTAGACCGCCAAGGGAACTTGCTGTTCCAACAGGACAATGCACGTCCGCATGTATCCCGTGCCACCCAACGTGCTCTAGAAGGTGTAAGTCAACTACCCTGGCCAGCAAGATCTCCGGATCTGTCCCCCATTGAGCATGTTTGGGACTGGATGAAGCGTCGTCTCACGCGGTCTGCACGTCCAGCACGAACGCTGGTCCAACTGAGGCGCCAGGTGGAAATGGCATGGCAAGCCGTTCCACAGGACTACATCCAGCATCTCTACGATCGTCTCCATGGGAGAATAGCAGCCTGCATTGCTGCGAAAGGTGGATATACACTGTACTAGTGCCGACATTGTGCATGCTCTGTTGCCTGTGTCTATGTGCCTGTGGTTCTGTCAGTGTGATCATGTGATGTATCTGACCCCAGGAATGTGTCAATAAAGTTTCCCCTTCCTGGGACAATGAATTCACGGTGTTCTTATTTCAATTTCCAGGAGTGTAAATAATTCAAAGAAAATCACACTATAGTAGGAACCAAGCAATTTTTTTAAATAAATAACTGCAAAAACAAAACGCTATAAAAGGGTATAAGTTGATATCGATCGATAGGAAATGAATATAATTTGCATACAAATCGAATTATTTTTGGGATATTTACATTACTCGCAGTGAAAAAATTGAGTATATGTCTCAAAGAATAAACACAATATTGGTAAATGAAAAAATAACATTTCTACAGTAGCATTTGTCAATATTGCTTTTAGTTTCACACATCATCAAACACTTAACATAATAGAATAAAGAAAACTACGCTAGTAATGTTGATAAAGAGACAATGCTCTTCAGTAACAGCCTGAGCCACCTCAGTCGATTGGCTCAGATTCTCAAGGATGCCTACAGCACGTGTCTTCTTGCAGTCGCCTCCCAAAATGTGTATAGTAGATCTCAGTGGTGATTGGAAAGACAACACATTTGGACTATGGGTTACAGAACTGTTTCGTTAAGACAGTCATAGGGAGTGAGTTCCACATGCGTTAGGTGGGCGTGTTCCAGCTCAAAGAAGTTCGTGTCATATCGCAGGTTCTTTCAGTTAAATCAGCTGTTGGCGGGAAGCAGATCAAAATGCTTGTCTCACCTTCTTAAGACTTAGTGAAAATTTAGGGAGGCTGCTCTTGACTCATCTGCTGAACTCGTGGTTGATATTCATGTGAACGTTGTGGCACAGTAACGTGTGGTACCATAAAAACATGCGCGTAGTTTCTCTTCTTCTAGTACCACACTGCTGTTGTACACCATGGCACCTACCACACGTAATCGCGTGTGCATGGTTTGGGCGGATTGGCCATGGTAGCGTTGCGTTAATGCCAGCACACTTCTGTATTTTCTGTACCCAAGAGCTGTTAGGAGTGTATCAGACCCTTTCTGCGTCATTAGGGCTGATTACCGCTTGTGCTGTGAAGTCAGGCCAGGTAATCCTAGTTGCTCAACTGTCATCTCTTTCGGCAGGACGTGCGTGACGTCAGTGAAGCGGACTCCTAGGTCCGAGCATTAGCAGTGCTGTGGTGGCTAGGGCTACCTTGTCCGCTGGGCTAGGATACTCAATTACATAGCAGCCTTCCATTACTCGGGCAGCGACAGTAGCGTAGGTGTCTTCCAGTTCATCCCAACCACTGAGCTCGCTTCATAGTCCCGGGAACATGCTGCTCTCTTGACAGATGTACAATCAATCATTTTTACGACATATTACACGGCATGGACCCGTTATTAATGCAATAATCTTTGCACAGATCTCCATTCGAACTTTACGTGAATAGGAGGTTACCACATGAATCTTAATCATACTTTATACACAGTTATGACTAATTAAAAAAAAAGTTATATCAAGCAATTTCATACCGTACACAGTTTGCAATGGACAGGGTGAAGAAAAAAGTTAAGCGTTAAGTAGCACTACTCCCATTCACCACCAGCAAACTCATAGAATCAAATCACTCACTACATATACCTTTTACATCATTCTATACACACATTTCAGAATTACTTGTCCAAGTGAGGAACGTGGCTGGACATACTCAACGACCTGTTAATTTCATCTACTTGTAATTCCTATACACATCCTCACACTATCATTTGACTGGAGTCAAGTCTCTACGTCTTCTTATCCATACGACTCTCCTTGCGTATTACAGTGTTTGTCAGTCTGTAAACACCTCACAAAAACCGAAAAAGATGACATCATCTCCTCTCTAGTGGTTTCGCAGTCAGAAGGTCAGTCGCAATTAACCAACACAATAAACACATAGCAATTCAAACGAGAAAAAATTACAGAACTGACCGATTTATTACCTCCTGTGGCTCAGTCTGTATGGGTACACAGAGCCATCGCTCAGCCACTTGATTTGAAACTGGAAAGCTTGGAAATAATCTATTAACACACAATATACAAGTGTACAAAAATATGAGGTCCATAGCGGTCTCTAATTTCCATGTTCTTCTGATAATCCCTCACTCAAACATTTTCTTTACGATTGATTAGAAACCACAGGCAGTATGAAGGTTTGTCTGCTATTACATCTTTGTTTCAGTATCTCCACTCAAAAGTCTCGTTCTTGTCATGGAATTTGGCACAAAAGGACATGTCACTAACTATTTCCAAAATAATCTTCGTACACTCCTGGTTCACTTTAATCTCGGATCTATTGAGAAAAACATAAAAATATAAAATCATGTGACCGATTGTCGTCAACTAATTTCCACTGCTTTTGTCATGGAATTTGACACAAAAGGACATGTCGCTAACTATTTCCAAAATAGTCTTCGTACACTCCTGGTCCACTGGAATCTCGGATCTATCGAGAAAAACATAAAAAATCGAATCACCTGAGCGATTCTCGTTAGTTAACTTCCGCTGTTCAGTTTCCTATTACAGAAAAAAAACCTACAAAAGTAATACAGGCTAGCACATAGTAAACTATTGTCCAGTCATTGGTCAATGCATTCTTTCTGTCTTCATGTTGATGATTAGTTGTTCCATGACCTGATCTCTTCCCACATGGTTTCCTCATTAAAAGCTTGCTTTGAGAGAGGCAGCAACACATTCATCTTCTGTGAAGCACAAGATTGTAACAGACCTTCCTTTTGGCGTACCTTTTCTCAACTCAAACAAACTACTGCAGCAAATCGCATCCTCTGCATTATTTTTTTTAAAATCCATTTCTACTCTCAGTACTCCCTTGATGCGGGTCATGTTTTCCGGGCAAGAGCAACAAAAAACTCCGTTATTGCTTCTCGCTACCTTCATATTGCCAGTGCTCCCTTGGCATTAGTATTCAGCAAATACTCTATGCAATTAAATCCTGTATTCATCTGCCATCTACAGCTCTCTATACGCATCCTACAGAGCTGCAAGTCAAATGTTCATTAATTACAGATGCTCCCATGGAAGTTAACTCTTGCGTTGCTTTCATGTACTTCTGAGCATACCACCTCACAACACAAATACAGGTATAGACTGACTACGTCACCACAACAATCAACAACATGGCCAAGTTTGGCTTCAGTAACTTGTGTTCTAACAAGAAGATGGTGAAAGTGGAGTAATACACACTAACTGCTATTTTGATGGACTGTAATTCAAAAGAAAACACACTGACAAGGTTTACATCAAACTATTTATACTTCAAAGATTTGTGATTAGAGACATTATGTGAGCTACATGGCTTGATGTAAGCTACATAAATTCTTTGTGTGTAAGATTTCAAACTCAACAGCATTTTTGTATGCAACTCTCCCGATACAAAAATATCGAAAGTAGATGTTATAGATTTTGCATCATATAGCAGATGGGATCTCACCAACTGTTTATCCTCTACTTCATTGGCTATCTGACACAGTCGTTCCATCTGCCTTACTTTTTTTGCCATCTGCTTTCTTGATACAGTCTGTCACAAGTTTAAAAACCTCATCATGCCTACCTTTGTGGTGGGCATAAGATTCACTGGTTCTCACATGCGGTCTGGCAGTCCTTTGTCATTCAAGATTGTTATGGGAGACATTTCAGTCGATCCATAGGCATCTCGTTTGTTATCCCCTGAAATTCACTTATGAATAATTCCCTGCTATGGTGCTGCCTATTGCAAATAATTTCTACTGAGTTTGACACTGGATGGTAAGGCAAAATGAAGACAGATTTCATTTGTCGCCGCTTAAGGATAGTTTGCTACTGTTTTTGCTTAAACTGTGGTCTATTACTCAACATCACTTTCTCAACACCCTCTACTTCCTTCTGAAAGAGATTTGTAAATTCTATACCACAAGTTTTTGCTGTCACGCTTCACAAAGGATTAAATGTGACAAATTTAGAAACAAGTTCTATAGTAGCCTCAACTTTTCCTCCATACTCGAGCGGTACTGGTCGGGGGGCACAAAAAGCTTACAATATTGTTCACTCGAAATTGGTACATAAACCCTTTGGTTGTGACTGGCAAATTGGAAAATAAACTCTTGTTTGATTCTGATATCCTAATTAACTCCTATCACTCAGCTTGCGCTTCTATGTGATCTAACTTTCCTTAGTTCATTCCTGTTAGCTCTTCAATTCACAATTTTGATGCCTGAAGACACGAAGGCCACTTTGGGTTGTTCTTCAGGTCACAGAAGTCTTTGATGACACCATGAAGCGGAAAAAGCTTTGAATGAACATCCACCCCCGGAGATCCATCGAATTCAAAATACAGCCACGGATGCTGCAATGGTTGATGTTGCTTGTTGCGAATGTTGGCGAGTTGACTGAATCCGAACGGCACACGGTATATTTGGTCACATCTTGAAAGTGAGGTTATAGTGAAAATGCTGAGTGTGACCATGGTGCGGGACTGTGGGACATACCGCGGAGAACTGCCAACTCCATGTGTATGAAGATGGAAAGATTTGCATGAAGTTACCAAATTTAAATTTTAACCCGTGAATACATTGTGCATGTACTCATGTATGTACCTTAAAGCCATGTAATAATAATCATTCTCGTGTACTAGAGTATGTCAGTATCGCGTAGTAGTTTGGGATGATTGTGTGCGCAGGCATTCTCGTATTTCAACAGAGACCGCTCCGTTGATCAAAATGTGTCAGCAGACTCGCATTCATAACCTACTCCGGAGTAACTCAGTCTAATGCCTTGATTGCCCGCCCGATTGGCCGAGCGGTCTAACGCACGGCTTTCTGGAACGGGAAGGAGCGCCTGGTCCCCGGCACGAATCCGCCCTGAGGACTTGTGTCGAGGTCCGGCGAGCCGGCCAGTCTGTGGATGGTTTTTAGGCGTTTTCCATCTGCCTCGGCGAATGCGGGCTGGTTCCGCCTATTTCGCCTCAGCTACACTATGTCGGCGATAGCTGCGCAAACAAGTTCTCTACATACACGTACACCACCATTACTCTACCACGCAAACAGAGGTTACACTCATCTAATGTGAGACGTTCCCTGGGGGGTCCACCGGGGGCCGAACCGCACAATAACCCTGGGTTCGGTGTGGGGCGGCGGAGGGATGAAGTGGACTGCGGTAGTAGTCGTGGGATTGTGGACCACTGCGAATGCGGCAGGGACGGCGCCTCTCCGTCGTTTCTAGGTCCCCGGTTAACATACAACATACAATGCCTTGGTTAATTTCTAATGGCCTGTCCACCACTGTCGAAGAAGAATATAGAAACTGAAGAAGGGGCAACTTGAGTTTAGCTTTCGCCATTCTGTTGTAGACAATACAATCAAGTTTCAGACTATCGTTTGTTACAATTGGTGACTCCATTTTATTTTTGCAGCTGGACTAACCTAGAATGGGACGCGGAAATTCTGGCAATGGATCATCTGAGGCATTCCATCCTCGTCCAGTTACTGAAAGCTGCTCGGCGCATCACAAGAGCCATAACCGCCAGATTTCAGTGCGCCTTGCGAAATACATTATCTTTCATTCAGTCATCGAGGCTGAACGAAACTGGTGAGTATCTTATTTTGAAGTATGCTGTTATTAAATTAAGCGTAATTTACGATAATGATGGAAACTGAAGATATGAATTAAGAATTTTTGCGGAGGCGGAGTCTTCCTGAATACTGAGCAGAAATGCTGACCCTTACACCGCCGCAGTACGATGCTCAACGTAGCTGCACGAACTTCTCAAGCCACATGCCCTCCCCAACAAAGCTAGAGTAATTCGTGCAGCAATGCTGACCATAGGGCTGTGGTGGTGTAAGGGTCAGCATTCCTGGCTAGTAAGCAAGAAGAACTTGGTTGGAGTCCGTGAAGACGTGCCTGGAACATGCCTGACTGCCTTGGGATACGGTGTGCGTCTACACACAAGTTGGCGGGACGCAGATGCCATTTTGTCTGTTCTGCCAGGAGGGCGTTTTCTTTAAATTCTATAAATCGCTTTTTATTTTGTTTGTTATTGATGGTAATTACACATAATTGTTTTTCGCCTGGAGGGCGTGCCCTATGTGATCTCAACAAATACATAAAAATAAATAAATTAGTAAAACAAAAAAAGAAAAAATTGAACAACACAGCAACGAGACGACAGTCTTCGAACAATTCGCAGCGGGCTCTAGTATGGAGCATCCTAATGTCGTAATGGGACGACTTTGTATTATTCTGGTTGTGTAGCCGATGAGGACCGGCTTTCCTTTATCCATTTGTATAAAAAAAATTATAATAAAAAAAGAAAGAAACAAACCTTCCAAAATCCTTTCCTTATTTTAAAAAAATAAAAAATAAAAAAACCATGCTCTGCTAAATATTTTTAACTGTCAGAAACGTGACGTTCGAAATCGAATTCTGGTAAAAGTGTAAAAAAAAAGTCCCGACCGCGCCACAAATATTAACTCATTTTTTTTCAGCTCCCATCATTATCGTAGATAAAGATGAGACTTAAATGTCTCGGGGAAAATTTACTTAAAAGATATATACGAAAGCGTACTTTGCTCATTAACTTATGCTATCAAGAAGATCTTCTTTAAGATAATAAAGAAACGTAGCTGATTGAATGTTTCAGAGCTTAATAAAAAACGTAGCTGATTGGATGTTTTGGAGCTTACAACTGTGTCGTGATCAAAGTACAAGGCAAACAAAAACTTCGAAGTAAATAATAACCAAGTCAGAAGAAAAAAGCAATATCCGCTGATAACCAGATTGCACCTAACGTATCCTTTTCGTTTAGTAACGAACACGAACGTTGAGGAAAAACTTGAGTTGATGTCAAATAAGTTCGTCAGACGAACTACTGGCCAGCTCCCCACCGCCCCTTCCGCCCACCTAGGAGAGAGATGAGGGTGACGCCGCACAGTACAGTGGAGTACAGCACACCGCCCCTAGCCTCCGTAATGGCAGTGTTTGGCGAGGAGGAGACAACTGCCCAAGCTTCCTCACGTGTCCAGCCGAAGTCACTCATCAGATCGCGTACAGGTACGACATTGGGGGAGAGGGCGATAGGGTTTGTCTGCAACGTTCCAGACATTATCTGTGAGATAAAGGTCGGATAATTAAGCGGGACAGTCGAGGTGCTCAACAACGCTTCAGCGGCCGTCAAGCAGGGGCCATATCTAGGAAGCGTTGTGAACGCGGTGGTTACCCTTGCAGGCGGGAGTGTCTGAACCATACGCAGAATCAACAGTGAAGGTGTAGTGCAAGTCTGGATGCCATGCGGTCTAGACTGCGAGCAGGGCCGTTTTAAAGGCCAAGCGACGAAAGATGACACTTGGCGCGACAACTGCAAATTTCTGTACTTGACGTATCACAATAGTACTACCAGGCGCCAGTGGAGCCCACGGGCCCCAGAGCATTTCACAATTAGTACGGAAAACTAACATGGGTGAAAGTCTACGAACATAAGGGTGTAACGGGTGGGAGGCGGGGCACCAAATAATAAATCACTTGTTTGCAAAAACTTTCTTGAACATGCCCTGGGCCGGCCGGAGTGGCCGAGCGGTTCTAGGCGCTTCAGCTGGAACCGCGCGACCGCTACGGTCGAAGATTCGAATCCTGCCTCGGGCATGGATATGTGTGATGTCCTTCGGTTACTTAGGATTAAGTAGTTCTAAGTTCTAGGGGACTGATGACCTCCGATGTTAAGTCCCATAGTGCTCAGAGCCATTTGCACCATTTGAACAAGCTCTGGCCGCATGTACACAAAACGTCTACGCGAAACTCCGGCATATCGTCTTTTAAGACTTTCGCCAACTGTCATTCTCATAACCGAGAAAATGCGGGGAAGTGTTGTCTGTTTCTTCCGAAAGTTCTAGAGCTTTGAGGTCCCCTGGTGCCCTGAGCAGCGCGTCGAAAATTTATCGAGACCCGCTGACACACACTTGTTACTGAGGGCACGTGGATCTGCCAACCCCGCGTAACATGTTCAATGAATCGAAAGAAAGTATGAGGTTCGTTAAGATGAAACCGACAGTGCGTGTACCTTTGCCTTACACTTAAGAGGAGGAGGAGATTAGTGTTTAACGTCCCGTCGACAACGAGGTCATTAGAGACGGAGCGCAAGCTCGGGTGAGGGAAGAATGGGGAAGGAAATCGGCCGTGCCCTTTCAAAGGAACCATCCCGGCATTTGCCGGAAGCGATTTAGGGAAATCACGGAAAACCCAAATCAGGATGGCTGGAGACGGGATTGAACCGTCGTCCTCCCGAATGCGAGTCCAGTGTGCTAACCACTGCGCCACCTCGCTCGGTCCTTACACTTAAGATGGCACCACGTAACTGCGGGTATGGTGGTCCATCTATCGGTGGACAGACTGACGCATGCGCACCGTTTGATGTTGCATAGCGCCAGTGTGGTTTCACGCCGAAGTTATCGTCACTACCGAACAAGCAGGCGAGTAAGCAGGAACAATGAGGAGTGACTCGATTTTTGGCGGCGGAGGGAGTTGGAGGCCGTGAAGTGTATCGACGGATGAAAGCTGTGTATGATGAGTACGGTCTAAGTCGTTCAAGTGTTGTGGAATGGTGCAAACGATTCCTTGAGGGGCGCGAGTTACTGGAAGACGATGCTCGTCATGGACTGGCTCATCGCGTCATCACACGGGAAATGATTGTGGAAGTGAAGGCTTTAGTCTTGGACAACCACAGAATCACCGTGGACTAAATCCATCTGTTAATGAGTATTGGCGCGGGCACCGCCCACACGATACTGCATCAGCACCTGAACCTTCGAAAAATCTGTGCGTAATGGGTTCTCCACCAACTGATTGCCGAACAGCGCAATACTCGAATGAGGCTGTCTTTCAGTCATCTGCAACGTTATCATGAGGAGGAATACGGCTTTCTGTCGCATATTATCACAGGTGACAAAACATGGTGTCACCATTTTGAACCAGAAAGCAAGCGTCAGAGCGAACCGTGGAAACATGCGACTTCACCACCTTCAAATCAGTTACGGTGGGAAACGCTGGAACATCCACCGTACAGTCACGAACTTTAACCATGTGACTTTCATGTGTTTGGACCTCTAAAATAAGCTATTCGCGGACATCGATTCTCAACGGACGACGAAGTGTGTGACTGGGTCCAGGCCTGGATCCGACAGCAGCCTACTAGCTTCACCGAGCGAGGTGGCGTAGTGGTTAAACACTGGACTCGCATTCGGGAGGACGACGGTTCAATCCCGCGTCCGGCCATCCTGATTTAGGTTTTCCGTGATTTCCCTAAATCGCTCCAGGCAAATGCCGGGATGGTTCCTTTGAAAGGGCACGGCCGACTTCCTTCCCAGTCCTTCCCTAATCCGATGAGACCGATGACCTCGCTGTCTGGTCTCCTTCCCAAACAACGCAACCCCCCCCCCCCCCCCCTACTAGCTTCTTTAAGGATGTAATCGACCAGCTAACGTCGCAATGGCATAAATGTGCCATCAGTTTTGGCGAGTATTTTTGAGTATGTGTACTGTGTATAACTACATTTTTGAGTTAATAAAATCATTACCGTTACTTTACACTAGTGACCGGGTTTCATTTGAATGCCCCTTATAAGAACAGACCATGTAAACGTGGGCTATAAATCTTAAGGTTATTTGGCACGTTTTATTTACTTATGTATTTATTTCACCTGGTCAGATTGGAGCGCTTATACCCTCTCTTACATCTAACCAGACATTAATGATTCAACATTAGAAAATGTGTATATAATGTTAGTAATAATTGTAGCTGTTCAGAGAAAGAGCGAGAAATGGTAGGGTAAGATTAGTAGATGAAATGCAAGGAAAAAAAAACAGGAATAGAGAGGGATGAGGAAAGCATGGGTAGTGTTGAGATAAAGGCGGAAATACTAGTTCGCTCTTGGAACGAAGGAAGACAGCTGCCACATTCCGACAGGCGGGATAAGTTGATGATAATTGGATAAGACGTAGTTTACAGAGCAGTATGGCTGAAATGGAGAAGGAGATGGAGAAAGGATTAGTGTTGTGCAAAGTCACAGCCAAGATGGTGGACATCTACATCTACATCTACATTTATACTCCGCAAGCCACCCAACGGTGTGTGGCGGAGGGCACTTTACGTGCCACTGTCATTACCTCCCTTTCCTGTTCCAGTCGCGTATGGTTCGCGGGAAGAACGACTGTCTGAAAGCCTCCGTGCGCGCTCTAATCTCTCTAATTTTACATTCGTGATCTCCTCTGGAGGTATAAGTAGGGGGAAGCAATATATTCGATACCTCATCCAGAAACACATCCTCTCGAAACCTGGCGAGCAAGCTACACCGCGATGCAGAGCGCCTCTCTTGCAGAGTCTGCCACTTGAGTTGGTTAAACATCTCCGTAACGCTATCACGGTTACCAAATAACCCTGTGACGAAACGCGCCGTTCTTCTTTGGATCTTCTCTATCTCCTCCGTCAACCCGATCTGGTACGGATCCCACACTGATGAGCAATACTCAAGTATAGGTTGAACGAGTGTTTTGTAAGCCACCTCCTTTGTTGATGGACTACATTTTGTAAGGACTCTCCCAATGAATCTCAACCTGGTACCCGCCTTACCAACAATTAATTTTATATGATCATTCCACTTCAAATCGTTCCGCACGCATACTCCCAGATATTTTACAGAAGTAGCTGCTACCAGTGTTTGTTCCGCTATCATATAATCATACAATAAAGGATCCTTCTTTCTATGCATTCGCAATACATTACATTTGTCTACGTTAAGGGTCAGTTGCCACTCCCTGCACCAAGTGCCTATCCGCTGCAGATCTTCCTGCATTTCGCTACAATTTTCTAATGCTGCAACTTCTCTGTATACTACAGCATCATCCGCGAAAAGCCGTATGGGACTTCCGACACTATCTACTAGGTCATCTATATATATATTGTGAAAAGCAATGGTCCCATAACACTCCCCTGTGGCACGCCAGAGGTTACTTTAACGTCTATAGACGTCTCTCCATTGATAACAACATGCTGTGTTCTGTTTGCTAAAAACTCTTCAATCCAGCCACACAGCTGGTCTGATATTCCGTAGACTCTTACTTTGTTTATCAGGCGACAGTGCGGAACTGTATCGAACGCCTTCCGGAAGTCAAGAAAAATACCATCTACCTGGGAGCCTGTATCTAATATTTTCTGGGTCTCATGAACAAATAAAGCGAGTTGGGTCTCACACGATCGCTGTTTCCGGAATCCATGTTGATTCCTACATAGTAGATTCTGGGTTTCCAAAAACGACATGATACTCGAGCAGAAAACATGTTCTAAAATTCTACAACAGATCGACGTCAGAGATATAGGTCTATAGTTTTGCGCATCTGCTCGACAACCCTTCTTGAAGACTGGGACTACCTGTGCTCTTTTCCAATCATTTGGAACCTTCCGTTCCTCTAGAGACTTGCGGTACACGGCTGTTAGAAGGGGGGCAAGTTCTTTCGCGTACTCTGTGTAGAATCGAATTGGTATCCCGTCAGGTCCAGTGGACTTTCCTCTGTTGAGTGATTCCAGTTGCTTTTCTATTCCTTGGACACTTATTTCGATGTCAGCCATTTTTTCGTTCGTGCGAGGATTTAGAGAAGGAACTGCAGTGCGGTCTTCCTCTGTGAAACAGCTTTGGAAAAAGGTGTTTAGTCTTTCAGCTTTACGCGTGTCATCCTCTGTTCCAATGCCATCATCATCCCGGAGTGTCTGGATATGCTGTTTCGAGCCACTTACTGATTTAACGTAAGACCAGAACTTCCTAGAATTTTCTGTCAAGTCGGTACATAGAATTTTACTTTCGAATTCACTGAACGCTTCACGCATAGCCCTCCTTACGCTGACTTTGACATCGTTTAGCTTCTGTTAGTCTGAGAGGTTTTGGCTGCGTTTAAACTTAGAGTGAAGCTCTCTTTGCTTTCGCAGTAGTTTCCTAACTTTGTTGTTGTACCACGGTGGGTTTTTCCCGTCCCTCACAGTTTTACTCGGCACGTACCTGTCTAAAACGCATTTTACGATTGCCTTGAACTTTTTCCATAAACACTCAACATTGTCAGTGTCGGAACAGAAATTTTCGTTTTGATCTGTTAGGTAGTCTGAAATCTGCCTTCTATTACTCTTGCTAAACAGATAAACCTTCCTCCCTTTTTTTATATTCCTACTAACTTCCATATTCAGGAATGCTGCAACGGCCTTATGATCACTGATTCCCTGTTCTGTACATACAGAGTCGAAAAGTTCGGGTCTGTTTGTTATCAGTAGGTCCAAGATGTTATCTCCACGAGTCGGTTCTCTGTTTAATTGCTCGAGGTAATTTTCGGATAGTGCACTCAGTATAATGTCACTCGATGCTCTGTCCCTACCACCCGTCCTAAACATCTGAGTGTCCCAGTCTATATCTGGTAAATTGAAATCTCCACCTAAGACTATAACATGCTGAGAAAATTTATGTGAAATGTATTCCAAATTTTCTCTCAGTTGTTCTGCCACTAATGCTGCTGAGTCGGGAGTTCGGTAAAAGGAGCCAATTATTAACCTAGCTCGGTTGTTGAGTGTAACCTCCACCCATAATAATTCACAGGAACTATCCACTTCTATTTCACTACAGGATAAACTACTACTAACAGCGACGAACACTCCACCGCCGGTTGCATGCAATCTATCCTTTCTAAACACCGTCTGTACCTTTGTAAAAATTTCGGCAGAATTTATCTCTGGCTTCAACCAGCTTTCTGTACCTATAACGATTTCGGCTTCGGTGCTTTCTATCAGCGCTTGAAGTTCCGGTACTTTACCAACGCAGCTTCGACAGTTTACAATTACAATACCGATTGCTGCTTGGTCCCCGCATGTCCTGACTTTGCCCTGCACCCGTTGAGGCTGTTGCCCTTTCTGTACTTGCCCAAGGCCATCTAACCTAAAAAAACCGCCCAGCCCACGCCACACAACCCCTGCTACCCGTGTAGCCGCTTGTTGCGTGTAGTGGACTCCTGACCTATCCAGCGGAACCCGAGACCCCACAACCCTATGGCGCAAGTCGAGGAATCTGCAACCCACACGGTCGCAGAACCGTCTCAGCCTCTGATTCAGACCCTCCACTCGGCTCTGTACCAAAGGTCCGCAGTCAGTCCTGTCGACAATGCTGCAGATGGTGAGCTCTGCTTTCATCCCGCTAGCGAGACTGGCAGTCTTCACCAAATCAGATAGCCGCCGGAAGCCAGAGAGGATTTCCTCGGATCCATAGCGACACACATCATTGGTGCCGACATGAGCGACCACCTGAAGATGGGTGCACCCTGTACCCTTCATGGCATCCGGAAGGACCCTTTCCACATCTGGAATGACTCCCCCCGGTATGCACACGGAGTGCACATCGGTTTTCTTCCCCTCTCTTGCTGCCATATCCCTAAGGGGCCCCATTACGCGCCTGACGTTGGAGCTCCCAACTACCAGTAAGCCCACCCTCTGCGACCGCCCGGATCTTGCAGACTGAGGGGCAACCTCTGGAACAGGACAAGCAGCCATGTCAGGCCGAAGATCAGTATCAGCCTGAGACAGAGCCTGAAACCGGTTCGTCAGACAAACTGGAGAGGCCTTCCGTTCAGCCCTCCGGAATGTCTTTCGGTCCCTGCCACACCTTGAGACGACCTCCCACTCTACTACAGGTGAGGGATCAGCCTCAATGCGGGCAGTATCCCAGGCAACCACAGTCGTAGTCCGATCAGGGGATGCGTGGGACGAGCTGGCCGTCCCCGACAAACCCCCATCCGGACCCCCACAGTGATGCCCATTGGCAACAGCCTCAAGCTGTGTGACCGAAGCCAACACTGCCTGAAGCTGGGAGCGAAGGGATGCCAACTCAGCCTGCATCCGAACACAGCAGTTGCAGTCCCTATCCATGCTAAAAACTGTTGTGCAAAGAACGTCTGAACTAATCTACAGAGAGCGCAAACAAATCGACACAAAATTTAAACGGTTATTAAAATACAAGATTGCCTAGTAAATTCAGTAATGCTGCTACTTGCGCATTGCTGACACACTGCTCGGCGGCGGAAGGAGACTACGCGATTTTACACTATTCAGGTACTAAAACGCGATGCTACAACTCTCAAATACTATAATACGCCCGAAATTTATGAATTAAACAATGCAAGTACCAAAAACACGCAAAGAAATTAAGAATTAAACTATGTAACAGAGGAGTGAGCTAGGAGTATACGAGTTGCTGCTGCAGCTGCTTATCCAACGGCGGCACGGAGCACGGAGCACATCCCCGATCCGATAGTTCAGTTATGGAATGATGGTATCTTTCTTATGCTGGAGGAGAGATACTGACGACACAAGTGAGTGAGAAACAGATTTATTTTTCATTTACTTTTGTCAGAGGAGTGCCAAAGACATACAGTTAAATGTATACATGATCACATAACAATTATAGTTATATTTGCATGTACATAGATTGCAAAAAATAAATTAACGAGGTGAAGGACTTGACCAAATCTCCATTCACATTATATTTCTCCAAAACTGAGCCACAAGTAGGGCACTGTCACTGGCAAACAATTGTTCTTGTTACGAGAGGGAAAATGGGGAGAGAGGTCAAATGGATGACTGTTTTATCTTGACCATACTCGCAATTTCGGTCCTCTGATGTGAAGCCCTGTTACGTAAGCGACGACTCAGCCCTGCTGACTCTGATTATTACTCGGTTTACGGACAACCAAAACAATCCAGACTTCATTGCAGCCAGCTGAAAGATGTTCACGAGGCTCTGTCCAGCCCAGTTTCTTAGATTTCCACAGTTGAAATCTTGCCTTATTTGGAGGTACTTCCAAAGACTTCGGTCTCTGGAAGTAGCTTGTCCTTCTTTTCAGCCTAGGCTGAGACTGTTGATAGCTAAAGAGTGCATGAGCTTCAATAGTCTCAACATTCAGTTGTTCTTGATCAGCAACGACATCTCGACGAATACTTGGGAGGTGCAATACCAGCAATACAGTACGTCTTTTCAACAGGGTTGGGTTTTAGGCATCCGGTGGTTAACCTGCAAAGCTTCGTCGAACGCAAGGTCCACACTTTTAGCATAGTTTGACTGTACAACACAGGGGATGCGTATTCTCCAGCAGAGTAACACACAGTCAGTGTTTTGGTTCTAAGAACATGTGGGTTGTGCACTCCAATTTATACGTCTTAAATTCCTCAGGATGTTATTTCTACCACAGTCTTTGTGACTGATATTGGAGCAGCGCGTTCTAAAAGTGAAATTGCTATCCGGTGTTACCCCTAGTAAGATTGGGGTGAAATAATCTTCAAAGAAGGTTGCGTTCCAAGAGACATGCATTTTCCATGAAACCTCCCATTTCATGCGATGAAAAGCGAACTGTTGGGATTCTGATGGATTCGGTTTTAGATGCTGAGCCACGTAGTATATGCCAAGTTCCTTCAGAACAATTTCAAAGGTGACTTCTACTTCTTCAGCAGGCTAGTGCAACGTTTCTGCAATGATAAAACTTCTTGTGTTCGTGTGTAGTGATTGGTCATTACTGTAGATATTGAATAGTAGTGGCAATCCATTTTTCTGTAATCTAAATTTACTTTGTTGAAAGTCAACAAAAACCCTGCGACTATATAGCATGGTAGACATCAATCTAGTAAGTCTGAAGTTCTTCGTGTCCTCAAACGTATTCTAACAGTATACAGTCGGTCAATCGTTGATTTCAATGAAAGCTACTTCTGTGAACCGTCGGTTTTCAGATCCATCCCGAATGTGTTGAACACTTTTGCCTGGTCTAAAGTCTACCTGCTGTGGAGTGAGTTGTTGGCCAAAAGCCTGAATGAATTTGTTGAGTACCATCTTTTTGAGGTGGCACAGGAGAGATATTGTGCTACAGTTCCTCCATTCTCTATTGCCCTTTCTGGGCTCACAAACAGCTATTACGTGAGCATTCATTCATAATTTTGGGATCTTAGGTGACCTTAGATAGCTATTAAAAGCTGCAGCAACCATTAATTCCATATTTTTTATTTGTTCCACCCACGTATCATCCACAGCAGCACCTTTATTTAATTTGTCATGTTAAAAGTTTGCATGTATTCAGATCTTTCTAGATTTTTATGTGCAGATGTCTTCGACATGGGTTGCCTGTGCTTAGCCTCTCGTTTCATTTTGCTATCCATGAGAATTTGACGTGCAATATGACTGTCTGTTACATCTGAGTGGGCCTCATTCATAATTAAATATTTGCTCTGTTTCTTTAATAGTCTCCAGGCCTCTCTCTCCCTCCCCCCCCCCCCCCCCCCCTGTCACTTTCACGATTCTGTTAAGGAAGTTAGTTCATGTGTTGCTTCAATGGTTTTCTCACCCAGAGGACTCTGTTTTAGTAGATTGTAGTAAACTTATAGATGCAAGATCACTTATGAATTGAGGCCCTCTACGTACTTTGTGATGCATAGCTGGGGAATAGTTACTGGAACTCTTCTTAACAGCCTTGCCATATTGGTCGTACACTTCTGGAACTGATTTGATGTTTTGGAACTGGTCCGTTATTTTGGACCTTGGCCAATTTGGTTTCTTTTGTAAATAATTCCAATGTATTTCTCGTTGTCACAAAAAATATTGATGCCATTGAAGTCACACACTTCTGTGATAAAAAAAGATCATAAGACTGAATTTGAACAGAGAGCACAAAAATTCGAAACTATGCTGTCAGCTACTACGCTCCTGAGACACTTGGTTTATGCTGTTCGCACTAACTGATGAAGTAGAGTCAAAACTTTGTCATTTGCTCGGAAACGATTGACTGTTGGCACATAAGAAAAAATAAGTATCCCTTAAGTTTTACCCTTCTTTCACCAAGCGAAGTTTGGTCTGTGTCGGGGAGCAACCTACTGAGGGTTCCCCTTGTAAGAATATAGTAAGAAACTAGTATCTAAAAGGGACTAAATGAGAAATATCAAATGAAACCATCAAGTAACAACATAAATGGAGAACGGGATACTACTAAAGAAACTACAAAGTATGGAGCTGCTGAAGCGTTAGTAACGAGGAAAGAGAAATATTCTAGAAGGGGGATATCGGTTTTGAACGACTACATTTGCATATTAATAAAAGACAAATGGAGGTGTGTCTAAAAGCCTTGTCATTACCTGATACTATGAATTATAAATAAGTTTATGAAAGTAAATCTGCTTTAGGGAAGAAAGGAATGCGAAAAATTTAGCATGAAAGTCGGGATCGAAATGTGAGTGAAATAGAGCATGATACTCATGTAAGACAAAGCACAGCATAAAACTATAAAGCACTTCAATAAACAAGAAAGAGATACTTTACAACTATATGTGATTCCGAGTGGTTAAAATAGTTTGACTATTTGTTGACTGATATGAAGAGAAACCAAAAACAAACATCAGTACCAGTGACTGTAGGTTTGATATCAATAGAAGAACTGCAGAATGTGATCCGAGAAACAATAAACAAAACGTTGTTGGGCGCTGGTGATATAAACATTGAGCTGATTAAATATGCAACTAACGAACTGAAGCATAGGCTTTTAAATTTTATTTGCTTGTTGAACGGACATGTCACAGACGCCTTATGTACAAGGAAGGTGACAGATTGTAATACGCAAATTACCGAGGAATAAGTCTGCTAAACTGGTGTTGAACACTGTACGCTAACATTATAAGCACGAGGTCAGTACCAATAGCGGAAGCACTTGTGATAGAGGCACAAAAAGGTTTTAAGAAGACTAAATCATTGTTCCAATTGTCTTTTGACTTTGGCACAATTCACTGAAAGAGGAAGAGAATTTAGATTATGAATTTATAATGTTTTTACCGATTACGAAAAGTCATCAGGCAAGGTAAACCGGAAAACGCTACGGAAATCATTGAAGGAAATGGAAGTTCCAGGAGATCTGCTTCCAACAATTCAATCATTATACAAAAATAATAAAATAGGAATCCATACTGTAAGGAAACGGACAGAATCCGCCGATATTAATCGAGGAATCAGAGAAGGAAGCCCACCGCCTCCCAACTTTTTCAATGATTATATTGACGATATTATTCATAAATGGTTGAATATGTTAAATCACACATTAAGAAGTGATATTTTAATTTAATGACTACACTGTTCGGTGATGATCAGTTTTCACTGAGGTGACAAACGTCATCGGATAGCGATATGCTTATATACAGACCATGGAACATATTTTGTGTTCAGACATAATGATCTTTCTAGACTCTGAGAAGCTCATCTACAGAAACCAGCACGGTTTTAGGAAACAGCGGTCATGCGAGAACCAGCTGGCCCTCTTTGTGCGTGATATACAACAGGTTCTAGATACCGGCTGCCAGGTTGATGGCACAATTCTCGCCTTTCGAAAGGCGTTCGACTCAGTTCCGCACTGTCGCTTCCTACAAAAAGTGCGCGCTTACGGTCTATCACAATGACATATGCGGTTGGATAGAAAGTTTTCTAACAGACAGGGAGCAGTATGTCGTCCTGAAAAGGGTAACTTCAACAGAAACAAGAGTAACTTCAGGTGTGCCCCAGGGCAGCGTAATAGATCCTCTGCTTTTACGATTTATATAAACGATCTGGTTGATGGCATTGTCAACGGCATTAGACTGTTTGCCGATGATGATGTAGTCTACAGGAAAGTAGTATCACACGAAAGTTGTGAACAAATCAATGAGGATTTGAAAAAAAAAAAAAGCGTGGTGTAATGACTGGCAGTATCTCTCAATATTAGTAAGTGTAACCTACTGCGTATAACAAGGCGAAAATACCCATTAATGTATGAGTACAAAATAAATGATCAGTCTTTGGAAGCGGTAACAGTCAAGTATTTGGGTGTGACCATTCGAAATGATCTCAAATGGAATGATCAGATTACTCAAGTAACGAGTAAGGCGAACTCTAGATTGCGGTTTATTGGTAGAATCCTGAGGCGATGCAGTCCTTCAACAAAGGAAAGAGCTTATAATACGTTAGTTCGTCCAGTCTTAGAGTATTGTTCGACTGTATGGGACCCTTACCAGTTGGGTTTGATTCAAGAGATTGAGAAGGTCGAAAGAAGAGCGGCAGGATTCGTGACTGGTACATTTAGCCATCGCGAAAGTGTTACAAATCTCATAGAAGGTTTGAAGTGGGACACACTTGCAGATAGACGACGCGCTAAACAGAAGGGGCTGCTCTCTAAATTCCGAAATCCAATCTTCTCCGAGGATGAAGAGCATATATTATTACCACCAACTTTCAAATCGCGTAATGATTATCATTCGAAGATACGAGAAATAAGAGCTCGTACTGAGGAGTTCAGACAGTCGTTTTTCCCTCGCGCGATCCGCGAATGGAACAAAGGGGGGGAAATATGACTTTGGCGCGAATTGTGCCCTCCGTCACACACCGCTTGGTGGCTAGCGGAGTATATATGTAGATGTAGATGTACAGATGGTGGTAGTATTGCGAACACAAGGTATAAAATGACAGCGCAATGATGGAGTTATCATTTGTACTCGGGTGATTTATGTGAAAATGTTTCCGACGTGATTATGGTCTCACGAGGGCAAGTAACAATTCTGAAGGCGGAATTGTATTTGGAGCTAGAAGCATTGGACATTCCATTTCGGTAATCGTTAGCAATTCGACATACCGAGATCCACAGTGTCAAGAGTGTGCCAAGAATATCGAATTTCAGGCGTTACCTGTCACCACGGACAACAAAGTGGCCGACGGACTTCGCTTAACGGTCGAGAACAGCGGCATTTGGTTAGCGTTTTTAGTGGTAACAGACAAGCAACACTGCGTGAAGTAACAGCAGAAATCAATTTGGGACGTACGCCGAATGTATTCGTTACAACAGTGCAGCGAAATTTGGCGTTGATGAGCTATGGCAGCAGACGATCAACACGGGTGCGTTTGCTAACACTACCAAGTCGCCTGCAGCGCTTCTCCTGGGCTCGTGATCAAGTCGGTTGGACCCTAGACGACTGGAAAATCGTGGTCTGGTCAGATGGGTCCAGATTTCAGTTGGTAACACCTGATGTAGGGTTCAAGCGTAGCGCAGAGCCCACGAAGCCATAGACGCAAGTTGTCAAAAAGGCGCTGTGGTGACTTCGTAATGGTGTGGACAATTTTTACATGGAATGTACTGGGTCCAATAGTCCAAATGAACCGCTCATTGACTGGAAATGTTTATATTAGACTACTTAGAGACCATGGACTTCATGTTCCCAAACATGTCACCGCATCACAATTGTTCGTCACTGGTTTAAAGAACATTCTGAACAATTTTACCGAAATATTTGGCAACCCAGATCTACTAACATGGAACATAATCTAGAGGTCAGTTAGTGCACATCATCCTATACTGAGAATACTTTCCCAATTACGGACAGCTAAAGAGGCAGCATGGCTGAGTATTTCTTCCGGGGACGTCCAGCGACTTGTTGAGTACATGCAACATCAAGCTGCTGCATTACGTGAGGAAAAAACACGTCCAACACACCACATTTGCCAGATCAGTGTATAATACGAGAATCTGAAGAGTAGTTCAGATTGCACTACATAAGTTGAGTCTAATCGTCACTATACAGGGTGGTCCATTGATCGTGACCGGGCCAAACATCTCATGAAACAAGCGTCAAACGAAAAAACTACAAAAGACGGAACTTGTCTAGCTTGAAGTGGGAAACCAGATGGCGCTATGGTTGGCCCGCTAGATGGCGCTGCCATAGATCAAACGGATTTCAACTGCGTTTTTTTTAAATAGGAACCCCCATTTTTTATTACATATTCGTGTAGTACGTAAAGAAATATGAATGTTTTAGTTAGTACTTTTTTCGCTTTGTGATAGATGGTGCTGTAATAGTCACAAAGATATGGCTCACAATTTTAGACGAACAGTTGGTAACAGATACGTTATCTAAATTAAAATACAGAACGTAGGTAGTTTTGAACATTTTATTTGGTTGTTCCAATGTAATACATGTACCTTTGTGAACTTATCATTTCTGAGAACGCATTCTGTTACAGTGTGATTACCTGTAAATGCCACATCAATGCAATAAATGCTCAATATGATGTCCGTCAACCTCAATGCACTTGGCAAGACGTGTAACGACATTCCTCTCAACAGCGAGTAGTTCGCCTTCCGTAATGTTCGCACATGCATTGACAATGCGCTGACGCATGTTGTCAGGCGTTGACGGTGGATCACGATAGCAAATATCCTTCAACTTTCCCCACAGAAAGAAATCCGGGGACGTCGGATCCGGTGAACGTGCAGGCCATGGTATGGTGCTTCGACGACCAATCCACCTGTCATGAAATATGCTATTCAATAACGCTTCAACCGCACGTGTGCTATGTGCCGGATATCCATCATGTTGGACGTACATTGCCATTCTGTCATGCAGTGAAACCTTGTAGTAACATCGGTAGAGCATTACGTAGGAAATCAGCATACATTGCACCATTTAGATTGCCATCGATAAAATGGGGACCAATTACCCTATCTCCCATAATGTCGCACCATACATTAACCCGCCAAGGTCGCTGATGTTCCACTTGTCGCAGCCATCGTGGATTTTCCGTTGCCCAATAGTGCATATTATGCCGGTTTACGTTACCGCTGTTGGTGACTGACGCTTCGTCGCTAAATAGAACGCGTGCAAAAAATCTGTCATCGTCCTGTAATTTCTCTTGTGCCCAGTGGCATAACTGTGCACGACGTTCAAAGTTGTCGCCATGCAATTCCTGGTGCATAGAAATATGATATGGGTGCAATCAATGTTGATGTAGCATTCTCAACACCGACGTTTTTGAGATTCCCGACTCTCGCGCAGTTTGTCTGCTACTGATGTGCGGATTAGCCGCGACAGCACCTAAAACACCTACTTGGGCATCATCATTTGTTGCAGGTCAGCCTGCCGAAGTGGCCGAGCGATTCTAGGCGCTTCAGTCTGGAACCGCCCGACCTCTACGGTCGCAGGTTCGAATCCTCCCTCGGGCATGGATGTGTGTGATGTCCTTAGGTTAGTTAGGTTTAAGTAGTTCTAAGTTCTAGAGGACTGATGGCCATAGATATTAAGTCCTGTAGTGCTCAGACCCATTTGATCCATTTTTGTTGCAGGTCGTGTTGACGTTTCACATGTGGCTGAACGCTTCTTGTTTCCTCAAATAACGTAACTATCCGGCGAACGATCCGGACACTTGGAAGATGTCATCCAGGATACCGAGCAGCATACATAGCACACGCCTGTTGGGCATTTTGATTACAATAGCCGAACATCAACACGATATCGACCTTTTCCGCAATTGGCAAACGGTCCACTTTAACGCGGGTAATGTATCACGAAGCAAATACCATCCGCAATGGCGGAATGTTACGTGATACCACGTACTTATACGTTTGTGACTATTACAGCGCCATCTATCACAAAGCGAAAAAAGTGGTCCAACTAAAACATTCATATTTCTTTACGTACTACACGAATACGTAATAAAAAATGGGGATTCCTATTTTAAAAAAAACGCAGTTGATATCCGTTTGACCTATGGCAGCGACATCTAGTGGGCCAATCATAGCGCCATCTGATTCTCCACTTCAAGCTAGACGAGTTTCGTTCTTTGTAGTTTTTTCGTTTAATGCTTATTTCGTGAGATTTTTGGCCCGGTCACTATTAATGGACCCCCCTGTATACTGAATGAGGATATCAACAGGAAAACAAAAGTGATGGCGTTTCAGACATTGGAACCCGTAAGAGTCATAGTTGTGACAGATGGACAAATAGTTAAAAAATAAGAGAGTAAATATGTCGGTGTGATTTTAGATTTCCCAATTGAGATGATGTACAGCTAAAATTGGTCATTTCTGTGGAACCATACAACGTACATTAAAACAGAGTATATAGAAAGGGGCATTTACAGGGAAATACTGTTGTCTTTGCTTTGAATCATCAGAGACGATGTTCTTCCACTTTTTAGCGAGACATTTATTATTAAACAGTGGAAGAAGCGCCGATATCGGAGAAAAACTAAATGTTGAACCCATTCCAAATATAGTTTAAAAACATCGACTGAATTGCGAAGGCCACGCCCAACTTATGTCTAATGATAGAATAACTAAAGTTGCAATACAGTACATACCAAAAGGAAAGAGAAACGTGCGAAGTCACTTGAAAGGATGGCCTGAATGATTCCGATGCGGAACGGGCCAAAAGGACTTCCATTGAAGTCGATGGTGATGATGGGGATCATTAAGGTGGGGATACAGCTGAATATGGCATACCTGAAGAATCTTGAGCACTTTGTTCCTCTCTAAGTTGAGGTCGTTGCCAGGAGAGGCGAGAGGCGAATAATTCTTTGTCCAGAGTGCTTACATTTAACTATCAAGGTGAGGGTTTTCTGTCCATCTCTTACATCAAATCTGGAATACTGAGAGATGTCCATTAAAGTTGATTTTTCAACTTGCACACAATACTAACGATGAAATAATATTAATGTCTTGTCCTGACACAGGAGAGAGGAAAGTCAGATTCAAATGGTTCAAATGGCTCTGAGCACTATGGAACTTAACTTCTGAGGTCATCAGTCCCCTAGAACTTAGAACTACTTAAACTTAACTAACCTAAGGACATCACACACATCCATGCCCGAGGCAGGATACGAACCTGGGACCGTAGCGATCGCGCGGTTCCAGGCTGTAGTGCCTAGAACCGCTCGGCCACCGCGGCCTGCGGAAAGTCAGGGGGAGGGGGGGGGGGGGGTTAAGTCAGTCTGCAATATAGGAGCGGTGAGGAACAAATGCGGAAAGATAGATTATCCGAGAAGGTTGCTTGATGAGTTGGTTCAGCACCTACGAGAGGCGCGGATTCTAGGAGTCTACAGGATGCTTGCAGCAGGAAACTCATGGAATTCAGAAGTCTGATTAACACCATTTATTTGCGATCAGACTAACTACTACACTGAAGGCTGATTCTAAACATTAGAAAAAAACAAAGGAGACAATTCGCTGCACAACGGAACTCAATGTCTGAAATCTCGGGATAAGTGTTAAACAGAAGTAGTGAACGCTAGCAGCACGTTAAGTACAAACTTGAGAACAGCACTCCAAGTGAGAAAAATATATATTTCGGGGCCTACTGAGGGTAGCCACGAGCGATATGGGGACCTTCTCCCCTGGGATCTGACTGAGAACTCCCTCCGAATGCAAAAATTCGGGTTTTTAAAGAATCGTTACGAACCACTATTTCTCCCTTCCTATGGTCGATCCACCAATCCCCCAGAACTTAACAAGCTTCTGCCAATCTAGCGACTCGTCCTGCACCTCCAGGAAGCCTCTGCTCAAACATATTTAGACTCCTCCCCTACTCCTAATGGTTAGGTAGGGATGCTTCTGGATTTTACATTAACAAATTCCAAGTTTGCTATTGACAGCTGAACGTCACTGCCACTCCTTTTACGGCCAGCAACAACAGCGTTTTACGTCACTTAGCCCCGCTCTCCCTCCTGCTGCGGTTGGGGACTGCTGTAGTAGCTCTTTAACCTGTGCAAACTCTCTGACGTTGCCGTTGTCGATAGCAAGTATCAAGCTTGCTGCCTCTACTAAGACGTGCCTTTCGTGGCCATCCTCTAGCTAGACGTCTTAAAACAGCGTCTAGTCGGTGGGTAGAGTTACCAGTTAATTCTCTGAAGTTATACTTTCCCGTGAGACAGCTGCCCAGAATGTCTGCAATTATACAGTTCTAGTGTCATTATTTATCTACGGTAACTTAAACATTTCCACATTTGTATGCTCACTGCATTGTGTCTCTGATTTGCTATCTTGGACTACCCTTGACGATTCCTAACATCCTTAAGCGTAACAACGTACAAGTCATTATGTCGTCAATACATCATGATAATAAATTATAATAAATATTACACAGAGTACGGGAAGGAACTTGCCCCCCTTCTTGCAGCGGTGTACCGTAGGTCTCTAGAAGACCGTAGCGTTCCAAAGGATTGGAAAAGGGCACAGGTCATCCCCGTTTTCAAGAAGGGACGTCGAACAAATGTGCAGAACTATAGACCTATATCTCTAACGTCGATCAGTTGTAGAATTTTGGAACACGTGATATGTTCGAGTATAATGACTTTTCTGGAGACTAGTATTCTACTCTGTAGGAATCAGCATGGGTTTCGAAAAAGACGATCGTGTGAAACACAGCTCGCGCTATTCGTCCACGAGACACAGAGGGCCATAGACACGGGTTCCCAGGTAGATGCCGTGTTTCTTGACTTCCGCAAGGCGTTCGAAACAGTTCTCCACAGTCGTTTAATGAACAAAGTAAGAGCATATGGACTATCAGACCAATTGTGTGATTGGATTAAAGAGTTCCTAGATAACAGAACGCAGCATGTCATTCTCAATGGAGAGAAGTCTTCCGAAGTAAGAGTGATTTCAAGATTGCCGCAGGGAAGTGTCGTAGGACCGTTGCTATTCACAATATACATAAATGACCTTGTGGATAACATCGGAAGTTCACTGAGGCTTATTGCGGATGATGCTGTGGTATATCGAGAGGTTGTAAGAATGGAAAATTCTACTGAAATGCAGCAGGATCTGAAACGAATTGACGCGTGGTGCAGGGAATCCCAACTGAATCTCAATGTAGACAAGTGTAATGCGCTGCGAATACATAGAAAGAAAGAACATTTATCATTTAGCTACAATAGAGCAGGTCAGCAACTGGAAGCAGTTAATTCCATAAGTTATCTGGGAGTAGGCATTAGGAGTGATTTAAAATGGAATTATCATATAAGGTTGATCGTCGGTAAAGCAGATGCCAGGCTGAGATTCATTGGAAGAATCCTAAGGAAATGCAATCCGAAAACAAAGGAAGTAGGTTACAGTACAATTGTTCGCCCACTGCTTGAATACTGCTCGCCAGTGTGGGATCCGTACCAGATAGGGTTGATAGAGGAGAAAGAGAAGATCCAACGGAGAGCAGCGCGCTTCGTTACAGGATCATTTAGTGATCGCGAAAGCTTTACGGAGATGATAGATAAACTCTAGTGGAAGACTCTGCAGGAGAGACGCTCAGTAGCTCGGTACGGGCTTTTGTTGAAGTTTCGAGAACATACCTTCACCGAGGAGTCAAGCAGTATATTGCTCCCTCCTACGTATATCTCGCGAAGAGACCATGAGGATAAAATCAGCGAGATTAGAGCCCACACATAGGCATACCGACAATCTTTCTTTCCACGAACAATACGAGACTGGAATAGAAGAGAGAACCGATAGAGGTACTCAAAGTACCCTCCACCACACACCGTCAGGTGGCTTGCGGAGTATGGATGTAGATGTAGATATAATGTTTTTATGTGGTCTGAGTTGTGATGATGTGCCCTGAATAGTTCCAGTAGCGTTAGGCAATTACAATTGCTAGTGCATTCACACCGTTCATAATCTGTAGGAATGTCTTTTTTGTATACAGAAAATACAGACTCATGGGGATGAAATTTCGATTCAGGTATGACACAGGGCTAAAAATACCAGAGTATGAGTTTGGTAATGTTCGATCAAGGTGTCCATGCTGCAACTCTCACCATTTTCGGCAGCGCGTATTGATCTATATTCAAAAAGTAAGTTATACTTGCATCATACACTCCGTGAGCTGGTGAAGCCAGAAAGCGAAAGCTGTGCTTCTACAGAAATCTGATCACTAGTAAGTCGTCGTCTTTTTGTCCAGAACTCCAGGCCAAGGTGGCGGTCTACCTGGAACGCCTCTCCAGCTACTGGCGAGACTCGGCGCAGCTGCTCTCTCTCAGTGTGGACGACGTCTCATGGCTGTTGGTCCCCCTCGCCTTCGAGCACATGGTGAGTGGCGACTTTGTCCCCTCTTTCCAGGCGTGTCGTGTGTAAGAGGCTTGAGAGAATGACACGAATAGCCGCACATGACTGTCAGATCTCGCCGTCTGTTTTCTGATTTACCTGGCCCACGCTGTCGCCGTCATTGCCTCCCAGAGTCCCTCCAGGGGTCCTGACCCAGCTCATCTCAACGTCTGTCATCCTTGTGGTGTTACTAGATAAAGGGCGCAAGGTCAAAATGGATTAGGATTGGGAACATAGTCGAAATTATTTCGTTTTTCCCTTTTTTTTAATGCTTTCTCAAGATTTTTTTAATACCTTTGGGATACTTCGCATCACATCCTGCTTTATAAATCTAAACCTCTTGGTTACATACTCGTATTTTATGGGAGGAAGGTCTAGATTCTCACAGTTAATAAAATGTTCCGCGCATTAATGCCGTGGTCGAATTGATTCCACCTTAAAACTCAGAGCTCCTTGACGCAGTGTTAAAACACCGCACCAATGCATTACTCAATAATGGTTATTCGTTCGCTGAGGTGAAAACGCGTTAAGACCACCGTGCAGAAATCATAGCGATGCTCAAACACCGGTGAAAACTAAAGTTTTCCTGCCGTTCGCCGGCCGTTGTGACCGAGCGGTTCTAGGAGCTTCATTCCGGAGCTGCGCTGCTGCTACGGTCGCAGGTTCGAATCCTGCCTCGGGCATGGATGTGTGTGATGTCCTTAGGTTAGTTAGGTTTGAGTAGTTCTACTACTAGGAGACTGATGACCTCACATGTTAAGTCCGATAGTGCTTAGAGCCATTTGATCCATTTGAACCTGCCGTTCATTAACGGCGTTACCGACCGGATACGAAAAATCCTGAAAAAGGGGAACATCGCATAATCTACACACCCACACGGAAAATGCAAGAGCACTTAAAATCGGCCAAGGATGCTCTCCAACCGCCGTAAAAAGCTGGAATTTATAAGACTCCGTGTGGATGTGAGGAGGTGTATGTGGGTACTACAGAAGGAACAGTCAAAAATCGACAAGAAGAGCACGAACACAATTGCAGGAGAGTGGAGACTGACAGATCAGCTGTTGAGGAACGTGCTTTAGCCAGACCACCGCACCCATTTTGATAGGACTCAGGTACTGGCAGCCACAACCGGATACCATGAAAGGTTATACAGAGAGGCCATAGAGGTTGTAAAACACTCTAAGAACTTCAGTACGAAGGAGGAGGGCGTGAAATTGAATGTCACCTGGAGTCCGGTGTTGAAGAAGATGTGTACCAGTCTTCTTCCATCATGGGGTGATAGCAACAGCGGACGATGGCCGCTCTGACGAGCTTACATAATTTCATGAAAATTCAGCTGCTATCGCCAGTGCAAGAGACAATCGTAGCTATTTTCAGTTTAACTGCCAACAAATAGCCTAAATTTATTAAATACACCTGACTTAATGGTAGCAGACGTCCTATTAATATCAGATAATTCAATACTTGGCTACTGAGAAAAAAAGTCTCCAAAAAACGAAGACAATACATCCTCTTAAAATGGATGGGAAAATGTTTGACAAAATGCTATCTATTAGTAGATAGTAGCTGCTTTTCACAATATGTTAATAGCTTTACTAACGCTTTCTTGAATTTAACCCATCTTCAAAAAAATTCTCAACGTCTTAGTGACGGCAGCAGTTCAACTTCCAACGATGTGTACTTGGTATAAAATTCGGAGACGTAAATCACACGAGGAATGGGAAAAACCGACCGGTTCAAATCGGTAGAGGTATTTTAGCTCTCAATTGCTGGTAGTTTTCGGTATTTGTTTGGTCTCGATGATAACAGCTTTTTTCATGTTTTACTCATAAGAGAATGAAACACCGACATAGAAATTTGCCGTAATAGCAGTGCTAAAATTTTAGTTTTTGTTAGATCCTTTTTCGAAAATGAGCAACGTTCATTTGTAAAATTTTCGTTGCTTTGAAATACTAGGTTCTTGCAGAAAATCGGGAAAGCGTGGTGTGCCCCATAGCATGATAAGAGTGTACATGTAGTATGAAAGACTTTCCCCATTTTTTTTTACAGTAGTCGTCGGAAATTGGTTGTATTACAAAAATGGCTCTAGGCACTATGGGACTTAACATCTGAGGTCATCAGTCCCCTAGACTTAGAACTACTTAAACCTAACTAACCTAAGGACACCACACACATCCATGCCCGAGGCAGGATTCGAACCTGCAACCATAGCAGCACCGCGGTTACGGACCGAAGCTCCTAGAACCGCTCGGTCACAGCGGCCGGCCGGTTGTATTATAGAATGCCACCATCCCGAGGTTGGAAGTACTTTACGAAGTGCTATAGCAATGAAGTACAATGCTCCATTTGCTTTGGAAGATTAAAAACGTACAGTGCTCCATTTGCTTTGAAAATTAAAAACGGGAGGAGGTACAGCAAATTTGGGAAATCATATGGGGAGAAAAATTTTTCATTGTTCCTCGAAAAGGAAGGGAAATTTGATTGATATATGAATAATTTGGGATAATAACTGAACCTTTAATGTTTTGGTTCATTTGCGGTGAAAAATTGGTAGCACCCAAAAGTGACGATGCATGAAAGTCATTAACTCATAACTTTTCCCTCTCATCAACGCCGCACCCGTCTCCTTCGTCTTCGCCATCTCTGCTGGACACGATGCCATGCCTCAAGCCAATATCGATCGTCCTCTCCTCGTCCTTCATCTTCATTAGAATATTTCAGTCTGTTCGAATTCTACGTTTATTATTCGAAATAATAGCAACAAAACCGAGAATCCATGATCTCAGAACTGGTTACTTATAGCGGTTTTAACAGTAAAGTTAAACTGGAGAAGAATGAAACCGGTATAACCGAAAATAGGATGTTTAAGCGGTAATCGCCGTCGTTAAATAACACGACTGTGCCTCCTTCCACTGTAATTTCTATTATAATGGAATCATAACGTTATAGTTACTAAAGAATGCAACCCAGAGTTACAGGAGTTTATCCAAATCCTAGGTTGGGTGAACAATCTAAAGAAGCCTACTCAGTAACTATATGTATCCGCGAGCAGCTCTGGATCGTATAAGGTTCCCCACCATCTCTTCCATAATAACACAGCGTATTTTACACTGATGTCCAAAAGTAAGGCAAGAAATGGAAATTTTGCAATGTTGCATTTATTTTGCCACAAAACAGTACAAACAGGTGATAGTAAAGTAGAAACAATGTAAAGAATACAGAATGTAAACAACTGCAACATGCATAACGGTAGACAAAAATGTTCTTCATTTCTTCTGACGTAACTAATTTGAACACACACTCTGTCAACTGTGCTCAGTATGGGTTGTGACCTCGTCTGGCAGCAATACAAGTCTGACAGCGACGGAGCACTCTGTGAATGATGTCACCAATCTCATGTTGACGCAGTAACGCCCATCCTTCCTGCAGATCTGCTCGCAAATCTTGAAGAATGGCTGGAGGGTGCTGACGTGGTGCAACTCATCTCCCTAGTGCATCCCAGACATGCTCTACGGGATTTAAATCGGGAGAGCGAGCAGGCCACGCCATGCGTGCAGTATCTCCCATTTCCTAGAAAACATCAACCACTTGTGCTGTATGAGAGCGAGCATAAACGTCCATCATTACGAAGTCTGGGCCCACATAATCTCGTAACAACCGCGCGTGAGATCACAAGACCTCTTCACGGTACCTGTCAGTAGTTAACACTTGCTGATTCACACGTACAATTTCATGAAGAGGTGTTATAGTGGTCGAGTGATTCCTGCTCACACCATTGGGGCTCCTCATCGATATCACTATTTTTCCACTGTTTTGGTCCCTAAACCCTGTTCCACGCTCCCTCCAAATGTGAATTCATCGAGAATCTCTTACCAGACCAAATCGGGACGCATCTGTGAAAATAACATTGACCCACTGCTCGACCGTTCAGGTAGCACGTTGACGACTCTACCCGAGGCGTACTCATCTGTGAAGACGCATCAGAGATGCACATACAGCAGGTCCGACAGTTAAGGCCACTCTGCCAACGCCTCAAGTACATCGTTTGCCTCGATACAACACATCCAGTGGAAGTCGCGAGTTCAGGTGCCAGATGCCGCGCCGTCTGAGGCGGTACCGTCGTGCACTTACAACAAAATAACGGTCATCACCTACGATAAGGAACCGTATCCGCGACTTAGTTTGTAAGTCATCAAACGATGTACCATCTCAGACTAAGTCCTTCAAATGGCTCTGAGCACTATGGGACTCAACTGCTAAGGTCATTAGTCCCCTAGAGCTTAGAACTAGTTAAACCTAACTAACCTAAGGACATCACAAACATCCATGCCCGAGGCAGGATTCGAACCTGCGACCGTAGCGGTCTTGCGGTTCCAGACCTCAGCGCCTTTAACCGCACGGCCACATCGGCCGGCTAAGTCCTTCCGATTAGCACTGAGACAGAATGAGATTTTCACTCTGCAGCGGAGTGTGCGCTGATGTGAAACTTCCTGGCAGATTAAAACTGTGTGCCGGACCGAGTCTCGAACTCGGGACTTTTGCCTTTCGCGGGCAAGTGCTCTATTAACTTCGAACGGTCACGAGATGATCGCTGAGTTGTGATCACAGAACCATCTGTGCGAATGCACTCCTCCACAACCTACGCACGGTGCTCCCCTAACAGAGCCATCGCGCCTGACGAAAACGGCACGCACACCGCTATCCACCGATACATCATCCATATGAGAACCCCACCTCAACTCACATAGTGGCCTCTTCAAATACGTGAGACGTTTCCGCCGGACCCTGTATAACGGAAACTCGCCGACTAGCGTATGCTACGTTAAAGGACACACTCTGCTCTTACAATCACCAAGCAGAATATTTAATAAATATTTCAAGACTATTAAAAACATTGGCAGGCTCACTTGAACCTGGATTTCCTGTTTTTCACGAGCATTCCTCTTAGTAATTGGGCTCTGCGGACGTCACCAGACCTAAATGAAACCTACCCTATGACTGTTGTCTTCATCTATGAATTTACCCACAAACGGCGTATGAAGGCAGTAGAAGCTTATATCGCGTGTATAAAATCCGATATGACTCCTCTAGTAGCAGTGCACTGCCCTGATTAAAGATACTCTCTGCGCAACGTGAATAAAGCCCAAAGAAAATAACATTATTACGCGATATAAGTACCCTAAAAAGTAACTCGCCACAGGCAAGCATTCAACGCAACGGGAATGCTTTTGGAATCTGAAACGATCTACTATAGGTTACTTTGACTAGTAACGTTGCGTTACCTTAGATCATAATAACGAGCAACGAAACAGCTATTTCCATGTAACTGTCGACGCAGACATCCCTCTCGTAAGCTGAGATAGTCAGTGGCAGATTTACATACAGGCCCACTACCCACGTGCCTAGGGGCGGCACCTTAAGCGGGATGGCATTTTTGTTCTGTACTCATTTCAACAATTACGTTTTTAAAATAACTGCGCTTACAAACGACAAAAATTTATAATATTGTTAAACAACTTGCTAGTTTAAATAAGCCTTAAGAACGAAATTCGACAATACAAGCTTGGAAATATACATACCGCGTGACCAAAAAGTCAGTATAAATTTGAAAACTGAATAAATCACGGAATAATGTAGATAGAGAGGTACAAATTGACACACATGCTTGGTATGACATGGGGTTTTATTAGAACCAAAAAAAATACAAAAGTTCACAAAATGTCCGATAGATGGAGCTTCATCTGATCAGAATAGCAATAATTAGCATAACAAAGTAAGACAAAGCAAAGATGATGTTCTTTACAGGAAATGCTGAATATGTCAACCATCATTCCTCAACAATAGCTGTAGCCGAGGAATAATGTTGTGAACAGCACTCTAAAGCATGTCCGGAGTCATGGTGAGGCATTGGCGTCGGATGTTGTCTTTCAGCATCCCTAGAGATGTCGGTCGATCACGATACACTTACGACTTCAGGTAACCCCAAAGCCAGTAATCGCACGGTCTGAGGTCTGGGGACCTGGGAGGCCACGCATGACGAAAGTGACGGCTGAGCATACGATCATCACCAAACGACGAGCGCAAGAGATCTTTCACGCGTCTACCAATATGGGGTGGAGCGACATCCTGCATAAACATCGTACGTTCCATCAGGTGTTTATCAGCCAGGCTGGGGATGATGTGATTCTGTAACATATCGCCGTACCTCTCACCCATCACGGTAGCAGTTACAAACCCAGAATCACGCATTTCCTCGAAGAAAAAAGGCACGATGAGTTTCCGTGACAGTTCTAGTATTTTCGGTAGCCCAAATTCTGCAGTTGTGGGCGTTGACAGACCCTCGGAGCGTGAAATGAGCTTCGTCGGTCCACAACACGTTACTCAACCAATCGTCATCTTCCGCCATCTTTTGAAACGCCCACACCGCAAATGACCTCCGTTTCACTAAATCTCCAGGTAACAGTTCATGATGCCGATGGATTTTGTACGGATAGAATCGGAGGGTACGCCTAAGTGCCAACCAAACAGTAGCGTATGAAATGCCGGTGCGACGTGCAACTGCACGAGCGCTGACTTCCCCGTGCCTAGACGAACCCGCTACAGTCTCCATTCCTTCCTGAACTGTCTCAGCAGCATTACGCCTTGTGCTCGGTGGCCACTAAGGGGTCTATCATCTAAGCAACCCGTGGCTTCGATCTTCGAAAGCATTCACGCCACAGCTGCATTTGTCAACGGACCTTTACCCGTTCGAATCGTCTTCCTATGGCGATATGATCGTAACGCTAAACTAGCACATTCCTCATTCTGATAATACAGCTTCACTAAAAGCACCTTCACTTAAAGCACCTTTTCAGGTAACGTCAACATGATGCGACTGCTGGCGCATCTCATTCTCTCTCTCATTACACCTCCTTTTATAGACGATTGCCATGCGCAGTCACTGACGTTTTGCTGTCCAGCGCCATCTGTCGGACATTTCGTGAACTTTGTTTTCTTGCGTTCTAATAAAACCCCATGTCATTCCAAGCATGTGAGTCAATTTTTACCTCTCTATCTACATTATTCCGTGGTTTATTAAGTTTTCAAATTTATACTGACTTTTTGATCACCCGGTAGTTTACGTGGTGACTGAAAGAAAATTTAACAATGGGTTTCTGCCTGGTATCATCTTCATGATTGTTTAAAATATTTTGAAGTAATCTACCAGGACAGTAATCTACAATACAGTGTTTGAAACGTTATTATTACGAGGATGTGGTCGGAGTCTACTTAACCCTACCATATTTTCCCCATGAAAATACCGGTACCCCTGAAAAGCTGTGATAAGCTAATCAGCAGTTTCTGAAATACTGTTAACATGTGTTGGCCTTAGTATGTAAAACCCGACTCTACTCAAATTTCTTGTAGAAATTATGGGAAAGTAGCAAGTCAGCCCCTCATTACTGTAATTAATGTGAAAGCTCTGTGGTCTTGAATTACTGAGCTTAGATTTAATGACACCATTTAAAAAAACATGTTGATACTGGGAATGTTTTACATTTTCAAACACATGTTCATACGAAAAGAACGTAAGCAGAGTATCTAATAATGTGTGAAATACACTTCACCACAGTTGTAAGAATTTAATTTATTTATTTACTTAGTTACTTTTTTTGGCGAAATAAGAAGAAGAAACCAACTTTCGTTTGTTCCATTTATTATGCTGCAGCCTGCACGATATCAAAGTTCCCACTCTGTGCAGTCGAATAGTAGGTGACGTTGCAAATTTTATAGCCGGCCGAAGTGGCCGTGCGGTTAAAGGCGCTGCAGTCTGGAACCGCAAGACCGCTACGGTCGCAGGTTCGAATCCTGCCTCGGGCATGGATGTTTGTGATGTCCTTAGGTTAGTTAGGTTTAACTAGTTCTAAATTCTATGGGACTAATGACCTCAGAAGTTGAGTCCCATAGTGCTCAGAGCCATTTGAACCATTTGCAAATTTTATATTACACTTCTTAACTAACCTTTTTTGCTTCGAGGAAAGGTTATTTTTATTTTATGTTGGAACAAAAGATGCATTTTCGTGTAGACATTACAACAATGTTCACACAAATGACAACACACCACATCAACTGCCAACAAGACTACTTAAATTTCGTAGTCTGTCTTCTCTGCCCACAGAAACCGCTAAAACCGCTAAGAATAAGTGGGATAAGATTCGATCCAGAACACTTCACTGCAAGAAATTTCAAAGATTTTAAATTAGAAAGACAGTGTCAAGAATATTCAGAACATATATGTGTCCCAGCTAAAACTCCAGCGACGTGAGAAACAGAAGCCAAAAAAGGGGCTGTCCCGTTTTCTTACTACACGAATTCCAGCCAGCAGGTGTGCTTCAACTGTTCACTGACAACAGAGAAACAGACGACAATGAAATTAAATTATTCTGCATTGTCGTTCTTTCGTAGCACAATTACGTCGCGTAATCCGAGTTGATCAGTTTATCGCTGCCTGTTTAAAGGAAAAATCTCTGTGCTCGTGTGCCATGTTTGAAGTGAAAAGCTTTGTGCTCATGTGCGGTGTAGTAGGATTTTCCGATTCTGCGCAGAACCTCCTCTTTCCTTATCAATCCACCAAATTTTCAATATTCGTCTGGAGCACCACATCTCAAGTGGTTCGAATCTGTTCTGTTGCAGCAGCTCATCTACTTCATTATCATCAATCCTGGCGTTAAGTTTGTCGCTTTTCTCATTTTTTTCTAATTCTCGTTACTTTCATCCTTCTTCGATTTACTCTCAATCCATATTCTGCTACTCATTAGACTGTTTATTCCGTTCAGCAGATCCTCAAATTCTTCTTCACGTTCACTCAGGATAGCAGTGTCATCAGCGAATCGTATCATTGATATCCTTTCACCCTGAATTTTAATTCCATTCCTGAACCTTTCTTTTATTTCCATCATTGCTTCTTCGATGTACAGATTGAACAGTAGGGGCGAAAAACTACATTCCTGTCTTACACCCTTTTTAATCCGAGCACTTCATTCTTGGTCGTCTACTCTTATTATTCCCTGTTGGCCTTAATACACGTTCTATATCACTCGTCTCTACCTATAGCTTACCCTATTTTTCTCAGAATTTCGAACAACTTGCACCATTTTACACTGTCTAACCCTTTTTCATGGTCGACAAAACCTATGAGTGTGTCTTGATTTTTCTTTAGTCTTGCTTCCATTATCATCCGAAACGACAGAATTGCTTTTCTGGTGCCTTTACCTTCCCTAAAGCCAAACTTAACCTCACCTAACAAATCTTCAATTTTCTTTTCCATTCTTCTGTGTATTATTCTTGACAGCAACTTGGATGCATGAGCTGTCAAGTTAATTGTGCGATAATTCTCGTACTTATCAGCTCTTGCAGTCTTCGGAATTGTATGGATGACACTTTTCCGAAAGTCAGAGGGCATGTCGTTAGACTCACACATTCTACACACCAACGTGAATAGTCGTTTTGTTGCCACTTCCCCCAGTGATTTCAGAAATTCTGATGGAATGTTATCTATCCCTCCTGCCTTATTTGATCCTCCAAAACCCTCTTAAATTCCTATTCGAATACTGGTTTCCCTATCTCTTCTAAATCGACTCCTGTTTCTTCTTCTATCACATCAGACAAACCTTCCCCCTCACAGAGGCTTTCAATGTATCGTTTCCACTTACCCGCTCTCTTCTCTGCATGTAACAGTGGAATCCCCGTTACACTCTTGATGTTATCTCCCTTGCTTTTAATTTCACCGAAGGTTGTTTTGACTTTCCCACATGCTGACTCAGTCTCTCTGATAATCATTTATTTTTTGGTTTCTTCACATTTTTCATACAGCCATTTCATCTGAACTTAGCTGCACTTCTTATTTATTTCATTCCTCAGCGACTAGTGTTTCTGAATCCCTGAATTTCCCTGGATATTTTTGTACTTCCTTCTTTCATCGATCAACTGAAACCTATGGTTTCCTCACAGTTACCTTCTATGTACCTATGTTTTTCTTTCCAACTTCTGTTATTGCTCTTTTTAGAGACGTACATTCCTCTTCAATTGTAATGCCTACTTAGATATTCCTTATTACTGTGTCTATAGCTTTAGAAAACTTCAAGCGAGTCTCGTCATTCCTTAGAAGCCGGCCGCGGTGGTCGTGCGGTTCTAGCGCTGCAGTCCGGAACCGCGGGACTGCTACGGTCGCAGGTTCGAATCCTGCCTCGGGCATGGGTGTGTGTCATGTTCTTAGGTTAGTTAGGTTTAAGTAGTTCTAAGTTCTAGGGGACTGATGACCTAAGATGTTAAGTCCCATAGTGCTCAGAGCCATTTGAGCCATTCCTTAGAACTTCCGTATTCCACTTTAATGATTCTTCCTGAATAATCTCTTAAACTTCAGCCTACTCTACATCATTATTAAATTGTGATTTCAGTCTGTATATACTTCTGGGTACAGCTTGCTGTCCAGTATCTGATTTCGGAATCTCTGTCTGACCATGATATAATCTAACTGAAATCGTCCCGCATCACCCGGCCGTTTCCAAGTATACCTCCTCCTCCACTTGTGATTCTTGAACAGAGTGTTCGCTAGTACTAGCTGAAATTTATTACAGAACTCTATTAGTATTTCTCCCCTCTCATTCTTTGCCCCAAACCCATATTCGCCTTTAATCTTTTCTTCTATTCCTTCCCCTCCAACTGCATTCCAGTCCCCAGTGACTACTAGATATTCGTCTTCCTTTGCGTACTGTAGTATCCTTTCAGTAACCTCATATAGTTTCTCTATCTCTTCATCTTCAGCTTGCGACGTCGGCATGTGTACCTGAACTGTCATTGTCGGTATTGGTTTGCTGTAGATTCTGATAAGAACAATCATATCATTGAACTGTTCACAGTAACACACTCTCTGCCCTACCTTCCTATTCCTAACGATTCCTACTCCTGTTATAACATTCTCTGCTGTTGTTGATATTACCATGTACTCCTCTGACCAGAGGAGCTTTCATCACGTCCTCTCTTTCCCTTTGACTCAGTGAAGCAAGTATATGTGGCACAATAGTAGTCCAGTTGCACTGGGGGGGGGGGGGGGGAGAGGGGGGGGAGGTGTGAACTGAAGAAGATTTCCGATGTGAAAAAACAGCAACTAAGGCGCTATTTCTTCACATCGTCCATCTTCAAAAAAATTTGCTGAAATTGATGAACAAAAATCTAAATGACAAGATTGGTCGCGTGAGGGTAAGTTCCGACGTAATGGGTGCTCGGCGGTTCCAACAGAAACTGCAACTTTTAGGTTCTTCACGCAATTTTGACACTACAAATGCTAGATCGCTGGCGTTGGCAGAAATGAAAAAAACGTGCAAGTCGTCATGAAGTGTTCGGAAGAAATCCGATATGTGGCGAAACCAAATGACGGACGCATCGGAGATTTTTCATTGTGCAGTTACCATTCTTAGCAAAGTTGTTATCACCAAGCGTGAACGTGCATCGTTTCCTTTTAGCTATTGGTCTAAGGGAGGATAGGTAGGCTGCTAGCTTGTTGATGTATAAAATATCTAATAATAAATCTGTATTTAGACATACAGCTCTAAAAGTGGCAGTGTATTTATAATGTGCAGCTGATATTTTCATAGGCTGGTACGTCGATATCTTTCCCGTCTATATATTGATACTGTTTTCGATATATCCAGAGCCGATGACGACGTTTATTTAAATACCGATATATCGGATTCCCAGTATTTTTAAAATATTAACAGTCCTACTCGTAACCAAAAGTATCACTCTGATGATTCTGCAGCTGATACGCATAATTGATGAATGGACCAGATATAATAGCAAACAAATTATCTGAAGGAAACACACACGTCATAAACAGAATCTATAAAATATGCAAATTGTGACACCTTCCACGGGGCATTATGCCCGTCAGACATCTGACAGTAAATACAGTGATAGACTAATGGTGCAGTATGATTTGCGGGTAAGTTTAACATTTTTTGTGTCGTCGATAAATCCCTGTCAGTCCCTAAAATGGCGTGCAAGGGACATATTGGGTCTTTTGTAAAGGGAATTAAATGGTTTGTCGTCCAGTGAATTGATATGATTAGGGGAAGAGGAATTCCCTTTTGCGTAAATGTTATAGAACATCTCTGGATAGTAGGGAAGATACATGGGTGCAGATTCTACCACGGAGATGTCATATATTCGTTACATTTGGGGTTCAGCATTTCAGAACGGGTTTGTCTCAATGTCGTGTCATGTTGTTCCAACTTCGTTGATTTCATTACCATTATCCCTTCATTGCATTGTAGGGAATGCAGTTTGCCTGATACGTATGTTATGTTTCTTAGAAACCTCACCTCGCCACTAACAAGAACATTTTGAACTACGACACGTCTATTACCTTTGAAATGCAGGTTACGCACAGGACATGTTTAGGAAGAATTTCATTATAAAAGGTCATAGTCTCGATTCAGAAAAACGTTATTGTTTACTAAACTGAAGTTACGTTCTCAAATAGTTTTGATATATGCATATCGTGGTAATTCTCTACCTCTTCACGTTCTCCATGCGGCGCTTCTTATAGGCTGGTGTCACCTGATCCTTTTTCCAAAAATGGTTCAAATGGCTCTAAGGACTATGACAGAACCGTTCGGCCACAGCGGCCGGCTTCCTTTCTCCAGTCCCATGACACAGATCGTTGTTCCAGCGACCTACGACACTGTTTCTAGAACTGATTTTAGTTTCTTGGCGAATTTCGTATAGAATTTAAGGTGCACCGCGCCACATCCTGTGACCTTTCCTGTAGAAGGCGACTTGAGCTAGTTTCCAATTCAACACTACTTTCTTTTTAGGTGTGTCTTTTCGACTGTTTGCGACGGTGTAAAGTGAGTACTTTTCCAGTGAGACACTTTCTGGATATAGGATTAGATCATTCGTCTTTCTGTTTAGGTACCATCATGATCAACTGGTCTGCTGAGTTTACTACGTCGAATAATTTTACGTACGACCAGAAGAAATCTTTTCTTTTTTGACGATTCCGTAGACACTTTATTGCTTTAAAACTCCACAGATTTTGTTTCTCAACAAGATTTCCGTTTTGTTTCAATGTTCGAAGCATCGCTCGCTGCTTTCTCTAGCGAGCCACATTCTCCTGCCCTGTGCTGCATGTTTGCTGCCGGCTGCTTGGGTGGCTTTCAGCGATTTTCCAGTAATTCTTGTTAGGCAGAAATATCTCTCCATTTTTCCGTTCTTTCAACACGGGTGATCAGTAAGTTATAACAGCCGTGTAGCCGCTCACTCCTACCTGTGTATTCACTGAATCGGCTATTTGTAAGCATTAGAAGCAAAACGTTATCGTCGAGGCCGTCTCACGAGCTGTACTCGGAAAGTACCCTCAGTACAGTGATTCAAGATTCTTTGTTCACACCTACCGATTTAAACCCGCAAATCTCCCATCCTATAGGTGCCAGGTTAGCTCCTGTCAGTGTAACACGATAGAAGAATTTGAGAGTTATAATTTCCAATAGTTCTTTGAAGACTTCCGCTCATTTGACATAAACGGTGCGAATACGATAGAAATATCGATTAGTTTATTATGACGTCCATTGATGAATATCTACTGAAAGATTATCTGAATCCAATTTACATCACTAGAGACTTCAGAGTATTTTATTAACACGGCCGGCCGCTGTGGCCGAGCGGTTCTAGGCGCTGCAGTCCGGAACCGCGCTGCTGCTACGGTCGCAGTTTCGAATCCTGCCTCGGGCATGGAACTGTGTGATGTTGTTAGGTTGGTTAGGTGTAAGTAGTTCTAAATCTAGGGGACTGATGACCTCAGATGCTAAGTCCCATAGTGCTTAGAGCCTTCTGAACCATTATTAACTCGTATATTCAGTTCAAAGATCACGGGGCGCAGTAGAGCACAGTGGACGCTTGGGAGTGCTACATATGGCGCAGATCTGGCACCAAGTGGCCGTGTGACCCTCTGCCGCTTCCATGTGACTGCGCTTCTCGTTCAGCGGCGTCGACAACGATGGCCGGGCGTCGCCAGCAGAGTTCGCCCGATAACATCGTACGACAGCTTGGACACAGTGCGTCCGACCTTCTTCGTCAGTTTATGGTGGTACCCAGGAGGCTGGACTCCATTCTAACCTGTATCTCTCTCGAGAAGAGCTTGGAAAGTACCGTTCACCGTGTCCGCGGTTATCGGAGGAACTAGACAAGATTTAGAAAAATTTGAGATGAAGAGAGAAACTTTCTATCACATACCTGAGATGATTCGTGGTGACAGTGAAAAGCAAATTTACAGACACTCGGCAAAACTTCAAACAAATTCAGCAGTAGAAACATAATGTCAGTTAACGTGAAATGGCGGTTATTCAGCATAAATGTGAAAGGCAAACATAAATTTTAGAATGAGATACTTTGAACACCGAAAGCACATACACACGCGGGGAAACACATACAACACATGTGCAAAGCGCATCACACATCAGAAACACCATCTCACTAGTATAAGAACGCCAGCAAGTGGTAATTGTTATTCGTAGACGGCTCTTTTGCACCTACTACAACCCAAAAAAGATACACTACAGCAACATTAAGCATCAAAACTGACATACCAAACCTTTCTCACATGCTCACTTGATTTTTTTTTATGTTGTAATCTAGATCTAAAATTTCCGGTACAGATTTTACCTCTGTTCCAGATTACAGGCTGCTTAAATTATACACATGAGGCAGAAATGGCTGGACAGCCAGGGGTGTCAATGGGATAACAAGATTTCCGATGTGAAGAAGTAGTATACCACTTGGATTAAAAAATAGAGCAACTTTAACGCAAGTAGTGCGCTACTTCTTCACATCAACATTCTTCAAAAACAGTTGATAAAATTTATGAACAAAAATCTAAATGACGAGACTGGTCTTTGCGGCAGGTGGAGAGTAGTGAGGGGAAATAATGACGTAATCGGCACTCGGCGCTAGGTCGCTGGTGTTTGCAGAAATGAAAAAACAGGGAAGTTCACATGAAGTGTACCGGACAAATCCGATATGGGACGAAACCGAACGATAGTCCCATCGGACACCTTTTATTATGTCACTCATATGCAGGTAACGTTCTTAGCAAAGTGGTTATCGCCAAGGCTAAACGTGCATCGTTTTTCTTTCAATTCTTGCTCTAAAGGTGATAAGCAGGCTGATAGCTTTTTGATGTACACAATATCTAATAATAAATCAGTACTTAAATATACACCTCCAAAACCAGCAGTATATTTTCGATGTGCAGCCGATATTTTTATAGGCCGATACCTCGATATTTTGTCCGTTGATATAACGATGTATCGATACTTCTTTTCTGTGCATCGAGAAACGGCGATGGTGTTTTTTAAATAATGATATATCGGATTCCCGATAGGTTATAACGTCGTGACTGTGCCCCTCGTTTTTTGGCGCACATAGAAATGGATGACAGATGGCCGGAGAATATTCTTTCGACGGAGGCACATTCTACTCTGCATGCTGCCGTAAATTCGCAGAACTGTCCCACATGAGTTTCTACTCCTCGAAATGCTGTCCAAGAACTCGAGTAATGTAACTATGTGGTGTGGTTTAACAAGCTCCTACATTCGGTCCGGCTTTTTTTTTTTTTTTTTTTTTTTAGAGGTTGTGACAACTCGTGGGCCTGTTAGGAGAACAGTGACATCTGCAAGTTATAAGAATCTCCTTGTAGATCACGTGATTCCAGCTTTGCGAGAACACGACTGCGTCTGCTTCAATATTTTCATGTAAGATAGGGCGACACCACATGTAGTTCGTCAGGTGAAAGATTTGCTTCAAGATGTCTTCGGTAACGACCTCACTATCTCTAGGTAGTTTCAAGATATGTGGCCTTCCAAATCTCCCGACCTAGGTCCATGTCACTTCTGGTTGTGGGGATTTCTGAAAGATCGTGTTTATCAGCGATCTATCCGGATGCCTCCCGAGCTGAAAGGCATGACACGACGACATATCGTTCTGATTAGAGCGAATATGCTGCGGGCAGTTGTCAACCATGCCGTGTTACGGATATAGCATGTTCCTGAGTTTGGTGACCATGCTGAACGCATGCTGTAATTTATGGCCATATCCTGCTAAACATGGCCAGAACCACAGTAATAATCTGTTCGATCGTTCCTTACAATTTTCTGCACCATATCATATTCTGATTGCTTACAGCGTCATATTTTCACCTGATGACAAAAAGTGGAACTATTATTTTTTTCAGTATACTCCACGATTAATGAATATAGCTACAACGTTTTAGCGTCTTGCGACGCATACAGCCCTCACCGTAGCGCTCGGGACACAGTAAAGTACATACCTTCTAATCGACACCATTCGAGACACCTTCAGAAATTGTTGATGTTGTTGTTGTGGTCTTCAGTCCTGAGACTGGTTTGATGCAGCTCTCTATGCTAATCTATCCTGTGCAAGCTCCTTCATCTCCCAGTACCTTCTGCAACCTACATCCTTCTGAATCTGCTTAGTGTATTCATCTCTTGGTCTCCCTCTACGACTTTTACCCTCCACACTGCCCTCCAATGCTAAATTTGCGATCCCTTGATGTCTCAGGATAAGACCTATCAACCGATCCCTTCTTCTAGTCAAGTTGTGCCACAAACTTCTCTTCTCCCCAATCCTATTCAATACCTCCTCATTAGTTACGTGATCTACCCACCTAATCTTCAACATTCTTCTGTAGCACCACATTTCAAACGCTTCTATTCTCTTCTTGTCCAAACTGTTTATTGTCCATGTCTCACTTCCGTGCATGGCTACACTCCATACAAATACTTTCAGAAACGACTTCCTGACACTAAAATCTACACTCGATGTTAACAAATTTCTCTTCTTCAGAAACGCTTTCCTTGCCATTGCCAGTTTACATTTTATATCCTCTCTACTTCGACCATCATCAGTTATTTTGCTCTCCAAATAGCAAAACTCCTTTACTACTTTAAGTGTCTCATTTCCTAATCTAATTCCCTCAGCATCACCCGACTTAATTCGACTACATTCCATTATCCTCGTTTTGCTTTTGTTGATGTTCATCTTATATCCTCCTTTCAAGATACTGTCCATTCCGTTCAGCTGCTCTTCCAAGTCCTTTGCTGTCTCTGACAGAATTACAATGTCATCGGCGAACCTCAAAGTTTTTATTTCTTCTCCATGGATTTTAATACCTACTCCAAATTTTTCTTTTATTTCCTTTACTGCTTGCTCAATATACAGACTGAATAACATCGCGGAGAGGCTACAACACTGTCTCACTCCCTTCCCAACCACTGCTTCCCTTTCATGTCCATCGACTCTTATAACTGCCATCTGGTTTCTGTACAAATTGTAAATAGCCTTTCGCTCCCTGTATTTTTCCCCTGCCACCTTTAGAGAGTATTCCAGTCAACTTTGTCTAAAGCTTTCTCTAAGTCAACAAATGCTAGAAACGTAGGTTTGCCTTTCCTTAATCTTCCTTCTAAGATAAGTCGTAAGGTCAGTATTGCCTCACGTGTTCCAACATTTCTACGGAATCCAAACTGATCTTCCCCGAGGTCGGCTTCTACCAGTTTTTCCATTCGTCTGTAAATAATTCGCGTTAGTATTTTGCAGCTGTGACTTATTAAACTGATGAAGTCTGAGGGTATTTCGCCTGTCTCGTTCATCTTGCTCATCAGATGATAGAGGTTTGTCAGGACTGGCTCTCCCAAGGCCATCAGTAGTTCTAATGGAATGTTGTCTACTCCCGTGGCCCTGTTTCGACTCAGGTCTTTCAGTGCTCTGTCAAACTCTTCATGCAGTATCGTATCTCACATTTCATCTTCATCTACATCCTCTTCCATTTCCATAATATTGTCCTCAAGTATATCTCCCTTGTATAGACCCTTTATATACTCCTTCCACCTTTCTGCTTTCCCCTCTTTGCTTAGAACTGGGTTTCCATCTGAGCTCTTGATATTCATACGAGTGGCTCTCTTTTCTCCAAAGGTCTCTTTAATTTTCCTGTAGGCTGTATCTATCTTACCCCTAGTGAGATAAGCCTCTACATCCTTACATTTGTCCTCCAGCCATGCCTGCTTAGCCATTTTGCACTTCCTGTCGATCTCATTTTTGAGACGTTTGTATTCCTTTTTGCCTGCTTCATTTACTGAATTTTTATATTTTCTCCTTTCATCAATTAAATTCAATATTTCTTCTGTTACCCAAGGATTTATACTAGCCCTCGTCTTTTTACCTACTTGATCCTCTGCTGCCTTCACTACTTCATCCCTCAGAGCTACCCATTCGTCTTCTACTGTATTTCTTTCCCCTATTCCTGTAAATTGTTCCCTTATGCTCTCCCTGAAACTCTGTACAACCTCTGGTTTAGTCAGTTTATCCAGGTCCACCTTTTTGCAATTTCTTCAGTTTTAATCTACAGTTCATAACCAATAGATTGTGGTCAGAGTCGACATATGCCCCTGTAAATGTCTTGCAATTTAAAACCTGGTTCCTAAATCTGTCTTACCATTATATAATCTATCTGCAATCTATCAGTATCTCCAGGCTTCTTCCATGTATACAACCTTCTTTTTTGATTCTTGAACCAAGTGTTAGCTATGATTAAGTTGTGCTGTGTGCAAAATTCTACCAGGCGGCTTCCTCTTTCATTTCTTAGCCGCAATCCTTATTCACCTGCTACGTTTCCTTCTCTCCCTTCTCCTACTACCGAATTCCAGACACCCATGACTATTAAATTTTCGTCTCCCTTCACTACCTGAATAATTTCTTTTATCTCATCATACATTACTTCAATTTCTTCGTCATCTGCAGAGCTCGTTGGCATATAAACTTGTACTAATGTAGTAGGCATGGGCTTCGTGTCTATCTTGGCCGCTATAATACGTTCACTATGCTGTTTGTAGTAGCTTACCCGCACTCCTATTTTTTTATCAATTATTAAACCTACTCCTGCATTACCCCTATTTGATTTGGTACTTATAACCCTGTATTCACCTAACCAGAAGTCTTGTTTCTCCTGCCACCGAACTTCACTAATTCCCACTATATCTAACTTTAACCGATCCATTTCCCTTTTTAAATTTTCTAACCTACCTGCCCGATTAAGGGATCTGACATTCCAAGCTCCGATCTGTAGAATGCCAGTTTTCTTTCTCCTGGTAACGACGTCCTCCTGAGTAGTCCCCGCCCGGAGATCCGAATGGGGGACTATTTTACCTCCGGAATATTTTACCCAAGAGGACGCCATCATCATTTAACCATACAGTAAAGCTGCATGCCCTCGGGACAAATTACGGCTGTAGTTTCCCCTTGCTTTCAGCCGTTCGCAGCACCACAACAGCAAGGCCGTTTTGGTTAGTGTTAAAAGGCCAGGTCAGTCAATCATCCAGACTGTTGCCCCAGCAACTACTGAAAAGGCTGCTGCCCCTCTTCAGGAACCACAAGTTTGTCTGGCGTCTCAACAGATACCCCTCCGTTGTGGTTGCACCTACGATACGGCTATCTGTATCGTAGAGGCACGCAAGCTTCCCCACCAACGGCAAGGTCCATGGTTCATGGGGGGGGCCTTCAGAAATAGATAACATATCATGTGACGACCAAAAAACAAAAATTTTTAGTAAAAGCGAGCAACTAAATGATACAAAAGTGTCAAACTGACAACTAATAGACGGCCGCTATGACCGAGCGGTTCTAGGCCCCTCAGTCCGGACCCGCGCTGGTGCTACGGTCGTAGGTTCGAATTCTGCCTCGGGCATTGGTGTATGTGGTGTCCGTAGGTTAGTTAGGTTTAAGTCTAGGGGACTGATTACCTCAGATGTTAAGTCCCATAGCGCTCAGAACCATTTGAAGCATTTTGAGCAATTAATATGTGCTCAACTAACACAGATAATTTTTCTGATACAAAGCTGTTGTTGCACATCATTACGTATGTAAACGGTGACAACATGTTTCCATGTTTCTCACAGCATTGGCAAGGAGTAAGATTTTGGCGTGATAGCCAACGAACTCACGTTTGTCTTCTTGAAAATTGATAAAAAATTGAATAAAATCATCTTGGGGTCCCAGCCACGTGAGGTCACTACACATTTGGGTGCTTGACATCCTTAGAACATTTAATCCAGACATATTACGGCTACAGCGTGCATTATTACGTCCCGAAAGAATGTACTGTAACTTCGGAGAAAAAACTGCACCTCTCTTATGTGCTGTTATAGGCCGAGAATTGTTTATGTTCGATAAGACATCGCTAGACACTTTCTTTGCGTGAGTGTTGTAATAACTGTACCTTATTTAAAGCGTAATCATGTACTGACAATAACTGTAAAGTTATGTAATAGCGTGATAGCGGTACCTATAAGTGTAAGTTGAGAATACCTGCTGTTTGTGAATATCATGCAAATAATCTGAATTATTTTCTGTGTGTTTCAGGGAAATCACACGAATGAAGAGCGGCTCCATGTATGGATTAAGGACATGGAACGCGTGAGAGATATGCTGCACACGAAGTTAAAGGGTTGGGTGCGCGATGTGAGGACGCTCAGCGAGCAGATACCGTACTACAAGGTGGAAGAAGACAAGAAGAAGCCTGGGAAGTATATACTTAGGTATAAGCCCGTGTGAATTCAAATATTTGTCGAACTCATCGCTGGACGCCATGGTCGAGCTGTTCTAGGCGCTTCAGTCCGGAACCACGCAGCTGCTACAGCCGCAGGTTCGAATCCTGCCTCGGGCATGGATGTGTGTGATATCCTTAGATTAGTTAAGTTTAAGTAGTTCTAAGTCTAAGGGACTGATGACCTCAGATGTTAAGTCCCATAGTGTTTAGAGCCATTTGAATCTTTTTTTTCCGAACTCATTGTTTCACTTCTCTCGCTGCTTTCTTTACTGTTACACAAGCTACTTAGATCGCTTAATTCGGGCTGGAGCAGAAAAATGTGACTTATAGGCCACAGTGAAGGAGATATTACAACTGCTCATTTACGAAGTGTTGGGATTCCAACACACTATGAGATCAAAAGTATCCGGACACCTGGCTGAAAATGACTTACAAGTTCGTGGCGCCCTCCATCGGTAACGGTGGAATTCAATACGGTGTTAGCCCACCCTTAGCATCCATGACAGCTTCCACTCTCGCAGGCATATGTTCAATCAGGTGCTGGAAGGTTTCTTGGGGCACACCAGCCCCTTCTTCACGCAGTGCTGAACTGAGGAGAGGTATCGACGTCGGTAGGTGAGGACTGACACGATTTCGTCGTTCCAAAGCATCCCAAAGGTGTTCTAACGGATTCAGGTCAGGACTCTGTGCAAGCCAGTCCATTACAGGGATGTTATTATCGTGTAACCACTCCGCCACACGCCGTGCATTATGAACAGGTGCTTGATCGAGCTAGAAGATGCAATCGCCGCCCCTAATTGCTCTTGAACAATGGGAAGCAAGAATGTGCTTAAAACATCAATATAGGGCTGCGCCGTGATAGTGCCACAGCTGGCCATGATGGCCGAGCGGTTCTAGGCGCTGCAGTCTGGAACCGCGAGACCGCTACGGTCGCAGGCTCGAATCCTGCCTCGGACATGGATGTGTGTGATATCCTTAGGTTAGTTAGGTTTAAGTAGTTCTAAGTCTAGGGGACCGATGACCTCAGATGTTAAGTCCCATAGTGCTTAGAGCCATTTTTGTAATACAAAAGTTCTAGAGGTACTGATGACCTTAGAAGTTAAGTCCCATAGTGCTCAGAGCCATTTGAACCATTTGATAGTGCCACGTAAAACAGCAATGGGTGCAAGCTCCCTCCATGAGAAACACGACCACACCATAACACCACCGCCTCCGAATTTTACTGTTGGCACTACACACGCTGGCAGACGAGGTTCACCAGGAATTCGCCACACCCACACCCTGCCATCGGATTGCCACATTGTGTACCGTGATTCGTCACTCCACACAACGCTTTTCCACTGCTCAATCGCCAATGTTTACGCTCCTTACACCAAGCGAGGCGTCGTTTTGCATTTACGTGATGTGTGTCTTATGAGCAGCCGCTCGGCGATGAATTCCATGTTTTTTCACCTCCAGCCTACCTGTCATAGTACTTGCAGTGGATCCTGATGCAGTTTGGAATTCCTGTGTGATGGTCTGGATGTATGTCTGCCTATCACACGTTACGCCCCTCTTCACATGTCGGCGGTCTCTGTCAGTCATCAGACGAGGTCGGCCTGTAAGCTTTTGTGCTGTACATATCCCTCCACGTTTCCACATCACTATCACATCGGAAACAGTGGACCTTGTGATATTTAGGAGTGTGGAAATCTCGCGTACAGACGTATGACACAAGTGACACCCAATCACCTGACCACGTTCGAAGTCCGTGAGTTCCGCGGAGCGCCCCATTCTGCTCTCTCAATATGTCTAATGCCTACTGAGGTTGCTGATATGGAGTACCTGGCAGTAATTGCAGCACAATGCACCTATTATGCAAAACGTATGTTTCTGGGGGTGTCCGGATACTTTTGATCTCGTAGTGTACTCTTCACTTCTTCGGTTGGCTCTTTGTCTTACAATACGTCACATATTGCGCAGCAGATGAGCAAAGCAAACCTAACAATGAACGGTGATACTACAACTACAGAAAACACAGTTGCCGCCAGCTACTACATAAGATTTCTCAATTTATGGTAACACTGATAACTTAGGAAAAAATGTGGTACCTGACACTAAACCTGGGCACGTTTTATCACAATACTACGGTACAAAACCAAGCAACTTAGCAAACACGACTGAAAAAATTCTGTGTGCGCTGTGTATGTGGTTTGCACATTTTTAAATGGTTTTTTGCGTTTTCAAAAATACTATTTGTTACAATGTTACGATGATTTGAAAATGGGTCCCGGACGGAAACTAATCATCGAGTACTTAAAAAAATTAAATTTGCAGCTTTGCACTGGTTTTTTTCGTTGTACTGTTTCTGTTCAATGAATTTTTCATTATTTATTTTTTTTATTTTTGTCACTGGTAAATAGTTCTTAACATACAGTTATCGAGTTACTAGTTCTGAATACTGTAAAATTAGCCCATAATATAATATATTAACATTACAGATAGGGCAAAAGATTTGTTTACAGAGGTATTATTGAAAAGAAATATGTTAGTTGTCATTGTTTTATTGGGAATGGAGAAAGTTAAGTCAGTTGACAATAATTTGGGTTACATATGATTATGTTAAAGTAAAAACGTAATTATGTTTAAGTAATACAGTGAATCAAAGCATCTTAGAGTAAAAGATTAGTGTGTAGCTAAGTACAGTCTGATGTAATTACATTTTCCTTGAGACATATAAGACTCAACGTTACCATATAGTGCAGAAGCAGAAGAAATGAATTAAAATTTGTGCCACAACCATGATTTAAACCCAGGATTCCTGCTCACTAGACCGACGTGCTAACCATTACATCACAACAGCAGTGTCACAAGTAAAATGTAATCCCAACAGATCAATAGATCACCTATGCTTAAGGTACAGGCGGAATTTTCCCATTACGTACAAATCTGGGGTGCTATGCCAATAACGGAGAGCCTCGCCAATACTGACGATTGAGGAAAGGGAAAATGGGGTGAAGGCGTGAACTGAAGTTAATGTTAGGGAGAGTGCTGGACTAGGGTAGTCCGTACAGGTCTCTTAGTAATCATGCTGCGGTGGTGTAATGTTAGAACATCTGCATTGAGGCTAGGAGACCTGGATTCAAGTCCTGGCCATAGCACAAATTTTAATTCACTTCTTCAGTTGTTTTTTTTTTCATTTTTCTTAATTTTACAGCGTTACTCCTTCACTTGTTTGGTGAATGAGTGTCCAAATAATACTAACTCTGATTCTTCCCTTTCTTCCATATCATCCGTAGCTCGTGGTCTAGTGGCTAGCGTTACTGCCTCTGGATCACGGGGTCCCGGGTTCGATTCCCGACCGGGTTGGGATTTTTCTCTGCCCGGGGACAGGGTGATTGTGTTGTCCTCATCATTTCATCATCATCATTCGTGTCAGTGGCTAGATTGGACTGTGTAAGAATTGCGACTTTGTACGGGCGCTGATGACCGCGCACTTGAGCCGAGCGCAAACCAAACATCATCACCATCATTTCTTTTATATTCATATCCTCGGTGGGATCTCTTCTTCCTTTTTCCAAAATCTCATTATTTGTAGCACAGACATCATTGTCAGTAATAGGGATGTCAGTTGGAAGATGCGTGGAGTGTTGGACTTTGCAAGCGGTGGCACACTTAATGATGTTTTTCCTGCAAGAACAACCTCCAGGGCACACCATTCCAAGCCCAGGAAATGAACTCGACAGTTCCGCACGTGCTGCTTCCCTAGCAGTGGGAACTGGCAAGAGGCCGAATTTTGAAGCCCTCCACCCATTGCATAGGACTTGGTGGGTCCTTTTTTTCCTATCTTGCGGGCTCAAATACATTCTCAGGGAATACCGTCGAGCTGTTGCTTGTTTAGGAGGCAATAAAGTGAGACTGAATGATGTTCTTGACACACATTTTTCAAAGAAATGATAGTGAAACGCCTTTAATAATGTTGTAATCTTCGCAGTGCACGATTGCCACGAATTTCTGTCCAGTCTGGTCATTGTCAGAAGCAGTAGCAGTGGAACTTCGGAATATGTCTGTTGCTTTCTGCAGATGGCTTTTCGTCTCCAATACCTCGAGGAGTTTCAGTTTACCTCCGTCGAAAAACGACGAACTCATTTATCACGCACTGAAGGCATGTAGGAGTAAAATATTTTCTCTAGATACTTGAGACAATTTGAAATTTGGGAGGCTGTAGACTACGTCGCCTCGTCTGCATCTACCAGGGTGAAGTAGAAACATGTTGGAGGACAATGGGACTGGAGCAGTCAGAAGGGCGGTGTCCTCTCAAACGACTGAGCAACGTCAGCAGCAGCGGCTACAACTACAATATAGGCGTCCTTTACAGCTCCCTTAATACTGAAGCGCTCACCCTGAAGTTGTACAATCTGTAATCAAATGAAGCGCTGTTTATTTTGTTCGCTCGACAGAAACGAACCTTTTGCCATGGTTACTGACGTTGTTCCATAAACATGAAAGTCGGTGCAGTTCTTTCGGTGACTGCAGAGTCGCTCAGCTGACTAACTTTGTAATTATGAAAGATAATAGTTATTTTTGCGCTCATGCCATTCTATGCAACAGAAATCCTCCATCTACATCGAACTATGGCTTCTCGAAATCAACTGAGTCTTTAAAGACATCAAACATCTTGTAAAACACAGCTTTTTGCGTCTCCCGCATACTTACGTAGGTACAGTTTGAGTGTACTGAAAAGTAAATTAACAAGAGTGAACACTGGAAGAAACCATTCAACTGACGTTGGTCGTTAATCACGTGATTTGCTTATAACTGAATAAGAACGAAATTTACATACCAGCTTGTTTTATTCTTCCTTTACTTCACTTTTTGATAACACAGTTCTGAGTTGTACAACTTCTCCGCTATAAAATTATGTATAAAATAGGTTGCTCGTTTTATAGCCACGACTGTAATCCGAAATGTGTGAAAAATTGCCGTTTTCTGACGTAGCTTCTATATCGAAAAATAATCAAATAGCCAAGTTTTGGTACTCTAGCGAAGCAAAATTTAATTCTCTTCATTTTGGCAACATTGGCTTTTTCGATTAAACGAATCTGAAAAAAAGAAACACAAAAAGTCTGAAATTTTTGTGGTTTTCTTTTCATTAAGGCTGAAGTTCCACTTGAAATCGTCACAAATTCAGTTAATCGTATCAGAGGGCTACTTGAGTGATTAAAACTGTTTCCAGAATTCCACTAATTGTTTGAAGGCAACCTTCTTTTTGGGGCTAATTTTGCTGATCGACTAGGACTGTATTCATTGGCACCAGAATATAATATGTGCATGTTGAGCAGTTGTAGTGTTATTAATTCATCTGTGACAGGCATCAGTGATGACGTGGTTCTGAGGAGGCCTGTCTGTGGGATCTATGTTTTGACTATGCAGGCAGTTACAGTGCTGAGTTCAGAAGTAAACAGTGTTTGCGTCATTCATTCTAGGGTGCAACCACGCTCCTCCAATGAGTACATACTACCACTGAACAGTTTCAGACATATTTTCGGAGACACATTGTGGCTCAACGGAAAACCAGATGTATGTACCGATTGATTGCTGCCCATGGTGATACAGTGCATTGGTGGTGTGCCACTGCTTCCAGCAGAGTTCTATGGAGCTGTAGATCGAGTTCTGGACATCCGCGTAGTACAGAAGCAATCAAGATCGGGCCGTTGTGCAAACAGCAGGGCTGACTGAAGATCATCCAGGGACGAAATATGAGCACATGTTGTACCAGAGGTGTAGTGAGGGACCACTGGCAACGGTCCGCTAGCAGCAGTATTAAGAGCACATGTGAAAGTGGCCAGGCTACCACAGGCACAACGACACCGCCAAGCACAGCTACTCTGGTGCCGTGAAAGTGTCGACTGGAGAGTGTAATGGCACTCTATTGTCTTTACTGATGCGAATTTGTTTTGTCTACATGCAAGCGATAGACTTGCATCGCTGTGACGGAGACCTCGTGAGCTGCCTATTCCAGTGTGGATTCGTCCACGGCAATGGGTCCCATCTCAGGGTTCATGATGGGGAGGGGGTGAGGGGTGGTGGGGTGGGGGCGTCTGTTACAACTCGCTGTCATATTAGGTGTTCCTGTATGTAAAGCAACCAGTGTCCCCTACATTGCACAGGCTGTTACCTCACGATACTGCCATTTCCATAAAAAAAAGGCCAAACGGTACCAGTCGGTCCAGCCGCCGTGTCAGCCAAGTCATTTAGGCGTCAACGGATACGGATGTGGGGTCACCACACCACTCTCCCGGCCGTTGTCAGTTTTCGTGAACAGTGGCACTGCTTCTGACTCAAGTAGCTCCTCAATTGCCCTCACAAGAGCTGTGTGTACCCCACTTGCCAACAGCGCTCAGTAGACTGGACGGTGACCCATCCAAGTTCTAGCCAAGCCCGACAGCAATTAACTTCGGTGACCTGACGGGAACCGGTGTTACCAATGCGCCAAGGCAGTAGGCAACGTGACCCTTCAGCAGGACAATACATGTCCTCACATGGCTGCTGCCACTAACGTGCGCTTTGTGGCGTACAGCCACTGATCTGGCCAGCGAGATCACCAGATCTCTCGTCATTTGAACATGTATGTGACCTGATGAGGAGGGAGCTTGCTCGTTCTCCGTGGCTAGCCAGAGCTGTTAACAAACTTGAAGAAAAAGTGCAAGATACTTAGAACAATTTAGTGCAAGATGCCATTTGGCACCTCTATGATTGTTTGTATGTGTGAATACATGAGAGGGAGGAGAGTATACAGTATAATGATGCAGCTGTTTGGATGCCATTTAATGTGGCATGTGTGTTTGATTTGGTCTTAATTTGTTATTATGTATTCCTACAGTGATGACCTACGTGTCACTTCACTTGGCAATAAGATGACTTTGTCCTTGAGGGTGCTGCATTTTTTCTGACAGTATAGGTTGCCATTAGTTCAAACGTAATAGTACCTGGTTAACCACGAGTAATGAAAAATAATGATTCCTCAAACAGAAGAACATAGTCAGATTTGCATAACAAAGGTAGTAGCAGAAAAGTACGCTTTTGAGAACATTCTATGTCGTCTAGCATTCTGCCGAACCCACTGCGCAAAATGTAGGGCCCTGGATCATAAATGATAGGCGGAGGATGGAGAAAGGAGGGACGGGAGAGAGAAAATACTGATATTGTACATTATTAAAAATAACCAAGAACTGTGTAAAACGCATAACATAATTAATTTGTCATTAATAAGCGAAACAAATGGTTCTGAGCACTATGGGACTTAACTTCTGAGGTCATCAGTCCCCCAGACCTTAGAACTACTTAAACCTAACTAATATAAGGACATCACCCACATCCATGCCCGAGGCAGGATTCGAACCTGCGACCGTAGTGGTTGCGCGGTTCCAGACTGTAGCGCCTAGAACCGCTCGGCCACACCGGCCGGCAATAAGCGAAACATCTAAAGCATTTGACATTAATACATGAGACTTCTTGTTAAAATTTGTAAATAAATTATACAAGGTGAACGCAGTTGTCACTAGAGGGCGTCCGAGATATGCTCGTATAAACTGGACTCAGTCAGGTTGCATTTCCTCTGCCTCTCACAAGGCAATATTTCCAAGTGTCAATAAACGATCTTGAAGAAACTTGGAAGGTGTGTAGAGGGGGCAAAATAACGCAATACACATTGCATAATCTACTTTTTTTACAATTTGAAATTTTGCGAAACACCCCACCACCTTTAATTTATTTTGAAAAGTGAACACTTTTGTGCAAAATTGTCCTATGTCGTTGTGTTGAATGATTATGATGTCAATCTCCACTTGAGTAACAATATAATCAAGCTGCAGATACTAGTAAATGATCAATTATCTTCACAAAGGCTTACCAGTGTACTGAAATATGCTTCATACAAATCAAGATGTTTAGAAGGTCATCTGTGACAATTTGAAATCTTGTTGAATTTTTTTATGTTGTGTTCTTTGGCGTGTATATTATGTGAACAAATTTTGTTCATTTTATGTGTGTGGTGTGCTAAAGCGTTATGTTTTAAGTATTTATTTGCAGGTTTCCTACATACTAATGAATATTTGTGTTTCATTAACAAAATACATGTATGTGAAATGGTAAACTAAAAAACAGGAAAACAAGAAAAAAGAATGTAAAACGTAAATAACAATTAAAAACAAAAACGTAAGTAAAATAAATAACTAGACTAATAATGAATTTTTAGATAATTTAATTAGCTACAGGCTGGTGCACGAAATGCGTTACCCTTTTGATTTTGAATATAACCTTTATTGTCAATACAATCTGAAAGGAACATATGCTACAATGAAGAGCCGTCCATGGAGATTTGTTCTAACTCAGCACATGCTCAGTATGTCCACCTTTTCGTTTCCTAACTTCCTTCAAACGAACACTGAAGTTAGTGTTTACTCTACGGCACATGTCTTCCGTAATTTCACTGCAAGCTTGAAGAATAAATCTTCTGAGCTCCATTAAATCACGTGAACGTTTCGGAAAAATTTTTTTCTTTAGGTACCCCCAAAGAAAAAAGTCACATGGATTGAGGTCTGGACTGTTGGGGGCCCAATTTTGTCCGTCATTGCAGCGACCTGGAAATCTGAGTGAAATGATCCATATGTTGAAATGCTCGTGTAAAAACTCCAACACAGTGTTTGCAGTATGTGGCCTTGATCCATCGTGCATGAACCACAGCGTGTTGAAGGGCAAGGCAGTAGCAAGAAGCTGTGGAATGGAGCTATTGCAAGACATGCTCAAATAACGCTCGCTGTTCATAGTATCTTCAAAGAAAAAGGGTCCAATAAGTCCGTGACTGGAAATTGCTGCCCACGCTGTAATCCTCGGAGCATAATGTTGTCGTTCATGAAGCACTTGTGGATTTTCAGTGGCCCAAAAGCGTACATTTTATTTGTTAACCACACCGTCTAAATGAAAATGCGCCTCGTCTGAAAACCGAACGTTGTTGAGAGTATCTTCCCTATCCTCCGCCCACTGAGCAAACAGTAGTCTCTGCTGCTTCTGTTCTTCAGTGAGCTTCTGTGCACAGGTCATCTTGTATGGGTACATATGGAGGACACTTTTGAGAATGCGTTGAACGGAGCGTCTGGATATTCCCAGTTCACTGCTGCCTTTCTACACAATTTTCTGGGACTTCTCTGTACAGCAACTCGTACCGCTTAAATATTCTCCGACGAACAAGCCGAGGTCGATTCGCTTCCAATGCTGTTCAAAAAATGGCTCTGAGCACTTAACATCTATGGTCATCAGTCCCCTAGAACTTAGAACTACTTAAACCTAACTAACCTGAGGACATCATACAACACCCAGTCATCACGAGGCAGAGAAAATCCCTGACCCCATCGGGAATCGAACCCGGGAACCCGGACGTGGGAAGCGAGAACGTTACCGCACGACCACGGGCTGCAGACCCAATCCTGTTCCTTCCTATTCAAATTTATCGTAAAACCCGTGGAAGGTGTTCTTGCAAGGGACCCATCGTGTGTTAAACTGTTGTCGCAAACACCTCTGAGTCACAACAAGGCTTTTTGTTTCATGAAAAAGTAACACAATTGCCGATCGATGCTGTGTCGTCAGTCTTACATTGTCAGCCATTGCTGCTTACTAGTCTCCTAGCGGCAGTATCGTGAATTACACGTCATTTCGTAACTCATTTGTTTTTCCAAGCTCTGCTGGTACTGCTGTAGAGATCCCAGCGGGATATCTAATGTGCGTCGTAAATTGTGAAAGAAACAATTGGTAACACATTTCGTGCGTCACCCTGTATGATCAAAATACTCCGACAGCAAATTGTATACAGTTTATTTTCCAAAATTGGTATTTCAGAAACCAGATTTATTACACCTGAATGGGGTCTAGTGCAGCAGGGGATACAACCCGTTGGCTTTGAACAATGACGTCATTCCTTAGTCATAGATCTTAATGTCTTCACTTCGAGGCATAGATAATAAAGCAGTTCTGTGTTCTAATAAGCACTATCATTAAAATAATTGAATGTTAATATAAAAGCGATCGCTTGATATTCGGTACATCATTAAACGTGTGATTTAATTAACTTAATTGTTTGTTTTTTATTCGGCCGGTACTTAATATTTATTTCACTTTCTTATTCCACCAATATGTGTATTTCCGTGTTGCGAAGTAAGTAACAGAAATTTGGGAGCTGGCGATCTTTTTTCGTTTTCCAGCTCTAGTATCAGCATGACATTTTCGAATGTGTACTTCCGAAACCCCCATTACAACAACATCTTTCACTTCGCCTTTACACTGACGACACAACTATAATAAATAATAATAAAGCTGTTGTTTTAGTTTCGTTTCTTTACTGATTGCTTAATGAAGTAGGATCAGTTTATTCTATCTCGTGAGATTTTTTTTTAAAAAAAGCCAAAAAACTCTTATTACGTACTGAAGGGAGCTAGAACACTAAGAAGAATCGCTTCTCGGCTTTTGACAAGATATTGCTTAATAAAGTAGGATCAGTTTATTCTATCTCTGAGATTTTTTTTAAAAAGCCAAAAAACACTTATTAGGTACTGAAGGGAGCTGCTTAATGAAGTAGGATCAATTTATTCTATCTCGTGAGATTTTTTTTTTTTAAAGTCCAAAAACACTTATTACGTACTGAAGGGAGCTAGAACATTAAGAACAATCGCTTCTCGGCTTTTGACGAGATATTGCTTAATAAAGTAGGATCAGTTTATTCTATCTCGTGAGATTTTTTTTTTTTTAGGTCAAAAAACACTTATGCTTTTGACAAGATCAATGTTTATCTCTCTCGCATTCCTTTGTTTCTCAACATTCTCCTCAGCTCTTTCATCTCTGTAATACATGCTCTCTGGCGACTTGTGACGTCATTGTTCAAAGCCGACGGGTTGTATCCCCTGCTGCACTAGTCCCCCTGAATGTAAGTAGCTTGAAAGCTTATTTAATTTGGGTTGTAACAAAAGCTTTCATTTTTCAAAATAGATTAATGGGGGTGAGGTAGTTTGTGAAACTTCAAATTATTACAAAATTCCATTACACATGTTCCAAGAACTTTAATTACATATCAAATTTTATGTGAGAAACGTTTTTTATATCTCGTTATTTGGAAGACATTTCTTCCAAACGTAATATGCCAAATTACTCCTTGGTGTGCGTCCTACTCTTTAAAAGTGAAATCGGGCACAAACAAAAAAATATGTATTGCATTATCTTGACCTTTCCAGAACTCCCCACCCCCTAAATTTCATAAAGATAGTTTATTGACACTTGGGATGTCCATTTGTCAGCCACACTGCTAGCAGGTGCAGTGGACTGCTGAGGCCTCGGTCGTCTGACGTCCGACTGCGGTATGGCAGATGAGCTGCTGCTGACTGTGCCTTGTCAGCACGCCAGCAAAGTTCTGGCAGTCTCTCTCTCTCTCTCTTTCACACTTACACTCATTCAAACACACTTTTCTTGTTGATGCAAAATATACACTGGTATTGTCAACTTTTTAAATCTGTGAAGGAAGGCTCTGTTAGTGGCGGTAAAATTTTGCATTACTAATTGTATAACATTGTTCTTCATTGTAATTCATGGCAATAAAACACTTTTAGTTAAAAAGTTAAAAAAGGCAAGGGTTATGGGTTCAAGTCCTGGTCTTGTAGACGATTTTCACCTGTCAGGAAGTTTCAAATTAGTGCACACTCTGCTATCGAGTGAAAATTCACTTCGGGAATTTTCACATTAACGTATACACTGTCCATGATTTGTCATGTTGATTTAATTTGTTTTTAACTTCCAACCCCACGACTTGTGTGTTACAGGCGCCCCGTATTGAATGAAGACCTTCTCTCCTTCCACCAGGAGCACCCGTCATTTCGTGGCAGCTTCGGTGCGCTATGCGAGGAGCGACACCCAGGGGCATTACAAATGTTCAGTCTTGCCGACGCACTGCACTCCCTCTATCATTACAACCTGTTCTACGAGATACATCCTGTAGGTGTCGATCGCTTTATAGGTAGGTTTAATACTAGGACCCATCTACTACATATTTATGTACTGACAACGGCGACTGCATGCTAATTCGAGGAATGAGATTGAAAAGCCTGTGTGGATATCCAGTTTTAGATCCTCCGCGATTTACAACGCCCCTCAACGTAGCTTCTGGTGTTCTTTTTCGATAGTTTGACATGTTTCCATCTAGGTCTGTTTCAAGATAAGTACTTATTTTCGACATATCAATGACACCTGTGCTACATAGGGTACAAGAGAACTATGGATACAAAATTTTGGAATGTTTAGGGGAGACAAAAAGAAACACATTTTTATGCGACAAAAATGTCACAGGTGCATTGTTTCCCTCTACGGTGCCATGATAGTTTGGACGCTACCGATGTACAGAGACACTACTGTGCAATGAATATTATTTTACACACGTTGCTGAAAACTTCATCCCCTTATATTTATGGACAACTGTCATCTGCGTACCAGTGATTGTCTGACTGGCTCAAAAGAAACAGTTGACTCTCGAAACGCGCCGGCCGGTGTGGCCGTGCGGTTCTATGCGCTTCAGTCTGGAACCGCGCAACCCCTACAGTCGCAGGTTCGAATCCTGCCTCGCTCATGGTTAGTTAGGTTTAAGTAGTTCTAAGCTCTAGGGAACTGATGACCTCAGATGTTAAGTCCCATAGTGCTCAGAGCCATTTTAAACCATTTGAACTCTCGAATAGTGGATGTGGATTCAACAAACGGACAAACAACTCTTCTGGATTGTCTCTCGGTGTTTCATTTATCAAAAGCTTCGTGTTCCTCCACAAAGAGAACATTTATAGATCAGCAACATCTTTAAAACTGTATTGCTCCGTCGTCCTCACAACCTTCACGGGTGCCTAATGGGGAAATGGTGCACCTGAGAAAAAAAAAAAAAGGTGTTTCCTTTTATCTCCTCTAAACATTCTAAAATTATAGATGCATAGAGTGTTGTATGTTATAAGTGTGTTGTTTTAAAAATGTCAGTTTTAGCTCTGTAACACAACAGCTACAGACGTATTTTTTTTCTTTATTGTCATTTTGATACCTTACAAACAAGGTAGGCCGGCAGCGGCCTATTTACGCCGCTCTTCGGCCACAGGAAAGACACACAGTATAACAGCAATACAGAAAAACAAACATACATGGAGCACAAAAACGGGAGACAAACATAGTAAAAATAAGCGAAGTCGTTCACCGACGTACTGCTCGGATAAAAAAAAAGTTCAACACTGCACACAACGGAGAATACAGAATGCTACACGTGAACAGAGGAGCTTGGACAGAGAGACACTGATGCACCGACGGGATCTCCAGCGTACGAAGACGCACAGTTCACACAAAACAGAAAGGGGCCTGCCAGAGGCAAGAGGTGTGGGTAGGAGGGAGAGGGGGAGGGGGTTGATGCCAGTGGGAGAGAAGAAGGGAGGGGGAGGGGAGAGGGTATGGGGGTGCGTGGAAGTTCGGTGAGGGGGGAAGGGGGAGGGGAGGGAGGGAGAGAAGGGAAAGAGGGTGCCCTGGAGGAAAAACACAGGGGGAGGATCAAAGTTGGGTACATGGAGGGGATGAGGGCATCATCAGGGACGGGGAGTTGGCAGAAGCCACCTTGGGCAAGGGTATGGAGTGTGGAAAGATGGAGAGCAGGTGGGATGTGGGAGTACAGGCACGGCAGCGGACGAGGGTGGGAAAGGATGGGAGAGACAAGCAGGTGAGGGGGGTTAAGTTTGTGGGAGGTGTAAAGGATCTGTATCCGTTCGAGGAAAAGGAGGAGGTGTGGGTACGGAATTAAGTTGTAGAGGATTCGCTTGGGGGAGGGGAGGCGGATGCGATAGGCGAGGCGGAGTGCATGGCGTTCCAGGATTTGAAGGGTGTTTGTAGAAGGTAGGAGCGGCAGTGATCCAGGTGGGATGGGCATAACAGAGGATAGGGCAGATAAGGGATTTATAGGTGTGGAGGACGGTGGAGGGGTCCAGACCCCATGTGCGGCCAGAAAGAAGCTTGAGGAGGCAGAGTCGAGAAATGGGGGCGTCCAGAAAAGGCGACGGTCAAGGGTGACGCCAAGGTACTTGAGGGTGGGGGTGAAGTGGATAGGATGGTTGTAGATTGTGAGATAGAAATAGAGGAGACAGAAGGAAGGGGTGGTTTTGCCTACAATGATCACCTGGGTCTTGGAAGGATTTGCCTTGAGCAGCCACTGGTTACACCAAGTGGTGAACCTGACCGGTTCAAGGTAGGATTGGATAAGGTGCTGGGAGCGTCGCAGGGTGGGGACGAGGGCAAGGAAGGCGGTTTCAAAAATTGTTCAAATGGCTGTGAGCACTATGGGACTCAACTTCTGAGGTCATCAGTCCCCTAGAACTTAGAACTAATTAAACCTAACTAACCTAAGGACATCACACACATCCATGCCCGAGGCAGGATTCGAACCTGCGACCGTAGCGGTCGCGGGGTGCAAGCTAGTCCAGGCAAATGTTGAGAGAGGCGCTGCAGTCGCGCTCATCGCTAGCAGTCCCGAATCTGGCCAGGGCATAAACTGCGGTGTGTGCAGCAAGTAACTGACCAATTGATCACCGGTATGGGGTGGGCGTATAGCAGGGGTGGGCCCGAGAGCTGCCCGCACGGTTGCCCGCGGGCACCGTCAGCCGCGAGGGTAACACTGAGCAGCAATGAGGCCGTGTAGTGCGGGTAGCAGAGCTGTGCGGTGTGACTGGCCGCTTGGGCACACACACTGAACGGGGGGGGGAGCAATCGTGTCGCTGTGAGAGCGCTTCGCGCGCACACGTCAGTATGGACAAGCTAACCTACGTAGTGCAGGTGGAACAACACATGTCCGAGGTCGTTTCACGCGTATGTGGCGTCCGTGAACTCGGCACCTGTACACAGTTATCGGGAGGCGAATCATATGTGGCACAACATGCGTAATTGCTACATAAGTGTAAAACTTGCTTACCTGAAGTTTGTGTATCCTGTGCCATGCAACAGTTGGCCATGTACGGATGAAACACAATTTCAAACCACTGTAACACGTTCTACTTTCATGGCCACAAATAGGATACGGACGTAAAGGATCAAGAAACGAACACATTTGTACTGTAAATGTTACGTTATATTTACACAGACACGTGTTGTTCAGAGGAGGTGTACTACGTACGAATAGGGCATAGGCATTAGTTTACAGTTTACATCATCCTGGATGTTTTTACAATGATTCTGAACTAGCAACTCGATATTTGGTGTGAAATTACTGGTCATAGGCGCACTGCACCAGTCAGATAAACACCAGTAAGACTACTCAGAAAATAAGCTTCGATTTTGTCAGTTTCATTATGGAGAAAACACTTGTTGTCCCAAAAAAATATACTCACGAGCAGCTATTTTAAATAACAATGGAAACTATTCACGTGGGAAATATTTGTAGAAGCTTTCAAGGGTTCAGCAAACGATTGTATTGAAAGTCAATGAATTCGAACTGAATTACAGAAGGCTTAGCTGCAAAAGGGGTCACAGAAAGGTTGACATCTTATTTCAGTCCTCATTACTATCAAAAATGCTTTCGAGAGACTGTAGCACTGTTACAAACCCACCAAAGTGTTCTTTGAGCCTCTCCTGTTGAAATTGTTTTCACTGACGACTAGTGCAACGCTTGGGAAGTGTACACACGACATTTCTGACAGTTTCTTTGTCCGCAAAAGCAGTTTTCTCTTGAATGCCAAAATAGTCTCAAACACTTCGCTAATTACTTTATTTCTACCTTGCAAAACTACGTTCACACTATTCAGATGCTTGGTTACGTCAGTTAAAAACACAAGGTCTAAAATCTACTGTGGGTCGTCCAATTCTTTCACCGGTTTTCCTTTCGCATCCATGAATATCGCTATATCTTTACGTAAATTAAAAAATCGTTCTAAAACAACACCTCCACTCAAACAGCGTACTTCACAAAAATATGGAACATTGCCGTATTAATACTCGAGACCTGCCAGGAACGATTTGAAACGTCTGTGTCCCAAACCGTGCGATCTGAGAATGTTAACTATTTTTATAACCACGTCCATGACGACAACCAGTTTGACAAATTTTGCTAGCGAATTAACACGGTGATGAACGCACTGTATTGCTGGTAGTTCCTGCTGGATACCGACGGCTTTCAACTTTTTTCGTGTCAAAGCAACGACACCAAACTTATGACCAATCATTGCAGGAGCCCCATTTGTTGCAATCGATGGAAGTTATCCCAACATAGCTCGTATTTCTCTATTGCATGTTCTACGCACGTAAATATACCGTCGGCCGTTGTTGTGTAATGCATTGGCACTAAATCGAGGAGTTCTTCAATCACATTAAACTGAGGATCAACTTCTCGCAGAAAGACTGTAGGTTGAGCAACATCACATACATCAGTGCTTTCGTCTAATGCTAATAAAAAGAAAACCAAATCTTTGATCCTGTTTCTCCGTGTGCCGTTTCTTCAATACGCCTGCAATCCTTTCTCCGTGAAAGAGCAACAGTTTCGAAAACAGGAAGACAGGCTGGGCACAAAATTGTTGCGGCAGCAACAAAACATTGTTTCACAAATTCTCCGTCGCCGAAGGGCCGTTCTATTTTAGCTATTTTAAGAGCTACATGATAGCTTACTCTCATCGCTGCATCGTTGCGGATGATAAGGTTCTCGTCCTGTAAATACGTACTAGGAGAATGTAAAAGAGACGAAAAATGCACATAACATATTATTAATAACAATAATAATGTGACTCAATGTCATAATTATCTACATGTATACGTATTCAGTTCCATAATTTCAAAAAATGTGTGTGAATTCCTTAGGGAACAAACTGCTAAGGTCATCGGTCCCTAGGCTTACACATTACTTAAACTAACCTAAAGTAACTTATGCTTGCAACAACACATACACCCATGCCCGAAGGAGGACTCAAACCTCCGACGGGAGGAGCCGCGCAATCCGTGATATAATGCGTCAAACCACGCGGCCACTAAGTGCGGCAAAATAAGTTTGGCGTTTCTTTTTTCATTGTTCAAACCGACTATAACCTTCTCGTGGAGCAGTTGATAATGTCGCTTCACATTGTACTTCTTCCGCGAAGACGATGTTGTATGCAAATCAATCACTGAGGTCCGCTTTGCGTTTCAACAGAAAAGTACCCTTCTTCCCACTGTGGATGAAGAGTATGGTTTCAAAGGACTTTCGTTTCAACGATTTTGACTCCTCCTCAGCCATTTTCCACCCACTAGTTCTGTTTTGTCACAAATACCGAACGCGATGTCTACACAGACAATAGAAACTACAGGAAGTAAATGAACCGAGTGGCTCCGCACGGTTCAGTGACGTGCGTGGCTAGGCGAGTGGGAGAAAGCCACGGGCAGGCCTTGCAAGCATTTGCGAGCGCCCGCGCTAGCGAAACGGTATTTACAGAGCCCTGACGTGCAGCCAGGGGACCTATTCTGTATCGTTCATACCGATCGGTGTAATAGGTTAGTCTCGGTAGTAACGTCATTTTCGGTTCATTATCGAAATATCCTATTCAGTAAGCTTCTGAGACTTGTTACCGAACGGTCCTCCCACCGATTTTACGACAATTGTACCGAGAGGTTTTGGATTTCGGTCTGGCCCTGTAGATTGGTGAGCTGTGTTTTATGTACACCTATAATTTGTTGTTTTAAACATATTTAGCGATTTTAGCTTTGGATTTAGTGATTGTGTTACTAAAGAATCACCAGAGGACGCATCCGGTTGTAAAATGAGTTCATAATTGACTATTTTCCTTTGTTAGAAATATGGTTAGGTTGTTAATGTGAATGACTACATAAAAAAAACGTTTTCGGTCAATATTCTCTCAAAATACGTGTTATTTTTGTGCAAGTAAGAGTTTAAAGATCATTAAATATCAAGACATTGGCGTATATTACATGAGTGTGAACTGACGTTACTAGTACCTTTGTGTACTTTTTCCCACAAATGGGTTAGTTATTAATTATCGAAACGTGTTTGGAACTTTCAAGTAACAATGGAAAGCAATTATGTGAAGCCTGATATTGGAAACCTTCCAAACTATCACGCATTTATGACTTACGTAGCACCCTTTGACAACGAAGTCAGTCTACATTCCTCTAAAGTCTACACAATACTACCAGAAATGAGTATCTGTTGTTTGGCGCGGCCAAGTGGTAGCCGGCACGGTAGCTCAGCGTGTTCACTCAGAGGGTTTAGCTACCCTCTAAAATAAAAAAAACTGAGTGACCGGCTCAACGAACAACCTCAACGAATGTCATGGGACGTCCGCCTCGAACATATACAACGAACACAGACCACAATGAGATTAAAAAAAAAAAAGTTGTTAGCGCGCGGGAATGAGATGCAGAGATCGATTCAATAGAACACGGGTTCGCGCATGGGTGGACGCAAAAAAATTTTTTTTCCTCTTCATATATCCAACACGTTCTGAGACATTGTTACTCGTGTAAGTTAAGATCTTTCTGCAATAATCGTTATTACTCACATGTAAGAGCGCACTTCCTGAGTAATGATTTCGTGATTTCTGTGTGTCTAAAATACCAAATATTGTTGGACATGAAATTGCTGGTGAAACAACTGACAGTGACCTTTATATTTTTTTGTCAGAAATAATACACCATTTTTTCCGAATATGTAGCGATTTCCGAGTATGCGTTTAGACAGAAATCTAAGAGCACAACTTAAATTACTGGGAATGTAACTAGCAGCAGTCATCTTCACAATCTTGCTTGTCACAAGTATTTATCTGCGATCGAATTCCCAACCACAGTAGACAGAGATAAAAGATCTCTGCCGTAATATTTTTAGACTGTAGCACAATATAAGAAACATTTTCATTCATGAGATGCATGTTATAAACTTCGACGAACTGCAGGAGCTCTCGAAAATGTGGTTTTTTTTCAATTTTGTTTTTAAGACCCAAATCGTTGACGTATCATATAGGGGGAAGTGGGCTACTTAATCATTTGGATCTCTAGGAGCGAGTTATAACCACATTCTGTTTATCCTCTTATTCTTTAAAACTCTCAGAATCAATTTTTCGGGTATTTTTATAGATGTATTAGTACAATGTGGTACTACACACTATTCCTAACTCATTTTCCGAAACTTAAAATCCAAAACACGATGTCAGTGTGAATGAGAGTAAGAGACATAATGCTGCATTTACGACAATTTGCAGAATACAGACAAGTACGCTATCGTTATTATGCATGCATGGAAACATGCGGTTAGATAAACTGTAAAAATTTTTATGCATTTCAGCTGAGAATCATGCAAATGGATATACTGCGCCTGATACTGTTAAGGGGAGTCGGAGGTGGTCAAATCCAAAAAATTACGATTTTTTTTTTTTTTTTGCTACCGAAAATTAATTGGAACATTCCTCTTTAATGTAAACTTTGAATTATTGTCCTACTCGCCCTAGAAGTGGAATTATTACCATTTTCCCCCACGCCTGCAGAGGAAATGGGCGGCCGCTGAATGCATCTAACACCCTCTCGTGACTTCCTGGCGAACTGCTTGGGATTTTCTCGGCCTGTTACGCATATAGCGCCTTATGTTACGCATACAGCGAGTGTGCAAGGGTTGGCTACATTGTTTTCTGTGACAAATGAAGCGCTAAGAGCGCGGAACATCATCTCTTTGCTGTTTACCGTTTCGAATTAGTTCAGTGTTGCGCCTGTTGTTGGTAGTATTATACTTCTTGTGTAATGCGTTGTTCTGGTTACGATGCCACGTTTTAGTAACCGTGTATATAAGAAGAGGAAGAACGTAGGGAAAAGAAAATTAACACTAATACCAAGTTGCGATACTACAATTACTGAAACAGTGTGTTCTTCTGCTAAGCAACACATGGCCGGCCATAGCCCTGTGACATCTTCTAGCAAGAAGCTGACTGGTGGAAGTGACAGATTTCGTGAATATGTTAGTGACAGTGATGATATTAAGGAAGTAATGAATATTGGATTATTATCTTCTGTGCTGAAAGAAAGTGTTCTGTGCAAAATGTGTTCAAATGTATCAGTGGGACTAGAGATAACAAAGCACTGGTTTAGCTTGTGAGATGAAGATAATCTGTGCATGTTGCAAGTATCAAGTGACTTTCTACAATTCACATGCCAGTCTCTTTGGTGAAAATGGACGATCTAGAGTGTTTGATGTGAATGTTCGACTTGTGTATGGTCTTCGATCCATTGGAAAAGGGTCTGCTGCTGGTAAACTGTTTTGCGGTATTATGAACTTGCCATCGCCTCCAAACAAATTTGGGTACTACTGTGAACTGGTAGGATCCTCTGTTGAAGATGTGGCTTTGAAAACCATGAAGGAAGCAGTGGAGGTCTGTAGAAATGAACGGTGGTTCTAGGGATTTGGTGGTGGCATTAGATGGTTCCTGGCAAAAGAGGGGTCATAAATCCCTGAATGGGGTTGTAACTGCTACTTGTGGTGATGGTGCAAAAGTGATAGATGTTGCAATATTATCAAAACATTGTAGGTGCAAAAATAAAATCAAACGAGAGCACAGTGGAACCTGTGAGGCAAATTTTAGTGGATCAAGTGGAGCAATGGAAGTGGATGGAGTGAAACAAATTTTTGAACGTTCAGTTCCCAGATACAACGTTAGGTACAAATATTACCATGGGGATGGTGACTCCAAAGGTTTCAGGACTATAGGGGAACTGAAACCATAGGGAAACGAATTTGTAGTTGAAAAGTTGGAATGCATTGGGCATGTGCAAAAGCATATGGGTGCACGGCTTCAAAGGCTCAAACAAACTTTGGGTTCAAGTAAGCTCAGTGATGGAAAGACAATAGGAGGGAGAGGCAGGCTTACTGATGAGGTGATTGAACGTCTACAAAGATACTATGGGTATGCTATAAGGCAAACTGCCCAAAAGATTCCTGGCGCAAATATAATGCAAAAAAGGACTATGATCACAAACATGTTTTGCCAGCAGCTGTGATAAATGCAATAAAACCAATTTTTCATGACTTAGCACAGCTAGAATTGTTACACAAATGTCTACACAGAAAGACGCAGAATCCTAATGAGAGCGTAAACAATTTGATTTGGAAAGTGATTCCTGAAAGGGTGTTTGTAAGCATAAAAACACTGCACTTTGGCATTTATGATGCAATAGCAACCTACAACCAGGGGAACAGTGTGAAGTGTGAAGTTCTGAAGGCATTAGGATTTAGAGCTTGGGTGAATACTGTACGAGCACTAAGAAATATTGACAGAGAAAGGATAAGAGGAGCAGAAAGAAGAGAAAGGCATATGAAGTATGATGGAACAACAGGCCAGAAAAGAAGACAGAAGAGGAAGCTTTTGGAGGATGAAGATGAAGACCCTGATAATCCATCCTATAGTGCAGGAATTTATTGAGAAACTTTGATAGCCATTTCCCATAAATTAAGATTTTTCGAATATAAGGAACATTTTCTCAAAATCCACTCAAGCTAGAGAGATGACATGTTTATACAGCACTCCTAGTGGTGAAACTTACATTGTAACACAGCCATTTGGCAATATGTTCAGTAGTTTCATTTCAGTTTAATTATAAAGCCATTATTTGTAAAAAAAATTTGGGCCATTAATAAAAATAATAATTGGAAGGAACTAGAAAAGATACTCCAAAATCCCTCTGTCATAACTGCAATACTAAACCACTCTATATGTAAAAATAAAAAATTCAAATTTTTCTATTTGGTAGTTTATTCATAAATGTTCCTCAAACTTAGTGATTTTAACATGGGCAGCATAGGCACCTCTGGCTCCCCTTAAGGAAGAGGCAAGGGCGATGAAGGCGGGGACTTCAGCTCGATGGGATGTGGCGTCATGCGTTATGGCAACGTAAATGCAATTTTCGGTACTTGGAAGAATAGCGCGCCTGTGTCGTCTGTTAGCCGCTTTGTGTTCGTGGCGCTGTGAGCGCTGCAGTGCGCATGCGGGGATCTGCGGCCGCTTGCTTTTCATTGGCTTGCGCAACACAAACCGACAACAGTTCTTCAGTTCTCTAGACCCGAACGGTATCGCTACCGAAATGCATACTGAATAATGCAGGGACTCTAATTCGAGTACTAGACCGTTCGGTGCTCTTGAATACCGAAACGATCTGCAAAATGGCGGAAAGATACAGAATAGGCACCCAGGTAGGGGCACGCCCACTCTCACACGGCTGACTGTGTGCACTTCGGCTTCACCTCAGCAACATTCCATTCATATGCTGCCTCTGTAATGTTCCCGGGGCAGTGTTTAGAAGTGAATTGTAAACCTGGCCACTCATTTCATCCATATATACCAGGTGTAGAAGTATGAAACCGGAATGTCCCTACAGACGGTGCTAGCCGTCAGTATAGGGCCCGTGAGACCGCACCTACAGCGCCATCTGTTTCCTGTAACGGCTGACGACGGATGTCAACAAACAGTAACCCAAGTTCGATGCATCGCCATGAGTTTCAACCCGTAAACATTTCCACTTTTGCGCCTACGAACTACGATTTGCGGACAGCATTGGTTCCCTGTTATCATTTGAAGAAACGCATCGAATGCTTGTCAAGGCTTTCGCCGAACATGATCTTGGAAAAACACAGTGTTCCGAATGGTTCAAAAAGTTTTGACGTGAGAAACGACGAGCGCGGGAAACCACTGGAGTTCGAAGACAACGAATTGCAGGCCTTGTTGCATGAAGATGGTACTCAAACTCAACAAGAACTCGCGGAACAATTTAATGTGACGCAGAAAGCCATTTCTCTTCTGTTGAAAGCTGTGGAATAGGTGCAGAAAGTGCTAAAATGGGTTCCGCATGAACTGCATGAAAAACAGCAAGCAAATCGAAAGAGCACTTGTGAAATGCTGCTCGCCAGATACAAAAGAAAGTCGTTTCTCCATTGAATTGTGACAGGCGATGAAAAATGGATATATTCTGAGCATCCTAAGGGTGGTAAATCATGGATGAATCGAGGCAAACCATTGACATCCACTGCAAGACCAAATCGCTTTGGAAAGAAGACAATGCTCGATGTTTGATGAGATCAGAAGGGTGTCATCTACTATGAGCTGCTAAAACCTGGTGAAAACTTTAGCACCGATCGCTACCAACAGCAAATGATCGATTTAAATCGAGCATTACGTTAAAAAGCAACCGGAATATGGAAAACAGTAACACAGTCATATAGCTCCATGATAACGCCCCATCACACACAGAAAAACGGGTCAGGGAAACTATCGTGACGTTCAGTTGGGAAATACTAGGGCATACGGCTTATTCTGCAGACTTGGCTCAGCCCTATTGTCATCTATCTGCATCACTGGAACGCCCTCTTGCTGAAAAACCCTTTAATTAGTATTAAAATGGACGAAAATGGTTCGCTGACTGGTTCGTTTCAGAAGAACTGTCTTTTTTTTGGCGTGGCATTCATAGCCTGCCGGAAAGGTGGGAGAGATGTATAAATAGAAATGGAGATTATTTTAAATAAATTTTTTTTTCAGTTTCAAACAACAGACGTGTAATTATTGCAACCAAATTCCGGTTTCATACTTCTACACTTGGTGACAAGCACAGAAATCAATGTGGGACGTACGACGAACGTATCTGTTAGGACAGTGCGGTGAAATGCGGCATTAATGGGTTATGGCAGCAGATTACCAACGCGAGTGTCTTTGCTAACAGCTTGACATCACCTGCTGCACCTTTCCTGGGCTCGTGACCGTGTCGGTTGGACCCTAGACGACTTGAAAACTGCAGCCTGTTCAGATGAGTCCCTATTTCAGTTGTTAAGAGCTGATGGTAGGTCTCGAGTGTGCTGCAGACCCCACGAGGCCGTGGACCCAATTGGTCAACAAGGCACTGTGTAAGATGTGGTGCATCCATAATGGCGTGGGCTGTGTTTGCTCGGAATGCCGAGTTCTGTGGCCCAACTGAACCGGTTATGTTTGGCTACTTGGAGACGTTCTGCAGCCGTTCATGGACTTCATGTTCCTAAACATCGATGGAATTCTTATTGATGACAATATTCCATGTCGCCAGGCCACAATTGTTGACGACTGGTCTGAAGACCATTCTGCACAATCTGAGCGAATGTTTTGGCCACACAGCGAACATATATGGGACATAATCGGAAGGTCAGTGCATGCCCAAAATTAACCCCGCACTGGCAACAGTTTTGCAGTTAAGGACGGCTATTGAGGCAGCATGGCGCAATATCTCTGCAGGGGACTTCCAACGACTTGTTGGGTCTATGCCACGTCGAGTTTCTCCACAACAAAAACAGAAGAAGGTTACGTCACGATATATATATATATATATATATATATATATATATATAGGGTGGTCCATTGATAGTGACCGGGCCAAATATCTCACGAAATAAGCATCAAACGAAAAAACTACAAAGAACGAAACTCTTCTAGCTTGAAGGGGGAAACCAGATGGCGCTATGCTTCGCCCGCTACATGGCGCTGCCATAGGTCAAACAGACGTCAACTGCGTTTTTTTTTTAAAAATAGGAACACCCATTTTTATTACATATTCGTGTAGTACGTAAAGAAATATTAATGATTTAGTTGGACCACTTTTTTCCCTTTGTGATAGATGGTGCTGTAATATTCACAAACGTATAATTACGTGGTATCACGTAACATTCCGCCAGTGCGGACGGTATTTGCTTCGTGTTACATTACCAGTGTTAAAATGGACCGTTCACCAATTGCGGAAAGGTCGATATCGTGTTGATGTATGGCTGTTGTGATCAAAATGCCCCAACGGGCGTGTGCTATGTATAATGCTCGGTAGCCTGGACGACATCATCATCCAGGTATCCGGACCGTTCGCCGGATAGTTACGCTATTTAAGGAAACAGGAAGTGTTCAGCCACACGTGAAACGTCAACCACGACCTGCAACAAATGATGATGCCCAAGTAGGTGTTTTAGCTGCTGTCGCGGCTAATCCGCACATCAGTAGCAGACAAATTGCGCGAGAATCGGGAATCTCAAAAACATCGGTGTTGAGAATGCTACATCAACATCGATTGCACCCGTACCATATTTCTAAACACCAGAAATTGCATGGCGACGACTTTGAACGTCGTATACAGTTCTGCCACTGGGCAAAAGAGAAATTACGGGGCGATGACGGATTTTTTGCACGCGTTCTATTTAGCGACGAAGCGTCATTCACCAACAGCGGTAACGTAAACCGGCAAAATGCGCACTATTGGGCAACGGAAAAACCACGATGGCTGCGATAAGTGGAACATCAGCGACCTTGATGGGTTAATGTATGTTGCGGCATTATGGGAGGAAGGATAATTGGCCCCCATTTTATCGATGGCAATCTAAATGGTGCAGTGTATGCTGATTTCCTACGTAATGTTCTACCGATGTTACTACAAGATGTTTCACTGCATTACAGAATGGCGATGTACTTCCAAAATGTGGGTGTCTGGCACATAGCTCACGTGCGGTTGAAGCGGTGTTGAATAGCATATTTCATGATAGGTGGATTGGTCGTCGAAGCACCATACCATGGCCTGCACGTTCACCGGATCTGACGTCCCTGGATTTTTTTCTGTGGGGAAAGTTGAAGGATATTTGCCATCGTGATCCATCGACAACGCCTGGTTAACATGCGTCAGCGCATTGTCAATGCATGTGCGAACATTACGGAAGGCGAACTACTCGCTGTTGAGAGGTTTGTCGTTACACGTATTGCCAAATGCATTGAGGTTGATGGACATCATTTTGAGCATTTGTTGCATTAATGTGGTATTTACAGGTAATCACGCTGTAACAACAAGCGTTCTCAGAAATGATAAGTTCACAAAGGTATATGTATCACATTGGAACAACCGAAATAAAGTGTTCAAACGTACCTACGTTCTGTATTTTATTTTAAGATACCTAACCGTTACCAACTGTGCGTCTAAAATTGTGAGCTATATGTTTGTGACTATTACAGCGCCATCTATCACAAAGTGAAAAAAGTGGTCCAACTAAAACATTCACATTTCTTTACGTACTACACGAATATGTAATAAAAATGGGGTTCCCCATTTTAAAAAAACGCAGTTGATATCCGTTTGACCATTGGCAGCGCCATCTAGAGGGCCAACCGTAGCGCCATCTAGTTTCCCCCTTCAAGCTCGGCAAGTTTCGTTCTTTGTAGTTTTTTCGTTTGACGCTTATTTCGTGAGATATTTGGCCCGGTCACGATCAATGGATCACCCTGTATGTATAAGCACAGAATCGTTTAACTTTCTCTTTAGCAGAAAATCTGTATAACGTTACCTACCAGACAGGCATCTCAGGCCCGTGTTATTTAAACTGACACAAACCAACACTATTTTGACTACTTATGATTTGAACCACTTTTGATGTTTAAATAACTTTAAAATAATTTTGTTTATTGTGAATTTACATTTTAAAAAACGTAAATTTTACACTTTCGCCAGCGACTTGTTAAATATGTATAGCTTATTCTCGTTCTACATCGAGTATTTTTATAGAATAATTCCTATTGCAAACAACCTTTCTTCTCTTCACAATAAGTACATTTTCTCCTTTTCTTAGCTGGAGGTTTAGCCGCCATTTCTGGATTTGGTGATACTACTGGATTCATTGACTATTGCTTTGCCAAACTGCTGGTGAAAGTGCGACGTCTCATTGTTTCTTTTTTTATTGTGAATGCAAAATGGTTCAAATGGCTCTGAGCACTATGGGACTTAACTTCTGAGGTCATCAGTCCCCTAGAACTTAGAATTACTTAAACCTAACTAACCTACGGACATCACACACATCCATGCCCGAGGTAGGATTCTAACCTGTGACCGTAGCGGTCTCGCGGTTCCAGACAGTAGCACCTAGAACCGCTCGGCCACCCCGGCCGGCTTTGTGCATGCATTTTTTACGCGTACTTCGATCGTATTGAAGAAAAATACACCAACGATCTACGTATTGTTTTTCTCTTCATACTGTAGCAATCAACAAGGTTTTCAAAACATTCCCTCCAAGTTGCAAGTTCCTGGTTTCTTCCTCCTCCCCCAAACAAACGTAAGCAGTAGCTTGTCGCACTGTCACAAACTGCCCAAAACTTTATTTCATGTCTACCAGGTTTTGATGGTATGCACGGTCACGCACCATCCTGGAATGCAGGTAACCCTCAAGATAAGTTTCCACATATCAAAAACTTCTGTGATTGGTCCCAGTTTGTCACTTGACATACAGGGTGTTTCAAAAATGACCGGTATATTTGAAATGGCAATAAAAACTAAACGAGCAGCGATAGAAATACACCGTTTGTTGCAATATGCTTGGGACAACAGTACATTTTCAGGCGGACAAACTTTCGAAATTACAGTAGTTACAATTTTCAACAACAGATGGCGCTGCAAGTGATGTGAAAGATATAGAAGACAACGCAGTCTATGGGTGCACCATTCTGTACGTCGTCTTTCTGCTGTAAGCGTGTGCTGTTCACAACGTGCAAGTGTGCTGTGGACAACATGGTTTATTCCTTAGAACAGAGGATTTTTCTGGTGTTGGAATTCCACCGCCTAGACCACAGTGTTGTTGCAACAAGACGAAGTTTTCAACGGAGGTTTAATGTAACCAAAGGACCGAAAAGCGATACAATAAAGGATCTGTTTGAAAAATTTCAATGGACTGGGAACGTGACGGATGAACGTGCTGGAAAGGTACGGCGACCGCATACGGCAACCACAGAGGGCAACGCGCAGCTAGTGCAGCAGGTGATCCAACAGCGGCCTCGGGTTTCTGTTCGCCGTGTTGCAGCTGCGGTCCAAATGACGCCAACGTCCACGTATCGTCTCATGCGCCAGAGTTTACACCTCTATCCATACAAAATTCAAACGCGGCAACCCCTCAGCGCCGCTACCATTGCTGCACGAGAGACATTCGCTAACGATATAGTGCACAGGATTGATGACGGCGATATGCATGTGGGCAGCATTTGGTTTACTGACGAAGCTTATTTTTACCTGGACGGCTTCGTCAATAAACAGAACTGGCGCATATGGGGAACCGAAAAGCCCCATGTTGCAGTCCCATCGTCCCTGCATCCTCAAAAAGTACTGGTCTGGGCCGCCATTTCTTCCAAAGGAATCATTGGCCCATTTTTCAGATCCGAAACGATTACTGCATCACGCTATCTGGACATTCTTCGTGAATTTGTGGCGGTACAAACTGCCTTAGACGACACTGCGAACACCTCGTGGTTTATGCAAGATGGTGCCTGGCCACATCGCACGGCCGACGTCTTTAATTTCCTGAATGAATATTTCGATGATCATGTGATTGCTTTGGGCTATCCGAAACATACAGGAGGCGGCGTGGATTGGCCTCCCTATTCGCCAGACATGAACCCCTGTGACTTCTTTCTGTGGGGACACTTGAAAGACCAGGTGTACCGCCAGAATCCAGAAACAATTGAACAGCTGAAGCAGTACATCTCATCTGCATGTGAAGCCATTCCGCCAGACACGTTGTCAAAGGTTTCGGGTAATTTCATTCAGAGACTACGCCATATTATTGCTACGCATGGTGGATATGTGGAAAATATCGTACTATAGAGTTTCCCAGACTGCAGCGCCATCTGTTGTTGACAATTGTAACTACTGTAATTTCGAAAGTTTGTCTGCCTGAAAATGTACTGTTGTCCCAAGCATATTGCACCAAACGGTGTATTTCTATCGCTGCTCGTTTAGTTTTTATTACCGTTTCAAATATACCGGTCATTTTTGAAACACCCTGTATGTTCACTTTGGGCTGCTACATTGTCAGACCACGACATGTTAAGAATAGCATATAAGTGGTTGCGAGATTCAATGGTCAGCCATTCTCAACACTCCAAAGCTAACTGATATCTTCATGTCAAGATCAGAACACCAAGAACTTTTTTCCTATTTCATGCAGATATATATCCATCCATTCCTTGTAACGAATTCGACCTACCTTGTTGGTCCTCATGTACACATTCTCAATGAGTGGTACACGAAAGAACAACATAAAACGAGACTCTTCATCATCACAGACCTCTATCGAGTACCTTGTAGGTACCTTTCAGAAATTCCAGCCTGAAGGACTGTTGCCCCTGTTGTATTCTCATTACGAGGAAACAATAAGTGGAGAACCTGCACTGAATTGTTCATGTCCTCGCTGTAAAGGGATTCTTCATGGTCATTAACATCTTTGTGTTGTTGTGAATTTTCAGCGGCATCTACCTCATTACCATCATTATTTGAAAATTGAGATACACTAGGTGGGTTTTCTAAATTACAAGACTGCTACAACAATTCCATTATCTCCTCATCTGACAGACCTGTTCTCCATAACATTTTCATTTGGTAGAACAGACAATTGTTATGGAATAACGCACCACAGTAAAAATGTGCTTATCACAACGAGGACTGTTGAACGAAAGAATAACAATGAGAGTCAACATTAGCAAATGATGTAGCAGACGCTGTACAGACAGACATCTAGTTGTTTAATAATGGCTTGTAAACTCACGGGCTTGCGATGTCCGTACGGGAGGAAACGTGAAACATCACTTTAACACAAAGGCACAGGTAAATTTCTATAATTGTATTCCAAAATTATGACTAACAAGACAAATTATGAAAAGTACTAAAAATTCATTTAAATAAAATGTATAGTTACTGACAGAGAAGATAATAAATATCATTGACGGGCCTCTGAAGCCCGATAGTAGTTAAAAGGTTAAACACTGAGAGCTGCTAGAAAAGTAGACAAGATAAATTTGAAAAAGTTACAAAATTACTAAAGACCCTTTGCTCTACATTGCAATGAACAGCCATTTGGATAACACCTGAAATTACTATCGCTTTTTGCTTCTAAAGCCGTTGATGTTACTTGTATTGCGTTCTGTTATTGTCGATCCGTTGCAAATATTCCTCACTCCTTCTTTCCTTGTACTGTTCCTTCTGCAATTTTACACGGAGCAGGTTCACCCATATCGTCTTACATAGTTTTTCCTTCAGTCGCTGGAGTAAAGGAAGAAGAAAACGCATTACGCCTACGAAATTCACAGGCTGGAATTTACAAATGTTCAGTCGATACAAAGCAAATAAACAATTAGTGACAGTAGACAAGATAAATTTGAAAAAGTTACAAAATTACTAAAGACCCTTTGCTCTACATTGCAATGAACAGCCATTTGGATAACACCTGAAATTACTATCGCTTTTTGCTTCTAAAGCCGTTGATGTTACTTGTATTGCGTTCTGTTATTGTCGATCCGTTGCAAATATTCCTCACTCCTTCTTTCCTTGTACTGTTCCTTCTGCAATTTTACACGGAGCAGGTTCACCCATATCGTCTTACATAGTTTTTCCTTCAGTCGCTGGAGTAAAGGAAGAAGAAAACGCATTACGCCTACGAAATTCACAGGCTGGAATTTACAAATGTTCAGTCGATACAAAGCAAATAAACAATTAGTGACAGCCTTTTATTTTAATCAAACGGTTAGTGAGTGAGAGAAAGGTGTAGACCAATTTTTGTGTGTGTGTTCTTGTTCCGATGATCAAGCTTCAGAGTGGTTTTATGGAGATCTTCACTGTAGTTGCTTGTCAGCTACGATCTTCATTTCAGCATTAACTGGTAAATGCCATACAACGTGTGATCTGCCTGATACACGGTGGACCCGAACGCCATCGACAAAATCTGTGACATTGTTCAGCGATATTTTCTCCGTATTTCGACACAAGGTGTAAGGTAGCTTAATTATTCATGTAGCACACCCGTACATATTTTTATTAACACTTTTATGCTCTCATAGTACTCGCCATGTCTATTAACAGAAATGAATGGGTCACTGAGATGTTCTTTCCATAATTCGATTTACTACTGGCAAAACGCATGTGTAGCCTCACACACAGCCTACGGTCAGGCTCGGAACTGAATTAGCTCTTCACGTCTGTTCGTGAGAAGCTGAATTTTTCCGTTTATTTGGCACGTACGCCTAGCAGAGAGATGGCGGAGTGAAGTAAGAAGACGACCTTCGACATGGCCACAAATGTGTAGCTCGCACTGTACCAGAATTGCAACTTACGAGTGCCCACGTAACTAGGCCTGTTAAAACGTCCAGGCACCACGCCGGCAAAGCACACGAGAAAAAGGAGGAAAAATATAAATAAAATAAAACTGATAACTACTCGAGGACAGACACACTAGAATTCTATCCAACCTCAAAGCTCTCAGAAGGACACAGATTCCTACGAACGCTATACGAGCAACGATGTGATCAATAGTCACATGCTTGATCGAACTGGTAATTCTACCTCCACGCACTGTAGCACACCTTAGATCAAATGGATCTTATTTACTTTAAGCTTATATTGCATTGTATTGTATGGAACTGGGGACCTAGAAACGCCCCACAGTCAATAGCCCACAGTGGTACACAATCCCACAACAGGCTACAACAGTCCATTCACCCCACCGCCACCCCACATTAAGCGAGATGAAATTTAGGTATTACCACCACTTTATATCTCTACTCTTCGGGTGTTGGCCTCTCGTGTAGCCACTAGCAAATGTTAAATGTAAAGTCACTAGTCACTTTTACTACGGAGACAATGACAGCAGTTGTATTTTCCGCTTTAAAATGTTCAACTAGGGCGGTGTGGTGTCGGTGGTTACGTCACTAGCAGTGCTTATGTGAAAAATAAGCAGTCAAATTCATCTCTGATCTATTTTTTCCTGTGCTGGATTCGCAGATTCAGAAAATCTTCGAGAATAATATTAGGTAAGAAATTACTCCACATACACAACAGTGTTACTGTCCCGTAGTGCGATTCTATACTTAAAAAAAAAATACATTACCTAACCAATTGCAGTATCCGAATTCACCGGAACGTGCACTACCTAGTATCACAAGCAATGCAACACTAACCACTTCGCGGTTCTAGGCGCTACAGTCTGGAACCGCGCAACCACTACGGTCGCAGGTTCGAATCCTGCCTCGGCCATGGATGTGTGTGATGTCCTAAGGTTAGTTAGGTTTAAGTAGTTCTAAGTTCTAGGGGACTGATGACCTCAGATGTTAAGTCCCATAGTGCTCAGAGCCATTTGAACCATTTGAACCACTAACCACTTCAGACAAAATTACTTAAGTCAAAACTTTAGTATCGTCGCATTTTAACGACCCACGAATTATATTATTAAATACTGAGATAGTATGCAAGAAACTCTTGACTAAGTCTGTACAAAATCAAAATCACTTGACTTTTCGTCGAATGTCACACGAAATACAAGGAGCCAGTCTCTGACTAAATCCAGAAAATAATTACACTTATCATGCCCTAGACCATTTAATGCACTCTTCCAACCTTGCATTCGAAATATATTTCAGTTCAAGAACAGAGTCCTATATCTCTTCCATAAAATCGCGGAAAGCTGCAGACTGACGGAATAACCGATACAATTTTGCGCTAGGCAGGAATCGATAACGACTCTTAAGGTGTCCCAACTCCCATGCAGTAAAACATACCCTGATCAGCCGGAACATAAGGCCGTCTACGTAATAGACGGCATGTCCACATTTGGCACGGATAACAGTGACGACGTGTCGTGGTATGGAAGCAATGAGGCCTCGGCAGGTCGCTGGAGGGATTTGACACCACATCTGCACACACAAGTCACTTAATTCCCAAGGGAGGGGGTCTTGAGCTCTGGCGCCACGATCAATCACATCCTAGATGAGTTCGATCGGGTTCAGATCTGGCGAGTTGTGGGACTGGCACATCAACTGCAGCTCGCCACTGTGTTTCTCGAACCACTACATCACATTCCTGGCATTGTGACATGGCACATTATCTTGTTGAAAAGTGCCACTACCGGTGAGAAACATAATCGTCATGAAAGGATGTACGTGGTCTGCAACTAGTGTACAATACTACTTGACCGTCCTGGCGCCTAGACGAGATCCACTGGACCCATGAATGGCCACATGAATGTCCACCAGAAGATAATAGAGCCGCCGCCAGCTTGTCTACATTCCGAAGTACAGGTGTAACAGAGCTGTTACCCTGGAAGACGACGGATTCGCGCCCTCCCAACGGGACGATGAAGAAGGTATCGGGATTCACAGACAGTGCAACGCTCTGCCACTGTGCTAACGTCCAGTGCCGAGGGTCACGGCGCATTTCAGCTGTAGTTACCGATGTCGTGGTGTTAACATTGGCTCATGCACGGGTCATCAGTTGTGGGGCCAGCAATGGGGGTTTCAGTGCACTGTGGGTTCAGATACGAGGGTCACTCTAAAAGAAATGCACAATATTTTTTTTTAAATCCATCTTTTATTCTACAGGTTTGAAAGTTTTACAGTGTGTAGATACATACTTTAGGAACAATATTTTCATTTCTCCACATCATTTTCCATCCCTCTCAACTGCCTTACGCCATCTTGGAACCAGCGCCTGTATACCCGTATGGTAAAATTCTGTACCAACCTGTTGGAGCCACTGTTTGGCAGCGTGCACAAGGGAGTCATCATCTTCAAACCTTGATCCACGAAGAGAGTCTTTCAGTTTCCCAAAGATATGATAGTCACATGGAGCCAGGTCAGGACTTTAAGGCGGGTGTTGTCCATCCGAGTTTTGTGATCGCTTCCATGGTTTTTTGACTGACATGTGGCCGTGCATTGTCGTGTAACAGCAAAACATCCTGCTTTTGCCGATTTGGTCTAACACGACTCAGCCGAGCTTGAAGTTTCTTCAGTGTCGTCACATATGCATCAGAATTTATGGTGGTTCCACTTGGCGTGATGTCCACAAGCAAGAGTCCTTTGGAATCGAAAAACACCGTAGCCATAACTTTTCCAGCAGAAGGTGTGGCATTGAACTTTTTTTTTCCTTGGGTGAATTTGCATGATGCCACTCCATTGACTGCCTCTTCATCTCTGGTGAAAAATGATGGAGCCATATTTCATTACCTGTCACAATTCTTCTAAGAAATTCATCTCCACCATTCTTGCACTGTTCCAAAAGTTCACTGCATACCGTTTTTCTTGTTTCTTTGTGAGCAACTGTCAACATCTTGAGAAACCACCTGGCACAAACGTTTTTAATGCCGACACTTTCAGTATTCTGCAAACACTTCCTTCTCCTATCCCAATGTAGCGTGACAATTCGTCCACTTTGATGCATCAGTCAGCAGTCACCAATTCGTTAACTCTCTGCACATTGTCTGGAGTGTGTGCAGTACGAGGCCTGCCGCTGCGAGGAGCATTCTCAATTTTGCCGTGCCTGCTTTCATCACGTAACCTGCTTGCCCACCGACTAACTGTACTGCGATCGACAGCAGCATCTGTGGATGTTTCCCACTGTCTCGTTTTCACAGCACAGGAATTCTGTGACAGCACGTTGCTTCTGACAAACGTCAAGTGTAGTAGCCATCTTGAAGACATGCTGTGACGGCGCCATTCACGGAAACAGGTTGTTGAGCTAAGTTTGAAAAAAAGCGGGAAGGATGTATCTACACACTGTAAAACTTTCACAGATGCAAAATGAAAACTGTGTTTTTACAAAAATAGTATGCATTTCTTTTGGAGTGACCCTCGTACATTGCACCCTGCAGAGCATTAAAGTCTGATGTAAGTTGCGCCACAGTTCGCCGCTTGTTCTGTTTTACCAGTCTGTCCAGCCTATGACGACCGACATCTGTAATGGGGTTTGGCCGCCCAACCTTACAACATCTGGACGTGGTTTCACCTTGGTTTCTACATGTGATGAAGACACTGACCACAGCACTCCTCGAACACCTGAAAAGTCGTGCAGGTTGCGAAATACTCATGCCGAGCCTCCAGGCCATCACAATCTGCCCTCGGCCAAAGTCCGACAGATCGCGCGCCATCCCAGTTCTACAGATGGACGGCACGCTTACTGATACTACATGCACCGTTAGTGTCTCTGACTAGCAGTCATTCGTCACCAGGTGACACTGCCGTCACTTGGATAGGTTTATACCGATAGTAGTTCACCGGTCTTAATGTTCTCGATGATCAGTGTATGTCGTCTACCAAGCCAAGCTCGCTGTCTCCTTAGCTCCTCAATAGTGACTGACTGAAACCCTCGTCAGTACCGTACGTGGAGCATTAATTGAGACAAATGTAGGGCGCTGCTGTCATTTCTTAACAAGTAAAGTAAGAATCTCGTGGCCATCAGTTGCTCTTCTAATGGTCAGCTCGCCCAGGATGATACGAGGTGTGGCTAGAAAAAAACCGGACTAGTACTGGTGAAACAATAAAACGAATGCAATAAGGCTGAAAGTCGCGTGGCCTGTCACGTGACTCTCGCTCCGCCTACTGCTCGAGTTTCATCTGCCTCCTGCACTCAGTCTGCCCGTGGCGTCTGTTTTAAGTAGTTGACGTTTTGTCTGTGCATCGGAAAATGTTGAGTGTACAGAAAGAACAGCGTGTTAACATCAAATTTTGTTTCAAACTAGGAAAATCTGCAAGTGAAACGTTTGTAATGTTACAACAAGTGTACGGCGATGATTGTTTATCGCGAACACAAGTGTTTGAGTGGTTTAAACGATTTAAAGATGGCCGCGAAGACACCAGTGATGACACTCGCACTGGCAGACCATTGTCAGCAAAAACTGATGCAAACATTGAAAACTTCGGTAAACTTGTTCGACAAGATCTCCGTTTAACAATCAGAGCAGTGTCTGAGTTAACAGGAGTTGACAAGGAAAGTGTTAGGCAGATTCTTCATGAAAGTTTCAACATGAACAAAGTGTGTTCAAAAATGGTTCCAAAGTGTCTCACAATTGAACAGAAGGAACGCCGAAGAATGATTTGTTCTGACATCCTGGAAAACATTGAAAGTGATCCCACCTTCTTACAAAATGTTATTACTTGCGATGAATCGTGGTTTTTTACTTACGATCCCGAAACTAAACGCCAATCGATGCATTGGAAAACTCCTGGTTCTCCACGACAAAAAAAGCACGAATGTCAAAATCGAAAATCAAGGCAATGATGATTGTTTTTTTTTGACATCAAAGGGATTGTGCACATTGATTGGGTACCAGAGGGACAAACAGTGAATCAGCATTACTACATTAGCGTCCAGGCTACCCTACGTGAGCGAGTACAGAGAAAACGGAACGATTTGTGGAGAAAAAAGTCATGGATCCTTCACCAAGACAATGCCCCAGCTCACAGTGCGTTGTCAGTGAAGACGTTTTTGGCAAAACACAACATTCCCATCTTAGCTCATCCACCCTACTCACCTGATTTGGCCCCCTGTGACTTTTTTCTTTTCCCTAAAGTCAAGTCAGCTTTGAAAGGAACTAGATTTGAGACTGTTGAAGCAGTAAAAGAAAAAGCGACGGAAGTAATGTATGGACTTACCGAAAATGATCTGCAGCATTGCTATGAACAGTGGAAAATTCGTATGGAGCGGTGTAGAGACCGAGGAGGAGAGTACATTGAAGGAGATAACATGAAATTGTAAATAATTGTAAATAAATGTTTTTCCCAGCATCAGTCCGGTTTTTTTTCTAGCCGCACCTCGTATCTTGCGTGCCCAAGCTCTGCTGTCAACCAACGGTGTTCGGATGATCTTTGGTGTGTCTGCACAAATATTTCCATTGCTGGACACAGTATGGGTTTTTCTAGAACATATGTATCAAGATAGACTTTAGTTGCAATGAAATGCAACTTATCTTACTTCTTGGTTTCTATTACAATAGACTGGAACGATGAGATTGTATCGTGACGACACGAAAACTGGTAAAAATAATTTTGAACCGTCACAAGCTTAAATTGGGCTTCAGGGCGGAAGTTGCCTCCACTCTCACTTTCCCCTATTTTAACGTGACGCCAGCTAGCAAGCGCTCGTGCAAAGATGCGAGATCTACGCGAAGGAATATCTCCTTTACTTAAAAGCAGCCGTTGGAAGGCTGCAGTGGGAACTCGAGAGACACAATGTCTCAGCGGTTACTTAGGAACATGGCTAGAAAGATGGTTAGCTTCTGTTGTTTCCTCCGTGTAATGATAAAACCTAAAATCTCCCTCTTGGAGACGCTCTGTCGAAATCTTGAATTGTATTGGGGCGGTGGTCGCAATCTCGGCAAAACCTGACTAGAGATTAGACAGCACTCGGAATCATTACCGTCATTGGTGAATGACTTGGAGCTTTTCCAAAATTAAAGAGAAGTTAGAATTTTGGCTGAATACTCTTGAGTAAGACAAGGCAGAAATTGTGCCAACAAAGCACAGCAAGATGCAACTCGTTGCTCCATATTGTTGTTGGATAAGTCAATCAAAAACATTGGCCTAACTCCTTTCATTTCAGTATTTGTTTTAATGTGGTTAAACGTAGTGAACTGCATCGTACCCTTGCAGATTTACAGAGTAACTGTGTCACCATGGATGCACAACTCCAACAATGCAATACTGAAACAATACAATTCAAGACTAATAACAGTGCTTTTGTTAGTTTCAGGATAGTCACATCAATAAACACTGTTTATTTCCCGAACGGCACAAAGTCAGGACGGATACGGAGACTTCTCTGATACCCTGTAGATGAAATATACTTGTGTAGTATGCAGTAATGTTTGAGAAACAACGTTTTTCTTTACTTTAAAATGAACGTAACTAGTTACAACCTGAAGAACAATTTCTTTTTTGAGGTTACCGGTTTGGTCTGTTTTAGACCATCTTCAGATCTCATACCATGATGGTAAGCTGTGGCGGTGAACGGAGCAAGTACCACAACTCTAGCAGTTAGCTGTAGTGAAGGTGTAGCGCCTGTTCCGTTCACCATCAGCACCTAACATAAGGTCTGAAGATGGTCTGCACCGAACCAAAACCGGTAACCTAAAAAATAAAAAAGTTTCTTGCAATTGTAACTATTTATGTTCATTTCGTGTTGTGTTATTTAACAAATCTCTGATATACGACTTTCTGAATATTAGAATTTTTGGTAACATTCCGTCTTTTGAGGTAATAATCCCTGGAAATTTGTTGGTTGCGACTTGTTCTAACCATTGATCAACGATAATTCAGTTCCACAACTCCTAGTCTAATCGTGTAGAGGAGACTTTGATTTCAGCTTCCTTCAGTGTATGAGCACCACCTACTTGCTGTGACTATTTTGCAGATGAGGAGTGGCAGCTGGAGGACAGAAGCAATGCTACCCTCTCCGTGGACACTGGCTGCATGCAGCTGTTGGCGAACGCTCTGGACCACCCCACGTGTCCACTGGAAGACCTGCCACCAGAAACCATCAGGCAGCGCGAGCAGTGCCGTATACAGCTGTGGGAAGACATGGTGCAGCGGTCGCCCCACATACCCGTCACCAGTTACCTGGCCTACACGCAGAGGGCGAACGTCAACCTTTGCCTCTTGGCCTGGATGACAGTCAACTCTTTCAGCATTTGTCAGGACGTCCCCTTTAGTATGATGCAGTCCGTACATGATGCTCGCTGCTATTTCGATAGTCCTCACGACCAGTCGTGTCTGGAAACGAATGCTACAGATGCCATCTGCTCTGTTTCCAGAGCTATTCTGTTGGTGAAGTGTCGTGATTTTTCCTTCTATAATAGGCTCGAGGTATGTAGCGTCCATCTTTATACAAATGGATCAAACTCAACAACGGACAAGTTATCAGGGCTAGATGGGTACGCAAGGGCAACAGAAAGAAGACTGAACTACAAAGATAGTCTAAGCAGTGCCACCTTGAAATACAAGGATTTTAAAATTGACATCTTAAAACCTTTAGAAATCTCGTTTATAGCCGTGAATATTATTTTCCGCTTTCTGACTGCTGGAGTGTACATATACCTTCCCCAGTTACGTAATTTGCCTGGAATGATATTCCTGTCCTTCCAGATTACAGGCATAATCCAGATCCTGTGTTCTGAGGTCTTGTATCGTATAGCTGGCGTCCCGGACTTGTCTATGGCAGTGCTGGTCGACAGCGCCCTCGCGCTCCTCGGCTGTATCTGGCTAAACTCATTCTGCTACCAAATGCACGCATGCGTTCGCCATCTGAGGCTTCCTAACGACCATCTACCTGCTGAAGCGAGAAAAGTATTATGCCGTCAGGTGTTGTATGCACTAATAGCATGGAGTACATTATGTGCAGCAAGCTTTGGAAAAGACGAGCAGATATCACCTGATCCATAGTCGGATAATATTCCTGGCGGGTATTTCCCTGTCGATAGGTTTCAATTTGATCTGTCTTGGACTACTAGGATACATGTACCTACGTACTAAGATATCCTTGACTGAACTCCAAATTTATAGTAACGACAAATTTGGCTCAAAGAGACAACTTCTTTACGTATCAGTTAAGACTACCATCTTAAGTGGGATATGCATACTTATTAGAATTGGGTTCCACCAGGCTGAAGGTATAGCACAGTTCGTATATTACGTGCATATTGCTACCATGGTTCAGGGACCACTGCTGTTCGTTTTCTTCATTTGTAACGAAGCAACACTCCCTCTTCTCAAGAACAGACTACTGGCTTGTTGGAACCCACACATCATCAGTCTGGAGCAAGAACTGTGTTCAACAGCTGAGAGAAATCTGGCTCGGAGGGAAAACAAACTGTCTGTGACTGCAGAATCCTCTTTGTAAAATGTCCAATAGTATTCTTCTCAAAGGGCTGTCTTCATCGTAGACCATACTAAAGCCAGCGATCAGTCGTAAGAATTGTATCCAGCTGGTGTGACAAAACTAATTGTGCCTGATAGCGTACAACCCGTGCCTCCGATTTCTAATTGGTTCTTTGTACATAATTGCATGCTTATTTATACATGTTAGACTCATTTTACGTATTTTAATGCACTGAGAGCAAGTAATTAATTACTATAATTGATTATGCGTGAAGAAAGTTTTTCTCCTGCGTCTTCTACTTCGATATTTTTATAAGAACATTTTATAATACTTAACATAGGTCAAAGGCGAAAATAATGATGTAACTTCCTATATACGGTAAATTATTTTAACCATCGTTCTCTAATGCAAAGCCAACCGAATGAACTCTTACAAGGCGTTTCCAGGAATCTTTGTTCTTTCGCTGATTCATACGAAGCTTTTAAAAGACGTCTGCATTTATCTTATATTGAAAACTGCATAATCGTTCAGTACATAATTAACTGCGCTGTTATACCTCGTCCTGCGTCTCGCTGCATGTGGAATGGCACGAGTTTTCATGTTCGACTAGTACAAGCTGCCACTGTTTTCTGAAACTTTTACGTGACTTTCACTTCTGGTACTTCATGTACCTGAAAATTATCATATTGTACCACATTTAACTATATTTTGAGACAGATTTTTTTATCATGTGTTTACTTATTTGTTATTGTTTATGATAGGTGAAATATGAAAATTATAGATATGTGCATAAAAGCTATACATGTGTATTATTTTTAATATAAGTACTATGCCAACATAAATAAACAGCAATGTAAAATTATAGGAAGACGAAGATGAAGACGACCTAGGGTCAGTAGCGTATGGAAGGGCGTGTAATGGCGTATGTTAGGCTGATTAGTGGCTCGATTCAAGAGGGCGGGGAAAATATTTATAGTAAAGAACACAAAAAAACTGTCAGTATGAAATATTGTTTGAACTGAACGCAAAGTATTAAAGACAGTATTACACCAGACTAGAGTAATGGCGTTTGTAAGATGGGATGGCGGTTTGTTGAGCTAGAGATACATAAACGAAGTACAGAAAATGTTAAAATTAACTTACATGCAAATGAAACCGCTGTCTGTTTGAAGTTAATTTCCCACCCAACTGAACACCCTGCCACAAACGCTACTACATAGATTAGATTTTCAGACATTGTCGAATTACAGCACTCATCACTCATTTGCCAGCCAACAATAATATTAAAAGCGATTTAGTGATATTTAAGAAGGAGGAGTTGCCCTATTGGATACAGCAGAAGCAGACATTCGCCACTCGCCATTCTCATACGTCACGAGGCGGGTGACAGGTGCAGCCTGCCGATTCCATTATTCATCAGAAAGAAACACTGACGGCGGAAGCCAAACAAACTATGTCACTTGCACATACCAAATGTAGCAAGCGTTAATATTGTGAAAGAATATGTACATCTTAAAGACTTCCCTCTCGTATTCCTGGTGGAAATTATTTTAGAAACATTCTCGCAAGCGAAATTACTTCCACAGTTTTAACTTAGTGGTACTGTATCAATTGGACCACTCAGAGAGGCACTAGGTGCGAACTACACTCATGTTTAGAAAAAAACAGAACACCTTGATTGACTAGAGAAAGGACGTTCATATTCACAGGACATGTTCTACAGAAATGTTTAACATATCAGTCTCCTCGGTTCAGCATGTGTCCTGTTGCCTAGTACATACAGGGTCCGCCACTCGCGCTGATAACTTGTTATATGCCCCATGGCATCGATGCGTATAAGGCGCGAATGGCGTCCTGTGGTAGTGCAATCCATGTTACATTCACCAGGTTCTGTGGTTCACCTGCGGTGGTAGACATTGGGTCACAGCACTGCAGCTGTTGTTTCAACATACCCCACACATTTGCGATTGGTGACAAGTCTGGTGATCTGGCGAGAGAGGGCAAAAGGCCGACATCCAGTGATCCCAAGAAGGCACGTGTTCATGCAGCAGCATGTGGTCGTGCATTGTCTTGCTGAAAATCGCTTCTGGGATTTTGTGCAGAAATGGTATGGTCACATGTCGCAGGATGTCATTAACGTATATCACACTGGTCACAGTGCCCTGGTTATGCAGCAATTGTGATTTGTGAATGTATCTGATGGCACCCCACACCATAAGGCCTCGAGTTGGCACTGTATGTTTTGTGAGAATGTGGTCACTGTGATGGTGCTTCTAACCTCCACCTTTCTAATCGGCCTACTGGACTGCAATGTAATTGACGGTGATCGCATATATCTAATGAAATTTTACAGAGAGTAAAGCTATTGTTACTGAAGGAAAATAATACCGGTTAGTAGGAGGAAGTGTGCAACAGACACTTCTGAAGGAAGAATCTACTCTAAATATTGATAGAAACTTTTCTCTACCTCTATACTTTTTGTCATACTTCATTATTTTCAAGCATATTTCCTCACTTTGATGACGACGCATATTTTTACAAATATACTATCTTCTTTCGTCCTTCTACGTCTAGAAAGTAGTACAATTTCAATACGCCTTAGAATTCATTTTCCCATAACAAGCCCTCATCCACACTCAAGGTCATTACAGAAAAATCCGTCCGACTCTGACACCGAAAGCGGTTTATCTGGTGGTTTTTCATTTTCTGTTCTTAGACATTAATAATTTCTTTCTTCCTGTTCTGGGGTTGCTGAATTTTGACCACAGCAGTGTAACCTTTTTATCAATTTCTTCGAGTAATTAACTTTGTATTACCAGCAATTCGCTAACTGGCAAGTCAGGTAAAGTTTCTTCGGGAAGATGACTGTCATCTCCCAAATTGCTTGGAGAAATGTGCTCTGTTTCTGCTTCTAATTCTTCTCCCGACTCTCGTCTGACTGTATGACGACAGCCTTAACCTCGCAGATGTAATCTACGAGGCTTTCAATTAGTCGTACCCAGTCATCATCGGCAAACTCGTCTTTCCCCTCTTCAGAAATTTCGCCTCTGTTTTCTTTAGGACCAGCGGCGTTGGGGATGGCTACTTCAATTGCTAAAACATTTGGACAAGCCTGTCTCTTCGACGCAGAGCTCTCCGTTTCTTCATAAACGCTAATTTCGTGCGGATTGAGAAGTGTCAAATATTGTTCGCTCTCTCCATTACCACATCTCCCATACAATCCTCTGTATCCTTCAGTTCGCTGTAATCCGCCCGAACTGACCTAACCACACCTCCTCGCGTTCCGCATTGTCCTGCGCGATAACGGAAGTTTTATTCGATATCGGCTTCTTTAACTCCGCCAGCGAATCACGTTGTATTGGAGCTTGTGGTACCGTTGTTGTTTTTAACAGCGGCAGCCTCTTCGTTAATGACCGATACTCTACTCTCATCGTTATTACGGACAGTGATCGCTTTGTTGACTGCCGTTTCATCCACAAATACTATTACCGCGGGTGCGTTACTCGCTCTGTGTCTTCCTGCATATTCTCCCATCGCCGATTTATCCATTCGGATCTATTATAGCGACGTTGCCTAAGGCTTTCTTATGGGGCGCCAAAGTGTTCCCACACCTGTTGGGCCCTAAACCAGGGCGGCTAATGGTTGCCTTCATTAAGTACATCAGGCTCGTTTCTATCCATCTGTCGCAACTGATAACTTTGCTCCTGCCTTCCAAAATTCTGCAAAGAACCGCATACTATATTCACATAATACTGGCCTCTGTCATTTCTACTATTATTGTTCTCACTATAACTGTTACTGTTATAGAGGTGTGAGTTATTATTACCACAGTGGTGGTTACCATTAGTGCCATTGTTGCTGTTGTTATGATTGCTGCTGCTGTGGTAATTGTTACTATTACCACGACTTTTAAAATTTTCGCGTTTATTCCGCCAATTATTTTCATCTTCGACCTTTTCTAAGAATGCAGTAATTGTTCTGTAACTACTGTCCATGTACCTCTTGGAATCACCTAGAAGCTTCTTCCACCGCTCCTAGACAATCACCGATTCAGTCCGTCGGTCATGCAAATATTCTAACTTGCGGATCCAATAATCGCAGAATTCTTTCATTGAGCCGCACGAGTTTTCGTCCTAGGATTTTGAGAGTATGAAATAGCGCCATTCAATCTCATGCTTCGGCTCTGATCAATCTTATTTCAAGAATTCATACTTAAATTCTTGAAAGCTCAAGTTCACAACATCGAGATTCAAGCCCCATTGCTTAGCATCGCCTGCTAGCACGTCGATTGCAGCGTTAATTTTTCTCTTACCCGTCCACGATTCTGGCAATACTTCGCAATTTTTAATGAAGTCGGTGGCGTCCAATCCATCCTGATTTTTGAGGTGATCGAAACGCTCCTCATTCGCAAATATTTCAGTATTATGTATGTGACATAACACACACGGCAGCTTTCCGTTTAATCTCTTTTCTAGTTCGGTTACTTTTGTAACTGCTTGGCAAGTGGTCGTCGCTAACGTTTCCTCTTACCTCTTTTTCTCATCACACGTAGTCAACTGTTTCTTCACCCTATTATCTACGTCTGATACTAAAGTTTGCAAATTCGTAACCTTTTCCCTGTCGTCTTTTCGTACTAATTTTACCTTTTCAAGTACTTTATTTTCAATAATGGGTTCAACAGTGTCTTCCATTTTCTGGTCCATCCTCTCCACTTCCGTCTCAAAACGACTATTTATGCTTCCTATTTTGACTGTACCTCTGTCATGTCTTGCTCAAGATTATCGATTTCGGAATTCATGACAATTATTTCTTTCTTGATTTCATCTATTTCCGCGTTAACAACTTCAATGTTATTCTTAACTATCTTGATTTCTTTCTTCTGATCATCCTTTTTCACTTAACTGTGGGTCCATTTTTCTGTTAATTCCCTTCGTGAAAGTAAATTAAGGGTGGCAATGTGCAATAATCAAGAACGGAAGAAAACAGTACTCTGAGTAAAATAGGTTTAAGACAGGGCTGCAGTCATTGTCCCAGACTGTTGAAACTGAAGAAGGGTGAACCATAGTGGAATTATAGAAAGTTTCATGAATAGGAGTAAAGTTCAGGGTGAATAGGATTTGCTGAAGACACTGCTACCATCACCGATAGTGAAAAAGGATTAGCTGAGCTGTTGAATGGAATGAATTACCTAACGCACATAGAATTTAGTTTTATAAACTAAAGAAAGACGAAAATGTTGGGGAGTAGCAGAAATGAGATTGGCGACGAGCTTAACATCAAAACTGAGGACCACTAAGCAGACCAATTGAAGGTCTTCTGCTTCCAAGCAAATTTAAGAGTAAGGGATGAAGTAACATTGTTATAAGAAGTAAACGAGCACCGGTATGACATGGCTAGTAAAACTTGGAGGATCTACTAGTCCGAGGAATAAACATCTAAGAATGCTTGGAGCACGGCATTGTATGAAAATGAGTCATGGATTGTGGGAAAAAACAGGAAAAGGAGTGAATCGAAGTGTTCCAAAAGTGATGCTACAGAAATATGTTGAAAATTAGGTGACCATAAGAAATGAAATGTGGATGTTCTCCGCAGAATTGGCGAGAATAGCAACGTGTGGACAGTTGCGACAAGGAGAAGGGATAGCATAATAGGACAAGTGTTGTGACATAAGGGCAAAAACTTCCATAGGGAAAGACAGAAACAGGAATCCATCTACAAGTAACTGAGGACTTCGTGTGCAAGTGTTACTGAGAAATGAAGAGGTTGCTGCCCTTCCCCCCCCCCCCCCCCCCCCCAAATTTGCCGACAAGAAAACAAATACAACAGGTCAACATGACGTTCTAAATCTGTTATTGAAACTGATACAAGTGTCATCTGCAGTGGGCAGAGATACGGTTTGCATTTTGCTCGCAGTTACGTGAACGTGTTGCACTGTGACAATGTTTCACAACCGGAGGATATGAGGTAGGACAGGCCTCCTCGATCGACCCTTTCTGATGGTTTTATTCTTGAAGAGTGTATTTCTTATAAATAGTTGTTTAACACACAACTCTAAGCGCTGCAGTCCGGAACCGCGCGACTGCTACGGTCGCAGGTTCAATCCTGCCTCGGGCATGGATGTGTGTGATGTCCTTGGGTTAGTTAGGTTTAAGTAGTTCTAGGGGACTGATGACCTCAGATGTTAAGTCCCATAGTGCTAAGAGCCATTTGAACCCATATAGAACTGCGAGATTATTTCTCTTCACTCGTTCCTACCACAGATCCCACATTGTCACGTAAATTTATCTGTATCCCTTTTACTGCAACAGCATTCCAGTCCTCTGTGACTATTAGCTCCTCATCTCGCTTTGCATGCAGATTTACCCGTTCACTGTCGTCGTATACTCTCTCTTCCCCTCACTAGATTTTCTGGGTCCGTTGTTGACTTACGTGCTTCAATTATTTTTCGGCACTGGTTTGCTGATTCTATTGAAAACAAATCACCAAACTGTTCATAATTACTCACTGTTTGCCCAACCTCCTTAGTCATAGCTAACCTCTCCCCCATGATACAATTTTCTCATCCTGTGAATGTCACCCGCGCCTCATCTGACCATATATCTTCATCTTTATTCCATTTCACTTTTCATACCAACATTAAATCTAGATTGAGACCTTACATTTCCTTTTTCAGATATTTTAGCTTTCCTACACGTAATGGCACTGTGAGAGTGCGTGCTCACATGTGTGTGTGTGTGTGTGTGTGTGTGTGTGTGTGTGTGTGTGTGTGTGTGTGCGTGTGTGTGTGTGTGCATGCACGCATGCATGTATTGAGGCAACTCGGCACATGCAAAGAGACGGCAGCACTATCAGATGGGTCAATGTGGTGGTTGTCTTGGGTGGTGCATCTGCAGCAGGAATCCAGCCATGGTTGCTGTGTGTCTGACAGTGAGTGCTGGCAGTGAGCCTGCTGTCTTCCGTGACTGGTGAGCTGCACAAAGGGGCAAAGTGTGGCTCAGTGTATTGATACGTGGACCTGGGGACGGGTCACTACAGGCAGGACCACTGGCACATAATCCACATTCAGACAACAGACTGAGTACACAATGCCAATAAAAATAGTGTTTCATCCAATATAATTGCCTCATCAGTGATGTAATCACATTCAGCTTACTTTAAGTCGCCACAGCAGTAGTTTACCACAGTAATGATAGACAGCTCACGATAAAGCATGTATCAAAAGTAAGTACTATAGCCAACAGTTGTACTAAGCTTACAGGGCTATTACAAATGATTGAAGCAATTTCATAAATTCACTGTAGCTCCATTCATTGACATATGATAACGACACACTACAGATACGTAGAAAAACTCATAAAGTTTTGTTCGGCTGAAGCCGCACTTCAGGTTTCTGCCGCCAGAGCGCTCGAGAGCACAGTGAGACAAAATGGCGACAGGAGCCGAGAAAGCGTATGTCGTGCTTGAAATGCACTCACATCAGTCAGTCATAACAGTGCAACGACACTTCAGGACGAAGTTCAACAAAGATCCACCAACTGCTAACTCCATTCGGCGATGGTATGCGCAGTTTAAAGCTTCTGGGTGCCTCTGTAAGGGGAAATCAACGGGTCGGCCTGCAGTGAGCGAAGAAACGGTTGAACGCGTGCGAGCATGTTTCACGCGTAGCCCTCGGAAGTCGACGAATAAAGCAAGCAGGGAGCTAAACGTACCACAGCCGACGGTTTGGAAAATGTTACGGAAAAGGCTAAAGCAGAAGCCTTACCGTTTACAATTGCTACAAGCCCTGACACCCGATGACAAAGTCAAACGCTTTGAATTTTCGGCGCGGTTGCAACAGCTCATGGAAGAGGATGCGTTCAGTGCGAAACTCGATTTCAGTGATGAAGCAACATTTTTTCTTAATGGTGAAGTGAACAGACACAATGTGCGAATCTGGGCGGTAGAGAATCCTCACGCATTCGTGCAGAAAATTCGCATTTCACCAAAAGTTAACGTGTTTTGTGCAATCTCACGGTTTAAAGTTTACGGCCGCTTTTTCTTCTGCGAAAAAAAAAAAAAAAAACGTTACAGGACACGTGTATCTCGACATGCTGGGAAATTGGCTCATGCCACAACTGGAGACCGACAGCGCCGACTTCATCTTTCAACAGGATGGTGCTCCACCGCACTTCCATCATGATGTTCGGCATTTCTTAAACAGGAGATTGGAAAACCGATGGATCGGTCGTGGTGGAGATCATGATCAGCAATTCATGTCATGGCCTCCACGCTCTCCCGACTTAACCCCATGCGATTTCTTTCTGTGGGGTTATGTGAAAGATTCAGTGTTTAAACCTCCTCTACCAAGAAACGTGCCAGAACTGCGAGCTCGCATCAACGATGCTTTCGAACTCATTGATGGGGACATGCTGTGCTGAGTGTGGGAAGAACTTGATTATCGGCTTGATGTCTGCCGAATCACTAAAGGGGCACATATCGAACATTTGTGAATGCCTAAAAAAACTTTTTGAGTTTTTGTATGTGTGTGCAAAGCATTGTGAAAATATCTCAAATAATAAAGTTATTGTAGAGCTGTGAAATCGCTTCAATCATTTGTAATAACCCTGTATTTACAGAGTTATTGGAAAGGTCAGCTCAAAAGCATCGGAACAGCAGTAACTGCCGATGAATTACAAGGACGTTAAGCTGGTTGTGACCGAAATTTAAATTTAATTAATATGATAATATCATCAACAGACAGTGTTCAAAGCTTGAATTAAAGAGTGGGATTTAGAAGGTACAAATGATGAAATGGATTACAGCAGATTATGAACAGATGGAGAAGAAGTTCAGAGGGGTGAGAAGTGCAGGAAGGTGAAAACAAAGATTTCGTCATATAAATAAGCTCTGATAGTGGGAAATTTATTTGCCATTAAAAATATTACCACAGATACTGAAATATTATCGAGTAAATAGATTTGACACAAATTTAGTTATTTGAAAGCTAGAACTTTCACTTTGTAATCGCCCATGAAATCACGAAATGCTTAAAATAAGCTTGTATATTTGTCACCCATTACAGGACACAGTCTAACGTCCTGGAACTGAATGAATAACAGCGAAGGATAAGTGTGTGTGTATGTGTGTGTGTGTGTGTGTGTGTGTGTGTGTGTGTGTGTGTGTGTGTGTGTGTGTCTTGTGAGGAACGTTTGCGATTTACGATATTGTAGTTGTAAGTTACGCTGTGGACTTGCTACTGAACAAAATATGATTGCTCTTCCTGCACATACACGAGACGTGAACCGTAAATCATATCATAATTTGATGTCAAGCAGATAGACAGCTAAATCTGGTGTGGATGCAAGGGATGGGAGGAAACCATGAGGGTCCTGAGGACTCCTTCTCACCCACCAAGAGAAGCTAAAGAATTGTGTTAACCATTGATACAAAAATATTCTGGTTACATGAAAACATTTTATGTATATAGTATTTCTTGTTATCCATTATCCATTATTATGTTATTATAAGTTACATTGGGGGAGAACACGTTGAAAGACAATGGCAATCATAGAAATCAATCTGGATACCTGCATGTAACTAATGCCTGATAATGTGTGATGCATGAGGCAGTGAGTAACCTGATGGACACAAATTATGAAAAGGACCTGATGTATGTCACTCACAGCATTTGCAAAACGTACAGGTAGATCTGACTATACTGTCAAAAACAAATGGTTCAAACTCCAGTGCTTGTATCATACAACACAATATACAGAACAAGTTTGAAGTAATGTAGACAAGTATATCCATGTGCATTGTTTTAAGATAAAAACTATCTTACAAGAAGATACATAGCGACAGTTGCATGTTTCTTATTTCAAACATGAGTTTTCACGCTAAACTACAATGAACAAGAGAGAATCGAATTGAATGATTTGCTATGCAGGCTATAGGTTAATTGGCAATGTTCTAGGTTTCCCAAACTGTGCTCTGCCGAACATCAGTGTTCCGCAGGAAGTGAATAAGTCCCTTGCAAAAAACTATTAATAACATGGCGTTGTTTCATGACTTTTTGACGACTTTAATTACCTTTTACATTTTATTACAACTTCTCTGTTATGATTAATAGTTGAAGCAATCACTAAATAGAACAAGTTTTTCTCATTTTTGATAATTTAATTAACTTTCAAAATAAATAAGGTGTTCCATAAAAGTACAAGGATTCTCAAAGTATTGCATCAGAGAGAAAGTTTGGAATCCCCTGGGCTAGAAAGTGCATGCACCGTCATCTTAAAAACAGGATTTCCAATACGTCAAACAGCACATTATTCTTTCGTCTGATGTGCCTCGCTGAAAACTATTCGATGATTTGGGAATGTTATTAGCTACTAAATTTGCAGTAACTGTAAAATGGTGTTGAACTAATGAAATTTGGATGTCGGCGACTCTTCAGTGTTCAGGTTGTCAAGATGGAATAGCAGCAGCAACAGATGGGGTTAGAGAATGTTGTCTGCGGTGCCCTAATAGAAAAAAAATACTGTGGTATCCACCAGATGGCTTGAGTAATCTCATAGAGAAAACAACACAGGTGGACAGAGACTTTATGCATGTTCATCGAGAACGAAGGTAAAGTACGTTAATCACTTGATCACAGAAGGGAGTGTGCCCAAGTGTTGTATGTGCTCTAGGCTCTTACGGAACAGAGGGGGGTCGGGAGTGGCAGGGAGAGGAAATGAGTTGGGAAGACTCACCTGTATGCAGGACTGCCCAAAGCTGTCGTGGACTGGTTTGTGGTCCGAGAGAGGGTCGCAGCGTGCGTGAGGAATGAGCAGCCATACACTGCAGCACAGATGCTCACTTCATCTTGTTATTTTCAACTTCATACAGATCATGACTGAGAATCGCATTATTCTTTCGTCTAAACTGGTGACCCGTTGATGTCCAGTGTCCTATCAACCGATCCCTTCTCTTAGTCAAGTTCTGCCACAAATTCTTTTCTCCCCAATTCCATTCACTCCCTCCTTAGTAGTTACCTGATCTACCAATCTAATCTTCAGCATTATTCTGTAGCCCCACATTTCAAAAGCTTCTATTCTCTTCTTGTCTAAACTAATTATCATCCACGTTTCACTTCCATGCATAGCTACACTCCAGACACAAATACTTTCAGAACAAATTTCAGTTCGTCAGAAACACTCTTCTTGCCACTGCCAGTCTATATTTTTGTCCTCTCAGTTTCGGCCAACATCAGTTATTTCCTGCTCATATAACAAAACTCACTTGCTGCTTTAAGTGTCTCGTTTCCTAATTCCCTCTATATCACCTGATTTAGTTCGACTACATTCACTTATCCCTGTTTTGCTTTTGAAGGCACTGGCCATTCTGTCCAATTGCTCTTCAAGTCCTTTACTGCCTCTGACAGAATTACAAAGTCATCGGCACACCTCGGGGTTTTTTCCTCTTCTTCCTGAACTTTAATTCCTACTCCATATTTTTCTTTGGCTTCCTTTACTGCTTGCTCCATATACAGATTCAATAACATCAGGGAAAGGCTACAACACTGTGTCACTTCCCTTTCATGACCCTCAACTCTTATAACTGTTGTCTGGTTTCTATACAAGTTGAAAATAGCCTTTGTCTCCCTGTGTTTTACCCTGCAACCTTCAGAATTTCAAAGAGTTTATTCCAGACAACACTGTCAAAACCTTTCTCTAAGTCCACAAAAGCTATAAAATTAGGTTTGCATTTCCTAAACCCATCTTCCAAGGTAGCTTCTCTTTATGCACCACGACTCTCTTTGTAGGTATGCCACAGTCAGCGCAGCAGAGACACTAATCAGCATTAAATGCTATTTCATACACAACGGCTTACAGCGACCTAAACAGGGCAGAGAATGGGGCCTGAGGAATAGCCAGCCCTGGCTGCAAACTACACACGTCACTGTGTCTGGTTCTGTGTTAAGCAGTACATCACTGCGTCCAGAACAAAATGGCTCATGCTGTATACACAAGTGCCCTTTTTCCAGACATTTGATGTGTAAACCTAAGTAACAACGATTTGTACACATGCAGTTTAAGAGAATTACTGGCTGCAAATAAAGATGAACTGCCTAAAAGTGAAAACAGTTTTTGAAGCTATGAAAAAGTAGCTCTTTACAGATATTTGATAGACACCTAATCTGCTAGTAAACGCAGTTCAGTTCAGTTTAGAACACCGTTGAATGTGTCACGAAAAGCACTGTGAGCTACCAGCAAATGGCTTTTGTACCTCTCAATGAAGGTATATTACACAGCAAAGAGTTATGTACGTAAAATCATTGGCTGACATTGTAGGCTTGAAAATACCCACACAAACTACTACAAAGACACACACATACACACACACACACACACACACACACACACACACACAAACACACACGCGCTCGCGTGCGCATGCACACACACAATCACATGCTGCGTTAGAAAACACTTGAACTTACATGGTTTCTGCAGGTGGCCCACTACGTGGCCGACACCTGCGAGCTGGCCTTTATGAAGGCGACAGCGACCTCAGTGAGGCTTAATCCCGTTTTACACGGAACGTATGAGCTTGCCAGATTACCCATGATGCACCATTTTCGCCGGCGCCTTCCGCGTAGACGAGGCCACTTGCAAGAGATTCACGCGTACGATCGCTAGATGGCGGAACAGGATGGATCCTGTTCTCACACGTATGTACGTTCTTCGCGCTTGCGCGGATGACCAAGTGGGGAGCACAGCTGACAAACGGCGCGAAATTCTATGTGAATTGTGCACCTCGCTCCTGCTCAGGGAAATGTTATACAGCAGGTTGTTCGTCTCACAAAAGTTAACGCGTGAAATATCAGCAATTTTCGGTAGGTATTATTTGAAGCTTTTATCTCGGTTACACGATTTATCAAAAGCTGCTGCTATTCTAAGCCATTCCTCTTCAGCTGTTGAAGCCCGTAAGAAAGTAAAAGTGAAGTGAAAGTTCTCACTTTTTTAAATTCAGTAATACAGGAAACAAGTACCTTCAAATAGTCATCTCTCAAAGAGTTACGGATTTCACACTATAAATCTATTGTCAATTTAGACAAACTCGTACTAAAATGCGATTTGCAAACGATAAGCTCTTGTAAGATTCGCCAGTCGCCAGAAATTGCAATGTAACTGTTAACATGGAAAGGAATAAAATATGGCCGGCCGAAGTGGCCGTGCGGTTCTAGGCACTGCAGTCTGGAACCGCGAGACCACTACAGTCGCAGGTTAGAATCTTGCCTCGGGCATGGATGTGTGTGATGTGCTCAGGTTAGTTAGGTTTAACTAGTTCTAAGTTCTAGGGGACTAATGACCTCAGAAGTTGATAGTGCTCAGAGCCATTTGAACCATTTGAATAAAATATGACAACTTTCAGCTACTGTATTTGAACAAACAATCGTATGAAAAAATATACACACAAAATTAAAGTCTTTTTTCTGCTTGGCGTAACTGCTTCTCTCAGACGAATATTGGGCTCAATTAAGGACGACAGCATGTCGAAGTACACTGCAGCCATTCTCACAAAATTTTAAACTGTAGTGGATCCTCCAGCCTCAATTCCTTCATCAATAAGGAATAACAGGCTTTTTTCCTTGTCCCTTCTTTGAAACCATGACCGAACCCAGAAGCTTCTATTTCTGCAGCATCGTTCTTCCTATATTTTTCTTTATGATGAAAGCTGCATCTATGATAATAAGACCAATGTGATATCTTCTTCCATCCTTCTGAGCCTTGTCTTCTGAAAGTATTTAAACAGCTTTTATAATGAGGGTGTTTACACATGTGAGGGACTTAAAGTTTCATATAAATTGTGGGAAAACAATTAAATGTATCATCATAGTGACCGTCTAAAGTTCAAACAAAAGTAGTGCCCTTGGAAAAAGACATAAAATACCCGAAAGTCTCGAAAGTGAACTAAGGCCGTCGATTCACATGCTGGAAGTTGTCAACAAACATTTAAAGCAGATGATGTGACAGTCACGTGCCATATAAACGCATTTTTGTAGTTGGACGTTCTACCGCATGGAGCGCTGCAGTAGACGACGACTTTCTTGTGAGAGTTGCACGTCTAGTGTGAAACGGGATTTACACACGAGTGCCTCACTGCAGGCATTTCTGTGCCCACTGCATTCTCCACCGCCAGCTGAGTGGCCAGCTGCCACTCACACTGAGTCTCCAACACCGACACGCTGTATTTGTTTGCATCAGCCAGCAGTTTGCAGAGGGGGGGGGGGGGGGGATGTCAAGCTGCGCAGCTGGGGGAACTGAAAGGCATAAATGTAGGCCAGCAGCTGGCGCAGAACTGGACCCTCCACATCAGGTATTGTGACCTCACTGCTGCTGGTCAGTTGGGTTGTTTTTGGGGGAGGAGACCAGACAGCGAGGTCATCGGTCTCATCGGATTAGGGAAGGAATAGGTAGGAAGTCGACTGTGCCCTTTCAAAGGAACCATCTCGGCATATTTCTGGAGCGATTTAGGAAAATCACGGAAAACCTAAATCAGGATGGCCGGACGCGGGATTGAACGGTCGTCCTCCCAAATGGGAGGCCAGTGTGCAAGCCACTGCGCCACCTTGCTCGGTAGTCACTGCTGCTGGCCTCCAGTGTATCGTGGTGGAACATGGCGGCGAACATGGGCCTCCTGTCTGTCAGAACGACCCTGTGCACTGCCAGCCGTGTGTCGCCTGCCACCAACATCACTACAGTGCCATCCCCAGCGTTTTGATGGGCGCCCACATCCAAAGTCGCAGTCTCCTACACACCCTATTCAGCTACCACTGTGAATGATTCTGAAATATGGTGTCCCCAAACGTCCCTTTGCCTTTAAACAGCACCATCAGTACTTTTTAATGAATTTTGTCCTTGACAAATCAATTACAACACTGTGGAACCCTTGCTGTGTCCAACTGATCTTACAAGTGAATAGTTGTAGATCTTCAGCAACACAGTATCATACACACTTATATAGTCCAATATGTCCACAGAAAAGGTTGAGACATTTTAACAATTTCTGGATACAATGCAGTCTCACACTATCCTGAAGTCTTTCAAACGGAGATCTAATGCCATACAGACAAGGCCAGAAGGAACTATAGTGGTGCTTCACTGAATGACTTACCCTTTTAATCTCTCGAAGTATTTGGAAAAACGACATTTTACAACTGAAATATAAATCACACTTCAGTAGCAATGCTATGGTGACTCCATCCTGGAGTTCCACTTTCCGCCACCAGGTGGCATCAAACTCGTGGTGCTGCAGTCACGTAGTGTGGGAAATTATAAAAAAGTGGTGGATGGAGAGATATCCAAGAAAATGGGGCCCAGAATTCTGAATAGGCCAACTGTCCTGCATTACAAACGATGGGAAATTAAAAATATTTGTGAGAAATTTAATAATAAAAGATGGAGGTTGGTGAGAAATTTTAAAAAAGATGGGAACTTCAAGAAAATCAAAGATGGCATAAGTGGGAAATTTAAAAGTTGGTGGGAAATTTAAAAAAAGGAACTAGCACAATTGTGCTTTATGCCGTAAACCATGACCTCCTCGTTGTAACTGATCAGGGTGAAATATTAAATGGAGGGACTTGATATGAATAACACATATTTTAAAACATATAACTATCTCCATCATACTTTATAGTAGCTATCCCTCCCCCCTTCCTCTTCCCTCCCTCCCACTGTCTCCAGTCAATCATAGTACACTTTCAAATTCAAAGTAGCAAAAATAGTCAAATTGTGTTAGTTGAAAATTAAAAACTCTGTCTTCCTCACCCTGTTTCCAACAAATATCATGGAGTGTTCCTTATCTGCAACCTATCATCATGCAGTATTAGAAATGAAAAAAATCCAGGATGTTGGAAATAGTCCAATTGTATTAATAGGTGTTCCGGCATAAAGTCAAGCCCCGTCATGCCTGTTGGGAACATTAGAGTAGAGAGAGCTGTGAAGAAGATGTCAGCCAATTGCACACTGACGGACCCTTTTCTAGGATGAGAAATCAACAGCAGCGGCCTCTGGATGAAAAGAACATAAGCACCGCTCCTGACTGGTCGCGGCTAGTTCTACACAAGCGTCAAGACTGGCGACCTGGATAGAAGCATCCACTGTATTACTTCAATTGTACTGAAATCGTTATACTTAAAGACATTGATTATATTGCATGTCACCCTTTGCTTGCGACACATCTATGTATTTCTCAAGTTAAGTATTGTCAATGATGCATTTCACAATAAAACTCTTTAATACGATTTGCTTGAATTGCTGTCTAGTGATCCGAGAAGCAGGTTTCCTAGACATGCCATCTTTTACAACTAGGCAGGATACAACAGTGGGAACTTGAAAACCATATCCTACTCCCTCTATCACGAACCAAGTACACTGCAATACTACTTGTCTCAAGCCAGTCGTAGTGCAGTAGCAAAAAGTCAGGGTCCAATGAAAAATCCAAGATATGGGAAACATCCCAACTGTTTTAATGGAAAATTTAAAACTGTCTCCCCCTCCCATTCCCTCCATCCTATCAACAACCAATAACTGTGCAGTATTAAAAATCCAAGATGCTGGAATTAGTCCAACTATGTACCTTATAGCCCCTCTCCCTCCTCTTTTGAGTCAACCAGAGTATGGTACTGAAATTGTCCATAAAAGTTGTGCCAGTTATGTAATAAAATTACATAGCCTCCACTTGAAAGACAAAGAAATTCATTTTTTCCAGCACAAATATTGTGTCAGGTTATGTTACTTTTTGAACAGACCAAAATGTGCTTTATATTCCCTCTCTCTCCTCTTTCCTACCAATGATAGTGTAATATAAAAATTATGCTTAAAACTGACATCTAATCCATGATATGTACATAAAATTGTGGAAAGACACTCTGTATAATACACTCCCTCCCTCCCTTCTCCTCCAGTCACAGCCGAATATTAAAATTAAGGAGTTGATTACAGTGCAGTCCCATCTGGTCTGTGCTCAAAAATATCTAAATGACCTGAAATATCAGTCACGAAAAAGTATGTCACACACTTCTCTCACTTGTTCCTCAATAACAGACTGGTATTACAATTACAATGTAGTCTAGTACGAGCTATGCTCGAAAGCATCCAAAATATTTGTAAAGATAAAAATACATCTAAGTATCTCAATTCTGTGAGAAATGACTAATTGCATTTTTGTTGGTGACATCCAAAAATCATTTATGGACTGGCTCATCAGTCACATCAGAAAATTTCTTTCAAAGTTGTGTCATTTGCTATGAAATATTAGAATGAATATATAACACACTCTCCTTAAATAATTAAAAACCAGCAATTGTGTATAAAATATAATTAACAAATTAGTTATACATCGTTGTCAAACATTAATTATATTGTATATACTATGCTCCAAACCCCTGAAAAATGCTAAATAAAATCAACTGCTGTTTTATGTACCTGCTTTTCAGTGTCACCAAACTGATGACTGCGCTATTAAAAACGTCAAATGTTCGTTCTTTGTAACACGAGTTATTTGTTATTACCAATAGATGTATACAGATGCAGGTAACGTTAAAGGTTCGATCATAGTACAACACTTGGCTTAAGACACAACGTAGTCTTAAATTAATTGTTAGTTTGTGATGCTTACCAAATGTCAAAAAATTTTAAAATACCTGTAAAATACATTGGCAATGCAAAAAAGTACGTGTTTCTATCAGGTTTTTACCACACATATGCATCTATAAAACATGATTTTGAACTGTGAAACGTGTTTGAGGAAGGAAAGACTGAAAATACAGTAACACCAGATAAATATGATCGATAAGAGTCAGTGCAACAAATAACTGGGAATTAGTTGATTTCAAGTACAAGGCCCTGTATGGCTCAAATTAATTTTTTTGCACCACCTATGAAGCAAAAAAAAAAAAAAATCCAATGTTTACAACAGCATCACGAACTTTAGGAAAGGAAAGAGGAAAGGTGGTGTCCAATTTTAGGAAGGAATAAGGTGTTTTATAACGACATATCACATAAACAGCAGAACAACATGCATTTTTATGCAAACTCATGAGGTAACCAAAGAGGGTAGTAACAAGGACAGTAATGACATCTCCAAATTCGATACCAGTTCCGATACCTCGAGAACAAGACCGAAAACAATATTGCAGTCTTTTCTTTTAAAACTAAAATACTTATAGTAGAAGTTGCTGTAGTTTCACTTGAAAAACGTAAGTTGATAACAATATCTCTGTCAGTAACATAGGAACGGAAAGACACTTTACAAATTTAGTGACAACTTTTTCACAATTAATTAGTGTGAAAACATCATTTTGATATCTTAAACAGTTGAGGAAATATTTCAGATTAAAGCCTAGCTGCATCCTGAATATTCTCTTACCATGCATTATTCCTCTAACTGCAGTAGTAGCTAGTTTTTCACCAAAATCGCCTTCCTAGAAGGTTGTGCAGAATTCTTAAAAGTATGTTTGAGCTAAATAAAAGGCGCCTATTAAACTATGTATTCCTCCATAAAATATTGCCTTGTGTTATCTTAACTCTCCAATACGAAGTCATCAAAAACCACTAGAGAATTAAACAGTCTTACACGAAACAAATTTTTCTTGCATAGGATTTTAGAACTGTTTCAGTCTGTATTTGAGGTGCTGAAGCTAAATACTAATCAGTTTTTCTATATCTGCTCTACTTTTTAAGACAAGTGTTTCTTAACCAGTAGTTCCACATGAAATGTGCAACTCTAAATCACATGTATGAGAACCGGTTCCTGTATATTTTTGCTATCATCGATTCAGTTCCAGGAAACTGCACCAGATCGAGTAAACATGTGGTAACTTAGGTGACATTCAATGCTAGATCTGAGGTCAGTTTGTGAATTCTTGCTGTCTAAGGTACAGCAAAGTTGGTGGGAAAGAGTTGTTATAAGGTTATCTTAAAAAGTATGGTCTATAGATTATTGCATTGTATTGTTCAAGTAGAAAAAGTTATGTAAATCATCTTGACGCGTTTTGTGGGGATTGCACATTGAAAGGAAGCAGAACTGTTAGTGACTTTGTAAACGTTTCTTAGCTTGGAAACTCGGTGTTAGGCTTGTGATCAGGATAAAACCTGGCCACCCCATTAGATCTGTAAGACTTTTACAGGACATTTATGACAATGGACTACTGGGGAAAGAAAAAGTGTGACATTCTTTTGTAGGAAAGTTCTGGAAGTATGTAAATACTTTGGAGCAAAGGAGACCACTCAGCAAGAAGCAGATGCATTGAGACATTGACCTACACATGCAAAAATAAAAGAAAGAAAACTTGCTATCTTTCAAATGCATGTGCACACATGGGCTTGCACACATTTACCTACGCCACCATATGTACTCAGCTGGACAGACAGTGGTGTAATCAGTCTTTGCCCAGTCCTCTCCATGTAGGGGCATAGGCATGTGTGTGTGTGTGTGTGTGTATTTGTCTGTCAACAACTCAATGCTTCTGCATTTTCCTCTTTCATCCCAAAGTACTTACGAAGTGTGAAATATGGCATGGGACTATTGATGGTTTTGAGAGAACACAAATATTACTTTGAGGGCTATTACTGGAATCACTTGACTCAATTGTAACAAATGGTTTTATTCTGATTTAGTCTCTCCATGATGCCCAGTCCCTCACTCAGTATAAGAGCCAATCCATAGGTTTCATCAGCTTCATGATCTCTGTGAAGACAGGTGTTCTCCCACTGATACTAATGTATGTGACAATGATTAAATGATCTCACCAGAGGTCACAACCTGTCAAAATATACTTGTGATTACTGGCTTCCAAGTTGAAACACAAAAATTCGCTGGAACCTTTACCAAATTATCTTGTACCATACAAGAGGAAGTGTCTGCTACCTTCTTCTCTAAAGATAGTCTTGCATTTTTTCATGAAATTAGAAGACCTTGAAAAAAACTGGTCTTCCTGCATATTTTCCCAATTATTAAGCACTATCTGGTGACAGCTCAAAGTGAAGTTCGAAGCATGTCCTCCTACAGAAATGGAACAAAATGCTTCAATATCAATTGCTCATTCAATGAAAACGAAAATATGTAACACCATAGCTTTGGTCTTGGAGAAGAAAAAGTATCATGAACATCAGTCAGTGATTTGTGTGGATTTAGAATGGTAAACATTCTCCTAGGACAGCAAATTGGCCACACACCAAAGTTGCACCTCTGCATAACACACCTCTGGATTAGAAAACAGTGGCCTAAGAGAGAAAACATGTAGTTGGAGAAAAGAATATCATTAACAACATATTAGTTGAATGAAGGGAAATCATCTTTCCAGGTCTGCATATCACACTGGCCTTATGAAGCACATAGTAAAAGTGCTTGATAAGAACGGATCATGCCTTGCATGTGTCTGAGAAAAAATGCCTCAGTTGGGTACATATAAATTAAAACAGAAATATTTAATGACCCGCAATGAAAGGAATTTTGTAAATGCTGCTACAGTCAGTCATTGATCACAAATATTGTCTATTCAATTACCGGTTTTGATCATCTTCAGATTGATCTGCCCTCATAAAGTTAACAGAGAATGCCATTAAAATATACAGTTATTTTAATTTGATTTTCTGTTAACTTCATGAAGACAGGTCTATCTGGAGATGATCAACATAGACCTGTGGCATCTAAAAAATTTCATAACAATGGATAGCTAACACATTCACAGTGACTAAGTAACCTCTCATTTGATGGATGAGGCTGAGAAATGAGCCTGGACTTAATTTCTTGCTGTTGTCAGAAATTCTCTAAGAAGATGCAAAGCTGAAAACTATGTTGAACATGTAAATGAGATGCTCAACAGTTTCAAATCCCTTTGCTCATAACATGAGCATTACACAGCCAATTAGACCATCGTCTTAAAAGTTTAGAAAACATTATTGAGGAAGAAGGTGAAAACCTTCACCAGTATATTGAAGCTATGGTGGACAACACCAATCCAGATGGCCTACACATATGATGGAGGCTACTCAGGGGGTTTAAAAAGGGACTGTTTCAAAATGCATTCCAGAATGTCATGTAAAAGAAGCTTCTGAAGAGTTCACTGATTAGTTTGTTTCATTGATGATTTTTTCCTTATCTTTGGATATAATAATATTTATGTGATGTAATTATAAAAATTCAGTGATTAACTTTTTAGTTGATCCATCAATCTAAATTAAAACAGTGTAATACATGTTTCACTAAAATGTTATACACTCCTGGAAATTGAAATAAGAACACCGTGAATTCATTGTCCCAGGAAGGGGAAACTTTATTGACACATTCCTGGGGTCAGATACATCACATGATCACACTGACAGAACCACATGCACATAGACACAGGCAACAGAGCATGCACAATGTCGGCACTAGTACAGTGTATATCCACCTTTCGCAGCAATGCAGGCTGCTATTCTCCCATGGAGACGATCGTAGAGATGCTGGATGTAGTCCTGTGGAACGGCTTGCCATGCCATTTCCACCTGGCGCCTCAGTTGGACCAGCGTTCGTGCTGGACGTGCAGACCGCGTGAGACGACGCTTCATCCAGTCCCAAACATGCTCAATGGGGGACAGATCCGGAGATCTTGCTGGCCAGGGTAGTTGACTTACACCTTCTAGAGCACGTTGGGTGGCACGGGATACATGCGGATGTGCATTGTCCTGTTGGAACAGCATGTTCCCTTGCCGGTCTAGGAATGGTAGAACGATGGGTTCGATGACGGTTTGGATGTACCGTGCACTATTCAGTGTCCCCTCGACGATCACCAGTGGTGTACGGCCAGTGTAGGAGATCGCTCCCCACACCATGATGCCGGGTGTTGGCCCTGTGTGCCTCGGTCGTATGCAATCTTGATTGTGGCGCTCACGTGCACGGCGCCAAACACGCATACGACCATCATTGGCACCAAGGCAGAAGCGACTCTCATCGCTGAAGACGACACGTCTCCATTCGTCCCTCCATTCACGCCTGTCGCGACACCACTGGAGGCGGGCTGCACGATGTTGGGGCGTGAGCGGAAGACGGCCTAACGGTGTGCGGGACCATAGCCCAGCTTCATGGAGATGGTTGCTAATGGTCCTCGCCGATACCCCAGGAGCAACAGTGTCCCTAATTTGCTGGGAAGTGGCGGTGCGGTCCCCTACGGCACTGCGTAGGATCCTACGGTCTTGGCGTGCATCCGTGCGTCGCTGCGGTCCGGTCCCAGGTCGACGGGCACGTGCACCTTCCGCCGACCACTGGCGACAACATCGATGTACTGTGGAGACCTCACACCCCACGTGTTGAGCAATTCGGCGGTACGTCCACCCGGCCTCCCGCATGCCCACTATACGCCCTCGCTCAAAGTCCGTCAACTGCACATACGGTTCACGTCCACGCTGTCGCGGCATGCTACCAGTGTTAAAGACTGCGATGGAGCTCCGTATGCCACGGCAAACTGGCTGACACTGATGGCGGCAGTGCACAAATGCTGCGCAGCTAGCGCCATTCGACGGCCAACACCGCGGTTCCTGGTGTATCCGCTGTGCTGTGCGTGTGATCATTGCTTGTACAGCCCTCTCGCAGTGTCCGGAGCAAGTATGGTGGGTCTGACACACCGGTGTCAATGTGTTCTTTTTTCCATTTCCAGGAGTGTATCATAGAAATTTGAGTACCTAGGCAATAACTATAACTATACTTGAATTATTCTAGCACCGAAACAATTGTTGGTCTATGTTATCTTTACATTTACCCAATTGTATCAGATTGTCAGTGTAACTAATACGTGATGCTAATGAATCACTTTCTGCTTTTATCCTTTCTTTCTATTTTGTACTTTCATTCAGGGAGCTTTCACAGTAAATGAAGCCATTACTTATTTTATTTCAAATCAGCTGTCTTCAGCACAATAGATAGTTATTGCTCAACTAAAAGTTAGGCTATTGTTGAATAATAAATAGTGTTTGGTACATATTTAGAAAGTTATCTTTTTGCCTCCTTCTATGGAAGTCCTATTTTCATTCTCAGTTTGTCTTCATTTAATTACTAACAATTAAAAAAATTATTCCAGTTGAGTCATAATTCAGTATTTCTTTGTGAACAGTGTTGTGTTCCCAATAAAGATTAATTTAATAGTAGTTGGTTTCCATACAGATTTTAATTCTATATGTCACAGTAAAAATAACAAATTATATGTCAATAATCAAATAATAGCATTTTATAGCGGTCAATATTGCTCTAAAAATTGATAAAAATTTATTCATACAAAGAAACTTAATTCAAACAAGAAAGCAAATGAATGTTAAACAGAATAATTTTTAGGATTTATTTTAAATTGTATGTCGATACAAGGCATAATATCAGAAGTTTTTCATCTTCTAAAAATCACCTAATTGAACCAAATAAAAACACTATTGCTAAAGGTGTACCTTCAACCAAACATATCTGCATCTACATCTACATCTGTGTCTAAAGTCATACTCTGGAAATGACAAAGAGGTGCATGCCACTAGATACTTACCATTGTACCGCACATTAGGATTTCGTACCATTCCACTTACAAGTGAAGTGTGGAAAGAATGACTGCTGTAATGGACTTGTACATGCTGTTAGCATTCTAACCTTGTCTTTCTGGTCCCTACAGGAGTTGTAGTGCTCTTCTGTTTTCTTCCCTTAACCCTTTCACTGCAAATTTACTCTCAGCGGCTCCCGCCCTGTGCTCGTTATTTTCACCCGGTGCGTATATATACGACTGGAGCAGTCTACCGCTATTATTCAGATAAAAATGAGACGCAAGATCCAGTATTGTCAGTGTAAATCGTTTCCTTTTTTTAAATCTTTGTTCAGAAAGTCTTATTTTGTTCAAAACAGGTACTTTATTAGGAGAAAAAATACAAAACATATTACATTAGTTATACTTCAAAGTGTGATATCTCTCGAAACAAAAATGCAAACATAAAGACACATTACATTTTACACAAATGTATCTTGTGTCACTTCGTTTATCATGTTTTGCACATACAATGCACCTTCTCTGGCCGGCCTTCTTCTTTGGAGTTCCTCGGATTAGCGAGATAAAGTGGCGCTTGGTTAGGCGTAAGGGATTGTCACCATCAGCCAATCTCCTTCCACGGCGTCCCTCTGTTTGCGGTTGGTGGTGAATCTCTAGGATCTCCTTGATAAGTTTCTGTTGAAAATCAGATACTGAAATATTTCATCCCGTTTGAGTTTTATATAACGCATGTACACTGAGCAGAGACAGATCCAGCAAATGAAAAAATACCTTTTTATACCATTTTACAGTTCTTAGTACACATTCTACTGAACTCAGCATAATGTCGCTCCTGTCGACGGCCCCCATATTTTCAGTGTAGCTTACAATGCAAGCTGGTTTTGTTTTTGGTTTTCGTGGTTCTGTCAATTTTGTCAGTCGCTGTAATTTCGCTTGTGTGAAGAGTTGAAAGCATCCTCACTTCCCGCTTGTCCTGCCACTTCAGAGCAAGAAGTTTATCTGTTGACATAAACTCAATCTCGCCTTTTCTAAGTTTTTTAGATAAAGCAGGCATGCCTTTGCGGTTTGTTCTCACAGTTCCACAGGCATTATCCATTCTGTCATGCAAATAAGAAAGCAACGTTGGGCTAGTGTACCAATTGTCAGCATAATAATGTGTGACCTTTACCAAGATAGCGTTCAAGTAATGTGAGAACAATGCTTCCAGGTATTCCAACATTTACACCAAAGTCAGTTTCTTTTTTTACGTCTGTTGCTGCACCCACATAAATAATAAAGTCAAGAATATAACCAGTTTCACAATCCACATAACACAAAAAAGTGTTCTTAAGTGATCCACAATTCGACGTAATTTCCACATTTTGTCATCTCCAGGGTCCTTACTATTATCATCAAAATGTAACATTCTAAGTAACAGAAGATATCCATCCCTCGCCATGATTTGCGCAAACATTGGAGTAGACAGTAACTGATCATTGGTCCAATAACTGAATATTTCATTTTTCTCACTTGAGCCATCAGAAAATTTACGGCAAGGAAACAATAAACTTCGTCCTGTTTGTGTTTTTCCAACGTCGCGGTCTTGATTTTTCACTGGCATCATTGCAAATGTGTTCATAACATAAATTACATTGCTTAGCAATGTAGCTCACAATTTCATGGCTAAAAAAAAACTTGGAAGCAGTCGTATACTGTTCATAAATCATCTAAATTGATGATTTTGCAACCGGAACCACTGTTATCGAAATTATACACTTTAAGGTCCAAATCAGAGCCTTTCCATCTTAAATAAACTGTTTTGTGTCTCTTAGGAGATTTTTCAGGCATACACTCAGGCTCTTCTTCGGAATCGGAGAAAGAATGGACGATAACGTCAAAATCTGGATCTGTATTTACTGTTTCAACGTTTGTTGGTTCAAAAATATTTTTTTTTTATATTTGTGGTAACAGATTTATCTGCCAGCTCGTCGTCGTCATTATCTGTCCACCCATGACTAGCTGGCTTGGGCATCATGATGTTCTCGTCGTCACTTTGGTTTAGAATACCCAGCAGCTCATTGTCTGTAAACGGACGGTAACGTCGCGTCATTTTATTCGGTAACGCGGAAAAGGCCGCACACAAATTAGGTAATATAGCGATTCGAATGAACTCAGTTGAAAGAGAATTCAGCATTGAATAGTCGTTCAGGTATTTCCTAGTATTCCAACAATTAAACTGCATACTTGCACAACAATTACCTCCGACTCGCTGGCCCGATTGTCGGCGTTATACGTAACTATACGATTGTAGCAGGGAACCGCTGTATTTTTTTATAGCAAATAGTATATATACGTCTGGAGCACTGAAATGATTAGCGTATATTTACACCTGGAGCAGTGAAAGGGTTAATAGTAGTTATATTCAAGTGTCTGCCAATTCAGGTTCTTTTGCATTCGTCTGATATTCACCCGTGAGTCAAACAAACTGGTCATCATTCGTTTTGAAATAATTCAATATCACCTATTAAGGTCCTTTTGATGTTTGTACCACACAATGATCAATATTCCCGAACTTGTCCACAAATATTTTATAAACAATCTTTGTTGTAGACTGACTACAATTTCCCAGTTTCCTGTCAGTGGACCAAAGTCTACCAGCTGCTTTAGGTATGATTCCATTACATATGTATTCTACTTATTCTTCCTTATCAACATCATTTCTTTCCTTTTGAAAATCAAATACATTTTCTCCAATTTTTGGAACTTGTGAGTGCTCAAAGGCAAGGTTACTGTTGCCATGACAACCAGGAAGGAGACGACATTGAATTCTTCTTACCCATTTTTAATTTATTAAACAAATAGCTGCATGAACTTTCACTTTTGTCGTATGGACTGAAAACAATAATACCAACTTTAACTTTTACTTCATAAGGGAAATGTAGAGAACTGTGTGATTACATACATAGAAAAGAGGGAACATCTATGTGATAAAGTTTCTCACATTTTAATTAGACTTGTAACTTCACTTTCTGAAAAACCCTTGAACAATCCTTGTTATTATGCAACTTACCTCTTCCTAGATATAATAAATGTGATCTGGGAGTGAGGAGTAGCTGATTTTATACAAGTTCTTGTGAGAATGTCTCACTTTACTTAGGAATTACTGAAGTTCTGTATTTACTAATTAAAAATAACATATAATGTAGCATCTATTATAATAGACAAAAGGCAACACAATATTCACATTTGTGTGACAGTCATTCTCAGCTGCATGCCTGACTTCATGTTCCATTGCATAACTGAGCCTGTATTCCAAAATATTGCCTAAACACCAATGATTATGACATGATTTTCTTCATTAAAGGTTTTAACAAAAGAAATGTGATTGGTGACAACTTTAGTTATGTTAAGATTATTGCTCACCTGGTATTCCCCTACTAGGGGAGTTCTCTTGTTGTAATTACCTCTGTGGTTTGTAACTTTACCTGTGTTCTTCACCATGCCCTGTAACTGCTACTGAGAGAGTGAAACACTATTTGATCTTCTTAATCATTTGCTTCTCAGCTTTTACTTGCAATTATACCACTATCACGTCTTACCTGATATTATTGAGTTCTCATTATGGTGTTGTCAACTGTTTCCTAAATAGTGAAACAAAGACTGAAAAGAAGTGCAAAGTAGGGATGACAGTTATCACTTAAACAACTGGTTTTCAGTTATATTTTATGTTTTTCTTCCATGCCAATTATTAATACTGCTCAAAATAATCAGTTTCTGAAATAACCGAGTATTGAGATTTTATTCCTATTACCTCATGTAATAAACAAACAGATCGAAAAACTTTGGCTGTCTCAGTTTCAAGAAATATAAAATCAAAATGTATAAATAGACGAATAAAAGAAAACTATCCTCCATTTGCTTTTTCTCAAAAAGTTATAAGTGGTTGATACTAAAACAAATCACCAGTATTCTCTCACTGATTCCAAGTTTTTGAAACTTTGCTCAAATATCATGTTGTAATCAGAAATCATGACAAAATTTGGGAATTAGAAACAGTCAGCGCTAAAGGATGAAAACTGACATTGCAGAACTCAATTTTTCATATTAATTTGTCAATTTTCAGAACTACAAGCAGATAATACCATATTATGTAGACACAGGTAGTTATAAGCTACATTCTGTTTTTATTGTACACTGTGAAATGTTTTTAAGTTTTTAATTTATTACTGTTACCATAATTTCCTTCTTCATTTCTCATTTAATAGAAATGGCAGACAAATCTTTAATCTCTTAAAGCATATGATGCATTTTACTCCACTGCTATGTTACTTCACAGAAATTTATTTTTATTTATTTATTTATTTATTTATTTATCCATCCTCCAATGTACAAATTGTGGTATCAAGTCTAAATATTTTCTTAACAAATGCAATGTACATTGTTTAATAAGCACAGGTATTATGATGTAGAACTTAAATACATAAATACAAAGTGCTGCACACATATTACATAAATGAAAAATGATAATTTATATTGTTTAAATAAATATACTAGGTGTGTTGATATGGAACTAGTAGACATAAGTACATAGGCATAAATATATAATACTTGGATGAAAAAAAAGTCAGGTATAACTTATGTTAGGTGTTCCCAACAATTCTTTGGTTTTCATTTAAGACATTCGTCCAAAGTGTAGAAACAATGCTCTTTCAAAAACAGTTTTACAGTTCGTTTAAAGAATACATAGTAGTGCTAATTTCTTTTATATTCTGTGGCACCTTATTATTGATTAATAATGCCTTGATAATCAAGACTGTTCTGAGCTTTTAGCTTAATTTTACTATCTAAATGGAGGCAACGGCTCACCCTTGTGTTGTAATCATGAATAACGTTATTCAAGCTATAGTTGTCAAGATTTTTTCTGATATACATTATGGTCTGAAAAATAAACTCACAAGGAACAGTCAGAATGCCCAGGTTTTTAAATAATTCTTTGCAATAAACCCATTTTTTGTATTTTGTCATTATTCTTACAGCTCTCATTTGTAATCTGAAAACTGTTTGTAGATTCTGGGTACTATTTCCCCAAAAGATTATACCATAGCTAAGGGTAGCATGCACATAATCAAAGTAAGCTGACATTACACAGATGTCACTGCATACTGATGCAAGAACTCTAAGCACATAGCATGCTGTGGAGACCCTCTTTGAGATAATCAACACATTTTCATTCCATTTTTGTTGGCTGTCAATGTGCTGTCCTAGGAATTTAATGTTAGTTATATCTGTTATTGAAGAGTTGTTTACTTTTAAATTTATGGACTTGTGCTTCTTGTTTATTCTATAGTACATGCTGTTAGGTTTCTTAATGTTGAGAGTTACTATGTTCTCTGTAGACCATTTGTAAACAAATGCTAGTGCTTTATTGGCTTTTTCCAATAGCAGATCAGGTGTCTCACTGGTAATCAGTATAATACTGTCATTAGCAAAAAGTACTTTTTCTCCATGCTCCACACACTGTGGAAAATCATTAATATAAATTAACCATATAGACCAAGTGGGGATAAGTCTTGTACATCACATGTACACCGTACTTTAAGCCACGACACAAGGCAACAAAGTGATCATTGTCTCAGCATTGCTGTGCCAACTCTAATGCCATGTTTTTATTGCTTGTTTTCTGTTGGCATTGTTATTAAAAGTAGCACTGGCTGCTATTCCCATTTTCTATAATGACATAATATTTCAAACCAATGCAAATTTTATGAATACAAATTACTCCTTCTTTAAAAAACCAGTTTAATAAAAACAAAAAAATTAGCATTGCTGCTGTGGCAAATTGATGTTTCAGTTTTTTACTCAGGTATTAGTAAAAACAAAAACATATGTTATGACTGAGACCAAAGAAATACAAAAGAATACTGGTTATTTAGAACTAAAATATTGGTATCAGTTTTAACCAGTTAGTTTTTGTCATCCCTAGGGTAAAGTCAGGAACTTGCAGTTTCTCTTAATACTTTTGCATGATTTGGTAAATCTGACTGCAACAGTGATGTCTGATTTATTTCTTTTAATTGGTGAAGAAATCTACAGACCTCTGTTGATCTTATTAATTATCTGACACTGCTAGATGAGCATAATAAAATATGCAATTACTGCACACTAAATGACAAATAGCACAATTGTTAAAGAACACTTAGGCATAACTTCAATTATGTGATCAAATGTAGACATACTAATTTTCTAGGGAAGTCTATTTGACTAAAATTGTATGTTCAATACTGCTGTTTTCTAGGAAAATAAGGCAGTTTTTATACAGTGCCATGAAGAAAAATATTTATTTAATGACAGCTATACATTGAATCAAGATGAAAATTACTATTTCCTCATATCCTTCATGTTGGTAACACCATGCCCGTGAAAATGGTGGAAATTCTGCTGTTGCAAAAAATTACATAAATAAGAGATTAGAAGCTATGTTTAAATATTTCTTGTTGTCATAATTAGAAGTGTACCTTAATTACATTAATGTAGCTGTGTCATATGAAATAAGATAAAACATCATAAAAAAAAATCTTCTTCTTATTGGTCCTACAGTCATAAATTTAGGCTTAATTTTATGCACAAGAACTATACACAAAAAGAGCAACATGCATTTCTTTTTTATGTACATTGTATCTAGTATTAAAACCAATCAGCCTTGTGTGATAAATGTGGATGCAGCTGCAGATTAGTTAAACAAGGAGTGCTTTGTGAAAACTGTAGCTTATGGCATCATTGCAAGGAAGAGAGAATCAGGTAATCAAAGTGGCTCTTCCATGAAATGTAGGTTATGCCAGAAAGACTGGAAAATTGGGGATCATGAGTGAAGATTTGTGCATCTCAGACAGAGGTAGAAATTGTGAAATTTGAATTTCAACTGCTGAAGGGAAAAAATGACAAGGGGTGCTAGGAAATGTGGCAAGCAAGCAAGCAAGAGGAAATTTTGTTAGCAAAATTGAATTTCAGAACATGGCACAAGACACTCAAGTCATTTACATACAAAACGAACAGGAAATGTCCCAGCACAGATCCTTGTGGCACTCCATACTTTATATTGAGAAAACCAGTCTCTTTTTTTTTTAATGTGATGTATGGTCACCATTTGTTTTCTGTTAGCGAAATATGATTTCAGAAGTGCTAGCTCATTGCCTTAGTTTTTTTTTATTATGATATAGTGTGAAACTGTGTTGAAGACCTTGCTAAGGCTGACTGGAGTAACAACAGTTTGTTGTCTGTTTTCAAAGCTGTATAAGGAAGACAAGCTTGGTCCAGAAGACATTTACATGGTGCACAATCTAATCTCTGTTATCCAGTTATTGTTATAGGAAGATGGGGACATACTCTTCAAGGCATATACCTGAATGGGAGGGATAAGGACAAGTTAGCAGATCTATCAGCAAAAACTATGGGGAGGGCGGGGGGGGGGGGGGGGGCGGCGGGGGGGAGCAGGGGGCACCATACTCAAAGGCAAACACCAGTAGTTACTGGGGTCAGGTGCGACACCAACTATATGTCAGGTTCAGGATCCAGACAGAGAGCATTAAAGAAAGAGAAACTGACAAAGACTACCAGTTTATCCCATAATAACAGAGGGAAAAGTGAAATCAACTTTCTTTATCAGAATATTAGAGTTACAAAAAAAAATGAAGTAAGTGAGTTGTTAATTTGGGAGAAGAGACTGACATAATTTGTCTGTCTGGACACCACATAACCACAGGTACAAAAAAAATCCTACTATAAGAGGTTACAAGTTAAGTGCATGTTTATTTATATTCAATGTGGATAAAGGAGAAGTTATCACATTCATGATAATGAGATACAATAGAAAAAAATGTAGAACTAAGTAAATTCTATATAGATCAGAATAAAGAAGTACGTGTTTTTGAGTTACTGATGAGAAATGAAATATTTGTTGTTACAGTATACAGGCCTCCACTGGGAAACTGAGAATTTTTCTTAAAAAAATCTAATGAATCATTGTACCTTCTGACACATAGAATGGATAGATTATTAATTTGTGGTGATTTTAATGTAAATTTCTTACAGGAGTCTGACAGGAAAGTGATTCAGAGGTGATTTTATTCCCTTTTAATTTGCTATCAGTCATAAATTTCCCTACCTCAGTTGCTCAAGATAGTAGTACTGTTACAGATAAAGTATTCAGTTCCCAAACAGAAATTAATGAGACGCACACCATATCCAGTGGTAAATGAATTGTCAAATCATGATGCACAGTTAGTTGCATTATATAACTTAGCCCCATGTAAAGTTCAGAAACAGTCTGAGAAAACAGACTGATTAATAACACTTAAGATGATTTTAAGAACAGCTTAAAAAATGCAGACTTGGGTGACATTTAAAATTAGCCCAATTAAATTCAAATTATTTCTTATGAGTTTGTATACATTTTTGAAAGTAATGTCTCTGAAAAGATAGTTAAATGTAATAATGGCAAGTCATTAAAGAAACTACTGATATTTAGTTACACGTATTAATAGCTTCTGCAGAGAACTTACTGGAGAATCTAGCACAGGACATCTATGAAATACTTGCTAGATACTCTTTATACAGTTCATAAGATAAGTGATGTTTCCAGCTTGCAAACAACACTCTCACTGATAGACAAAGATACCACAATGATTATACTCTAACTCTTAATGATCAATGTGTTGACTGCTGAGGCCACTACACTAGCTCCCTCCCCCCCCCCCCCCCCCACCCCCACCCCCTGCCCTCCCCACCTCCTCCCGCTCCTCTTTGAAACCAGGAGCACTGTGAATGGTTATGACAGTGGTGGTGTCCCCTTCCGTAAGCTTCACAGAGTTCTTCGAAGTTCTTTTTTGTGGCAGTTAACTCAGCTCCATCATGGTGGTTTTGTGGATACATACAAGGTGGGTAGTTGTAACTCTTCCCCAAGCAATAGTTGTGCCACAGAGCAAAGCAGCTCCTTTTTTTACAAATACGGATAGTTCTAACAGCACTAGTGGTAGTGACTCGGCCTAATGGCTTTCATTGTATATTAGAGCCTCTTTGATGGTCCTGTGGAACCTTTTACCATCACATTGCTTGCTTGATGGTAGCTACTACTTCTAAGGTAGCTCCAGCCACAATGACACAAAAGTTTATGGACAACTGAGACTCAAATTGCCTCCCACTACCTATTCTTATGGTTTCATGCACTCCAAATCTCAAAATCCAGTTTGCGACAAGGGCTCTGGCCACTGTTTCATGCGAAATGCTCATGATGGGAATGGCCTCTGACTACCATATGAATGTATCTATGACCATCCATATGTATTTGTGTTCATATGAGGTCATTAGCGGTTCTACCAGATCCAAGTGCATAAAATTAGTCATTAGAGTTTCAATGGCACTCATTGGTGCTGAGACTTGCCTTCTGATTTTGCTCCACTGACAGCTGTCACAAGATTGTGGCCACTAACAGCAATCCTTCTTCATACCTTGTCAACCACTTCTTGGCAACAAACTTGACTGTTGCTCTCACCCCAAGTTGTGCTATGCTGTGGCAGGTCTCAAAAATCTGATGTCAATACTCTTGTTGTATGTATGGGCATTGTATATTGTGGGCTATGTTGTGCCATAACATGGCTCCTAGCTCTGGAACATGAACTTGTATTAAGTGCTGGTTTTTGCTGCTTGTGTAGTTGTTGCAGGTTGCTGTCTCTCTGCAGCTGTTCTGCAGTTTGTTTCCTCAGGAGCACTTGCACGTTCATGCAACAGGAGAAAAAATTCGCCATTACATCCATTTTGCTGCTGATGTGCCTCTGATTGGTGGTGAAATATGAGATGTATTCTGACTGCTGATACTGTCTATGCAAGCTGTGGTCCATAACTCTTGCAGAAAGCACTGTTAATGGTGTGTGATCAGTGTAGACCTTGAAGTGTCTAATAGCTCCTGTGTCCTCTTCACTTTCTCTTCTGGATGCATGTATTCCTTTTAAAATGTCTGTCACTGGTGCTTGTAGGTGGGCACCTTTGGGAATGTGCCAATGATAATAGTTCATCATTCCTAAAAATCATCTTAGTTCCTTGTATGTTTGCAAAACTGGCATGTTTTGAATGCTTGCCACTCTCTCCGGCAATAGCAAGATATCTGCTGGAAACTGTGGAGGTGTAATTCTCTTCTTTGCCCGGTGGCTCTTGGAAGAAATTAATTGTGAAACACAGTGCCATAATACAAAAGAAGTTACAAGAAAATCTTATATATAAAACTGTAATTATGGAACAAATGTGTCTCAGACTTTGATCATTTGTATTACCACATTTTATATAATTGCCCTTTTTAGTCCATCCTATAATGTTAGCTTTGTTAATCACTGTCTCTTCATCTCATTCTGAAATCATTATTATCCAGTTCATTCAATCATCAATTGCCATCTCTATCATATTTGTTCAATCATCAAAAACATGGCACTTTTACCCAAAAAAGAATTCTAAGAGTGACCTGTTTCTAGCCAGGGATATCTTTCAAAATATCTGTGTATACTGTGATTGTTTCGTCACAGCTTCAGTGGAAAGTCTCCTTTCAAGAGTAATTTCATTGCAGCATGAGAAAACCTTTCAGTACACCTGCAATTGGTAACATATAACTTGTGGATGCTCCACATTTCTTACATCTTTCATCCACAACTTGAGAGACCAGGACAACTTGTTGCCATAGAATATCCTTCTTTCCAATCAATCATTTCAGAGGCTGGGAGAAGGGGAATCCAACTGCAAATGTTTGAAGGCAAGATTTCTGGTTTCACTTTTCTTTTTTCTTTTCACATCAACTCATACTCCACTTCAGAGTGGAAATTCATTCTTGAAACAAACCTCCACACTGTGGCTAAGCCATGTCTCCACAATACCCTTTGTTCCAGGAGTGCTAGTCCTGCATGTTATGCAAAAGAACTTCTGGGAATTTTGAAATATAAGAAATGAGGTATAGGTGGAAGCAAAGCTGTGAGGATGGGTCGTGAATTGTGCTCAGACAGCTCAGTTGGTCAATCACTTGCCTGCGAAAGGCAAAAACCCTAGATTTGAGTTCAATTCTGGCACACAGTTTTAATCTGCCAGAAAATTTCATATCAACACACACTCCACTGCAGAGAAGACAACCATTCTGTAAACAATCCCCAAGGTTGTGGCTTAGCCATGTGTCACCAGTATTCTTTGTTCCAGGAGTGCTAGTCCCGCAAGTTTCACAGGGGACCTAAAGTGAAATGTGAAAGGTAGGAGATGAGGTAATGGAGGAAGTAAAGTGGTGAGGACAGGTCATCAGTCACACTTGGGTAGTTCATGGTAGAGCACTTGCCTGCAAAAGGCAAATGTCCCATGTCTGAGACCCAGTCCTGCACCCAGTTTTAATCTGCCAGGCTGCTTCATTTCAGCACAAACTCAGCTGCAGTGTGGAAATTAACTCTGGAATCTTCATTTCCACCTGCCTGTGAATAAAACGTGCCACATATTCAAGTTTGCCTATGAGACAACCATTATCGCACTGTATTCTTAGCAACAGGTTCTAGGAATCTACTTACAGGTATGTTATAACTTCCACACAGAACTGATTGATTGCAACTCATGAGCAAGACAGTCACTGCATAACAAAGACCTCTCACTGATTACTCTAATTGTTCATGATTGACATGTTGATCATCAAGGTCACTACAAATAGATGGATCACTACAGGTATCATAGTCTCTTCACAATGATAAAAGGCCTTTTAAAAAATAGCCAGAAAAGTTAGTGACCCAGAAATACTTTGGTTATAAACAGGAGTATGCACATCTTGTCTGAAATTGACTGATCAGACAGTGAAAGAAGCCATAGAAGATGACACTTTTTCTTAAATCAAACAGAACCGTTGTAGAAGACAGTTCATGTGCATGCAGAAACTTTCAGTAATTACTTTCTAAAAGTGAAATAATCGATGCAAACAGTTCAGAAGAGAAAGCAAAATGACACTGAAGAAGCAATATAGAGGACATTTAGTTAAATAAAAATTCATCTCACATTCCCCTATGAAATACGGAAGATAATCTTGACTAGAAGTTCAAATGAAGTGGATATTATATCTAATAAGACACTAAAAAGCTGTGGCCCTATAATATGTAATGTTCTTAGTTGTTTATGTAATGTATCCTTAGTACATTGTGCTTTCCCAGAAAGATTGAAATATTCCATTTTTAGGCCTCTCTATAAAGAGAGTGATTCCACTGATGTCAATAACTACCGCTTAGTGTCACTGCTTACATCATTTTCTAAAATTTCTGAGAAAGTAATGTATTCCACAGCTGTTGCCTGACTGTGCAGTAATAGGATACTTAGTATTTAAAAAGGGCCATTCTACTGAATCAGCTATTTATACATTTACTGAGCACTTAATAAAATCTTTAAAGGATAACATATCACCAATTGGGAGCTTCTGTGACTTATCAAAGGAATTTGATTATGTAATTCATAACATTCTATTAGAGAAGTTGTTACAGAATATATATTTTAGGCAAATGCCTAGTTTCGTTCATATTTATGAAAGTTACCCTACACTATTTGAGTAAAACTAGATGGATGCCACTTTGTCTGCATGGGGAGAAATTACAATGGGATCCCACAGCATTCAACCACTGGCCCACTACTGTCCTTGCTTTATGTTAAACAACTGCCATTTTATTTGAATCAAGAGGCAGAATTACTCCTGTTTGCAGATTATACTAGTATTGTTGTGAAGGCAAGAAAAGAAGCACCAACAGAGAAAATTTTAAATGATGTTTTTGTGAAAGTTTTATATATGCTGCACTGTCAAATGTATCCCACTTCCTCTTAACTCAGTACACCAACAAGAAATAATAAATACTGTAGAACATTGTATGTTATTAGGTGTGCATATTGATGAAAACAAACTGGAAAAGCCATACAGCAGACCTGCTAAAATGTTTAGGCTCATCTATGTGAGTGATGCAAATAATTTCCACCTTTAGGGACACAGAAGTCAGTAAGTTAACATATTTTGCATATTTTCATTCTCTGATGTCTTATGGAATGAGTCTGAGATAATTCCACACTTAGGCAAAAAGTATTCATTATACAAAAGAAAACAGTTACAATTATACATGGAGGTCAAACGCATTAGCCTTGTAGGTACCTTTTTAAGATGCTGGAAATGTTCATCACAGCCTCACAGTACATTTATTCACTTATAAAATTTACCATAAACAATCCATTTAATTTTGGGGGTAAAATTAAAAGAGATATTAACAACTACAATACTAGAAGGAAAAACGGTCTTCATTACCCTTTACTGAAGGTAACTTTGGCACAGAGAGTGGTGAAATACACAGATATGAAACACTTTGACAATCTACCCATGGCAATAAAATGTTTGATGAGTAGCAAAAGTATATTCAAATGTAGATTAAAAAACTCCTTGTACATCTTTGAGGAATTCTTGTGTAAAGATAATCAGTCATTTTTAACGAAAAAAAGACCTACAGATGGCCAGCCTGTAGCCACACACATATTATTTTTAGTTGTATATAAGTGTTGTATGTTCATTCTGTTGACTCAGTCTACATCTTAATGTTTATCATAGATTTTATCTATGGAACACATAACTAACTAATTAGTTAACTAACTAGTAAACTATTTAATTATCCTCAGAAGAATGAGACAGAAACACCATGTCTAACCAAGAGCATATGGTGGATAACTTGCAGTTGCCAAATAATATGTTCCAGATGCACTGAAAGAAAGAAAATCTTTGCAGTATTACTGAAATATGATATGTAATTATCAAAGATTTGAAAATATCTAAAATATGAACAAAGTGCACAAGCTCACCTAGTGGCTGCAGGTGGAAGCACATAGAAAGCTGTAAAATTTCTGTCAGAGTTAGGGTCTTCTTCTTTGTTTCTTCAGAGAGAAAACATTGAAGTAAAAGACATTTGTAAAGTATAAGGTTATAGGGATGTCACATAGAATATCAATGCAATGGAGCATCACCAGATACACTTTCTTGAAAGTTACCCTTAACTTGGGATCCTGGGAGATTTTTTCCTGTATCTTTAAGACTTACAAGTCTCCTTTCCTTCAACACTTTTCTCTCTTTTTCCAGAAGAAAATACCTCTCCATAAAAAGTTTAGCAATGATATGTCTTTCAAGTATTCTATAATATAATCTAGAGGTTGTTTTATATTATGCTTATTTATAGCTATTGAAAGTTGGACAAATGACAGAGCAATTCCTCCAAAGAAGCAAAAGTCTACTCTTTACATCTGCTCCTTGTATCAGGCCTAGCTTATTGACATGCTATTTCCATGATGATGAAACAAACTTTCATGTATGATGGAGTGGATCCACTGAATCAATTTTAGATGTAGAAATTTGGTCTAGAGATGACTGATTCAAAAGTTATAAAAGAAAGTATAAAATTTCACCCTTATTATTGATCCACTTGTGATAAAAATCCAAGTAGACAAATAATTTATAATGATTTCATTTATCTGAATTACTCATATAGGATACTACTTTTACAACAATTGCTCCAAGCAGAATCCTGCAGGTTCCATGCAAGCATGACACCTGACATCATTGTACAAATGTTTGTTCATACAACATCCCACATGTCACATGTAGTGAAACTTCTTTTCAGGACAGCCTCCTCACTTTCGACAGGGGTCACATAATGAGACATTTTTACAGGACTCCTCAAGAGGAAATGAGGTCACACAAAAAAGGAAAAATCCTCCTCTTCCTATTCACCTTCTGTGGAATGTCTCACATTGGCTTATTCAGGCAAGAGATACAAAATTTGCTGGAGTTCCATCCATGGTGGCAGCTGTTCACCAGTGTAGCACAGGGCTTCACAATAGCCTATATGTGAAATTTGTGACTGCTGAGCATTCTATATCTGGTGGAATAGGCAACATTCAAGAATAGTTCTTGGGAGGGAAGGTGAGTTATGACCACACAGCATTTATTGGCTCAACACAACACAATCTCTCAAGTCAGCAAGAGCTACAATTTTCACTTTCTGTGAATGGTAGGAGTGTAAGTGCTGACATCCACATTGCTTCCCAAGACATGAGGTCCAATGTCTGCAAGAGTTTAAGATTTGGATTTTCTGTGGGTGGGAGCAGTGTAGCTGCTGTTTGTGCATTTCACAGTACTGTGTATGGCAACAGTGTCATATGCATCAGATCAAGTGCTGCCTGAAGCTTCCTCATTCAAGCCAGCAAGAAGGGTTTCTACCAACTCATAGGTCCATACAGTTTATTGTCCTCTTCAGCTGTATTGCTGTATTATTTGCTCAAATTTGCTTAATAACTGGAAAAGTTTTGGTAAGTTGGTGTACATCAGATGTCTCCTCAGTGGGTACGTGGCCCAATGCAACCTACCATCTTTTCTACAATTTCCAAATGCTTCTCTACATGTGAAGCCTGTAACTAGTTCCAACTGTGCCATGATTTCAGAGTACAGTTTAAGTCCTACCCCCACTTTGTAGGTGTAGGTGGAGGGGTCACTTTGCTGCTGCAGAGAGTGTACAGCAACAGTTAAGAAGTCTTAAGTATGCTATCAAACAAGTGGAAACTTGGAGTCAGCACTGAGAAAGACAATGGGCAACTGATGTCTGACAACACACTGAAAGCATGCCATCTGGTGGTGTCTTGGTTCCCAAGTGGGTGGTTCCTGAGACCTGTTGAAACTTGGAGCCAGAACCACAAAATATTATGGACAGTTGCTGACTGGCAACATGCATGTTATTTGCATGGAGAGCACAACATATGGTGTTGTCTTGGGATCTGACTATCAGTCAGTCTGTTGATGAACAACAGAACACTTGAACTTGAGGCATGTGCCTGGAGCTGAGTAGCAGTTGGTGGCAGATGACACAACCAAGAGGTTCTGCAGGCGAGGAGCATAGGCCAGCTGGTGTTGTGTTGGTATCTGAGAAGTCTGTTCCTAGAGAGCATTGACAGAGACAGCATCTTGTGCTATGCATCTAGCATGCAGGGCTTCCCAAGGACAAGTGTGAGCTTATTTGTGTGCTCACACTACAGCTGACTACGTACTGACAGGAAATAGTACAGGCACTGGCGCAACAGAGATTACATGGGAATGTATTCCATGCCAGTTGACCACGTATTAACACAGTATTTGACCAATTTGTGTGTGTAGATGGTTATGCTTTGTTATACAGTGCTGGTGGCCACACTACTGATGCAAGTTATGATTTAATATTGTTTCATTTTGTCCCTGGATGGTTTGGAGTCCATCAAACTATAGCTCAAATAATGTGCATTCTGTAGTCTAGGATATAGTACCAGTTAATTCTGCTGCTTTTGGTATCAGGTTTATTGAGTTTTACTCATATGATTTTGATACATTCCTTGGTGTATTTTTAGTTACTGTTACATGAATCTTAGGATTAGGCATTGGCTTGGTGTATTGTAATTATTTAATTCTACTGTATTTTGGTATGATCAGTATTGATCTTTTACTACTAAAATATTGTTCAAATCGCGGTGGGTTTTGAATCACTGTTACAGGATTCCTAGGCATTGACTTTCATTACTCAAAATATCTGTTCTCTATTCTACATCTGTTTAGCAAGCCTATCTGTGCTGTTTCTGCACTTTAGACATAGGTTTTTCTCTGAAGGGATGAAGATGGAACATCAGGGCTAACATCTTGTAAACAGCGAGGTGATTAGAGAAGGAGCACAAGCTCAGATAGTCCCAAGGATAGGGAAAGAAACTGGTCAGGCTCTTTCAAAGGAACCATCCTGGCATTTGCCTTGGGTGACTTAGGGAAATAACGAAAACCTAAATCAGGATGGTTGAACATGGATCCAAACCATCATTTTCCTGAATACAAGACCAGCGTGCTAACAACTGTGCCATCTCAATTTCTTTTTTCTCTGATTGTGGATTTGCTATATTTGTTGTATATTTATTAAATATTGTCTATTAATGTTCATCATTATTATACACAATTTTAATAGAAGATTTTGTCACTTGTTTCAAGCTATCTTGGTGATACTGTTTAATGAGCTGTGTATTTTGGTATGTAATAAAAATCCACCTACAAGTTGGCAGCCCTGTGCCATGTGAGACGTCCAGGATTTTGCACTCATAGGTTATTTGGATTTTAATAACAGTTGATCTAGTACAATTACTCATCAAATATATGTATTAGTTCATTCATGTGGCATAGTTAACTTAGAGGACCTCATTTAATTGTTCTACTTTTCTTTCCGAGGATCTAATTTGAGTGTGTCCATTCAATATTAATTTCATATTTCTGAAAAGTATTTGTAGCATAAATTCTAAGTCGTTTGATTTAGAAAATTTTGCACTAGTCATTTGTTTACATACTGTTTGCATATATTAAAGTTATAGTCTGTTGTGGTGAAGTTTATTAACAGATGCTGTAGTTAAGCAAGTGTTAAGTTCTTGTTGCAAGGAGAAATAAATAACTCTTTACTTTATATCATACACCTTAAGCGCTAACTTGTAGGGCTAATTGTTGCTGCTCATAAGTAATGAAAATTCATATAGTGTAAAATGTGTGAAGTGATTTAATTCTATCTGGAAGCTTGTAATTGGTTCAGCAATGTGTGATAAGTGTGGATGGTACCGTAGTATAAACAAGGAGGGAGTATTATGTGTAGACTGTGGGTTGGAATTTCAGTGGGATGACTGCAATGGGGAACTGAATGGAGAAATCAACAAGGCCCTCCCATGGTATTGTAGGCTCTAAAAAATTGACAAGAGCATCACCAAGCAGGATGCAAAGGTTTTTGCCCTTCAGGCTGAATCTGACCACATGAAATTTTAACTACAGTAGATGGGTTGAAGTGGAAACGATCATGGGAACTGGGTAAAGGTAACAAGCAATGGGCAAAAGGGGAACAGCTCTTCAACTTCACGTACATTTGAGCTATCAATATTGAATAAACTTGACTTATTACATTGAAGTAGAAGGAGAAGAGTTTCATTCAGCCACAGGTCACAGCAGGCTGAAACAAGCTCCTAGCAAAGAAACTCAATGTAGGTTGGAACCAAAAAAGAGAAGGAAGAAAAGATCCTTGCTGCAAGGTAGATGCAATGGGAGGGGTATGGTCAGATGGTACAGGACAAATTAGGAATGGTGTACCACATTGCAAGTATTGTGTAGCCAAGGTGACAGAGAACATAGTGAATTTCTGCAAACATTTTGGCAAAGAGGATAGGATTATTGTAGTAGGTGGAGCACAGAACAGCCTGGCTAAGAACAGTAATTACAGCATTAGCAGTGACCAGGATGTAATAGGCATAGGAGCTGCACACAAAAATGCAAGTTTTGTGTTCTGCAGTGCCATGCAAGTTTTGTGTTCTGCAGTGCCATGAATAGGCCCTGGGTCAACACTGTTGTGAGGTGTGTGAACACTGCATCGAGAGGGCTGCTGCTGACTAAAATGAATATCTCATGTGAGTTCAGTGCCAGCTGCTGGCTGCTACAATTGAGAGATGAGGATATACTAGACATGGCTTACACCCCTGAATAGGAGAGGGAAAAATAGGCTGATGAGTTTCTTGCAGATAATATACTGCGGTGGGGGGGGGGGGGGGGGGGCATGGTCACGCAAAGCAACATTCCTGTGGTTTTTTGGGTTAGAATCAGGATTCAGGCAATCTGTTTTGAAAGAAGTCAGAAGAACAGAAGAGCCCCACAAAATACACTCCTGGAAATGGAAAAAAGAACACATTGACACCGGTGTGTCAGACCCACCATACTTGCTCCGGACACTGCGAGAGGGCTGTACAAGCAATGATCACACGCACGGCACAGCGGACACACCAGGAACCGCGGTGTTGGCCGTCGAATGGCGCTAGCTGTGCAGCATTTGTGCACCGCCGCCGTCAGTGTCAGCCAGTTTGCCGTGGCATACGGAGCTCCATTGCAGGCTTTAACACTGGTAGCATGCCGCGACAGCATGGACGTGAACCGTATGTGCAGTTGACGGACTTTGACCGAGGGCGTATAGTGGGCATGCGGGAGGCCGGGTGGACGTACCGCCGAATTGCTCAACACGTGGGGAGTGAGGTCTCCACAGTACATCAATGTTGTCGCCAGTGGTCGGCGGAAGGTGCACGTGCCCGTCGACCTGGGACCGGACCGCAGCGACGCACGGATGCACGCCAAGACCGTAGGATCCTACGCAGTGCCGTAGGGGACCGCACCGCCACTTCCCAGCAAATTAGGGACACTGTTGCTCCTGGGGTATCGGTGAGGACCATTCGCAACCGTCTCCATGAAGCTGGGCTACGGTCCCGCACACCGTTAGGCCATCTTACGCTCATGCCCCAACATCGTGCAGCCCGCCTCCAGTGGTGTCGCGACAGGCGTGAATGGAGGGACGAATGGAGACGTGTCGTCTTCAGCGATGAGAGTCGCTTCTGCCTTGGTGCCAATGATGGTCGTATGCGTGTTTGGCACCTTGCAGGTGAGCGCCACAGTCAGGACTGCATACGACCGAGGCACACAGGGCCAACACCCGGCATCATGGTGTGGGGAGCGATCTCCTACACTGGTGATCGTCGAGGGGACACTGAATAGTGCACGGTACATCCAAACCGTCATCGAACCCATCGTTCTACCATTCCTAGACCGGCAAGGGAACTTGCTGTTCCAACAGGACAATGCACGTCTGCAATTATCCCGTGCCACCCAACGTGCTCTAGAAGGTGTAAGTCAACTACCCTGGCCAGCAAGATCTCCGGATCTGTCCCCCATTGAGCATGTTTGGGACTGGATGAAGCGTCATCTCACGCGGTCTGCGCGTCCAGCACGAACGCTGGTCCAACTGAGGCGCCGGGTGGAAATGGCATGGCAAGCCGTTCCACAGGACTACATCCAGCATCTCTACGATCGTCTCCATGGGAGAATAGCAGCCTGCATTGCTGCGAAAGGTGGATATACACTGTACTAGTGCCGACATTGTGCATGCTCTGTTGCCTGTGTCTATGTGCCTGTGGTTCTGTCAGTGTGATCATGTGATGTATCTGACCCCAGGAATGTGTCAATAAAGTTTCCCCTTCCTGGGACAATGAATTCACGGTGTTCTTATTTCAATTTCCAGGAGTGTACTTCAGAAGACACCATAAAGTGCAGTTGGCTTATTTCATCAGGATCTTAGATGATTGGGTAATAAGGTAGAAGAGCTTCTTGTCTGTTTGAAAAATTTAGAGATCCCTGAAAAGGTAGACATCCTGTGCCTGTCTGAGCACCACATTGCCACAGGGTTGGATAAGTGACGTATTAAAGATTACACTCTTTATGCTTACTCATGCAGAACTAATATGGGAAAAGGAGGAGTTGTTAAGTATATTAACACAGAACACAAATTCAAAACCATTGAGACAAGAAGATCTTGTCGTGATTAGCACATAGAAGTGTGTGCTTATGAATTAATACCAAGAAATACTTCACTTTTAATTGTAGTGGTATACATATCCCCACTAAGAAATTTTGAACTGTTCGTGAGGAATCTGATTTCCTTACAGTGCCATCTGTCAGACTATAGCAAACACTTGATAGTTTTTGGTGACGTTAATAGAGATTTTCTAAAGGATTCTGGCAGAAAAAGTGATCTCAGAACCTTATTTTGGTCCCTCAATTAGATGTGATCAATTAACTTTCCAACACAGTTGGGAAAGACAGTAGGAGACTAGCTGATAATGTTTTCTGTAATGAAACTGAAAAATAAGAGAAAAGCTGCTTACCAGTAACAAATGCTCTCTCTGCTCATGATGTACATTTAGTTAGCATAGATAACACTGTGCCTTACAGTACCGATTCTCCTCGGTGAAAATCATATAGAATAATTAGTGTCTCCAGGACAAATGTTTTAAAGAATAGTTTACAAGAGATGACCTGGTATGAAATTTATAATGAACCAAATGCTAACATAAAATTTAATCTGTTTTATGATAAATTCATATCATTATTTGAAAACAGCATTCCACATAAGCTAATCAGAAAGGACATTAAATAGCCACATAAAAAACCATAGATCACTAGAGGCATTAAAGTATCTTATGAAAGGAAAAGGGAAATGTATCTTTTGGCAAGAAGAAGTAGAGGTGCTGCGCTAGTTGCACACTAAAAAAATCTACTCAAAATTACTAAGAAAGGTTATTAGAAAATCAGGGAACATGAACCTAACGTCATGCACATAATGTTAGAAATCAGTAATTCTAACAACAGATTTAAGGCTATATAGAATACAGTGAAACGGAGACAGGGCAACCGGCCATAGAGCAGGATAACATCACTTTTGAATTGAATGGAAGGGCTATTAATTATGAGTTAAAGTTAGCAAATGTATTTAATACTCATTTCTTAAACACAACGCAACGCATAGGTACAAAAAGCTCTTGAGAAAACTCACAGGCATAAGTTGAAAATGTATCCCTCAAACAATTCAATCATATGAATGTATCACCAACTTCTACTGAAATTAAGAAAGTTAAACATTCTTTCAAAAATAAAAACTCATCTGGTTTTGATGGTGTTTCCAGCAGAGTACCAAAGATTTGTCCACATATATGCATCACTATCTCAAGGCATGTTTTCAGAAAGACTGAAAAATGCCTTATTAAACCCCTGTTTATGAAAAGTGATAAGAGAGATAACCACTGACCTGTGAGAAGGTGATGTAATCTAGAATAATATCTCACCTTGTCAAAACAATAATATCCTCAGCAAATCACAGTTTGGACTTCAGAAGAGTTGCTCTACTGATAATGCCATTTACATGTTCACTCACCAAATTTTACAAGCAGTAGGTAATAAAATAGTGAAGGCTGGTATTTTATGTGAACTGTCTAAGGAATCTGACTGTGTAAATCCCATTATTCTCTGAGATAAATCTGAAGTTTTATGGGATTGATGGAGTAGACAACCAATAGATAATGTCATATCTAACCAAATGAATGCAGAAAGTTGTACTTTGTAACTCAACGAATATGGGCCAGGGACATAATTCTGACTGGGGAGAAATCGCGTATGGTGTTCCTCAAGGCTCAATTTAGGTCCACTATTGTTCCTCATATATCTAAATGAACTTCTGTCCAGTATAAAACAAGCAGAATTAGTTCTTTATAATCAGTGCAAGTGCATGTACAGAAATGCAAGAAATGGCAAATAAAATTCTTAAAAGTATTGTTGACTTATTTTCTGCAAATGGTATCACCTTCAATTTTAAAACAACACAGCATATTAAATTTTGCACATTTAGATGTACTGCACCACATTTGCATTTAGCATCAATACAAATCTTGGGAAGTGACAAATAAGTAAGTTATATTTTTGCATATTTTCTTTCAATAATAATGTATGGAATAATGTTCTCAGTAACCCATTTTTAAGAAAGAAAGTTTGCTTTATGCAAAAATGTGCTATAAGACTAATATGTGGTGCTCACATACAATCATTTTGTAGACATATGTTTAAGGAGTTGGGCACTCAGCCTACTGCTTCACAGGATATTTATTCCCTTGTGACTCTTTTTTGGAAATAACCCACTATAGTTTAAAAGGAACGATTATGTACATAATTACAACACCAGAAGGAGAAAATGACATTCATTATTCTGCATTAAGGTTATCTTTAGCACAAGAAAGGATGAAAAATGCAGCAAAAAAAAAAAAAAATTTGATCACACTTATCCAGTGACACAAAATGTCTGACAAACAGGAAAGTAAAGTTTGAAAGCAAACTGAGAAAGTTTCTTCTTGACAAATCCTTCCATTCTGTAGAAGAATTTCTGTTACTGTAATGTGTTAAAGGTGGTGGGTTGGAACTACTAATTCACACCTGTATATCTTTTTTTTTTAATTATTAATGTTCAGCTTATAACAGTATGTACAAATTATTTTGAAATGTGAATTTAAAATGAATTGTTCCACTTCATTATAGTTATTATGCAGACTGGTCCATGGAGCATGAAACTAATGAACTAACTAACAGTTCCCAGTCATTTCCATTACTCAGCCTATGCTGCTACTACCCTTGCCATAACACACCATCATTTCATTAGTGCTGTACAATTCATACCATAAAAACAATTTGAACATATTGACATCAGTGCTGACAATTTCAATGCACACTTTACACTAACTACATAGTATTGGTGCATTTTCCTGTGCTAAGCCATCATGATGTATTCCTATATGTTGATTGGATATGTCTACCCTACAGCATTAGCAATCATATATCCAACATAAAATCAGTTTATTGTGTGAAACACATCTCCTCTATTTAACAAGTGCTCGTAGCTCTTACTGTATCCATTTTAGAGCCCATTTTTACTAGAATTTTTTCTTGTTTTGGTCTATACTACCACCTCTGAGATTTGCTTACCCTACCATCTTAGCAACAACAGCAACAGTATCCCACTGTCAGACATATCAGAACGGTTTTTGCTTTTAAGTTTTGACGCATTCATTTCCAGTACGGGTTACCCTTACCTCAAATTGATACATTTATCCTTCTCCATAATCCTAGAAAGTTTGTAACATCATCACAAAATCACCCTGTATATACATAATTACAGGCGCCAGTGTCTATAACTTTGGAGCTCTGTAGCATCCTTGAATGACATTTCAGAACATGGATTCCTATGTGAAACATGATCTACTAAGTCCCTTCTACAACCTCTCAAAGTTTGTAACATGAATTGTGAAACAAACTGAATAAGGTGTTCCAGGGGGAATGATCAACATTCAGGGATATGACAAGAATGTTCATTTGATGCAAACACATCATATAGACAAATGCCCAGTTCCACATTGTTTCCAGGATACAACACATTTAAGGTACATTTGTTTTGGAGCTAGTGGCAGTCATCCTAATTGTGGATTGATCATAGCAGCACAGTCATTTGATTTTTGATTTTTGTTTATGGCATTGGATGATGTCTGTTTTTCCATTGACATTTAGTGAACAAGTATAGTATTGTTTAATAACTGCTGTACATGTGTAAACCACACAATGTATTGAATAACAAAGAAAATAAATAACAATTGAAATACCTCCACTGGCAGACAGTTTTGATGCCTCGCAGCACCAGCGGCCCAGCACCAGCGGCCCAGTAGGAGGGGAATGTCGGACCTTATATAGTGACTGCTGGAGATGTGGATACATGACCATTCTGCACCCACACAGGAGGTAGCCTTGTGGATGCCATCAGCTTGCTCAAGGCTAGATACACTGAGAAGGGCCTGGAAGACATTGAGAAACTTGCCAATGATTCATAGACCCTTGCAGCCACTGAGACAGAGTGTTTATACAAAGATATGAAGAATGCACCCATGGAGGCATGTGAAACTCCTGGATTGCTGCAGCAGTATAGACCTGCCTTAAAAATCTGGAAAATTGCAGATTATTCATGGACCCCTGCGACACTGAAATGGAGTGTAGAAACAAAAGCATCAACAGTGGTTACTTAGAGGTGTGGGAAACTCTTTGTTGGCTGCAGCACATTTTGCCTGCCTTAAAAAGGGGAAAATGCACCAATAATTCAAGGACTCCTGCAAGTACAGAGACAGAGCATAGACCCAAAAGTGCAAATGATCCACAAAGGGAGGTAGGTGAATCTATGTAAATTTGTAAGAAGAATCAGTCTGCTTAAAAATATGTTTGCCATACAACAAGGCGGTTACTTATAAATCTCAAATGCCAGCGGATTCTTAGACAAAGCACAATTCACAGCAGTTAAGAAACATGCAAAAACGTAGGAACAATGTGCTGAATTGATTGCGGTCAGCACCGGGAACAGTCTTAACAGTGAACACAAGAGGAAAATACCAGTTCCTGAGCCACACACCTGCTCACGCAAGACAGAAGATTTCCACCCTATACTGGGAGGCAAGGTCACAAAACAGTGATCAGTCATAGAGTGACATACCAAATTTGGTGTGCCATTGACAATACCGAGAGGAGGAAAAATCTGATGAGTCTGTGAGCCATTGAGAGTTAGGAGAAGTCAAGAGACAGCACAAAAGGAAGAGGACATAGAGGCTCTTCCCATGACCATTGTGTGGGATGTCAGGCACAAAGACAGTGTGTCTGTGTGTGCTAAGTGTGTTGCAAATGAGCAGCAAGCAGTGGACATAGCTGTAGTTAGTGTATTTAGTTTCAGTTCACACAGGCTCCCCTGTATTTTATGAAGCAGTTTTAGAACATGTAGTTGGTTGTTGTGAATATTCTGTTTCACATTTTCATTGTTCTACTTGCTGCTACCAGCATTGACATCAGTGTCATATTCTCTGTCTCAGTTCATTCTGGGAACACCTGCAGGCACTGAGACAGAGCATATAACAAAAGTAACAAGAATGGATGTTTTCTATGCAATTGAGGTCTGGTAGACAGATAACTATGGAAACAGACAGGCCAACTGAAGAGAGTTTGGGGGAGAGTGAGGAATCACCAGGCACGTCTGTGCAAAGTACACAAACTCTGATTCTGCTAGAAATCGACAGGCCACTTAAGAAAAGTTTGAGGGTGACCAAGGAAATACAATGCACATCTTTGGGGGATAGTCAAAATCTGAGTCCACTGGGCCAAGTTCTCATTATATTGTAAAACCACACATCTCAATTAACCACCATAATGGAGAAGAATCAAACAAAATTTGTAAGACTGGAAACCAAACTAAAACTTTTCAGTCAGAACATTGATGGCCAAATTACTATAGACAGCTGCAAACTGGGAACTGGGACCAGAAAGACATTGGCAGAAGTCACCAACAGCCTGGACAAGGTAAGAAAAGAATGCAAAATGGAGGTTGAAAACCTAGAAATGCTGGCTAACATGAAGATGACAAACTTCTCTGTCAAGATGAGGAAAGTAAATCATCCAACGAGACACAAATATAATGTCAGTCCTCTTGCAAGAAGTCTCTACAGTATGACAAGGAAATGTCCTGGTAATGTGGGTCATGCCACCAAATTTTCAGTGAATTTGCAATATCCCCCTCTCCCTCCTCCCTGAAGACATGCCTAAAGAATTTAGATGTGTATCAGTGAATGAAAGGAGTGGCAGAATACAATGATTTACTTGCTGCACGGCAGATGCTTGGCGAGGAGGAAACTGTGAGGTTTGATGTGACTATTTGTGAAAACAGTAGTTACAAGGATTTATGCACCATGTTTCTGGTGACATACTAGAACCTGGTCGCACAGGGAAGTGAAAAGATGAGCACATATTGGGAACAGTATACACCTCAGTCAAGTCAATCCATGAAAACATATGCTGCTCACTTTGTCATTCTTGTGGCATACTTGTATGACAGAGTGACAGATGAGGAATGGTTGAGCATTTTCCCACTCATGTACAACATGCATTCATTGGGGCACTATTGGCAGAACAGTTTCTTGATATCTTAATGTCTTTGGATGACACTGAAGAGCAGGAGGTACAAAGGAGTGCACTTGCTAATACAATGAGGGCAGAAAATAGGGGGACACAAGGGCTTGTGCAGCACAATGAACACATGGGCCGCATAAATCAGCTGCTGGTGTCACTCCGACAATCTGGCATGATGCTCAGGCCTGACTAAGTGAACCTGTGTGCAAATGGAGTGGTATATCTCATGTTTGAGATCTCACTGCATGCTATCCATCCACAAAAGTGCAAACTGATGGAGACCATGAAAATGAAGTGACCATCCCATGCATGAGAGTTAAGACATATCTTGTGCCTGATATTATTTTACAGGGAGTGCATAGTCAACTTCATGCAGACATTGAGTCTCTATACACACTGTTGGAGAGGGGTAAGAAGCAGAGCTGCAGAAAGGAGGAGGAAAATGCGTTCAAGAAACTAAAGATTGTGTTCCATCACAGTATTCGTCTCGCACATCCTGATTTTTCAGAACCTTTCTAACTCATCACAGAGGCAAGTATGGAAGGCAGTGGGGGATGTCTAGAACAGGACAGCAGGGATAGGATCATACACATTTTGGCTATGTATAACCAGAAACTACTGGATGCAATGACACAGTATTTCACTACCGAACTAGAAATGCTGGTCACTGTCTATGCATCAAAACAGTTCAGTAGATACCTGCTTGGGTGGAAAACTTGGTTATATACAAATCACTATGCTTTCAACATTCCTAAGAATCACCAGATACACAAGTAACAGGGTAGTGAGGTAGACCATGGCAATTCAGGAATATAATCTGGAAATAATCTTTTTGCCATGGTAAATATAACAAATTTACCAACTGGTCATCACAGGATAACAGTGACTAATGTGCTGGCAGAGACATTAATGAGGTAATAATGGCAATGTTGGAAAAATGGGACCAAGCATGCGTCTGACAATACAGGAGGGATTTAGCCACAGTACGAGACCAGCAGCATGAAGTCTGGAGTGTAAAGAAATTTCTGTAGTCAGTTTTGGTGTAACGGATGCACAAACAAGGAATACTGCTCTGTTGTGCATGTATGAGTGGTGTGTATGTTTCTGGTGGCTCGTGAAAGAATGAAGGTTGAAAATTTGGCTCCGTGATGCACTTTTGGAGGATTCAATCAAGCACTTGCATCAGCATCTTGGTCACTGCAGAGTGACAAAGTTGTGTGTGACAGTCACCAAGGAATGGGAATATGCCATACTAAAGATGGAAAGTTGTGGTGATAGTTAGGAAATGCTATATGTGCCAGCAAGTAAAACACCTGAACATGCTGTATGAGGCGAAATGCATGTAATTACACCAGATGTGTCAAATGACTTGGTGTGTGTTGATCAGTATGGTTCTCTGTCAAGGGGGCAGTTCAGGGCAGCAATTTATTTTTGTTGTCGTGGCTGTATTTACTAAGCACATCAGGCCTTACATCACAAAACAAGCAATGAAAGGCTCATTAAAAATTTTGATGGAAAATTATGTGCACATATGTGGTAAGCCCAAGAGAACCCTCTCATATCACTCTACGATTTTCACATCCACATAGTGGAAAGCAGGATTGGAAAAGGATGGGATCAAAGTGACCTTTTCCTCAATGAGAAACCCTCAGTCTGATCCCATGAAGTGATACATGCACCAGCTGGGAGTCATCTTTAGGATAATGGTTTTTGATGGACATAAAACCTGAGTCCAGCACCTACCAGAGACAGAGAGGAAATTCAATGAAGCCATGTTTTGCAGTATGTGGTACTGAAGGGGGAGGGGAAGGAGGGCTAACACTTCAGTTGGTAGTTGCCACTGTGTTCCTTGGTTCCTCGAACCACTCCATTACACCCTTGGCCTTGTGACGTGGCACATTATCTTGTTGAAAAATAACACTGTTGTCAGGAAACAAGTTGGTCTCCAGGGGTGTACGTGGTCTGCAACCAGTGTACAATACTCCTCAGTGATCATGGTGCCTTGCACAAGCTCCACTGGACCCATGGGCATCCAAGTGAGTGTTCCTCAGAACATAATGCAGCCAGTGCCAGCTTGTCTCCATCCCGCAGTACAGGTGTCAAGAAGCTGCTTCCACGGAAGACAATGGATTCGTACCCTTCCATCAGCATGATAAAGAAGGTATTGAGATTCATCAGATCATGCAACAATCTGCCACTGCAACGGTGTCCAGTGCCGATGGTTGCACGCCCATTTCAGTCGTAGCTGCTGATGTCATCATGTCAAATAAATGTCGTGTGACTGGGGCCTCCCGTCGGCTAGACCGTTTGCCAGGTGCAAGTCTTCCAATCTGACGCCACTTCAGCAACTTGGGCGTGATGGGGATGAAATGATGATGATTAGGAGAAAACAACACCCAGTACCTGAGTGGAGAAAATCTTCAACCCAGCTAGGAATCGATCCCTTACAATTGATATCCTGTTGCGCTGACCCCTCAGTTACTGTGGGTGGACATGGTGTCAACATTGGAGGCCCATCATAGGAGTGTTCAGGCACTGTGTGTTTAGATACACTCATACTCTGCCCAGAGTTAAAGTCTAATGTTTGTTCTGCCACTGTTTACCGCCTGTCCTGTTTTACCAGTCTGCCCAGCCTACAATGACCGACATCTGTAATGAGGGGTGGAAAACCACAAGATTTCACCTTGGTTTCACTACAAGTAGAAGACTCTCACCACAGCACTCCATGAATACCTGACAAGTTGTGCAGTTTCTGAAATGCTCATGCCGAGCTTCTGGACCATCATGATCTACTCTCAGTCAAACTCAGATAGATCGTGTGTTTTCCCCATTCTATATACGGATAGCACACTCACTGCTACTACATGCACCATGTTTGTGTGTCTGACTATCAGTCATTAAGGATGATAGGAGCCACCTGTCTTTGATAGCATAAGACTTCCTGTAGCACAGGATTATAATGCAGCTCATGCTAGTACATTACCATTTCATTGTATGTTACTGTTTTTTGTTGCTGCATTTCCTTAATTGTAAAATGGTGTGTACATGTTATATCATATTGACATACAATGTGTCAAATTGATTGATGCTTGCATGGATGGTGAGAAATACACATGCACCCCATTTGACAAGATTTCTGTTGCAGAGATTTGCCAAAAGTACCTTACAGTCAGCAGAGAAGACATTTTACATTTGCAAAGTAGTGCATAGAATGTGGATTGAGGCATGTTAGAATTATTTTGTATGTTATAAACTAAGATTAAGTTAAGATTGATTGAGTACATACATGCACAATTTTTATTTTTTTATTAATTTTTTATTTAGTTATTTTTTATTGTTGAGATTTGAGTCTGTTCATGTAACTTGCACAGCAGATACTACAAAACCTGGTGAATAAGAGGAAGGCCCCCAAAAGTCAATTATACATACTTTATTCATAATGATTGTAGGTTCCATGATAGGATGGCTCTAATCTCATTTCTGTATGTGCTGTATGGTGGGAACCAAACTCACTGAGGTCTGTGGTGCACTGCTGGAAAAAATATTAAGATGTTACCCATCCCATCCTATCCTGATGGCTAGTGGTGGTCCAACAATGTATGTCATCTAGACGTGGCCACTGTTTCTATGTTTTGATACAGTGTATCAATATGTGGAACTGTTTCAGTGTTTTGAAAAGGCTATGGTTCATCGTTTCGAAACAGTCATGTTTCATTCCGTCCTGTCTCAGATAATGGGACCAGATATGATCTCAAGCCAGACACAGAAACTGTATCGTTGTTTCAAAATAATGCTGTTTCAGTACACTTGTATTTGGAACAGACTAACTGTATCGAAACAGTGATGTTTCATTTCACTCATTGTTGGATGAGATTCGAGTTTGGCACAGATACTGAAACACTTTCAAGAGTGTCAAAATATTTTTGACAAACAACAGCATGAAGCTTGAGATTTCCAAAAATAAAGCTTCATTTCTGGCTGACTGCCCTTTTCCAAAATAGCGTAATATCTGCTTTATAAACGCTATCCAAACAGTAAAATAATGCACACTATTCACATTCAAAATAACAAATGAGTGAAAGCCATTCAGTTAAATTACACACCTTTTATAACATATGCTTCTCTATTCATGTACAGTAATAATTAAAAATGCAAGTAAGCATACAACATTTTGAATGAAAAAAGCCACAGAGTGGCAGTTTTTAGACATATACATTAATTGGATGTAGGTATAATTGCAAGCGATCTGCTTGATGTATCACTGATGGTGAAATGGTGAATGGGAAGGGCTGGGAAGCATGGTGAATTTATAGTAATGATCTGAAACACCTTGAGGAACAAAAATTTTGTCTGTTTATTTTGTTATTTACTCGAATTAAGTGGAGCTATTTGTGAGTCTATAGTCAATGGGCCTAGTCTCCACAATGATCCCTTTTGTGTGCATCGAAATTAGCAGGATAGGTATATTACCCGTGCTAATGGAATGTAGGAATCCCAGTAGCATATACATTGTTTCTGCAGTTTGCTCCCACCTCCAGTTCCATTCATGGTGGTTCTTCTGTCTTCAGCTATGGCGTTATGAAACATGATGTGAAATTATTTTATGAAGATGAATCCTGACAAAATTAAGTGTAACTTGTGCTTGGTGTTGTTGTCTTTTAAAAGTAGTTCAACCTCTTGCTTAAACAGACATTTATGGCATAAGCATCCAACGGTTAATTTAAGTGAAACTTGTTTGAAACCAGTTTTTATGAATCTGGGCAGTGATGAAGCCAGATAAATTTCTGCAGCAACTGTTCAGGAATCTGCCAGTTCAGTTCTGGGTAGGTGTGGTAGACAAACAAAAATTACTGGATTTGCACCAAGACCAGCCAATGTCTTCATCCAAATGAGCCAAAATAGATGAATAGATTTTAAGACTTGTTGTTAAAGAATATCCTCCATTTAATATAGTTGAGAGTGTACAGTTTAGAAAAACGACTTATTTATTAAATGAAACTCCAAGAGTTTACTCTGTCAAGTATTCGATAACACACTCATGCGAGTAAGATCTGCAATGCAAGCTCCATCCTACATTTGCACTACGAATGATGGATGGACATCTGTGAAAAACAAGAATTATATTGCAATGACTGTTCGTTTCATTTTTAAATTTCGTAACAAGCGTACAGCTGAAAACATTTCCAGTGAGTTACAAAATGTGACTTCAACTTGGGGTATTACCAATAAAATTATAGATTGCACTACAGATAATACACCAAATGTGGTGAAGGCAGTGATGATGCGCAAATGGTGGCATGTACCTTGTTTTGCACATGCACGAATTTAGTTGTGCAAGTAAGCCTTGAACCAGTTACAGAAACAAGGGAAAAGTGAAGTCAATAGTGAAATTTTTCAAAAGAAGCCTTCTAGCATTTCAGAAATTATGCAATATTCAGAAGCAAATGGGCTTCCCTATTTTAACGCTGAAACAAGACTGTCCTACGAGAGGGAATTTCATGTATGAAATGTTTGACAGGCTTTTGAAAATCAAAGTCTTTGCACCCTTGCCCTCCTCAGTGTGAATTAAAAAAAAAAACTGTCCAATGAAGCCCGGTCAGTTATTGCCAAATCTTGTGAAATAGTATCTCCTTTTGATCAAGTCACAACAGAAATTAGCAGCAAAAGAAATGTAACCTTGTCAAACGTTGTCTTATTAAGTAAAGGTTTACAAAGCCATTGTCTGAGACTGAAAAACTCAGATTACAGCAATAAAGCCATTAATACAGTAATTGCTAAACTTGAGGATGGAATCTGTACCCACCTCATTTAAACGTTTGCAGATAAAGCAATTGCTTGTGGATCCTTGCTTCAGGGAGCATACATTTCCAAAAACTGGGCAAGGATTAAAAGAAACAAAAGATGCCACAATTAACAAGTGCTGTTTAATATGACAGAAACCCACTCAGTGTTCTACAGACAATCCACCACCAGCCAAACCAGTTGTGGTGGGGATATTCAACTCTAGCAAGTGACAGCATTTGACAAGATTTTGACCAAGCTGTAGGAGGGTTGATGCAAAGTATAGACAATCCACATGCTGCAAGCAGTGGTGACTGCCGAAGCATTCCATTGCCAGTGCCAAAAAAAATGTAGTTTGCTAGCATCGAACATTTTATGGCATTTCATCAATAATTCATATATTTCATAAGATATTATATCAAACAAAACGTATAGGGAAGCAGAAATAAACACTTATTACAACAGCACCCTTCTTATGCACTCTGAGAGTTTGATATATTCCTGGAGAACATGATTGCAAGCGTTTGTATAAGACAGAGAAAGAGTGAGGCTGCTTTAGCTATCTTTTTCCCATGTCTACAAGAGATATAAAATGAAACACTGACCCCGAAAATCTCTATCACACGTACATATGCATGCGCATGCACACATATCAACAGCATAATTCTTCACTGCTCACAGGGTATGTGCGGTCACTTTTATGTGGCAGACGTGAGTAGGGGGTGTTTTGATGTATGGTTGGCTTAAGTGATGTATGGTTGCTTAAGTGGATTTTATAGTTCAAGGAAGCATACCAATCTCTGCACTTCAGTTACCTTGAAATGTTTTAACATGTTTTCCAGTTCTATCAAGTGTACATATTATGAGCTGTATCCAGCTGACTTGTGAATGTTTGACGAAAAACTGCCATACTTGACCAATGCGTTATATGCTCCAGCCTGTTATGGTAATTTATTTATCTTTGTGCATCAGTCACTTTACAGGCCTGCTCTGTGTGGCAAACAATGGAAAATTTAACTATAAGAAAAGTGTGAGTGGCACACTCATAAATGTTAATTCTGTGCCTTGCTTACTAGAAAGCTATCTCAATAAATTACATCTCATGACATGCCTTTTGAAGAGCACATACAGATTTTCACTCATAAAACATCTCAAAATTAGGAGCTACAATACAGGAGAACGAGTTTGGCGAAATCTGTTATGTCAAACATACAAACTCTGTCCTCAGCCAATTGAAAAGTACGAAAGTCACACTACACGAAAGCATTTACTGCAGGAAATACGAAACTGCCAAGACACCTCAGTGAAAGTTTCATTCTGTCTGCGATATGAATGGCACTCTCACACCTCATTTGTGATTATATGGAAATATTTATACAGTAGACATTCAAGAAGATATAATATGTAGGTCTATATGCTTATACAAATACAGTGGAAGGCAACGGGAAACCACCACTGAACTATCCCAAGAAAACCCCATGGCTTCGCTCAGCTCAAAATGTTCCGGAGTTTCAAGTTCCCCGATCGGATCTCCGGGGGGAACCAGGTTGAGAGGAGCTTCACGAAGAGTAAGATGGTGCACAGAGAAGCACTGCATAGGAACATGGAATGTAAGATCCATGTATCAAGGAAAACTAGACATAGTGAAAAGAGAAATGGAGAAAATTAACATCGACATATTGGGAATAAGTGAAATGAGGTGGACTGGCATGGGAGAATTTGCTTCGGATGGCCATATGGTGTATTATTCTGGGCACAATAACAACAGAAGTAATGGAGTAGCCTTCATAGTTAGTGATAAAGTGAGAAAAGCTGTGATGGGATGCAAATATAAAAATGATAGAATGATGTCCATCAGACTTCAAGGTCAGCCCCTCAACGTCACAGTAATTCAAGTTTATGCACCAACAACCGATGCTGAAAAGGAAATTATTGACCAGTTCTATGGAGATTTACAAGAATTACTACTGTCAACACCAAAAAAGGATATCGTCTTCATAGTTGGAGATTGGAATGCAAAAGTGGGAAATGAAGCTGTAGAAGGTATAACAGGGAAATATGGTCTTGGTACAACAAATGAAGCTGGACAGAGACTCCTAGAATTCTGCCAAGAAAATTCATTGATAATTACTAATACTCTGTTTCAACTACCAAAACGACGCCTATATACCTGGACTTCGCCAGATGGCCAACACCGGAACCAAATTGATTACATACTTTGTAATCAGAGGTGGAAGAGTGCGGTTCAGTCAGCTACAACAAGACCTGGGGCTGACTGCGGATCAGATCATGAGCTCCTGATTGCAAAATTTCGGCTGAAACTGCAGAATGTACCAAAAAGTATTCCAACTTGCAGATACGACCTTAACTCTATACCCTCCGACTATGCTGCAGAGGTACAAAATAGATTTAATGTATTACAGCTGGAGGACAAAAGCTCGCAAGAGATGTGGACAGAAGTAGCTAATACTGTCAAGGAGGCCGCAGAGAAACACATTCCCAAGAAAAGGAACAGTAAGAAGGCTAGATGGCTATCAGTTGAGGCACTGCAAGTTGCAGAAGAACGAAGGAAAGCAAAAATCAAGGGAGATAGATCAGCTATGTTTGAATTAAATAAAGATTTTCAGAAATTAGCTAGGAGAGATAAAAATATATTCTTTAATGAACAGTGCAAGGAAGTTGAAGATAGTAACGTAATGGGGAAGACAAGAGATCTTTATAAGAAAATTAGAGAAATTAAAGGAAAATTCCAGGCAAAAATTGGAATGATAAAAGATAGAAACGGGAAAGATCTGAGTGAAGCAGAGGATGTTAAGGAAAGATGGGCAGAATATGTAGAAGATCTATACAAGAAAGAACTGCATCATGACAGGGCTCCTACTGCTGATGTTAATGTTAATTTAGAACTAGAGCCAGATATTTTGGAGAGCGAAATCCAGTGGGCCCTTGAAAATATGGCTGATAACAAAACTAGTGGACATGATGAAATACCAGCAGAATTGTTTAAAGTCACTGGAAAGGATGCAGTGAAAGTGCTGCACTCAATATGTCAAAAAATATGGATCACGCAGCAGTGGCCAGAAGACTGGAAAAGATCAGTATTCATCCCCATTCCAAAGAAGAAAAGTTCTAAAGAATGCTCAGATTACCGAACAATCACACTTATTTCACATGCTAGCAAAGTTATGTTGAAAATCTTACAAAATAGACTTCACCAATATCTAGATCGAGAGCTGCCAGAAGAACAAGCTGGATTTAGGAAAGGAAGAGGAACTAGAGATCAAATTGCTAACATTCGGTGGATTATGGAAAAAGCGAGAGAATTCCAGAAAGATGTGTACCTCTGCTTTATTGACTACGCCAAAGCCTTTGACTGCGTCGATCACAACAAATTATGGAACGTACTGAAAAACATGGGTGTACCAGGTCACCTCATTCATCTGATACGGAGTTTATACCTTGACCAAGAAGCCACGGTGAGAACTGTGTATGGAACAACGAAATGGATAAAGATTCAGAAAGGGGTCCGGCAAGGCTGTATACTGTCACCGTACTTATTCAATCTGTATGCAGAACATGTCATGAGGAATGCGAGGCTAGATGAAGGAGAAATAGGAATTAAAATAGCTGGAATAAATGTAAACAACCTCAGGTACGCGGATGATACGATCCTATTGGCAGAAAGTGAAGAAGATTTGAGAACACTCTTACTAAAGGTGAAAGACGAAAGTGAAAAGGCTGGTCTTATGCTGAATGTGAAGAAAACGAAAATTATGGCAACTACACCTACCAATTCATGGGATATAGCAAGAGAAACCATGGAGGTAGTGACCACATTCAGTTATCTCGGTTCCCAGATCTCTGCTGACGGTGACTGCAGCCATGAAATCCGGAGACGCCTGTTGCTCGGTAGACAGGCGATGTCAAACCTTGACAAGGTTATAAGGTCCAGAGATATAACACTAGCAACAAAGATCCGTATTGTGAGGGCTATGGTCTTTCCAGTTGTGATGTATGGATGTGAGACCTGGACCATTAGAAAGGCTGAACGGCGAAGAATTGACTCCTTCGAATTGTGGTGTTGGAGGAAACTTCTTAGAGTTCCATGGACTGCAAAGAGAACCAACAGATCAATATTGGAGCAAATTAAACCAGATTTCTCCCTGGAAGGTCTAATCTTAAAACAAAAGCTGACCTACTTTGGACACACAATGCGAAGGCATGCCTCGCTGGAAAAAACATTAATGCTGGGGAAGATTGAAGGAACTAGAAGAAGAGGACGTCAGAGGATGAGATGGATCGATGGCATCACAGAAGCAATGTGTTCCAACCTGGAAGGTCTACGGGAGAAAGTGCAAGACAGGAAAAAGTGGCGTGATTTGGTTCATGGGGTCACGAAGAGTCGGAACCGACTAAACGAATAGAGAGAGAGAGAGAGATATGCTTACAAAACAAAAACTATTTCACTGTTTCAAAACTGCCTATCTAAACATTACATTGTGTTGTTTCATTGTTTCAAAACAGTTACGCGGCTCAGTTTGCCCATCTCTAATGTCATCAATATTTATTGTGTGAGCAAGTATTTGAACTGACAACCATTTTGTATCCATTTTACAGAACTCATTGATGAACATTATTACTGTGTAAGGTCAATTTTTGTGTTACATGTATTACTTTTAAGTGTCTTATGTGGTTCTCATATTGGCATTTGTGACATAGAACTCATTGATAAACTTTTTTGTTGTGTAAGGTTCATTTGTGTTTAACATGTTTTATTTGTTTCACACATCATAACTTGTGTGTCTCTTGTGTCTATCATGTTGGTGTATGTCCCATGTAACTCATTGATGAACATCATTACAGGGTAAGATTTATTTTAGTTGGACACATCCTAATTCTGTGTGCCTTGAATGTATTTATTATTTAAATTTGTGACATATCTCCACGTTAACAGTATTAGGGTGTATAGTTTATTTTTATTTTTGCACATCTCTGTTCCATGGTTATTTTGTGTGTCTTATGTGCATCTGTGATGTCATTACCCCGTTCAATGTGATATGTGTTCCTCGTGCACTGTTCACTTGTTCTGATCTTTGTTTATTTTTACATGTCTTGTTTCATTTATTATGGGTAACATTTGTATAATAGTCAACTGGGTTTGACACACTACTGCACAACTTAAAATGTAAGCTCACCACAAAGCCCCACACTAGTGAGTGTAGTGTCTGTGTAATTACTAGGAAGTGAAGAATTTTCTTTTCCTTTTTAAAGTGTGTGTGTGTGAAGAGACAAGTGAACACATATAGAACACTTTGCCAAGACTCTCAACCTTCCATATCAAAAGCTTAAGAGTCATACCAAGGGTCTATGGTGTAGCTCTGCTGGCAGACACTTTCAATACCTCCCAGTGTCAGCTGCCATGTAAGAGAAGAAAGCTGAACCTCGTAAAGTGACCACAGGAGATGTGGACATGAGGGCATTCTGCACCCATGAAATGGGTAGACTTTAAGAAAAAGACTCTTGGTTCATTTGAGAATAGACACCATGCAAGGGCCTGGCAGACAGTGAGAAACTTGCCAAAAATTCATGAGCCCCTGCAGTCTGAGACAGAGCATATACACACAAGTGTCAAGAATGGACACGTGGAGGCGTGTGAAACTCCTAGCTGGCTGCAGCAATTTTAACCTACCTTAAAAAAGCGAGAAACATGTCAATAATTTATAGAGCCCTACAGGCACAGAGACAAAGTGTAGACACAAAACTGCCAATAATGCACAGAGGGAGGCAGGTGAAACTATGGAACTGTGGAAGAAAAATCAAGCCTTTATTTTGTCTGCCAGTCAGTAACAAGGTACTTATAAAACATAAATTCCAGCAGGTTCTTAGACAAAGCATAAACTTGCCCAGGCCTCATGCAGAGACTACCATTATCAAGAAATGTTAAGTTGCTGTTTTCACAGCAACTAAGGCATGCAGGAAACATCAGAACAATCTGTTGGATTGATTGCGACCAACACTGGGAACAGTCTCGGCACTGAATATGTGAGGAAAATGCCAGTTCCCAAGTTACACACCAGCCCACACAAGACAGAAAATTTCCACTCTGCATTGGTCACAAAACAGTCATCAGTCATTTGGTGGTATTACAAGTTTAGTCCACAAATGGATAATGCCAAGGGGAAGAAGAATTCATTGAGGACAGTCAGGATGGAACAGTTGGTGAGATAGCATGAAATAAAGAGGACATGGAGGCTCTTCCACACATTGCCTACTTAATCTTTACTCCCATCTGAATGTTCATCCCCACTTTGTGACTTATCCTGGAGCTGTCTGTGGTAAGTGGACAAATCCTTATGGTGCTTGGGAACGAAGCACTAAACTAAGCATTTCAATCTGTCTTCCAACACTGTGGTAATGCTACTTCAGCTACACAACCTACTATGAGCATTCAACACGGAGACTGTTCTGGAGCCTCACAACAAAGCTCCAAGACACTAATGGCAGCTGCCGAGCCACTTCGGCACAGTAATGAGGTGATGTGCCGTACTGACTCACTGTCTGCTGCCGACATCACCACATGACAATGACTATGAAGAATGGTGAGATGATTCATTCCATCCTCCTTCCCATTAATAATTGAGTTGTGTTCATGTTTACTCAAACTGACCCTTAGATTTGTAATGTGTGTAAAAGGCACTGCAATAAGAGCAAACGTTTCATGTGTTAAACCTCTAATTAATCTGTTCCATTTGCATATCAATCCCTTACTCTCATAAACCTTTGCTGTTTGATTTCACTATATGATCATTGTAGTTACTTAATTACCAGCTTCGAGGGTGGGGTGATCTCATAAGTAATCTGTATGTCACGTCAGGCCAGAAATGAGAATTTTTAGTTCACTACACAACGTACATTAAATGTTCTAATTACCATTCTGCAGTTTATCCCTGAATACTAATAATTCCTCCTGGGGCACCCTGTGTGTGTGTGTGTGTGTGTGTGTGTGTGTGTGTGTGTGTGATCTTAGAATGACAGATTGTTGTTCCTGAATTTCTTTTAGTAACTCCCAATGCATAAATAATGAGTAGTCGGGATATTTAAACATGTTTTCACTCCCTTGAGAGCATGATGTACACATTGTGTTCCAGTTCCATTAGGACTGCTTATGTGAAATTCCAAATTATAATGTTATCGCATGGCAGGTTTTGGGTTTACAGTCCTTGAAGTTTGAGCAACAACTGTACAGAAGGACAAAGCATGATCGTCACTACAGCAGACATCCTGGCAACTATTGTAACAATGTGTGCCTGACATCATCAGAAAATGGCAGTGGAGCACGGAGACAATGATCAAGTTTTGTGTTTGTGACAGTTCATTGCGGTTTGGTTGTTTTGGGGAGGAGACCGGACAGTGAGGTCATTGGTCTCATCGGATTAGGGAAGGATGGGGATGGAAGTCAGCCATGCCCTTTCAAAGAAACATCCCGGCATTTGCCTGGAGCAATTTAGGGAAATTACAGAAAACCTAAATCAGGATGGCCAGAAGCGGGATTGAACCATCGTCCTCCTGAATGCGAGTCCAGTGTGCTAGGCACTTTGCCACCTCACTCGGAACAATTCATTGGATTTGACCCAAATATCAAGAGGGAGGTTTCTGATTGCTCCACCATGACAATGCACCAGACCACAAAGTGGAGATTGTGCACAAGTTTTTGGGCAGAAAACAGATCACAATCCTTGATCACCTACCATATTTGCCAGATTTGGTCCCACCTAACTTCTGATTGTTCCCCTAATTGAAGTTGGCAATGAAAGTATGGCGTTATAATGCATTTAAGAACGTCCCCAAAAAACTGTACTGCAGTACTACATGTAATTCCAAAAAAGGACTGCAGGTACTGTTTCAAAACACCTTCAAAATTATTTCAGCTATGCATTGATTCAGTGGGAGACTATTTTTAACAAGTACAGTGATTTTGTGAACATAAGCTATGACTTTTATTTTTCATAGCCACAGTCCTAACAGAACGGGAACACACATTGTATCTAAGTATGTTTGAATGAATATAAGTACAATTATTGTTGTATGTAATTATCCATTATTTTTTGGTCTACATTACTCAGGTGCTCCTAAACTACATCAGTTACTAAATCACATTACACATTATGAATGTATTGTACCTGGTTGGGGTAGTCTCTCCCATGAGAGCTGTTGGATTCCCAGCACAATTTCCACTCGTGTAGTCATTCCAGCTGCCACATTGGTGTGCCGTAAAACCTATCTCTGTCGTTATGGATTCAGCAAAATAGTAAAATGACCGAGCATGACTACAGGTATCTGTGAATTTGTGGAATAAAAAAAATGCATAACTTTACTGTAACCACTGAGAAAAAATGTGATTATAAAGCTACCATTTGGAATTATGTGCCACATGAGCAAACAGCTTTCAATAATGATTTTTTTTTAAAGGAAAAGACAACTATTATATAGATGCATCATCAAACACTACAGAAACTTAACATCTGAAAAAATAAAAGCTTAGTCTTTATCCTTATGATATATTTTTAATTAACAGAAATACCTAAACTTGTAATATACTGTACTAAATATTTTCTTTAGTTTTAAATGTATGAGGATTCATTTTGCCTACAATATTTAAGTTTGAGAAAGAGTACCATATTTCACAAAGGATTTTTACACATTTGGTTAACATAACTGTAAAAGTTATAGGTCTTCAGTTGCATAGTATAGCATAGATGTTTGCATAGCAATACAACTCTCTCTACTTTTGAATAAAAGTTAAAAGTGCATAATTTCATAAATAACTAACATCCAATATCAATGCCACAGCCAGGCTGGAATGTTCCACCATTTGGGTAAAAGTCAGCTGTGCCCATAGGATCTTTCCATCCCAGAAGTCCACCATTGGTGTGTATCACCTGTACAAAGCTAGCATCACTTGCGTCAAGGCGGTTCTCAATGGGCTCTAAACTGTAGAGAGGAAATGCTGGGTCCATGCCTGCACAGATGAAATCAGGTTTTTGATTAATGTTATTCTGATACACTGGATAGTATATTTGCATTAGTATATTGTTCTCTGCTTTCTCTCCTCCATTTGTTACAGCATTAGAACTGAATTTAGACTGGTTTATACTGCAAATAGACTCTCACTAAATTCTGAGAAGACACAGCACATAAAATTCTATACAACAAATGGCATAAAACCATTGATAAATATAGACTTTGAACAGAAGTCTATTGCTAAGGCAGAATATTCAAAATTTCTAGGTGTGTGCGTTGATGGGAAATTGAACTGGAAGAAACACATTCATGTTACATTCAGTTATGCTATTAGGGTTATTGCAAATTTTGGTGATAAAAATATCAGTAAATCAGCCTGATATGCATATTTTCATTCACTGCTTTCATGTGTCATCATATTTTGGGGTAAATTCATCATTAAGGAAAAAGTATTCATTGAACAAAAGTGTATAATCAGAATAGTAGCTGAAGCCCACCCAAGATTACCTTGCAGACTTTTCTTTAAGGAACTCAGAATATTCATATTACCTTCGCAATATGTGTATTCACTTATGAAATTTGTTATTAACAGGCCATGCCAATTCAAAAATAATAGTGAAGTGCATAGCTCCAGCACTAGAAGAAAGGATGATCTTCACTAATCTGGGTTAAATCTTACTTTGACACAGAAAGGGGTGATGAATCACTGATTGGAAAAAGAAAAAAAGTCTTCTTTTTTTAGAAAATAATCTGAGCTATACATTTAATTTTGGAACTGTCCACTCATCAGTGAGTGGAAATGGGAAGAAAAAACAATTAAAAATACGGAAAATTCAGCCTTTTAAAGTTTGTAATTAGTGGAATAGAGAAGAATGTCCAGCCATTCTTCTGTTTTCCACTCACTAGTGTAAGCAGCATCACCTGATGTCAGGTGAAGAATGTTACAACAATGCTACTACGTGGCATTTAAACACATTGTTTCTGTTTTACTGTCCCACATTATTGTCAGTGTGTTTATGTAAGTTGGTGTTTGTAGCCTCGTAGCATAATGAGTGAAAGTGACTCTGAAATTGAAAAAGTGCATGGTAGAAGAAAAGGTGTAAGAAATGAAAAGACTATGTCAAAGAAAGAGACAAGAGAGCTAGATCACTAAGACCTTTAAAGGATTAGTTGTGCCACAAAAACGGTCTCACCAAGCGAGGTGGCGCAGTGGTTAGCACACTGGACTCGCATTCGGGAGGACGACGGTTCAGTCCCGCGTCCGGCCATTCTGATTTAGGTTTTCTGTGATTTCCCTAAATTGCTCCAGGTAAATGCCAGGATGGTTCCTCTGAAAGGGCACGGCCGACTTCTTTCTCCGTCCTTCCCTGATCCGACGAGACCGATGACCTCGCAGTTTGGTCTCTTCCCACAAATAACCCAACTGCCACAAAAACGGCCTGGTCTGCCATGCATGTAAGTTTTATATAAATGTTTCCATGTGATATTTGTCTTCATTTCACTGCTAAATATTCAAGTGAAATATACTGTAATTTTGCTCCAAAATTCTGTTTTAGTGCAGTTATTCCAAAATGTGTTTTGAACATTTCAAAGATGAGGCTCAAATGGAAATAATTTGGAGATTGTATGATGGTAAAACTAAGAGGGAGAAAGGTCTGCATTTAATGGAACTGATAGATAGTTCACCTGTACTAAGGAGAAGGAACAGAAAAGAAACTCCAACATTTGTAGAAAATGGTACATACAGATTCTTTGTTCTGAAACAGACCGAAAGGATGCAGGTATGTCACAAAGCATTTTGCAGTTTGCGTGCTCTGACTGATAAGGCTGTTGTACGTTTAACATCACTGCTGTTAATGGCCAGTCTCCAGATGACTGTAGAGGAAAGCATATTAACAGGGGAAATGCAGTTGGATCTGATGTCCTTGCTAAGATTGATGCTCATATTTGATCTCTCCCAACCCACCAGTCACACTACAGTGGCAAAAGTATTGTATATTTGGATTCTAACTTAAATGTGAAAAAGATGCACGATTTGTTTTGTGATAAAAACCCATAATTGATAGTGAAGTATGAATATTATCTCAAACACTTCAATGAAAATTTTCATTATAGATTCGGTTGCCCACAAGTAGATGTAGTTCTGCCTGTGAGGAGCTTCTAGGCAAAATTAAATCTCCATTCCTGAATGAATTTGCGAAATGAGTGGCTGTTGTAGAATTGATGGTTCACAAGTGACGAGCATCTAAGTTTTATAAAAAAATAGCAAGAGGTGATAAAACTGTGTGCTGAAAGGAACAATGTAGTCGGCCTGGTGTTTGATTATATGCAAAATGTTCCCCTTCCTTGTCCTCCTGTACAGAAAATGTTCTACTTATGAAAATTGTGGCTTTTTGTATTTGGAATCCATAACCTGAAAGACAATACAGCACAGTTTTACGGCTACCACAAAGGACAAGGTAATTGAGGTCCCAATGAAGTGTGCACGTTTCTCATTGACTACATAAGTGGACTATCTGACTTAGTGAAAGAACTACATGTGTTTAAAGATTCGTGTGGCAGGCAAAATAAAAACACTGTTGTACGGTACCTGATGTATCTCACAATGACTGGGAAATTTCCAATAATTCTTCATTATTTTTCAGTTTGAGGTCACTCCTTCCTCCCATGTGATAGAGATTCTGCCATAATCAAGAGTCGTATGACAACAGGATAGAATCTACTTTGCCAAACAGTACATTGAAATGATATTTCATTCAAGAAAAAACACTGAATTCACTTCAAGTCAAGACTTAACTTCAAGGAATGGTGGCCACGCCACTTAAAAAAATCTTCATTTGGTGTAAATTGTGAAGCAGAGGAAAGATTTTCACTCGCTAGATTTCGGCATTTGACCTATAAACACCAGAATCCAGGGTATGCTGTTTGTTTGGAATGGATAGATGGACTGCTTCACAATACATACAGGCTTTTTAAAGGAAAACAAGTACCTGATTATTCCAGAGCTATGGCAAACAACAATAAGATTCCTATAAATACCAAGAAGCTGCAAGATCTTAATAAAATAATGAAGTACATTCCATTAGAGTATCAAGAGTTTTTTAACAACACTCTTCAGTGGCCAACAGGAAATAATTATTTCCAGTCTAATTGAGAAGTTTAGGACTTTCAAAAAAGACAACATAGTACAATCTTATGAAGATTACAAAGTGTTAAAGAATATTGTTAATAAAAAATTTTTATATTGTATCAGAGTACATTGTTGTTCTTAAGATGTTTTACTAAATAAATATCAATTTTTTCAAATGGTTAGTAACATAAATAAAAAAGTAGCTATTTAAGACTATGCAACTGTGACATTCCTTGCAAACTCCCCATGAGAGGATCATTTATTGGAAATGGGACGAATGTCCACCAATTTCCAAAGAGGAGAGCTTCAAAAATATTTATGGAATGTGCTGGAATGGCTCATCACTGTGTACAGATGACCTAGTTCTACAATATTGTAAGTGTTAACAAGTTTTTTTTAGTTTTGTCTAAACAGAGTTGATTGGACTTTCTTCCTTTCATTGTGCTACCACAAAAATCTTTAGTCACTTGCCAAACAGCATTAAAAGTCTGACAGATAGCTAATCAACATTTAAAAACAAATTAAAACAATTTCTGAATGACAATTCTTTGTACTCAATAGATGAATTTCTAGATATGAAGTAGTAACTGTAAGAAAAAATGTGTGAACAAAATATGTTAAACTGACACGATCCACATCATTACAAAATGTCATAGTATTAGTGTAATCAGGGTGGTGGCAAGGGGGGGGGGGAGTGGCTATGGGGGCTATAGCTCCCCATGTAGTACCATATTACAGTGGATAAAATGACTTCAGAAATCAGTGAATATACTACTCCAACAGATTCAATCATTTTTTTTTTAATAATTTTGTAGCAATATAGGTTGCAATGTATTCCAATCACATTTTAACAAAAGATTGTGAACTTCAAATAGCTTACTACCTAAACCAATAAATATCATTTAACTGAAAATAGGTGTTTTATTATTTATTAATACACACTTTTTAACCTTAACTCCAAAACAGTTTCCAAAAAGTACTTTAAGCAACACCAAATTTTACCAATTTGTTGGTAGAGGACCCCAACTCTCCTTTTGTTAAATCATATTCCATTCTCCCAAACCCCCTCTACAAACCCCCCCCCCCCCCCCCCCCCCCAATTAGCCCCCTCCCTGCTTGACAGACTTATAGAATCTCCCCTTAGTGTAATGTAATGTAATGAAAAAAAATCTTTGAATTTTGTCTCTTGTTTTTCATAAGAAGAAAGTTTTCTTGAGTGTATCAGTTCAGATCATTAAACAGTTTTCCTGTAATTTCAAATCAATGGAAACATAGAATCAAAAATCATTATTAACTTTCATTATTTACAAATTATGCAATAAATTGCAGAGAACTGAAGTGGCAATTTTAATTTTCTTTATTACTTGATGACTAGTTCCCAGCCTAAGCCCATTATCAGATCATCCTAGAAAAACAGAAATCAGTTAGTAATTACTTTGCACATTACAAAAGCAGTGCCATGGTGCAATGGCAACTGTTTTATATTGGACTGTGTGATTTTATTCATGTTGAACTCTCTTATCTTGCCATTTTGTACACAGCTGTCTTTTATTTCTGATGGTGTGTAATGGTTTATACCAGATGATGTGGTTTTACCACTGTTTTATGGCTGATTTTATGTAATTGTTTGCTACCTGTTTTGTGTGGTTTCGATAATCTTCAAAAATCTTTTCTTGCCATATTGTACTAAGTTATCTATAAAAAATTGTTTATAGATATATTTGTTGGTGTTTAGAAAACTCGTTTTCACATTACTAGTATCCAATTTATTTCATCAGTGCACCGAGTATGGCCTGGACATGATAATGTGTACACACCTTCTTGTTTCCATTACAAATGTAACTTAAATATCTCCTTGTAAAGATTTATGTTGTATTTAAAATATGTAGTCTGTAATGCTTGTTACCAGATGTGCAGTTAATAACTTTACAAGAAACTGAAAAGAGAGAAGGAATAAAATATGTAAAATAAATTTGTTGCTAGGCAGCACAGTTCCAATGATCACCTCCTATCCTAGTCTTCCTAATAGCTTCTACATTGCAATGTCTCAGTTATGTAAATGAAGTTCAGCCCTGCACTAATTTTCAAGATGTATCTAACTGGAATGAATAGGCATGGGGCTGTCGTAATGGGTGTTATTGCATAGCATAGTGCTGAGTAGCAATTGTTATCAGTTATCTTTGTACTGTGGCACTGTTTTGTGATGTACAGAGTGCTTACTATTGGTTTATGTTTTTTTCTAGGCTGATTTAATAATGAGCTTAGGCTCAAAGCTAATTGTCAAGCAATATAGAAAAGTAATATTGTAACTTGGATAGTTCTCTGTAATTTATTGCATAATTTGGTAAACCACATAGTTACTGACATCATGCCTTTCAGAATCATGGAAATTAGTTTCTTGTATTTATTTTTATTCCACATATTAACTAACCAAAACACTTTTTTTACTTTGTTTGACAAAACTTTTTTATTATTGTACAACCTAGGTTTTGAGCTGTAAACCCGTTTCGTAATATGAAACTGGTCTGTGGGAATGTTGACCGACAATACAAATTAGGTATATGTGATGCAGTAGGGCAAAAGTAATTTTTTGCGCACACCATCAAGGAACATAAAATAGAGCATAATACAAAAACTACTGACCACTTGAAAGAACAAAGATAAACTGAACACAGATCAACAAAGATGAAGATATCAACACTACTCTCTCTTGGTGATTGTTTTTAAGTTCACTGAGGAATTTTGGTGACTGATTTATTAGTTTGGTGGTTTATTAGTTTAATAAAAGTGGTTGCTATCTTAGTAGAGAGTGAATTTAGAGACTGCTACTGTTAGTTCTATAAATAGTTCTACTAGTGTAACTGAACTTAGGTAATGTAGACATGTAGTTTTTTTTAGTAACTGTAAAATTTTACTATGAGTGAGAAGTGTGGGGTCTGTTGTAGGTTTGTCAGTAGTGAGTTACAGTGTGGGATTTGTTCAAAGTATTTTCACTAGGGGGAATGCAGTGGAGAAGCAAGTGGGCATTCTAGTGAAATCCTCTCCTGGGAGTGCAGAACCTTTAGTAGAAATAAGTTGATAGGGGAACAGGAGTGTACAATCCATGTCCTTCAGGTGCAGTTACGGTATGCAAAGGAGGAACTAGACAGTTTGAGGAGGATGAAGGATGCTGGGGAGTGGGAACTGACAGTTGGCAAGAAGGCAGCTAGGATGAGGAGGTATTCAGACGGTTGTACTTTGCGTATGCGCAATAGGTTTGACCAACTGTCAGAGGTGAGTGGAGAGGAGCCTCTTGTAGCTGTAGGTGTAGGAAACATGCAGCAGTCCTCAGCAGTTAGGAGGCCTAAGTCAGTTGCAAAGTCTAAGAGAAAGAAGGTTTTGCAGCTAGGTCCTTCACACGGTAGACGTGTGAGCCAGTAGTTGCAGGACGTGTTGGGGAGTGAGTACCAGGTCACTGGCATTGTGAAGCCTAGTCCAGGGTTGACTCAGGTGACTGAAAGCAGAGGGAAGTTATGTAGGAATTTTGCGAAGGAGGATCAGGTAGTGATAGTGGGTGGAGAGGGGAATAGTCTCGATAGGGACGGGGAATATGATGTAGGTGGTGACCTGCTAAAGATAGCTAATGAAACTGGTGGCACTAGTGTGCATTTCATGCAACTGTTTCAGCATCATGATCGGCCTCATGTTAATGTGGCTGTTAGGTGTGAATGTGGAGCTGGAGAGGGCACTGATGGCAGAGTATATGGGCCACATTGTGGTGGTGCCAGTTGAGTCTGTCAGTAGACCGGGTTTCACTACCCATGGCCTGCACTTTAATAGGTATGGGAAGGGGAGGGTGGCAAAGCTTGTAGGTGACAGTGTAGGGGGGGGGGGGGGGGATCACTCATGCAAAAATTCCTGTAGTTGTTGCTGCTAGAGCTGCACCTTTTTCTAGATTGAAGTCAGTTGATAGGTATACCTGCTTAAAGGAAGTCCCTCTAACTAAGGAATCACCTTCAGAGAATGTCATGTTTCCAAGCAGAGAAGGAATTAGTATATTTCATCAGAATATAGGAGGTATTAGAAATAAAATTAGTGAATTGTTTATAGATGCTGACTGAAATTTTTGGTATACTGGAGCACCAGTTAAATAATTTGACAATTCAGAGACTTCCTTTACCAGTATACAGATTAGCTGGCTGTCTATCAAGGAGTTCCTTGTGAGGTGACAGAGTGGCCATGTATGTAAGAAACAGTATTTGTCCGTTTGAGCCCATAGACTTACCAAGGCACTGCGCTGAACAGATATTTGAAACTTGTGCAGGGGAAGTTGAATTTAATGATACTAAACTTCTAATTTTTGTTGTGTATAGGTCCCCTAACTCTGATTTCAGAGCATTTCTACTCAAGACACAGAGGGTTCTTGATTCACTTTATAGGAAGCACCAGACATTAATTATATGTGGTGACTTCAATATTAATTCTGTATATGAAAGTGCAAGAAAAAGGATGTTGGTAGATTTCCTAAATTCATATGATCTGATGCAGATTTTGTTTTTTCCATCTAGGATACAGGGGAACAGTAGCACAGTAGTCTGTCTCAGTATAGTTTTCTGCATTTCATTTGCCACAGAAAAGCCAAGATGTACAAAAATAATAAAGTTTTGTGAAACAAGGCAAAACATGTTTTATCTATCTAACACACTGAATTATATATGTAACTGTCGTTTCAAGTTAATTCTACATCACTCTCTTTGTATAGTTAATGTTTATGTTTGACTAAAATTGATGCGGTTCAATACTTAAGAATTCATTCTTTTACTTTTAGAAATCACTTTGGATTAACTGAAACTGATATTAAATGCTTAGAATAATACCATCATTAATCAATCTCATACATAAAAAGTGCAAGAAAGAGAAAAAGTAGTAAAACAGTACTTTAAAAATTTTGCTGAGTTCAAGTTACAGATTTACAGGAATTTGCATCATTTAATCAAGTTATGTTGATCAAAGCTTCTGATAAAAGATGATGAAAGTCAGCAGATTATTTGTTTGACAGCCTAGGTGCTGTTATTTCTGTTTGCAAAGAACACATGAACAGCCATTTTCATCAGTACAAATGATTTACAAGAAAAGTAAAAATATACGAAAAAATTGAGCGGTGTTAATCACATAAAATATTCTGGTTAAAGAAGAAAAAATAGTGATATAAATACAGGAGTAACACATCAAGAGCTTTTGTAAATAATAAACTACCACCTTCAGAATTAAAAAGGGAAATGGAGAAATGAAAATGTATTGAAAGATAGCAGAAACAACAAATGGAAATGTGAAAATTCAGGAAGTTGTGATGGTTTGCCCTGCTTTTTTTTATCTCTTTGTTTGATGCTCTCGGTGTTGACGTACTGCATTGCTGTACTGGCTGAAAAATGGGTTGTGGATTCTGACACTGACTACTGTAAATATTGTAGCCCACAGGTGCACAGTTGCATTTCACAGTACTTTAATTTCACTGTTCACAACCCCCTAATAATACACAGTTATATGGCCAGTGCACTATTGTTTAACTTTTGATAAGCTCATTAATAGTGTGCAGCCAAACCTCCACATACTGCTATGATAATTTACTACTCAACATCTACAGTACCTAACCACAAAGCTTACAGGTCTTGAAGAATAGATTGGTACGTATGGAGCAGACACTGTCATTCTTTTAACATACGGCCCAATTCTGTAACACTTATTTCACAGTTAAGGTGAATCATTGTTGTTGTTCAAACCAACACAGGCTCCTTGTCTGAAACTCGGCCATGGACAGACTGTCTTGTGACCAAAAATTGGGCCCTTATATATCCTCACAATAATAAGTGCTGAAACTACACATTCTTCAAAGTTAAATTTACAGAAATTTACTATTACAACTTAAATCATTAAATTAACTGAATACATCGAAACATTCCATCTTTTTAACAGTTTCTTCTACTACATGAGCTAAGCCAAATTATTTGTTTAAATCATGAAATTAACAAATATAGTTATGCAAACAATACTTTAATTACTTTGGAATTAATTAAGAGTTGGCTTTGCTAACATATTTTCAATAGAGCCAAATACATAACTTAAGATTACTAGGATTTCATCTTCCAAATGTTTATAATTAGAGCAGAATTTGTATTTGTCTGTACATCAACAATAGAATTTAAGTTGTGAAACAATTACTGATTTCACCCTATAACACACGATACTAACTAGTAATAGCCAAAATAAATCATAAAATCAATTACATACATAAAAATAAGCATGAAGCATCTGGTGTTATATTCTTTAAAACTGAGGGCCAATCTTTCTCTTTCATGAAAATGCAGATTATATTCACATATGTTAATGATAATTAGTTGAAAGCGAAAAATCGAATTTAAGGAGGCATATGGCAAAACAAAACGGGAAGTAAAAATATCCCATCTTGCTTTGTCGCATCACTCCCTCATTGGACAGACCAGAGATATATTGCAAATAGTTACTGGGCAATTCAATGGCAGCAAGTGATGCCAGAAATCACATTTAAAGTCTACATACACAAAAATATTACATAAAAATTGTTATCAAAAAGTACAGACATACATTTGTTCAAATTTATACTTATATTAACTGGCCATATGGAAATCCCCATACAAAATAATTGCATACAGTGTATTGTACAATATCATAAAATAACCACAAGTTATACTTTTAACAAAAAATTTGGCGTCTTAATCATAGGTGATGTCCTATTCGGGTATGCAAAGATTACATTTAAAGATACATATCATTTGATGCAAGTCCTGTCTTGCAAACAATGTAAATCTTCATGGGCTGCAAAAAGTTTCACAAGCGCTTTCACACTTCTAATTATCTTTTCACACTTTCTCACCAATCTGCCTTCAACAGGTCCAAGTGGCAGTTAACAAGGAAATGCACTGCTATCAGTTCCCGCCACAGTACATGAAAAAATGAGACAAAATATCCTACTTTAGTCCACTTACTTTTTCTTCTAACTTAAGTCCAAGAAAAAAAAGTTTAACAATAATGGCAAAGAATAGTCATTACATCATAAATATATATACATTACATCGTTGTCATTACATTACAATTATAAGCACTAAATTTGTCTATAGTAAGAAAGGTGTGGAATGGTAAAAATTTAAAATCAAGTGGACATTACACTACAAAATATTATTCTAAGTCATAACTGTCTGAAACTGCTTAAAGTTGAAAGATCTCGGTTTCTTTTCCATTTGCAAAATTGCAAAAACTCAAGATGTGCAACAGCATAGATTTGATAACCATTAATTTATGAAAAAAGAATAGAGTCACCATCCCATAACTTAATAACTATTCAAATCAAAGTTAAGGGGATGAGTTGTACCAAATCATCGCCCCGCTTCTCTACTCCACTCTGAGCACTACTCTCATTCAAACAGAAAGTCATTTCCTCACAAAATCACTAAATGTTACCAAATAGTTGACCTGTCAGAAATATTCACATCAGCTAGCACCACAGTTGTCAGTTAATCAGCAAACTTATTGTTCTTCATCCCAGTATTACCACTTTTTAAGCTCATAATTCCTCAGAACACAATTAGAAGTTTTCAGATAACCTATTGCTCCAATGATGCAGCATTATATTACTTGTAAATATTGCTCTTTCTGTTAATCTCTCATTCCAGCTGCAGTGTCATGAATTGCCCAATATAAACACTACCTAATGTTGCCTAGTTTAAAATTTTTATTCCCAGTTCAGTTACACCACATTTGTTTGTATACAGTTATCTTTTGCATTAATCATGTCTGTCAGCTCCATTATTTTATTTAAATTAGCTAGTGGAGTTAAGACCCTAACATTATTTATTATTTCATTCTTGCTTCATTAACTAATAAATAAATACCTGCTCTGCTTATCTGATGCAAACTTGACTCTACTGAAAAACACTCCACAGTAACAGATCCTTATGCCAGGGCAAACTTAACTCTCATTACCGATCAGACAAAATTATCACTCAGAAAACTTATTATTTGCTTGACATTCTAGCCAGAAGGGCAATATACATACAAACCTTTCTTATTCTTTCCACATACATTACTCCAGGCAACTATGTCAAAAGTTGTAATTCCTTAATGGTAGAAATGGCTGTACCATGACACACTTCTATAGGTAGATAGTTATCTCCATATACAGACTGCACTGAACACAAACATTTCTATTATACAACAATTAATATTAAGATCTTGTACCTAAGGTGGTTTATATTGCATATTGCCTCTACTGCTGCACCAATGCTGCACTTCAGATGTTAATTATCCTCCAAAAATGCTGACACCTTTCATTTTCAGTTTACCTTAACTTTTTGTTTAACATAAATCCTTTAACCATGATACCACTGTATTTTGTTCCATCGTCTTATGCTTCCATTACTTATAACTAACACAATACACACACACATAGAAACACTGAAAAAAAACTTTTCTAAAATATTACTACACTAAAGCATCCTACAGCACAAAATCACCTGAAAGTTGAAGATAATGTTTCTAATTTACTTTCATTTCATTTCATTTTCATTTCATTTTATTATCTTCCTGTATATCATTTACATGATGTAGGAATTGTCACAACAAAGTTATCATACTAGTACAAGTACTACAGACATAATAATACACTCCTGGAAATTGAAATAAGAACACCGTGAATTCATTGTCCCAGGAAGGGGAAACTTTATTGACACATTCCTGGGGTCAGATACATCACATGATCACACTGACAGAACCACAGGCACATAGACACAGGCAACAGAGCATGCACAATGTCGGCACTAGTACAGTGTATATCCACCTTTCGCAGCAATGCAGGCTGCTATTCTCCCATGGAGACGATCGTACAGATGCTGGATGTAGTCCTGTGGAACGGCTTGCCATGCCATTTCCACCTGGCGCCTCAGTTGGACCAGCGTTCGTGCTGGACGTGCAGACCGCGTGAGACGACACTTCATCCAGTCCCAAACATGCTCAATGGGGGACAGATCCGGAGATCTTGCTGGCCAGGGTAGTTGACTTACACCTTCTAGAGCACGTTGGGTGGCACGGGATACATGCGGACGTGCATTGTCCTGTTGGAAGAGCAAGTTCCCTTGCCGGTCTAGGAATGGTAGAACGATGGGTTCGATGACGGTTTGGATGTACTGTGCACTATTCAGTGTCCCCTCGACGATCACCAGTGTAGGAGATCGCTCCCCACACCATGATGCCGGGTGTTGGCCCTGTGTGCCTTGGTCGTATGCAGTCCTGACTGTGGCGCTCACCTGCACGGTGCCAAACACGCATACGACCATCATTGGCACCAAGGCAGAAGCGACTCTCATCGCTGAAGACGACACGTCTCCATTCGTCCCTCCATTCACGCCTGTCGCGACACCACTGGAGGCGGGCTGCACGATGTTGGGGCGTGAGCGGAAGATGGCCTAACGGTGTGCGGGACCGTAGCCCAGCTTCATGGAGACGGTTGCGAATGGTCCTCACCGATACCCCAGGAGCAACAGTGTCCCTAATTTGCTGGGAAGTGGCGGTGCGGTCCCCTACGGCACTGCGTAGGATCCTACGGTCTTGGCGTGCATCCGTGCGTCGCTGCGGTCCGGTCCCAGGTCGACGGGCACGTGCACCTTCCGCCGACCACTGGCGACAACATTGATGTACTGTGGAGACCTCACTCCCCACGTGTTGAGCAATTCGGCGGTACGTCCACCCGGCCTCCCGCATGCCCACTATACGCCCTCGGTCAAAGTCCGTCAACTGCACATACGGTTCACGTCCATGCTGTCGCGGCATGCTACCAGTGTTAAAGCCTGCAATGGAGCTCCGTATGCCACGGCAAACTGGCTGACACTGACGGCGGCGGTGCACAAATGCTGCACAGCTAGCGCCATTCGACGGCCAACACCGCGGTTCCTGGTGTGTCCGCTGTGCCGTGCGTGTGATCATTGCTTGTACAGCCCTCTCACAGTGTCCGGAGCAAGTATGGTGGGTCTGACACACCGGTGTCAATGTGTTCTTTTTTCCATTTCCAGGAGTGTAGAATATCACTTTCAAGGCATTTTTGAAAAGTACCAGTTTAGACATACAAATTAAAATTTTTGGCAATAAATTTACACACAATCAAAGTACTCATCTACGTCATACAAAGTTTTGCTTAAAAGGTAAATTTTAAGTTCAGTCTTAAATTTTACTTCATCTATTATTGTCTTCATGTACACTGGCAGAGCATTGTAGAGTTTTATTCCAAAATAACTTACATGCTTTTGGGTTTGCGTTGTCCTTACCCTTTCTACATACAAATTCTTACGAGTTCTAGTATTATAACTATGGCAGTCCTCATTTGTACGTAGATTTTTCATATGTGCTCTTGTACACAGAATGCTTTTAAAAATATACAGTGATGGTATTGTGAGTATTTGCAGTTCTTTGAAAAGGGGCCTACAATGAGTTCTTGGAGAGTTATGTGTTATGATTCGTACAGCTCTTTTCTGAAATTTAAAGATATCTGTTAAGCTTGATTTAGTTTTACCCCAGAACACTATGCCATAAGACATGATGGACTGAAAGTAAGCAAAATGCACTAGTCTAGTACAGTCTGTACTGCATACTCTAGATAATATCCTCAATGCAAAACATGCCGAATTGAGCCTGTGGGATAAGTACTTGAGATGGTCTTTCCAGCTTAAGTTTTGATCAATGTGCATGCCCAAAAACTTTGTGGATTGTACACTCTCTATCTTCTTATCCATTAGTTTCAACTAGAGGTCCATATCTTGAGTTGCTTTGCCATACTGTATATAATTTGTTTTACTTAGATTAAGTGTTAACTCATTAGCATTAAACCAATGTTGAATATATTTCAGGACTATATCAGTTGTGGTGGTTAATGATTTTTTATCATCACTTATTATTATGCTAGTGTCATCTGCGAACAACATTATTTTGGTAGAAATATTAGGATTTCTTATGTCATTTATATAAAGCAAGAATAATAAGGGACCGAGAACACTGCCCTGTGGGACACCTATTTCCAATTTCTTTGCATCTGAGACCCACTTGATTTTCTGATTTTTATGCTCTGCGATAATCTCTACCACCTGAGTTCTATCTTGAAGGTAAGATTCAAACCACTGCTTCACAACTCCCCTTACACCTATTGCCTCCATCTTGTTTAACAGAATTTTATGATTTACTGTATCAAAAGCTTTAGATAAATCTAAGTTAATTCCCACTACACATTTTTTAGTGTCGAGACTCCTGACAATCTCTTTGGTATAGGCATGGATAGCTGATTCTGTGCTGTGGCCTGAGCGAAAGCCATGTTAATTGCAGTTTAGAAGTTTGTGACCATCTAAGTAATTTATGAGTCTGGTTTTCATTAATTTCTCTAGAATTTTTGAAAATGATTGGAGAAGGGATATTGGTCTATAATTATCTACCTTGTATGGATCTCCTTTTTTAAACAGAGGTCTAACCTTAGAGATTTTCAACCTCTCAGGAAACACACCTTCGCTGAAAGACAAATTGGCAATATGTACCAGGGGCTTTATAATTTGTTGGGCAACTTTTTTTATTATTGACACAGGCATTTCATCCACACCTGCAGACATTTTTGATTTTAGACTCTTTATCACCTTTAATATTTCATTATCATATGTGGGAGTTAACAACATACTACTGTCTACTTTTGGGGCTGTTAATTTCTCATGTTTAGTAAAGTTTTTACTTAATGACACTGGTACACTTAAAAAGTAATTATTAATGTAATTTGCCAGAGTTTCATCTTTTAATTCAATATTTTCACTATTTTTGAGTACTATTTCCTGATCCTTGAGGCCCTTACCTGTTTCCCTTTTCACAATTTCCCAAATAGTTTTTGATTTATTGCCTGATTTTCTTATTAATTTATCATTACTTAGTAATTTTGCTTTTGTAATTACTTTTCTATATATTTTTTTGTAATTTGTTACATATTCTTTAAACTTGGGGTTAGTCCAACTTTTCAGTCTATAGTTAAGCATTTTCATGGTCCTGGAGGAATTTCTAATACCTGTTGTGATCCAGGAGTTAGCATGTGTATGCCCATATGTGTTTGTTTTGACAAGTTTCTTAGGAAAACACATTTCAAAATTCAACATAAACAGGGAAGAAAAAACATGATATGCAGTGTTTGTGCTAGTTTGTAACAGTACTTCTGCCCATGATTGGTTAGTCAGCATATTTATGAAGTGACTGCAACTATTTGTGGAGAAGGTTCTTTTGTACATTTGGTATGAACTATATTTGGTCACAGGGGCTATGGGAAATTTAAGGATAAGTGCATTGTGATCAGATATTCCTAGGTCAACATTTATTACATCTATATCCATGGCATCTATATTTGTGAAAATATTATCTATGAGACTTTTTGAAGAGTTTGTTATTCTTGTAGGGTTAGTTATACGTGGATACAAATTGAAGCTATGTAAAACATTCAGGAACTGATCTTTGGATGCACCTTCAGTCAATAAGTTGACATTAAAATCTCCACTTATAATTATTGTTGATTTTTTATGATGTAATATTTTGAGCAATGCCTCTAACTTATTTCTAAAAATTCCAGGATCACCACATGGTGATCTGTACACTGACATTATTATTAATTTACTCTTTTGCATATTCAACTTTATTGCTGCAGCCTCAAAATGTTTTTCTTCATTCAAGGATTCAGTTACAGTCATATTTTTAACCTTTACTCCAGGTTTTACATAAATGCAAACACCGCCATGTCTTGTTTCCTTCCTGCAAAAATGGCTTACTAATTTGTATGGGGAAATGCAAATATTTTCTAGTTCATAACTCATGCACCAATGTTCTTGAATGCAAATACAATCTATACTAGCTTCACTGGCTGCAATCTCAAGTTCTAATATTTTATTTTTAATGCATTGTATGTTAAGGCTCATTATTTTTAAATTATTGAAATTAGATTGAGAGGAGTTTGTACTCATGTTTCTCAATGTTACCGGCTGTTCCTTGCCGAGGCTGGGTACCAAAAATCCTTAAGAATTACACGTTTCCTGCTCCTTGTATTTCTTATCCCTGGACGTGCCACCATACTTCTTGTATCTGTAGTTGTAGCTGCTGTTTCAGTGGATGCTGGAGGTGCTTCTGAAGCTGATGATTCAGTGGATGTTGGAGATGCTGCCAGTTTTGATGCTGAGTCTGGTTTTGTAAGTGATGTTCCAATTGATACTGGAAGTGATGTTCCAATTGATACTGGAACTTTTGCTGAAACTGTATTTTCATTTAAATCTTGAACTACAGTTGGCACTGATGTTACTGTGGACGTTGAAGCTGCGTATGAAGCTGATAAATGAAGCTCCGATGGTGTTGATTTTTCTTCTGTTGATGATATCTGAGTGGCATTTTGTACCACTGTTCTTGCCTCTGTTCTTCTGATTGATGGACTAGTCACAGATTCTGGACTTGATTTTGAATCTGCTGGGGAGGGTGGTACATCTGCTGCTGATGATAATGGTTCAGCTGTTTTTGATGATTTCGACGCTACTGACAATTTGGCTGATTTGGCTGCTTTGCTGGACGACACTTCAGATTTTTTTACTTCTTCTAAAGTCAAAGAATCTTCTGTTGCTACCAATGATTATGAGACATCATCTCTTCCTATTTTCGGTAATGTTGATACTTTAATAAGGCCATTTTCAGACAGTGTAATAGTGTTTCATTCTACTTTAGAGTCATTAATAGCATTCGATATTTCAGCACTCATGGCTTCTTTCCCTTTCATGTTTCTGTGAAGTCCATGCTCTGTAAAATGCTCTCTGCAATCACTATTTATCCCAACATATGTAGCATTAGGATAATCTCGACATATCTTAGCGAAAAGTCTGTTGGCGGTAATAATCTCAGTATTCACGCAAGAGTTTTCCATGAGATCACACCTATGAGGGATACTGACATCAAAAAAATTCACTTCAGGCATTTTACAAATTACTTGCTTTAAAACTGTTGTAGCACGTCTAGTTTCATTGTGTTATACATCGTTGGCGCCTCCAATTATCACACATGTGCTGCCATTCGTCATAGATTGATTACAGCTATTTAAAACTTCACATAGTGGCTACAGACAGAATAGGAGAAGAATTTGACTGTCTCAGCAAACACGAAAAATGAGACAGGCAGCTGGGATAAGCATTATTTGCCACGTAATGAATCCAACACAGAATGTTGAACCCCCTACTTACTAATTGCATTAGTCCCAAATATTACATCACTGCTGAGATTATGAATCACCAACCAATTGCACTCCAATAGCTGTCCTGCCAATTCCACAGTTAATAGTATCTCTTGTTTCACACTCTTTAATAGCTTACCAGTAGCACAAATAATTTTTGTTCCAGACAAATGCATCACCACTATACCCTCTGTGTTCTGAATAGATTCAAAAAATGCTTGTGAAATGTCATTGAAGTCACTACCACTGTCCAATAAGCACTTAACATGTATACCTTGTACATACTTCCTTTTTACTTACCATATTGCTATCATCATCACTGCTGGGTTCATCACTGCTATCATCATTGCAACTACTGTGAGAGTCAGACCCACTGTCACTTTCTCTATGCTTTAGATTTTGTACCTCTTCCACGTTTTTCTATATTTCTGTCAATTTTGAATCTACATTTTCATTTACTTTAACCGGATTTTCCTCTACCACTACTGCACACTTGGTTTCCACCTCAGTTTCTAAATCATTTTTATGTGATTGATTTGGATCTAGAATTTAACCCTATTTTGAGTGCATTGTTTCTCGACAACCTCCACCTTCCTACTAATGCCATCACAAAGTTTCTCTCTCCCTTCTACACACTTACTACTCAATGTTAATTTCTCATTAGTATTATCACAATCTTTAACTACTGCATCAAATGTTTATTTAATTCTGAAAGATTAGAGCTGACTACCTTAATCTCCTTTTTAATTTCTTTCTTCAGATTGTCCTTTAAGCTAGTCATGTCAGTTTTACTGTTACTAATGTCTTTTATCATACTACTAATTGTGAAATTATTATTAAAAATTCTTATAATTATGTAGGGTGTACTCATTCAACTGCTTCTTATCTGCTGTTGCCACAAGCATTGTATTCCTTCATGTCCACTGTAACTTGGTTTTTACACCAATAATGACCAATACAAACATTATGTTTCAGAACCTTTCTTCTATATCATGTCTTAATTATTATGTTACTTAGACAAAACTCAAAAATACTGACCTGCTTACAACACTGATATACATCTTACTTAAGCAATTACATGCTTCTTGCACAGCATCTCATAAGACACTGCTGTCCAATGCCAACATGGCTGCCCTTTCATATATAAATCCGAACAATCCTTGGTATTGCTATTAAGGGATTTTTAGTAAAATTACAATTAAAACTGTTGCCTCAAAATTAATGATATAGTTCAACAGTTGCACGGGCTCTTATAGAGCAATTAGATTTATCGACTTTCAAGCATTTAACATTTTTGGAGTGTGCAAACACTCAAATATGAAATATTAACAATACTTTTACTATTTTTATAAAACTGTAAAAGATACATGGTTCAGAAAATGTTCCTACCAATGCATATGTTTCCAAGTCTCCCACTGAATGTGGGAAAATATGTCTTTTATTTATTATTAACAAAACACCTAAAGAACTACCTATGTTTGCACACCACTTATAACATTTTTGCTATCACATTTTAATTTTCTAATCAATTTTGTTTCTCTCAGTTTGTTTTTCATTCAAATACCACAGACTTTAATTCAGATACTGTTTTAATACAAATACATCTCAGTTTCAAAGAAATGACTTTGACCAATGTACTCGATCATTTGTTCCAGATTTCACCTAATTACATTAATCCTAAATATTTCTACCAATTACAGGACTTATATACTTCAATACAATCATAATTCAATAAACATTTTCATTGCAACAATTTTATAAGTATAGGTTTACTTATATCACTACCTTTTGTTTACATCAGAGATTCCTGTTTATTTCAAATTGGCTCGAAAAATATGTGTTTTTAAATGGGTTTCAAATGGCTGTTACATCTCATTAAGTCATATTTTGTACTCATATTACTCAAACAACTTAAACTACACATAATTTGCCCTAAAAAATTGCTCCCAAATTTTCTTCTGCCATAAACTTTTGCCTTTGCTGACTTTCGCTACTAGGTTCCTCCTCCTAAACCTTAATGATCTCATGTACTTCAGTACTGTTTTTGCCCATTCCACTCACCTCACCATACACTGTAGCTGATGCTTTTATCATTTCATCTACAATAGGAGTTTTGTCGTCATCATTCAGAGTTACATTCGTGACTGATTTATAACTACTAGCGTCTGCAGAACCAGTCTCCTGTTGTCCCTTGTCCTCCATCACACTGTCTTGTTCATTACGGTCACTCACTTAATAGAAAACAGCTTTTTCAATAAATTACCTTGTTGTAATCATTCATCTGCTGCTGCTCCGCTGTGGTTGTCATCTGGATCTGCACGGCTGCGGCAATTGATATTCTCCCGGCAAGGTGTCTTATTTATCTTCAGTCAACTGCATCCACCTGCATGCAGATTGGCTGCTCCTGTACTCAATGGATGCTTTCTTAGAACCTGCTCGCTGATTGGCTGCTGCACCTTCTTCGTTATGAAACCACAGCGCTGATTGGCTGTATCATCTCTTCCATTTAAATCCCTCTAAATTGCTTGGGTTCACACTTCACTGTCACAGTTCATGAGTTCTAGTTTATTGTGCCCACATACAATAATCTTCACCCAAGGCACCATATGTGATGGTTTCCCCTGCTTTGTTTATCTCTTCATTTGTTGTTCTCAGTGTTGACATACTGTGTTGCTAGACTGGCTGAAAAATGGGTTGTGGATTCCGACACTGACTACGGTAAATAATGTAGCCGACAAGTGCACAGTTGCGTTTCACAGTACTTTAATTTCACTGTTCACAACCCCCTAATAATGCACCATTGTATGGCCAGTGCACTATTATTTAACTTTTGATAAGCCTCTTTAATAGTGTGCAGCCAAACCTCCATGTATTGCTACAACAGGTGACTATTGAACATCTACGAGCAGTAAAAACCTAATCACAAAGTTCACAGTTCTTGTAGAATAGAAAGGTACGTATGAAGCAGACATAACACATGGCCTAACTGTGTAACACACAGTTAAGTTGAATCATTGTTGTTGTTCAAACCAACTCAGGCTCCTCATCTGAAACTTGGCCGTGAACAGACTGTCTTGTGACCAAAAATTGGGCCCTTATATATTCTCACAATAATAAGTGCTGAAACTACACATTCTTCGAAGTTAAATTTACAGAAATTACAATTACAACTTAAATCATTAACAATAACTGAATACATCGAAAAATTCCATCTTTTTAACAGTTTCTTCTACTACAAGAGTTAAGCCAAATTACTTGTTTAAACTATGAAATCAACAAATATAGTTACACAAACAATACTTTTGACAAAATTGTTAATTACTTTGCAATTAATTAAGAGTTAGCTTTGCTAACATGTTTTAAATAGAGCCAAATAGATACTTTAAGATTACTTGCATTTCATCTTCCAAATGTTTATAATTAGTGCAGAATTTATATTTGTTTATATGTCAACAATAGAATTTAAGTTACGAAACAATTACTGATTTCACCCTATAACACACAATACTAACTATTAATAGCCAATATAAATCAGAAAATCAATTACATACATAAAACTAATCACAAAATTAGATCTTTAAAACTGAGGGCCAATCTTTCTCTTTTATGAAAATGCAGATTATATTCATGTATGTCAATGGTAATTAGTTAAAAGTGAGTAAACGAATTTAAGGAGGCAGATGACAAAACAAGAGGGGTAGTAAAATATCCCACCTTGCTTCATCAGAAAGTGATAGAAAGTTGCAGAATGTGTAACCAAACATAAGAAGTATCCGCTATGTGCTTCTGGTATTTTTAATGCATTTAACAAAGTGACTTAAGATCATTTGCCACCTGTAATTCGGCTCAGTCTTCCTGCAGTAATATAACGTGCTGCAACACCACAGACATGAGCGCCCAGACTGTATCCTGCAAGTTGCATGTCATTAGTGCTTGCACCAAAAGAAGCAAGCCAGTTGATGAAATTTGCGACAATTTTTCCAACTCCTAATACAGCAGTTTTTGCCTGAGCGTAACTCCAGAGTCCTGCATAGACTGACCAGTCTACAACAATTACATTATAATCTCCAGCATGTAGCCAGCCTGAAAAATATGTAGACAGAACTGAGAACATTGAGTTTTAGCATGGATAACATACAAAAATCTAACCCTAGTGAGATGGAACCTATGCCATCATATGAACATAAGAGAAGTAACAGAATTTACCTACCACTGAATCAAGAATCAAATTAAGGTTATCCATATGTATTTTGCTAGTTTACTTCTACATAAGTTTACATTCCTCTAGTACTTAAGTGTCTTTCACCATGAAAGCCAGTAGTAAAATAAAAATGATTTCCTTTGTGACTTTACTGTTGTGCTTGCGAAATGCTTAACAATACTGTCATAGAGACTATGCATAAACTTAAATTGATCAGTGAGGAATTAAATGAAATATTTCATAACTAGAAAGTGCAAAATGGAAATACAGCACTTATCCAGAATTAGAAATAGAGATTATAATGGTTCTCTCTCTCTTTCTCTCTCTCTCTCTCTCTCTCTCTCTCTCTGTAATCCCTTCTCTACAGGTTAATATAGTGTAGTATACTACTACTATATTCTTTGTGGAAGAGCCTGCAGTTGGGACTGAGTATGTATAATTTTGAATAAAGTAGATCATTTCTTCATTCCAGGAACAAGAATGTAAAATAATGTGTCCTACTCCCAGATGTCTGCTGGGTGGAAAGTGGTAGTATTCTGCACAATACTTTGTGCTAACTGCATTACGTATCACAAAGTCATATGTAACTTTCTCTTGTAAAAAACCGACAAATTTTGATTATATTTTAAACAGTTTCTTGTTTTGTTTCCTTGAAATATATATATGGAAATTTCAGTCTAACTGCAGTGTTTTCGCTACATAACACATGTATGAGGGTAGAACTTAACCCTTTCACATCTGAATGTTTTCTGGATGGAAGAAAATTTTTCTTTATTTGATATGTTCTTAGGTGATTTTTTAAAATGACTTTAGAGGCAAGATTTATACAAAAATATGTGCCCATTTTCAAAATGTACTTTGTACAATTGCCTTCATTGTGTGGACAAAAATACCTAATTACAAAATATTCTCTGTTGTAATAAACATTCAAATGATCATTCAACAATCACCATGAAAAATAACAACAACAATATTCGATTATGTAGTGAATATAGCAAACCAACCATATCTGTGTATTCTGATGGTCACAAGCTGCTGAACACTGCTACACTGAGTTGCTGATATTTTCATAGTGATGCCCAACAGCTGGCAGCACTTGCACATGATTAAAAGGTTGACCATTCGTAAATATGTACCTCAGATTTCCTTTGGGAAAGAAATACTTTTGTTGCAGCTAAGACCCAGTAAAATGTAGTGCACACAATTGTATACAGAGGGTCTGAAAAGGATACTCTCTCTCTCTCTCTCTCTCTCTCTCTCTCTCTCTCTCTCTCACACACACACACACACACACACACACACACACACACACACAGCATCTAGTAACCTATTACCTCCTGGTCAGGTTGCAGTATCAAAACATGTCTGAAACCTTAGTACTTTGTCATTGTTTCTATGTGTGTGTTCAGATGTTCACTACTCAGCACTTCTTCTACTTGATGAATATTGATCCATCCTCTTATCCATATTATATTTCATACTGGACTTTCCATCAAAGCATTCTATATTTATATCACTTTTAATATTCAGTTTATAGTTTGTAAAATGAATGTTAATTCATGAAATTCTATTAACTGTTTATAATTTACTGAACTCATAAACCAAAGCAATGGCTGGTACTATGTATACCAGAATCAAGGAACATATGATTGCATGGAGTTATGAACCTGTAATAGGGTTATCATATTACCTGTTTTTACTGGGGTTCACCTGTTTTTGAGTTCCTTCCCCAACCTCCACTCAGCTTCAGAATTTTTGGCATACAATAAATATATATTATTTATTTATCACTTCAGTTCACTTTGAGTATGGCCCTGGCAACAGTCATCCAGGAAATTTATCACACTCTCAGCAATTGTTTTGTAAGTGTATTCTGCTATGATTTGTTTGGTCTCTAGTGGACCCTTGATGAACTCTGCTTAATGTTTACTACACCAACTCTCTTTACTCTTTGTTTTTCTTCACTTTTGTGAAGATGCAGTAAACAAGAACACCTTCATGATAACATTTTTAGTGGATGTTGGCGGTGACTTAGTGCTGACTGTGGATACCTTCTTCTTTTCTAAAACTGTTTCTGGTGTTTTCCTTGATGACGCTGACTGCATATTCATTTTTGTTGTTGTTACTGATCGCTCTTCAGCTCCTGGTGTTGCTGTTGGTTCAGCTGGAGTATTGCTCATTCTTCTGAGATTGTCCACCAAATTAGCTTCATTGAACCACAAATATGTTTGATGTCCTGGTGTAACACGTTTTATGGCACTTCTTGTTACCAGTGGACTTTTGATGGCATTCAGCAGATTAACACATAGTTTCTTTTTCCCATTTTTATGTAAGTGAAGCCCATGCCTGGTGAAGTCTTTCCGTTGCAGGAAGCTATTTACATCTAAAACTCTGATGTGTTCACTGTAAGATGCCTTCTGCATCAAGTAACTGTTCATTTGGTAGATTTTGCAGTTTTCATTTGGCATGTCATGTCTATACGGTATTGTGCATAGAATTAGTTGTGTGTGCCTAGTTTTTGCAATCATTTCATCTAGTGATGTCATAAAACCACGTTTTGATCCACTAATATCGTTTGCACCAGCTAAGACGACAACATAATCATTTTGTCCTAGACTAGACGTTTTGTTTTGTATATTGCATGTTGTTTCTTTGAATATAGCATTTGGCTTTATCAAAGATGTAAATTTTTAGCCAGTTGTTGAAATTTCGTTCAGTACTTTTGCATAGTTCCTACCGTGACTATCTGAAACTACAAGAAAACCCGGTGAGTGGTGTCAAAAATCATTCCATTGGAAAACAGTCACTATTTTCCTTTAAAATATTACACCATAATGTGCAGTCAATGTTTAATAAGTTACTAGAAATAGATCTCTTCCTACAAACAAAGCCACACTTAGATGTTCTCCGTATTACTGAACACTGGTTAACAGAAGACAAAATTAAAAAAACCCCACTTGGCGAATTTACTCTAGCTGGTTATTCGTGTCAGAACAAAAGTAAGGGAGGTGGTACAGCAATCTTTCTCAAAAAATATTTAAGATACAAAAGCCTCACAAAGTACAATAATATGCAAATAGAAACAGACTTTGAATTCTCCTTAATTATCTTAACAGACTATAACCTGAAACTTCCTGGCAGATTAAAACTGTGTGCCCGACCGAGACTCGAACTCGGGACCTTTGCCTTTCGTGGGCAAGTGCTCTACCAACTGAGCTACCAAAGCACGACTCACGCCCGGTACTCACAGCTTTACTTCTGCCAGTACCTCGTCTCCTACCTTCCAAACTTTACAGAAGCTCTCCTGCGAACCTTGCAGAACTAGCACTCCTGAAAGAAAGGATATTGCGGAGACATGGCTTAGCCACAGGCTTGGGGATGTTTCCAGAATGAGATTTTCACTCTGCAGCGGAGTGTGCGCTGATATGAAACTTCCTGGCAGATTAAAACTGTGTGCCCGACTGAGACTCGAACTCGGGACCTTTGCCTTTCGCGGGCAAGTGCTCTACCAACTGAGCTACCGAAGCACGACTCACGCCCGGTACTCACAGCTTTACTTCTGCCAGTACCTCATCTCCTACCTTCCAAACTTTACAGAAGCTCTCCTGCGAACCTTGCAGAACTAGCACTCCTGAAAGAAAGGATATTGCGGAGACATGGCTTAGCCACAGCCTTGGGGATGTTTCCAGAATGAGATTTTCACTCTGCAGCGGAGTGTGCGCTGATATGAAACTTCCTGGCAGATTAAAACTGTGTGCCCAACCGAGGCTCGAACTCAGGACTTTTGCCTTTCGTGGGCAAGTGCTCTACCAACTGAGCTACCGAAGCACGACTCACGCCCGGTACTCACAGCTTTACTTCTGCCAGTACCTCATCTCCTACCTTCCAAACTTTACAGAAGCTCTCCTGCGAACCTTGCAGAACTAGCACTCCTGAAAGAAAGGATATTGCGGAGACATGGCTTAGCCACAGCCTTGGGGATGTTTCCAGAATGAGATTTTCACTCTGCAGCAGAGTGTGCGCTGATATGAAACTTCCTGGCAGATTAAAACTGTGAGCCCGACCGAGACTCGAACTCGGGACTTTTGCCTTTCGTGGGCAAGTGCTCTACCAACTGAGCTACCGAAGCACGACTCACGCCCGGTACTCACAGCTTTACTTCTGCCAGTACCTCGTCTCCTACCTTGCCCGCGAAAGGCAAAGGTCCCGAGTTCGAGTCTCGGTGGAGCACACAGTTTTAATCTGCCAGGAAGTTTCATATCAGTGCACACTCCGCTGCAGAGTGAAAATCTCATCCTGGAAACATCCCCAAGGCTGTGGCTAAGCCATGTCTCCGCAATATCCTTTCTTTCAGGAGTGCTAGTTCTGCAAGGTTTGCAGGAGAGCTTCTGTAAAGTTTGGAAGGTAGGAGACGAGGTACTGGCAGAAGTAAAGCTGTGAGTACCGGGCGTGAGTCGTGCTTCGGTAGCTCAGTTGGTAGAGCACTTGCCCGCGAAAGGCAAAGGTCCCGAGTTCGAGTCTCGGTCGGGCACATAGTTTTAATCTGCCAGGAAGTTTCATATCAGCGCACACTCCGCTGCAGAGTGAAAATCTCATTCTGGAAACATCCCCAAGGCTGTGGCTAAGCCATGTCTCCGCAATATCCTTTCTTTCAGGAGTGCTAGTTCTGCAAGGTTCGCAGGAGAGCTTCTGTAAAGTTTGGAAGGTAGGAGACGAGGTACTGGCAGAAGTAAAGCTGTGAGTACCGGGCGTGAGTCGTGCTTCGGTAGCTCAGTTGGTAGAGCACTTGCCCGCAAAAGGCAAAGGTCCCGAGTTCAAGTCTCGGTCGGGCACACAGTTTTAATCTGGCAGGAAGTTTCATATCAGCGCACACTCCGCTGCAGAGTGAAAATCTCATTCTGGAGACTATAACCTGTTGATACTGAATGTATATAGGGCCCCTGATGGGAACATCCAAACCTTCCAACACTCCCTCGAAGCACTACTCACAAAAATTCACTCACTAAACAACAATCTATTAATAAGTGGAGACATTAATATTGACTTCCTCACACCTGGAAAAAACAAAGATGAATTGTTGAATATTACAAATTCATTCAACCTATCCTCAACTGTAAACACACCAACCAGGATCACAAAAAATTCAAAAACAGCTCTAGATCAGATTTTCATAAACGCAGACAAACTACACCACTCAATCGAAGTCATCAGCACAGGTTACAGTGACCATGAAGCCCAAATACTAACAGCGAATTTAAATTACATAGGACAATATCCCACAATAACTAAAATGCGAAGGCAATTTAATGATGATGATATAAGGCTTTTTAACTATCTGTTAAAGGCTGAAAACTGGGCAGAGGTCTATAAAGAAAATGATGTAAACTACATATTTAATTCCTTCCATGAAACATTTCTCCACCACTTCAATACTGCATTTCCACTGAAATCCAGGAAAATTGGAAACAAACACACAAACTCATGGGTAACAAAAGGGATACGGATTTCCAGTCAAAAAAAGCGTGACTTAAAAAATCACATGAAACACCATGACGTCGATGATTAGTTTAGGTCATATTGTAAGACCTATTTTGCAATCTACAGGAAAGTTATCCAACAAGCAAAAAAATTAAACAATGATAAATTTATAAAGGAATCTAACAATAAAATGAAAGGCTTGTGGACAGTTGTAAAAATGAAACAAACAGTAAGCAGCATGTTATAAACAAAACATTAAAACTAAATCTAAATGATGAAGTCACATCAGATCCCCAAAAAATAGTAAATGGTTTTAATCACTATTTTAGCAAAATAGCAGAAAACCTGATAAAGAACAACTGCCACACACTAACAGAAACCATACCAGTACAGGCATAAATGTTTCTTCACAAAGTCTCCAATACTGAAGTACTTACAGCTATAAAAGGACTGAAGAATAAGTACTCCAGTGGTAGTGACAATATTCCTGATTTAATTGTAAAGAAATGTGGAGAATCCATTGTAGAACCCCTAACCCACACAATAAATGCACCCTTTACAAATGGAGTTTTCCCTGACCTACTAAAGACTTCTAAAATTACCCCACTTCACAAAAAGGGCTCTAAAAATGATGTAGCCAATTACAGGCCCATAGCACAACTCAGCTCATTCTCAAAAATATTTGAAAAGGTATTTTACACCAGATTGGAAGACTTTACTAATAAACTATCCTTATTGACAGAACACCAGCATGGTTTTAGAAAGCAAGAGACAACTACCACAGCTATTTATGAGTATCTCAACAAAACCTTAAAAGCACTGGATAATAAGGAAATCACTACTGGTATCTTTTTAGATTTATCCAAAGCCTTTGATGTAATTGACCATACCATACTCCTTAAGAAGTTAGCAAATAAAGGTATAAGAGGAATTGCAAACAAATGGTTAGAATCTTACCTGTCAAACAGATTTCAAAAAGTTGAAATTAATTTTGAAAAAAAGAATACAACCACCCATCAATCTACTGTCTACTCCTCTGACACAATGCCTATTAGATATGGTGTGCCACAAGGCTCAATCCTGGGACCCGTACTGTTTCTGCTATACATTGATGATATAAGCACAAAGCTTGCTGCAGGACATACCACACTATTTGCCGATGACACAAGTATACTAATAAAGGGTACTGATGCAGAGGACCACAACCAAAAAATTAAACCGCTTATGTCGTCACTCAGCAAATGGTTCAACGAGAACAAACTGATTATAAACATACAGAAAACAACGTACATCAACTTCAGACTCTCATCCCAAAAACAAGAAATGCCTGATGTGATTCTAAATAACAAAGAGCTTATGTGTGTGGACTGTGTCAAGTTTCTTGGCATATGGCTTGCAGAAAATCTTAAGTGGGAGACTCACACAAATTATATCTCAAAAAAGCTCTCAACTGTGTGTTACATTTTAAGGATACTCAAAAAATCAGTTACAAAATCTGTTCTCATACATGTATATTATGCTTACTTCCATTCTACATTACAGTATGGAATCATATTTTGGGGGAACTCACCTGGAGGTAGATATATTTTCAAAATGCAAAAAAAGGCAATACGCATAATATGTAATCTAAGACATAATGAATCATGCAGACAACATTTCAAAACAAATGGCATTATGACACTGCTCTCTGCTTACATTTATAATATTGTCTCATTTGTCAAGTCATACCTGTTAAACAATGACTGCACACTGAAATTCAATGGAGATATTCATAACTATGCAACAAGGTAGCAGTCTGACCTACATATGATTCAGTCCAGAACTACCTGCTACCAAAAAAGTGTTTTAAATGTTGGGATACAAATGTATAATAATTTACCCAATGAAATCAAAGCAACAAACAACCCAAGAGCCTTCACACATAAGTTAAGAAAATATCTCTTGGACCATTGCTTTTATGCAGTTGATCATTTTTTTGAAAGGGGTTAAAAATGTAAAAAATATGATAAATGTTCAATTAGATCTGAAAATTATATACTGTGCATGTCTATGAAATACACTGGACTACTTTACTATAACATTTGTATTGGCTGTTTGCATTTTACCATACAACATTTGTATTTACTGTTTTGTTAAAGATAGCTAACTTCCTCATTGCAAAATAATGTAAAATCAATTTATTAAATATTACCTGCAAATATGTTCTCTTGACCTATCCAATATTGTATGTACAACCTTACATTTCTATGATTTGTATTAACGGTTTTGTTTAAGATAGATAATTTCCTTGCTACAAAATAATGTAAAAATCAAATGTAAAAATTACTTGTAAATAGCTCCCTTGACCTATCCAATATCATATGTACAGCTGTACAATACTATGATTGCCTGGATCAATAAAAATACAATACAATACAATATTGTAGGATATACAACACATTGCTACAGGACTCAGGATGCCCAAAGATAACTACAAGTGCAAGTTCAATGTTTATTACAAAACCTAATTTCCTTACCTACACCAGGGAAAAACAGGCATAAAAGCAGAATGTACACTGTGCAAGTGAATAATTTATTTATCACATTGTTACTTATTTGTCTATTCGATTATATACTTTACATCGTTAATACCATAACATATTGTATGTCCATGTTAAACACATGATAATATAAAACAGTAGTGGCTGGTTATCATGTGCTAATGTATTACAGCACACTGTAAATATTGCCTTAAAATTTTGCTTCAAATGCGAGCTGGAAATCACACTAAAATTATGCCATTTTTCTTCAAATGTGAGGCAGGAATCACACTGAAATTAAGCCATTTCTCTTTGAATGCATGCTGGTATGCTACTGAAATGTTTTGCGGCAATCTCTCAATAATAACTACAAATCAGTGTCATATGCTTACATGCTGGTCAGTTGTACTATGATCAATTCAGAGAAGGAATGCAGCTGTCTGTTTCCAACTGCACATCCTTTGATGTGACATCATCACTTCTTGCACTATGAGTGCTATGTCACTCACAGCATGAGGTCAGTATTTTTCTATGATTTTGCTGTATCATATTGGGCAAGCCTAGAGAATAAGGGAATTTTAAGGAGATGTTCTCGTAACATCACAGTGGCCAAGTGGCCAGTTTCGCCATGTGTGCTGAGCGAGATGACAGCTGTTTATTTCTAATCTTTGCTGCAGCTTTGCAAGTGCTTGCAAATGTGGACATTAAATGTACCAATGTTCGAATTTTCAATCTTCCTCAGGAAGTAAAGTACATTATCTTACAGAAGTTTTGACCCAATCTGGTGAAGTGAGAGGCATTTACAGTGAATGCTGTTTACATCAGCACAGGATTCAATATTATAGTGGCATAAGCTTGGTGGGAATGCAAATCAAAAAGAAAATTCCATCTCAATTCCTAGTTTGTTGATACTGTATTCATGATACATACAGCGGACAGATGGGGACATGTTTTCTGTGCAACAGAAGTGACTATCTCTGAAACAAATACCTTCAGAGAGATTTTGTTTAACATTCTTCCTTGGAACAGTACTATATGTTAACAGTTACTGACCTTGTTTCCTCTCATAACAAACCTGGGACTACTACTGGTGTTTGTCTGACAGTTTTCTGCAAATGATTTTCCGATTTTGCAATCAAAGCCTGACCCAGTTACTGCTACTGTTTGCAGCATGGAGAATGCAATTCATAATAAGCAGTGCCACACTCAGGATGGTGATGAATTAGTTGTAGCCAGCCGATGTGGCCGAATGGTTCTAGGCACTTCAGTCTGGAACCTGGCGACCGCTATGGTCGCAGGTTCGAATCCTGCCCCGGGCATGGATGTGTGTGATGTCCTTAGGTTAGTTAGGTTTAAGTAGTTCTAAGTTCTAGGGGACTGATGACCTCAGAAGCTAAGTCCCATAGTGCTCAGAGCCAATTAGTTGTACTTTTCCTTGTCCCACCTTCCCCTGAGGTGTGTTTGTCTGTTACTCCTACAAGTAGTGTGGTACCACATAACCCTGGTGCGGTGGAGATCAGGCTGCAAAGGTGGAACCTATGGTACTGCCTTGGAGCATGTGTGTGTTGGAGTTGTCTCCTTCACAGCTCTCTCAAGTATAATCAGTTAATACAACAATGCTCTCCTGGCCCTCTGTCTGCTCTCAACAATGGGGATCAGATTTTGTTACATATTGTGAGTCTTGTGGAAATTGTTTTCCTAGAGTTGTCTCCCACTGTCTATGAGATTCAATCTGATTGCCTTCCTTCAGGGAGTCAACACACCTTGCAGTGTGACCGTTCTGTGGAGCAGACTTCTGACCCTCAAAAGTCACAGATTCATATGGCACTGGTACAAAATATGCCTACATCACTGACTCCAGAGTCAATTATCCCTCACAGCTGGGTTAAACAACATGTACAGCTAGAATGTGCAGCAGTGTGCAAAACAACCAGGAGTAAAAATTCCATTTGGGACAGTATCAGACCCTCCTCCCCCCACCTCCCACCCCCACTTTTGGATTTGTTGTTGGATTTCACAATGGGCTGTGACGGGCGACTGGTGGTATATTTGTGCTGCTCTGTTTTACAGCTGTTTTATTCTTGATTGATGGCTTAAGCATATACATTTGTCACACTAGATGTTAAACAAGTGGCATCAGAGCTGAGCATAGCTTCACTGCATCAGTTTATATGTGTATGACTCCTGTGTGGATCATTTCTTACAAGAATTTCTATTTACCAGTTATCTGCTCCTTCAATTTTGAACTGTTTGAAATGTTGTGCTTGAATTCTCAACAGGACCTACCTTATTCTTTTGGGAAGGCATTCCCATTGCTGAAGAAGAGGCATTTGAGCCTGGTTTTATTATATGCTCCATCTGGTTCTGGTCACACAGTACATCTGCGTTTTTATTACGCAAGAGTCCTTAGGGTCTTTTGTTGGGTGGTGTTTTAATTGTGTTCTGTATCCTGTTGATCAGTCTCCCTACTGCAATTATTGTTGGGATTTAAATGAGTTGGTACACTTGATGCACTTGAAGGATGTTTGGGAGCATAAACTTTCAATGTTGGTCAAATTTGCACATTTTACTTCTAGCAGGAGTATTGACCAATTCTAGTAAATGAATTGGAGTCTATGTCATTGTGGCTAGCTTTTCTGATCACTGTGCCTTGGTCTTCATTCTCCAACTTGATTGGCAATCAGTGAAGCTATTCTGTTCCCCTTGGATGTAAAATGTCACCCACTTGCCAGATCATTCTCTTGATGATGTGATTATGATGTGTGGGAGCATAGTCTCTGATCCACTGGAAGGTACTCTACTACTCCAGAATGGTGGACTGCTCTGGCTAAACTGAAGTTGCTGGGTTGAGGAATTTTCAGAGAACTCATGAATTTTAATGTTCTCTCCTGTGTGATGTGTATGACAGTGTGGATCTCACCTTACTCTGTGGCCAAATATCATGATGTGGTTTCAGTTGCAGTGGTTACTTCTGTCCTTTGTATCTCTATATATATATATATATATATATATATATATATATATATATATATATATATATATATATATATATATATATATATATATATATATATATATAATGGAAGGAAACATTCCACGTGGGAAAAATTGTATATAAAAACAAAGATGAGGTGACTTACCGAACAAAAGCACTGGCAGGTCGATAGACACACAAACAAACACAAACATACACACAAAATTCAAGCTTTCGCAACAAACTGTTGCCTCATCAGGAAAGAGGGAAGGAGAGGGGAAGACGAAAGGAAGTGGGTTTTAAAGGAGAGGGTAAGGAGTCATTCCAATCCCGGGAGCGGAAGGACTTACCTTAGGGGGAAAAAAGGACAGGTATACACTCGCACACACGCACATATCCGTCCACACATACAGACACAAGCAGACATGTCTGCTTGTGTCTGTATGTGTGGACGGATATGTGCGTGTGTGCGAGTGTATACCTGTCCTTTTTTCCCCCTAAGGTAAGTCTTTCCGCTCCCGGGATTGGAATGACTCCTTACCCTCTCCTTTAAAACCCACTTCCTTTCGTCTTCCCCTCTCCTTCCCTCTTTCCTGATGAGGCAACAGTTTGTTGCGAAAGCTTGAATTTTGTGTGTATGTTTGTGTTTGTTTGTGTGTCTATCGACCTGCCAGCGCTTTTGTTCGGTAAGTCACCTCATCTTTGTTTTTTTTATATATATATATTTTTTTTTTTACAGGGCTTTTGATTGTGTAAATAATGTGTTCCTGCTTCAGATTGTGAGGATGGTTGGATGTATTCTTGAGACTTGTAAGTTTTATCCAACTTGTTCATGGGCATTGCAGCTTCAGTAGTTGCCAATGGGCAACTCATACCTCTGATTACCATCCACTGGGGAGTGCCACAGGGGAGCTCACTATTGATGTCATTGTTTGTCTTATCTCTGGTTGGTTGTTTTGTTGTTTATAGGGACTATTAAGGTTATCAGTCCCTTATGTCTAGAGCCAGTGCATTGGAAGGTTGCATCCCAGCTTCAGAGTTTGATGTTTTCTCGAAGGACCTTCGCTGTTCACATGTACACTGATGATGTGACGGTTTTACTTCACTAACGTGATATCTCCGCTGAAGGCAATTGTTGATGATTACTGCTGCTAGCGACTTAAAGAAGTCAAAAGCAAACTTCTCAATTAACCAGGATTCAGTGGAGCATAATCACATGGGCCACTGCAATGCATCAAGATACATTACTGGGTGTTGTCAATGCCAAATGGCAACTCTCAATTGGAAATTGATTACTGATATGATCCAGGGGGCACAACTATTAGACAAACAAATTTTGGGTGTGCATGTGTAGTGCAGGTCATATTACATTGCACAACTTTTGCTGCTTTCCTACATGATGGCTAAGAAATGAACCAGTTGGCCAGTTGCTTTTAATGGAAGCTTCATGTCTTCACATTACAATACAAGGGTGTGATGAAGCTACATCCCCTCAGCAGATTGGACCTTTCTGACATTAACAGGAAGGCATCTTATATGTTTGGGTCATGACACTGATGTTCATGCAGGGATTTATATGCCTTCATATCTCGGCTATTCACCTTAGTACATCTAGCGAGTCATGATCTGCCCGTTGATGTTGGCCATCTGAATCCTAAACTGAGATACCTACGAGAGTCCTAACTAGCTGTAAGTTATCTGGGGGCTGACATACTTGTATTGCAATGGCCAGTGCTCACGACCAAGTTTCTTTGACCTGCTGGGAAGGGGTTCCTTGTGCTAATCTCCGGGAACAAGTATCATTGGCAATATCTTGGAAAACTCTATGGACAAACATTAGCCTCCCAATTTGATCATTGGCAGCAGCCTCCTCCTGCTACAGGATGTTCAACAATTTAATTTCCACCTAAGAGCATCTATATTGTATTGGGATTAGTGACATAGATAAATTGCAGTAGGTGCACATCCCTAGATATGCTGCAGCACTGGTTTAGTTGTATTGGTCACTTATCAAACTGGTCCTGGCTCAGAAAGCAATTGGTTTTCCTCACTTAGTGTGCTGAACTGCGTATTCCACCAATACAATTCTGCAGCCAGCTACTTCTTTTTTTTCTGAGGGCAAACAATAATGCTACCATATGGCTGGTTTGTCAGTTCATACATTTTGTTGCTACTGATGAGGGGGTGATGACCATTTGGATTTTTTTCCAGTTTATGTCCAAAGTTTGATTCTGCCCCAATTAGGACACTTCTTTGCCAGTATGTTGGACCTTACCTTTCAAAGAAAGGGCACTGGATAGTCCCAGCAGCAGCTAGCTACTGCTCTCACTGTATCACTGTCCTTTTGTTTTTTCATATCTGTTTTTTCTCTGCATTCCTTCTTTTCATACTGCTGGTATTGTTTCTGAAAAAAAAAGCCATGTGAGAGAGCAGCTCAGTGCCATTGGGAGGGGAGGGGAGGGGAGGGGAGGGGAGGGGAGGGAGGGAGAGGGGCATTGTGGCCAGGCATTGAAATTTGACTCCTGCCCACTTTGTCTCCACCAACCTGAAACTGACCGTTACCATTACTGATTGCTTTTAGTAAAATGTCTTTCTTGTTTTGCATGAACATTCAAATACATCTGTTGTGGTTCTTCTAATTTCTTTTTATATATTTAAAATGTGTCATGCTCATATTCATGATGTTAGTGTTGTTGTGGTCTTCAGTCCTGAGACTGGTTTGATGCAGCTCTCCAAGCTAATCTATCCTGTGCAAGCTACTTCATCTCCCAGTACCTACTGCAACCTACATCCTTCTGAATCTGCTTAGTGTATTCATCTCTTGGTCTCCCTCTATGATTTTTAAGATCCGCGCTGCCCTCCAATGCTAAATTTGTGATCCCTTGATGCCTCAGGACATGTCCTACCAACCGATCCCTTCTTCTACTCAAGTTGTGCCACAAACTTCTCTTCTCCCCAATCCTATTCAATACCTCCACCTAATCTTCAACATTCTTCTGTAGCACCACATTTCGAAAGCTTCTATTCTCTTCTTGTCCAAACTATTTATTGTCCATGTTTCACTTCCATACATGGCTACACTCCATACAAATACTTTCAGAAACGACTTCCTGACATTTAAATCTATACTCAATGTTAACAGATTTCTCTTCTTCAGAAACACTTTCCTTGCCATTGCCAGTCTACATTTTATATCCTCTCTACTTCAACCATCATCAGTTATTTTGCTCCCCAAATAGCAAAACTCCTTTACTACTTTAAGTGCCTTATTTCATGCCCCTCGACTCTTATAACTGCCATCTGGTTTCTGTACAAATTGTAAATAGCCATTCACTCCCTGTATTTTACCCCTGCCACCTTAAGAATTTGAAAGAGAGTATTCCAGTCAACATTGTCAAAAGCTTTCTCTAAGTCTACAAATGTAGATTTGCCTTTCCTTAATCTTTCTTCTAAGATAAGTTGTAAGGTCAGTATTGCCTCACGTGTTCCAACATTTCTACGGAATCCAAACTGATCTTCCCCGAGGTCAGCTTCTACCAGTTTTTCCATTCGTCTGTAAATAATTCGCGTTAGTATTTTGCAGCTGTGACTTATTAAACTGATAGTTTGGTAATTTTCACATCTGTCAACACCTGCTGTCTTTGGGATTGGAATTATTATATTCTTCTTGAAGTCTGAGGGTATTTCGCCTTTCTCGTACATCTTGCTCACCAGATGGTAGAGTTTTGTCAGGACTGGCTCTCCCAAGGCCGTCAGTAGTTCTAATGGAATGTTGTCTACTCCTGGGGCCTTGTTTCGACTCATATTTATTTCAATGTAAGTTAACTGTACATGTAGAATTAAAAAAAAAAAGTGACCTAATGAGCAGAGTGGCAATTCCTGGACCCATGTTCAATTCACAGTAGTACCACTATATGTTTTCCTTCATTTTATTTTATTCTTCATATTGTTGAACTACTAATTACAAAATATAAATATATTTCAACAGTTCAATTTATATATACAAAATTAATACATTCTATGTAGTTATGATCACTACAGCCATAAGTCAAAAGGCTGTAGGCTGGATGGTGGCAAAACAAGAGAGTATACAGGGAAATTCTGTAAGAAACTGATTTTTGTAGATGATCTCTTAAAGAGGCCCTTTTCCATATATCTTTGGAGAGGATAGTGACATTTGAAGAGTGATATAGAAGTATTTCAATTGTAAATCTAACAACAGATGGCCAAGGAAAGAGACTCGCCCCAAATCTGTCTTGCTTAACACTGAAAATTTCAAAATAATTGCAGAATATTTTGATCAGCTTTTTAATCCATAAACTTGATTATTCAAACTCTCATGAAAATCTAGAAGAAGAGTTACCCCCAACTATCAAAGAAATTGAAGCAGATATTAAAACCTTATAAAGCTAGTGAGAAGACTATTACAGCAGAACTTTTGAAAAGGTGTCTACCAAAAATAAAAAAAATAAAAAGAATGAGGTAAAATTAATCTTTGAGAAAACTTGGAAAACAAGAAAACTCCCAGGAGAGTGGAAGGTGGCCTCCATATATTCCCTTTGTAGGAAAGGGAAGATGTTAACAACTGCAGAGGGATTTTTTTGCAACCAGTTGGATTTAACATAGTTTCCAGAATTATACTAAACAGAACATAAATAACACAGTAATTTAAGTACTCCATACAAGTTTTACCAAGGACCAATCATGTTCTAAATAAATATTTAATCTGAAGTCAATCATTTGCCATGGATTACTGCATTCAAAAGATTTGCGTTGATTTCCATAAGGCCATTGATTCTGTTGACAGAAACTATAGATAAAATAAAATCACCTGTATAGAAGCAGGCTGATACCCCCTTTCAAGTTCCTAGAATATTTCACCTGAGAGGGCCATAGGAAAAGGTAAAATGCTCTTTAAAGATTTTCACTTACACTTTTTGAGTAGCCGCTGTCACAGTTGCACGTTGGCCACATGGTCTAAAGCTGGAAAGTAGCAATTAATGGACCTGGATTTGATTCCTGCTAGTAACAACACTCTTTTTTATTCATTTTATTTTATTCCTCACAATGTTAAACTAATAATTATAAGTTTAAATGTATATAAACAGTTCAATTTATGTATGTAAAATTAATATATTCAATTTATAAATTATAGAATGCAGCAATCAGTCACCCTTTTTTAGATTTTATTACGCAAATCCAGATTTTGGATAGTAGCTAGCCATTCTCAATGCATTATTTTCTGTTGTCAATGCATGTAAGTCACAGTTCTTTGAACAATGAATACTATTCAAAGAACTGTGACTGACGCCTGAACAACAGGGACTTACATGCATTGACAATAGAAATTAGTGCCTTGAGAATGGCTAGTTACTAGCTGAAATCTGGATTTGCATAATAAAATCTAAAAAAAAGGATGACTGATTGCTGCACTCTATAATTTAGGTCACATAACAGTCACTGAGGGCACCCACTTTCCGAATGAAAGGTAACCTGATATTCAGTTTAGTTATGATTAGTAACCTTTTTACTCAAAAGGTTATAGACCACCACAATGTAGCACACCGATTAATTTTGCATGAGCCACCATTGACATAAAATGTAATAACTTGAAATGTAGTTGAGATCTTTATTGGTTGTCTGCTTCTGCAAGTATGGTATTCAAAATGTTTTCTGTGTTTGCTTGCAGCAGTTGGAACTGCATGCACATGCATGAAACCACTTTGTTCACAGAAACGTGGATCATTAGGCATGTGGACTCCATAGCAGAGCCGGCCAGGGTGACCGAGTGGTTCTAGGCACTACAGTCTGGAACCGCGCGATCCCTACGGTCACAGGTTCGAATCCTGCCTCGGGCATGGGTGTGTGTGATGTCCTTAGGTTAGTTAGGTTTAAGTATTTCTAAGTTCTAGGGCCTCCCTATGAACCATGGACCTTGCTGTTGGCGGGGAGGCTTGCGTGCCTCAGGGATACAGATGGCCGTACCGTAGGTGCAACCACAACGGAGGGGTATCTGTTGAGAGGCCAGACAAATGTGTGGTCCCTGAAGAGGGGCAGCAGCCTTTTCAGTAGTTGCAGGGGCAACAGTCTGGATGATTGACTGACCTGGCCTTGCAACATTAACCAAAACGGCCTTGCTGTGCTGGTACTGCGAACGGCTGAAAGCAAGGGGAAACCATGGCCATAATTTTTCCCGAGGGCATGCAGCTTTACTGTATGGATAAATGATGATGGTGTCCTATTGGGTAAGATATTCCGGAGGTAAAATAGTACCCTATTTGGATCTCCAGGCAGGGACTACTCAAGAGGACGTAATTATCAGGAGAAATAAAACTGGCGTTCTATGGATCGGAGCGTGGAATGTCAGATCCCTTATCCGAGCAGGTAGATTAGAAAATTTAAAAAGGGAAATGGATAGGTTAAAGTTAGATATAGTGGGAATTAGTGAAGTTCGGTGGGAGGAGGAACAAGAATTTTGGTCTGGTGAATACAGGGTTATAAACACAAAATCAAATAGGGGTAAAGCAAGAGTAGGCTTAATAATGAATAAAAAAAAATAGGAGTGCGGGTAAGCTACTACAAACAGCATAGTGAACGCATTATTGTGGCCAAGATAGACATGAAGACCACGCCTACTACAATAGTACAAGTTTATATGCCAACTAGCTCTGCAGATGATGAAGAAATTGAAGTAATGTATGATGACATAAAAGAAATTATTCAGGTATTGAAGGGAGACGAAAATTTAACAGTCATGGGTGACTGGAATTCGAGAGTAGGAAAAGGGAGAGATGGAAACATAGTAGGTGAATATGGATTGGAGCTAAGAAATGAAAGAGGAAGCCGCCTGGTAGAGTTTTGCTCAGAGCATAACTTAATCATAGCTAACACTTGGTTCAAGAATCATGGAAGAAGGTTGTATACATGGAAGAATCCTGGAGATACTAGAAGGTATCAGATAGATTATATAATGGTAAGACAGAGATTTAGGAACCAGGTTTTAAATTTTAAGACATTTTCAGGGGCAGATGTGGACTCTGACCACAATCTATTGGTTATGAACTGCAGATTAAAACTGAAGAAACTGCAAAAAGGTGGGAATTTAAGGAGATGGGACCTGGATAAACTGAAAGAACCAGAGGTTGTACAGAGTTTCAGGGAGAGTGTAAGGGAACAATCGACAGGAATGGAGGAAAGAAGTACAGTAGAAGAAGAATGGGAAGCTCTGAGGGATGAAGTAGTGAAGGCAGCAGAGTATCAAGTAGGTAAAAAGACGAGGGCTAGTAGAACTCCTTGGGTAACAGAAGAAATGTTGAATTTAATTTATGAAAGGAGAAAATATAAAAATGCAGTAAATGAAGCAGGCAAAAAGAAATACAAACGTCTAAAAAATGAGATCGACAGGAAGTGCAAAATGGCTAAGCAGGGATGGCTAGAGGACAAATGTAAGGATGTAGAAGCTTATTTCACTAGGGGTAAGATAGATGCTGCCTACAGGAAAATTAAAGAGACCTTTGGAGGAAAGAGAACCACTTGTATGAATATCAAGAGCTCAGATGGAAAGCCAGTTCTAAGCAAAGAAGAGAAATAAGGAAGGTGGAAGGAGTACATAGAGGGTCTGTACAAGAGTGATGTACTTGAGGACAATATTATGGAAATGGAAGAGGATGTAGATGAAGATGAAATGGGAGATACGATACTGCGTGAAGAGTTTGACAGAGCACTGAAAGACCTGAGTCGAAACAAGGCCCCGGGAGTAGACAACATTCCATTAGAACTACTGACAGCCTTGGGAGAGCCAGTCCTGACAAAACTCTACCATCTGGTGAGCAAGATCTATGAGACAGGCGAAATACCCTCAGACTTCAAGAAGAATATAATAATTCCAATCCCAAAGAAAGCAGTTGTTGACAGATGTGAAAATTACCGAACTATCAGTTTAATAAGCCATAGCTGCAAAATACTAATGCTAATTATTTACAGATGAATGGAAAAACTAGTAGAAGCCGGCCTCGGGGAAGATCAGTTTGGATTCCTCAGAAATACTGGAACACGTGAGGCAATACTGATCTTACGACTTATCTTAGAAGAAAGATTAAGGAAAGGCAAATCTACGTTTCTAGCATTTGTAGACTTTGAGAAAGCTTTTGACAATGTTGGCTGGAATACTCTCTTTCAAATTCTAAAGGTGGCAGGGGTAAAATACATGGAGCGAAAGGCTATTTACAAATTGTACAGAAACCAGATGGCAGTTATAAGAGTCGAGGGGCACGAAAGGGAAGCAGTGGTTGGGAAGGGAGTGAGACAGGGTTGTAACCTCTCCCCGATGTTATTCAATCCGTATATTGAGCAAGCAGTAAAGGAAACAAAAGAAAAATTTGGAGTAGGTATTAAAATTCATGGAGAAGAAATAAACACTTTGAGGTTCACCAATGACATTGTAATTCTATCAGAGACAGCAAAGGACTTGGAAGAGCAGTTGAACGGAATAGCCAGTGTCTTGAAAGGAGGATATAAGGTGAACATCAAAAAAGCAAAATGAGGATAATGGAATGTAGTGGAATTAAGTCGGGTGATGCTGAGGGAATTACATTAGGAAATGAGGCACTTAAAGTAGTAAAGGAGTTTTACTATTTGGGGAGCAAAGTAACTGATGATGGCTGAAGTAGAGAGGATATAAAATGTAGACTGGCAATGGCAAGGAAAGCGTTTCTGAAGAAAAGAAATTTGTTAACATCGAGTTTAGTTTTAAGTGTCAGGAAGTCATTTCTGAAAGTATTTGTATGGAGTGTAGCCATGTATGGAAGTGAAACATGGACAATAAATAGTTTGGACAAGAAGAGAATAGAAGCTTTCGAAATGTGGTGCTACAGAAGAATGCTGAAGATTAGATGGGTAGGTCACATAACTAATGATGAAGTATCGAATAGAATTGGGGAGAAGAGGAGTATGTGGCACAACTTGACAAAAAGAAGGGACCGAGGGCAGTGCGGAGGGTAAAAATCATAGAGGGAGACTAAGAGATGAATACAGTAAGCAGATTCTGAAGGATGTGGGTTGCAGTAAGTACTGGAAGATGAAGAAGCTTGCACAGGATAGGGTAGTATGGAGTGCTGCATCAAACCAGTCTCAGGACTGAAGACCACAACAACAAACAACAAGTTCTAGGGGACTGACGACCTCACAAGTTAAGTCCCATAGTGCTCAGAGGCAATTGCAACATTTTTCCACAGGTGTTTTGTGTTCTTTCTCACACGGAGCTACAGTCTGTTACACTGGTAAAATGTCAGTTTTCGTGTGGGTATGGATTGCAGCAAACTGCAGATGTTCCCACTTACATAATAATGATAATGAGGCAAATGACTTCGGGAAGCTGATTTTGTTTTTTTATGTTGGCCATCACATCAAGAGCACAGTTCCAAAGGCTGTTGTTCAATTAATCAGTATGTCCTTCCAGCGGAGCCCTCATGAGTAAGTCTGACAGTTACCCTGTTCAACAGTACACAATGTCATCCGTAAGAGGTTCCAACTACAGTCGTACAAACTTCATGAAGCACGAGCGCTGTAAACGGCAGAAGGCATTTGTACAGACAATTCTGGTAAAATTGGAAAAAAATGAGGCATGCCTTGATTTTGTATGTTTCTTGGATGAGGCTACATTCCACATTTCTGACACGCACAATTGCCACATATCGAGAACTGAACACCCTTCCCCCGCCCCTCCTCGACCCCTGTAGTGACAGAATGCAAATGTGACCCTCTGAAAGTGACTGTGTGGTGTGGATTGTTGTAGGATATGTTTACAGGCTCATTCTTCTTTGCAGAGTTTATTGTTAATGCAACAACATATGTAGACATGTTGAGCTGTTTGTTGGCCACAACTTCCTCATGACGTGATTGTGGCATACCATATGGTTTTACAAACATTGTGAGGGTTTCTTGGATCAAATGTTCATAAATCACTGAATTCCGAGAGATAGTCCATCAATTGCTTGGTCACCTAGAAGCCCAGACTTTATGCCACTTGATTTTTCAAGGGACTGGGAGTATATCAAGAATGATTTGTATCGGACACCAGTTTCTGATCAACCACATCTGCATCTGTGCAGCGAACACATATGCTATGCTTGCAATGCTCCAGAACACTTGGAGAAAAGTGGAAAATAGTCTAGATGTTTGTCATGTCACTAGCTCTGAGCACTATGGGACTTAACATGAGGTCATCAGTCCCCTATAACTTAGAACTACTCAAACCGAACTAACCTAAGGACATCACACACATCCATTCCTGAGGCGGGATTTGAACCTGCGACCATAGCATTCACGCGGTTCCAGACTGAAGCACCCAGAACTGCTTGGTCACAGTGGCTGGCTGCATATTGAAGTGTATTAGACATGTGAAAAAACACTTAGAATTACCATACTTGCAAAAACATACTGTCAATAACTATCCCAATAATTTCTCAAGTTATTGCATTTTATATTATTATATACTTAACCTCGACACCCTCTATATGGATATTTACATATAAATACTGTATTCCTATGATCAGTTACGAGTTTTTTCTCACTTTTCTGAACATAAACTGAGTTCTTATTAACTTGCACTGTCACTATTGAGATGTGTTGAGTATAAATATTTACAAACAAAGTACCCAATCCATCTAGGAGCTAAATAATTTTATAGTGATGCAGCACAATAACGAAGTAAAATAGTTTTGTATTATGACAGGATTTAAAAACTTTGGTTGCCTTGAACTGTAGAAAACGGTACAGTGCAATTATGCCATACCTGCATGTAATGTATCTGTAGAGAGAATATTTTCACCAGCTCAGTGATGGATGAGTCGAATAAGCTCACTGTTGAAAACGTAAAGATGTTGTTGATTATACTGCAAAACATGTATTATGTAACTTGTGTTCAGTACTATGACAGAATTATCAGTAAAATAGATTTTCTAAAATGTAAAATAAATATTATTATCTGAAACTCCAGGTTCTGAACATTAGAATATGGTAACCATAACTTGTAAAATGGTGTTGTCATGAGAAAGGAGAAGAAAGTTTTCTTTATATGCACTTGTTTCATTTGCTTATTCTCTATGATGATTTTAATGTTTTTTATTACAAATATGCATTTACAAGTGTTAATGTGTGATCTGATGAAACTGCATGAAATGAAATATTGTATTTTTGTAACATGAATTCTAGGTCTACATCTACATAGATACTCTGCATGCCATCATACGGTGCATGGCGGAGAGTAGCCTGTACCACTACTTGTCATTTCCTTTCCTGTTCCACTCACAAACAGACAGAGGGAAAAGTGACTGTCTATATGCCTCTGTGTAAGCCCTGATTTTTCATATCTAATCTTTGTGGTCTTTACGCACAATGAATATTGGTGGCAGCAGAATCGTTTGGCAGTCAGCTTCAAATGCCAATTCTTACTATGGAATCATCAGCAAACAACAGCAGATTGCTACCCACCTTGTCTGCCAAATCATTATGGAAATAGAGAACAACATCAGTCCTATCACACTTCCCTGGGGTACTCCTGATGATACCCTTGTCTCTGATGAACACTCATCATCGAAGAGAACATACTGTTATAAAGATTTTGTAGCATAGTCTAAATAGTGAAGAGCAAAGAGTGTGTGTGTGTGTGTGTGTGTGTGTGTGTGTGTGTGTGTGTGTGTGTGTGTGTTGTGTGATCACTACTGTACATTTTTAAGCAGTAAATTATTGAATATTGATACATGAAACTAATTAATACAGGGTTCTTTGTCTGAAGTGAGGGATAAATATATCTTGTTTAGACTTTTTCATAAATAGTGCACTCATACCAACTGAAGAGCGGATTGCCAAGTAAGCTGTACAGATGTAGTGGTAAATCCTGTAATATATTTGGTTCTGCTCACTAATTTGTGAAGGGATCATACTGTATACCTTTAAACTATAATATATTTATGCTACGGACTGAGGTTCTTCTTTCGCCATGGATGCCTGACATAGGCTGTGAAAATAAATCAATAATTGTAAGTGGTATGACTGAATTTGAATGTATGTGATGTACACTTTACTGTTTTAAAGAACAGCACTTACCATCACGGATTTCACTCATTTCATCTGCTTCATTCTTCCACCCATGGATCACAAATTTTGTTGGTTTTGAGGCAACAAAGTTCCCAACATAAGAGCCAACTGGTGTCAAATTTTGAGGACTGTTTGGGTTTGCTCTGTTGGTAAACAGAAGTCACAGTTAATAACATATCTCTGTCTGATCAAGTAAACCATTGTGTTTGTCATCTGAAATTGCAGTCTGATACATTATCATGATTTGGATGGAAAATGGTCACCTTCAAAATGGTGTCTTAGTAACTAATGATCAGTTTTGTAAAATGCTAGAAAATTATTTTGGAATGTTATCATAGTAGCACACCAAAAATATATGCTTATGAATGGTGGGTAGTGACTAATTCTTGATAACTAGCTACTCGAACAAGAAAGGGTCAAGCTCTATGTGGAAGTTTTATCATGCTGAATGGGGCAACCAAAGTGAGAGGCACTGCAAGATACATCTCATTAATGTGGTAAATGGTACTACTCCCAGGAGTTTTCTTCTTCTTTCACCCATTTGTCGATATCTATACATGGTGTAAGAAAAAGTATGACTCAACAGTAATGACATGTCTCTCATCTAGAAGTAGAAAATTTTTTGACATGTGACTGAAAAACTGTTTCTCCATGTTGAACCTCATTTTCTAAGACCCTTCATAGCACACTAATCTTGGAAAATATGAAGGACGGAATGCACCATCATCCTGCATTGAACTCATTCTTACATGGACTATTTAGAACAACATTTTTTTCCACATTCAGTCATCTGGGTGGCTTGATGTGACCCACTGAAACTATTACCCTCTGTCAACATCTTCATCTCAGTTTAGCATTTCCACCCAATGTCCTGAACTAATTGTAGGATCTATTCCAATCTCAGTCTATCATATAGTTTTTGCCTTTTAGAGTTCCCTCAAGTGCCATGAAAGTTATACCCTGATGTCATAACACATGTACTATCATCCTGTCCTTTATTCTGGTCAGTGTTGTACACATATATCTTTCCTTGCCAATTATGTGGAGAATCTTGTCCTTTCTTACCAGTCTACTTAATTCCAGCATTTCTCTGTACAAAACATCTCAAGTGCTTCGGTTCTCTACTTTTCTGGTTTTTCTACAGCCCATAACTTACTTCCATACAATTCTGTGCCCTAGATACACATTTGCAGAAATTTCATCCTGAAATTAAGACATACATTTGATGTAAGCAGCATAATTTCAGCGAGTAATGCTTTCTTTGAGTTTGTTGTCTGCTTCTTGGGTAATCCTTGTTATGTCCATCCTGTATTATTTTGGTTCAAAGGCAAAATTCCTTTATCCACTCCATGGTCCTCCATTTTGACATTAGTTTCATAATTAATCTCAGTTCTGTCTGCTCTTAAGTACCTTCACTTTTCTTGCATTCAATGGGCCCTGTAACACTTCCATAATTGTATTGTATTTCACTAAGGATAGCAACAATATCAGAAAATGTTATCAAAGATATTCTTTAACTCTGAAATTTAATTCCTCTCCTGAACATTTATTTAAGTCATTACTTCTCCAATGTATTAAGGGCTTTATGGTTGACCTGTATAGGAGAAAGCCTGCATCAATGCCTTACAACCTCTTTAAGGTAAGCACTCCTCCACCGGTCTCTTATTTTTACTGTATCTTTTACGTTCTTGTACATACTGTGTACTCCATGTTTCTCCCTATAGATTGTGTCAAAGTTTATTAGAATTTCAAACCTCTTGCTCAATTTTACATTGTCAAAATGTTTTTCTAAGTCAACAAATTCTATGAATGTCTCTTTATTTTTCTTCAGTCCTGTCTCTATTATCAAACAAAACATCAGAACTGTGTCTCTGGAATCCTTATCTCTCCTAAAGTTAAAATGAACTTTGTATAACATGTCCTCAATTTTGTTTTCTATTTTTCTCTGTGTTATTCTTGTTACCAACTTGGACAGATAAGTCTCTGTAGTTCAAAAAGGGATGTCAAATTAAACACCTTACAGCTATCAATTTTCAACCCTGTTTAATTGGCAGGTGATGGTTGAAGTGATCACTGTAACAAATATCTACTAACACTATTATAGCTGGCCCCTGTTTTGATCAGAAGTGAAGGTCTGAAGACAGTGTAGTAAAATGCTGAAACTGGTTGCCCAATAAAACAGGGTTGAAAACTGACAGATGAAAGGTGTTTATTTGACATCCTGGATAGATTAGTTGTTTACTTGATTCTGATTTTAAAATCATAAACCAATAAATGAAGGGAAAGTGAAAAGAATCTGAGAGTAAAGAAAGAAATTTGTGAGAAGCTATTACAAGATGAAGGTTTACATTAGTGATATACATTCTAAGACCTAAGGTATACAAATAATCAAACAGACAATGCAACAAGCAGCAGGTGTGGTGAGGATAGGGTGGGGTTTTGAAGGGGAAGGGAACCAAAGATATAGATATGCAACACAGGGTGTTGGTGATATTAGATGAAACTACTTTGCTGAGATTAAAAAATGGTGTACAGGAGGAATATACAAATGATGATAAGAAACTAATTGAGAAACTGAAGACTGAAAATATGGAAGTTGTAGCTAGCAATAGTCCAGAGTTTTGATTATTACAGTTCCATGTGGCTAATAAAGTTGACCCACAGCGCCACAGCGAATCAGAAGTAAGTGGGCAAATAAAAACAGAAATAAAATATTCTGGGTGTTCCCATTTACATGTAACTCATGACTCAAAAGTGGATGAAATGTTATACATAGTGCTACTACACAGCTAACAGCTACACATCCAGGCACCCTGTTCCACAAGTCACTACACAGTTCCAACATTAAATATCACACACACATGCAAAATTTATGTAGAATGGATGTAAGAATAAAATTTTGCTGCTAGAATATGTATCACAGTTGATAGTTGTCTTACAGGGTGTAGAGCTGGAAGATAACATCATTCGGATTCACCAACATATTCGGCAGAGGCTCGGGGCTGTTGTTCCTTGTGGGAATCAGCTCCCACCGACAAGTGTGGGCTACGAGAGAAATATTAAATGTCTGCATAGTTGAGGCATGCATATCCTTGAGCTACAGACATAAAACATAAAGAGCAAATATGAAATACAGAGTAATGAATGTCTATGTACTAATGAAAGGAAATGTATTTTGAATGACCATTGATACATATCATGACACAAATTGGGATTTGATTCCTTCAATGTAGAAAGGTAATTTCTAGGGGCAATGGCTAGCAACATGTATTTTGATTTTTTTTTTTTTTAATTTGCAAGTGTTTCCTGTTAAGCACTTTCTGTCTGTTGGCAGCTTGATACAGACCTTTGGGCCTGAATGTTGAAGAACATTTTAAACACCAGACAGGGAGGCAAAGCAAAATGTGCATAGAGGCTATATTTTCATTTTGTATTATGATTTTGTAAATTGCAGTTTATTTGGAGTTAATTCTCATTACTACGACACAACTACTATTAAGAAGCAAATGCAATGAAAAATTGGTGAAGACTTCCAAGATTTTTGAAGAACTAATTGTTAGCAGTGTGGAATTACTGTACACAATGTTGCCTATGTGTAGAATAAATTATCTGTTTATTTTATCTGAATAATTAATATTACAGAGAGTAGTGAAAGTGTAACAAAACATCAGTGATTTTCACTTGAACCAATAAAGTACCCACGCATAGCACTACAAAAAAATGCTTGCAACAATGGGATGGGACTAAAATTATTTTTACTGTATTATCTTTCAATTACAAATGCCATTGTGTTGCCTACATGGCAGGAGCATATGCACGATGTCATCAATGATGTTTCATATTGACTGAAAGTATGACTTCATCACACTCTTCCCATCTCTTCTCCACCTATCAGAACCTAGCATTTTATCCAAAATGAAACATCCAGTCATAACGTAGCTGCCATCTTGGCCATGTTCAAAAGTAGCCAATCGAACTGCATTTTGTGCCTTGTTCAAAAATATATAAAGATACTGAAAATACAGTGTTTCCACCTCTGTATTATTTCCCAAAAGTGTTTATGTCAAATACTGTACCTAAAATTCTGCCTCATCAGCAAATACACACACACACACACACACACACACACACACACACACACACACACACACACACACACACACAATGGTTCTCTACCTTACCTTATTGCAGGGCACTGAAAGTACAGGAAAGAGTAAACCATAAAAGATAATGAACACAATGAAATTTACTAATGAGGAAGTACAATATTTGACATAAACATTTTTTTCTTAAGAGAAATGTTCTTTAGTGAGGCATAAAACAAACTGAGATGAAATTTACTGATACGGCAGTCAAGTATTTGAGATATGCACAGTTGAGTGTAGTATAAAACAGAGAGATGAAACAAATAAATATATTTTAATAATACTAATGTGGAAATAGAGTAAGTTACACCCAATGCATAATTTTTGATACTGCGTGCTCACATGAGGTGAAATTTACTGATGAGACAGTACAGTATTTGATATATATATATATATATATATATATATATATATATATATATATATATATATATATATGTAGAGAGAGAGAGAGAGAGAGAGAGAGAGAGAGAGGGAAACATTCCGTGTGGGAAAAATATATCTAAAAACAAAGATGATGTGACTTACCAAACAAAAGTGCTGGCAGGTCGATAGACACACAAACAAACGAACACAAACATACACACAAAATTCAAGCTTTCGCAACCAATGGTTGCTTCATCAGGAAAGAGGGAAGGAGAGGGAAAGACTAAGGTAAGTCTTTCCGCTTCCGGGATTGGAATGACTCCTTACCCTCTCCCTTAAAACCCACATCCTTTCGTCTTTCCCTCTCCTTCCCTCTTTCCTGATGAAGCAACTGTTGGTTGCGAAAGCTTGAATTTTGTGTGTATGTTTGTGTGTCTATCAACCTGCCAGCACTTTCGTTTGGTAAGTCACATCATCTTTGTTTATATATATATATGTGTGTGTTTTTAGTGAAGTAGAAAGCAGAGAGAGAAAAAGAGGGAGAGAGAGAGATGAAATACAGAGGTGGAATA